>NC_087441.1:77325160-79854438 GCF_036321535.1 Camelus dromedarius | reverse complement strand
CTGTAAAACCGAGTTGGAGAATGTACCTCCCCATATATATGTATGGAGTGGAGATTGCAAGTGAAAAGAAACTTTGTGTTCCAAACAAGCTAGTTGAAGGACGGCTTTCACACACACTTATCTCTCAGAACTGAGCATGTGGAGAGACAATCGTTCATCTAGCACAAATGGAACGGGTTGCAGGAGAAACTTTTACTCTGGTTTCTCAGTCTGTTTCCTAGTGCCGGTTTGAAGTTCCTGCAGTTTTCACTGTAAAACCAAGTTGGAGTTGGAACTTCCCCATATATATTTATGGAGTGGAGTTTGCAAGTGAAAAGAAACTTTGTGTTCCCAACAAGCTAGGTGAAGGACGGCTTTCACACACATTTATCTCTCAGAACTGAGCATGTTGGGAGACGTTCGTTCACCTAACACAAAGGAAACTGGTTGCAGGAGAAACTTTTACTCTATTTTCTCTGTCTGTTTCCTAGTGCCGGTTTGAAGTTCCTGCAGTTTTCAGTGTAAAACAGAGTTGGAGCTAGTACCTCCCCATATATATGTATGGAGTGGAGTTTGCAAGTGAAAAGAAACTTTGTGTTCCCAACAAGCTAGGTGAAGGACGGCTTTCACACACAGTTATCTCTCAGAACTGAGCATGTTGGGAGACGTTCGTTCACCTAACACAAAGGAAACTGGTTGCAGGAGAAACTTTTACTCAGGTTTCTCTGTCTGTTTCCTAGGGCCGGTTTGAAGTTCCTGCAGTTTTCACTGTAAAACAGAGTTGGAGAAAGTACCAACCCATATATATGTATGGTGTGGTGTTTGCAACTGAAAAGAAACTTTGTGTTCCCAACAAGCTAGGTGGAGGACGGCTTTCACGCACAATTATCTCTCAGAACTGAGCATGTGGAGAGACGTTCGTTCATCTAGCACAAAGGGAACGTGTTGCAGGAGAAAATGTTACTCTGGTTTCTTAGTCTGTTTCCTAGTGCCGGTTTGATATTCCTGCAGTTTTCACTGTAAAACCGAGTTGGAGCTCCTACCACCCCATATATATGTATGGAGTGGAGTTTGCAACTGAAAAGAAAGTTTGTGTTCCCAAAAAGCTAGGTGAAGTACGGTTTTCACACACAATTATTTCTCAGAACTTAGCCTGTGGAGAGACGTTCCTTCATCTAGCACAAAGGGATCGGGTTGCAGTAGAAAATTTACTCTGGATCCTCAGTCTGTTTCCTAGTGCCGGTTTGATGTTCCTGCAGTCTTCACTGTAAAACCGAGTTGGAGCTTGTACCTCCCCATATATATGTATGGAGTGGGGTTTGCAAGTGAAAAGAAACTTTGTGTTCCCAACAAGATAGGTGAAGGACGGCTTTCACACACACTTCTGTCTCAGAACTGAGCATATGGAGAGACGTTCGTTCATCTAGCACAAATGGAACGGGTTGCAGGAGAAAATGTTACTCTGGTTTCTCAGTCTGTTTCCTAGTTCCGGTTTGAAGTTCCTGTATTTTTCAATGTAAAATCGAATTGGAGCTAGTACCTCCCCATATATATTTATGGAGTGGTGTTTGCAACTGAAAAGAAACTTTGTGTTCCCAACAAGCTAGGTGAAAGACGGCTTTCACACACAATTATCTCTCAGAACTGAGCCTGTGGAGAGACATTCGTTCATCTAGCACAAAGGGAACAGGTTGCAGGAGAAACTTTTACTCTGGATTCTCAGTCTGTTTCCTAGTGCCCGTTTGTAGTTCCTGTAGTTTTCACTGTAAAACCGAGTTGGAGTTCGTACCACCCCATATATATTTATGGAGTGGAGTTTGCAATTGAAAAGGAGCTTTGTGTTCCCAACAAGCTAGGTGAAGGACGGCTTTCACACACAGTTATCTCTCAGAACTGAGCATGTGGAGAGAAGTTCGTTCACCTAACACAAAGGAAAATGGTTGCAGGAGAAACTTTTACTCTGGTTTCTCTGTCTGTTTCCTAGTGCCGGTTTGAAGTTCCTGCAGTTTTCACTGTAAAACCGAGGTGGAGCTCGTACCTCCCCATATATATGTATGGAGTGGAGTTTGCAAGTGAAAAGAAGCTTTGTGTTCCCAACAAGCTAGGTGAAGGACGGCTTTCACACACAGTTATCTCTCAGAACTGAGCATGTTGGGAGACGTTCGTTCACCTAACACAAAGGAAAATGGTTGCAGGAGAAACTTTTACTCTGGTTTCACTGTCTGTTTCCTAGTGCCGGTTTGAAGTTCCTGCAGTTTTCACTGTAAAACCGAGTTGGAGCTCGTACCTCCCCATATATATGTATGGAGTGGGGTTTGCAAGTGAAAAGAAACTTTGTGTTCCCAACAAGCTTGGTGAAGGACGGCTTTCACACACACTAATCTCTCAGAACTGAGCATGTTGGGAGACGTTCGTTCACCTAACACAAAGGAAACTGGTTGCAGGAGAAACTTTTTCTCTATTTTCTCTGTCTGTTTCCTAGTGCCGGTTTGAAGTTCCTGCAGTTTTCACTGTAAAAACGAGTTGGAGCTAGTACCTACCCATATATATGTATGGAGTGGAGTTTGCAAGTGAAAAGAAACTTTTTGTTCCCAACAAGATAGTTGAAGGACGGCTTTCACACACAGTTATCTCTCAGAACTGAGCATGTTGGGAGACGTTCGTTCACCTAACACAAAAGAAACAGGTTGCAGGAGAAACTTTTACTATGGTTTCTCTGACTGTTTCCTAGGGCCGGTTTGAAGTTCCTGCAATTTTCACTGTAAAACCGAGTTTGAGAAAGTACCAACCCATATATATGTATGGAGTGCAGTTTGCAACTGAAAAGAAACTTTGTGTTCCCAACAAGCTAGGTGGAGGACGGCTTTCACGCACAATTATCTCTCAGAACTGAGCATGTGGAGAGACGTTCGTTCATCTAGCACAAAGGGAACGTGTTGCAGGAGAAAATGTTACTCTGGTTTCTCAGTCTGTTTCCTAGTGCCGGTTTGATGTTCCTGCAGTTTTCACTGTAAAACCGAGTTGGAGCTCGTACCACCCCATATATATGTATGGAGTGGAGTTTGCAACTGAAATGAAAGTTTGTGTTCCCAAAAAGCTAGGTGAAGGACGGTATTCACACACAATTATCTCTCAGAACTTAGCCTGTGGAGAGACGTTCCTTCATCTAGCACAAAGGGAACGGGTTGCAAGAAAATTTTGCTCTGGATCCTCAGTCTGTTTCCTAGTGCCGGTTTGATGTTCCTGCAGTTTTCACTGTAAAACCGAGTTGGAGCTAGTACCTCCCCATATATATGTATGGAGTGGAGTTTGCAAGTGAAAAGAAACTTTGTGTTCCCAACAAGCTCGGTGAAGTACGGCTTTCACACACACTATCACTCAGAACTGAGCATGTGGAGAGACATTCGTTCATCTAGCAAAAAGGGAACGGGTTGCAGTAGAAACTTTTACTCTGGATTCTCAGTCTGTTTCCTAGTGCCGGTTTGAAGTTCCTGCAGTTTTCACTGTAAAACCGAGTTGGAGCTCGTACCTCCCCATATATATGTATGGAGTGCAGTTTGCAACTGAAAAGAAACTTTGAGTTCCCAACAAGCTATGTGAAGGACGGCTTTCACACACAATTATCTCTCAGAACTGAGCCTGTGGAGAGACGTTCGTTCATCTAGCACAAAGGGAACGGTTTGCAGTAGAAACTTTTACTCCGGATTCTCAGTCTGTTTCCTAGTGCCGGTTTGAAGTTCCTGCAGTTTTCACTGTAAAACCGAGTTGGAGCTAGTACCTCCCCATATATATGTATGGAGTGGAGATTGCAAGTGAAAAGAAACTTTGCGTTCCCAACAAGCAAGATGAAGGACGGCTTTCACACACACTTATCTCTCAGAACTGAGCATGTGGAGAGACAATCGTTCATCTAGCACAAAGGGAACGGGTTGCAGGAGAAACTTTTACTCTGGTTTCTCAGTCTGTTTCCTAGTGCCGGTTTGAAGTTCCTGTAGTTTTCACTGTAAAACCAAGTTGGAGCTAGTACCACCCCATATATATTTATGGAGTGGAGTTTGCAACTGAAAAGAAACTTTGTGTTCCCAACACGCTAGGTGAAGGACGGCTTTCACACACACTTATCTCTCAGAACTGAGCATGTGGAGAGACGTTCGTTCAGCTAGCACAAAGGGAACGGTTTGCAGGAGAAACTTTTACTCTGGTTTCTCAGTCTGTTTCCTAGTGCCCGTTTGAAGTTCCTGCAGTTTTCACTGTAAAATCAAGTTGGAGTTGGAACCTCCACATATATATTTATGGAGTGGAGTTTGCAACTGAAAAGAAACTTTGTGTTCCCAACACGCTTGGTTAAGGACGGATTTAACACACACTTATCTCTCAGAACTGAGCATGTGGAGAGACGTTCGTTCATCTAGCACAAAGGGAACGGGTTGCAGGAGAGACTTTTACTCTGGTTTCTCAGTCTGTTTCCTAGTGCCGGTTTGAAGCTCCTGCAGTTTTCACTGTAAAACCGAGTTGGAGCTCGTACCTCCCCATATATATGTATGGAGTGGAGTTTGCAAGTGAAAAGAAACTTTGTGTTCCCAACAAGCTAGGTGAAGGACGGCTTCACACACAGTTATCTCTCAGAACTGAGCATGTTGGGAGACGTTCGTTCACCTAACACAAAGGAAACTGGTTGCAGAAGAAACTTTTACTCTATTTTCTCTGTCTGTTTCCTAGTGCCGGTTTGAAGTTCCTGCAGTTTTCAGTGTAAAACAGAGTTGGAGCTAGTACCTCCCCATATATATGTATGGAGTGGAGTTTGCAAGTGAAAAGAAACTTTGTGTTCCCAACAAGCTAGGTGAAGGACGGCTTTCACACACAGTTATCTCTCAGAACTGAGCATGTTGGGAGACGTTCGTTCACCTAACCCAAAGGAAACTGGTTGCAGGAGAAACTTTTACTCTGGTTTCTCTGTCTGTTTCCTAGGGCCGGTTTGAAATTCCTGCAGTTTTCACTGTAAAATAGAGTTGGAGAAAGTACCAACCCATATATATGTATGGTGTGGAGTTTGCAACTGAAAAGAAACTTTGTGTTCCCAACAAGCTAGGTGAAGGAAGGCTTTCACACACAGTTATCTCTCAGAATTGAGCATGTTGGGAGACGTTCGTTCACCTAACACAAAGGAAACTGGTTGCAGGAGAAACTTTTACTCTGGTTTCTCTGTCTGTTTCCTAGTGCCGGTTTGAAGTTCCTGCAGTTTTCACTGTAAAACCGAGTTCGAGCTCGTACCTCCCCATATATATGTATGGAGTGGAGTTTGCAAGTGAAAAGAAGCTTTGTGTTCCCAACAAGCTAGGTGAAGGACGGCTTTCACACACAGTTATCTCTCAGAACTGAGCATGTTGGGAGACGTTCGTTCACCTAACACAAAGGAAAATGGTTGCAGGAGAAACTTTTACTCTGGTTTCACTGTCTGTTTCCTAGTGCCGGTTTGAAGTTCCTGCAGTTTTCACTGTAAAACCGAGTTGGAGCTCGTACCTCCCCATATATATGTATGGAGTGGGGTTTGCAAGTGAAAAGAAACTTTGTGTTCCCAACAAGCTAGGTGAAGGACGGCTTTCACACACAGTTATCTCTCAGAACGGAGCATGTTGGGAGACGTTCGTTCACCTAACACAAAAGAAACTGGTTGCAGGAGAAACTTTTACTCTATTTTCTCTGTCTGTTTCCTAGTGCCGGTTTGAAGTTCCTGCAGTTTTCACTGTAAAAACGAGTTGGAGCTAGTACCTACCTATATATATGTATGGAGTGGAGTTTGCAAGTGAAAAGAAACTTTTTGTTCCCAACAAGCTAGTTGAAGAACGGCTTTCACACACAGTTATCTCTCAGAACTGAGCATGTTGGGAGACGTTCGTTCACCTAACACAAAGGAAACAGGTTGCAGGAGAAACTTTTACTATGGTTTCTCTGACTGTTTCCTAGGGCCGGTTTGAAGTTCCTTCAATTTTCACTGTAAAACCGAGTTGGAGAAAGTACCAACCCATATATATGTATGGAGTGGAGTTTGCAACTGAAAAGAAACTTTGTGTTCCCAACAAGCTAGGTGGAGGACGGCTTTCATGCACAATTATCTCTCAGAAATGAGCATGTGGAGAGACGTTCGTTCATCTAGCACAAAGGGGACGTGTTGCAGGACAAAATGTTACTCTGGTTTCTCAGTCTGTTTCCTAGTGCCGGTTTGATGTTCCTGCAGTTTTCACTGTAAAACCGAGTTGGAGCTCGTACCACCCCATATATATGTATGGAGTGGAGTTTGCAACTGAAATGAAAGTTTGTGTTCCCAAAAAGCTAGGTGAAGGACGGTTTTCACACACAATTATCTCTCAGAACTTAGCCTGTGGAGAGACGTTCCTTCATCTAGCACAAACGGAACGGGTTGCAAGAAAATTTTACTCTGGATCCTCAGTCTGTTTCCTAGTGCCGGTTTGATGTTCCTGCAGTTTTCACTGTAAAACCGAGTTGGAGCTAGTACCTCCCCATATATATGTATGGAGTGGAGTTTGCAAGTGAAAAGAAACTTTGCGTTCCCAACAAGCTAGGTGAAGGACGGCTTTCACACACAATTCTGTCTCAGAACTGAGCATGTGGAGAGACGTTCGTTCATCTAGCACAAATGGAAATGGTTGCAGGAGAAAATGTTACTCTGGTTTCTCAGTCTGTTTCCTCGTTCCGGTTTGAAGTTCCTGCATTTTTCAATGTAAAACCGAATTGGAGCTAGTACCTCCCCATATATATTTATGGAGTGGAGTTTGCAACTGAAAAGAAACTTTGGGTTCCCAACAAGCTAGGTGAAAGACGGCTTTCACACACAATTATCTCTCAGAACTGAGCCTGTGGAGAGACGTTCGTTCATCTAGCACAAAGGGAACCGGTTGCAGGAGAAACTTTTACTCTGGATTCTCAGTCTGTTTCCTAGTGCCGGTTTGAAGTTCCTGCAGTTTTCACTGTAAAACCGAGTTGGAGCTCATACCTCCCCATATATATGTATGGAGTGGAGTTTGCAACTGAAAAGAAACTTTGAGTTCACAACAAGCTAGGTGAAGGACGGCTTTCACACACAATTATCTCTCAGAACTGAGCCTGTGGAGAGACGTTCGTTCATCTAGCACAAAGGGAACGGGTTGCAGTAGAAACTTTTACTCTGGATTCTCAGTCTGTTTCTTTCTGCCGGTTTGAAGTTCCTGCAGTTTTCACTGTAAAACAGATTTGGAGATAGTACCTCCCCATATATATGTATGGAGTGGAGTTTGCAAGTGAAAAGAAACTTTGTGTTCCCAACAAGCTAGGTGAAGGTCGGCTTTCACACACATTCCTCTCTCAGAACTGAGCATGTGGAGAGACGTTCGTTCATCTAGCACAAAGGGAACGGGTTGCAGGAGAAACTTTTACTCTGGTTTCTCAGTCTGTTTCCTAGTGCCGGTTTGAAGTTCCGGCAGTTTTCACTGTAAAACCGAGTTGGAGCTAGTACCTCCCCATGTATATGTATGGAGTGGAGATTGCAAGTGAAAAGAAACATTGTGTTCCCAACAAGCTAGGTGAAGGACGGCTTTCACACACAGTTATCTCTCAGAACTGAGCCTGTGGAGAGACGTTCGTTCATCTAGCACAAAGGAATGTGTTGCAGGAGAGACTTTTACTCTGGATTCTCAGTCTGTATCCTAATGCTGGTTTGAAGTTCCTGCAGTTTTCAGTGTAAAATCGAGTTGGGGCTCGTACTTCCCCATATATATGTATGGAGTGGAGTTTGCAAGTGAAAAGAAACTTTGTGTTCCCAACAAGCTAGGTGAAGGACGGCTTTCACACACAGTTATCTCTCAGAACTGAGCATGTTGGGAGGTGTTCGTTCACCTAACACAACGGATATTGGTTGCAGGAGAAACTTTTACTCTGGTTTCTCTGTCTGTTTCCTAGTGCCGGTTTGAAGTTCCTGCAGTTTTCACTGTAAAACCGAGTTGGAGTTAGTACCTCCCCATATATATGTATGGATTGGAGTATGCAACTGAAAAGAAACTTTGTGTTCCTAACAAGCTAGGTGAAGGATGGTTTTCACACACAATTATCTCACAGAACTGAGCCTGTGGAGAGACGTTCCTTCATCTAGCACAAAGGGAACGGGTTGCAGTAGAAACTTTTACTCTGGTTTCTCAGTCTGTTTCCTAGTGCCGGTTTGAAATTCCTGCAGTTTTCACTGTAAAACCGAGTTGGAGCTAGTATCTCCCCATATATATGTATGGAGTGGAGTTTGCAAGTGAAAAGAAACTTTGTTTTCCCAACAAGCTAGGTGAAGGACGGCTTTCACACACAGTTATCACTCAGAACTGAGCATGTTGGGAGATATTCGTTCACCTAACACAAAGGAAACTGGTTGCAGGAGAAACTTTTACTCTGGTTTCTCTGTCTGTTTCCTAGTGCCGGTTTGAAGTTCCTGCAGTTTTCACTGTAAAACCGAGTTGGAGCTAGTACCTCCCCATATATATGTATAGAGTGGAGTTTGCAACTGAAAAGAAAATTTGTGTTCCCAACAAGCTAGGTGAAGGACGGTTTTCACACACAATTATCTCTCAGAACTGAGCATGTGGAGAGACGTTCGTTCATCTAGCACAAAGGGAACGGGTTGCAGGATAAAATGTTACTCTGGTTTCTCAGTCTGTTTCCTAGTGCCGGTTTGAAGTTCCTGCAGTTTTCACTGTAAAACCGAGTTGGAGCTCGTACCTCCCCATATATATGTATGGAGAGGAGTTTGCAACTGAAAAGAAAGTTTGTGTTCCCAACAAGCTAGGTTAAGAACGGCTTTCACACACAATTATCTCTCAGAACTGAGCCTGTGGAGAGACGTTCGTTCATCTAGCACAAAGGGAACGGGTGGCAGTAGAAACTTTTACTCTGTATCCTCAGTCTGTTTCCTAGTGCCGGTTTGATGTTCCTGCAGTTTTCACTGTAAAACCGAGTTGGAGCTAGTACCTCCCCATATATATGTATGGAGTGGAGTTTGCAAGTGAAAAGAAACTTTGTGTTCCCAACAAGCTAGGTGAAGGACGGCTTTCACACACATTTATCTCTCAGAACTGAGCATGTGGAGAGACGTTCCTTCATCTAGCACAAAGGGAACGGGTTGCAGTAGAAACTTTTACTCTGGTTTCTCAGTCTGTTTCCTAGTGCCGGTTTGAAATTCCTGCAGTTTTCACTGTAAAACCGAGTTGGAGCTAGTATCTCCCCATATATATGTATGGAGTGGAGTTTGCAAGTGAAAAGAAACTTTGTTTTCCCAACAAGCTAGGTGAAGGACGGCTTTCACACACAGTTATCACTCAGAACTGAGCATGTTGGGAGATATTCGTTCACCTAACACAAAGGAAACTGGTTGCAGGAGAAACTTTTACTCTGGTTTCTCTGTCTGTTTCCTAGTGCCGGTTTGAAGTTCCTGCAGTTTTCACTGTAAAACCGAGTTGGAGCTAGTACCTCCCCATATATATGTATAGAGTGGAGTTTTCAACTGAAAAGAAAATTTGTGTTCCCAACAAGCTAGGTGAAGGACGGTTTTCACACACAATTATCTCTCAGAACTGAGCATGTGGAGAGACGTTCGTTCATCTAGCACAAAGGGAACGGGTTGCAGGATAAAATGTTACTCTGGTTTCTCAGTCTGTTTCCTAGTGCCGGTTTGAAGTTCCTGCAGTTTTCACTGTAAAACCGAGTTGGAGCTCGTACCTCCCCATATATATGTATGGAGAGGAGTTTGCAACTGAAAAGAAAGTTTGTGTTCCCAACAAGCTAGGTTAAGAACGGCTTTCACACACAATTATCTCTCAGAACTGAGCCTGTGGAGAGACGTTCGTTCATCTAGCACAAAGGGAACGGGTGGCAGTAGAAACTTTTACTCTGTATCCTCAGTCTGTTTCCTAGTGCCGGTTTGATGTTCCTGCAGTTTTCACTGTAAAACCGAGTTGGAGCTAGTACCTCCCCATATATATGTATGGAGTGGAGTTTGCAAGTGAAAAGAAACTTTGTGTTCCCAACAAGCTAGGTGAAGGACGGCTTTCACACACATTTATCTCTCAGAACTGAGCATGTGGAGAGACGTTCGTTCATCTAGCACAAAGGGAACGGGTTGCAGGAGAAACTTTTACTCTGGTTTCTCAGTCTGTTTCCTAGTGCCGGTTTGAAGTTCCTGCAGTTTTCACTGTAAAACTGAGTTGGAGCTAGTACCTACCCATATATATTTATGGAGTGGAGTTTGCAACTGAAAAGAAACTTTGTGTTCCCAACAAGCTAGGTGAAGGAAGGCTTTCACACACAGTTATCTCTCAGAATTGAGCATGTTGGGAGACGTTCGTTCACCTAACACAAAGGAAACTGGTTGCAGGAGAAACTTTTACTCTGGTTTCTCTGTCTGTTTCCTAGTGCCGGTTTGAAGTTCCTGCAGTTTTCACTGTAAAACCGAGTTGGAGCTCGTACCTCCCCATATATATGTATGGAGTGGAGTTTGCAAGTGAAAAGAAGCTTTGTGTTCCCAACAAGCTAGGTGAAGGACGGCTTTCACACACAGTTATCTCTCAGAACTGAGCATGTTGGGAGACGTTCGTTCACCTAACACAAAGGAAAATGGTTGCAGGAGAAACTTTTACTCTGGATTCACTGTCTGTTTCCTAGTGCCGGTTTGAAGTTCCTGCAGTTTTCACTGTAAAACCGAGTTGGAGCTCGTACCTCCCCATATATATGTATGGAGTGGGGTTTGCAAGTGAAAAGAAACTTTGTGTTCCCAACAAGCTAGGTGAAGGACGGCTTTCACACACAGTTATCTCTCAGAACTGAGCATGTTGGGAGACGTTCGTTCACCTAACACAAAAGAAACTGGTTGCAGGAGAAACTTTTACTCTATTTTCTCTGTCTGTTTCCTAGTGCCGGTTTGAAGTTCCTGCAGTTTTCACTGTAAAAACGAGTTGGAGCTAGTACCTACCTATATATATGTATGGAGTGGAGTTTGCAAGTGAAAAGAAACTTTTTGTTCCCAACAAGCTAGTTGAAGAACGGCTTTCACACACAGTTATCTCTCAGAACTGAGCATGTTGGGAGACGTTCGTTCACCTAACACAAAGGAAACAGTTTGCAGGAGAAACTTTTACTATGGTTTCTCTGACTGTTTCCTAGGGCCGGTTTGAAGTTCCTTCAATTTTCACTGTAAAACCGAGTTGGAGAAAGTACCAACCCATATATATGTATGGAGTGGAGTTTGCAACTGAAAAGAAACTTTGTGTTCCCAACAAGCTAGGTGGAGGACGGCTTTCATGCACAATTATCTCTCAGAAATGAGCATGTGGAGAGACGTTCGTTCATCTAGCACAAAGGGGACGTGTTGCAGGACAAAATGTTACTCTGGTTTCTCAGTCTGTTTCCTAGTGCCGGTTTGATGTTCCTGCAGTTTTCACTGTAAAACCGAGTTGGAGCTCGTACCACCCCATATATATGTATGGAGTGGAGTTTGCAACTGAAATGAAAGTTTGTGTTCCCAAAAAGCTAGGTGAAGGACGGTTTTCACACACAATTATCTCTCAGAACTTAGCCTGTGGAGAGACGTTCCTTCATCTAGCACAAAGGGAACGGGTTGCAAGAAAATTTTACTCTGGATCCTCAGTCTGTTTCCTAGTGCCGGTTTGATGTTCCTGCAGTTTTCACTGTAAAACCGAGTTGGAGCTAGTACCTCCCCATATATATGTATGGAGTGGAGTTTGCAAGTGAAAAGAAACTTTGCGTTCCCAACAAGCTAGGTGAAGGACGGCTTTCACACACAATTCTGTCTCAGAACTGAGCATGTGGAGAGACGTTCGTTCATCTAGCACAAATGGAAATGGTTGCAGGAGAAAATGTTACTCTGGTTTCTCAGTCTGTTTCCTCGTTCCGGTTTGAAGTTCCTGCATTTTTCAATGTAAAACCGAATTGGAGCTAGTACCTCCCCATATATATTTATGGAGTGGAGTTTGCAACTGAAAAGAAACTTTGGGTTCCCAACAAGCTAGGTGAAAGACGGCTTTCACACACAATTATCTCTCAGAACTGAGCCTGTGGAGAGACGTTCGTTCATCTAGCACAAAGGGAACCGGTTGCAGGAGAAACTTTTACTCTGGATTCTCAGTCTGTTTCCTAGTGCCGGTTTGAAGTTCCTGCAGTTTTCACTGTAAAACCGAGTTGGAGCTCATACCTCCCCATATATATGTATGGAGTGGAGTTTGCAACTGAAAAGAAACTTTGAGTTCACAACAAGCTAGGTGAAGGACGGCTTTCACACACAATTATCTCTCAGAACTGAGCCTGTGGAGAGACGTTCGTTCATCTAGCACAAAGGGAACGGGTTGCAGTAGAAACTTTTACTCTGGATTCTCAGTCTGTTTCTTTCTGCCGGTTTGAAGTTCCTGCAGTTTTCACTGTAAAACAGATTTGGAGATAGTACCTCCCCATATATATGTATGGAGTGGAGTTTGCAAGTGAAAAGAAACTTTGTGTTCCCAACAAGCTAGGTGAAGGTCGGCTTTCACACACATTCCTCTCTCAGAACTGAGCATGTGGAGAGACGTTCGTTCATCTAGCACAAAGGGAACGGGTTGCAGGAGAAACTTTTACTCTGGTTTCTCAGTCTGTTTCCTAGTGCCGGTTTGAAGTTCCGGCAGTTTTCACTGTAAAACCGAGTTGGAGCTAGTACCTCCCCATGTATATGTATGGAGTGGAGATTGCAAGTGAAAAGAAACATTGTGTTCCCAACAAGCTAGGTGAAGGACGGCTTTCACACACAGTTATCTCTCAGAACTGAGCCTGTGGAGAGACGTTCGTTCATCTAGCACAAAGGAATGTGTTGCAGGAGAGACTTTTACTCTGGATTCTCAGTCTGTATCCTAATGCTGGTTTGAAGTTCCTGCAGTTTTCAGTGTAAAATCGAGTTGGGGCTCGTACTTCCCCATATATATGTATGGAGTGGAGTTTGCAAGTGAAAAGAAACTTTGTGTTCCCAACAAGCTAGGTGAAGGACGGCTTTCACACACAGTTATCTCTCAGAACTGAGCATGTTGGGAGGTGTTCGTTCACCTAACACAACGGATATTGGTTGCAGGAGAAACTTTTACTCTGGTTTCTCTGTCTGTTTCCTAGTGCCGGTTTGAAGTTCCTGCAGTTTTCACTGTAAAACCGAGTTGGAGTTAGTACCTCCCCATATATATGTATGGATTGGAGTTGGCAACTGAAAAGAAACTTTGTGTTCCTAACAAGCTAGGTGAAGGATGGTTTTCACACACAATTATCTCACAGAACTGAGCCTGTGGAGAGACGTTCCTTCATCTAGCACAAAGGGAACGGGTTGCAGTAGAAACTTTTACTCTGGTTTCTCAGTCTGTTTCCTAGTGCCGGTTTGAAATTCCTGCAGTTTTCACTGTAAAACCGAGTTGGAGCTAGTATCTCCCCATATATATGTATGGAGTGGAGTTTGCAAGTGAAAAGAAACTTTGTTTTCCCAACAAGCTAGGTGAAGGACGGCTTTCACACACAGTTATCACTCAGAACTGAGCATGTTGGGAGATATTCGTTCACCTAACACAAAGGAAACTGGTTGCAGGAGAAACTTTTACTCTGGTTTCTCTGTCTGTTTCCTAGTGCCGGTTTGAAGTTCCTGCAGTTTTCACTGTAAAACCGAGTTGGAGCTAGTACCTCCCCATATATATGTATAGAATGGAGTTTGCAACTGAAAAGAAAATTTGTGTTCCCAACAAGCTAGGTGAAGGACGGTTTTCACACACAATTATCTCTCAGAACTGAGCATGTGGAGAGACGTTCGTTCATCTAGCACAAAGGGAACGGGTTGCAGGATAAAATGTTACTCTGGTTTCTCAGTCTGTTTCCTAGTGCCGGTTTGAAGTTCCTGCAGTTTTCACTGTAAAACCGAGTTGGAGCTCGTACCTCCCCATATATATGTATGGAGAGGAGTTTGCAACTGAAAAGAAAGTTTGTGTTCCCAACAAGCTAGGTTAAGAACGGCTTTCACACACAATTATCTCTCAGAACTGAGCCTGTGGAGAGACGTTCGTTCATCTAGCACAAAGGGAACGGGTGGCAGTAGAAACTTTTACTCTGTATCCTCAGTCTGTTTCCTAGTGCCGGTTTGATGTTCCTGCAGTTTTCACTGTAAAACCGAGTTGGAGCTAGTACCTCCCCATATATATGTATGGAGTGGAGTTTGCAAGTGAAAAGAAACTTTGTGTTCCCAACAAGCTAGGTGAAGGACGGCTTTCACACACATTTATCTCTCAGAACTGAGCATGTGGAGAGACGTTCCTTCATCTAGCACAAAGGGAACGGGTTGCAGTAGAAACTTTTACTCTGGTTTCTCAGTCTGTTTCCTAGTGCCGGTTTGAAATTCCTGCAGTTTTCACTGTAAAACCGAGTTGGAGCTAGTATCTCCCCATATATATGTATGGAGTGGAGTTTGCAAATGAAAAGAAACTTTGTTTTCCCAACAAGCTAGGTGAAGGACGGCTTTCACACACAGTTATCACTCAGAACTGAGCATGTTGGGAGATATTCGTTCACCTAACACAAAGGAAACTGGTTGCAGGAGAAACTTTTACTCTGGTTTCTCTGTCTGTTTCCTAGTGCCGGTTTGAAGTTCCTGCAGTTTTCACTGTAAAACCGAGTTGGAGCTAGTACCTCCCCATATATATGTATAGAGTGGAGTTTGCAACTGAAAAGAAAATTTGTGTTCCCAACAAGCTAGGTGAAGGACGGTTTTCACACACAATTATCTCTCAGAACTGAGCATGTGGAGAGACGTTCGTTCATCTAGCACAAAGGGAACGGGTTGCAGGATAAAATGTTACTCTGGTTTCTCAGTCTGTTTCCTAGTGCCGGTTTGAAGTTCCTGCAGTTTTCACTGTAAAACCGAGTTGGAGCTCGTACCTCCCCATATATATGTATGGAGAGGAGTTTGCAACTGAAAAGAAAGTTTGTGTTCCCAACAAGCTAGGTTAAGAACGGCTTTCACACACAATTATCTCTCAGAACTGAGCCTGTGGAGAGACGTTCGTTCATCTAGCACAAAGGGAACGGGTGGCAGTAGAAACTTTTACTCTGTATCCTCAGTCTGTTTCCTAGTGCCGGTTTGATGTTCCTGCAGTTTTCACTGTAAAACCGAGTTGGAGCTAGTACCTCCCCATATATATGTATGGAGTGGAGTTTGCAAGTGAAAAGAAACTTTGTGTTCCCAACAAGCTAGGTGAAGGACGGCTTTCACACACATTTATCTCTCAGAACTGAGCATGTGGAGAGACGTTCGTTCATCTAGCACAAAGGGAACGGGTTGCAGGAGAAACTTTTACTCTGGTTTCTCAGTCTGTTTCCTAGTGCCGGTTTGAAGTTCCTGCAGTTTTCACTGTAAAACAGATTTGGAGCTAGTACCCCCCCATATAAATGTATGGAGTGGAATTTGCAACTTAAGAGAAACTTTGTGTTCCCAACAGGCTAGGTGAAGGATGTCTTTCACACACAATTATCTCTCAGAACTGAGCCTGTGGAGAGACGTTCCTTCATCTAGCAAAATTGGAACGTGTTGCAGTAGAAACTTTTCCTCTGAATTCTCAGTCTGTTTCCTAGTGCCGGTTTGAAGTTCCAGCAGTTTTCACTGTAAAACCGAGTTGGTGCTAGTACCTCCCCATATATATGTATGGAGTGGAGATTGCAAGTGAAAAGTAACTTTGTGTTCCCAACAAGCTAGGTGAAGGACGGCTTTCACACACAGTTATCTCTCAGAACTGAGCATGTTGGGAGACATTCGTTCACCTAACACAAAGGAAACTGGTTGCAGGAGAAACTTTTCTCTGGTTTCTCTGTCTGTTTCCTAGTGCCGGTTTGAAGTTCCTGCAGTTTTCACTGTAAAACCGAGTTGGGGCTAGTACCTCCCCATATATATGTATGGAGTGGAGTTTGCAATTGAAAAGAAACTTTGTGTTCCCAACAAGCTATGTGAAGGACGGCTTTCACTCACAATTATCTCTCAGAACTGAGCATGTGGAGAGACGTTCGTTCATCTAGCACAAAGGGAACGGGTTGCAGGGGAAAATGTTACTCTGGTTTCTCAGTCTGTTTCCTAGTGCCAGTTTGAAGTTCCTGCATTTTTCAGTGTAAAACCGAGTTGGAGCTCGTACCTCCCCATAAATATGTATGGAGTGGAGTTTGTAAGTGAAAAGAAACTTTGTGTTCCCAACAAGCTAGGTGAAGTACGGCTTTCACACTCACTTCTGTCTCAGAACTGAGCATGTGTACAGACGTTCGTTCATCTAGCACAAATGGAACGGGTTGCAGGAGAAAATGTTACTCTGGTTTCTCAGTCTGTTTCCTAGTTCCGGTTTGAAGTTCCTGCATTTTTCAATGTAAAACCGAATTGGAGCTAGTACCTCCCCATATATATTTATGGAGTGGAGTTTGCAACTGAAAAGAAACTTTGTGTTCCCAACAAGCTATGTGAAAGACGGCTTTCACACACAATTATCTCTCAGAAATGAGCCTGTGGAGAGACGTTCGTTCATCTAGCACAAAGGGAACGGGTTGCAGGAGAAATTTTACTCTGGATTCTCAGTCTGTTTCCTAGTGCCGGTTTGAAGTTCCTGCAGTTTTCACTGTAAAACCGAGTTGGAGTTCATACCTCCCCATATATATGTATGGAGTGGAGTTTGCAACTGAAAAGAAACTTTGAGTTCACAAAAAGCTAGGTGAAGGACGGCTTTCACACACAATTATCTCTCCGAACTGAGCCTGTGGAGAGACGTTCATTCATCTAGCAAAAAGGGAACGGGTTGCAGTAGCAACTTTTACTCTGGTTTCTCAGTCTGTTTCCTAGTGCCGGTTTGAAGTTCCTGCAGTTTTCACTGTAAAACCGAGTTGGAGCAAGTACCTCCCCATGTATATGTATGAAGTGGAGATTGTAAGTGAAAAGAAACTTTGTGTTCCCAACAAGTTATGTGAAGGACGGCTTTCACACACAGTTACCTCTCAGAACTGAGCATGTTGGGAGACGTTCGTTCACCTAACACAAAGGAAACTGGTTGCAGTATAAACTTTTCTCTGGTTTCTCTGTCTGTTTCCTAGTGCCGGTTTAAATTTCCTGCAGTTTTCCCTGTAAAAGCGAGTTGGAGCTAGTACCTCCCCATATATATGTATGGAGTGGAGTTTGCAAGTGAAAAGAAACTTTGTGTTCCCAAGAAGCTAGGTGAAGTACGGCTTTCATGCACACTTATCTCTCAGAACTGAGCATGTGGAGAGACGTTCGTTCATCTAGCACAAAGGGAACGGGTTGCTGGAGAAAATGTTACTCTGGTTTCTCAGTCTCTTTCCTAGTGCCAGTTTGAAGTTCCTGCAGTTTTCACTGTAAAACCGAGTTGGAGCTCGTACATCCCCATATATATGTATGGAGTGGAGTTTGCTACTGAAAAGAAACTTTGTGTTCCCAAAAGCTAGGTGAAGGATGGCTTTCACACACAATTATCTCTCAGAACTGAGCCTTGGAGAGAAGTTCCTTCATCTAGCACAAAGGGAACGGGTTGCAGTAGAAACTTTTACTCTGGATTCTCAGTCTGTTTCCTAGTGCCGGTTTGAAGTTCTTGCAGTTTTCACTGTAAAACCGAGTTGGAGCTAGTAACTTCCCATATATATGTATGGAGTGGAGTTTGCAATTGAAAAGAAACTTTGTGTTCCCAACAAGCTAGGTGAAGGACGGCTTTCACACACAGTTATCTCTCAGAACTGAGCCTGTGGAGAGACGTTCGTTCATCTAGCAAAAAGGAATGTGTTGCAGGAGAGAATTTTACTCTGGATTCTCAGTCTGTTTCCTAGTGCTGGTTTGAAGTTCCTGCAGTTTTCACTGTAAAACCTAGTTGGGGCTAGTTCCTCCCCGTATATATGTATGGAGTGGAGTTTGCAAGTGAAAAGAAACTTTGTGTTCCCAACAAGCTAGGTTAAGGACGGCTTTCACACACACTTCTCTCTCAGAACTGAGCATGTTGGGAGACGTTCGTTCACCTAACACAAAGGAAACTGGTTGCAGGAGAAACTTTTACTCTGGTTTCTCTGTCTGTTTCCTAGCGCCGGTTTGAAGTTCCTGCAATTTTCACTGTAAAACCGAGTTGGAGCTCGTACCTCCCCATATATATGTATGGATTGGAGTTTGCAAGTGAAAAGAATCTTTGTGTTCCCAACAAGCTAGGTGAAGGACGGCTTTCACACACAGTTATCTCTCAGAACTGAGCATGTGGAGAGACGTTCGTTCACCTAAAACAAAGGAAACTGGTTGCAGGAGAAACTTTTACTCTATTTTCTCTTTCTGTTTCCTAGTGCCGGTTTGAAGTTCCTGCAGTTTTCACTGTAAAACAGAGTTGGAGCTAGTACCTACCCATATATATGTATGGAGTGGAATTTGCAAGTGAAAAGAAACTTTGTGTTCCCAACAAGCTAAGTGAAGGACGGCTTTCACACACAGTTATCTCTCAGAACTGAGCATGTTGGGAGACGTTCGTTCACCTAACACAAAGGAAACTGGTTGCAGGAGAAACTTTTACTCTGGTTTCTCTGTCTGTTTCCTAGTGCCGGTTTGAAGTTCCTGCAGTTTTCACTGTAAAAGCGAGTTGGAGCTCGTACCTCCACATATATATGTATGGAGTGGAGTTTGCAAGTGAAAAGAAACTTTGTGTTCCCAACAAGCTAGGTGAAGGACGGCATTCACACACAGTTGTCTCTCAGAACTGAGCATGTTGGGAGACGTTCGTTCACCTAACACAAAGAAACTGGTTGCAGGAGAAACTTTTACTCTATTTTCTCTGTCTGTTTCCTAGTGCCGGTTTGAAGTTCCTGCAGTTTTCACTGTAAAACCGAGTTGGAGCTAGTACCTACCCATATATATGTATGGAGTGGAGTTTGCAAGTGAAAAGAAACTTTTTGTTCCCAAAAAGCTAGTTGAAGTACGGCTTTCACACACAGTTATCTCTCAGAACTGAGCATGTTGGGAGACGTTCGTTCACCTAACACAAAGGAAACTGGTTGCAGGAGAAACTTTTACTCTGGTTTCTCTGTCTGTTTCCTAGGGCCGGTGTGAAGTTCCTGCAATTTTCACGGTAAAACCGAGTTGGAGAAAGTACCAACCCATATATATGTATGGAGTGGAGTTTGCAACTGAAAAGAAACTTTGTGTTCCCAACAAGCTAGGTGAAAGACGGCTTTCACACACAATTATCGCTCAGAACTGAGCCTGTGGAGAGACGTTCGTTCATCTAGCACAAAGGGAACGGGTTGCAGGAGAAACTTTTACTCTGGATTCTCAGTCTGTTTCCTAGTGCCGGTTTGAAGTTCCTGCACTTTTCACTGTAAAACAGAGTTGGAGATAGTATCTCCCCATATATATATATGGAGTGGAGTTTGCAAGTGAAAAGAATCTTTGTGTTCCCAACAAGCTAGGTGAAGTTCCGCTTTCACACACATTCCTCTCTCAGAACTGAGCATGTGGAGAGACGTTCGTTCATCTAGCACAAAGGGAAAGGGTTGCAGGAGAAACTTTTACTCTGGTTTCTCAGTCTGTTTCCTAGTGCCGGTTTGAAGTTCCGACAGTTTTCACTGTAAAACCGAGTTGGAGCTAGTACCTCCCCATGTATATGTATGGAGTGGAGATTGCAAGTGAAAAGAAATTTTCTGTTCCCAACAAGCTAGGTGAAGTACGGCTTTCACGCACACTTATCTCTCAGAACTGAGCATGTGGAGAGACGTTCGTTCATCTAGCACAAAGTGAACGGGTTGCTGGAGAAAATGTTACTCTGGTTTCTCAGTCTCTTTCCTAGTGCCAGTTTGAAGTTCCTGCAGTTTTCACTGTAAAACCGATTTGGAGCTCGTACCTCCCCATATATATATATGGAGTGGAGTTTGCTACTGAAAAGAAACTTTGTGTTCCCAAAAGCTAGGTGAAAGAAGGCTTTCACACACAATTATCTCTCAGAACTGAGCCTTGGAGAGACGTTCCTTCATCTAGCACAAAGGGAACGGGTTGCAGTAGAAACTATTACTCTGGATTCTCAGTCTGTTTCCTAGTGCCGGTTTGAAGTTCCTGGAGTTTTCACTGTAAAACCGAGTTGGAGCTAGTACCTCCCCATATATATGTATGGAGTGGAGTTTGCAATTGAAAAGAAACTTTGTGTTCCCAACAAGCTAGGTGAAGAACGGCTTTCACACACATTTATCTCTCAGAACTGAGCCTGTGGAGAGACGTTCGTTCATCTAGCACAAAGGAATGTGTTGCAGGAGAGACTTTTACTCTGGATTCTCAGTCTGTTTCCTAGTGCTGGTTTGAAGTTCCTGCAGTTTTCACTGTAAAACCGAGTTGGGGCTAGTTCCTCCCCGTATATATGTATGGAGTGGAGTTTGCAAGTGAAAAGAAACTTTGTGTTCATAACAAGCTAGGTGAAGGACGGCTTTCACACACACTTATCTCTCAGAACTGAGCATGTGGAGAGACGTTCTTTCATCTAGCACAAAGGGAACGGGTTGCAGGAGCAACTTTTACTCTGGTTTCTCAGTCTGTTTCCTAGTGCCGGTTTAAAGTTCCTGCAGTTTGCACTGTAAAACGGTGTTGGAGCTAGTACCTCCCCATATATATGTATGGAGTGGAGTTTGCAAGTGAAAAGAAACTTTGTGATCTCAACAATGTAGTTGAAGGACGGCTTTCACACACAGTTACCTCTCAGAACTGAGCATGTTGGGAGACGTTCGTTCACCTAACACAAAGGAAACTGGTTGCAGGAGAAACTTTTCTCTGGTTTCTCAGTCTGTTTCCTAGTGCCGGTTTGAAGTTCCTGCAGTTTTCACTGTAAAAGCGAGTTGGAGCTAGTACCTCCCCATATATATGTATGGAGTGGAGTTTGCAAGTGAAAAGAAACTTTGTGTTCTCAAGAAGCTAGGTGAAGTACGGCTTTCACGCACACTTATCTCTCAGAACTGAGCATGTGGAGAGACGTTCGTTCATCTAGCACAAAGGGAACGGGTTGCTGGAGAAAATGTTACTCTGGTCTCTCAGTCTCTTTCCTAGTGCCAGTTTGAAGTTCCTGCAGTTTTCACTGTAAAACCGACTTGGAGCTCGTACCTCCCCATATATATGTATGGAGTGGAGTTTGCTACTGAAAAGAAACTTTATGTTCCCAAAAGCTAGGTGAAGGATGGCTTTCACACACAATTATCTCTCAGAACTGAGCCTTGGAGAGAAGTTCCTTCATCTAGCACAAAGGGAACGGGTTGCAGTAGAAACTTTTACTCTGGATTCTCAGTCTGTTTCCTAGTGCCGGTTTGAAGTTCCTTCAGTTTTCACTGTAAAACCGATTTGGAGCTAGTACCTCCCCATATACATGTATGGAGTGGAGTTTGCAATTGAAAAGAAACTTTGTGTTCCCAACAAGCTAGGTGAAGGACGGCTTTCACACACAGTTATCTCTCAGAACTGAGCCTGTGGAGAGACGTTCGTTCATCTAGCAAAAAGAATGTGTTGCAGGAGAGACTTTTACTCTGGATTCTCAGTCTGTTTCCTAGTGCTGGTTTGAAGTTCCTGCAGTTTTCACTGTAAAACCGAGTTGGGGCTAGTTCCTCCCCGTATATATGTATGGAGTGGAGTTTTCAAGTGAAAAGAAACTTTGTGTTCCCAACAAGCTAGGTTAAGTACGGCTTTCACACACACTTCTCTCTCAGAACTGAGCATGTTGGGAGACGTTCGTTCACGTAACACAAAAGAAACTGGTTGCAGGAGAAACTTTTACTCTGGTTACTCTGTCTGTTTCCTAGTGCCGGTTTGAAGTTCCTGCAGTTTTCACTGTAAAACCGAGTTGGAGCTCGTACCTCCCCATATATATGTATGGAGTGGAGTTTGCAAGTGAAAAGAAACTTTGTGTTCCCAACAAGCTAGGTGAAGAACGGCTTTCACACACAGTTATCTCTCAGAACTGAGCATGTTGGGAGACGTTCGTTCACCTAACACAAAGGAAACTGGTTGCAGGAGAAACTTTTACTCTATTTTCTCTGTCTGTTTCCTAGTGCCGGTTTGATGTTCCTGCAGTTTTCACTGTAAAACAGAGTTGGACCTAGTACCTACCCATATATATGTATGGAGTGGAATTTGCAAGTGAAAAGAAACTTTGTGTTCCCAACAAGCTAATTGAAGGACGGCTTTCACACACAGTTATCTCTCAGAACTGAGCATGTTGGGAGACGTTCGTTCACCTAACACAAAGGAAACTGGTTGCAGGAGAAACTTTTACTCTGGTTTCTCTGTCTGTTTCCTAGTGCCGGTTTGAAGTTCCTGCAGTTTTCACTGTAAAACCGAGTTGGAGCTCGTACCTCCACATATATATGTATGGAGTGGAGTTTGCAAGTGAAAAGAAACTTTGTGTTCCCAACAAGCTAGGTGAAGGACGGCATTCACACACAGTTATCTCTCAGAACTGAGCATGTTGGGAGACGTTCGTTCACCTAACAGAAAGAAACTGGTTGCAGGAGAAACTTTACTCTATTTTCTCTGTCTGTTTCCTAGTGCCGGTTTGAAGTTCCCGCAGTTTTCACTGTAAAACCGAGTTGGAGCTAGTACCTCCCCATGTATATGTATGGAGTGGAGATTGCAAGTGAAAAGAAACTTTGTGTTCCCAACAAGCTAGGTGAAGGACGGCTTTCACACACAGTTATCTCTCAGAACTGAACATGTTGGGAGACGTTCGTTCACCTAACAAAAAGGAAACTGTTTGCAGGATAAACTTTTCTCTGGTTTCTCTGTCTGTTTCCTAGTGCCGGTTTGAAGTTCCTGCAGTTTTCACTGTAAAAGCGAGTTGGACCTAGTACCTCCCCATATATATGTATGGAGTGGAGTTTGCAAGTGAAAAGAAACTTTGTTTTCCCAAGAAGCTTGGTGAAGTATGGCTTTCACGCACACTTATCTCTCAGAACTGAGCATGTGGAGAGACGTTCGTTCATCTAGCACAAAGGGAACGGGTTGCTGGAGAAAATGTTACTCTGGTTTCTCAGTATCTTTCCTAGTGCCAGTTTGAAGTTCCTGCAGTTTTCACTGTAAAACCGAGTTGGAGCTCGTACCTCCCCATATATATATATATGGATTGGAGTTTGCTACTGAAGAGAAACATTGTGTTCCCAAAAGCTAGGTGAAGGATGGCTTTCACACACAATTATCTCTCAGAACTGAGTGTTGGAGAGAAGTTCCTTCATCTAGCACAAAGGGAACGGGTTGCAGTAGAAACTATTACTCTGGATTCTCAGTCTGTTTCCTAGTGCCGGTTTGAAGTTCCTGCAGTTTTCACTGTAAAACAGAGTTGGAGCTAGTACCTCCCCATATATATGTATGGAGTGGAGTTTGCAATTGAAAAGGAACTTTGTGTTCCCAACAAGCTAGGTGAAGGACGGCTTTCACACACATTTATCTCTCAGAACTGAGCCTGTGGAGAGACGTTCGTTCATCTAGCACAAAGGAATGTGTTGCAGGAGAGACTTTTACTCTGGATTCTCAGTCTGTTTCCTAGTGCTGGTTTGAAGTTCCTGCAGATTTCACTGTAAAACCGAGTTGGGGCTAGTTCCTCCCCGTATATATGTATGGAGTGGAGTTTTCAAGTGAAAAGAAACTTTGTGTTCATAACAAGCTAGGTGAAGGACGGCTTTCAGACACACTTCTCTCTCAGAACTGAGCATGTGGAGAGACGTTCGTTCATCTAGCACAAAGGGATCGGGTTGCAGGAGAAACTTTTACTCTGGTTTCTCAGTCTGTTTCCTAGTGCCGGTTTAAAGTACCTGCAGTTTGCACTGTAAAACGGTGTTGGAGCTAGTACCTCCCCATATATATGTATGGAGTGGAGTTTGCAAGTGAAAAGAAACTTTGTGATCTCAACAAGATAGGTGAAGGACGGCTTTCACACACAGTTACCTCTCAGAACTGAGCATGTTGGGAGACGTTCGTTCACCTAACACAAATGAAACTGGTTGCAGGAGAAACTTTTACTCTGGTTTCTCTGTCTGTTTCCTAGTGCCGGTTTGAAGTTCCTGCAGTTTTCACTGTAAAACCGAGTTGGAGCTAGTGCCTCCCCATATATATGTATGGAGTGGGGTTTGCAAATGAAAAGAAACTTTGTGTTCCCAACAAGCTAGGTGAAGGACGACTTTCACTCACAATTATCTCTCAGAACTGAGCATGTGGAGAGACGTTCGTTCATCTAGCACAAAAGGAAAGGGTTGCAGGAGAAAATGTTACTCTGGTTTCTCAGTCTGTTTCCTAGTGCCGGTTTGAAGTTCCTGCACTTTTCAGTGTAAAACCGAGTTGGAGCTCGTACCTCCCCATATATATGTATGGAGTGGAGTTTGCAAGTGAAAAGAAACTTTGTGTTCCCAACAAGCTAGGTGAAGGACGGCTTTCACACACAGTTATCTCTCAGAACTGAGCATGTTGGGAGACGTTCGTTCACCTAACACAACGGATATTGGTTGCAGGAGAAAATTTTACTCTGGTTTCTCTGTCTGTTTCCTAGTGCCGGTTTGAAGTTACTGCAGTTTTCACTGTAAAACCGAGTTGGAGCTAGTACCTCCCCATATATATGTATGGAGAGGAGTTTGCAACTGAAAAGAAACTTTGTGTTCCCAACAAGCTAGGTGAAGGATGGCTTTCACACACAATTATCTCTCAGAACTGAGCCTGTGGAGAGACTTTCCTTCATCTAGCACAAAGGGAACGGGTTGCAGTAGAAACTTTTACTCTGGATTCTCAGTCTTTTTCCTAGTGTCGGTTTGAATTTCCTGCAGTTTTCACTGTAAAACCAAGTTGGAGCTAGTACCTCCCCATATATATGTATGGAGTGGAGTTTGCAAGTGAAAAGAAACTTTGTGTTCCCAACAAGCTAGGTGAAGGACGGCTTTCACACACAGTTATCTCTCAGAACTGAGCATGTTGGGAGACGTTCGTTCACCTAACACAAAGGAAACTGGTTGCAGGAGAAACTTTTACTCTGGTTTCTCTGTCTGTTTCCTAGTGCCGGTTTGAAGTTCCTGCAGTTTTCACTGTAAAACCGAGTTGGAGCTCGTACCTCCCCATATATATGTATGGAGTGGAGTTTGCAACTGAAAAGAAAATTTGTGTTCCCAACAAGCTAGGTGAAGGAAGGTTTTCACGCACAATTATCTCTCAGAACTGAGCATGTGGAGAGACGTTCGTTCATCTAGCACAAAGGGAACGGGTTGCAGGAGAAAATGTTACTCTAGTTTCTCAGTCTGTTTCCTAGTGCCGGTTAGAAGTTCCTGCAGTTTTCACTGTAAAACCGAGTTGGAGCTCGTACCTCCCCATATATATGTATGGAGTGGAGTTTGCTACTGAAAAGAAAGTTTGTGTTCCCAACAAGCTAGGTGAAGGACGGCTTTCACACACAATTATCTCTCAGAACTGAGCCTTGGAGAGACGTTCCTTCATCTAGCACAAAGGGAACGGGTTGCAGTAGAAACTTTTACTCTGGATTCTCAGTCTGTTTCCTAGTGCCGGTTTGAAGTTCCTGCAGTTTTCACTGTAAAACCGAGTTGGAGCTAGTACCTCCCCATATATATGTATGGAGTGGAGTTTGCAATTGAAAAGAAAATTTGTGTTCCCAACAAGCTAGGTGAAGGACGGCTTTCACACACAGTTATCTCTCAGAACTGAGCCTGTGGAGAGATGTTCGTTCATCTAGGACAAATGAATGTGTTGCAGGAGAGACTTTTACTCTGGATTCTCAGTCTGTTTCCTAGTGCTGGTTTGAAGTTCCTGCAGTTTTCACTGTAAAACCTAGTTGGGGCTAGTTCCTCCCCTTATATATGTATGGAGGGGAGTTTGAAACTGAAAAGAAACTTTGTGTTCCCAACAAGCTAGGTGAAGGGCGACATTCACTCACAATTATCTCTCAGAACTGAGCATGTGGAGAGACGTTCGTTCATCTAGCACAAAGGGAACGGGTTGCAGGAGAAAATGTTACTCTGGTTTCTCAGTCTGTTTCCTAGTGCCGGTTTGAAGTTCCTGCAATTTTCAGTGTAAAACCGAGTTGGAGCTCGTACCTCCCCATATATATGTATGGAGTGGAGTTTGCAAGTGAAAAGAAACTTTGTGTTCCCAACAAGCTAGTTGAAGGACGGCTGTCACACACAGTTATCTCTCAGAACTGAGCAAGTTGGGAGACGTTCGTTCACCTAACACAACGGATATTGGTTGCAGGAGAAACTTTTACTCTGGTTTCTCGGTCTGTTTCCTAGTGCCGGTTTGAAGTTACTGCAGTTTTCACTGTAAAACCGAGTTGGAGCTAGTACCTCCCCATATATATGTATGGAATGGAGTTTGCAACTGAAAAGAAACTTTGTGTTCCCAACAAGCTAGGTGAAGGATGGCTTTCACACACAATTATCTCTCAGAACTGAGCCTGTGGAGAGACGTTCCTTCATCTAGCACAAAGGGAACGGGTTGCAGTAGAAACTTTTACTCTGGATTCTCAGTCTGTTTCCTAGTGTCGGTTTGAATTTCCTGCAGTTTTCACTGTAAAACCGAGTTGGAGCTAGTACCTCCCCATATATATGTATGGAGTGGAGTTTGCAAGTGAAAAGAAACTTTGTGTTCCCAACAAGCTATGTGAAGGAAGGCTTTCACACACAGTTATCTCTCAGAACTGAGCATGTTGGGAGACGTTCGTTTACCTAACACAAAGGAAACTGGTTGCAGGAGAAACTTTTACTCTGGTTTCTCTGTCTGTTTCCTAGTGCCGGTTTGAAGTTCCTGCAGTTTTCACTGTAAAACCGAGTTGGAGCTAGTACCTCCCCATATATATGTAGGGAGTGGAGTTAGCAACTGAAAAGAAAATTTGTGTTCCCAACAAGCTAGGTGAAGTACGGTTTTCACGCACAATTATCTCTCAGATCTGAGCATGTGGAGAGACGTTCGTTCATCTAGCACAAAGGGAACGGGTTGCATGAGAAAATGTTACTCTGGTTTCTCAGTCTGTTTCCTAGTGCCGGTTTGAAGTTCCTGCAGTTTTCACTGTAAAACCGAGTTGGAGCTCGTACCTCCCCATATATATGTATGGAGTGGGGTTTCCAACTGAAAAGAAAGTTTGTGTTCCCAAGAAGCTAGTTGAAGGACGGCTTTCACACACAATTATCTCTCAGAACTGTGCCTGTGGAGAGACGTTCGTTCATCTAGCACAAAGGGAACGGGTTGCAGTAGAAACTTTTACTCTGTATCCTCAGTCTGTTTCCTAGTGCCGGTTTGATGTTCCTGCAGTTTTCACTGTAAAACCGAGTTGGAGCTAGTACCACCCCATATATATGTATGGAGTGGAGTTTGCAAGTGAAAAGAAACTTTGTGTTCCCAACAAGCTAGGTGAAGGACGGCTTTCACACACAGTTTTCTCTCAGAACTGAGCATGTGGAGAGATGTTCGTTCATCTAGCACAAAGGAATGTGTTGCAGGAGAGAGTTTTACTCTGGATTCTCAGTCTGTTTCCTAGTGCTGGTTTGAAGTTCCTGCAGTTTTCACTGTAAAACCGAGTTGGGGCTAGTTCCTCCCCTTATATACGTATGGAGTGGAGTTGGCAACTGAAAAGAAACTTTGTGTTCCCAACAAGCTAGGTGAAGGACGGCTTTCACACACACTTCTCTCTCAGAACTGAGCATGTGGGGAGACGTTCTTTCATCTAGCACAAAGGGAACGGGTTGCAGGAGAAACTTTTACTCTGGTTTCTCAGTCTGTTTCCTAGTGCCGGTTTAAAGTACCTGCAGTTTGCACTGTAAAACGGTGTTGGAGCTAGTACCTCCCCATATATATGTATGGAGTGGAGTTTGCAAGTGAAAAGAAACTTTGTGATCTCAACAAGCTAGGTGAAGGACGGCTTTCACACACAGTTACCTCTCAGAACTGAGCATGTTGGGAGACGTTCGTTCACCTAACACAAATGAAACTGGTTGCAGGAGAAACTTTTACTCTGGTTTCTCTGTCTGTTTCCTAGTGCCGGTTTGAAGTTCCTGCAGTTTTCACTGTAAAACCGAGTTGGAGCTAGTGCCTCCCCATATATATGTATGGAGTGGGGTTTGCAACTGAAAAGAAACTTTGTGTTCCCAACAAGCTAGGTGAAGGACGACTTTCACTCACAATTATCTCTCAGAACTGAGCATGTGGAGAGACGTTCGTTCATCTAGCACAAAGGGAAAGGGTTGCAGGAGAAAATGTTACTCTGGTTTCTCAGTCTGTTTCCTAGTGCCGGTTTGAAGTTCGTGCAGTTTTCAGTGTAAAACCGAGTTGGAGCTCGTACCTCCCCATATATATGTATGGAGTGGAGTTTGCAAGTGAAAAGAAACTTTGTGTTCCCAACAAGCTAGTTGAAGGACGGCTTTCACACACAGTTATCTCTCAGAACTGAGCATGTTGGGAGACGTTCGTTCACCTAACACAAAGGAAACTGGTTGCAGGAGAAACTTTTACTCTGGTTTCTCTGTCTGTTTCCTAGTGCCGGTTTGAAGTTCCTGCAGTTTTCACTGTAAAACCGAGTTGGAGCTAGTACCTCCCCATATATATGTATGGAGTGGAGTTTGCAACTGAAAAGAAAATTTGTGTTCCCAACAAGCTAGGTGAAGGACGGTTTTCACGCACAATTATCTCTCAGAACTGAGCATGTGGAGAGACGTTCGTTCATCTAGCACAAAGGGAACGGGTTGCAGGAGAAAATGTTACTCTGGTTTCTCAGACTGTTTCCTAGTGCCGGTTAGAAGTTCCTGCAGTTTTCACTGTAAAACCGAGTTGCAGCTCGTACCTCCCCATATATATGTATGGAGTGGAGTTTGCAACTGAAAAGAAAGTTTGTGTTCCCAACAAGCTAGGTGAAGGACGGCTTTCACACACAATTATCTCTCAGAACTGAGCCTTGGAGAGACGTTCCTTCATCTAGCACAAAGGGAACGGGTTGCAGTAGAAACTTTTACTCTGGATTCTCAGTCTGTTTCCTAGTGCCGGTTTGAAGTTCCTGCAGTTTTCACTGTAAAACCGATTTGGAGCTAGTACCTCCCCATATATATGTATGGAGTGGAGTTTGCAATTGAAAAGAAAATTTGTGTTCCCAACAAGCTAGGTGAAGGACGGCTTTCACACACAGTTATCTCTCAGAACTGAGCCTGTGGAGAGATGTTCGTTCATCTAGCACAAATGAATGTGTTGCAGGAGAGACTTTTACTCTGGATTCTCAGTCTGTTTCCTAGTGCTGGTTTGAAGTTCCTGCAGTTTTCACTGTAAAACCGAGTTGGGGCTAGTTCCTCCCCTTATATATGTATGGAGAGGAGTTTGCAACTGAAAAGAAACTTTGTGATCTCAACAAGCTTGGTGAAGGACGGCTTTCATACACAGTTACCTCTCAGAACTGAGCATGTTGGGAGACGTTCGTTCACCTAACACAAAGGAAACTGGTTGCAGGAGAAATTTTTACTCTGGTTTCTCTGAATGTTTCCTAGTGCCGGTTTGAAGTTCCTGCAGTTTTCACTGTAAAACCGAGTTGGAGCTAGTACCTCCCCATATATATGTATGGAGTGGGGTTTGCAAATGAAAAGAAACTTTGTGTTCCCAACAAGCTAGGTGAAGGGCGACTTTCACTCACAATTATCTCTCAGAACTGAGCATGTGGAGAGACGTTCGTTCATCTAGCACAAAGGGAACGGGTTGCAGGAGAAAATGTTACTCTGGTTTCTCAGTCTGTTTCCTAGTGCCGGTTTGAAGTACCTGCAGTTTTCAGTGTAAAACCGAGTTGGAGCTCGTACCTCCCCATATATATATATGGAGTGGAGTTTGCAAGTGAAAAGAAACTTTGTGTTCCCAACAAGCTAGTTGAAGGACGGCTGTCACACACAGTTATCTCTCAGAACTGAGCAAGTTGGGAGACGTTCGTTCACCTAACACAACGGATATTGGTTGCAGGAGAAACTTTTACTCTGGTTTCTCGGTCTGTTTCCTAGTGCCGGTTTGAAGTTACTGCAGTTTTCACTGTAAAACCGAGTTGGAGCTAGTACCTCCCCATATATATGTATGGAATGGAGTTTGCAACTGAAAAGAAACTTTGTGTTCCCAACAAGCTAGGTGAATGATGGCTTTCACACACAATTATCTCTCAGAACTGAGCCTGTGGAGAGACGTTCCTTCATCTAGCACAAAGGGAACGGGTTGCAGTAGAAACTTTTACTCTGGATTCTCAGTCTGTTTCCTAGTGTCGGTTTGAATTTCCTGCAGTTTTCACTGTAAAACCGAGTTGGAGCTAGTACCTCCCCATATGTATGTATGGAGTGGAGTTTGCAAGTGAAAAGAAACTTTGTGTTCCCAACAAGCTAGGTGAAGTACGGCTTTCACACACAGTTATCTCTCAGAACTGAGCATGTTGGGAGACGTTCGTTTACCTAACACAAAGGAAACTGGTTGCAGGAGAAACTTTTACTCTGGTTTCTCTGTCTGTTTCTTAGTGCCGGTTTAAAGTTCCTGCAGTTTGCACTGTAAAACGGTGTTGGACCTAGTACCTCCCCATATATATGTCTGGAGTGGAGTTTGCAAGTGAAAAGAAACTTTGTGATCTCAACAAGCTAGGTGAAGGACGGCTTTCACACACATTTACCTCTCAGAACTGAGCATGTTGGGAGAAGTTCGTTCACCTAACACAAAGGAAACTGGTTGCAGGAGAAATTTTTACTCTGGTTTCTCTGAATGTTTCCTAGTGCCGGTTTGAAGTTCCTGCAGTTTTCACTGTAAAACCGAGTTGGAGCTAGTACCTCCCCATATATATGTATGGAGTGGGGTTTGCAACTGAAAAGAAACTTTGTGTTCCCAACAAGCTAGGTGAAGGGCGACTTTCACTCACAATTATCTCTCAGAACTGAGCATGTGGAGAGACGTTCGTTCATCTAGCACAAAGGGAACGGGTTGCAGGAGAAACTTTAACTCTGGTTTCTCAGTCTGTTTCCTAGTGCCGGTTTGAAGTTCCTGCAGTTTTCAGTGTAAAACCGAGTTGGAGCTCGTACCTCCCCATATATATGTATGGAGTGGAGTTTGCAAGTGAAAAGAAACTTTGTGTTCCCAACAAGCTAGTTGAAGGACGGCTGTCACACACAGTTATCTCTCAGAACTGAGCAAGTTGGGAGACGTTCGTTCACCTAACACAACGGATATTGGTTGCAGGAGAAAGTTTTACTCTGGATTCTCGGTCTGTTTCCTAGTGCCGGTTTGAAGTTACTGCAGTTTTCACTGTAAAACCGAGTTGGAGCTAGTACCTCCCCATTTATATGTATGGAGTGGAGTTTGCAAGTGAAAAGAAACTTTGTGTTCCCAACAAGCTAGGTGAAGGACGGCTTTCACACACAGTTTTCTCTCAGAACTGAGCATGTGGAGAGATGTTCGTTCATCTAGCACAAAGGAATGTGTTGCAGGAGAGAGTTTTACTCTGGATTCTCAGTCTGTTTCCTAGTGCTGGTTTGAAGTTCCTGCAGTTTTCACTGTAAAACCGAGTTGGGGCTAGTTCCTCCCCTTATATACGTATGGAGTGGAGTTGGCAACTGAAAAGAAACTTTGTGTTCCCAACAAGCTAGGTGAAGGACGGCTTTCACACACACTTCTCTCTCAGAACTGAGCATGTGGGGAGACGTTCTTTCATCTAGCACAAAGGGAACGGGTTGCAGGAGAAACTTTTACTCTGGTTTCTCAGTCTGTTTCCTAGTGCCGGTTTAAAGTACCTGCAGTTTGCACTGTAAAACGGTGTTGGAGCTAGTACCTCCCCATATATATGTATGGAGTGGAGTTTGCAAGTGAAAAGAAACTTTGTGATCTCAACAAGCTAGGTGAAGGACGGCTTTCACACACAGTTACCTCTCAGAACTGAGCATGTTGGGAGACGTTCGTTCACCTAACACAAATGAAACTGGTTGCAGGAGAAACTTTTACTCTGGTTTCTCTGTCTGTTTCCTAGTGCCGGTTTGAAGTTCCTGCAGTTTTCACTGTAAAACCGAGTTGGAGCTAGTGCCTCCCCATATATATGTATGGAGTGGGGTTTGCAACTGAAAAGAAACTTTGTGTTCCCAACAAGCTAGGTGAAGGACGACTTTCACTCACAATTATCTCTCAGAACTGAGCATGTGGAGAGACGTTCGTTCATCTAGCACAAAGGGAAAGGGTTGCAGGAGAAAATGTTACTCTGGTTTCTCAGTCTGTTTCCTAGTGCCGGTTTGAAGTTCGTGCAGTTTTCAGTGTAAAACCGAGTTGGAGCTCGTACCTCCCCATATATATGTATGGAGTGGAGTTTGCAAGTGAAAAGAAACTTTGTGTTCCCAACAAGCTAGTTGAAGGACGGCTTTCACACACAGTTATCTCTCAGAACTGAGCATGTTGGGAGACGTTCGTTCACCTAACACAAAGGAAACTGGTTGCAGGAGAAACTTTTACTCTGGTTTCTCTGTCTGTTTCCTAGTGCCGGTTTGAAGTTCCTGCAGTTTTCACTGTAAAACCGAGTTGGAGCTAGTACCTCCCCATATATATGTATGGAGTGGAGTTTGCAACTGAAAAGAAAATTTGTGTTCCCAACAAGCTAGGTGAAGGACGGTTTTCACGCACAATTATCTCTCAGAACTGAGCATGTGGAGAGACGTTCGTTCATCTAGCACAAAGGGAACGGTTTGCAGGAGAAAATGTTACTCTGGTTTCTCAGTCTGTTTCCTAGTGCCGGTTAGAAGTTCCTGCAGTTTTCACTGTAAAACCGAGTTGCAGCTCGTACCTCCCCATATATATGTATGGAGTGGAGTTTGCAACTGAAAAGAAAGTTTGTGTTCCCAACAAGCTAGGTGAAGGACGGCTTTCACACACAATTATCTCTCAGAACTGAGCCTTGGAGAGACGTTCCTTCATCTAGCACAAAGGGAACGGGTTGCAGTAGAAACTTTTACTCTGGATTCTCAGTCTGTTTCCTAGTGCCGGTTTGAAGTTCCTGCAGTTTTCACTGTAAAACCGAGTTGGAGCTAGTACCTCCCCATATATATGTATGGAGTGGAGTTTGCAATTGAAAAGAAAATTTGTGTTCCCAACAAGCTAGGTGAAGGACGGCTTTCATACACAGTTACCTCTCAGAACTGAGCATGTTGGGAGACGTTCGTTCACCTAACACAAAGGAAACTGGTTGCAGGAGAAATTTTTACTCTGGTTTCTCTGAATGTTTCCTAGTGCCGGTTTGAAGTTCCTGCAGTTTTCACTGTAAAACCGAGTTGGAGCTAGTACCTCCCCATATATATGTATGGAGTGGGGTTTGCAAATGAAAAGAAACTTTGTGTTCCCAACAAGCTAGGTGAAGGGCGACTTTCACTCACAATTATCTCTCAGAACTGAGCATGTGGAGAGACGTTCGTTCATCTAGCACAAAGGGAACGGGTTGCAGGAGAAAATGTTACTCTGGTTTCTCAGTCTGTTTCCTAGTGCCGGTTTGAAGTACCTGCAGTTTTCAGTGTAAAACCGAGTTGGAGCTCGTACCTCCCCATATATATGTATGGAGTGGAGTTTGCAAGTGAAAAGAAACTTTGTGTTCCCAACAAGCTAGTTGAAGGACGGCTGTCACACACAGTTATCTCTCAGAACTGAGCAAGTTGGGAGACGTTCGTTCACCTAACACAACGGATATTGGTTGCAGGAGAAACTTTTACTCTGGTTTCTCGGTCTGTTTCCTAGTGCCGGTTTGAAGTTACTGCAGTTTTCACTGTAAAACCGAGTTGGAGCTAGTACCTCCCCATATATATGTATGGAATGGAGTTTGCAACTGAAAAGAAACTTTGTGTTCCCAACAAGCTAGGTGAATGATGGCTTTCACACACAATTATCTCTCAGAACTGAGCCTGTGGAGAGACGTTCCTTCATCTAGCACAAAGGGAACGGGTTGCAGTAGAAACTTTTACTCTGGATTCTCAGTCTGTTTCCTAGTGTCGGTTTGAATTTCCTGCAGTTTTCACTGTAAAACCGAGTTGGAGCTAGTACCTCCCCATATGTATGTATGGAGTGGAGTTTGCAAGTGAAAAGAAACTTTGTGTTCCCAACAAGCTAGGTGAAGGACGGCTTTCACACACAGTTATCTCTCAGAACTGAGCATGTTGGGAGACGTTCGTTTACCTAACACAAAGGAAACTGGTTGCAGGAGAAACTTTTACTCTGGTTTCTCTGTCTGTTTCTTAGTGCCGGTTTAAAGTTCCTGCAGTTTGCACTGTAAAACGGTGTTGGACCTAGTACCTCCCCATATATATGTCTGGAGTGGAGTTTGCAAGTGAAAAGAAACTTTGTGATCTCAACAAGCTAGGTGAAGGACGGCTTTCACACACAGTTACCTCTCAGAACTGAGCATGTTGGGAGAAGTTCGTTCACCTAACACAAAGGAAACTGGTTGCAGGAGAAATTTTTACTCTGGTTTCTCTGAATGTTTCCTAGTGCCGGTTTGAAGTTCCTGCAGTTTTCACTGTAAAACCGAGTTGGAGCTAGTTCCTCCCCATATATATGTATGGAGTGGGGTTTGCAACTGAAAAGAAACTTTGTGTTCCCAACAAGCTAGGTGAAGGGCGACTTTCACTCACAATTATCTCTCAGAACTGAGCATGTGGAGAGACGTTCGTTCATCTAGCACAAAGGGAACGGGTTGCAGGAGAAACTTTAACTCTGGTTTCTCAGTCTGTTTCCTAGTGCCGGTTTGAAGTTCCTGCAGTTTTCAGTGTAAAACCGAGTTGGAGCTCGTACCTCCCCATATATATGTATGGAGTGGAGTTTGCAAGTGAAAAGAAACTTTGTGTTCCCAACAAGCTAGTTGAAGGACGGCTGTCACACACAGTTATCTCTCAGAACTGAGCAAGTTGGGAGACGTTCGTTCACCTAACACAACGGATATTGGTTGCAGGAGAAAGTTTTACTCTGGATTCTCGGTCTGTTTCCTAGTGCCGGTTTGAAGTTACTGCAGTTTTCACTGTAAAACCGAGTTGGAGCTAGTACCTCCCCATTTATATGTATGGAATGGAGTTTGCAACTGAAAAGAAACTTTGTGTTCCCAACAAGCTAGGTGAAGGATGGCTTTCACACACAATTATCTCTCAGAACTGAGCCTGTGGAGAGACGTTCCTTCATCTAGCACAAAGGGAACGGGTTGCAGTAGAAACTTTTACTCTGGATTCTCAGTCTGTTTCCTAGTGTCGGTTTGAATTTCCTGCAGTTTTCACTGTAAAACCGAGTTGGAGCTAGTACCTCCCCATATATATGTATGGAGTGGAGTTTGCAAGTGAAAAGAAACTTTGTGTTCCCAACAAGCTAGGTGAAGGTAGGCTTTCACACACAGTTATCTCTCAGAACTGAGCATGTTGGGAGACGTTCGTTTACCTAACACAAAGGAAACTGGTTGCAGGAGAAACTTTTACTCTGGTTTCTCTGTCTGTTTCCTAGTGCCGGTTTGAAGTTCCTGCAGTTTTCACTGTAAAACCGAGTTGGAGCTAGTACCTCCCCATATATATGTATGGAGTGGAGTTTGCAACTGAAAAGAAAATTTGTGTTCCAAACAAGCTAGGTGAAGTACGGTTTTCACGCACAATTATCTCTCAGATCTGAGCATGTGGAGAGACGTTCGTTCATCTAGCACAAAGGGAACGGGTTGCATGAGAAAATGTTACTCTGGTTTCTCAGTCTGTTTCCTAGTGCCGGTTTGAAGTTCCTGCAGTTTTCACTGTAAAACCGAGTTGGAGCTCGTACCTCCCCATATATATGTATGGAGTGGAGTTTGCAACTGAGAAGAAAGTTTGTGTTCCCAAGAAGCTAGTTGAAGGACGGCTTTCACACACAATTATCTCTCAGAACTGATCCTGTGGAGAGACGTTCGTTCATCTAGCACAAAGGGAACGGGTTGCAGTAGAAACTTTTACTCTGTATCCTCAGTCTGTTTCCTAGTGCCGGTTTGATGTTCCTGCAGTTTTCACTGTAAAACCGAGTTGGAGCTAGTACCACCCCATATATATGTATGGAGTGGAGTTTGCAAGTGAAAAGAATCTTTGTGTTCCCAACAAGCTAGGTGAAGGACGGCTTTCACACACACTTCGCTCTCAGAACTGAGCATGTGGAGAGACGTTCGTTCATCTAGCACAAAGGGAACGGGTTGCAGGAGAAACTTTTACTCTGGTTTCTCTGTCTGTTTCCTAGTTCCGGTTTGAAGTTCCTGCAGTTTTCACTGTAAAACCGAGTTGGAGCTAGTACCTCCCCATATAAATGTATGGAGTGGAGTTTGCAACTTAAAAGAAACTTTGTGTTCCCAACAAGCTAGGTGAATGATGGCTTTCACACACAATTATCTCTCAGAACTGAGCCTGTGGAGAGACGTTCCTTCATCTAGCACAAAGGGAACGGGTTGCAGTAGAAACATTTACTCTGGATTCTCAGTCTGTTTCCTAGTGCCGGTTTTAATTTCCTGCAGTTTTCACTGTAAAACTGAGTTGGTGCTAGTACTTCCCCATATATATGTATGGAGTGGATATTGCAAGTGAAAAGTAACTTTGTGTTCCCAACAAGCTAGGTGAAGGACGGCTTTCACACACAGTTATCTCTCAGAACTTAGCATGTTGGGAGACGTTCGTTCACCTAACACAAAGGAAACTGCTTGCAGGAGAAACTTTTCTCTGGTTTCTCTGTCTGTTTCCTAGTGCCGGTTTGAAGTACCTGCAGTTTTCACTGTAAAACCGAGTTGGAGCTAGTACCTCCCCATATATATGTATGGAGTGGAGTTTGCAACTGAAAAGAAACTTTGTGTTCCCAACAAGCTAGGTGAAGGACGGCTTTCACGCACAATTATCTCTCAGAACTGAGCATGTGGAGAGACGTTCGTTCATCTAGCACAAAGGAACGGGTTGCAGGAAAAAATGTTACTCTGGTTTCTCAGTCTGTTTCCTAGTGCCGGTTTGAAGTTCCTGCAGTTTTCACTGTAAAACCGAGTTGGAGCTAGTACCTCCCCATATATATGTATGGACTGGAGTTTGCAACTGAGAAGAAAGTTTGTGTTCCCAACAAGCTAGGTGAAGGACGGCTTTCACACACAATTATCTCTCAGAACTGAACCTGGGGAGAGACGTTCCTTCATCTAGCACAAAGGGTACGGGTTGCAGTAGAAACTTTTACTCTGGATCCTCAATCTGTTTCCTAGTGCCGGTTTGATGTTCCTGCAGTTTTCACTGTAAAACCGAGTTGGAGCTAGTACCTCCCCATATATATGTATGGAGTGGAGTTTGCAAGTGAAAAGAAACTTTGTGTTCCCAACAAGCTAGGTGAAGGACGGCTTTCACACACACTTCTCTCTCAGAACTGATCATGTGGAGAGACGTTCGTTCAACTAGCACAAAGGGAACGGGTTGCAGGTGAAACTTTTACTCTGGATTCTCAGTCTGTTTCGTAGTGCCGGTCTGAAGTTCCTGCAGTTTTCACTGTAAAACCGTGTTGGAGCTAGTACCTCCCCATATAAATGTATGGAGTGGAGTTGGCAACTGAAAAGAAACTTTGTGTTCCCAACAAGCTAGGTGAAAGACGGCTTTCACACAAAATTATTTCTCAGAACTGAGCCTGTGGAGAGACGTTCGTTCATCTAGCACAAAGGGAACTGGTTGCAGGAGAAACTTTTACTCTGGTTTCTCAGTCTGTTTCCTAGTGCCGGTTTGAAGTTCCTGCAGTTTGCACTGTAAAACTGAGTTGGAGCTAGTACCTCCCTTATATATGTATGGAGTGGAGATTGCAAGTGAAAAGAAACTTTGTGTTCCCAACAAGCTAGGTGAAGGTCGGCTTTCACACACATTTCTCCCTCAGAACTGAGCATGTGGAGAGACGTTCGTTCATCTAGCACAAAGGGAACGGGTTGCAGGAGAAACTTTTACACTGGTTTCTCAGTCTGTTTCCTAGTGCCGGTTTGAAGTTCCTGCAGTTTTCACTGTAAAACAGAGTTGGAGTTAGTACCTCCCCATATATATGTATGGAGTGGAGTTTGCAACTGAAAAGAAACTTTGTGTTCCCAACAAGCTTGGTGAAGGACGGCTTTCACACACAGTTATCTCTCAGAACTGAGCATGTTGGGAGACGTTCGTTCACCTAACACAAAGGAAACTGCTTGCAGGAGAAACTTTTACTCTGGTTTCTCTGTCTGTTTCCTAGTGCCGGTTTGAAGTTTCTGCAGTTTTCACTGTAAAAACGAGTTGGAGCTAGTACCTCCCCATATATATGTATGGAGTGGAGTTTGCAAGTGAAAAGAAATTTTGTGTTCCCAAGAAGCTAGGTGAAGTACGGCTTTAACGCACACTTATCTCTCAGAACTGAGCATGTGGAGAGACGTTCTTTCATCTAGCACAAAGGGAACGGGTTGCAGTAGAAACTTTTACTCTGGATTCTCAGTCTGTTTCCTAGTGTCGGTTTGAATTTCCTGCAGTTTTCCCTGTAAAACCGAGTTGGAGCTAGTACCTCCCCATATATATGTATGGAGTGGAGTTTGCAAGTGAAAAGAAACTTTGTGTTCCCAACAAGCTAGGTGAAGGACGGCTTTCACACACAGTTATCTCTCAGAACTGAGCATGTTGGGAGACGTTCGTTCACCTAACACAAAGGAAACTGGTTGCAGGAGAAACATTTACTCTGGTTTCTCTGTCTGTTTCCTAGTGCCGGATTGAATTTCCTGCAGTTTTCACTGTAAAACCGAGTTGGAGCTAGTACCTCCCCATATATATGTATGGAGTGGACTTTGCAACTGAAAAGAAACTTTGTGTTCCCAACAAGCTAGGTGAAGGACGGCTTTCACGCACAATTATCTCTCAGAACTGAGCATGTGGAGAGACGTTCGTTCATCTAGCACAAAGGAACGGGTTGCAGGAGATAATGTTACTCTGGTTTCTCAGTCTGTTTCCTAGTGCCGGTTTGAAGTTCCTGCAGTTTTCACTGTAAAACCGAGTTGGAGCTAGTACCTCCCCATATATATGTATGGACTGGAGTTTGCAACTGAAAAGAAAGTTTGTGTTCCCAACAAGCTAGGTGAAGGACGGCTTTCACACACAACTATCTCTAAGAACTGAGCCTGGGGAGAGACGTTCCTTCATCTAGCACAAAGGGTACGGGTTGCAGTAGAAACTTTTACTCTGGATCCTCAGTCTGTTTCCTAGTGCCGGTTTGATGTTCCTGCAGTTTTCACTGTAAAACCGAGTTGGAGCTAGTACCTCCCCATATATATGTATGGAGTGGTGTTTGCACCTGAAAAGAAACTTTGTGTTCCCAACAAGCTATGTGAAGGATGGCTTTCACACACAATTATCTCTCAGAACTGAGCCTGTGGAGAGACGTTCCTTCATCTAGCACAAAGGGAACGGGTTGCAGTAGAAAATTTTACTCTGGATTCTCAGTCTGTTTCCTAGTGCCGGTTTGAAGTTCCTGCAGTTTTTACTATAAAACCGAGTTGGTGCTAGTACCGCCCCATATATATGTATGGAGTGGAGTTTGCAATTGAAAAGAAACTTGGTGCTCCCAACAAGCAAGGTGAAGGACGGCTTTCACACACAGTTATCTCTCAGAACTGAGCATGTTGGGAGACGTTCGTTCACCTAACACAAAGGAAACTGGTTGCAGGAGAAACATTTACTCTGGTTTCTCTGTCTGTTTCCTAGTGCCGGATTGAATTTCCTGCAGTTTTCACTGTAAAACCGAGTTGGAGCTAGTACCTCCCCATATATATGTATGGAGTGGAGTTTGCAACTGAAAAGAAAGTTTGAGTTCCCAACAAGCTAGGTGAAGGACGGCTTTCACGCACCATTATCTCTCAGAACTGAGCATGTGGAGAGACGTTCGTTCATCTAGCACAAAGGAACGGGTTGCAGGAGAAAATGTTACTCTGGTTTCTCAGTCTGTTTCCTAGTGCCGGTTTGAAGTTCCTGCAGTTTTCACTGTAAAACCGAGTTGGAGCTAGTACCTCCCCATATATATGTATGGACTGGAGTTTGCAACTGAAAAGAAAGTTTGTGTTCCCAACAAGCTAGGTGAAGGACGGCTTTCACACACAACTATCTCTCAGAACTGAGCCTGGGGAGAGACGTTCCTTCATCTAGCAGAAAGGGTACGGGTTGCAGTAGAAACTTTTACTCTGGATCCTCAGTCTGTTTCCTAGTGCCGGTTTGATGTTCCTGCAGTTTTCACTGTAAAACCGAGTTGGAGCTAGTACCTCCCCATATATATGTATGGAGTGGAGTTTGCAAGTGAAAAGAAACTTTCTGTTCCCAACAAGTTAGGTGAAGGTCCGCTTTCACACACATTTCTCCCTCAGAACTGAGCATGTGGAGAGACGTTCGTTCATCTAGCACAAAGGGAACGGGTTGCAGGAGAAACTTTTACACTGGTGTCTCAGTCTGTTTCCTAGTGCCGGTTTGAAGTTCCTGCAGTTTTCACTGTAAAACCGAGTTGGAGCTAGTACCTCCCCATATATATGTATGGAGTGGAGTTTGCAACTGAAAAGAAACTTTGTGTTCCCAACAAGCTTGGTGAATGACGGCTTTCAAACACAGTTATCTCTCAGAACTGAGCATGTTGGAAGACGTTCGTTCACCTAACACAAAGGAAACTGCTTTCAGGAGAAACTTTTACTCTGGTTTCTCTGTCTGTTTCCTAGTGCCGGTTTGAAGTTCCTGCAGTTTTCACTGTAAAAACGAGTTGGAGCTAGTACCTCCCCATATATATGTATGGAGTGGATTTTGCAAGTGAAAAGAAATTTTGTGTTCCCAAGAAGCTAGGTGAAGTACGGCTTTAACGCACACTTATCTCTCAGAACTGAGCATGTGGAGAGACGTTCTTTCATCTAGCACAAAGGGAACGGGTGGCTGGAGAAAATGTTACTCAGGTTTCTCAGTCTGTTTCCTAGTGCCGGTTTGAAGTTCCTGCAGTTTTCACTGTAAAACCGAGTTGGAGCTAGTACCTCCCCATATATATGTATGGAGTGGAGTTTGCAACTGAAAAGAAACTTTGTGTTCCCAACAAGCTAGGTGAAGGACGGCTTTCACGCACACTTCTCTCTCAGAACTGAGCATGTGGAGAAACGTTCGTTCATCTAGCACAAAGGAACGTGTTGCAGGTGAAACTTTTACTCTGGTTTCTCAGTCTGTTTCCTAGTGCCGGTTTGAAGTTCCTGCAGTTTTCACTGTAAAACCGTGTTGGAGCTAGTACCTCCCCATATAAATATATGGAGTGGAGTTTGCAAGTGAAAAGAAACATTGTGTTCCCAACAAGCTAGGTGAAAGACGGCTTTCACACAAAATTATTTCTCAGAACTGAGCCTGTGGAGAGACGTTCGTTCATCTAGCACAAAGGGAACGGGTTGCAGGAGAAACTTTTACTCTGGTTTCTCAGTCTGTTTCCTAGTGCCGGTTTGAAGTTCCAGCAGTTTGTACTGTAAAACTGAGTTGGAGCTAGTACCTCCCCTTATATATTTATGGAGTGGATATTGCAAGTGAAAAGAAACTTTGTGTTCCCAACAAGCTAGGTGAAGGTCCGCTTTCACACACATTTCTCCCTCAGAACTGAGCATGTGGAGAGACGTTCGTTCATCTAGCACAAAGGGAACGGGTTGCAGGAGAAACTTTTACACTGGTGTCTCAGTCTGTTTCCTAGTGCCGGTTTGAAGTTCCTGCAGTTTTCACTGTAAAACCGAGTTGGAGCTAGTACCTCCCCATATATATGTATGGAGTGGAGTTTGCAACTGAAAAGAAACTTTGTGTTCCCAAGAAGCTTGGTGAAGGACGGCTTTCACACACAGTTATCTCTCAGAACTGAGCATGTTGGGAGACGTTCGTTCACTTAACACAAAGGAAACTGCTTTCAGGAGAAACTTTTACTCTGCTTTCTCTGTCTGTTTCCTAGTGCCGGTTTGAAGTTCCTGCAGTTTTCACTGTAAAAACGAGTTGGAGCTAGTACCTCCCCATATATATGTATGGAGTGGATTTTGCAAGTGAAAAGAAATTTTGTGTTCCCAAGAAGCTAGGTGAAGTACGGCTTTAACGCACACTTATCTCTCAGAACTGAGCATGTGGAGAGACGTTCTTTCATCTAGCACAAAGGGAACGGGTTGCTGGAGAAAATGTTACTCAGGTTTCTCAGTCTGTTTCCTAGTGCCGGTTTGAAGTTCCTGCAGTTTTCACTGTAAAACCGAGTTGGAGCTCGTACCACCCCATATATATGTATGGAGTGGTGTTTGCACCTGAAAAGAAACTTTGTGTTCCCAAAAAGCTATGTGAAGGATGGCTTTCACACACAATTATCTCTCAGAACTGAGCCTGTGTAGAGACGTTCCTTCATCTAGCACAAAGGGAACGGGTTGCAGTAGAAAATTTTACTCTGGATTCTCAGTCTGTTTCCTAGTGCCGGTTTGAAGTTCCTGCAGTTTTCACTATAAAACCGAGTTGGTGCTAGTACCGCCCCATATATATGTATGGAGTGGAGTTTGCAATTGAAAAGAAACTTTGTGTTCCCAACAAGCTAGGTGAAGGTCGGCTTTCACACACAATTCTCTCTCAGAACTGAGCATGTGGAGAGACTATCGTTCATCTAGCACAAAGGGAACGAGTTGCAGGAGAAACTTTTACTCTGGTTTGTCAGTCTGTTTCCTAATGCCGGTTGAAGTTCCTGCAGTTTTTACTGTAAAACCGATTTGGAGTTAGTACCTACCCACATATTTGTATGGAGTGGAGTTTGCAAGTGAAAAGATACTTTGTGTTCCCAACAAGCTATGTGAAGGACGGCTTTCACACACAATTCTTTCTCAGAAATGAGCATGGGGAGAGACGTTCGTTCATCTAGCACAAAGGGAACGGGTTGCAGGAGAAACATTTACTCGTGTTTCTCAGTCTGTTTCCTAATGCCGGTTTGAAGTTCCTGCTGTTTTCACTGTAAAACCGAGTTGGAGCCCGTACCTCCCCATATATATGTATGGAATGGTGTTTGCAACTGAAAAGAAACTTTGTGTTCCCAACAAGCTTGGTGAAGTACGGCTTTCACGCACACTTATCTCTCAGAACTGAGCATGTGGAGAGACGTTCGTTCATCTAGCAAAAAGGGAACGGGTTGCAGGAGAAACTTTTACTCTGGTTTCTCAGTCTGTTTCCTAATGCCGGTTTGAAGTTCCTGCAGTTTTCACGGTAAAACCGAGTTGGAGCTCGTACCTCCGCATATATATGTATGGTGTGGTGTTTGCAACTGAAAAGAAACTTTGTGTTCCCAACAAGCTTGGTGAAGTACGGCTTTCACGCACAATTATCTCTCAGAACTGAGCATGTGGAGAGACGTTCGTTCATCTAGCACAAAGGGAACGGGTTGCAGGAGAAAATTTTACTCTGGTTTCTCAGTCTGTTTCCTAGTGCCGGTTTGAAGTTACTGCAGATTTCACTGTAAAACAGAGTTGGAGCTCGTACCTCCCCATATATATGTATGGAGTGTAGTTTGCAACTGAAAAGAAATTTTGAGTTCCCAACAATCTAGGTGAAGGACGGCTTTCACACACAATTATCTCTCAGAACTGAGCCTGTGGAGAGACGTTCTTTCATCTAGCACAAAGGGAACGGGTTGCAGTAGAAACTTTTACTCTGGATTCTCAGTATGTTTCCTTGTGCCCGTTTGAAGTTCCTGCAGTTTTCACTGTAAAACCGAGTTGGAACTAGTACCTCCTCATATATATGTATGGAGTGGGGTTTGCAAGTGAAAAGAAACTTTGTGTTCCCAAAAAGCTAGGTGAAATTCGGCTTTCACACACACTTCTCTCACAGAACTGAGCATGTGGAAAGACTTTCGTTCATCTAGCACATAGGGAACGGGATGCAAGAAACTTTTACTCTGGTTTCTCAGTATGTTTCCTAGTGCCGGTTTGAAGTTCCTGCAGTTTTCAATGTAAAACCGAGTTGGAGCTAGTACCTCCCCATATATATGTATGGAGTGGATTTTGCAATTGAAAGAATCTTTGTGTTCCCAACAAGCTAGGTGAAAGACGGCTTTCACACACACTTATCCCTCAGAACTGAGCATTTGGAGAGACGTTCGTTCATCTAGCACAAATGGAACGGGATGCAGGAGAAAGTTTTACCCAGGTTACTCAGTCTGTTTCCTAGTGCCGGTTTGAAGTTCCTGCAGTTTTCACTGTAATACCGGGTTGGAGAATGTACCTCCCCATATATATGTATGGAGTGGAGTTTGCAACTGAAAAGAAACTTTGTGTTCTCAACAATCTAGGTGAAGGACGGCTTTCACAGACACTTATCCCTCAGAACTGAGCATGTGGAGAGACGTTCGTTCATCTAGCAAAAAGTGTACTGGTTGCAGGAGAAACTTTTACTCTGGTTTCTCAGTCTGTTTCCTAGTGCCGTTTTGAATTTCCTGCAGTTTTTACTGTAAAACCGACTTGGAGCTCGTACGTACCCATATATATGTATGGAGTGGAGTTTGCAAGTGAAAAAAAACTTTGTGTTCCCAACAAGCTATGTGAAGGACGGCTTTCACACACAATTCTGTCTCAGAACTGAGCATGTGGAGAGACGTTCGTTCATCTAGCACAAAGGGAACGGGTTGCAGGAGAAACTTTTACACTGGTTTCTCAGTCTGTTTCCTAGTGCCGGTTTGAAGTTCCTGCAGTTTTCACTGTAACACCGTGTTGGAGCTAGTACCTCCCCATATATATGTATGGAGTGGAGTTTGCAAGGGAAAAGAAACTTTGTGTTCCCAACAATCTAGGTGAAGTACGGCTTTCACACACACTTATCCCTCAGAAATGAGCATGTGGAGAGACGTTCGTTCATCTAGCACAAAGGGAATGGGTTGCAGGAGAAACTTTTACTCTGGTTTCTCAGTCTGTTTCCTAGTGCCGTTTTGACGTTCCTGCAGTTTTCACTGTAAAACCGAGTAGGAGCTAGTACCACCCCATATATATGTATGGAGTGGAGTTTGCAAGTGAAAAGAAACTATGTGTTCCCAACAAGCTAGGTGAAGGACGGCTTTCACACACACTTATCTCTCAGAACTGAGCATGTGGAGAGATGTTCGTTCATCTATCACAAAGGGAACGGGTTGCAGGAGCAACTTTTACTCTGGTTTCTCAGTCTGTTTCCTAGTGCCGGTTTGATGTTCCTGCAGTTTTCAGTGTAAAACGGAGTTGGAGCTAGTATCTCCCCATATATATGTATGGAGTGGAGTTTGCAACTGAAAAGAAACTTTGTGTTCCCAACAATCTATGTGAAGGACGGCTTTCACACACACTTATCTCTCAGAACTGAGCATGTGGATAGACGTTCGTTCATCTAGCACAAAGGGAACGGGTTGCAGGAGAAACTTTTACTCTGGTTTCTCAGTCTGTTTCTTAGTGCCGGTTTGAATTTCCTGCAGTTTTTATTGTAAAACCGATTTGGAGCTAGTACCTACCCATATATATGTATGGAGTGGAGTTTGCAAGTGAAAAGAAACTTTGTTTTCCCAACAAGCTAGGTGAAGGACGGCTTTCACACACACTTATCTCTCAGAACTGAGCATGTGGAGAGACGTTCGTTCATCTAGCTCAAAAGGAACGGGTTGCAGGAGAAACTTATACTCTGGTTTCTCAGTCTGTTTCCTAGTGCCAGTTTGAAGTTCCTGCAGTTTTCACTGTAAAACCGAGTTGGAGAGAGTACCTCCCCATATATATGTATGGAATGGAGTTTGCAACTGAAAAGAAACTTTGTGTTCCCAACAATCTAGGTGAAGGTTGGCTTTCACACACACTTATCTCTCAGAATAGAGCATGTGGAGAGACGTTCGTTCATCTAGCACAAAGGGAACGGGTTGCAGGGGAAACTTTTACTCTGGTTTCTCAGTCTGTTTCCTAGTGCCGGTTTGAAGTTCCTGCAGTTTTTACTGTAAAACCGATTAGGAGCTTGTACCTACCCATATATAAGTATGGAGTGGAGTTTGCAAGTGAAAAGAAACTATGTGTTCCCAACAAGATATGTGAAGGACGGCTTTCACACACACTTCGTTCTCAGATCTGAGCATGTGGAGAGACGTTCGTTCATCTAGCACAAAGGGAAAGGGTTGCAGGAGAAAATTTTACTCTGGTTTCTCAGTCTGTTTCCTAATGCCGGTTTGAAGTTCCTGCAGTTTTCACTGTAAAACCGAGTTGGAGCTAGTACCTCCTCATATATATGTATGGAGTGGGGTTTGCAAGTGAAAAGAAACTTTGTGTTCCCAAAAAGCTAGGTGAAGTTCGGCTTTCACACACACTTCTCTCACAGAACTGAGCATGTGGAAAGACTTTCGTTCATCTAGCACATAGGGAACGGGATGCAAGAGAAACTTTTACTCTGGTTTCTCAGTATGTTTCCTAGTGCCGGTTTGAAGTTCCTGCAGTTTTCAATGTAAAACCGAGTTGGAGCTAGTACCTCCCCATATATATGTATGGAGTGGATTTTGCAATTGAAAGAATCTTTGTGTTCCCAACAAGCTAGGTGAAAGACGGCTTTCACACACACTTATCTCTCAGAACTGAGCATTTGGAGAGACGTTCGTTCATCTAGCACAAATGGAACGGGATGCAGGAGAAAGTTTTACCCAGGTTACTCAGTCTGTTTCCTAGTGCCGGTTTGAAGTTCCTGCAGTTTTCACTGTAAAAACGAGTTGGAGAATGTACCTCCCCGTATATATGTATGGAGTGGAGTTTGCAACTGAAAAGAAACTTTGTGTTCTCAACAATCTAGGTGAAGGACGGCTTTCACAGACACTTATCTCTCAGAACTGAGCATGTGGAGAGACGTTCGTTCATCTAGCAAAAAGTGTACTGGTTGCAGGAGAAACTTTTACTCTGGTTTCTCAGTCTGTTTCCTAGTGCCGGTTTGAATTTCCTGCAGTTTTTACTGTAAAACCGACTTGGAGCTCGTACGTACCCATATATATGTATGGAGTGGAGTTTGCAAGTGAAAAAAAATTTGTGTTCCCAACAAGCTATGTGAAGGACGGCTTTCACACACAATTCTGTCTCAGAACTGAGCATGTGGAGAGACGTTCGTTCATCTAGCACAAAGGGAACGGGTTGCAGGAGAAACTTTTACTCTGGTTTCTCAGTCTGTTTCCTAGTGCCGGTTTGAAGTTCCTGCAGTTTTCACTGTAACACCGTGTTGGAGCTAGTACCTCCCCATATATATGTATGGAGTGGAGTTTGCAAGGGAAAAGAAACTTTGTGTTCCCAACAAGCTAGGTGAAGTACGGCTTTCACACACACTTATCCCTCAGAAATGAGCATGTGGAGAGACGTTCGTTCATCTAGCACAAAGGGAATGGGTTGCAGGAGAAACTTTTATTCTGGTTTCTCAGTCTGTTTCCTAGTGCCGTTTTGAAGTTCCTGCAGTTTTCACTGTAAAACCGAGTAGGAGCTAGTACCACCCCATATATATGTATGGAGTGGAGTTTGCAAGTGAAAAGGAACTATGTGTTCCCAACAAGCTGGGTGAAGGACGGCTTTCACACACACTTATCTCTCAGAACTGAGCATGTGGAGAGATGTTCGTTCATCTAGCACAAAGGGAACGGGTTGCAGGAGCAACTTTTACTCTGGTTTCTCAGTCTGTTTCCTAGTGCCGGTTTGATGTTCCTGCAGTTTTCAGTGTAAAACGGAGTTGGAGCTAGTATCTCCCCATATATATGTATGGAGTGGAGTTTGCAACTGAAAAGAAACTTTGTGTTCCCAACAATCTATGTGAAGTACGGCTTTCACACACACTTATCTCTCAGAACTGAGCATGTGGATAGACGTTCGTTCATCTAGCACAAAGGGAACGGGTTGCAGGAGAAACTTTTACTCTGGTTTCTCAGTCTGTTTCTTAGTGTCGGTTTGAATTTCCTGCAGTTTTTATTGTAAAACCGATTTGGAGCTAGTACCTACCCATATATATGTATGGAGTGGAGTTTGCAAGTGAAAAGGAACTTTGTTTTCCCAACAAGCTAGGTGAAGGACGGCTTTCACACACACTTATCTCTCAGAACTGAGCATGTGGAGAGACGTTCGTTCATCTAGCTCAAACGGAACGGGTTGCAGGAGAAACTTATACTCTGGTTTCTCAGTATGTTTCCTAGTGCCGGTTTGAAGTTCCTGCAGTTTTCAATGTAAAACCGAGTTGGAGCTAGTACCTCCCCATATATATGTATGGAATGGATTTTGCAATTGAAAGAATCTTTGTGTTCCCAACAAGCTAGGTGAAAGACGGCTTTCACACACACTTATCTCTCAGAACTGAGCATTTGGAGAGACGTTCGTTCATCTAGCACAAATGGAACGGGATGCAGGAGAAAGTTTTACCCAGGTTACTCAGTCTGTTTCCTAGTGCCGGTTTGAAGTTCCTGCAGTTTTCACTGTAAAACCGAGTTGGAGAATGTACCTCCCCATATATATGTATGGAGTGGAGTTTGCAACTGAAAAGAAACTTTGTGTTCTCAACAATCTAGGTGAAGGACGGCTTCAACAGACACTTATCTATCAGAACTGAGCATGTGGAGAGACGTTCGTTCATCTAGCAAAAATTGTACTGGTTGCAGGAGAAACTTTTACTCTGGTTTCTCAGTCTGTTTCCTAGTGCCCGTTTGATTTTCCTGCAGTTTTTACTGTAAAACCGACTTGGAGCTCGTACGTACCCATATATATGTATGGAGTGGAGTTTGCAAGTGAAAAAAAACTTTGTGTTCCCAACAAGCTATGTGAAGGACGGCTTTCACACACAATTCTGTCTCAGAACTGAGCATGTGGAGAGACGTTCGTTCATCTAGCACAAAGGGAACGGGTTGCAGGAGAAACTTTTACTCTGGTTTCTCAGTCTGTTTCCTAGTGCCGGTTTGAAGTTCCTGCAGTTTTCACTGTAACACCGTGTTGGAGCTAGTACCTCCCCATATATATGTATGGAGTGGAGTTTGCAAGGGAAAAGAAACTTTGTGTTCCCAACAAGCTAGGTGAAGTACGGCTTTCACACACACTTATCCCTCAGAAATGAGCATGTGGAGAGACGTTCGTTCATCTAGCACAAAGGGAATGGGTTGCAGGAGAAACTATTACTCTGGTTTCTCAGTCTGTTTCCTAGTGCCGTTTTGAAGTTCCTGCAGTTTTCACTGTAAAACCGAGTAGGAGCTAGTACCACCCCATATATATGTATGGAGTGGAGTTTGCAAGTGAAAAGAAACTATGTGTTCCCAACAAGCTGGGTGAAGGACGGCTTTCACACACACTTATCTCTCAGAACTGAGCATGTGGAGAGATGTTCGTTCATCTAGCACAAAGGGAACGGGTTGCAGGAGCAACTTTTACTCTGGTTTCTCAGTCTGTTTCCTAGTGCCGGTTTGATATTCCTGCAGTTTTCAGTGTAAAACGGATTTGGAGCTAGTATCTCCCCATATATATGTATGGAGTGGAGTTTGCAACTGAAAAGAAACTTTGTGTTCCCAACAATCTATGTGAAGGACGGCTTTCACACACACTTATCTCTCAGAACTGAGCATGTGGATAGACGTTCGTTCATCTAGCACAAAGGGAACGGGTTGCAGGAGAAACTTTTACTCTGGTTTCTCAGTCTGTTTCTTAGTGCCGGTTTGAATTTCCTGCAGTTTTTATTGTAAAACCGATTTGGAGCTAGTACCTACCCATATATATGTATGGAGTGGAGTTTGCAAGTGAAAAGGAACTTTGTTTTCCCAACAAGCTAGGTGAAGGACGGCTTTCACACACACTTATCTCTCAGAACTGAGCATGTGGAGAGACGTTCGTTCATCTAGCTCAAAAGGAACGGGTTGCAGGAGAAACTTATACTCTGGTTTCTCAGTCTGTTTCCTAGTGCCGGTTTGAAGTTCCTGCAGTTTTCACTGTAAAACCGAGTTGGAGAGAGTACCTCCCCATATATATGTATGGAATGGAGTTTGCAACTGAAAAGAAACTTTGTGTTCCCAACAATCTAGGTGAAGGTTGGCTTTCACACACACTTATCTCTCAGAATAGAGCATGTGGAGAGACGTTCGTTCATCTAGCACAAAGGGAACGGGTTGCAGGGGAAACTTTTACTCTGGTTTCTCAGTCTGTTTCCTAGTGCCGGTTTGAAGTTCCTGCAGTTTTTACTGTAAAACCGATTAGGAGCTTGTACCTACCCATATATATATATGGAGTGGAGTTTGCAAGTGAAAAGAAACTATGTGTTCCCAACAAGATATGTGAAGGACGGCTTTCACACACACTTCGTTCTCAGATCTGAGCATGTGGAGAGACGTTCGTTCATCTAGCACAAAGGGAACGGGTTGCAGGAGAAAATTTTACTCTGGTTTCTCAGTCTGTTTCCTAATGCCGGATTGAAGTTCCTGCAGTTTTCACTGTAAAACCGAGTTGGAGCTAGTACCTCCCCATATATATGTATGGAGTGGTGTTTGCAACTGAAAAGAATCTATGTGTTCCCAAAAAGCTAGGTGAAGGACGGCTTTCACGCACACTTATCTCTCAGAACTGAGCATGTGGAGAGACGTTCGTTCATCTAGCACAAAGGGAACGGGTTGCAGGAGAAAATTTTACTCTGGTTTCTCAGTCTTTTTCCTAGTGCTGGTTTGAAGTTCCTGCAGTTTTCACTGTAAAATCGAGTTGGAGCTCGTACCTCCCCATATATATGTATGGAGTGTAGTTTGCAACTGAAAAGAAACTTTGAGTTCCCAAAAATCTAGTTGAAGTACGGCTTTCACACACAATTATCTCTCAGAACTGAGCCTATGGAGAGACGTTCGTTCATCTAGCACAAATGGAACGGGTTGCAGTAGAAATTTTTACTCTGTATTCTCAGTATGTTTCCTTGTGCCGGTTTGAAGTTCCTGCAGTTTTCAGTGTAAAACCGAGTTGGAGCTAGTACCTCCCCATATATATGTATGGAGTGGGGTTTGCAAGTGAAAAGAAACTTTGAGTTCCCAACAAGCTAGGTGAAGTTCGGCTTACACACACACTTCTCTCACAGAACTGAACATGTGGAGAGACGTTCGTTCATCTAGCACAAAGGGAACGAGATGCAGGAGAAACTTTTACTCTTGTTTCTCAGTCTGTTTCCTAGTGCCGGTTTGAAATTCCTGCAGTTTTCACTGTAAAACCGAATTGGAGAGAGTACCTCCCCATATATATGTATGGATTGGAGTTTGCAACTGAAAAGAAACTTTGTGTTCCCAACAATCTAGGTGAAGGTTGGCTTTCACACACTCTTATCTCTCAGAATAGAGCATGTGGAGAGACGTTCGTTCATCTAGCACAAAGGGAACGGGTTGCAGGGGAAACTTTTACTCTGGTTTCTCAGTCTGTTTCCTAGTGCCGGTTTGAAGTTCCTGCAGTTTTTACTGTAAAACCGATTAGGAGCTTGTACCTACCCATATATATGTATGGAGTGGAGTTTTCAAGTGAAAAGAAACTATGTTTTCCCAACAAGATATGTGAAGGACGGCTTTCACACACACTTCGTTCTCAGAACTGAGCATGTGGAGAGACGTTCGTTCATCTAGCACAAAGGGAACGGGTTGCAGGAGAAAATTTTACTCTGGTTTCTCAGTCTTTTTCCTAATGCCGGTTTGAAGTTCCTGCAGTTTTCACTGTAAAACCGAGTTGGAGCTAGTACCTCCCCATATATATGTATGGAGTGGTGTTTGCAACTGAAAAGAATCTATGTGTTCCCAACAAGCTAGGTGAAGGACGGCTTTCACGCACACTTATCTCTCAGAACTGAGCATGTGGAGAGACGTTCGTTCATCTAGCACAAAGGGAAAGGGTTGCAGGAGAAAATTTTACTCTGGTTTCTCAGTCTGTTTCCTCGTGCCGGTTTGAAGTTCCTGAAGTTTTCACTGTAAAACCGAGTTGGAGATCGTACCTCCCCTTATATATGTATGGAGTGTAGTATGCAACTGAAAAGAAACTTTGAGTTCCCAAAAATCTAGTTGAAGTACGGCTTTCACACACAATTATCTCTCAGAACTGAGCCTATGGAGAGACGTTCGTTCATCTAGCACAAATGGAACGGGTTGCAGTAGAAATTTTTACTCTGTATTCTCAGTATGTTTCCTTGTGCCGGTTTGAAGTTCCTGCAGTTTTCAGTGTAAAACCGAGTTGGACCTAGTACCTCCCCATATATATGTATGGAGTGGGTTTTGCAAGTGTAAAGAAACTTTGAGTTCCCAACAAGCTAGGTGAAGTTCGGCTTTCACACACACTTCTCTCACAGAACTGAACATGTGGAGAGACGTTCGTTCATCTGGCACAAAGGGAACGAGTTGCAGGAGAAATTTTACTCTGGTTTCTCAGTCTGTTTCCTAGTGCCGGTTTGATGTTCCTGCAGTTTTCACTGTAAAACCGAGTTGCAGCTAGAACCTCCCCATATATATGTATGGAGTGGAGTTTGCAATTGAAAAGAAACTTTGTGTTCCTAACAAGCTAGGTGAAGTACGGCTTTCACACAAACTTATCTCTCAGAACTGAGCATGTGGTGAGACGTTCGTTCATCTAGCACAAAGGGAACGGGTTGCAGGAAAAACTTTTACTCTGGTTTCTCAGTCTGTTTCCTAGTGCCGGTTAGAAGTTCCTGCAGTTTTCACTGTAAAACCTATTTGGGGCTAGTACCTCCCCATATAAATGTATGGAGTGGAGTTTGCAACTGAAAAGAAAATTTGTGTTCCCAACAAGCTAGGTGAAGGACGGCTTTCACACACACTTTTCTCTCAGAACTGAGCATGTGGAGAGACGTTCGTTCATCTAGCACAAAAGGAACGGGATGCAAGAGAAACATTTACTCTGGTTTCTCAGTCTGATTCCTAGTGCCGGTTTGAAGTTCCTGCAGTTTGCACTTTAAAACCGAGTTGGAGCTAGTACCTCCCCATATATATGTATGGAGTGGATTTTGCAATTGAAAAGAATCTTTGTGTTCCCAACAAGCTAGGTGAAGGACGGCTTTCACACACACTTATCTCTCAGAACTGAGCATGTGGAGAGACGTTCGTTCATCTAGCACAAATGGAACGGGTTGCAGGAGAAACTTTTACTCTGGTTTCTCAGTCTGTTTCCTAGTGCCGGTTTGAAGTTCCTGCAGTTTTTACTGTAAAACCGATTTGGAGCTAGTACCTACCCATATATTTGTATGGAGTGGAGTTTGCAAGTGAAAAGTTACTTTGTGTTCCCAACAAGCTATGTGAAGGACGGCTTTCACACACAATTATTTCTCAGAACTGAGCATGTGGAGAGACGTTCGTTCATCTAGCACAAAGGGAACGGGTTGCAGGAGAAACTTTTACTCTGGTTTCTCAGTCTGTTTCCTAATGCCGGTTGAAGTTCCTGCAGTTTTTACTGTAAAACCGATTTGGAGCTAGTACCTACCCACATATTTGTATGGAGTGGAGTTTGCAAGTGAAAAGATACTTTGTGTTCCCAATAAGCTATGTGAAGGACGGCTTTCACACACAATTCTTTCTCAGAACTGAGCATGTGGAGAGACGTTCGTTCATCTAGCAAAAAGTGTACTGGTTGCAGGAGAAACTTTTACTCTGGTTTCTCAGTCTGTTTCCTAGTGCCGGTTTGAAGTTCCTGCAGTTTTCACTGTAACACCGTGTTGGAGCTAGTACCTCCCCATATATATGTATGGAGTGGAGTTTGCAAGGGAAAAGAAACTTTGTGTTCCTAACAAGCTAGGTGAAGTACGGCTTTCACACACACTTATCCCTCAGAAATGAGCATGTGGAGAGACGTTCGTTCATCTACCACAAAGGGAAAGGGTTGCAGGAGAAACGTTTACTCTGGTTTCTCAGTGTGTTTCCTAGTGCCGTTTTGAAGTTCCTGCAGTTTTCACTGTAAAACCGAGTAGGAGCTAGTACCACCCCATATATATGTATGGAGTGGAGTTTGTAAGTGAAAAGAAACTATGTGTTCCCAACAAGCTATGTGAAGGACGGCTTTCACACACACTTATCTCTCAGAACTGAGCATGTGGAGAGATGTTCGTTCATCTAGCACAAAGGGAACGGGTTGCAGGTGCAACTTTTACTCTGGTTTCTCAGTCTGTTTCCTAGTGCCGGTTTGATGTTCCTGCAATTTTCAGTGTAAAACGGAGTTGGAGCTAGTATTTCCCCATATATATGTATGGAGTGGAGTTTGCAACTGAAAAGAAACTTTGTGTTCCCAACAATCTATGTGAAGGACGGCTTTCACACACACTTATCTCTCAGAACTGAGTATGTGGATAGACGTTCGTTCATCTAGCACAAAGGGAACGGGTTGCAGGAGAAACTTTTACTCTGGTTTCTCAGTCTGTTTCTTAGTGCCGGTTTGAAGTTCCTGCAGTTTTTATTGTAAAACCGATTTGGAGCTAGTACCTACCCATATATATGTATGGAGTGGAGTTTGCAAGTGAAAAGAAACTTTGTGTTCCCAACAAGCTAGGTGAAGGACGGCTTTCACACACACTTATCTCTCAGAACTGAGCATGTGGAGAGACGTTCGTTCATCTAGCTCAAAAGGAACGGGTTGCAGGAAAAACTTATACTCTGGTTTCTCAGTCTGTTTCCTAGTGCCGGTTTGAAGTTCCTGCAGTTTTCACTGTAAAACCGAGTTGGAGAGGGTACCTCCCCATATATATGTATGGAATGGAGTTTGCAACTGAAAAGAAACTTTGTGTTCCCAACAATCTAGTTGAAGGTTGGCTTTCACACACACTTATCTCTCAGAACAGAGCATGTGGAGAGACGTTCGTTCATCTAGCACAAAGGGAACGGGTTGCAGGGGAAACTTTTACTCTGGTTTCTCAGTCTGTTTCCTAGTGCCGGTTTGAAGTTCCTGCAGTTTTTACTGTAAAACCGATTAGGAGCTTGTACCTACCCATATATATGTATGGAGTGGAGTTTGCAAGTGAAAAGAAACTATGTGTTCCCAACAAGATATGTGAAGGACGGCTTTCACACACACTTCGGTCTCAGATCTGAGCATGTGGAGAGACGTTCGTTCATCTAGCACAAAGGGAACGGGTTGCAGGAGAAAATTTTACTCTGGTTTCTCAGTCTGTTTCCTAATTCCGGTTTGAAGTTCCTGCAGTTTTCACTGTAAAACCGAGTTGGAGCTAGTACCTCCCCATATATATGTATGGAGTGGTGTTTGCAACTGAAAAGAATCTATGTGTTCCCAACAAGCTAGGTGAAGGACGGCTTTCACGCACACTTATCTCTCAGAACTGAGCATGTGGAGAGACGTTCGTTCATCTAGCACAAAGGGAACGGGTTGCAGGAAAAAATTTTACTCTGGTTTCTCAGTCTGTTTCCTAGTGCCGGTTTGAAGTTCCTGCAGTTTTCAGTGTAAAACCGAGTTGGAGCTAGTACCTCCCCATATATATGTATGGAGTGTGGTTTGCAAGTGAAAAGAAAGTTTGAGTTCCCAACAAGCTAGGTGAAGTTCGGCTTTCACACACACTTCTCTCACAGAACTGAACATGTGGAGAGACGTTCGTTCATCTAGCACAAAGGGAACGAGTTGCAGGAGAAACTTTTACTCTGGTTTCTCAGTCTGTTTCCTAGTGCCGGTTTGATGTTCCTGAAGTTTTCACTGTAAAACCGAGTTGCAGCTAGAACCTCCCCATATATATGTATGGAGTGGATTTTGCAACTGAAAAGAAACTTTGTGTTCCTAACAAGCTAGGTGAAGTACGGCTTTCACACAAAATTATCTCTCAGAACTGAGCATGTGGTGAGACGTTCTTTCATCTAGCACAAAGGGAACGGGTTGCAGGAAAAAGTTTTACTCTGGTTTCTCAGTCTGTTTCCTAGTGCCGGTTTGAAGTTCCTGCAGTTTTCACTGTAAAACCTAGTTGGGGCTAGTACCTCCCCATATAAATGTATGGAGTGGAGTTTGCAACTGAAAAGAAACTTTGTGTTCCCAACAAGCTAGTTGAAGTACGGCTTTCACACACACTTATCTCTCAGAATAGAGCATGTGGAGAGACGTTCGTTCATCTAGCACAAAGGGAACGGGTTGCAGGGGAAACTTTTACTCTGGTTTCTCATTCTGTTTCCTAGTGCCGGTTTGAAGTTCCTGCAGTTTTTACTGTAAAACCGATTAGGAGCTTGTACCTACCCATATATATGTATGGAGTGGAGTTTGCAAGTGAAAAGAAACTATGTTTTCCCAACAAGATATGTGAAGGACGGCTTTCACACACACTTCGTTCTCAGAACTGAGCATGTGGAGAGACGTTCGTTCATCTAGCACAAAGGGAACGGGTTGCAGGAGAAAATTTTACTCTGGTTTCTCAGTCTGTTTCCTAATGCCGGTTTGAAGTTCCTGCAGTTTTCACTGTAAAACCAAGTTGGAGCTAGTACCTCCCCATATATATGTATGGAGTGGTGTTTGCAACTGAAAAGAATCTATGTGTTCCCAACAAGCTAGGTGAAGGACGGCTTTCACGCACACTTATCTCTCAGAACTGAGCATGTGGAGAGACGTTCGTTCATCTAGCACAAAGGGAACGGATTGCAGGAGAAAATTTTACTCTGGTTTCTCAGTCTGTTTCCTAGTGCCGGTTTGAAGTTCCTGCAGTTTTCACTGTAAAACCGAGTTGGAGATCGTACCTCCCCTTATATATGTATGGAGTGTAGTTTGCAACTGAAAAGAAACTTTGAGTTCCCAAAAATCTAGTTGAAGTACGGCTTTCACACACAATTATCTCTCAGAACTGAGCCTATGGAGAGACGTTCGTTCATCTAGCACAAATGGAACGGGTTGCAGTAGAAATTTTTACTCTGTATTCTCAGTATGTTTCCTTGTGCGGTTTGAAGTTCCTGCAGTTTTCAGTGTAAAACCGAGTTGGACCTAGTACCTCCCCATATATATGTATGGAGTGGGTTTTGCAAGTGTAAAGAAACTTTGAGTTCCCAACAAGCTAGGTGAAGTTCGGCTTTCACACACACTTCTCTCACAGAACTGAACATGTGGAGAGACGTTCGTTCATCTGGCACAAAGGGAACGAGTTGCAGGAGAAATTTTACTCTGGTTTCTCAGTCTGTTTCCTAGTGCCGGTTTGATGTTCCTGCAGTTTTCACTGTAAAACCGAGTTGCAGCTAGAACCTCCCCATATATATGTATGGAGTGGAGTTTGCAATTGAAAAGAAACTTTGTGTTCCTAACAAGCTAGGTGAAGTACGGCTTTCACACAAACATATCTCTCAGAACTGAGCATGTGGTGAGACGTTCGTTCATCTAGCACAAAGGGAACGGGTTGCATGAAAAACTTTTACTCTGGTTTCTCAGTCTGTTTCCTAGTGCCGGTTTGAAGTTCCTGCAGTTTTCACTGTAAAACCTAGTTGGGGCTAGTACCTCCCCATATAAATGTATGGAGTGGAGTTTGCAACTGAAAAGAAAATTTGTGTTCCCAACAAGCTAGGTGAAGGACGGCTTTCACACACAATTTTCTCTCAGAACTGAGCATGTGGAGAGACGTTCGTTCATCTAGCACAAAAGGAACGGGATGCAAGAGAAACATTTACTCTGGTTTCTCAGTCTGATTCCTGGTGCCGGTTTGAAGTTCCTGCAGTTTGCACTGTAAAACCGAGTTGGAGCTAGTACCTCCCCATATATATGTATGGAGTGGATTTTGCAATTGAAAAGAATCTTTGTGTTCCCAACAAGCTAGGTGAAGGACGGCTTTCACACACAATTATCTCTCAGAACTGAGCATGTGGAGAGACGTTCGTTCATCTAGCACAAAGGGAACGGGTTGCAGGAGAAACTTTTACTCTGGTTTCTCAGTCTGTTTCCTAGTGCCGGTTTGAAGTTCCTGCAGTTTTTACTGTAAAACCGATTTGGAGCTACTACCTACCCATATATTTGTATGGAGTGGAGTTTGCAAGTGAAAAGTTACTTTGTGTTCCCAACAAGCTATGTGAAGGACGGCTTTCACACACAATTATTTCTCAGAACTGAGCATGTGGAGAGACGTTCGTTCATCTAGCACAAAGGGAACGGGTTGCAGGAGAAACTTTTACTCTGGTTTCTCAGTCTGTTTCCTAATGCCGGTTGAAGTTCCTGCAGTTTTTACTGTAAAACCGATTTGGAGCTAGTACCTACCCACATATTGGTATGGAGTGGAGTTTGCAAGTGAAAAGATACTTTGTGTTCCCAATAAGCTATGTGAAGGACGGCTTTCACACACAATTCTTTCTCAGAACTGAGCATGTGGAGAGACGTTCGTTCATCTAGCAAAAAGTGTACTGGTTGCAGGAGAAACTTTTACTCTGGTTTCTCAGTCTGTTTCCTAGTGCCGGTTTGAAGTTCCTGCAGTTTTCACTGTAACACCGTGTTGGAGCTAGTACCTCCCCATATATATGTATGGAGTGGAGTTTGCAAGGGAAAAGAAACTTTGTGTTCCTAACAAGCTAGGTGAAGTACGGCTTTCACACACACTTATCCCTCAGAAATGAGCATGTGGAGAGACGTTCGTTCATCTACCACAAAGGGAACGGGTTGCAGGAGAAACGTTTACTCTGGTTTCTCAGTGTGTTTCCTAGTGCCGTTTTGAAGTTCCTGCAGTTTTCACTGTAAAACCGAGTAGGAGCTAGTACCACCCCATATATATGTATGGAGTGGAGTTTGTAAGTGAAAAGAAAGTATGTGTTCCCAACAAGCTATTTGAAGGACGGCTTTCACACACACTTATCTCTCAGAACTGAGCATGTGGAGAGATGTTCGTTCATCTAGCACAAAGGGAACGGGTTGCAGGAGCAACTTTTACTCTGGTTTCTCAGTCTGTTTCCTAGTGCCGGTTTGATGTTCCTGCAATTTTCAGTGTAAAACGGAGTTGGAGCTAGTATTTCCCCATATATATGTATGGAGTGGAGTTTGCAACTGAAAAGAAACTTTGTGTTCCCAACAATCTATGTGAAGGACGGCTTTCACACACACTTATCTCTCAGAACTGAGTATGTGGATAGACGTTCGTTCATCTAGCACAAAGGGAACGGGTTGCAGGAGAAACTTTTACTCTGGTTTCTCAGTCTGTTTCTTAGTGCCGGTTTGAAGTTCCTGCAGTTTTTATTGTAAAACCGATTTGGAGCTAGTACCTACCCATATATATGTATGGAGTGGAGTTTGCAAGTGAAAGGAAACTTTGTGTTCCCAACAAGCTAGGTGAAGGACGGCTTTCACACACACTTATCTCTCAGAACTGAGCATGTGGAGAGACGTTCGTTCATCTAGCTCAAAAGGAACGGGTTGCAGGAAAAACTTATACTCTGGTTTCTCAGTCTGTTTCCTAGTGCCGGTTTGAAGTTCCTGCAGTTTTCACTGTAAAACCGAGTTGGAGAGGGTACCTCCCCATATATATGTATGGAATGGAGTTTGCAACTGAAAAGAAACTTTGTGTTCCCAACAATCTAGTTGAAGGTTGGCTTTCACACACACTTATCTCTCAGAACAGAGCATGTGGAGAGACGTTCGTTCATCTAGCACAAAGGGAACGGGTTGCAGGGGAAACTTTTACTCTGGTTTCTCAGTCTGTTTCCTAGTGCCGGTTTGAAGTTCCTGCAGTTTTTACTGTAAAACCGATTAGGAGCTTGTACCTACCCATATATATGTATGGAGTGGAGTTTGCAAGTGAAAAGAAACTATGTGTTCCCAACAAGATATGTGAAGGACGGTTTTCACACACACTTCGGTCTCAGATCTGAGCATGTGGAGAGACGTTCGTTCATCTAGCACAAAGGGAACGGGTTGCAGGAGAAAATTTTACTCTGGTTTCTCAGTCTGTTTCCTAATTCCGGTTTGAAGTTCCTGCAGTTTTCACTGTAAAACCGAGTTGGAGCTAGTACCTCCCCATATATATGTATGGAGTGGTGTTTGCAACTGAAAAGAATCTATGTGTTCCCAACAAGCTAGGTGAAGGACGGCTTTCACGCACACTTATCTCTCAGAACTGAGCATGTGGAGAGACGTTCGTTCATCTAGCACAAAGGGAACGGGTTGTAGGAAAAAATTTTACTCTGGTTTCTCAGTCTGTTTCCTAGTGCCGGTTTGAAGTTCCTGCAGTTTTCACTGTAAAACCGAGTTGGAGCTCGTACCTCCCCTTATATATGTATGGAGTGTAGTTTGCAACTGAAAAGAAACTTTGAGTTCCCAAAAATCTAGTTGAAGTACGGCTTTCACACTCAATTATCTCTCAGAACTGAGCCTATGGAGAGGCGTTCGTTCATCTAGCACAAAGGGAACGGGTTGCAGTAGAAATTTTTACTCTGTATTCTCAGTATGTTTCCTTGTGCCGGTTTGAAGTTCCTGCAGTTTTCACTGTAAAACCTAGTTGGGGCTAGTACCTCCCCATATAAATGTATGGAGTGGAGTTTGCAACTGAAAAGAAACTTTGTGTTCCCAACAAGCTAGTTGAAGGACGGCTTTCACACACACTTTTCTCTCAGAACTCAGCATGTGGAGAGACGTTCGTTCATCTAGCAAAAAGTGTACTGGTTGCAGGAGAAACTTTTACTCTGGTTTCTCAGTCTGTTTCCTAGTGCCGGTTTGAAGTTCCTGCAGTTTTCACTGTAACACCGTGTTGGAGCTAGTACCTCCCCATATATATGTATGGAGTGGAGTTTGCAAGGGAAAAGAAACTTTGTGTTCCTAACAAGCTAGGTGAATTACGGCTTTCACACACACTTATCCCTCAGAAATGAGCATGTGGAGAGACGTTCGTTCATCTACCACAAAGGGAACGGGTTGCAGGAGAAACGTTTACTCTGGTTTCTCAGTGTGTTTCCTAGTGCCGTTTTGAAGTTCCTGCAGTTTTCACTGTAAAACCGAGTAGGAGCTAGTACCACCCCATATATATGTATGGAGTGGAGTTTGTAAGTGAAAAGAAACTATGTGTTCCCAACAAGCTATGTGAAGGACGGCTTTCACACACACTTATCTCTCAGAACTGAGCATGTGGAGAGATGTTCGTTCATCTAGCACAAAGGGAACGGGTTGCAGGAGCAACTTTTACTCTGGTTTCTCAGTCTGTTTCCTAGTGCCGGTTTGATGTTCCTGCAATTTTCAGTGTAAAACGGAGTTGGAGCTAGTATTTCCCCATATATATGTATGGAGTGGAGTTTGCAACTGAAAAGAAACTTTGTGTTCCCAACAATCTATGTGAAGGACGGCTTTCACACACACTTATCTCTCAGAACTGAGCATGTGGAGAGACGTACGTTCATCTAGCTCAAAAGGAACGGGTTGCAGGAAAAACTTATACTCTGGTTTCTCAGTCTGTTTCCTAGTGCCGGTTTGAAGTTCCTGCAGTTTTCACTGTAAAACCGAGTTGGAGAGGGTACCTCCCCATATATATGTATGGAATGGAGTTTGCAACTGAAAAGAAACTTTGTGTTCCCAACAATCTAGTTGAAGTTTGGCTTTCACACACACTTATCTCTCAGAACAGAGCATGTGGAGAGACGTTCGTTCATCTAGCACAAAGGGAACGGGTTGCAGGGGAAACTTTTACTCTGGTTTCTCAGTCTGTTTCCTAGTGCCGGTTTGAAGTTCCTGCAGTTTTTACTGTAAAACCGATTAGGAGCTTGTACCTACCCATATATATGTATGGAGTGGAGTTTGCAAGTGAAAAGAAACTATGTGTTCCCAACAAGATATTTGAAGGACGGTTTTCACACACACTTCGGTCTCAGATCTGAGCATGTGGAGAGACGTTCGTTCATCTAGCACAAAGGGAACGGGTTGCAGGAGAAAATTTTACTCTGGTTTCTCAGTCTGTTTCCTAATTCCGGTTTGAAGTTCCTGCAGTTTTCACTGTAAAACCGAGTTGGAGCTAGTACCTCCCCATATATATGTATGGATTGGTGTTTGCAACTGAAAAGAATCTATGTGTTCCCAACAAGCTAGTTGAAGGACGGCTTTCACGCACACTTATCTCTCAGAACTGAGCATGTGGAGAGACGTTCGTTCATCTAGCACAAAGGGAATGGGTTGTAGGAAAAAATTTTACTCTGGTTTCTCAGTCTGTTTCCTAGTGCCGGTTTGAAGTTCCTGCAGTTTTCACTGTAAAACCGAGTTGGAGCTCGTACCTCCCCTTATATATGTATGGAGTGTAGTTTGCAACTGAAAAGAAACTTTGAGTTCCCAAAAATCTAGTTGAAGTACGGCTTTCACACTCAATTATCTCTCAGAACTGAGCCTATGGAGAGACGTTCGTTCATCTAGCACAAAGGGAACGGGTTGCAGTAGAAATTTTTACTCTGTATTCTCAGTATGTTTCCTTGTGCCGGTTTGAAGTTCCTGCAGTTTTCAGTGTAAAACCGAGTTGGAGCTAGTACCTCCCCATATATATGTATGGAGTGTGGTTTGCAAGTGAAAAGAAAGTTTGAGTTCCCAACAAGCTAGGTGAAGTTCGGCTTTCACACACACTTCTCTCACAGAACTGAACATGTGGAGAGACGTTCGTTCATCTAGCACAAAGGGAACGAGTTGCAGGAGAAACTTTTACTCTGGTTTCTCAGTCTGTTTCCTAGTGCCGGTTTGATGTTCCTGAAGTTTTCACTGTAAAACCGAGTTGCAGCTTGAACCTCCCCATATATATGTATGGAGTGGATTTTGCAACTGAAAAGAAACTTTGTGTTCCTAACAAGCTAGGTGAAGTACGGCTTTCACACAAAATTATCTCTCAGAACTGAGCATGTGGTGAGACGTTCGTTCATCTAGCACAAAGGGAACGGTTTGCAGGAAAAACTTTTACTCTGGTTTCTCAGTCTGTTTCCTAGTGCCGGTTTGAAGTTCCTGCAGTTTTCACTGTAAAACCTAGTTGGGGCTAGTACCTCCCCATATAAATGTATGGAGTGGAGTTTGCAACTGAATAGAAACTTTGTGTTCCCAACAAGCTAGTTGAAGGACGGCTTTCACACACACTTTTCTCTCAGAACTGAGCATGTGGAGAGACGTTCGTTCATCTAGCACAAAAGGAACGGGATGCAAGAGAAACTTTTACTCTGGTTTCTCAGTCTGTTTCCTAGTGCCGGTTTGAAGTTCCTGCAGTTTGCACTGTAAAACCGAGTTGGAGCTAGTACCTCCCCATATAAATGTATGGAGTGGAGTTTGCAACTGAAAAGAAACTTTGTGTTCCCAACAATCTAGGTGAAGGACGGCTTTCACACACACTTATCTCTCAGAACTGAGCATGTACAGAGACGTTCGTTCATCTAGCACAAAGGGAACGGTTTGCACGGGAAACTTTTACTCTGGTTTCTCAGTCTGTTTCCTAGTGCCGGTTTGAAGTTCCTGCAGTTTGCACTGTAAATCCGATTTGGAGATAGTACCTACCCATATATATGTATGGAGTGGAGTTTGCAAGTGACAAGAATCTTTGTGTTCCCAACAAGCAAGGTGAAGGACGGCTTTCACACACACTTATCTCTCAGAAATGAGCATGTGGAGAGACTTTCGTTCATCTAGCACAAAGGGAAAGGGTTGCAGGAAAAACATTTACTCTGGTTTCTCAGTCTGTTTCCTAGTGCCTGTTTGAAGTTCCTGCAGTTTTCACTGTAAAACCGAGTTGGAGCTATTACCTCCCCATATATATGTGTGGAGTTGATTTTGCAATTGAATAGAATCTTTGTGTTCCCAACAAGCTAGGTGAAGGACGGTTTTCACACACACTTATCTCTCAGAACTGAGCATGTGAAGAGACGTTCGTTCATCTAGCACAAATGGAACGGGTTGCAGGAGAATCGTTTACTCTGGTTTCTCAGTCTGTTTCCTAGTGCCGGTTTGAAGTTCCTGCAGTTTTTACTGTAAATCCGATTTGGAGCTAGTACCTACCCATATATTTGTATGGAGTGGAGTTTGCAAGTGAAAAGATACTTTGTGTTCCCAACAAGCTAGTTGAAGGACGGCTTTCACACACAATTCTTTCTCAGAACTGAGCATGTGGAGAGACGTTCGTTCATCTAGCACAAAGGGAACGGGTTGCAGGAGAAACTTTTACTTTGGTTTCTCAGTCTGTTTCCTTATGCCGGTTTGAAGTTCCTGCAGTTTTCACTGTAAAACTGAGTTGCAGTTAGTACCTCCCCATATATATGTATGGAGTGGAGTTTGCAAGTGAAAAGAAACTTTGTGTTCCCAACAAGCTAGGTGAAGGACGGCTTTCACACACACTTATCTCTCAGAACTGAGCATGTGGGGAGACATTCGTTCATCTAGCAAAAATGGAACGGGTTGCAGGAGAAACTTTTACTCTGGTTTCTCACGCTGTTTCCTAGTGCCGGTTTGAAGTTCCTGCAGTTTGCACTCTAAAACCGAGTTGGAGCTAGTACCTCCCCATATATATGTATGGAGTGGAGTTTGCAAGTCAAAAGAAACTTTGTGTTCCCAACAAGCTAGGTGAAGGACGGCTTTCACACACAATTCTCTCTCAGAACTGAGCATGTGGAGAGTCGTTCGTTCATCTAGCACAAAGATAACGGGTTACAGGAGAAACTTTTACTCTGGTTTCTCAGTATGTTTCCTAGTTCCGGTTTGAATTTCCTGCAGTTTGCACTGTAAAACCGATTTGGAGATAGTACCTACCCATATATATGTATGGAGTGGAGTTTGCAAGTGACAAGAATCTTTGTGTTCCCAACAAGCTAGGTGAAGTACGGCTTTCACACACACTTATCTCTCAGAAATGAGCATGTGGAGAGACTTTCGTTCATCTAGCACAAAGGGAAAGGGTTGCAGGAAAAACATTTACTCTGGTTTCTCAGTCTGTTTCCTAGTGCCGGTTTGAAGTTCCTGCAGTTTTCACTGTAAAACCGAGTTGCAGCTAGTACCTCCCCATATATATGTTTGGAGTGGAGTTTGCAACTGAAAAGAAACTTTGTGTTCCCAACAAGCTATGTGAAGTACGGCTTTCACGCACACTTATCTCTCAGAACTGAGCATGTGGAGAGACGTTCGTTCATCTAGCACAAAGGGAAAGGTTTGCAGGAGAAAATTTTACTCTGGTTTCTCAGTCTGTTTCCTAGTGCCGGTTTGAAGTTCCTGCAGTTTTCACTGTAAAACCGAGTTGGAGCTCGTACTTCCCCATATATATGTATGGAGTGTAGTTTGCAACTGAAAAGAAACTTTGAGTTCCCAACAATCTAGGTGAAGGACGGCTTTCACACACAATTATCTCTCAGACCTGAGCCTGTGGAGTGACGTTCGTTCATCTAGCACAAAGGGAACGGGTTGCAGTAGAAACTTTTACTCTGGATTTTCAGTATTTTTCCTTGTGCCTGTTTGAAGTTCCTGCAGTTTTCACTGTAAAACCGAGTTGGAGCTAGTACCTCCCCATATATATGTATGGAGTGGAGTTTTCAAGTGAAAAGAAACTTTGTGTTCCCAACAAGCTAGGTGAAGTTCGGCTTTCACACACACTTCTCTCACAGAACTGAGCATGTGGAGAGACGTTCGTTCATCTAGCACATAGGGAACGGGATGCAAGAGAAACTTTTACTCTGGTTTCTCAGTCTGTTTCCTAGTGCCGGTTTGATGTTCCTGCAGTTTTCAATGTAAAAAAGATTTGGAGCTAGTACCTCCCCATATATATGTATGCAGTGGATTTTGCAATTGAAAAGAATCTTTGTGTTCCCAACAAGCTAGGTGAAGGAAGGCTTTCAATCACACTTATCTCTCAGAACTGAGCATGTGGAGAGACGTTCGTTCATCTAGCACAAAGGGAACGGGTTGCAGGAAAAACTTTTACTCTGGTTTCTCAGTCTGTTTCCTAGTGCCGGTTTGAAGTTCCTGCAGTTTTCACTGTAAAACCGAGTTGGAGCTAGTACATCCCCATATATATGTATGGAGTGGAGTTTGCAAGTGAAAAGAAACTTTGTGTTCCCAACAAGCTAGGTGAAGTACGGCTTTCACACACACTTATCTCTCAGAACTGAGCATGTGGAGAGACATTCGTTCATCTAGCACAAAGGGAACGGGTTGCAGTAGAAACTTTTACTCTGGTTTCTCAGTCTGTTTCCTAGTGCCGGTTTGAATTTCCTGCAGTTTGCACTGTAAAACCGAGTTGGAACTAGTACCTCCCCTTATATATGTATGGAGTGGGGTTTGCAACTGAAAAGAAACTTTGTGTTCCCAACAAGCTAGGTGAAGGACGGCTTTCACACACACATATCTCTCAGAACAGAGCATGTGGAGAGACGTTCGTTCATCTAGCACAAAGGGAACGAGTTGCAGGAGAAACTTTTACTCTGGTTTCTCAGTCTGTTTCCTAGTGCCATTTAGAAGTTCCTGCAGTTTTCACTGTAAAACAGAGTTGGAGCTAGTACCTCCCCTATATATGTATGGAGTGGGGTTTGCAACTGAAAAGAAACTTTGTGTTCCCAACAAGCTAGGTGAAGGACGGCTTTCACACACACTTATCTCTCAGTACTGAGCATGTGGAGAGACGTTCGTTCATCTAGCACAAAGGGAACGGGATGCAAGGGAAACTTTTACTCTGGTTTCTCAGTCTGTTTCCTAGTGCCGGTTTGAAGTTCCTGCAGTTTTCACTGTAAAACCGAGTTGGAGCTAGTACCTCCCCATATATATGTATGGAGTTGATTTTGCAATTGAAAAGAATCTTTCTGTTCCCAACAAGCTAGGTGAAGGACGGCTTTCACATACACTTATCTCTCAGAACTGAGCATGTGAATAGACGTTCTTTCATCTAGCACAAATGGAACTGGTTGCAGGTGAATCTTTTACTGTGGTTTCTCAGTCTGTTTCCTAGTGCCGGTTTGAAGTTCCTGCAGTTTTCACTGTAAAACCGAGTTGGAGAAAGTACCTCCCCATATATATGTATGGAGTGGAGTTTGCAACTGAAAAGAAACTTTGTGTTCCCAACAATCTAGGTGAAGGACTGCTTTCACACACACTTATCTCTCAGAACTGAGCATGTGGAGAGACGTTCGTTCATCTAGCACAAAGGGAAAGGGTTGCAGGAGAAACTTTTACTCTGGTTTCGCAGTCTGTTTCCTAGTGCCGGTTTGAAGTTCCTGCAGTTTTTACTGTAAAACCGATTTGGAGTTAGTACCTACCCATATATATGTATGGAGTGGAGTTTGCAAGTGAAAAGAAACTTTGTGTTCCCAACAAGCTATTTGAAGTAAGGCTTTCACACACAATTCTTTCTCAGAACTGAGCATGTGGAGAGACGTTCTTTCATCTAGCACAAAGGGAACGGTTTGCAGGAGAAAATTTTACTCTAGATTCTCAGTATGTTTCCTTGTGCCCGTTTGAAATTCCTGCAGTTTTCACGGTAAAACTGAGTTGGAGCTAGTACCTCCCCATATATATGTATGGAGTGGAGTTTGCAAGTGAAAAGAAACTTTGTGTTCCCAACAAGCTAGGTGAAGTTCGGCTTTCACACACACTTCTCTCACAGAACTGAGCATGTGGAGAGACGTTCGTTCATCTAGCACATAGGGAACGGGATGAAAGAGAAACTTGTACTCTGGTTTCTCAGTCTGTTTCCTAGTGCCGGTTTGAAGTTCCTGCAGTTTTCAATGTAAAACCGAGTTGGAGCTAGTACCTCCCCATATATATCTATGGAGTGGATTTTGCAATTGAAAAGAATCTTTGTGTTCCCAACAAGCTAGGTGAAGGAAGGCTTTCACACACACTTTTCTCTCAGAACTGAGCATGTGGAGAGACGTTCGTTCATCTAGCACAAAGGGAATGGTTTGCAGTAGAATCTTTTACTCTGGATTCTCAGTATGTTTCCTTGTGCCCGTTTGAAGTTCCTGCAGTTTTCACTGTAAAACCGAGTTGGAGCTAGTACCTCCCCATATATATGTATGGAGTCGAGTTTGCAAGTGAAAAGAAACTTTGTGTTCCCAACAAGCTAGGTGAAGGACGGCTTTCACACACACTTATCTCTCAGAACTGAGCATGTGGAGAGACGTTCGTTCATCTATCACAAAGGGAACGGGTTGCAGGGGAAACTTTTACTCTCGTTTCTCAGTCTGTTTCCTAGTGCCGGTTTGAAGTTCCTGCAGTTTGCACTGTAAAACCGAGTTGGAGCTAGTACCACCCCTTATATAATTATGGAGTGGAGTTTGCAACTGAAAAGAAACTTTGTGTTCCCAACAAGCTAGCTGAAGGACGGCTTTCACACACACATATCTCTCAGAACTGAGCATGTGGAGAGACGTTCGTTCATCTAGCACAAAGGGAACGTGTTGCAGGAGAAACTTTTACTCTGGTTTCTCAGTCTGTTTCCTAGTGCCAGTTAGAAGTTCCTGCAGTTTTCACTGTAAAACAGAGTTGGAGCTCGTACCTCCCCATATATATGTATGGAGTGGAGTTTGCAACTGAAAAGAAACTTTGTGTTCCCAACAAGCTAGGTGAAGGACGGATTTCACACACACTTATCTCTCAGAACTGAGCATGTGGAGAGACGGTCGTTCATCTACCACAAAGGGAACGTGTTGCAGGAGAAACTTTTACTCTGGTTTCTCAGTCTGTTTCCTAGTGCCAGTTAGAAGTTCCTGCAGTTTTCACTGTAAAACAGAGTTGGAGCTCGTACCTCCCCATATATATGTATGGAGTGGAGTTTGCAACTGAAAAGAAACTTTGTGTTCCCAACAAGCTAGGTGAAGGACGGCTTTCACACACACTTATCTCTCAGAACTGAGCATGTGGAGAGACATTCGTTCATCTAGCACAAAGGGAACGGGTTGCGGGGGAAACTTTTACTCTGGTTTCTCAGTCTGTTTCCTAGTGCCAGTTAGAAGTTCCTGCAGTTTTCACTGTAAAACAGAGTTGGAGCTAGTACCTCCCCTATATATGTATGGAGTGGGGTTTGCAACTGAAAAGAAACTTTGTGTTCCCAACAAGCTAGGTGAAGGACGGCTTTCACACACACTTATCTCTCATTACTGAGCATGTGGAGAGACGTTCGTTCATCTAGCACAAAGGGAACGGGATGCAAGGGAAACTTTTACTCTGGTTTCTCAGTCTGTTTCCTAGTGCCGGTTTGAAGTTCCTGCAGTTTTCACTGTAAAACCGAGTTGGAGCTAGTACCTCCCCATATATATGTATGGAGTTGATTTTGCAATTGAAAAGAATCTTTCTGTTCCCAACAAGCTAGGTGAAGGACGGCTTTCACACACACTTATCTCTCAGAACTGAGCATGTGAATAGACGTTCTTTCATCTAGCACAAATGGAACGGGTTGCAGGTGAATCTTTTACTGTGGTTTCTCAGTCTGTTTCCTAGTGCCGGTTTGAAGTTCCTGCAGTTTTCACTGTAAAACCGAGTTGGAGAATGTACCTCCGCATATATATGTATGGAGTGGAGTTTGCAACTGAAAAGAAACTTTGTGTTCCCAACAATCTAGGTGAAGGACTGCTTTCACACACACTTATCTCTCAGAACTGAGCATGTGGAGAGACGTTCGTTCATCTAGCACAAAGGGAAAGGGTTGCAGGAGAAACTTTTACTCTGGTTTCGCAGTCTGTTTCCTAGTGCCGGTTTGAAGTTCCTGCAGTTTTTACTGTAAAACCGATTTGGAGCTAGTACCTACCCATATATATGTATGGAGTGGAGTTTGCAAGTGAAAAGAAACTTTGTGTTCCCAACAAGCTATTTGAAGGAAGGCTTTCACACACAATTCTTTCTCAGAACTGAGCATGTGGAGAGACGTTTTTTCATCTAGCACAAAGGGAACGGTTTGCAGGAGAAAATTTTACTCTGGATTCTCAGTATGTTTCCTTGTGCCCGTTTGAAATTCCTGCAGTTTTCACGGTAAAACCGAGTTGGAGCTAGTACCTCCCCATATATATGTATGGAGTGGAGTTTGCAAGTGAAAAGAAACTTTGTGTTCCCAACAAGCTAGGTGAAGTTCGGCTTTCACACACACTTCTCTCACAGAACTGAGCATGTGGAGAGACGTTCGTTCATCTAGCACATAGGGAACGGGTTGAAAGAGAAACTTTTACTCTGGTTTCTCAGTCTGTTTCCTAGTGCCGGTTTGAAGTTCCTGCAGTTTTCAATGTAAAACCGAGTTGGAGCTAGTACCTCCCCATATATATCTATGGAGTGGATTTTGCAATTGAAAAGAATCTTTGTGTTCCCAACAAGCTAGGTGAAGGAAGGCTTTCACACACACTTTTCTCTCAGAACTGAGCATGTGGAGAGACGTTCGTTCATCTAGCACAAAGGGAATGGTTTGCAGTAGAATCTTTTACTCTGGATTCTCAGTATGTTTCCTTGTGCCCGTTTGAAGTTCCTGCAGTTTTCACTGTAAAACCGAGTTGGAGCTAGTACCTCCCCATATATATGTATGGAGTGGAGTTTGCAAGTGAAAAGAAACTTTGTGTTCCTAACAAGCTAGGTGAAGGACGGCTTTCACACACACTTATCTCTCAGAACTGAGCATGTGGAGAGTCGTTCGTTCATCTATCACAAAGGGAACGGGTTGCAGGGGAAACTTTATCTCTCGTTTCTCAGTCTTTTTCCTAGGGCCGGTTTGAAGTTCCTGCAGTTTGCACTGTAAAACCGAGTTGGAGCTAGTACCTCCCCTTATATAATTATGGAGTGGAGTTTGCAACTGAAAAGAAACTTTGTGTTCCCAACAAGCTAGCTGAAGGACGGCTTTCACACACACATATCTCTCAGAACTGAGCATGTGGAGAGACTTTCGTTCATCTAGCAAAAAGGGAACGTGTTGCAGGAGAAACTTTTACTCTGGTTTCTCAGTCTGTTTCCTAGTGCCAGTTAGAAGTTCCTGCAGTTTTCACTGTAAAACAGAGTTGGAGCTCGTACCTCCCCATATATATGTATGGAGTGGAGTTTGCAACTGAAAAGAAACTTTGTGTTCCCAACAAGCTAGGTGAAGGACGGATTTCACACACACTTATCTCTCAGAACTGAGCATGTGGAGAGACGGTCGTTCATCTACCACAAAGGGAACGTGTTGCAGGAGAAACTTTTACTCTGGTTTCTCAGTCTGTTTCCTAGTGCCGGTTTGAAGTTCCTGCAGTTTTCACTGTAAAACCGAGCTGGAGCTCATACATCCCCATATATATGTATGGAGTGGAGTTTGCAACTGAAAAGAAACTTTGTGTTCCCAACAAGCTAGCTGAAGGACGGCTTTCACACACACTTATCTCTCAGAACTGAGCATGTGGAGAGACGTTCGTTCATCTAGCACAAAGGGAACGGGTTGTAGGAGAAACTTTTACGCTGGTTTCTCAGTCTGTTTCCTAGTGCCGGTTTGAAGTTCCTGCAGTTTTTACTGTAAAACCGAGCTGGAGCTCGTACCTCCCCATATATATGTATGGAGTGGAGTTTGCAACTGAAAAGAATCTTTGGGTTCCCAACAAGCTTGGTGAAGGACGGATTTCACACACACTTATCTCTCAGAACTGAGCATGTGGAGAGACGTTCGTTCTTCTAGCACAAAGGGAACGGGTTGCAGGAGAAACCCTTACTTTGGTTTCTCAGTCTGTTTCCAAGTGCCGGTTTGAACTTCCTGCAGTATTCACTGTAAAACCGAGTTGGAGCTAGTACCTACCCATATATATGTATGGAGTGGAGTTTGCAAGTGAAAAGAAACTTTGTGTTCCCAACAAGGTAGGTGAAGTTCGGCTTTCACACACACTTCTCTCACAGAACTGAGCATGTGGAGAGACGTTCGTTCATCTAGCACATAGGGAACGGGATGCAAGAGAAACTTTTACTCTGGTTTCTCAGTCTGTTTCCTAGTGCCGGTTTGAAGTTCCTGCAGTTTTCACTGTAAAACCGAGTTGGAGCTTGTACCTCCCCATATATATGTATGGAGTGGATTTTGCAATTGAAAAGAATCTTTCTGTTCCAAACAAGCTAGGTGAAGGACGGCTTTCACACACACTAATCTCTCAGAACTGAGCATCTAATTAGACGTTCTTTCATCTACCAAAAATGGAACGGGTTGCAGGTGAATCTTTTACTCTGGTTTCTCAGTCTGTTTCCTAGTGCCGGTTTGAAGTTCCTGCAGTTTTCAGTGTAAAACCGAGTTGGAGAAAGTACCTCCCCATATATATGTATGGATTGGAGTTTGCAACTGAAAAGAAACTTTGTGTTCCCAACAATCTAGGTGAAGGGCTGCTTTCACACACACTTATCTCTCAGAACTGAGCATGTGGAGGGACGTTCGTTCATCTAGCACAAAGGGAACGGGTTGCAGGAGAAACATTTACTCTGGTTTCTCAGTCTGTTTCCTAGTGCCGTTTTGAAGTTCCTGCAGTTTTTACTGTAAAACCGATTTGGAGCTAGTACCTACCCATATATATGTATGGAGTGGAGTTTGCAAGTGAAAAGAAACTTTGTGTTCCCAACAAGCTATGTGAAGGAAGGCTTTCACACACAATTCTTTCTCAGAACTGAGCATGTGGAGATACGTTCGATCATCTAGCACAAAGGGAACGGGTTGCAGGAGAAATTTTCTCTGGATTCTCAGTCTGTTTCCTAATGCCCTTTTGAAGTTCCTGCAGTTTTCACGGTAAAACCGAGTTGGAGCTCGTACCTCCCCATATATATGTATGGAGTGGTGTTTGCAACTGAAAAGAAACTTTGTGTTCCCAACAAGCTTGGTGAAGTACGGCATTCACGCACACTTATCTCTCAGAACTGAGCATGTTTAGAGACGTTCGTTCATCTAGCACAATGGGAACGGGTTGCAGTAGAATCTTTTACTCTGGATTCTCAGTATGTTTCCTTGTGCCCGTTTGAAGTTCCTGCAGTTTTCACTGTAAAACCGAGTTGGAGCTAGTACCTCCCCATATATATGTATGGAGTGGAGTTTGCAAGTGAAAAGAAACTTTGTGTTCCCAACAAGCTAGGTGAAGGACGGCATTCACACACACTTATCTCTCAGAACTGAGCATGTGGAGAGACGTTCGTTCATCTAGCACAAAGGGAACGGGTTGCAGGAGAAACTTTTACTCTCGTTTCTCAGTCTGTTTCCTAGTGCCGGTTTGAAGTACCTGCGGTTTGCACTGTAAAACCGAGTTGGAGCTAGTACCTACCCTTATATATGTATGGAGTGGAGTTTGCAACTGAATAGAAACTTTGTGTTCCCAACAAGCTAGCTGAAGGACGGCTTTCACACACACATATCTCTCAGAACTGAGCATGTGGAGAGACGTTCGTTCATCTAGCACAAAGGGAACGTGTTGCAGGAGAAACTTTTACTCTGGTTTCTCAGTCTGTTTCCTAGTGCCAGTTAGAAGTTCCTGCAGTTTTCACTGTAAAAGAGAGTTGGAGCTCGTACCTCCCCATATATATGTATGGAGTGGAGTTTGCAACTGAAAAGAAACTTTGTGTTCCCAACAAGCTAGGTGAAGGACGGATTTCACACACACTTATCTCTCAGAACTGAGCATGTGGAGAGACGTTCGTTCATCTAGCACAAAGGAACGTGTTGCAGGAGAAACCTTTACTCTGGTTTCTCAGTCTGTTTCCTAGTGCCGGTTTGAAGTTCCTGCAGTTTTCACTGTAAAACCGAGCTGGAGCTCGTACATCCCCATATATATGTATGGAGTGGAGTTTGCAACTGAAAAGAAACTTTGTGTTCCCAACAAGATAGGTGAAGGACGGCTTTCACACACACTTATCTCTCAGAACTGAGCATGTGGAGAGACGTTCGTTCATCTAGCACAAATGGAACGGTTTGCAGGAGAAACTTTTACTCTGGTTTCTCAGTCTTTTTCCTAGTGACGGTTTCAAGTTCCTGCATTTTCCACTGTAAAATCGAGTTGGAGCTAGTACCTCACCATATATATGTATGGAGTGGAGATTGCAACTGAAAAGAAACTTTGGGATCCCAACAAGCTAGGTGAAGGACGGATTTCACACACACTTATCTCTCAGAACTGAGCATGTGGAGAGACGTTCGTTCATCTAGCACAAAGGGAACGGGTTGCATGAGAAACTTTTTCTCTGATTTCTCAGTCTGTTTCCTAGTGCCGGTTTGAAGTTCCTGCAGTTTTCACTGTAAAACCGAGTTGGAGCTAGTACCTCCCCATATATATGTATGGAGTGGATGTTGCAACTGAAAAGAAACTGTGTTCCCAACAAGCTAGGTGAAGGACGGCTTTCACACACACTTATCTCTCAGAACTGAGCATGTGGAGAGACGTTCGTTCATCTAGCACAAAAGGAAAGGTTTGCAGGAGATACTTTTACTCTGGTTTCTCAGTCTGTTTCCTAGTGACGGTTTGAAATTCCTGCAGTTTTCACTGTAAAACCGAGTTGGAGCTAGTACTTCCCCATATATATGTATGGATTGGAGTTTGCAACTGAAAAGAAACTTTGTGTTCCCAACAAGCTAGTTGAAGAACGGCTTTCACACACATTTATCTCTCAGAACTGAGCATGTGGAGAGACGTTCGTTCTTCTAGCACAAAGGGAACGTGTTGCAGAAGAAACTATTACTCTGGTTTCTCAGTCTGTTTCCTAGTGCCAGTTAGAAGTTCCTGCAGTTTTCACTGTAAAACAGAGTTGGAACTCGTACCTCCCCATATATATGTATGGAGTGGAGTTTGCAACTGAAAAGAAACTTTGTGTTCCCAACAATCTAGGTGAAGAACGGATTTCACACACACTTATCTCTCAGAACTGAGCATGTGGAGAGACGTTCGTTCATCTAGCACAAAGGGAACGTGTTGCAGGAGAAGCTTTTACTCTGGTTTCTCAGTCTGTTTCCTAGTGCCGGTTTGAAGTTCCTGCAGTATTCACTGTAAAACCGAGCTGGAGCTCGTACCTCCCCATATATATGTATGGAGTGGAGTTTGCAACTGAAAAGAAACTTTGTGTTCCCAACAAGCTAGGTGCAGGACGGATTTCACACACAATTATCTCTCAGAACTAAGCCTGTGGAGAGACGTTCGTTCATCTAGCACAAAGGGAACGGGTTGCAGGAGAAACATTTACTCTGGTTTCTCAGTCTGTTTCCTAGTGCCGGTTTGAAGTTCCTGCAGTTTTCACTGTAAAACCGAGTTGGAGATAGTACCTCCCCATATATATGTATGGAGTTTGGTTTGCAAGTGAAAAGAAACTTTGTGTCCCCAACAAGCTAGGAGAAGTACTGCTTTCACACACACTTATCTCTCAGAACTGAGCATGTTGGGAGACGTTCGTTCATCTAGCACAAATGGAACTTGTTGCAGGAGAATCTTTTACTCTGGTTTCTCAGTCTGTTTCCTAGTGCCGGTATGAAGTTCCTGCATTTTCCACTGTAAAATCGAGTTGGAGCTAGTACCTCCCCATATATATGTATGGAGTGGAGTTTGCAACTGAAAAGAAACTTTGAGTTCCCAACAAGCTAGGTGAAGGACTGATTTCACACACACTTATCTCTCAGAACTGAGCTTGTGGAGAGACGTTCGTTCTTCTAGCACAAAGGGAACGGCTTGCAGGAGAAACTTTTACTCTGGTTTCTCAGGCTGTATCCTAGTGCCGGTTTGAAGTTCCTGCAGTTTTCACTGTAAAACCGTGTTGGAGCTAGTACCTCCCCATATATATGTATGGAGTGGAGTTTGCAACTGAAAAGAAACTTTGTGTTCCCAACAAGCTAGTTGAAGGGGGCTTTCACACACACTTATCTCTCAGAATTGAGCATGTGGAGAGACGTTCATTCATCTAGCACAAAGGTAACGTGTTGTAGGAGAAACTTTTACTCTGGTTTCTCAGTCTGTTTCCTAGTGCCGGTTTGATGTTCCTGCAGTTTTCACTGTAAAACCGAGTTGGAGCTGGTACCTCCTCATATATATGTATGGAGAGGAGTTTGCAACTGAAAAGAAACTTTGGGTTCCAAAAAAGCTAGGTGAAGGACAGCGTTCACACACACATATCTCGCAGAACTGAGCATGTGGTGAGACGTTCGTTCATCTAGAACAAAGGGAACGGGTGGCATGAGAAAGTTTTCTCTGGTTTCTCAGTCTGTTTCCTAGTGCCGGTTTGAAATTCCTGCAGTTTTCACAGTAAAACCGAGATGGAGCTAGTACCTCCCCATATATATGTATGGAGTGGAGTTTGCAACTGAAAAGAAACTTTGTGTTCCCAACAAGCTAGGTGAAGGACGGCTTTCACACACACTTATCTCTCAGAACTGAGCATGTGGAAAGACGTTCGTTCATCTAGCACAAAGGGAACCGGTTGCAGGAGAAACTTTTACTCTGGTTTCTCAATATGTTTCCTAGTGCCGGTTTGAAGTTCCTGCAGTTTTCACTGTAAAACCGAGTTGGAGCTAGTACCTCCCCATATATATGTATGGAGTGGAGTTTGCAACTGAAAATAAATTTTGTGTTCCCAACAAGCTAGTTGAAGGACGGCTTTCACACACACTTATCTCTCAGAACTGTGCATGTGGAGAGACGTTCGTTCATCTAGCAGAAAGGGAACGGGTTGCAGGAGAAACTTTTACTCTGGTTTCTCAGTCTGTTTCCTAGTGCCGGTTTGAAGTTCCTGCAGTTTTCACTGTAAAACCGAGTTGGAGCTAGTACCTCCCCATATATATGTATGGAGTGGAATTTGCAACTGAAAAGAAACTTTGTGTTCCCAACAAGCTAGTTGAAGGGGGCTTTCACACACACTTATCTCTCAGAATTGAGCATGTGGAGAGACGTTCATTCATCTAGCACAAAGGTAACGTGTTGTAGGAGAAACTTTTACTCTGGTTTCTCAGTCTGTTTCCTAGTGCCGGTTTGATGTTCCTGCAGTTTTCACTGTAAAACCGAGTTGGAGCTGGTACCTCCTCATATATATGTATGGAGAGGAGTTTGCAACTGAAAAGAAACTTTGGGTTCCAAAAAAGCTAGGTGAAGGACAGCGTTCACACACACATATGTCGCAGAACTGAGCATGTGGTGAGACGTTCGTTCATCTAGAACAAAGGGAACGGGTGGCATGAGAAAGTTTTCTCTGGTTTCTCAGTCTGTTTCCTAGTGCCGGTTTGAAATTCCTGCAGTTTTCACAGTAAAACCGAGATGGAGCTAGTACCTCCCCATATATATGTATGGAGTGGAGTTTGCAACTGAAAAGAAACTTTGTGTTCCCAACAAGCTAGGTGAAGGACGGCTTTCACACACACTTATCTCTCAGAACTGAGCATGTGGAAAGACGTTCGTTCATCTAGCACAAAGGGAACCGGTTGCAGGAGAAACTTTTACTCTGGTTTCTCAGTCTGTTTCCTAGTGCCGGTTTGAAGTTCCTGCAGTTTTCACTGTAAAACCGAGTTGGAGCTAGTACCTCCCCATATATATGTATGGAGTGGAATTTGCAACTGAAAAGAATCTTTGTGTTCCCAACAAGCTAGGTGAAGGACGGCTTTCACACACACTTGTCTCTCAGAACTGAGCATGTGGAGAGACGTTCGTTCATCTAGCACAAAGGGAACGCGTTGCAGGGGAAACTTTTACTCTGGTTTCTCAGTCTGTTTCCTAGTGCCGGTTTGAAGTTCCTGCAGTTTGCACTGTAAAACCGAGTTGGAGCTAGTACCTCCCCTTATATATGTATGGAGTGGAGTTTGCAACTGAAAACAAACTTTGTGTTCCCAACAAGCTAGCTGAAGGACGGCTTTCACACACACATATCTCTCAGAACTGAGCATGTGGAGAGACGTTCGTTCATCTAGCACAAAGGTAACGTGTTGCAGGAGAAACTTTTACTCTGGTTTCTCAGTCTGTTTCCTAGTGCCAGTTAGAAGTTCCTGCAGTTTTCACTGTAAAACAGATTTGGAGCTCGTACCTCACCATATATATGTATGGAGTGGAGTTTGCAACTGAAAAAAAACTTTGTGTTCCGAACAAGCTAGGTGAAGGACGGATTTCACACACACTTATCTCTCAGAACTGAGCATGTGGAGAGACGTTCGTTCATCTAGCACAAAGGGAACGTGTTGCAGGAGAAACTTTTACTCTGGTTTCTCAGTCTGTTTCCTAGTGCCGGTTTGAACTTCCTGCAGTTTGCACTGTAAAACCGAGTTGGAGCTAGTACCTCCCCTTATATATGTATGGAGTGGAGTTTGCAACTGAAAAGAAACTTTGTTTTCCCAACAAGCTAGGTGAAGGACGGCTTTCACACACACATATCTCTCAGAACTGAGCAAGTGGAGAGACGTTCGTTCATGTAGCACAAATGGAACGGTTTACAGGAGAAACTTTTACTCTGGTTTTTCAGTCTGTTTCCTTCTGCCGGTTTGAAGTTCCTGCAGTTTTCACTGTAAAACCTAGTTGGAGCTCGTACCTCCCCATATATATGTATGGAGTGGAGTTTGCAACTGAAAAGAAACTTTGTGTTCCCAACAAGATAGGTAAAGGACGGCTTTCACACACACTTATCTCTCAGAACTGAGCATGTGGAGAGACGTTCGTTCTTCTAGCACAAATGGACCGGTTTGCAGGAGAAACTTTTACTCTGGTTTCTCAGTCTGTTTCCTAGTGCCGGTTTGAAGTTCCTGCAGTTTTCACTGTAAAACCGAGTTGGACCTGTTACCTCCCCATATATATTTATGGAGAGGAGTTTGCAACTGAAAAGAAACTTTGGGTTCCAAAAAAGCTAGGTGAAGGACGGCTTTCACACACACTTATCTCTCAGAACTGAGCATGTGGTGAGACGTTCGTTCATCTAGAAAAAAAGGGAACGGGTTGCAGGAGAAATTTTTCTCTTTTTTCTCAGTCTTTTTCCTAGTGCAGGTTTGAAGTTCCTGCAGTTTTCACTGTAAAACAGAGTTGGAGCTAGTACCTCCCCATATATATGTATGGAGTGGAGTTTGCAACTGAAAAAAAACTTTGTGTTCCCAACAAGCTAGGTGAAGGACGGCTTTCACACACACTTATCTCTCAGAACTGAGCATGTGGAGAGACGTTCGTTCATCTAGCACAAAGGGAACGCGTTGCAGGAGAAACTTTTACTCTGGTTTCTCAGTCTGTTTCCTAGTGCCGGTTGGAAGTTCCTGCAGTTTGCACTGTAAAACCGAGTTGGAGCTTGTACCTCCCCTTATATATGTATGGAGTGGAGTTTGCAACTGAAAAGAAACTTTGTGTTCCCAACAAGCTAGGTGAAGGACGGCTTTCACACACACTTCTCTCTCAGAAATGAGCATGTGGAGAGACGTTCGTTCATCTAGCACAAAGGGAACGGGTTGCAGGAGAAACTTTTACTCTCGTTTCTCAGTCTGTTTCCTAGTGCCGTTTTGAAGTTCCTGCAGTTTGCACTGTAAAACCGAGTTGGAGCTTGAACCTCCCCATATATATGTATGGAGTGGAGTTTGCAACTGAAAAGAAACTTTGTGTTCCCAACAAGCTAGGTGAAGGACGGCTTTCACACACACATATCTCTCAGAACTGAGCATGTGGAGAGACGTTCGTTCATCTAGCACAAAGGGAACGTGTTGGAAGAGAAACTTTTACTCTGGTTTCTCAGGCTGTTTCCTAGTTCCAGTTAGAAGTTCCTGCAGTTTTCACTGTAAAACAGAGTTGGAGCTCGTACATCCCCATGTATATGTATGGAGTGGAATTTGCAACTGAAAAGAAACTTTGTGTTCCCAACAAGCTAGGTGAAGGACGGATTTCACACACACTTATCTCTCAGAACTGAGCATGTGGAGAGACGTTCGTTCATCTAGCACAAAGGGAACGTGTTGCAGGAGAAACTTTTACTCTGGTTTCTCAGTCTGTTTCCTAGTGCCGTTTTGAAGTTCCTGCAGTTTTCACTGTAAAACCAAGCTGGAGCTCGTATATACACATATATATGTATGGAGTGGAGTTTGCAACTCAAAAGAAACTTTGTGTTCCCAAGAATCTAGGTGAAGGACGGATTTCACACTCAATTATCTCTCAGAACTAAGCCTGTGGAGAGACGTTCGTTCATCTAGCACATAGGGAACGGGTTGCAGTAGAAACTATTACTCTGGATTCCCAGTCTGTTTCCTAGTGCCGGTTTGAAATTCCTGCAGTTTTCACTTTAAAACCGAGTTAGAGATAGTACCTCCCCATATATATGTATGGAGTGGAGTTTGCAAGTGAAAAGAAACTTTGTGTTCCCAACAAGCTAGGAGAAGGACGGCTTTCACACACACTTATCTCTCAGAACTGAGCATGTGGAGAGACGTTCGTTCATCTAGCACAAAGGGAACTTTTTGCAGTAGAATCTTTTACTCTGGTTTCTCAGTCTGTTTCCTAGTGCCGGTTTGAAGTTCCTCCAGTATTCACTGTAAAACCGAGTTGGAGCTAGTACTTCCCCATATATATGTATGGAGTGGAGTTTGCAACTGAAAAGAAACTTTGTGTTCCCAACAAGCTACGTAAAGGACGGCTTTCACACACACTTATCTCTCAGAACTGAGCATGTGGAGAGACGTTCGTTCATCTAGCACAAATGGAACAGGTGGCAGGAGAAACTTTTCTCTGGTTTCTCAGTCTGTTTCCTAGTGCCGGTTTGAAGTTCCTGCAGTTTGCACTGTAAAACCGAGTTGGAGCTAGTACCTCCCCTTAAATATGTATGGAGTGGAGTTTGCAACTGAAAAGAAACTTTGTGTTCCCAACAAGCTAGGTGAAGTACGGCTTTCACAAACACTTATCTCTCAGAACTGAGCATGTGGAGAAACGTTCGTTCATCTAGCACAAATGGAACGGGTTGCAATAGAAACTTTTACTCTGGTTTCTCAGTCTGTTTCCTAGTGCCGGTTTGAAGTTCCTGCAGTTTTCACTGTAAAACCGAGTTGGAGATATTACCTCCCCATATATATGTATGGATTGGAGTTTGCAAGTGAAAAGAAACTTTGTGTTCCCAACAAGCTAGGTGAAGAACGGCTTTCACACACACTTATCTCTCAGAACTGAGCATGTGGAGAGACGTTCGTTCATCTAGCACAAAGGGAAAGGTTTGCTGGAGAAACTTTTACTCTGGATTCTCAGTCTGTTTCCTAGTGCCGGTTTGAAGTTCCTGCATTTTCCACTGTAAAGTCGAGTTGGAGCTAGTACCTCCCCATATATATGTATGGAGTGGAGTTTGCAACTGAAAAGAAACTTTGGGTTCCCAACAAGCTAGTTGAAGGACGGATTTCACACACACTTATCTCTCAGAACTGAGCATGTGGAGAGACGTTCGTTCTTCTAGCACAAAGGGAACGGGTTGCAGGAGAAACTTTTACTCTGGCTCCTCAGTGTGTTTCCTAGTGCCGGTTTGAATTTCCTGCAGTTTTCACTGTAAAACCGATTTGGAGCTAGTACCTCCCCTTATATATGTATGGAGTGGAGTTGGCAACTGAAAAGAAACTATGTGTTCCCAACAAGCTTTGTGAAGAACGGCTTTCACACACACTTATCTCTCAGAACTGAGCATGTGGAGAGAAGTTCGTTCATCTAGCACAAAGGGAACGTGTTGCAGGAGAAACTTTTACTCTGGTTTCTCAGTCTGTTTCCTAGTGCCGGTTTGAAACTCCTGCAGTTTTCACTGTAAAACCGAGTTGGAGCTAGTACCTCCCCATATATATGTATGGAGTGGAGTTTGCAACTGAAAAGAAACTATGTGTTCCCAACAAGCTAGGTGAAGGACGGCTTTCACACACACTTATCTCTCAGAACTGAGCATGTGGAGAGACATTCGTTCATCTAGCACAAAGGGAACGGGTTGCAGGAGAAACTTTTTCTCTGGTTTCTCAGTCTGCTTCCTAGTGCTGGGTTGAAGTTCCTGCAGTTTTCACTGTAAAACCGAGTTGGAGTTAGTAACTCCCCATATATATATATGGAGTGGAGTTTGCAACTGAAAAGAAACTTTGTGTTCCCAACAAGCTAGGTGAAGGACGGCTTTCACACACACTTATCTCTCAGAACTGAGCATTAGGAGAGACGTTATTTCATCCAGAAGAAAGGGAACGAGTTGCAGGAGAAAGTTTTACTCTGGTTTCTCAGTCTGTTTCCTAGTGCCGGTTTGAAGTTCCTGCAGATTTCACTGTAAAACAGACTTGGGGCTACTACCTCCCCATATATATGTATGGAGTGGAGTTTGCAACTGAAAAGAAACTTTGTGTTCCCAACAAGCTAGGTGAAGGCGGCTTTCACACACACTTATCTCTCAGAAATGAGCATGTGGTGAGACATTCGTTCATCTAGCACATAGGGAACGGGTTGCAGGAGAAACTTTTTCTCTGGTTTCTCAGTCTGTTTCCTAGTGCCGGTTTGAAGTTCCTGCAGTTTTCACTGTAAAACCGAGTTGGAGCTAGTACCGCCCCATATATATTTATGGAGTGGAGTTTGCAAGTGAAAAGAAACTTTGTGTTTACAACAAGCTTGGTGAAGGACGGCTTTCACACACACTTATCTCTCAGAACTGAGCATGTGGAGAGACGTTCGTTCATGTAGCACAAAGGGAACGTGTTGCAGGAGAAACTTTTACTCTGGTTTCTCAGTCTGTTTCCTAGTGCCGGTTTGAAGTTCCTGCAGTTTTCACTGTAAAACAGAGTTGGAGCTAGTACCTCCCCATATATATGTATGGAGTGGAGTTTGCAACTGAAAAGAAACAATGTGTTCCCAACAAGCTAGGTGAAGGAAGGCTTTCACACACACTTCTCTCTCAGAACTGAGCATGTGGAGAGACGTTCGTTCATGTAGCACAAAGGGAACTTGTTGCAGGAGAAACTTTTACTCTGGTTTCTCAGTCTGTTTCCTAGTGCCGGTTTGAAGTTCCTGCAGTTTTCACTGTAAAACCGAGTTGGAGCTAGTACCTCCCCATATATATGTATGGAGTGGAGTTTGCAACTGAAAAGAAACTTTGTTTTCCCAACAAGCTAGGTGAAGGACGGCTTTCACACACACTTATCTCTCAGAACTGAGCATGTGGAGAGACGTTCGTTCATCCAGAACAAAGGGAACGGGTTGCAGGAGAAAGTTTTACTCTGGTATCTCAGTCTGTTTCCTAGTGCCGGTTTGAAGTTCCTGCAGATTTCACTGTAAAACCGACTTAGAGCTAGTACCTCCCCATAAATATGTATGAAGTGGAGTTTGCAACTGAAAAGAAATTTTGTGTTCCCAACAAGCTTGGTGAAGAACGGCTTTCACACACACTTATCTCTCAGAACTGAGCATGTGGAGAGACGTTCGTTCATCTAGCACAAAGGGAACGGGTTGCAGGAGAAACTTGTACTCTGGTTTCTCAGTCTGTTTCCTAGTGCCGGTTTGAAACTCCTGCAGTTTTCACTGTAAAACCGAGTTGGAGCTAGTACCTCCCCATATATATGTATGGAGTGGAGTTTGCAACTGAAAAGAAACTATGTGTTCCCAACAAGCTAGTTGAAGAACGGCTTTCACACACAATTCTCTCTCAGAACTGAGCATGTGGAGAGACGTTCGTTCATCTAGCACAAAGGGAACGGGTTGCAGGAGAAACTTTTACTCTGGTTTCTCAGTTTGTTTCCTAGTGTCGGTTTGAAGTTCCTGCAGTTTTCACTGTAAAAACGAGTTGGAGCTAGTACCACCCCATATATATGTAAGGAGTTTAGTTTGCAAGTGAAAAAAACTATGTGTTCCCAACAAGCTAGATGAAGGTCGGCTTTCACACACGCTTCTCTCTCAGAACTGAGCATGTGGAGAGACGTTCGTTCATCTAGCACAAAGGGAACGGGTTGCAGGAGGAATTTTACTCTGGTTTCTCAGTCTGTTTCCTAGTGCCGGTTTGAAGTTCCTGCAGTTTTCACTGTAAAACCGAGTTGGAGCTAGTACCGCCCCATATATATTTATGGAATGGAGTTTGCAAGTGAAAAGGAACTTTGTGTTTACAATAAGCTTGGTGAAGGACGGCTTACACACACACTTATCTCTCAGAACTGAGCATGTGGAGAGACGTTCGTTCATCTAGCGCAAAGGGAACGTTTTTCGGGAGAAACTTTTACTCTGGATTCTCAGTCTGTTGCCTAGTGCCGTTTTGAAGTTCCTGCAGTTTTCACTGTTAAACCGAGTTGGAGCTAGTACCTCCCCATATATATGTACGGAGTGGAGATTGCAATTGAAAAGAAACTTTGTGTCCCAACAAGCTAGGTGAAAGACGGCTTTCACACACACTTATCTCTCAGAACTGAGCATGTGGAGAGACGTTCGTTCATCTAGCAAAAAGGGAACATGTTCCGGGAGAAACTGTTACTCTGGTTCCTCAGTGTGTTTCCTAGTGCCGGTTTGAATTTCCTGCAATTTTCACTGTAAAACCGAGTTGGAGCTAGTACCTCCCCTTATATATGTATGGAGTGGAGTTTGCAACTGAAAAGAAACTATGTGTTCCCAACAAGCTAGGTGAAGGACGGCTTTCACACACACTTATCTCTCAGAACTGAGCATGTGGAGAGACATTCGTTCATCTAGCACAAAGGGAACGGGTTGCAGGAGAAACTTTTTCTCTGGTTTCTCAGTCTGTTTCCTAGTGCCGGTTTGAAGTTCCTGCAGTTTTCACTGTAAAACAGATTTGTAGCTAGTACCTCCCCATATATATGTATGGAGTGGAGTTTGCAACTGAAAAGAAACAATGTGTTCCCAACAAGCTAGGTGAAGGACGGCTTTCACACACACTTCTCTCTCAGAACTGAGCATGTGGAGAGACGTTCGTTCATCTAGCACAAAGGGAACGTGTTTCAGGAGAAACTTTTACTCTGGTTTCTCTGTCTGTTTCCTAGTGCCGGTTTGAAGTTCCTGCAGTTTTCACTGTAAAACCGAGTTGGAGCTAGTACCTCCCCATATATATGTAAGGATTGGAGTTTGCAACTGAAAAGAAACTTTGTTTTCCCAACAAGCTAGGTGAAGGACGGCTTTCACACACACTTATCTCTCAGAACTGAGCATGTGGAGAGACGTTCGTTCATCTAGCACAAAGGGAACTTGTTGCAGGAGAAACTTTTACTCTGGTTTCTCAGTCTCTTTCCTAGTGCCGGTTTGAAGTTCCTGCAGTTTTCACTGTAAAACAGTGTTGGAGCTAGTATCTCCCCATATATATGTATGGAGTGGAGTTTGCAACTGAAAAGAAACTTTGTGTTCCCAACAAGCTAGGTGTAGGACGGCTTTCACACACACTTATCTCTCAGAACTGAGCATGTGGAGAGACGTTCGTTCATCCAGAACAAAGGGAACGGGTTGCAGGAGAAAGTTTTACTCTGGTATCTCAGTCTGTTTCCTAGTGCCGGTTTGAAGTTCCTGCAGATTTCACTGTAATACCGACTTGGAGCTAGTACCTCCCCATATATATGTATGGAGTGGAGTTTGCAAGTGAAAAGAAACTTTGTGTTCCCAACAAGCTAGGTAAAAGACGGCTTTCACACACACTTATCTCTCAGAACTGAGCATGTGGGGAGACATTCGTTCATCTAGCAAAAAGGGAACCTGTTCCGGGAGAAACTGTTACTCTGGTTCCTCAGTGTGTTTCCTAGTGCCGGTTTGAAGTTCCTGCAGTTTTCACTGTAAAACCGATTTGGAGCTAGTACCTCCCCTTATATATGTATGGAGTGGGGTTTGCAACTGAAAAGAAACTATGAGTTCCCAACAAGCTAGGTGAAGGACGGCTTCCACACACACTTTTCTCTCAGAACTGAGCATGTGGAGAGACATTCGTTCATCCAGCACAAAGGGAACGGGCTGCAGGAGAAAATTTTTCTCTGGTTTCTCAGTCTGCTTCCTAGTGCTGGGTTGAAGTTCCTGCAGTTTTCACTGTAAAACCGAGTTGGAGCTAGTACCTCCCCATATATATGTATGGAGTGGAGTTTGCAACTGAAAAGAAACTTTGTGTTCCCAACAAGCTAGGTGAAGGACGGCTTTCACACACACTTATCTCTCAGAACTGAGCATTAGGAGAGATGTTCTTTCATCCAGAACAAAGGGAACGAGTTGCAGGAGAAAGTTTTACTCTGGTTTCTCAGTCTGTTTCCTAGTGCCGGTTTGAAGTTCCTGCAGATTTCACTGTAAAACAGACTTGGGGCTACTACCTCCCCATATATATGTATGGAGTGGAGTTTGCAACTGAAAAGAAACTTTGTGTTCCCAACAAGCTAGGTGAAGGCGGCTTTCACACACACTTATCTCTCAGAAATGAGCATGTGGAGAGACATTCGTTCATCTAGCACAAAGGGAACGGGTTGCAGGAGAAACTTTTTCTCTGGTTTCTCAGTGTGTTTCCTAGTGCCGGTTTGAAGTTCCTGCAGTTTTCACTGTAAAAGCGATTTGGAGCTAGTACCGCCCCATATATATTTATGGAGTGGAGTTTGCAAGTGAAAAGAAACTTTGTGTTTACAACAAGCTTGGTGAAGGACGGCTTTCACACACACTTATCTCTCAGAACTGAGCATGTGGAGAGACGTTCGTTCATCTAGCACGAAGGGAACGGTTTGCAGGAGAAAATTTACTCTGGTTTCTCAGTCTGTTTCCTAGTGCCGGTTTGAAGTTCCTGCAGTTTTCACTGTAAAACAGAGTTGTAGCTAGTACCTCCCCATATATATGTATGGAGTGGAGTTTGCAACTGAAAAGAAACAATGTGTTCCCAACAAGCTAGGTGAAGTACGGCTTTCACACACACTTCTCTCTCAGAACTGAGCATGTGGAGAGACGTTCGTTCATCTAGCACAAAGGGAACGTGTTGCAGGAGAAACTTTTACTCTGGTTTCTCAGTCTGTTTCCTAGTGCCGGTTTGAAGTTCCTGCAGTTTTCACTGTAAAACCGAGTTGGAGCTAGTACCTCCCCATATATATGTATGGAGTGGAGTTTGCAACTGAAAAGAAACTTTGTTTTCCCAACAAGCTAGGTGAAGGACGGCTTTCACACAAACTTATCTCTCAGAACTGAGCATGTGGAGAGACGTTCGTTCATCCAGAACAAAGGGAACGGGTTGCAGGAGAAAGTTTTACTCTGGTATCTCAGTCTGTTTCCTAGTGAAGGTTTGAAGTTCCTGCAGATTTCACTGTAAAACCGACCTGGAGCTAGTACCTCCCCATAAATATGTATGAAGTGGAGTTTGCAACTGAAAAGAAATTTTGTGTTCCCAACAAGCTTGGTGAAGAACGGCTTTCACACACACTTATCTCTCAGAACTGAGCATGTGGAGAGACGTTCGTTCATCTAGCACAAAGGGAACGGGTTGCAGGAGAAATTTGTACTCTGGTTTCTCAGTCTGTTTCCTAGTGCCGGTTTGAAACTCCTGCAGTTTTCACTGTAAAACCGAGTTGGAGCTAGTACCTCCCCATATATATGTATGGAGTGGAGTTTGCAACTGAAAAGAAACTATGTGTTCCCAACAAGCTAAGTGAAGGACGGCTTTCACACACACTTCTCTCTCAGAACTGAGCATGTGGAGAGACGTTCGTTCATCTAGCACAAAGGGAACGGGTTGCAGGAGAAACTTTTACTCTGGTTTCTCAGTTTGTTTCCTAGTGTCGGTTTGAAGTTCCTGCAGTTTTCACTGTAAAAACGAGTTGGAGCTAGTACCACCCCATATATATGTAAGGAGTTTAGTTTGCAAGTGAAAAAAACTATGTGTTCCCAACAAGCTAGGTGAAGTTCGGCTTTCACACACACTTCTCTCTCAGAACTGAGCATGTGGAGAGACGTTCGTTCATGTAGCACAAAGGGAACGTGTTGCAGGAGAAACTTTTACTCTGGTTTCTCAGTCTGTTTCCTAGTGCCGGTTTGAAGTTCCTGCAGTTTTCACTGTAAAACCGAGTTGGAGCTAGTACCTCCCCATATATATGTATGGAGTGGAGTTTGCAACTGAAAAGAAACAATGTGTTCCCAACAAGCTTGGTGAAGAACGGCTTTCACACACACTTATCTCTCAGAACTGAGCATGTGGAGAGACGTTCGGTCATCTAGCACAAAGGGAACGGGTTGCAGGAGAAACTTTTACTCTGGTTTCTCAGTCTGTTTCCTAGTGCCGGTTTGAATTTCCTGCAGTTTTCACTGTAAAACCGAGTTGGAGCTAGTACCTCCCCATATATATGTATGGAGTGGAGTTTGCAACTGAAAAGAAACTTTGTTTTCCCAACAAGCTAGGTGAAGGACGGCTTTCACACACACTTATCTCTCAGAACTGAGCATGTGGAGAGACGTTCGTTCATCCAGAACAAAGGGAACGGGTTGCAGGAGAAAGTTTTACTCTGGTATCTCAGTCTGTTTCCTAGTGCCGGTTTGAAGTTCCTGCAGATTTCACTGTAAAACCGACTTAGATCTAGTACCTCCCCATAAATATGTATGAAGTGGAGTTTGCAACTGAAAAGAAATTTTGTGTTCCCAACAAGCTTGGTGAAGAACGGCTTTCACACACACTTATCTCTCAGAACTGAGCATGTGGAGAGACGTTCGGTCATCTAGCACAAAGGGAACGGGTTGCAGGAGAAACTTTTACTCTGGTTTCTCAGTCTGTTTCCTAGTGCCGGTTTGAAACTCCTGCAGTTTTCACTGTAAAACCGAGTTGGAGCTAGTACCTCCCCATATATATGTATGGAGTGGAGTTTGCAACTGAAAAGAAACTATGTGTTCCCAACAAGCTAGTTGAAGAACGGCTTTCACACACAATTCTCTCTCAGAACTGAGCATGTGGAGAGACGTTCGTTCATCTAGCACAAAGGGAACGGGTTGCAGGAGAAACTTTTACTCTGGTTTCTCAGTTTGTTTCCTAGTGTCGGTTTGAAGTTCCTGCAGTTTTCACTGTAAAAACGAGTTGGAGCTAGTACCACCCCATATATATGTAAGGAGTTTAGTTTGCAAGTGAAAAAAACTATGTGTTCCCAACAAGCTAGATGAAGGTCGGCTTTCACACACGCTTCTCTCTCAGAACTGAGCATGTGGAGAGACGTTCGTTCATCTAGCACAAAGGGAACGGGTTGCAGGAGGAATTTTACTCTGGTTTCTCAGTCTGTTTCCTAGTGCCGGTTTGAAGTTCCTGCAGTTTTCACTGTAAAACCGAGTTGGAGCTAGTACCGCCCCATATATATTTATGGAGTGGAGTTTGCAAGTGAAAAGGAACTTTGTGTTTACAATAAGCTTGGTGAAGGACGGCTTTCACACACACTTATCTCTCAGAACTGAGCATGTGGAGAGACGTTCGTTCATCTAGCGCAAAGGGAACGTTTTTCGGGAGAAACTTTTACTCTGGATTCTCAGTCTGTTGCCTAGTGCCGTTTTGAAGTTCCTGCAGTTTTCACTGTTAAACCGAGTTGGAGCTAGTACCTCCCCATATATATGTACGGAGTGGAGATTGCAATTGAAAAGAAACTTTGTGTCCCAACAAGCTAGGTGAAAGACGGCTTTCACACACACTTATCTCTCAGAACTGAGCATGTGGAGAGACGTTCGTTCATCTAGCAAAAAGGGAACGTGTTCCGGGAGAAACTGTTACTCTGGTTCCTCAGTGTGTTTCCTAGTGCCGGTTTGAATTTCCTGCAATTTTCACTGTAAAACCGAGTTGGAGCTAGTACCTCCCCTTATATATGTATGGAGTGGAGTTTGCAACTGAAAAGAAACTATGTGTTCCCAACAAGCTAGGTGAAGGACGGCTTTCACACACACTTATCTCTCAGAACTGAGCATGTGGAGAGACATTCGTTCATCTAGCACAAAGGGAACGGGTTGCAGGAGAAACTTTTTCTCTGGTTTCTCAGTCTGTTTCCTAGTGCCGGTTTGAAGTTCCTGCAGTTTTCACTGTAAAACAGATTTGGAGCTAGTACCTCCCCATATATATGTATGGAGTGGAGTTTGCAACTGAAAAGAAACAATGTGTTCCCAACAAGCTAGGTTAAGGACGGCTTTCACACACACTTCTCTCTCAGAACTGAGCATGTGGAGAGACGTTCGTTCATCTAGCACAAAGGGAACGTGTTTCAGGAGAAACTTTTACTCTGGTTTCTCTGTCTGTTTCCTAGTGCCGGTTTGAAGTTCCTGCAGTTTTCACTGTAAAACCGAGTTGGAGCTAGTACCTCCCCATATATATGTATGGATTGGAGTTTGCAACTGAAAAGAAACTTTGTTTTCCCAACAAGCTAGGTGAAGGACGGCTTTCACACACACTTATCTCTCAGAACTGAGCATGTGGAGAGACGTTCGTTCATCTAGCACAAAGGGAACGTGTTGCAGGAGAAACTTTTACTCTGGTTTCTCAGTCTCTTTCCTAGTGCCGGTTTGAAGTTCCTGCAGTTTTCACTGTAAAACAGTGTTGGAGCTAGTATCTCCCCATATATATGTATGGAGTGGAGTTTGCAACTGAAAAGAAACTTTGTGTTCCCAACAAGCTAGGTGTAGGACGGCTTTCACACACACTTATCTCTCAGAACTGAGCATGTGGAGAGACGTTCGTTCATCCAGAACAAAGGGAACGGGTTGCAGGAGAAAGTTTTACTCTGGTATCTCAGTCTGTTTCCTAGTGCCGGTTTGAAGTTCCTGCAGATTTCACTGTAATACCGACTTGGAGCTAGTACCTCCCCATATATATGTATGGAGTGGAGTTTGCAAATGAAAAGAAACTTTGTGTTCCCAACAAGCTAGGTAAAAGACGGCTTTCACACACACTTATCTCTCAGAACTGAGCATGTGGAGAGACATTCGTTCATCTAGCACAAAGGGAACGGGTTGCAGGAGAAACTTTTACTCTGGTTTCTCAGTCTGTTTCCTAGTGCCGGTTTGAAGTTCCTGCAGTTTTCACTGTAAAACCGAGTTGGAGCTAGTACCTCCCCATATATATGTATGGAGTGGAGTTTGCAAGTGAAAAGGAACTTTGTGTTTACAACAAGCTTGGTGAAGGACGGCTTTCACACACACTTATCTCTCAGAACTGAGCATGTGGAGAGACGTTCGTTCATCTGGCAAAAAGGGAACCTGTTCCGGGAGAAACTGTTACTCTGGTTCCTCAGTGTGTTTCCTAGTGCCGGTTTGAAGTTCCTGCAGTTTTCACTGTAAAACCGATTTGGAGCTAGTACCTCCCCTTATATATGTATGGAGTGGGGTTTGCAACTGAAAAGAAACTATGAGTTCCCAACAAGCTAGGTGAAGGACGGCTTCCACACACACTTTTCTCTCAGAACTGAGCATGTGGAGAGACATTCGTTCATCCAGCACAAAGGGAACGGGCTGCAGGAGAAAATTTTTCTCTGGTTTCTCAGTCTGCTTCCTAGTGCTGGGTTGAAGTTCCTGCAGTTTTCACTGTAAAACCGAGTTGGAGCTAGTACCTCCCCATATATATGTATGGAGTGGAGTTTGCAACTGAAAAGAAACTTTGTGTTCCCAACAAGCTAGGTGAAGGACGGCTTTCACACACACTTATCTCTCAGAACTGAGCATTAGGAGAGACGTTCTTTCATCCAGAACAAAGGGAACGAGTTGCAGGAGAAAGTTTTACTCTGGTTTCTCAGTCTGTTTCCTAGTGCCGGTTTGAAGTTCCTGCAGATTTCACTGTAAAACAGACTTGGGGCTACTACCTCCCCATATATATGTATGGAGTGGAGTTTGCAACTGAAAAGAAACTTTGTGTTCCCAACAAGCTAGGTGAAGGCGGCTTTCACACACACTTATCTCTCAGAAATGAGCATGTGGAGAGACATTCGTTCATCTAGCACAAAGGGAACGGGTTGCAGGAGAAACTTTTTCTCTGGTTTCTCAGTGTGTTTCCTAGTGCCGGTTTGAAGTTCCTGCAGTTTTCACTGTAAAAGCGATTTGGAGCTAGTACCTCCCCATATATATTTATGGAGTGGAGTTTGCAAGTGAAAAGAAACTTTGTGTTTACAACAAGCTTGGTGAAGGACGGCTTTCACACACACTTATCTCTCAGAACTGAGCATGTGGAGAGACGTTCGTTCATCTAGCACAAAGGGAACGGTTTGCAGGAGAAAATTTACTCTGGTTTCTCAGTCTGTTTCCTAGTGCCGGTTTGAAGTTCCTGCAGTTTTCACTGTAAAACAGATTTGTAGCTAGTACCTCCCCATATATATGTATGGAGTGGAGTTTGCAACTGAAAAGAAACAATGTGTTCCCAACAAGCTAGGTGAAGTACGGCTTTCACACACACTTCTCTCTCAGAACTGAGCATGTGGAGAGACGTTCGTTCATCTAGCACAAAGGGAACGTGTTGCAGGAGAAACTTTTACTCTGGTTTCTCAGTCTGTTTCCTAGTGCCGGTTTGAAGTTCCTGCAGTTTTCACTGTAAAACCGAGTTGGAGCTAGTACCTCCCCATATATATGTATGGAGTGGAGTTTGCAACTGAAAAGAAACTTTGTTTTCCCAACAAGCTAGGTGAAGGACGGCTTTCACACAAACTTATCTCTCAGAACTGAGCATGTGGAGAGACGTTCGTTCATCCAGAACAAAGGGAACGGGTTGCAGGAGAAAGTTTTACTCTGGTATCTCAGTCTGTTTCCTAGTGAAGGTTTGAAGTTCCTGCAGATTTCACTGTAAAACCGACCTGGAGCTAGTACCTCCCCATAAATATGTATGAAGTGGAGTTTGCAACTGAAAAGAAATTTTGTGTTCCCAACAAGCTTGGTGAAGAACGGCTTTCACACACACTTATCTCTCAGAACTGAGCATGTGGAGAGACGTTCGTTCATCTAGCACAAAGGGAACGGGTTGCAGGAGAAATTTGTACTCTGGTTTCTCAGTCTGTTTCCTAGTGCCGGTTTGAAACTCCTGCAGTTTTCACTGTAAAACCGAGTTGGAGCTAGTACCTCCCCATATATATGTATGGAGTGGAGTTTGCAACTGAAAAGAAACTATGTGTTCCCAACAAGCTAAGTGAAGGACGGCTTTCACACACACTTCTCTCTCAGAACTGAGCATGTGGAGAGACGTTCGTTCATCTAGCACAAAGGGAACGGGTTGCAGGAGAAACTTTTACTCTGGTTTCTCAGTTTGTTTCCTAGTGTCGGTTTGAAGTTCCTGCAGTTTTCACTGTAAAAACGAGTTGGAGCTAGTACCACCCCATATATATGTAAGGAGTTTAGTTTGCAAGTGAAAAAAACTATGTGTTCCCAACAAGCTAGGTGAAGTTCGGCTTTCACACACGCTTCTCTCTCAGAACTGAGCATGTGGAGAGACGTTCGTTCATCTAGCACAAAGGGAACGGGTTGCAGGAGAAATTTTACTCTGGTTTCTCAGTCTGTTTCCTAGTGCCGGTTTGAAGTTCCAGCAGTTTTCACTGTAAAACCCAGTTGGAGCTAATACCCCCCATATAAATATATGGAGTGGAGTTAGCAAGTGAAAAGAAACTTTGTGTTCCCAACGAGCTAGGTGAAGGACGGCTTTCACACACACTTATCTCTCAGAATTGAGCATGTGAAGAGAAGTTCTTTCATCTAGCACAAATGGAACGGTTTGCAGGAGAAACTTTTACTCTGGTTTCTCAGTCTGTTTCCTAGTGCCGGTTTGAAGTTCCTGCAGTTTTCACTGTAAAACAGAGTTGGAGCTAGTACCTCCCCATATATATGTATGGAGTGGAGTTTGCAACTGAAAAGAAACTTTGTGTTCCCAACAAGCTAGGTGAAGGACGGCTTTCACACACACTTATCTCTCAGAACTGAGCATGTGGAGAGAAGTTCGTTCATCTAGCACAAATGGAACTGTTTCCTGGTGAAACTTTTACTCTGGTTTCTCAGTCTGTTTTTTAGTGCCGGTTTGAAGTTCCTGCAGTTTGCACTGTAAAACCGAGTTGGAGCTAGTACCTCCCCTTATATATTTATGGAGTGGAGTTTGCAACTGAAAAGAAACTATGTGTTCCCAACAAGCTAGGTGAAGGACGGCTTTCACACACACTTATCTCTCAGAATTGAGCATGTGGAGAGACGTTCGTTCATCTAGCCCAAAGGGAACGTGTTGCAGGAGAAACTTTTACTCTGGTTTCTCAGTCTGTTTCCTAGAGTCGGTTTGAAGTTCCTGCACCTTTCACTGTAAAACCGAGTTGGAGCTAGTACCTCCCCATATAAATGAATGGAGTGGAGTTTGCAACTGCATAGAAACTTTGTGTTCCCAACAATCTAGGTGAAGGACGGCTTTCACACACACTTATCTCTCAGAACTGAGCATGTGGTGTGACGTTCGTTCATCTAGCACATGGGGAACGGGTTGCAGGAGAAACTTTTACTTTGGTTTCTCAGTCTTTTTCCTACTGCCTGTTTGAAGTTCCTGCAGTTTTTAGTGTAAAAACGAGTTGGAGCTAATACTTCCCCATATATATGTATGGAGTGGAGTTTGCAAGTGAAAAGAAACTTAGTGTTCCCAACAAGCTAGGTGAATGACGGGTTTCACACACACTTATCTATCAGAACAGAGCATGTGGAGAGAAGTTCGTTCATCTAGCACAAATGGAACGGGTTGCAGGAGAAACTTTTACTGTGATTTCTCAGTCTGTTTCATAGTGCCGGTTTGAAGTTCCTCCAGTTTGAACTGTAAAACCGAGTTGGAGCTAGTACCTCCCCATATATATGTATGGAGTGGAGTTTGCAACTGAAAAAAAACTATGTGTTCCCAGCAAGCTAGGTGAAAGACGGCTTTCACACACACTTATCTCTCAGAACTGAGCATGTGGAGAGACGTTCGTTCATCTAGCACAAAGGGAACGGGTTGCAGGAGAAACTTTTACTCTGGTTTCTCAGTTTGTTTCCTAGTGTCGGTTTGAAGTTCCCGCAGTTTTCACTGTAAAAACGAGTTGGAGCTAGTACCACCCCATATATATGTATGGAGTTTAGTTTGCAAGTGAAAAGAAACTATGTGTTCCCAACAAGCTAGGTGAAGTTCGGCTTTCACACACACTTCTCTCTCAGAACTGAGCATGTGGAGAGAAATTCTTTCATCTAGCACAAAGGGAACGGGTTGCAGGAGAAACTTTTACTCTGGTTTCTCAGTCTGTTTCCTAGTGCCGGTTTGAAGTTCCAGCAGTTTTCACTGTAAAACCGAGTTGGAGCTAATACCCCCCATATAAATATATGGAGTGGAGTTAGCAAGTGAAAAGAAACTTTGTGTTCCCAACGAGCTAGGTGAAGGACGGCTTTCACACACACTTATCTCTCAGAACTGAGCATGTGGAGAGAAGTTCGTTCATCTAGCACAAATGGAACGGTTTGCAGGGGAAACTTTTACTCTGGTTTCTCAGTCTGTTTCCTAGTGCCGGTTTGAAGTTCCTGCAGTTTTCACTGTAAAACCGAGTTTAGCTAGTACCTCCCCATATATATGTATGGAGTGGAGTTTGCAACAGAAAAGAAACTTTGTGTTCCCAACAAGCTAGGTGAAGGACGGCTTTCACACACACATATATCTCAGAACTGAGCATGTGGAGAGACGTTCGTTCATCTAGCACAAATGGTACGGTTTGCAGGGGAAACTTTTACTCTGGTTTCTCAGTCTGTTTCCTAGTGCCGGTTTGAAGTTCCAGCAGTTTTCACTGTAAAACCGAGTTGGAGCTAGTACCTCCCCTTATATATTTATGGAGTGGAGTTTGCAACTGAAAAGAAACTATGTGTTCCCAACAAGCTAGGTGAAGGACGGCTTTCACACACACTTATCTCTCAGAATTGAGCATGTGGAGAGACGTTCGTTCATCTAGCCCAAAGGGAACGTGTTGCAGGAGAAACTTTTACTCTGGTTTCTCAGTCTGTTTCCTAGAGCCGGTTTGAATTTCCTGCACCTTTCACTGTAAAACCGAGTTGGAGCTAGTACCTCCCCATATAAATGTATGGAGTGGACTTTGCAACTGAATAGAAACTTTGTGTTCCCAACAATCTAGGTGAAGGACGGCTTTCACACACACTTATCTCTCAGAACTGAGCATGTGGTGTGACGTTCGTTCATCTAGCACATGGTGAACGGGTTGCAGGAGAAACTTTTACTTTGGTTTCTCAGTCTTTTTCCTACTGCCTGTTTGAAGTTCCTGCAGTTTTTAGTGTAAAACCGAGTTGGAGCTAATACTTCCCCATATATATGTATGGAGTGGAGTTTGCAAGTGAAAAGAAACTTAGTGTTCCCAACAAGCTAGGTGAATGACGGGTTTCACACACACTTATCTATCAGAACAGAGCATGTGGAGAGACGTTCGTTCATCTAGCACAAATGGAACGGGTTGCAGGAGAAACTTTTACTGTGATTTCTCAGTCTGTTTCATAGTGCCGGTTTGAAGTTCCTCCAGTTTGAACTGTAAAACCGAGTTGGAGCTAGAACCTCCCCATATATATGTATGGATTGGAGTTTGCAACTGAAAAGAAACTTTGTGTTCCCAACAAGCTAGGTGAAGGGCGGCTTTCACACACACATATCTCTCAGAACTGAGCATGTGGAGAGACGATCGTTCATCTAGCACAAAGGGAACGGTTTGCAGGGGAAACTTTTACTCTGGTTTCTCAGTTTGTTTCCTAGTGTCGGTTTGAAGTTCCTGCAGTTTTCACTGTAAAAACGAGTTGGAGCTAGTACCACCCCATATATATGTATGGAGTTTAGTTTGCAAGTGAAAAGAAACTATGTGTTCCCAACAAGCTAGGTGAAGGTCGGCTTTCACACACACATCTCTCTCAGAACTGAGCATGTGGAGAGAAGTTCGTTCATCTAGTACAAAAGGAACGGGTTGCAGGAGAAACTTTTACTCTGGTTTCTCAGTCTGTTTCCTAGTGCCGGTTTGAAGTTCCAGCAGTTTTCATTGTAAAACCGATTTGGAGCTAATTCCCCTCATATAACTATATGGAGTGGAGTTAGCAAGTGAAAAGAAACTTTGTGTTCCAACGAGCTAGGTGAAGGACGTCTTTCACACACACTTATCTCTCAGAACTGAGCATGTGGAGAGAAGTTCGTTCATTTAGCACAAATGGAACGGTTTGCAGGAGAAACTTTTACTCTGGTTTCTCAGTCTGTTTCCTAGTGCCGGTTTGAAGTTCCTGCAGTTTTCACTGTAAAACCGAGTTGGAGCTAGTACCTCCCCATATATATGTATGGAGTGGAGTTTGCAACTGAAAAGAAACTTTGTGTTCCCAACAAGCTATGTGAAGGACGGCTTTCACACACACATATCTCTCAGAACTGAGCATGTGGAGAGACGTTCGTTCATCTAGCACAAAGGGAACGAGTTGCAGGGGTAACTTTTACTCTGGTTTCTCAGTCTGTTTCCTAGTGCCGGTTTGAAGTTCCTGCAGTTTTCACAGTAAAACCGAGTTGAAGCTAGTACCTCCCCATATATTGTATGGAGTGGAGTTTGCAAGTGAAAAGAAACTTTGTGTTCCCAACAAGCTAGTTGAAGACGGCTTTCACACACACTTATCTCTCAGAACTGAGCATGTGGATAGACGTTCGTTCATCCAGAACAAAGGGAACGGGTTGCAGGAGAAAGTTTTACTCTGGTATCTCAGTCTGTTTCCTAGTGCCGGTTTGAAGTTCCTGCAGATTTCACGGTAAAACCGACTTGGAGCTAGGACCTCCCCGTATATATGTATGGAGTGGAGTTTGCAAGTGAAAAGAAACTTTGTGTTCAGAACAAGCTAGGTAAAAGACGGCTTTCACACACACTTATCTCTCAGAACTGAGCATGTGGAGAGACATTCGTTCATCTAGCACAAAGGGAACGGGTTGCAGGAGAAACTTTTACTCTGGTTTCTCAGTCTGTTTCCTAGTGCCGGTTTGAAGTTCCTGCAGTTTTCACTGTAAAACCGAGTTGGAGCTAGTACCTCCCCATATATATGTATGGAGTGGAGTTTGCAATTGAAAAGAAACTTTGTGTTCCCAACAAGCTTGTTGGAGGACGGCTTTCACACACACTTATCTCTCAGAACTGAGCATGTGGAGAGACGTTCGTTCATCTAGCACAAAAGGAACGGTTTGCAGGAGAAACTTTTACTCTGGTTTCTCAGTCTGTTTCCTAGTGCTGGTTTGAAATTCCTGCAGATTTCACTGTAAAACCGAGTTGGAGCTAGTACCTCCCCATATATATGTATGGAGTGGAGTTTGCAACTGAAAACAAACTATGTGTTCCCAACAAGCTATGTGAAGGACGGCTTTCAAACACACTTATCTCTCAGAAGTGAGCATGTGGAGAGACGTTCGTTTATCTACAACAAACGGAACGGGTTGCAGGAGAAAGTTTTACTCTGGTTTCTCAGTCTGTTTCCTAGTGCCGGTTTGAAGTTCCTGCAGTTTTCACTGTAAAACCGAGTTGGAGCTAGTACCTCCCCATATATATGTATGGATTGGAGTTTGCAACTGAAAAGAAACTTTGTGTTCCCAACAAGCTAGGTGAAGGACGGCTTTCACACACACATATCTCTCAGAACTGAGCATGTGGAGAGACGTTCGTTCATCTAGCACAAAGGGAACGGTTTGCAGGGGAAACTTTTACTCTGGTTTCTCAGTTTGTTTCCTAGTGTCGGTTTGAAGTTCCTGCAGTTTTCACTGTAAAAACGAGTTGGAGCTAGTACCACCCCATATATATGTATGGAGTTTAGTTTGCAAGTGAAAAGAAACTATGTGTTCCCAACAAGCTAGGTGAAGGTCGGCTTTCACACACACATCTCTCTCAGAACTGAGCATGTGGAGAGACGTTCGTTCATCTAGCACAAAAGGAACGGGTTGCAGGAGAAACTTTTACTCTGGTTTCTCAGTCTGTTTCCTAGTGCCGGTTTGAAGTTCCAGCAGTTTTCATTGTAAAACCGAGTTGGAGCTAATACCCCCCATATAACTATATGGAGTGAAGTTTGCAAGTGAAAAGAAACTTTGTGTTCCCAAAAAGCTTGTTGGAGGATGGCTTTCACACACACTTATCTCTCAGAACTGAGCATGTGGAGAGACGTTCGTTCATCTAGCACAAAAGGAACGGTTTGCAGGAGAAACTTTTACTCTGGTTTCTCAGTCCTTTTCCTATTGCTGGTTTGAAATTCCTGCAGTTTTCACTGTAAAACCGAGTTGGAGCTAGTACCTCCCCAGATATATGTATGGAGTGGAGTTTGCATCTGAAAACAAACTATGTGTTCCCAACAAGCTATGTGAAGGACGGCTTTCACACACACTTATCTCTCAGAAGTGAGCATGTGGAGAGACGTTCGTTTATCTAGAACAAATGGAACGGGTTGCAGGAGAAAGTTTTACTCTGGTTTCTCAGTCTGTTTCCTAGTGCCGGTTTGAAGTTCCTGCAGTTTTCACTGTAAAACCGAGTTGGAGCTAGTACCTCCCCATATATATGTATGGATTGGAGTTTGCAACTGAAAAGAAACTTTGTGTTCCCAACAAGCTAGTTGAAGGACGGCTTTCACACACACATATCTCTCAGAACTGAGCATGTGGAGAGATGTTCGTTCATCTAGCACAAAGGGAACGGTTTGCAGGGGAAACTTTTACTCTGGTTTCTCAGTTTTTTTCCTAGTGTCGGTTTGAAGTACCTGCAGTTTTCACTGTAAAAACGAGTTGGAGCTAGTTCCACCCCATATATATGTATGGAGTTTAGTTTGCAAGTGAAAAGAAACTATGTGTTCCCAACAAGCTAGGTGAAGTTCGGCTTTCACACACACATCTCTCTCAGAACTGAGCATGTGGAGAGACGTTCGTTCATCTAGCACAAAAGGAACGGGTTGCAGGAGAAACTTTTACTCTGGTTTCTCAGTCTGTTTCCTAGTGCCGGTTTGAAGTTCCAGCAGTTTTCACTGTAAAACCGAGTTGGAGCTAATACCCCCCATATAACTATATGGAGTGGAGTTAGCAAGTGAAAAGGAACTTTGTGTTCCAACGAGCTAGTTGAAGGACGGCTTTCACACACACTTATCTCTCAGAACTGAGCATGTGGAGAGAAGTTCGTTCATTTAGCACAAATGGAACGGTTTGCAGGAGAAACTTTTACTCTGGTTTCTCAGTCTGTTTCCTAGTGCCGGTTTGAAGTTCCTGCAGTTTTCACTGTAAAACCGAGTTGGAGCTAGTACCTCCCCATATATATGTATGGAGTGGAGTTTGCAACTGGAAAGAAACTATGTGTTCCCAACAAGCTAGGTGAAGGACGGCTTTCACACACACTTATCTCACAGAATTGAGCATGTGGAGAGACGTTCGTTCATCTAGCCCAAAGGAAACGTGTTGCAGGTGAAACTTTTACTCTGGTTTCTCAGTCTGTTTCCTAGAGCCGGTTTGAAGTTCCTGCAGCTTTCACTGTAAAACCGAGTTGGAGCTAGTACCTCCCCATATAAATGTATGGAATGCAGTTTGCAAGTGAAAAGAAACTTTGTGTTCCCAACAATCTAGGTGAAGGACGGCTTTCACACACACTTATCTCTCAGAACTGAGCATGTGGTGTGACGTTCGTTCATCTAGCACAAAGGGAACTGGTTGCAGGGAAACATTTACTCTGGTTTCTCAGTCTTTTTCCTACTGCCTGTTTAAGTTCCAGCAGTTTTTAGTGTAAAACCGAGTTGGAGCTAATACTTCCCCATATATATGTATGAAGTGGAGTTTGCAAGTGAAAAGAAACTTAGTGTTAACAACAAGCTAGGTGAATGACGGTTTTCACACACACTTATCTATCAGAACAGAGCATGTGGAGAGACGTTCGTTCATCTAGCACAAATGGAACGGGTTGCAGGAGAAACTTTTACTCTGATTTTTCAGTCTGTTTCATAGTGCCGGTTTGAAGTTCCTCCAGTTTGAACTGTAAAACAGAGTTGGAGATAGTACCTCCCCATATATATGTATGGAGTGGAGTTTGCAACTGAAAAGAAACTTTGTGTTCCCAACAATCTAGGTGAAGGACGGCTTTCACACACACTTATCTCTCAGAACTGAGCATGTGGAGGGACGTTCGTTCATCTAGCACAAAGGGAACGGGTTGCAGTGAAACTTTTACTCTGGTTTCTCAGTTTGTTTCCTAGTGCCGTTATGAAGTTCCTGCAGTTTTCACTGTAAAACCGAGTTGGAGCTAGTACCTCCCCATATATATGTATGGATTGGAGTTTGCAACTGAAAAGAAACTTTGTGTTCCCAACAAGCTAGGTGAAGGACGGCTTTCACACACACATATCTCTCAGAACTGAGCATGTGGAGAGATGTTCGTTCATCTAGCACAAAGGGAACGGTTTGCAGGGGAAACTTTTACTCTGGTTTCTCAGTTTGTTTCCTAGTGTCGGTTTGAAGTTCCTGCAGTTTTCACTGTAAAAACGAGTTGGAGCTAGTTCCACCCCATATATATGTATGGAGTTTAGTTTGCAAGTGAAAAGAAACTATGTGTTCCCAACAAGCTAGGTGAAGGTCGGCTTTCACACACACATCTCTCTCAGAACTGAGCATGTGGAGAGACGTTCGTTCATCTAGCACAAAAGGAACGGGTTGCAGGAGAAACTTTTACTCTGGTTTCTCAGTCTGTTTCCTAGTGCCGGTTTGAAGTTCCTGCAGTTTTCACTGTAAAACCGAGTTGAAGCTAGTACCTCCCCATATATTGTATGGAGTGGAGTTTGCAAGTGAAAAGAAACTTTGTGTTCCCAACAAGCTAGGTGAAGACGGCTTTCACACACACTTATCTCTCAGAACTGAGCATGTGGAGAGACGTTCGTTCATCTAGCACAAAGGGAACTTGTTCCGGGAGAAACTTTTACTCTGGTTTCTCAGTCTGTTTTTTAGTGCCGGTTTGAAGTTCCTGCAGTTTGCACTGTAAAACAGAGTTGGAGCTAGTACCTCCCCTTATATATGTATGGAGTGGATTTTGCAACTGAAAAGAAACTATGTGTTCCCAACAAGCTAGGTGAAGGACGGCTTTCACACACACATATCTCTCAGAACTGAGCATGTGGAGAGACGTTCGTTCATCTAGCCCAAAGGGAACGTGTTGCAGGTGAAACTTTTACTCTGGTTTCTCAGTCTGTTTCCTAGAGCCGGTTTGAAGTTCCTGCAGCTTTCACTGTAAAACCGAGTTGGAGCTAGTACCACCCCATATAAATGTATGGAATGGAGTTTGCAACTAAAAAGAAACTTTGTGTTCCCAACAATCTAGGTGAAGGACGGCTTTCACACACACTTATCTCTCAGAACTGAGCACGTGGTGTGACGTTCGTTCATCTAGCACAAAGGGAACGGGTTGCAGGGAAACATTTACTCTGGTTTCTCAGTCTTTTTTCTACTGCCTGTTTGAAGTTCCAGCAGTTTTTAGTGTAAAACCGAGTTGGAGCTAATACTTCCCCATATATATGTATGAAGTGGAGTTTGCAAGTGAAAAGAAACTTAGTGTTCCCAACAAGCTAGGTGAATGACGGTTTTCACACACACTTATCTATCAGAACAGAGCATGTGGAGAGACGTTCGTTCATCTAGCACAAATGGAACGGGTTGCAGGAGAAACTTTTACTCTGATTTTTTAGTCTGTTTCATAGTGCCGGTTTGAAGTTCCTCCAGTTTGAACTGTAAAACAGAGTTGGAGATAGTACCTCCCCATATATATGTATGGAGTGGAGTTTGCAACTGAAAAGAAACTTTGTGTTCCCAACAATCTAGGTGAAGGACGGCTTTCACACACACTTATCTCTCAGAACTGAGCATGTGGAGGGACTTTCGTTCATCTAGCACAAAGGGAACGGGTTGCAGTAGAAACTTTTACTCTGGTTTCTCAGTTTGTTTCCTAGTACCGTTATGAAGTTCCTGCAGTTTTCACTGTAAAACAGAGTTGGAGATAGTACCTCCCCATATATATGTATGGAGTGGACTTTGCAACTGAAAAGAAACTTTGTGTTCCCAACAAGCTAGGTGAAAGACGGCTTTCACACACACTTATCTCTCAGAACTGAGCATGTGGAGAGACTTTCGTTCATCTAGCACAAAGGGAACGGGTTGCAGGAGAAACCCTTACTTTGGTTTCTCAGTCTGTTTCCAAGTGCCGGTTTGAAGTTCCTGCAGTTTTCACTGTAAAACCGAGTTGGAGCTAGAACCTCCCCATATATATGTATGGAGTGGAGTTTGCAATTGAAAAGAAACTTTGTGTTCCCAACAAGCTTGGTGAAGACGGCTTCACACACACTTATCTCTCAGAACTGAGCATGTGGAGAGACGTTCGTTCATCTAGCACAAAGGGAACGGTTTGCAGGAGAATCTTTTACTCTGTATTCTCAGTCTGTTTCCTAGTGCCGGTTTGAAGTTCCTGCAGTTTGCACTGTAAAACAGAGTTGGAGCTAGTACCTCCCCTTATATATGTATGGAGTGGATTTTGCAACTGAAAAGAAACTATGTGTTCCCAACAAGCTAGGTGAAGGACGGCTTTCACACACACATATCTCTCAGAACTGAGCATGTGGAGAGACGTTCGTTCATCTAGCCCAAAGGGAACGTGTTGCAGGTGAAACTTTTACTCTGGTTTCTCAGTCTGTTTCCTAGAGCCGGTTTGAAGTTCCTGCAGCTTTCACTGTAAAACCGAGTTGGAGCTAGTACCACCCCATATAAATGTATGGAATGGAGTTTGCAACTAAAAAGAAACTTTGTGTTCCCAACAATCTAGGTGAAGGACGGCTTTCACACACACTTATCTCTCAGAACTGAGCACGTGGTGTGACGTTCGTTCATCTAGCACAAAGGGAACGGGTTGCAGGGAAACATTTACTCTGGTTTCTCAGTCTTTTTCCTACTGCCTGTTTGAAGTTCCAGCAGTTTTTAGTGTAAAACCGAGTTGGAGCTAATACTTCCCCATATATATGTATGAAGTGGAGTTTGCAAGTGAAAAGAAACTTAGTGTTCCCAACAAGCTAGGTGAATGACGGTTTTCACACACACTTATCTATCAGAACAGAGCATGTGGAGAGACGTTCGTTCATCTAGCACAAATGGAACGGGTTGCAGGAGAAACTTTTACTCTGATTTTTTAGTCTGTTTCATAGTGCCGGTTTGAAGTTCCTCCAGTTTGAACTGTAAAACAGAGTTGGAGATAGTACCTCCCCATATATATGTATGGAGTGGAGTTTGCAACTGAAAAGAAACTTTGTGTTCCCAACAATCTAGGTGAAGGACGGCTTTCACACACACTTATCTCTCAGAACTGAGCATGTGGAGGGACTTTCGTTCATCTAGCACAAAGGGAACGGGTTGCAGTAGAAACTTTTACTCTGGTTTCTCAGTTTGTTTCCTAGTGCCGTTATGAAGTTCCTGCAGTTTTCACTGTAAAACAGAGTTGGAGATAGTACCTCCCCATATATATGTATGGAGTGGAGTTTGCAACTGAAAAGAAACTTTGTGTTCCCAACAATCTAGGTGAAGGACGGCTTTCACACACACTTATCTCTCAGAACTGAGCATGTGGAGAGACTTTCGTTCATCTAGCACAAAGGGAACGGGTTGCAGGAGAAACCCTTACTTTGGTTTCTCAGTCTGTTTCCAAGTGCCGGTTTGAAGTTCCTGCAGTTTTCACTGTAAAACCGAGTTGGAGCTAGAACCTCCCCATATATATGTATGGAGTGGAGTTTGCAAGTGAAAAGAAACTTTGTGTTCCCAACAAGCTTGGTGAAGGACGGCTTTCACACACACTTATCTCTCAGAACTGAGCATGTGGAGAGACGTTCGTTCATCTAGCACAAAGGGAACGGTTTGCAGGAGAATCTTTTACTCTGTATTCTCAGTCTGTTTCCTAGTGCCGGTTTGAAGTTCCTGCAGTTTGCACTGTAAAACCGTGTTGGAGCTAGTAACTCCCCTTATATATGTATGGAGTGGAGTTTGCAACTGAAAAGAAACTTTGTGTTCCCAACAAGCTAGGTGAAGGTCGGCTTTCACAGACACATATTTCTCAGAACTGAACATGTGTAGAGACGTTCGTTCATCTAGCACAAAGGGAACGGTTTGCAGGAGAGACTATTACTGTGGATTCTCAGTCTGTTTCCTAGTGCCGGTTTGAATTTTTGCAGTTTTCACTGTAAAACCGATTTGGAGCTAGTACCTCCCCATATATATGTATGGAGTGGAGTTTGCTACTGAAAAGAAACTTTGTGTTCCCATCAAGCTAGGTGAAGGACGGCTTTCACACACACTTTTCTCTCAGAACTGAGCATGTGGAGAGACGTTCGTTCATCTAGCACAAAGGGAAAGGTTTGCAGGATAAACTTTTACTCTGGATTCTCAGTCTGTTTCCTAGTGCCGGTTTGAAGTTTCTGCAGTTTTCACTGTAAAACCGAGTTGGAGCTCGTACCCCCCCATATATATGTATGGAGTGGAGTTTGCAACTGAAAAGAAACTTTCTGTTCCCAACAAGCTAGGTGAAGGACGGCATTCACACACACTTATCTCTCAGAACTGAGCATGTGGAGAGACATTCGTTCATCTAGCACAAAAGGAACGGGTTGCAGGAGAAATTTTACTCTGGTTTCTCAGTCTGTTTCCTAGTGCTGGTTTGAAGTTCCTGCAGTTTTCACTGTAAAAACGAGTTGGAGCTAGTACCTCCCCATATATATGTATGGAGTGGAGTTTGCAACTGAAAAGAAACTTTGTGTTCCCAACAAGCTATGTGAAAGACGGCTTTCACACACACTTATCTCTCAGAACTGAGCATGTGGAGAGACTTTCGTTCATCTAGCACAAAGGGAACGGGTTGCAGGAGAAACTTTTACTCTGGTTTCTCAGTCTGTTTCCTAGTGCCGGTTTGAAGTTCCTGCAGTTTTCACTGTAAAACCGAGTTGGAGCTAGTACCTCCCCATATATATGTATGAAGTGGATTTTTCAAGTGAAAAGAAACTTTGTGTTCCCAACAAGCTTGGTGAAGGACGATTTTCAAACACACTTATCTCTCAGAACTGAGCATGTGGAGAGACGTTCGTTCATCTAGCACAAAGGGAACGGTTTGCAGGAGAAAATTTTACACTGGTTTCTCAGTCTGTTTCCTAGTGCTGGTTTGAAGTTCCTGCAGTTTTCAATGTAAAACCGAGTTGGAGCTAGTACCTCCCCATATATATGTATGGAGTGGAGTTTGCAACTGAAAAGAAACTTTGTGTTCCGAACAAGCTAGGTGAAGGACGGCTTTCACACACACTTATCTTTCAGAACTGAGCATGTGGAGAGAAATTCGTTCATCCAGAACAAAGGGAACGGGTTGCAGGAAAAAGTTTTACTCTGGTATCTCAGTCTGTTTCCTAGTGCCTTTTTGAAGTTCCTGCAGATTTCACTGTAAAACCGACTTGGAGCTAGTACCTCCCCATATATATGTATGGAGTGTAGTTTGCAAGTGAAAAGAAACTTTGTGTTCCCAACAAGCTAGGTGAAAGACGGCTTTCACACACACTTATCTCTCAGAACTGAGCATGTGGAGAGACGTTCGTTCATCTAGCACAAAGGGAACGGGTTGCAGGAGAAACCCTTACTTTGGTTTCTCAGTCTGTTTCCAAGTGCCGGTTTGAAGTTCCTGCAGTTTTCACTGTAAAACCGAGTTGGAGCTAGAACCTGCCCATATATATGTATGGAGTGGAGTTTGCAAGTGAAAAGAAACTTTGTGTTCCCAACAAGCTTGGTGAAGGACGGCTTTCACACACACTTATCTCTCAGAACTGAGCATGTGGAGAGACGTTCGTTCATCTAGCACAAAGGGAACGGTTTGCAGGAGAATCTTTTACTCTGTATTCTCAGTCTGTTTCCTAGTGCCGGTTTGAAGTTCCTGCAGTTTGCACTGTAAAACCGTGTTGGAGCTAGTAAATCCCCTTATATATGTATGGAGTGGAGTTTGCAACTGAAAAGAAACTTTGTGTTCCCAACAAGCTAGGTGAAGGTCGGCTTTCACAGACACATATTTCTCAGAACTGAACATGTGTAGAGACGTTCGTTCATCTAGCACAAAGGGAACGGTTTGCAGGAGAGACTATTACTGTGGATTCTCAGTCTGTTTCCTAGTGCCGGTTTGAATTTTTGCAGTTTTCACTGTAAAACCGATTTGGAGCTAGTACCTCCCCATATATATGTATGGAGTGGAGTTTGCTACTGAAAAGAAACTTTGTGTTCCCATCAAGCTAGGTGAAGGACGGCTTTCACACACACTTTTCTCTCAGAACTGAGCATGTGGAGAGACGTTCGTTCATCTAGCACAAAGGGAAAGGTTTGCAGGATAAACTTTTACTCTGGTTTCTCAGTCTGTTTCCTAGTGCCGGTTTGAAGTTTCTGCAGTTTTCACTGTAAAACCGAGTTGGAGCTCGTACCCCCCCATATATATGTATGGAGTGGAGTTTGCAACTGAAAAGAAACTTTCTGTTCCCAACAAGCTAGGTGAAGGACGGCATTCACACACACTTATCTCTCAGAACTGAGCATGTGGAGAGACATTCGTTCATCTAGCACAAAAGGAACGGGTTGCAGGAGAAATTTTACTCTGGTTTCTCAGTCTGTTTCCTAGTGCTGGTTTGAAGTTCCTGCAGTTTTCACTGTAAAAACGAGTTGGAGCTAGTACCTCCCCATATATATGTATGGAGTGGAGTTTGCAACTGAAAAGAAACTTTGTGTTCCCAACAAGCTATGTGAAAGACGGCTTTCACACACACTTATCTCTCAGAACTGAGCATGTGGAGAGACTTTCGTTCATCTAGCACAAAGGGAACGGGTTGCAGGAGAAACTTTTACTCTGGTTTCTCAGTCTGTTTCCTAGTGCCGGTTTGAAGTTCCTGCAGTTTTCACTGTAAAACCGAGTTGGAGCTAGTACCTCCCCATATATATGTATGAAGTGGATTTTTCAAGTGAAAAGAAACTTTGTGTTCCCAACAAGCTTGGTGAAGGACGATTTTCAAACACACTTATCTCTCAGAACTGAGCATGTGGAGAGACGTTCGTTCATCTAGCACAAAGGGAACGGTTTGCAGGAGAAAATTTTACACTGGTTTCTCAGTCTGTTTCCTAGTGCTGGTTTGAAGTTCCTGCAGTTTTCAATGTAAAACCGAGTTGGAGCTAGTACCTCCCCATATATATGTATGGAGTGGAGTTTGCAACTGAAAAGAAACTTTGTGTTCCGAACAAGCTAGGTGAAGGACGGCTTTCACACACACTTATCTTTCAGAACTGAGCATGTGGAGAGAAATTCGTTCATCCAGAACAAAGGGAACGGGTTGCAGGAAAAAGTTTTACTCTGGTATCTCAGTCTGTTTCCTAGTGCCTTTTTGAAGTTCCTGCAGATTTCACTGTAAAACCGACTTGGAGCTAGTACCTCCCCATATATATGTATGGAGTGTAGTTTGCAAGTGAAAAGAAACTTTGTGTTCCCAACAAGCTAGGTGAAAGACGGCTTTCACACACACTTATCTCTCAGAACTGAGCATGTGGAGAGACGTTCGTTCATCTAGCACAAAGGGAACGGGTTGCAGGAGAAACCCTTACTTTGGTTTCTCAGTCTGTTTCCAAGTGCCGGTTTGAAGTTCCTGCAGTTTTCACTGTAAAACCGAGTTGGAGCTAGAACCTCCCCATATATATGTATGGAGTGGAGTTTGCAAGTGAAAAGAAACTTTGTGTTCCCAACAAGCTTGGTGAAGGACGGCTTTCACACACACTTATCTCTCAGAACTGAGCATGTGGAGAGACGTTCGTTCATCTAGCACAAAGGGAACGGTTTGCAGGAGAATCTTTTACTCTGTATTCTCAGTCTGTTTCCTAGTGCCGGTTTGAAGTTCCTGCAGTTTGCACTGTAAAACCGTGTTGGAGCTAGTAAATCCCCTTATATATGTATGGAGTGGAGTTTGCAACTGAAAAGAAACTTTGTGTTCCCAATAAGCTAGGTGAAGGTCGGCTTTCACAGACACATATTTCTCAGAACTGAACATGTGTAGAGACGTTCGTTCATCTAGCACAAAGGGAACGGTTTGCAGGAGAGACTATTACTGTGGATTCTCAGTCTGTTTCCTAGTGCCGGTTTGAATTTTTGCAGTTTTCACTGTAAAACCGATTTGGAGCTAGTACCTCCCCATATATATGTATGGAGTGGAGTTTGCTACTGAAAAGAAACTTTGTGTTCCCATCAAGCTAGGTGAAGGACGGCTTTCACACACACTTTTCTCTCAGAACTGAGCATGTGGAGAGACGTTCGTTCATCTAGCACAAAGGGAAAGGTTTGCAGGATAAACTTTTACTCTGGTTTCTCAGTCTGTTTCCTAGTGCCGGTTTGAAGTTTCTGCAGTTTTCACTGTAAAACCGAGTTGGAGCTCGTACCCCCCCATATATATGTATGGAGTGGAGTTTGCAACTGAAAAGAAACTTTCTGTTCCCAACAAGCTAGGTGAAGGACGGCATTCACACACACTTATCTCTCAGAACTGAGCATGTGGAGAGACATTCGTTCATCTAGCACAAAAGGAACGGGTTGCAGGAGAAATTTTACTCTGGTTTCTCAGTCTGTTTCCTAGTGCTGGTTTGAAGTTCCTGCAGTTTTCACTGTAAAAACGAGTTGGAGCTAGTACCTCCCCATATATATGTATGGAGTGGAGTTTGCAACTGAAAAGAAACTTTGTGTTCCCAACAAGCTATGTGAAAGACGGCTTTCACACACACTTATCTCTCAGAACTGAGCATGTGGAGAGACTTTCGTTCATCTAGCACAAAGGGAACGGGTTGCAGGAGAAACTTTTACTCTGGTTTCTCAGTCTGTTTCCTAGTGCCGGTTTGAAGTTCCTGCAGTTTTCACTGTAAAACCGAGTTGGAGCTAGTACCTCCCCATATATATGTATGAAGTGGATTTTTCAAGTGAAAAGAAACTTTGTGTTCCCAACAAGCTTGGTGAAGGACGATTTTCAAACACACTTATCTCTCAGAACTGAGCATGTGGAGAGACGTTCGTTCATCTAGCACAAAGGGAACGGTTTGCAGGAGAAAATTTTACACTGGTTTCTCAGTCTGTTTCCTAGTGCTGGTTTGAAGTTCCTGCAGTTTTCAATGTAAAACCGAGTTGGAGCTAGTACCTCCCCATATATATGTATGGAGTGGAGTTTGCAACTGAAAAGAAACTTTGTGTTCCGAACAAGCTAGGTGAAGGACGGCTTTCACACACACTTATCTTTCAGAACTGAGCATGTGGAGAGAAATTCGTTCATCCAGAACAAAGGGAACGGGTTGCAGGAAAAAGTTTTACTCTGGTATCTCAGTCTGTTTCCTAGTGCCTTTTTGAAGTTCCTGCAGATTTCACTGTAAAACCGACTTGGAGCTAGTACCTCCCCATATATATGTATGGAGTGTAGTTTGCAAGTGAAAAGAAACTTTGTGTACCCAACAAGCTAGGTGAAAGACGGCTTTCACACACACTTATCTCTCAGAACTGAGCATGTGGAGAGACATTCGTTCATCTAGCACAAAGGGAACGGGTTGCAGGAGAAACTTTTACTCTGGTTTCTCAGTCTGTTTCCTAGTGCCGGTTTGAAGTTCCTGTAGTTTTCACTGTAAAAGCGAGTTGGAGCTAGTACCTCCCCATATATATGTATGGAGTGGCGTTTGCAACTGAAAAGAAACTTTGTGTTCCCAACAAGCTAGGTGAAAGACGGCTTTCACACACACTTATCTCTCAGAACTGAGCATGTGGAGAGACGTTCGTTCATCTAGCACAAAGGGAACGGGTTGCAGGAGAAACCCTTACTTTGGTTTCTCAGTCTGTTTCCAAGTGCCGGTTTGAAGTTCCTGCAGTTTTCACTGTAAAACCGAGTTGGAGCTAGAACCTCCCCATATATATGTATGGAGTGGAGTTTGCAAGTGAAAAGAAACTTTGTGTTCCCAACAAGCTTGGTGAAGGACGGCTTTCACACACACTTATCTCTCAGAACTGAGCATGTGGAGAGACGTTCGTTCATCTAGCACAAAGGGAACGGTTTGCAGGAGAATCTTTTACTCTGTATTCTCAGTCTGTTTCCTAGTGCCGGTTTGAAGTTCCTGCAGTTTGCACTGTAAAACCGTGTTGGAGCTAGTAAATCCCCTTATATATGTATGGAGTGGAGTTTGCAACTGAAAAGAAACTTTGTGTTCCCAACAAGCTAGGTGAAGTTCGGCTTTCACAGACACATATTTCTCAGAACTGAACATGTGTAGAGACGTTCGTTCATCTAGCACAAAGGGAACGGTTTGCAGGAGAGACTATTACTGTGGATTCTCAGTCTGTTTCCTAGTGCCGGGTTGAATTTTTGCAGTTTTCACTGTAAAACCGATTTGGAGCTAGTACCTCCCCATATATATGTATGGAGTGGAGTTTGCAACTGAAAAGAAACTTTGTGTTCCCATCAAGCTAGGTGAAGGACAGCTTTCACACACACTTTTCTCTCAGAACTGAGCATGTGGAGAGACGTTCGTTCATCTAGCACAAAGGGAAAGGTTTGCAGGATAAACTTTTACTCTGGTTTCTCAGTCTGTTTCCTAGTGCCGGTTTGAAGTTTCTGCAGTTTTCACTGTAAAACCGAGTTGGAGCTCGTACCCCCCCATATATATGTATGGAGTGGAGTTTGCAACTGAAAAGAAACTTTCTGTTCCCAACAAGCTAGGTGAAGGACGGCATTCACACACACTTATCTCTCAGAACTGAGCATGTGGAGAGACATTCGTTCATCTAGCACAAAAGGAACGGGTTGCAGGAGAAACTTTTACTCTGGTTTCTCAGTCTGTTTCCTAGTGCTGGTTTGAAGTTCCTGCAGTTTTCACTGTAAAACCGAGTTGGAGCTAGTACCTCCCCATATATATGTATGGAGTGGAGTTTGCAACTGAAAAGAAACTTTGTGTTCCCAACAAGCTATGTGAAAGACGGCTTTCACACACACTTATCTCTCAGAACTGAGCATGTGGAGAGACTTTCGTTCATCTAGCACAAAGGGAACGGGTTGCAGGAGAAACTTTTACTCTGGTTTCTCAGTCTGTTTCCTTGTGCCGGTTTGAAGTTCCTGCAGTTTTCACTGTAAAACCGAGTTGGAGCTAGTACCTCCCCATATATATGTATGAAGTGGATTTTTCAAGTGAAAAGAAACTTTGTGTTCCCAACAAGCTTGGTGAAGGACGATTTTCAAACACACTTATCTCTCAGAACTGAGCATGTGGAGAGACGTTCGTTCATCTAGCACAAAGGGAACGGTTTGCAGGAGAAACTTTTACACTGGTTTCTCAGTCTGTTTCCTAGTGCTGGTTTGAAGTTCCTGCAGTTTTCACTGTAAAACCGAGTTGGAGCTAGTACCTCCCCATATATATGAATGGAGTGGAGTTTGCAACTGAAAAGAAACTATGTGTTCCCAACAAGCTAGGTAAAGGACGGCTTTCACACACACTTATCTCTCAGAACTGAGCATGTGGAGAGACGTTCGTTCATCTAGCACAAAGGGAAAGTTTTGCAGGAGAAACTTTTACTCTGGTTTCTCAATCTCTTTCCTAGTGCCGGTTTGAAGTTCCTGTAGTTTTCACTGTAAAACCGAGTTGGAGCTAGTACCTCCCCATATATATGTATGGAGTGGAGTTTGCAACTGAAAAGAAACTTTGTGTTCCGAACAAGCTAGGTGAAGGACGGCTTTCACACACACTTATCTTTCAGAACTGAGCATGTGGAGAGAAGTTCGTTCATCCAGAACAAAGGGAACGGGTTGCAGGAAAAAGTTTTACTCTGGTATCTCAGTCTGTTTCCTAGTGCCTTTTTGAAGTTCCTGCAGATTTCACTGTAAAACCGACTTGGAGCTAGTACCTCCCCATATATATGTATGGAGTGTAGTTTGCAAGTGAAAAGAAACTTTGTGTACCCAACAAGCTAGGTGAAAGACGGCTTTCACACACACTTATCTCTCAGAACTGAGCATGTGGAGAGACATTCGTTCATCTAGCACAAATGGAACGGGTTGCAGGAGTAACTTTTACTCTGGTTTCTCAGTCTGTTTCCTAGTGCCGGTTTGAAGTTCCTGTAGTTTTCACTGTAAAAGCGAGTTGGAGCTAGTACCTCCCCATATATATGTATGGAGTGGAGTTTGCAAGTGAAAAGAAACTTTGTGTTCCCAACAAGATTTGTGAAGGACGGCTTTCACACACACTTATCTCTCAGAACTGAGCATGTGGAGAGACGTTCGTTCATCAAGCACAAATGGAACGGTTTGCAGCAGAAACTTTTACTCTGGTTTCTCAGTCTGTTTCCTAGTGCTGGTTTGAAATTACTGCAGTTTTCACTGTATAAACCGAGTTGGAGCTAGTACCTCCCCATATATATGTATGGAGTGGAGTTTGCAACTGAAAAGAAACTTTGTGTTCCCAACAAGCTAGGTGAAGGACGGCTTTCACACACACTTCTCTCTCAGAACTGAGCATGTGGAGAGACGTTCGTTCATCTAGCACAAAGGGAACGTGTTGCAGGAGAAACTTTTACTCTGGTTTCTCAGTCTGTTTCCTAGTGCCAGTTTGAAGTTCCTGAAGTTTTCACTGTAAAACGGATTTGGAGGTAGTACCTCCCCATATATATGTATGGAGTGGAGTTTGCATCTGAAAAGAAACTTTGTGTTCCCAACAAGCTTGGTGAAGGACGGCTTTCACACACACTTATCTCTCAGAACAGAGCATGTGGAGAGACGTTCGTTCATCTAGCACAAAGGGAACGGTTTGCAGGAGAAACTTTTACACTGGTTTCTCAGTCTGTTTCCTTGTGCTGGTTTGAAGTTCCTGCAGTTTTCACTGTAAAACCGAATTGGAGGTAGTACCTCCCCATATATATGTATGGATTGGAGTTTGCAACTGAAAAGAAACTATGTGTTCCCAACAAGCTTGGTGAAGGACGGCTTTCACACACACTTATCTTTCAGAACTGAGCATGTGGAGAGACGTTCGTTCATCCAGAACAAAGGGAACGGGTTGCAGGAGAAAGTTTTACTCTGGTATCTCAGTCTGTTTCCTAGTCCCTTTTTGAAGTTCCTGTAGATTTCACTGTAAAACCGACTTGGAGCTAGTACCTCCCCATATATATGTATGGAGTGTAGTTTGCAAGTGAAAAGAAACTTTGTGTACCCAACAAGCTAGGTAAAAGACGGCTTTCACACACACTTATCTCTCAGAACTGAGCATGTGGATAGACGTTCGTTCATCAAGCACAAAGGGAACGGTTTGCAGCAGAAACTTTTACTCTGGTTTCTCAGTCTGTTTCCTAGTGCTGGTTTGAAATTCCTGCAGTTTTCACTGTATAAACCGAGTTGGAGCTAGTACCTCCCCATATATATGTATGGAGTGGAGTTTGCAACTGAAAAGAAACTATGTGTTCCCAACAAGCTAGGTGAAGGACGGCTTTCACACACACATAACTCTCAGAACTGAGCATGTGGAGAGACGTTCGTTCATCTAGCACAAACGGAACGTGTTGCAGGAGAAACTTTTACTCTGGTTTCTAAGTCTGTTTCCTATTGCCTGTTTGAAGTTCCTGCAGTTAAAACTGTAAAACCGAGTTGGAGTTAGTACCTCCCCATATATATGTATGGAGTGGATTTTGCAACTGAAAAATAACTTTGTGTTCCCAACAAGCTAGGTGAAGGACGGCTTTCACACACACATATCTCTCAGAACTGAGCATGTGGAGAGACGTACGTTCATCTAGAACAAAGGGAACGAGTTGCAGGAGAAAGTTTTACTCTGCTTTCTCAGTCTGTTTCCTAGTGCCGTTTTGAAGTTCCTGCAGTTTTCAGTGTAAAACCGAGTTGGAGCTAGTACCTCCCCATATATATGTATGGAGTGGATTTTGCAACTGAAAAGAAACTTTGTGTTCCCAACAAGCTAGGTGAAGGACGGCTTTCATACACACTTATCTCTCAGAACTGAGCATGTGGAGAGACGTTCGTTCATCTAGCACAAAGGGAACGTGTTGCAGGAGAAACTTTTACTCTGGTTTCTCAGTCTGTTTCCTAGTGCCGGTTTGACGTTCCTGCAGTTTTCACTGTAAAACCGAGTTGGAGCTAGTACCTCCCCATATATATGTATGGAGTGGAGTTTGCATCTGAAAAGAAACTTTGTGTTCCCAACAAGCTAGGTGAAGGGCGGCTTTCACACACAATTATCTCACAGAACTGAGCATGTGGAGAGACGTTCATTCATCCAGAACAAATGGAACGGGTTGCAGGAGAAAGTTTTACTCTGGTATCTCAGTCTGTTTCCTAGTGCCGGTTTGAAGTTCCTGCAGATTTCACTGTAAAACCGAGTTGGAGCTAGTACATCCCCATATATATGTATGGAGTGGAGTTTGCAACTGAAAAGAAACTTTGTGTTCCCAACAAGCTATGTGAAAGACGGCTTTCACACACAATTATCTCTCAGAATTGAGCATGTGGAGAGACATTCGTTCATCTAGCACAAAGGGAGCGGGTTGCAGGAGAATCTTTTACTCTGGTTTCTCAGTCTATTTCCTAGTGTAGATTTGAAGTTCCTGCAGTTTTCACTGTAAAACCGAGTTGGAGCTAGTACCTCCCCATATATATGTATGGAGTGGAGTTTGCAAGTGAAAAGAAACTTTGTGTTCCCAACAAGCTTGGTGAAGGACGGATTTCACACACACTTATCTCTCAGAACTGAGCATGTGTAAGACGTTCGTTCATCTAGAACAAAGGGAACGTGTTGCAGGAGAAACTTTTACTCTGGTTTCTCAGTCTGTTTCCTAGTGCCGGTTTGAAGTTCCTGCAGTTTTCCCTGTAAATCCGAGTTGGAGCTAGTACCTCCCAATATATATGTATGGAGTGCAGTTTGCAACTGAAAAGAAACTTTGTGTTCCCAACAAGCTAGGTGAAGGACGGCTTTCACACACACTTATCTCTCAGAACTTAACATGTGGAGAGACGTTCGTTCATCTAGAACAAAGGGAAAGGGTTGCAGGAGAAAGTTTTACTCTGGTTTCTCAGTCTGTTTCCTAGTGCCGATTTGAAGTTCCTGCAGTTTGCACTGTAAAATCGAGTTGGAGCTAGTAACTCCCCTTATATATGTATGGAGTGGAGTTTGCAACTTAAAAGAAACTTTGTGTTCCCATCAAGCTAGTTGAAGATCGGCTTTCACACACACTTATCTCTCAGAACTGAGCATGTGGAGAGACGTTCGTTCATCTAGCACAACGGGAACGGGTTGCAGTAGAAACTTTTTCTCTGGATTCTCAGTCTGTTTCCTAGTGCCGGTTTGAAGTTCCTGCAGTTTTCACTGTAAAACCGTGTTGGAGCTAGTACCTCCCCATATATATGTATGGAGTGGATTTTGCAACTGAAAAGAAACTTTGTGTTCCCAACAAGCTAGGTGAAGGACGGCTTTCACAGACACATATTTCTCAGAACTGAACATGTGTAGAGACGTTCGTTCATCCAGAACAAAGGGAACGGGTTGCAGGAGAAAGTTTTATTCTGGTATCTCAGTCTGTTTCCTAGTGCCTTTTTGAAGTTCCTGCAGATTTCACTGTAAAACCGACTTGGAGCTAGAACCTCCCCATATATATGTATGGAGTGTAGTTTGCAAGTGAAAAGAAACTTTGTGTTCCCAACAAGCTAGGTAAAAGACGGCTTTCACACACACTTATCTCTCAGAACTGAGCATGTGGAGAGGCATTCGTTCATCTAGCACAAAGGGAACGGGTTGCAGGAGAAACTTTTACTCTGGTTTCTCAGTCTGTTTCCTTGTGCTGGTTTGAAATTCCTGCAGTATTCACTGTATAAACAGAGTTGGAGCTAGTACCTCCCCATATATATGTATGGAGTGGAGTTTGCAACTGAAAAGAAACTATGTGTTCCCAACAAGCTAGGTGAAGGACGGCTTTCACACACACTTATCTCTCAGAACTGAGCATGTGGAGAGACGTTCGTTCATCTAGCACAAACGGAACGTGTTGCAGGAGAAACTTTTACTCTGGTTTCTCAGTCTGTTTCCTATTGCCGGTTTGAAGTTCCTGCAGTATAAACTGTAAAACCGAGTTGGATTTAGTACCTCCCCATATATATGTATGGAGTGGATTTTGCAACTGAAAAATAACTTTGTGTTCCCAACAAGCTAGGTGAAGGACGGCTTTCACACACACATATCTCTCAGAACTGAGCATGTGGAGAGACGTACGTTCATCTAGAACAAAGGGAACGAGTTGCAGGAGAAAATTTTACTCTGGTTTCTCAGTCTGTTTCCTAGTGCCGTTTTGAAGTTCCTGCAGTTTTCAGTGTAAAACCGAGTTGGAGCTAGTACCTCCCCATATATATGTATGGAGTGGATTTTGCAATTGAAAAGAAACTTTGTGTTCCCAACAAGCTAGTTGAAGGACGGCTTTCACACACACTTCTCTCTCAGAACTGAGCATGTGGAGAGACGTTCGTTCATCTAGCACAAAGGGAACGTGTTGCAGGAGAAACTTTTACTCTGGTTTCTCAGTCTGTTTCCTAGTGCCGGTTTGAAGTTCCTGAAGTTTTCACTGTAAAACCGAGTTGGAGCTAGTACCTCCCCATATATATGAATGGAGTGGAGTTTGCATCTGAAAAGAAACTTTGTGTTCCCAACAAGCTTGGTGAAGGACGGCTTTCACACACACTTATCTCTCAGAACTGAGCATGTGGAGAGACGTTCGTTCATCTAGCACAAAGGGAACGGTTTGCAGGAGAAACTTTTACACTGGTTTCTCAGTCTGTTTCCTAGTGCTGGTTTGAAGTTCCTGCAGTTTTCACTGTAAAACCGAGTTGGAGCTAGTACCTCCCCATATATATGTATGGAGTGGAGATTGCAACTGAAAAGAAACTATGTGTTCCCAACAAGCTAGGTGAAGGACGGCTTTCACACACACTTATCTCTCAGAACTGAGCATGTGGAGAGACGTTCGTTCATCTAGCACAAAGGGAACGGGTTGCAGGAGAAACTTTTACTCTGGTTTCTCAATCTCTTTCCTAGTGCCGGTTTGAAGTTCCTATAGTTTTCACTGTAAAACAGAGTTGGAGCTAGTACCTCCCCATATATATGTATGGAGTGGAGTTTGCAACTGAAAAGAAACTTTGTGTTCCGAACAAGCTAGGTGAAGGACGGCTTTCACACACACTTATCTTTCAGAACTGAGCATGTGGAGAGACGTTCGTTCATCAAGAACAAAGGGAACGGGTTGCAGGAGAAAGTTTTACTCTGGTATCTCAGTCTGTTTCCTAGTGCCTTTTTGATGTTCCTGCAGATTTCACTGTAAAACCGACTTGGAGCTAGTACCTCCCCATATATATGTATGGAGTGTAGTTTGCAAGTGAAAAGAAACTTTGTGTACCCAACAAGCTAGGTAAAAGACGGCTTTCACACACACTTATCTCTCAGAACTGAGCGTGTGGAGAGACATTCGTTCATCTAGCACAAAGGGAACGGGTTGCAGGGAAACTTTTACTCTGGTTTCTCAGTCTGTTTCCTAGTGCCGGTTTGAAGTTCCTGTAGTTTTCACTGTAAAAGCGAGTTGGAGCTAGTACCTCCCCATATATATGTATGGAGTGGAGTTTGCAAGTGAAAAGAAACTTTGTGTTCCCAACAAGCTTTGTGAAGGACGGCTTTCACACACACTTATCTCTCAGAACTGAGCATGTGGAGAGACGTTCGTTCATCAAGCACAAAGGGAACGGTTTGCAGCAGAAACTTTTACTCTGGTTTCTCAGTCTGTTTCCTAGTGCTGGTTTGAAATTCCTGCAGTTTTCACTGTATAAACCGAGTTGGAGCTAGTACCTCCCCATATATATGTATGGAGTGGAGTTTGCAACTGAAAAGAAACTATGTGTTCCCAACAAGCTAGGTGAAGGACGGCTTTCACACACACTTATCTCTCAGAACTGAGCATGTGGAGAGACGTTCGTTCATCTAGCTCAAACGGAACGTGTTGCAGGAGAAACTTTTACTCTGGTTTCTCAGTCTGTTTCCTATTGCCGGTTTGAAGTTCCTGCAGTTTAAAATGTAAAACCGAGTTGGAGTTAGTACCTCCCCATATATATGTATGGAGTGGATTTTGCAACTGAAAAATAACTTTGTGTTCCCAACAAGCTAGGTGAAGGACGGCTTACACACACATATCTCTCAGAACTGAGCATGTGTAGAGACGTACGTTCATCTAGAACAAAGGGAACGAGTTGCAGGAGAAAGTTTTACTCTGGTTTCTCAGTCTGTTTCCTAGTGCCGTTTTGAAGTTCCTGCAGTTTTCAGTGTAAAACCGAGTTGGAGCTAGTACCTCCCCATATATATGTATGGAGTGGATTTTGCAACTGAAAAGAAACTTTGTGTTCCCAACAAGCTAGGTGAAGGACGGCTTTCACACACACTCCTCTCTCAGAACTGAGCATGTGGAGAGACGTTCGTTCATCTAGCACAAAGGGAACGTGTTGCAGGAGAAACTTTTACTCTGGTTTCTCAGTCTGTTTCCTAGTGCCGGTTTGAAGTTCCTGCAGTTTTCACTGTAAAACCGAGTTGGAGCTAGAACCTCCCCATATATATGTATGGAGTGGAGTTTGCATCTGAAAAGAAACTTTGTGTTCCCAACAAGCTAGGTGAAGGGCGGCTTTCACACACAATTATCTCACAGAACTGAGCATGTGGAGAGACGTTCATTCATCCAGAACAAAGGGAACGGGTTGCAGGAGAAAGTTTTACTCTGGTATCTCAGTCTGTTTCCTAGTGCCGGTTTGAAGTTCCTGCAGATTTCACTGTAAAACCGAGTTGGAGCTACTACCTCCCCATATATATGTATGGAGTGGAGTTTGCAACTGAAAAGAAACTTTGTGTTCCCAACAAGCTAGGTGAAAGACGGCTTTCACACACATTTATCTCTCAGAATTGAGCATGTGGAGAGACATTCGTTCATCTAGCACAAAGGGAACGGGTTGCAGGAGAATCTTTTACTCTGGTTTCTCAGTCTGTTTCCTAGTGTAGGTTTGAAGTTCCTGCAGTTTTCACTGTAAAATCGAGTTGGAGCTTGTACCTCACCATATATATGTATGGAGTGGTGTTTGCAAGTGAAAAGAAACTTTGTGTTCCGAACAAGCTTGGTGAAGGACGGATTTCACACACAATTATCTCTCAGAACTGAGCATGTGGAGGGAAGTTCGTTCATCTAGAACAAAGGGAACGTGTTGCAGGAGAAACATTTACTCTGGTTTCTCAGTCTGTTTCCTAGTGCCGGTTTGAAGTTCCTGCAGTTTTCCCTGTAAATCCGATTTGGAGCTAGTACCTCCCCATATATATGTATGGAGTGGAGTTTGGAACTGAAAAGAAACTTTGTGTTCCCAACAAGCTAGGTGAAGGACGGCTTTCACACACACTTATCTCTCAGAACTGAGCATGTGGAGAGACGTTCGTTCATCAAGCACAAATGGAACGGTTTGCAGCAGAAACTTTTACTCTGGTTTCTCAGTCTGTTTCCTAGTGCTGGTTTGAAATTCCTGCATTTTTCACTGTATAAACCGAGTTGGAGCTAGTACCTCCCCATATATATGTATGGAGTGGAGTTTGCAACTGAAAAGAAACTATGTGTTCCCAACAAGCTAGGTGAAGGACGGCTTTCACACACACATATCTCTCAGAACTGAGCATGTGGAGAGACGTACGTTCATCTAGAACAAAGGGAACGAGTTGCAGGTGAAAGTTTTACTCTGGTTTCTCAGTCTGTTTCCTAGTGCCGTTTTGAAGTTCCTGCAGTTTTCAGTGTAAAACCGAGTTGGAGCTAGTACCTCCCCATATATATGTATGGAGTGGAGTTTGCAACTGAAAAGAAACTTTGTGTTCCCAACAAGCTAGGTGAAGGACGGCTTTCACACACACTTCTCTCTCAGAACTGAGCATGTGGAGAGACGTTCGTTCATCTAGCACAAAGGGAACGTGTTGCAGGAGAAACTTTTACTCTGGTTTCTCAGTCTGTTTCCTAGTGCCGGTTTGAAGTTCCTGCAGTTTTCACTGTAAAACCGAGTTGGAGCTTGTACCTCACCATATATATGTATGGAGTGGTGTTTGCAAGTGAAAAGAAACTTTGTGTTCCCAACAAGCTTGGTGAAGGATGGATTTCACACACACTTATCTCTCAGAACTGAGCATGTGGAGAGAAGTTCGTTCATCTAGAACAAAGGGAACGTGTTGCAGGAGAAACATTTACTCTGGTTTCTCAGTCTGTTTCCTAGTGCCGTTTTGAAGTTCCTGCAATTTTCAGTGTAAAACCGAGTTGGAGCTAGTACCTCCCCATATATATGTATGGAGTGGATTTTGCAACTGAAAAGAAACTTTGTGTTCCCAACAAGCTAGGTGAAGGACGGCTTTCACACACACTTCTCTCTCAGAACTGAGCATGTGGAGAGACGTTCGTTCATCTAGCACAAAGGGAACGTGTTGCAGGAGAAACTTTTACTCTGGTTTCTCAGTCTGTTTCCTAGTGCCGGTTTGAAGTTCCTGAAGTTTTCACTGTAAAACCGATTTGGAGGTAGTACCTCCCCATATATATGTATGGAGTGGAGTTTGCATCTGAAAAGAAACTTTGTGTTCCCAACAAGCTTGGTGAAGGACGGCTTTCACACACACATCTCTCAGAACTGAGCATGTGGAGAGACGTTCGTTCATCTAGCACAAAGGGAAAGTGTTGCAGGAGAAACTTTTAGTGTGGTTTCTCAATCTCTTTCCTAGTGCCGGTTTGAAGTTCCTGTAATTTTCACTGTAAAACAGAGTTGGAGCTAGTACCTCCCCATATATATGTATGGAGTGGAGTTTGCAACTGAAAATAAACTTTGTGTTCCGAACAAGCTAGGTGAAGGACGGCTTTCACACACACTTATCTTTCAGAACTGAGCATGTGGAGAGACGTTCGTTCATCCAGAACAAAGGGAACGGGTTGCAGGAGAAAGTTTTACTCTGGTATCTCAGTCTGTTTCCTAGTCCCTTTTTGAAGTTCCTGTAGATTTCACTGTAAAACCGACTTGGAGCTAGTACCTCCCCATATATATGTATGGAGTGTAGTTTGCAAGTGAAAAGAAACTTTGTGTACCCAACAATCTAGGTAAAAGACGGCTTTCACACACACTTATCTCTCAGAACTGAGCATGTGGAGAGACATTCGTTCATCTAGCACAAAGGGAACGGGTTGCAGGAGAAACTTTTACTCTGGTTTCTCAGTCTGTTTCCTAGTGCCGTTTTGAAGTTCCTGTAATTTTCACTGTAAAAGCGAGTTGGAGCTAGTACCTCCCCATATATATGTATGGAGTGGAGTTTGCAAGTGAAAAGAAACTTTGTGTTCCCAACAAGTTTTGTGAAGGACGGCTTTCACACACACTTATCTCTCAGAACTGAGCATGTGGATAGACGTTCGTTCATCAAGCACAAAGGGAACGGGTTGCAGGAGAAACTTTTACTCTGGTTTCTCAGTTTGTTTCCTAGTGTCGGTTTGAAGTTCCTGCAGTTTTCACTGTAAAAACGAGTTGGAGCTAGTACCACCCCATATATATGTAAGGAGTTTAGTTTGCAAGTGAAAAAAACTATGTGTTCCCAACAAGCTAGATGAAGGTCGGCTTTCACACACGCTTCTCTCTCAGAACTGAGCATGTGGAGAGACGTTCGTTCATCTAGCACAAAGGGAACGGGTTGCAGGAGAAATTTTACTCTGGTTTCTCAGTCTGTTTCCTAGTGCCGGTTTGAAGTTCCTGCAGTTTTCACTGTAAAACCGAGTTGGAGCTAGTACCGCCCCATATATATTTATGGAGTGGAGTTTGCAAGTGAAAAGGAACTTTGTGTTTACAATAAGCTTGGTGAAAGACGGCTTTCACACACACTTATCTCTCAGAACTGAGCATGTGGAGAGACGTTCGTTCATCTAGCGCAAAGGGAACGTTTTTCGGGAGAAACTTTTACTCTGGATTCTCAGTCTGTTGCCTAGTGCCGTTTTGAAGTTCCTGCAGTTTTCACTGTTAAACCGAGTTGGAGCTAGTACCTCCCCATATATATGTACGGAGTGGAGATTGCAATTGAAAAGAAACTTTGTGTCCCAACAAGCTAGGTGAAAGACGGCTTTCACACACACTTATCTCTCAGAACTGAGCATGTGGAGAGACGTTCGTTCATCTAGCACAAAGGGAACGTGTTGCAGGAGAAACTATTACTCTGGTTTCTCAGTCTGTTTCCTAGTGCCGGTTTGAAGTTCCTGCAGTTTTCACTGTAAAACCGAGTTGGAGCTTGAACCTCCCCATATATATGTATGGAGTGGAGTTTGCATCTGAAAAGAAACTTTGTGTTCCCAACAAGCTAGGTGAAGGGCGGCTTTCACACACAATTATCTCACAGAACTGAGCATGTGGAGAGACGTTCATTCATCCAGAACAAAGGGAACGGGTTGCAAGAGAAAGTTTTACTCTGGTATCTCAGTCTGTTTCCTAGTGCCGGTTTGAAGTTCCTGCAGATTTCACTGTAAAACCGAGTTGGAGCTACTACCTCCCCATATATATGTATGGAGTGGAGTTTGCAACTGAAAAGAAACTTTGTGTTCCCAACAAGCTAGGTGAAAGACGGCTTTCACACACATTTATCTCTCAGAATTGAGCATGTGGAGAGACATTCGTTCATCTAGCACAAAGGGAACGGGTTGCAGGAGAATCTTTTACTCTGGTTTCTCAGTCTGTTTCCTAGTGTAGGTTTGAAGTTCCTGCAGTTTTCACTGTAAAACCGAGTTGGAGCTTGTACCTCACCATATATATGTATGGAGTGGTGTTTGCAAGTGAAAAGAAACTTTGTGTTCCCAACAAGCTTGGTGAAGGACGGATTTCACACACACTTAACTCTCAGAACTGAGCATGTGGAGAGAAGTTCGTTCATCTAGAACAAAGGGAACGTGTTGCAGGAGAAACATTTACTCTGGTTTCTCAGTCTGTTTCCTAGTGCCGGTTTGAAGTTCCTGCAGTTTTCCCTGTAAATCCGATTTGGAGCTAGTACCTCCCCATATATATGTATGGAGAGGAGTTTGGAACTGAAAAGAAACTTTGTGTTCCCAACAAGCTAGGTGAAGGACGGCTTTCACACACACTTATCTCTCAGAACTGAGCATGTGGAGAGACGTTCGTTCATCAAGCACAAATGGAACGGTTTGCAGCAGAAACTTTTACTCTGGTTTCTCAGTCTGTTTCCTAGTGCTGGTTTGAAATTCCTGCAGTTTTCACTGTATAAACCGAGTTGGAGCTAGTACCTCCCCATATATATGTATGGATTGGAGTTTGCAACTGAAAAGAAACTATGTGTTCCCAACAAGCTAGGTGAAGGACGGCTTTCACACACACATATCTCTCAGAACTGAGCATGTGGAGAGACGTACGTTCATCTAGAACAAAGGGAACGAGTTGCAGGTGAAAGTTTTACTCTGGTTTCTCAGTCTGTTTCCTAGTGCCGTTTTGAAGTTCCTGCAATTTTCAGTGTAAAACCGAGTTGGAGCTAATACCTCCCCATATATATGTATGGAGTGGATTTTGCAACTGAAAAGAAACTTTGTGTTCCCAACAAGCTAGGTGAAGGACGGCTTTCACACACACTTCTCTCTCAGAACTGAGCATGTGGAGAGACGTTCGTTCATCTAGCACAAAGGGAACGTGTTGCAGGAGAAACTTTTACTCTGGTTTCTCAGTCTGTTTCCTAGTGCCGGTTTGAAGTTCCTGAAGTTTTCACTGTAAAACCGATTTGGAGGTAGTACCTCCCCATATATATGTATGGAGTGGAGTTTGCATCTGAAAAGAAACTTTGTGTTCCCAACAAGCTTGGTGAAGGACGGCTTTCACACACACATCTCTCAGAACTGAGCATGTGGAGAGACGTTCGTTCATCTAGCACAAAGGGAAAGTGTTGCAGGAGAAACTTTTAGTGTGGTTTCTCAATCTCTTTCCTAGTGCCGGTTTGAAGTTCCTGTAATTTTCACTGTAAAACAGAGTTGGAGCTAGTACCTCCCCATATATATGTATGGAGTGGAGTTTGCAACTGAAAAGAAACTTTGTGTTCCGAACAAGCTAGGTGAAGGACGGCTTTCACACACACTTATCTTTCAGAACTGAGCATGTGGAGAGACGTTCGTTCATCCAGAACAAAGGGAACGGGTTGCAGGAGAAAGTTTTACTCTGGTATCTCAGTCTGTTTCCTAGTCCCTTTTTGAAGTTCCTGTAGATTTCACTGTAAAACCGACTTGGAGCTAGTACCTCCCCATATATATGTATGGAGTGTAGTTTGCAAGTGAAAAGAAACTTTGTGTACCCAACAATCTAGGTAAAAGACGGCTTTCACACACACTTATCTCTCAGAACTGAGCATGTGGAGAGACATTCGTTCATCTAGCACAAAGGGAACGGGTTGCAGGAGAAACTTTTACTCTGGTTTCTCAGTCTGTTTCCTAGTGCCGTTTTGAAGTTCCTGTAATTTTCACTGTAAAAGCGAGTTGGAGCTAGTACCTCCCCATATATATGTATGGAGTGGACTTTGCAAGTGAAAAGAAACTTTGTGTTCCCAACAAGATTTGTGAAGGACGGCTTTCACACACACTTATCTCTCAGAACTGAGCATGTGGATAGACGTTCGTTCATCAAGCACAAAGGGAACGGGTTGCAGGAGAAACTTTTACTCTGGTTTCTCAGTTTGTTTCCTAGTGTCGGTTTGAAGTTCCTGCAGTTTTCACTGTAAAAACGAGTTGGAGCTAGTACCACCCCATATATATGTAAGGAGTTTAGTTTGCAAGTGAAAAAAACTATGTGTTCCCAACAAGCTAGATGAAGGTCGGCTTTCACACACGCTTCTCTCTCAGAACTGAGCATGTGGAGAGACGTTCGTTCATCTAGCACAAAGGGAACGGGTTGCAGGAGAAATTTTACTCTGGTTTCTCAGTCTGTTTCCTAGTGCCGGTTTGAAGTTCCTGCAGTTTTCACTGTAAAACCGAGTTGGAGCTAGTACCGCCCCATATATATTTATGGAGTGGAGTTTGCAAGTGAAAAGGAACTTTGTGTTTACAATAAGCTTGGTGAAGGACGGCTTTCACACACACTTATCTCTCAGAACTGAGCATGTGGAGAGACGTTCGTTCATCTAGCGCAAAGGGAACGTTTTTCGGGAGAAACTTTTACTCTGGATTCTCAGTCTGTTGCCTAGTGCCGTTTTGAAGTTCCTGCAGTTTTCACTGTTAAACCGAGTTGGAGCTAGTACCTCCCCATATATATGTACGGAGTGGAGATTGCAATTGAAAAGAAACTTTGTGTCCCAACAAGCTAGGTGAAAGACGGCTTTCACACACACTTATCTCTCAGAACTGAGCATGTGGAGAGACGTTCGTTCATCTAGCAAAAAGGGAACGTGTTGCAGGAGAAACTTTTACTCTGGTTTCTCAGTTTGTTTCCTAGTGTCGGTTTGAAGTTCCTGCAGTTTTCACTGTAAAAACGAGTTGGAGCTAGTACCACCCCATATATATGTAAGGAGTTTAGTTTGCAAGTGAAAAAAACTATGTGTTCCCAACAAGCTAGATGAAGGTCGGCTTTCACACACGCTTCTCTCTCAGAACTGAGCATGTGGAGAGACGTTCGTTCATCTAGCACAAAGGGAACGGGTTGCAGGAGAAATTTTACTCTGGTTTCTCAGTCTGTTTCCTAGTGCCGGTTTGAAGTTCCTGCAGTTTTCACGGTAAAACCGAGTTGGAGCTAGTACCGCCCCATATATATTTATGGAGTGGAGTTTGCAAGTGAAAAGGAACTTTGTGTTTACAATAAGCTTGGTGAAGGACGGCTTTCACACACACTTATCTCTCAGAACTGAGCATGTGGAGAGACGTTCGTTCATCTAGCGCAAAGGGAACGTTTTTCGGGAGAAACTTTTACTCTGGATACTCAGTCTGTTGCCTAGTGCCGTTTTGAAGTTCCTGCAGTTTTCACTGTTAAACCGAGTTGGAGCTAGTACCTCCCCATATATATGTACGGAGTGGAGATTGCAATTGAAAAGAAACTTTGTGTCCCAACAAGCTAGGTGAAAGACGGCTTTCACACACACTTATCTCTCAGAACTGAGCATGTGGAGAGACGTTCGTTCATCTAGCAAAAAGGGAACGTGTTCCGGGAGAAACTGTTACTCTGGTTCCTCAGTGTGTTTCCTAGTGCCGGTTTGAAGTTCCTGCAATTTTCACTGTAAATCCGAGTTGGAGCTAGTACCTCCCCTTATATATGTATGGAGTGGAGTTTGCAACTGAAAAGAAACTATGTGTTCCCAACAAGCTAGGTGAAGGACGGCTTTCACACACACTTATCTCTCAGAACTGAGCATGTGGAGAGACATTCGTTCATCTAGCACAAAGGGAACGGGTTGAAGGAGAAACTTTTTCTCTGGTTTCTCAGTCTGTTTCCTAGTTCCGGTTTGAAGTTCCTGCAGTTTTCACTGTAAAACAGATTTGGAGCTAGTACCTCCCCATATATATGTATGGAGTGGAGTTTGCAACTGAAAAGAAACAATGTGTTACCAACAAGCTAGGTGAAGGACGGCTTTCACACACACTTCTCTCTCAGAACTGAGCATGTGGAGAGACGTTCGTTCATCTAGCACAAAGGGAACGTGTTGCAGGAGAAACTTTTACTCTGGTTTCTCTGTCTGTTTCCTAGTGCCGTTTTGAAGTTCCTGCAGTTTTCACTGTAAAACCGAGTTGGAGCTAGTACCTCCCCATATATATGTATGGATTGGAGTTTGCAACTGAAAAGAAACTTTGTTTTCCCAACAAGCTAGGTGAAGGACGGCTTTCACACACACTTATCTCTCAGAACTGAGCATGTGGAGAGACGTTCGTTCATCCAGAACAAAGGGAACGGGTTGCAGGAGAAAGTTTTACTCTGGTATCTCAGTCTGTTTCCTAGTGCCGGTTTGAAATTCCTGTAGATTTCACTGTAAAACCGACTTGGAACTAGTACCTCCCCATAAATATGTATGAAGTGGAGTTTGCAACTGAAAAGAAATTTTGTGTTCCCAACAAGCTTGGTGAAGAACGGCTTTCACACACACTTATCTCTCAGAACTGAGCATGTGAAGAGAAGTTCGTTCATCTAGCACAAAGGGAACGGGTTGCAGGAGAAACTTTTACTCTGGTTTCTCAGTCTGTTTCCTAGTGTCGGTTTGAAATTCCTGCAGTTTTCACTGTAAAAACGAGTTGGAGCTAGTACCACCCCATATATATGTAAGGAGTTTAGTTTGCAAGTGAAAAAAACTATGTGTTCCCAACAAGCTAGGTGAAGGTCGGCTTTCACACACACTTCTCTCTCAGAACTGAGCATGTGGAGAGACGTTCGTTCATCTAGCACAAAGGGAAAGGGTTGCAGGAGAAATTTTACCCTGGTTTCCCAGTCTGTTTCCTAGTGCCGGTTTGAAGTTCCAGCATTTTTCACTGTAAATCACAGTTGGAGCTAATACCCCCAATATAAATATATGGAGTGGAGTTAGCAAGTGAAAAGAAACTTTGTGTTCCCAACGAGCTAGGTGAAGGACGGCTTTCACACACACTTATCTCTCAGAATTGAGCATGTGGAGAGAAGTTCGTTCATCTAGCACAAATGGAACGGTTTGCAGGAGAAACTTTTACTCTGGTTTCTCAGTCTGTTTCCTAGTGCCGGTTTGAAGTTCCTGCAGTTTTCACTGTAAAACCAGGTTGGAGCTAGTACCTCCCCATATATATGTATGGAATGGAGTTTGCAACTGAAAAGAAACTTTGTGTTCCCAACAAGCTAGATGAAGGACGGATTTCACACACACTTATCTCTCAGAACTGAGCATGTGGAGAGACTTTCGTTCATCTAGCACAAAGGGAACGTGTTGCAGGAGAAACTTTTACTCTGGTTTCTCAGTCTGTTTCCTAGTGCCGGTTTGAAGTTCCTGCAGTTTTCACTGTAAAACAGTGTTGGAGCTAGTATCTCCCCATATATATGTATGGAGTGGAGTTTGCAACTGAAAAGAAACTTTGTGTTCCCAACAAGCTAGGTGTAGGACGGCTTTCACACACACTTATCTCTCAGAACTGAGCATGTGGAGAGACGTTCGTTCATCCAGAACAAAGGGAACGGGTTGCAGGAGAAAGTTTTACTCTGGTATCTCAGTCTGTTTCCTAGTGCCGGTTTGAAGTTCCTGCAGATTTCACTGTAAAACCGACTTGGAGCTAGTACCTCCCCATATATATGTATGGAGTGGAGTTTGCAAGTGAAAAGAAACTTTGTGTTCCCAACAAGCTAGGTAAAAGACGGCTTTCACACACACTTATCTCTCAGAACTGAGCATGTGGAGAGACATTCGTTCATCTAGCACAAAGGGAACGGGTTGCAGGAGAAACTTTTACTCTGGTTTCTCAGTCTGTTTCCTAGTGCCGGTTTGAAGTTCCTGCAGTTTTCACTGTAAAACCGAGTTGGAGCTAGTACCTCCCCATATATATGTATGGAGTGGAGTTTGCAAGTGAAAAGGAACTTTGTGTTTACAACAAGCTTGGTGAAGGACGGCTTTCACACACACTTATCTCTCAGAACTGAGCATGTGGAGAGACGTTCGTTCATCTAGCAAAAAGGGAACCTGTTCCGGGAGTATCTGTTACTCTGGTTCCTCAGTGTGTTTCCTAGTGCCGGTTTGAAGTTCCTGCAGTTTTCACTGTAAAACCGATTTGGAGCTAGTACCTCCCCTTATATATGTATGGAGTGGGGTTTGCATCTGAAAAGAAACTATGTGTTCCCAACAAGCTAGGTGAAGGACGGCTTTCACACACACTTTTCTCTCAGAACAGAGCATGTGGAGAGACGTTCGTTCATCTAGCACAAAGGGAACGTGTTGCAGGTGAAACTTTTACTCTGGTTTCTCAGTCTGTTTCCTAGTGCCGGTTTGAAGTTCCTGCAGTTTTCACTGTAAAACAGTGTTGGAGCTAGTATCTCCCCATATATATGTATGGAGTGGAGTTTGCAACTGAAAAGAAACTTTGTGTTCCCAACAAGCTAGGTGTAGGACGGCTTTCACACACACTTATCTCTCAGAACTGAGCATGTGGAGAGACGTTCGTTCATCCAGAACAAAGGGAACGGGTTGCAGGAGAAAGTTTTACTCTGGTATCTCAGTCTGTTTCCTAGTGCCGGTTTGAAGTTCCTGCAGATTTCACTGTAAAACCGACTTGGAGCTAGTAACTCCCCATATATATGTATGGAGTGGAGTTTGCAAGTGAAAAGAAACTTTGTGTTCCCAACAAGCTAGGTAAAAGACGGCTTTCACACACACTTATCTCTCAGAACTGAGCATGTGGAGAGACATTCGTTCATCTAGCACAAAGGGAACGGGTTGCAGGAGAAACTTTTACTCTGGTTTCTCAGTCTGTTTCCTAGTGCCGGTTTGAAGTTCCTGCAGTTTTCACTGTAAAACCGAGTTGGAGCTAGTACCTCCCCATATATATGTATGGAGTGGAGTTTGCAAGTGAAAAGGAACTTTGTGTTTACAACAAGCTTGGTGAAGGACGGCTTTCACACACACTTATCTCTCAGAACTGAGCATGTGGAGAGACGTTCGTTCATCTAGCAAAAAGGGAACCTGTTCCGGGAGTATCTGTTACTCTGGTTCCTCAGTGTGTTTCCTAGTGCCGGTTTGAAGTTCCTGCAGTTTTCACTGTAAAACCGATTTGGAGCTAGTACCTCCCCTTATATATGTATGGAGTGGGGTTTGCATCTGAAAAGAAACTATGTGTTCCCAACAAGCTAGGTGAAGGACGGCTTTCACACACACTTTTCTCTCAGAACTGAGCATGTGGAGAGACATTCGTTCATACAGCACAAAGGGAACGGGTTGCAGGAGAAAATTTTTCTCTGGTTTCTCAGTCTGCTTCCTAGTGCTGGGTTGAAGTTCCTGCAGTTTTCAGTGTAAAACCGAGTTGGAGCTAGTACCTCCCCATATATATGTATGGAGTGGAATTTGCAACTGAAAAGAAACTTTGTGTTCCCAACAAGCTAGGTGAAGGACGGCTTTCACACACACTTCTCTCTCAGAACTGAGCATTAGGAGAGACGTTCTTTCATCCAGAACAAAGGGAACGAGTTGCAGGAGAAAGTTTTACTCTGGTTTCTCAGTCTGTTTCCTAGTGCCGGTTTGAAGTTCCTGCAGATTTCACTGTAAAACAGACTTGGGGCTACTACCTCCCCATATATATGTATGGAGTGGAGTTTGCAACTGAAAAGAAACTTTGTGTTCCCAACAAGCTTGGTGAAGGCGGCTTTCACACACACTTATCTCTCAGAAATGAGCATGTGGAGAGACATTCGTTCATCTAGCACAAAGGGAACGTGTTGCAGGAGAAACTTTTACTCTGGTTTCTCAGTCTGTTTCCTAGTGCCGGTTTGAAGTTCCTGCAGTTTTCACTGTAAAACCGAGTTGGAGCTAGTACCTCCCCATATATATGTATGGAGTGGAGTTTGCAACTGAAAAGAAACTTTGTTTTCCCAACAAGCTAGTTGAAGGACGGCTTTCACACAAACTTATCTCTCAGAACTGAGCATGTGGAGAGACGTTCGTTCATCCAGAACAAAGGGAACGGTTTGCAGGAGAAAGTTTTACTCTGGTATCTCAGTCTGTTTCCTAGTGCCGGTTTGAAGTTCCTGCAGATTTCACTGTAAAACCGACTTGGAGCTAGTACCTCCCCATAAATATGTATGAAGTGGAGTTTGCAACTGAAAAGAAATTTTGTGTTCCCAACAAGCTTTGTGAAGAACGGCTTTCACACACACTTATCTCTCAGAACTGAGCATGTGGAGAGACGTTCGTTCATCTAGCACAAAGGGAACGGGTTGCAGGAGAAACTTGTACTCTGGTTTCTCAGTCTGTTTCCTAGTGCCGGTTTGAAACTCCTGCAGTTTTCACTGTAAAACCGAGTTGGAGCAAGTACCTCCCCATATATATGTATGGAGTGGAGTTTGCAACTGAAAAGAAACTATGTGTTCCCAACAAGCTAAGTGAAGGACGGCTTTCACACACACTTCTCTCTCATAACTGAGCATGTGGAGAGACGTTCGTTCATCTAGCACAAAGGGAACGGGTTGCAGGAGAAACTTTTACTCTGGTTTCTCAGTTTGTTTCCTAGTGTCGGTTTGAAGTTCCTGCAGTTTTCACTGTAAAAACGAGTTGGAGCTAGTACCACCCCATATATATGTAAGGAGTTTAGTTTGCAAGTGAAAAAAACTATGTGTTCCCAACAAGCTAGGTGAAGTTCGGCTTTCACACACGCTTCTCTCTCAGAACTGAGCATGTGGAGAGACGTTCGTTCATCTAGCACAAAGGGAACGGGTTGCAGGAGAAATTTTACTCTGGTTTCTCAGTCTGTTTCCTAGTGCCGGTTTGAAGTTCCAGCAATTTTCACTGTAAAACCCAGTTGGAGCTAATACCCCCCATATAAATATATGGAGTGGAGTTAGCAAGTGAAAAGAAACTTTGTGTTCCCAACGAGCTAGGTGAAGGACTGCTTTCACACACACTTATCTCTCAGAATTGAGCATGTGGAGAGAAGTTCTTTCATCTAGCACAAATGAAACGGTTTGCAGGAGAAACTTTTACTCTGGTTTCTCAGTCTGTTTCCTAGTGCCGGTTTGAAGTTCCTGCAGTTTTCACTGTAAAACAGAGTTGGAGCTAGTACCTCCCCATATATATGTATGGAGTGGAGTTTGCAACTGAAAAGAAACTTTGTGTTCCCAACAAGCTAGGTGAAGGACGGCTTTCACACACACTTATCTCTCAGAACTGAGCATGTGGAGAGAAGTTCGTTCATCTAGCACAAATGGAACTGTTTGCTGGTGAAACTTTTACTCTGGTTTCTCAGTCTGTTTTTTAGTGCCGGTTTGAAGTTCCTGCAGTTTGCACTGTAAAACCGAGTTGGAGCTAGTACCTCCCCTTATATATTTATGGAGTGGAGTTTGCAACTGAAAAGAAACTATGTTTTCCCAACAAGCTAGGTGAAGGACGGCTTTCACACACACTTATCTCTCAGAATTGAGCATGTGGAGAGACGTTCGTTCATCTAGCCCAAAGGGAACGTGTTGCAGGAGAAACTTTTACTCTGGTTTCTCAGTCTGTTTCCTAGAGCCGGTTTGAAGTTCCTGCAGCTTTCACTGTAAAACCGAGTTGGAGCTAGTACCTCCCCATATAAATGAATGGAGTGGAGTTTGCAACTGAATAGAAACTTTGTGTTCCCAACAATCTAGGTGAAGGACGTCTTTCACACACACTTATCTCTCAGAACTGAGCATGTGGTGTGACGTTCGTTCATCTAGCACATGGGGAACGGGTTGCAGGAGAAACATTTACTTTGGTTTCTCAGTCTTTTTCCTACTGCCTGTTTGAAGTTCCTGCAGTTTTTAGTGTAAAACCGAGTTGGAGCTAATACTTCCCCATATATATGTATGGAGTGGAGTTTGCAAGTGAAAAGAAACTTAGTGTTCCCAACAAGCTAGGTGAATGACGGGTTTCACACACACTTATCTATCAGAACAGAGCATGTGGAGAGACGTTCGTTCATCTAGCACAAAGGGAACGGTTTGCAGGAGAAACTTTTACTCTGGTTTCTCAGTCTGTTTCCTAGTTCCCGTTTGAAGTTCCTGCAGTTTTCACTGTAAAACTGATTTGGAGCTAGTACCTCCCCATATATATGTATGGAGTGGAGTTTGCAACTGAAAAGAAACTTTGTGTTCCCAACAAGCTAGTTGAAGGTCGGCTTTCACACACAGTTCTCTCTCAGAACTGAGCATGTGGAGAGACGTTCGTTCATCTAGCACAAAGGGAACGTGTTGCAGGAGAAACTTTTACTCTGGTTTCTCAGTCTGTTTCCTAGTGCCGGTTTGAAGTTCCTGCAGTTTACACTGTAAAACAGAGTTGGAGCTAGTATCTCCCCATATATATGTATGGATTGGAGATTGCAACTGAAAAGAAACTTTGTGTTCCCAACAAGCTAGGTGAAGGACAGCTTCACACACACTTATCTCTCAGAACTGAGCATGTGGAGAGACGTTCGTTCATCCAGAAAAAAGGGAACGGGTTGCAGGAGAAAGTTTTACTCTGGTATCTCAGTCTGTTTCCTAGAGCCGGTTTGAAGTTCCTGCAGATTTCACGGTAAAACCGACTTGGAGCTAGTACCTCCCCGTATATATGTATGGAGTGGAGTTTGCAAGTGAAAAGAAACTTTGTGTTCAGAACAAGCTAGGTAAAAGACGGCTTTCACACACACTTATCTCTCAGAACTGAGCATGTGGAGAGACATTCGTTCATCTAGCACAAAGGGAACGGGTTGCAGGAGAAACTTTTACTCTGGTTTCTCAGTCTGTTTCCTAGTGCCGGTTTGAAGTTCCTGCAGTTTTCACTGTAAAACCGAGTTGGAGCTAGTTCCTCCCCATATATATGTATGGAGTGGAGTTTGCAATTGAAAAGAATCTTTGTGTTCCCAACAAGCTATGTGAAGGACGGCTTTCACACACACATATCTCTCAGAAGTGAGCATGTGGAGAGACGTTCGTTTATCTAGAACAAATGGAACGGGTTGCAGGAGAAAGTTTTACTCTGGTTTCTCAGTCTGTTTCCCAGTGCCTGTTTGAAGTTCCTGCAGTTTTCACTGTAAAACCGAGTTGGAGCTAGTACCTCCCCATATATATGTATGGATTGGAGTTTGCAACTGAAAAGAAACTTTGTGTTCCCAACAAGCTAGGTGAAGGGCGGCTTTCACACACACATATCTCTCAGAACTGAGCATGTGGAGAGACGATCGTTCATCTAGCACAAAGGGAACGGTTTGCAGGAGAAACTTTTACTCTGGTTTCTCAGTCTGTTTCCTAGTTCCCGTTTGAAGTTCCTGCAGTTTTCACTGTAAAACTGATTTGGAGCTAGTACCTCCCCATATATATGTATGGAGTGGAGTTTGCAACTGAAAAGAAACTTTGTGTTCCCAACAAGCTAGTTGAAGGTCGGCTTTCACACACAGTTCTCTCTCAGAACTGAGCATGTGGAGAGACGTTCGTTCATCTAGCACAAAGGGAACGTGTTGCAGGAGAAACTTTTACTCTGGTTTCTCAGTCTGTTTCCTAGTGCCGGTTTGAAGTTCCTGCAGTTTTCACTGTAAAACAGAGTTGGAGCTAGTATCTCCCCATATATATGTATGGATTGGAGATTGCAACTGAAAAGTAACTTTGTGTTCCCAACAAGCTAGGTGAAGGACGGCTTCACACACACTTATCTCTCAGAACTGAGCATGTGGAGAGACGTTCGTTCATCCAGAACAAAGGGAACGGGTTGCAGGAGAAAGTTTTACTCTGGTATCTCAGTCTGTTTCCTAGAGCCGGTTTGAAGTTCCTGCAGATTTCACGGTAAAACCGACTTGGAGCTAGTACCTCCCCGTATATATGTATGGAGTGGAGTTTGCAAGTGAAAAGAAACTTTGTGTTCAGAACAAGCTAGGTAAAAGACGGCTTTCACACACACTTATCTCTCAGAACTGAGCATGTGGAGAGACATTCGTTCATCTAGCACAAAGGGAACGGGTAGCAGGAGAAACTTTTACTCTGGTTTCTCAGTCTGTTTCCTAGTGCCGGTTTGAAGTTCCTGCAGTTTTCACTGTAAAACCGAGTTGGAGCTAGTACCTCCCCATATATATGTATGGAGTGGAGTTTGCAATTGAAAAGAATCTTTGTGTTCCCAACAAGCTATGTGAAGGACGGCTTTCACACACACTTATTTCTCAGAAGTGAGCATGTGGAGAGACGTTCGTTTATCTAGAACAAATGGAACGGGTTGCAGGAGAAAGTTTTACTCTGGTTTCTCAGTCTGTTTCCCCGTGCCGGTTTGAAGTTCCTGCAGTTTTCACTGTAAAACCGAGTTGGAGCTAGTACCTCCCCATATATATGTATGGATTGGAGTTTGCAACTGAAAAGAAACTTTGTGTTCCCAACAAGCTAGGTGAAGGGCGGCTTTCACACACACATATCTCTCAGAACTGAGCATGTGGAGAGACGATCGTTCATCTAGCACAAAGGGAACGGTTTGCAGGGGAAACTTTTACTCTGGTTTCTCAGTTTGTTTCCTAGTGTCGGTTTGAAGTTCCTGCAGTTTTCAATGTAAAAACGAGTTGGAGCTAGTACCACCCCATATATATGTATGGAGTTTAGTTTGCAAGTGAAAAGAAACTATGTGTTCCCAACAAGCTAGGTGAAGGTCGGCTTTCACACACACATCTCTCTCAGAACTGAGCATGTGGAGAGACGTTCGTTCATCTAGCACAAAAGGAACGGGTTGCAGGAGAAACTTTTACTCTGGTTTTTCAGTCTGTTTCCTAGTGCCGGTTTGAAGTTCCAGCAGTTTTCATTGTAAAACCGAGTTGGAGCTAATTCCCCCCATATAACTATATGGAGTGGAGTTAGCAAGTGAAAAGAAACTTTGTGTTCCAACGAGCTAGGTGAAGGACGGCTTTCACACACACTTATCTCTCAGAACTGAGCATGTGGAGAGAAGTTCGTTCATTTAGCACAAATGGAACGGTTTGCAGGAGAAACTTTTACTCTGGTTTCTCAGTCTGTTTCCTAGTGCCGGTTTGAAGTTCCTGCAGTTTTCACTGTAAAACCGAGTTGGAGCTAGTACCTCCACATATATATGTATGGAGTGGAGTTTGCAACTGAAAAGAAACTTTGAGTTCCCAACAAGCTAGGTGAAGGACGGCTTTCACACACACATATCTCTCAGAACTGAGCATGTGGAGAGACGTTCGTTCATCTAGCACAAAGGGAACGAGTTGCAGGGGTAACTTTTACTCTGGTTTCTCAGTCTGTTTCCTAGTGCCGGTTTGAAGTTCCTGCAGTTTTCACTGTAAAACCGAGTTGAAGCTAGTATCTCCCCATATATTGTATGGAGTGGAGTTTGCAAGTGAAAAGAAACTTTGTGTTCCCAACAAGCTAGGTGAAGACGGCTTTCACACACACTTATCTCTCAGAACTGAGCATGTGGAGAGACGTTCGTTCATCCAGAACAAAGGGAACGGGTTGCAGGAGAAAGTTTTACTCTGGTATCTCAGTCTGTTTCCTAGTGCCGGTTTGAAGTTCCTGCAGATTTCACGGTAAAACCGACTTGGAGCTAGGACCTCCCCGTATATATGTATGGAGTGGAGTTTGCAAGTGAAAAGAAACTTTGTGTTCAGAACAAGCTAGGTAAAAGACGGCTTTCACACACACTTATCTCTCAGAACTGAGCATGTGGAGAGACATTCGTTCATCTAGCACAAAGGGAATGGGTTGCAGGAGAAACTTTTACTCTGGTTTCTCAGTCTGTTTCCTAGTGCCGGTTTGAAGTTCCTGCAGTTTTCACTGTAAAACAGAGTTGGAGCTAGTACCTCCCCATATATATGTATGGAGTGGAGTTTGCATTTGAAAAGAAACTTTGTGTTCCCAACAAGCTTGTTGGAGGACGGCTTTCACACACACTTATCTCTCAGAACTGAGCATGTGGAGAGACGTTCGTTCATCTAGCACAAAAGGAACGGTTTGCAGGAGAAACTTTTACTCTGGTTTCTCAGTCTGTTTCCTAGTGCTGGTTTGAAATTCCTGCAGATTTCACTGTAAAACCGAGTCGGAGCTAGTACCTCCCCATATATATGTATGGAGTGGAGTTTGCAACTGAAAACTAACTATTTGTTCCCAACAAGCTATGTGAAGGACGGCTTTCACACACACTTATCTCTCAGAAGTGAGCATGTGGAGAGACGTTCGTTTATCTAGAACAAATGGAACGGGTTGCAGGAGAAAGTTTTACTCTGGTTTCTCAGTCTGTTTCCTAGTGCCGGTTTGAAGTTCCTGCAGTTTTCACTGTAAAACCGAGTTGGAGCTAGTACCTCCCCATATATATGTATGGATTGGAGTTTGCAACTGAAAAGAAACATTGTGTTATCAACAAGCTAGGTGAAGGACGGCTTTCACACACACATATCTCTCAGAAATGAGCATGTGGAGAGACGTTCGTTCATCTAGCACAAAGGGAACGGTTTGCAGGGGAAACTTTTACTCTGGTTTCTCAGTTTGTTTCCTAGTGTCGGTTTGAAGTTCCTGCAGTTTTCACTGTAAAAACGATTTGGAGCTAGTACCACCCCATATATATGTATGGAGTTTAGTTTGCAAGTGAAAAGAAACTATGTGTTCCCAACAAGCTAGGTGAAGTTCGGCTTTCACACACACATCTCTCTCAGAACTGAGCATGTGGAGAGACGTTCGTTCATCTAGCACAAAAGGAACGGGTTGCAGGAGAAACTTTTACTCTGGATTCTCAGTCTGTTTCCTAGTGCCGGTTTGAAGTTCCAGCAGTTTTCACTGTAAAACCGAGTTGGAGCTAATACCCCCCATATAACTATATGGAGTGGAGTTAGCAAGTGAAAAGGAACTTTGTGTTCCAACGAGCTAGTTGAAGGACGGCTTTCACACACACTTATCTCTCAGAACTGAGCATGTGGAGAGAAGTTCGTTCATTTAGCACAAATGGAACGGTTTGCAGGAGAAACTTTTACTCTGGTTTCTCAGTCTGTTTCCTAGTGCCGGTTTGAAGTTCCTTCAGTTTTCACTGTAAAACCGAGTTGGAGCTAGTACCTCCCCATATATATGTATGGAGTGGAGTTTGCAACTGAAAAGAAACTATGTATTCCCAACAAGCTAGGTGAAGGACGGCTTTCACACACACTTATCTCTCAGAATTGAGCATGTGGAGAGACGTTCGTTCATCTAGCCCAAAGGGAACGTGTTGCAGGTGAAACTTTTACTCTGGTTTCTCAGTCTGTTTCCTAGAGCCGGTTTGAAGTTCCTGCAGCTTTCACTGTAAAACTGAGTTGGAGCTAGTACCTCCCCATATAAATGTATGGAATGGAGTTTGCTACTGAAAAGAAACTTTGTGTTCCCAACAATCTAGGTGAAGGACGGCTTTCACACACACTTATCTCTCAGAACTGAGCATGTGGTGTGACTTTCGTTCATCTAGCACAAAGGGAACGGGTTGCAGGGAAACATTTACTCTGGTTTCTCAGTCTTTTTCCTACTGCCTGTTTGAAGTTCCAGCAGTTTTTAGTGTAAAACCGAGTTGGAGCTAATACTTCCCCATATATATGTATGAAGTGGAGTTTGCAACTGAAAAGAAACTATGTATTCCCAACAAGCTAGGTGAAGGACGGCTTTCACACACACTTATCTCTCAGAATTGAGCATGTGGAGAGATGTTCGTTCATCTAGCACAAAGGGAACGGTTTGCAGGGGAAACTTTTACTCTGGTTTATCAGTTTGTTTCCTAGTGTCGGTTTGAAGTTCCTGCAGTTTTCACTGTAAAAACGAGTTGGAGCTAGTTCCACCCCATATATATGTATGGAGTTTAGTTTGCAAGTGAAAAGAAACTATGTGTTCCCAACAAGCTAGGTGAAGTTCGGCTTTCACACACACATCTCTCTCAGAACTGAGCATGTGGAGAGACGTTCGTTCATCTAGCATAAAAGGAACGGGTTGCAGGAGAAACTTTTACTCTGGTTTCTCAGTCTGTTTCCTAGTGCCGGTTTGAAGTTCCTGCAGTTTTCACTGTAAAACCGAGTTGAAGCTAGTACCTCCCCATATATTGTATGGAGTGGAGTTTGCAAGTGAAAAGAAACTTTGTGTTCCCAACAAGCTAGGTGAAGACGGCTTTCACACACACTTATCTCTCAGAACTGAGCATGTGGAGAGACGTTCGTTCATCTAGCACAAAGGGAACTTGTTCCGGGAGAAACTTTTACTCTGGTTTCTCAGTCTGTTTTTTAGTGCCGGTTTGAAGTTCCTGCAGTTTGCACTGTAAAACCGAGTTGGAGCTAATACCCCCCATATAACTATATGGAGTGGAGTTAGCAAGTGAAAAGGAACTTTGTGTTCCAACGAGCTAGTTGAAGGACGGCTTTCACACACACTTATCTCTCAGAACTGAGCATGTGGAGAGAAGTTCGTTCATTTAGCACAAATGGAACGGTTTGCAGGAGAAACTTTTACTCTGGTTTCTCAGTCTGTTTCCTAGTGCCGGTTTGAAGTTCCTTCAGTTTTCACTGTAAAACCGAGTTGGAGCTAGTACCTCCCCATATATATGTATGGATTGGAGTTTGCAACTGAAAAGAAACTTTGTGTTCCCAACAAGCTAGGTGAAGGACGGCTTTCACACACACATATCTCTCAGAACTGAGCATGTGGAGAGATGTTCGTTCATCTAGCACAAAGGGAACGGTTTGCAGGGGAAACTTTTACTCTGGTTTATCAGTTTGTTTCCTAGTGTCGGTTTGAAGTTCCTGCAGTTTTCACTGTAAAAACGAGTTGGAGCTAGTTCCACCCCATATATATGTATGGAGTTTAGTTTGCAAGTGAAAAGAAACTATGTGTTCCCAACAAGCTAGGTGAAGTTCGGCTTTCACACACACATCTCTCTCAGAACTGAGCATGTGGAGAGACGTTCGTTCATCTAGCATAAAAGGAACGGGTTGCAGGAGAAACTTTTACTCTGGTTTCTCAGTCTGTTTCCTAGTGCCGGTTTGAAGTTCCTGCAGTTTTCACTGTAAAACCGAGTTGAAGCTAGTACCTCCCCATATATTGTATGGAGTGGAGTTTGCAAGTGAAAAGAAACTTTGTGTTCCCAACAAGCTAGGTGAAGACGGCTTTCACACACACTTATCTCTCAGAACTGAGCATGTGGAGAGACGTTCGTTCATCTAGCACAAAGGGAACTTGTTCCGGGAGAAACTTTTACTCTGGTTTCTCAGTCTGTTTTTTAGTGCCGGTTTGAAGTTCCTGCAGTTTGCACTGTAAAACAGAGTTGGAGCTAATACCCCCCATATAACTATATGGAGTGGAGTTAGCAAGTGAAAAGGAACTTTGTGTTCCAACGAGCTAGTTGAAGGACGGCTTTCACACACACTTATCTCTCAGAACTGAGCATGTGGAGAGAAGTTCGTTCATTTAGCACAAATGGAACGGTTTGCAGGAGAAACTTTTACTCTGGTTTCTCAGTCTGTTTCCTAGTGCCGGTTTGAAGTTCCTGCAGTTTGCACTGTAAAACAGAGTTGGAGCTAATACCCCCCATATAACTATATGGAGTGGAGTTAGCAAGTGAAAAGGAACTTTGTGTTCCAACGAGCTAGTTGAAGGACGGCTTTCACACACACTTATCTCTCAGAACTGAGCATGTGGAGAGAAGTTCGTTCATTTAGCACAAATGGAACGGTTTGCAGGAGAAACTTTTACTCTGGTTTCTCAGTCTGTTTCCTAGTGCCGGTTTGAAGTTCCTTCAGTTTTCACTGTAAAACCGAGTTGAAGCTAGTACCTCCCCATATATTGTATGGAGTGGAGTTTGCAAGTGAAAAGAAACTTTGTGTTCCCAACAAGCTAGGTGAAGACGGCTTTCACACACACTTATCTCTCAGAACTGAGCATGTGGAGAGACGTTCGTTCATCTAGCACAAAGGGAACTTGTTCCGGGAGAAACTTTTACTCTGGTTTCTCAGTCTGTTTTTTAGTGCCGGTTTGAAGTTCCTGCAGTTTGCACTGTAAAACAGAGTTGGAGCTAATACCCCCCATATAACTATATGGAGTGGAGTTAGCAAGTGAAAAGGAACTTTGTGTTCCAACGAGCTAGTTGAAGGACGGCTTTCACACACACTTATCTCTCAGAACTGAGCATGTGGAGAGACGTTCGTTCATCTAGCACAAAGGGAACTTGTTCCGGGAGAAACTTTTACTCTGGTTTCTCAGTCTGTTTTTTAGTGCCGGTTTGAAGTTCCTGCAGTTTGCACTGTAAAACCGAGTTGGAGCTAATACCCCCCATATAACTATATGGAGTGGAGTTAGCAAGTGAAAAGGAACTTTGTGTTCCAACGAGCTAGTTGAAGGACGGCTTTCACACACACTTATCTCTCAGAACTGAGCATGTGGAGAGAAGTTCGTTCATTTAGCACAAATGGAACGGTTTGCAGGAGAAACTTTTACTCTGGTTTCTCAGTCTGTTTCCTAGTGCCGGTTTGAAGTTCCTTCAGTTTTCACTGTAAAACCGAGTTGGAGCTAGTACCTCCCCATATATATGTATGGATTGGAGTTTGCAACTGAAAAGAAACTTTGTGTTCCCAACAAGCTAGGTGAAGGACGGCTTTCACACACACATATCTCTCAGAACTGAGCATGTGGAGAGACGTTCGTTCATCTAGCACAAAGGGAACGGTTTGCAGGGGAAACTTTTACTCTGGTTTATCAGTTTGTTTCCTAGTGTCGGTTTGAAGTTCCTGCAGTTTTCACTGTAAAAACGAGTTGGAGCTAGTTCCACCCCATATATATGTATGGAGTTTAGTTTGCAAGTGAAAAGAAACTATGTGTTCCCAACAAGCTAGGTGAAGTTCGGCTTTCACACACACATCTCTCTCAGAACTGAGCATGTGGAGAGACGTTCGTTCATCTAGCATAAAAGGAACGGGTTGCAGGAGAAACTTTTACTCTGGTTTCTCAGTCTGTTTCCTAGTGCCGGTTTGAAGTTCCTGCAGTTTTCACTGTAAAACCGAGTTGAAGCTAGTACCTCCCCATATATTGTATGGAGTGGAGTTTGCAAGTGAAAAGAAACTTTGTGTTCCCAACAAGCTAGGTGAAGACGGCTTTCACACACACTTATCTCTCAGAACTGAGCATGTGGAGAGACGTTCGTTCATCTAGCACAAAGGGAACTTGTTCCGGGAGAAACTTTTACTCTGGTTTCTCAGTCTGTTTTTTAGTGCCGGTTTGAAGTTCCTGCAGTTTGCACTGTAAAACAGAGTTGGAGCTAATACCCCCCATATAACTATATGGAGTGGAGTTAGCAAGTGAAAAGGAACTTTGTGTTCCAACGAGCTAGTTGAAGGACGGCTTTCACACACACTTATCTCTCAGAACTGAGCATGTGGAGAGAAGTTCGTTCATTTAGCACAAATGGAACGGTTTGCAGGAGAAACTTTTACTCTGGTTTCTCAGTCTGTTTCCTAGTGCCGGTTTGAAGTTCCTTCAGTTTTCACTGTAAAACCGAGTTGGAGCTAGTACCTCCCCATATATATGTATGGAGTGGAGTTTGCAACTGAAAAGAAACTATGTATTCCCAACAAGCTAGGTGAAGGACGGCTTTCACACACACTTATCTCTCAGAATTGAGCATGTGGAGAGATGTTCGTTCATCTAGCACAAAGGGAACGGTTTGCAGGGGAAACTTTTACTCTGGTTTATCAGTTTGTTTCCTAGTGTCGGTTTGAAGTTCCTGCAGTTTTCACTGTAAAAACGAGTTGGAGCTAGTTCCACCCCATATATATGTATGGAGTTTAGTTTGCAAGTGAAAAGAAACTATGTGTTCCCAACAAGCTAGGTGAAGTTCGGCTTTCACACACACATCTCTCTCAGAACTGAGCATGTGGAGAGACGTTCGTTCATCTAGCATAAAAGGAACGGGTTGCAGGAGAAACTTTTACTCTGGTTTCTCAGTCTGTTTCCTAGTGCCGGTTTGAAGTTCCTGCAGTTTTCACTGTAAAACCGAGTTGAAGCTAGTACCTCCCCATATATTGTATGGAGTGGAGTTTGCAAGTGAAAAGAAACTTTGTGTTCCCAACAAGCTAGGTGAAGACGGCTTTCACACACACTTATCTCTCAGAACTGAGCATGTGGAGAGACGTTCGTTCATCTAGCACAAAGGGAACTTGTTCCGGGAGAAACTTTTACTCTGGTTTCTCAGTCTGTTTTTTAGTGCCGGTTTGAAGTTCCTGCAGTTTGCACTGTAAAACCGAGTTGGAGCTAATACCCCCCATTTAACTATATGGAGTGGAGTTAGCAAGTGAAAAGGAACTTTGTGTTCCAACGAGCTAGTTGAAGGACGGCTTTCACACACACTTATCTCTCAGAACTGAGCATGTGGAGAGAAGTTCGTTCATTTAGCACAAATGGAACGGTTTGCAGGAGAAACTTTTACTCTGGTTTCTCAGTCTGTTTCCTAGTGCCGGTTTGAAGTTCCTTCAGTTTTCACTGTAAAACCGAGTTGGAGCTAGTACCTCCCCATATATATGTATGGAGTGGAGTTTGCAACTGAAAAGAAACTATGTATTCCCAACAAGCTAGGTGAAGGACGGCTTTCACACACACTTATCTCTCAGAATTGAGCATGTGGAGAGACGTTCGTTCATCTAGCCCAAAGGGAACGTGTTGCAGGTGAAACTTTTACTCTGGTTTCTCAGTCTGTTTCCTAGAGCCGGTTTGAAGTTCCTGCAGCTTTCACTGTAAAACCGAGTTGGAGCTAGTACCTCCCCATATAAATGTATGGAATGGAATTTGCTACTGAAAAGAAACTTTGTGTTCCCAACAATCTAGGTGAAGGACGGCTTTCACACACACTTATCTCTCAGAACTGAGCATGTGGTGTGACTTTCGTTCATCTAGCACAAAGGGAACGGGTTGCAGGGAAACATTTACTCTGGTTTCTCAGTCTTTTTCCTACTGCCTGTTTGAAGTTCCAGCAGTTTTTAGTGTAAAACCGAGTTGGAGCTAATACTTCCCCATATATATGTATGAAGTGGAGTTTGCAAGTGAAAAGAAACTTAGTGTTCCCAACAAGCTAGGTGAATGACGGTTTTCACACACACTTATCTATCAGAACAGAGCATGTGGAGAGACGTTCGTTCATCTAGCACAAATGGAACGGGTTGCAGGAGAAACTTTTACTCTGATTTTTCAGTCTGTTTCATAGTGCCGGTTTGAAGTTCCTCCAGTTTGAACTGTAAAACAGAGTTGGAGATAGTACCTCCCCATATATATGTATGGAGTGGAGTTTGCAACTGAAAAGAAACTTTGTGTTCCCAACAATCTAGGTGAAGGACGGCTTACACACACACTTATCTCTCAGAACTGAGCATGTGGAGGGACGTTCGTTCATCTAGCACAAAGGGAACGGGTTGCAGTGAAACTTTTACTCTGGTTTCTCAGTTTGTTTCCTAGTGCCGTTATGAAGTTCCTGCAGTTTTCACTGTAAAACCGAGTTGGAGCTAGTACCTCCCCATATATATGTATGGATTGGAGTTTGCAACTGAAAAGAAACTTTGTGTTCCCAACAAGCTAGGTGAAGGACGGCTTTCACACACACATATCTCTCAGAACTGAGCATGTGGAGAGATGTTCGTTCATCTAGCACAAAGGGAACGGTTTGCAGGGGAAACTTTTACTCTGGTTTATCAGTTTGTTTCCTAGTGTCGGTTTGAAGTTCCTGCAGTTTTCACTGTAAAAACGAGTTGGAGCTAGTTCCACCCCATATATATGTATGGAGTTTAGTTTGCAAGTGAAAAGAAACTATGTGTTCCCAAGAAGCTAGGTGAAGTTCGGCTTTCACACACACATCTCTCTCAGAACTGAGCATGTGGAGAGACGTTCGTTCATCTAGCATAAAAGGAACGGGTTGCAGGAGAAACTTTTACTCTGGTTTCTCAGTCTGTTTCCTAGTGCCGGTTTGAAGTTCCTGCAGTTTTCACTGTAAAACCGAGTTGAAGCTAGTACCTCCCCATATATTGTATGGAGTGGAGTTTGCAAGTGAAAAGAAACTTTGTGTTCCCAACAAGCTAGGTGAAGACGGCTTTCACACACACTTATCTCTCAGAACTGAGCATGTGGAGAGACGTTCGTTCATCTAGCACAAAGGGAACTTGTTCCGGGAGAAACTTTTACTCTGGTTTCTCAGTCTGTTTTTTAGTGCCGGTTTGAAGTTCCTGCAGTTTGCACTGTAAAACAGAGTTGGAGCTAGTACCTCCCCTTATATATTTATGGAGTGGAGTTTGCAACTGAAAAGAAACTATGTGTTCCCAACAAGCTAGGTGAAGGACGGCTTTCACACACACTTATCTCTCAGAATTGAGCATGTGGAGAGACGTTCGTTCATCTAGCCCAAAGGGAACGTGTTGCAGGTGAAACTTTTACTCTGGTTTCTCAGTCTGTTTCCTAGAGCCGGTTTGAAGTTCCTGCAGCTTTCACTGTAAAACCGAGTTGGAGCTAGAACCACCCCATATAAATGTATGGAATGGAGTTTGCAACTAATAAGAAACTTTGTGTTCCCAACAATCTAGGTGAAGGACGGCTTTCACACACACTTATCTCTCAGAACTGAGCATGTGGTGTGACGTTCGTTCAACTAGCACAAAGGGAACGGGTTGCAGGGAAACATTTACTCTGGTTTCTCAGTCTTTTTCTTACTGCCTGTTTGAAGTTCCAGCAGTTTTTAGTGTAAAACCGAGTTGGAGCTAATACTTCCCCATATATATGTATGAAGTGGAGTTTGCAAGTGAAAAGAAACTTAGTGTTCCCAACAAGCAAGGTGAATGACGGTTTTCACACACACTTATCTATCAGAACAGAGCATGTGGAGAGACGTTCGTTCATCTAGCACAAATGGAACGGGTTGCAGGAGAAACTTTTACTCTGATTTTTCAGTCTGTTTCATAGTGCCGGTTTGAAGTTCCTCCAGTTTGAACTGTAAAACAGAGTTGGAGATAGTACCTCCCCATATATATGTATGGAGTGGAGTTTGCAACTGAAAAGAATCTTTGTGTTCCCAACAATCTAGGTGAAGGACGGCTTTCACACACACTTATCTCTCAGAACTGAGCATGTGGAGGGACGTTCGTTCATCTAGCACAAAGGGAACTGGTTGCAGTAGAAACTTTTACTCTGGTTTCTCAGTTTGTTTCCTAGTGCCGTTATGAAGTTCCTGCAGTTTTCACTGTAAAACAGAGTTGGAGATAGTACCTCCCCATATATATGTATGGAGTGGAGTTTGCAACTGAAAAGAAACTTTGTGTTCCCAACAAGCTAGGTGAAAGACGGCTTTCACACACACTTATCTCTCAGAACTGAGCATGTGGAGAGACGTTCGTTCATCTAGCACAAAGGGAACGGGTTGCAGGAGAATCTTTTACTCTGTATTCTCAGTCTGTTTCCTAGTGCCGGTTTGAAGTTCCTGCAGTTTGCACTGTAAAACCGTGTTGGAGCTAGTAACTCCCCTTATATATGTATGGAGTGGAGTTTGCAACTGAAAAGAAACTTTGTGTTCCCAACAAGCTAGGTGAAGGTCGGCTTTCACAGACACATATTTCTCAGAACTGAACATGTGTAGAGACGTTCGTTCATCTAGCACAATGGGAACGGTTTGCAGGAGAGACTATTACTGTGGATTCTCAGTCTGTTTCCTAGTGCCGGTTTGAATTTTTGCAGTTTTCACTGTAAAATCGATTTGGAGCTAGTACCTCCCCATATATATGTATGGAGTGGAGTTTGCAACTGAAAAGAAACTTTGTGTTCCCATCAAGCTAGTTGAAGGACGGCTTTCACACACACTTTTCTCTCAGAACTGAGCATGTGGAGAGACGTTCGTTCATCTAGCACAAAGGGAAAGGTTTGCAGGATAAACTTTTACTCTGGTTTCTCAGTCTGTTTCCTAGTGCCGGTTTGAAGTTTCTGCAGTTTTCACTGTAAAACCGAGTTGGAGCTCGTACCCCCCCATATATATGTATGGAGTGGAGTTTGCAACCGAAAAGAAACTTTCTGTTCCCAACAAGCTAGGTGAAGGACGGCATTCACACACACTTATCTCTCAGAACTGAGCATGTGGAGAGACATTCGTTCATCTAGCACAAAGGGAACGGGTTGCAGGAGAAACTTTTACTCTGGTTTCTCAGTCTGTTTCCTAGTGCTGGTTTGAAGTTCCTGCAGTTTTCACTGTAAAACCGAGTTGGAGCTAGTACCTCCCCATATATATGTATGGAGTGGAGTTTGCAACTGAAAAGAAACTTTGTGTTCCCAACAAGCTATGTGAAAGACGGCTTTCACACACACTTATCTCTCAGAACTGAGCATGTGGAGAGACTTTCGTTCATCTAGCACAAAGGGAACGGGTTGCAGGTGAAACTTTTACTCTGGTTTTTCAGTCTGTTTCCTAGTGCCGGTTTGAAGTTTCTGCAGTTTTCACTGTAAAACCGAGTTGGAGCTCGTACCCCCCCATATATATGTATGGAGTGGAGTTTGCAACCGAAAAGAAACTTTCTGTTCCCAACAAGCTAGGTGAAGGACGGCATTCACACACACTTATCTCTCAGAACTGAGCATGTGGAGAGACATTCGTTCATCTAGCACAAAGGGAACGGGTTGCAGGAGAAACTTTTACTCTGGTTTCTCAGTCTGTTTCCTAGTGCTGGTTTGAAGTTCCTGCAGTTTTCACTGTAAAACCGAGTTGGAGCTAGTACCTCCCCATATATATGTATGAAGTGGAGTTTGCATCTGAAAAGAAACTTTGTGTTCCCAACAAGCTATGTGAAAGACGGCTTTCACACACACTTATCTCTCAGAACTGAGCATGTGGAGAGACTTTCGTTCATCTAGCACAAAGGGAACGGGTTGCAGGTGAAACTTTTACTCTGGTTTTTCAGTCTGTTTCCTAGTGCCGGTTTGAAGTTCCTGCAGTTTTCACTGTAAAATCGAGTTGGAGCTAGTACCTCCCCATATATATGTATGAAGTGGATTTTTCAAGTGAAAAGAAACTTTGTGTTCCCAACAAGCTTGGTGAAGGACGATTTTCAAACACACTTATCTCTCAGAACTGAGCATGTGGAGAGACGTTCGTTCATCTAGCACAAAGGGAAAGGTTTGCAGGAGAAACTTTTACACTGGTTTCTCAGTCTGTTTCCTAGTGCTGGTTTCAAGTTCCTGCAGTTTTCACTTTAAAACCGAGTTGGAGCTTGTACCTCCCCATATATATGTATGGAGTGGAGTTTGCAACTGAAAAGAAACTATGTGTTCCCAACAAGCTAGGTGAAGGACGGCTTTCACACACACTTATCTCTCAGAACTGAGCATGTGGAGAGACGTTCGTTCATCTAGCACAAAGGGAAAGTGTTGCAGGAGAAACTTTTACTCTGGTTTCTCAATCTCTTTCCTAGTGCCGGTTTGAAGTTCCTGTAGTTTTCACTGTAAAACCGAGTTGGAGCTAGTACCTCCCCATATATATGTATGGAGTGGAGTTTGCAACTGAAAAGAAACTTTGTGTTCCGAACAAGCTAGGTGAAGGACGGCTTTCACACACACTTATCTTTCAGAACTGAGCATGTGGAGAGAAGTTCGTTCATCCAGAACAAAGGGAACGGGTTGCAGGAGAAAGTTTTACTCTGGTATCTCAGTCTGTTTCCTAGTGCCTTTTTGAAGTTCCTGCAGATTTCACTGTAAAACCGACTTGGAGCTAGTACCTCCCCATATATATGTATGGAGTGTAGTTTGCAAGTGAAAAGAAACTTTGTGTACCCAACAAGCTAGGTGAAAGACGGCTTTCACACACACTTATCTCTCAGAACTGAGCATGTGGAGAGACATTCGTTCATCTAGCACAAAGGGAACGTGTTGCAGGAGTAACTTTTACTCTGGTTTCTCAGTCTGTTTCCTAGTGCCGGTTTGAAGTTCCTGTAGTTTTCACTGTAAAAGCGAGTTGGAGCTAGTACCTCCCCATATATATGTATGGAGTGGAGTTTGCAAGTGAAAAGAAACTTTGTGTTCCCAATAAGCTTTGTGAAGGACGGCTTTCACACACACTTATCTCTCAGAACTGAGCATGTGGAGAGACGTTAGTTCCTCAAGCACAAATGGAACGGTTTGCAGCAGAAACTTTTTCTCTGGTTTCTCAGTCTGTTTCCTAGTGCTGGTTTGAAGTTCCTGAAGTTTTCACTGTAAAACCGAGTTGGAGCTAGTACCTCCCCATATATATGTATGGAGTGGAGTTTGCATCTGGAAAGAAACTTTGTGTTCCCAACAAGCTTGGTGAAGGACGGCTTTCACACACACTTATCTCTCAGAACTGAGCATGTGGAGAGACGTTCGTTCATCTAGCACAAAGGGAACGGTTTGCAGGAGAAACTTTTACACTGGTTTCTCAGTCTGTTTCCTAGTGCTGGTTTGAAGTTCCTGCAGTTTTCACTGTAAAACCGAGTTGGAGCTAGTACCTCCCCATATATATGTATGGAGTGGAGTTTGCAACTGAAAAGAAACTATGTGTTCCCAACAAGCTAGGTGAAGGACGGCTTTCACACACACTTATCTCTCAGAACTGAGCATGTGGAGAGACGTTCGTTCATCTAGCACAAAGGGAAAGTGTTGCAGGAGAAACTTTTAGTCTGGTTTCTCAATCACTTTCCTAGTGCCGGTTTGAAGTTCCTGTAATTTTCACTGTAAAACAGAGTTGGAGCTAGTACCTCCCCATATATATGTATGGAGTGGAGTTTGCAACTGAAAAGAAACTTTGTGTTCCGAACAAGCTTGGTGAAGGACGGCTTTCACACACACTTATCTTTCAGAACTGAGCATGTGGAGAGACGTTCGTTCATCCAGAACAAAGGGAACGGGTTGCAGGAGAAAGTTTTACTCTGGTATCTCAGTCTGTTTCCTAGTCCCTTTTTGAAGTTCCTGTAGATTTCACTGTAAAACCGACTTGGAGCTAGTACCTCCCCATATATATGTATGGAGTGTAGTTTGCAAGTGAAAAGTAACTTTGTGTACCCAACAAGCTAGGTAAAAGACGGCTTTCACACACACTTATCTCTCAGAACTGAGCATGTGGAGAGACATTCGTTCATCTAGCACAAAGGGAACGTGTTGCAGGAGAAACTTTTACTCTGGTTTCTCAGTCTGTTTCCTAGTGCCGGTTTGAAGTTCCTGTAATTTTCACTGTAAAAGCGAGTTGGAGCTAGTACCTCCCCATATATATGTATGGAGTGGAGTTTGCAAGTGAAAAGAAACTTTGTGTTCCCAACAAGCTTTGTGAAGGGCGGCTTTCACACACACTTATCTCTCAGAACTGAGCATGTGGATAGACGTTCGTTCATCAAGCACAAAGGGAACGGATAGCAGCAGAAACTTTTACTCTGGTTTCTCAGTCTGTTTCCTAGTGCTGGTTTGAAATTCCTGCAGTTTTCACTGTATAAACCTAGTTGGAGCTAGTACCTCCCCATATATATGTATGGAGTGGAGTTTGCAACTGAAAAGAAACTATGTGTTCCCAACAAGCTAGGTGAAGGACGGCTTTCACACACACATATCTCTCAGAACTGAGCAGGTGGAGAGACGTTCGTTCATCTAGCACAAACGGAACGTGTTGCAGGAGAAACTTTTACTCTGGTTTCTAAGTCTGTTTCCTATTGCCTGTTTGAAGTTCCTGCAGTTAAAATTGTAAAACCGAGTTGGAGTTAGTACCTCCCCATATATATGTATGGAGTGGATTTTGCAACTGAAAAATAACTTTGTGTTCCCAACATGCTAGGTGAAGGACGGCTTTCACACACACATATCTCTCAGAACTGAGCATGTGTAGAGACGTACGTTCATCTAGAACAAAGGGAACGAGTTGCAGGAGAAAGTTTTACTCTGGTTTCTCAGTCTGTTTCCTAGTGCCGTTTTGAAGTTCCTGCAGTTTTCAGTGTAAAACCGAGTTGGAGCTAGTACCTCCCCATATATATGTATGGAGTGGATTTTGCAACTGAAAAGAAACTTTGTGTTCCCAACAAGCTAGGTGAAGGACGGCTTTCACACACACTTATCTCTCAGAACTTAGCATGTGGAGAGACGTTCGTTCATCTAGCACAAAGGGAACGTGTTGCAGGAGAAACTTTTACTCTGGTTTCTCAGTCTGTTTCCTAGTGCCGGTTTGAAGTTCCTGCAGTTTTCACTGTAAAACCGAGTTGGAGCTAGTACCTCCCCATATATATGTATGGGGTGGAGTTTGCATCTGAAAAGAAACTTTGTGTTCCCAACAAGCTAGGTGAAGGGCGGCTTTCACACACAATTATCTCACAGAACTGAGCATGTGGAGAGACGTTCGTTCATCCAGAACAAAGGGAACGGGTTGCAGGAGAAATTTTTACTCTGGTATCTCAGTCTGTTTCCTAGTGCCTTTTTGAAGTTCCTGCAGATTTCACTGTAAAACCGACTTGGAGCTAGTACCTCCCCATATATATGTATGGAGTGTAGTTTGCAAGTGAAAAGAAACTTTGTGTACCCAACAAGCTAGGTAAAAGACGGCATTCACACACAATTATCTCTCAGAACTGAGCGTGTGGAGAGACATTCGTTCATCTAGCACAAAGGGAACGGGTTGCAGGAGAAACTTTTACTCTGGTTTCTCAGTCTGTTTCCTAGTGCCGGTTTGAAGTTCCTGTATTTTTCACTGTTAAAGCGAGTTGGAGCTAGTACCTCCCCATATATATGTATGGAGTGGAGTTTGCAAGTGAAAAGAAACTTTGTGTTCCCAACAAGCTTTGTGAAGGACGGCTTTCACACACACTTATCTCTCAGAACTGAGCATGTGGAGAGACGTTCGTTCATCAAGCACAAAGGGAACGGTTTGCAGCAGAAACTTTTACTCTGGTTTCTCAGTCTGTTTCCTAGTGCTGGTTTGAAATTCCTGCAGTTTTCACTGTATAAACCGAGTTGGAGCTAGTACCTCCCCATATATATGTATGGAGTGGAGTTTGCAACTGAAAAGAAACTATGTGTTCCCAACAAGCTAGGTGAAGGACGGCTTTCACACACACTTATCTCTCAGAACTGAGCATGTGGAGAGACGTTCGTTCATCTAGCTCAAACGGAACGTGTTGCAGGAGAAACTTTTACTCTGGTTTCTCAGTCTGTTTCCTATTGCCGGTTTGAAGTTCCTGCAGTTTAAACTGTAAAACCGAGTTGGAGTTAGTACCTACCCATATATATGTATGGAGTGGATTTTGCAACTGAAAAATAACTTTGTGTTCCCAACAAGCTAGGTGAAGGACGGCTTTCACACACACATATCTCTCAGAACTGAGCATGTGTAGAGACGTACGTTCATCTAGAACAAAGGGAACGAGTTGCAGGAGAAAGTTTTACTCTGGTTTCTCAGTCTGTTTCCTAGTGCCGTTTTGAAGTTCCTGCAGTTTTCAGCGTAAAACCGAGTTGGAGCTAGTACCTCCCCATATATATGTATGGAGTGGATTTTGCAACTGAAAAGAAACTTTGTGTTCCCAACAAGCTAGGTGAAGGACGGCTTTCACACACACTTCTCTCTCAGAACTGAGCATGTGGAGAGACGTTCGTTCATCTAGCACAAAGGGAACGTGTTGCAGGAGAAACTTTTACTCTGGTTTCTCAGTCTGTTTCCTAGTGCCGGTTAGAAGTTCCTGAAGTTTTCACTGTAAAACCGAGTTGGAGCTAGTACCTCCCCATATATATGAATGGAGTGGAGTTTGCATCTGAAAAGAAACTTTGTGTTCCCAACAAGCTTGGTGAAGAACGGCTTTCACACACACTTATCTCTCAGAACTGAGCATGTGGAGAGACGTTCGTTCATCTAGCACAAAGGGAACGGTTTGCAGGAGAAACTTTTACACTGGTTTCTCAGTCTGTTTCCTAGTGCTGGTTTGAAGTTCCTGCAGTTTTCACTGTAAAACCGAGTTGGAGCTAGTACCTCCCCATATATATGTATGGAGTGGAGTTTGCAACTGAAAAGAAACTATGTGTTCCCAACAAGCTAGGTGAAGGACGGCTTTCACACACACTTATCTCTCAGAACTGAGCATGTGGAGAGACGTTCGTTCATCTAGCACAAAGGGAAAGTGTTGCAGGAGAAACTTTTACTCTGGTTTCTCAATCTCTTTCCTAGTGCCGGTTTGAAGTTCCTGTAGTTTTCACTGTAAAACAGAGTTGGTGCTAGTACCTCCCCAGATATATGTATGGAGTGGAGTTTGCAACTGAAAAGAAACTTTGTGTTCCGAACAAGCTAGGTGAAGGACGGCTTTCACACACACTTATCTTTCAGAACTGAGCATGTGGAGAGACGTTCGTTCATCCAGAACAAAGGGAACATGTTGCAGGAGAAAGTTTTACTCTGGTATCTCAGTCTGTTTCCTAGTGCCGGTTTGAAGTTCCTGCAGTTTTCACTGTAAAACCGAGTTGGAGCTAGTACCTCCCCATATATATGTATGGAGTGGAGTTTGCATCTGAAAAGAAACTTTGTGTTCCCAACAAGCTAGGTGAAGGGCGGCTTTCACACACAATTATCTCACAGAACTGAGCATGTGGAGAGACGTTCGTTCATCCAGAACAAAGGGAACGGGTTGCAGGAGAAATTTTTACTCTGGTATCTCAGTCTGTTTCCTAGTGCCTTTTTGAAGTTCCTGCAGATTTCACTGTAAAACCGACTTGGAGCTAGTACCTCCCCATATATATGTATGGAGTGTAGTTTGCAAGTGAAAAGAAACTTTGTGTACCCAACAAGCTAGGTAAAAGACGGCTTTCACACACAATTATCTCTCAGAACTGAGCGTGTGGAGAGACATTCGTTCATCTAGCACAAAGGGAACGGGTTGCAGGAGAAACTTTTACTCTGGTTTCTCAGTCTGTTTCGTAGTGCCGGTTTGAAGTTCCTGTATTTTTCACTGTTAAAGCGAGTTGGAGCTAGTACCTCCCCATATATATGTATGGAGTGGAGTTTGCAAGTGAAAAGAAACTTTGTGTTCCCAACAAGCTTTGTGAAGGACGGCTTTCACACACACTTATCTCTCAGAACTGAGCATGTGGAGAGACGTTCGTTCATCAAGCACAAAGGGAACGGTTTGCAGCAGAAACTTTTACTCTGGTTTCTCAGTCTGTTTCCTAGTGCTGGTTTGAAATTCCTGCAGTTTTCACTGTATAAACCGAGTTGGAGCTAGTACCTCCCCATATATATGTATGGAGTGGAGTTTGCAACTGAAAAGAAACTATGTGTTCCCAACAAGCTAGGTGAAGGACGGCTTTCACACACACTTATCTCTCAGAACTGAGCATGTGGAGAGACGTTCGTTCATCTAGCTCAAACGGAACGTGTTGCAGGAGAAACTTTTACTCTGGTTTCTCAGTCTGTTTCCTATTGCCGGTTTGAAGTTCCTGCAGTTTAAACTGTAAAACCGAGTTGGAGTTAGTACCTCCCCATATATATGTATGGAGTGGATTTTGCAACTGAAAAATAACTTTGTGTTCCCAACAAGCTAGGTGAAGGACGGCTTTCACACACACATATCTCTCAGAACTGAGCATGTGTAGAGACGTACGTTCATCTAGAACAAAGGGAACGAGTTGCAGGAGAAAGTTTTACTCTGGTTTCTCAGTCTGTTTCCTAGTGCCGTTTTGAAGTTCCTGCAGTTTTCAGCGTAAAACCGAGTTGGAGTTAGTACCTCCCCATATATATGTATGGAGTGGATTTTGCAACTGAAAAGAAACTTTGTGTTCCCAACAAGCTATGTGAAGGACGGCTTTCACACACACTTCTCTCTCAGAACTGAGCATGTGGAGAGACGTTCGTTCATCTAGCACAAAGGGAACGTGTTGCAGGAGAAACTTTTACTCTGGTTTCTCAGTCTGTTTCCTAGTGCCGGTTTGAAGTTCCTGTATTTTTCACTGTAAAAGCGAGTTGGAGCTAGTACCTCCCCATATATATGTATGGAGTGGAGTTTGCAAGTGAAAAGAAACTTTGTGTTCCCAACAAGCTTTGTGAAGGACGGTTTTCACACACACTTATCTCTCAGAACTGAGCATGTGGAGAGACGTTCGTTCATCAAGCACAAAGGGAACGGTTTGCAGTGGAAACTTTTACTCTGGTTTCTCAGTCTGTTTCCTAGTGCTGGTTTGAAATTCCTGCAGTTTTCACTGTATAAACCGAGTTGGAGCTAGTACCTCCCCATATATATGTATGGAGTGGAGTTTGCAACTGAAAAGAAACTATGTGTTCCCAACAAGCTAGGTGAAGGACGGCTTTCACACACACTTATCTCTCAGAACTGAGCATGTGGAGAGACGTTCGTTCATCTAGCTCAAAAGGAACGTGTTGCAGGTGAAACTTTTACTCTGGTTTCTCAGTCTGTTTCCTATTGCCGGTTTGAAGTTCCTGCAGTTTAAACTGTAAAACCGAGTTGGAGTTAGTACCTACCCATATATATGTATGGAGTGGATTTTGCAACTGAAAAATAACTTTGTGTTCCCAACAAGCTAGGTGAAGGACGGCTTTCACACATACTTCTCTCTCAGAACTGAGCATGTGGAGAGACGTTCGTTCATGTAGCACAAAGGGAACGTGTTGCAGGAGAAAATTTTACTCTGGTTTCTCAGTCTGTTTCCTAGTGCCGGTTTGAAGTTCCTGCAGTTTTCACTGTAAAACCGAGTTGGAGCTAGGACCTCCCCATATATATGTATGGAGTGGAGTTTGCATCTGAAAAGAAACTTTGTGTTCCCAACAAGCTAGGTGAAGGGCGGCTTTCACACACAATTATCTCACAGAACTGAGAATGTGGAGAGACGTTCATTCATTAAGAACAAAGGGAACGGGTTGCAGGAGAAAGTTTTACTCTGGTATCTCAGTCTGTTTCCTAGTGCCGGTTTGAAGTTCCTGCAGATTTCACTGTAAAACCGAGTTGGAGCTAGTACCTCCCCATATATATGTATGGAGTGGAGTTTGCAACTGAAAAGAAACTTTGTGTTCCCAACAAGCTAGGTGAAAGACGGCTTTCACACACATTTATCTCTCAGAATTGAGCATGTGGAGAGACATTCGTTCATCTAGCACAAAGGGAACGGGTTGCAGGAGAATCTTTTACTCTGGTTTCTCAGTCTGTTTCCTAGTGTAGGTATGAAGTTCCTGCAGTTTTCACTGTTAAACCGAGTTGGAGCTTGTACCTCCCCATATATATGTATGGAGTGGAGTTTGCAAGTGAAAAGAAACTTTGTGTTCCCAACAAGCTTGGTGAAGGACGGATTTCACACACACTTATCTCTCAGAACTGAGCATGTGGAGAGAAGTTCGTTCATCTAGAAAAAAGGGAACGTGTTGCAGGAGAAACTTTTACTCTGGTTTCTCAGTCTGTTTCCTAGTGCCGATTTGAAGTTCCTGCAGTTTGCACTGTAAAATCGAGTTGGAGCTAGTAACTCCCCTTATATATGTATGGAGTGGAGTTTGCAACTGAAAAGAAACTTTGTGTTCCCATCAAGCTAGTTGAAGATCGGCTTTCACACACACTTATCTCTCAGAACTGAGCATGTGGAGAGACGTTCGTTCATCCAGAACAAAGGGAACGGGTTGCAGGAGAAAGTTTTACTCTGGTATCTCAGTCTGTTTCCTAGTGCCTTTTTGAAGTTCCTGCAGATTTCACTGTAAAACCGACTTGGAGCTAGTACCTCCCCATATATATGTATGGAGTGTAGTTTGCAAGTGAAAAGAAACTTTGTGTTCCCAACAAGCTAGGTAAAAGACGGCTTTCACACACACATATCTCTCAGAACTGAGCATGTGGAGAGACTTTCGTTCATCTAGCACAAAGGGAACGGGTTGCAGGAGAAACTTTTACTCTGGTTTCTCAGTCTGTTTCCTAGTGCCGGTTTGAAGTTCCTGTAGTTTTCACTGTAAAAGCGAGTTGGAGCTAGTACCTCCCCATATATATGTATGGAGTGGATTTTGCAAGTGAAAAGAAACTTTGTGTTCCCAACAAGCTTTGTGAAGGACGGCTTTCACACACACTTATCTCTCAGAACTGAGCATGTGGAGAGACGTTCGTTCATCTAGCACAAACGGAACGTGTTGCAGGAGAAACTTTTACTCTGGTTTCTCAGTCTGTTTCCTAATGCCGGTTTGCAGTTCCTGCAGTTTACACTGTAAAACCGAGTTGGAGTTAGTACCTCCCCATATATATGTATGGATTGGATTTTGCAACTGAAAAATAACTTTGTGTTCCCAACAAGCTAGGTGAAGGACTGCTTTCACACACACATATCTCTCAGAACTGAGCATGTGGAGACACATACGTTCATCTAGAACAAAGGGAACGAGTTGCAGGAGAAAGTTTTACTCTGGTTTCTCAGTCTGTTTCCTAGTGCCGGTTTGAAGTTCCTGCAGTTTTCAGTGTAAAACCGAGTTGGAGCTAGTACCTCCCCATATATATGTATGGAGTGGAGTTTGCAAGTGAAAAGAAACTTTGTGTTCCCAACAAGCTTGGTGAAGGACGGATTTCACACACACTTATCTCTCAGAACTGAGCATGTGGAGAGAAGTTCGTTCATCTAGAAAAAAGGGAACGTGTTGCAGGAGAAACTTTTACTCTGGTTTCTCAGTCTGTTTCCTAGTGCCGATTTGAAGTTCCTGCAGTTTGCACTGTAAAATCGAGTTGGAGCTAGTAACTCCCCTTATATATGTATGGAGTGGAGTTTGCAACTGAAAAGAAACTTTGTGTTCCCATCAAGCTAGTTGAAGATCGGCTTTCACACACACTTATCTCTCAGAACTGAGCATGTGGAGAGACATTCGTTCATCTAGCACAAAGGGAACGGGTTGCAGGAGAATCTTTTACTCTGGTTTCTCAGTCTGTTTCCTAGTGTAGGTTTGAAGTTCCTGCAGTTTTCACTGTAAAACCGAGTTGGAGCTAGTACCTCCCCATATATATGTATGGAGTGGAGTTTGCAAGTGAAAAGAAACTTTGTGTTCCCAACAAGCTTGGTGAAGGACGGATTTAACACACACTTATCTCTCAGAAATGAGCATGTGGAGAGACGTTCGTTCATCTAGAACAAAGGGAACGTGTTGCTAGAGAAACATATACTCTGGTTTCTCAGTCTGTTTCCTAGTGCCGGTTTGAAGTTCCTGCAGTTTTCCCTGTAAATCCGAGTTGGAGCTAGTACCTCCCCATATATATGTATGGAGTGCAGTTTGCAACTGAAAAGAAACTTTGTGTTCCCAACAAGCTAGGTGAAGGACGGGTTTCACACACACTTATCTCTCAGAACTGATCATGTGGAGAGACGTTCGTTCATCTAGCACAAAGTTAAAGGGTTGCAGGAGAAACTTTTACTCTGGTTTCTCAGTCTGTTTCCTAGTGCCGGTTTGAAGTTCCTGCAGTTTTCACTGTAAAACCGTGTTGGGGCTACTACCCCCCCATATATATGTATGGAGTGGTGTTTGCAAGTGAAAAGAAACTTTGTGTTCCCAACAAGCTAGGTGAAATACGGCTTTCACACACACTTATCTCTCAGAACTGAGCATGTGGAGAGACGTTCGTTCATCTAGCAAAAAGGGAACGTGTTTCGGGAGAAACTTTTTCTCTGTTTTCTCACTCTGTTTCCTAGTGCCGGTTTGAAGTTAATGCAGTTTGCACTGTAAAACAGAGTTGGAGCTAGTACCTCCCCATATATATGTATGGAGTGGAGTTTGCAACTGAAAAGAAACTATGTGTTCCCAACAAGCTAGTTGAAGGACGGATTTCACCCACACTTATCCCTCAGAACTGAGCATGTGGAGAGACGTTCGTTCATCTAGCACAAAGGGAAAGTGTTGCAGGAGAAACTTTTACTCTGGTTTCTCAAACTCTTTCCTAGTGCCGGTTTGAAGTTCCTGTAGTTTTCACTGTAAAACAGAGTTGGAGCTAGTACCTCCCCATATATATGTATGGAGTGGAGTTTGCAACTGAAAAGAAACTTTGTGTTCCGAACAAGATAGGTGAAGGACGGCTTTCACACACACTTATCTTTCAGAACTGAGCATGTGGAGAGACGTTCGTTCATCCAGAACAAAGGGAACGGGTTGCAGGAGAAACTTTTACTCTGGTATCTCAGTCTGTTTCCTAGTGCCTTTTTGAAGTTCCTGCAGATTTCACTGTAAAACCGACTTGGAGCTAGTACCTCCCCATATATATGTATGGAGTGTAGTTTGGAAGTGAAAAGAAACTTTGTGTACCCAACAAGCTAGGTAAAAGACGGCTTTCACACACACTTATCTCTCAGAACTGAGCGTGTGGAGAGACATTCGTTCATCTAGCACAAAGGGAACGGGTTGCAGGGGAAACTTTTACTCTGGTTTCTCAGTCTGTTTCCTAGTGCCGGTTTGAAGTTCCTGTATTTTTCACTGTAAAAGCGAGTTGGAGCTTGTACCTCCCCATATATATGTATGGAGTGGAGTTTGCAAGTGAAAAGAAACTTTGTGTTCCCAACAAGCTTTGTGAAGGACGGCTTTCACACACACTTATCTCTCAGAACTGAGCATGTGGAGAGACGTTCGTTCATCAAGCACAAAGGGAACGGTTTGCAGCAGAAACTTTTACTCTGGTTTCTCAGTCTGTTTCCTAGTGCTGGTTTGAAATTCCTGCAGTTTTCACTGTATAAACCGAGTTGGAGCTAGTACCTCCCCATATATATGTATGGAGTGGTGTTTGCAACTGAAAAGAAACTATGTGTTCCCAACAAGCTAGGTGAAGGACGGCTTTCACACACACTTATCTCTCAGAACTGAGCATGTGGAGAGACGTTCGTTCATCTAGCACAAAGGGAACGTGTTGCAGGAGAAAATTTTACTCTGGTTTCTCAGTCTGTTTCCTAGTGCCGGTTTGAAGTTCCTGCAGTTTTCACTGTAAAACCGAGTTGGAGCTAGGACCTCCCCATATATATGTATGGAGTGGAGTTTGCATCTGAAAAGAAACTTTGTGTTCCCAACAAGCTAGGTGAAGGGCGGCTTTCACACACAATTATCTCACAGAACTGAGAATGTGGAGAGACGTTCATTCATTAAGAACAAAGGGAACGGGTTGCAGGAGAAAGTTTTACTCTGGTATCTCAGTCTGTTTCCTAGTGCCGGTTTGAAGTTCCTGCAGATTTCACTGTAAAACCGAGTTGGAGCTAGTACCTCCCCATATATATGTATGGAGTGGAGTTTGCAACTGAAAAGAAACTTTGTGTTCCCAACAAGCTAGGTGAAAGACGGCTTTCACACACATTTATCTCTCAGAATTGAGCATGTGGAGAGACATTCGTTCATCTAGCACAAAGGGAACGGGTTGCAGGAGAATCTTTTACTCTGGTTTCTCAGTCTGTTTCCTAGTGTAGGTATGAAGTTCCTGCAGTTTTCACTGTTAAACCGAGTTGGAGCTTGTACCTCCCCATATATATGTATGGAGTGGAGTTTGCAAGTGAAAAGAAACTTTGTGTTCCCAACAAGCTTGGTGAAGGACGGATTTCACACACACTTATCTCTCAGAACTGAGCATGTGGAGAGAAGTTCGTTCATCTAGAAAAAAGGGAACGTGTTGCAGGAGAAACTTTTACTCTGGTTTCTCAGTCTGTTTCCTAGTGCCGATTTGAAGTTCCTGCAGTTTGCACTGTAAAATCGAGTTGGAGCTAGTAACACCCCTTATATATGTATGGAGTGGAGTTTGCAACTGAAAAGAAACTTTGTGTTCCCATCAAGCTAGTTGAAGATCGGCTTTCACACACACTTATCTCTCAGAACTGAGCATGTGGAGAGACGTTCGTTCATCCAGAACAAAGGGAACGGGTTGCAGGAGAAAGTTTTACTCTGGTATCTCAGTCTGTTTCCTAGTGCCTTTTTGAAGTTCCTGCAGATTTCACTGTAAAACCGACTTGGAGCTAGTACCTCCCCATATATATGTATGGAGTGTAGTTTGCAAGTGAAAAGAAACTTTGTGTTCCCAACAAGCTAGGTAAAAGACGGCTTTCACACACACATATCTCTCAGAACTGAGCATGTGGAGAGACTTTCGTTCATCTAGCACAAAGGGAACGGGTTGCAGGAGAAACTTTTACTCTGGTTTCTCAGTCTGTTTCCTAGTGCCGGTTTGAAGTTCCTGTAGTTTTCACTGTAAAAGCGAGTTGGAGCTAGTACCTCCCCATATATATGTATGGAGTGGAGTTTGCAAGTGAAAAGAAACTTTGTGTTCCCAACAAGCTTTGTGAAGGACGGCTTTCACACACACTTATCTCTCAGAACTGAGCATGTGGAGAGACGTTCGTTCATCTAGCACAAACGGAACGTGTTGCAGGAGAAACTTTTACTCTGGTTTCTCAGTCTGTTTCCTAGTGCCGGTTTGCAGTTCCTGCAGTTTACACTGTAAAACCGAGTTGGAGTTAGTACCTCCCCATATATATGTATGGATTGGATTTTGCAACTGAAAAATAACTTTGTGTTCCCAACAAGCTAGGTGAAGGACTGCTTTCACACACACATATCTCTCAGAACTGAGCATGTGGAGACACATACGTTCATCTAGAACAAAGGGAACGAGTTGCAGGAGAAAGTTTTACTCTGGTTTCTCAGTCTGTTTCCTAGTGCCGGTTTGAATTTCCTGCAGTTTTCAGTGTAAAACCGAGTTGGAGCTAGTACCTCCCCATATATATGTATGGAGTGGAGTTTGCAACTGAAAAGAAACTTTGTGTTCCCAACAAGCTAGGTGAAGGACGGCTTTCACACACACTTCTCTCTCAGAACTGAGCATGTGGAGAGACGTTCGTTCATCTAGCACAAAGGGAACGTGTTGCAGGAGAAACTTTTACTCTGGTTTCTCAGTCTGTTTCCTAGTGCCGGTTTGAAGTTCCTGCAGTTTTCACTGTAAATCCGAGTTGGAGCTAGTACCTCCCCATATATATGTATGGAGTGGAATTTGCATCTGAAAAGAAACTTTGTGTTCCCAACAAGCTAGGTGAATGGCGGCTTTCACACACAATTATCTCACAGAACTGAGCATGTGGAGAGACGTTCGTTCATCCAGAACAAATGAACGGGTTGCAGGAGAAAGTTTTACTCTGGTATCTCAGTCTGTTTCCTAGTGCCGGTTTGAAGTTCCTGCAGATTTCACTGTAAAACCGACTTGGAGCTAGTACCTCCCCATTTATATGTATGGAGTGGAGTTTGCAACTGAAAAGAAACTTTGTGTTCCCAACATGCTAGGTGAAAGATGGCTTTCACACACACTTATCTCTCAGAATTGAGCATGTGGAGAGACATTCGTTCATCTAGCACAAAGGGAACGGGTTGCAGGAGAATCTTTTACTCTGGTTTCTCAGTCTGTTTCCTAGTGTAGGTTTGAAGTTCCTGCAGTTTTCACTGTAAAACCGAGTTGGAGCTAGTACCTCCCCATATATATGTATGGAGTGGAGTTTGCAAGTGAAAAGAAACTTTGTGTTCCCAACAAGCTTGGTGAAGGACGGATTTAACACACACTTATCTCTCAGAAATGAGCATGTGGAGAGACGTTCGTTCATCTAGAACAAAGGGAACGTGTTGCTAGAGAAACATATACTCTGGTTTCTCAGTCTGTTTCCTAGTGCCGGTTTGAAGTTCCTGCAGTTTTCCCTGTAAATCCGAGTTGGAGCTAGTACCTCCCCATATATATGTATGGAGTGCAGTTTGCAACTGAAAAGAAACTTTGTGTTCCCAACAAGCTAGGTGAAGGACGGCTTTCACACACACTAATCTCTCAGAACTTAACATGTGGAGAGACGTTCGTTCATCTAGAACAAAGGGAAAGGGTTGCAGGAGAAAGTTTTACTCTGATTTCTCAGTCTGTTTCCTAGTGCCGATTTGAAGTTCCTGCAGTTTGCACTGTAAAATCGTGTTGGAGCTAGTAACTCCCCTTATATATGTATGGAGTGGAGATTGCAACTGAGAAGAAACTTTGTGTTCCCATCAAGCTAGTTGAAGATCGGCTTTCACAGACACTTATCTCTCAGTACTGAGCATGTGGAGACACGTTCGTTCATCTAGCACAAACGGAACGGGTTGCAGTAGAAACTTTTACTCTGGATTCTCAGTCTGTTTCCTAGTGCCGGTTTGAAGTTCCTGCAGTTTTCACTGTAAAACCGTGTTGGAGCTAGTACCTCCCCATATATATGTATGGAGTGGAGTTTGCAAGTGAAAAGAAACTTTGTGTTCCCAACAAGCTAGGTGAAGGACGGGTTTCACACACACTTATCTCTCAGAACTGATCATGTGGAGAGACGTTCGTTCATCTAGCACAAAGTTAAAGGGTTGCAGGAGAAACTTTTACTCTGGTTTCTCAGTCTGTTTCCTAGTGCCGGTTTGAAGTTCCTGCAGTTTTCACTGTAAAACCGAGTTGGGGCTACTACCCCCCCATATATATGTATGGAGTGGTGTTTGCAAGTGAAAAGAAACTTTGTGTTCCCAACAAGCTAGGTGAAATACGGCTTTCACACACACTTATCTCTCAGAACTGAGCATGTGGAGAGACGTTCGTTCATCTAGCAAAAAGGGAACGTGTTTCGGGAGAAACTTTTTCTCTGTTTTCTCACTCTGTTTCCTAGTGCCGGTTTGAAGTTAATGCAGTTTGCACTGTAAAACAGAGTTGGAGCTAGTACCTCCCCATATATATGTATGGAGTGGAGTTTGCAACTGAAAAGAAACTATGTGTTCCCAACAAGCTAGTTGAAGGACGGATTTCACCCACACTTATCCCTCAGAACTGAGCATGTGGAGAGACGTTCGTTCATCTAGCACAAAGGGAAAGTGTTGCAGGAGAAACTTTTACTCTGGTTTCTCAAACTCTTTCCTAGTGCCGGTTTGAAGTTCCTGTAGTTTTCACTGTAAAACAGAGTTGGAGCTAGTACCTCCCCATATATATGTATGGAGTGGAATTTGCATCTGAAAAGAAACTTTGTGTTCCCAACAAGCTAGGTGCATGGCGGCTTTCACACACAATTATCTCACAGAACTGAGCATGTGGAGAGACGTTCGTTCATCCAGAACAAATGAACGGGTTGCAGGAGAAAGTTTTACTCTGGTATCTCAGTCTGTTTCCTAGTGCCGGTTTGAAGTTCCTGCAGATTTCACTGTAAAACCGACTTGGAGCTAGTACCTCCCCATATATATGTATGGAGTGTAGTTTGCAAGTGAAAAGAAACTTTGTGTTCCCAACAAGCTAGGTAAAAGACGGCTTTCACACACACATATCTCTCAGAACTGAGCATGTGGAGAGACTTTCGTTCATCTAGCACAAAGGGAACGGGTTGCAGGAGAAACTTTTACTCTGGTTTCTCAGTCTGTTTCCTAGTGCCGGTTTGAAGTTCCTGTAGTTTTCACTGTAAAAGCGAGTTGGAGCTAGTACCTCCCCATATATATGTATGGAGTGGAGTTTGCAAGTGAAAAGAAACTTTGTGTTCCCAACAAGCTTTGTGAAGGACGGCTTTCACACACACTTATCTCTCAGAACTGAGCATGTGGAGAGACGTTCGTTCATCTAGCACAAACGGAACGTGTTGCAGGAGAAACTTTTACTCTGGTTTCTCAGTCTGTTTCCTAGTGCCGGTTTGCAGTTCCTGCAGTTTACACTGTAAAACCGAGTTGGAGTTAGTACCTCCCCATATATATGTATGGATTGGATTTTGCAACTGAAAAATAACTTTGTGTTCCCAACAAGCTAGGTGAAGGACTGCTTTCACACACACATATCTCTCAGAACTGAGCATGTGGAGACACATACGTTCATCTAGAACAAAGGGAACGAGTTGCAGGAGAAAGTTTTACTCTGGTTTCTCAGTCTGTTTCCTAGTGCCGGTTTGAATTTCCTGCAGTTTTCAGTGTAAAACCGAGTTGGAGCTAGTACCTCCCCATATATATGTATGGAGTGGAGTTTGCAACTGAAAAGAAACTTTGTGTTCCCAACAAGCTAGGTGAAGGACGGCTTTCACACACACTTCTCTCTCAGAACTGAGCATGTGGAGAGACGTTCGTTCATCTAGCACAAAGGGAACGTGTTGCAGGAGAAACTTTTACTCTGGTTTCTCAGTCTGTTTCCTAGTGCCGGTTTGAAGTTCCTGCAGTTTTCACTGTAAAACCGAGTTGGAGCTAGTACCTCCCCATATATATGTATGGAGTGGAATTTGCATCTGAAAAGAAACTTTGTGTTCCCAACAAGCTAGGTGAATGGCGGCTTTCACACACAATTATCTCACAGAACTGAGCATGTGGAGAGACGTTCGTTCATCCAGAACAAATGAACGGGTTGCAGGAGAAAGTTTTACTCTGGTATCTCAGTCTGTTTCCTAGTGCCGGTTTGAAGTTCCTGCAGATTTCACTGTAAAACCGACTTGGAGCTAGTACCTCCCCATTTATATGTATGGAGTGGAGTTTGCAACTGAAAAGAAACTTTGTGTTCCCAACATGCTAGGTGAAAGATGGCTTTCACACACACTTATCTCTCAGAATTGAGCATGTGGAGAGACATTCGTTCATCTAGCACAAAGGGAACGGGTTGCAGGAGAATCTTTTACTCTGGTTTCTCAGTCTGTTTCCTAGTGTAGGTTTGAAGTTCCTGCAGTTTTCACTGTAAAACCGAGTTGGAGCTAGTACCTCCCCATATATATGTATGGAGTGGAGTTTGCAAGTGAAAAGAAACTTTGTGTTCCCAACAAGCTTGGTGAAGGACGGATTTAACACACACTTATCTCTCAGAAATGAGCATGTGGAGAGACGTTCGTTCATCTAGAACAAAGGGAACGTGTTGCTAGAGAAACATATACTCTGGTTTCTCAGTCTGTTTCCTAGTGCCGGTTTGAAGTTCCTGCAGTTTTCCCTGTAAATCCGAGTTGGAGCTAGTACCTCCCCATATATATGTATGGAGTGCAGTTTGCAACTGAAAAGAAACTTTGTGTTCCCAACAAGCTAGGTGAAGGACGGCTTTCACACACACTAATCTCTCAGAACTTAACATGTGGAGAGACGTTCGTTCATCTAGAACAAAGGGAAAGGGTTGCAGGAGAAAGTTTTACTCTGATTTCTCAGTCTGTTTCCTAGTGCCGATTTGAAGTTCCTGCAGTTTGCACTGTAAAATCGTGTTGGAGCTAGTAACTCCCCTTATATATGTATGGAGTGGAGATTGCAACTGAGAAGAAACTTTGTGTTCCCATCAAGCTAGTTGAAGATCGGCTTTCACAGACACTTATCTCTCAGTACTGAGCATGTGGAGACACGTTCGTTCATCTAGCACAAACGGAACGGGTTGCAGTAGAAACTTTTACTCTGGATTCTCAGTCTGTTTCCTAGTGCCGGTTTGAAGTTCCTGCAGTTTTCACTGTAAAACCGTGTTGGAGCTAGTACCTCCCCATATATATGTATGGAGTGGAGTTTGCAAGTGAAAAGAAACTTTGTGTTCCCAACAAGCTAGGTGAAGGACGGGTTTCACACACACTTATCTCTCAGAACTGATCATGTGGAGAGACGTTCGTTCATCTAGCACAAAGTTAAAGGGTTGCAGGAGAAACTTTTACTCTGGTTTCTCAGTCTGTTTCCTAGTGCCGGTTTGAAGTTCCTGCAGTTTTCACTGTAAAACCGAGTTGGGGCTACTACCCCCCCATATATATGTATGGAGTGGTGTTTGCAAGTGAAAAGAAACTTTGTGTTCCCAACAAGCTAGGTGAAATACGGCTTTCACACACACTTATCTCTCAGAACTGAGCATGTGGAGAGACGTTCGTTCATCTAGCAAAAAGGGAACGTGTTTCGGGAGAAACTTTTTCTCTGTTTTCTCACTCTGTTTCCTAGTGCCGGTTTGAAGTTAATGCAGTTTGCACTGTAAAACAGAGTTGGAGCTAGTACCTCCCCATATATATGTATGGAGTGGAGTTTGCAACTGAAAAGAAACTATGTGTTCCCAACAAGCTAGTTGAAGGACGGATTTCACCCACACTTATCCCTCAGAACTGAGCATGTGGAGAGACGTTCGTTCATCTAGCACAAAGGGAAAGTGTTGCAGGAGAAACTTTTACTCTGGTTTCTCAAACTCTTTCCTAGTGCCGGATTGAAGTTCCTGTAGTTTTCACTGTAAAACAGAGTTGGAGCTAGTACCTCCCCATATATATGTATGGAGTGGAATTTGCATCTGAAAAGAAACTTTGTGTTCCCAACAAGCTAGGTGAATGGCGGCTTTCACACACAATTATCTCACAGAACTGAGCATGTGGAGAGACGTTCGTTCATCCAGAACAAATGAACGGGTTGCAGGAGAAAGTTTTACTCTGGTATCTCAGTCTGTTTCCTAGTGCCGGTTTGAAGTTCCTGCAGATTTCACTGTAAAACCGACTTGGAGCTAGTACCTCCCCATTTATATGTATGGAGTGGAGTTTGCAACTGAAAAGAAACTTTGTGTTCCCAACATGCTAGGTGAAAGATGGCTTTCACACACACTTATCTCTCAGAATTGAGCATGTGGAGAGACATTCGTTCATCTAGCACAAAGGGAACGGGTTGCAGGAGAATCTTTTACTCTGGTTTCTCAGTCTGTTTCCTAGTGTAGGTTTGAAGTTCCTGCAGTTTTCACTGTAAAACCGAGTTGGAGCTAGTACCTCCCCATATATATGTATGGAGTGGAGTTTGCAAGTGAAAAGAAACTTTGTGTTCCCAACAAGCTTGGTGAAGGACGGATTTAACACACACTTATCTCTCAGAAATGAGCATGTGGAGAGACGTTCGTTCATCTAGAACAAAGGGAACGTGTTGCTAGAGAAACATATACTCTGGTTTCTCAGTCTGTTTCCTAGTGCCGGTTTGAAGTTCCTGCAGTTTTCCCTGTAAATCCGAGTTGGAGCTAGTACCTCCCCATATATATGTATGGAGTGCAGTTTGCAACTGAAAAGAAACTTTGTGTTCCCAACAAGCTAGGTGAAGGACGGCTTTCACACACACTAATCTCTCAGAACTTAACATGTGGAGAGACGTTCGTTCATCTAGAACAAAGGGAAAGGGTTGCAGGAGAAAGTTTTACTCTGATTTCTCAGTCTGTTTCCTAGTGCCGATTTGAAGTTCCTGCAGTTTGCACTGTAAAATCGTGTTGGAGCTAGTAACTCCCCTTATATATGTATGGAGTGGAGATTGCAACTGAGAAGAAACTTTGTGTTCCCATCAAGCTAGTTGAAGATCGGCTTTCACAGACACTTATCTCTCAGTACTGAGCATGTGGAGACACGTTCGTTCATCTAGCACAAACGGAACGGGTTGCAGTAGAAACTTTTACTCTGGATTCTCAGTCTGTTTCCTAGTGCCGGTTTGAAGTTCCTGCAGTTTTCACTGTAAAACCGAGTTGGGGCTACTACCCCCCCATATATATGTATGGAGTGGTGTTTGCAAGTGAAAAGAAACTTTGTGTTCCCAACAAGCTAGGTGAAATACGGCTTTCACACACACTTATCTCTCAGAACTGAGCATGTGGAGAGACGTTCGTTCATCTAGCAAAAAGGGAACGTGTTTCGGGAGAAACTTTTTCTCTGTTTTCTCACTCTGTTTCCTAGTGCCGGTTTGAAGTTAATGCAGTTTGCACTGTAAAACAGAGTTGGAGCTAGTACCTCCCCATATATATGTATGGAGTGGAGTTTGCAACTGAAAAGAAACTATGTGTTCCCAACAAGCTAGTTGAAGGACGGATTTCACCCACACTTATCCCTCAGAACTGAGCATGTGGAGAGACGTTCGTTCATCTAGCACAAAGGGAAAGTGTTGCAGGAGAAACTTTTACTCTGGTTTCTCAAACTCTTTCCTAGTGCCGGTTTGAAGTTCCTGTAGTTTTCACTGTAAAACAGAGTTGGAGCTAGTACCTCCCCATATATATGTATGGAGTGGAGTTTGCAACTGAAAAGAAACTTTGTGTTCCGAACAAGATAGGTGAAGGACGGCTTTCACACACACTTATCTTTCAGAACTGAGCATGTGGAGAGACGTTCGTTCATCCAGAACAAAGGGAACGGGTTGCAGGAGAAACTTTTACTCTGGTATCTCAGTCTGTTTCCTAGTGCCTTTTTGAAGTTCCTGCAGATTTCACTGTAAAACCGACTTGGAGCTAGTACCTCCCCATATATATGTATGGAGTGTAGTTTGGAAGTGAAAAGAAACTTTGTGTACCCAACAAGCTAGGTAAAAGACGGCTTTCACACACACTTATCTCTCAGAACTGAGCGTGTGGAGAGACATTCGTTCATCTAGCACAAAGGGAACGGGTTGCAGGGGAAACTTTTACTCTGGTTTCTCAGTCTGTTTCCTAGTGCCGGTTTGAAGTTCCTGTATTTTTCACTGTAAAAGCGAGTTGGAGCTTGTACCTCCCCATATATATGTATGGAGTGGAGTTTGCAAGTGAAAAGAAACTTTGTGTTCCCAACAAGCTTTGTGAAGGACGGCTTTCACACACACTTATCTCTCAGAACTGAGCATGTGGAGAGACGTTCGTTCATCAAGCACAAAGGGAACGGTTTGCAGCAGAAACTTTTACTCTGGTTTCTCAGTCTGTTTCCTAGTGCTGGTTTGAAATTCCTGCAGTTTTCACTGTATAAACCGAGTTGGAGCTAGTACCTCCCCATATATATGTATGGAGTGGAGTTTGCAACTGAAAAGAAACTATGTGTTCCCAACAATCTAGGTGAAGGACGGCTTTCACACACACTTATCTCTCAGAACTGAGCATGTGGAGAGACGTTCGTTCATCTAGCTCAAACGGAACGTGTTGCAGGAGAAACTTTTACTCTGGTTTCTCAGTCTGTTTCCTATTGCCGGTTTGAAGTTCCTGCAGTTTAAACTGTAAAACCGAGTTGGAGTTAGTACCTCCCCATATATATGTATGGAGTGGATTTTGCAACTGAAAAATAACTTTGTGTTCCCAACAAGCTAGGTGAAGGACGGCTTTCACACACACATATCTCTCAGAACTGAGCATGTGTAGAGACGTACGTTCATCTAGAACAAATGGAACGAGTTGCAGGAGAAAGTTTTACTCTGGTTTCTCAGTCTGTTTCCTAGTGCCGTTTTGAAGTTCCTGCACTTTTCAGTGTAAAACCGAGTTGGAGCTAGTACCTCCCCATATATATGTATGGAGTGGATTTTGCAACTGAAAAGAAACTTTGTGTTCCCAACAAGCTAGGTGAAGGACGGCTTTCACACACAATTCTCTCTCAGAACTGAGCATGTGGAGAGACGGTCGTTCATCTAGCACAAAGGGAACGTGTTGCAGGAGAAACTTTTACTCTGGTTTCTCAGTCTGTTTCCTAGTGCCGGTTTGAAGTTCCTGCAGTTTTCACTGTAAAACCGAGTTGGAGCTAGAACCTCCCCATATATATGTATGGAGTGGAGTTTGCATCTGAAAAGAAACTTTGTGTTCCCAACAAGCTAGGTGAAGGGCGGCTTTCACACACAATTATCTCACAGAACTGAGCATGTGGAGAGACGTTCATTCATCCAGAACAAATGGAACGGGTTGCAGGAGAAAGTTTTACTCTGGTATCTCAGTCTGTTTCCTAGTGCCGGTTTGAAGTTCTTGCAGATTTCACTGTAAAACCGAGTTGGAGCTAGTACCTCCCCATATATATGTATGGAGTGGAGTTTGCAACTGAAAAGAAACTTTGTGTTCCCAACAAGCTAGGTGAAAGACGGCTTTCACACACATTTATCTCTCAGAATTGAGCATGTGGAGAGACATTCGTTCATCTAGCACAAAGGGAACGGGTTGCAGGAGAATCTTTTACTCTGGTTTCTCAGTCTGCTTCCTAGTGTAGGTTTGAAGTTCCTGCAGTTTTCACTGTAAAACCGAGTTGGAGCTTGTACCTCCCCATATATATGTATGGAGTGGAGTTTGCAAGTGAAAAGAAACTTTGTGTTCCCAACAAGCTTGGTGAAGGACGGATTTCACACACACTTATCTCTCAGAACTGAGCATGTGGAGAGAAGTTCGTTCATCTAGAACAAAGGGAACGTGTTGCAGGAGAAACTTTTACTCTGGTTTCTCAGTCTGTTTCCTAGTGCCGGTTTGAATTTCCTGCAGTTTTCCCTGTAAATCCGAGTTGGAGCTAGTACCTCCCCATATATATGTATGGAGTGGAGTTTGGAACTGAAAAGAAACTTTGTGTTCCCAACAAGCTAGGTGAAGGACGGCTTTCACACACACTTATCTCTCAGAACTTAACATGTGGAGAGACGTTCGTTCATCTAGAACAAAGGGAAAGGGTTGCAGGAGAAAGTTTTACTCTGGTTTCTCAGTCTGTTTCCTAGTGCCGATTTGAAGTTCCTGCAGTTTGCACTGTAAAATCGAGTTGGAGCTTGTAACCCCCCTTATATATGTATGGAGTGGAGTTTGCAACTGAAAAGAAACTTTGTGTTCCCATCAAGCTAGTTGAAGATCGGCTTTCACACACACTTATCTCTCAGAACTGAGCATGTGGAGAGACGTTCGTTCATCTAGCAAAAAGGGAACGTGTTTCGGGAGAAACTTTTTCTCTGTTTTCTCACTCTGTTTCCTAGTGCCGGTTTGAAGTTAATGCAGTTTGCACTGTAAAACAGAGTTGGAGCTAGTACCTCCCCATATATATGTATGGAGTGGAGTTTGCAACTGAAAAGAAACTATGTGTTCCCAACAAGCTAGTTGAAGGACGGATTTCACCCACACTTATCCCTCAGAACTGAGCATGTGGAGAGACGTTCGTTCATCTAGCACAAAGGGAAAGTGTTGCAGGAGAAACTTTTACTCTGGTTTCTCAATCTCTTTCCTAGTGCCGGTTTGAAGTTCCTGTAGTTTTCACTGTAAAACAGAGTTGGAGCTAGTACCTCCCCATATATATGTATGGAGTGGAGTTTGCAACTGAAAAGAAACTTTGTGTTCCGAACAAGCTAGGTGAAGGACGGCTTTCACACACACTTATCTTTCAGAACTGAGCATGTGGAGAGACGTTCGTTCATCCAGAACAAAGGGAACGGGTTGCAGGAGAAACTTGTACTCTGGTATCTCAGTCTGTTTCCTAGTGCCTTTTTGAAGTTCCTGCAGATTTCACTGTAAAACCGACTTGGAGCTAGTACCTCCCCATATATATGTATGGAGTGTAGTTTGCAAGTGAAAAGAAACTTTGTGTACCCAACAAGCTAGGTAAAAGGCAGCATTCACACACACTTATCTCTCAGAACTGAGCGTGTGGAGAGACATTCGTTCATCTAGCACAAAGGGAACGGCTTGCAGGAGAAACTTTTACTCTGGTTTCTCAGTCTGTTTCCTAGTGCCGGTTTGAAGTTCCTGTATTTTTCACTGTAAAACAGAGTTGGAGCTAGTACCTCCCCATATATATGTATGGAGTGGAGTTTGCAACTGAAAAGAAACTTTGTGTTCCGAACAAGCTAGGTGAAGGACGGCTTTCACACACACTTATCTTTCAGAACTGAGCATGTGGAGAGACGTTCGTTCATCCAGAACAAAGGGAACGGGTTGCAGGAGAAACTTTTACTCTGGTATCTCAGTCTGTTTCCTAGTGCCTTTTTGAAGTTCCTGCAGATTTCACTGTAAAACCGACTTGGAGCTAGTACCTCCCCATATATATGTATGGAGTGTAGTTTGCAAGTGAAAAGAAACTTTGTGTACCCAACAAGCTAGGTAAAAGGCAGCATTCACACACACTTATCTCTCAGAACTGAGCGTGTGGAGAGACATTCGTTCATCTAGCACAAAGGGAACGGGTTGCAGGAGAAACTTTTACTCTGGTTTCTCAGTCTGTTTCCTAGTGCCGTTTTGAAGTTCCTGCACTTTTCAGTGTAAAACCGAGTTGGAGCTAGTACCTCCCCATATATATGTATGGAGTGGATTTTGCAACTGAAAAGAAACTTTGTGTTCCCAACAAGCTAGGTGAAGGACGGCTTTCACACACACTTCTCTCTCAGAACTGAGCATGTGGAGAGACGTTCGTTCATCTAGCACAAAGGGAACGTGTTGCAGGAGAAACTTTTACTCTGGTTTCTCAGTCTGTTTCCTAGTGCCGGTTTGAAGTTCCTGCAGTTTTCACTGTAAAACCGAGTTGGAGCTAGAACCTCCCCATATATATGTATGGAGTGGAGTTTGCGTCTGAAAAGAAACTTTGTGTTCCCAACAAGCTAGGTGAAGGGCGGCTTTCACACACAATTATCTCACAGAACTGAGCATGTGGAGAGACGTTCATTCATCCAGAACAAAGGGAACGGGTTGCAGGAGAAAGTTTTACTCTGGTATCTCAGTCTGTTTCCTAGTGCCGGTTTGAAGTTCCTGCAGATTTCACTGTAAAACCGAGTTGGAGCTAGTACCTCCCCATATATATGTATGGAGTGGAGTTTGCAACTGAAAAGAAACTTTGTGTTCCCAACAAGCTAGGTGAAAGACGGCTTTCACACACATTTATCTCTCAGAATTGAGCATGTGGAGAGACATTCGTTCATCTAGCACAAAGGGAACGGGTTGCAGGAGAATCTTTTACTCTGGTTTCTCAGTCTGTTTCCTAGTGTAGGTTTGAAGTTCCTGCAGTTTTCACTGTAAAACCGAGTTGGAGCTTGTACCTCCCCATATATATGTATGGAGTGGAGTTTGCAAGTGAAAAGAAACTTTGTGTTCCCAACAAGCTTGGTGAAGGACGGATTTCACACACACTTATCTCTCAGAACTGAGCATGTGGAGAGAAGTTCGTTCATCTAGAACAAAGGGAACGTGTTGCAGGAGAAACTTTTACTCTGGATTCTCAGTCTGTTTCCTAGTGCCGGTTTGAAGTTCCTGCAGTTTTCCCTGTAAATCCGAGTTGGAGCTGGTACCTCCCCATATATATGTATGGAGTGGAGTTTGGAACTGAAAAGAAACTTTGTGTTCCCAACAAGCTAGGTGAAGGACGGCATTCACACACACTTATCTCTCAGAACTTAACATGTGGAGAGACGTTCGTTCATCTAGAACAAAGGGAAAGGGTTGCAGGAGAAAGTTTTACTCTGGTTTCTCAGTCTGTTTCCTAGTGCCGATTTGAAGTTCCTGCAGTTTGCACTGTAAAATCGAGTTGGAGCTAGTAACTCCCCTTATATATGTATGGAGTGGAGTTTGCAACTGAAAAGAAACTTTGTGTTCCCATCAAGCTAGTTGAAGATCGGCTTTCACACACACTTGTCTCTCAGAACTGAGCATGTGGAGAGACGTTCGTTCATCCAGAACAAAGGGAACGGGTTGCAGGAGAAAGTTTTACTCTGGTATCTCAGTCTGTTTCCTAGTGCCTTTTTGAAGTTCCTGCAGATTTCACTGTAAAACCGACTTGGAGCTAGTACCTCCCCATATATATGTATGGAGTGTAGTTTGCTAGTGAAAAGAAACTTTGTGTTCCCAACAAGCTAGGTAAAAGACGGCTTTCACACACACATATGTCTCAGAACTGAGCATGTGGAGAGACATTCGTTCATCTAGCACAAAGGGAACGGGTTGCAGGGGAAACTTTTACTCTGGTTTCTCAGTCTGTTTCCTAGTGCCGGTTTGAAGTTCCTGTAGTTTTCACTGTAAAAGCGAGTTGGAGCTAGTACCTCCCCATATATATGTATGGAGTGGAGTTTGCAAGTGAAAAGAAACTTTGTGTTCCCAACAAGCTTTGTGAAGGACGGCTTTCACACACACTTATCTCTCAGAACTGAGCATGTGGAGAGACGTTCGTTCATCTAGCACAAACGGAACGTGTTGCAGGAGAAACTTTTACTCTGGTTTCTCAGTCTGTTTCCTAGTGCCGGTTTGCAGTTCCTGCAGTTTACACTGTAAAACCGAGTTGGAATTAGTACCTCCCCATATATATGTATGGATTGGATTTTGCAACTGAAAAATAACTTTGTGTTCCCAACAAGCTAGGTGAAGGACTGCTTTCACACACACATATCTCTCAGAACTGAGCATGTGGAGACACATACGTTCATCTAGAACAAAGGGAACGAGTTGCAGGAGAAAGTTTTACTCTGGTTTCTCAGTCTGTTTCCTAGTGCCGGTTTGAAGTTCCTGCAGTTTTCACTGTAAAACCGAGTTGGAGTTAGTACCTCCCCATATATATGTATGGAGTGGAATTTGCATCTGAAAAGAAACTTTGTGTTCCCAACAAGCTAGGTGAATGGCGGCTTTCACACACAATTATCTCACAGAACTGAGCATGTGGAGAGACGTTCGTTCATCCAGAACAAATGAACGGGTTGCAGGAGAAAGTTTTACTCTGGTATTTCAGTCTGTTTCCTAGTGCCGGTTTGAAGTTCCTGCAGATTTCACTGTAAAACCGACTTGGAGCTAGTACCTCCCCATTTATATGTATGGAGTGGAGTTTGCAACTGAAAAGAAACTTTGTTTTCCCAACATGCTAGGTGAAAGATGGCTTTCACACACACTTATCTCTCAGAATTGAGCATGTGGAGAGACATTCGTTCATCTAGCACAAAGGGAACGGTTTGCAGGAGAATCTTTTACTCTGGTTTCTCAGTCTGTTTCCTAGTGTAGGTTTGAAGTTCCTGCAGATTTCACTGTAAAACCGAGTTGGAGCTTGTACCTCCCCATATATATGTATGGAGTGGAGTTTGCAAGTGAAAAGAAACTTTGTGTTCCCAACAAGCTAGGTGAAGGACGGGTTTCACACACACTTATCTCTCAGAACTGATCATGTGGAGAGACGTTCGTTCATCTAGCACAAAGTTAAAGGGTTGCAGGAGAAACTTTTACTCTGGTTTCTCAGTCTGTTTCCTAGTGCCGGTTTGAAGTTCCTGCAGTTTTCACTGTAAAACCGAGTTGGGGCTACTACCCCCCCATATATATGTATGGAGTGGTGTTTGCAACTGAAAAGAAACTTTGTGTTCCCAACAAGCTAGGTGAAATACGGCTTTCACACACACTTATCTCTCAGAACTGAGCATGTGGAGAGACGTTCGTTCATCTAGCAAAAAGGGAACGTGTTTCTGGAGAAACATTTTCTCTGTTTTCTCACTCTGTTTCCTAGTGCCGGTTTGAAGTTAATGCAGTTTGCACTGTAAAACAGAGTTGGAGCTAGTACCTCCCCATATATATGAATGGAGTGGAGTTTGCAACTGAAAAGAAACTATGTGTTCCCAACAAGCTAGTTGAAGGACGGATTTCACCCACACTTATCCCTCAGAACTGAGCATGTGGAGAGACGTTCGTTCATCTAGCACAAAGGGAACGGGTTGCAGGAGAAACTTTTACTCTGGTTTCTCAGTTTGTTTCCTAGTGCCGTTTTGAAGTTCCTGCAGTTTTCACTGTAAAACAGAGTTGGAGCTAGTACCTCCCCATATATATGTATGGAGTGGAGTTTGCAACTGAAAAGAAACTTTGTGTTCCCAACAAGCTAGGTGAAAGACGGCTTTCACACACACTTATCTCTCAGAACTGAGCATGTGGAGAGACGTTCGTTCATCTAGCACAAAGGGAACGGGTTGCAGGAGAAACCTTTACTTTGGTTTCTCAGTCTGTTTCCAAGTGCCGGTTTGAAGTACCTGCAGTTTTCACTGTAAAACCGAGTTGGAGCTAGAACCTCCCCATATATATGTATGGAGTGGAGTTTGCAAGTGAAAAGAAACTTTGTGTTCCCAACAAGCTTGGTGAAGGACGGCTTTCACACACACTTATCTCTCAGAACTGAGCATGTGGAGAGACGTTCGTTCATCTAGCACAAAGGGAACGTGTTGCAGGAGAAACTTTTACTCTGGTTTCTCAGTCTGTTTCCTAGTGCCGGTTTGAAGTTCCTGCAGTTTTCACTGTAAAACCGTGTTGGAGCTAGTAACTCCCCTTATATATGTATGCAGTGGAGTTTGCAACTGAAAAGAAACTTTGTGTTCCCAACAAGCTAGGTGAAGAACGGCTTTCACAGATACATATTTCTCAGAACTGAACATGTGTAGAGACGTTCGTTCATCTAGCACAAAGGGAACGGTTTGCATGAGAGACTATTACTCTGGAATCTCAGTCTGTTTCCTAGTGCCGGTTTGAATTTCCTGCAGTTTTCACTGTAAAACGGATTTGGAGCTAGTACCTCCAAATATATATGTATGGAGTGGAGTTTGCAACTGAAAAGAAACTTTGTTTTCCCAACAAGCTAGGTGAAGGACGGCTTTCACACACACTTTTCTCTCAGAACTGAGCATGTGGAGAGACGTTCGTTCATCTAGCACAAAGGGAAAGGTTTGCAGGAGAAACTTTTACTCTGGTTTCTCAGTCTGTTTCCTAGTGCCGGTTTGAAGTTTCTGCAGTTTTCACTGTAAAACCGAGTTGGAGCTCGTACCCCCCCATATATATGTATGGAGTGGAGTTTGCAACTGAAAAGAAACTTTGTGTTCCCATCAAGCAAGTTGAAGAACGGCTTTCACACACAATTATCTCTCAGAACTGAGCATGTGGAGAGATGTTCGTTCATCTAGCAAAAAGGGAACGGGTTGCAGTAGAAACTTTTACTCTGGATTCTCAGTTTGTTTCCTAGTGCCGGTTTGAAGTTCCTGCAGTTTTCACTGTAAAACAGAGTTGGAGCTATTACCTTCCCATATATATTTTTGAGTGGTGTTTGCAACTGAAAAGAAACTTTGTGTTCCCAACAAGCAAGGTGAAGGACGGCTTTCACACACACTTATCTTTCAGAACTGAGCATGTGGAGAGACGTTCATTCATCCAGGACAAAGGGAACGGGTTGCAGGAGAAACTTTTACTCTGGTTTCTCAGTTTGTTTCCTAGTGCCGTTTTGAAGTTCCTGCAGTTTTCACTGTAAAACAGAGTTGGAGGTAGTACCTCCCCATATATATGTATGTAGTGGAGTTTGCAACTGAAAAGAAACTTTGTGTTCCCAACAAGCTAGGTGAAAGACGGCTTTCACACACACTTATCTCTCAGAACTGAGCATGTGGAGAGACGTTCGTTCATCTAGCACAAAGGGAACGGGTTGCAGGAGAAACCTTTACTTTGGTTTCTCAGTCTGTTTCCAAGTGCCGGTTTGAAGTTCCTGCAGTTTTCACTGTAAAACCGAGTTGGAGCTAGAACCTCCCCATATATATGTATGGAGTGGTGTTTGCAAGTGAAAAGAAACTTTGTGTTCCCAAGAAGCTTGGTGTAGGACGGCTTTCACACACACTTATCTCTCAGAACTGAGCATGTGGAGAGACGTTCGTTCATCTAGCACAAAGGGAACGGTTTGCAGGAGAAACTTTTACTCTGGTTTCTCAGTATGTTTCCTAGTGCCGGTTTGAAGTTCCTGCAGTTTGCAGTGTAAAACCGTGTTGGAGCTAGTAACTCCCCTTATATATGTATGGAGTGGAGTTTGCAACTGAAAAGAAACTTTGTGTTCCCAACAAGCTAGGTGAAGGACGGCTTTCACAGACACATATTTCTCAGAACTGAACATGTGTAGAGACGTTCGTTCATCCAGAACAAAGGGAACGGGTTGCAGGAGAAAGTTTTACTCTGGTATCTCAGTCTGTTTCCTAGTGCCTTTTTGAAGTTCCTGCAGATTTCACTGTAAAACCGACTTGGAGCTAGTACCTCCCCATATATATGTATGGAGTGTTGTTTGCAAGTGAAAAGAAACTTTGTGTTCCCAACAAGCTAGGTAAAAGACGGCTTTCACACACACTTATCTCTCAGAACTGAGCATGTGGAGAGACATTCGTTCATCTAGCACAAAGGGAACGGGTTACAGGAGAAACTTTTACTCCGGTTTCTCAGTCTGTTTCCTAGTGCCGGTTTGAAGTTCCTGTAGTTTTCACTGTAAAAGCAAGTTGGAGCTAGTACCTCCCCATATATATGTATGGAGTGGAATTTGCAAGTGAAAAGAAACTTTGTGTTCCCAACAAGCTTTGTGAAGGACGGCTTTCACACACACATATCTCTCAGAACTGAGCATGTGGAGAGACGTTCGTTCATCAAGCACAAATGGTACGGTTTGCAGCAGAAAATTTTTCTCTGGTTTCTCAGTCTGTTTCCTAGTGCTGGTTTGAAATTCCTGCAGTTTTCACTGTATAAACCGAGTTGGAGCTAGTACCTCCCCATATATATGTATGGAGTGGAGTTTGCAACTGAAAAGAAACTATGTGTTCCCAACAAGCTAGGTGAAGGACGGCTTTCACACACACTTATCTCTCAGACCTGAGCATGTGGAGAGACGTTCGTTCATCTAGCACAAACGGAACATGTTGCAGGAGAAACTTTTACTCTGGTTTCTCAGACTGTTTCCTAGTGCCGGTTTGAAGTACCTGCAGTTTACACTGTAAAATTGAGTTGGAGTTAGTACCTCCCCATATATATGTATGGAGTGGATTTTGCAACTGAAAAATAACTTTGTGTTCCCAACAAGCTAGGTGAAGGACGGCTTTCACACACACATATCTCTCAGAACTGAGCATGTGGAGAGACGTACGTTCATCTAGAACAAAGGGAACGAGTTGCAGGAGAAAGTTTTACTCTGGTTTCTCAGTCTGTTTCCTAGTGCCGGTTTGAAGTTCCTGCAGTTTTCAGTGTAAAACCGAGTTGGAGCTAGTACCTCCCCATATATATGTATGGAGTGGAGTTTGCAACTGAAAAGAAACTTTGTGTTCCCAACAAGCTAGGTGAAGGACGGCTTTCACACACACTTATCTCTCAGAACTGAGCATGTGGAGAGACGTTCGTTCATCTAGCACAAAGGGAACGTGTTGCAGGAGAAACTTTTACTCTGGTTTCTCAGTCTGTTTCCTACTGCCGGTTTGAAGTTCCTGCAGTTTTCACTGTAAAACCGAGTTGGAGCTAGTACCTCCCCATATATATTTATGGAGTGGAGTTTGCATCTGAAAAGAAACTTTGTGTTCCCAACAAGCTAGGTGAAGGGCGGCTTTCACACACAATTATCTCACAGAACTGAGCATGTGGAGAGACGTTCGTTCATCCAGAACAAAGGGAACGGGTTGCAGGAGAAAGTTTTACTCTTGTATCTCAGTCTGTTTCCTAGTGCCGGTTTGAAGTTCCTGCAAATTTCACTGTAAATCCGACTTGGAGCTAGTACCTCCCCATATATATGTATGGAGTGGAGTTTGCAACTGAAAAGAAACTTTGTGTTCCCAACAAGCTAGGTGAAAGACGGCTTTCACACACACTTATCTCTCAGAATTGAGCATGTGGAGAGACATTCGTTCATCTAGCACAAAGGGAACGGGTTGAGGGTGAATCTTTTACTCTGTTTTCTCAGTCTGTTTCCTAGTTTAGGTTTGAAGTTCCTGCAGTTTTCACTGTAAAACCGAGTTGGAGCTAGTACCTCCCCATATATATGTATGGAGTGGAGTTTGCAAGTGAAAAGAAACTTTGTGTTCCCAACAAGCTTGGTGAAGGACGGATTTAACACACACTTATCTCTCAGAACTGAGCATGTGGAGAGACGTTCGTTCATCTAGAACAAATGGAACGTGTTGCAGGAGAAACTTTTACTGTGGTATCTCAGTCTGTTTCCTAGTGCCGGTTTGAAGTTCCTGCAGTTTTCCCTGTAAATCCGAGTTGGAGCTAGTACCTCCCCATATATATGTATGGAGTGCAGTTTGCAACTGAAAAGAAACTTTGTGTTCCCAACAAGCTAGGTGAAGGACGGCTTTCACACACACTTATCTCTCAGAACTTAACATGTGGAGAGACTTTCGTTCATCTAGAACAAAGGGAAAGGGTTGCAGGAGAAAGTTTTACTCTGGTTTCTCAGTCTGTTTCCTAGTGCCGATTTGAAGTTCCTGCAGTTTGCACTGTAAAATCGAGTTGGAGCTAGTAACTCCCCTTATATATGTATGGAGTGGAGTTTGCAACTGAAAAGAAACTTTGTGTTCCCATCAAGCTAGTTGAAGATCGGCTTTCACACACACTTATCTCTCAGTACTGAGCATGTGGAGAGACGTTCGTTCATCTAGCATAAATGGAACGGGTTGCAGTAGAAACTTTTACTCTGGATTCTCAGTCTGTTTCCTAGTGCCGGTTTGAAGTTCCTGCAGTTTTCACTGTAAAACCGTGTTGGAGCTAGTACCTCCCCATATATATGTATGGAGTGGAGTTTGCAAGTGAAAAGAAACTTTGTGTTCCCAACAAGATAGGTGAAGTACGGGTTTCACACACACTTATCTCTCAGAACTGATCATGTGGAGAGACGTTCGTTCATCTAGCACAAATGGAACGGGTTGCAGGAGAAACCTTTACTTTGGTTTCTCAGTCTGTTTCCAAGTGCCGGTTTGAAGTTCCTGCAGTTTTCACTGTAAAACCCAGTTGGAGCTAGAACCTCCCCATATATATGTATGGAGTGGAGTATGCAAGTGAAAAGAAATTTTGTGTTACCAAAATGCTTGGTGAAGGACGGCTTTCACACACACTTATCTCTTAGAACTGAGCATGTGGAGAGACGTTCGTTCATCTAGCACAAAGGGAACGGTTTGCAGGAGAAACATTTACTCTGGTTTCTCAGTCTGTTTCCTAGTGCCGGTTTGAAGTTCCTGCAGTTTTCACTGTAAAACCGAGTTGGAGTTAGTACTTCCCCATATATATGTAAGGAGTGGAGTTTGCAACTGAAAAGAATCTATGTATTCCCAACAAGCTAGGTGAAGGACGGCTTTCACACACACTTCTCTCTTAGAACTGAGCTTGTGGAGAGACGTTCGTTCATCTAGCACATAGGGAACGGGTTGCAGGAGAAAGTTTTACTCTGGTATCTCAGTCTATTTCCTAGTGCCGGTTTGAAGTTCCTGCAGATTTCACTGTAAAACGGACTTGGAGCTAGTACCTCCCCATATATATGTATGGAGTGGAGTTTGCAACTGAAAAGAAACTTTGTGCTCCCAACAAGCTGGGTGAAAGACGGCTTTCACACACACTTATCTCTCAGAACTGAGCATGTGGAGAGACATTCGTTCATCTAGCACAAAGGGAACGGGTTGCAGGAGAAATTTTACTCTGGTTTCTCAGTCTGTTTCCTAGTGCCGGTTTGAAATTCCTGCAGTTTTCACTGTAAAAACGAGTTGGAGATTGTTCCTCCCCATATATATGTATGGAGTGGAGTTTGCAACTGAAAAGAAACTATGTGTTCCCAACAAGCTAGGTGAAGGACGGCATTCACTCACACTTCTCTCTCAGAACTGAGCATGTGGAAAGACGTTCGTTCATCTAGCACAAAGGGAATGGGTTGCAGGAGAAACTTTTACTCTGGTTTCTCAGTCTGTTTCCTAGTGCCGGTTTGAAGTTCCTGCAGTTTTCCCTGTAAAACCGAGTTGGAGCTAGTACCTCCCCATATAAATATATGGAGTGGAGTTTGCAAGTGAAAAGAAACTTTGTGTTCCCAACAAGCTAGGTGAAGTACGGCTTTCACACACACTTATCTCTCAGAACTGAGCATGTGGAGAGAAGTTCGTTCATCTAGCACAAATGGAACGGTTTGCAGGAGAAACATTTACACTGGTTTCTCAGTCTGTTTCCTAGTGCCGGTTTGAAGTTCCTGCAGTTTTCACTGTAATACCGAGTTGGAGCTAGTACCTCCCCATATATATGTATGGAGTGGAGTTTGCAACTGAAAAGAAACTTTGTGTTCCCAACAAGCTAGGTGAAAGACGGCTTTCACACACACTTATCTCTGAGAACTGAGCATGTGGAGAGACATTCGTTCATCTAGCACAAAGGGAACGGGTTGCAGGAGAAACTTTTACTCTGGTTTCTCAGTCTGTTTCCTAGTGTCGGTTTGAAGTTCCTGCAGTTTTCACTGTAAAACCGAGTTGGAGCTTGTACCTCCCCATATATATTTATGGAGTGGATTTTTCAAGTGAAAAGAAACTTTGTGTTCCCAACAAGCTTGGTAAAGGACGGCTTTCACACACACTTATCTCTCAGAACTGAGCATGTGGAGAGACGTTCGTTTATCTAGCACAAAGGGAACGTGTTGCAGGAGAAACTTTTACTCTGGTTTCTCAGTCTCTTTCCTAGTGCCGGTTTGAAGTTCCTGTAATTTTCACTGTAAAACCGATTTGGGGATAGTACCTCCCCATATATATGTATGGAGTGGAGTTTGCAACTGAAAAGAAACTTTGTGTTCCGAACAAGCTAGGTGAAGGACGGCTTTCACACACACTTATCGTTCAGAACTGAGCATGTGGAAAGACGTTCGTTCATCTAGCACAAAGGGAATGGGTTGCAGGAGAAAGTTTTACTCTGGTATCTCAGTCTGTTTCCTAGTGCCTTTTTGATGTTCCTGCAGATTTCAGTGTAAAACCGACTTGGAGCTAGTACCTCCCCATATATATGTATGGAGTGGAGTTTGCAACTGAAAAGAAACTTTATGTTCCCAACAAGCTAGGTAAAAGACGGCTTTCACACACACTTATCTCTCAGAACTGAGCATGTGGAGAGACATTCGTTCATCTAGCACAAAGGGAACGGGTTGCAGGAGAAACTTTTACTCTGGTTTCTCAGTCTGTTTCCTAGTGCCGGTTTGAAGTTCCTGCAGTTTTCACTGTAAAAGCGGGTTGGAGCTAGTACCTCCCCATATATATGTATTGAGTGGAGTTTGTAAGTGAAAAGAAACTTTGTGTTCCCAACAAGCTTTGTGAAAGACGGCTTTCACACACACTTATCTCTCAGAACTGAGCATGTGGAGAGACGTTCGTTCATCAAGCACAAAAGGAACGGTTTGCAGGAGAAACTTTTACTCTGGTTTCTCAGTCTGTTTCCTAGTGCTGGTTTGAAACTCCTGCAGTTTTCACTGTATAAACCGAGTTGGAGCTAGACCCTCCCCATATATATGTATGGAGTGGAGTTTGCAACTGAAAAGAAACTATGTGTTCCCAACAAGCTAGGTGAAGGACGGCTTTCACACACACTTATCTCTCAGAACTGAGCATGTGGAGAGACGTTCGTTCATCTAGCACAAAGGGAACGTGTTGCAGGAGAAACTTTTACTCTGGTTTCTCAGTCTGTTTCCTAGTGCCGGTTTGAAGTTCCTGCAGTTTACACTGTAAAATCGAGTTGGAGTTAGTACCTCCCCATATATATGTATGGAGTGGAGTTTGCAACTGAAAAGAAACTTTGTGTTCTCAGCAAGCTAGGTGAAGGACGGCTTTCACACACACTTATCTCTCAGAACTGAGTAGGTGGAGAGACGTACGTTCATCTAGAACAAAGGGAACGGGTTGAAGGAGAAAGTATTACTCTGGTATCTCAGTCTGTTTCCTAGTGCCGGTTTGAAGTTCCTGCAGATTTCACTGTAAAACCGACTTGGAGCTAGTACCTCCCCATATATATGTATGGAGTGGAGTTTGCAACTGAAAAGAAACTTTGTGTTCCCAACAAGCTAGGTGAAAAACGGCTTTCACACACACATATCTCTCAGAATTGAGCATGTGGAGAGACATTAGTTCATCTAGCAGAAAGGGAACGGGTTGCAGGAGAATCTTTTAGTCTGGTTTCTCAGTCTGTTTCCTAGTGCCGGTTTGAAGTTCCTGCAGTTTTCACTGTAAAACCGAGTTGGAGCTAGTACCTCCCCATATATATGTATGGAGTGGAGTTTGCAAATGAAAAGAAACTTTGTGTTCCCAACAAGCTTGGTGAAGGACGGCTTTCACACACACTTATCTCTCAGAACTGAGCATGTGAGAGACGTTCGTTCATCTAGCACAAACGGAACGGTTTGCAGGAGTAACTTTTACTCTGGTTTCTCAGTCTGTTTCCTAGTGCTGGTTTGAAATTCCTCCAGTTTTCACTGTAAAACAGAGTTGGAGCTTGTACCTCCCCTTATATATGTATGGAGTGGAGTTTGCAACTGAAAAGTAACTATGTGTTCCCAACAAGCTAGGTGAAGGACGGCTTTCACACACACTTCTCTCTCAGAACTGAGCATGTGGAGAGACGTTCGTTCATCTAGCACAAAGGGAAAGGCTTGCAGGAGAAACTTTTACTCTGGTTTCTTAGTCTGTTTAATAGTGTCGGTTTGAAGTTCCTGCAGTTTTCTGTGTAAAAACGAGTTGGAGCTTGTACCACCCCATATATATGTATGGAGTTTAGTTTGCAACTGAAAAGAAACTATGTGTTCCCAACAAGCTATGTGAAGGTCGGCATTCACACACACTTCTCTCTCAGAACTGAGCATGTGGAGAGACGTTCGTTCATCTAGCACAAAGGGAACGTGTTGCAGGGGAAACTTTTACTATGGTTTCTCAGTCTGTTTCCTACTGCCGGTTTGAAGTTCCTGCAGTTTTCACTGTAAAACCGAGTTGGAGCTCGTACCTCCCCAAATATATGTATGGATTGGAGTTTGCAAGTGAAAAGAAACTTTGTGTTCCCAACAAGCTAGGTGAAGGACGGCTTTCACACACACTTCTCTCTCAGAACTGAGCATGTGGAGAGACGTTCGTTCATCTAGAACAAATGGAACGTGTTGCAGGAGGAACTTTTACTCTGGTTTCTCAGTCTGTTTCCTAGTGCCGGTTTGAACTTCCTGCAGTTTTCACAGTAAAACCGAGTTGGAGCTAGTACCTCCCCATATATATGTATGGAGTGGAGTTTGCAAGTGAAAAGAAACTTTGTGTTCCCAACAAGCTAGGTGAAGGTCGGCTTTCACACACACTTCTCTCTCAGAACTGAGCATGTGGAGAGACGTTCGTTCATCTAGCACAAAGGGAACGGTTGGCAGGAGAAACATTTACACTGGTTTCTCAGTCTGTTTTCTAGTGTCGGTTTGAAGTTCCTGCAGTTTTCTGTGTAAAAACGAGTTGGAGCTTGTACCACCCCATATATATGTAAGGAGTTTAGTTTGCAACTGAAAAGAAACTATGTGTTCCCAACAAGCTAGGTGAAGGACGGCTTTCACACACACTTATCTCTCAGAACTGAGCATGTGGAGAGAATTTCTTTCATCTAGCACAAATGGAACGGTTTGCAGGAGAAACTTTTACTCTGGTTTCTCAGTCTGTTTCCTTTTGCCGGTTTGAAGTTCCTGCAGTTTTCACTGTAAAACCGATTTCGAGCTAGTACCTCCCCATATATATGTATGGAGTGGAGTTTGCAACTGAAAAGAAACTTTGTGTTCCCAACAAGCTAGGTGAAGTACGGCTTTCACACACACTTATCTCTCAGAACTGAGCATGTGGAGAGACTTTCGTTCATCTAGCACAAAGGCAACGGGTTGAACGGGAAACTTTTACTCTGGTTTCTCAGTCTGTTTCCTAGTGCTGGTTTGAAGTTCCTGCAGTTTTCATTGTAAAACCGAGTTGGAGCTCGTACCTCCCCATATATATGTATGAAGTGGAGTTTGCAAGTGAAAAGGAACTTTGTGTTCCCAACAAGCTAGGTGAAGGACGGCTTTCACACACACTTATTTCTCAGAACTGAACATGTGGAGAGACGATCGTTCATCTAGCACAAAGGGAACGGGTTGCAGGAGACAGTATTAGTCTGGTTTCTCAGTCTGTTTCCTAGTGCCGGTTTGAATTTCCTGCAGTTTTCACTGTAAAACCGAGTTGGAGCTTGTACCTCCCCATATATATGTATGGATTGAAGTTTGCAACTGAAAAGAAACTTTGTGTTCCCAACAAGCTAGGTGAAGGACAGCTTTCACAAACACTTCTCTCTCAGAAATGATCATGTGGAGAGACGTTCGTTCATCTAGCACAAAGGGAACGTGTTGCAGTAGAAACTTTTACTATTGTTTCTCAGTCTGTTTCCTAGTGCCGGTTTGAAGTTCCTGCAGTTTTCACTGTAAAACCGAGTTGGAGCTAGTACCTCCCCATATATATGTATGGAGTGGAGTTTGCAACTGAAAAGAAACTTTGTGTTCCCAACAAGCTAGGTGAAGTACGGCTTTCACACACACTTATCTCTCAGAACTGATCATGTGGAGAGACGTTCGTTCATCTAGCACAAAGTTAAAGGGTTGCAGGAGAAACTTTTACTCTGGTTTCTCAGTCTGTTTCCTAGTGCCGGTTTGAAGTTCCAGCAGTTTACACTGTAAAACAGATTTGGAGCTTGTACCTCCCCATATATATGTATGGAGTGGAGTTTGCAACTGAAAAGAAACTATGTGTTCCCAACAAGCTAGGTGAAGGACGGCTTTCACTCACAATTCTCTCTCAGAACTGAGCATGTGGAGAGACGTTCGTTCATCTAGCACAAACGGAACGGGTTGCACGAGTAACTTTTACTCTGGTTTCTCAGTCTGTTTCCTAGTGCCTGTTTGAAGTTCCTGCATTTTTCACTGTAAAACCGAGTTGGAGATAGTACCTCCCCATATAAATGTATGGAGTGGAGTTTACAAGTGAAAAGGAACTTTGTGTTCCCAACAAGCTAGGTGAAGGACGGCTTTCACACACACTTATCTCTCAGAACTAAGCATGTGGAGAGAAGTTCGTTCATCTAGCACAAATGGAACGGTTTTCAGGAGAAACTTTTACACTGGTTTCTCAGTCTGTTTCCTAGTGCCGGTTTGAAGTTCCTACAGTTTTCACTGTAATACCGAGTTGGAGCTAGTACCTCCCCATATATATGTATGGAGTGGAGTTTGCAACTGAAAAGAAACTATGTGTTCCCAACAAGCTAGGTGAAGGACGGCTTTCACACACACATCTCTCTCAGAAATGAGCATGTGGAGAGACGTTCGTTCATCTAGCACAAAGGAAAAGGTTTGCAGGAGAAATTTTACTCTGGTTTCTTAGTCTGTTTAATAGTGTCGGTTTGAAGTTCCTGCAGTTTTCTGTGTAAAAACGAGTTGGAGCTTGTACCACCCCATATATATGTATGGAGTTTAGTTTGCAACTGAAAAGAACTATGTGTTCCCAACAAGCTAGGTGAAGGTCGGCATTCACACACACTTCTCTCTCAGAACTGAGCATGTGTAGAGACGTTCGTTCATCTAGCACAAAGGGAACGGGTTGCAGGGGAAACTTTTACTCTGGTTTCTCAGTCTGTTTCCTAGTGCTGGTTTGAAATTCCTCCAGTTTTCACTGTAAAACAGAGTTGGAGCTTGTACCTCCCCTTATATATGTATGGAGTGGAGTTTGCAACTGAAAAGTAACTATGTGTTCCCAACAAGCTAGGTGAAGGACGGCTTTCACACACACTTCTCTCTCAGAACTGAGCATGTGGAGAGACGTTCGTTCATCTAGCACAAAGGGAAAGGCTTGCAGGAGAAACTTTTACTCTGGTTTCTTAGTCTGTTTAATAGTGTCGGTTTGAAGTTCCTGCAGTTTTCTGTGTAAAAACGAGTTGGAGCTTGTACCACCCCATATATATGTATGGAGTTTAGTTTGCAACTGAAAAGAAACTATGTGTTCCCAACAAGCTATGTGAAGGTCGGCATTCACACACACTTCTCTCTCAGAACTGAGCATGTGGAGAGACGTTCGTTCATCTAGCACAAAGGGAACGTGTTGCAGGGGAAACTTTTACTATGGTTTCTCAGTCTGTTTCCTACTGCCGGTTTGAAGTTCCTGCAGTTTTCACTGTAAAACCGAGTTGGAGCTCGTACCTCCCCAAATATATGTATGGATTGGAGTTTGCAAGTGAAAAGAAACTTTGTGTTCCCAACAAGCTAGGTGAAGGACGGCTTTCACACACACTTCTCTCTCAGAACTGAGCATGTGGAGAGACGTTCGTTCATCTAGAACAAATGGAACGTGTTGCAGGAGGAACTTTTACTCTGGTTTCTCAGTCTGTTTCCTAGTGCCGGTTTGAACTTCCTGCAGTTTTCACAGTAAAACCGAGTTGGAGCTAGTACCTCCCCATATATATGTATGGAGTGGAGTTTGCAAGTGAAAAGAAACTTTGTGTTCCCAACAAGCTAGGTGAAGGTCGGCTTTCACACACACTTCTCTCTCAGAACTGAGCATGTGGAGAGACGTTCGTTCATCTAGCACAAAGGGAACGGTTGGCAGGAGAAACATTTACACTGGTTTCTCAGTCTGTTTTCTAGTGTCGGTTTGAAGTTCCTGCAGTTTTCTGTGTAAAAACGAGTTGGAGCTTGTACCACCCCATATATATGTAAGGAGTTTAGTTTGCAACTGAAAAGAAACTATGTGTTCCCAACAAGCTAGGTGAAGGACGGCTTTCACACACACTTATCTCTCAGAACTGAGCATGTGGAGAGAAGTTCTTTCATCTAGCACAAATGGAACGGTTTGCAGGAGAAACTTTTACTCTGGTTTCTCAGTCTGTTTCCTTTTGCCGGTTTGAAGTTCCTGCAGTTTTCACTGTAAAACCGATTTCGAGCTAGTACCTCCCCATATATATGTATGGAGTGGAGTTTGCAACTGAAAAGAAACTTTGTGTTCCCAACAAGCTAGGTGAAGTACGGCTTTCACACACACTTATCTCTCAGAACTGAGCATGTGGAGAGACGTTCGTTCATCTAGCACAAAGGCAACGGGTTGAACGGGAAACTTTTACTCTGGTTTCTCAGTCTGTTTCCTAGTGCTGGTTTGAAGTTCCTGCAGTTTTCACTGTAAAACCGAGTTGGAGCTCGTACCTACCCATATATATGTATGAAGTGGAGTTTGCAAGTGAAAAGGAACTTTGTGTTCCCAACAAGCTAGGTGAAGGACGGCTTTCACACACACTTATTTCTCAGAACTGAACATGTGGAGAGACGATCGTTCATCTAGCACAAAGGGAACGGGTTGCAGGAGACAGTATTAGTCTGGTTTCTCAGTCTGTTTCCTAGTGCCGGTTTGAATTTCCTGCAGTTTTCACTGTAAAACCGATTTGGAGCTAGTACCTCCCCATATATATGTATGGAGTGGAGTTTGCAACTGAAAAGAAACTATGTGTTCCCAACAAGCTTGATGAAGGACGGATTTCACACACACTTATCTCTCAGAACTGAGCATGTGGAGAGACGTTCGTTTATCTAGCACAAAGGGAACGTGTTGCAGGAGAAACTTTTACTCTGGTTTCTCAGTCTCTTTCCTAGTGCCGGTTTGAAGTTCCTGTAATTTTCACTGTAAAACCGAGTTGGGGATAGTACCTCCCCATATATATGTATGGAGTGGAGTTTGCAACTGAAAAGAAACTTTGTGTTCCGAACAAGCTAGGTGAAGGACGGCTTTCACACACACTTATCTTTCAGAACTTAGCATGTGGAGAGATTTTCGTTCATCCAGAACAAAGGGAACGGGTTGCAGGAGAAAGTTTTACTCTGGTATCTCAGTCTGTTTCCTAGTGCCTTTTTGAAGTTCCTGCAGATTTCAGTGTAAAACCGACTTGGAGCTAGTACCTCCCCATATATATGTATGGAGTGGAGTTTGCAACTGAAAAGAAACTTTGTGTTCCCAACAAGCTATGTAAAAGACGGCTTTCACACACACTTATCTCTCAGAACTGAGCATGTGGAGAGACATTCGTTCATCTAGCACAAAGGGAACGGGTTGCAGGAGAAACTTTTACTCTGGTTTCTCAGTCTGTTTCCTAGTGCCGGTTTGAAGTTCCTGCAGTTTTCACTGTAAAAGCGAGTTGGAGCTAGTACCTCCCCATATATATGTATTGAGTGGAGTTTGCAAGTGAAAAGAAACTTTGTGTTCTCAACAAGCTTTGTGAAGGACGGCTTTCACACACACTTATCTCTCAGAACTGAGCATGTGGAGAGACGTTCGTTCATCAAGCACAAAAGGAACGGTTTGCAGGAGAAACTTTTACTCTGGTTTCTCAGTCTGTTTCCTAGTGCTGGTTTGAAACTCCTGCAGTTTTCACTGTATAAAGCGAGTTGGAGCTAGACCCTCCCCATATATATGTATGGAGTGGAGTTTGCAACTGAAAAGAAACTATGTGTTCCCAACAAGCTAGGTGAAGGACGGCTTTCACACACACTTATCTCTCAGAACTGAGCATGTGGAGAGACGTTCGTTCATCTAGCACAAAGGGAACGTGTTGCAGGAGAAACTTTTACTCTGGTTTCTCAGTCTGTTTCCTAGTGCCGGTTTGAAGTTCCTGCAGTTTACACTGTAAAATCGAGTTGGAGTTAGTACCTCCCCATATATATGTATGGAGTGGAGTTTGCAACTGAAAAGAAACTTTGTGTTCTCAAAAAGCTAGGTGAAGGACGGCTTTCACACACACTTATCTCTCAGAACTGAGTAGGTGGAGAGACGTACGTTCATCTAGAACAAACGGAACGGGTTGAAGGGGAAAGTATTACTCTGGTATCTCAGTCTGTTTCCTAGTGCCGGTTTGAAGTTCCTGCAGATTTCACTGTAAAACCGACTTGGAGCTAGTACCTCCCCATATATATGTATGGAGTTTAGTTTGCAACTGAAAAGAACTATGTGTTCCCAACAAGCTAGGTGAAGGTCGGCATTCACACACACTTATCTCTCAGAACTGAGCATGTGGAGAGACGTTCGTTCATCTAGCACAAAGGGAACGGGTTGCAGGGGAAACTTTTACTCTGGTTTCTCAGTCTGTTTCCTAGTGCCGGTTTGAAGTTCCTGCAGTTTTCACTGTAAAACCGAGTTGGAGCTAGTACCTCCCCATATATATGTATGGAGTGGAGTTTGCAAGTGAAAAGAAACTTTGTGTTCCCAACAAGCTTGGTGAAGGACGGCTTTCACACACACTTATCTCTCAGAACTGAGCATGTGAGAGACGTTCGTTCATCTAGCACAAAGGGAACGGTTTGCAGGAGGAACTTTTACTCTGGTTTCTCAGTCTGTTTCCTAGTGCCGGTTTGAAGTTCCTGCAGTTTTCACAGTAAAACCGAGTTGGAGCTAGTACCTCCCCATATATATGTATGGAGTGGAGTTTGCAAGTGAAAAGAAACTTTGTGTTCCCAACAAGCTAGGTGAAGGTCGGCTTTCACACACACTTCTCTCTCAGAACTGAGCATGTGGAGAGACGTTCGTTCATCTAGCACAAAGGGAAAGGTTGGCAGGAGAAACATTTACACTGGTTTCTCAGTCTGTTTTCTAGTGTCGGTTTGAAGTTCCTGCAGTTTTCTGTGTAAAAACGAGTTGGAGCTTGTACCACCCCATATATATGTATGGAGTTTAGTTTGCAACTGAAAAGAAACTATGTGTTCCCAACAAGCTAGGTGAAGGACGGCTTTCACACACACTTATCTCTCAGAACTGAGCATGTGGAGAGAAGTTCTTTCATCTAGCACAAATGGAACGGTTTGCAGGAGAAACTTTTACTCTGGTTTCTCAGTCTGTTTCCTAGTGCCGGTTTGAAGTTCCTGCAGTTTTCACTGTAAAACTGATTTCGAGCTAGTACCTCCCAATATATATGTATGGAGTGGAGTTTGCAACTGAAAAGAAACTTTGTGTTCCCAACAAGCTAGGTGAAGTACGGCTTTCACACACACTTATCTCTCAGAACTGAGCATGTGGAGAGACGTTCGTTCATCTAGCACAAAGGCAACGGGTTGAACCGGAAACTTTTACTCTGGTTTCTCAGTCTGTTTCCTAGTGCTGGTTTGAAGTTCCTGCAGTTTTCACTGTAAAACCGAGTTGGAGCTCGTACCTCCCCATATATATGTATGGAGTGGAGTTTGCAAGTGAAAAGGAACTTTGTGTTCCCAACAAGCTAGGTGAAGGACGGCTTTCACACACACTTATTTCTCAGAACTGAACATGTGGAGAGACGATCGTTCATCTAGCACAAAGGGAACGGGTTGCAGGAGAGAGTATTACTCTGGTTTCTCAGTCTGTTTCCTAGTGCCGGTTTGAATTTCCTGCAGTTTTCACTGTAAAACCGAGTTGGAGCTTGTACCTCCCCATATATATGTATGGAGTGAAGTTTGCAACTGAAAAGAAACTTTGTGTTCCCAACAAGCTAGGTGAAGGACAGCTTTCACAAACACTTCTCTCTCAGAAATGATCATGTGGAGAGACGTTCGTTCATCTAGCACAAAGGGAACGTGTTGCAGTAGAAACTTTTACTCTTGTTTCTCAGTCTGTTTCCTAGTGCCGGTTTGAAGTTCCTGCAGTTTTCACTGTAAAACCGAGTTGGAGCTAGTACCTCCCCATATATATGTATGGAGTGGAGTTTGCAACTGAAAAGAAACTTTGTGTTCCCAACAAGCTAGGTGAAGGACGGCTTTCACACACACTTATCTCTCAGAAATGAGCATGTGGAGAGACTTTCGTTCATCTAGCACAAAGGGAACGTGTTGCAGGAGAAACTTTTACTCTGGTTTCTCAGTCTGTTTCCTAGTGCCGGTTTGAAGTTCCTGCAGTTTTCACTGTAAAACCGAGTTGGAGCTAGTACCTCCCCATATAAATATATGGAGTGGACTTAGCAAGTGAAAAGAAACTTTGTGTTCCCAACAAGCTAGGTGAAGGACGGCTTTCACACACACTTATCTCTCAGAACTGAGCATGTGGAGAGAAGTTCTTTCATCTAGCACAAATGGAACGGTTTGCAGGAGAAACTTTTACTCTGGTTTCTCAGTCTGTTTCCTAGTGCCGGTTTGAAGTTCCTGCAGTTTTCACTGTAAAACCGAGTTCGAGCTAGTACCTCCCCATATATATGTATGGAGTGGAGTTTGCAAGTGAAAAGAAACTTTGTGTTCCCAACAAGCTAGGTGAAGGACGGCTTTCACACACACATATCTTTCAGAAATGAGCATGTGGAGAGACGTTCGTTCATCTAGCACAAAGGGAACGGGTTGCAGGGGATACTTTTCTTCTGGTTTCTCAGTCTGTTTCCTAGTGCCGGTTTGAAGTTCCTGCAGTTTTCACAGTAAAACCGAGTTGGAGCTCGTACCTCCCCATATATATGTATGGAGTGGAGTTTGCAAGTGAAAAGAAACTTTGTGTTCCCAACAAGCTAGGTGAAGGACGGCTTTCACACACACTTCTCTCTCAGAACTGAGCATGTGGAGAGACGTTCGTTCATCTAGAACAAAGGGAACGTGTTGCAGGAGGAACTTTTACTCTGGTTTCTCAGTCTGTTTCCTAGTGCCGGTTTGAAGTTCCTGCAGTTTTCACAGTAAAACCGAGTTGGAGCTAGTACCTCCCCATATATATGTATGGAGTGGAGTTTGCAAGTGAAAAGAAACTTTGTGTTCCCAACAAGCTAGGTGAAGGTCGGCTTTCACACACACTTCTCTCTCAGAACTGAGCATGTGGAGAGACGTTCGTTCATCTAGCACAAAGGGAAAGGTTGGCAGGAGAAACATTTACACTGGTTTCTCAGTCTGTTTTCTAGTGTCGGTTTGAAGTTCCTGCAGTTTTCTGTGTAAAAACGAGTTGGAGCTTGTACCACCCCATATATATGTATGGAGTTTAGTTTGCAACTGAAAAGAAACTATGTGTTCCCAACAAGCTAGGTGAAGGACGGCTTTCACACACACTTATCTCTCAGAACTGAGCATGTGGAGAGAAGTTCTTTCATCTAGCACAAATGGAACGGTTTGCAGGAGAAACTTTTACTCTGGTTTCTCAGTCTGTTTCCTAGTGCCGGTTTGAAGTTCCTGCAGTTTTCACTGTAAAACCGATTTCGAGCTAGTACCTCCCAATATATATGTATGGAGTGGAGTTTGCAACTGAAAAGAAACTTTGTGTTCCCAACAAGCTAGGTGAAGTACGGCTTTCACACACAATTATCTCTCAGAACTGAGCATGTGGAGAGACGTTCGTTCATCTAGCACAAAGGCAACGGGTTGAACCGGAAACTTTTACTCTGGTTTCTCAGTCTGTTTCCTAGTGCTGGTTTGAAGTTCCTGCAGTTTTCACTGTAAAACCGAGTTGGAGCTCGTACCTCCCCATATATATGTATGGAGTGGAGTTTGCAAGTGAAAAGGAACTTTGTGTTCCCAACAAGCTAGGTGAAGGACGGCTTTCACACACACTTATTTCTCAGAACTGAACATGTGGAGAGACGATCGTTCATCTAGCACAAAGGGAACGGGTTGCAGGAGAGAGTATTACTCTGGTTTCTCAGTCTGTTTCCTAGTGCCGGTTTGAATTTCCTGCAGTTTTCACTGTAAAACCGAGTTGGAGCTTGTACCTCCCCATATATATGTATGGAGTGAAGTTTGCAACTGAAAAGAAACTTTGTGTTCCCAACAAGCTAGGTGAAGGACAGCTTTCACAAACACTTCTCTCTCAGAAATGATCATGTGGAGAGACGTTCGTTCATCTAGCACAAAGGGAACGTGTTGCAGTAGAAACTTTTACTCTTGTTTCTCAGTCTGTTTCCTAGTGCCGGTTTGAAGTTCCTGCAGTTTTCACTGTAAAACCGAGTTGGAGCTAGTACCTCCCCATATATATGTATGGAGTGGAGTTTGCAACTGAAAAGAAACTTTGTGTTCCCAACAAGCTAGGTGAAGGACGGCTTTCACAGACACTTATCTCTCAGAAATGAGCATGTGGAGAGACTTTCGTTCATCTAGCACAAAGGGAACGTGTTGCAGGAGAAACTTTTACTCTGGTTTCTCAGTCTGTTTCCTAGTGCCGGTTTGAAGTTCCTGCAGTTTTCACTGTAAAACCGAGTTGGAGCTAGTACCTCCCCATATAAATATATGGAGTGGACTTAGCAAGTGAAAAGAAACTTTGTGTTCCCAACAAGCTAGGTGAAGGACGGCTTTCACACACACTTATCTCTCAGAACTGAGCATGTGGAGAGAAGTTCTTTCATCTAGCACAAATGGAACGGTTTGCAGGAGAAACTTTTACTCTGGTTTCTCAGTCTGTTTCCTAGTGCCGGTTTGAAGTTCCTGCAGTTTTCACTGTAAAACCGAGTTCGAGCTAGTACCTCCCCATATATATGTATGGAGTGGAGTTTGCAACTGAAAAGAAACTTTGTGTTCCCAACAAGCTAGGTGAAGGACGGCTTTCACACACACATATCTTTCAGAAATGAGCATGTGGAGAGACGTTCGTTCATCTAGCACAAAGGGAACGGGTTGCAGGGGATACTTTTCTTCTGGTTTCTCAGTCTGTTTCCTAGTGCCGGTTTGAAGTTCCTGCAGTTTTCACTGTAAAACCGAGTTGGAGCTCGTACCTCCCCATATATATGTATGGAGTGGAGTTTGCAAGTGAAAAGAAACTTTGTGTTCCCAACAAGCTAGGTGAAGGACGGCTTTCACACACAATTATCACTCAGAACTGAGCATGTGGAGAGACTTTCGTTCATCTAGCACAAAGGGAACGGGTTGCAGGAGATACTTATACTCTGGTTTCTCAGACTGTTTCCTAGTGCCGGTTTGAAGTTCCTGCAGTTTTCCCTGTAAAACCGAGTTGGAGCTAGTACCTCCCCATATATATGTATGGAGTGCAGTTTGCAACTGAAAAGAAACTTTGTGTTCCCAACAAGCTAGGTGAAGGACGGCTTTCACACACACTTATCTCTCAGAACTTAACATGTGGAGAGACTTTCGTTCATCTAGAACAAAGGGAAAGGGTTGCAGGAGAAAGTTTTACTCTGGTTTCTCAGTCTGTTTCCTAGTGCCGGTTTGAAGTTCCTGCAGTTTTCACTGTAAAATCGAGTTGGAGCTAGTACCTCCCCATATATATGTATGGAGTGGAGTTTGCAACTGAATAGAAATTTTGTGTTCCCAACATGCTAGGTGAAGGACGGCTTTCACACACACTTATCTCTCAAAACTGAGCATGTGGAGAGACGTTCGTTCATCTAGCACAAAGGGAACGGTTTGCAGGAGAAACTATTACTCTGGTTTCTCAGTCTGTTTCCTAGTGTTGGTTTGAATTTGCTGCAGTTTTCACTGTAAAAACGAGTTGGAGCTAGTACCATCCCATATATATGTATGGAGTTTAGTTTGCAACTGAAAAGAAACTATGTGTTCCCAACAAGCTAGGTGAAGGTCGGCTTCCACACACACTTCTCTCTCAGAATTGAGCATGTGGAGAGACGTTCGTTCATCTAGCACAAAGGGAACGTGTTGCAGGAGAAACTTTTACTCTGGTTTCTCAGTCTGTTTCCTATTGCCGGTTTGAAGTTCCTGCAGTTTTCACTGTAAAACCGAGTTGGAGCTAGTACCTCCCCATATAAATATATGGAGTGGTGTTAGCAAGTGAAAAGAAACTTTGTGTTCCCAACAAGCTAGGTGAAGGACGGCTTTCACACACACTTATCTCTCAGAACTGAGCATGTGGAGAGAAGTTCGTTCATCTAGCACAAAGGGAACGGATTGCAGGAGATACTTTTACTCTGGTTTCTCAGTCTGTTTCCTAGTGCCGGTTTGAAGTTCCTGCAGTTTTCCCTGTAAAACAGAGTTGGAGCTAGTACATCCCCATATATATGTATGGAGTGCAGTTTACAACTGAAAAGAAACTTTGTGTTCCCAACAAGCTAGGTGAAGGACGGCTTTCACACACACTTATTTCTCAGAACTTAACATGTGGAGAGACGTTCGTTCATCTAGAACAAAGGGAAAGGGTTGCAGGAGAAAGTTTTACTCTGGTTTCTCAGTCTGTTTCCTAGTGCCGATTTGAAGTTCCTGAAGTTTGCACTGTAAAATGAGTTGGAGCTAGTAACTCCCCTTATATATGTATGGAGTGGAGTTTGCAACTGAAAAGAAACTTTGTGTTCCCAACAAGGTAGGTGAAGGACGGCTTTCACACACACTGTTCTCTCAGAAATGAGCATGTGGAGAGACGTTCGTTCATCTAGCACAAGGGGAACGGGTTGCAGGAGAAACTATTACTCTGGTTTCTCAGTCCGTTTCCTAGTGATGGTTTGAAGTTTCTGCAGTTTTCACTGTAAAACCGAGTTGGAGCTCGTACCACCCCATATATATGTATGGAGTGGAGTTTGCAACTGAAAAGAAACATTGTGTTCCCATCAAGCTTGTTGTAGAACGGCTTTCACACACACTTATCTCTCAGAACTGAGCAAGTGGAGAGACGTTCGTTCTTCTAGCACAAATGGAACGGGTTGCAGTAGAAACTTTTACTCTGGATTCTCAGTCTGTTTCCTAGTGCCGGTTTGAAGTTCCTGCAGTTTTCACTGTAAAACCGAGTTGGAGCTAGTACCTCCCATATATATGTATGGAGTGGAGTTTGCAAGTGAAAAGAAACTTTGTGTTCCCAACAAGCTAGGTGAAGGACGGGTTTCACACACACTTATCTCTCAGAACTGATCATGTGGAGAGACGTTCGTTCATCTAGCACAAAGTTAAAGATTTGCAGGAGAAACTTTTACTCTGGTTTCTCAGTCTGTTTCCTAGTGTTGGTTTGAAGTTCCTGCAGTTTTCACTGTAAAACCGAGTTGGAGCTACTACCTCCCCATATATATGTATGGAGTGGTGTTTGCAAGTGAAAAGAAACTTTCTGTTCCCAACAAGCTACGTGAAATACGGCTTTCACACACACTTATCTCTCAGAACTGAGCATGTGGAGAGACGTTCGTTCATCTAGCACAAAGGGAACGTGATTCGGGAGAAACTTTTACTCTGGTTTCTCAGTCTGTTTACTAGTGCCGGTTTGAAGTTAATGCAGTTTGCACTGTAAAACCGAGTTGGAGCTAGTACCTCCCCATATATATGTATGGAGTGGAGTTTGCAAATGAAAAGAAACTATGTGTTCCCAACAAGCTAGTTGAAGGACGGCTTTCACACACACTTATCTCTCAGAAATGAGCATGTGGAGAGATTTTCGTTCATCTAGCACAAAGGGATCGGGTTGCAGGAGAAACTTTTACTCTGGTTTCTCAGCCTGTTTCCTAGTGCCGTTTTGAAGTTCCTGCAGTTTTCACTGTAAAACAGATTTGGAGTTAGTACCTCCCCATATATATGTATGGAGTGGAGTTTGCAAATGAAAAGAAACTTTGTGTTCCCAACAAGCTAGGTGAAGGACGGCTTTCACACACACTTATCTCTCAGAACTTAACATGTGGAGAGACGTTCGTTCATCTAGAACAAAGGGAAAGGGTTGCAGGAGAAAGTTTTACTCTGGTTTCTCAGTCTGTTTCCTAGTGTCGGTTTGAAGTTCCTGCAGATTTCACTGTAAAACCGAGTTGGAGCTACTATCTCCCCATATATATGTATGGAGTGGTGTTTGCAAGTGAAAAGAAACTTTGTGTTCCCAACCAGCTAGGTGAAATACGGCTTTCACACACACTTATCTCTCAGAACTGAGCATGTGGAGAGACGTTCGTTCATCTAGCGCAAAGGGAACGTGTTTCGGGAGAAACTTTTACTCTGGTTTCTCAGTCTGTTTCCTAGTGCCGGTTTGAAGTTCCTGCAGTTTGCACTGTAAAACCGAGTTGGAGCTAGTACCTCCCCATATATATGTATGGAGTGGAGTTTGCAACTGAAAAGAAACTATGTGTTCCCAACAAGCGATTAGAAGGACGGCTTTCACACACACTTATCTCTCAGAACTTAGCATGTGGAGAGACGTTCATTCATCTAGCACAAATGGAACGGGTTGCAGGAGAAACTTTTACTCTGGTTTCTCAGACTGTTTCCTAGTGCCGGTTTGAAGTTCCTGCAGTTTTCACTGTAAAAGCGAGTTGGAGCTAGTACCTCCCCATATATATGTATTGAGTGGAGTTTGCAAGTGAAAAGAAACTTTGTGTTCCCAACAAGCTTTGTGAAGGACGGCTTTCACACACACTTATCTCTCAGAACTGAGCATGTGGAGTGACGTTCGTTCATCAAGCACAAAGGGAACGGTTTGCAGGAGAAACTTTTACTCTGGTTTCTCAGTCTGTTTCCTAGTGCTGGTTTGAAATTCCTGCAGTTTTCACTGTATAAACCGAGTAGGAGCTAGTACCTCCCCATATATATGTATGGAGTGGAGTTTGCAACTGAAAAGAAACTATGTGTTCCCAACAAGCTAGGTGAAGGACGGCTTTCACACACACTTATCTCTCAGAACTGAGCATGTGGAGAGACGTTCATTCATCTAGCACAAAGGGAAAGGTTTGCAGGAGAAACTTTTACTCTGGTTTCTTAGTCTGTTTAATAGTGTCGGTTTGAAGTTCCTGCAGTTTTCTGTGTAAAAACGAGTTGGAGCTAGTACCACCCCATATATATGTATGGAGTGGATGTTGCAACTGAAAACAAAATGTGTTCCCAACAAGCTAGGTGAAGGACTGCTTTCACACACACTTATCTCTCAGAACTGAGCATGTGGAGAGACGTTCGTTCATCTAGCACAAAGGGAACGTGATTCGGGAGAAACTTTTACTCTGGTTTCTCAGTCCGTTTCCTAGTGCCGGTTTGAAGTTTCTGCAGTTTTCACTGTAAAACCGAGTTGGAGCTCGTACCACCCCATATATATGTATGGAGTGGAGTTTGCAACTGAAAAGAAACATTGTGTTCCCATCAAGCTAGTTGTAGATCGGCTTTCACACACACTTATCTCTCAGAACTGAGCAAGTGGAGAGACGTTCGTTCTTCTAGCACAAATGGAACGGGTTGCAGTAGAAAGTTTTACTCTGGATTCTCAGTCTGTTTCCTAGTGCCGGTTTGAAGTTCCTGCAGTTTTCACTGTAAAACCGAGTTGGAGCTAGTACCTCCCATATATATGTATGGAGTGGAGTTTGCAAGTGAAAAGAAACTTTGTGTTCCCAACAAGCTAGGTGAAGGACGGGTTTCACACACACTTATCTCTCAGAACTGATCATGTGGAGAGACGTTCGTTCATCTAGCACAAAGTTAAAGGGTTGCAGGAGAAACTTTTACTCTGGTTTCTCAGTCTGTTTCCTAGTGTTGGTTTGAATTTCCTGCAGTTTTCACTGTAAAACCGAGTTGGTGCTACTACCTCCCCATATATATGTATGGAGTGGTGTTTGCAAGTGAAAAGAAACTTTCTGTTACCAACAAGCTACGTGAAATACGGCTTTCACACACACTTATCTCTCAGAACTGAGCATGTGGAGAGACGTTCGTTCATCTAGCACAAAGGGAACGTGATTCGGGAGAAACTTTTACTCTGGTTTCTCAGTCTGTTTACTAGTGCCGGTTTGAAGTTAATGCAGTTTGCACTGTAAAACCGAGTTGGAGCTAGTACCTCCCCATATATATGTATGGAGTGGAGTTTGCAACTGAAAATAAACTTTGTGTTCCCAACAAGCTAGGTGAATGGCTGCTTTCACACACACTTATCTCTCAGAACTGAGCATGTGGAGAGACGTTCGTTCATCTAGCACAAAGGGAACGGGTTGCAGGGGAAACTTTTACTCTGGTTTCTCAGTCTGTTTCCTAGTGCCGGTTTGAAGTTCCTGCAGTTTTCACTGTAAAACCGCGTTGGAGCTCGTACCTCCCCATATATATGTATGGAGTGGAGTTTGCAAGTGAAAAGAAACTTTGTGTTCCAAACAAGCTAGGTGAAGGACGGCTTTCATACACAATTATCACTCAGAACTGAGCATGTTGAGAGACTTTCGTTCATCTAGCACAAAGGGAACGGGTTGCAGGAGATACTTTTACTCTGGTTTCTCAGTCTGTTTCCTAGTGCCGGTTTGAAGTTCCTGCAGTTTTCCCTGTAAAACCGAGTTGGAGCTAGTACCTCCCCATATATATGTATGGAGTGCAGTTTGCAACTGAAAAGAAACTTTGTGTTCCCAACAAGCTAGGTGAAGGACGGCTTTCACACACACTTATCTCTCAGAACTTAACATGTGGAGAGACTTTCGTTCATCTAGAACAAAGGAAAAGGGTTGCAGGAGAAAGTTTTACTCTGGTTTCTCAGTCTGTTTCCTAGTGCCGGTTTGAAGTTCCTGCAGTTTTCACTGTAAAAACGAGTTGGAGCTAGTACCTCCCCATATATATGTATGGAGTGGAGTTTGCAAATGAAAAGAAACTTTGTGTTCCCAACAAGGTAGGTGAAGGACGGCTTTCACACACACTGTTCTCTCAGAAATGAGCATGTGGAGAGACGTTCGTTCATCTAGCACAAGGGGAACGGGTTGCAGGAGAAACTATTACTCTGGTTTCTCAGTCCGTTTCCTAGTGCCGGTTTGAAGTTTCTGCAGTTTTCACTGTAAAACCGAGTTGGAGCTCGTACCACCCCATATATATGTATGGAGTGGAGTTTGCAACTGAAAAGAAACATTGTGTTCCCATCAAGCTAGTTGTAGAACGGCTTTCACACACACTTATCTCTCAGAACTGAGCAAGTGGAGAGACGTTCGTTCTTCTAGCACAAATGGAACCGGTTGCAGTAGAAACTTTTACTCTGGTTTCTCAGTCTGTTTCCTAGTGTTGGTTTGAATTTCCTGCAGTTTTCACTGTAAAACCGAGTTGGTGCTACTACCTCCCCATATATATGTATGGAGTGGTGTTTGCAAGTGAAAAGAAACTTTCTGTTCCCAACAAGCTACGTGAAATACGGCTTTCACACACACTTATCTCTCAGAACTGAGCATGTGGAGAGACGTTCGTTCATCTAGCACAAAGGGAACGTGATTCGGGAGAAACTTTTACTCTGGTTTCTCAGACTGTTTACTAGTGCCGGTTTGAAGTTAATGCAGTTTGCACTGTAAAACCGAGTTGGAGCTAGTACCTCCCCATATATATGTATGGAGTGGAGTTTGCAACTGAAAAGAAACTATGTGTTCCCAACAAGCTAGTTGAAGGACGGCTTTCACACACACTTATCTCTCAGAACTGAGCATGTGGAGAGACTTTCGTTCATCTAGCACAAAGGGATCGGGTTGCAGGAGAAACTTTTACTCTGGTTTCTCAGCCTGTTTCCTAGTGCCGTTTTGAAGTTCCTGCAGTTTTCACTGTAAAAGAGATTTGGAGTTAGTACCTCCCCATATATATGTATGGAGTGGAGTTTGCAACTGAAAAGAAACTTTGTGTTCCCAACAAGCTAGGTGAAGGACGGCTTTCACACACACTTATCTCTCAGAACTTAACATGTGGAGAGACGTTCGTTCATCTAGAACAAAGGGAAAGGGTTGCAGGAGAAAGTTTTACTCTGGTTTCTCAGTCTGTTTCCTAGTGTCGGTTTGAAGTTCCTGCAGATTTCACTGTAAAACCGAGTTGGAGCTACTATCTCCCCATATATATGTATGGAGTGGTGTTTGCAAGTGAAAAGAAACTTTGTGTTCCCAACCAGCTAGGTGAAATACGGCTTTCACACACACTTATCTCTCAGAACTGAGCATGTGGAGAGACGTTCGTTCATCTAGCGCAAAGGGAACGTGTTTCGGGAGAAACTTTTACTCTGGTTTCTCAGTCTGTTTCCTAGTGCCGGTTTGAAGTTCCTGCAGTTTGCACTGTAAAACCGAGTTGGAGCTAGTACCTCCCCATATATATGTATGGAGTGGAGTTTGCAACTGAAAAGAAACTATGTGTTCCCAACAAGCGATTAGAAGGATGGCTTTCACACACACTTATCTCTCAGAACTTAGCATGTGGAGAGACGTTCATTCATCTAGCACAAATGGAACGGGTTGCAGGAGAAACTTTTACTCTGGTTTCTCAGACTGTTTCCTAGTGCCGGTTTGAAGTTCCTGCAGTTTTCACTGTAAAAGCGAGTTGGAGCTAGTACCTCCCCATATATATGTATTGAGTGGAGTTTGCAAGTGAAAAGAAACTTTGTGTTCCCAACAAGCTTTGTGAAGGACGGCTTTCACACACACTTATCTCTCAGAACTGAGCATGTGGAGAGACGTTCGTTCATCAAGCACAAAGGGAACGGTTTGCAGGAGAAACTTTTACTCTGGATTCTCAGTCTGTTTCCTAGTGCTGGTTTGAAATTCCTGCAGTTTTCACTGTATAAACCGAGTAGGAGCTAGTACCTCCCCATATATATGTATGGAGTGGAGTTTGCAAGTGAAAAGAAACTTTGTGTTCCCAACAAGCTTGGTGAAGGACGGCTTCCACAACACTTATCTCTCAGAACTGAGCATGTGAGAGACGTTCGTTCATCTAGCACAAAGGGAAAGGTTTGCAGGAGTAACATTTACTCTGATTTCTCAGTCTGTTTCCTAGTGCTGATTTGAAATTCCTGCAGTTTTCACTGTAAAACCGAGTTGGAGCTAGTACCTCCCCTTATATATTTATGGAGTGGAGTTTGCAAGTGAAAAGAAACTTTGTGTTCCCAACAAGCTAGGTGAAGGACGGCTTTCACACACACTTATCTCTCAGAACTGAGCATGTGGAGAGACGTTCATTCATCTAGCACAAAGGGAAAGGTTTGCAGGAGAAACTTTTACTCTGGTTTCTTAGTCTGTTTAATAGTGTCGGTTTGAAGTTCCTGCAGTTTTCTGTGTAAAAACGAGTTGGAGCTAGTACCACCCCATATATATGTATGGAGTGGATGTTGCAACTGAAAACAAAATGTGTTCCCAACAAGCTAGGTGAAGGACTGCTTTCACACACACTTATCTCTCAGAACTGAGCATGTGGAGAGACGTTCGTTCATCTAGCACAAAGGGAATGTGATTCGGGAGAAACTTTTACTCTGGTTTCTCAGTCCGTTTCCTAGTGCCGGTTTGAAGTTTCTGCAGTTTTCACTGTAAAACCGAGTTGGAGCTCGTACCACCCCATATATATGTATGGAGTGGAGTTTGCAACTGAAAAGAAACATTGTGTTCCCATCAAGCTAGTTGTAGAACGGCTTTCACACACACTTATCTCTCAGAACTGAGCAAGTGGAGAGACGTTCGTTCTTCTAGCACAAATGGAACGGGTTGCAGTAGAAAGTTTTACTCTGGATTCTCAGTCTGTTTCCTAGTGCCGGTTTGAAGTTCCTGCAGTTTTCACTGTAAAACCGAGTTAGAGCTAGTACCTCCCATATATATGTATGGAGTGGAGTTTGCAAGTGAAAAGAAACTTTGTGTTCCCAACAAGCTAGGTGAAGGACGGGTTTCACACACACTTATCTCTCAGAACTGATCATGTGGAGAGACGTTCGTTCATCTAGCACAAAGTTAAAGGGTTGCAGGAGAAACTTTTACTCTGGTTTCTCAGTCTGTTTCCTAGTGTTGGTTTGAATTTCCTGCAGTTTTCACTGTAAAACCGAGTTGGTGCTACTACCTCCCCATATATATGTATGGAGTGGTGTTTGCAAGTGAAAAGAAACTTTCTGTTACCAACAAGCTACGTGAAATACGGCTTTCACACACACTTATCTCTCAGAACTGAGCATGTGGAGAGACGTTCGTTCATCTAGCACAAAGGGAACGTGATTCGGGAGAAACTTTTACTCTGGTTTCTCAGTCTGTTTACTAGTGCCGGTTTGAAGTTAATGCAGTTTGCACTGTAAAACCGAGTTGGAGCTAGTACCTCCCCATATATATGTATGGAGTGGAGTTTGCAACTGAAAATAAACTTTGTGTTCCCAACAAGCTAGGTGAATGGCTGCTTTCACACACACTTATCTCTCAGAACTGAGCATGTGGAGAGACGTTCGTTCATCTAGCACAAAGGGAACGGGTTGCAGGGGAAACTTTTACTCTGGTTTCTCAGTCTGTTTCCTAGTGCCGGTTTGAAGTTCCTGCAGTTTTCACTGTAAAACCGCGTTGGAGCTCGTACCTCCCCATATATATGTATGGAGTGGAGTTTGCAAGTGAAAAGAAACTTTGTGTTCCAAACAAGCTAGGTGAAGGACGGCTTTCATACACAATTATCACTCAGAACTGAGCATGTTGAGAGACTTTCGTTCATCTAGCACAAAGGGAACGGGTTGCAGGAGATACTTTTACTCTGGTTTCTCAGTCTGTTTCCTAGTGCCGGTTTGAAGTTCCTGCAGTTTTCCCTGTAAAACCGAGTTGGAGCTAGTACCTCCCCATATATATGTATGGAGTGCAGTTTGCAACTGAAAAGAAACTTTGTGTTCCCAACAAGCTAGGTGAAGGACGGCTTTCACACACACTTATCTCTCAGAACTTAACATGTGGAGAGACTTTCGTTCATCTAGAACAAAGGAAAAGGGTTGCAGGAGAAAGTTTTACTCTGGTTTCTCAGTCTGTTTCCTAGTGCCGGTTTGAAGTTCCTGCAGTTTTCACTGTAAAAACGAGTTGGAGCTAGTACCTCCCCATATATATGTATGGAGTGGAGTTTGCAAATGAAAAGAAACTTTGTGTTCCCAACAAGGTAGGTGAAGGACGGCTTTCACACACACTGTTCTCTCAGAAATGAGCATGTGGAGAGACGTTCGTTCATCTAGCACAAGGGGAACGGGTTGCAGGAGAAACTATTACTCTGGTTTCTCAGTCCGTTTCCTAGTGCCGGTTTGAAGTTTCTGCAGTTTTCACTGTAAAACCGAGTTGGAGCTCGTACCACCCCATATATATGTATGGAGTGGAGTTTGCAACTGAAAAGAAACATTGTGTTCCCATCAAGCTAGTTGTAGAACGGCTTTCACACACACTTATCTCTCAGAACTGAGCAAGTGGAGAGACGTTCGTTCTTCTAGCACAAATGGAACCGGTTGCAGTAGAAACTTTTACTCTGGATTCTCAGTCTGTTTCCTAGTGCCGGTTTGAAGTTCCTGCAGTTTTCACTGTAAAACCGAGTTGGAGCTAGTACCTCCCATATATATGTATGGAGTGGAGTTTGCAAGTGAAAAGAAACTTTGTGTTCCCAACAAGCTAGGTGAAGGACGGGTTTCACACACACTTATCTCTCAGAACTGATCATGTGCAGAGACGTTCGTTCATCTAGCACAAAGTTAAAGGGTTGCAGGAGAAACTTTTACTCTGGTTTCTCAGTCTGTTTCCTAGTGTTGGTTTGAATTTCCTGCAGTTTTCACTGTAAAACCGAGTTGGTGCTACTACCTCCCCATATATATGTATGGAGTGGTGTTTGCAAGTGAAAAGAAACTTTCTGTTCCCAACAAGCTACGTGAAATACGGCTTTCACACACACTTATCTCTCAGAACTGAGCATGTGGAGAGACGTTCGTTCATCTAGCACAAAGGGAACGTGATTCGGGAGAAACTTTTACTCTGGTTTCTCAGTCTGTTTACTAGTGCCGGTTTGAAGTTAATGCAGTTTGCACTGTAAAACCGAGTTGGAGCTAGTACCTCCCCATATATATGTATGGAGTGGAGTTTGCAACTGAAAAGAAACTATGTGTTCCCAACAAGCTAGTTGAAGGACGGCTTTCACACACACTTATCTCTCAGAACTGAGCATGTGGAGAGACTTTCGTTCATCTAGCACAAAGGGATCGGGTTGCAGGAGAAACTTTTACTCTGGTTTCTCAGCCTGTTTCCTAGTGCCGTTTTGAAGTTCCTGCAGTTTTCACTGTAAAACAGAGTTGGAGTTAGTACCTCCCCATATATATGTATGGAGTGGAGTTTGCAACTGAAAAGAATCTTTGTGTTCCCAACAAGCTAGGTGAAGGACGGCTTTCACACACATTTATCTCTCAGAACTTAACATGTGGAGAGACGTTCGTTCATCTAGAACAAAGGGAAAGGGTTGCAGGAGAAAGTTTTACTCTGGTTTCTCAGTCTGTTTCCTAGTGTCGGTTTGAAGTTCCTGCAGATTTCACTGTAAAACCGAGTTGGAGCTACTATCTCCCCATATATATGTATGGAGTGGTGTTTGCAAGTGAAAAGAAACTTTGTGTTCCCAACCAGCTAGGTGAAATACGGCTTTCACACACACTTATCTCTCAGAACTGAGCATGTGGAGAGACGTTCGTTTATCTAGCGCAAAGGGAACGTGTTTCGGGAGAAAGTTTTACTCTGGTTTCTCAGTCTGTTTCCTAGTGCCGGTTTGAAGTTCCTGCAGTTTGCACTGTAAAACCGAGTTGGAGCTAGTACCTCCCCATATATATGTATGGAGTGGAGTTTGCAACTGAAAAGAAACTATGTGTTCCCAACAAGCGATTACAAGGACGGCTTTCACACACACTTATCTCTCAGAACTGAGCATGTGGAGAGACGTTCATTCATCTAGCACAAAGGGAACGGGTTGCAGGAGAAACTTTTACTCTGGTTTCTCAGACTGTTTCCTAGTGCCGGTTTGAAGTTCCTGCAGTTTTCACTGTAAAAGCGAGTTGGAGCTAGTACCTCCCCATATATATGTATTGAGTGGAGTTTGCAAGTGAAAAGAAACTTTGTGTTCCCAACAAGCTTTGTGAAGGACGGCTTTCACACACACTTATCTCTCAGAACTGAGCATGTGGAGAGACGTTCGTTCATCAAGCACAAAGGGAGCGGTTTGCAGGAGAAAGTTTTACTCTGGTTTCTCAGTCTGTTTCCTAGTGCTGGATTGAAATTCCTGCAGTTTTCACTGTATAAACCGAGTAGGAGCTAGTACCTCCCCATATATATATATGGAGTGGAGTTTGCAACTGAAAAGAAACTATGTGTTCCCAACAAGCTAGGTGAAGGACGGCTTTCACACACACTTATCTCTCAGAACTGAGCATGTGGAGAGACGTTCGTTCATCTAGCACAAAGGGAACGTGTTGCAGGAGAAACTTTTACTCTGGTTTCTCAGTCTGTTTCCTAGTGCCGGTTTGAAGTTCCTGCAGTTTACACTGTAAAATCGAGTTGGAGTTAGTACCTCCCCATATATATGTATGGAGTGGAGTTTGCAACTGAAAAGAAACTTTGTGTTCTCAACAAGCTAGGTGAAGGACGGCTTTCACACACACTTATCTCTCAGAACTGAGCATGTGGAGAGACATACGTTCATCTAGAACAAAGGGAACGGGTTGCAGGAGAAAGTTTTACTCTGGTATCTCAGTCTGTTTCCTAGTGCCGGTTTGAAGTTCCTGCAGATTTCACTGTAAAACCGACTTGGAGCTAGTACCTCCCCATATATATGTATGGAGTGGAGTTTGCAACTGAAAAGAAACTTTGTGTTCCCAACAAGCCAGGTGAAACACGGCTTTCACACACAATTATCTCTCAGAATTGAGCATGTGAAGAGACATTGGTTCATCTAGCACAAAGGGAACGGGTTGCAGGAGAAAGTTTTACTCTGGTTTCTCAGTCTGTTTCCTAGTGTAGGTTTGAAGTTCCTGCAGTTTTCACTGTAAAACCGAGTTGGAGCTAGTACCTCCCCATATATATGTATGGAGTGGAGTTTGCAAGTGAAAAGAAACTTTGTGTTCCCAACAAGCTTGGTGAAGGACGGCTTAAACACACACTTATCTTTCAGAACTGAGCATGTGAGAGACGTTCGTTCATCTAGCACAAAGGGAACGGTTTGCAGGAGTAACTTTTACTCTGGTTTCTCAGTCTGTTTCCTAGTGCTGGTTTGAAATTCCTGCAGTTTTCACTGTAAAACCGAGTTGGAGATAGTACCTCCCCTTATATATTTATGGAGTGGAGTTTGCAACTGAAAAGAAACTATGTGTTCCCAACAAGCTAGGTGAAGGACGGCTTTCACACACACTTATCTCTCAGAACTGAGCATGTGGAGAGACGTTCGTTCATCTAGCACAAAGGGAACGGGTTGCAGGGGAAACTTTTACTATGGTTTCTCAGTCTGTTTCCTAGTGCCGGTTTGAAGTTCCTGCAGTATTCACTGTAAAACCGAGTTGGAGCTCGTACCTCCCCATATATATGTATGGAGTGGAGTTTGCAAGTGAAAAGAAACTTTGTGTTCCCAACAAGCTAGGTGAAGGACGGCTTTCACACACACTTCTCTCTCAGAACTGAGCATGTGGAGAGACGTTCGTTCATCTAGAACAAAGGGAACGTGTTGCAGGAGAAACTTTTACTCTGGTTTCTCAGTCTGTTTCCTAGTGCCGGTTTGAAGTTCCTGCAGTTTTCACTGTAAAACCGATTTGGAGCTAGTACCTCCCCATATATATGTATGGAGTGGGGTTTGCAAGTGAAAAGAAACTTTGTGTTCCCAACAAGCTAGGTGAAGTTCGGCTTTCACACACACTTCTCTCTCAGAACTGAGCATGTGGAGAGACGTTCGTTCATCTAGCACAAAGGGAACGGTTGGCAGGAGAAACATTTACTCTGGTTTCTCAGTCTGTTTTCTAGTGTCCGTTTGAAGTTCCTGCAGTTTTCTGTGTAAAAACGTGTTGGAGTTTGTACCACCCCATATATATGTATGGAGTTTAGTTTGCAACTGAAAAGAAACTATGTGTTCCCAACAAGCTAGGTGAAGGTCGGCTTTCACACACACTTCTCTCTCAGAACTGAGCATGTGGAGAGACGTTCGTTCATCTAGCACAAAGGGAACGTGTTGCAGGAGAAACTTTTACTCTGGTTTCTCAGTCTGTTTCCTAGTGCCGGTTTGAAGTTCCTGCAGTTTTCACTGTAAAACCGAGTTGGAGCTAGTACCTCCCCATATAAATATATGGAGTGGAGTTAGCAAGTGAAAAGAAACTTTGTGTTCCCAACAAGCTAGTTGAAGGGCGGCTTTCACACACACATATCTCTCAGAACTGAGCATGTGGAGATAAGTTCTTTCATCTAGCACAAATGGAACGGTTTGCAGGAGAAACTTTTACTCTGGTTTCTCAGTCTGTTTCCTAGTGCCGGTTTGAAGTTCCTGCAGTTTTCACTGTAAAACCGAGTTCGAGCTAGTACCTCCCCATATATATGTATGGAGTGGAGTTTGCAACTGAAAAGAAACTTTGTGTTCCCAACAAGCTAGCTGAAGTACGGCTTTCACACACACTTATCTCTCAGAACTGAGCATGTGGAGAGACGTTCGTTCATCTAGCACAAAGGGAACGGGTTGCATGGGAAACTTTTTCTCTGGTTTCTCAGACTGTTTCCTAGTGCCGGTTTGAAGTTCCTGCAGTTTTCACTGTAAAAGCGAGTTGGAGCTAGTACCTCCCCATATATATGTATTGAGTGGAGTTTGCAAGTGAAAAGAAACTATGTGTTCCCAACAAGCGATTACAAGGACGGCTTTCACACACACTTATCTCTCAGAACTGAGCATGTGGAGAGACGTTCATTCATCTAGCACAAAGGGAACGGGTTGCAGGAGAAACTTTTACTCTGGTTTCTCAGACTGTTTCCTAGTGCCGGTTTGAAGTTCCTGCAGTTTTCACTGTAAAAGCGAGTTGGAGCTAGTACCTCCCCATATATATGTATTGAGTGGAGTTTGCAAGTGAAAAGAAACTTTGTGTTCCCAACAAGCTTTGTGAAGGACGGCTTTCACACACACTTATCTCTCAGAACTGAGCATGTGGAGAGACGTTCGTTCATCAAGCACAAAGGGAACGGTTTGCAGGAGAAAGTTTTACTCTGGTTTCTCAGTCTGTTTCCTAGTGCTGGATTGAAATTCCTGCAGTTTTCACTGTATAAACCGAGTAGGAGCTAGTACCTCCCCATATATATATATGGAGTGGAGTTTGCAACTGAAAAGAAACTATGTGTTCCCAACAAGCTAGGTGAAGGACGGCTTTCACACACACTTATCTCTCAGAACTGAGCATGTGGAGAGACGTTCGTTCATCTAGCACAAAGGGAACGTGTTGCAGGAGAAACTTTTACTCTGGTTTCTCAGTCTGTTTCCTAGTGCCGGTTTGAAGTTCCTGCAGTTTACACTGTAAAATCGAGTTGGAGTTAGTACCTCCCCATATATATGTATGGAGTGGAGTTTGCAACTGAAAAGAAACTTTGTGTTCTCAACAAGCTAGGTGAAGGACGGCTTTCACACACACTTATCTCTCAGAACTGAGCATGTGGAGAGACATACGTTCATCTAGAACAAAGGGAACGGGTTGCAGGAGAAAGTTTTACTCTGGTATCTCAGTCTGTTTCCTAGTGCCGGTTTGAAGTTCCTGCAGATTTCACTGTAAAACCGACTTGGAGCTAGTACCTCCCCATATATATGTATGGAGTGGAGTTTGCAAGTGAAAAGAAACTTTGTGTTCCCAACAAGCCAGGTGAAACACGGCTTTCACACACAATTATCTCTCAGAATTGAGCATGTGAAGAGACATTGGTTCATCTAGCACAAAGGGAACGGGTTGCAGGAGAAAGTTTTACTCTGGTTTCTCAGTCTGTTTCCTAGTGTAGGTTTGAAGTTCCTGCAGTTTTCACTGTAAAACCGAGTTGGAGCTAGTACCTCCCCATATATATGTATGGAGTGGAGTTTGCAAGTGCAAAGAAACTTTGTGTTCCCAACAAGCTTGGTGAAGGACGGCTTAAACACACACTTATCTTTCAGAACTGAGCATGTGAGAGACGTTCGTTCATCTAGCACAAAGGGAACGGTTTGCAGGAGTAACTTTTACTCTGGTTTCTCAGTCTGTTTCCTAGTGCTGGTTTGAAATTCCTGCAGTTTTCACTGTAAAACCGAGTTGGAGATAGTACCTCCCCTTATATATTTATGGAGTGGAGTTTGCAACTGAAAAGAAACTATGTGTTCCCAACAAGCTAGGTGAAGGACGGCTTTCACACACACTTATCTCTCAGAACTGAGCATGTGGAGAGACGTTCGTTCATCTAGCACAAAGGGAACGGGTTGCAGGGGAAACTTTTACTATGGTTTCTCAGTCTGTTTCCTAGTGCCGGTTTGAAGTTCCTGCAGTATTCACTGTAAAACCGAGTTGGAGCTCGTACCTCCCCATATATATGTATGGAGTGGAGTTTGCAAGTGAAAAGAAACTTTGTGTTCCCAACAAGCTAGGTGAAGGACGGCTTTCACACACACTTCTCTCTCAGAACTGAGCATGTGGAGAGACGTTCGTTCATCTAGAACAAAGGGAACGTGTTGCAGGAGAAACTTTTACTCTGGTTTCTCAGTCTGTTTCCTAGTGCCGGTTTGAAGTTCCTGCAGTTTTCACTGTAAAACCGAGTTGGAGCTAGTACCTCCCCATATATATGTATGGAGTGGGGTTTGCAAGTGAAAAGAAACTTTGTGTTCCCAACAAGCTAGGTGAAGTTCGGCTTTCACACACACTTCTCTCTCAGAACTGAGCATGTGGAGAGACGTTCGTTCATCTAGCACAAAGGGAACGGTTGGCAGGAGAAACATTTACTCTGGTTTCTCAGTCTGTTTTCTAGTGTCCGTTTGAAGTTCCTGCAGTTTTCTGTGTAAAAACGTGTTGGAGTTTGTACCACCCCATATATATGTATGGAGTTTAGTTTGCAACTGAAAAGAAACTATGTGTTCCCAACAAGCTAGGTGAAGGTCGGCTTTCACACACACTTCTCTCTCAGAACTGAGCATGTGGAGAGACGTTCGTTCATCTAGCACAAAGGGAACGTGTTGCAGGAGAAACTTTTACTCTGGTTTCTCAGTCTGTTTCCTAGTGCCGGTTTGAAGTTCCTGCAGTTTTCACTGTAAAACCGAGTTGGAGCTAGTACCTCCCCATATAAATATATGGAGTGGAGTTAGCAAGTGAAAAGAAACTTTGTGTTCCCAACAAGCTAGTTGAAGGGCGGCTTTCACACACACATATCTCTCAGAACTGAGCATGTGGAGATAAGTTCTTTCATCTAGCACAAATGGAACGGTTTGCAGGAGAAACTTTTACTCTGGTTTCTCAGTCTGTTTCCTAGTGCCGGTTTGAAGTTCCTGCAGTTTTCACTGTAAAACCGAGTTCGAGCTAGTACCTCCCCATATATATGTATGGAGTGGAGTTTGCAACTGAAAAGAAACTTTGTGTTCCCAACAAGCTAGCTGAAGTACGGCTTTCACACACACTTATCTCTCAGAACTGAGCATGTGGAGAGACGTTCGTTCATCTAGCACAAAGGGAACGGGTTGCATGGGAAACTTTTTCTCTGGTTTCTCAGTCTGTTTCCTAGTGCTGGTTTGAAGTTCCTGCAGTTTTCACTGTAAATCCGAGTTGGAGCTCGTACCTCCCCATATATATGCATGGAGAGGAGTTTGCAAGTGAAAAGGAACTTTGTGTTCCCAACAAGCTAGGTGAAGGACGGCTTTCACACACACTTATTTCTCCGAACTGAAAATGTGGAGAGACGATCGTTCATTTAGCACAAAGGGAACGGTTTGCAGGAGAGAGTATTACTCTGGTTTCTCAGTCTGTTTCCTAGTGCCGGTTTGATTTTCCTGCAGTTTTCACTGTAAAACCGAGTTGGAGCTTGTACCTCCCCATATATATGTATGGAGTGGAGTTTGCAACTGAAAAGAAACTTTGTGTTCCCAACAAGCTAGGTGAAGGACGTCTTTCACACACACTTATCTCTCAGAAATGAGCATGTGGAGAGACGTTCGTTCATCTAGAACAAAGGGAACGTGTTGCAGGAGAAACTTTTACTCTGGTTTCTCAGTCTGTTTCCTAGTGCCGGTTTGAAGTTCCTGCAGATTTCACTGTAAAACCGAGTTGGAGCTAGTACCTCCCCATATATATGTATGGAGTGGAGTTTGCAACTGAAAAGAAACTTTGTGTTCCCAACACGCTAGGTGAAGGACGGCTTTCACACACACTTATCTCTCAGAACTGAGCATGTGGAGAGACGTTCGTTCATCTAGCACAAAGGGAACGGTTTGCAGGAGAAACTTTTACTCTGGTTTCTCAGTCTGTTTCCTAGTGTTGGTTTGAAGTTTCTGCAGTTTTCACTGTAAAACGAGGTGGAGCTAGTACAATCCCGTATATATTTATGGAGTTAAATTTGCAACTGAAAAGAAACTATGTGTTCCCAACAAGCTAGCTGAAGGTCGGCTTTCACACACACTTCTCTCTCAGAAGTGAGCATGTGGAGAGACGTTCGTTCATCTAGCACAAAGGGAACGTGTTGCAGGAGAAACTTTTACTCTGGTTTCTCAGTCTGTTTCCTAGTGCCGGTTTGAAGTTCCTGCAGTTTTCACTGTAAAACCGAGTTGGAGCTAGTACCTCCCCATATAAATATATGGAGTGGTGTTAGCAAGTGAAAAGAAACTTTGTGTTCCCAACAAGCTAGGTGAAGGACGGCTTTCACACACACTTATCCCTCAGAAATGAGCATGTGGAGAGAAGTTCGTTCATCTAGCACAAATGGAACGGTTTGCAGGAGAAATTTTTACTCTGGTTTCTCAGTCTGTTTCCTAGTGCCGGTTTGAAGTTCCTGCAGTTTTCACTGTAAAACCGTGTTGGAGCTAGTACCTCCCCATATATATGTATGGAGTGGAGTTTGCAACTGAAAAGAAACTTTGTGTTCCCAACAAGCCAGGTGAAAGACGGCTTTCACACACAATTATCTCTCAGAATTGAGCATGTGGAGAGACATTGGTTCATCTAGCACAAAGGGAACGGGTTGCAGGAGAATCTTTTACTCTGGTTTCTCAGTCTGTTTCCTAGGGTAGGTTTGAAGTTCCTGCAGTTTTCACTGTAAAACCGAGTTGGAGCTAGTACCTCCCCATATATATGTATGGAGTGGAGTTTGCAAGTGAAAAGAAACTTTGTGTTCCCAACAAGCTTGGTGAAGGACGGCTTCCACACACACTTATCTCTCAGAACTGAGCATGTGAGAGACGTTCGTTCATCTAGCACAAAGGGAACGGTTTGCAGGAGTAACTTTTACTCTGGTTTCTCAGTCTGTTTCCTAGTGCTGATTTGAAATTCCTGCAGTTTTCACTGTAAAACCGAGTTGGAGCTAGTACCTCCCCTTATATATTTATGGAGTGGAGTTTGCAACTGAAAAGAAACTATGTGTTCCCAACAAGCTAGGTGAAGGACGGCTTTCACACACACTTATCTCTCAGAACTGAGCATGTGGAGAGACGTTCATTCATCTAGCACAAAGGGAAAGGTTTGCAGGAGAAACTTTTACTCTGGTTTCTTAGTCTGTTTAATAGTGTCGGTTTGAAGTTCCTGCAGTTTTCTGTGTAAAAACGAGTTGGAGCTAGTACCACCCCATATATATGTATGGAGTTTAGTTTGCAACTGAAAAGAAACTATGTGTTCCCAACAAGCTAGGTGAAGGTCGGCATTCACACACACTTCTCTCTCAGAACTGAGCATGTGGAGAGACGTTCGTTCATCTAGCACAAAGGGAACGGGTTGCAGGGGAAACTTTTACTATGGTTTCTCAGTCTGTTTCCTAGTGCCGGTTTGAAGTTCCTTCAGTATTCACTGTAAAACCGAGTTGGAGCTCGTACCTCCCCATATATATGTATGGAGTGGAGTTTGCAAGTGAAAAGAAACTTTGTGTTCCCAACAAGCTTGGTGAAGGACGGCTTAAACACACACTTATCTTTCAGAACTGAGCATGTGAGAGACGTTCGTTCATCTAGCACAAAGGGAACGGTTTGCAGGAGTAACTTTTACTCTGGTTTCTCAGTCTGTTTCCTAGTGCTGGTTTGAAATTCCTGCAGTTTTCACTGTAAAACCGAGTTGGAGATAGTACCTCCCCTTATATATTTATGGAGTGGAGTTTGCAACTGAAAAGAAACTATGTGTTCCCAACAAGCTAGGTGAAGGACGGCTTTCACACACACTTATCTCTCAGAACTGAGCATGTGGAGAGACGTTCGTTCATCTAGCACAAAGGGAACGGGTTGCAGGGGAAACTTTTACTATGGTTTCTCAGTCTGTTTCCTAGTGCCGGTTTGAAGTTCCTGCAGTATTCACTGTAAAACCGAGTTGGAGCTCGTACCTCCCCATATATATGTATGGAGTGGAGTTTGCAAGTGAAAAGAAACTTTGTGTTCCCAACAAGCTAGGTGAAGGACGGCTTTCACACACACTTCTCTCTCAGAACTGAGCATGTGGAGAGACGTTCGTTCATCTAGAACAAAGGGAACGTGTTGCAGGAGAAACTTTTACTCTGGTTTCTCAGTCTGTTTCCTAGTGCCGGTTTGAAGTTCCTGCAGTTTTCACTGTAAAACCGAGTTGGAGCTAGTACCTCCCCATATATATGTATGGAGTGGGGTTTGCAAGTGAAAAGAAACTTTGTGTTCCCAACAAGCTAGGTGAAGTTCGGCTTTCACACACACTTCTCTCTCAGAACTGAGCATGTGGAGAGACGTTCGTTCATCTAGCACAAAGGGAACGGTGGGCAGGAGAAACATTTACTCTGGTTTCTCAGTCTGTTTTCTAGTGTCCGTTTGAAGTTCCTGCAGTTTTCTGTGTAAAAACGTGTTGGAGTTTGTACCACCCCATATATATGTATGGAGTTTAGTTTGCAACTGAAAAGAAACTATGTGTTCCCAACAAGCTAGGTGAAGGTCGGCTTTCACACACACTTCTCTCTCAGAACTGAGCATGTGGAGAGACGTTCGTTCATCTAGCACAAAGGGAACGTGTTGCAGGAGAAACTTTTACTCTGGTTTCTCAGTCTGTTTCCTAGTGCCGGTTTGAAGTTCCTGCAGTTTTCACTGTAAAACCGAGTTGGAGCTAGTACCTCCCCATATAAATATATGGAGTGGAGTTAGCAAGTGAAAAGAAACTTTGTGTTCCCAACAAGCTAGTTGAAGGGCGGCTTTCACACACACATATCTCTCAGAACTGAGCATGTGGAGATAAGTTCTTTCATCTAGCACAAATGGAACGGTTTGCAGGAGAAACTTTTACTCTGGTTTCTCAGTCTGTTTCCTAGTGCCGGTTTGAAGTTCCTGCAGTTTTCACTGTAAAACCGAGTTCGAGCTAGTACCTCCCCATATATATGTATGGAGTGGAGTTTGCAACTGAAAAGAAACTTTGTGTTCCCAACAAGCTAGCTGAAGTACGGCTTTCACACACACTTATCTCTCAGAACTGAGCATGTGGAGAGACGTTCGTTCATCTAGCACAAAGGGAACGGGTTGCATGGGAAACTTTTTCTCTGGTTTCTCAGTCTGTTTCCTAGTGCTGGTTTGAAGTTCCTGCAGTTTTCACTGTAAATCCGAGTTGGAGCTCGTACCTCCCCATATATATGCATGGAGTGGAGTTTGCAAGTGAAAAGGAACTTTGTGTTCCCAACAAGCTAGGTGAAGGACGGCTTTCACACACACTTATTTCTCCGAACTGAAAATGTGGAGAGACGATCGTTCATTTAGCACAAAGGGAACGGTTTGCAGGAGAGAGTATTACTCTGGTTTCTCAGTCTGTTTCCTAGTGCCGGTTTGATTTTCCTGCAGTTTTCACTGTAAAACCGAGTTGGAGCTTGTACCTCCCCATATATATGTATGGAGTGGAGTTTGCAACTGAAAAGAAACTTTGTGTTCCCAACAAGCTAGGTGAAGGACGTCTTTCACACACACTTATCTCTCAGAAATGAGCATGTGGAGAGACGTTCGTTCATCTAGAACAAAGGGAACGTGTTGCAGGAGAAACTTTTACTCTGGTTTCTCAGTCTGTTTCCTAGTGCCGGTTTGAAGTTCCTGCAGATTTCACTGTAAAACCGAGTTGGAGCTAGTACCTCCCCATATATATGTATGGAGTGGAGTTTGCAACTGAAAAGAAACTTTGTGTTCCCAACACGCTAGGTGAAGGACGGCTTTCACACACACTTATCTCTCAGAACTGAGCATGTGGAGAGACGTTCGTTCATCTAGCACAAAGGGAACGGTTTGCAGGAGAAACTTTTACTCTGGTTTCTCAGTCTGTTTCCTAGTGTTGGTTTGAAGTTCCTGCAGTTTTCACTGTAAAACGAGGTGGAGCTAGTACAATCCCGTATATATTTATGGAGTTAAATTTGCAACTGAAAAGAAACTATGTGTTCCCAACAAGCTAGCTGAAGGTCGGCTTTCACACACACTTCTCTCTCAGAAGTGAGCATGTGGAGAGACGTTCGTTCATCTAGCACAAAGGGAACGTGTTGCAGGAGAAACTTTTACTCTGGTTTCTCAGTCTGTTTCCTAGTGCCGGTTTGAAGTTCCTGCAGTTTTCACTGTAAAACCGAGTTGGAGCTAGTATCTCCCCATATAAATATATGGAGTGGTGTTAGCAAGTGAAAAGAAACTTTGTGTTCCCAACAAGCTAGGTGAAGGACGGCTTTCACACACACTTATCCCTCAGAAATGAGCATGTGGAGAGAATTTCGTTCATCTAGCACAAATGGAACGGTTTGCAGGAGAAATTTTTACTCTGGTTTCTCAGTCTGTTTCCTAGTGCCGGTTTGAAGTTCCTGCAGTTTTCACTGTAAAACCGTGTTGGAGCTAGTACCTCCCCATATATATGTATGGAGTGGAGTTTGCAACTGAAAAGAAACTTTGTGTTCCCAACAAGCCAGGTGAAAGACGGCTTTCACACACAATTATCTCTCAGAATTGAGCATGTGGAGAGACATTGGTTCATCTAGCACAAAGGGAACGGGTTGCAGGAGAATCTTTTACTCTGGTTTCTCAGTCTGTTTCCTAGGGTAGGTTTGAAGTTCCTGCAGTTTTCACTGTAAAACCGAGTTGGAGCTAGTACCTCCCCATATATATGTATGGAGTGGAGTTTGCAAGTGAAAAGAAACTTTGTGTTCCCAACAAGCTTGGTGAAGGACGGCTTCCACACACACTTATCTCTCAGAACTGAGCATGTGAGAGACGTTCGTTCATCTAGCACAAAGGGAACGGTTTGCAGGAGTAACTTTTACTCTGGTTTCTCAGTCTGTTTCCTAGTGCTGATTTGAAATTCCTGCAGTTTTCACTGTAAAACCGAGTTGGAGCTAGTACCTCCCCTTATATATTTATGGAGTGGAGTTTGCAACTGAAAAGAAACTATGTGTTCCCAACAAGCTAGGTGAAGGACGGCTTTCACACACACTTATCTCTCAGAACTGAGCATGTGGAGAGACGTTCATTCATCTAGCACAAAGGGAAAGGTTTGCAGGAGAAACTTTTACTCTGGTTTCTTAGTCTGTTTAATAGTGTCGGTTTGAAGTTCCTGCAGTTTTCTGTGTAAAAACGAGTTTTAGCTAGTACCACCCCATATATATGTATGGAGTTTAGTTTGCAACTGAAAAGAAACTATGTGTTCCCAACAAGCTAGGTGAAGGTCGGCATTCACACACACTTCTCTCTCAGAACTGAGCATGTGGAGAGACGTTCGTTCATCTAGCACAAAGGGAACGGGTTGCAGGGGAAACTTTTACTATGGTTTCTCAGTCTGTTTCCTAGTGCCGGTTTGAAGTTCCTTCAGTATTCACTATAAAACCGAGTTGGAGCTCGTACCTCCCCATATATATGTATGGAGTGGAGTTTGCAAGTGAAAAGAAACTTTGTGTTCCCAACAAGCTAGGTGAAGGACGGCTTTCACACACACTTCTCTCTCAGAACTGAGCATGTGGAGAGACGTTCGTTCATCTAGCACAAAGGGAACGGGTTGCAGGGGAAACTTTTACTATGGTTTCTCAGTCTGTTTCCTAGTGCCGGTTTGAAGTTCCTTCAGTATTCACTGTAAAACCGAGTTGGAGCTCGTACCTCCCCATATATATGTATGGAGTGGAGTTTGCAAGTGAAAAGAAACTTTGTGTTCCCAACAAGCTAGGTGAAGGACGGCTTTCACACACACTTCTCTCTCAGAACTGAGCATGTGGAGAGACGTTCGTTCATCTAGAACAAAGGGAACGTGTTGCAGGAGAAACTTTTACTCTGGTTTCTCAGTCTGTTTCCTAGTGCCGGTTTGAAGTTCCTGCAGTTTTCACTGTAAAACCGAGTTGGAGCTAGTACCTACCCATATATATGTATGGAGTGGGGTTTGCAAGTGAAAAGAAACTTTGTGTTCCCAACAAGCTAGGTGAAGTTCGGCTTTCACACACACTTCTCTCTCAGAACTGAGCATGTGGAGAGACGTTCGTTCATCTAGCACAAAGGGAACGGTTGGCAGGAGAAACATTTACTCTGGTTTCTCAGTCTGTTTTCTAGTGTCCGTTTGAAGTTCCTGCAGTTTTCTGTGTAAAAACGAGTTGGAGTTTGTACCACCCCATATATATGTATGGAGTTTAGTTTGCAACTGAAAAGAAACTATGTGTTCCCAACAAGCTAGGTGAAGGTCGGCTTTCACACACACTTCTCTCTCAGAACTGAGCATGTGGAGAGACGTTCGTTCATCTAGCACAAAGGGAACGGGTTGCAGGAGAAACTTTTACTCTGGTTTCTCAGTCTGTTTCCTAGTGCCGGTTTTAAGTTCCTGCAGTTTTCACTGTAAAACCGAGTTGGAGCTAGTACCTCCCCATATAAATATATGGAGTGGAGTTAGCAAGTGAAAGGAACTTTGTGTTCCCAACAAGCTAGGTGAAGGGCGGCTTTCACACACACATATCTCTCAGAACTGAGCATGTGGAGATAAGTTCTTTCATCTAGCACAAATGGAACGGTTTGCAGGAGAAACTTTTACTCTGGTTTCTCAGTCTGTTTCCTAGTGCCGGTTTGAAGTTCCTGCAGTTTTCACTGTAAAACCGAGTTCGAGCTAGTACCTCCCCATATATATGTATGGAGTGGAGTTTGCAACTGAAAAGAAACTTTGTGTTCCCAACAAGCTAGGTGAAGTACGGCTTTCACACACACTTATCTCTCAGAACTGAGCATGTGGAGAGACGTTCGTTCATCTAGCACAAAGGGAACGGGTTGCAGGGGAAACTTTTTCTCTGGTTTCTCAGTCTGTTTCCTAGTGCTGGTTTGAAGTTCCTGCAGTTTTCACTGTAAAACCGATTTGGAGCTCGTACCTCCCCATATATATGCATGGAGTGGTGTTTGCAATTGAAAAGGAACTTTGTGTTCCCAACAAGCTAGGTGAAGGACGGCTTTCACACACACTTATTTCTCCGAACTGAACATGTGGAGAGACGATCGTTCATTTAGCACAAAGGGAACGGTTTGCAGGAGAGAGTATTACTCTAGTTTCTCAGTCTGTTTCATAGTGCCGGTTTGAATTTCCTGCAGTTTTCACTGTAAAACCGAGTTGGAGCTTGTACCTCCCAATATATATGTATGGAGTGGAGTTTGCAACTGAAAATAAACTTTGTGTTCCCAACAAGCTAGGTGAATGGCTGCTTTCACACACACTTATCTCTCAGAACTGAGCATGTGGAGAGACGTTCGTTCATCTAGCACAAAGGGAACGGGTTGCAGGGGAAACTTTTACTCTGGTTTCTCAGTCTGTTTCCTAGTGCCGGTTTGAAGTTCCTGCAGTTTTCACTGTAAAACCGCGTTGGAGCTAGTACCTCCCCATATATATGTATGGAGTGCAGTTTGCAACTGAAAAGAAACTTTGTGTTCCCAACAAGCTAGGTGAAGGACGGCTTTCACACACACTTATCTCTCAGAACTTAACATGTGGAGAGACTTTCGTTCATCTAGAACAAAGGAAAAGGGTTGCAGGAGAAAGTTTTACTCTGGTTTCTCAGTCTGTTTCCTAGTGCCGGTTTGAAGTTCCTGCAGTTTTCACTGTAAAAACGAGTTGGAGCTAGTACCTCCCCATATATATGTATGGAGTGGAGTTTGCAACTGAAAAGAAACTTTGTGTTCCCAACATGCTAGGTGAAGGACGGCTTTCACACACACTTATCTCTCAAAACTGAGCATGTGGAGAGACGTTCGTTCATCTAGCACAAAGGGAACGGTTTGCAGGAGAAAATTTTACTCTGGATTCTCAGTCTGTTTCCTAGTGTTGGTTTGAAGTTGCTGCAGTTTTCACTGTAAAAACGAGTTGGAGCAAGTACCATCCCATATATATGTATGGAATTTAGTTTGCAACTGAAAAGAATCTTTGTGTTCCCAACAAGGTAGGTGAAGGACGGCTTTCACACACACTGTTCTCTCAGAAATGAGCATGTGGAGAGACGTTCGTTCATCTAGCACAAGGGGAACGGGTTGCAGGAGAAACTATTACTCTGGTTTCTCAGTCTGTTTCCTAGTGCCGGTTTGAAGTTTCTGCAGTTTACACTGTAAAACAGAGTTGGAGCTCGTACCACCCCATATATATGTATGGAGTGGAGTCTGCAACTGAAAAGAAACTTTGTGTTCCCATCAAGCTAGTTGAAGAACGGCTGTCACACACACTTATCTCTCAGAACTGAGCAAGTGGAGAGACGTTCGTTCATCTAGCACAAATGGAACGGGTTGCATTAGAAACTTTTACTCTGGATTCTCAGTCTGTTTCCTAGTGCCGGTTTGAAGTTCCTGCAGTTTTCACTGTAAAACCGAGTTGGAGCTACTACCTCCCCATATATATGTATGGAGTGGTGTTTGCAAGTGAAAAGAAACTTTGTGTTCCCAACAAGCTAGGTGAAATACGGCTTTCACACACACTTATCTCTCAGAACTGAGCATGTGGAGAGACGTTCGTTCATCTCGCACAAAGGGAACGTGATTCGGGAGAAACTTTTACTCTGGTTTCTCAGTCTGTTTCCTAGTGCCGGTTTGAAGTTAATGCAGTTTGCACTGTAAAACCGAGTTGGAGCTAGTACCTCCCCATATATATGTATGGAGTGGTGTTTGCAACTGAAAAGAAACTATGTGTTCCCAACAAGCTAGTTGAAGGACGGCTTTCACACACACATATCTCTCAGAACTGAGCATGTGGAGAGACGTTCGTTCATCTAGCACAAAGGGATCGGGTTGCAGGAGAAACTTTTACTCTGGTTTCTCAGTCTGTTTCCTAGTGCCGTTTTGAAGTTCCTGCAGTTTTCACTGTAAAACAGATTTGGAGCTAGTACCTCCCCACATATATGTATGGAGTGGAGTTTGCAACTGAAAAGAACTTTGTGTTCCCAGCAAGCTAGGTGAAGGACGGCTTTCACACACACTTATCTCTCAGAACTTAACATGTGGAGAGACGTTCGTTCATCTAGAACAAATGGAAAGGTTTGCAGGAGAAAGTTTTACTCTGGTTTCTCAGTCTGTTTCCTAGTGCCGGTTTGAAGTTCCTGCAGATTTCACTGTAAAACCGAGTTGGAGCTACTATCTCCCCATATATATGTATGGAGTGGTGTTTGCAAGTGAAAAGAAACTTTGTGTTCCCAACCAGCTAAGTGAAATACGGCTTTCACACACACTTATCTCTCAGAACTGAGCATGTGGAGAGACGTTCGTTCATCTAGCGCAAAGGGAACGTGTTTCGGGAGAAATTTTACTCTGGTTTCTCAGTCTGTTTCCTAGTGCCGGTTTGAAGTTCCTGCAGTTTGCACTGTAAAACCGAGTTGGAGCTAGTACCTCCCCATATATATGTATGGAGTGGAGTTTGCAATTGAAAAGAAACTTTGTGTTCCCAACAAGCTAGGTGAAAGACGGCTTTCACACACACTTATCTCTCAGAACTGAGCATGTGGAGAGACGTTCGTTCATCTAGCAAAAAGGGAACGTGTTCCGGGAGAAACTGTTACTCTGGTTCCTCAGTCTGTTTCCTAGTGCCGGTTTGAAGTTCCTGCAATTTTCACTGTAAAACCGTGTTGGAGCTAGTACCTCCCCATATATATTTATGGAGTGGAGTTTGCAACTGAAAAGAAACTTTGTGTTCCCATCAAGCTAGTTGAAGAACGGCTTTCACACACACTTATCTCTCAGAACTGAGCAAGTGGAGAGACGTTCGTTCATCTAGCACAAAGGGAACGGGTTGCAGTAGAAACTTTTACTCTGGATTCTCAGTCTGTTTCCTAGTGCCGGTTTGAAGTTCCTGCAGTTTTCACTGTAAAACCGAGTTGGAGCTAGTACCTCCCCATATATATGTATGGAGTTTAGTTTGCAAGTGAAAAGAAACTTTGTGTTCCCAACAAGCTAGGTGAAGGACGGCTTTCACACACACTTCTCTCTCAGAACTGAGCATGTGGAGAGACGTTCGTTCATCTAGCACAAAGGGAACGGGTTGCAGGGGAAACTTTTACTATGGTTTCTCAGTCTGTTTCCTAGTGCCGGTTTGAAGTTCCTTCAGTATTCACTGTAAAACCGAGTTGGAGCTCGTACCTCCCCATATATATGTATGGAGTGGAGTTTGCAAGTGAAAAGAAACTTTGTGTTCCCAACAAGCTAGGTGAAGGACGGCTTTCACACACACTTCTCTCTCAGAACTGAGCATGTGGAGAGACGTTCGTTCATCTAGAACAAAGGGAACGTGTTGCAGGAGAAACTTTTACTCTGGTTTCTCAGTCTGTTTCCTAGTGCCGGTTTGAAGTTCCTGCAGTTTTCACTGTAAAACCGAGTTGGAGCTAGTACCTACCCATATATATGTATGGAGTGGGGTTTGCAAGTGAAAAGAAACTTTGTGTTCCCAACAAGCTAGGTGAAGTTCGGCTTTCACACACACTTCTCTCTCAGAACTGAGCATGTTGAGAGACGTTCGTTCATCTAGCACAAAGGGAACGGTTGGCAGGAGAAACATTTACTCTGGTTTCTCAGTCTGTTTTCTAGTGTCCGTTTGAAGTTCCTGCAGTTTTCTGTGTAAAAACGAGTTGGAGTTTGTACCACCCCATATATATGTATGGAGTTTAGTTTGCAACTGAAAAGAAACTATGTGTTCCCAACAAGCTAGGTGAAGGTCGGCTTTCACACACACTTCTCTCTCAGAACTGAGCATGTGGAGAGACGTTCGTTCATCTAGCACAAAGGGAACGGGTTGCAGGAGAAACTTTTACTCTGGTTTCTCAGTCTGTTTCCTAGTGCCGGTTTTAAGTTCCTGCAGTTTTCACTGTAAAACCGAGTTGGAGCTAGTACCTCCCCATATAAATATATGGAGTGGAGTTAGCAAGTGAAAGGAACTTTGTGTTCCCAACAAGCTAGGTGAAGGGCGGCTTTCACACACACATATCTCTCAGAACTGAGCATGTGGAGATAAGTTCTTTCATCTAGCACAAATGGAACGGTTTGCAGGAGAAACTTTTACTCTGGTTTCTCAGTCTGTTTCCTAGTGCCGGTTTGAAGTTCCTGCAGTTTTCACTGTAAAACCGAGTTCGAGCTAGTACCTCCCCATATATATGTATGGAGTGGAGTTTGCAACTGAAAAGAAACTTTGTGTTCCCAACAAGCTAGGTGAAGTACGGCTTTCACACACACTTATCTCTCAGAACTGAGCATGTGGAGAGACGTTCGTTCATCTAGCACAAAGGGAACGGGTTGCAGGGGAAACTTTTTCTCTGGTTTCTCAGTCTGTTTCCTAGTGCTGGTTTGAAGTTCCTGCAGTTTTCACTGTAAAACCGAGTTGGAGCTCGTACCTCCCCATATATATGCATGGAGTGGTGTTTGCAATTGAAAAGGAACTTTGTGTTCCCAACAAGCTAGGTGAAGGACGGCTTTCACACACACTTATTTCTCCGAACTGAACATGTGGAGAGACGATCGTTCATTTAGCACAAAGGGAACGGTTTGCAGGAGAGAGTATTACTCTAGTTTCTCAGTCTGTTTCATAGTGCCGGTTTGAATTTCCTGCAGTTTTCACTGTAAAACCGAGTTGGAGCTTGTACCTCCCAATATATATGTATGGAGTGGAGTTTGCAACTGAAAAGAAACTTTGTGTTCCCAACAAGCTAGGTGAAGGACAGCTTTCACACACACTTCTCTCTCAGAAATGATCATGTGGAGAGACGTTCGTTCATCTAGCACAAAGGGAACGTGTTGCAGTTAAAACTTTTACTCTTGTTTCTCAGTCTGTTTCCTGGTGCCGGTTTGAAGTTCCTGCAGTTTTCACTGTAAAACCGAGTTGGAGCTAGTACCTCCACATATATATGTATGGAGTGGAGTTTGCAACTGAAAAGAAACTTTGAGTTCCCAACAAGCTAGGTGAAGGACGGCTTTCACACACATTTATCTCTCAGAAATGAGCATGTGGAGAGACGTTCGTTCATCTAGAACAAAGGGAACGTGTTGCAGGAGAAAGTTTTACTCTGGTTTCTCAGTCTGTTTCCTAGTGCCGGTTTGAAGTTCCTGCAGATTTCACTGTAAACCCGAGTTGGAGCTACTACCTCCCCATATATATGTATGGAGTGGAGTTTGCAACTGAAAAGAAACTTTGTGTTCCCAACACGCTAAGTGAAGGACGGCTTTCACACACACTTATCTCTCAGAACTGAGCATGTGGAGAGACGTTCGTTCATCTAGCACAAAGGGAACGGTTTGCAGGAGAAACTTTTACTCTGGTCTCTCAGTCTGTTTCCTAGTGTTGGTTTGAAGTTCCTGCAGTTTTCACTGTAAAAACGAGTTGGAGCTAGTACAATCCCGTATATATTTATGGAGTTTAGTTTGCAACTGAAAAGAAACTATGTGTTCCCAACAAGCTAGCTGAAGGTCGGCTTTCACACACACTTCTCTCTCAGAAGTGAGCATGTGGAGAGACGTTTGTTCATCTAGCACAAAGGGAACGTGTTGCAGGAGAAACTTTTACTCTGGTTTCTCAGTCTGTTTCCTAGTGCCGGTTTGAAGTTCCTGCAGTTTTCACTGTAAAACCGAGTTGGAGCTAGTACCTCCCCATATAAATATATGGAGTGGTGTTAGCAAGTGAAAAGAAACTTTGTGTTCCCAACAAGCTAGGTGAAGGACGGCTTTCACACACACTTATCTCTCAGAAATGAGCATGTGGAGAGAAATTCGTTCATCTAGCACAAATGGAACGGTTTGCAGGAGAAATTTTACTCTGGTTTCTCAGTCTGTTTCCTAGTGCCGGTTTGAAGTTCATGCAGTTTTCACTGTAAAACCGTGTTGGAGCTAGTACCTCCCCATATATATGTATGGAGTGGAGTTTGCAACTGAAAATAAACTTTTTGTTCCCAACAAGCTAGGTGAATGGCTGCTTTCACACACACTTATCTCTCAGAACTGAGCATGTGGAGAGACGTTCGTTCATCTAGCACAAAGGGAACGGGTTGCAGGGGAAACTTTTACTCTGGTTTCTCAGTCTGTTTCCTAGTGCCGGTTTGAAGTTCCTGCAGTTTTCACTGTAAAACCGCGTTGGAGCTCGTACCTCCCCATATATATGTATGGAGTGGAGTTTGCAAGTGAAAAGAAACTTTGTGTTCCAAACAAGCTAGGTGAAGGACGGCTTTCATACACAATTATCACTCAGAACTGAGCATGTTGAGAGACTTTCGTTCATCTAGCACAAAGGGAACGGGTTGCAGGAGATACTTTTACTCTGGTTTCTCAGTCTGTTTCCTAGTGCCGGTTTGAAGTTCCTGCAGTTTTCCCTGTAAAACCGAGTTGGAGCTAGTACCTCCCCATATATATGTATGGAGTGCAGTTTGCAACTGAAAAGAAACTTTGTGTTCCCAACAAGCTAGGTGAAGGACGGCTTTCACACACACTTATCTCTCAGAACTTAACATGTGGAGAGACTTTCGTTCATCTAGAACAAAGGAAAAGGGTTGCAGGAGAAAGTTTTACTCTGGTTTCTCAGTCTGTTTCCTAGTGCCGGTTTGAAGTTCCTGCAGTTTTCACTGTAAAAACGAGTTGGAGCTAGTACCTCCCCATATATATGTATGGAGTGGAGTTTGCAACTGAAAAGAAACTTTGTGTTCCCAACATGCTAGGTGAAGGACGGCTTTCACACACACTTATCTCTCAAAACTGAGCATGTGGAGAGACGTTCGTTCATCTAGCACAAAGGGAACGGTTTGCAGGAGAAAATTTTACTCTGGATTCTCAGTCTGTTTCCTAGTGTTGGTTTGAAGTTGCTGCAGTTTTCACTGTAAAAACGAGTTGGAGCAAGTACCATCCCATATATATGTATGGAATTTAGTTTGCAACTGAAAAGAATCTTTGTGTTCCCAACAAGGTAGGTGAAGGACGGCTTTCACACACACTGTTCTCTCAGAAATGAGCATGTGGAGAGACGTTCGTTCATCTAGCACAAGGGGAACGGGTTGCAGGAGAAACTATTACTCTGGTTTCTCAGTCTGTTTCCTAGTGCCGGTTTGAAGTTTCTGCAGTTTACACTGTAAAACAGAGTTGGAGCTCGTACCACCCCATATATATGTATGGAGTGGAGTCTGCAACTGAAAAGAAACTTTGTGTTCCCATCAAGCTAGTTGAAGAACGGCTGTCACACACACTTATCTCTCAGAACTGAGCAAGTGGAGAGACGTTCGTTCATCTAGCACAAATGGAACGGGTTGCATTAGAAACTTTTACTCTGGATTCTCAGTCTGTTTCCTAGTGCCGGTTTGAAGTTCCTGCAGTTTTCACTGTAAAACCGAGTTGGAGCTACTACCTCCCCATATATATGTATGGAGTGGTGTTTGCAAGTGAAAAGAAACTTTGTGTTCCCAACAAGCTAGGTGAAATACGGCTTTCACACACACTTATCTCTCAGAACTGAGCATGTGGAGAGACGTTCGTTCATCTCGCACAAAGGGAACGTGATTCGGGAGAAACTTTTACTCTGGTTTCTCAGTCTGTTTCCTAGTGCCGGTTTGAAGTTAATGCAGTTTGCACTGTAAAACCGAGTTGGAGCTAGTACCTCCCCATATATATGTATGGAGTGGTGTTTGCAACTGAAAAGAAACTATGTGTTCCCAACAAGCTAGTTGAAGGACGGCTTTCACACACACTTATCTCTCAGAACTGAGCATGTGGAGAGACGTTCGTTCATCTAGCACAAAGGGATCGGGTTGCAGGAGAAACTTTTACTCTGGTTTCTCAGTCTGTTTCCTAGTGCCGTTTTGAAGTTCCTGCAGTTTTCACTGTAAAACAGATTTGGAGCTAGTACCTCCCCACATATATGTATGGAGTGGAGTTTGCAACTGAAAAGAACTTTGTGTTCCCAGCAAGCTAGGTGAAGGACGGCTTTCACACACACTTATCTCTCAGAACTTAACATGTGGAGAGACGTTCGTTCATCTAGAACAAATGGAAAGGTTTGCAGGAGAAAGTTTTACTCTGGTTTCTCAGTCTGTTTCCTAGTGCCGGTTTGAAGTTCCTGCAGATTTCACTGTAAAACCGAGTTGGAGCTACTATCTCCCCATATATATGTATGGAGTGGTGTTTGCAAGTGAAAAGATACTTTGTGTTCCCAACCAGCTAAGTGAAATACGGCTTTCACACACACTTATCTCTCAGAACTGAGCATGTGGAGAGACGTTCGTTCATCTAGCGCAAAGGGAACGTGTTTCGGGAGAAATTTTACTCTGGTTTCTCAGTCTGTTTCCTAGTGCCGGTTTGAAGTTCCTGCAGTTTGCACTGTAAAACCGAGTTGGAGCTAGTACCTCCCCATATATATGTATGGAGTGGAGTTTGCAATTGAAAAGAAACTTTGTGTTCCCAACAAGCTAGGTGAAAGACGGCTTTCACACACACTTATCTCTCAGAACTGAGCATGTGGAGAGACGTTCGTTCATCTAGCAAAAAGGGAACGTGTTCCGGGAGAAACTGTTACTCTGGTTCCTCAGTCTGTTTCCTAGTGCCGGTTTGAAGTTCCTGCAATTTTCACTGTAAAACCGTGTTGGAGCTAGTACCTCCCCATATATATTTATGGAGTGGAGTTTGTAACTGAAAAGAAACTTTGTGTTCCCATCAAGCTAGTTGAAGAACGGCTTTCACACACACTTATCTCTCAGAACTGAGCAAGTGGAGAGACGTTCGTTCATCTAGCACAAAGGGAACGGGTTGCAGTAGAAACTTTTACTCTGGATTCTCAGTCTGTTTCCTAGTGCCGGTTTGAAGTTCCTGCAGTTTTCACTGTAAAACCGAGTTGGAGCTACTACCTCCCCATATATATGTATGGAGTGGTGTTTGCAAGTGAAAAGAAACTTTGTGTTCCCCACAAGCTAGGTGAAATACGGCTTTCACACACACTTATCTCTCAGAACTGAGCATGTGGTGAGACGTTCGTTCATCTAGCACAAAGGGAACGTGATTCGGGAGAAACTTTTACTCTGGTTTCTCAGTCTGTTTCCTAGTGCCGGTTTGAAGTTCCTGCAGTTTTCACTGTAAAACCGAGTTGGAGCTAGTACCTCCCCATATAAATATATGGAGTGGTGTTAGCAAGTGAAAAGAAACTTTGTGTTCCCAACAAGCTAGGTGAAGGACGGCTTTCACACACACTTATCTCTCAGAAATGAGCATGTGGAGAGAAGTTCGTTCATCTAGCACAAATGGAACGGTTTGCAGGAGAAACTTTTACTCTGGTTTCTCAGTCTGTTTCCTAGTGCCGGTTTGAAGTTCCTGCAGTTTTCACTGTAAAACCGTGTTGGAGCTAGTACCTCCCCATATATATGTATGGAGTGGAGTTTGCAAGTGAAAAGAAACTTTGTGTTCCCAACAAGCTAGGTGAAGGACGGCTTTCATACACAATTATCACTCAGAACTGAGCATGTTGAGAGACTTTCGTTCATCTAGCACAAAGGGAACGGGTTGCAGGAGATACTTTTACTCTGGTTTCTCAGTCTGTTTCCTAGTGCCGGTTTGAAGTTCCTGCAGTTTTCCCTGTAAAACCGAGTTGGAGCTAGTACCTCCCCATATATATGTATGGAGTGCAGTTTGCAACTGAAAAGAAACTTTGTGTTCCCAACAAGCTAGGTGAAGGACGGCTTTCACACACACTTATCTCTCAGAACTTAACATGTGGAGAGACTTTATTTCATCTAGAACAAAGGAAAAGGGTTGCAGGAGAAAGTTTTACTCTGGTTTCTCAGTCTGTTTCCTAGTGCCGGTTTGATGTTCCTGCAGTTTTCAGTGTAAAAACGAGTTGGAGCTAGTACCTCCCCATATATATGTATGGAGTGGAGTTTGCAACTGAAAAGAAACTTTGTGTTCCCAACATGCTAGGTGAAGGACGGCTTTCACACACACTTATCTCTCAAAACTGAGCATGTGGAGAGACGTTCGTTCATCTAGCACAAAGGGAACGGTTTGCAGGAGAAACTTTTACTCTGGTTTCTCAGTCTGTTTCCTAGTGTTGGTTTGAAGTTGCTGCAGTTTTCACTGTAAAAACGAGTTGGAGCAAGTACCATCCCATATATATGTATGGAATTTAGTTTGCAACTGAAAAGAAACTTTGTGTTCCCAACAAGGTAGGTGAAGGACGGCTTTCACACACACTGTTCACTCAGAAATGAGCATGTGGAGAGACGTTCGTTCATCTAGCACAAATGGAACGGGTTGCAGTAGAAACTTTTACTCTGGATTCTCAGTCTGTTTCCTAGTGCCGGTTTGAAGTTCCTGCAGTTTTCACTGTAAAACCGAGTTGGAGCTAGTACCTCCCCATATATATGTATGGAGTGGAGTTTGCAAGTGAAAAGAAACTTTGTGTTCCCAACAAGCTAGGTGAAGGACGGGTTTCACACACACTTATCTCTCAGACCAGATCATGTGGAGAGACGTTCGTTCATCTAGCACAAAGTTAAAGGGTTGCAGGAGAAACTTTTACTCTGGTTTCTCAGTCTGTTTCCTAGTGCCGGTTTGAAGTTCCTGCAGTTTTCACTGTAAAACCGAGTTGGAGCTAGTACCTCCCCATATAAATATATGGAGTGGTGTTAGCAAGTGAAAAGAAACTTTGTGTTCCCAACAAGCTAGGTGAAGGACGGCTTTCACACACACATATCTCTCAGAAATGAGCATGTGGAGAGAAGTTCGTTCATCTAGCACAAATGGAACGGTTTGCAGGAGAAACTTTTACTCTGGTTTCTCAGTCTGTTTCCTAGTGCCGGTTTGAAGTTCCTGCAGTTTTCACTGTAAAACCGTGTTGGAGCTAGTACCTCCCCATATATATGTATGGAGTGGAGTTTGCAAGTGAAAAGAAACTTTGTGTTCCCAACAAGCTAGGTGAAGGACGGCTTTCATACACAATTATCACTCAGAACTGAGCATGTTGAGAGACTTTCGTTCATCTAGCACAAAGGGAACGGGTTGCAGGAGATACTTTTACTCTGGTTTCTCAGTCTGTTTCCTAGTGCCGGTTTGAAGTTCCTGCAGTTTTCCCTGTAAAACCGAGTTGGAGCTAGTACCTCCCCATATATATGTATGGAGTGCAGTTTGCAACTGAAAAGAAACTTTGTGTTCCCAACAAGCTAGGTGAAGGACGGCTTTCACACACACTTATCTCTCAGAACTTAACATGTGGAGAGACTTTATTTCATCTAGAACAAAGGAAAAGGGTTGCAGGAGAAAGTTTTACTCTGGTTTCTCAGTCTGTTTCCTAGTGCCGGTTTGATGTTCCTGCAGTTTTCAGTGTAAAAACGAGTTGGAGCTAGTACCTCCCCATATATATGTATGGAGTGGAGTTTGCAACTGAAAAGAAACTTTGTGTTCCCAACATGCTAGGTGAAGGACGGCTTTCACACACACTTATCTCTCAAAACTGAGCATGTGGAGAGACGTTCGTTCATCTAGCACAAAGGGAACGGTTTGCAGGAGAAACTTTTACTCTGGTTTCTCAGTCTGTTTCCTAGTGTTGGTTTGAAGTTGCTGCAGTTTTCACTGTAAAAACGAGTTGGAGCAAGTACCATCCCATATATATGTATGGAATTTAGTTTGCAACTGAAAAGAAACTTTGTGTTCCCAACAAGGTAGGTGAAGGACGGCTTTCACACACACTGTTCACTCAGAAATGAGCATGTGGAGAGACGTTCGTTCATCTAGCACAAATGGAACGGGTTGCAGTAGAAACTTTTACTCTGGATTCTCAGTCTGTTTCCTAGTGCCGGTTTGAAGTTCCTGCAGTTTTCACTGTAAAACCGAGTTGGAGCTAGTACCTCCCCATATATATGTATGGAGTGGAGTTTGCAAGTGAAAAGAAACTTTGTGTTCCCAACAAGCTAGGTGAAGGACGGGTTTCACACACACTTATCTCTCAGACCAGATCATGTGGAGAGACGTTCGTTCATCTAGCACAAAGTTAAAGGGTTGCAGGAGAAACTTTTACTCTGGTTTCTCAGTCTGTTTCCTAGTGCCGGTTTGAAGTTCCTGCAGTTTTCACTGTAAAACCGAGTTGGAGCTAGTACCTCCCCATATAAATATATGGAGTGGTGTTAGCAAGTGAAAAGAAACTTTGTGTTCCCAACAAGCTAGGTGAAGGACGGCTTTCACACACACATATCTCTCAGAAATGAGCATGTGGAGAGAAGTTCGTTCATCTAGCACAAATGGAACGGTTTGCAGGAGAAACTTTTACTCTGGTTTCTCAGTCTGTTTCCTAGTGCCGGTTTGAAGTTCCTGCAGTTTTCACTGTAAAACCGTGTTGGAGCTAGTACCTCCCCATATATATGTATGGAGTGGAGTTTGCAAGTGAAAAGAAACTTTGTGTTCCCAACAAGCTAGGTGAAGGACGGCTTTCATACACAATTATCACTCAGAACTGAGCATGTTGAGAGACGTTCGTTCATCTAGCACAAAGGGAACGGGTTGCAGGGGATACTTTTACTCTGGTTTCTCAGTCTGTTTCCTAGTGCCGGTTTGAAGTTCCTGCAGTTTTCCCTGTAAAACCGAGTTGGAGCTAGTACCTCCCCATATATATGTATGGAGTGCAGTTTGCAACTGAAAAGAAACTTTGTGTTCCCAACAAGCTAGGTGAAGGACGGCTTTCACACACACTTATCTCTCAGAACTTAACATGTGGAGAGACTTTATTTCATCTAGAACAAAGGAAAAGGGTTGCAGGAGAAAGTTTTACTCTGGTTTCTCAGTCTGTTTCCTAGTGCCGGTTTGAAGTTCCTGCAGTTTTCACTGTAAAAACGAGTTGGAGCTAGTACCTCCCCATATATATGTATGGAGTGGAGTTTGCAACTGAAAAGAAACTTTGTGTTCCCAACATGCTAGGTGAAGGACGGCTTTCACACACACTTATCTCTCAAAACTGAGCATGTGGAGAGACTTTCGTTCATCTAGCACAAAGTTAAAGGTTTGCAGGAGAAACTTTTACTCTGGTTTCTCAGTCTGTTTCCTAGTGTTGGTTTGAAGTTCCTGCAGTTTTCACTGTAAAACCGAGTTGGACCTATTACCTCCCCATATATATGTATGGTGTGGTGTTTGCAAGTGAAAAGAAACTTTGTGTTCCCAACAAGCTAGGTGAAGGACGGGTTTCACACACACTTATCTCTCAGACCAGATCATGTGGAGAGACGTTCGTTCATCTAGCACAAAGTTAAAGGTTTGCAGGAGAAACTTTTACTCTGGTTTCTCAGTCTGTTTCCTAGTGTTGGTTTGAAGTTCCTGCAGTTTTCACTGTAAAACCGAGTTGGACCTATTACCTCCCCATATATATGTATGGTGTGGTGTTTGCAAGTGAAAAGAAACTTTGTGTTCCCAACAAGGTAGGTGAAGGACGGCTTTCACACACACTGTTCTCTCAGAAATGAGCATGTGGAGAGACGTTCGTTCATCTAGCACAAATAGAACGGGTTGCATTAGAAACTTTTACTCTGGATTCTCAGTCTGTTTCCTAGTGCCGGTTTGAAGTTCCTGCAGTTTTCACTGTAAAACCGAGTTGGAGCTAGTACCTCCCCATATATATGTATGGAGTGGAGTTTGCAAGTGAAAAGAAACTTTGTGTTCCCAACAAGCTAGGTGAAGGACGGGTTTCACACACACTTATCTCTTAGACCAGATCATGTGGAGAGACGTTCGTTCATCTAGCAAAAAGTTAAAGGTTTGCAGGAGAAACTTTTACTCTGGTTTCTCAGTCTGTTTCCTAGTGTTGGTTTGAAGTTCCTGCAGTTTTCACTGTAAAACCGAGTTGGACCTATTACCTCCCCATATATATGTATGGTGTGGTGTTTGCAAGTGAAAAGAAACTTTGTGTTCCCAACAAGCTAGGTGAAATACGGCTTTCACACACACTTATCTCTCAGAACTGAGCATGTGGAGAGACGTTCGTTCATCTAGCAAAAAGGGAACGTGTTCCGGGAGAAATTGTTACTCTGGTTTCTCAGTCTGTTTCCTAGTGCCGGTTTGAAGTTCCTGCAGTTTTCATTGTAAAACCGAGTTGAAGCTAGTACCTCCCCATATATATGTATGGAGTGGAGTTTGCAACTGAAAAGAAAATATGTGTTCCCAACAAGCTAGGTGAAGGACGGCTTTCACACACACTTATCTCTCAGAACTGAGCATGTGGAGAGACATTCGTTCATCTAGCACAAAGGGAACGGGTTGCAGGAGAAACTTTTTCTCTGGTTTCTCAGTCTGTTTCCTAGTGCTGGGTTGAAGTTCCTGCAGTTTTCACTGTAAAACCGAGTTGGAGCTAGTACCTCCCCATATATATTTATGGAGTGGAGTTTGCAACTGAAAAGAAACTTTGTGTTCCCAACAAGCTAGGTGAAGGACGGCTTTCACACACACATATCTCTCAGAACTGAGCATGTGGAGAGACGTTCTTTCATCCAGAACAAAGGGAAAGGGTTGCAGGAGAAAGTTTTACTCTGGTTTCTCAGTCTGTTTCCTAGTGCCAGTTTGAAGTTCCTGCAGATTTCACTGTAAAACGGACTTGGGGCTAGTACCTCCGCATATATATGTATGGAGTGGAGTTTGCAACTGAAAAGAAACTTTGTGTTCCCAACATGCTAGGTGAAAGGCGGCTTTCACACACACTTATCTCTCAGAACTGAGCATGTGGAGAGACATTCGTTCATCTAGCACAAAGGGAACGGGTTGCAGGAGAAAATTTTACTCTGGATTCTCAGTCTGTTTCCTAGTGCCGGTTTGAAGTTCCTGCAGTTTTCACTGTAAAACCGAGTTGGAGCTAGTACCGCCCCATATATATTTATGGAGTGGAGTTTGCAAGTGAAAAGGAACTTTGTGTTTACAACAAGCTTGGTGAAGGACGGCTTTCACCCACACTTATCTCTCAGAACTGAGCATGTGGAGAGACGTTCGTTCATCTAGCGCAAAGGGAAAGTTTTTTGGGAGAAACTTTTACTCTGGTTTCTCAGTCTGTTTCCTAGTGCCGTTTTGAAGTTCCTGTAGTTTTCACTGTAAAACCGAGTTGGATCTAGTACCTCCCCATATATATGTATGGAGTGGAGTTTGCAATTGAAAAGAAACTTTGTGTTCCCAACAAGCTAGGTGAAAGACGGCTTTCACACACACTTATCTCTCAGAACTGAGCATGTGGAGAGACGTTCGTTCATCTAGCAAAAAGGGAACGTGTTCCGGGAGAAATTGTTACTCTGGTTCCTCAGTCTGTTTCCTAGTGCCGGTTTGAAGTTCCTGCAGTTTTCACTGTAAAACCGAGTTGGAGCTAGTACCTCCCCATATATATGTATGGAGTGGAGTTTGCAACTGAAAAGAAACTATGTGTTCCCAACAAGCTAGGTGAAGGACGGCTTTCACACACACTTATCTCTCAGAACTGAGCATGTGGAGAGACGTTCTTTCATCCAGAACAAAGGGAACGGGTTGCAGGAGAAAGTTTTACTCTGGTTTCTCAGTCTGTTTCCTAGTGCCAGTTTGAAGTTCCTGCAGATTTCACTGTAAAACGGACTTGGGGCTAGTACCTCCCCATATATATGTATGGAGTGGAGTTTGCAACTGAAAAGAAACTTTGTGTTCCCAACATGCTAGGTGAAAGGCGGCTTTCACACACACTTATCTCTCAGAACTGAGCATGTGGAGAGTCATTCGTTCATCTAGCACAAAGGGAACGGGTTGCAGGAGAAAATTTTACTCTGGTTTCTCAGTCTGTTTCCTAGTGCCGGTTTGAAGTTCCTGCAGTTTTCACTGTAAAACCGAGTTGGAGCTAGTACCGCCCCATATATATTTAAGGAGTGGAGTTTGCAAGTGAAAAGGAACTTTGTGTTTACAACAAGCTTGGTGAAGGACGGCTTTCACACACACTTATCTCTCAGAACTGAGCATGTGGAGAGACGTTCGTTCATCTAGCGCAAAGGGAAAGTTTTTTGGGAGAAACTTTTACTCTGGTTTCTCAGTCTGTTGCCTAGTGCCGTTTTGAAGTTCCTGCAGTTTTCACTGTAAAACCGAGCTGGAGCTAGTACCTCCCCATATATATGTATGGAGTGGAGTTTGCAATTGAAAAGAAACTTTGTGTCCCAACAAGCTAGGTGAAAGACGGCTTTCACACACACTTATCTCTCAGAGCTGAGCATGTGGAGAGACGTTCGTTCATCTAGCAAAAAGGGAAAGGGTTGCAGGAGAAACTTTTTCTCTGGTTTCTCAGTCTGTTTCCTAGTGCTGGGTTGAAGTTCCTGCAGTTTTCACTGTAAAACCGAGTTGGAGCTAGTACCTCCCCATATATATGTATGGAGTGGAGTTTGCAACTGAAAAGAAACTTTTTGTTCCCAACAAGCTAGGTGAAGGACGGCTTTCACACACACTTATCTCTCAGAACTGAGCATGTGGAGAGACGTTCTTTCATCCAGAACAAAGGGAACGAGTTGCAGGAGAAAGTTTTACTCTGGTTTCTCAGTCTGTTTCCTAGTGCCGGTTTGAAGTTCCTGCAGATTTCACTGTAAAACCGACTTGGGGCTACTATCTCCCCATATATATGTATGGAGTGGAGTTTGCAACTGAAAAGAAACTTTGTGTTCCCAACAAGCTAGGTGAAGGCGGCTTTCACACACACTTAACTCTCAGAAATGAGCATGTGGAGAGACATTCTTTCATCTAGCACAAAGGGAACGGGTTGCAGGAGAAACTTTTTCTCTGGTTTCTCAGTCTGTTTCCTAGTGCCGGTTTGAAGTTCCTGCAGTTTTCACTGTAAAACCGAGTTGGAGCTAGTACCTCCACATATATATTTATGGAGTGGAGTTTGCAACTGAAAAGAAACTTTGTGTTCCCAACAAGCTAGGTGAAGGACGGCTTTCACACACACTTATCTCTCAGAACTGAGCATGTGGAGAGACGTTCTTTCATCCAGAACAAAGGGAAATGGTTGCAGGAGAAAGTTTTACTCTGGTTTCTCAGTCTGTTTCCTAGTGCCAGTTTGAAGTTCCTGCAGATTTCACTGTAAAACGGACTTGGGGCTAGTACCTCCGCATATATATGTATGGAGTGGAATTTGCAACTGAAAAGAAACTTTGTGTTCCCAACATGCTAGGTGAAAGGCGGCTTTCACACACACTTATCTCTCAGAACTGAGCATGTGGAGAGACATTCGTTCAACTAGCACAAAGGGAACGGGTTGCGGGAGAAAATTTTACTCTGGTTTCTCAGTCTGTTTCCTAGTGCCGGTATGAAGTTCCTGCAGTTTTCACTGTAAAACCGAGTTGGAGCTAGTACCGCCCCATATATACTTATGGAGTGGAGTTTGCAAGTGAAAAGGAACTTTGTGTTTACAACAAGCTTGGTGAAGGACGGCTTTCACACACACTTATCTCTCAGAACTGAGCATGTGGAGAGACGTTCGTTCATCTAGCGCAAAGGGAAAGTTTTTTGGGAGAAACTTTTACTCTGGTTTCTCAGTCTGTTTCCTAGTGCCGTTTTGAAGTTCCTGCAGTTTTCACTGTAAAACCGAGTTGGATCTAGTACCTCCCCATATATATGTATGGAGTGGAGTTTGCAATTGAAAAGAAACTTTGTGTTCCCAGCAAGCTAGGTGAAAGACGGCTTTCACACACACTTATCTCTCAGAACTGAGCATGTGGAGAGACGTTCGTTCATCTAGCAAAAAGGGAACGTGTTCCGGGAGAAATTGTTACTCTGGTTCCTCAGTCTGTTTCCTAGTGCCGGTTTGAAGTTCCTGCAGTTTTCACTGTAAAACCGAGTTGGAGCTAGTACCTCCCCATATATATGTATGGAGTGGAGTTTGCAACTGAAAAGAAAATTTGTGTTCCCAACAAGCTAGGTGAAGGACGGCTTTCACACACAATTATCTCTAAGAACTGAGCAATAGGAGAGACGTTCTTTCATCCAGAACAAAGGGAACGAGTTGCAGGAGAAAGTTTTACTCTGGTTTCTCAGTCTGTTTCCTAGTGCCGGTTTGAAGTTCCTGCAGATTTCACTGTAAAACCGACTTGGGGCTACTATCTCCCCATATATATGTATGGAGTGGAGTTTGCAACTGAAAAGAAACTTTGTGTTCCCAACAAGCTAGGTGAAGGCGGCTTTCACACACACTTAACTCTCAGAAATGAGCATGTGGAGAGACATTCTTTCATCTAGCACAAAGGGAACGGGTTGCAGGAGAAACTTTTTCTCTGGTTTCTCAGTCTGTTTCCTAGTGCCGGTTTGAAGTTCCTGCAGTTTTCACTGTAAAACCGAGTTGGAGCTAGTACCTCCCCATATATATTTATGGAGTGGAGTTTGCAACTGAAAAGAAACTTTGTGTTCCCAACAAGCTAGGTGAAGGACGGCTTTCACACACACTTATCTCTCAGAACTGAGCATGTGGAGAGACGTTCTTTCATCCAGAACAAAAGGAAAGGGTTGCAGGAGAAAGTTTTACTCTGGTTTCTCAGTCTGTTTCCTAGTGCCAGTTTGAAGTTCCTGCAGATTTCACTGTAAAACGGACTTGGGGCTAGTACCTCCGCGTATATATGTATGGAGTGGAGTTTGCAACTGAAAAGAAACTTTGTGTTCCCAACATGCTAGGTGAAAGGCGGCTTTCACACACACTTATCTCTCAGAACTGAGCATGTGGAGAGACATTCGTACATCTAGCACAAAGGGAACGGGTTGCAGGAGAAAATTTTACTGTGGTTTCTCAGTCTGTTTCCTAGTGCCGGTTTGAAGTTCCTGCAGTTTTCACTGTAAAACCGAGTTGGAGCTAGTACCGCCCCATATATATTTAAGGAGTGGAGTTTGCAAGTGAAAAGGAACTTTGTGTTTACAACAAGCTTGGTGAAGGACGGCTTTCACACACACTTATCTCTCAGAACTGAGCATGTGGAGAGATGTTCGTTCATCTAGCGCAAAGGGAAAGTTTTTTGGGAGAAACTTTTACTCTGGTTTCTCAGTCTGTTGCCTAGTGCCGTTTTGAAGTTCCTGCAGTTTTCACTGTAAAACCGAGCTGGAGCTAGTACCTCCCCATATATATGTATGGAGTGGAGTTTGCAATTGAAAAGAAACTTTGTGTCCCAACAAGCTAGGTGAAAGACGGCTTTCACACACACTTATCTCTCAGAGCTGAGCATGTGTAGAGACGTTCGTTCATCTAGCAAAAAGGGAACGTGTTCCGGGAGAAACTGTAACTCTGGTTCCTCAGTCTGTTTCCTAGTGCCGGTTTGAAGTTCCTGCAGTTTTCACTGTAAAACCGAGTTGGGGCTAGTACCTCCCCTTATATATGTATGGAGTGGAGTTTGCAACTGAAAAGAAACTATGTGTTCCCAACAAGCTAGGTGAAGGACGGCTTTCACACACACTTATTTCTCAGAACTGAGCATGTGGAGAGACATTCGTTCATCTAGCACAAAGGGAACGGGTTGCAGGAGAAACTTTTTCTCTGGTTTCTCAGTCTGTTTCCTAGTGCTGGGTTGAAGTTCCTGCAGTTTTCACTGTAAAACCGAGTTGGAGCTAGTACCTCCCCATATATATGTATGGAGTGGAGTTTGCAACTGAAAAGAAACTTTGTGTTCCCAACAAGCTAGGTGAAGGACGGCTTTCACACACACTTATCTCTAAGAACTGAGCAATAGGAGAGACGTTCTTTCATCCAGAACAAAGGGAACGAGTTGCAGGAGAAAGTTTTACTCTGGTTTCTCAGTCTGTTTCCTAGTGCCGGTTTGAAGTTCCTGCAGATTTCACTGTAAAACCGACTTGGGGCTACTACCTCCCCATATATATGTATGGAGTGGAGTTTGCAACTGAAAAGAAACTTTGTGTTCCCAACAAGCTAGGTGAAGGCGGCTTTCAGACACACTTAACTCTCAGAAATGAGCATGTGGAGAGACATTCTTTCATCTAGCACAAAGGGAACGGGTTGCAGGAGAAACTTTTTCTCTGGTTTCTCAGTCTGTTTCCTAGTGCCGGTTTGAAGTTCCTGCAGTTTTCACTGTAAAACCGAGTTGGAGCTAGTACCTCCCCATATATATGTATGGAGTGGAGTTTGCAACTGAAAAGAAACTTTGTGTTCCCAACAAGCTAGGTGAAGGACGGCTTTCACACACACTTATCTCTCAGAACTGAGCATTAGGAGAGACGTTCTTTCATCCAGAACAAAGGGAACGAGTTGCAGGAGAAAGTTTTACTCTGGTTTCTCAGTCTGTTTCCTAGTGCCGGTTTGAAGTTCCTGCAGATTTCACTGTAAAACCGACTTGGGGCTACTACCTCCCCATATATATGTATGGAGTGGAGTTTGCAACTGAAAAGAAACTTTGTGTTCCCAACAAGCTAGGTGAAGGCGGCTTTAACACACACTTAACTCTCAGAAATGAGCATGTGGAGAGACGTTCGTTCATCTAGCACAAAGTTAAAGGGTTGCAGGAGAAACTTTTACTCTGGTTTCTCAGTCTGTTTCCTAGTGTTGGTTTGAAGTTCCTGCAGTTTTCACTGTAAAACCGAGTTGGAGCTACTACCTCCCCATATATATGTATGGAGTGGTGTTTGCAAGTGAAAAGAAACTTTGTGTTCCCAACAAGCTAGGTGAAATACGGCTTTCACACACACTTATCTCTCAGAACTGAGCATGTGGAGAGACGTTCGTTCATCTAGCACAAAGGGAACGTGATTCGGGAGAAATTTTTACTCTGGTTTCTCAGTCTGTTTCCTAGTGCCGGTTTGAAGTTAATGCAGTTTGCACTGTAAAACCGAGTTGAAGCTAGTACCTCCCCATATATATGTATGGAGTGGAGTTTGCAACTGAAAAGAAACTATGTGTTCCCTACAAGCTAGTTGAAGGACGGCTTTCACACACACATATCTCTCAGAAATGAGCATGTGGAGAGACTTTCGTTCATCTAGCACAAAGGGATCGGGTTGCAGGAGAAACTATTACTCTGGTTTCTCAGTCTGTTTCCTAGTGCCGTTTTCAAGTTCCTGCAGTTTTCACTGTAAAACAGAGTTGGAGCTAGTACCTCCTCATATATATGTATGGAGTGGAGTTTGCAACTGAAAAGAAACTTTGTGTTCCCAACAAGCTAGGTGAAGGACGGCTTTCACACACACTTATCTCTCAGAACTTAACATGTGGAGAGACGATCGTTCATCTAGAACAAAGGGAAAGGGTTGCAGGAGAAAGTTTTACTCTGGTTTCTCAGTCTGTTTCCTAGTGCCGGTTTAAAGTTCCTGCAGATTTCACTGTAAAACCGAGTTGGAGCTACTATCTCCCCATATATATGTATGGAGTGGTGTTTGCAAGTGAAAAGAAACTTTGTGTTCCCAACCAGCTAGGTGAAATACGGCTTTCACATACACTTATCTCTCAGAACTGAGCATGTGGAGAGACGTTCGTTCATCTAGCGCAAAGGGAACGTGTTTCGGGAGAAACTTTTACTCTGGTTTCTCAGTCTTTATCCTAGTGCCGGTTTGAAGTTCCTGCAGTTTGCACTGTAAAACCGAGTTATAGCTAGTACCTCCCCATATATATGTATGGAGTGGAATTTGCAACTGAAAAGAAACTATGTGTTCCCAACAAGCTATTAGAAGGACGGCTTTCACACACACATAACTCTCAGAACTGAGCATGTGGAGAGACGTTCGTTCATCTAGCACAAAGGGAACTGGTTGCAGGAGAAACTTTTACTCTGGTTTCTCAGTCTGTTTCCTAGTGCCGTTTTGAAGTTCCTGCAGTTTTCACTGTAAAACCGAGTTGGATCTAGTACCTCCCCATATATATGTATGGAGTGGAGTTTGAAATTGAAAAGAAACTTTGTGTTCCCAACAAGCTAGGTGAAAGACGGCTTTCACACACACTTATCTCTCAGAACTGAGCATGTGGAGAGACGTTCGTTCATCTAGCAAAAAGGGAACGTGTTCCGGGAGAAACTGTTACTCTGGTTCCTCAGTCTGTTTCCTAGTGCCGGTTTGAAGTTCCTGCAGTTTTCACTGTAAAACCGAGTTGGAGCTAGTACCCCCCCATATATATTTATGGAGTGGAGTTTGCAAGTGATAAGAAACTATGTGTTCCCAACAAGCTAGGTGAAGGACGGCTTTCACACACACTTATCTCTCAGAACTGAGCATGTGGAGAGACATTCGTTCATCTAGCACAAAGGGAACGGGTTGCAGGAGAAAATTTTTCTCTGGATTCTCAGTCTGTTTCCTAGTGCCGGTTTGAAGTTCCTGCAGTTTTCACTGTAAAACCGAGTTGGAGCTAGTACCTCCCCATATATATTTATGGAGTGGAGTTTGCAACTGAAAAGAAACTTTGTGTTCCCAACAAGCTAGGTGAAGGACGGCTTTCACACACACTTATCTCTCAGAACTGAGCATGTGGAGAGACGTTCTTTCATCCAGAACAAAGGGAAAGGGTTGCAGGAGAAAGTTTTACTCTGGTTTCTCAGTCTGTTTCCTAGTGCCAGTTTGAAGTTCCTGCAGATTTCACTGTAAAACGGACTTGGGGCTAGTACCTCCGCATATATATGTATGGAGTGGAGTTTGCAACTGAAAAGAAACTTAGTGTTCCCAACATGCTAGGTGAAAGGCGGCTTTCACACACACTTATCTCTCAGAACTGAGCATGTGGAGAGACATTCGTTCATCTAGCACAAAGGGAACGGGTTGCGGGAGAAATTTTTACTCTGGTTTCTCAGTCTGTTTCCTAGTGCCGGTTTGAAGTTCCTGCAGTTTTCACTGTAAAACCGAGTTGGAGCTAGTACCGCCCCATATATATTTATGGAGTGGAGTTTGCAAGTGAAAAGGAACTTTGTGTTTACAACAAGCTTGGTGAAGGACGGCTTTCACACACACTTATCTCTCAGAACTGAGCATGTGGAGAGACGTTCGTTCATCTAGCGCAAAGGGAAAGTTTTTTGGGAGAAACTTTTACTCTGGTTTCTCAGTCTGTTTCCTAGTGCCGTTTTGAAGTTCCTGCAGTTTTCACTGTAAAACCGAGTTGGATCTAGTACCTCCCCATATATATGTATGGAGTGGAGTTTGCAATTGAAAAGAAACTTTGTGTTCCCAACAAGCTAGGTGAAAGACGGCTTTCACACACACTTATCTCTCAGAACTGAGCATGTGGAGAGACGTTCGTTCATCTAGCAAAAAGGGAACGTGTTCCGGGAGAAATTGTTACTCTGGTTCCTCAGTCTGTTTCCTAGTGCCGGTTTGAAGTTCCTGCAGTTTTCACTGTAAAACCGAGTTGGAGCTAGTACCTCCCCATATATATGTATGGAGTGGAGTTTGCAACTGAAAAGAAACTATGTGTTCCCAACAAGCTAGGTGAAGGACGGCTTTCACACACACTTATCTCTCAGAACTGAGCATGTGGAGAGACATTCGTTCATCTAGCACAAAGGGAACGGGTTGCAGGAGAAACTTTTTCTCTGGTTTCACAGTCTGTTTCCTAGTGCTGGGTTGAAGTTCCTGCAGTTTTCACTGTAAAACCGAGTTGGAGCTAGTACCTCCCCATATATATTTATGGAGTGGAGTTTGCAACTGAAAAGAAACTTTGTGTTCCCAACAAGCTAGGTGAAGGACGGCTTTCACACACACTTATCTCTCAGAACTGAGCATGTGGAGAGACGTTCTTTCATCCAGAACAAAGGGAACGGGTTGCAGGAGAAAGTTTTACTCTGGTTTCTCAGTCTGTTTCCTAGTGCCAGTTTGAAGTTCCTGCAGATTTCACTGTAAAACGGACTTGGGGCTAGTACCTCCCCATATATATGTATGGAGTGGAGTTTGCAACTGAAAAGAAACTTTGTGTTCCCAACATGCTAGGTGAAAGGCGGCTTTCACACACACTTATCTCTCAGAACTGAGCATGTGGAGAGACATTCGTTCATCTAGCACAAAGGGAACGGGTTGCAGGAGAAAATTTTACTGTGGTTTCTCAGTCTGTTTCCTAGTGCCGGTTTGAAGTTCCTGCAGTTTTCACTGTAAAACCGAGTTGGAGCTAGTACCGCCCCATATATATTTAAGGAGTGGAGTTTGCAAGTGAAAAGGAACTTTGTGTTTACAACAAGCTTGGTGAAGGACGGCTTTCACACACACTTATCTCTCAGAACTGAGCATGTGGAGAGACGTTCGTTCATCTAGCGCAAAGGGAAAGTTTTTGGGAGAAACTTTTACTCTGGTTTCTCAGTCTGTTGCCTAGTGCCGTTTTGAAGTTCCTGCAGTTTTCATTGTAAAACCGAGCTGGAGCTAGTACCTCCCCATATATATGTATGGAGTGGAGTTTGCAATTGAAAAGAAACTTTGTGTCCCAACAAGCTAGGTGAAAGACGGCTTTCACACACACTTATCTCTCAGAGCTGAGCATGTGGAGAGACGTTCGTTCATCTAGCAAAAAGGGAACGTGTTCCGGGAGAAACTGTAACTCTGGTTCCTCAGTCTGTTTCCTAGTGCCGGTTTGAAGTTCCTGCAGTTTTCACTGTAAAACCGAGTTGGAGCTAGTACCTCCCCTTATATATGTATGGAGTGGAGTTTGCAACTGAAAAGAAACTATGTGTTCCCAACAAGCTAGGTGAAGGACGGCTTTCACACACACTTATTTCTCAGAACTGAGCATGTGGAGAGACATTCGTTCATCTAGCACAAAGGGAACGGGTTGCAGGAGAAACTTTTTCTCTGGTTTCTCAGTCTGTTTCCTAGTGCTGGGTTGAAGTTCCTGCAGTTTTCACTGTAAAACCGAGTTGGAGCTAGTACCTCCCCATATATATGTATGGAGTGGAGTTTGCAACTGAAAAGAAACTTTGTGTTCCCAACAAGCTAGGTGAAGGACGGCTTTCACACACACTTATCTCTAAGAACTGAGCAATAGGAGAGACGTTCTTTCATCCAGAACAAAGGGAACGAGTTGCAGGAGAAAGTTTTACTCTGGTTTCTCAGTCTGTTTCCTAGTGCCGGTTTGAAGTTCCTGCAGATTTCACTGTAAAACCGACTTGGGGCTACTACCTCCCCATATATATGTATGGAGTGGAGTTTGCAACTGAAAAGAAACTTTGTGTTCCCAACAAGCTAGGTGAAGGCGGCTTTCACACACACTTAACTCTCAGAAATGAGCATGTGGAGAGACATTCTTTCATCTAGCACAAAGGGAACGGGTTGCAGGAGAAACTTTTTCTCTGGTTTCTCAGTCTGTTTCCTAGTGCCGGTTTGAAGTTCCTGCAGTTTTCACTGTAAAACCGAGTTGGAGCTAGTACCTCCCCATATATATGTATGGAGTGGAGTTTGCAACTGAAAAGAAACTTTGTGTTCCCAACAAGCTAGGTGAAGGACGGCTTTCACACACACTTATCTCTCAGAACTGAGCATTAGGAGAGACGTTCTTTCATCCAGAACAAAGGGAACGAGTTGCAGGAGAAAGTTTTACTCTGGTTTCTCAGTCTGTTTCCTAGTGCCGGTTTGAAGTTCCTGCAGATTTCACTGTAAAACCGACTTGGGGATACTACCTCCCCATATATATGTATGGAGTGGAGTTTGCAACTGAAAAGAAACTTTGTGTTCCCAACAAGCTAGGTGAAGTCGGCTTTAACACACACTTTACTCTCAGAAATGAGCATGTGGAGAGACGTTCGTTCATCTAGCACAAAGTTAAAGGGTTGCAGGAGAAACTTTTACTCTGGTTTCTCAGTCTGTTTCCTAGTGTTGGTTTGAAGTTCCTGCAGTTTTCACTGTAAAACCGAGTTGGAGCTACTACCTCCCCATATATATGTATGGAGTGGTGTTTGCAAGTGAAAAGAAACTTTGTGTTCCCAACAAGCTAGGTGAAATACGGCTTTCACACACACTTATCTCTCAGAACTGAGCATGTGGAGAGACGTTCGTTCATCTAGCACAAAGGGAACGTGATTCGGGAGAAATTTTTACTCTGGTTTCTCAGTCTGTTTCCTAGTGCCGGTTTGAAGTTAATGCAGTTTGCACTGTAAAACCGAGTTGAAGCTAGTACCTCCCCATATATATGTATGGAGTGGAGTTTGCAACTGAAAAGAAACTATGTGTTCCCTACAAGCTAGTTGAAGGACGGCTTTCACACACACTTATCTCTCAGAACTGAGCATGTGGAGAGACTTTCGTTCATCTAGCACAAAGGGAACGGGTTGCAGGAGAAACTATTACTCTGGTTTCTCAGTCTGTTTCCTAGTGCCGTTTTGAAGTTCCTGCAGTTTTCACTGTAAAAGAGAGTTGGAGCTAGTACCTCCTCATATATATGTATGGAGTGGAGTTTGCAACTGAAAAGAAACTTTGTGTTCCCAACAAGCTAGGTGAAGGACGGCTTTCACACACACTTATCTCTCAGAACTTAACATGTGGAGAGACGTTCGTTCATCTAGAACAAAGGGAAAGTGTTGCAGGAGAAAGTTTTACTCTGGTTTCTCAGTCTGTTTCCTAGTGCCGGTTTAAAGTTCCTGCAGATTTCACTGTAAAACCGAGTTGGAGCTACTATCTCCCCATATATATGTATGGAGTGGTGTTTGCAAGTGAAAAGAAACTTTGTGTTCCCAACCAGCTAGGTGAAATACGGCTTTCACATACACTTATCTCTCAGAACTGAGCATGTGGAGAGACGTTCGTTCATCTAGCGCAAAGGGAACGTGTTTCGGGAGAAACTTTTACTCTGGTTTCTCAGTCTTTTTCCTAGTGCCGGTTTGAAGTTCCTGCAGTTTGCACTGTAAAACCGAGTTATAGCTAGTACCTCCCCATATATATGTATGGAGTGGAGTTTGCAACTGAAAAGAAACTATGTGTTCCCAACAAGCTATTAGAAGGAAGGCTTTCACACACACATAACTCTCAGAACTGAGCATGTGGAGAGACGTTCGTTCATCTAGCACAAAGGGAACTGGTTGCAGGAGAAACTTTTACTCTGGTTTCTCAGTCTGTTTCCTAGTGCCGGTTTGAAGTTCCTGCAGTTTTCACTGTAAAACCGAGTTGGATCTAGTACCTCCCCATATATATGTATGGTGTGGAGTTTGCAATTGAAAAGAAACTTTGTGTTCCCAACAAGCTAGGTGAAAGACGGCTTTCACACACACTTATCTCTCAGAACTGAGCATGTGGAGAGACGTTCGTTCATCTAGCAAAAAGGGAACGTGTTCCGGGAGAAACTGTTACTCTGGTTCCTCAGTCTGTTTCCTAGTGCCGGTTTGAAGTTCCTGCAGTTTTCACTGTAAAACCGAGTTGGAGCTAGTACCTCCCCATATATATTTATGGAGTGGAGTTTGCAAGTGATAAGAAACTATGTGTTCCCAACAAGCTAGGTGAAGGACGGCTTTCACACACACTTATCTCTCAGAACTGAGCATGTGGAGAGACATTCGTTCATCTAGCACAAAGGGAACGGGTTGCAGGAGAAAATTTTTCTCTGGTTTCTCAGTCTGTTTCCTAGTGCTTTGTTGAAGTTCCTGCAGTTTTCACTGTAAAACCGAGTTGGAGCTAGTACCTTCCCGTATATATTTATGGAGTGGAGTTTGCAACTGAAAAGAAACTTTGTGTTCCCAACAAGCTAGGTGAAGGACGGCTTTCACACACACTTATCTCTCAGAACTGAGCATGTGTAGAGACGTTCTTTCATCCAGAACAAAGGGAACGGGTTGCAGGAGAAAGTTTTACTCTGGTTTCTCAGTCTGTTTCCTAGTGCCGGTTTGAAGTTCCTGCAGATTTCACTGTAAAACGGACTTGGGGCTAGTACCTCCCCATATATATGTATGGAGTGGAGTTTGCAACTGAAAAGAAACTTTGTGTTCCCAACATGCTAGGTGAAAGGCGGCTTTCACACACACTTATCTCTCAGAACTGAGCATGTGGAGAGACATTCGTTCATCTAGCACAAAGGGAACGGGTTGAAGGAGAAAATTTTACTCTGGTTTCTCAGTCTGTTTCCTAGTGCCGGTTTGAAGTTCCTGCATTTTTCACTGTAAAACCGAGTTGGAGCTAGTACCGCCCCATATATACATATGGAGTGGAGTTTGCAAGTGAAAAGGAACTTTGTGTTTACAACAAGCTTGGTGAAGGACGGCTTTCACACACACTTATCTCTCAGAACTGAGCATGTGGAGAGACGTTCGTTCATCTAACACAAAGGGAACGTTTTTCGGGAGAAACTTTTACTCTGGTTTCTCAGTCTGTTGCTTAGTGCCGTTTTGAAGTTCCTGCAGTTTTCACTGTAAAACCGAGTTGGAGCTAGTACCTCCCCATATATATGTATGGAGTGGAGTTTGCAATTGAAAAGAAACTTTGTGTTCCAACAAGCTAGGTGAAAGACGGCTTTCACACACACTTATCTCTCAGAACTGAGCATGTGGAGAGACGTTCGTTCATCTAGCATAAAGGGAACGTGTTCCGGGAGAAACTGTTACTCTGGTTCCTCAGTCTGTTTCCTAGTGCCGGTTTGAAGTTCCTACAGTTTACACTGTAAAACCGAGTTGGAGCTAGTACCTCCCCTTTTATATGTATGGAGTGGAGTTTGCAACTGAAAAGAAACTATGTGTTCCCAACAAGCTAGGTGAAGGACGGCTTTCACACACACTTATCTCTCAGAACTGAGCATGTGGAGAGACATTCGTTCATCTAACACAAAGGGAACGGGTTGCAGGAGAAACTTTTTCTCTGGTTTCTCAGTCTGTTTCCTAGTGCTGGGTTGAAGTTCCTGCAGTTTTCACTGTAAAACCGAGTTGTAGCTAGTACCTCCCCATATATATGTATGGAGTGGAGTTTGCAACTGAAAAGAAAATTTGTGTTCCCAACAAGCTAGGTGAAGGACGGCTTTCACACACACTTATCTCTCAGAACTGAGCATAAGGAGAGACGTTCTTTCATCCAGAACAAAGGGAACGAGTTGCAGGAGAAAGTTTTACTCTGGTTTCTCAGTCTGTTTCCTTGTGCCGGTTTGAAGTTCCTGCAGTTTTCACTGTAAAACTGTGTTGGAGCTAGTACCGCCCCATATATATCTATGGAGTGGAGTTTGCAAGTGAAAAGAAACTTTGTGTTTACAACAAGCTTGGTGAAGGACGGCTTTCACACACACTTATCTCTCAGAACTGAGCATGTGGAGAGACGTTCGTTCATCTAGCACAAAGGGAACGGTTTGCAGGAGAAAATTTACTCTGGTTTCTCAGTCTGTTTCCTAGTGCCGGTTTGAAGTTCCTGCAGTTTTCACTGTAAAACCGAGTTGGATCTTGTACCTCCCCATATATATGTATGGAGAGGAGTTTGCAACTTAAAAGAAACTTTGTTTTCCCAACAAGCTAGGTGAAGGACGGATTTCACACACACTTATCTCTCAGAACTGAGCATGTGGAGAGACGTTCGTTCATCCAGAACAAAGGGAACGGGTTGCAGGAGAAAGTTTTACTCTGGTATCTCAGTCTGTTTCCTAGTGCCGGTTTGAAGTTCCTGCAGATTTCACTGTAAAACCGACTTGGAGCTAGTACCTCCCCATAAATATGTATGAAGTGGAGTTTGCAACTGAAAAGAAATTTTGTGTTCCCAACAAGATGGGTGAAGAACGGCTTTCACACACACTTATCTCTCAGAACTGAGCATGTGGAGAGACGTTCGTTCATCTAGCACAAAGGGAACTGGTTGCAGGAGAAATTTTACTCTGGTTTCTCAGTCTGTTTCCTAGTGCCGGTTTGAAGTTCCAGCAGTTTTCACTGTAAAACCCAGTTGGAGCTAATACCCCCCATATAAATATATGGAGTGGAGTTAGCAAGTGAAAAGAAACTTTGTGTTCCCAACGAGCTAGGTGAAGGACGGCTTTCACACACACTTATCTCTCAGAACTGAGCATGTGGAGAGACATTCGTTCATCTAGCACAAAGGGAACGGGTTGCAGGAGAAAATTTTTCTCTGGTTTCTCAGTCTGTTTCCTAGTGCTGGGTTGAAGTTCCTGCAGTTTTCACTGTAAAACCGAGTTGGAGCTAGTACCTTCCCGTATATATTTATGGAGTGGAGTTTGCAACTGAAAAGAAACTTTGTGTTCCCAACAAGCTAGGTGAAGGACGGCTTTCACACACACTTTTCTCTCAGAACTGAGCATGTGGAGAGACGTTCTTTCATCCAGAACAAAGGGAACGGGTTGCAGGAGAAAGTTTTACTCTGGTTTCTCAGTCTGTTTCCTAGTGCCGGTTTGAAGTTCCTGCAGATTTCACTGTAAAACGGACTTGGGGCTAGTACCTCCCCATATATATGTATGGAGTGGAGTTTGCAACTGAAAAGAAACTTTGTGTTCCCAACATGCTAGGTGAAAGGCGGCTTTCACACACACTTATCTCTCAGAACTGAGCATGTGGAGAGACATTCGTTCATCTAGCACAAAGGGAACGGGTTGCAGGAGAAAATTTTACTCTGGTTTCTCAGTCTGTTTCCTAGTGCCGGTTTGAAGTTCCTGCATTTTTCACTGTAAAACCGAGTTGGAGCTAGTACCGCCCCATATATACATATGGAGTGGAGTTTGCAAGTGAAAAGGAACTTTGTGTTTACAACAAGCTTGGTGAAGGACGGCTTTCACACACACTTATCTCTCAGAACTGAGCATGTGGAGAGACGTTCGTTCATCTAACACAAAGGGAACGTTTTTCGGGAGAAACTTTTACTCTGGTTTCTCAGTCTGTTGCTTAGTGCCGTTTTGAAGTTCCTGCAGTTTTCACTGTAAAACCGAGTTGGAGCTAGTACCTCCCCATATATATGTATGGAGTGGAGTTTGCAATTGAAAAGAAACTTTGTGTCCCAACAAGATAGGTGAAAGACGGCTTTCACACACACATATCTCTCAGAACTGAGCATGTGGAGAGACGTTCGTTCATCTAGCAAAAAGGGAACGTGTTCCGGGAGAAACTGTTACTCTGGTTCCTCAGTCTGTTTCCTAGTGCCGGTTTGAAGTTCCTACAGTTTACACTGTAAAACCGAGTTGGAGCTAGTACCTCCCCTTTTATATGTATGGAGTGGAGTTTGCAACTGAAAAGAAACTATGTGTTCCCAACAAGCTAGGTGAAGGACGGCTTTCACACACACTTATCTCTCAGAACTTAGCATGTGGAGAGACATTCGTTCATCTAACACAAAGGGAACGGGTTGCAGGAGAAACTTTTTCTCTGGTTTCTCAGTCTGTTTCCTAGTGCTGGGTTGAAGTTCCTGCAGTTTTCACTGTAAAACCGAGTTGTAGCTAGTACCTCCCCATATATATGTATGGAGTGGAGTTTGCAACTGAAAAGAAACTTTGTGTTCCCAACAAGCTAGGTGAAGGACGGCTTTCACACACACTTATCTCTCAGAACTGAGCATAAGGAGAGACGTTCTTTCATCCAGAACAAAGGGAACGAGTTGCAGGAGAAAGTTTTACTCTGGTTTCTCAGTCTGTTTCCTTGTGCCGGTTTGAAGTTCCTGCAGTTTTCACTGTAAAACTGAGTTGGAGCTAGTACCGCCCCATATATATCTATGGAGTGGAGTTTGCAAGTGAAAAGAAACTTTGTGTTTACAACAAGCTTGGTGAAGGACGGCTTTCACACACACTTATCTCTCAGAACTGAGCATGTGGAGAGACGTTCGTTCATCTAGCACAAAGGGAACGGTTTGCAGGAGAAAATTTACTCTGGTTTCTCAGTCTGTTTCCTAGTGCCGTTTTGAAGTTCCTGCAGTTTTCCCTGTAAAACAGAGTTGGAGCTAGTACCTCCCCATATATATGTATGGAGTGGAGTTTGCAACTGAAAGGAAACAATGTGTTCCCAACAAGCTAGGTGAAGGACGGCTTTCACACACACTTCTCTCTCAGAACTGAGCATGTGGAGAGACGTTCGTTCATCTAGCACAAAGGGAACGTGTTGCAGGAGAAACTTTTACTCTGGTTTCTCAGTCTGTTTCCTAGTGCCAGTTTGAAGTTCCTGCAGTTTTCACTGTAAAACCGAGTTGGATCTTGTACCTCCCCATATATATGTATGGAGAGGATTTTGCAACTTAAAAGAAACTTTGTTTTCCCAACAAGCTAGGTGAAGGACGGATTTCACACACACTTATCTCTCAGAACTGAGCATGTGGAGAGACGTTCGTTCATCCAGAACAAAGGGAACGGGTTGCAGGAGAAAGTTTTACTCTGGTATCTCAGTCTGTTTCCTAGTGCCGGTTTGAAGTTCCTGCAGATTTCACTGTAAAACCGACTTGGAGCTAGTACCTCCCCATAAATATGTATGAAGTGGAGTTTGCAACTGAAAATAAATTTTGTGTTCCCAACAAGATGGGTGAAGAACGGCTTTCACACACACTTATCTCTCAGAACTGAGCATGTGGAGAGACGTTCGTTCATCTAGCACAAAGGGAACGGGTTGCAGGAGAAACTTTTACTCTGGTTTCTGAGTCTGTTTCCTAGTGCCGGTTTGAAACTCCTGCAGTTTTCACTGTAAAACCGAGTTGGAGCTAGTACCTCCCCATATATATGTATGGAGTGGAGTTTGCAACTGAAAAGAAACTATGTGTTCCCAACAAGCTAGGTGAAGTACGGCTTTCACACACACTTCTCTCTCAGAACTGAGCATGTGGAGAGACGTTCGTTCATCTAGCACAAAGGGAACGGGTTGCAGGAGAAACTTTTACTCTGGTTTCTCAGTTTGTTTCCTAGTGTCGGTTTGAAGTTCCTGCAGTTTTCACTGTAAAAACGAGTTGGAGCTAGTACCACCACATATATATGTAAGGAGTTTAGTTTGCAAGTGAAAAAAACTATGTGTTCCCAACAAGCTAGGTGAAGGTGGGCTTTCACACACACTTCTCTCTCAGAACTGAGCATGTGGAGAGACGTTCGTTCATCTAGCACAAAGGGAACTGGTTGCAGGAGAAATTTTACTCTGGTTTCTCAGTCTGTTTCCTAGTGCCGGTTTGAAGTTCCAGCAGTTTTCACTGTAAAACCGAGTTGGAGCTAGTACCTCCCCATATATATGTATGGAGTGGAGTTTGCAATTGAAAAGAAACTTTGTGTCCCAACAAGCTAGGTGAAAGACGGCTTTCACACACACATATCTCTCAGAACTGAGCATGTGGAGAGACGTTCGTTCATCTAGCAAAAAGGGAACGTGTTCCGGGAGAAACTGTTACTCTGGTTCCTCAGTCTGTTTCCTAGTGCCGGTTTGAAGTTCCTACAGTTTACACTGTAAAACCGAGTTGTAGCTAGTACCTCCCCATATATATGTATGGAGTGGAGTTTGCAACTGAAAAGAAACTTTGTGTTCCCAACAAGCTAGGTGAAGGACGGCTTTCACACACACTTATCTCTCAGAACTGAGCATAAGGAGAGACGTTCTTTCATCCAGAACAAATGGAACGAGTTGCAGGAGAAAGTTTTACTCTGGTTTCTCAGTCTGTTTCCTTGTGCCGGTTTGAAGTTCCTGCAGTTTTCACTGTAAAACTGAGTTGGAGCTAGTACCGCCCCATATATATCTATGGAGTGGAGTTTGCAAGTGAAAAGAAACTTTGTGTTTACAACAAGCTTGGTGAAGGACGGCTTTCACACACACTTATCTCTCAGAACTGAGCATGTGGAGAGACGTTCGTTCATCTAGCACAAAGGGAACGGTTTGCAGGAGAAAATTTACTCTGGTTTCTCAGTCTGTTTCCTAGTGCCGGTTTGAAGTTCCTGCAGTTTTCCCTGTAAAACAGAGTTGGAGCTAGTACCTCCCCATATATATGTATGGAGTGGAGTTTGCAACTGAAAGGAAACAATGTGTTCCCAACAAGCTAGGTGAAGGACGGCTTTCACACACATTTCTCTCTCAGAACTGAGCATGTGGAGAGACGTTCGTTCATCTAGCACAAAGGGAACGTGTTGCAGGAGAAACTTTTACTCTGGTTTCTCAGTCTGTTTCCTAGTGCCAGTTTGAAGTTCCTGCAGTTTTCACTGTAAAACCGAGTTGGATCTTGTACCTCCCCATATATATGTATGGAGAGGATTTTGCAACTTAAAAGAAACTTTGTTTTCCCAACAAGCTAGGTGAAGGACGGTTTTCACACACACTTATCTCTCAGAACTGAGCATGTGGAGAGACGTTCGTTCATCCAGAACAAAGGGAACGGGTTGCAGGAGAAAGTTTTACTCTGGTATCTCAGTCTGTTTCCTAGTGCCGGTTTGAAGTTCCTGCAGATTTCACTGTAAAACCGACTTGGAGCTAGTACCTCCCCATAAATATGTATGAAGTGGAGTTTGCAACTGAAAATAAATTTTGTGTTCCCAACAAGATGGGTGAAGAACGGCTTTCACACACACTTATCTCTCAGAACTGAGCATGTGGAGAGACGTTCGTTCATCTAGCACAAAGGGAACGGGTTGCAGGAGAAACTTTTACTCTGGTTTCTGAGTCTGTTTCCTAGTGCCGGTTTGAAACTCCTGCAGTTTTCACTGTAAAACCGAGTTGGAGCTAGTACCTCCCCATATATATGTATGGAGTGGAGTTTGCAACTGAAAAGAAACTATGTGTTCCCAACAAGCTAGGTGAAGGACGGCTTTCACACACACTTCTCTCTCAGAACTGAGCATGTGGAGAGACGTTCGTTCATCTAGCACAAAGGGAACGGGTTGCAGGAGAAACTTTTACTCTGGTTTCTCAGTTTGTTTCCTAGTGTCGGTTTGAAGTTCCTGCAGTTTTCACTGTAAAAACGAGTTGGAGCTAGTACCACCACATATATATGTAAGGAGTTTAGTTTGCAAGTGAAAAAAACTATGTGTTCCCAACAAGCTAGGTGAAGGTCGGCTTTCACACACACTTCTCTCTCAGAACTGAGCATGTGGAGAGACGTTCGTTCATCTAGCACAAAGGGAACTGGTTGCAGGAGAAATTTTACTCTGGTTTCTCAGTCTGTTTCCTAGTGCCGGTTTGAAGTTCCAGCAGTTTTCACTGTAAAACCCAGTTGAAGCTAATACCCCCCATATAAATATATGGAGTGGAGTTAGCAAGTGAAAAGAAACTTTGTGTTCCCAACGAGCTAGTTGAACGACGGCTTTCACACACACTTATCTCTCAGAATTGAGCATGTGGAGAGAAGTTCGTTCATCTAGCACAAATGGAACGGTTTGCAGGAGAAACTTTTACTCTGGTTTCTCAGTCTGTTTCCTAGTGCCGGTTTGAAGTTCCTGCAGTTTTCCCTGTAAAACCGAGTTGGAGCTAGTACCTCCCCATATATATGTATGGAGTGGAGTTTGCAACTGAAAAGAAACTTTTTGTTCCCAACAAGCTAGGTGAAGGTCGGCTTTCACACACACTTATCTCTCAGAACTGAGCATGTGGAGAGACGTTCGTTCATCTAGCACAAAGGGAACGGTTTGCAGGAGAAACTTTTACTCTGGTTTCTCAGTCTGTTTCCTAGTTCCGGTTTGAAGTTCCTGCAGTTTTCACTGTAAAACCGATTTGGAGCTAGTACCTCCCCATATATATATATATGGAGTGGAGTTTGCAACTGAAAAGAAACTTTGTGTTCCCAACAAGCTAGGTGAAGGACGGCTTTCACACACACTTATCTCTCAGAACTGAGCATGTGGAGAGACGTTCGTTCATCTAGCACAAAGGGAACGGTTTGCAGGAGAAACTTTTACTCTGGTTTCTCAGTCTCTTTCCTACTGTCGGTTTGAAGTTCCTGCAGTTTTCACTGTAAAAACGAGTTGGAGCTAATGCCACCCCATATATATGTATGGAGTTTAGTTTGCAACTGAAAAGAAACTATGTGTTCCCAACAAGCTAGTTGAAGTTCGGCTTTCACACACAGTTCTCTCTCAGAACTGAGCATGTGGAGAGACGTTCGTTCATCTAGCACAAAGGGAACGTGTTGCAGGAGAAACTTTTACTCTGGTTTCTCAGTCTGTTTCCTAGTGCCGGTTTGAAATTCCTGCAGTTTTCACTGTAAAACAGAGTTGGAGCTAGTATCTCCCCATATATATGTATGGAGTGGACTTTGCAACTGAAAAGAAACTTTGTGTTCCCAACAAGCTAGGTGAAGGACGGCTTTCACACACACTTATCTCTCAGAACTGAGCATGTGGAGAGACGTTCGTTCATCCAGAACAAATGGAACGGGTTTCAGGAGAAAGTTTCATTCTGGTATCTCAGTCTGTTTCCTAGTGCCGGTTTGAAGTTCCTGCAGATTTCACTGTAAAACCGACTTGGAGCTAGTACCTCCCCATATATATGAATGGAGTGGAGTTTGCAAGTGAAAAGAAACTTTGTGTTCCCAACAAGCTTGGTAAAAGACGGCTTTCACACACACTTATCTCTCAGAACTGAGCATGTGGAGAGACATTCGTTCATCTAGCACAAAGGGAACGGGTTGCTGGAGAAACTTTTACTCTGGTTTCTCATTCTGTTTCCTAGTGCCGGTTTGAAGTTCCTGCAGTTTTCACTGTAAAACCGAGTTGGAGCTAGTACCTCCCCATATATATGTATGGAGTGGAGTTTGCAAGTGAAAAGAAACTTTGTGTTCCCAACAAGCTTGTTGGAGGACGGCTTTCACACACACTTATCTCTCAGATCTGAGCATGTGGAGAGACGTTCGTTCATCTAGCACACAGGGAACGTTTTGCAGGAGAAACTTTTACTCTGGTTTCTCAGTCTGTTTCCTAGTGCTGGTTTGAAATTCCTGCAGTTTTCACTGTAAAACCGAGTTGGACCTAGTACCTCCCCATATATATGTATGGAGTGGAGTTTGCAACTGAAAACAAACTATGTGTTCCCAACAAGCTATGTGAAGGACAGCTTTCATACACACTTATCTCTCAGAAGTGAGCATGTGGAGAGACGTTCGTTCATCTAGAACAAAGGGAACGGTTTGCAGGAGAAAGTTTTACTCTGGTTTCTCAGTCTGTTTCCTAGTGCCGGTTTGAAGTTCCTGCAGTTTTCACTGTAAAACCGAGTTGGAGCTAGAACCTCCCCATATATATGTATGGATTGGAGTTTGCAACTGAAAAGAAACTTTGTGTTCCCAACAAGCTAGGTGAAGGACGGCTTTCACACACACATATCTCTCAGAACTGAGCATGGGGAGAGATGTTCGTTCATCTAGCACAAATGGAACAGTTTGCAGGTGAAACTTTTACTCTGGTTTCTCAGTTTGTTTCCTAGTGTCGGTTTGAAGTTCCTGCAGTTTTCACTGTAAAAACGAGTTGGAGCTATTACCACCCCATATATATGTATGGAGTTTAGTTTGCAAGTGAAAAGAAACTATGTGTTCCCAACAAGCTAGGTGAAGGTCGGCTTTCACACACACATCTCTCTCAGAACTGAGCATGTGGAGAGACGTTCGTTCATCTAGCACAAAGGGAACGTGTTGCAGGAGAAACTTTTACTCTGGTTTCTCAGTCTGTTTCCTAGTGCCGGTTTGAAATTCCTGCAGTTTTCACTGTAAAACAGAGTTGGAGCTAGTATCTCCCCATATATATGTATGGAGTGGAGTTTGCAACTGAAAAGAAACTTTGTGTTCCCAACAAGCTAGGTGAAGGACGGCTTTCACACACACTTATCTCTCAGAAGTGAGCATGTGGAGAGACGTTCGTTCATCCAGAACAAATGGAACGGGTTTCAGGAGAAAGTTTTACTCTGGTTTCTCAGTCTGTTTCCTAGTGCCGGTTTGATGTTCCTGCAGTTTTCACTGTAAAACCGAGTTGGAGCTAGTACCTCCCCATATATATGTATGGATTGGAGTTTGCAACTGAAAAGAAACTTTGTGTTCCCAACAAGCTAGGTGAAGGACGGCTTTCACACACACATATCTCTCAGAACTGAGCATGTGGAGAGAATTTCGTTCATCTAGCAAAAATGGAACGGTTTGCAGGAGAAACTTTTACTCTGGTTTCTCAGTCTGTTTCCTAGTGCCGGTTTGAAGTTCCTGCAGTTTTCACTGTAAAACCGAGTTGGAGCTAGTACCTCCCCATATATATGTATGGAGTGGAGTTTGCAACTGAAAAGAAACTTTGTGTTCCCAACAAGATAGGTGAAGGACGGCTTTCACACACACATATCTCTCAGAACTGAGCATGTGGAGAGACGTTCGTTCATCTAGCACAAAGGGAACGGGTTGCAGGAGAAACTTTTACTCTGGTTTCTCAGTCTGTTTCCTAGTGTCGGTTTGAAGTTCCCGCAGTTTTCAGTGTAAAAACGAGTTGGAGCTAGTACTACCCCATATATATGTATGGAGTTTAGTTTGCAAGTGAAAAGAAACTATGTGTTCCCAACAAGCTAGGTGAAGTTCGGCTTTCACACACACTTCTCTCTCAGAACTGAGCATGTGGAGAGACGTTCGTTCATCTAGCACAAAGGGAACGGTATGCAGGAGAAACTTTTACTCTGGTATCTCAGTCTGTTTCCTAGTGCCGGTTTGAAGTTCCAGCAGTTTTCACTGTAAAACCGAGTTGGAGCTAGTACCTCCCCATATATATGTATGGAGTGGAGTTTGCAAGTGAAAAGAAACTTTGTTTTCCCAACAAACTAGGTGAAGGACGGCTTTCACACACACTTATCTCTCAGAACTGAGCATGTGGAGAGACGTTCGTTCATCCAGAACAAAGGGAACGGGTTGCAGAAGAAAGTTTTACTCTGGTATCTCAGTCTGTTTCCTTGTGCCGGTTTGAAGTTCCTGCAGATTTCACTGTAAAACCGACTTGGAGCTAGTACCTCCCCATAAATATGTAAGAAGTGGAGTTTGCAACTGAAAAGAAATTTTGTGTTCCCAACAAGCTTGGTGAAAACGGCTTTCACACACACTTATCTCTCAGAACTGAGCATGTGGAGAGACGTTCGTTCATCTAGCACAAAGGGAACGGGTTGCAGGAGAAACTTTTACTCTGGTTTCTCAGTCTGTTTCCTAGTACCGGTTTGAAAGTCCTGCAGTTTTCACTGTAAAACCGAGTTGGAGCTAGTACCTCCCCATATATATGTATGGAGTGGAGTTTGCAACTGAAAAGAAACTATGTGTTCCCAACAAGCTAGGTGAAGGACGGCTTTCACACACAATTCTCTCTCAGAACTGAGCATGTGGAGAGACGTTCGTTCATCTAGCACAAATGGAACGGGTTGCAGGAGAAACTTTTTCTCTGGTTTCTCAGTTTGTTTCCTAGTGTCGGTTTGAAGTTCCTGCAGTTTTCACTGTAAAAACGAGTTGGAGCTAGTACCACCCCATATATATGTAAGGAGTTTTGTTTGCAAGTGAAAAAAACTATGTGTTCCCAACAAGCTAGGTGAAGGTCGGCTTTCACACACACTTCTCTCTCAGAACTGAGCATGTGGAGAGACGTTCGTTCATCTAGCACAAAGGGAACGGGTTGCAGGAGAAATTTTACTCTGGTTTCTCAGTCTGTTTCCTAGTGCCGGTTTGAAGTTCCTGCAGTTTTCACTGTAAAACCGAGTTGGAGCTCGTACCTCCCCATATATATGTATGGAGTGGAGTTTGCAACTGAAAAGAAACTTTGTGTTCCCAACAAGCTAGGTGAAGGACGGCTTTCACACACACTTATCTCTCAGAAATGAGCATGTGGAGAGACGTTCGTTCATCTAGCACAAAGGGAACGTTTTGCAGGAGAAACTTTTACTCTGGTTTCTCAGTCTGTTTCCTAGTTCCGGTTTGAATTTCCTGCAGTTTTCACTGTAAAACAGAGTTGGAGCTCGTACCCCTCCATATATATGTATGGAGTGGAGTTTGCAACTGAAAAGAAACTTTGTGTTCCCATCAAGCTAGGTGAAGAACGGCTTTCACACACACTTATCTCTCAGAACTGAGCATGTGGAGAGACGTTCGTTCATCTAGCACAAAGGGAACGGTTTGCAGTGGAAACTTTTACTCTGGATTCTCAGTCTGTTTCCTAGTGCCGGTTTGAAGTTCCTGCAGTTTTCACTGTAAAACCGAGTTGGGGCTAGTACCTCCCCATATATATGTATGGAGTGGAGTTTGCAAGTGAAAAGAAACTTTGTGTTCCCAACAAGCTAGGTGAAGGACGGCTTTCACACACACTTATCTCTCAGAACTGATCATGTGGAGAGACGTTCTTTCATCTAGCAAAAAAGGGAACGGGTTGCAGGAGAAACTTTTACTCTGGTTTCTCAGTCTGTTTCCTAGTGCCGGTTTGAAGTTCCTGCAGTTTTCACTGTAAAAACGAGTTGCAGCTCCTACCTCCCCATATATATGTATGGAGTGTTGTTTGCAATGAAAAGAAACTTTGTGTTCCCAAAAATCTAGGTGAAAGACGGCTTTCACACACACTTATCTCTCAGAACTGAGCATGTGGAGAGACGTTCGTTCATCTAGCAAAAAGGGAACGTGTTTCGGGGGAAATTTTTACTCTGGTTTCTTAGTCTGTTTCCTAGTGCTGGTTTGAATTTCCTGCAGTTTTCACTGTAAAACCGAGTTGGAGCTCGTACCCCCCCATATATATGTATGGAGTGGAGTTTGCAACTGAAAAGAAACTTTGTGTTCCCATCAAGCTAGGTGAAGAACGGCTTTCATACACACTTATCTCTCAGAACTGAGTATGTGGAGAGACGTTCGTTCATCTAGCAGAAAGGGAACGGTTTGCAGGAGAGACTTTTACTCTGGATTCTCAGTCTGTTTCCTAGTGCCGGTTTGAATTTCCTGCAGTTTTCACTGTAAAACCGAGTTGGAGCTAGTACCTCCCCATATATATGTATGGAGTGTAGTTTGCAACTGAAAAGAAACTTTGTGTTCCCCACAAGCTAGATGAAGGACGGCTTTCACACACACTTATCTCTCAGAACTGAGCATGTGGAGAGACGTTCGTTCATCTAGCACAAAGGGAACGTGTTCCGGGAGAAACTTTTAATCTGGTTTCTCAGTCTGTTTCCTAGTGCCGGTTTGAAGATCCTGCAGTTTGCACTGTAAAACCGAGTTGGAGCTAGTACCTCCCCATATATATGTATGGAGTGGAGTTTGCAACTGAAAAGAAACTATGTGTTCCGAACAAGCTAGGTTAAAGACGGCTTTCACACACACTTATCTCTCAGATCTGAGCATGTGGAGAGACGTTCGTTCATATAGCACAAAGGGAAAGGGTTGCAGGAGAAACTTTTACTCTGCTTTCTCAGTCTGTTTCCTAGGGCCGGTTTGAAGTTCCTGCAGTTTTCACTGTAAAACCGAGTTGGAGCTAATACCCCCCATATAAATATATGGAGTGGAGTTAGCAAGTGAAAAGAAACTTTGTGTTCCCAACGAGCTATGTGAAGGACGGCTTTCACACACACTTATCTCTCAGAACTGAGCATGTGGAGAGAAGTTCGTTCATCTAGCACAAATGGAACGGTTTGCCGGAGAAACTTTTACTCTGGTTTTTCAGTCTGTTTCCTAGTGCCGGTTTGAAGTTCCTGCAGTTTTCACTGTAAAACCGAGTTTAGATAGTACCTCCCCATATATATGTATGGAGTGGAGTTTGCAAGTGAAAAGAAACTTTGTGTTCCCAACAAGCTAGGTGAAGGACGGCTTTCACACACACTTATCAATCAGAACTGAGCATGTGGAGAGACTTTCGTTCATCTAGCACAAAGGGAACGGGTTGCAGGAGAAACTTTTACTCTGGTTTCTCAGTCTGTTTCCTAGTGCCGGTTTGAAGTTCCTGCAGTTTTCACTGTAAAACCGAGTTGGAGCTAGTACCTCCCCATATATATATATGGAGTGCAGTTTGCAAATGAAAAGAAACTTGTTGTTCCCAACAAGCTAGGTGAAGGACGGCTTTCACACACACTTATCTCTCAGAACTGAGCATGTGGAGAGACGTTCGTTCATCTAGAACAAAGGGAAAGGGTTGCAGGAGAAAGTTTTACTCTGGTTTCTCAGTCTGTTTCCTAGTGCCGGTTTGAATTTCCTGCAGTTTTCACTGTAAAACCGAGTTGGAGCTAGTACCTCCCCATATATATGTATGGAGTGGTGTTGGCAACTGAAAAGAAACTTTGTGTTCCCAACAACCAAGGTGAAGGACGGCTTTCACACACACTTATCTCTGAGAACTGAGCATGTGGAGAGACGTTCCTTCATATAGCAAAAAGGGAACGGGTTGCAGGAGAAACTTTTACTCTGCTTTCTCAGTCTGTTTCCTAGTGCCGGTTTGAAGTTCCTGCAGTTTTCACTGTAAAACCGAGTTGGAGCTAATACCCCCCATATAAATATATGGAGTGGAGTTAGCAAGTGAAAAGAAACTTTGTGTTCCCAAAGAGCTAGGTGAAGGACGGCTTTCACACACACTTATCTCTCAGAACTGAGCATGTGAAGAGAAGTTCTTTCATCTAGCACAAATGGAACGGTTTGCAGGAGAAACTTTTACTCTGGTTTCTCAGTCTGTTTCCTAGTGCCGGTTTGAAGTTCCTGTAGTTTTCACTGTAAAACCGAGTTTAGCTAGTACCTCCCCATATATATGTATGGAGTGGAGTTAGCAACTGAAAAGAAACTTTGTGTTCCCAACAAGCTAGGTGAAGGACGGCTTTCACACACACTTATCTCTCAGAACTGAGCATGTGGAGAGACGTTCGTTCATCTAGCCCAAAGGAACGGTTTGCAGGGGAAACTTTTACTCTGTTTTCTCAGTCTGTTTCCTAGTGCCGGTTTGAAGTTCCTGCAGTTTTCACTGTAAAACCGAGTTGGAGCTAGTACCTCCCCATATATATGTATGGAGAGGAGTTTGCAAGTGAAAAGAAACTTTGTGTTCCCAACAAGCTAGGTGAAGGACGGCTTTCACACACACTTATCAATCAGAACTGAGCATGTGGAGAGACTTTCGTTCATCTAGCACAAAGGGAACGGGTTAAAGGAGACACTTTTACTCTGGTTTCTCAGTCTGTTTCCTAGTGCCGGTTTGAAGTTCCTGCAGTTTTCACTGTAAAACCGAGTTGGAGCTAGTACCTCCCCATATATATGTATGGAGTGCAGTTTGCAAATGAAAAGAAACTTTGTGTTCCCAACAAGCTAGTTGAAGGACGGCTTTCACACACACTTATCTCTCAGAACTGAGCATGTGGAGAGACGTTCGTTCATCTAGAACAAATGGAAAGGGTTGCAGGAGAAAGTTTTACTCTGGTTTGTCAGTCTGTTTCCTAGTGCCGGTTTGAATTTCCTGCAGTTTTCACTGTAAAACCGAGTTGGAGCTAGTACCTCCCCATATATATGTATGGAGTGGACTTTGCAACTGAAAAGAAACTTTGTGTTCCCAACAAGCTAGGTGAAGGACGGCTTTCACACACACTTATCTCTCAGAACTGAGCATGTGGAGAGACGTTCGTTCATCTAGCACAAAGGAACGGGTTGCAGGAGAAACTATTACTCTGGTTTCTCAGTCTGTTTCCTAGTGCCGGTTTTAAGTTCCTGCAGTTTTCACTGTAAAACCGAGTTGGAGCTCGTACCACCCCATATATATGTATGGAGTGGAGTTTGCAACTGAAAAGAAACTTTGTGTTCCCATCAAGCTAGGTGAAGAACGGCTTTCACACACACTTATCTCTCAGAACTGAGCATGTGGAGAGACGTTCGTTCATCTAGCACAAAGGGAACGTGTTGCAGGAGAGACTTTTACTCTGGATTCTCAGTCTGTTTCCTAGTGCCGGTTTGAATTTCCTGCAGTTTTCACTGTAAAACCGAGTTGGAGCTAGTACCTCCCCATATATATGTATGGAGTGGTGTTGGCAAATGAAAATAACCTTTGTGTTCCCAACAACCAAGGTGAAGGACGGCTTTCACACACACTTATCTCTCAGAACTGAGCATGTGGAGAGACGTTCCTTCATATAGCACAAAGGGAACGGGTTGCAGGAGAAACTTTTACTCTGCTTTCTCAGTCTGTTTCCTAGTGCCGGTTTGAAGTTCCTGCAGTTTTCACTGTAAAACCGAGTTGGAGCTAATACCCCCCATATAAATATATGGAGTGGAGTTAGCAAGTGAAAAGAAACTTTGTGTTCCCAACGAGCTAGGTGAAGGACGGCTTTCACACACACTTATCTCTCAGAACTGAGCATGTGAAGAGAAGTTCTTTCATCTAGCACAAATGGAACGGTTTGCAGGAGAAACTTTTACTCTGGTTTCTCAGTCTGTTTCCTAGTGCCGGTTTGAAGTTCCTGTAATTTTCACTGTAAAACCGAGTTTAGCTAGTACCTCCCCATATATATGTATGGAGTGGAGTTTGCAACTGAAAAGAAACTTTGTTTTCCCAACGAGCTAGGTGAAGGACGGCTTTCACACACACTTATCTCTCAGAACTGAGCATGTGGAGAGACGTTCGTTCATCTAGCCCAAAGGAACGGTTTGCAGGGGAAACTTTTACTCTGGTTTCTCAGTCTGTTTCCTAGTGCCGGTTTGAAGTTCCTGCAGTTTTCACTGTAAAACCGAGTTGGAGCTAGTACCTCCCCATATATATGTATGGAGAGGAGTTTGCAAGTGAAAAGAAACTTTGTGTTCCCAACAAGCTAGGTGAAGGACGGCTTTCACACACACTTATCAATCAGAACTGAGCATGTGGAGAGACTTTCGTTCATCTAGCACAAAGGGAACGGGTTAAAGGAGACACTTTTACTCTGGTTTCTCAGTCTGTTTCCTAGTGCCGGTTTGAAGTTCCTGCAGTTTTCACTGTAAAACCGAGTTGGAGCTAGTACCTCCCCATATATATGTATGGAGTGCAGTTTGCAAATGAAAAGTAACTTTGTGTTCCCAACAAGCTAGTTGAAGGACGGCTTTCACACACACTTATCTCTCAGAACTGAGCATGTGGAGAGACGTTCGTTCATCTAGAACAAATGGAAAGGGTTGCAGGAGAAAGTTTTACTCTTGTTTCTCAGTCTGTTTCCTAGTGCCGGTTTGAATTTCCTGCAGTTTTCACTGTAAAACCGAGTTGGAGCTAGTACCTCTCCATATATATGTATGGAGTGGAGTTTGCAACTGAAAAGAAACTTTGTGTTCCCAACAAGCTAGGTGAAGGACGGCTTTCACACACACTTATCTCTCAGAACTGAGCATGTGGAGAGAATTTCGTTCATCTAGCACAAATGGAACGGTTTGCCGGAGAAACTTTTACTCTGGTTTCTCAGTCTGTTTCCTAGTGCCGGTTTGAAGTTCCTGCAGTTTTCACTGTAAAACCGAGTTTAGCTAGTACCTCCCCATATATATGTATGGAGTGGGGTTTGCAACTGAAAAGAAACTTTGTGTTCCCAACAACCAAGGTGAAGGACGGCTTTCACACACACATATCTCTCAGAACTGAGCATGTGGAGAGACGTTCGTTCATCTAGCACAAAGGGAACTTGTTGCAGGAGAGACTTTTACTCTGGATTCTCAGTCTGTTTCCTAGTGCCGGTTTGAATTTCCTGCAGTTTTCACTGTAAAACCGAGTTGGAGCTCGTACCACCCCATATATATGTATGGAGTGGAGTTTGCAACTGAAAAGAAACTTTGTGTTCCCATCAAGCTAGGTGAAGAACGGCTTTCACACACACTTATCTCTCAGAACTGAGCATGTGGAGAGACGTTCGTTCATCTAGCACAAAGGGAACGTGTTGCAGGAGAGACTTTTACTCTGGATTCTCAGTCTGTTTCCTAGTGCCGGTTTGAATTTCCTGCAGTTTTCACTGTAAAACCGAGTTGGAGCTAGTACCTCCCCATATATATGTATGGAGTGGTGTTGGCAACTGAAAAGAACCTTTGTGTTCCCAACAACCAAGGTGAAGGACGGCTTTCACACACACTTATCTCTCAGAACTGAGCATGTGGAGAGACGTTCCTTCATATAGCACAAAGGGAACGGGTTGCAGGAGAAACTTTTACTCTGCTTTCTCAGTCTGTTTCCTAGTGCCGGTTTGAAGTTCCTGCAGTTTTCACTGTAAAACCGAGTTGGAGCTAATACCCCCCATATAAATATATGGAGTGGAGTTAGCAAGTGAAAAGAAACTTTGTGTTCCCAACGAGCTAGGTGAAGGACGGCTTTCACACACACTTATCTCTCAGAACTGAGCATGTGAAGAGAAGTTCTTTCATCTAGCACAAATGGAACGGTTTGCAGGAGAAACTTTTACTCTGGTTTCTCAGTCTGTTTCCTAGTGCCGGTTTGAAGTTCCTGTAGTTTTCACTGTAAAACCGAGTTTAGCTAGTACCTCCCCATATATATGTATGGAGTGGAGTTTGCAACTGAAAAGAAACTTTGTTTTCCCAACAAGCTAGGTGAAGGACGGCTTTCACACACACTTATCTCTCAGAACTGAGCATGTGGAGAGACGTTCGTTCATCTAGCCCAAAGGAACGGTTTGCAGGGGAAACTTTTACTCTGGTTTCTCAGTCTGTTTCCTAGTGCCGGTTTGAAGTTCCTGCAGTTTTCACTGTAAAACCGAGTTGGAGCTAGTACCTCCCCATATATATGTATGGAGAGGAGTTTGCAAGTGAAAAGAAACTTTGTGTTCCCAACAAGCTAGGTGAAGGACGGCTTTCACACACACTTATCAATCAGAACTGAGCATGTGGAGAGACTTTCGTTCATCTAGCACAAAGGGAACGGGTTAAAGGAGACACTTTTACTCTGGTTTCTCAGTCTGTTTCCTAGTGCCGGTTTGAAGTTCCTGCAGTTTTCACTGTAAAACCGAGTTGGAGCTAGTACCTCCCCATATATATGTATGGAGTGCAGTTTGCAAATGAAAAGAAACTTTGTGTTCCCAACAAGCTAGTTGAAGGACGGCTTTCACACACACTTATCTCTCAGAACTGAGCATGTGGAGAGACGTTCGTTCATCTAGAACAAATGGAAAGTGTTGCAGGAGAAAGTTTTACTCTGGTTTCTCAGTCTGTTTCCTAGTGCCGGTTTGAATTTCCTGCAGTTTTCACTGTAAAACCGAGTTGGAGCTAGTACCTCCCCATATATATGTATGGAGTGGAGTTTGCAACTGAAAAGAAACTTTGTGTTCCCAACATGCTAGGTGAAGGACGGCTTTCACACACACTTATCTCTCAGAACTGAGCATGTGGAGAGACGTTCGTTCATCTAGCACAAAGGGAACGGGTTGCAGGAGAAACTTTTACTCTGGTTTCTCAGTCTGTTTCCTAGTGCCGGTTTGAAGTTCCTGCAGTTTTCACTGCAAAACCGAGTTGGAGCTAATACCCCCCATATAAATATATGGAGTGGAGTTAGCAAGTGAAAAGAAACTTTGTGTTCCCAACGAGATAGGTGAAGGACGGCTTTCACACACACTTATCTCTCAGAACTCAGCATGTGGAGAGAAGTTCGTTCATCTAGCACAAATGGAACGGTTTGCCGGAGAAACTTTTACTCTGGTTTCTCAGTCTGTTTCGTAGTGCCGGTTTGAAGTTCCTGCAGTTTTCACTGTAAAACCGAGATTAGCTAGTACCTCCCCATATATATGTATGGAGTGGAGTTTGCAACTGAAAAGAAACTTTGTGTTCCCATCAAGCTAGGTCAAGAACGGCTTTCACACACACTTATCTCTCAGAACTGAGCATGTGGAGAGACGTTCGTTCATCTAGCACAAAGGGAACGGGTTGCAGTGGAAACTTTTACTCTGGATTCTCAGTCTGTTTCCTAGTGCCGGTTTGAAGTTCCTGCAGTTTTCACTGTAAAACAGAGTTGGAGCTAGTACCTCCCCATATATATGTATGGAGTGGAGTTTGCAAGTGAAAAGAAACTTTGTGTTCCCAACAAGCTAGGTGAAGGACGGCTTTCACACACACTTATCTCTCAGAACTGATCATGTGGAGAGACGTTCGTTCATCTAGCACAAAGGGAACGGGTTCCGGGAGAAACTTTTACTCTGGTTTCTCAGTCTGTTTCCTAGTGCCGGTTTGAAGATCCTGCAGTTTTCACTGTAAAACCGATTTGGAGCTAGTACCACCCCATATATATGTATGGAGTGGAGTTTGCAACTGAAAAGAAACTATGTGTTCCGAACAAGCTAGGTTAAAAACGGCTTTCACACACACTTATCTCTCAGATCTGAGCATGTGGAGAGACGTTCGTTCATATAGCACAAAGGGAACGGTTTGCAGGAGAAACTTTTACTCTGCTTTCTCAGTCTGTTTCCTAGTGCCGGTTTGAAGTTCCTGCAGTTTTCACTGTAAAACCGTGTTGGAGCTAATACCCCCCATATAAATATATGGAGTGGAGTTAGCAAGTGAAAAGAAACTTTGTGTTCCCAACGAGCTAGGTGAAGGACGGCTTTCACACACACTTATCTCTCAGAACTGAGCATGTGCAGAGAAGTTCGTTCATCTAGCACAAATGGAACGGTTTGCCGGAGAAACTTTTACTCTGGTTTCTCAGTCTGTTTCGTAGTGCCGGTTTGAAGTTCCTGCAGTTTTCACTGTAAAACCGAGTTGGGGCTAGTACCTCCCCATATATATGTATGGAGTGGAGTTTGCAAGTGAAAAGAAACTTTGTGTTCCCAACAAGCTAGGTGAAGTACGGCTTTCACACACACTTATCTCTCAGAACTGATCATGTGGAGAGACGTTCGTTCATCTAGCACAAAGGGAACGGGTTGCAGGAGAAACTTTTACTCTGGTTTCTCAGTCTGTTTCCTAGTGCCGGTTTGAAGTTCCTGCAGTTTTCACTGTAAAAACGAGTTGGAGCTCCTTCCTCCCCATATATATGTATGGAGTGTTGTTTGCAATGAAAAGAAACTTTGTGTTCCCAACAATCTAGGTGAAAGACGGCTTTCACACACACTTATCTCTCAGAACTGAGCATGTGGAGAGACGTTCGTTCATCTAGCAAAAAGGGAACGTGTTTCGGGGGAAACTTTTACTCTGGTTTCTTAGTCTGTTTCCTAGTGCTGGTTTGAATTTCCTGCAGTTTTCACTGTAAAACCGAGTTGGAACTCGTACCCCCCCATATATATGTATGGAGTGGAGTTTGCAACTGAAAAGAAACTTTGTGTTCCCATCAAGCTAGGTGAAGAACGGCTTTCACACACACTTACCTCTCAGAATTGAGCATGTGGAGAGACGTTCGTTCATCTAGCAGAAAGGGAACGGTTTGCAGGAGAGACTTTTACTCTGGATTCTCAGTCTGTTTCCTAATGCCGGTTTGAATTTCCTGCAGTTTTCACTGTAAAACCGAGTTGGAGCTAGTACCTCCCCATATATATGTATGGAGTGGAGTTTGCAACTGAAAAGAAACTTTGTGTTCCCCACAAGCTAGATGAAGGACGGCTTTCACACACACTTATCTCTCAGAACTGAGCATGTGGAGAGACGTTCGTTCATCTAGCACAAAGGGAACGTGTTCCGGGAGAAACTTTTACTCTGGTTTCTCAGTCTGTTTCCTAGTGCCGGTTTGAAGATCCTGCAGTTTTCACTGTAAAACCGAGTTGGAGCTAGTACCTCCCCATATATATGTATGGAGTGGAGTTTGCAACTGAAAAGAAACTATGTGTTCCGAACAAGCTAGGTTAAAGACGGCTTTCACACACACTTATCTCTCAGATCTGAGCATGTGGAGAGACGTTCGTTCATATAGCACAAGGGAACGGGTTGCAGGAGAAACTTTTACTCTGCTTTCTCAGTCTGTTTCCTAGTGCCGGTTTGAAGTTCCTGCAGTTTTCACTGTAAAACCGAGTTGGAGCTAATACCCCCCATATAAATATATGGAGTGGAGTTAGCAAGTGAAAAGAAACTTTGTGTTCCCAACGAGCTAGGTGAAGGACGGCTTTCACACACACTTATCTCTCAGAACTGAGCATGTGGAGAGAAGTTCGTTCATCTAGCACAAATGGAACGGTTTGCCGGAGAAACTTTTACTCTGGATTCTCAGTCTGTTTCCTAGTGCCGGTTTGAAGTTCCTGCAGTTTTCACTGTAAAACCGAGTTTAGCTAGTACCTCCCCATATATATGTATGGAGTGGAGTTTGCAACTGAAAAGAAACTTTGTTTTCCCAACAAGCTAGTTGAAGCACGGCTTTCACACACACTTATCTCTCAGAACTGAGCATGTGGAGAGACGTTAGTTCATCTAGCACAAAGGGAACGGGTTGCAGGAGAAACTTTTACTCTGGTTTCTCAGTCTGTTTCCTAGTGCCGGTTTGAAGTTCCTGCAGTTTTCACTGTAAAACCGAGTTGGAGCTAGTACCTCCCCATATATATGTATGGAGTGCAGTTTGCAAATGAAAAGAAACTTGTTGTTCCCAACAAGCTAGGTGAAGGACGGCTTTCACACACACTTATCTCTCAGAACTGAGCATGTGGAGAGACGTTCGTTCATCTAGAACAAAGGGAAAGGGTTGCAGGAGAAAGTTTTACTCTGGTTTCTCAGTCTGTTTCCTAGTGCCGGTTTGAAGTTCCTGCAGTTTTCACTGTAAAACCGAGTTGGAGCTCGTACCCCCCCATATATATGTATGGAGTGGTGTTGGCAACTGAAAAGAAACTTTGTGTTCCCAACAACCAAGGTGAAGGACGGCTTTCACACACACTTATCTCTCAGAACTGAGCATGTGGAGAGACGTTCGTTCATATAGCACAAGGGAACGGGTTGCAGGAGAAACTTTTACTCTGGTTTCTCAGTCTGTTTCCTAGTGCCGGTTTGAAGTTAATGCAGTTTGCACTGTAAAACCGAGTTGAAGCTAGTACCTCCTCATATATATGTATGGAGTGGAGTTTGCAACTGAAAAGAAACTATGTGTTCCCTACAAGCTAGTTGAAGGACGGCTTTCACACACACTTATCTCTCAGAACTGAGCATGTGGAGAGACTTTCGTTCATCTAGCACAAAGGGAACGGGTTGCAGGAGAAACTATTACTCTGGTTTCTCAGTCTGTTTCCTAGTGCCGTTTTGAAGTTCCTGCAGTTTTCACTGTAAAACAGAGTTGGAGCTAGTACCTCCTCATATATATGTATGGAGTGGAGTTTGCAACTGAAAAGAAACTTTGTGTTCCCAACAAGCTAGGTGAAGGACAGCTTTCACACACACTTATCTCTCAGAACTTAACATGTGGAGAGACGTTCGTTCATCTAGAACAAAGGGAAAGTGTTGCAGGAGAAAGTTTTACTCTGGTTTCTCAGTCTGTTTCCTAGTGCCGGTTTAAAGTTCCTGCAGATTTCTCTGTAAAACCGAGTTGGAGCTACTATCTCCCCATATATATGTATGGAGTGGTGTTTGCAAGTGAAAAGAAACTTTGTGTTCCCAACCAGCTAGGTGAAATACGGCTTTCACATACACTTATCTCTCAGAACTGAGCATGTGGAGAGACGTTCGTTCATCTAGCGCAAAGGGAACGTGTTTCGGGAGAAACTTTTACTCTGGTTTCTCAGTCTTTTTCCTAGTGCCGGTTTGAAGTTCCTGCAGTTTGCACTGTAAAACCGAGTTATAGCTAGTACCTCCCCGTATATATGTATGGAGTGGAGTTTGCAACTGAAAAGAAACTATGTGTTCCCAACAAGCTATTAGAAGGACGGCTTTCACACACACATAACTCTGAGAACTGAGCATGTGGAGAGACGTTCGTTCATCTAGCACAAAGGGAACTGGTTGCAGGAGAAACTTTTACTCTGGTTTCTCAGTCTGTTTCCTAGTGCCGTTTTGAAGTTCCTGCAGTTTTCACTGTAAAACCGAGTTGGATCTAGTACCTCCCCATATATATGTATGGTGTGGAGTTTGCAATTGAAAAGAAACTTTGTGTTCCCAACAAGCTAGGTGAAAGACGGCTTTCACACACACTTATCTCTCAGAACTGAGCATGTGGAGAGACGTTCGTTCATCTAGCAAAAAGGGAACGTGTTCCGGGAGAAAATGTTACTCTGGTTCCTCAGTCTGTTTCCTAGTGCCGGTTTGAAGTTCCTGCAGTTTTCACTGTAAAACCGAGTTGGAGCTAGTACCTCCCCATATATATTTATGGAGTGGAGTTTGCAAGTGATAAGAAACTATGTGTTCCCAACAAGCTAGGTGAAGGACGGCTTTCACACACACTTATCTCTCAGAACTGAGCATGTGGAGAGACATTCGTTCATCTAGCACAAAGGGAACGGGTTGCAGGAGAAAATTTTTCTCTGGTTTCTCAGTCTGTTTCCTAGTGCTGGGTTGAAGTTCCTGCAGTTTTCACTGTAAAACCGAGTTGCGGCTAGTACCTTCCCGTATATATTTATGGAGTGGAGTTTGCAACTGAAAAGAAACTTTGTGTTCCCAACAAGCTAGGTGAAGGACGGCTTTCACACACACTTTTCTCTCAGAACTGAGCATGTGGAGAGACGTTCTTTCATCCAGAACAAAGGGAACGGGTTGCAGGAGAAAGTTTTACTCTGGTTTCTCAGTCTGTTTCCTAGTGCCGGTTTGAAGTTCCTGCAGATTTCACTGTAAAACGGACTTGGGGCTAGTACCTCCCAATATATATGTATGGAGTGGAGTTTGCAACTGAAAAGAAACTTTGTGTTCCCAACATGCTAGGTGAAAGGCGGCTTTCACACACACTTATCTCTCAGAACTGAGCATGTGGAGAGACATTCGTTCATCTAGCACAAAGGGAACGGGTTGCAGGAGAAAATTTTACTCTGGTTTCTCAGTCTGTTTCCTAGTGCCGGTTTGAAGTTCCTGCATTTTTCACTGTAAAACCAAGTTGGAGCTAGAACCGCCCCATATATACATATGGAGTGGAGTTTGCAAGTGAAAAGGAACTTTGTGTTTACAACAAGCTTGGTGAAGGACGGCTTTCACACACACTTATCTCTCAGAACTGAGCATGTGGAGAGACGTTCGTTCATCTAACACAAAGGGAACGTTTTTCGGGAGAAACTTTTACTCTGGTTTCTCAGTCTGTTGCTTAGTGCCGTTTTGAAGTTCCTGCAGTTTTCACTGTAAAACCGAGTTGGAGCTAGTACCTCCCCATATATATGTATGGAGTGGAGTTTGCAATTGAAAAGAAACTTTGTGTCCCAACAAGCTAGGTGAAAGACGGCTTTCACACACACTTATCTCTCAGAACTGAGCATGTGGAGAGACGTTCGTTCATCTAGCAAAAAGGGAACGTGTTCCGGGAGAAACTGTTACTCTGGTTCCTCAGTCTGTTTCCTAGTGCCGGTTTGAAGTTCCTACAGTTTACACTGTAAAACCGAGTTGGAGCTAGTACCTCCCCTTTTATATGTATGGAGTGGAGTTTGCAACTGAAAAGAAACTATGTGTTCCCAACAAGCTAGGTGAAGCACGGCTTTCACACACAATTATCTCTCAGAACTGAGCATGTGGAGAGACATTCGTTCATCTAACACAAAGGGAACGGGTTGCAGGAGAAACTTTTTCTCTGGTTTCTCAGTCTGTTTCCTTGTGCTGGGTTGAAGTTCCTGCAGTTTTCACTGTAAAACCGAGTTGTAGCTAGTACCTCCCCATATATATGTATGGAGTGGAGTTTGCAACTGAAAAGAAACTTTGTGTTCCCAACAAGCTAGGTGAAGGACGGCTTTCACACACACTTATCTCTCAGAACTGAGCATAAGGAGAGACGTTCTTTCATCCAGAACAAAGGGAACGAGTTGCAGGAGAAAGTTTTACTCTGGTTTCTCAGTCTGTTTCCTTGTGCCGGTTTGAAGTTCCTGCAGTTTTCACTGTAAAACTGAGTTGGAGCTAGTACCGCCCCATATATATCTATGGAGTGGAGTTTGCAAGTGAAAAGAAACTTTGTGTTTACAACAAGCTTGGTGAAGGACGGCTTTCACACACACTTATCTCTCAGAACTGAGCATGTGGAGAGACGTTCGTTCATCTAGCACAAAGGGAACGGTTTGCAGGAGAAAATTTACTCTGGTTTCTCAGTCTGTTTCCTAGTGCCGGTTTGAAGTTCCTGCAGTTTTCCCTGTAAAACAGAGTTGGAGCTAGTACCTCCCCATATATATGTATGGAGTGGAGTTTGCAACTGAAAGGAAACAATGTGTTCCCAACAAGCTAGGTGAAGGACGGCTTTCACACACACTTCTCTCTCAGAACTGAGCATGTGGAGAGACGTTCGTTCATCTAGCACAAAGGGAACGTGTTGCAGGAGAAACTTTTACTCCGGTTTCTCAGTCTGTTTCCTAGTGCCGGTTTGAAGTTCCTGCAGTTTTCACTGTAAAACCGAGTTGGATCTTGTACCTCCCCATATATATGTATGGAGAGGAATTTGCAACTTAAAAGAAACTTTGTTTTCCCAACAAGCTAGGTGAAGGACGGATTTCACACACACTTATCTCTCAGAACTGAGCATGTGGAGAGACGTTCGTTCATCCAGAACAAAGGGAACGGGTTGCAGGAGAAAGTTTTACTCTGGTATCTCAGTCTGTTTCCTAGTGCCGGTTTGAAGTTCCTGCAGATTTCACTGTAAAACCGACTTGGAGCTAGTACCTCCCCATAAATATGTATGAAGTGGAGTTTGCAACTGAAAAGAAATTTTGTGTTCCCAACAAGATGGGTGAAGAACGGCTTTCACACACACTTATCTCTCAGAACTGAGCATGTGGAGAGACGTTCGTTCATCTAGCACAAAGGGAACGGGTTGCAGGAGAAACTTTTACTCTGGTTTCTGAGTCTGTTTCCTAGTGCCGGTTTGAAACTCCTGCAGTTTTCACTGTAAAACCGAGTTGGAGCTAGTACCTCCCCATATATATGTATGGAGTGGAGTTTGCAACTGAAAAGAAACTATGTGTTCCCAACAAGCTAGGTGAAGGACGGCTTTCACACACACTTCTCTCTCAGAACTGAGCATGTGGAGAGACGTTCGTTCATCTAGCACAAAGGGAACGGGTTGCAGGAGAAACTTTTACTCTGGTTTCTCAGTTTGTTTCCTAGTGTCGGTTTGAAGTTCCTGCAGTTTTCACTGTAAAAACGAGTTGGAGCTAGTACCACCACATATATATGTAAGGAGTTTAGTTTGCAAGTGAAAAAAACTATGTGTTCCCAACAAGCTATGTGAAGGTCGGCTTTCACACACACTTCTCTCTCAGAACTGAGCATGTGGAGAGACGTTCGTTCATCTAGCACAAAGGGAACTGGTTGCAGGAGCAATTTTACTCTGGTTTCTCAGTCTGTTTCCTAGTGCCGGTTTGAAGTTCCAGCAGTTTTCACTGTAAAACCCAGTTGGAGCTAATACCCCCCATATAAATATATGGAGTGGAGTTAGCAAGTGAAAAGAAACTTTGTGTTCCCAACGAGCTAGGTGAAGGACGGCTTTCACACACACTTATCTCTCAGAACTGAGCATGTGGAGAGACATTCGTTCATCTAGCACAAAGGGAACGGGTTGCAGGAGAAAATTTTTCTCTGGTTTCTCAGTCTGTTTCCTAGTGCTGGGTTGAAGTTCCTGCAGTTTTCACTGTAAAACCGAGTTGGAGCTAGTACCTTCCCGTATATATTTATGGAGTGGAGTTTGCAACTGAAAAGAAACTTTGTGTTCCCAACAAGCTAGGTGAAGGACGGCTTTCACACACACTTTTCTCTCAGAACTGAGCATGTGGAGAGACGTTCTTTCATCCAGAACAAAGGGAACGGGTTGCAGGAGAAAGTTTTACTCTGGTTTCTCAGTCTGTTTCCTAGTGCCGGTTTGAAGTTCCTGCAGATTTCACTGTAAAACGGACTTGGGGCTAGTACCTCCCCATATATATGTATGGAGTGGAGTTTGCAACTGAAAAGAAACTTTGTGTTCCCAACATGCTAGGTGAAAGGCGGCTTTCACACACACTTATCTCTCAGAACTGAGCATGTGGAGAGACATTCGTTCATCTAGCACAAAGGGAACGGGTTGCAGGAGAAAATTTTACTCTGGTTTCTCAGTCTGTTTCCTAGTGCCCGTTTGAAGTTCCTGCATTTTTCACTGTAAAACCGAGTTGGAGCTAGTACCGCCCCATATATACATATGGAGTGGAGTTTGCAAGTGAAAAGGAACTTTGTGTTTACAACAAGCTTGGTGAAGGACGGCTTTCACACACACTTATCTCTCAGAACTGAGCATGTGGAGAGACGTTCGTTCATCTAACACAAAGGGAACGTTTTTCGGGAGAAAATTTTACTCTGGTTTCTCAGTCTGTTGCTTAGTGCCGTTTTGAAGTTCCTGCAGTTTTCACTGTAAAACCGAGTTGGAGCTAGTACCTCCCCATATATATGTATGGAGTGGAGTTTGCAATTGAAAAGAAACTTTGTGTCCCAACAAGCTAGGTGAAAGACGGCTTTCACACACACTTATCTCTCAGAACTGAGCATGTGGAGAGACGTTCGTTCATCTAGCAAAAAGGGAACGTGTTCCGGGAGAAACTGTTACTCTGGTTCCTCAGTCTGTTTCCTAGTGCCGGTTTGAAGTTCCTACAGTTTACACTGTAAAACCGAGTTGGAGCTAGTACCTCCCCTTTTATATGTATGGAGTGGAGTTTGCAACTGAAAAGAAACTATGTGTTCCCAACAAGCTAGGTGAAGGACGGCTTTCACACACACTTATCTCTCAGAACTGAGCATGTGGAGAGACATTCGTTCATCTAACACAAAGGGAACGGGTTGCAGGAGAAACTTTTTCTCTGGTTTCTCAGTCTGTTTTCTAGTGCTGGGTTGAAGTTCCTGCAGTTTTCACTGTAAAACCGTGTTGTAGCTAGTACCTCCCCATATATATGTATGGAGTGGAGTTTGCAACTGAAAAGAAACTTTGTGTTCCCAACAAGCTAGGTGAAGGACGGCTTTCACACACACTTATCTCTCAGAACTGAGCATAAGGAGAGACGTTCTTTCATCCAGAACAAAGGGAACGAGTTGCAGGAGAAAGTTTTACTCTGGTTTCTCAGTCTGTTTCCTTGTGCCGGTTTGAAGTTCCTGCAGTTTTCACTGTAAAACTGAGTTGGAGCTAGTACCGCCCCATATATATCTATGGAGTGGAGTTTGCAAGTGAAAAGAAACTTTGTGTTTACAACAAGCTTGGTGAAGGACGGCTTTCACACACACTTATCTCTCAGAACTGAGCATGTGGAGAGACGTTCGTTCATCTAGCACAAAGGGAACTGTTTGCAGGAGAAAATTTACTCTGGTTTCTCAGTCTGTTTCCTAGTGCCGGTTTGAAGTTCCTGCAGTTTTCCCTGTAAAACAGAGTTGGAGCTAGTATCTCCCCATATATATGTATGGAGTGGAGTTTCCAACTGAAAGGAAACAATGTGTTCCCAACAAGCTAGTTGAAGTTCGGCTTTCACACACACTTATCTCTCAGAACTGAGCATGTGGAGAGACGTTCGTTCATCCAGAACAAATGGAACGGGTTTCAGGAGAAAGTTTCATTCTGGTATCTCAGTCTGTTTCCTAGTGCCGGTTTGAAGTTCCTGCAGATTTCACTGTAAAACCGACTTGGAGCTAGTACCTCCCCATATATATGAATGGAGTGGAGTTGCAAATGAAAAGAAACTTTGTGTTCCCAACAAGCTTGGTAAAAGACGGCTTTCACACACACTTATCTCTCAGAACTGAGCATGTGGAGAGACTTTCGTTCATCTAGCACAAAGGGAACGGGTTGCTGGAGAAACTTTTACTCTGGTTTCTCAGTCTGTTTCCTAGTGCCGGTTTGAAGTTCCTGCAGTTTTCACTGTAAAACCGAGTTGGAGCTAGTACCTCCCCATATATATGTATGGAGTGGAGTTTGCAAGTGAAAAGAAACTTTGTGTTCCCAACAAGCTTGTTGGAGGACGGCTTTCACACACACTTATCTCTCAGAACTGAGCATGTGGAGAGACTTTCGTTCATCTAGCACACAGGGAACGTTTTGCAGGAGAAACTTTTACTCTGGTTTCTCAGTCTGTTTCCTAGTGCTGGTTTGAAATTCCTGCAGTTTTCACTGTAAAACCGAGTTGGACCTAGTACCTCCCCATATATATGTATGGAGTGGAGTTTGCAACTGAAAACAAACTATGTGTTCCCAACAAGCTATGTGAAGGACAGCTTTCACACACACTTATCTCTCAGAAGTGAGCATGTGGAGAGACGTTCGTTCATCTAGAACAAAGGGAACGGTTTGCAGGAGAAAGTTTTACTCTGGTTTCTCAGTCTGTTTCCTAGTGCCGGTTTGAAGTTCCTGCAGATTCCACTGTAAAACCGAGTTGGAGCTAGTACCTCCCCATATATATGTATGGATTGGAGTTTGCAACTGAAAAGAAACTTTGTGTTCCCAACAAGCTAGGTGAAGGACGGCTTTCACACACACATATCTCTCAGAACTGGGCATGGGGAGAGATGTTCGTTCATCTAGCACAAATGGAACAGTTTGCAGGTGAAACTTTTACTCTGGTTTCTCAGTTTGTTTCCTAGTGTCGGTTTGAAGTTCCTGCAGTTTTCACTGTAAAAACGAGTTGGAGCTATTACCACCCCATATATATGTATGGAGTTTAGTTTGCAACTGAAAAGAAACTATGTGTTCCCAACAAGCTAGGTGAAGGTCGGCATTCACACACACTTCTCTCTCAGAACTGAGCATGTGGAGAGACGTTCGTTCATCTAGCACAAAGGGAACGGGTTGCAGGGGAAACTTTTACTATGGTTTCTCAGTCTGTTTCCTAGTGCCGGTTTGAAGTTCCTTCAGTATTCACTATAAAACCGAGTTGGAGCTCGTACCTCCCCATATATATGTATGGAGTGGAGTTTGCAAGTGAAAAGAAACTTTGTGTTCCCAACAAGCTAGGTGAAGGACGGCTTTCACACACACTTCTCTCTCAGAACTGAGCATGTGGAGAGACGTTCGTTCATCTAGCACAAAGGGAACGGGTTGCAGGGGAAACTTTTACTATGGTTTCTCAGTCTGTTTCCTAGTGCCGGTTTGAAGTTCCTTCAGTATTCACTGTAAAACCGAGTTGGAGCTCGTACCTCCCCATATATATGTATGGAGTGGAGTTTGCAAGTGAAAAGAAACTTTGTGTTCCCAACAAGCTAGGTGAAGGACGGCTTTCACACACACTTCTCTCTCAGAACTGAGCATGTGGAGAGACGTTCGTTCATCTAGAACAAAGGGAACGTGTTGCAGGAGAAACTTTTACTCTGGTTTCTCAGTCTGTTTCCTAGTGCCGGTTTGAAGTTCCTGCAGTTTTCACTGTAAAACCGAGTTGGAGCTAGTACCTACCCATATATATGTATGGAGTGGGGTTTGCAAGTGAAAAGAAACTTTGTGTTCCCAACAAGCTAGGTGAAGTTCGGCTTTCACACACACTTCTCTCTCAGAACTGAGCATGTTGAGAGACGTTCGTTCATCTAGCACAAAGGGAACGGTTGGCAGGAGAAACATTTACTCTGGTTTCTCAGTCTGTTTTCTAGTGTCCGTTTGAAGTTCCTGCAGTTTTCTGTGTAAAAACGAGTTGGAGTTTGTACCACCCCATATATATGTATGGAGTTTAGTTTGCAACTGAAAAGAAACTATGTGTTCCCAACAAGCTAGGTGAAGGTCGGCTTTCACACACACTTCTCTCTCAGAACTGAGCATGTGGAGAGACGTTCGTTCATCTAGCACAAAGGGAACGGGTTGCAGGAGAAACTTTTACTCTGGTTTCTCAGTCTGTTTCCTAGTGCCGGTTTTAAGTTCCTGCAGTTTTCACTGTAAAACCGAGTTGGAGCTAGTACCTCCCCATATAAATATATGGAGTGGAGTTAGCAAGTGAAAGGAACTTTGTGTTCCCAACAAGCTAGGTGAAGGGCGGCTTTCACACACACATATCTCTCAGAACTGAGCATGTGGAGATAAGTTCTTTCATCTAGCACAAATGGAACGGTTTGCAGGAGAAACTTTTACTCTGGTTTCTCAGTCTGTTTCCTAGTGCCGGTTTGAAGTTCCTGCAGTTTTCACTGTAAAACCGAGTTCGAGCTAGTACCTCCCCATATATATGTATGGAGTGGAGTTTGCAACTGAAAAGAAACTTTGTGTTCCCAACAAGCTAGGTGAAGTACGGCTTTCACACACACTTATCTCTCAGAACTGAGCATGTGGAGAGACGTTCGTTCATCTAGCACAAAGGGAACGGGTTGCAGGGGAAACTTTTTCTCTGGTTTCTCAGTCTGTTTCCTAGTGCTGGTTTGAAGTTCCTGCAGTTTTCACTGTAAAACCGAGTTGGAGCTCGTACCTCCCCATATATATGCATGGAGTGGTGTTTGCAATTGAAAAGGAACTTTGTGTTCCCAACAAGCTAGGTGAAGGACGGCTTTCACACACACTTATTTCTCCGAACTGAACATGTGGAGAGACGATCGTTCATTTAGCACAAAGGGAACGGTTTGCAGGAGAGAGTTTTACTCTAGTTTCTCAGTCTGTTTCATAGTGCCGGTTTGAATTTCCTGCAGTTTTCACTGTAAAACCGAGTTGGAGCTTGTACCTCCCAATATATATGTATGGAGTGGAGTTTGCAACTGAAAAGAAACTTTGTGTTCCCAACAAGCTAGGTGAAGGACAGCTTTCACACACACTTCTCTCTCAGAAATGATCATGTGGAGAGACGTTCGTTCATCTAGCACAAAGGGAACGTGTTGCAGTTAAAACTTTTACTCTTGTTTCTCAGTCTGTTTCCTGGTGCCGGTTTGAAGTTCCTGCAGTTTTCACTGTAAAACCGAGTTGGAGCTAGTACCTCCACATATATATGTATGGAGTGGAGTTTGCAACTGAAAAGAAACTTTGAGTTCCCAACAAGCTAGGTGAAGGACGGCTTTCACACACATTTATCTCTCAGAAATGAGCATGTGGAGAGACGTTCGTTCATCTAGAACAAAGGGAACGTGTTGCAGGAGAAAGTTTTACTCTGGTTTCTCAGTCTGTTTCCTAGTGCCGGTTTGAAGTTCCTGCAGATTTCACTGTAAACCCGAGTTGGAGCTACTACCTCCCCATATATATGTATGGAGTGGAGTTTGCAACTGAAAAGAAACTTTGTGTTCCCAACACGCTAAGTGAAGGACGGCTTTCACACACACTTATCTCTCAGAACTGAGCATGTGGAGAGACGTTCGTTCATCTAGCACAAAGGGAACGGTTTGCAGGAGAAACTTTTACTCTGGTCTCTCAGTCTGTTTCCTAGTGTTGGTTTGAAGTTCCTGCAGTTTTCACTGTAAAAACGAGTTGGAGCTAGTACAATCCCGTATATATTTATGGAGTTTAGTTTGCAACTGAAAAGAAACTATGTGTTCCCAACAAGCTAGCTGAAGGTCGGCTTTCACACACACTTCTCTCTCAGAAGTGAGCATGTGGAGAGACGTTTGTTCATCTAGCACAAAGGGAACGTGTTGCAGGAGAAACTTTTACTCTGGTTTCTCAGTCTGTTTCCTAGTGCCGGTTTGAAGTTCCTGCAGTTTTCACTGTAAAACCGAGTTGGAGCTAGTACCTCCCCATATAAATATATGGAGTGGTGTTAGCAAGTGAAAAGAAACTTTGTGTTCCCAACAAGCTAGGTGAAGGACGGCTTTCACACACACTTATCTCTCAGAAATGAGCATGTGGAGAGAAATTCGTTCATCTAGCACAAATGGAACGGTTTGCAGGAGAAATTTTACTCTGGTTTCTCAGTCTGTTTCCTAGTGCCGGTTTGAAGTTCATGCAGTTTTCACTGTAAAACCGTGTTGGAGCTAGTACCTCCCCATATATATGTATGGAGTGGAGTTTGCAACTGAAAATAAACTTTTTGTTCCCAACAAGCTAGGTGAATGGCTGCTTTCACACACACTTATCTCTCAGAACTGAGCATGTGGAGAGACGTTCGTTCATCTAGCACAAAGGGAACGGGTTGCAGGGGAAACTTTTACTCTGGATTCTCAGTCTGTTTCCTAGTGCCGGTTTGAAGTTCCTGCAGTTTTCACTGTAAAACCGCGTTGGAGCTAGTACCTCCCCATATATATGTATGGAGTGCAGTTTGCAACTGAAAAGAAACTTTGTGTTCCCAACAAGCTAGGTGAAGGACGGCTTTCACACACACTTATCTCTCAGAACTTAACATGTGGAGAGACTTTCGTTCATCTAGAACAAAGGAAAAGGGTTGCAGGAGAAAGTTTTACTCTGGTTTCTCAGTCTGTTTCCTAGTGCCGGTTTGAAGTTCCTGCAGTTTTCACTGTAAAAACGAGTTGGAGCTAGTACCTCCCCATATATATGTATGGAGTGGAGTTTGCAACTGAAAAGAAACTTTGTGTTCCCAACATGCTAGGTGAAGGACGGCTTTCACACACACTTATCTCTCAAAACTGAGCATGTGGAGAGACGTTCGTTCATCTAGCACAAAGGGAACGGTTTGCAGGAGAAAATTTTACTCTGGATTCTCAGTCTGTTTCCTAGTGTTGGTTTGAAGTTGCTGCAGTTTTCACTGTAAAAACGAGTTGGAGCAAGTACCATCCCATATATATGTATGGAATTTAGTTTGCAACTGAAAAGAATCTTTGTGTTCCCAACAAGGTAGGTGAAGGACGGCTTTCACACACACTGTTCTCTCAGAAATGAGCATGTGGAGAGACGTTCGTTCATCTAGCACAAGGGGAACGGGTTGCAGGAGAAACTATTACTCTGGTTTCTCAGTCTGTTTCCTAGTGCCGGTTTGAAGTTTCTGCAGTTTACACTGTAAAACAGAGTTGGAGCTCGTACCACCCCATATATATGTATGGAGTGGAGTCTGCAACTGAAAAGAAACTTTGTGTTCCCATCAAGCTAGTTGAAGAACGGCTGTCACACACACTTATCTCTCAGAACTGAGCAAGTGGAGAGACGTTCGTTCATCTAGCACAAATGGAACGGGTTGCATTAGAAACTTTTACTCTGGATTCTCAGTCTGTTTCCTAGTGCCGGTTTGAAGTTCCTGCAGTTTTCACTGTAAAACCGAGTTGGAGCTACTACCTCCCCATATATATGTATGGAGTGGTGTTTGCAAGTGAAAAGAAACTTTGTGTTCCCAACAAGCTAGGTGAAATACGGCTTTCACACACACTTATCTCTCAGAACTGAGCATGTGGAGAGACGTTCGTTCATCTCGCACAAAGGGAACGTGATTCGGGAGAAACTTTTACTCTGGTTTCTCAGTCTGTTTCCTAGTGCCGGTTTGAAGTTAATGCAGTTTGCACTGTAAAACCGAGTTGGAGCTAGTACCTCCCCATATATATGTATGGAGTGGTGTTTGCAACTGAAAAGAAACTATGTGTTCCCAACAAGCTAGTTGAAGGACGGCTTTCACACACACATATCTCTCAGAACTGAGCATGTGGAGAGACGTTCGTTCATCTAGCACAAAGGGATCGGGTTGCAGGAGAAACTTTTACTCTGGTTTCTCAGTCTGTTTCCTAGTGCCGTTTTGAAGTTCCTGCAGTTTTCACTGTAAAACAGATTTGGAGCTAGTACCTCCCCACATATATGTATGGAGTGGAGTTTGCAACTGAAAAGAACTTTGTGTTCCCAGCAAGCTAGGTGAAGGACGGCTTTCACACACACTTATCTCTCAGAACTTAACATGTGGAGAGACGTTCGTTCATCTAGAACAAATGGAAAGGTTTGCAGGAGAAAGTTTTACTCTGGTTTCTCAGTCTGTTTCCTAGTGCCGGTTTGAAGTTCCTGCAGATTTCACTGTAAAACCGAGTTGGAGCTACTATCTCCCCATATATATGTATGGAGTGGTGTTTGCAAGTGAAAAGAAACTTTGTGTTCCCAACCAGCTAAGTGAAATACGGCTTTCACACACACTTATCTCTCAGAACTGAGCATGTGGAGAGACGTTCGTTCATCTAGCGCAAAGGGAACGTGTTTCGGGAGAAATTTTACTCTGGTTTCTCAGTCTGTTTCCTAGTGCCGGTTTGAAGTTCCTGCAGTTTGCACTGTAAAACCGAGTTGGAGCTAGTACCTCCCCATATATATGTATGGAGTGGAGTTTGCAATTGAAAAGAAACTTTGTGTTCCCAACAAGCTAGGTGAAAGACGGCTTTCACACACACTTATCTCTCAGAACTGAGCATGTGGAGAGACGTTCGTTCATCTAGCAAAAAGGGAACGTGTTCCGGGAGAAACTGTTACTCTGGTTCCTCAGTCTGTTTCCTAGTGCCGGTTTGAAGTTCCTGCAATTTTCACTGTAAAACCGTGTTGGAGCTAGTACCTCCCCATATATATTTATGGAGTGGAGTTTGCAACTGAAAAGAAACTTTGTGTTCCCATCAAGCTAGTTGAAGAACGGCTTTCACACACACTTATCTCTCAGAACTGAGCAAGTGGAGAGACGTTCGTTCATCTAGCACAAAGGGAACGGGTTGCAGTAGAAACTTTTACTCTGGATTCTCAGTCTGTTTCCTAGTGCCGGTTTGAAGTTCCTGCAGTTTTCACTGTAAAACCGAGTTGGAGCTAGTACCTCCCCATATATATGTATGGAGTTTAGTTTGCAAGTGAAAAGAAACTTTGTGTTCCCAACAAGCTAGGTGAAGGACGGCTTTCACACACACTTCTCTCTCAGAACTGAGCATGTGGAGAGACGTTCGTTCATCTAGCACAATGGGAACGGGTTGCAGGGGAAACTTTTACTATGGTTTCTCAGTCTGTTTCCTAGTGCCGGTTTGAAGTTCCTTCAGTATTCACTGTAAAACCGAGTTGGAGCTCGTACCTCCCCATATATATGTATGGAGTGGAGTTTGCAAGTGAAAAGAAACTTTGTGTTCCCAACAAGCTAGGTGAAGGACGGCTTTCACACACACTTCTCTCTCAGAACTGAGCATGTGGAGAGACGTTCGTTCATCTAGAACAAAGGGAACGTGTTGCAGGAGAAACTTTTACTCTGGTTTCTCAGTCTGTTTCCTAGTGCCGGTTTGAAGTTCCTGCAGTTTTCACTGTAAAACCGAGTTGGAGCTAGTACCTACCCATATATATGTATGGAGTGGGGTTTGCAAGTGAAAAGAAACTTTGTGTTCCCAACAAGCTAGGTGAAGTTCGGCTTTCACACACACTTCTCTCTCAGAACTGAGCATGTTGAGAGACGTTCGTTCATCTAGCACAAAGGGAACGGTTGGCAGGAGAAACATTTACTCTGGTTTCTCAGTCTGTTTTCTAGTGTCCGTTTGAAGTTCCTGCAGTTTTCTGTGTAAAAACGAGTTGGAGTTTGTACCACCCCATATATATGTATGGAGTTTAGTTTGCAACTGAAAAGAAACTATGTGTTCCCAACAAGCTAGGTGAAGGTCGGCTTTCACACACACTTCTCTCTCAGAACTGAGCATGTGGAGAGACGTTCGTTCATCTAGCACAAAGGGAACGGGTTGCAGGAGAAACTTTTACTCTGGTTTCTCAGTCTGTTTCCTAGTGCCGGTTTTAAGTTCCTGCAGTTTTCACTGTAAAACCGAGTTGGAGCTAGTACCTCCCCATATAAATATATGGAGTGGAGTTAGCAAGTGAAAGGAACTTTGTGTTCCCAACAAGCTAGGTGAAGGGCGGCTTTCACACACACATATCTCTCAGAACTGAGCATGTGGAGATAAGTTCTTTCATCTAGCACAAATGGAACGGTTTGCAGGAGAAACTTTTACTCTGGTTTCTCAGTCTGTTTCCTAGTGCCGGTTTGAAGTTCCTGCAGTTTTCACTGTAAAACCGAGTTCGAGCTAGTACCTCCCCATATATATTTATGGAGTGGAGTTTGCAACTGAAAAGAAACTTTGTGTTCCCAACAAGCTAGGTGAAGTACGGCTTTCACACACACTTATCTCTCAGAACTGAGCATGTGGAGAGACGTTCGTTCATCTAGCACAAAGGGAACGGGTTGCAGGGGAAACTTTTTCTCTGGTTTCTCAGTCTGTTTCCTAGTGCTGGTTTGAAGTTCCTGCAGTTTTCACTGTAAAACCGAGTTGGAGCTCGTACCTCCCCATATATATGCATGGAGTGGTGTTTGCAATTGAAAAGGAACTTTGTGTTCCCAACAAGCTAGGTGAAGGACGGCTTTCACACACACTTATTTCTCCGAACTGAACATGTGGAGAGACGATCGTTCATTTAGCACAAAGGGAACGGTTTGCAGGAGAGAGTATTACTCTAGTTTCTCAGTCTGTTTCATAGTGCCGGTTTGAATTTCCTGCAGTTTTCACTGTAAAACCGAGTTGGAGCTTGTACCTCCCAATATATATGTATGGAGTGGAGTTTGCAACTGAAAAGAAACTTTGTGTTCCCAACAAGCTAGGTGAAGGACAGCTTTCACACACACTTCTCTCTCAGAAATGATCATGTGGAGAGACGTTCGTTCATCTAGCACAAAGGGAACGTGTTGCAGTTAAAACTTTTACTCTTGTTTCTCAGTCTGTTTCCTGGTGCCGGTTTGAAGTTCCTGCAGTTTTCACTGTAAAACCGAGTTGGAGCTAGTACCTCCACATATATATGTATGGAGTGGAGTTTGCAACTGAAAAGAAACTTTGAGTTCCCAACAAGCTAGGTGAAGGACGGCTTTCACACACATTTATCTCTCAGAAATGAGCATGTGGAGAGACGTTCGTTCATCTAGAACAAAGGGAACGTGTTGCAGGAGAAAGTTTTACTCTGGTTTCTCAGTCTGTTTCCTAGTGCCGGTTTGAAGTTCCTGCAGATTTCACTGTAAACCCGAGTTGGAGCTACTACCTCCCCATATATATGTATGGAGTGGAGTTTGCAACTGAAAAGAAACTTTGTGTTCCCAACACGCTAAGTGAAGGACGGCTTTCACACACACTTATCTCTCAGAACTGAGCATGTGGAGAGACGTTCGTTCATCTAGCACAAAGGGAACGGTTTGCAGGAGAAACTTTTACTCTGGTCTCTCAGTCTGTTTCCTAGTGTTGGTTTGAAGTTCCTGCAGTTTTCACTGTAAAAACGAGTTGGAGCTAGTACAATCCCGTATATATTTATGGAGTTTAGTTTGCAACTGAAAAGAAACTATGTGTTCCCAACAAGCTAGCTGAAGGTCGGCTTTCACACACACTTCTCTCTCAGAAGTGAGCATGTGGAGAGACGTTTGTTCATCTAGCACAAAGGGAACGTGTTGCAGGAGAAACTTTTACTCTGGTTTCTCAGTCTGTTTCCTAGTGCCGGTTTGAAGTTCCTGCAGTTTTCACTGTAAAACCGAGTTGGAGCTAGTACCTCCCCATATAAATATATGGAGTGGTGTTAGCAAGTGAAAAGAAACTTTGTGTTCCCAACAAGCTAGGTGAAGGACGGCTTTCACACACACTTATCTCTCAGAAATGAGCATGTGGAGAGAAATTCGTTCATCTAGCACAAATGGAACGGTTTGCAGGAGAAATTTTACTCTGGTTTCTCAGTCTGTTTCCTAGTGCCGGTTTGAAGTTCATGCAGTTTTCACTGTAAAACCGTGTTGGAGCTAGTACCTCCCCATATATATGTATGGAGTGGAGTTTGCAACTGAAAATAAACTTTTTGTTCCCAACAAGCTAGGTGAATGGCTGCTTTCACACACACTTATCTCTCAGAACTGAGCATGTGGAGAGACGTTCGTTCATCTAGCACAAAGGGAACGGGTTGCAGGGGAAACTTTTACTCTGGTTTCTCAGTCTGTTTCCTAGTGCCGGTTTGAAGTTCCTGCAGTTTTCACTGTAAAACCGCGTTGGAGCTCGTACCTCCCCATATATATGTATGGAGTGGAGTTTGCAAGTGAAAAGAAACTTTGTGTTCCAAACAAGCTAGGTGAAGGACGGCTTTCATACACAATTATCACTCAGAACTGAGCATGTTGAGAGACTTTCGTTCATCTAGCACAAAGGGAACGGGTTGCAGGAGATACTTTTACTCTGGTTTCTCAGTCTGTTTCCTAGTGCCGGTTTGAAGTTCCTGCAGTTTTCCCTGTAAAACCGAGTTGGAGCTAGTACCTCCCCATATATATGTATGGAGTGCAGTTTGCAACTGAAAAGAAACTTTGTGTTCCCAACAAGCTAGGTGAAGGACGGCTTTCACACACACTTATCTCTCAGAACTTAACATGTGGAGAGACTTTCGTTCATCTAGAACAAAGGAAAAGGGTTGCAGGAGAAAGTTTTACTCTGGTTTCTCAGTCTGTTTCCTAGTGCCGGTTTGAAGTTCCTGCAGTTTTCACTGTAAAAACGAGTTGGAGCTAGTACCTCCCCATATATATGTAGGGAGTGGAGTTTGCAACTGAAAAGAAACTTTGTGTTCCCAACATGCTAGGTGAAGGACGGCTTTCACACACACTTATCTCTCAAAACTGAGCATGTGGAGAGACGTTCGTTCATCTAGCACAAAGGGAACGGTTTGCAGGAGAAAATTTTACTCTGGATTCTCAGTCTGTTTCCTAGTGTTGGTTTGAAGTTGCTGCAGTTTTCACTGTAAAAACGAGTTGGAGCAAGTACCATCCCATATATATGTATGGAATTTAGTTTGCAACTGAAAAGAATCTTTGTGTTCCCAACAAGGTAGGTGAAGGACGGCTTTCACACACACTGTTCTCTCAGAAATGAGCATGTGGAGAGACGTTCGTTCATCTAGCACAAGGGGAACGGGTTGCAGGAGAAACTATTACTCTGGTTTCTCAGTCTGTTTCCTAGTGCCGGTTTGAAGTTTCTGCAGTTTACACTGTAAAACAGAGTTGGAGCTCGTACCACCCCATATATATGTATGGAGTGGAGTCTGCAACTGAAAAGAAACTTTGTGTTCCCATCAAGCTAGTTGAAGAACGGCTGTCACACACACTTATCTCTCAGAACTGAGCAAGTGGAGAGACGTTCGTTCATCTAGCACAAATGGAACGGGTTGCATTAGAAACTTTTACTCTGGATTCTCAGTCTGTTTCCTAGTGCCGGTTTGAAGTTCCTGCAGTTTTCACTGTAAAACCGAGTTGGAGCTACTACCTCCCCATATATATGTATGGAGTGGTGTTTGCAAGTGAAAAGAAACTTTGTGTTCCCAACAAGCTAGGTGAAATACGGCTTTCACACACACTTATCTCTCAGAACTGAGCATGTGGAGAGACGTTCGTTCATCTCGCACAAAGGGAACGTGATTCGGGAGAAACTTTTACTCTGGTTTCTCAGTCTGTTTCCTAGTGCCGGTTTGAAGTTAATGCAGTTTGCACTGTAAAACCGAGTTGGAGCTAGTACCTCCCCATATATATGTATGGAGTGGTGTTTGCAACTGAAAAGAAACTATGTGTTCCCAACAAGCTAGTTGAAGGACGGCTTTCACACACACTTATCTCTCAGAACTGAGCATGTGGAGAGACGTTCGTTCATCTAGCACAAAGGGATCGGGTTGCAGGAGAAACTTTTACTCTGGTTTCTCAGTCTGTTTCCTAGTGCCGTTTTGAAGTTCCTGCAGTTTTCACTGTAAAACAGATTTGGAGCTAGTACCTCCCCACATATATGTATGGAGTGGAGTTTGCAACTGAAAAGAACTTTGTGTTCCCAGCAAGCTAGGTGAAGGACGGCTTTCACACACACTTATCTCTCAGAACTTAACATGTGGAGAGACGTTCGTTCATCTAGAACAAATGGAAAGGTTTGCAGGAGAAAGTTTTACTCTGGTTTCTCAGTCTGTTTCCTAGTGCCGGTTTGAAGTTCCTGCAGATTTCACTGTAAAACCGAGTTGGAGCTACTATCTCCCCATATATATGTATGGAGTGGTGTTTGCAAGTGAAAAGAAACTTTGTGTTCCCAACCAGCTAAGTGAAATACGGCTTTCACACACACTTATCTCTCAGAACTGAGCATGTGGAGAGACGTTCGTTCATCTAGCGCAAAGGGAACGTGTTTCGGGAGAAATTTTACTCTGGTTTCTCAGTCTGTTTCCTAGTGCCGGTTTGAAGTTCCTGCAGTTTGCACTGTAAAACCGAGTTGGAGCTAGTACCTCCCCATATATATGTATGGAGTGGAGTTTGCAATTGAAAAGAAACTTTGTGTTCCCAACAAGCTAGGTGAAAGACGGCTTTCACACACACTTATCTCTCAGAACTGAGCATGTGGAGAGACGTTCGTTCATCTAGCAAAAAGGGAACGTGTTCCGGGAGAAACTGTTACTCTGGTTCCTCAGTCTGTTTCCTAGTGCCGGTTTGAAGTTCCTGCAATTTTCACTGTAAAACCGTGTTGGAGCTAGTACCTCCCCATATATATTTATGGAGTGGAGTTTGCAACTGAAAAGAAACTTTGTGTTCCCATCAAGCTAGTTGAAGAACGGCTTTCACACACACTTATCTCTCAGAACTGAGCAAGTGGAGAGACGTTCGTTCATCTAGCACAAAGGGAACGGGTTGCAGTAGAAACTTTTACTCTGGATTCTCAGTCTGTTTCCTAGTGCCGGTTTGAAGTTCCTGCAGTTTTCACTGTAAAACCGAGTTGGAGCTAGTACCTCCCCATATATATGTATGGAGTTTAGTTTGCAAGTGAAAAGAAACTTTGTGTTCCCAACAAGCTAGGTGAAGGACGGGTTTCACACACACTTATCTCTCAGAACTGATCATGTGGATAGACGTTCGTTCATCTACCACAAAGTTAAAGGGTTTCAGGAGAAACTTTTTCTCTGGTTTCTCAGTCTGTTTCCTAGTGTTGGTTTGAAGTTCCTACAGTTTTCACTGTAAAACCGAGTTGGAGCTACTACCTCCCCATATATATGTATGGAGTGGTGTTTGCAAGTGAAAAGAAACTTTGTGTTCCCCACAAGCTAGGTGAAATACGGCTTTCACACACACTTATCTCTCAGAACTGAGCATGTGGTGAGACGTTCGTTCATCTAGCACAAAGGGAACGTGATTCGGGAGAAACTTTTACTCTGGTTTCTCAGTCTGTTTCCTAGTGCCGGTTTGAAGTTCCTGCAGTTTTCACTGTAAAACCGAGTTGGAGCTAGTACCTCCCCATATAAATATATGGAGTGGTGTTAGCAAGTGAAAAGAAACTTTGTGTTCCCAACAAGCTAGGTGAAGGACGGCTTTCACACACACTTATCTCTCAGAAATGAGCATGTGGAGAGAAGTTCGTTCATCTAGCACAAATGGAACGGTTTGCAGGAGAAACTTTTACTCTGGTTTATCAGTCTGTTTCCTAGTGCCGGTTTGAAGTTCCTGCAGTTTTCACTGTAAAACCGTGTTGGAGCTAGTACCTCCCCATATATATGTATGGAGTGGAGATTGCAAGTGAAAAGAAACTTTGTGTTCCCAACAAGCTAGGTGAAGGACGGCTTTCATACACAATTATCACTCAGAACTGAGCATGTTGAGAGACTTTCGTTCATCTAGCACAAAGGGAACGGGTTGCAGGAGATACTTTTACTCTGGTTTCTCAGTCTGTTTCCTAGTGCCGGTTTGAAGTTCCTGCAGTTTTCCCTGTAAAACCGAGTTGGAGCTAGTACCTCCCCATATATATGTATGGAGTGCAGTTTGCAACTGAAAAGTAACTTTGTGTTCCCAACAAGCTAGGTGAAGGACGGCTTTCACACACACTTATCTCTCAGAACTTAACATGTGGAGAGACTTTATTTCATCTAGAACAAAGGAAAAGGGTTGCAGGAGAAAGTTTTACTCTGGTTTCTCAGTCTGTTTCCTAGTGCCGGTTTGATGTTCCTGCAGTTTTCAGTGTAAAAACGAGTTGGAGCTAGTACCTCCCCATATATATGTATGGAGTGGAGTTTGCAACTGAAAAGAAACTTTGTGTTCCCAACATGCTAGGTGAAGGACGGCTTTCACACACACTTATCTCTCAAAACTGAGCATGTGGAGAGACGTTCGTTCATCTAGCACAAAGGGAACGGTTTGCAGGAGAAACTTTTACTCTGGTTTCTCAGTCTGTTTCCTAGTGTTGGTTTGAAGTTGCTGCAGTTTTCACTGTAAAAACGAGTTGGAGCAAGTACCATCCCATATATATGTATGGAATTTAGTTTGCAACTGAAAAGAAACTTTGTGTTCCCAACAAGGTAGGTGAAGGACGGCTTTCACACACACTGTTCACTCAGAAATGAGCATGTGGAGAGACGTTCGTTCATCTAGCACAAATGGAACGGGTTGCATTAGAAACTTTTACTCTGGATTCTCAGTCTGTTTCCTAGTGCCGGTTTGAAGTTCCTGCAGTTTTCACTGTAAAACCGAGTTGGAGCTAGTACCTCCCCATATATATGTATGGAGTGGAGTTTGCAAGTGAAAAGAAACTTTGTGTTCCCAACAAGCTAGGTGAAGGACGGGTTTCACACACACTTATCTCTCAGACCAGATCATGTGGAGAGACGTTCGTTCATCTAGCACAAAGTTAAAGGGTTGCAGGAGAAACTTTTACTCTGGTTTCTCAGTCTGTTTCCTAGTGCCGGTTTGAAGTTCCTGCAGTTTTCACTGTAAAACCGAGTTGGAGCTAGTACCTCCCCATATAAAAATATGGAGTGGTGTTAGCAAGTGAAAAGAAACTTTGTGTTCCCAACAAGCTAGGTGAAGGACGGCTTTCACACACACATATCTCTCAGAAATGAGCATGTGGAGAGAAGTTCGTTCATCTAGCACAAATGGAACGGTTTGCAGGAGAAACTTTTACTCTGGTTTCTCAGTCTGTTTCCTAGTGCCGGTTTGAAGTTCCTGCAGTTTTCACTGTAAAACCGTGTTGGAGCTAGTACCTCCCCATATATATGTATGGAGTGGAGTTTGCAAGTGAAAAGAAACTTTGTGTTCCCAACAAGCTAGGTGAAGGACGGCTTTCATACACAATTATCACTCAGAACTGAGCATGTTGAGAGACGTTCGTTCATCTAGCACAAAGGGAACGGGTTGCAGGGGATACTTTTACTCTGGTTTCTCAGTCTGTTTCCTAGTGCCGGTTTGAAGTTCCTGCAGTTTTCCCTGTAAAACCGAGTTGGAGCTAGTACCTCCCCATATATATGTATGGAGTGCAGTTTGCAACTGAAAAGTAACTTTGTGTTCCCAACAAGCTAGGTGAAGGACGGCTTTCACACACACTTATCTCTCAGAACTTAACATGTGGAGAGACTTTATTTCATCTAGAACAAAGGAAAAGGGTTGCAGGAGAAAGTTTTACTCTGGTTTCTCAGTCTGTTTCCTAGTGCCGGTTTGATGTTCCTGCAGTTTTCAGTGTAAAAACGAGTTGGAGCTAGTACCTCCCCATATATATGTATGGAGTGGAGTTTGCAACTGAAAAGAAACTTTGTGTTCCCAACATGCTAGGTGAAGGACGGCTTTCACACACACTTATCTCTCAAAACTGAGCATGTGGAGAGACGTTCGTTCATCTAGCACAAAGGGAACGGTTTGCAGGAGAAACTTTTACTCTGGTTTCTCAGTCTGTTTCCTAGTGTTGGTTTGAAGTTGCTGCAGTTTTCACTGTAAAAACGAGTTGGAGCAAGTACCATCCCATATATATGTATGGAATTTAGTTTGCAACTGAAAAGAAACTTTGTGTTCCCAACAAGGTAGGTGAAGGACGGCTTTCACACACACTGTTCACTCAGAAATGAGCATGTGGAGAGACGTTCGTTCATCTAGCACAAATGGAACGGGTTGCATTAGAAACTTTTACTCTGGATTCTCAGTCTGTTTCCTAGTGCCGGTTTGAAGTTCCTGCAGTTTTCACTGTAAAACCGAGTTGGAGCTAGTACCTCCCCATATATATGTATGGAGTGGAGTTTGCAAGTGAAAAGAAACTTTGTGTTCCCAACAAGCTAGGTGAAGGACGGGTTTCACACACACTTATCTCTCAGACCAGATCATGTGGAGAGACGTTCGTTCATCTAGCACAAAGTTAAAGGGTTGCAGGAGAAACTTTTACTCTGGTTTCTCAGTCTGTTTCCTAGTGCCGGTTTGAAGTTCCTGCAGTTTTCACTGTAAAACCGAGTTGGAGCTAGTACCTCCCCATATAAAAATATGGAGTGGTGTTAGCAAGTGAAAAGAAACTTTGTGTTCCCAACAAGCTAGGTGAAGGACGGCTTTCACACACACATATCTCTCAGAAATGAGCATGTGGAGAGAAGTTCGTTCATCTAGCACAAATGGAACGGTTTGCAGGAGAAACTTTTACTCTGGTTTCTCAGTCTGTTTCCTAGTGCCGGTTTGAAGTTCCTGCAGTTTTCACTGTAAAACCGTGTTGGAGCTAGTACCTCCCCATATATATGTATGGAGTGGAGTTTGCAAGTGAAAAGAAACTTTGTGTTCCCAACAAGCTAGGTGAAGGACGGCTTTCATACACAATTATCACTCAGAACTGAGCATGTTGAGAGACGTTCGTTCATCTAGCACAAAGGGAACGGGTTGCAGGGGATACTTTTACTCTGGTTTCTCAGTCTGTTTCCTAGTGCCGGTTTGAAGTTCCTGCAGTTTTCCCTGTAAAACCGAGTTGGAGCTAGTACCTCCCCATATATATGTATGGAGTGGAGTTTGCAACTGAAAAGAAACTTTGTGTTCCCAACATGCTAGGTGAAGGACGGCTTTCACACACACTTATCTCTCAAAACTGAGCATGTGGAGAGACTTTCGTTCATCTAGCACAAAGTTAAAGGTTTGCAGGAGAAACTTTTACTCTGGTTTCTCAGTCTGTTTCCTAGTGTTGGTTTGAAGTTCCTGCAGTTTTCACTGTAAAACCGAGTTGGACCTATTACCTCCCCATATATATGTATGGTGTGGTGTTTGCAAGTGAAAAGAAACTTTGTGTTCCCAACAAGCTAGGTGAAGGACGGGTTTCACACACACTTATCTCTCAGACCAGATCATGTGGAGAGACGTTCGTTCATCTAGCACAAAGTTAAAGGTTTGCAGGAGAAACTTTTACTCTGGTTTCTCAGTCTGTTTCCTAGTGTTGGTTTGAAGTTCCTGCAGTTTTCACTGTAAAACCGAGTTGGACCTATTACCTCCCCATATATATGTATGGTGTGGTGTTTGCAAGTGAAAAGAAACTTTGTGTTCCCAACAAGGTAGGTGAAGGACGGCTTTCACACACACTGTTCTCTCAGAAATGAGCATGTGGAGAGACGTTCGTTCATCTAGCACAAATGGAACGGGTTGCATTAGAAACTTTTACTCTGGATTCTCAGTCTGTTTCCTAGTGCCGGTTTGAAGTTCCTGCAGTTTTCACTGTAAAACCGAGTTGGAGCTAGTACCTCCCCATATATATGTATGGAGTGGAGTTTGCAAGTGAAAAGAAACTTTGTGTTCCCAACAAACTAGGTGAAGGACGGGTTTCACACACACTTATCTCTCAGACCAGATCATGTGGAGAGACGTTCGTTCATCTAGCAAAAAGTTAAAGGTTTGCAGGAGAAACTTTTACTCTGGTTTCTCAGTCTGTTTCCTAGTGTTGGTTTGAAGTTCCTGCAGTTTTCACTGTAAAACCGAGTTGGACCTATTACCTCCCCATATATATGTATGGTGTGGTGTTTGCAAGTGAAAAGAAACTTTGTGTTCCCAACAAGCTAGGTGAAATACGGCTTTCACACACACTTATCTCTCAGAACTGAGCATGTGGAGAGACGTTCGTTCATCTCACACAAAGGGAACGTGATTCGGGAGAAACTTTTACTCTGGTTTCTCAGTCTGTTTCCTAGTGCCGGTTTGAAGATAATGCAGTTTGCAATGTAAAACCGAGTTGGATCTAGTACCTCCCCATATATATGTATGGAGTGGAGTTTGCAATTGAAAAGAAACTTAGTGTTCCCAACAAGCTAGGTGAAAGACGGCTTTCACACACACTTATCTCTCAGAACTGAGCATGTGGAGAGACGTTCGTTCATCTAGCAAAAAGGGAACGTGTTCCGGGAGAAATTGTTACTCTGGTTTCTCAGTCTGTTTCCTAGTGCCGGTTTGAAGTTCCTGCAGTTTTCATTGTAAAACCGAGTTGGAGCTAGTACCTCCCCATATATATGTATGGAGTGGAGTTTGCAACTGAAAAGAAACTATGTGTTCCCAACAAGCTAGGTGAAGGACGGCTTTCACACACACTTATCTCTCAGAACTGAGCATGTGGAGAGACATTCGTTCATCTAGCACAAAGGGAACGGGTTGCAGGAGAAACTTTTTCTCTGGTTTCTCAGTCTGTTTCCTAGTGCTGGGTTGAAGTTCCTGCAGTTTTCACTGTAAAACCGAGTTGGAGCTAGTACCTCCCCATATATATTTATGGAGTGGAGTTTGCAACTGAAAAGAAACTTTGTGTTCCCAACAAGCTAGGTGAAGGACGGCTTTCACACACACATATCTCTCAGAACTGAGCATGTGGAGAGACGTTCTTTCATCCAGAACAAAGGGAAAGGGTTGCAGGAGAAAGTTTTACTCTGGTTTCTCAGTCTGTTTCCTAGTGCCAGTTTGAAGTTCCTGCAGATTTCACTGTAAAACGGACTTGGGGCTAGTACCTCCGCATATATATGTATGGAGTGGAGTTTGCAACTGAAAAGAAACTTTGTGTTCCCAACATGCTAGGTGAAAGGCGGCTTTCACACACACTTATCTCTCAGAACTGAGCATGTGGAGAGACATTCGTTCATCTAGCACAAAGGGAACGGGTTGCAGGAGAAAATTTTACTCTGGATTCTCAGTCTGTTTCCTAGTGCCGGTTTGAAGTTCCTGCAGTTTTCACTGTAAAACCGAGTTGGAGCTAGTACCGCCCCATATATATTTATGGAGTGGAGTTTGCAAGTGAAAAGGAACTTTGTGTTTACAACAAGCTTGGTGAAGGACGGCTTTCACCCACACTTATCTCTCAGAACTGAGCATGTGGAGAGACGTTCGTTCATCTAGCGCAAAGGGAAAGTTTTTTGGGAGAAACTTTTACTCTGGTTTCTCAGTCTGTTTCCTAGTGCCGTTTTGAAGTTCCTGCAGTTTTCACTGTAAAACCGAGTTGGATCTAGTACCTCCCCATATATATGTATGGAGTGGAGTTTGCAATTGAAAAGAAACTTTGTGTTCCCAACAAGCTAGGTGAAAGACGGCTTTCACACACACTTATCTCTCAGAACTGAGCATGTGGAGAGACGTTCGTTCATCTAGCAAAAAGGGAACGTGTTCCGGGAGAAATTGTTACTCTGGTTCCTCAGTCTGTTTCCTAGTGCCGGTTTGAAGTTCCTGCAGTTTTCACTGTAAAACCGAGTTGGAGCTAGTACCTCCCCATATATATGTATGGAGTGGAGTTTGCAACTGAAAAGAAACTATGTGTTCCCAACAAGCTAGGTGAAGGACGGCTTTCACACACACTTATCTCTCAGAACTGAGCATGTGGAGAGACGTTCTTTCATCCAGAACAAAGGGAACGGGTTGCAGGAGAAAGTTTTACTCTGGTTTCTCAGTCTGTTTCCTAGTGCCAGTTTGAAGTTCCTGCAGATTTCACTGTAAAACGGACTTGGGGCTAGTACCTCCCCATATATATGTATGGAGTGGAGTTTGCAACTGAAAAGAAACTTTGTGTTCCCAACATGCTAGGTGAAAGGCGGCTTTCACACACACTTATCTCTCAGAACTGAGCATGTGGAGAGTCATTCGTTCATCTAGCACAAAGGGAACGGGTTGCAGGAGAAAATTTTACTCTGGTTTCTCAGTCTGTTTCCTAGTGCCGGTTTGAAGTTCCTGCAGTTTTCACTGTAAAACCGAGTTGGAGCTAGTACCGCCCCATATATATTTATGGAGTGGAGTTTGCAAGTGAAAAGGAACTTTGTGTTTACAACAAGCTTGGTGAAGGACGGCTTTCACACACACTTATCTCTCAGAACTGAGCATGTGGAGAGACGTTCGTTCATCTAGCGCAAAGGGAAGGTTTTTTGGGAGAAACTTTTACTCTGGTTTCTCAGTCTGTTGCCTAGTGCCGTTTTGAAGTTCCTGCAGTTTTCACTGTAAAACCGAGCTGGAGCTAGTACCTCCCCATATATATGTATGGAGTGGAGTTTGCAATTGAAAAGAAACTTTGTGTCCCAACAAGCTAGGTGAAAGACGGCTTTCACACACACTTATCTCTCAGAGCTGAGCATGTGGAGAGACGTTCGTTCATCTAGCAAAAAGGGAAAGGGTTGCAGGAGAAACTTTTTCTCTGGTTTCTCAGTCTGTTTCCTAGTGCTGGGTTGAAGTTCCTGCAGTTTTCACTGTAAAACCGAGTTGGAGCTAGTACCTCCCCATATATATGTATGGAGTGGAGTTTGCAACTGAAAAGAAACTTTTTGTTCCCAACAAGCTAGGTGAAGGACGGCTTTCACACACACTTATCTCTCAGAACTGAGCATGTGGAGAGACGTTCTTTCATCCAGAACAAAGGGAACGAGTTGCAGGAGAAAGTTTTACTCTGGTTTCTCAGTCTGTTTCCTAGTGCCGGTTTGAAGTTCCTGCAGATTTCACTGTAAAACCGACTTGGGGCTACTACCTCCCCATATATATGTATGGAGTGGAGTTTGCAACTGAAAAGAAACTTTGTGTTCCCAACAAGCTAGGTGAAGGCGGCTTTCACACACACTTAACTCTCAGAAATGAGCATGTGGAGAGACATTCTTTCATCTAGCACAAAGGGAACGGGTTGCAGGAGAAACTTTTTCTCTGGTTTCTCAGTCTGTTTCCTAGTGCCGGTTTGAAGTTCCTGCAGTTTTCACTGTAAAACCGAGTTGGAGCTAGTACCTCCACATATATATTTATGGAGTGGAGTTTGCAACTGAAAAGAAACTTTGTGTTCCCAACAAGCTAGGTGAAGGACGGCTTTCACACACACTTATCTCTCAGAACTGAGCATGTGGAGAGACGTTCTTTCATCCAGAACAAAGGGAAATGGTTGCAGGAGAAAGTTTTACTCTGGTTTCTCAGTCTGTTTCCTAGTGCCAGTCTGAAGTTCCTGCAGATTTCACTGTAAAACGGACTTGGGGCTAGTACCTCCGCATATATATGTATGGAGTGGAATTTGCAACTGAAAAGAAACTTTGTGTTCCCAACATGCTAGGTGAAAGGCGGCTTTCACACACACTTATCTCTCAGAACTGAGCATGTGGAGAGACATTCGTTCAACTAGCACAAAGGGAACGGGTTGCGGGAGAAAATTTTACTCTGGTTTCTCAGTCTGTTTCCTAGTGCCGGTATGAAGTTCCTGCAGTTTTCACTGTAAAACCGAGTTGGAGCTAGTACCGCCCCATATATAATTATGGAGTGGAGTTTGCAAGTGAAAAGGAACTTTGTGTTTACAACAAGCTTGGTGAAGGACGGCTTTCACACACACTTATCTCTCAGAACTGAGCATGTGGAGAGACGTTCGTTCATCTAGCGCAAAGGGAAAGTTTTTTGGGAGAAACTTTTACTCTGGTTTCTCAGTCTGTTTCCTAGTGCCGTTTTGAAGTTCCTGCAGTTTTCACTGTAAAACCGAGTTGGATCTAGTACCTCCCCATATATATGTATGGAGTGGAGTTTGCAATTGAAAAGAAACTTTGTGTTCCCAGCAAGCTAGGTGAAAGACGGCTTTCACACACACTTATCTCTCAGAACTGAGCATGTGGAGAGACGTTCGTTCATCTAGCAAAAAGGGAACGTGTTCCGGGAGAAATTGTTACTCTGGTTCCTCAGTCTGTTTCCTAGTGCCGGTTTGAAGTTCCTGCAGTTTTCACTGTAAAACCGAGTTGGAGCTAGTACCTCCCCATATATATGTATGGAGTGGAGTTTGCAACTGAAAAGAAAATTTGTGTTCCCAACAAGCTAGGTGAAGGACAGCTTTCACACACAATTATCTCTAAGAACTGAGCAATAGGAGAGACGTTCTTTCATCCAGAACAAAGGGAACGAGTTGCAGGAGAAAGTTTTACTCTGGTTTCTCAGTCTGTTTCCTAGTGCCGGTTTGAAGTTCCTGCAGATTTCACTGTAAAACCGACTTGGGGCTACTATCTCCCCATATATATGTATGGAGTGGAGTTTGCAACTGAAAAGAAACTTTGTGTTCCCAACAAGCTAGGTGAAGGCGGCTTTCACACACACTTAACTCTCAGAAATGAGCATGTGGAGAGACATTCTTTCATCTAGCACAAAGGGAACGGGTTGCAGGAGAAACTTTTTCTCTGGTTTCTCAGTCTGTTTCCTAGTGCCGGTTTGAAGTTCCTGCAGTTTTCACTGTAAAACCGAGTTGGAGCTAGTACCTCCCCATATATATTTATGGAGTGGAGTTTGCAACTGAAAAGAAACTTTGTGTTCCCAACAAGCTAGGTGAAGGACGGCTTTCACACACACTTATCTCTCAGAACTGAGCATGTGGAGAGACGTTCTTTCATCCAGAACAAAAGGAAAGGGTTGCAGGAGAAAGTTTTACTCTGGTTTCTCAGTCTGTTTCCTAGTGCCAGTTTGAAGTTCCTGCAGATTTCACTGTAAAACGGACTTGGGGCTAGTACCTCCGCGTATATATGTATGGAGTGGAGTTTGCAACTGAAAAGAAACTTTGTGTTCCCAACATGCTAGGTGAAAGGCGGCTTTCACACACACTTATCTCTCAGAACTGAGCATGTGGAGAGACATTCGTTCATCTAGCACAAAGGGAACGGGTTGCAGGAGAAAATTTTACTCTGGTTTCTCAGTCTGTTTCCTAGTGCCGGTTTGAAGTTCCTGCAGTTTTCACTGTAAAACCGAGTTGGAGCTAGTACCGCCCCATATATATTTATGGAGTGGAGTTTGCAAGTGAAAAGGAACTTTGTGTTTACAACAAGCTTGGTGAAGGACGGCTTTCACACACACTTATCTCTCAGAACTGAGCATGTGGAGAGACGTTCGTTCATCTAGCGCAAAGGGAAAGTTTTTTGGGAGAAACTTTTACTCTGGTTTCTCAGTCTGTTTCCTAGTGCCGTTTTGAAGTTCCTGCAGTTTTCACTGTAAAACCGAGTTGGATCTAGTACCTCCCCATATATATGTATGGAGTGGAGTTTGCAATTGAAAAGAAACTTTGTGTTCCCAACAAGCTAGGTGAAAGACGGCTTTCACACACACTTATCTCTCAGAACTGAGCATGTGGAGAGACGTTCGTTCATCTAGCAAAAAGGGAACGTGTTCCGGGAGAAATTGTTACTCTGGTTCCTCAGTCTGTTTCCTAGTGCCGGTTTGAAGTTCCTGCAGTTTTCACTGTAAAACCGAGTTGGAGCTAGTACCTCCCCATATATATGTATGGAGTGGAGTTTGCAACTGAAAAGAAACTATGTGTTCCCAACAAGCTAGGTGAAGGACGGCTTTCACACACACTTATCTCTCAGAACTGAGCATGTGGAGAGACATTCGTTCATCTAGCACAAAGGGAACGGGTTGCAGGAGAAACTTTTTCTCTGGTTTCACAGTCTGTTTCCTAGTGCTGGGTTGAAGTTCCTGGAGTTTTCACTGTAAAACCGAGTTGGAGCTAGTACCTCCCCATATATATTTATGGAGTGGAGTTTGCAACTGAAAAGAAACTTTGTGTTCCCAACAAGCTAGGTGAAGGACGGCTTTCACACACACTTATCTCTCAGAACTGAGCATGTGGAGAGACGTTCTTTCATCCAGAACAAAGGGAACGGGTTGCAGGAGAAAGTTTTACTCTGGTTTCTCAGTCTGTTTCCTAGTGCCAGTTTGAAGTTCCTGCAGATTTCACTGTAAAACGGACTTGGGGCTAGTACCTCCCCATATATATGTATGGAGTGGAGTTTGCAACTGAAAAGAAACTTTGTGTTCCCAACATGCTAGGTGAAAGGCGGCTTTCACACACACTTATCTCTCAGAACTGAGCATGTGGAGAGACATTCGTTCATCTAGCACAAAGGGAACGGGTTGCAGGAGAAAATTTTACTCTGGTTTCTCAGTCTGTTTCCTAGTGCCGGTTTGAAGTTCCTGCAGTTTTCACTGTAAAACCGAGTTGGAGCTAGTACCGCCCCATATATATTTAAGGAGTGGAGTTTGCAAGTGAAAAGGAACTTTGTGTTTACAACAAGCTTGGTGAAGGACGGCTTTCACACACACTTATCTCTCAGAACTGAGCATGTGGAGAGATGTTCGTTCATCTAGCGCAAAGGGAAAGTTTTTTGGGAGAAACTTTTACTCTGGTTTCTCAGTCTGTTGCCTAGTGCCGTTTTGAAGTTCCTGCAGTTTTCACTGTAAAACCGAGCTGGAGCTAGTACCTCCCCATATATATGTATGGAGTGGAGTTTGCAATTGAAAAGAAACTTTGTGTCCCAACAAGCTAGGTGAAAGACGGCTTTCACACACACTTATCTCTCAGAGCTGAGCATGTGTAGAGACGTTCGTTCATCTAGCAAAAAGGGAACGTGTTCCGGGAGAAACTGTAACTCTGGTTCCTCAGTCTGTTTCCTAGTGCCGGTTTGAAGTTCCTGCAGTTTTCACTGTAAAACCGAGTTGGGGCTAGTACCTCCCCTTATATATGTATGGAGTGGAGTTTGCAACTGAAAAGAAACTATGTGTTCCCAACAAGCTAGGTGAAGGACGGCTTTCACACACACTTATTTCTCAGAACTGAGCATGTGGAGAGACATTCGTTCATCTAGCACAAAGGGAACGGGTTGCAGGAGAAACTTTTTCTCTGGTTTCTCAGTCTGTTTCCTAGTGCTGGGTTGAAGTTCCTGCAGTTTTCACTGTAAAACCGAGTTGGAGCTAGTACCTCCCCATATATATGTATGGAGTGGAGTTTGCAACTGAAAAGAAACTTTGTGTTCCCAACAAGCTAGGTGAAGGACGGCTTTCACACACACTTATCTCTAAGAACTGAGCAATAGGAGAGACGTTCTTTCATCCAGAACAAAGGGAACGAGTTGCAGGAGAAAGTTTTACTCTGGTTTCTCAGTCTGTTTCCTAGTGCCGGTTTGAAGTTCCTGCAGATTTCACTGTAAAACCGACTTGGGGCTACTACCTCCCCATATATATGTATGGAGTGGAGTTTGCAACTGAAAAGAAACTTTGTGTTCCCAACAAGCTAGGTGAAGGCGGCTTTCAGACACACTTAACTCTCAGAAATGAGCATGTGGAGAGACATTCTTTCATCTAGCACAAAGGGAACGGGTTGCAGGAGAAACTTTTTCTCTGGTTTCTCAGTCTGTTTCCTAGTGCCGGTTTGAAGTTCCTGCAGTTTTCACTGTAAAACCGAGTTGGAGCTAGTACCTCCCCATATATATGTATGGAGTGGAGTTTGCAACTGAAAAGAAACTTTGTGTTCCCAACAAGCTAGGTGAAGGACGGCTTTCACACACACTTATCTCTCAGAACTGAGCATTAGGAGAGACGTTCTTTCATCCAGAACAAAGGGAACGAGTTGCAGGAGAAAGTTTTACTCTGGTTTCTCAGTCTGTTTCCTAGTGCCGGTTTGAAGTTCCTGCAGATTTCACTGTAAAACCGACTTGGGGCTACTACCTCCCCATATATATGTATGGAGTGGAGTTTGCAACTGAAAAGAAACTTTGTGTTCCCAACAAGCTAGGTGAAGGCGGCTTTAACACACACTTAACTCTCAGAAATGAGCATGTGGAGAGACGTTCGTTCATCTAGCACAAAGTTAAAGGGTTGCAGGAGAAACTTTTACTCTGGTTTCTCAGTCTGTTTCCTAGTGTTGGTTTGAAGTTCCTGCAGTTTTCACTGTAAAACCGAGTTGGAGCTACTACCTCCCCATATATATGTATGGAGTGGTGTTTGCAAGTGAAAAGAAACTTTGTGTTCCCAACAAGCTAGGTGAAATACGGCTTTCACACACACTTATCTCTCAGAACTGAGCATGTGGAGAGACGTTCGTTCATCTAGCACAAAGGGAACGTGATTCGGGAGAAATTTTTACTCTGGTTTCTCAGTCTGTTTCCTAGTGCCGGTTTGAAGTTAATGCAGTTTGCACTGTAAAACCGAGTTGAAGCTAGTACCTCCCCATATATATGTATGGAGTGGAGTTTGCAACTGAAAAGAAACTATGTGTTCCCTACAAGCTAGTTGAAGGACGGCTTTCACACACACTTATCTCTCAGAAATGAGCATGTGGAGAGACTTTCGTTCATCTAGCACAAAGGGATCGGGTTGCAGGAGAAACTATTACTCTGGTTTCTCAGTCTGTTTCCTAGTGCCGTTTTCAAGTTCCTGCAGTTTTCACTGTAAAACAGAGTTGGAGCTAGTACCTCCTCATATATATGTATGGAGTGGAGTTTGCAACTGAAAAGAAACTTTGTGTTCCCAACAAGCTAGGTGAAGGACGGCTTTCACACACACTTATCTCTCAGAACTTAACATGTGGAGAGACGATCGTTCATCTAGAACAAAGGGAAAGGGTTGCAGGAGAAAGTTTTACTCTGGTTTCTCAGTCTGTTTCCTAGTGCCGGTTTAAAGTTCCTGCAGATTTCACTGTAAAACCGAGTTGGAGCTACTATCTCCCCATATATATGTATGGAGTGGTGTTTGCAAGTGAAAAGAAACTTTGTGTTCCCAACCAGCTAGGTGAAATACGGCTTTCACATACACTTATCTCTCAGAACTGAGCATGTGGAGAGACGTTCGTTCATCTAGCGCAAATGGAACGTGTTTCGGGAGAAACTTTTACTCTGGTTTCTCAGTCTTTATCCTAGTGCCGGTTTGAAGTTCCTGCAGTTTGCACTGTAAAACCGAGTTATAGCTAGTACCTCCCCATATATATGTATGGAGTGGAATTTGCAACTGAAAAGAAACTATGTGTTCCCAACAAGCTATTAGAAGGACGGCTTTCACACACACATAACTCTCAGAACTGAGCATGTGGAGAGACGTTCGTTCATCTAGCACAAAGGGAACTGGTTGCAGGAGAAACTTTTACTCTGGTTTCTCAGTCTGTTTCCTAGTGCCGTTTTGAAGTTCCTGCAGTTTTCACTGTAAAACCGAGTTGGATCTAGTACCTCCCCATATATATGTATGGAGTGGAGTTTGAAATTGAAAAGAAACTTTGTGTTCCCAACAAGCTAGGTGAAAGACGGCTTTCACACACACTTATCTCTCAGAACTGAGCATGTGGAGAGACGTTCGTTCATCTAGCAAAAAGGGAACGTGTTCCGGGAGAAACTGTTACTCTGGTTCCTCAGTCTGTTTCCTAGTGCCGGTTTGAAGTTCCTGCAGTTTTCACTGTAAAACCGAGTTGGAGCTAGTACCCCCCCATATATATTTATGGAGTGGAGTTTGCAAGTGATAAGAAACTATGTGTTCCCAACAAGCTAGGTGAAGGACGGCTTTCACACACACTTATCTCTCAGAACTGAGCATGTGGAGAGACATTCGTTCATCTAGCACAAAGGGAACGGGTTGCAGGAGAAAATTTTTCTCTGGATTCTCAGTCTGTTTCCTAGTGCCGGTTTGAAGTTCCTGCAGTTTTCACTGTACAACCGAGTTGGAGCTAGTACCTCCCCATATATATTTATGGAGTGGAGTTTGCAAATGAAAAGAAACTTTGTGTTCCCAACAAGCTAGGTGAAGGACGGCTTTCACACACACTTATCTCTCAGAACTGAGCATGTGGAGAGACGTTCTTTCATCCAGAACAAAGGGAAAGGGTTGCAGGAGAAAGTTTTACTCTGGTTTCTCAGTCTGTTTCCTAGTGCCAGTTTGAAGTTCCTGCAGATTTCACTGTAAAACGGACTTGGGGCTAGTACCTCCGCATATATATGTATGGAGTGGAGTTTGCAACTGAAAAGAAACTTAGTGTTCCCAACATGCTAGGTGAAAAGCGGCTTTCACACACACTTATCTCTCAGAACTGAGCATGTGGAGAGACATTCGTTCATCTAGCACAAAGGGAACGGGTTGCGGGAGAAATTTTTACTCTGGTTTCTCAGTCTGTTTCCTAGTGCCGGTTTGAAGTTCCTGCAGTTTTCACTGTAAAACCGAGTTGGAGCTAGTACCGCCCCATATATATTTATGGAGTGGAGTTTGCAAGTGAAAAGGAACTTTGTGTTTACAACAAGCTTGGTGAAGGACGGCTTTCACACACACTTATCTCTCAGAACTGAGCATGTGGAGAGACGTTCGTTCATCTAGCGCAAAGGGAAAGTTTTTTGGGAGAAACTTTTACTCTGGTTTCTCAGTCTGTTTCCTAGTGCCGTTTTGAAGTTCCTGCAGTTTTCACTGTAAAACCGAGTTGGATCTAGTACCTCCCCATATATATGTATGGAGTGGAGTTTGCAATTGAAAAGAAACTTTGTGTTCCCAACAAGCTAGGTGAAAGACGGCTTTCACACACACTTATCTCTCAGAACTGAGCATGTGGAGAGACGTTCGTTCATCTAGCACAAAGGGAACGTGTTCCGGGAGAAATTGTTACTCTGGTTCCTCAGTCTGTTTCCTAGTGCCGGTTTGAAGTTCCTGCAGTTTTCACTGTAAAACCGAGTTGGAGCTAGTACCTCCCCATATATATGTATGGAGTGGAGTTTGCAACTGAAAAGAAACTATGTGTTCCCAACAAGCTTGGTGAAGGACGGCTTTCACACACACTTATCTCTCAGAACTGAGCATGTGGAGAGACATTCGTTCATCTAGCACAAAGGGAACGGGTTGCAGGAGAAACTTTTTCTCTGGTTTCACAGTCTGTTTCCTAGTGCTGGGTTGAAGTTCCTGCAGTTTTCACTGTAAAACCGAGTTGGAGCTAGTACCTCCCCATATATATTTATGGAGTGGAGTTTGCAACTGAAAAGAAACTTTGTGTTCCCAACAAGCTAGGTGAAGGACGGCTTTCACACACACTTATCTCTCAGAACTGAGCATGTGGAGAGACGTTCTTTCATCCAGAACAAAGGGAACGGGTTGCAGGAGAAAGTTTTACTCTGGTTTCTCAGTCTGTTTCCTAGTGCCAGTTTGAAGTTCCTGCAGATTTCACTGTAAAACGGACTTGGGGCTAGTACCTCCGCATATATATGTATGGAGTGGAGTTTGCAACTGAAAAGAAACTTTGTGTTCCCAACATGCTAGGTGAAAGGCGGCTTTCACACACACTTATCTCTCAGAACTGAGCATGTGGAGAGACATTCGTTCATCTAGCACAAAGGGAACGGGTTGCAGGAGAAAATTTTACTGTGGTTTCTCAGTCTGTTTCCTAGTGCCGGTTTGAAGTTCCTGCAGTTTTCACTGTAAAACCGAGTTGGAGCTAGTACCGCCCCATATATATTTAAGGAGTGGAGTTTGCAAGTGAAAAGGAACTTTGTGTTTACAACAAGCTTGGTGAAGGACGGCTTTCACACACACTTATCTCTCAGAGCTGAGCATGTGGAGAGACGTTCGTTCATCTAGCAAAAAGGGAACGTGTTCCGGGAGAAACTGTAACTCTGGTTCCTCAGTCTGTTTCCTAGTGCCGGTTTGAAGTTCCTGCAGTTTTCACTGTAAAACCGAGTTGGAGCTAGTACCTCCCCTTATATATGTATGGAGTGGAGTTTGCAACTGAAAAGAAACTATGTGTTCCCAACAAGCTAGGTGAAGGACGGCTTTCACACACACTTATTTCTCAGAACTGAGCATGTGGAGAGACATTCGTTCATCTAGCACAAAGGGAACGGGTTGCAGGAGAAACTTTTTCTCTGGTTTCTCAGTCTGTTTCCTAGTGCTGGGTTGAAGTTCCTGCAGTTTTCACTGTAAAACCGAGTTGGAGCTAGTACCTCCCCATATATATGTATGGAGTGGAGTTTGCAACTGAAAAGAAACTTTGTGTTCCCAACAAGCTAGGTGAAGGACGGCTTTCACACACACTTATCTCTAAGAACTGAGCAATAGGAGAGACGTTCTTTCATCCAGAACAAAGGGAACGAGTTGCAGGAGAAAGTTTTACTCTGGTTTCTCAGTCTGTTTCCTAGTGCCGGTTTGAAGTTCCTGCAGATTTCACTGTAAAACCGACTTGGGGCTACTACCTCCCCATATATATGTATGGAGTGGAGTTTGCAACTGAAAAGAAACTTTGTGTTCCCAACAAGCTAGGTGAAGGCGGCTTTCACACACACTTAACTCTCAGAAATGAGCATGTGGAGAGACATTCTTTCATCTAGCACAAAGGGAACGGGTTGCAGGAGAAACTTTTTCTCTGGTTTCTCAGTCTGTTTCCTAGTGCCGGTTTGAAGTTCCTGCAGTTTTCACTGTAAAACCGAGTTGGAGCTAGTACCTCCCCATATATATGTATGGAGTGGAGTTTGCAACTGAAAAGAAACTTTGTGTTCCCAACAAGCTAGGTGAAGGACGGCTTTCACACACACTTATCTCTCAGAACTGAGCATTAGGAGAGACGTTCTTTCATCCAGAACAAAGGGAACGAGTTGCAGGAGAAAGTTTTACTCTGGTTTCTCAGTCTGTTTCCTAGTGCCGGTTTGAAGTTCCTGCAGATTTCACTGTAAAACCGACTTGGGGATACTACCTCCCCATATATATGTATGGAGTGGAGTTTGCAACTGAAAAGAAACTTTGTGTTCCCAACAAGCTAGGTGAAGTCGGCTTTAACACACACTTAACTCTCAGAAATGAGCATGTGGAGAGACGTTCGTTCATCTAGCACAAAGTTAAAGGGTTGCAGGAGAAACTTTTACTCTGGTTTCTCAGTCTGTTTCCTAGTGTTGGTTTGAAGTTCCTGCAGTTTTCACTGTAAAACCGAGTTGGAGCTACTACCTCCCCATATATATGTATGGAGTGGTGTTTGCAAGTGAAAAGAAACTTTGTGTTCCCAACAAGCTAGGTGAAATACGGCTTTCACACACACTTATCTCTCAGAACTGAGCATGTGGAGAGACGTTCGTTCATCTAGCACAAAGGGAACGTGATTCGGGAGAAATTTTTACTCTGGTTTCTCAGTCTGTTTCCTAGTGCCGGTTTGAAGTTAATGCAGTTTGCACTGTAAAACCGAGTTGAAGCTAGTACCTCCCCATATATATGTATGGAGTGGAGTTTGCAACTGAAAAGAAACTATGTGTTCCCTACAAGCTAGTTGAAGGACGGCTTTCACACACACTTATCTCTCAGAACTGAGCATGTGGAGAGACTTTCGTTCATCTAGCACAAAGGGAACGGGTTGCAGGAGAAACTATTACTCTGGTTTCTCAGTCTGTTTCCTAGTGCCGTTTTGAAGTTCCTGCAGTTTTCACTGTAAAAGAGAGTTGGAGCTAGTACCTCCTCATATATATGTATGGAGTGGAGTTTGCAACTGAAAAGAAACTTTGTGTTCCCAACAAGCTAGGTGAAGGACGGCTTTCACACACACTTATCTCTCAGAACTTAACATGTGGAGAGACGTTCGTTCATCTAGAACAAAGGGAAAGTGTTGCAGGAGAAAGTTTTACTCTGGTTTCTCAGTCTGTTTCCTAGTGCCGGTTTAAAGTTCCTGCAGATTTCACTGTAAAACCGAGTTGGAGCTACTATCTCCCCATATATATGTATGGAGTGGTGTTTGCAAGTGAAAAGAAACTTTGTGTTCCCAACCAGCTAGGTGAAATACGGCTTTCACATACACTTATCTCTCAGAACTGAGCATGTGGAGAGACGTTCGTTCATCTAGCGCAAAGGGAACGTGTTTCGGGAGAAACTTTTACTCTGGTTTCTCAGTCTTTTTCCTAGTGCCGGTTTGAAGTTCCTGCAGTTTGCACTGTAAAACCGAGTTATAGCTAGTACCTCCCCATATATATGTATGGAGTGGAGTTTGCAACTGAAAAGAAACTATGTGTTCCCAACAAGCTATTAGAAGGAAGGCTTTCACACACACATAACTCTCAGAACTGAGCATGTGGAGAGACGTTCGTTCATCTAGCACAAAGGGAACTGGTTGCAGGAGAAACTTTTACTCTGGTTTCTCAGTCTGTTTCCTAGTGCCGGTTTGAAGTTCCTGCAGTTTTCACTGTAAAACCGAGTTGGATCTAGTACCTCCCCATATATATGTATGGTGTGGAGTTTGCAATTGAAAAGAAACTTTGTGTTCCCAACAAGCTAGGTGAAAGACGGCTTTCACACACACTTATCTCTCAGAACTGAGCATGTGGAGAGACGTTCGTTCATCTAGCAAACAGGGAACGTGTTCCGGGAGAAACTGTTACTCTGGTTCCTCAGTCTGTTTCCTAGTGCCGGTTTGAAGTTCCTGCAGTTTTCACTGTAAAACCGAGTTGGAGCTAGTACCTCCCCATATATATTTATGGAGTGGAGTTTGCAAGTGATAAGAAACTATGTGTTCCCAACAAGCTAGGTGAAGGACGGCTTTCACACACACTTATCTCTCAGAACTGAGCATGTGGAGAGACATTCGTTCATCTAGCACAAAGGGAACGGGTTGCAGGAGAAAATTTTTCTCTGGTTTCTCAGTCTGTTTCCTAGTGCTGGGTTGAAGTTCCTGCAGTTTTCACTGTAAAACCGAGTTGGAGCTAGTACCTTCCCGTATATATTTATGGAGTGGAGTTTGCAACTGAAAAGAAACTTTGTGTTCCCAACAAGCTAGGTGAAGGACGGCTTTCACACACACTTATCTCTCAGAACTGAGCATGTGTAGAGACGTTCTTTCATCCAGAACAAAGGGAACGGGTTGCAGGAGAAAGTTTTACTCTGGTTTCTCAGTCTGTTTCCTAGTGCCGGTTTGAAGTTCCTGCAGATTTCACTGTAAAACGGACTTGGGGCTAGTACCTCCCCATATATATGTATGGAGTGGAGTTTGCAACTGAAAAGAAACTTTGTGTTCCCAACATGCTAGGTGAAAGGCGGCTTTCACACACACTTATCTCTCAGAACTGAGCATGTGGAGAGACATTCGTTCATCTAGCACAAAGGGAACGGGTTGAAGGAGAAAATTTTACTCTGGTTTCTCAGTCTGTTTCCTAGTGCCGGTTTGAAGTTCCTGCATTTTTCACTGTAAAACCGAGTTGGAGCTAGTACCGCCCCATATATACATATGGAGTGGAGTTTGCAAGTGAAAAGGAACTTTGTGTTTACAACAAGCTTGGTGAAGGACGGCTTTCACACACACTTATCTCTCAGAACTGAGCATGTGGAGAGACGTTCGTTCATCTAACACAAAGGGAACGTTTTTCGGGAGAAACTTTTACTCTGGTTTCTCAGTCTGTTGCTTAGTGCCGTTTTGAAGTTCCTGCAGTTTTCACTGTAAAACCGAGTTGGAGCTAGTACCTCCCCATATATATGTATGGAGTGGAGTTTGCAATTGAAAAGAAACTTTGTGTCCCAACAAGCTAGGTGAAAGACGGCTTTCACACACACTTATCTCTCAGAACTGAGCATGTGGAGAGACGTTCGTTCATCTAGCATAAAGGGAACGTGTTCCGGGAGAAACTGTTACTCTGGTTCCTCAGTCTGTTTCCTAGTGCCGGTTTGAAGTTCCTACAGTTTACACTGTAAAACCGAGTTGGAGCTAGTACCTCCCCTTTTATATGTATGGAGTGGAGTTTGCAACTGAAAAGAAACTATGTGTTCCCAACAAGCTAGGTGAAGGACGGCTTTCACACACACTTATCTCTCAGAACTGAGCATGTGGAGAGACATTCGTTCATCTAACACAAAGGGAACGGGTTGCAGGAGAAACTTTTTCTCTGGTTTCTCAGTCTGTTTCCTAGTGCTGGGTTGAAGTTCCTGCAGTTTTCACTGTAAAACCGAGTTGTAGCTAGTACCTCCCCATATATATGTATGGAGTGGAGTTTGCAACTGAAAAGAAAATTTGTGTTCCCAACAAGCTAGGTGAAGGACGGCTTTCACACACACTTATCTCTCAGAACTGAGCATAAGGAGAGACGTTCTTTCATCCAGAACAAAGGGAACGAGTTGCAGGAGAAAGTTTTACTCTGGTTTCTCAGTCTGTTTCCTTGTGCCGGTTTGAAGTTCCTGCAGTTTTCACTGTAAAACTGTGTTGGAGCTAGTACCGCCCCATATATATCTATGGAGTGGAGTTTGCAAGTGAAAAGAAACTTTGTGTTTACAACAAGCTTGGTGAAGGACGGCTTTCACACACACTTATCTCTCAGAACTGAGCATGTGGAGAGACGTTCGTTCATCTAGCACAAAGGGAACGGTTTGCAGGAGAAAATTTACTCTGGTTTCTCAGTCTGTTTCCTAGTGCCGGTTTGAAGTTCCTGCAGTTTTCACTGTAAAACCGAGTTGGATCTTGTACCTCCCCATATATATGTATGGAGAGGAGTTTGCAACTTAAAAGAAACTTTGTTTTCCCAACAAGCTAGGTGAAGGACGGATTTCACACACACTTATCTCTCAGAACTGAGCATGTGGAGAGACGTTCGTTCATCCAGAACAAAGGGAACGGGTTGCAGGAGAAAGTTTTACTCTGGTATCTCAGTCTGTTTCCTAGTGCCGGTTTGAAGTTCCTGCAGATTTCACTGTAAAACCGACTTGGAGCTAGTACCTCCCCATAAATATGTATGAAGTGGAGTTTGCAACTGAAAAGAAATTTTGTGTTCCCAACAAGATGGGTGAAGAACGGCTTTCACACACACTTATCTCTCAGAACTGAGCATGTGGAGAGACGTTCGTTCATCTAGCACAAAGGGAACTGGTTGCAGGAGAAATTTTACTCTGGTTTCTCAGTCTGTTTCCTAGTGCCGGTTTGAAGTTCCAGCAGTTTTCACTGTAAAACCCAGTTGGAGCTAATACCCCCCATATAAATATATGGAGTGGAGTTAGCAAGTGAAAAGAAACTTTGTGTTCCCAACGAGCTAGGTGAAGGACGGCTTTCACACACACTTATCTCTCAGAACTGAGCATGTGGAGAGACATTCGTTCATCTAGCACAAAGGGAACGGGTTGCAGGAGAAAATTTTTCTCTGGTTTCTCAGTCTGTTTCCTAGTGCTGGGTTGAAGTTCCTGCAGTTTTCACTGTAAAACCGAGTTGGAGCTAGTACCTTCCCGTATATATTTATGGAGTGGAGTTTGCAACTGAAAAGAAACTTTGTGTTCCCAACAAGCTAGGTGAAGGACGGCTTTCACACACACTTTTCTCTCAGAACTGAGCATGTGGAGAGACGTTCTTTCATCCAGAACAAAGGGAACGGGTTGCAGGAGAAAGTTTTACTCTGGTTTCTCAGTCTGTTTCCTAGTGCCGGTTTGAAGTTCCTGCAGATTTCACTGTAAAACGGACTTGGGGCTAGTACCTCCCCATATATATGTATGGAGTGGAGTTTGCAACTGAAAAGAAACTTTGTGTTCCCAACATGCTAGGTGAAAGGCGGCTTTCACACACACTTATCTCTCAGAACTGAGCATGTGGAGAGACATTCGTTCATCTAGCACAAAGGGAACGGGTTGCAGGAGAAAATTTTACTCTGGTTTCTCAGTCTGTTTCCTAGTGCCGGTTTGAAGTTCCTGCATTTTTCACTGTAAAACCGAGTTGGAGCTAGTACCGCCCCATATATACATATGGAGTGGAGTTTGCAAGTGAAAAGGAACTTTGTGTTTACAACAAGCTTGGTGAAGGACGGCTTTCACACACACTTATCTCTCAGAACTGAGCATGTGGAGAGACGTTCGTTCATCTAACACAAAGGGAACGTTTTTCGGGAGAAACTTTTACTCTGGTTTCTCAGTCTGTTGCTTAGTGCCGTTTTGAAGTTCCTGCAGTTTTCACTGTAAAACCGAGTTGGAGCTAGTACCTCCCCATATATATGTATGGAGTGGAGTTTGCAATTGAAAAGAAACTTTGTGTCCCAACAAGATAGGTGAAAGACGGCTTTCACACACACATATCTCTCAGAACTGAGCATGTGGAGAGACGTTCGTTCATCTAGCAAAAAGGGAACGTGTTCCGGGAGAAACTGTTACTCTGGTTCCTCAGTCTGTTTCCTAGTGCCGGTTTGAAGTTCCTACAGTTTACACTGTAAAACCGAGTTGGAGCTAGTACCTCCCCTTTTATATGTATGGAGTGGAGTTTGCAACTGAAAAGAAACTATGTGTTCCCAACAAGCTAGGTGAAGGACGGCTTTCACACACACTTATCTCTCAGAACTTAGCATGTGGAGAGACATTCGTTCATCTAACACAAAGGGAACGGGTTGCAGGAGAAACTTTTTCTCTGGTTTCTCAGTCTGTTTCCTAGTGCTGGGTTGAAGTTCCTGCAGTTTTCACTGTAAAACCGAGTTGTAGCTAGTACCTCCCCATATATATGTATGGAGTGGAGTTTGCAACTGAAAAGAAACTTTGTGTTCCCAACAAGCTAGGTGAAGGACGGCTTTCACACACACTTATCTCTCAGAACTGAGCATAAGGAGAGACGTTCTTTCATCCAGAACAAAGGGAACGAGTTGCAGGAGAAAGTTTTACTCTGGTTTCTCAGTCTGTTTCCTTGTGCCGGTTTGAAGTTCCTGCAGTTTTCTCTGTAAAACTGAGTTGGAGCTAGTACCGCCCCATATATATCTATGGAGTGGAGTTTGCAAGTGAAAAGAAACTTTGTGTTTACAACAAGCTTGGTGAAGGACGGCTTTCACACACACTTATCTCTCAGAACTGAGCATGTGGAGAGACGTTCGTTCATCTAGCACAAAGGGAACGGTTTGCAGGAGAAAATTTACTCTGGTTTCTCAGTCTGTTTCCTAGTGCCGGTTTGAAGTTCCTGCAGTTTTCCCTGTAAAACAGAGTTGGAGCTAGTACCTCCCCATATATATGTATGGAGTGGAGTTTGCAACTGAAAGGAAACAATGTGTTCCCAACAAGCTAGGTGAAGGACGGCTTTCACACACACTTCTCTCTCAGAACTGAGCATGTGGAGAGACGTTCGTTCATCTAGCACAAAGGGAACGTGTTGCAGGAGAAACTTTTACTCTGGTTTCTCAGTCTGTTTCCTAGTGCCAGTTTGAAGTTCCTGCAGTTTTCACTGTAAAACCGAGTTGGATCTTGTACCTCCCCATATATATGTATGGAGAGGATTTTGCAACTTAAAAGAAACTTTGTTTTCCCAACAAGCTAGGTGAAGGACGGATTTCACACACACTTATCTCTCAGAACTGAGCATGTGGAGAGACGTTCGTTCATCCAGAACAAAGGGAACGGGTTGCAGGAGAAAGTTTTACTCTGGTATCTCAGTCTGTTTCCTAGTGCCGGTTTGAAGTTCCTGCAGATTTCACTGTAAAACCGACTTGGAGCTAGTACCTCCCCATAAATATGTATGAAGTGGAGTTTGCAACTGAAAATAAATTTTGTGTTCCCAACAAGATGGGTGAAGAACGGCTTTCACACACACTTATCTCTCAGAACTGAGCATGTGGAGAGACGTTCGTTCATCTAGCACAAAGGGAACGGGTTGCAGGAGAAACTTTTACTCTGGTTTCTGAGTCTGTTTCCTAGTGCCGGTTTGAAACTCCTGCAGTTTTCACTGTAAAACCGAGTTGGAGCTAGTACCTCCCCATATATATGTATGGAGTGGAGTTTGCAACTGAAAAGAAACTATGTGTTCCCAACAAGCTAGGTGAAGGACGGCTTTCACACACACTTCTCTCTCAGAACTGAGCATGTGGAGAGACGTTCGTTCATCTAGCACAAAGGGAACGGGTTGCAGGAGAAACTTTTACTCTGGTTTCTCAGTTTGTTTCCTAGTGTCGGTTTGAAGTTCCTGCAGTTTTCACTGTAAAAACGAGTTGGAGCTAGTACCACCACATATATATGTAAGGAGTTTAGTTTGCAAGTGAAAAAAACTATGTGTTCCCAACAAGCTAGGTGAAGGTGGGCTTTCACACACACTTCTCTCTCAGAACTGAGCATGTGGAGAGACGTTCGTTCATCTAGCACAAAGGGAACTGGTTGCAGGAGAAATTTTACTCTGGTTTCTCAGTCTGTTTCCTAGTGCCGGTTTGAAGTTCCAGCAGTTTTCACTGTAAAACCGAGTTGGAGCTAGTACCTCCCCATATATATGTATGGAGTGGAGTTTGCAATTGAAAAGAAACTTTGTGTCCCAACAAGCTAGGTGAAAGACGGCTTTCACACACACATATCTCTCACAACTGAGCATGTGGAGAGACGTTCGTTCATCTAGCAAAAAGGGAACGTGTTCCGGGAGAAACTGTTACTCTGGTTCCTCAGTCTGTTTCCTAGTGCCGGTTTGAAGTTCCTACAGTTTACACTGTAAAACCGAGTTGGAGCTAGTACCTCCCCTTTTATATGTATGGAGTGGAGTTTGCAACTGAAAAGAAACTATGTGTTCCCAACAAGCTAGGTGAAGGACGGCTTTCACACACACTTATCTCTCAGAACTGAGCATGTGGAGAGACATTCGTTCATCTAACACAAAGGGAACGGGTTGCAGGAGAAACTTTTTCTCTGGTTTCTCAGTCTGTTTCCTAGTGCTGGGTTGAAGTTCCTGCAGTTTTCACTGTAAAACCGAGTTGTAGCTAGTACCTCCCCATATATATGTATGGAGTGGAGTTTGCAACTGAAAAGAAACTTTGTGTTCCCAACAAGCTAGGTGAAGGACGGCTTTCACACACACTTATCTCTCAGAACTGAGCATAAGGAGAGACGTTCTTTCATCCAGAACAAAGGGAACGAGTTGCAGGAGAAAGTTTTACTCTGGTTTCTCAGTCTGTTTCCTTGTGCCGGTTTGAAGTTCCTGCAGTTTTCACTGTAAAACTGAGTTGGAGCTAGTACCGCCCCATATATATCTATGGAGTGGAGTTTGCAAGTGAAAAGAAACTTTGTGTTTACAACAAGCTTGGTGAAGGACGGCTTTCACACACACTTATCTCTCAGAACTGAGCATGTGGAGAGACGTTCGTTCATCTAGCACAAAGGGAACGGTTTGCAGGAGAAAATTTACTCTGGTTTCTCAGTCTGTTTCCTAGTGCCGGTTTGAAGTTCCTGCAGTTTTCCCTGTAAAACAGAGTTGGAGCTAGTACCTCCCCATATATATGTATGGAGTGGAGTTTGCAACTGAAAGGAAACAATGTGTTCCCAACAAGCTAGGTGAAGGACGGCTTTCACACACACTTCTCTCTCAGAACTGAGCATGTGGAGAGACGTTCGTTCATCTAGCACAAAGGGAACGTGTTGCAGGAGAAACTTTTACTCTGGTTTCTCAGTCTGTTTCCTAGTGCCAGTTTGAAGTTCCTGCAGTTTTCACTGTAAAACCGAGTTGGATCTTGTACCTCCCCATATATATGTATGGAGAGGATTTTGCAACTTAAAAGAAACTTTGTTTTCCCAACAAGCTAGGTGAAGGACGGTTTTCACACACACTTATCTCTCAGAACTGAGCATGTGGAGAGACGTTCGTTCATCCAGAACAAAGGGAACGGGTTGCAGGAGAAAGTTTTACTCTGGTATCTCAGTCTGTTTCCTAGTGCCGGTTTGAAGTTCCTGCAGATTTCACTGTAAAACCGACTTGGAGCTAGTACCTCCCCATAAATATGTATGAAGTGGAGTTTGCAACTGAAAATAAATTTTGTGTTCCCAACAAGATGGGTGAAGAACGGCTTTCACACACACTTATCTCTCAGAACTGAGCATGTGGAGAGACGTTCGTTCATCTAGCACAAAGGGAACGGTTTGCAGGAGAAACTTTTACTCTGGTTTCTGAGTCTGTTTCCTAGTGCCGGTTTGAAACTCCTGCAGTTTTCACTGTAAAACCGAGTTGGAGCTAGTACCTCCCCATATATATGTATGGAGTGGAGTTTGCAACTGAAAAGAAACTATGTGTTCCCAACAAGCTAGGTGAAGGACGGCTTTCACACACACTTCTCTCTCAGAACTGAGCATGTGGAGAGACGTTCGTTCATCTAGCACAAAGGGAACGGGTTGCAGGAGAAACTTTTACTCTGGTTTCTCAGTTTGTTTCCTAGTGTCGGTTTGAAGTTCCTGCAGTTTTAACTGTAAAAACGAGTTGGAGCTAGTACCACCACATATATATGTAAGGAGTTTAGTTTGCAAGTGAAAAAAACTATGTGTTCCCAACAAGCTAGGTGAAGGTCGGCTTTCACACACACTTCTCTCTCAGAACTGAGCATGTGGAGAGACGTTCGTTCATCTAGCACAAAGGGAACTGGTTGCAGGAGAAATTTTACTCTGGTTTCTCAGTCTGTTTCCTAGTGCCGGTTTGAAGTTATAGCAGTTTTCACTGTAAAACCCAGTTGAAGCTAATACCCCCCATATAAATATATGGAGTGGAGTTAGCAAGTGAAAAGAAACTTTGTGTTCCCAACGAGCTAGGTGAACGACGGCTTTCACACACACTTATCTCTCAGAATTGAGCATGTGGAGAGAAGTTCGTTCATCTAGCACAAATGGAACGGTTTGCAGGAGAAACTTTTACTCTGGTTTCTCAGTCTGTTTCCTAGTGCCGGTTTGAAGTTCCTGCAGTTTTCCCTGTAAAACCGAGTTGGAGCTAGTACCTCCCCATATATATGTATGGAGTGGAGTTTGCAACTGAAAAGAAACTTTTTGTTCCCAACAAGCTAGGTGAAGGTCGGCTTTCACACACACTTATCTCTCAGAACTGAGCATGTGGAGATACGTTCGTTCATCTAGCACAAAGGGAACGGTTTGCAGGAGAAACTTTTACTCTGGTTTCTCAGTCTGTTTCCTAGTTCCGGTTTGAAGTTCCTGCAGTTTTCACTGTAAAACCGATTTGGAGCTAGTACCTCCCCATATATATATATATGGAGTGGAGTTTGCAACTGAAAAGAAACTTTGTGTTCCCAACAAGCTAGGTGAAGGACGGCTTTCACACACACTTATCTCTCAGAACTGAGCATGTGGAGAGACGTTCGTTCATCTAGCACAAAGGGAACGGTTTGCAGGAGAAACTTTTACTCTGGTTTCTCAGTCTCTTTCCTACTGTCGGTTTGAAGTTCCTGCAGTTTTCACTGTAAAAACGAGTTGGAGCTAATGCCACCCCATATATATGTATGGAGTTTAGTTTGCAACTGAAAAGAAACTATGTGTTCCCAACAAGCTAGTTGAAGTTCGGCTTTCACACACAGTTCTCTCTCAGAACTGAGCATGTGGAGAGACGTTCGTTCATCTAGCACAAAGGGAACGTGTTGCAGGAGAAACTTTTACTCTGGTTTCTCAGTCTGTTTCCTAGTGCCGGTTTGAAATTCCTGCAGTTTTCACTGTAAAACAGAGTTGGAGCTAGTATCTCCCCATATATATGTATGGAGTGGACTTTGCAACTGAAAAGAAACTTTGTGTTCCCAACAAGCTAGGTGAAGGACGGCTTTCACACACACTTATCTCTCAGAACTGAGCATGTGGAGAGACGTTCGTTCATCCAGAACAAATGGAACGGGTTTCAGGAGAAAGTTTCATTCTGGTATCTCAGTCTGTTTCCTAGTGCCGGTTTGAAGTTCCTGCAGATTTCACTGTAAAACCGACTTGGAGCTAGTACCTCCCCATATATATGAATGGAGTGGAGTTTGCAAGTGAAAAGAAACTTTGTGTTCCCAACAAGCTTGGTAAAAGACGGCTTTCACACACACTTATCTCTCAGAACTGAGCATGAGGAGAGACATTCGTTCATCTAGCACAAAGGGAACGGGTTGCTGGAGAAACTTTTACTCTGGTTTCTCAGTCTGTTTCCTAGTGCCGGTTTGAAGTTCCTGCAGTTTTCACTGTAAAACCGAGTTGGAGCTAGTACCTCCCCATATATATGTATGGAGTGGAGTTTGCAAGTGAAAAGAAACTTTGTGTTCCCAACAAGCTTGTTGGAGGACGGCTTTCACACACACTTATCTCTCAGATCTGAGCATGTGGAGAGACGTTCGTTCATCTAGCACACAGGGAACGTTTTGCAGGAGAAACTTTTACTCTGGTTTCTCAGTCTGTTTCCTAGTGCTGGTTTGAAATTCCTGCAGTTTTCACTGTAAAACCGAGTTGGACCTAGTACCTCCCCATATATATGTATGGAGTGGAGTTTGCAACTGAAAACAAACTATGTGTTCCCAACAAGCTATGTGAAGGACAGCTTTCATACACACTTATCTCTCAGAAGTGAGCATGTGGAGAGACGTTCGTTCATCTAGAACAAAGGGAACGGTTTGCAGGAGAAAGTTTTACTCTGGTTTCTCAGTCTGTTTCCTAGTGCCGGTTTGAAGTTCCTGCAGTTTTCACTGTAAAACCGAGTTGGAGCTAGAACCTCCCCATATATATGTATGGATTGGAGTTTGCAACTGAAAAGAAACTTTGTGTTCCCAACAAGCTAGGTGAAGGACGGCTTTCACACACACATATCTCTCAGAACTGAGCATGGGGAGAGATGTTCGTTCATCTAGCACAAATGGAACAGTTTGCAGGTGAAACTTTTACTCTGGTTTCTCAGTTTGTTTCCTAGTGTCGGTTTGAAGTTCCTGCAGTTTTCACTGTAAAAACGAGTTGGAGCTATTACCACCCCATATATATGTATGGAGTTTAGTTTGCAAGTGAAAAGAAACTATGTGTTCCCAACAAGCTAGGTGAAGGTCGGCTTTCACACACACATCTCTCTCAGAACTGAGCATGTGGAGAGACGTTCGTTCATCTAGCACAAAGGGAACGTGTTGCAGGAGAAACTTTTACTCTGGTTTCTCAGTCTGTTTCCTAGTGCCGGTTTGAAATTCCTGCAGTTTTCACTGTAAAACAGAGTTGGAGCTAGTATCTCCCCATATATATGTATGGAGTGGAGTTTGCAACTGAAAAGAAACTTTGTGTTCCCAACAAGCTAGGTGAAGGACGGCTTTCACACACACATATCTCTCAGAACTGAGCATGTGGAGAGACGTTCGTTCATCCAGAACAAATGGAACGGGTTTCAGGAGAAAGTTTCATTCTGGTATCTCAGTCTGTTTCCTAGTGCCGGTTTGAAGTTCCTGCAGATTTCACTGTAAACCGACTTGGAGCTAGTACCTCCCCATATATATGAATGGAGTGGAGTTTGCAAGTGAAAAGAAACTTTGTGTTCCCAACAAGCTTGGTAAAAGACGGCTTTCACACACACTTATCTCTCAGAACTGAGCATGTGGAGAGACATTCGTTCATCTAGCACAAAGGGAACGGGTTGCTGGAGAAAATTTTACTCTGGTTTCTCAGTCTGTTTCCTAGTGCCGGTTTGAAGTTCCTGCAGTTTTCACTGTAAAACCGAGTTGGAGATAGTACCTCCCCATATATATGTATGGAGTGGAGTTTGCAAGTGAAAAGAAACTTTGTGTTCCCAACAAGCTTGTTGGAGGACGGCTTTCACACACACTTATCTCTCAGAACTGAGCATTTGGAGAGACGTTCGTTCATCTAGCACACAGGGAACGGTTTGCAGGAGAAACTTTTACTCTGGTTTCTCAGTCTGTTTCCTAGTGCTGGTTTGAAATTCCTGCAGTTTCACTGTAAAACCGAGTTGGAGCTAGTACCTCCGCATATATATGTATGGAGTGGAGTTTGCAACTGAAAACAAACTATGTGTTCCCAACAAGCTATGTGAAGGACAGCTTTCACACACACTTATCTCTCAGAAGTGAGCATGTGGAGAGACTTTCGTTCATCTAGAACAAAGGGAACGGTTTGCAGGAGAAAGTTTTACTCTGGTTTCTCAGTCTGTTTCCTAGTGCCGGTTTGATGTTCCTGCAGTTTTCACTGTAAAACCGAGTTGGAGCTAGTACCTCCCCATATATATGTATGGATTGGAGTTTGCAACTGAAAAGAAACTTTGTGTTCCCAACAAGCTAGGTGAAGGACGGCTTTCACACACACATATCTCTCAGAACTGAGCATGTGGAGAGAAGTTCGTTCATCTAGCAAAAATGGAACGGTTTGCAGGAGAAACTTTTACTCTGGTTTCTCAGTCTGTTTCCTAGTGCCGGTTTGAAGTTCCTGCAGTTTTCACTGTAAAACCGAGTTGGAGCTAGTACCTCCCCATATATATGTATGGAGTGGAGTTTGCAACTGAAAAGAAACTTTGTGTTCCCAACAAGATAGGTGAAGGACGGCTTTCACACACACATATCTCTCAGAACTGAGCATGTGGAGAGACGTTCGTTCATCTAGCACAAAGGGAACGGGTTGCAGGAGAAACTTTTACTCTGGTTTCTCAGTCTGTTTCCTAGTGTCGGTTTGAAGTTCCCGCAGTTTTCAGTGTAAAAACGAGTTGGAGCTAGTACTACCCCATATATATGTATGGAGTTTAGTTTGCAAGTGAAAAGAAACTATGTGTTCCCAACAAGCTAGGTGAAGTTCGGCTTTCACACACACTTCTCTCTCAGAACTGAGCATGTGGAGAGACGTTCGTTCATCTAGCACAAAGGGAACGGTATGCAGGAGAAACTTTTACTCTGGTATCTCAGTCTGTTTCCTAGTGCCGGTTTGAAGTTCCAGCAGTTTTCACTGTAAAACCGAGTTGGAGCTAGTACCTCCCCATATATATGTATGGAGTGGAGTTTGCAAGTGAAAAGAAACTTTGTTTTCCCAACAAACTAGGTGAAGGACGGCTTTCACACACACTTATCTCTCAGAACTGAGCATGTGGAGAGACGTTCGTTCATCCAGAACAAAGGGAACGGGTTGCAGAAGAAAGTTTTACTCTGGTATCTCAGTCTGTTTCCTAGTGCCGGTTTGAAGTTCCTGCAGATTTCACTGTAAAACCGACTTGGAGCTAGTACCTCCCCATAAATATGTAAGAAGTGGAGTTTGCAACTGAAAAGAAATTTTGTGTTCCCAACAAGCTTGGTGAAAACGGCTTTCACACACACTTATCTCTCAGAACTGAGCATGTGGAGAGACGTTCGTTCATCTAGCACAAAGGGAACGGGTTGCAGGAGAAACTTTTACTCTGGTTTCTCAGTCTGTTTCCTAGTACCGGTTTGAAAGTCCTGCAGTTTTCACTGTAAAACCGAGTTGGAGCTAGTACCTCCCCATATATATGTATGGAGTGGAGTTTGCAACTGAAAAGAAACTATGTGTTCCCAACAAGCTAGGTGAAGGACGGCTTTCACACACAATTCTCTCTCAGAACTGAGCATGTGGAGAGACGTTCGTTCATCTAGCACAAATGGAACGGGTTGCAGGAGAAACTTTTTCTCTGGTTTCTCAGTTTGTTTCCTAGTGTCGGTTTGAAGTTCCTGCAGTTTTCACTGTAAAAACGAGTTGGAGCTAGTACCACCCCATATATATGTAAGGAGTTTTGTTTGCAAGTGAAAAAAACTATGTGTTCCCAACAAGCTAGGTGAAGGTCGGCTTTCACACACACTTCTCTCTCAGAACTGAGCATGTGGAGAGACGTTCGTTCATCTAGCACAAAGGGAACGGGTTGCAGGAGAAATTTTACTCTGGTTTCTCAGTCTGTTTCCTAGTGCCGGTTTGAAGTTCCTGCAGTTTTCACTGTAAAACCGAGTTGGAGCTCGTACCTCCCCATATATATGTATGGAGTGGAGTTTGCAACTGAAAAGAAACTTTGTGTTCCCAACAAGCTAGGTGAAGGACGGCTTTCACACACACTTATCTCTCAGAAATGAGCATGTGGAGAGACGTTCGTTCATCTAGCACAAAGGGAACGTTTTGCAGGAGAAACTTTTACTCTGGTTTCTCAGTCTGTTTCCTAGTTCCGGTTTGAATTTCCTGCAGTTTTCACTGTAAAACAGAGTTGGAGCTCGTACCCCTCCATATATATGTATGGAGTGGAGTTTGCAACTGAAAAGAAACTTTGTGTTCCCATCAAGCTAGGTGAAGAACGGCTTTCACACACACTTATCTCTCAGAACTGAGCATGTGGAGAGACGTTCGTTCATCTAGCACAAAGGGAACGGTTTGCAGTGGAAACTTTTACTCTGGATTCTCAGTCTGTTTCCTAGTGCCGGTTTGAAGTTCCTGCAGTTTTCACTGTAAAACCGAGTTGGGGCTAGTACCTCCCCATATATATGTATGGAGTGGAGTTTGCAAGTGAAAAGAAACTTTGTGTTCCCAACAAGCTAGGTGAAGGACGGCTTTCACACACACTTATCTCTCAGAACTGATCATGTGGAGAGACGTTCTTTCATCTAGCACAAAGGGAACGGGTTGCAGGAGAAACTTTTACTCTGGTTTCTCAGTCTGTTTCCTAGTGCCGGTTTGAAGTTCCTGCAGTTTTCACTGTAAAAACGAGTTGCAGCTCCTACCTCCCCATATATATGTATGGAGTGTTGTTTGCAATGAAAAGAAACTTTGTGTTCCCAAAAATCTAGGTGAAAGACGGCTTTCACACACACTTATCTCTCAGAACTGAGCATGTGGAGAGACGTTCGTTCATCTAGCAAAAAGGGAACGTGTTTCGGGGGAAATTTTTACTCTGGTTTCTTAGTCTGTTTCCTAGTGCTGGTTTGAATTTCCTGCAGTTTTCACTGTAAAACCGAGTTGGAGCTCGTACCCCCCCATATATATGTATGGAGTGGAGTTTGCAACTGAAAAGAAACTTTGTGTTCCCATCAAGCTAGGTGAAGAACGGCTTTCACACACACTTATCTCTCAGAACTGAGTATGTGGAGAGACGTTCGTTCATCTAGCAGAAAGGGAACGGTTTGCAGGAGAGACTTTTACTCTGGATTCTCAGTCTGTTTCCTAGTGCCGGTTTGAATTTCCTGCAGTTTTCACTGTAAAACCGAGTTGGAGCTAGTACCTCCCCATATATATGTATGGAGTGTAGTTTGCAACTGAAAAGAAACTTTGTGTTCCCCACAAGCTAGATGAAGGACGGCTTTCACACACACTTATCTCTCAGAACTGAGCATGTGGAGAGACGTTCGTTCATCTAGCACAAAGGGAACGTGTTCCGGGAGAAACTTTTAATCTGGTTTCTCAGTCTGTTTCCTAGTGCCGGTTTGAAGATCCTGCAGTTTGCACTGTAAAACCGAGTTGGAGCTAGTACCTCCCCATATATATGTATGGAGTGGAGTTTGCAACTGAAAAGAAACTATGTGTTCCGAACAAGCTAGGTTAAAGACGGCTTTCACACACACTTATCTCTCAGATCTGAGCATGTGGAGAGACGTTCGTTCATATAGCACAAAGGGAAAGGGTTGCAGGAGAAACTTTTACTCTGCTTTCTCAGTCTGTTTCCTAGGGCCGGTTTGAAGTTCCTGCAGTTTTCACTGTAAAACCGAGTTGGAGCTAATACCCCCCATATAAATATATGGAGTGGAGTTAGCAAGTGAAAAGAAACTTTGTGTTCCCAACGAGCTATGTGAAGGACGGCTTTCACACACACTTATCTCTCAGAACTGAGCATGTGGAGAGAAGTTCGTTCATCTAGCACAAATGGAACGGTTTGCCGGAGAAACTTTTACTCTGGTTTTTCAGTCTGTTTCCTAGTGCCGGTTTGAAGTTCCTGCAGTTTTCACTGTAAAACCGAGTTTAGATAGTACCTCCCCATATATATGTATGGAGTGGAGTTTGCAAGTGAAAAGAAACTTTGTGTTCCCAACAAGCTAGGTGAAGGACGGCTTTCACACACACTTATCAATCAGAACTGAGCATGTGGAGAGACTTTCGTTCATCTAGCACAAAGGGAACGGGTTGCAGGAGAAACTTTTACTCTGGTTTCTCAGTCTGTTTCCTAGTGCCGGTTTGAAGTTCCTGCAGTTTTCACTGTAAAACCGAGTTGGAGCTAGTACCTCCCCATATATATATATGGAGTGCAGTTTGCAAATGAAAAGAAACTTGTTGTTCCCAACAAGCTAGGTGAAGGACGGCTTTCACACACACTTATCTCTCAGAACTGAGCATGTGGAGAGACGTTCGTTCATCTAGAACAAAGGGAAAGGGTTGCAGGAGAAAGTTTTACTCTGGTTTCTCAGTCTGTTTCCTAGTGCCGGTTTGAATTTCCTGCAGTTTTCACTGTAAAACCGAGTTGGAGCTAGTACCTCCCCATATATATGTATGGAGTGGTGTTGGCAACTGAAAAGAAACTTTGTGTTCCCAACAACCAAGGTGAAGGACGGCTTTCACACACACTTATCTCTGAGAACTGAGCATGTGGAGAGACGTTCCTTCATATAGCAAAAAGGGAACGGGTTGCAGGAGAAACATTTACTCTGCTTTCTCAGTCTGTTTCCTAGTGCCGGTTTGAAGTTCCTGCAGTTTTCACTGTAAAACCGAGTTGGAGCTAATACCCCCCATATAAATATATGGAGTGGAGTTAGCAAGTGAAAAGAAACTTTGTGTTCCCAAAGAGCTAGGTGAAGGACGGCTTTCACACACACTTATCTCTCAGAACTGAGCATGTGAAGAGAAGTTCTTTCATCTAGCACAAATGGAACGGTTTGCAGGAGAAACTTTTACTCTGGTTTCTCAGTCTGTTTCCTAGTGCCGGTTTGAAGTTCCTGTAGTTTTCACTGTAAAACCGAGTTTAGCTAGTACCTCCCCATATATATGTATGGAGTGGAGTTAGCAACTGAAAAGAAACTTTGTGTTCCCAACAAGCTAGGTGAAGGACGGCTTTCACACACACTTATCTCTCAGAACTGAGCATGTGGAGAGACGTTCGTTCATCTAGCCCAAAGGAACGGTTTGCAGGGGAAACTTTTACTCTGTTTTCTCAGTCTGTTTCCTAGTGCCGGTTTGAAGTTCCTGCAGTTTTCACTGTAAAACCGAGTTGGAGCTAGTACCTCCCCATATATATGTATGGAGAGGAGTTTGCAAGTGAAAAGAAACTTTGTGTTCCCAACAAGCTAGGTGAAGGACGGCATTCACACACACTTATCAATCAGAACTGAGCATGTGGAGAGACTTTCGTTCATCTAGCACAAAGGGAACGGGTTAAAGGAGACACTTTTACTCTGGTTTCTCAGTCTGTTTCCTAGTGCCGGTTTGAAGTTCCTGCAGTTTTCACTGTAAAACCGAGTTGGAGCTAGTACCTCCCCATATAAATGTATGGAGTGCAGTTTGCAAATGAAAAGAAACTTTGTGTTCCCAACAAGCTAGTTGAAGGACGGCTTTCACACACACTTATCTCTCAGATCTGAGCATGTGGAGAGACGTTCGTTCATCTAGAACAAATGGAAAGGGTTGCAGGAGAAAGTTTTACTCTGGTTTGTCAGTCTGTTTCCTAGTGCCGGTTTGAATTTCCTGCAGTTTTCACTGTAAAACCGAGTTGGAGCTAGTACCTCCCCATATATATGTATGGAGTGGACTTTGCAACTGAAAAGAATCTTTGTGTTCCCAACAAGCTAGGTGAAGGACGGCTTTCACACACACTTATCTCTCAGAACTGAGCATGTGGAGAGACGTTCGTTCATCTAGCACAAAGGAACGGGTTGCAGGAGAAACTATTACTCTGGTTTCTCAGTCTGTTTCCTAGTGCCGGTTTTAAGTTCCTGCAGTTTTCACTGTAAAACCGAGTTGGAGCTCGTACCACCCCATATATATGTATGGAGTGGAGTTTGCAACTGAAAAGAAACTTTGTGTTCCCATCAAGCTAGGTGAAGAACGGCTTTCACACACACTTATCTCTCAGAACTGAGCATGCGGAGAGACGTTCGTTCATCTAGCACAAAGGGAACGTGTTGCAGGAGAGACTTTTACTCTGGATTCTCAGTCTGTTTCCTAGTGCCGGTTTGAATTTCCTGCAGTTTTCACTGTAAAACCGAGTTGGAGCTAGTACCTCCCCATATATATGTATGGAGTGGTGTTGGCAAATGAAAATAACCTTTGTGTTCCCAACAACCAAGGTGAAGGACGGCTTTCACACACACTTATCTCTCAGAACTGAGCATGTGGAGAGACGTTCCTTCATATAGCACAAAGGGAACGGGTTGCAGGAGAAACTTTTACTCTGCTTTCTCAGTCTGTTTCCTAGTGCCGGTTTGAAGTTCCTGCAGTTTTCACTGTAAAACCGAGTTGGAGCTAATACCCCCCATATAAATATATGGAGTGGAGTTAGCAAGTGAAAAGAAACTTTGTGTTCCCAACGAGCTAGGTGAAGGACGGCTTTCACACACACTTATCTCTCAGAACTGAGCATGTGAAGAGAAGTTCTTTCATCTAGCACAAATGGAACGGTTTGCAGGAGAAACTTTTACTCTGGTTTCTCAGTCTGTTTCCTAGTGCCGGTTTGAAGTTCCTGTAATTTTCACTGTAAAACCGAGTTTAGCTAGTACCTCCCCATATATATGTATGGAGTGGAGTTTGCAACTGAAAAGAAACTTTGTTTTCCCAACGAGCTAGGTGAAGGACGGCTTTCACACACACTTATCTCTCAGAACTGAGCATGTGGAGAGACGTTCGTTCATCTAGCCCAAAGGAACGGTTTGCAGGGGAAACTTTTACTCTGGTTTCTCAGTCTGTTTCCTAGTGCCGGTTTGAAGTTCCTGCAGTTTTCACTGTAAAACCGAGTTGGAGCTAGTACCTCCCCATATATATGTATGGAGAGGAGTTTGCAAGTGAAAAGAAACTTTGTGTTCCCAACAAGCTAGGTGAAGGACGGCTTTCACACACACTTATCAATCAGAACTGAGCATGTGGAGAGACTTTCGTTCATCTAGCACAAAGGGAACGGGTTAAAGGAGACACTTTTACTCTGGTTTCTCAGTCTGTTTCCTAGTGCCGGTTTGAAGTTCCTGCAGTTTTCACTGTAAAACCGAGTTGGAGCTAGTACCTCCCCATATATATGTATGGAGTGCAGTTTGCAAATGAAAAGAAACTTTGTGTTCCCAACAAGCTAGTTGAAGGACGGCTTTCACACACACTTATCTCTCAGAACTGAGCATGTGGAGAGACGTTCGTTCATCTAGAACAAATGGAAAGGGTTGCAGGAGAAAGTTTTACTCTTGTTTCTCAGTCTGTTTCCTAGTGCCGGTTTGAATTTCCTGCAGTTTTCACTGTAAAACCGAGTTGGAGCTAGTACCTCTCCATATATATGTATGGAGTGGAGTTTGCAACTGAAAAGAAACTTTGTGTTCCCAACAAGCTAGGTGAAGGACGGCTTTCACACACACTTATCTCTCAGAACTGAGCATGTGGAGAGAATTTCGTTCATCTAGCACAAATGGAACGGTTTGCCGGAGAAACTTTTACTCTGGTTTCTCAGTCTGTTTCCTAGTGCCGGTTTGAAGTTCCTGCAGTTTTCACTGTAAAACCGAGTTTAGCTAGTACCTCCACATATATATGTATGGAGTGGGGTTTGCAACTGAAAAGAAACTTTGTGTTCCCAACAACCAAGGTGAAGGACGGCTTTCACACACACATATCTCTCAGAACTGAGCATGTGGAGAGACGTTCGTTCATCTAGCACAAAGGGAACTTGTTGCAGGAGAGACTTTTACTCTGGATTCTCAGTCTGTTTCCTAGTGCCGGTTTGAATTTCCTGCAGTTTTCACTGTAAAACCGAGTTGGAGCTCGTACCACCCCATATATATGTATGGAGTGGAGTTTGCAACTGAAAAGAAACTTTGTGTTCCCATCAAGCTAGGTGAAGAACGGCTTTCACACACACTTATCTCTCAGAACTGAGCATGTGGAGAGACGTTCGTTCATCTAGCACAAAGGGAACGTGTTGCAGGAGAGACTTTTACTCTGGATTCTCAGTCTGTTTCCTAGTGCCGGTTTGAATTTCCTGCAGTTTTCACTGTAAAACCGAGTTGGAGCTAGTACCTCCCCATATATATGTATGGAGTGGTGTTGGCAACTGAAAAGAACCTTTGTGTTCCCAACAACCAAGGTGAAGGACGGCTTTCACACACACTTATCTCTCAGAACTGAGCATGTGGAGAGACGTTCCTTCATATAGCACAAAGGGAACGGGTTGCAGGAGAAACTTTTACTCTGCTTTCTCAGTCTGTTTCCTAGTGCCGGTTTGAAGTTCCTGCAGTTTTCACTGTAAAACCGAGTTGGAGCTAATACCCCCCATATAAATATATGGAGTGGAGTTAGCAAGTGAAAAGAAACTTTGTGTTCCCAACGAGCTAGGTGAAGGACGGCTTTCACACACACTTATCTCTCAGAACTGAGCATGTGAAGAGAAGTTCTTTCATCTAGCACAAATGGAACGGTTTGCAGGAGAAACTTTTACTCTGGTTTCTCAGTCTGTTTCCTAGTGCCGGTTTGAAGTTCCTGTAGTTTTCACTGTAAAACCGAGTTTAGCTAGTACCTCCCCATATATATGTATGGAGTGGAGTTTGCAACTGAAAAGAAACTTTGTTTTCCCAACAAGCTAGGTGAAGGACGGCTTTCACACACACTTATCTCTCAGAACTGAGCATGTGGAGAGACGTTCGTTCATCTAGCCCAAAGGAACGGTTTGCAGGGGAAACTTTTACTCTGGTTTCTCAGTCTGTTTCCTAGTGCCGGTTTGAAGTTCCTGCAGTTTTCACTGTAAAACCGAGTTGGAGCTAGTACCTCCCCATATATATGTATGGAGAGGAGTTTGCAAGTGAAAAGAAACTTTGTGTTCCCAACAAGCTAGGTGAAGGACGGCTTTCACACACACTTATCAATCAGAACTGAGCATGTGGAGAGACTTTCGTTCATCTAGCACAAAGGGAACGGGTTAAAGGAGACACTTTTACTCTGGTTTCTCAGTCTGTTTCCTAGTGCCGGTTTGAAGTTCCTGCAGTTTTCACTGTAAAACCGAGTTGGAGCTAGTACCTCCCCATATATATGTATGGAGTGCAGTTTGCAAATGAAAAGAAACTTTTTGTTCCCAACAAGCTAGTTGAAGGACGGCTTTCACACACACTTATCTCTCAGAACTGAGCATGTGGAGAGACGTTCGTTCATCTAGAACAAATGGAAAGTGTTGCAGGAGAAAGTTTTACTCTGGTTTCTCAGTCTGTTTCCTAGTGCCGGTTTGAATTTCCTGCAGTTTTCACTGTAAAACCGAGTTGGAGCTAGTACCTCCCCATATATATGTATGGAGTGGAGTTTGCAACTGAAAAGAAACTATGTGTTCCGAACAAGCTAGGTTAAAGACGGCTTTCACACACACTTATCTCTCAGATCTGAGCATGTGGAGAGACGTTCGTTCATATAGCACAAAGGGAACGGGTTGCAGGAGAAACTTTTACTCTGCTTTCTCAGTCTGTTTCCTAGTGCCGGTTTGAAGTTCCTGCAGTTTTCACTGCAAAACCGAGTTGGAGCTAATACCCCCCATATAAATATATGGAGTGGAGTTAGCAAGTGAAAAGAAACTTTGTGTTCCCAACGAGATAGGTGAAGGACGGCTTTCACACACACTTATCTCTCAGAACTGAGCATGTGGAGAGAAGTTCGTTCATCTAGCACAAATGGAACGGTTTGCCGGAGAAACTTTTACTCTGGTTTCTCAGTCTGTTTCGTAGTGCCGGTTTGAAGTTCCTGCAGTTTTCACTGTAAAACCGAGATTAGCTAGTACCTCCCCATATATATGTATGGAGTGGAGTTTGCAACTGAAAAGAAACTTTGTTTTCCCAACAAGCTAGGTGAAGGACGGCTTTCACACACACTTATCTCTCAGAACTGAGCATGTGGAGAGACGTTCGTTCATCTAGCACAAAGGGAAAGGGTTGCAGGAGAAACTTTTACTCTGGTTTCTCAGTCTGTTTCCTAGTGCCGGTTTGAAGTTCCTGCAGTTTTCACTGTAAAACCGAGTTGGAGCTCGTACCCCTCCATATATATGTATGGAGTGGAGTTTGCAACTGAAAAGAAACTTTGTGTTCCCATCAAGCTAGGTCAAGAACGGCTTTCACACACACTTATCTCTCAGAACTGAGCATGTGGAGAGACGTTCGTTCATCTAGCACAAAGGGAACGGGTTGCAGTGGAAACTTTTACTCTGGATTCTCAGTCTGTTTCCTAGTGCCGGTTTGAAGTTCCTGCAGTTTTCACTGTAAAACAGAGTTGGAGCTAGTACCTCCCCATATATATGTATGGAGTGGAGTTTGCAAGTGAAAAGAAACTTTGTGTTCCCAACAAGCTAGGTGAAGGACGGCTTTCACACACACTTATCTCTCAGAACTGATCATGTGGAGAGACGTTCGTTCATCTAGCACAAAGGGAACGGGTTCCGGGAGAAACTTTTACTCTGGTTTCTCAGTCTGTTTCCTAGTGCCGGTTTGAAGATCCTGCAGTTTTCACTGTAAAACCGATTTGGAGCTAGTACCACCCCATATATATGTATGGAGTGGAGTTTGCAACTGAAAAGAAACTATGTGTTCCGAACAAGCTAGGTTAAAAACGGCTTTCACACACACTTATCTCTCAGATCTGAGCATGTGGAGAGACGTTCGTTCATATAGCACAAAGGGAACGGTTTGCAGGAGAAACTTTTACTCTGCTTTCTCAGTCTGTTTCCTAGTGCCGGTTTGAAGTTCCTGCAGTTTTCACTGTAAAACCGTGTTGGAGCTAATACCCCCCATATAAATATATGGAGTGGAGTTAGCAAGTGAAAAGAAACTTTGTGTTCCCAACGAGCTAGGTGAAGGACGGCTTTCACACACACTTATCTCTCAGAACTGAGCATGTGCAGAGAAGTTCGTTCATCTAGCACAAATGGAACGGTTTGCCGGAGAAACTTTTACTCTGGTTTCTCAGTCTGTTTCGTAGTGCCGGTTTGAAGTTCCTGCAGTTTTCACTGTAAAACCGAGTTGGGGCTAGTACCTCCCCATATATATGTATGGAGTGGAGTTTGCAAGTGAAAAGAAACTTTGTGTTCCCAACAAGCTAGGTGAAGTACGGCTTTCACACACACTTATCTCTCAGAACTGATCATGTGGAGAGACGTTCGTTCATCTAGCACAAAGGGAACGGGTTGCAGGAGAAACTTTTACTCTGGTTTCTCAGTCTGTTTCCTAGTGCCGGTTTGAAGTTCCTGCAGTTTTCACTGTAAAAACGAGTTGGAGCTCCTTCCTCCCCATATATATGTATGGAGTGTTGTTTGCAATGAAAAGAAACTTTGTGTTCCCAACAATCTAGGTGAAAGACGGCTTTCACACACACTTATCTCTCAGAACTGAGCATGTGGAGAGACGTTCGTTCATCTAGCAAAAAGGGAACGTGTTTCGGGGGAAACTTTTACTCTGGTTTCTTAGTCTGTTTCCTAGTGCTGGTTTGAATTTCCTGCAGTTTTCACTGTAAAACCGAGTTGGAACTCGTACCCCCCCATATATATGTATGGAGTGGAGTTTGCAACTGAAAAGAAACTTTGTGTTCCCATCAAGCTAGGTGAAGAACGGCTTTCACACACACTTACCTCTCAGAATTGAGCATGTGGAGAGACGTTCGTTCATCTAGCAGAAAGGGAACGGTTTGCAGGAGAGACTTTTACTCTGGATTCTCAGTCTGTTTCCTAATGCCGGTTTGAATTTCCTGCAGTTTTCACTGTAAAACCGAGTTGGAGCTAGTACCTCCCCATATATATGTATGGAGTGGAGTTTGCAACTGAAAAGAAACTTTGTGTTCCCCACAAGCTAGATGAAGGACGGCTTTCACACACACTTATCTCTCAGAACTGAGCATGTGGAGAGACGTTCGTTCATCTAGCACAAAGGGAACGTGTTCCGGGAGAAACTTTTACTCTGGTTTCTCAGTCTGTTTCCTAGTGCCGGTTTGAAGATCCTGCAGTTTTCACTGTAAAACCGAGTTGGAGCTAGTACCTCCCCATATATATGTATGGAGTGGAGTTTGCAACTGAAAAGAAACTATGTGTTCCGAACAAGCTAGGTTAAAGACGGCTTTCACACACACTTATCTCTCAGAACTGAGCATGTGGAGAGACGTTCGTTCATATAGCACAAGGGAACGGGTTGCAGGAGAAACTTTTACTCTGCTTTCTCAGTCTGTTTCCTAGTGCCGGTTTGAAGTTCCTGCAGTTTTCACTGTAAAACCGAGTTGGAGCTAATACCCCCCATATAAATATATGGAGTGGAGTTAGCAAGTGAAAAGAAACTTTGTGTTCCCAACGAGCTAGGTGAAGGACGGCTTTCACACACACTTATCTCTCAGAACTGAGCATGTGGAGAGAAGTTCGTTCATCTAGCACAAATGGAACGGTTTGCCGGAGAAACTTTTACTCTGGATTCTCAGTCTGTTTCCTAGTGCCGGTTTGAAGTTCCTGCAGTTTTCACTGTAAAACCGAGTTTAGCTAGTACCTCCCCATATATATGTATGGAGTGGAGTTTGCAACTGAAAAGAAACTTTGTTTTCCCAACAAGCTAGTTGAAGCACGGCTTTCACACACACTTATCTCTCAGAACTGAGCATGTGGAGAGACGTTAGTTCATCTAGCACAAAGGGAACGGTTTGCAGGGGAAACTTTTACTCTGGTTTCTCAGTCTGTTTCCTAGTGCCGGTTTGATGTTCCTGCAGTTTTCACTGTAAAACCGAGTTGGAGCTAGTACCTCCCCATATATATGTATGGAGTGGAGTTTGCAAGTGAAAAGAAACTTTGTGTTCCCAACAAGCTAGGTGAAGGACGGCTTTCACACACACTTATCAATCAGAACTGAGCATGTGGAGAGACTTTCGTTCATCTAGCACAAAGGGAACGGGTTGCAGGAGAAACTTTTACTCTGGTTTCTCAGTCTGTTTCCTAGTGCCGGTTTGAAGTTCCTGCAGTTTTCACTGTAAAACCGAGTTGGAGCTAGTACCTCCCCATATATATGTATGGAGTGCAGTTTGCAAATGAAAAGAAACTTGTTGTTCCCAACAAGCTAGGTGAAGGACGGCTTTCACACACACTTATCTCTCAGAACTGAGCATGTGGAGAGACGTTCGTTCATCTAGAACAAAGGGAAAGGGTTGCAGGAGAAAGTTTTACTCTGGTTTCTCAGTCTGTTTCCTAGTGCCGGTTTGAATTTCCTGCAGTTTTCACTGTAAAACCGAGTTGGAGCTAGTACCTCCCCATATATATGTATGGAGTGGAGTTTGCAACTGAAAAGAAAATTTGTGTTCCCAACAAGCTAGGGGAAGGACGGCTTTCACACACACTTATCTCTCAGAACTGAGCATGTGGAGAGACGTTCGTTCATCTAGCACAAAGGGAACGGGTTGCAGGAAAAACTATTACTCTGGTTTCTCAGTCTGTTTCCTAGTGCCGGTTTGAAGTTCCTGCAGTTTTCACTGTAAAACCGAGTTGGAGCTCGTACCCCCCCATATATATGTATGGAGTGGTGTTGGCAACTGAAAAGAAACTTTGTGTTCCCAACAACCAAGGTGAAGGACGGCTTTCACACACACTTATCTCTCAGAACTGAGCATGTGGAGAGACGTTCGTTCATATAGCACAAGGGAACGGGTTGCAGGAGAAACTTTTACTCTGGTTTCTCAGTCTGTTTCCTAGTGCCGGTTTGAAGTTAATGCAGTTTGCACTGTAAAACCGAGTTGAAGCTAGTACCTCCCCATATATATGTATGGAGTGGAGTTTGCAACTGAAAAGAAACTATGTGTTCCCTACAAGCTAGTTGAAGGACGGCTTTCACACACACTTATCTCTCAGAACTGAGCATGTGGAGAGACTTTCGTTCATCTAGCACAAATGGAACGGGTTGCAGGAGAAACTATTACTCTGGTTTCTCAGTCTGTTTCCTAGTGCCGTTTTGAAGTTCCTGCAGTTTTCACTGTAAAACAGAGTTGGAGCTAGTACCTCCTCATATATATGTATGGAGTGGAGTTTGCAACTGAAAAGAAACTTTGTGTTCCCAACAAGCTAGGTGAAGGACAGCTTTCACACACACTTATCTCTCAGAACTTAACATGTGGAGAGACGTTCGTTCATCTAGAACAAAGGGAAAGTGTTGCAGGAGAAAGTTTTACTCTGGTTTCTCAGTCTGTTTCCTAGTGCCGGTTTAAAGTTCCTGCAGATTTCACTGTAAAACCGAGTTGGAGCTACTATCTCCCCATATATATGTATGGAGTGGTGTTTGCAAGTGAAAAGAAACTTTGTGTTCCCAACCAGCTAGGTGAAATACGGCTTTCACATACACTTATCTCTCAGAACTGAGCATGTGGAGAGACGTTCGTTCATCTAGCGCAAAGGGAACGTGTTTCGGGAGAAACTTTTACTCTGGTTTCTCAGTCTTTTTCCTAGTGCCGGTTTGAAGTTCCTGCAGTTTGCACTGTAAAACCGAGTTATAGCTAGTACCTCCCCGTATATATGTATGGAGTGGAGTTTGCAACTGAAAAGAAACTATGTGTTCCCAACAAGCTATTAGAAGGACGGCTTTCACACACACATAACTCTGAGAACTGAGCATGTGGAGAGACGTTCGTTCATCTAGCACAAAGGGAACTGGTTGCAGGAGAAACTTTTACTCTGGTTTCTCAGTCTGTTTCCTAGTGCCGTTTTGAAGTTCCTGCAGTTTTCACTGTAAAACCGAGTTGGATCTAGTACTACCCATATATATGTATGGTGTGGAGTTTGCAATTGAAAAGAAACTTTGTGTTCCCAACAAGCTAGGTGAAAGACGGCTTTCACACACACTTATCTCTCAGAACTGAGCATGTGGAGAGACGTTCGTTCATCTAGCAAAAAGGGAACGTGTTCCGGGAGAAAATGTTACTCTGGTTCCTCAGTCTGTTTCCTAGTGCCGGTTTGAAGTTCCTGCAGTTTTCACTGTAAAACCGAGTTGGAGCTAGAACCTCCCCATATATATTTATGGAGTGGAGTTTGCAAGTGATAAGAAACTATGTGTTCCCAACAAGCTAGGTGAAGGACGGCTTTCACACACACTTATCTCTCAGAACTGAGCATGTGGAGAGACATTCGTTCATCTAGCACAAAGGGAACGGGTTGCAGGAGAAAATTTTTCTCTGGTTTCTCAGTCTGTTTCCTAGTGCTGGGTTGAAGTTCCTGCAGTTTTCACTGTAAAACCGAGTTGCGGCTAGTACCTTCCCGTATATATTTATGGAGTGGAGTTTGCAACTGAAAAGAAACTTTGTGTTCCCAACAAGCTAGGTGAAGGACGGCTTTCACACACACTTTTCTCTCAGAACTGAGCATGTGGAGAGACGTTCTTTCATCCAGAACAAAGGGAACGGGTTGCAGGAGAAAGTTTTACTCTGGTTTCTCAGTCTGTTTCCTAGTGCCGGTTTGAAGTTCCTGCAGATTTCACTGTAAAACGGACTTGGGGCTAGTACCTCCCCATATATATGTATGGAGTGGAGTTTGCAACTGAAAAGAAACTTTGTGTTCCCAACATGCTAGGTGAAAGGCGGCTTTCACACACATTTATCTCTCAGAACTGAGCATGTGGAGAGACATTCGTTCATCTAGCACAAAGGGAACGGGTTGCAGGAGAAAATTTTACTCTGGTTTCTCAGTCTGTTTCCTAGTGCCGGTTTGAAGTTCCTGCATTTTTCACTGTAAAACCAAGTTGGAGCTAGAACCGCCCCATATATACATATGGAGTGGAGTTTGCAAGTGAAAAGGAACTTTGTGTTTACAACAAGCTTGGTGAAGGACGGCTTTCACACACACTTATCTCTCAGAACTGAGCATGTGGAGAGACGTTCGTTCATCTAACACAAAGGGAACGTTTTTCGGGAGAAACTTTTACTCTGGTTTCTCAGTCTGTTGCTTAGTGCCGTTTTGAAGTTCCTGCAGTTTTCACTGTAAAACCGAGTTGGAGCTAGTACCTCCCCATATATATGTATGGAGTGGAGTTTGCAATTGAAAAGAAACTTTGTGTCCCAACAAGCTAGGTGAAAGACGGCTTTCACACACACTTATCTCTCAGAACTGAGCATGTGGAGAGACGTTCGTTCATCTAGCAAAAAGGGAACGTGTTCCGGGAGAAACTGTTACTCTGGTTCCTCAGTCTGTTTCCTAGTGCCGGTTTGAAGTTCCTACAGTTTACACTGTAAAACCGAGTTGGAGCTAGTACCTCCCCTTTTATATGTATGGAGTGGAGTTTGCAACTGAAAAGAAACTATGTGTTCCCAACAAGCTAGGTGAAGCACGGCTTTCACACACAATTATCTCTCAGAACTGAGCATGTGGAGAGACATTCGTTCATCTAACACAAAGGGAACGGGTTGCAGGAGAAACTTTTTCTCTGGTTTCTCAGTCTGTTTCCTTGTGCTGGGTTGAAGTTCCTGCAGTTTTCACTGTAAAACCGAGTTGTAGCTAGTACCTCCCCATATATATGTATGGAGTGGAGTTTGCAACTGAAAAGAAACTTTGTGTTCCCAACAAGCTAGGTGAAGGACGGCTTTCACACACACTTATCTCTCAGAACTGAGCATAAGGAGAGACGTTCTTTCATCCAGAACAAAGGGAACGAGTTGCAGGAGAAAGTTTTACTCTGGTTTCTCAGTCTGTTTCCTTGTGCCGGTTTGAAGTTCCTGCAGTTTTCACTGTAAAACTGAGTTGGAGCTAGTACCGCCCCATATATATCTATGGAGTGGAGTTTGCAAGTGAAAAGAAACTTTGTGTTTACAACAAGCTTGGTGAAGGACGGCTTTCACACACACTTATCTCTCAGAACTGAGCATGTGGAGAGACGTTCGTTCATCTAGCACAAAGGGAACGGTTTGCAGGAGAAAATTTACTCTGGTTTCTCAGTCTGTTTCCTAGTGCCGGTTTGAAGTTCCTGCAGTTTTCCCTGTAAAACAGAGTTGGAGCTAGTACCTCCCCATATATATGTATGGAGTGGAGTTTGCAACTGAAAGGAAACAATGTGTTCCCAACAAGCTAGGTGAAGGACGGCTTTCACACACACTTCTCTCTCAGAACTGAGCATGTGGAGAGACGTTCGTTCATCTAGCACAAAGGGAACGTGTTGCAGGAGAAACTTTTACTCCGGTTTCTCAGTCTGTTTCCTACTGCCGGTTTGAAGTTCCTGCAGTTTTCACTGTAAAACCGAGTTGGATCTTGTACCTCCCCATATATATGTATGGAGAGGAATTTGCAACTTAAAAGAAACTTTGTTTTCCCAACAAGCTAGGTGAAGGACGGATTTCACACACACTTATCTCTCAGAACTGAGCATGTGGAGAGACGTTCGTTCATCCAGAACAAAGGGAACGGGTTGCAGGAGAAAGTTTTACTCTGGTATCTCAGTCTGTTTCCTAGTGCCGGTTTGAAGTTCCTGCAGATTTCACTGTAAAACCGACTTGGAGCTAGTACCTCCCCATAAATATGTATGAAGTGGAGTTTGCAACTGAAAAGAAATTTTGTGTTCCCAACAAGATGGGTGAAGAACGGCTTTCACACACACTTATCTCTCAGAACTGAGCATGTGGAGAGACGTTCGTTCATCTAGCACAAAGGGAACGGGTTGCAGGAGAAACTTTTACTCTGGTTTCTGAGTCTGTTTCCTAGTGCCGGTTTGAAACTCCTGCAGTTTTCACTGTAAAACCGAGTTGGAGCTAGTACCTCCCCATATATATGTATGGAGTGGAGTTTGCAACTGAAAAGAAACTATGTGTTCCCAACAAGCTAGGTGAAGGACGGCTTTCACACACACTTCTCTCTCAGAACTGAGCATGTGGAGAGACGTTCGTTCATCTAGCACAAAGGGAACGGGTTGCAGGAGAAACTTTTACTCTGGTTTCTCAGTTTGTTTCCTAGTGTCGGTTTGAAGTTCCTGCAGTTTTCACTGTAAAAACGAGTTGGAGCTAGTACCACCACATATATATGTAAGGAGTTTAGTTTGCAAGTGAAAAAAACTATGTGTTCCCAACAAGCTATGTGAAGGTCGGCTTTCACACACACTTCTCTCTCAGAACTGAGCATGTGGAGAGACGTTCGTTCATCTAGCACAAAGGGAACTGGTTGCAGGAGCAATTTTACTCTGGTTTCTCAGTCTGTTTCCTAGTGCCGGTTTGAAGTTCCAGCAGTTTTCACTGTAAAACCCAGTTGGAGCTAATACCCCCCATATAAATATATGGAGTGGAGTTAGCAAGTGAAAAGAAACTTTGTGTTCCCAACGAGCTAGGTGAAGGACGGCTTTCACACACACTTATCTCTCAGAACTGAGCATGTGGAGAGACATTCGTTCATCTAGCACAAAGGGAACGGGTTGCAGGAGAAAATTTTTCTCTGGTTTCTCAGTCTGTTTCCTAGTGCTGGGTTGAAGTTCCTGCAGTTTTCACTGTAAAACCGAGTTGGAGCTAGTACCTTCCCGTATATATTTATGGAGTGGAGTTTGCAACTGAAAAGAAACTTTGTGTTCCCAACAAGCTAGGTGAAGGACGGCTTTCACACACACTTTTCTCTCAGAACTGAGCATGTGGAGAGACGTTCTTTCATCCAGAACAAAGGGAACGGGTTGCAGGAGAAAGTTTTACTCTGGTTTCTCAGTCTGTTTCCTAGTGCCGGTTTGAAGTTCCTGCAGATTTCACTGTAAAACGGACTTGGGGCTAGTACCTCCCCATATATATGTATGGAGTGGAGTTTGCAACTGAAAAGAAACTTTGTGTTCCCAACATGCTAGGTGAAAGGCGGCTTTCACACACACTTATCTCTCAGAACTGAGCATGTGGAGAGACATTCGTTCATCTAGCACAAAGGGAACGGGTTGCAGGAGAAAATTTTACTCTGGTTTCTCAGTCTGTTTCCTAGTGCCCGTTTGAAGTTCCTGCATTTTTCACTGTAAAACCGAGTTGGAGCTAGTACCGCCCCATATATACATATGGAGTGGAGTTTGCAAGTGAAAAGGAACTTTGTGTTTACAACAAGCTTGGTGAAGGACGGCTTTCACACACACTTATCTCTCAGAACTGAGCATGTGGAGAGACGTTCGTTCATCTAACACAAAGGGAACGTTTTTCGGGAGAAAATTTTACTCTGGTTTCTCAGTCTGTTGCTTAGTGCCGTTTTGAAGTTCCTGCAGTTTTCACTGTAAAACCGAGTTGGAGCTAGTACCTCCCCATATATATGTATGGAGTGGAGTTTGCAATTGAAAAGAAACTTTGTGTCCCAACAAGCTAGGTGAAAGACGGCTTTCACACACACTTATCTCTCAGAACTGAGCATGTGGAGAGACGTTCGTTCATCTAGCAAAAAGGGAACGTGTTCCGGGAAAAACTGTTACTCTGGTTCCTCAGTCTGTTTCCTAGTGCCGGTTTGAAGTTCCTACAGTTTACACTGTAAAACCGAGTTGGAGCTAGTACCTCCCCTTTTATATGTATGGAGTGGAGTTTGCAACTGAAAAGAAACTATGTGTTCCCAACAAGCTAGGTGAAGGACGGCTTTCACACACACTTATCTCTCAGAACTGAGCATGTGGAGAGACATTCGTTCATCTAACACAAAGGGAACGGGTTGCAGGAGAAACTTTTTCTCTGGTTTCTCAGTCTGTTTTCTAGTGCTGGGTTGAAGTTCCTGCAGTTTTCACTGTAAAACCGAGTTGTAGCTAGTACCTCCCCATATATATGTATGGAGTGGAGTTTGCAACTGAAAAGAAACTTTGTGTTCCCAACAAGCTAGGTGAAGGACGGCTTTCACACACACTTATCTCTCAGAACTGAGCATAAGGAGAGACGTTCTTTCATCCAGAACAAAGGGAACGAGTTGCAGGAGAAAGTTTTACTCTGGTTTCTCAGTCTGTTTCCTTGTGCCGGTTTGAAGTTCCTGCAGTTTTCACTGTAAAACTGAGTTGGAGCTAGTACCGCCCCATATATATCTATGGAGTGGAGTTTGCAAGTGAAAAGAAACTTTGTGTTTACAACAAGCTTGGTGAAGGACGGCTTTCACACACACTTATCTCTCAGAACTGAGCATGTGGAGAGACGTTCGTTCATCTAGCACAAAGGGAACTGTTTGCAGGAGAAAATTTACTCTGGTTTCTCAGTCTGTTTCCTAGTGCCGGTTTGAAGTTCCTGCAGTTTTCCCTGTAAAACAGAGTTGGAGCTAGTATCTCCCCATATATATGTATGGAGTGGAGTTTCCAACTGAAAGGAAACAATGTGTTCCCAACAAGCTAGTTGAAGTTCGGCTTTCACACACACTTATCTCTCAGAACTGAGCATGTGGAGAGACGTTCGTTCATCCAGAACAAATGGAACGGGTTTCAGGAGAAAGTTTCATTCTGGTATCTCAGTCTGTTTCCTAGTGCCGGTTTGAAGTTCCTGCAGATTTCACTGTAAAACCGACTTGGAGCTAGTACCTCCCCATATATATGAATGGAGTGGAGTTGCAAGTGAAAAGAAACTTTGTGTTCCCAACAAGCTTGGTAAAAGACGGCTTTCACACACACTTATCTCTCAGAACTGAGCATGTGGAGAGACATTCGTTCATCTAGCACAAAGGGAACGGGTTGCTGGAGAAACTTTTACTCTGGTTTCTCAGTCTGTTTCCTAGTGCCGGTTTGAAGTTCCTGCAGTTTTCACTGTAAAACCGAGTTGGAGCTAGTACCTCCCCATATATATGTATGGAGTGGAGTTTGCAAGTGAAAAGAAACTTTGTGTTCCCAACAAGCTTGTTGGAGGACGGCTTTCACACACACTTATCTCTCAGAACTGAGCATGTGGAGAGACTTTCGTTCATCTAGCACACAGGGAACGTTTTGCAGGAGAAACTTTTACTCTGGTTTCTCAGTCTGTTTCCTAGTGCTGGTTTGAAATTCCTGCAGTTTTCACTGTAAAACCGAGTTGGAGCTAGTACCTCCCCATATATATGTATGGAGTGGAGTTTGCAACTGAAAACAAACTATGTGTTCCCAACAAGCTATGTGAAGGACAGCTTTCACACACACTTATCTCTCAGAAGTGAGCATGTGGAGAGACGTTCGTTCATCTAGAACAAAGGGAACGGTTTGCAGGAGAAAGTTTTACTCTGGTTTCTCAGTCTGTTTCCTAGTGCCGGTTTGAAGTTCCTGCAGATTCCACTGTAAAACCGAGTTGGAGCTAGTACCTCCCCATATATATGTATGGATTGGAGTTTGCAACTGAAAAGAAACTTTGTGTTCCCAACAAGCTAGGTGAAGGACGGCTTTCACACACACATATCTCTCAGAACTGGGCATGGGGAGAGATGTTCGTTCATCTAGCACAAATGGAACAGTTTGCAGGTGAAACTTTTACTCTGGTTTCTCAGTTTGTTTCCTAGTGTCAGTTTGAAGTTCCTGCAGTTTTCACTGTAAAAACGAGTTGGAGCTATTACCACCCCATATATATGTATGGAGTTTAGTTTGCAAGTGAAAAGAAACTATGTGTTCCCAACAAGCTAGGTGAAGGTCGGCTTTCACACACACATCTCTCTCAGAACTGAGCATGTGGAGAGACGTTCGTTCATCTAGCACAAAGGGAACGTGTTGCAGGAGAAACTTTTACTCTGGTTTCTCAGTCTGTTTCCTAGTGCCGGTTTGAAATTCCTGCAGTTTTCACTGTAAAACAGAGTTGGAGCTAGTATCTCCCCATATATATGTATGGAGTGGACTTTGCAACTGAAAAGAAACTTTGTGTTCCCAACAAGCTAGGTGAAGGACGGCTTTCACACACACATATCTCTCAGAACTGAGCATGTGGAGAGACGTTCGTTCATCCAGAACAAATGGAACGGGTTTCAGGAGAAAGTTTCATTCTGGTATCTCAGTCTGTTTCCTAGTGCCGGTTTGAAGTTCCTGCAGATTTCACTGTAAAACCGACTTGGAGCTAGTACCTCCCCATATATATGAATGGAGTGGAGTTTGCAAGTGAAAAGAAACTTTGTGTTCCCAACAAGCTTGGTAAAAGACGGCTTTCACACACACTTTTCTCTCAGAACTGAGCATGTGGAGAGACATTCGTTCATCTAGCACAAAGGGAACGGGTTGCTGGAGAAACTTTTACTCTGGTTTCTCAGTCTGTTTCCTAGTGCCGGTTTGAAGTTCCTGCAGTTTTCACTGTAAAACCGAGTTGGAGATAGTACCTCCCCATATATATGTATGGAGTGGAGTTTGCAAGTGAAAAGAAACTTTGTGTTCCCAACAAGCTTGTTGGAGGACGGATTTCACACACACTTATCTCTCAGAACTGAGCATTTGGAGAGACGTTCGTTCATCTAGCACACAGGGAACGGTTTGCAGGAGAAACTTTTACTCTGGTTTCTCAGTCTGTTTCCTAGTGCTGGTTTGAAATTCCTGCAGTTTCACTGTAAAACCGAGTTGGAGCTAGTACCTCCCCATATATATGTATGGAGTGGAGTTTGCAACTGAAAACAAACTATGTGTTCCCAACAAGCTATGTGAAGGACAGCTTTCACACACACTTATCTCTCAGAAGTGAGCATGTGGAGAGACGTTCGTTCATCTAGAACAAAGGGAACGGGTTGCAGGAGAAACGTTTACTCTGGTTTCTCAGTCTTTTTCCTAGTGTCGGTTTGAATTTCCCGCAGTTTTCAGTGTAAAAACGAGTTGGAGCTAGTACTACCCCATATATATGTATGGAGTTTAGTTTGCAAGTGAAAAGAAACTATGTGTTCCCAACAAGCTAGGTGAAGTTCGGCTTTCACACACAATTCTCTCTCAGAACTGAGCATGTGGAGAGACGTTCGTTCATCTAGCACAAAGGGAACGGTATGCAGGAGAAACTTTTACTCTGGTTTCTCAGTCTGTTTCCTAGTGCCGGTTTGAAGTTCCAGCAGTTTTCACTGTAAAACCGAGTTGGAGCTAGTACCTCCCCATATATATGTATGGAGTGGAGTTTGCAAGTGAAAAGAAACTTTGTTTTCCCAACAAACTAGGTGAAGGACGGCTTTCACACACACTTATCTCTCAGAACTTAGCATGTGGAGAGACGTTCGTTCATCCAGAACAAAGGGAACGGGTTGCAGGAGAAAGTTTTACTCTGGTATCTCAGTCTGTTTCCTAGTGCCGGTTTGAAGTTCCTGCAGATTTCACTGTAAAACCGACTTGGAGCTAGTACCTCCCCATAAATATGTAAGAAGTGGAGTTTGCAACTGAAAAGAAATTTTGTGTTCCCAACAAGCTTGGTGAAAATGGCTTTCACACACACTTATCTCTCAGAACTGAGCATGTGGAGAGACGTTCGTTCATCTAGCACAAAGTTAACGGGTTGCAGGAGAAAATTTTACTCTGGTTTCTCAGTCTGTTTCCTAGTACCGGTTTGAAACTCCTGCAGTTTTCACTGTAAATCCGAGTTGGAGCTAGTACCTCCCCATATATATGTATGGAGTGGAGTTTGCAACTGAAAAGAAACTATGTGTTCCCAACAAGCTAGGTGAAGGACGGCTTTCACACACAATTCTCTCTCAGAACTGAGCATGTGGAGAGACGTTCGTTCATCTAGCACAAATGGAACGGGTTGCAGGAGAAACTTTTTCTCTGGTTTCTCAGTTTGTTTCCTAGTGTCGGTTTGAAGTTCCTGCAGTTTTCACTGTAAATACGAGTTGGAGCTAGTACCACCCCATATATATGTAAGGAGTTTAGTTTGCAAGTGAAAAAAACTATGTGTTCCCAACAAGCTAGGTGAAGGTCGGCTTTCACACACACTTCTCTCTCAGAACTGAGCATGTGGAGAGACGTTCGTTCATCTAGCACAAAGGGAACGGGTTGCAGGAGAAATTTTACTCTGGTTTCTCAGTCTGTTTCCTAGTGCCGGTTTGAAGTTCCTGCAGTTTTCACTGTAAAACCGACTTGGAGCTCGTACCTCCCCATATATATGTATGGAGTGGAGTTTGCAACTGAAAAGAAACTTTGTGTTCCCAACAAGCTAGGTGAAGGACGGCTTTCACACACACTTATCTCTCAGAAATGAGCATGTGGAGAGACGTTCGTTCATCTAGCACAAAGGGAACGTTTTGCAGGAGAAACTTTTACTCAGGTTTCTCAGTCTGTTTCCTAGTTCCGGTTTGAATTTCCTGCAGTTTTCACTGTAAAACAGATTTGGAGCTCGTACCCCTCCATATATATGTATGGAGTGGAGTTTGCAACTGAAAAGAAACTTTGTGTTCCCATCAAGCTAGGTGAAGAACGGCTTTCACACACACTTATCTCTCAGAACTGAGCATGTGGAGAGACGTTCGTTCATCTAGCACAAAGGGAACGGGTTGCAGTGGAAACTTTTACTCTGGATTCTCAGTCTGTTTCCTAGTGCCGGTTTGAAGTTCCTGCAGTTTTCACTGTAAAACCGAGTTGGGGCTAGTACCTCCCCATATATATGTATGGAGTGGAGTTTGCAAGTGAAAAGAAACTTTGTGTTCCCAACAAGCTAGGTGAAGGACGGCTTTCACACACACTTATCTCTCAGAACTGATCATGTGGAGAGACGTTCTTTCATCTAGCACAAAGGGAACGGGTTGCAGGAGAAACTTTTACTCTGGTTTCTCAGTCTGTTTCCTAGTGCCGGTTTGAAGTTCCTGCAGTTTTCACTGTAAAAACGAGTTGCAGCTCCTACCTCCCCATATATATGTATGGAGTGTTGTTTGCAATGAAAAGAAACTTTGTGTTCCCAAAAATCTAGGTGAAAGACGGCTTTCACACACACTTATCTCTCAGAACTGAGCATGTGGAGAGACGTTCGTTCATCTAGCAAAAAGGGAACGTGTTTCGGGGGAAATTTTTACTCTGGTTTCTTAGTCTGTTTCCTAGTGCTGGTTTGAATTTCCTGCAGTTTTCACTGTAAAACCGAGTTGGAGCTCGTACCCCCCCATATATATGTATGGAGTGGAGTTTGCAACTGAAAAGAAACTTTGTGTTCCCATCAAGCTAGGTGAAGAACGGCTTTCACACACACTTATCTCTCAGAACTGAGTATGTGGAGAGACGTTCGTTCATCTAGCAGAAAGGGAACGGTTTGCAGGAGAGACTTTTACTCTGGATTCTCAGTCTGTTTCCTAGTGCCGGTTTGAATTTCCTGCAGTTTTCACTGTAAAACCGAGTTGGAGCTAGTACCACCCCATATATATGTATGGAGTGTAGTTTGCAACTGAAAAGAAACTTTGTGTTCCCCACAAGCTAGATGAAGGACGGCTTTCACACACACTTATCTCTCAGAACTGAGCATGTGGAGAGACGTTCGTTCATCTAGCACAAAGGAACGTGTTCCGGGAGAAACTTTTAATCTGGTTTCTCAGTCTGTTTCCTAGTGCCGGTTTGAAGATCCTGCAGTTTGCACTGTAAAACCGAGTTGGAGCTAGTACCTCCCCATATATATGTATGGAGTGGAGTTTGCAACTGAAAAGAAACTATGTGTTCCGAACAAGCTAGGTTAAAGACGGCTTTCACACACACTTATCTCTCAGATCTGAGCATGTGGAGAGACGTTCGTTCATATAGCACAAAGGGAAAGGGTTGCAGGAGAAACTTTTACTCTGCTTTCTCAGTCTGTTTCCTAGGGCCGGTTTGAAGTTCCTGCAGTTTTCACTGTAAAACCGAGTTGGAGCTAATACCCCCCATATAAATATATGGAGTGGAGTTAGCAAGTGAAAAGAAACTTTGTGTTCCCAACGAGCTAGGTGAAGGACGGCTTTCACACACACTTATCTCTCAGAAGTGAGCATGTGGAGAGAAGTTCGTTCATCTAGCACAAATGGAACGGTTTGCCGGAGAAACTTTTACTCTGGTTTCTCAGTCTGTTTCCTAGTGCCGGTTTGAAGTTCCTGCAGTTTTCACTGTAAAACCGAGTTTAGATAGTACCTCCCCATATATATGTATGGAGTGGAGTTTGCAAGTGAAAAGAAACTTTGTGTTCCCAACAAGCTAGGTGAAGGACGGCTTTCACACACACTTATCAATCAGAACTGAGCATGTGGAGAGACGTTCGTTCATCTAGAACAAAGGGAAAGGGTTGCAGGAGAAAGTTTTACTCTGGTTTCTCAGTCTGTTTCCTAGTGCCGGTTTGAATTTCCTGCAGTTTTCACTGTAAAACCGAGTTGGAGCTAGTACCTCCCCATATATATGTATGGAGTGGAGTTTGCAACTGAAAAGAAACTTTGTGTTCCCAACAAGCTAGGTGAAGGACGGCTTTCACACACACTTATCTCTCAGAACTGAGCATGTGGAGAGACGTTCGTTCATCTAGAACAAAGGGAAAGGGTTGCAGGAGAAAGTTTTACTCTGGTTTCTCAGTCTGTTTCCTAGTGCCGGTTTGAATTTCCTGCAGTTTTCACTGTAAAACCGAGTTGGAGCTAGTACCTCCCCATATATATGTATGGAGTGGAGTTTGCAACTGAAAAGAAACTTTGTGTTCCCAACAAGCTAGGTGAAGGACGGCTTTCACACACACTTATCTCTCAGAACTGAGCATGTGGAGAGACGTTCGTTCATCTAGCACAAAGGGAACGGGTTGCAGGAGAAACTATTACTCTGGTTTCTCAGTCTGTTTCCTAGTGCCGGTTTGATGTTCCTGCAGTTTTCACTGTAAAACCGAGTTGGAGCTCGTACCCCCCCATATATATGTATGGAGTGGAGTTTGCAACTGAAAAGAAACTTTGTGTTCCCATCAAGCTAGGTGAAGAACGGCTTTCACACACACTTATCTCTCAGAACTGAGCATGTGGAGAGACGTTCGTTCATCTAGCACAAAGGGAACGTGTTGCAGGAGAGACTTTTTCTCTGGATTCTCAGTCTGTTTCCTAGTGCCGGTTTGAATTTCCTGCAGTTTTCACTGTAAAACCGAGTTGGAGCTAGTACCTCCCCATATATATGTATGGAGTGGGGTTGGCAACTGAAAAGAAACTTTGTGTTCCCAACAACCAAGGTGAAGGACGGCTTTCACACACACTTATCTCTCAGAACTGAGCATGTGGAGAGACGTTCCTTCATATAGCACAAAGGGAACGGGTTGCAGGAGAAACTTTTACTCTGCTTTCTCAGTCTGTTTCCTAGGGCCGGTTTGAAGTTCCTGCAGTTTTCACTGTAAAACCGAGTTGGAGCTAATACCCCCCATATAAATATATGGAGTGGAGTTAGCAAGTGAAAAGAAACTTTGTGTTCCCAACAAGCTTGGTGAAGGACGGCTTTCACACACACTTATCTCTCAGAACTGAGCATGTGAAGAGAAGTTCGTTCATCTAGCACAAATGGAACGGTTTGCAGGAGAAACTTTTACTCTGGTTTCTCAGTCTGTTTCCTAGTGCCGGTTTGAAGTTCCTGTAGTTTTCACTGTAAAACCGAGTTTAGCTAGTACTTCCCCATATATATGTATGGAGTGGAGTTTGCAACTGAAAAGAAACTTTGTGTTCCCAACAAGCTAGGTGAAGGACGGCTTTCACACACACTTATCTCTCAGAACTGAGCATGTGGAGAGACGTTCGTTCATCTAGCACAAATGGAACGGTTTGCAGGGGAAACTTTTACTCTGGTTTCTATGTCTGTTTCCTAGTGCCGGTTTGAAGTTCCTGCAGTTTTCACTGTAAAACCGAGTTGGAGCTAGTACCTCCCCATATATATATGGAGTGCAGTTTGCAAATGAAAAGAAACTTGTTGTTCCCAACAAGCTAGGTGAAGGACGGCTTTCACACACACTTATCTCTCAGAACTGAGCATGTGGAGAGACGTTCGTTCATCTAGAACAAAGGGAAAGTGTTGCAGGAGAAAGTTTTACTCTGGTTTCTCAGTCTGTTTCCTAGTGCCGGTTTGAATTTCCTGCAGTTTTCACTGTAAAACCGAGTTGGAGCTAGTACCTCCCCATATATATGTATGGAGTGGAGTTTGCAACTGAAAAGAAACTTTGTGTTCCCAACAAGCTAGGTGAAGGACGGCTTTCACACACACTTATCTCTCAGAACTGAGCCTGTGGAGAGACGTTCGTTCATCTAGCACAAAGGGAACGTGTTGCAGGAGAGACTTTTACTCTGGATTCTCAGACTGTTTCCTAGTGCCGGTTTGAATTTCCTGCAGTTTTCACTGTAAAAACGAGTTGGAGCTAGTACCTCCCCATATATATGTATGGAGTGGTGTTGGCAACTGAAAAGAAACTTTGTGTTCCCATCAAGCTAGGTGAAGAACGGCTTTCACACACACTTATCTCTCAGAACTGAGCATGTGGAGAGACGTTCGTTCATCTAGCACAAAGGGAACGTGTTGCAGGAGAGACTTTTACTCTGGATTCTCAGTCTGTTTCCTAGTGCCGGTTTGAATTTCCTGCAGTTTTCACTGTAAATCCGAGTTGGAGCTAGTACCTCCCCAAATATATGTATGGAGTGGTGTTGGCAACTGAAAAGAAACTTTGTGTTCCCAACAACCAAGGTGAAGGACGGCTTTCACACACACTTATCTCTCAGAACTGAGCATGTGAAGAGAAGTTCTTTCATCTAGCACAAATGGAACGGTTTGCAGGAGAAACTTTTACTCTGGTTTCTCAGTCTGTTTCCTAGTGCCGGTTTGAAGTTCCTGTAGTTTTCACTGTAAAACCGAGTTTAGCTAGTACCTCCCCATATATATGTATGGAGTGGAGTTTGCTAGTGAAAAGAAACTTTGTGTTCCCAACAAGCTAGGTGAAGGACGGCTTTCACACACACTTATCTCTCAGAACTGAGCATGTGGAGAGACGTTCGTTCATCTAGAACAAAGGGAAAGTGTTGCAGGAGAAAGTTTTACTCTGGTTTCTCAGTCTGTTTCCTAGTGCCGGTTTGAATTTCCTGCAGTTTTCACTGTAAAACCGAGTTGGAGCTAGTACCTCCCCATATATATGTATGGAGTGGAGTTTGCAACTGAAAAGAAACTTTGTGTTCCCAACAAGCTAGGTGAAGGACGGCTTTCACACACACTTATCTCTCAGAACTGAGCATGTGGAGAGACGTTCGTTCATCTAGCACAAAGGGAACGTGTTGCAGGAGAGACTTTTACTCTGGATTCTCAGACTGTTTCCTAGTGCCGGTTTGAATTTCCTGCAGTTTTCACTGTAAAACCGAGTTGGAGCTAGTACCTCCCCATATATATGTATGGAGTGGTGTTGGCAACTGAAAAGAAACTTTGTGTTCCCAACAACCAAGGTGAAGGACGGCTTTCACACACACTTATCTCTCAGAAATGAGCATGTGGAGAGACGTTCCTTCATATAGCACAAAGGGAACGGGTTGCAGGAGAAACTTTTACTCTGCTTTCTCAGTCTGTTTCCTAGTGCCGGTTTGAAGTTCCTGCAGTTTTCACTGTAAAACCGAGTTGGAGCTAATACCCCCCATATAAATATATGGAGTGGAGTTAGCAAGTGAAAAGAAACTTTGTGTTCCCAACGAGCTAGGTGAAGGACGGCTTTCACACACACTTATCTCTCAGAACTGAGCATGTGAAGAGAAGTTCTTTCATCTAGCACAAATGGAACGGTTTGCAGGAGAAACTTTTACTCTGGTTTCTCAGTCTGTTTCCTAGTGCCGGTTTGAAGTTCCTGTAGTTTTCACTGTAAAACCGAGTTTAGCTAGTACCTCCCCATATATATGTATGGAGTGGAGTTAGCAACTGAGAAGAAACTTTGTGTTCCCAACAAGCTAGGTGAAGGACGGCTTACACACACACTTATCTCTCAGAACTGAGCATGTGGAGAGACGTTCGTTCATCTAGCCCAAAGGAACGGTTTGCAGGGGAAACTTTTACTCTGGTTTCTCAGTCTGTTTCCTAGTGCCGGTTTGAAGTTCCTGCAGTTTTCACTGTAAAACCGAGTTGGAGCTAGTACCTCCCCATATATATGTATGGAGAGGAGTTTGCAAGTGAAAAGAAACTTTGTGTTCCCAACAAGCTAGGTGAAGGACGGCTTTCACACACACTTATCAATCAGAACTGAGCATGTGGAGAGACTTTCGTTCATCTAGCACAAAGGGAACGGGTTAAAGGAGACACTTTTACTCTGGTTTCTCAGTCTGTTTCCTAGTGCCGGTTTGAAGTTCCTGCAGTTTTCACTGTAAAACCGAGTTGGAGTTAGTACCTCCCCATATATATGTATGGAGTGCAGTTTGCAAATGAAAAGAAACTTTGTGTTCCCAACAAGCTAGTTGAAGGACGGCTTTCACACACACTTATCTCTCAGAACTGAGCATGTGGAGAGACGTTCGTTCATCTAGAACAAATGGAAAGGGTTGCAGGAGAAAGTTTTACTCTGGTTTCTCAGTCTGTTTCCTAGTGCCGGTTTGAATTTCCTGCAGTTTTCACTGTAAAACCGAGTTGGAGCTAGTACCTCCCCATATATATGTATGGAGTGGAGTTTGCAACTGAAAAGAAACTTTGTGTTCCCAACAAGCTAGGTGAAGGACGGCTTTCACACACACTTATCTCTCAGAACTGAGCATGTGGAGAGACGTTCGTTCATCTAGCACAAAGGGAACGGGTTGCAGGAGAAACTATTACTCTGGTTTCTCAGTCTGTTTCCTAGTGCCGGTTTTAAGTTCCTGCAGTTTTCACTGTAAAACCGAGTTGGAGCTCGTACCACCCCATATATATGTATGGAGTGGAGTTTGCAACTGAAAAGAAACTTTGTGTTCCCATCAAGCTAGGTGAAGAACGGCTTTCACACACACTTATCTCTCAGAACTGAGCATGTGGAGAGACGTTCGTTCTTCTAGCACAAAGGGAACGTGTTGCAGTAGAGACTTTTACTCTGGATTCTCAGTCTGTTTCCTAGTGCCGGTTTGAATTTCCTGCAGTTTTCACTGTAAAACCGAGTTGGAGCTAGTACCTCCCCATATATATGTATGGAGTGGTGTTGGCAACTGAAAAGAACCTTTGTGTTCCCAACAACCAAGGTGAAGGACGGCTTTCACACACACTTATCTCTCAGAACTGAGCATGTGGAGAGACGTTCCTTCATATAGCACAAAGGGAACGGGTTGCAGGAGAAACTTTTACTCTGCTTTCTCAGTCTGTTTCCTAGTGCCGGTTTGAAGTTCCTGCAGTTTTCACTGTAAAACCGAGTTGGAGCTAATACCCCCCATATAAATATATGGAGTGGAGTTAGCAAGTGAAAAGAAACTTTGTGTTCCCAACGAGCTAGGTGAAGGACGGCTTTCACACACACTTATCTCTCAGAACTGAGCATGTAGAGAGACGTTCGTTCATCTAGCCCAAAGGAACGGTTTGCAGGGGAAACTTTTACTCTGGTTTCTCAGTCTGTTTCCTAGTGCCGGTTTGAAGTTCCTGCAGTTTTCACTGTAAAACCGAGTTGGAGCTAGTACCTCCCCATATATATGTATGGAGAGGAGTTTGCAAGTGAAAAGAAACTTTGTGTTCCCAACAAGCTAGGTGAAGGACGGCTTTCACACACACTTATCAATCAGAACTGAGCATGTGGAGAGACTTTCGTTCATCTAGCACAAAGGGAACGGGTTAAAGGAGACACTTTTACTCTGGTTTCTCAGTCTGTATCCTAGTGCCGGTTTGAAGTTCCTGCAGTTTTCACTGTAAAACCGAGTTGGAGCTAGTACCTCCCCATATATATGTATGGAGTGCAGTTTGCAAATGAAAAGAAACTTTGTGTTCCCAACAAGCTAGTTGAAGGACGGCTTTCACACACACTTATCTCTCAGAACTGAGCATGTGGAGAGACGTTCGTTCATCTAGAACAAATGGAAAGGGTTGCAGGAGAAAGTTTTACTCTTGTTTCTCAGTGTGTTTCCTAGTGCCGGTTTGAATTTCCTGCAGTTTTCACTGTAAAACCGAGTTGGAGCTAGTACCTCCCCATATATATGTATGGAGTGGAGTTTGCAACTGAAAAGAAACTTTGTGTTCCCAACAAGCTAGGTGAAGGACGGCTTTCACACACACTTATCTCTCAGAACTGAGCATGTGGAGAGAAGTTCGTTCATCTAGCACAAATGGAACGGTTTGCCGGAGAAAGTTTTACTCTGGTTTCTCAGTCTGTTTCCTAGTGCCGGTTTGAATTTCCTGCAGTTTTCACTGTAAAACCGAGTTGGAGCTAGTACCTCCCCATATATATGTATGGAGTGGGGTTGGCAACTGAAAAGAAACTTTGTGTTCCCAACAACCAAGGTGAAGGACGGCTTTCACACACACTTATCTCTCAGAACTGAGCATGTGGAGAGACGTTCCTTCATATAGCACAAAGGGAACGGGTTGCAGGAGAAACTTTTACTCTGCTTTCTCAGTCTGTTTCCTAGGGCCGGTTTGAAGTTCCTGCAGTTTTCACTGTAAAACCGAGTTGGAGCTAATACCCCCCATATAAATATATGGAGTGGAGTTAGCAAGTGAAAAGAAACTTTGTGTTCCCAACAAGCTTGGTGAAGGACGGCTTTCACACACACTTATCTCTCAGAACTGAGCATGTGAAGAGAAGTTCGTTCATCTAGCACAAATGGAACGGTTTGCAGGAGAAACTTTTACTCTGGTTTCTCAGTCTGTTTCCTAGTGCCGGTTTGAAGTTCCTGTAGTTTTCACTGTAAAAGCGAGTTTAGCTAGTACTTCCCCATATATATGTATGGAGTGGAGTTTGCAACTGAAAAGAAACTTTGTGTTCCCAACAAGCTAGGTGAAGGACGGCTTTCACACACACTTATCTCTCAGAACTGAGCATGTGGAGAGACGTTCGTTCATCTAGCACAAATGGAATGGTTTGCAGGGGAAACTTTTACTCTGGTTTCTATGTCTGTTTCCTAGTGCCGGTTTGAAGTTCCTGCAGTTTTCACTGTAAAACCGAGTTGGAGCTAGTACCTCCCCATATATATATGGAGTGCAGTTTGCAAATGAAAAGAAACTTGTTGTTCCCAACAAGCTAGGTGAAGGACGGCTTTCACACACACTTATCTCTCAGAACTGAGCATGTGGAGAGACGTTCGTTCATCTAGAACAAAGGGAAAGTGTTGCAGGAGAAAGTTTTACTCTGGTTTCTCAGTCTGTTTCCTAGTGCCAGTTTGAATTTCCTGCAGTTTTCACTGTAAAACCGAGTTGGAGCTAGTACCTCCCCATATATATGTATGGAGTGGAGTTTGCAACTGAAAAGAAACTTTGTGTTCCCAACAAGCTAGGTGAAGGACGGCTTTCACACACACTTATCTCTCAGAACTGAGCATGTGGAGAGACGTTCGTTCATCTAGCACAAATGGAACGGGTTGCAGGAGAAACTATTACTCTGGTTTCTCAGTCTGTTTCCTAGTGCCGGTTTGAAGTTCCTGCAGTTTTCACTGTAAAACCGAGTTGGAGCTCGTACCACCCCATATATATGTATGGAGTGGAGTTTGCAACTGAAAAGAAACTTTGTGTTCCCATCAAGCTAGGTGAAGAACGGCTTTCACACACACTTATCTCTCAGAACTGAGCATGTGGAGAGACGTTCGTTCATCTAGCACAAAGGGAACGTGTTGCAGGAGAGACTTTTACTCTGGATTCTCAGTCTGTTTCCTAGTGCCGGTTTGAATTTCCTGCAGTTTTCACTGTAAAACCGAGTTGGAGCTAGTACCTCCCCATATATATGTATGGAGTGGTGTTGGCAACTGAAAAGAAACTTTGTGTTCCCAACAACCAAGGTGAAGGACGGCTTTCACACACACTTATCTCTCAGAACTGAGCATGTGGAGAGACGTTCCTTCATATAGCACAAAGGGAACGGGTTGCAGGAGAAACTTTTACTCTGCTTTCTCAGTCTGTTTCCTAGTGCCGGTTTGAAGTTCCTGCAGTTTTCACTGTAAAACCGAGTTGGAGCTAATACCCCCCATATAAATATATGGAGTGGAGTTAGCAAGTGAAAAGAAACTTTGTGTTCCCAACGAGCTAGGTGAAGGACGGCTTTCACACACACTTATCTCTCAGAACTGAGCATGTGAAGAGAAGTTCTTTCATCTAGCACAAATGGAACGGTTTGCAGGAGAAACTTTTACTCTGGTTTCTCAGTCTGTTTCCTAGTGCCGGTTTGAAGTTCCTGTAGTTTTCACTGTAAAACCGAGTTTAGCTAGTACCTCCCCATATATATGTATGGAGTGGAGTTTGCTAGTGAAAAGAAACTTTGTGTTCCCAACAAGCTAGGTGAAGGACGGCTTTCACACACACTTATCTCTCAGAACTGAGCATGTGGAGAGACGTTCGTTCATCTAGAACAAAGGGAAAGTGTTGCAGGAGAAAGTTTTACTCTGGTTTCTCAGTCTGTTTCCTAGTGCCGGTTTGAATTTCCTGCAGTTTTCACTGTAAAACCGAGTTGGAGCTAGTACCTCCCCATATATATGTATGGAGTGGAGTTTGCAACTGAAAAGAAACTTTGTGTTCCCAACAAGCTATGTGAAGGACGGCTTTCACACACACTTATCTCTCAGAACTGAGCATGTGGAGAGACGTTCGTTCATCTAGCACAAAGGGAACGGGTTGCAGGAGAAACTATTACTCTGGTTTCTCAGTCTGTTTCCTAGTGCCGGTTTGAAGTTCCTGCAGTTTTCACTGTAAAACCGAGTTGGAGCTCGTACCACCCCATATATATGTATGGAGTGGAGTTTGCAACTGAAAAGAAACTTTGTGTTCCCATCAAGCTAGGTGAAGAACGGCTTTCACACACACTTATCTCTCAGAACTGAGCATGTGGAGAGACGTTCGTTCATCTAGCACAAAGGGAACGTGTTGCAGGAGAGACTTTTACTCTGGATTCTCAGACTGTTTCCTAGTGCCGGTTTGAATTTCCTGCAGTTTTCACTGTAAAACCGAGTTGGAGCTAGTACCTCCCCATATATATGTATGGAGTGGTGTTGGCAACTGAAAAGAAACTTTGTGTTCCCAACAACCAAGGTGAAGGACGGCTTTCACACACACTTATCTCTCAGAACTGAGCATGTGGAGAGACGTTCCTTCATATAGCACAAAGGGAACGGGTTGCAGGAGAAACTTTTACTCTGCTTTCTCAGTCTGTTTCCTAGTGCCGGTTTGAAGTTCCTGCAGTTTTCACTGTAAAACCGAGTTGGAGCTAATACCCCCCATATAAATATATGGAGTGGAGTTAGCAAGTGAAAAGAAACTTTGTGTTCCCAACGAGCTAGGTGAAGGACGGCTTTCACACACACTTATCTCTCAGAACTGAGCATGTGAAGAGAAGTTCTTTCATCTAGCACAAATGGAACGGTTTGCAGGAGAAACTTTTACTCTGGTTTCTCAGTCTGTTTCCTAGTGCCGGTTTGAAGTTCCTGTAGTTTTCACTGTAAAACCGAGTTTAGCTAGTACCTCCCCATATATATGTATGGAGTGGAGTTAGCAACTGAAAAGAAACTTTGTGTTCCCAACAAGCTAGGTGAAGGACGGCTTTCACACACACTTATCTCTCAGAACTGAGCATGTGGAGAGACGTTCGTTCATCTAGCCCAAAGGAACGGTTTGCAGGGGAAACTTTTACTCTGGTTTCTCAGTCTGTTTCCTAGTGCCGGTTTGAAGTTCCTGCAGTTTTCACTGTAAAACCGAGTTGGAGCTAGTACCTCCCCATATATATGTATGGAGAGGAGTTTGCATGTGAAAAGAAACTTTGTGTTCCCAACAAGCTACGTGAAGGACGGCTTTCACACACACTTATCAATCAGAACTGAGCATGTGGAGAGACTTTCGTTCATCTAGCACAAAGGGAACGGGTTAAAGGAGACACTTTTACTCTGGTTTCTCAGTCTGTTTCCTAGTGCCGGTTTGAAGTTCCTGCAGTTTTCACTGTAAAACCGAGTTGGAGCTAGTACCTCCCCATATATATGTATGGAGTGCAGTTTGCAAATGAAAAGAAACTTTGTGTTCCCAACAAGCTAGTTGAAGGACGGCTTTCACACACACTTATCTCTCAGAACTGAGCATGTGGAGAGACGTTCGTTCATCTAGAACAAATGGAAAGGGTTGCAGGAGAAAGTTTTACTCTGGTTTCTCAGTCTGTTTCCTAGTGCCGGTTTGAATTTCCTGCAGTTTTCACTGTAAAACGGAGTTGGAGCTAGTACCTCCCCATATATATGTATGGAGTGGAGTTTGCAACTGAAAAGAAACTTTGTGTTCCCAACAAGCTAGGTGAAGGACGGCTTTCACACACACTTATCTCTCAGAATTGAGCATGTGGAGAGACGTTCGTTCATCTAGCACAAAGGGAACGGGTTGCAGGAGAAACTATTACTCTGGTTTCTCAGTCTGTTTCCTAGTGCCGGTTTTAAGTTCCTGCAGTTTTCACTGTAAAACCGAGTTGGAGCTCGTACCACCCCATATATATGTATGGAGTGGAGTTTGCAACTGAAAAGAAACTTTGTGTTCCCATCAAGCTAGGTGAAGAACGGCTTTCACACACACTTATCTCTCAGAACTGAGCATGTGGAGAGACGTTCGTTCATCTAGCACAAAGGGAACGTGTTGCAGGAGAGACTTTTACTCTGGATTCTCAGTCTGTTTCCTAGTGCCGGTTTGAATTTCCTGCAGTTTTCACTGTAAAACCGAGTTGGAGCTAGTACCTCCCCATATATATGTATGGAGTGGTGTTGGCAACTGAAAAGAACCTTTGTGTTCCCAACAACCAAGGTGAAGGACGGCTTTCACACACACTTATCTCTCAGAACTGAGCATGTGGAGAGACGTTCCTTCATATAGCACAAAGGGAACGGGTTGCAGGAGAAACTTTTACTCTGCTTTCTCAGTCTGTTTCCTAGTGCCGGTTTGAAGTTCCTGCAGTTTTCACTGTAAAACCGAGTTGGAGCTAATACCCCCCATATAAATATATGGAGTGGAGTTAGCAAGTGAAAAGAAACTTTGTGTTCCCAACGAGCTAGGTGAAGGACGGCTTTCACACACACTTATCTCTCAGAACTGAGCATGTGAAGAGAAGTTCTTTCATCTAGCACAAATGGAACGGTTTGCAGGAGAAACTTTTACTCTGGTTTCTCAGTCTGTTTCCTAGTGCCGGTTTGAAGTTCCTGTAGTTTTCACTGTAAAACCGAGTTTAGCTAGTACCTCCCCATATATATGTATGGAGTGGAGTTAGCAACTGAAAAGAAACTTTGTGTTCCCAACAAGCTAGGTGAAGTACGGCTTTCACACACACTTATCTCTCAGAACTGAGCATGTGGAGAGACGTTCGTTCATCTAGCCCAAAGGAACGGTTTGCAGGGGAAACTTTTACTCTGGTTTCTCAGTCTGTTTCCTAGTGCCGGTTTGAAGTTCCTGCAGTTTTCACTGTAAAACCGAGTTGGAGCTAGTACCTCCCCATATATATGTATGGAGAGGAGTTTGCAAGTGAAAAGAAACTTTGTGTTCCCAACAAGCTAGGTGAAGGACGGCTTTCACACACAATTATCAATCAGAACTGAGCATGTGGAGAGACTTTCGTTCATCTAGCACAAAGGGAACGGGTTAAAGGAGACACTTTTACTCTGGTTTCTCAGTCTGTTTCCTAGTGCCGGTTTGAAGTTCCTGCAGTTTTCACTGTAAAACCGAGTTGGAGCTAGTACCTCCCCATATATATATGGAGTGCAGTTTGCAAATGAAAAGAAACTTTGTGTTCCCAACAAGCTAGTTGAAGGACGGCTTTCACACACACTTATCTCTCAGAACTGAGCATGTGGAGAGACGTTCGTTCATCTAGAACAAATGGAAAGGGTTGCAGGGGAAAGTTTTACTCTTGTTTCTCAGTCTGTTTCCTAGTGCCGGTTTGAATTTCCTGCAGTTTTCACTGTAAAACCGAGTTGGAGCTAGTACCTCCCCATATATATGTATGGAGTGGAGTTTGCAACTGAAAAGAAACTTTGTGTTCCCAACAAGCTAGGTGAAGGACGGCTTTCACACACACTTATCTCTCAGAACTGAGCATGTGGAGAGAAGTTCGTTCATCTAGCACAAATGGAACGGTTTGCCGGAGAAACTTTTACTCTGGTTTCTCAGTCTGTTTCCTAGTGCCGGTTTGAACTTCCTGCAGTTTTCACTGTAAAACCGAGTTTAGCTAGTACCTCCCCATATATATGTATGGAGTGGGGTTTGCAACTGAAAAGAAACTTTGTGTTCTCAACAACCAAGGTGAAGGACGGCTTTCACACACACTTATCTCTCAGAACTGAGCATGTGGAGAGACGTTCGTTCATCTAGCACAAAGGGAACGTGTTGCAGGAGAGACTTTTACTCTGGATTCTCAGTCTGTTTCCTAGTGCCGGTTTGAATTTCCTGCAGTTTTCACTGTAAAACCGAGTTGGAGCTCGTACCACCCCATATATATGTATGGAGTGGAGTTTGCAACTGAAAAGAAACTTTGTGTTCCCATCAAGCTAGGTGAAGAACGGCTTTCACACACACTTATCTCTCAGAACTGAGCATGTGGAGAGACGTTCGTTCATCTAGCACAAAGGGAACGTGTTGCAGGAGAGACTTTTACTCTGGATTCTCAGTCTGTTTCCTAGTGCCGGTTTGAATTTCCTGCAGTTTTCACTGTAAAACCGAGTTGGAGCTAGTACCTCCCCATATATATGTATGGAGTGGTGTTGGCAACTGAAAAGAACCTTTGTGTTCCCAACAACCAAGGTGAAGGACGGCTTTCACACACACTTATCTCTCAGAACTGAGCATGTGGAGAGACGTTCCTTCATATAGCACAAAGGGAACGGGTTGCAGGAGAAACTTTTACTCTGCTTTCTCAGTCTGTTTCCTAGTGCCGGTTTGAAGTTCCTGCAGTTTTCACTGTAAAACCGAGTTGGAGCTAATACCCCCCATATAAATATATGGAGTGGAGTTAGCAAGTGAAAAGAAACTTTGTGTTCCCAACGAGCTAGGTGAAGGACGGCTTTCACACACACTTATCTCTCAGAACTGAGCATGTGAAGAGAAGTTCTTTCATCTAGCACAAATGGAACGGTTTGCAGGAGAAACTTTTACTCTGGTTTCTCAGTCTGTTTCCTAGTGCCGGTTTGAAGTTCCTGTAGTTTTCACTGTAAAACCGAGTTTAGCTAGTACCTCCCCATATATATGTATGGAGTGGAGTTTGCAACTGAAAAGAAACTTTGTGTTCCCAACAAGCTAGGTGAAGGACGGCTTTCACACACACTTATCTCTCAGAACTGAGCATGTGGAGAGACGTTCGTTCATCTAGCCCAAAGGAACGGTTTGCAGGGGAAACTTTTACTCTGGTTTCTCAGTCTGTTTCCTAGTGCCGGTTTGAAGTTCCTGCAGTTTTCACTGTAAAACCGAGTTGGAGCTAGTACCTCCCCATATATATGTATGGAGAGGAGTTTGCAAGTGAAAAGAAACTTTGTGTTCCCAACAAGCTAGGTGAAGGACGGCTTTCACACACACTTATCAATCAGAACTGAGCATGTGGAGAGACTTTCGTTCATCTAGCACAAAGGGAACGGGTTAAAGGAGACACTTTTACTCTGGTTTCTCAGTCTGTTTCCTAGTGCCGGTTTGAAGTTCCTGCAGTTTTCACTGTAAAACCGAGTTGGAGCTAGTACCTCCCCATATATATGTATGGAGTGCAGTTTGCAAATGAAAAGAAACTTTGTGTTCCCAACAAGCTAGTTGAAGGACGGCTTTCACACACACTTATCTCTCAGAACTGAGCATGTGGAGAGACGTTCGTTCATCTAGAACAAATGGAAAGGGTTGCAGGAGAAAGTTTTACTCTTGTTTCTCAGTCTGTTTCCTAGTGCCGGTTTGAATTTCCTGCAGTTTTCACTGTAAAACCGAGTTGGAGATAGTACCTCCCCATATATATGTATGGAGTGGAGTTTGCAACTGAAAAGAAACTTTGTGTTCCCAACAAGCTAGGTGAAGGACGGCTTTCACACACACTTATCTCTCAGAACTGAGCATGTGGAGAGAAGTTCGTTCATCTAGCACAAATGGAACGGTTTGCCGGAGAAACTTTTACTCTGGTTTCTCAGTCTGTTTCCTAGTGCCGGTTTGAATTTCCTGCAGTTTTCACTGTAAAACCGAGTTTAGCTAGTACCTCCCCATATATATGTATGGAGTGGGGTTTGCAACTGAAAAGAAACTTTGTGTTCCCAACAACCAAGGTGAAGGACGGCTTTCACACACACTTATCTCTCAGAACTGAGCATGTGGAGAGACGTTCGTTCATCTAGCACAAAGGGAACGGGTTGCAGGAGAAACTTTTACTCTGGTTTCTCAGTCTGTTTCCTAGTGCCGGTTTGAAGATCCTGCAGTTTTCACTGTAAAACCGAGTTGGAGCTAGTACCTCCCCATATATATGTATGGAGTGGAGTTTGCAACTGAAAAGAAACTATGTGTTCCGAACAAGCTAGGTTAAAGACGGCTTTCACACACACTTATCTCTCAGATCTGAGCATGTGGAGAGACGTTCGTTCATATAGCACAAAGGGAACGGGTTGCAGGAGAAACTTTTACTCTGCTTTCTCAGTCTGTTTCCTAGTGCCGGTTTGAAGTTCCTGCAGTTTTCACTGCAAAATCGAGTTGGAGCTAATACCCCCCATATAAATATATGGAGTGGAGTTAGCAAGTGAAAAGAAACTTTGTGTTCCCAACGAGCTAGGTGAAGGACGGCTTTCACACACACTTATCTCTCAGAACTGAGCATGTGGAGAGAAGTTCGTTCATCTAGCACAAATGGAACGGTTTGCCGGAGAAACTTTTACTCTGGTTTCTCAGTCTGTTTCCTAGTGCCGGTTTGAAGTTCCTGCAGTTTTCACTGTAAAACCGAGTTTAGCTAGTACCTCCCCATATATATGTATGGAGTGGAGTTTGCAACTGAAAAGAAACTTTGTTTTCCCAACAAGCTAGGTGAAGGACGGCTTTCACACACACTTATCTCTCAGAACTGAGCATGTGGAGAGACGTTCGTTCATCTAGCACAAAGGGAACGGGTTAAAGGAGACACTTTTACTCTGGTTTCTCAGTCTGTTTCCTAGTGCCGGTTTGAAGTTCCTGCAGTTTTCACTGTAAAACCGAGTTGGAGCTCGTACCCCTCCATATATATGTATGGAGTGGAGTTTGCAACTGAAAAGAAACTTTGTGTTCCCATCAAGCTAGGTGAAGAACGGCTTTCACACACACTTATCTCTCAGAACTGAGCATGTGGAGAGACGTTCGTTCATCTAGCACAAAGGGAACGGGTTGCAGTGGAAACTTTTACTCTGGATTCTCAGTCTGTTTCCTAGTGCCGGTTTGAAGTTCCTGCAGTTTTCACTGTAAAACAGAGTTGGAGCTAGTACCTCCCCATATATATGTATGGAGTGGAGTTTGCAAGTGAAAAGAAACTTTGTGTTCCCAACAAGCTAGGTGAAGGACGGCTTTCACACACACTTATCTCTCAGAACTGATCATGTGGAGAGACGTTCGTTCATCTAGCACAAAGGGAACGGGTTGCAGGCGAAACTTTTACTCTGGTTTCTCAGTCTGTTTCCTAGTGCCGGTTTGAAGTTCCTGCAGTTTTCACTGTAAAAACGAGTTGGAGCTCCTACCTCCCCATATATATGTATGGAGTGTTGTTTGCAATGAAAAGAAACTTTGTGTTCCCAACAATCTAGGTGAAAGACGGCTTTCACACACACTTATCTCTCAGAACTGAGCATGTGGAGAGACGTTCGTTCATCTAGCAAAAAGGGAACGTGTTTCGGGGGAAACTTTTACTCTGGTTTCTTAGTCTGTTTCCTAGTGCTGGTTTGAATTTCCTGCAGTTTTCACTGTAAAACCGAGTTGGAGCTCGTACCCCCCCATATATATGTATGGAGTGGAGTTTGCAACTGAAAAGAATCTTTGTGTTCCCATCAAGCTAGGTCAAGAACGGCTTTCACACACACTTATCTCTCAGAATTGAGCATGTGGAGAGACGTTCGTTCATCTAGCAGAAAGGGAACGGTTTGCAGGAGAGACTTTTACTCTGGATTCTCAGTCTGTTTCCTAGTGCCGGTTTGAATTTCCTGCAGTTTTCACTGTAAAACAGAGTTGGAGCTAGTACCTCCCCATATATATGTATGGAGTGTAGTTTGCAACTGAAAAGAAACTTTGTGTTCCCCACAAGCTAGATGAAGGACGGCTTTCACACACACTTATCTCTCAGAACTCAGCATGTGGAGAGACGTTCGTTCATCTAGCCCAAAGGAACGGTTTGCAGGGGAAACTTTTACTCTGGTTTCTCAGTCTGTTTCCTAGTGCCGGTTTGAAGTTCCTGCAGTTTTCACTGTAAAACCGAGTTGGAGCTAGTACCTCCCCATATATATGTATGGAGAGGAGTTTGCAAGTGAAAAGAAACTTTGTGTTCCCAACAAGCTAGGTGAAGGACGGCTTTCACACACACTTATCAATCAGAACTGAGCATGTGGAGAGACTTTCGTTCATCTAGCACAAAGGGAACGGGTTAAAGGAGACACTTTTACTCTGGTTTCTCAGTCTGTTTCCTAGTGCCGGTTTGAAGTTCCTGCAGTTTTCACTGTAAAACCGAGTTGGAGCTAGTACCTCCCCATATATATGTATGGAGTGCAGTTTGCAAATGAAAAGAAACTTTGTGTTCCCAACAAGCTAGTTGAAGGACGGCTTTCACACACACTTATCTCTCAGAACTGAGCATGTGGAGAGACGTTCGTTCATCTAGAACAAATGGAAAGGGTTGCAGGAGAAAGTTTTACTCTTGTTTCTCAGTCTGTTTCCTAGTGCCGGTTTGAATTTCCTGCAGTTTTCACTGTAAAACCGAGTTGGAGATAGTACCTCCCCATATATATATATGGAGTGGAGTTTGCAACTGAAAAGAAACTTTGTGTTCCCCACAAGCTAGATGAAGGACGGCTTTCACACACACTTATCTCTCAGAACTGAGCATGTGGAGAGACGTTCGTTCATCTAGCACAAAGGGAACGTGTTCCGGGAGAAACTTTTACTCTGGTTTCTCAGTCTGTTTCCTAGTGCCGGTTTGAAGATCCTGCAGTTTTCACTGTAAAACCGATTTGGAGCTAGTACCTCCCCATATATATGTATGGAGTGGAGTTTGCAACTGAAAAGAAACTATGTGTTCCGAACAAGCTAGGTTAAAAACGGCTTTCACACACACTTATCTCTCAGATCTGAGCATGTGGAGAGACGTTCGTTCATATAGCACAAAGGGAACGGGTTGCAGGAGAAACTTTTACTCTGCTTTCTCAGTCTGTTTCCTAGTGCCGGTTTGAAGTTCCTGCAGTTTTCACTGTAAAACCGAGTTGGAGCTAATACCCCCCATATAAATATATGGAGTGGAGTTAGCAAGTGAAAAGAAACTTTGTGTTCCCAACGAGCTAGGTGAAGGACGGCTTTCACACACACTTATCTCTCAGAACTGAGCATGTGCAGAGAAGTTCGTTCATCTAGCACAAAGGGAACGGGTTGCAGGAGAAACTTTTACTCTGGTTTCTCAGTCTGTTTCCTAGTGCCGGTTTGAAGTTCCTGCAGTTTTCACTGTAAAACCGAGTTGGAGCTCGTACCCCTCCATATATATGTATGGAGTGGAGTTTGCAACTGAAAAGAAACTTTGTGTTCCCATCAAGCTAGGTGAAGAACGGCTTTCACACACACTTATCTCTCAGAACTGAGCATGTGGAGAGACGTTCGTTCATCTAGCACAAAGGGAACGGGTTGCAGTGGAAACTTTTACTCTGGATTCTCAGTCTGTTTCCTAGTGCCGGTTTGAAGTTCCTGCAGTTTTCACTGTAAAACCGAGTTGGGGCTAGTACCTCCCCATATATATGTATGGAGTGGAGTTTGCAAGTGAAAAGAAACTTTGTGTTCCCAACAAGCTAGGTGAAGTACGGCTTTCACACACACTTATCTCTCAGAACTGATCATGTGGAGAGACGTTCGTTCATCTAGCACAAAGGGAACGGGTTGCAGGAGAAAATTTTACTCTGGTTTCTCAGTCTGTTTCCTAGTGCCGGTTTGAAGTTCCTGCAGTTTTCACTGTAAAAACGAGTTGGAGCTCCTTCCTCCCCATATATATGTATGGAGTGTTGTTTGCAATGAAAAGAAACTTTGTGTTCCCAACAATCTAGGTGAAAGACGGCTTTCACACACACTTATCTCTCAGAACTGAGCATGTGGAGAGACGTTCGTTCATCTAGCAAAAAGGGAACGTGTTTCGGGGGAAACTTTTACTCTGGTTTCTTAGTCTGTTTCCTAGTGCTGGTTTGAATTTCCTGCAGTTTTCACTGTAAAACCGAGTTGGAACTCGTACCCCCCCATATATATGTATGGAGTGGAGTTTGCAACTGAAAAGAAACTTTGTGTTCCCATCAAGCTAGGTGAAGTACGGCTTTCACACACACTTATCTCTCAGAATTGAGCATGTGGAGAGACGTTCGTTCATCTAGCAGAAATGGAACGGTTTGCAGGAGAGACTTTTACTCTGGATTCTCAGTCTGTTTCCTAGTGCCGGTTTGAATTTCCTGCAGTTTTCACTGTAAAACCGAGTTGGAGCTAGTACCTACACATATATATGTATGGAGTGTAGTTTGCAACTGAAAAGAAACTTTGTGTTCCCCACAAGCTAGATGAAGGACGGCTTTCACACACACTTATCTCTCAGAACTGAGCATGTGGAGAGACGTTCGTTCATCTAGCACAAAGGGAACGTGTTCCGGGAGAAACTTTTACTCTGGTTTCTCAGTCTGTTTCCTAGTGCCGGTTTGAAGATCCTGCAGTTTTCACTGTAAAACCGAGTTGGAGCTAGTACCTCCCCATATATATGTATGGAGTGGAGTTTGCAACTGAAAAGAAACTTTGTGTTCCCAACAAGCTAGGTGAAGGACGGCTTTCACACACACTTATCTCTCAGAACTGAGCATGTGGAGAGACGTTCGTTCATCTAGCACAAAGGGAACGGGTTGCAGGAGAAACTATTACTCTGGTTTCTCAGTCTGTTTCCTAGTGCCGGTTTGAATTTCCTGCAGTTTTCACTGTAAAACCGAGTTGGAGCTCGTACCACCCCATATATATCTATGGAGTGGAGTTTGCAACTGAAAAGAAACTTTGTGTTCCCATCAAGCTAGGTGAAGAACGGCTTTCACACACACTTATCTCTCAGAACTGAGCATGTGGAGAGACGTTCGTTCATCTAGCACAAAGGGAACGTGTTGCAGGAGAGAATTTTACTCTGGATTCTCAGACTGTTTCCTAGTGCCGGTTTGAATTTCCTGCAGTTTTCACTGTAAAACCGAGTTGGAGCTAGTACCTCCCCATATATATGTATGGAGTGGTGTTGGCAACTGAAAAGAAACTTTGTGTTCCCAACAACCAAGGTGAAGGACGGCTTTCACACACACTTATCTCTCAGAACTGAGCATGTGGAGAGACGTTCCTTCATATAGCACAAAGGGAACGGGTTGCAGGAGAAACTTTTACTCTGCTTTCTCAGTCTGTTTCCTAGTGCCGGTTTGAAGTTCCTGCAGTTTTCACTGTAAAACCGAGTTGGAGCTAATACCCCCCATATAAATATATGGAGTGGAGTTAGCAAGTGAAAAGAAACTTTGTGTTCCCAACGAGCTAGGTGAAGGACGGCTTTCACACACACTTATCTCTCAGAACTGAGCATGTGAAGAGAAGTTCTTTCATCTAGCACAAATGGAACGGTTTGCAGGAGAAACTTTTACTCTGGTTTCTCAGTCTGTTTCCTAGTGCCGGTTTGAAGTTCCTGTAGTTTTCACTGTAAAACCGAGTTTAGCTAGTACCTCCCCATATATATGTATGGAGTGGAGTTAGCAACTGAAAAGAAACTTTGTGTTCCCAACAAGCTAGGTGAAGGACGGCTTTCACACACACTTATCTCTCAGAACTGAGCATGTGGAGAGACGTTCGTTCATCTAGCCCAAAGGAACGGTTTGCAGGGGAAACATTTACTCTGGTTTCTCAGTCTGTTTCCTAGTGCCGGTTTGAAGTTCCTGCAGTTTTCACTGTAAAACCGAGTTGGAGCTAGTACCTCCCCATATATATGTATGGAGAGGAGTTTGCAAGTGAAAAGAAACTTTGTGTTCCCAACAAGCTAGGTGAAGGACGGCTTTCACACACACTTATCAATCAGAACTGAGCATGTGGAGAGACTTTCGTTCATCTAGCACAAAGGGAACGGGTTAAAGGAGACACTTTTACTCTGGTTTCTCAGTCTGTTTCCTAGTGCCGGTTTGAAGTTCCTGCAGTTTTCACTGTAAAACCGAGTTGGAGCTCGTACCACCCCATATATATGTATGGAGTGGAGTTTGCAACTGAAAAGAAACTTTGTGTTCCCATCAAGCTAGGTGAAGAACGGCTTTCACACACACTTATCTCTCAGAACTGAGCATGTGGAGAGACGTTCGTTCATCTAGCACAAAGGGAACGTGTTGCAGGAGAGACTTTTACTCTGGATTCTCAGTCTGTTTCCTAGTGCCGGTTTGAATTTCCTGCAGTTTTCACTGTAAAACCGAGTTGGAGCTAGTACCTCCCCATATATATGTATGGAGTGGTGTTGGCAACTGAAAAGAACCTTTGTGTTCCCAACAACCAAGGTGAAGGACGGCTTTCACACACACTTATCTCTCAGAACTGAGCATGTGGAGAGACGTTCCTTCATATAGCACAAAGGGAACGGGTTGCAGGAGAAACTTTTACTCTGGTTTCTCAGTCTGTTTCCTAGTGCCGGTTTGAAGTTCCTGTAGTTTTCACTGTAAAACCGAGTTTAGCTAGTACCTCCCCATATATATGTATGGAGTGGAGTTTGCAACTGAAAAGAAACTTTGTTTTCCCAACAAGCTAGGTGAAGGACGGCTTTCACACACACTTATATCTCAGAACTGAGCATGTGGAGAGACGTTCGTTCATCTAGCCCAAAGGAACGGTTTGCAGGGGAAACTTTTACTCTGGTTTCTCAGTCTGTTTCCTAGTGCCGGTTTGAAGTTCCTGCAGTTTTCACTGTAAAACCGAGTTGGATCTAGTACCTCCCCATATATATGTATGGAGTGCAGTTTGCAAATGAAAAGAAACTTTGTGTTCCCAACAAGCTAGTTGAAGGACGGCTTTCACACACACTTATCTCTCAGAACTGAGCATGTGGAGAGACGTTCGTTCATCTAGAACAAATGGAAAGGGTTGCAGGAGAAAGTTTTACTCTTGTTTCTCAGTCTGTTTCCTAGTGCCGGTTTGAATTTCCTGCAGTTTTCACTGTAAAACCGAGTTGGAGCTAGTACCTCCCCATATATATGTATGGAGTGGAGTTTGCAACTGAAAAGAAACTTTGTGTTCCCAACAAGCTAGGTGAAGGACGGCTTTCACACACACTTATCTCTCAGAACTGAGCATGTGGAGAGAAGTTCGTTCATCTAGCACAAATGGAACGGTTTGCCGGAGAAACTTTTACTCTGGTTTCTCAGTCTGTTTCCTAGTGCCGGTTTGAAGTTCCTGCAGTTTTCACTGTAAAACCGAGTTTAGCTAGTACCTCCCCATATATATGTATGGAGTGGGGTTTGCAACTGAAAAGAAACTTTGTGTTCCCAACAACCAAGGTGAAGGACGGCTTTCACACACACTTATCTCTCAGAACTGAGCATGTGGAGAGACGTTCGTTCATCTAGCACAAAGGGAACGGGTTGCAGGAGAAACTTTTACTCTGGTTTCTCAGTCTGTTTCCTAGTGCCGGTTTGAAGATCCTGCAGTTTTCACTGTAAAACCGAGTTGGAGCTAGTACCTCCCCATATATATGTATGGAGTGGAGTTTGCAACTGAAAAGAAACTATGTGTTCCGAACAAGCTAGGTTAAAGACGGCTTTCACACACACTTATCTCTCAGATCTGAGCATGTGGAGAGACGTTCGTTCATATAGCACAAAGGGAACGGGTTGCAGGAGAAACTTTTACTCTGCTTTCTCAGTCTGTTTCCTAGAGCCGGTTTGAAGTTCCTGCAGTTTTCACTGCAAAACCGAGTTGGAGCTAATACCCCCCATATAAATATATGGAGTGGAGTTAGCAAGTGAAAAGAAACTTTGTGTTCCCAACGAGCTAGGTGAAGGACGGCTTTCACACACACTTATCTCTCAGAACTGAGCATGTGGAGAGAAGTTCGTTCATCTAGCACAAATGGAACGGTTTGCCGGAGAAACTTTTACTCTGGTTTCTCAGTCTGTTTCCTAGTGCCGGTTTGAAGTTCCTGCAGTTTTCACTGTAAAACCGAGTTTAGCTAGTACCTCCCCATATATATGTATGGAGTGGAGTTTGCAACTGAAAAGAAATTTTGTTTTCCCAACAAGCTAGGTGAAGGACGGCTTTCACACACACTTATCTCTCAGAACTGAGCATGTGGAGAGACGTTCGTTCATCTAGCACAAAGGGAACGGGTTGCAGGAGAGACTTTTACTCTGGATTCTCAGTCTGTTTCCTAGTGCCGGTTTGAATTTCCTGCAGTTTTCACTGTAAAACAGATTTGGAGCTAGTACCTCCCCATATATATGTATGGAGTGTAGTTTGCAACTGAAAAGAAACTTTGTGTTCCCCACAAGCTAGATGAAGGACGGCTTTCACACACACTTATCTCTCAGAACTGAGCATGTGGAGAGACGTTCGTTCATCTAGCACAAAGGGAACGTGTTCCGGGAGAAACTTTTACTCTGGTTTCTCAGTCTGTTTCCTAGTGCCGGTTTGAAGATCCTGCAGTTTTCACTGTAAAACCGATTTGGAGCTAGTACCTCCCCATATATATGTATGGAGTGGAGTTTGCAACTGAAAACAAACTATGTGTTCCGAACAAGCTAGGTTAAAAACGGCTTTCACACACACTTATCTCTCAGATCTGAGCATGTGGAGAGACGTTCGTTCATATAGCACAAAGGGAACGGGTTGCAGGAGAAACTTTTACTCTGCTTTCTCAGTCTGTTTCCTAGTGCCGGTTTGAAGTTCCTGCAGTTTTCACTGTAAAACCGAGTTGGAGCTAATACCCCCCATATAAATATATGGAGTGGAGTTAGCAAGTGAAAAGAAACTTTGTGTTCCCAACGAGCTAGGTGAAGGACGGCTTTCACACACACTTATCTCTCAGAAATGAGCATGTGCAGAGAAGTTCGTTCATCTAGCACAAATGGAACGGTTTGCCGGAGAAACTTTTACTCTGGTTTCTCAGTCTGTTTCGTAGTGCCGGTTTGAAGTTCCTGCAGTTTTCACTGTAAAACCGAGTTTAGCTAGTACCTCCCCATATATATGTATGGAGTGGAGTTTGCAACTGAAAAGAAACTTTGTTTTCCCAACAAGCTAGGTGAAGGACGGCTTTCACACACACTTATCTCTCAGAACTGAGCATGTGGAGAGACGTTCGTTCATCTAGCACAAAGGGAACGGGTTGCAGGAGAAACTTTTACTCTGGTTTCTCAGTCTGTTTCCTAGTGCCGGTTTGAAGTTCCTGCAGTTTTCACTGTAAAACCGAGTTGGAGCTCGTACCCCTCCATATATATGTATGGATTGGAGTTTGCAACTGAATAGAAACTTTGTGTTCCCATCAAGCTAGGTGAAGAACGGCTTTCACACACACTTATCTCTCAGAACTGAGCATGTGGAGAGACGTTCGTTCATCTAGCACAAAGGGAACGGGTTGCAGTGGAAACTTTTACTCTGGATTCTCAGTCTGTTTCCTAGTGCCGGTTTGAATTTCCTGCAGTTTTCACTGTAAAACCGAGTTGGGGCTAGTACCACCCCGTATATATGTATGGAGTGGAGTTTGCAAGTGAAAAGAAACTTTGTGTTCCCAACAAGCTAGGTGAAGTACGGCTTTCACACACACTTATCTCTCAGAACTGATCATGTGGAGAGACGTTCGTTCATCTAGCACAAAGGGAACGGGTTGCAGGAGAAACTTTTACTCTGGTTTCTCAGTCTGTTTCCTACTGCCGGTTTGAAGTTCCTGCAGTTTTCACTGTAAAAACGAGTTGGAGCTCCTTCCTCCCCATATATATGTATGGAGTGTTGTTTGCAATGAAAAGAAACTTTGTGTTCCCAACAATCTAGGTGAAAGACGGCTTTCACACACACTTATCTCTCAGAACTGAGCATGTGGGGAGACGTTCGTTCATCTAGCAAAAAGGGAACGTGTTTCGGGGGAAACTTTTACTCTGGTTTCTTAGTCTGTTTCCTAGTGCTGGTTTGAATTTCCTGCAGTTTTCACTGTAAAACCGAGTTGGAACTCGTACCCCCCCATATATATGTATGGAGTGGAGTTTGCAACTGAAAAGAAACTTTGTGTTCCCATCAAGCTAGGTGAAGAACGGCTTTCACACACACTTATCTCTCAGAATTGAGCATGTGGAGAGACGTTCGTTCATCTAGCAGAAAGGGAACGGTTTGCAGGAGAGACTTTTACTCTGGATTCTCAGTCTGTTTCCTAGTGCCGGTTTGAATTTCCTGCAGTTTTCACTGTAAAACCGAGTTGGAGCTAGTACCTCCCCATATATATGTATGGAGTGTAGTTTGCAACTGAAAAGAAACTTTGTGTTCCCCACAAGCTAGATGAAGGACGGCTTTCACACACACTTATCTCTCAGAACTGAGCATGTGGAGAGACGTTCGTTCATCTAGCACAAAGGGAACGTGTTCCGGGAGAAACTTTTACTCTGGTTTCTCAGTCTGTTTCCTAGTGCCGGTTTGAAGATCCTGCAGTTTTCACTGTAAAACCGAGTTGGAGCTAGTACCTCCCCATATATATGTATGGAGTGCAGTTTGCAAATGAAAAGAAACTTGTTGTTCCCAACAAGCTAGGTGAAGGACGGCTTTCACACACACTTATCTCTCAGAACTGAGCATGTGGAGAGACGTTCGTTCATCTAGAACAAAGGGAAAGGGTTGCAGGAGAAAGTTTTACTCTGGTTTCTCAGTCTGTTTCCTAGTGCCGGTTTGAATTTCCTGCAGTTTTCACTGTAAAACCGAGTTGGAGCTAGTACCTCCCCATATATATGTATGGAGTGGAGTTTGCAACTGAAAAGAAAATTTGTGTTCCCAACAAGCTAGGTGAAGGACGGCTTTCACACACACTTATCTCTCAGAACTGAGCATGTGGAGAGACGTTCGTTCATCTAGCACAAAGGGAACGGGTTGCAGGAGAAACTATTACTCTGGTTTCTCAGTCTGTTTCCTAGTGCCGGTTTGAAGTTCCTGCAGTTTTCACTGTAAAACCGAGTTGGAGCTCGTACCCCCCCATATATATGTATGGAGTGGAGTTTGCAACTGAAAAGAAACTTTGTGTTCCCATCAAGCTAGGTGAAGAACGGCTTTCACACACACTTATCTCTCAGAACTGAGCATGTGGAGAGACGTTCGTTCATCTAGCACAAAGGGAACGTGTTGCAGGAGAGACTTTTACTCTGGTTTCTCAGTCTGTTTCCTTGTGCCGGTTTGAATTTCCTGCAGTTTTCACTGTAAAACCGAGTTTGAGCTAGTACCTCCCCATATATATGTATGGAGTGGGGTTTGCAACTGAAAAGAAACTTTGTGTTCCCAACAACCAAGGTGAAGGACGGCTTTCACACACACTTATCTCTCAGAACTGAGCATGTGGAGAGACGTTCGTTCATCTAGCACAAAGGGAACGGGTTGCAGGAGAAACTTTTACTCTGGTTTCTCAGTCTGTTTCCTAGTGCCGGTTTGAAGTTCCTGCAGTTTTCACTGTAAAACCGAGTTGGAGCTCTTACCCACCCATATATATGTATGGAGTGGAGTTTGAAACTGAAAAGAAACTTTGTGTTCCCATCAAGCTAGTTGAAGAACGGCTTTCACACACACTTATCTCTCAGAACTGAGCATGTGGAGAGACGTTCGTTCATCTAGCACAAAGGGAACGGGTTGCAGTGGAAACTGTTACTCTGGATTCTCAGTCTGTTTCCTAGTGCCGGTTTGAAGTTCCTGCAGTTTTCACTGTAAAACCGAGTTGGAGCTAGTACCTCCCCATATATATGTATGGAGTGGAGTTTGCAAGTGAAAAGAAACTTTGTGTTCCCAACAAGCTAGGTGAAGGACGGCTTTCACACACACTTATCTCTCAGAACTGATCATGTTGAGAGACGTTCGTTCATCTAGCACAAAGGGAACGGGTTGCAGGAGAAACTTTTACTCTGGTATCTCAGTCTGTTTCCTAGTGCCGGTTTGAAGTTCCTGCAGTTATCACTGTAAAAACGAGTTGGAGCTCCTACTTCCCCATATATATGTATGGAGTGTTGTTTGCAAGTGAAAAGAAACTTTGTGTTCCCAACAATCTAGATGAAAGACGGCTTTCACACACACTTATCTCTCAGAACTGAGCATGTGGAGAGACGTTCGTTCATCTAGCACAAAGTGAACGTGTTTCGGGAGAAACTTTTACTCTGGTTTCTTAGTCTGTTTCCTAGTGCTGGTTTGAATTTCCTCCAGTTTGCACTGTAAAACCGAGTTGGAGCTAGTACCTCCCCATATATATATCTATGGAGTGAAGTTTGCAACTGAAAAGAAACTATGTGTTCCCAACAAGGTAGGTGAAGGACGGCTTTCACACACACTTATCTCTCAGAACTGAGCATGTGGAGAGACATTCGTTCATCTAGAACAAAGGGAACGGGTTGCAGGAGAAACTTTTACTCTGGTTTCTCAGTCTGTTTCCTAGTGCCGGTTTGAATTTCCTGCAGTTTTCACTGTAAAACCGAGTTGGAGCTAGTACCTCCCCATATATATGTATGGAGTGGGGTTTGCAACTAAAAAGAAACTTTGTGTTCCCAACAACCTAGGTGAAAGACGGCTTTCACACACTCTTATGTCTCAGACCTGAGCTTGTGGAGAGACGTTCGTTCATCTAGCACAAAGGGAACGTGTTCCGGGAGAAACTGTTACTCTGGTTCCTCAGTCTGTTTCCTAGTGCCGGTTTGAAGTTCCTGCAGTTTTCACTGTAAAAACGAGTTGGAGCTAGTACCTCCCCTTATATATGTATGGAGTGGAGTTTGCAACTGAAAAGAAACTGTGTGTTCCCAACAAGCTATGTGAAGGACGGCTTTCACACACACTTATCTCTCAGAACTGAGCATGTGGAGAGACGTTCGTTCATCTAGCACAAAGGGAACGGGTTGCAGGAGAAACTTTTACTCTGGATTCTCAGTCTGTTTCCTAGTGCCGGTTTGAAGTTCCTGCAGTTTTCACTGTAAAACCGAGTTGGAGCTAGTACGTCCCCATATATTTGTATGGAGTGGAGTTTGCAACTGAAAAGAAACTTTGTATTCCCAACAATCTATTTGAAGGACGCCTTTCACACACACTTATATCTCAGAACTGAGCATGTGGATAGACTTTCGTTCATCTAGCACAAGGGGAACGGGTTGCAGGAGAAACTTTTACTCTGGTTTCTCAGTCTGTTTCCTAGTGCCGGTTTGAAGTTCCTGCAGTTTTCACTGTAAAACCGAGTTGGAGCTCGTACCCCTCCATATATATGTATGGAGTGGAGTTTGCAACTGAAAAGAAACTTTGTGTTCCCATCAAGCTAGGTGAAGAACGGCTTTCACACACACTTATCTCTCAGAACTGAGCATGTGGAGAGACGTTCGCTCATCTAGCACAAAGGGAACGGGTTGTAGTGGAAACTTTTACTCTGGATTCTCAGTCTGTTTCCTAGTGCCGGTTTGATGTTCGTGCAGTTTTCACTGTAAAACCGAGTTGGAGCTAGTACCTCCCCATATATATGTATGGAGTGGAGTTTGCAAGTGAAAAGAAACTTTGTGTTCCCAACAAGCTAGGTGAAGGACGGCTTTCACACACACTTATCTCTCAGAACTGATCATGTGGAGAGACGTTCGTTCATCTAGCACAAAGGGAAGGGGTTGCAGGAGAAACTTTTACTCTGGTTTCTCAGTGTGTTTCCTAGTGCCGGTTTGAAGATCCTGCAGTTTGCACTGTAAAACCGAGTTGGAGCTACTACCTCCCCATATATATGTATGGAGTGGAGTTTGCAACTGAAAAGAAACTATGTGTTCCGAACAAGCTAGGTGAAGGACGGCTTTCACACACACTTATCTCTCAGACCTGAGCATGTGGAGAGACGTTCGTTCATATAGCACAAAGGGAACGGGTTGCAGGAGAAACTTTTACTCTGCTTTCTCAGTCTGTTTCCTAGTGCCGGTTTGAAGTTCCTGCAGTTTTCACTGTAAAACCGAGTTGGAGCAAATACCCCCCATATTAATATATGGAGTGGAGTTAGCAAGTGAAAAGAAACTTTGTGTTCCCAACGAGCTAGGTGAAATACGGCTTTCACACTCACTTATCTCTCAGAACTGAGCATGTGGAGAGAAGTTCGTTCATCTAGCACAAATGGAACGGTTTGCAGGAGAAACTTTTACTCTGGTTTCTCAGTCTGTTTCCTAGTGCCGGTTTGAAGTTCCTGCAGTTTTCACTGTAAAACCGAGTTTAGCTAGTACCTCCCCATATATATGTATGGAGTGGAGTTTGCAACTGAAAAGAAACTTTGTTTTCCCAACAAGCTAGGTGAAGGACGGCTTTCACACACACTTATATCTCAGAACTGAGCATGTGGAGAGACGTTCGTTCATCTAGCACAAAGGGAACGGTTTGCAGGGGAAACTTTTACTCTGGTTTCTCAGTCTGTTTCCTAGTGCCGGTTTGATGTTCCTGCAGTTTTCACTGTAAAACCGAGTTGGAGCTAGTACCTCCCCATATATATGTATGGAGTGGAGTTTGCAAGTGAAAAGAAACTGTGTGTTCCCAACAAGCTAGGTGAAGGACGGCTTTCACACACAATTATCAATCAGAACTGAGCATGTGGAGAGACTTTCGTTCATCTAGCACAAAGGGTACGGGTTAAAGGAGACACTTTTACTCTGGTTTCTCAGTCTGTTTCCTAGTGCCGGTTTGAACTTCCTGCAGTTTTCACTGTAAAACCGATTTGGAGCTAGTACCTCCCCATATATATGTATGGAGTGCAGTTTGCAAATGAAAAGAAACTTGTTGTTCCCAACAAGCTAGGTGAAGGACGGCTTTCACACACACTTATCTCTCAGAACTGAGCATGTGGGAGACGTTCGTTCATCTAGAACAAAGGGAAAGGGTTGCAGGAGAAAGTTTTACTCTGCTTTCTCAGTCTGTTTCCTAGTGCCGGTTTGAAGTTCCTGCAGTTTTCACTGTAAAACCGAGTTGGAGCTAATACCCCCCATATAAATATATGGAGTGGAGTTAGCAAGTGAAAAGAAACTTTGTGTTCCCAACGAGCTAGGTGAAGGACGGCTTTCACACTCACTTATCTCTCAGAACTGAGCATGTGGAGAGAAGTTCGTTCATCTAGCACAAATGGAACGGTTTGCAGGAGAAACTTTTACGCTGGTTTCTCAGTCTGTTTCCTAGTGCCGGTTTGAAATTCCTGCAGTTTTCACTGTAAAACCGAGTTTAGCTAGTACCTCCCCATATATATGTATGGAGTGGAGTTTGCAACTGAAAAGAAACTTTGTTTTCCCAACAAGCTAGGTGAAGGACGGCTTTCACACACACTTATCTCTCAGAACTGATCATGTGGAGAGACGTTCGTTCATCTAGCACAAAGGGAACGGTTTGCAGGGGAAACTTTTACTCTGGTTCCTCAGTCTGTTTCCTAGTGCCGGTTTGATGTTCCTGCAGTTTTCACTGTAAAACGGAGTTGGAGCTAGTACCTCCCCATATATATGTATGGAGTGGAGTTTGCAAGTGAAAAGAAACTTTGTGTTCCCAACAAGCTAAGTGAAGGACGGCTTTCACACACACTTATCAATCAGAACTGAGCATGTTGAGAGACTTTCGTTCATCTAGCACAAAGGGAACGGGTTAAAGGAGACACTTTTACTCTGGTTTCTCAGTCTGTTTCCTAGTGCCGGTTTGAAGTTCCTGCAGTTTTCACTGTAAAACCGAGTTGGAGCTAGTACCTCCCCATATATATGTATGGAGTGCAGTTTGCAAATGAAAAGAAACTTGTTGTTCCCAACAAGCTAGGTGAAGGACGGCTTTCACACACACTTATCTCTCAGAACTGAGCATGTGGAGAGACGTTCGTTCATCTAGAACAAAGGGAAAGGGTTGCAGGAGAAAGTTTTACTCTGGTTTCTCAGTCTGTTTCCTAGTGCCGGTTTGAATTTCCTGCAGTTTTCACTGTAAAACCGAGTTGGAGCTAGTACCTCCGCATATATATGTATGGAGTGGAGTTTGCAACTGAAAAGAAACTTTGTGTTCCCAACAAGCTAGGTGAAGGACGGCTTTCACACACACTTATCTCTCAGAACTGAGCATGTGGAGAGACGTTCGTTCATCTAGCACAAAGGGAACGGGTTGCAGGAGAAACTATTACTCTGGTTTCTCAGTCTGCTTCCTAGTGCCGGTTTGAATTTCCTGCAGTTTTCACTGTAAAACCGCGTTGGAGCTAGTACCTCCCCATATATATGTATGGAGTGCAGTTTGCAAATGAAAAGAAACTTGTTGTTCCCAACAAGCTAGGTGAAGGACGGCTTTCACACACACTTATCTCTCAGAACTGAGCATGTGGAGAGACGTTCGTTCATCTAGAACAAAGGGAAAGGGTTGCAGGAGAAAGTTTTACTCTGCTTTCTCAGTCTGTTTCCTAGTGCCGGTTTGAATTTCCTGCAGTTTTCACTGTAAAACCGAGTTGGAGCTAGTACCTCCCCATATATATGTATGGAGTGGAGTTTGCAAATGAAAGAAACTTGTTGTTCCCAACAAGCTAGGTGAAGGACGGCTTTCACACACACTTATCTCTCAGAACTGAGCATGTGGAGAGACGTTCGTTCATCTAGAACAAAGGGAAAGGGTTGCAGGAGAAAGTTTTACTCTGGTTTCTCAGTCTGTTTCCTAGTGCCGGTTTGAATTTCCTGCAGTTTTCACTGTAAAACCGAGTTGGAGCTAGTACCTCCCCATATATATGTATGGAGTGGAGTTTGCAACTGAAAAGAAACTTTGTGTTCCCAACAAGCTAGGTGAAGGACGGCTTTCACACACACTTATCTCTCAGAACTGAGCATGTGGAGAGACGTTCGTTCATCTAGCACAAAGGGAACGGGTTGCAGGAGGAACTATTACTCTGGTTTCTCAGTCTGTTTCCTAGTGCTGGTTTGAATTTCCTGCAGTTTGCACTGTAAAACCGAGTTGGAGCTAGTACCTCCCCATATATATGTATGGAGTGAAGTTTGCAACTGAAAAGAAACTATGTGTTCCCAACAAGGTAGGTGAAGGACGGCTTTCACACACACTTATCTCTCAGAACTGAGCATGTGGAGAGACATTCGTTCATCTAGAACAAAGGGAACGGTTTGCTGGAGAAACTTTTACTCTGGTTTCTCAGTCTGTTTCCTAGTGCCGGTTTGAAATTCCTGCAGTTTTCACTGTAAAACCGAGTTGAAGCTAGTACCTCCCCATATATATGTATGGAGTGGGGTTTGCAACTGAAAAGAAACTTTGTGTTCCCAACAACCTAGTTGAAAGACGGCTTTCACACACACTTATCTCTCAGACCTGAGCTTGTGGAGAGACGTTCGTTCATCTAGCACAAAGGGAACGTGTTCCGGGAGAAACAGTTACTCTGGTTCCTCAGTCTGTTTCCTAGTGCCGGTTTGAAGTTCCTGCAGTTTTCACTGTAAAACCGAGTTGGAGCTAGTACCTCCCCTTATATATGTATGGAGTGGAGTTTGCAACTGAAAAGAAACTGTGTGTTCCCAACAAGCTAGGTGAAGGACGCCTTTCACACACACTTATATCTCAGAACTGAGCATGTGGATAGACTTTCGTTCATCTAGCACAAGGGGAACGGGTTGCAGGAGAAACTTTTACTCTGGTTTCTCAGTCTGTTTCCCAGTGCCGGTTTGAAGTTCCTGCAGTTTTCACTGTAAAAATGAGTTGGAGCTAGTACCTCCCCTTATATATATATGGAGTGGAGTTTGCAACTGAAAAGAAACTTTGTGTTCCCAACAAGCTAAGTGTAGGACGGCTTTCACACACACTTTTCTCTTAGAACTGAGCATGTGGAGAGACGTTCGTTCATCTAGCACAAAGGGAACGGGTTGCAGTAGAAACTTTTACTCTGGATTCTCAGTCTGTTTCCCAGTGCCGGTTTGAAGTTCCTGCAGTTTTCACTGTAAGACCGAGTTGGAGCTAGTACCTCCCGATATATATGTATGGAGTGGAGTTTGCAAGTAAAAAGAAACTTTGTGTTCCCAACAAGCTAGTTGAATTACGGCTTTCACACACACTTATCTCTCAGAACTGATCATGTGGAGAGAAGTTCATTCATCTAGCACAAATGGAACGGGTTGCAGGAGAAATTTTACTCTGGTTTCTCAGTCTGTTTCCTAGTGCCGGTTTGAAGTTCCTGCAGTTTTCACTGTAAAACCGAGTTGGAGCTAGTACCTCCCCATATATATGTATGGAGTGGAGATTGCAAGTGAAAAGGATCTTTGTGTTCCCAACAAGCTAGGTGAAGGACGGCTTTCACACACACTTCTTTCTCACAACTGAGCATATGGAGAGATGTTCGTTCATCTAGCACAAAGGGAACGTGTTCCGGGAGAAACTCTTACTCTGGTTTCTCAGTCTGTTTCCTAGTGCCGGTTTGAAGTTCCTGCAGTTTGCACTGTAAAACCGAGTTGGAGCTAGTACCTTCCCATATATATGTATGGAGTGGAGTTTGCAACTGAAAAGAATCTATGTGTTCCCAACAAGCTAGGTTAAGGACGGCTTTCACACACACTTATCCCTCAGAACTGAGCATTTGGAGAGAAGTTCGTTCATCTAGCACAAAAAAGGGACGGGTTGCAGGAGAAACTTTTACTCTGGATTCTCAGTCTGTTTCATAGTGCCGGTTTGAAGTTCCTGCAGTTTTCACTGTAAAAGCGATTTGGAGCTAGTACCTCCCCATATATATGTATGGAGTGGAGTTTGCAACTGAAAAGAAACTTTGTTTTCCCAACAAGCTAGGTGAAGGACGGCTTTCACACACACTTATCTCTCAGAACTGAGCATGTGGAGAGACGTTCGTTCATCTAGCACAAAGGGAACGGTTTGCAGGGGAAACTTTTACTCTGGTTTCTCAGTCTGTTTCCTAGTGCCGGTTTGATGTTCCTGCAGTTTTCACTGTAAAACCGAGTTGGAGCTAGTACCTCCCCATATATATGTATGGAGTGGAGTTTGCAAGTGAAAAGAAACTTTGTGTTCCCAACAAGCTAGGTGAAGGACGGCTTTCACACACACTTATCAATCAGAACTGAGCATGTGGAGAGACTTTCGTTCATCTAGCCCAAAGGGAACGGGATAAAGGAGACACTTTTACTCTGGTTTCTCAGTCTGTTTCCTAGTGCCGGTTTGAAGTTCCTGCAGTTTTCACTGTAAAACCGAGTTGGAGCTAGTACGTCCCCATATATTTGTATGGAGTGGAGTTTGCAACTGAAAAGAAACTTTGTGTTCCCAACAATCTAGTTGAAGGACGCCTTTCACACACACTTATATCTCAGAACTGAGCATGTGGATAGACTTTCGTTCATCTAGCACAAGGGGAACGGGTTGCAGGAGAAACTTTTACTCTGGTTTCTCAGTCTGTTTCCCAGTGCCGGTTTGAAGTTCCTGCAGTTTTCACTGTAAAAATGAGTTGGAGCTAGTACCTCCCCTTATATATATATGGAGTGGAGTTTGCAACTGAAAAGAAACTTTGTGTTCCCAACAAGCTAAGTGTAGGACGGCTTTCACACACACTTTTCTCTTAGAACTGAGCATGTGGAGAGACGTTCGTTCATCTAGCACAAAGGGAACGGGTTGCAGTAGAAACTTTTACTCTGGATTCTCAGTCTGTTTCCCAGTGCCGGTTTGAAGTTCCTGCAGTTTTCACTGTAAGACCGAGTTGGAGCTAGTACCTCCCGATATATATGTATGGAGTGGAGTTTGCAAGTAAAAAGAAACTTTGTGTTCCCAACAAGCTAGTTGAATTACGGCTTTCACACACACTTATCTCACAGAACTGATCATGTGGAGAGAAGTTCGTTCATCTAGCACAAATGGAACGGGTTGCAGGAGAAATTTTACTCTGGTTTCTCAGTCTGTTTCCTAGTGCCGGTTTGAAGTTCCTGCAGTTTTCACTGTAAAACCGAGTTGGAGCTAGTACCTCCCCATATATATGTATGGAGTGGAGATTGCAAGTGAAAAGGATCTTTGTGTTCCCAACAAGCTAGGTGAAGGACGGCTTTCACACACACTTCTTTCTCACAACTGAGCATATGGAGAGACGTTCGTTCATCTAGCACAAAGGGAACGTGTTCCGGGAGAAACTCTTACTCTGGTTTCTCAGTCTGTTTCCTAGTGCCGGTTTGAAGTTCCTGCAGTTTGCACTGTAAAACCGAGTTGGAGCTAGTACCTTCCCATATATATGTATGGAGTGGAGTTTGCAACTGAAAAGAATCTATGTGTTCCCAACAAGCTAGGTTAAGGACGGCTTTCACACACACTTATCAATCAGAACTGAGCATTTGGAGAGAAGTTCGTTCATCTAGCACAAAAAAGGGACGGGTTGCAGGAGAAACTTTTACTCTGGATTCTCAGTCTGTTTCATAGTGCCGGTTTGAAGTTCCTGCAGTTTTCACTGTAAAAGCGATTTGGAGCTAGTACCTCCCCATATATATGTATGGAGTGGAGTTTGCAACTGAAAAGAAACTTTGTTTTCCCAACAAGCTAGGTGAAGGACGGCTTTCACACACACTTATCTCTCAGAACTGAGCATGTGGAGAGACGTTCGTTCATCTAGCACAAAGGGAACGGTTTGCAGGGGAAACTTTTACTCTGGTTTCTCAGTCTGTTTCCTAGTGCCGGTTTGATGTTCCTGCAGTTTTCACTGTAAAACCGAGTTGGAGCTAGTACCTCCCCATATATATGTATGGAGTGGAGTTTGCAAGTGAAAAGAAACTTTGTGTTCCCAACAAGCTAGGTGAAGGACGGCTTTCACACACACTTATCAATCAGAACTGAGCATGTGGAGAGACTTTCGTTCATCTAGCACAAAGGGAACGGGATAAAGGAGACACTTTTACTCTGGTTTCTCAGTCTGTTTCCTAGTGCCGGTTTGAAGTTCCTGCAGTTTTCACTGTAAAACCGAGTTGGAGCTAGTACCTCCCCATATATATGTATGGAGTGGAGTTTGCAACTGAAAAGAAACTTTGTGTTCCCAACAAGCTAGGTGAAGGACGGCTTTCACACACAATTATCTCTCAGAACTGAGCATGTGGAGAGACGTTCGTTCATCTAGCACAAAAGGAACGGGTTGCAGGAGAAACTATTACTCTGGTTTCTCAGTCTGTTTCCTAGTGCCGGTTTGAATTTCCTGCAGTTTGCACTGTAAAACCGAGTTGGAGCTAGTACCTCCCCATATATATGTATGGAGTGAAGTTTGCAACTGAAAAGAAACTATGTGTTCCCAACAAGGTAGGTGAAGGACGGCTTTCACACACACTTATCTCTCAGAACTGAGCATGTGGAGAGACAATCGTTCATCTAGAACAAAGGGAACGGTTTGCTGGAGAAACTTTTACTCTGGTTTCTCAGTCTGTTTCCTAGTGCCGGTTTGAAATTCCTGCAGTTTTCACTGTAAAACCGAGTTGAAGCTAGTACCTCCCCATATATATGTATGGAGTGGGGTTTGCAACTGAAAAGAAACTTTGTGTTCCCAACAACCTAGTTGAAAGACGGCTTTCACACACACTTATCTCTCAGACCTGAGCTTGTGGAGAGACGTTCGTTCATCTAGCACAAAGGGAACGTGTTCCGGGAGAAACAGTTACTCTGGTTCCTCAGTCTGTTTCCTAGTGCCGGTTTGAAGTTCCTGCAGTTTTCACTGTAAAACCGAGTTGGAGCTAGTACCTCCCCTTATATATGTATGGAGTGGAGTTTGCAACTGAAAAGAAACTGTGTGTTCCCAACAAGCTAGGTGAAGTACGGCTTTCACACACACTTATCTCTCAGAACTGAGCATGTGGAGAGACGTTCGTTCATCTAGCACAAAGGGAACGGGTTGCAGGAGAAATTTTACTCTGGATTCTCAGTCTGTTTCCTAGTGCCGGTTTGAAGTTCCTGCAGTTTTCACTGTAAAACCGAGTTGGAGCTAATACCCCCCATATAAATATATGGAGTGGAGTTAGCAAGTGAAAAGAAACTTTGTGTTCCCAACGAGCTAGGTGAAGGACGGCTTTCACACACACTTATCTCTCAGAACTGAGCATGTGGAGAGAAGTTCGTTCATCTAGCACAAATGGAACGGTTTGCCGGAGAAACTTTTACTCTGGATTCTCAGTCTGTTTCCTAGTGCCGGTTTGAAGTTCCTGCAGTTTTCACTGTAAAACCGAGTTTAGCTAGTACCTCCCCATATATATGTATGGAGTGGAGTTTGCAACTGAAAAGAAACTTTGTTTTCCCAACAAGCTAGTTGAAGCACGGCTTTCACACACACTTATCTCTCAGAACTGAGCATGTGGAGAGACGTTCGTTCATCTAGCACAAAGGGAACGGTTTGCAGGGGAAACTTTTACTCTGGTTTCTCAGTCTGTTTCCTAGTGCCGGTTTGATGTTCCTGCAGTTTTCACTGTAAAACCGAGTTGGAGCTAGTACCTCCCCATATATATGTATGGAGTGGAGTTTGCAAGTGAAAAGAAACTTTGTGTTCCCAACAAGCTAGGTGAAGGACGGCTTTCACACACACTTATCAATCAGAACTGAGCATGTGGAGAGACTTTCGTTCATCTAGCACAAAGGGAACGGGTTAAAGGAGACACTTTTACTCTGGTTTCTCAGTCTGTTTCCTAGTGCCGGTTTGAAGTTCCTGCAGTTTTCACTGTAAAACCGAGTTGGAGCTAGTACCTCCCCATATATATGTATGGAGTGCAGTTTGCAAATGAAAAGAAACTTGTTGTTCCCAACAAGCTAGGTGAAGGACGGCTTTCACACACACTTATCTCTCAGAACTGAGCATGTGGAGAGACGTTCGTTCATCTAGAACAAAGTGAAAGGGTTGCAGGAGAAAGTTTTACTCTGGTTTCTCAGTCTGTTTCCTAGTGCCGGTTTGAATTTCCTGCAGTTTTCACTGTAAAACCGAGTTGGAGCTAGTACCTCCCCATATATATGTATGGAGTGGAGTTTGCAACTGAAAAGAAACTTTGTGTTCCCAACAAGCTAGGTGAAGGACGGCTTTCACACACACTTATCTCTCAGAACTGAGCATGTGGAGAGACGTTCGTTCATCTAGCACAAACGGAACGGGTTGCAGGAGAAACTATTACTCTGGTTTCTCAGTCTGTTTCCTAGTGCCGGTTTGAAGTTCCTGCAGTTTTCCCTGTAAAACCGAGTTGGAGCTCGTACCCCCCCATATATATGTATGGAGTGGAGTTTGCAACTGAAAAGAAACTTTCTGTTCCCATCAAGCTAGGTGAAGAACGGCTTTCACACACACTTATCTCTCAGAACTGAGCATGTGGAGAGACGTTCGTTCATCTAGCACAAAGGGAACGTGTTGCAGGAGAGACTTTTACTCTGGATTCTCAGTCTGTTTCCTTGTGCCGGTTTGAATTTCCTGCAGTTTTCACTGTAAAACCGAGTTGGAGCTAGTACCTCCCCATATATATGTAAGGAGTGGGGTTTGCAACTGAAAAGAAACTTTGTGTTCCCAACAACCAAGGTGAAGGACGGCTTTCACACACACTTATCTCTCAGAACTGAGCATGTGGAGAGACGTTCGTTCATCTAGCACAAAGGGAACGGGTTGCAGGGAAACTTTTACTCTGGTTTCTCAGTCTGTTTCCTAGTGCCGGTTTGAAGTTCCTGCAGTTTTCACTGTAAAACCGAGTTGGAGCTCTTACCCACCCATATATATGTATGGAGTGGAGTTTGCAACTGAAAAGAAACTTTGTGTTCCCATCAAGCTAGTTGAAGAACGGCTTTCACACACACTTATCTCTCAGAACTGAGCATGTGGAGAGACGTTCGTTCATCTAGCAAAAAGGGAACGGGTGGCAGTTGAAACTTTTACTCTGGATTCTCAGTCTGTTTCCTAGTGCCGGTTTGAAGTTCCTGCAGTTTTCACTGTAAAACCGAGTTGGAGCTAGTACCTCCCCATATATATGTATGGAGTGGAGTTTGCAAGTGAAAAGAAACTTTGTGTTCCCAACAAGCTAGGTGAAGGACGGCTTTCACACACACTTATCTCTCAGAACTGATCATGTTGAGAGACGTTCGTTCATCTAGCACAAAGGGAACGGGTTGCAGGAGAAACTTTTACTCTGGTTTCTCAGTCTGTTTCCTAGTGCCGGTTTGAAGTTCCTGCAGTTATCACTGTAAAAACGAGTTGGAGCTCCTACCTCCCCATATATATGTATGGAGTGTTGTTTGCAAGTGAAAAGAAACTTTGTGTTCCCAACAATCTAGGTGAAAGACGGCTTTCACACACACTTATCTCTCAGAACTGAGCATGTGGAGAGACGTTCGTTCATCTAGCACAAAGTGAACGTGTTTCGGGAGAAACTTTTACTCTGGTTTCTTAGTCTGTTTCCTAGTGCTGGTTTGAATTTCCTCCAGTTTGCACTGTAAAACCGAGTTGGAGCTAGTACCTCCCCATATATATATCTATGGAGTGAAGTTTGCAACTGAAAAGAAACTATGTGTTCCCAACAAGGTAGGTGAAGGACGGCTTTCACACACACTTATCTCTCAGAACTGAGCATGTGGAGAGACATTCGTTCATCTAGAACAAAGGGAACGGGTTGCATGAGAAACTTTTACTCTGGTTTCTCAGTCTGTTTCCTAGTGCCGGTTTGAATTTCCTGCAGTTTTCACTGTAAAACCGAGTTGGAGCTAGTACCTCCCCATATATATGTATGGAGTGGGGTTTGCAACTGAAAAGAAACTTTGTGTTCCCAACAACCTAGGTGAAAGACGGCTTTCACACACTCTTATGTCTCAGACCTGAGCTTGTGGAGAGACGTTCGTTCATCTAGCACAAAGGGAACGTGTTCCGGGAGAAACTGTTACTCTGGTTCCTCAGTCTGTTTCCTAGTGCCGGTTTGAAGTTCCTGCAGTTTTCACTGTAAAAACGAGTTGGAGCTAGTACCTCCCCTTATATATGTATGGAGTGGAGTTTGCAACTGAAAAGAAACTGTGTGTTCCCAACAAGCTAGGTGAAGGACGGCTTTCACACACACTTATCTCTCAGAACTGAGTATGTGGAGAGACGTTCGTTCATCTAGCACAAAGGGAACGGGTTGCAGGAGAAACTTTTACTCTGGATTCTCAGTCTGTTTCCTAGTGCCGGTTTGAAGTTCCTGCAGTTTTCACTGTAAAACCGAGTTGGAGCTAGTACGTCCCCATATATTTGTATGGAGTGGAGTTTGCAACTGAAAAGAAACTTTGTATTCCCAACAATCTATTTGAAGGACGCCTTTCACACACACTTATATCTCAGAACTGAGCATGTGGATAGACTTTCGTTCATCTAGCACAAGGGGAACGGGTTGCAGGAGAAACTTTTACTCTGGTTTCTCAGTCTGTTTCTTAGTGCCGGTTTGAAGTTCCTGCAGTTTTCACTGTAAAACCGAGTTGGAGCTCGTACCCCTCCATATATATGTATGGAGTGGAGTTTGCATCTGAAAAGAAACTTTGTGTTCCCATCAAGCTAGGTGAAGAACGGCTTTCACACACACTTATCTCTCAGAACTGAGCATGTGGAGAGACGTTCGCTCATCTAGCACAAAGGGAACGGGTTGTAGTGGAAATTTTACTCTGGATTCTCAGTCTGTTTCCTAGTGCCGGTTTGAAGTTCGTGCAGTTTTCACTGTAAAACCGAGTTGGAGCTAGTACCTCCCCATATATATGTATGGAGTGGAGTTTGCAAGTGAAAAGAAACTTTGTGTTCCCAACAAGCTAGGTGAAGGACGGCTTTCACACACACTTATCTCTCAGAACTGATCATGTGGAGAGACGTTCGTTCATCTAGCACAACGGGAAGGGGTTGCAGGAGAAACTTTTACTCTGGTTTCTCAGTGTGTTTCCTAGTGCCGGTTTGAAGATCCTGCAGTTTGCACTGTAAAACCGAGTTGGAGCTAGTACCTCCCCATATATATGTATGGAGTGGAGTTTGCAACTGAAAAGAAACTATGTGTTCCGAACAAGCAAGGTGAAGGACGGCTTTCACACACACTTATCTCTCAGACCTGAGCATGTGGAGAGACGTTCGTTCACATAGCACAAAGGGAACGGGTTGCAGGAGAAACTTTTACTCTGCTTTCTCAGTCTGTTTCCTAGTGCCGGTTTGAAGTTCCTGCAGTTTTCACTGTAAAACCGAGTTGGAGCTAATACCCCCCATATAAATATATGGAGTGGAGTTTGCAAGTGAAAAGAAACTTTGTGTTCCCAACGAGCTAGGTGAAGGACGGCTTTCACACTCACTTATCTCTCAGAACTGAGCATGTGGAGAGAAGTTCGTTCATCTAGCACAAATGGAACGGTTTGCAGGAGAAACTTTTACGCTGGTTGCTCAGTCTGTTTCCTAGTGCCGGTTTGAAATTCCTGCAGTTTTCACTGTAAAACCGAGTTTAGCTAGTACCTCCCCATATATATGTATGGAGTGGAGTTTGCAACTGAAAAGAAACTTTGTTTTCCCAACAAGCTAGGTGAAGGACGGCTTTCACACACACTTATCTCTCAGAACTGAGCATGTGGAGAGACGTTCGTTCATCTAGCACAAAGGGAACGGTTTGCAGGGGAAACTTTTACTCTGGTTCCTCAGTCTGTTTCCTAGTGCCGGTTTGATGTTCCTGCAGTTTTCACTGTAAAACCGAGTTGGAGCTAGTACCTCCCCTTATATATGTATGGAGTGGAGTTTGCAAGAGAAAAGAAACTTTGTGTTCCCAACAAGCTAGGTGAAGGACGGCTTTCACACACACTTATCTCTCAGAACTGATCATGTGGAGAGACGTTCGTTCATCTAGCACAACGGGAAGGGGTTGCAGGAGAAACTTTTACTCTGGTTTCTCAGTGTGTTTCCTAGTGCCGGTTTGAAGATCCTGCAGTTTGCACTGTAAAACCGAGTTGGAGCTAGTACCTCCCCATATATATGTATGGAGTGGAGTTTGCAACTGAAAAGAAACTATGTGTTCCGAACAAGCAAGGTGAAGGACGGCTTTCACACACACTTATCTCTCAGACCTGAGCATGTGGAGAGACGTTCGTTCACATAGCACAAAGGGAACGGGTTGCAGGAGAAAGTTTTACTCTGCTTTCTCAGTCTGTTTCCTAGTGCCGGTTTGAAGTTCCTGCAGTTTTCACTGTAAAACCGAGTTGGAGCTAATACCCCCCATATAAATATATGGAGTGGAGTTAGCAAGTGAAAAGAAACTTTGTGTTCCCAACGAGCTAGGTGAAGGACGGCTTTCACACTCACTTATCTCTCAGAACTGAGCATGTGGAGAGAAGTTCGTTCATCTAGCACAAATGGAACGGTTTGCAGGAGAAACTTTTACGCTGGTTTCTCAGTCTGTTTCCTAGTGCCGGTTTGAAATTCCTGCAGTTTTCACTGTAAAACCGAGTTTAGCTAGTACCTCCCCATATATATGTATGGAGTGGAGTTTGCAACTGAAAAGAAACTTTGTTTTCCCAACAAGCTAGGTGAAGGACGGCTTTCACACACACTTATCTGTCAGAACTGAGCATGTGGAGAGACGTTCGTTCATCTAGCACAAAGGGAACGGTTTGCAGGGGAAACTTTTACTCTGGTTCCTCAGTCTGTTTCCTAGTGCCGGTTTGATGTTCCTGCAGTTTTCACTGTAAAACCGAGTTGGAGCTAGTACCTCCCCTTATATATGTATGGAGTGGAGTTTGCAAGAGAAAAGAAACTTTGTGTTCCCAACAAGCTAGGTGAAGGACGGCTTTCACACACACTTATCAATCAGAACTGAGCATGTGGAGAGACTTTCGTTCATCTAGCACAAAGGGAACGGGTTAAAGGAGACACTTTTTCTCTGGTTTCTCAGTCTGTTTCCTAGTGCCGGTTTGAAGTTCCTGCAGTTTTCACTGTAAAACCGAGTTGGAGCTAGTACCTCCCCATATATATGTATGGAGTGCAGTTTGCAAATGAAAAGAAACTTGTTGTTCCCAACAAGCTAGGTGAAGGACGGCTTTCACACACACTTATCTCTCAGAACTGAGCATGTGGAGAGACGTTCGTTCATCTAGAACAAAGGGAAAGGGTTGCAGGAGAAAGTTTTACTCTGGTTTCTCAGTCTGTTTCCTAGTGCCGGTTTGAATTTCCTGCAGTTTTCACTGTAAAACCGAGTTGGAGCTAATACATCCCCATATATATGTATGGAGTGGAGTTTGCAACTGAAAAGAAACTTTGTGTACCCAACAAGCTAGGTGAAGGACGGCTTTCACACACACATATCTCTCAGAACTGAGCATGTGGAGAGACGTTCGTTCATCTAGCACAAAGGGAACGGGTTGCAGGAGAAACTATTACTCTGGTTTCTCAGTCTGTTTCCTAGTGCCGGTTTGAATTTCCTGCAGTTTTCACTGTGAAACCGAGTTGGAGCTAGTACCTCCCCATATATATGTATGGAGTGCAGTTTGCAAATGAAAAGAAACTTGTTGTTCCCAACAAGCTAGGTGAAGGACGGCTTTCACACACACTTATCTCTCAGAACTGAGCATGTGGAGAGACGTTCGTTCATCTAGAACAAAGGGAAAGGGTTGCAGGAGAAAGTTTTACTCTGCTTTCTCAGTCTGTTTCCTAGTGCCGGTTTGAATTTCCTGCAGTTTTCACTGTAAAACCGAGTTGGAGCTAGTACCTCCCCATATATATGTATGGAGTGCAGTTTGCAAATGAAAAGAAACTTGTTGTTCCCAACAAGCTAGGTGAAGGACGGCTTTCACACACACTTATCTCTCAGAACTGAGCATGTGGAGAGACGTTCGTTCATCTAGAACAAAGGGAAAGGGTTGCAGGAGAAACTATTACTCTGGTTTCTCAGTCTGTTTCCTAGTGCCGGTTTGAAGTTCCTGCAGTTTTCACTGTAAAACCGAGTTTAGCTAGTACCTCCCCATATATATGTATGGAGTGGAGTTTGCAACTGAAAAGAAACTTTATTTTCCCAACAAGATAGGTGAAGGACGGCTTTCACACACACTTATCTCTCAGAACTGAGCATGTGGAGAGACGTTCGTTCATCTAGCACAAAGGGAACGGGTTGCAGTAGAAACTTTTACTCTGGATTCTCAGGCTGTTTCCCAGTGCCGGTTTGAAGTTCCTGCAGTTTTCACTGTAAAACCGAGTTGGAGCTAGTACCTCCCGATATATATGTATGGAGTGGAGTTTGCAAGTGAAAAGAAACTTTGTGTTCCCAACAAGCTAGGTGAAGGACGGCTTTCACACACACTTATCTCTCAGAACTAATCATGTGGAGAGACGTTCTTTCATCTAGCACAAAGGGAACGGGTTGCAGGAGAAACTTTTACTCTGATTTCTCAGTCTGTTTCCTAGTGCCGGTTTGAAGTTCCTGCAGTTTTCACTGTAAAACCGAGTTGGAGCTAGTACCTCCCCATATATATGTATGGAGTGGATTTTGCAACTGAAAAGAATCTTTGTGTTCCCAACAAGCTAGGTGAAGGACGGCTTTCACACACACTTATCTCTCAGAATTGAGCATGTGGAGAGACGTTCGTTCATCTAGCACAAAGGGAACGGGTTGCAGTAGAAACTTTTACTCTGGTTTCTCAGTCTGTTTCCTAGTGCCGGTTTGAAGATCCTGCAGTTTGAACTCTAAAACCGATTTGGAGCTAGTACCTCCCCATATATATGTATGGAGTGGATTTTGCAACTGAAAAAAAAATTTGTGTTCCCAGCAAGCTAGGTGAAAGACGGCTTTTACACACACTTATCTCTCAGAACTGAGCATGTGGAGAGACTTTCGTTCATCTAGCACAAAGGGAACGCGTTGCAGAAGAAACTTTTACTCTGGTTTCTCAGGCTGTTTCCTAGTGCCGGTTTGAAGTTCCTGCAGTTTTCACTGTAAAAATGAGTTGGAGCTAGTACCTCCCCATATATATGTATGGAGTGGAGTTTGCAACTGAAAAGAAACTTTGTGTTCCCAACAAGCTAGGTGAAGGACGGCTTTCACACACACTTCTCTCTCAGAACTGAGCATGTGGAGAGACGTTCGTTCATCTAGCACAAAGGGAACGGTTTGTAGGAGAAAATTTTACTCTGGTTTCTCAGTCTGTTTCCTAGTGCCGGTTTGAAGTTCCTGCAGTTTTCACTGTAAAATCGAGTTGGAGCTAGTACCTCCCCATATATATGTATGGAGTGGAATTTGCAAGTGAAAAGAAACTTAGTTTTCCCAACAAGCTAGGTGAAGAACGGCTTTCACACACACTTATCTCTCAGAACTGAGCATGTGGTGAGACGTTCGTTAATCTAGCACAAAGGGAACGGTTTGCAGGAGAAACATTTACTCTGTTTTCTCAGTCTGTTTCCTAGTGCCGGATTGAAGTTCCTGCAGTTTTCACTGTAAAACTGATTTGGAGCTAGTACTTCCCCATATATATGTATGGAATGGAGTTTGCAACTTAAAAGAATCTTTGTGTTCCCAACACGCTAGGTGAAGAACGGCTTTCACACACACTTATCTCTCAGAACTGAGCATGTAGAGAGACGTTCGTTAATCTAGCTCAAAGGGAACGGGTTGCAGGAGAAACTTTTACTCTGGTCTCTCAGACTGTTTCCTAGTGCCGGTTTGAAGTTCCTGCAGTTTTCACTGTAAAACCGATTTGGAGCTAGTACCTCCCCATATATATGTATGGAGTGGAGTTTGCAAGTGAAAAGAAACTTAGTTTTCCCAACAAGCTAGGTGAAGAACGGCTTTCACACACACTTATCTCTCAGAACTGAGCATGTGGTGAGACGTTCGTTAATCTAGCACAAAGGGAACGGGTTGCAGGAGAAACATTTACTCTGTTTTCTCAGTCTGTTTCCTAGTGCCGGTTTGAAGTTTCTGCAGTTTTCACTGTAAAACTGATTTGGAGCTAGTACTTCCCCATATATATGTATGGAATGGAGTTTGCAACTGAAAAGAATCTTTGTGTTCCCAACAAGCTAGGTGAAGGACGGCTTTTACACACACTTATCTCTCAGAACTGAGCATGTAGAGAGACGTACGTTAATCTAGCTCAAAACAAACGGGTTGCAGGAGAAACTTTTACTCTGGTTTCTCAGTCTGTTTCCAGGTGCCGGTTTGAAGTTCCTGCAGTTTTCACTGTAAAACCGAGTTGGAGCTAGTACCTCACCATATATATGTATGGAGTGGAGTTTGCAAGTGAAAAGAAACTTTGTGTTCCCAACAAGCTAGGTGAAGGACGGCTTTCACACACACTTCTCTCTCAGAACTGAGCATGTGGAGAGACGTTCGTTCATCAAGCACAAAGGGAAGAGGTTGCAGGAGAAACTTTTACTCTGTTTTCTCAGTCTGTTTCCTAGTGCCGGTTTGAAATTCTTCCAGATTTCACTTTAGAAGTGTGTTGGAGCTAGTACCTACCCATATATATGTATGGAGTGTATTTTGCAACTGAAAAGAAACTTTGTGTTCCCAACAAGCTAGGTGAAGGTCGGCTTTCACACACACTTATCTCTCAGAACTGAGCATGTGGAGAGACGTTCGTTCATCTAGCACAAAGGGAACGGGTTGCAGTAGAAACTTTTACTCTGGATTCTCAGGCTGTTTCCCAGTGCCGGTTTGAAGTTCCTGCAGTTTTCACTGTAAAACCGAGTTGGAGCTAGTACCTCCCGATATATATGTATGGAGTGGAGTTTGCAAGTGAAAAGAAACTTTGTGTTCCCAACAAGCTAGGTGAATGACGGCTTTCACACACACTTATCTCTCAGAACTAATCATGTGGAGAGACGTTCGTTCATCTAGCACAAAGGGAACGGGTTGCAGGAGAAACTTTTACTCTGATTTCTCAGTCTGTTTCCTAGTGCCGGTTTGAAGTTCCTGCAGTTTTCACTGTAAAACCGAGTTGGAGCTAGTACCTCCCCATATATATGTATGGAGTGGAGTTTGCAACTGAAAAGAATCTTTGTGTTCCCAACAAGCTAGATGAAGGACGGCTTTCACACACACTTATCTCTCAGAATTGAGCATGTGGAGAGACGTTCGTTCATCTAGCACAAAGGGAACGGGTTGCAGGAGAAACTTTTACTCTGGTATCTCAGTCTGTTTCCTAGTGCCGGTTTGAAGATCCTGCAGTTTGAACTGTAAAACCGAGTTGGAGCTAGTACCTCCCCATATATATGTATGGAGTGGATTTTGCAACTGAAAAAAAAATTTGTGTTCCCAGCAAGCTAGGTGAAAGACGGCTTTTACACACACTTATCTCTCAGAACTGAGCATGTGCAGAGACGTTCGTTCATCTAGCACAAAGGGAACGCGTTGCAGAAGAAAATTTTACTCTGGTTTCTCAGGCTGTTTCCTAGTGCCGGTTTGAAGTTCCTGCAGTTTTCACTGTAAAACCGAGTTTTTGCTAGTACCTCCCCATATATATGTATGGAGTGGAGTTTGCAACTGAAAAGAAACTTTGTGTTCCCAACAAGCTAGGTGAAGGACGGCTTTCACACACACTTCTCTCTCAGAACTGAGCAGGTGGAGAGACGTTCGTTCATCTAGCACAAAGGGAACGGTTTGTAGGAGAAAATTTTACTCTGGTTTCTCAGTCTGTTTCCTAGTGCCGGTTTGAAGTTCCTGCAGTTTTCACTGTAAAACTGATTTGGAGCTAGTTCTTCCCCATATATATGTATGGAATGGAGTTTGCAACTGAAAAGAATCTTTGTGTTCCCAACAAGCTAGGTGAAGGACGGCTTTCACACACACTTATCTCTCAGAACTGAGCATTTAGAGAGACGTTCGTTCATCTAGCACAAAGGGAACGGGTTGCAGGAGAAACTATTACTCTGGTTTCTCAGTCTGTTTCCTAGTGCCTGTTTGAAGTTCCTGCAGTTTTCACTGTAAAACCGAGTTGGAGCTAGTACTTCCCCATATATATGTATGGAGTGGAGTTTGCAAGTGAAAAGAAACTTTGTGTTCCCAACAAGCTAGGTGAAGGACGGCTTTCACACACACTTCTGTCTCGGAACTGAGTATGTGGAGAGATGTTCGTTCATCTAGCACAAAGAGAACGAGTTGCAGGGAAAAATTTTACTCTGTTTTCTCAGTCTGTTTCCTAGTGCTGGTTTGAAGTTCCTGCATTTTTCACTGTAAAACCGATTTGGAGCTAGTACCTCCCCATATATATTTATGGAGTGGAGTTTGCAACTGAAAAGAAACTTTGTGTTCCCAACAAGCTAGGTGAAGGACGGCTTTCACACATAATTATCTCTCAGAACTGAGCATGTTGAGAGACGTTCGTTCATCTGGCACAAAGGGAACGTGTTGCAGGGAATATTTTACTCTGGATTCTCAGTCTGTTTCCTAGTGCCGGTTTGAAGTTCCTGTAGTTTTCACTGTAAAACAGAGTTGGAGATAGTAACTCCCCATATATATGTATGGAGTGGAGTTTGCAACTGAAAAGAAACTTTGTGTTCCCAACAAGTTAGGTGAAGGACGGCTTTCACACACACTTATCACTCAGAACTGAGCATGTGGAGAGACGTTCGTTCATCTAGCACAAATGGAACGGGTTGCGGGAGAAACTTTTACTCTGGTTTTCCAGTCTGTTTCCTAGTGCCGGTTTGAAGTTCCTGCAGTTTTCACTGTAAAACCGGTTTGGAGATAGTACCTACCCATATATATGTATGGAGTGGAGTTTGCAACTGAAAAGAAACTTTGTGTTCCCAACAAGCTAGGTGAAGGACGGCTTTCACACACACTTATCTCTCAGAACTGAGCATGTGGAGAGACGTTCGTTCATCTAGCCAAAGGGAACGGGTTTCAGGAGAAACTTTTACTCTGGTTTCTCATTCTGTTTCCTAGTGCCGGTTTGAAGTTCCTTCAGTTTTCACTGTAAAACCGAGTTGGAGCTAGTACCTCCTCATAAATATGTATGGAGTGGAGTTTGCAACTGAAAAGAAACTTTGTGTTCCCAACAAGCTAGGTGAAGGACGGCTTTCACACACACTTATCTCTCAGAACTGAGCATGAGGAGAGACGTTCGTTCATCTGGCACAAAGGGAAAGGGTTGCAGGGAAAATGTTACTATGGTTTCTCAGTCTGTTTCCTAGTGCCGGTTTGAAGTTACTGCAGTTTTCACTCTAAAACCGATTTGGAGCTAGTACCTCCCCATATATACGTATGGTGTGGAGTTTGCAACTGAAAAGAAACTTTGTGTTCCCAACAAGCTAGGTGAAAGACGGCTTTCACACACACTTATCTCTCAGAACTGAGCATGTGGAGAGACTTTCGTTCATCTAGCAAAAAGGGAACGGGATGCAGGAGAAACTTTTACTCTGGTTTCTCAGTCTGTTTCCTAGTGCCGGTTTGATGTTCCTGCAGTTTTCAATGTAAAACCGAGTTGGAGATAGTACCTCCCCATATATATGTGTGGAGTGGAGTTTGCAGCTGAAAAGAAACTTTGTGTTCCCAACAAGCTAGATGAAGGACGGCTTACACACACACTTATCTCTCAGAACTGAGCATGTGGAGAGACGTTCGTTCATCTACCACAAAGGGAACGGGTTGCAGGAGAAACTTTTACTCTGGTTTCTCATTCTGTTTCCTAGTGCCGGTATGAAGTTCCTGCAGTTTTCACTGTAAAACCGAGTTGGAGCTAGTACCTCCCCATAAATATGTATGGAGTGGAGATTGCAACTGAAAAGAAACTTTGTGTTCCCAACAAGCTAGGTGAAGGACGGCTTTCACACACACTTATCTCTCAGAACTGAGCATGAGGAGAGACGTTCGTTCATCTGGCACAAAGGGAAAGGGTTGCAGGGAAAATTTAACTATGGTTTCTCAGTCTGTTTCCTAGTGCCGGTTTGTAGTTCCTGCAGTTTTCACTCTAAAACCGAGTTGGAGCTAGTACCTCCCCATATATATGTATGGTGTGGAGTTTGCAACTGAAAAGAAACTTTGTGTTCCCAACAAGCTAGGTGAAAGACGGCTTTCACACACACTTATCTCTCAGAACTGAGCATGTGGAGAGACGTTCGTTCATCTAGCAAAAAGGGAACGGGATGCAGGAGAAACTTTTACTCTGGTTTCTCAGTCTGTTTCCTAGTGCCGGTTTGAAGTTCCTGCAGTTTTCACTGTAAAACAGAGTTGGAGATAGTAACTACCCATATATATGTATGGAGTGGAGTTTGCAACTGAAAAGAAACTTTGTGTTCCCAACAAGTTAGGTGAAGGACGGCTTTCACACACACTTATCTCTCAGAACTGAGCATGTGGAGAGACGTTCGTTCATCTAGCACAAAGGGAACGGGTTGCGGGAGATACTTTTACTCTGGTTTCTCAGTCTGTTTCCTAGTGCCGGTTTGAAGTTCCTGCAGTTTTCACTGTAAAACGGGGTTGGAGCTAGTACCACCCCATATATATGTATGGATTGGAGTTTGCAACTGAAAAGAATCTTTGTGTTCCCAACAAGCTAGGTGAAGGACGGCTTTCACACACACTTATCTCTCAGAACTGAGCATGTGGAGAGACATTCGTTAATCTATCACAAAGGGAACGGGTTGCAGGAGAAACTTTTACTCTGGTTTCTCTGTCTGTTTCCTAGTGCCGGTTGGAAATTCATGCAGTTTTCACTGTAAAACAGGTTTTGAGCTAGTACCTCCCCATATATATGTATGGGGTGGAGTTTGCAACTGAAATGAAACTTTGTGTTCCAAACAAGCTAGGTGAAGGACGGCTTTCACACACACTTATCTCTCAGAACTGAGCATGTGGAGAGAAGTTAGTTCATCTAGAAAAAGGGAACGGTTTGCAGGGGAAAATTTTACTCTGGTTTCTCAGTCTGTTTCCTAGTGCCGGTTTGAAGTTCCTGCAGTTTTCACTGTAAAACCGGGTTGGAGCTTGTACCTACCCATATATATGTATGGAGTGGAGTTTGCAACTGAAAAGAAACTTTGTGTTCCCAACAAGCTAGTTGAAGGACGGATTTCACACACACTTATCTCTCAGAACTGAGCATGAGGAGAGACGTTCGTTCATCTGGCACAAAGGGAACGGGATGCAGGGAAAATTTTACTATGGTATCTCAGTCTGTTTCCTAGTGCTGGTTTGAAGTTCCTGCAGTTTTCACTGTAAAACCGAGTTGGAGCTAGTACCTCCCCATATATATGTATGGAGTGGAGTTTGCAACTGAAAAGAAAATTTGTGTTCCCAACAAGCTATGTGAAGGACGGCTTTCACACACACTTATCTCTCAGAACTGAGCATGTGGAGAGACGTTCGTTCATCTAGCACAAATGGAACTGGTTGCAGGAGAAACTTTTACTCTGGTCTCTCAGTCTGTTTCCTAGTGCCGGTTTGAAGTTCCTGCAGTTTTCACTGTAAAACCGAGTTGGAGCTAGTACCTCCCCATATAAATGTATGGAGTGGGGTTTGCAACTGAAAAGAAACTTTGTTTTCCCAACAAGCTAGGTGAAGAACGGCTTTCACACACACTTTTCCCTCAGAACTGACCATGTGGAGAGACGTTCGTTCATCTAGCACCAATGGAACGTCTTGCAGGAGAAACTTTTTCTCTGGTTTCTCAGTCTGTTTCCTTGTGCCGGTTTGAAGTTCCTTCAGTTTTCACTGTAAAACCGGGTTGGAGCTAGTACCACCCCATAAATATTTATGGAGTGGAGTTTGAAACTGAAAAGAAACTTTGTGTTCCCAACAAGCTATGTGAAGGACGGCTTTCACACACACTTATCTCTCAGAACTGAGCATGTGGAGAGACCTTCGTTCATCTAGCACAAAGGGACCGATTTGCAGGAGAAACTTTTACTCTGGTTTCTCAGTCTGTTTCCTAAGGCCGGTTTGAAGTTCCTGCAGTTTTCACTGTAAAACCGATTTGGAGCTAGAACATCCCCATATATATGCATGGAGTGGAGTTTGCAACTGAAAAGAAACTTTGTGTTCCCAACAAGCTAGGTGAAGGACGGCTTTCACACACACTTATTTCTCAGAACTGAGCATGTGGTGAGACGTTCGTTCATCTAGCACAAAGGGAACGGGTTGCATTAGAAACTTTTTCTCTGGTTTCTCAGTCTGTTTCCTAGTGCCGGTTTGAATTTCCTGCTGTTTTCACTGTAAAACCGTGTTGGAGCTAGTACCACCACTTATATATGTATGGATTGGAGTTTGAAACTGAAAAGAAACTTTGTGTTCCCAAGAAGCTAGGTGAAGGACGGCTTTCACACACACTCATCTCTCAGAACTGAGCATGTGGAGAGACGTTCGTTAATCTAGCACAAAAGGAACGGGTTGCAGGATAAACTTTTTCTCTGTTTTCTCAGTCTGTTTCCTAGTGCCGGTTTGAATTTCCTGCTGTTTTCACTGTAAAACCGTGTTGGAGCTAGTACCACCACTTATATATGTATGGATTGGAGTTTGAAACTGAAAAGAAACTTTGTGTTCCCAACAAGCTAGGTGAAGGACGGCTTTCACACACACTTATCTCTCAGAACTGAGCATGTGGAGAGACGTTCGTTCATCTAGCACAAAGGGAACGGGTTGCAGGAGAAACTTTTTCTCTGGTGTTTCAGTCTGTTTCCTAGTGCCGGTTTGAAGTTCCTGCAGTTTTCACTGTAAAACCGAGTTGGAGCTAGTACCTCCCCATATATATGTATGGAGTGGTGTTTGCAACTGAAAAGAAACTTTGTGTTCCCAACAAGCTAGGTGAAGAACGGCTTTCACACACATTTATCTCTCAGAACTGAGCATGTGGAGAGACGTTCGTTCATTTAGCACAAAGGTAACGGGTTGCAGGAGAAACTTTTACTCTGTTTTCTCAGTCTGTTTCCTAGTGCCGGTTTGAAGTTCCTGCAGTTTTCACTGTAAAACCGAGTTGGAGCTAGTACCACCCCATATATATTTATGGAGTGGAGTTTGCAACTTAAAAGAAACTTTGTGTTCCCAACAAACAAGGTGAAGGACGGCTTTCACACACACTTATCTCTCAGAACTGAGCATGTGGAGAGAAGTTCGTTCATCTAGCACAAAGGGAACTGGTTGCAGGAGAAACTTTTTCACTGGTTTCTCAGTCTGTTTCCTAGTGCCGGTTTGAAGTTCCTGCTGTTTTCACTGTAAAACAGGGTTGGAGCTAGTACAACCCCATAAATATGTAAGGAGTGGAGTTTGCAACTGGAAAGAAACTTTGTGTTCCCAACAATCTAGGTGAATGACGGCTTTCACCCACACATATCTCTCAGAACTGAGCATGTGGAGAGACGTTCGTTAATCTAGCACAAAAGGAACGGGTTGCAGGAGAAACTTTTTCTCTGGTCTCTTAGTCTGTTTCCTAGTGCCGGTTTGAAGTTCCTGCTGTTTTCACTGTAAAACCGGGTTGGAGCTAGTACCACCCCATAAATATTTATGGAGTGGAGTTTGAAACTGAAAAGAAACTTTATGTTCCCAGCAAGCTAGGTGAAGGACGGCTTTCACACACAATTATCTCTCAGAACTGAGCATGTGGAGAGACGTTCGTTCATCTAGAACAAAGGGAAAGGGTTGCAGGAGAAAGTTTTACTCTGGTTTCTCAGTCTGTTTCCTAGTGCCGGTTTGAATTTCCTGCAGTTTTCACTGTAAAACCGAGTTGGAGCTAGTACCTCCCCATATATATGTATGGAGTGGAGTTTGCAACTGAAAAGAAACTTTGTGTTCCCAACAAGCTAGGTGAAGGACGGCTTTCACACACACTTATCTCTCAGAACTGAGCATGTGGAGAGACGTTCGTTCATCTAGCACAAAGGGAACGGGTTGCAGGAGAAACTATTACTCTGGTTTCTCAGTCTGCTTCCTAGTGCCGGTTTGAATTTCCTGCAGTTTTCACTGTAAAACCGCGTTGGAGCTAGTACCTCCCCATATATATGTATGGAGTGCAGTTTGCAAATGAAAAGAAACTTGTTGTTCCCAACAAGCTAGGTGAAGGACGGCTTTCACACACACTTATCTCTCAGAACTGAGCATGTGGAGAGACGTTCGTTCATCTAGAACAAAGGGAAAGGGTTGCAGGAGAAAGTTTTACTCTGCTTTCTCAGTCTGTTTCCTAGTGCCGGTTTGAATTTCCTGCAGTTTTCACTGTAAAACCGAGTTGGAGCTAGTACCTCCCCATATATATGTATGGATTGCAGTTTGCAAATGAAAAGAAACTTGTTGTTCCCAACAAGCTAGGTGAAGGACGGCTTTCACACACACTTATCTCTCAGAACTGAGCATGTGGAGAGACGTTCGTTCATCTAGAACAAAGGGAAAGGGTTGCAGGAGAAACTATTACTCTGGTTTCTCAGTCTGTTTCCTAGTGCTGGTTTGAAGTTCCTGCAGTTTTCACTGTAAAACCGAGTTTAGCTAGTATCTCCCCATATATATGTATGGAGTGGAGTTTGCAACTGAAAAGAAACTTTGTTTTCCCAACAAGATAGGTGAAGGACGGCTTTCACACACACTTATCTCTCAGAACTGAGCATGTGGAGAGACGTTCGTTCATCTAGCACAAAGGGAACGGTTTGCAGGGGAAACTTTTACTCTGGTTTCTCAGTCTGTTTCCTAGTGCCGGTTTGATGTTCCTGCAGTTTTCACTGTAAAACCGAGTTGGAGCTAGTACCTCCCCATATATATGTATGGAGTGGAGTTTGCAAGTGAAAAGAAACTTTGTGTTCCCAACAAGCTACGTGAAGGACGGCTTTCACACACACTTATCAATGAGAACTGAGCATGTGGAGAGACTTTCGTTCATCTAGCACAAAGGGAACGGGATAAAGGAGACACTTTTACTCTGGTTTCTCAGTCTGTTTCCTAGTGCCGGTTTGAATTTCCTGCAGTTTTCACTGTAAAACCGAGTTGGAGCTAGTACCTCCCCATATATATGTATGGAGTGGAGTTTGCAAATGAAAGAAACTTGTTGTTCCCAACAAGCTAGGTGAAGGACGGCTTTCACACACACTTATCTCTCAGAACTGAGCATGTGGAGAGACGTTCGTTCATCTAGAACAAAGGGAAAGGGTTGCAGGAGAAAGTTTTACTCTGGTTTCTCAGTCTGTTTCCTAGTGCCGGTTTGAATTTCCTGCAGTTTTCACTGTAAAACCGAGTTGGAGCTAGTACCTCCCCATATATATGTATGGAGTGGAGTTTGCAACTGAAAAGAAACTTTGTGTTCCCAACAAGCTAGGTGAAGGACGGCTTTCACACACACTTATCTCTCAGAACTGAGCATGTGGAGAGACGTTCGTTCATCTAGCACAAAGGGAACGGGTTGCAGGAGGAACTATTACTCTGGTTTCTCAGTCTGTTTCCTAGTGCTGGTTTGAATTTCCTGCAGTTTGCACTGTAAAACCGAGTTGGAGCTAGTACCTCCCCATATATATGTATGGAGTGAAGTTTGCAACTGAAAAGAAACTATGTGTTCCCAACAAGGTAGGTGAAGGACGGCTTTCACACACACTTATCTCTCAGAACTGAGCATGTGGAGAGACATTCGTTCATCTAGAACAAAGGGAACGGTTTGCTGGAGAAACTTTTACTCTGGTTTCTCAGTCTGTTTCCTAGTGCCGGTTTGAAATTCCTGCAGTTTTCACTGTAAAACCGAGTTGAAGCTAGTACCTCCCCATATATATGTATGGAGTGGGGTTTGCAACTGAAAAGAAACTTTGTGTTCCCAACAACCTAGTTGAAAGACGGCTTTCACACACACTTATCTCTCAGACCTGAGCTTGTGGAGAGACGTTCGTTCATCTAGCACAAAGGGAACGTGTTCCGGGAGAAACAGTTACTCTGGTTCCTCAGTCTGTTTCCTAGTGCCGGTTTGAAGTTCCTGCAGTTTTCACTGTAAAACCGAGTTGGAGCTAGTACCTCCCCTTATATATGTATGGAGTGGAGTTTGCAACTGAAAAGAAACTGTGTGTTCCCAACAAGCTAGGTGAAGGACGCCTTTCACACACACTTATATCTCAGAACTGAGCATGTGGATAGACTTTCGTTCATCTAGCACAAGGGGAACGGGTTGCAGGAGAAACTTTTACTCTGGTTTCTCAGTCTGTTTCCCAGTGCCGGTTTGAAGTTCCTGCAGTTTTCACTGTAAAAATGAGTTGGAGCTAGTACCTCCCCTTATATATATATGGAGTGGAGTTTGCAACTGAAAAGAAACTTTGTGTTCCCAACAAGCTAAGTGTAGGACGGCTTTCACACACACTTTTCTCTTAGAACTGAGCATGTGGAGAGACGTTCGTTCATCTAGCACAAAGGGAACGGGTTGCAGTAGAAACTTTTACTCTGGATTCTCAGTCTGTTTCCCAGTGCCGGTTTGAAGTTCCTGCAGTTTTCACTGTAAAACCGAGTTGGAGCTAGTACCTCCCGATATATATGTATGGAGTGGAGTTTGCAAGTAAAAAGAAACTTTGTGTTCCCAACAAGCTAGGTGAATTACGGCTTTCACACACACTTATCTCTCAGAACTGATCATGTGGAGAGAAGTTCATTCATCTAGCACAAATGGAACGGGTTGCAGGAGAAATTTTACTCTGGTTTCTCAGTCTGTTTCCTAGTGCCGGTTTGAAGTTCCTGCAGTTTTCACTGTAAAACCGAGTTGGAGCTAGTACCTCCCCATATATATGTATGGAGTGGAGATTGCAAGTGAAAAGGATCTTTGTGTTCCCAACAAGCTAGGTGAAGGACGGCTTTCACACACACTTCTTTCTCACAACTGAGCATATGGAGAGATGTTCGTTCATCTAGCACAAAGGGAACGTGTTCCGGGAGAAACTCTTACTCTGGTTTCTCAGTCTGTTTCCTAGTGCCGGTTTGAAGTTCCTGCAGTTTGCACTGTAAAACCGAGTTGGAGCTAGTACCTTCCCATATATATGTATGGAGTGGAGTTTGCAACTGAAAAGAATCTATGTGTTCCCAACAAGCTAGGTTAAGGACGGCTTTCACACACACTTATCCCTCAGAACTGAGCATTTGGAGAGAAGTTCGTTCATCTAGCACAAAAAAGGGACGGGTTGCAGGAGAAACTTTTACTCTGGATTCTCAGTCTGTTTCATAGTGCCGGTTTGAAGTTCCTGCAGTTTTCACTGTAAAAGAGATTTGGAGCTAGTACCTCCCCATATATATGTATGGAGTGGAGTTTGCAACTGAAAAGAAACTTTGTTTTCCCAACAAGCTAGGTGAAGGACGGCTTTCACACACACTTATCTCTCAGAACTGAGCATGTGGAGAGACGTTCGTTCATCTAGCACAAAGGGAACGGTTTGCAGGGGAAACTTTTACTCTGGTTTCTCAGTCTGTTTCCTAGTGCCGGTTTGATGTTCCTGCAGTTTTCACTGTAAAACCGAGTTGGAGCTAGTACCTCCCCATATATATGTATGGAGTGGAGTTTGCAAGTGAAAAGAAACTTTGTGTTCCCAACAAGCTAGGTGAAGGACGGCTTTCACACACACTTATCAATCAGAACTGAGCATGTGGAGAGACTTTCGTTCATCTAGCACAAAGGGAACGGGATAAAGGAGACACTTTTACTCTGGTTTCTCAGTCTGTTTCCTAGTGCCGGTTTGAAGTTCCTGCAGTTTTCACTGTAAAACCGAGTTGGAGCTAGTACGTCCCCATATATTTGTATGGAGTGGAGTTTGCAACTGAAAAGAAACTTTGTGTTCCCAACAATCTAGTTGAAGGACGCCTTTCACACACACTTATATCTCAGAACTGAGCATGTGGATAGACTTTCGTTCATCTAGCACAAGGGGAACGGGTTGCAGGAGAAACTTTTACTCTGGTTTCTCAGTCTGTTTCCCAGTGCCGGTTTGAAGTTCCTGCAGTTTTCACTGTAAAAATGAGTTGGAGCTAGTACCTCCCCTTATATATATATGGAGTGGAGTTTGCAACTGAAAAGAAACTTTGTGTTCCCAACAAGCTAAGTGTAGGACGGCTTTCACACACACTTTTCTCTTAGAACTGAGCATGTGGAGAGACGTTCGTTCATCTAGCACAAAGGGAACGGGTTGCAGTAGAAACTTTTACTCTGGATTCTCAGTCTGTTTCCCAGTGCCGGTATGAAGTTCCTGCAGTTTTCACTGTAAGACCGAGTTGGAGCTAGTACCTCCCGATATATATGTATGGAGTGGAGTTTGCAAGTAAAAAGAAACTTTGTGTTCCCAACAAGCTAGTTGAATTACGGCTTTCACACACACTTATCTCTCAGAACTGATCATGTGGAGAGAAGTTCGTTCATCTAGCACAAATGGAACGGGTTGCAGGAGAAATTTTACTCTGGTTTCTCAGTCTGTTTCCTAGTGCCGGTTTGAAGTTCCTGCAGTTTTCACTGTAAAACCGAGTTGGAGCTAGTACCTCCCCATATATATGTATGGAGTGGAGATTGCAAGTGAAAAGGATCTTTGTGTTCCCAACAAGCTAGGTGAAGGACGGCTTTCACACACACTTCTTTCTCACAACTGAGCATATGGAGAGACGTTCGTTCATCTAGCACAAAGGGAACGTGTTCCGGGAGAAACTCTTACTCTGGTTTCTCAGTCTGTTTCCTAGTGCCGGTTTGAAGTTCCTGCAGTTTGCACTGTAAAACCGAGTTGGAGCTAGTACCTTCCCATATATATGTATGGAGTGGAGTTTGCAACTGAAAAGAATCTATGTGTTCCCAACAAGCTAGGTTAAGGACGGCTTTCACACACACTTATCAATCAGAACTGAGCATTTGGAGAGAAGTTCGTTCATCTAGCACAAAAAAGGGACGGGTTGCAGGAGAAACTTTTACTCTGGATTCTCAGTCTTTTTCATAGTGCCGGTTTGAAGTTCCTGCAGTTTTCACTGTAAAAGCGATTTGGAGCTAGTACCTCCCCATATATATGTATGGAGTGGAGTTTGCAACTGAAAAGAAACTTTGTTTTCCCAACAAGCTAGGTGAAGGACGGCTTTCACACACACTTATCTCTCAGAACTGAGCATGTGGAGAGACGTTCGTTCATCTAGCACAAAGGGAACGGTTTGAAGGGGAAACTTTTACTCTGGTTTCTCAGTCTGTTTCCTAGTGCCGGTTTGATGTTCCTGCAGTTTTCACTGTAAAACCGAGTTGGAGCTAGTACCTCCCCATATATATGTATGGAGTGGAGTTTGCAAGTGAAAAGAAACTTTGTGTTCCCAACAAGCTAGGTGAAGGACGGCTTTCACACACACTTATCAATCAGAACTGAGCATGTGGAGAGACTTTCGTTCATCTAGCACAAAGGGAACGGGATAAAGGAGACACTTTTACTCTGGTTTCTCAGTCTGTTTCCTAGTGCCGGTTTGAAGTTCCTGCAGTTTTCACTGTAAAACCGAGTTGGAGCTAGTACCTCCCCATATATATGTATGGAGTGGAGTTTGCAACTGAAAAGAAACTTTGTGTTCCCAACAAGCTAGGTGAAGGACGGCTTTCACACACAATTATCTCTCAGAACTGAGCATGTGGAGAGACGTTCGTTCATCTAGCACAAAGGGAACGGGTTGCAGGAGAAACTATTACTCTGGTTTCTCAGTCTGTTTCCTAGTGCCGGTTTGAATTTCCTGCAGTTTGCACTGTAAAACCGAGTTGGAGCTAGTACCTCCCCATATATATGTATGGAGTGAAGTTTGCAACTGAAAAGAAACTATGTGTTCCCAACAAGGTAGGTGAAGGACGGCTTTCACACACACTTATCTCTCAGAACTGAGCATGTGGAGAGACAATCGTTCATCTAGAACAAAGGGAACGGTTTGCTGGAGAAACTTTTACTCTGGTTTCTCAGTCTGTTTCCTAGTGCCGGTTTGAAATTCCTGCAGTTTTCACTGTAAAACCGAGTTGAAGCTAGTACCTCCCCATATATATGTATGGAGTGGGGTTTGCAACTGAAAAGAAACTTTGTGTTCCCAACAACCTAGTTGAAAGACGGCTTTCACACACACTTATCTCTCAGACCTGAGCTTGTGGAGAGACGTTCGTTCATCTAGCACAAAGGGAACGTGTTCCGGGAGAAACAGTTACTCTGGTTCCTCAGTCTGTTTCCTAGTGCCGGTTTGAAGTTCCTGCAGTTTTCACTGTAAAACCGAGTTGGAGCTAGTACCTCCCCTTATATATGTATGGAGTGGAGTTTGCAACTGAAAAGAAACTGTGTGTTCCCAACAAGCTAGGTGAAGTACGGCTTTCACACACACTTATCTCTCAGAACTGAGCATGTGGAGAGACGTTCGTTCATCTAGCACAAAGGGAACGGGTTGCAGGAGAAATTTTACTCTGGATTCTCAGTCTGTTTCCTAGTGCCGGTTTGAAGTTCCTGCAGTTTTCACTGTAAAACCGAGTTGGAGCTAATACCCCCCATATAAATATATGGAGTGGAGTTAGCAAGTGAAAAGAAACTTTGTGTTCCCAACGAGCTAGGTGAAGGACGGGTTTCACACACACTTATCTCTCAGAACTGAGCATGTGGAGAGAAGTTCGTTCATCTAGCACAAATGGAACGGTTTGCCGGAGAAACTTTTACTCTGGATTCTCAGTCTGTTTCCTAGTGCCGGTTTGAAGTTCCTGCAGTTTTCACTGTAAAACCGAGTTTAGCTAGTACCTCCCCATATATATGTATGGAGTGGAGTTTGCAACTGAAAAGAAACTTTGTTTTCCCAACAAGCTAGTTGAAGCACGGCTTTCACACACACTTATCTCTCAGAACTGAGCATGTGGAGAGACGTTCGTTCATCTAGCACAAAGGGAACGGTTTGCAGGGGAAACTTTTACTCTGGTTTCTCAGTCTGTTTCCTAGTGCCGGTTTGATGTTCCTGCAGTTTTCACTGTAAAACCGAGTTGGAGCTAGTACCTCCCCATATATATGTATGGAGTGGAGTTTGCAAGTGAAAAGAAACTTTGTGTTCCCAACAAGCTAGGTGAAGGACGGCTTTCACACACACTTATCAATCAGAACTGAGCATGTGGAGAGACTTTCGTTCATCTAGCACAAAGGGAACGGGTTAAAGGAGACACTTTTACTCTGGTTTCTCAGTCTGTTTCCTAGTGCCGGTTTGAAGTTCCTGCAGTTTTCACTGTAAAACCGAGTTGGAGCTAGTACCTCCCCATATATATGTATGGAGTGCAGTTTGCAAATGAAAAGAAACTTGTTGTTCCCAACAAGCTAGGTGAAGGACGGCTTTCACACACACTTATCTCTCAGAACTGAGCATGTGGAGAGACGTTCGTTCATCTAGAACAAAGTGAAAGGGTTGCAGGAGAAAGTTTTACTCTGGTTTCTCAGTCTGTTTCCTAGTGCCGGTTTGAATTTCCTGCAGTTTTCACTGTAAAACCGAGTTGGAGCTAGTACCTCCCCATATATATGTATGGAGTGGAGTTTGCAACTGAAAAGAAACTTTGTGTTCCCAACAAGCTAGGTGAAGGACGGCTTTCACACACACTTATCTCTCAGAACTGAGCATGTGGAGAGACGTTCGTTCATCTAGCACAAACGGAACGGGTTGCAGGAGAAACTATTACTCTGGTTTCTCAGTCTGTTTCCTAGTGCCGGTTTGAAGTTCCTGCAGTTTTCCCTGTAAAACCGAGTTGGAGCTCGTACCCCCCCATATATATGTATGGAGTGGAGTTTGCAACTGAAAAGAAACTTTCTGTTCCCATCAAGCTAGGTGAAGAACGGCTTTCACACACACTTATCTCTCAGAACTGAGCATGTGGAGAGACGTTCGTTCATCTAGCACAAAGGGAACGTGTTGCAGGAGAGACATTTACTCTGGATTCTCAGTCTGTTTCCTTGTGCCGGTTTGAATTTCCTGCAGTTTTCACTGTAAAACCGAGTTGGAGCTAGTACCTCCCCATATATATGTAAGGAGTGGGGTTTGCAACTGAAAAGAAACTTTGTGTTCCCAACAACCAAGGTGAAGGACGGCTTTCACACACACTTATCTCTCAGAACTGAGCATGTGGAGAGACGTTCGTTCATCTAGCACAAAGGGAACGGGTTGCAGGGAAACTTTTACTCTGGTTTCTCAGTCTGTTTCCTAGTGCCGGTTTGAAGTTCCTGCAGTTTTCACTGTAAAACCGAGTTGGAGCTCTTACCCACCCATATATATGTATGGAGTGGAGTTTGCAACTGAAAAGAAACTTTGTGTTCCCATCAAGCTAGTTGAAGAACGGCTTTCACACACACTTATCTCTCAGAACTGAGCATGTGGAGAGACGTTCGTTCATCTAGCAAAAAGGGAACGGGTGGCAGTTGAAACTTTTACTCTGGATTCTCAGTCTGTTTCCTAGTGCCGGTTTGAAGTTCCTGCAGTTTTCACTGTAAAACCGAGTTGGAGCTAGTACCTCCCCATATATATGTATGGAGTGGAGTTTGCAAGTGAAAAGAAACTTTGTGTTCCCAACAAGCTAGGTGAAGGACGGCTTTCACACACACTTATCTCTCAGAACTGATCATGTTGAGAGACGTTCGTTCATCTAGCACAAAGGGAACGGGTTGCAGGAGAAACTTTTACTCTGGTTTCTCAGTCTGTTTCCTAGTGCCGGTTTGAAGTTCCTGCAGTTATCACTGTAAAAACGAGTTGGAGCTCCTACCTCCCCATATATATGTATGGAGTGTTGTTTGCAAGTGAAAAGAAACTTTGTGTTCCCAACAATCTAGGTGAAAGACGGCTTTCACACACACTTATCTCTCAGAACTGAGCATGTGGAGAGACGTTCGTTCATCTAGCACAAAGTGAACGTGTTTCGGGAGAAACTTTTACTCTGGTTTCTTAGTCTGTTTCCTAGTGCTGGTTTGAATTTCCTCCAGTTTGCACTGTAAAACCGAGTTGGAGCTAGTACCTCCCCATATATATATCTATGGAGTGAAGTTTGCAACTGAAAAGAAACTATGTGTTCCCAACAAGGTAGGTGAAGGACGGCTTTCACACACACTTATCTCTCAGAACTGAGCATGTGGAGAGACATTCGTTCATCTAGAACAAAGGGAACGGGTTGCATGAGAAACTTTTACTCTGGTTTCTCAGTCTGTTTCCTAGTGCCGGTTTGAATTTCCTGCAGTTTTCACTGTAAAACCGAGTTGGAGCTAGTACCTCCCCATATATATGTATGGAGTGGGGTTTGCAACTGAAAAGAAACTTTGTGTTCCCAACAACCTAGGTGAAAGACGGCTTTCACACACTCTTATGTCTCAGACCTGAGCTTGTGGAGAGACGTTCGTTCATCTAGCACAAAGGGAACGTGTTCCGGGAGAAACTGTTACTCTGGTTCCTCAGTCTGTTTCCTAGTGCCGGTTTGAAGTTCCTGCAGTTTTCACTGTAAAAACGAGTTGGAGCTAGTACCTCCCCTTATATATGTATGGAGTGGAGTTTGCAACTGAAAAGAAACTGTGTGTTCCCAACAAGCTAGGTGAAGGACGGCTTTCACACACACTTATCTCTCAGAACTGAGTATGTGGAGAGACGTTCGTTCATCTAGCACAAAGGGAACGGGTTGCAGGAGAAACTTTTACTCTGGATTCTCAGTCTGTTTCCTAGTGCCGGTTTGAAGTTCCTGCAGTTTTCACTGTAAAACCGAGTTGGAGCTAGTACGTCCCCATATATTTGTATGGAGTGGAGTTTGCAACTGAAAAGAAACTTTGTATTCCCAACAATCTATTTGAAGGACGCCTTTCACACACACTTATATCTCAGAACTGAGCATGTGGATAGACTTTCGTTCATCTAGCACAAAGGGAACGGGTTGCAGGAGAAATTTTACTCTGGATTCTCAGTCTGTTTCCTAGTGCCGGTTTGAAGTTCCTGCAGTTTTCACTGTAAAACCGAGTTGGATCTAATACCCCCCATATAAATATATGGAGTGGAGTTAGCAAGTGAAAAGAAACTTTGTGTTCCCAACGAGCTAGGTGAAGGACGGCTTTCACACACACTTATCTCTCAGAACTGAGCATGTGGAGAGAAGTTCGTTCATCTAGCACAAATGGAACGGTTTGCCGGAGGAACTTTTACTCTGGATTCTCAGTCTGTTTCCTAGTGCCGGTTTGAAGTTCCTGCAGTTTTCACTGTAAAACCGAGTTTAGCTAGTACCTCCCCATATATATGTATGGAGTGGAGTTTGCAACTGAAAAGAAACTTTGTTTTCCCAACAAGCTAGTTGAAGCACGGCTTTCACACACACTTATCTCTCAGAACTGAGCATGTGGAGAGACGTTCGTTCATCTAGCACAAAGGGAACGGTTTGCAGGGGAAACTTTTACTCTGGTTTCTCAGTCTGTTTCCTAGTGCCGGTTTGATGTTCCTGCAGTTTTCACTGTAAAACCGAGTTGGAGCTATTACCTCCCCATATATATGTATGGAGTGGAGTTTGCAAGTGAAAAGAAACTTTGTGTTCCCAACAAGCTAGGTGAAGGACGGCTTTCACACACACTTATCAATCAGAACTGAGCATGTGGAGAGACTTTCGTTCATCTAGCACAAAGGGAACGGGTTAAAGGAGACACTTTTACTCTGGTTTCTCAGTCTGTTTCCTAGTGCCGGTTTGAAGTTCCTGCAGTTTTCACTGTAAAACCGAGTTGGAGCTAGTACCTCCCCATATATATGTATGGAGTGCAGTTTGCAAATGAAAAGAAACTTGTTGTTCCCAACAAGCTAGGTGAAGGACGGCATTCACACACACTTATCTCTCAGAACTGAGCATGTGGAGAGACGTTCGTTCATCTAGAACAAAGTGAAAGGGTTGCAGGAGAAAGTTTTACTCTGGTTTCTCAGTCTGTTTCCTAGTGCCGGTTTGAATTTCCTGCAGTTTTCACTGTAAAACCGAGTTGGAGCTAGTACCTCCCCATATATATGTATGGAGTGGAGTTTGCAACTGAAAAGAAACTTTGTGTTCCCAACAAGCTAGGTGAAGGACGGCTTTCACACACACTTATCTCTCAGAACTGAGCATGTGGAGAGACGTTCGTTCATCTAGCACAAACGGAACGGGTTGCAGGAGAAACTATTACTCTGGTTTCTCAGTCTGTTTCCTAGTGCCGGTTTGAAGTTCCTGCAGTTTTCCCTGTAAAACCGAGTTGGAGCTCGTACCCCCCCATATATATGTATGGAGTGGAGTTTGCAACTGAAAAGAAACTTTCTGTTCCCATCAAGCTAGGTGAAGAACGGCTTTCACACACACTTATCTCTCAGAACTGAGCATGTGGAGAGACGTTCGTTCATCTAGCACAAAGGGAACGTGTTGCAGGAGAGACTTTTACTCTGGATTCTCAGTCTGTTTCCTTGTGCCGGTTTGAATTTCCTGCAGTTTTCACTGTAAAACCGAGTTGGAGCTAGTACCTCCCCATATATATGTAAGGAGTGGGGTTTGCAACTGAAAAGAAACTTTGTGTTCCCAACAACCAAGGTGAAGGACGGCTTTCACACACACTTATCTCTCAGAACTGAGCATGTGGAGAGACGTTCGTTCATCTAGCACAAAGGGAACGGGTTGCAGGGAAACTTTTACTCTGGTTTCTCAGTCTGTTTCCTAGTGCCGGTTTGAAGTTCCTGCAGTTTTCACTGTAAAACCGAGTTGGAGCTCTTACCCACCCATATATATGTATGGAGTGGAGTTTGCAACTGAAAAGAAACTTTGTGTTCCCATCAAGCTAGTTGAAGAACGGCTTTCACACACACTTATCTCTCAGAACTGAGCATGTGGAGAGACGTTCGTTCATCTAGCAAAAAGGGAACGGGTGGCAGTTGAAACTTTTACTCTGGATTCTCAGTCTGTTTCCTAGTGCCGGTTTGAAGTTCCTGCAGTTTTCACTGTAAAACCGAGTTGGAGCTAGTACCTCCCCATATATATGTATGGAGTGGAGTTTGCAAGTGAAAAGAAACTTTGTGTTCCCAACAAGCTAGGTGAAGGACGGCTTTCACACACACTTATCTCTCAGAACTGATCATGTTGAGAGACGTTCGTTCATCTAGCACAAAGGGAACGGGTTGCAGGAGAAACTTTTACTCTGGTTTCTCAGTCTGTTTCCTAGTGCCGGTTTGAAGTTCCTGCAGTTATCACTGTAAAAACGAGTTGGAGCTCCTACCTCCCCATATATATGTATGGAGTGTTGTTTGCAAGTGAAAATAAACTTTGTGTTCCCAACAATCTAGGTGAAAGACGGCTTTCACACACACTTATCTCTCAGAACTGAGCATGTGGAGAGACGTTCGTTCATCTAGCACAAAGTGAACGTGTTTCGGGAGAAACTTTTACTCTGGTTTCTTAGTCTGTTTCCTAGTGCTGGTTTGAATTTCCTCCAGTTTGCACTGTAAAACCGAGTTGGAGCTAGTACCTCCCCATATATATATCTATGGAGTGAAGTTTGCAACTGAAAAGAAACTATGTGTTCCCAACAAGGTAGGTGAAGGACGGCTTTCACACACACTTATCTCTCAGAACTGAGCATGTGGAGAGACATTCGTTCATCTAGAACAAAGGGAACGGGTTGCATGAGAAACTTTTACTCTGGTTTCTCAGTCTGTTTCCTAGTGCCGGTTTGAATTTCCTGCAGTTTTCACTGTAAAACCGAGTTGGAGCTAGTACCTCCCCATATATATGTATGGAGTGGGGTTTGCAACTGAAAAGAAACTTTGTGTTCCCAACAACCTAGGTGAAAGACGGCTTTCACACACTCTTATGTCTCAGACCTGAGCTTGTGGAGAGACGTTCGTTCATCTAGCACAAAGGGAACGTGTTCCGGGAGAAACTGTTACTCTGGTTCCTCAGTCTGTTTCCTAGTGCCGGTTTGAAGTTCCTGCAGTTTTCACTGTAAAAACGAGTTGGAGCTAGTACCTCCCCTTATATATGTATGGAGTGGAGTTTGCAACTGAAAAGAAACTGTGTGTTCCCAACAAGCTAGGTGAAGGACGGCTTTCACACACACTTATCTCTCAGAACTGAGTATGTGGAGAGACGTTCGTTCATCTAGCACAAAGGGAACGGGTTGCAGGAGAAACTTTTACTCTGGATTCTCAGTCTGTTTCCTAGTGCCGGTTTGAAGTTCCTGCAGTTTTCACTGTAAAACCGAGTTGGAGCTAGTACGTCCCCATATATTTGTATGGAGTGGAGTTTGCAACTGAAAAGAAACTTTGTATTCCCAACAATCTATTTGAAGGACGCCTTTCACACACACTTATATCTCAGAACTGAGCATGTGGATAGACTTTCGTTCATCTAGCACAAGGGGAACGGGTTGCAGGAGAAACTTTTACTCTGGTTTCTCAGTCTGTTTCTTAGTGCCGGTTTGAAGTTCCTGCAGTTTTCACTGTAAAACCGAGTTGGAGCTCGTACCCCTCCATATATATGTATGGAGTGGAGTTTGCATCTGAAAAGAAACTTTGTGTTCCCATCAAGCTAGGTGAAGAACGGCTTTCACACACACTTATCTCTCAGAACTGAGCATGTGGAGAGACGTTCGCTCATCTAGCACAAAGGGAACGGGTTGTAGTGGAAACTTTTACTCTGGATTCTCAGTCTGTTTCCTAGTGCCGGTTTGAAGATCCTGCAGTTTGCACTGTAAAACCGAGTTGGAGCTAGTACCTCCCCATATATATGTATGGAGTGGAGTTTGCAACTGAAAAGAAACTATGTGTTCCGAACAAGCAAGGTGAAGGACGGCTTTCACACACACTTATCTCTCAGACCTGAGCATGTGGAGAGACGTTCGTTCACATAGCACAAAGGGAACGGGTTGCAGGAGAAACTTTTACTCTGCTTTCTCAGTCTGTTTCCTAGTGCCGGTTTGAAGTTCCTGCAGTTTTCACTGTAAAACCGAGTTGGAGCTAGTACCTCCCCATATATATGTATGGAGTGGAGTTTGCAAGTGAAAAGAAACTTTGTGTTCCCAACAAGCTAGGTGAAGGACGGCTTTCACACACACGTATCAATCAGAACTGAGCATGTGGAGAGACTTTCGTTCATCTAGCAAAAAGGGAACGGGTTAAAGGAGACACTTTTACTCTGGTTTCTCAGTCTGTTTCCTAGTGCCGGTTTGAACTTCCTGCAGTTTTCACTGTAAAACAGAGTTGGAGCTAGTACCTCCCCATATATATGTATGGAGTGCAGTTTGCAAATGAAAAGAAACTTGTTGTTCCCAACAAGCTAGGTGAAGGACGGCTTTCACACACACTTATCTCTCAGAACTGAGCATGTGGAGAGACGTTCGTTCATCTAGAACAAAGGGAAAGGGTTGCAGGAGAAAGTTTTACTCTGCTTTCTCAGTCTGTTTCCTAGTGCCGGTTTGAAGTTCCTGCAGTTTTCACTGTAAAACCGAGTTGGAGCTAATACCCCCCATATAAATATATGGAGTGGAGTTAGCAAGTGAAAAGAAACTTTGTGTTCCCAACGAGCTAGGTGAAGGACGGCTTTCACACTCACTTATCTCTCAGAACTGAGCATGTGGAGAGAAGTTCGTTCATCTAGCACAAATGGAACGGTTTGCAGGAGAAACTTTTACGCTGGTTTCTCAGTCTGTTTCCTAGTGCCGGTTTGAAATTCCTGCAGTTTTCACTGTAAAACCGAGTTTAGCTAGTACCTCCCCATATATATGTATGGAGTGGAGTTTGCAACTGAAAAGAAACTTTGTTTTCCCAACAAGCTAGGTGAAGGACGGCTTTCACACACACTTATCTCTCAGAACTGAGCATGTGGAGAGACGTTCGTTCATCTAGCACAAAGGGAACGGTTTGCAGGGGAAACTTTTACTCTGGTTCCTCAGTCTGTTTCCTAGTGCCGGTTTGATATTCCTGCAGTTTTCACTGTAAAACCGAGTTGGAGCTAGTACCTCCCCATATATATGTATGGAGTGGAGTTTGCAAGAGAAAAGAAACTTTGTGTTCCCAACAAGCTAGGTGAAGGACGGCTTTCACACACACTTATCAATCAGAACTGAGCATGTGGAGAGACTTTCGTTCATCTAGCACAAAGGGAACGGGTTAAAGGAGACACTTTTTCTCTGGTTTCTCAGTCTGTTTCCTAGTGCCGGTTTGAAGTTCCTGCAGTTTTCACTGTAAAACCGAGTTGGAGCTAGTACCTCCCCATATATATGTATGGAGTGCAGTTTGCAAATGAAAAGAAACTTGTTGTTCCCAACAAGCTAGGTGAAGGACGGCTTTCACACACACTTATCTCTCAGAACTGAGCATGTGGAGAGACGTTCGTTCATCTAGAACAAAGGGAAAGGGTTGCAGGAGAAAGTTTTACTCTGGTTTCTCAGTCTGTTTCCTAGTGCCGGTTTGAATTTCCTGCAGTTTTCACTGTAAAACCGAGTTGGAGCTAATACATCCCCATATATATGTATGGAGTGGAGTTTGCAACTGAAAAGAAACTTTGTGTACCCAACAAGCTAGGTGAAGGACGGCTTTCACACACACTTATCTCTCAGAACTGAGCATGTGGAGAGACGTTCGTTCATCTAGCACAAAGGGAACGGGTTGCAGGAGAAACTATTACTCTGGTTTCTCAGTCTGTTTCCTAGTGCCGGTTTGAATTTCCTGCAGTTTTCACTGTAAAACCGAGTTGGAGCTAGTACCTCCCCATATATATGTATGGAGTGCAGTTTGCAAATGAAAAGAAACTTGTTGTTCCCAACAAGCTAGGTGAAGGACGGCTTTCACACACACTTATCTCTCAGAACTGAGCATGTGGAGAGACGTTCGTTCATCTAGAACAAAGGGAAAGGGTTGCAGGAGAAAGTTTTACTCTGCTTTCTCAGTCTGTTTCCTAGTGCCGGTTTGAATTTCCTGCAGTTTTCACTGTAAAACCGAGTTGGAGCTAGTACCTCCCCATATATATGTATGGAGTGCAGTTTGCAAATGAAAAGAAACTTGTTGTTCCCAACAAGCTAGGTGAAGGACGGCTTTCACACACACTTATCTCTCAGAACTGAGCATGTGGAGAGACGTTCGTTCATCTAGAACAAAGGGAAAGGGTTGCAGGAGAAACTATTACTCTGGTTTCTCAGTCTGTTTCCTAGTGCCGGTTTGAAGTTCCTGCAGTTTTCACTGTAAAACCGAGTTTAGCTAGTACCTCCCCATATATATGTATGGAGTGGAGTTTGCAACTGAAAAGAAACTTTGTTTTCCCAACAAGATAGGTGAAGGACGGCTTTCACACACACTTATCTCTCAGAACTGAGCATGTGGAGAGACGTTCGTTCATCTAGCACAAAGGGAACGGTTTGCAGGGGAAACTTTTACTCTGGTTTCTCAGTCTGTTTCCTAGTGCCGGTTTGATGTTCCTGCAGTTTTCACTGTAAAACCGAGTTGGAGCTAGTACCTCCCCATATATTTGTATGGAGTGGAGTTTGCAAGTGAAAAGAAACTTTGTGTTCCCAACAAGCTAGGTGAAGGACGGCTTTCACACACACTTATCAATCAGAACTGAGCATGTGGAGAGACTTTCGTTCATCTAGCACAAAGGGAACGGGATAAAGGAGACACTTTTACTCTGGTTTCTCAGTCTGTTTCCTAGTGCCGGTTTGAAGTTCCTGCAGTTTTCACTGTAAAACCGAGTTGGAGCTAGTACCTACCCATATAAATGTATGGAGTGGAGTTTGCTGCTGAAAAGAATCTTTGTGTTCCCAACAATCTAGGTGAAAGACGGCTTTCACACACACTTATCTCTCAGAACTGAGCATGTGGAGAGACGTTCGTTCATCTAGCACAAAGGGAACGGGTTGCAGTAGAAACTTTTACTCTGGATTCTCAGGCTGTTTCCCAGTGCCGGTTTGAAGTTCCTGCAGTTTTCACTGTAAAACCGAGTTGGAGCTAGTACCTCCCGATATATATGTATGGATTGGAGTTTGCAAGTGAAAAGAAACTTTGTGTTCCCAACAAGCTAGGTGAAGGACGGCTTTCACACACACTTATCTCTCAGAACTAATCATGTGGAGAGACGTTCTTTCATCTAGCACAAAGGGAACGGGTTGCAGGAGAAACTTTTACTCTGATTTCTCAGTCTGTTTCCTAGTGCCGGTTTGAAGTTCCTGCAGTTTTCACTGTAAAACCGAGTTGGAGCTAGTACCTCCCCATATATATGTATGGAGTGGATTTTGCAACTGAAAAGAATCTTTGTGTTCCCAACAAGCTAGGTGAAGGACGGCTTTCACACACATTTATCTCTCAGAATTGAGCATGTGGAGAGACGTTCGTTCATCTAGCACAAAGGGAACGGGTTGCAGGAGAAACTTTTACTCTGGTTTCTCAGTCTGTTTCCTAGTGCCGGTTTGAAGATCCTGCAGTTTGAACTCTAAAACCGATTTGGAGCTAGTACCTCCCCATATATATGTATGGAGTGGATTTTGCAACTGAAAAAAATATTTGTGTTCCCAGCAAGCTAGGTGAAAGACGGCTTTTACACACACTTATCTCTCAGAACTGAGCATGTGGAGAGACTTTCGTTCATCTAGCACAAAGGGAACGCGTTGCAGAAGAAACTTTTACTCTGGTTTCTCAGGCTGTTTCCTAGTGCCGGTTTGAAGTTCCTGCAGTTTTCACTGTAAAAATGAGTTGGAGCTAGTACCTCCCCATATATATGTATGGAGTGGAGTTTGCAACTGAAAAGAAACTTTGTGTTCCCAACAAGCTAGGTGAAGGACGGCTTTCACACACACTTCTCTCTCAGAACTGAGCATGTGGAGAGACGTTCGTTCATCTAGCACAAAGGGAACGGTTTGTAGGAGAAAATTTTACTCTGGTTTCTCAGTCTGTTTCCTAGTGCCGGTTTGAAGTTCCTGCAGTTTTCACTGTAAAATCGAGTTGGAGCTAGTACCTCCCCATATATATGTATGGAGTGGAATTTGCAAGTGAAAAGAAACTTAGTTTTCCCAACAAGCTAGGTGAAGAACGGCTTTCACACACACTTATCTCTCAGAACTGAGCATGTGGTGAGACGTTCGTTAATCTAGCACAAAGGGAACGGTTTGCAGGAGAAACATTTACTCTGTTTTCTCAGTCTGTTTCCTAGTGCCGGATTGAAGTTCCTGCAGTTTTCACTGTAAAACTGATTTGGAGCTAGTACTTCCCCATATATATGTATGGAATGGAGTTTGCAACTTAAAAGAATCTTTGTGTTCCCAACACGCTAGGTGAAGAACGGCTTTCACACACACTTATCTCTCAGAACTGAGCATGTGGAGAGACGTTCGTTCATCTAGCACAAAGGGAACGGGTTGCAGTAGAAACTTTTACTCTGGATTCTCAGGCTGTTTCCCAGTGCCGGTTTGAAGTTCCTGCAGTTTTCACTGTAAAACCGAGTTGGAGCTAGTACCTCCCGATATATATGTATGGAGTGGAGTTTGCAAGTGAAAAGAAACTTTGTGTTCCCAACAAGCTAGGTGAAGGACGGCTTTCACACACACTTATCTCTCAGAACTAATCATGTGGAGAGACATTCGTTCATCTAGCACAAAGGGAACGGGTTGCAGGAGAAACTTTTACTCTGATTTCTCAGTCTGTTTCCTAGTGCCGGTTTGAAGTTCCTGCAGTTTTCACTGTAAAACCGAGTTGGAGCTAGTACCTCCCCATATATATGTATGGAGTGGAGTTTGCAACTGAAAAGAATCTTTGTGTTCCCAACAAGCTAGATGAAGGACGGCTTTCACACACACTTATCTCTCAGAATTGAGCATGTGGAGAGACGTTCGTTCATCTAGCACAAAGGGAACGGGTTGCAGGAGAAACTTTTACTCTGGTATCTCAGTCTGTTTCCTAGTGCCGGTTTGAAGATCCTGCAGTTTGAACTGTAAAACCGAGTTGGAGCTAGTACCTCCCCATATATATGTATGGAGTGGATTTTGCAACTGAAAAAAAAATTTGTGTTCCCAGCAAGCTAGGTGAAAGACGGCTTTTACACACACTTATCTCTCAGAACTGAGCATGTGCAGAGACGTTCGTTCATCTAGCACAAAGGGAACGCGTTGCAGAAGAAAATTTTACTCTGGTTTCTCAGGCTGTTTCCTAGTGCCGGTTTGAAGTTCCTGCAGTTTTCACTGTAAAACCGAGTTTTTGCTAGTACCTCCCCATATATATGTATGGAGTGGAGTTTGCAACTGAAAAGAAACTTTGTGTTCCCAACAAGCTAGGTGAAGGACGGCTTTCACACACACTTCTCTCTCAGAACTGAGCAGGTGGAGAGACGTTCGTTCATCTAGCACAAAGGGAACGGTTTGTAGGAGAAAATTTTACTCTGGTTTCTCAGTCTGTTTCCTAGTGCCGGTTTGAAGTTCCTGCAGTTTTCACTGTAAAACTGATTTGGAGCTAGTTCTTCCCCATATATATGTATGGAATGGAGTTTGCAACTGAAAAGAATCTTTGTGTTCCCAACAAGCTAGGTGAAGGACGGCTTTCACACACACTTATCTCTCAGAACTGAGCATTTAGAGAGACGTTCGTTCATCTAGCACAAAGGGAACGGGTTGCAGGAGAAACTTTTACTCTGGTTTCTCAGTCTGTTTCCTAGTGCCGGTTTGAAGTTCCTGCAGTTTTCACTGTAAAACCGAGTTGGAGCTAGTACTTCCCCATATATATGTATGGAGTGGAGTTTGCAAGTGAAAAGAAACTTTGTGTTCCCAACAAGCTAGGTGAAGGACGGCTTTCACACACACTTCTGTCTCGGAACTGAGTATGTGGAGAGATGTTCGTTCATCTAGCACAAAGAGAACGAGTTGCAGGGAAAAATTTTACTCTGTTTTCTCAGTCTGTTTCCTAGTGCTGGTTTGAAGTTCCTGCATTTTTCACTGTAAAACCGATTTGGAGCTAGTACCTCCCCATATATATTTATGGAGTGGAGTTTGCAACTGAAAAGAAACTTTGTGTTCCCAACAAGCTAGGTGAAGGACGGCTTTCACACATAATTATCTCTCAGAACTGAGCATGTTGAGAGACGTTCGTTCATCTGGCACAAAGGGAACGTGTTGCAGGGAATATTTTACTCTGGATTCTCAGTCTGTTTCCTAGTGCCGGTTTGAAGTTCCTGTAGTTTTCACTGTAAAACAGAGTTGGAGATAGTAACTCCCCATATATATGTATGGAGTGGAGTTTGCAACTGAAAAGAAACTTTGTGTTCCCAACAAGTTAGGTGAAGGACGGCTTTCACACACACTTATCACTCAGAACTGAGCATGTGGAGAGACGTTCGTTCATCTAGCACAAATGGAACGGGTTGCGGGAGAAACTTTTACTCTGGTTTTCCAGTCTGTTTCCTAGTGCCGGTTTGAAGTTCCTGCAGTTTTCACTGTAAAACCGGTTTGGAGATAGTACCTACCCATATATATGTATGGAGTGGAGTTTGCAACTGAAAAGAAACTTTGTGTTCCCAACAAGCTAGGTGAAGGACGGCTTTCACACACACTTATCTCTCAGAACTGAGCATGTGGAGAGACGTTCGTTCATCTAGCCAAAGGGAACGGGTTTCAGGAGAAACTTTTACTCTGGTTTCTCATTCTGTTTCCTAGTGCCGGTTTGAAGTTCCTTCAGTTTTCACTGTAAAACCGAGTTGGAGCTAGTACCTCCTCATAAATATGTATGGAGTGGAGTTTGCAACTGAAAAGAAACTTTGTGTTCCCAACAAGCTAGGTGAAGGACGGCTTTCACACACACTTATCTCTCAGAACTGAGCATGAGGAGAGACGTTCGTTCATCTGGCACAAAGGGAAAGGGTTGCAGGGAAAATGTTACTATGGTTTCTCAGTCTGTTTCCTAGTGCCGGTTTGAAGTTACTGCAGTTTTCACTCTAAAACCGATTTGGAGCTAGTACCTCCCCATATATATGTATGGTGTGGAGTTTGCAACTGAAAAGAAACTTTGTGTTCCCAACAAGCTAGGTGAAAGACGGCTTTCACACACACTTATCTCTCAGAACTGAGCATGTGGAGAGACTTTCGTTCATCTAGCAAAAAGGGAACGGGATGCAGGAGAAACTTTTACTCTGGTTTCTCAGTCTGTTTCCTAGTGCCGGTTTGATGTTCCTGCAGTTTTCAATGTAAAACCGAGTTGGAGATAGTACCTCCCCATATATATGTGTGGAGTGGAGTTTGCAGCTGAAAAGAAACTTTGTGTTCCCAACAAGCTAGATGAAGGACGGCTTACACACACACTTATCTCTCAGAACTGAGCATGTGGAGAGACGTTCGTTCATCTACCACAAAGGGAACGGGTTGCAGGAGAAACTTTTACTCTGGTTTCTCATTCTGTTTCCTAGTGCCGGTATGAAGTTCCTGCAGTTTTCACTGTAAAACCGAGTTGGAGCTAGTACCTCCCCATAAATATGTATGGAGTGGAGATTGCAACTGAAAAGAAACTTTGTGTTCCCAACAAGCTAGGTGAAGGACGGCTTTCACACACACTTATCTCTCAGAACTGAGCATGAGGAGAGACGTTCGTTCATCTGGCACAAAGGGAAAGGGTTGCAGGGAAAATTTAACTATGGTTTCTCAGTCTGTTTCCTAGTGCCGGTTTGTAGTTCCTGCAGTTTTCACTCTAAAACCGAGTTGGAGCTAGTACCTCCCCATATATATGTATGGTGTGGAGTTTGCAACTGAAAAGAAACTTTGTGTTCCCAACAAGCTAGGTGAAAGACGGCTTTCACACACACTTATCTCTCAGAACTGAGCATGTGGAGAGACGTTCGTTCATCTAGCAAAAAGGGAACGGGATGCAGGAGAAACTTTTACTCTGGTTTCTCAGTCTGTTTCCTAGTGCCGGTTTGAAGTTCCTGCAGTTTTCACTGTAAAACAGAGTTGGAGATAGTAACTACCCATATATATGTATGGAGTGGAGTTTGCAACTGAAAAGAAACTTTGTGTTCCCAACAAGTTAGGTGATGGACGGCTTTCACACACACTTATCTCTCAGAACTGAGCATGTGGAGAGACGTTCGTTCATCTAGCACAAAGGGAACGGGTTGCGGGAGATACTTTTACTCTGGTTTCTCAGTCTGTTTCCTAGTGCCGGTTTGAAGTTCCTGCAATTTTCACTGTAAAACGGGGTTGGAGCTAGTACCACCCCATATATATGTATGGATTGGAGTTTGCAACTGAAAAGAAACTTTGTGTTCCCAACAAGCTAGGTGAAGGACGGCTTTCACACACACTTATCTCTCAGAACTGAGCATGTGGAGAGACATTCGTTAATCTATCACAAAGGGAACGGGTTGCAGGAGAAACTTTTACTCTGGTTTCTCTGTCTGTTTCCTAGTGCCGGTTGGAAATTCATGCAGTTTTCACTGTAAAACAGGTTTTGAGCTAGTACCTCCCCATATATATGTATGGGGTGGAGTTTGCAACTGAAATGAAACTTTGTGTTCCAAACAAGCTAGGTGAAGGACGGCTTTCACACACACTTATCTCTCAGAACTGAGCATGTGGAGAGAAGTTAGTTCATCTAGAAAAAGGGAACGGTTTGCAGGGGAAAATTTTACTCTGGTTTCTCAGTCTGTTTCCTAGTGCCGGTTTGAAGTTCCTGCAGTTTTCACTGTAAAACCGGGTTGGAGCTTGTTCCTACCCATATATATGTATGGAGTGGAGTTTGCAACTGAAAAGAAACTTTGTGTTCCCAACAAGCTAGTTGAAGGACGGATTTCACACACACTTATCTCTCAGAACTGAGCATGAGGAGAGACGTTCGTTCATCTGGCACAAAGGGAACGGGATGCAGGGAAAATTTTACTATGGTATCTCAGTCTGTTTCCTAGTGCTGGTTTGAAGTTCCTGCAGTTTTCACTGTAAAACCGAGTTGGAGCTAGTACCTCCCCATATATATGTATGGAGTGGAGTTTGCAACTGAAAAGAAAATTTGTGTTCCCAACAAGCTATGTGAAGGACGGCTTTCACACACACTTATCTCTCAGAACTGAGCATGTGGAGAGACGTTCGTTCATCTAGCACAAATGGAACTGGTTGCAGGAGAAACTTTTACTCTGGTCTCTCAGTCTGTTTCCTAGTGCCGGTTTGAAGTTCCTGCAGTTTTCACTGTAAAACCGAGTTGGAGCTAGTACCTCCCCATATAAATGTATGGAGTGGGGTTTGCAACTGAAAAGAAACTTTGTTTTCCCAACAAGCTAGGTGAAGAACGGCTTTCACACACACTTTTCCCTCAGAACTGACCATGTGGAGAGACGTTCGTTCATCTAGCACCAATGGAACGTGTTGCAGGAGAAACTTTTTCTCTGGTTTCTCAGTCTGTTTCCTAGTGCCGGTTTGAAGTTCCTTCAGTTTTCACTGTAAAACCGGGTTGGAGCTAGTACCACCCCATAAATATTTATGGAGTGGAGTTTGAAACTGAAAAGAAACTTTGTGTTCCCAACAAGCTATGTGAAGGACGGCTTTCACACACACTTATCTCTCAGAACTGAGCATGTGGAGAGACCTTCGTTCATCTAGCACAAAGGGACCGATTTGCAGGAGAAACTTTTACTCTGGTTTCTCAGTCTGTTTCCTAAGGCCGGTTTGAAGTTCCTGCAGTTTTCACTGTAAAACCGATTTGGAGCTAGAACATCCCCATATATATGCATGGAGTGGAGTTTGCAACTGAAAAGAAACTTTGTGTTCCCAACAAGCTAGGTGAAGGACGGCTTTCACACACACTTATCTCTCAGAACTGAGCATGTGGTGAGACGTTCGTTCATCTAGCACAAAGGGAACGGGTTGCATTAGAAACTTTTTCTCTGGTTTCTCAGTCTGTTTCCTAGTGCCGGTTTGAATTTCCTGCTGTTTTCACTGTAAAACCGTGTTGGAGCTAGTACCACCACTTATATATGTATGGATTGGAGTTTGAAACTGAAAAGAAACTTTGTGTTCCCAAGAAGCTAGGTGAAGGACGGCTTTCACACACACTCATCTCTCAGAAATGAGCATGTGGAGAGACGTTCGTTAATCTAGCACAAAAGGAACGGGTTGCAGGATAAACTTTTTCTCTGTTTTCTCAGTCTGTTTCCTAGTGCCGGTTTGAATTTCCTGCTGTTTTCACTGTAAAACCGTGTTGGAGCTAGTACCACCACTTATATATGTATGGATTGGAGTTTGAAACTGAAAAGAAACTTTGTGTTCCCAACAAGCTAGGTGAAGGACGGCTTTCACACACACTTATCTCTCAGAACTGAGCATGTGGAGAGACGTTCGTTCATCTAGCACAAAGGGAACGGGTTGCAGGAGAAACTTTTTCTCTGGTGTTTCAGTCTGTTTCCTAGTGCCGGTTTGAAGTTCCTGCAGTTTTCACTGTAAAACCGAGTTGGAGCTAGTACCTCCCCATATATATGTATGGAGTGGTGTTTGCAACTGAAAAGAAACTTTGTGTTCCCAACAAGCTAGGTGAAGAACGGCTTTCACACACATTTATCTCTCAGAACTGAGCATGTGGAGAGACGTTCGTTCATTTAGCACAAAGGTAACGGGTTGCAGGAGAAACTTTTACTCTGGTTTCTCAGTCTGTTTCCTAGTGCCGGTTTGAAGTTCCTGCAGTTTTCACTGTAAAACCGAGTTGGAGCTAGTACCACCCCATATATATTTATGGAGTGGAGTTTGCAACTTAAAAGAAACTTTGTGTTCCCAACAAACAAGGTGAAGGACGGCTTTCACACACACTTATCTCTCAGAACTGAGCATGTGGAGAGACGTTCGTTCATCTAGCACAAAGGGAACTGGTTGCAGGAGAAACTATTTCACTGGTTTCTCAGTCTGTTTCCTAGTGCCGGTTTGAAGTTCCTGCTGTTTTCACTGTAAAACAGGGTTGGAGCTAGTACAACCCCATAAATATGTAAGGAGTGGAGTTTGCAACTGGAAAGAAACTTTGTGTTCCCAACAATCTAGGTGAATGACGGCTTTCACCCACACATATCTCTCAGAACTGAGCATGTGGAGAGACGTTCGTTAATCTAGCACAAAAGGAACGGGTTGCAGGAGAAACTTTTTCTCTGGTCTCTTAGTCTGTTTCCTAGTGCCGGTTTGAAGTTCCTGCTGTTTTCACTGTAAAACCGGGTTGGAGCTAGTACCACCCCATAAATATTTATGGAGTGGAGTTTGAAACTGAAAAGAAACTTTGTGTTCCCAGCAAGCTAGGTGAAGGACGGCTTTCACACACAATTATCTCTCAGAACTGAGCATGTGGAGATACGTTCGTTCATCTAGCACAAAGGGAACGGGTTGCAGGAGAAACTTTTACTCTGGTTTCTCAGTCTGTTTCCTAGTGCCGGTTTGAAGTTAGTGCAGTTTTCACTGTAAAACCGTGTTGGAGCTAGTACCTCCCCATATATATGTATGGAGTGGAGTTTGCAACTGAAAAGAAACTCTTTGTTTCCAACAAGATAGTTGAAGGACGGCTTTCACACACACTTATCTCTCAGAACTGAGCATGTGGAGAGACGTTCGTTCATCTAGCACAAAGGGAACGGGTTGCAGGGGAAACTTTTACTCTGGTTTCTCTGTCTGTTTCCTAGTGCCGGTTTGAAGTTCTTGCAGTTTTCACTGTAAAACCGGTTTGGAGCTTGTACCTCCACATATATACGTATGGGGTGGAGTTTGCAACTGAAAACAAACTTTGTGTTCCCAACAAACTTGGTGAAGGACGGCTTTCACACACACTTATCTCTCAGAACTGAGCATGTGGAGAGAAGTTCGTTCATCTCGCAAAAAGGGAACGGGTTGCGGGAGATACTTTTTCTCTGGTTTCTCAGTCTGTTTCCTAGTGCCGGTTTGAAGTTCCTGCAGTTTTCACTGTAAAACCGGGTTGGAGCAAGTACCTCCCCATATATATGTATGGAGTGGGGTTTGCAACTGAAAAGAAACTTTGTGTTCCCAACAAGCTAGGTGAAGGACGGCTTTCACACACACTTATCTCTCAGAACTGAGCATGTGTAGAGACGTTCGTTCATCTAGCACAAAGGGAACGGGTTGCAGGAGAAACTTTTTCTCTGGTCTCTTAGTCTGTTTCCTAGTGCCGGTTTGAAGTTCCTGCTGTTTTCACTGTAAAACCGGGTTGGAGCTAGTACCACCCCATAAATATTTATGGAGTGGAGTTTGAAACTGAAAAGAAACTTTGTGTTCCCAACAAGCTAGGTGAAGGACGGCTTTCACACACAATTATCTCTCAGAACTGAGCATGTGGAGATACGTTCGTTCATCTCGCAAAAAGGGAACGGGATGCAGGGGAAAATTTTACTCTGGTTTCTCAGTCTGTTTCCTAGTGCCGGTTTGAAGTTCCTGCAGTTTTCACTGTAAAACCGATTTGGAGCTAGAACCTCCCCATATATATGTATGGAGTGGAGTTTGCAACTGAAAAGAATCTTTGTGTTCCCAACAAGCTAGGTGAAGGACGGCTTTCACACACACTTAACTCTCAGAACTGAACATGTGGAGAGACGTTCGTTCATCTAGCACAAAGGGAACGGGTTGCAGGAGAAACTTTTTCTCTGGTTTCTCAGGCTGTTTCCTAGTGCCTGTTTGAAGTTCCTGCTCTTTTCACTGTAAAACAGTGTTGGAGCTTGTACCACCCCATATATATGTATGGAGTGGAGTTTGAAACTGAAAAGAAACTTTGTGTTCCCAACAAGCTAGGTGAAGGACGGCTTTCACACACACTTATCTCTCAGAACTGAGCATGTGGAGAGACGTTCGTTAATCTAGCACAAATGGAACGGGTTGCAGGATAAACTTTTTCTCTGGTTTCTCAGTCTGTTTCCTAGTGCCGGTTTGAATTTCCTGCTGTTTTCACTGTAAAACCGGTTTGGAGCTAGTACCACCCCATATATATGTATGGAGTGGAGTTTGAAACTGAAAAGAAACTTTGTGTTCCCAACAAGCTAGGTGAAGGACGCCTTTCACACACACTTATCTCTCAGAACTGAGCATGTGGAGAGACGTTCGTTCATCTAGCACAAAGGGAACGGGTTGCAGGAGAAACTTTTACTGTGGTTTCTCAGTCTGTTTCCTAGTGCCGGTTTGAAGTTCCTACAGTTTTCACTGTAAAACCGAGTTGGAGCTACTACCTCCCCATATATATATATGGAGTGGAGTTTGCAACTGAAAAGAAACTGTGTTTCCAACAAGCTAGGTTAAGCACGGCTTTCACACACACTTGTCTCTCAGAACTGAGCATGTGGAGAGACGTTCGTTCATCTAGCACAAAGGGAACGGGTTGTAGGAGAAACATTTACTCTGGTCTTTCAGTCTGTTTCCTAGTGCCGGTTTGAAGTTCCTGCAGTTTTCACTGTAAAACCGAGTTGGAGCTAGTACCTCCCCATATATATGTATGGATTGGTGTTTGCAACTGAAAAGAAACTTTGTGTTCCCAACAAGCTATTTGAAGGAGGGCTTTCACACACACTTATCTCTCAGAACTGAGCATGTGGAGAGACTTTCGTTCATTTAGCACAAAGGGAACGGGTAGCAGGAGAAACTTTTACTCTGGTTTCTCAGTATGTTTCCTAGTGCCGGTTTGAAGTTCCTGCAGTTTTCACTGTAAAACCGAGTTGGAGCTAGTACCACCCCATATATATTTATGGAGTGGAGTTTGCAACTTAAAAGAAACTTTGTGTTCCCAACAAGCAAGGTGAAGGACGGCTTTCACACACACTTATCTCTCAGAACTGAGCATGTGGAGAGACGTTCGTTCATCTAGCACAAAGGGAACTGGTTGCAGGAGAAACTTTTTCACTGGTTTCTCAGTCTGTTTCCTAGTGACGGTTTGAAGTTCCTGCTGTTTTCACTGTAAAACAGGGTTGGAGCTAGTACCACCCCTTAAATATTTATGGAGTGGAGTTTGAAACTGAAAAGAAACTTTGTGTTCCCAACAAGCTAGGTGAAGGACGGCTTTCACACACAATTATCTCTCAGAACTTAGCATGTGGAGATACGTTCGTTCATCTAGCACAAAGGGAACGGGTTGCAGGAGAAACTTTTACTCTGGTTTCTCAGTCTGTTTCCTAGTGCCGGTTTGAAGTTAGTGCAGTTTTCAATGTAAAACCGAGTTGGAGCTAGTACCTCCCCATATATATGTATGGAGTGGAGTTTGCAAGTGAAAAGAAACTCTGTGTTTCCAACAAGATAGTTGAACGACGGCTTTCACACACACTTATCTCTCAGAACTGAGCATCTGGAGAGACGTTCGTTCATCTAGCACAAGGGGAACGGGTTGCAGGGGAAACTTTTACTCTTGTTTCTCTGTCTTTTTCCTAGTGCCGGTTTGAAGTTCTTGCAGTTTTCACTGTAAAACCGGTTTGAAGCTTGTACCTCCCCATATATACGTATGGGGTGGAGTTTGCAACTGAAAAGAAACTTTGTGTTCCCAACAAACTTGGTGAAGGACGGCTTTCACACACACTTATCTCTCAGAACTGAGCATGTGGAGAGAAGTTCGTTCATCTCGCAAAAAGGGAACGGGATGCAGGGGAAACTTTTACTCTGGTTTCTCAGTCTGTTTCCTAGTGCCGGTTTGAAGTTCCTGCAGTTTTCACTGTAAAACCGGGTTGGAGCTAGTACCTACCCATATATATGTATGGATTGGAGTTTGCAACTGAAAAGAAACTTTGTGTTCCCAACAAGCTAGGTGAAGGACGGCTTTCACTCACAATTATCTCTCAGATCTGAGCATGAGGAGAGACGTTCGTTCATCTGGCACAAAGGGAACGGGTTGCAGGGAAAATTTTTCTATGGTATCTCAGTGTGTTTCCTAGTGCCGGTTTGAAGTTCCTGCAGTTTTCACTGTAAAACCGAGTTGGAGCTAGTACCTCCCCATATATATATATGGAGTGGAGTTTGCAACTTAAAAGAAAATTTGTGTTCCCAACAAGCTAGGTGAAGGACGGCTTTCACACACACTTATCTCTCAGAACTGAGCATCTGGAGAGACGTTCGTTCATCTAGCACAAAGGGACCGATTTCAGGAGAAACTTTTACTCTGGATTCTCAGTCTGTTTCCTAGTGCCGGTTTGAAGTTCCTGCAGTTTTCACTGTAAAACCGATTTGGAGCTAGAACCTCCCCATATATATGTATGGAGTGGAGTTTGAAACTGAAAAGAAACTTTGTGTTCCCAACAAGCTAGGTAAAGGACGGCTTTCACACACACTTATCTCTCAGAACTGAGCATGTGAAGAGACGTTCGTTCATCTAGCACAAAGGGAACGGGTTGCAGGAGAAACATTTACTCTGGTTTTTCAGTCTGTTTCCTAGTGCCGGTTTGAAGTTCCTGTAGTTTTCACTGTAAAACAGATTTGGAGCTAGTAACTCCCCATATATATGTATGGAGTGGAGTTTGCAACTGAAAAGAAACTTTGTGTTCCCAACAAGCTAGGTGAAGGACGGCTTTCACACACACATATCTCTCAGGACTTAGCATGTGGAGAGACGTTCGTTCATCTAGCACAAAGGTAACGGGTTGCAGAAGAAACTTTAACTGTGGTCTCTCAGTCTGTTTCCTAGTGCCGGTTTGAAGTTCCTGCAGTTTTCACTGTAAAACCGAGTTGGAGCTTGTACCTCCCCGTATATTTGTATGGAGTGGGGTTTGCAACTGAAAAGAAACATTGTTTTCCCAACAAGCTAGGTGAAGGACGGCTTTCACACACACTTATCTCTCAGAACTGAGCATGTGGAGAGACGTTCGTTCATCTAGCACAAAGGGAACGGGTTGCAGGAGAAACTTTTTCTCTGGTCTCTTAGTCTGTTTCCTAGTGCCGGTTTGAAGTTCCTGCTGTTTTCACTGTAAAACCGGGTTGGAGCTAGTACCACCCCATAAATATTTATGGAGTGGAGTTTGAAACTGAAAAGAAACTTTGTGTTCCAAACAAGCTAGGTGAAGGACGGCTTTCACACACAATTATCTCTCAGAACTGAGCATGTGGAGAGACGTTCGTTCATCTAGCACAAAGGGAACGGGTTGCAGGAGAAACTTTTACTCTGGTTTCTCAGTCTGTTTCCTAGTGCCGGTTTGATGTTAGTGCAGTTTTCACTGTAAAACCGAGTTGGAGCTAGTACCTCCCCATATATATGTATGGAGTGGAGATTGCAACTGTAAAGAAACTCTGTGTTCCCAACAAGATAGTTGAAGAACGGCTTTCACACACACTTATCTCTCAGAACTGAGCATGTGGAGAGAAGTTCGTTCATCTCGCAAAAAGGGAACGGGATGCAGGGGAAACTTTTACTCTGGTTTCTCAGTCTGTTTCCTAGTGCCGGTTTGAAGTTCCTGCAGTTTTCACTGTAAAAGCGATTTGGAGCTAGAACATCCCCATATATATGCATGGAGTGGAGTTTGCAACTGAAAAGAAACTTTGTGTTCCCAACAAGCTAGGTGAAGAACGGCTTTCACAAACACTTATCTCTCAGAACTGAGCATGTGGTGAGACGATCGTTCATCTAGCACAAAGGGAACGGGTTGCATTAGAAACTTTTTCTCTGGTTTCTCAATCTGTTTCCTAGTGCCGGTTTGAATTTCCTGCTGTTTTCACTGTAAAACCGTGTTGGAGCTAGTACCACCCCATATATATGTATGGAGTGGAGTTTGAAACTGAAAAGAAACTTTGTGTTCCCAAGAAGCTAGGTGAAGAACGGCTTTCACACACACTTATCTCTCAGAACTGAGCATGTGGAGAGACGTTCGTTAATCTAGCACAAAGGGAACGGGTTGCAGGATAAACTTTTTCTCTGGTTTCTCAGTCTGTTTCCTAGTGCCGGTTTGAATTTCCTGCTGTTTTCACTGTAAAACCGGGTTGGAGCTAGTACCACCCCATATATATGTATGGAGTGGAGTTTGAAACTGAAAAGAAACTTTGTGTTCCCAACAAGCTAGGTGAAGGACGGGTTTCACACACACTTAATCTCACAGAACTGAGCATGTGGAGAGACGTTCGTTCATCTTGCACAAACGGAACGTGTTGCAGGAGAAACTTTTACTGTGGTTTCTCAGTCTGTTTCCTAGTGCCGGTTTGAAGTTCCTACAGTTTTCACTGTAAAACCGAGTTGGAGCTACTACCTCCCCATATATATATATGGAGTGGAGTTTGCAACTGAAAAGAAACTGTGTTTCCAACAAGCTAGGTGAAGCACGGCTTTCACACACACTTATCTCTCAGAACTGATCATGTGGAGAGACGTTCGTTCATCTAGCACAAAGGGAACGGGTTGTAGGAGAAACATTTACTCTGGTCTTTCAGTCTGTTTCCTAGTGCCGGTTTGAAGTTCCTGCAGTTTTCACTGTAAAACCGAGTTGGAGCTAGTACCTCCCCATATATATGTATGGATTGGTGTTTGCAACTGAAAAGAAACTTTGTGTTCCCAACAAGCTATTTGAAGGAGGGCTTTCACACACACTTATCTCTCAGAACTGAGCATTTGGAGAGACGTTCGTTCATCTAGCACAAAGGGAACTGGTTGCAGGAGAAACTTTTTCACTGGTTTCTCAGTCTGTTTCCTAGTGCCGGTTTGAAGTTCCTGCTGTTTTCACTGTAAAACAGGGTTGGAGCTAGTACCATCCCTTAAATATTTATGGAGTGGAGTTTGAAACTGAAAAGAAACTTTGTGTTCCCAACAAGCTAGGTGAAGGACGGCTTTCACACACAATTATCTCTCAGAACTGAGCATGTGGAGAGACGTTCGTTCATCTAGCACAAAGGGAACGGGTTGCAGGAGAAACTTTTACTCTGGTTTCTCAGTCTGTTTCCTAGTGCCGGTTTGAAGTTAGTGCAGTTTTCACTGTAAAACCGAGTTGGAGCTAGTACCTCCCCATATATATTTATGGCGTGGAGTTTGCAACTTAAAAGAAACTTTGTGTTCCCAACAAGCAAGGTGAAGGACGGCTTTCACACACACTTATCTCTCAGAACTGAGCATCTGGAGAGACGTTCGTTCATCTAGCACAAAGGGAACGGGTTGCAGGGGAAACTTTTACTCTGGTTTCTCTGTCTTTTTCCTAGTGCCGGTTTGAAGTTCTTGCAGTTTTCACTGTAAAACCGGTTTGAAGCTTGTACTTCCCCATATATACGTATGGGGTGGAGTTTGCAACTGAAAAGAAACTTTGTGTTCCCAACAAACTTGGTGAAGGACGGCTTTCCCACACACTTATCTCTCAGAACAGAGCATGTGGAGAGAAGTTCGTTCATCTCGCAAAAAGGGAACGGGATGCAGGGGAAACTTTTACTCTGGTTTCTCAGTCTGTTTCCTAGTGCCGGTTTGAAGTTCCTGCAGTTTTCACTGTAAAACCGGGTTGGAGCTAGTACCTACCCATATATATGTATGGATTGGAGTTTGCAACTGAAAAGAAACTTTGTGTTCCCAACAAGCTAGGTGAAGGACGGCTTTCACTCACAATTATCTCTCAGATCTGAGCATGAGGAGAGACGTTCGTTCATCTGGCACAAAGGGAACGGGTTGCAGGGAAAATTTTTCTATGGTATCTCAGTGTGTTTCCTAGTGCCGGTTTGAAGTTCCTGCAGTTTTCACTGTAAAACCGAGTTGGAGCTAGTACCTCCCCATATATATGTATGGAGTGGAGTTTGCAACTTAAAAGAAAATTTGTGTTCCCAACAAGCTAGGTGAAGGACGGCTTTCACACACACTTATCTCTCAGAACTGAGCATCTGGAGAGACGTTCGTTCATCTAGCACAAAGGGACCGATTTCAGGAGAAACTTTTACTCTGGATTCTCAGTCTGTTTCCTAGTGCCGGTTTGAAGTTCCTGCAGTTTTCACTGTAAAACCGATTTGGAGCTAGAACCTCCCCATATATATGTATGGAGTGGAGTTTGAAACTGAAAAGAAACTTTGTGTTCCCAACAAGCTAGGTGAAGGACGGCTTTCACACACACTTATCTCTCAGAACTGAGCATGTGAAGAGACGTTCGTTCATCTAGCACAAAGGGAACGGGTTGCAGGAGAAACATTTACTCTGGTTTTTCAGTCTGTTTCCTAGTGCCGATTTGAAGTTCCTGTAGTTTTCACTGTAAAACAGATTTGGAGCTAGTAACTCCCCATATATATGTATGGAGTGGAGTTTGCAACTGAAAAGAAACTTTGTGTTCCCAACAAGCTAGGTGAAGGACGGCTTTCACACACACATATCTCTCAGGACTTAGCATGTGGAGAGACGTTCGTTCATCTAGCACAAAGGGAACGGGTTGCAGAAGAAACTTTAACTGTGGTCTCTCAGTCTGTTTCCTAGTGCCGGTTTGAAGTTCCTGCAGTTTTCACTGTAAAACCGAGTTGGAGCTAGTACCTCCCCGTATATTTGTATGCAGTGGGGTTTGCAACTGAAAAGAAACATTGTTTTCCCAACAAGCTAGGTGAAGGACGGCTTTCACACACACTTATCTCTCAGAACTGAGCATGTGGAGAGACGTTCGTTCATCTAGCACAAAGGGAACGGGTTGCAGGAGAAACTTTTTCTCTGGTCTCTTAGTCTGTTTCCTAGTGCCGGTTTGAAGTTCCTGCTGTTTTCACTGTAAAACCGGGTTGGAGCTAGTACCACCCCATAAATATTTATGGAGTGGAGTTTGAAACTGAAAAGAAACTTTGTGTTCCAAACAAGCTAGGTGAAGGACGGCATTCACACACAATTATCTCTCAGAACTGAGCATGTGGAGAGACGTTCGTTCATCTAGCACAAAGGGAACGTGTTGGAGGAGAAACTTTTACTCTGGTTTCTCAGTCTGTTTCCTAGTGCCGGTTTGATGTTAGTGCAGTTTTCACTGTAAAACAGAGTTGGAGCTAGTACCTCCCCATATATATGTATGGAGTGGAGTTTGCAACTGAAAAGAAACTCTGTGTTCCCAACAAGAAAGTTGAAGAACGGCTTTCACACACACTTATCTCTCAGAACTGAGCATGTGGAGAGAAGTTCGTTCATCTCGCAAAAAGGGAACGGGATGCAGGGGAAACTTTTACTCTGGTTTCTCAGTCTGTTTCCTAGTGCCGGTTTGAAGTTCCTGCAGTTTTCACTGTAAAACCGGGTTGGAGCTAGTACCTACCCATATATATGTATGGAGTGGAGTTTGCAACTGAAAAGAAACTTTGTGTTCCCAACAAGCTAGGTGAAGGACGGCTTTCACTCACAGTTATCTCTCAGATCTGAGCATGAGGAGAGACGTTCGTTCATCTGGCACAAAGGGAACGGTTTGCAGGGAAAATTTTTCTATGGTATCTCAGTGTGTTTCCTAGTGCCGGTTTGAAGTTAGTGCAGTTTTCACTGTAAAACCGAGTTGGAGCTTGTACCACCCCATATATATGTATGGATTGGAGTTTGCAACTGAAAAGAAACTCTGTGTTCCCAACAAGATAGTTGAAAAACGGCTTTCACACACACTTATCTCTCAGAACTGAGCATGTGGAGAGACGTTCGTTCATCTAGCACAAAGGGAACGGGTTGCAGGAGAAACTTTTACTCTGGTTTCTCTGTCTGTTTCCTAGTGCCGGTTTGAAGTTCTTGCTGTTTTCACTGTAAAACTGGTTTGGAGCTTGTACCTCCCCATATATACGTATGGGGTGGAGTTTGCAACTGAAAAGAAACTTTGTGTTCCCAACAAACTTGGTGAAGGACGGCTTTCACACACACTTATCTCTCAGAACTGAGCATGTGGAGAGAAGTTCGTTCATCTCGCAAAAATGGAACGGGATGCAGGGGAAACTTTTACTCTGGTTTCTCAGTCTGTTTCCTAGTGCCGGTTTGAAGTTCCTGCAGTTTTCACTGTAAAACCGGGTTGGAGCTAGTACCTACAAATATATATGTATGGAGTGGAGTTTGCAACTGAAAAGAAACTTTGTGTTCCCAACAAGCTAGGTGAAGGACGGCTTTCACTCACACTTATCTCTCAGAAATGAGCATGAGGAGAGACGTTCGTTCATCTGGCACAAAGGGAACGGGTTGCAGGAAAAATTTTTCTATGGTATCTCAGTGTGTTTCCTAGTGCCGGTTTGAAGTTCCTGCAGTTTTCACTGTAAAACCGAGTTGGAGCTAGTACCTCCCCCTATATATGTATGGAGTGGAGTTTGCATCTTAAAAGAAAATTTGTGTTACCAACAATCTAGGTGAAGGACGGCTTTCACACACACTTATCTCTCAGAACTGAGCATCTGGAGAGACGTTCGTTCATCTAGCACAAAGGGACCGATTTCAGGAGAAGCTTTTACTCTGGATTCTCAGTCTGTTTCCTAGTGCCGGTTTGAAGTTCATGCTGTGTTCACTGTAAAACCGGGTTGGAGCTAGTACCACCCCATAAATATTTATGGAGTGGAGTTTGAAACTGAAAAGAAAGTTTGTGTTCCCAACAAGCTAGGTGAAGGACGGCTTTCACACAAACTTATCTCTCAGAACTGAGCATGTGGAGAGACGTTCTTTCATCTAGCACAAAGGGAACGGGTTGCTGGAAAAACTTTTACTCTGGTTTCTCAGTCTGTTTCCTAGTGCCGTTTTGAAGTTAGTGCAGTTTTCACTGTAAAACCGAGTTGGAGCTAGTACCTCCCCATATATATGTATGGAGTGGAGTTTGCAACTGAAAAGAAATTCTGTGTTCCCAACAAGATAGGTGAAGGACGGCTTTCACACACACTTATCTCTCAGAACTGAGCATGTGGAGAAACGTTCGTTCATCTAGCACAAACGGAACGGGTTGCAGGAGAAACTTTTACTCTGGTTTCTCTGTCTGTTTCCTAGTGCCGGTTGGAAGTTCCTGCAGTTTTCACTGTAAAACCGGTTTGGAGCTAATACCACCCCATATATATGTATGGGGTGGAGTTTGCAACTGAAAAGAAACTTTGTGTTCCCAACAAGCTAGGTGAAGGACGGCTTTCACACACACTTATCTCTCAGAACTGAGCATGAGGAGAGACGTTCGTTCATCTGGCACAAAGGGAACGGGTTGCAGGGAAAATTTTACTATGGTATCTCAGTCTGTTTCCTAGTGCCGGTTTGATGTTCCTGCAGTTTTCACAGTAAAACCGAGTTGGAGCTAGTACATCCCCATATATATGTATGGAGTGGAGTTTGCAACTGAAAAGAAAATTTGTGTTCCCAACAAGCTATGTGAAGGACGGCTTTCACACACACTTATCTCTCAGAACTGAGCATGTGGAGAGACGTTCGTTCATCTAGCACAAAGGGACCGATTTGCCGGAGAAACATTTACTCTGGTTTCTCAGTCTGTTTCCTAGTGCCGGTTTGAAGTTCCTGCATTTTTCAAGGTAAAATCGATTTGGAGCTAGAACCTCCCATATATATGCATGGAGTGGAGTTTGCAACTGAAAAGAAACTTTGTGTTCCCAACAAGCTAGGTGAAGGACGGCTTTCACACACACTTATTTCTCTGAACTGAGCATGTGGAGAGACGTTCGTTCATCTAGCACAAAGGGAACGGGGTGCAGGAGAAACTTTTTCTCTAGTTTCTCAGTCTGTTTCCTAGTGCCGGTTTGAAGTTCCTGCTGTTTTCACTGTAAAAGCGTGTTGGAGCTAGTACCACCCCATATATATGTATGGAGTGGAGTTTGAAACTGAAAAGAAACTTTGTGTTCCCAAGAAGCTAGGTGAAGGACGGCTTTCACACACACTTATCTCTCAGAACTGAGCATGTGGAGAGACGTTCGTTCATCTAGCACAAAGGGAAAGGTTTGCAGGAGAAACTTTTACTCTGGTTTCTCAGTCTGTTTCCTAGTGCCGGTATGAAGTTACTGCAGTTTTCACTGTAATACTGAGTTGGAGCTAGTACCTCCCCATATATATTTGTATGGAGTGGAGTTTGCAACTGAAAAGAAACTTTGTGTTCCCAACAAGCTAGGTGAAGGACAGCTTTCACACACAAATATCTCTCAGAACTGAGCATGTGGAGAGACGTTCGTTCATCTAGCACAAAGGTAACGGGTTGCAGGAGAAACTTTTTCTCTGGTTTCTCAGTCTGTTTCCTAGTGCCGGTTTGAAGTTCCTGCTGTATTCACTGTAAAACCGGGTTGGAGCTAGTACCACCCCATATATATGTATGGAGTGGAGCTTGAAACTGAAAAGAAACAATGTGTTCCCAACAAGCTAGGTGAAGGACGGCTTTCACACACACTTATCTCTCAGAACTGAGCATGTGGAGAGACGTTCGTTCATCTAGCAAAAAGGGAACGGGTTGCAGGAGAAACTTCTACACTGGTTTCTCAGTCTGTTTCCTAGTGCCGGTTTGAAGTTCCTGCAGTTTTCACTGTAAAACCGAGTTGGAGCTTGTACCTCCCCATATATATTTATGGAGTGGATTTTGAAACTGAAAAGAAACTTTGTGTTCCCAACAAGCTAGGTGAAGGACGGCTTTCACACACACTTATCTCTCAGAACTGAGCATGTGGAGAGACGTTCGTTCATCTAGCACAAAGGGAACGGGTTGCAGGAGAAACTTTTACTCTGGTTTCTCAGTCTGTTTCCTAGTGCCGTTTTGAAGTTAGTGCATTTTTCACTGTAAAACCGAGTTGGAGCTAGTACCTCCCCATATATATGTATGGATTGGAGTTTGCAACTGAAAAGAAACTCTGTGTTCCCAAAAAGATATGTGAAGGACGGCTTTCACACACACTTATCTCTCAGATCTGAGCATGTGGAGAGACGTTCGTTCATCTAGCACAAAGGGAACGGGTTGCAGGAGAAACTTTTACTCTGGTTTCTCTGTCTGTTTCCTAGTGCAGGTTGGAAGTTCCTGCAGTTTTCACTGTAAAACGGGTTTGGAGCTAGTACCTCCCCATATATATGTATGGGGTGGAGTTTGCAAATGAAAAGAAACTTTGTGTTCCCAACAAGCTAGGTGAAGGGCGGCTTTCACACACACTTATCTCTCAGAACTGAGCATGAGGAGAGACGTTCGTTCATCTGGTACAAAGGGAACGGTTTGCTTGGAAAATTTTACTATGGTATCTCAGTCTGTTTCCTAGTGCCGGTTTGAAGTTCCTGCAGTTTTCACTGTAAAACCGAGTTGGAGCTAGTACATCCCCATATATATGTATGGAGTGGAGTTTGCAACTGAAAAGAAAATTTGTGTTCCCAACAAGCTATGTGAAGTACGGCTTTCACACACACTTATCTCTCAGAACTGAGCATGTGGAGAGACGTTCGTTCATCTAGCACAAAGGGACCGATTTGCCGGAGAAACATTTAATCTGGTTTCTCAGTCTGTTTCCTAGTGCCTGTTTGAAGTTCCTGCAGTTTTCACGGTAAAACCGATTTGGAGCTAGAACCTCCCCATATATATGCATGGAGTGGAGTTTGCAACTGAAAAGAAACTTTGTGTTCCCAACAAGCTAGGTGAAGGACGGCTTTCACACACACTTATCTCTCAGAAATGAGCATGTGGAGAGACGTTCGTTCATCTAGCACAAAGGGAAAGGGTTGCAGGTGAAACTTTTACTCTGGTTTCTCAGTCTGTTTCCTTGTGCCGGTTGGAAGTTCCTGCAGTTTTCACTGTAAAACCGAGTTGGAGCTAGTACCTACCCATATATATGTATGGAGTGGAGTTGGCAACTGAAAAGAAACTTTGTGTTCCCAACAAGCAAGGTGAAGGACGGCTTTCACACACACTTATCTCTCCGAAATGAGCATGTGGAGAGACGTTCGTTCATCTGGCACAAAGGGAACGGGTTGCAGGGAAAATTTTTCTATGGTATCTCAGTGTGTTTCCTAGTGCCGGTTTGAAGTTCCTGCAGTTTTCACTGTAAAACCGAGTTGGAGCTAGTACCTCCCCATATATATGTATGGAGTGGAGTTTGCAACTTAAAAGAAAATTTGTGTTCCCAACAAGCTAGGTGAAGGACGGCTTTCACACACACTTATCTCTCAGAACTGAGCATCTGGAGAGACGTTCGTTCATCTAGCACAAAGGGACCGATTTCAGGAGAAACTTTTACTCTGGATTCTCAGTCTGTTTCCTAGTGCCGGTTTGAAGTTCCTGCAGTTTTCACTGTAAAACCGATTTGGAGCTAGAACCTCCCCATTTATATGTATGGAGTGGAGTTTGAAACTGAAAAGAAACTTTGTGTTCCCAACAAGCTAGGTGAAGGACGGCTTTCACACACACTTATCTCTCAGAACTGAGCATGTGAAGAGACGTTCGTTCATCTAGCACAAAGGGAACGGGTTGCAGGAGAAACATTTACTCTGGTTTTTCAGTCTGTTTCCTAGGGCCGATTTGAAGTTCCTGTAGTTTTCACTGTAAAACCGATTTGGAGCTAGTACCTCCCCATATATATGTATGGAGTGGAGTTTGCAACTGAAAAGAAACTTTGTGTTCCCAACAAGCTAGGTGAAGGACGGATTTCACACACACATATCTCTCAGGACTTAGCATGTGGAGAGACGTTCGTTCATCTAGCACAAAGGGAACGGTTTGCAGAAGAAACTTTATCTCTGGTCTCTCAGTCTGTTTCCTAGTGCCGGTTTGTAGTTCCTGCAGTTTTCACTGTAAAACCGAGTTGGGGCTAGTACCTCCCCGTATATATGTATGGAGTGGGGTTTGCAACTGAAAAGAAACATTGTTTTCCCAACAAGCTAGGTGAAGGACGGCTTTCACACACACTTATCTCTCAGAACTGAGCATGTGGAGAGACGTTCGTTCATCTAGCACAAAGGGAACGGGTTGCAGGAGAAACTTTTTCTCTGGTCTCTTAGTCTGTTTCCTAGTGCCGGTTTGAAGTTCCTGCTGTTTTCACTGTAAAACCGGGTTGGAGCTAGTACCACCCCATAAATATTTATGGAGTGGAGTTTGAAACTGAAAAGAAACTTTGTGTTCCCAACAAGCTAGGTGAAGGACGGCTTTCACTCACACTTATCTCTCAGACCTGAGCATTAGGAGAGATTTTCGTTCATCTGGCACAAAGGGAACGGGATGCAGGGAAAATTTTTCTATGGTATCTCATTGTGTTTCCTAGTGCCGGTTTGAAGTTCCTGCAGTTTTCACTGTAAAACCGAGTTGGAGCTAGTACCTCCCCATATATATGTATGGAGTGGGGTTTGCATCTTAAAAGAAAATTTGTGTTCCCAACAAGCTAGGTGAAGGACGGCTTTCACACACACTTATCTCTCAGAACAGAGCATCTGGAGAGACGTTCGTTCATCTAGCACAAAGTAAACGTTTTCAGGAGAAACTTTTACTCTGGATTCTCAGTCTGTTTCCTAGTGCCGGTTTGAAGTTCCTGCAGTTTTCACTGTAAAACCGATTTGGAGCTAGACCCTCCCCATATATATGCATGGAGTGGAGTTTGCAACTGAAATGAATCTTTGTGTTCCCAACAAGCTAGGTGAAGGACGGCTTTCACACACACTTAACTCTCAGAACTGAGCATGTGGAGAGACGTTCGTTCATCTAGCACAAAGGGAACGGGTTGCAGTAGAAACTTTTTCTCTGGTTTCTCAGTCTGTTTCCTAGTGCCGGTTTGAAGTTCCTGCTGTTTTCACTGTAAAACAGTGTTGGAGCTTGTACCACCCCATATATATGTATGGAGTGGAGTTTGAAACTGAAAAGAATCTTTGTGTTCCCAACAAGCTAGGTGAAGGACGGCTTTCACACACACTTATCTCTCAGATTTGAGCATGTGAAGAGACGTTCGTTCATCTAGCACAAACGGAACGGGTTGCAGGAGAAACATTTACTCTGGTTTCTCAGTCTGTTTCCTAGTGCCGGTTTGAAGTTCCTGCAGTTTTCACTGTAAAACCGATTTGGAGCTAGTACCTCCCCATATATATGTATGGAGTGGAGTTTGCAACTGAAAAGAAACTTTGTGTTCCCAACAAGCTAGGTGAAGGACGGCTTTCACACACAAATATCTCTCAGAACTGAGCATGTGGAGAGACGTTCGTTCATCTAGCACAAAGGGAACGGGTTGTAGAAGAAACTTTAACTCTGGTCTCTCAGTCTGTTTCCTAGTGCCGGTTTGAAGTTCCTGCAGTTTTCACTGTAAAACCGAGTTGGAGCTAGTACCTCCCCGTATATATGTATGGAGTGGGGTTGCAACTGAAAAGAAACAATGTTTTCCCAACAAGCTAGGTGAAGGACGGCTTTCACACACACTTATCTCTCAGAACTTAGCATGTGGAGAGACTTTCGTTCATCTAGCACAAAGGGAACGGGTTGCAGGAGAAACTTTTTCTCTGGTTTCTCAGTCTGTTTCCTAGTGCTGGTTTGAAGTTCCTGCTGTTTTCACTGTAAAACCGGGTTGGAGCTAGTACCACCCCATAAATATTTATGGAGTGGAGTTTGAAACTGAAAAGAAAGTTTGTGTTCCCAACAAGCAAGGTGAAGGACGGCTTTCACACACATTATCTCTCAGAACTGAGCATGTGGAGAGACGTTCGTTCATCTAGCACAAAGGGAACGGGTTGCAGGAGAAACTTTTACTCTGGTTTCTCAGTCTGTTTCCTAGTGCCGTTTTGAAGTTAGTGCAGTTTTCACTGTAAAACCGAGTTGGAGTTAGTACCTCCCCATATATATGTATGGAGTGGGGTTTGCAACTGAAAAGAAATTCTGTGTTCCCAACAAGATAGGTGAAGGACGGCTTTCACACACACTTATCTCTCAGAACTGAGCATGTGGAGAAACGTTCGTTCATCTAGCACAAAGGGAACGGGTTGCAGGAGAAACTTTTACTCTGGTTTCTCTGTCTGTTTCATAGTGCCGGTTGGAAGTTCCTGCAGTTTTCACTGTAAAACCGGTTTGGATCTAGAACCTCCCCATATATATGCATGGAGTGGAGTTTGCAACTGAAATGAATCTTTGTGTTCCCAACAAGCTAGGTGAAGGTCGGCTTTCACACACACTTAACTCTCAGAACTGAGCATGTGAAGAGACGTTCGTTCATCTAGCACAAAGGGAACGGGTTGCAGGAGAAACATTTACTCTGGTTTCTCAGTCTGTTTCCTAGTGCCGGTTTGAAGTTCCTTTAGTTTTCACTGTAAAACCGATTTGGAGCTAGTTCCTACCCATATATATGTATGGAGTGGAGTTTGCAACTGAAAAGAAACTTTGTGTTCCCAACAAGCTAGGTGAAGGACGGCTTTCACACACACATATCTCTCAGAACTTAGCATGTGGAGAGACGTTCGTTCATCTAACACAAAGGGAACGGGTTGCAGAAGAAACTTTAACTCTGGTCTCTCAGTCTGTTTCCTAGTGCCGGTTTGAAGTTCCTGCAGTTTTCACTGTAAAACCGAGTTGGAGCTAGTACCTCCCCGTATATATGTATGGAGTGGGGTTTGCAACTGAAAAGAAACATTGTTTTCCCAACAAGCTAGGTGAATGACGGCTTTCACACACACTTATCTCTCAGAACTGAGCATGTGGAGAGACGTTCGTTCATCTAGCACAAAGGGAACGGGTTGCAGGAGAAACTTTTTCTCTGGTCTCTTAGTCTGTTTCCTAGTGCCGGTTTGAAGTTCCTGCTGTTTTCACTGTAAAACCGGGTTGGAGCTAGTACCACCCCATAAATATTTATGGAATGGAGTTTGAAACTGAAAAGAAACTTTGTGTTCCAAACAAGCTAGGTGAAGGACGGCTTTCACACACAATTATCTCTCAGAACTGAGCATGTTGAGAGACGTTCGTTCATCTAGCACAAAGGGAACGGGTTGCAGGAGAAACTTTTACTCTGGTTTCTCAGTCTGTTTCCTAGTGCCGGTTTGAAGTTAGTGCAGTTTTCACTGTAAAACCGAGTTGGAGCTAGTACCTCCCCATATATATGTATGGAGTGGAGTTTGCAACTGAAAAGAAACTCTGTGTTCCCAACAAGATAGTTGAAGAACGGCTTTCACACACACTTATCTCTCAGAACTGAGCATGTGGAGAGACGTTCGTTCATCTAGCACAAATGGAACGGGTTGCAGGAGAAACTTTTACTCTGGTTTCTCTGTCTGTTTCCTAGTGCCGGTTTGAAGTTCTTGCAGTTTTCACTGTAAAACTGGTTTGGAGCTTGTACCTCCCCATATATACGTATGGGGTGGAGTTTGCAACTGAAAAGAAACTTTGTGTTCCCAACAAACTTGGTGAAGGACGGCTTTCACACACACTTATCTCTCAGAACTGAGCATGTGGAGAGAAGTTCGTTCATCTCGCAAAAATGGAACGGGACGCAGGGGAAATTTTACTCTGGTTTCTCAGTCTGTTTCCTAGTGCCGGTTTGAAGTTCCTGCAGTTTTCACTGTAAAACCGGGTTGGAGCTAGTACCTACAAATATATATGTATGGAGTGGAGTTTGCAACTGAAAAGAAACTTTGTGTTCCCAACAAGCTAGGTGAAGGACGGCTTTCACTCACACTTATCTCTCAGATCTGAGCATGAGGAGAGACTTTCGTTCATCTGGCACAAAGGGAACGGGTTGCAGGGAAAATTTTTCTATGGTATCTCAGTGTGTTTCCTAGTGCCGGTTTGAAGTTCCTGCAGTTTTCACTGTAAAACCGAGTTGGAGCTAGTACCTCCCCCTATATATGTATGGAGTGGAGTTTACATCTTAAAAGAAAATTTGTGTTCCCAACAAGCTAGGTGAAGGACGGCTTTCACACACACTTATCTCTCAGAACTGAGCATCTGGAGAGACGTTCGTTCATCTAGCACAAAGGGACCGATTTCAGGAGAAACTTTTACTCTGGATTCTCAGTCTGTTTCCTAGTGCCGGTTTGAAGTTCCTGCAGTTTTCACTGTAAAACCGATTTGGAGCTAGAACCTCCCCATATATATGCATGGAGTGGAGTTTGCAACTGAAATGAATCTTTGTGTTCCCAACAAGTTAGGTGAAGGACGGCTTTCACACACACTTAAATCTCAGAACTGTGCATGTGGAGAGACGTTCGTTCATCTAGCACAAAGGGAACGGGTTGCAGGAGAAACTTTTTCTCTGGTTTCTCAGTCTGTTTCCTAGTGCCGGTTTGAAGTTCCTGCTGTTTTCACTGTAAAACAGTGTTGGAGCTTGTAACACCCCATATATATGTATGGAGTGGAGTTTGAAACTGAAAAGAAACTTTGTGTTCCCAACAAGCTAGGTGAAGGACGGCTTTCACACACACTTATCTCTCAGAATTGAGCATGTGAAGAGACGTTCGTTCATCTAGCACAAAGGGAACGGGTTGCAGGAGAAACATTTACTCTGGATTCTCAGTCTGTTTCCTAGTGCCGGTTTGAAGTTCCTGCAGTTTTCACTGTAAAACCGATTTGTAGTTAGTACCTCCCCATATATATCTATGGAGTGGAGTTTGCAACTGAAAAGAAACTTTGTGTTCCCAACAAGCTATGTGAAAGACGGCTTTCACACACACATATCTCTCAGAACTTAGCATGTGGAGAGACGTTCGTTCATCTAGCACAAAGGTAACGGGTTGCAGAAAAAACTTTAACTCTGGTCTCTCAGTCTGTTTCCTAGTGCCGGTTTGAAGTTCCTTCAGTTTTCACTGTAAAACCGTGTTGGAGCTAGTACCTCCCCGTATATATGTATGGAGTGGGGTTTGCAACTGAAAAGAAACATTGTTTTCCCAACAAGCTAGGTGAAGGACGGCTTTCACACACACTTATCTCTCAGAACTGAGCATGTGGAGAGACGTTCGTTCATCTAGCACAAAGGGAACGGGTTGCAGGAGAAACTTTTTCTCTGGTCTCTTAGTCTGTTTCCTAGTGCCGGTTTGAAGTTCCTGCTGTTTTCACTGTAAAACCGGGTTGGAGCTAGAACCACCCCATAAATATTTATGGAATGGAGTTTGAAACTGAAAAGAAACTTTGTGTTCCAAACAAGCTAGGTGAAGGACGGCTTTCAAACACAATTATCTCTCAGAACTGAGCATGTTGAGAGACGTTCGTTCATCTAGCACAATGGGAACGGGTTGCAGGAGAAACTTTTACTCTGGTTTCTCAGTCTGTTTCCTAGTGCCGGTTTGAAGTTAGTGCAGTTTTCACTGTAAAACCGAGTTGGAGCTAGTACCTCCCCATATATATGTATGGAGTGGAGTTTGCAACTGAAAAGAAACTCTGTGTTCCCAACAAGATAGTTGAAGAACGGCTTTCACACACACTTATCTCTCAGAACTGAGCATGTGGAGAGACGTTCGTTCTTCTAGCACAAATGGAACGGGTTGCAGGAGAAACTTTTACTCTGGTTTCTCTGTCTGTTTCCTAGTGCCGGTTTGAAGTTCTTGCAGTTTTCACTGTAAAATTGGTTTGGAGCTTGTACCTCCCCATATATACGTATGGGGTGGAGTTTGCAACTGAAAAGAAACTTTGTGTTCCCAACAAACTTGGTGAAGGACGGCTTTCACACACACTTATCTCTCAGAACTGAGCATGTGGAGAGACGTTCGTTCATCTCGCAAAAATGGAACGGGATGCAGGGGAAACTTTTACTCTGGTTTCTCAGTCTGTTTCCTAGTGCCGGTTTGAAGTTCCTGCAGTTTTCACTGTAAAACCGGGTTGGAGCTAGTACCTACAAATATATATGTATGGAGTGGAGTTTGCAACTGAAAAGAAACTTTGTGTTCCCAACAAGCTAGGTGAAGGACGGCTTTCACTCACACTTATCTCTCAGATCTGAGCATGAGGAGAGACTTTCGTTCATCTGGCACAAAGGGAACGGGTTGCAGGGAAAATTTTTCTATGGTATCTCAGTGTGTTTCCTAGTGCCGGTTTGAAGTTCCTGCAGTTTTCACTGTAAAACCGAGTTGGAGCTAGTACCTCCCCCTATATATGTATGGAGTGGAGTTTACATCTTAAAAGAAAATTTGTGTTCCCAACAAGCTAGGTGAAGGACGGCTTTCACACACACTTATCTCTCAGAACTGAGCATCTGGAGAGACGTTCGTTCATCTAGCACAAAGGGACCGATTTCAGGAGAAACTTTTACTCTGGATTCTCAGTCTGTTTCCTAGTGCCGGTTTGAAGTTCCTGCAGTTTTCACTGTAAAACCGATTTGGAGCTAGAACCTCCCCATATAAATGCATGGAGTGGAGTTTGCAACTGAAATGAATCTTTGTGTTCCCAACAAGTTAGGTGAAGGACGGCTTTCACACACACTTAAATCTCAGAACTGTGCATGTGGAGAGACGTTCGTTCATCTAGCACAAAGGGAACGGGTTGCAGGAGAAACTTTTTCTCTGGTTTCTCAGTCTGTTTCCTAGTGCCGGTTTGAAGTTCCTGCTGTTTTCACTGTAAAACAGTGTTGGAGCTTGTAACACCCCATATATATGTATGGAGTGGAGTTTGAAACTGAAAAGAAACTTTGTGTTCCCAACAAGCTAGGTGAAGGACGGCTTTCACACACACTTATCTCTCAGAATTGAGCATGTGAAGAGACGTTCGTTCATCTAGCACAAAGGGAACGGGTTGCAGGAGAAACATTTACTCTGGATTCTCAGTCTGTTTCCTAGTGCCGGTTTGAAGTTCCTGCAGTTTTCACTGTAAAACCGATTTGTAGTTAGTACCTCCCGATATATATCTATGGAGTGGAGTTTGCAACTGAAAAGAAACTTTGTGTTCCCAACAAGCTATGTGAAATACGGCTTTCACACACACATATCTCTCAGAACTTAGCATGTGGAGAGACGTTCGTTCATCTAGCACAAAGGTAACGGGTTGCAGAAAAAACTTTAACTCTGGTCTCTCAGTCTGTTTCCTAGTGCCGGTTTGAAGTTCCTTCAGTTTTCACTGTAAAACCGAGTTGGAGCTAGTACCTCCCCGTATATATGTATGGAGTGGGGTTTGCAACTGAAAAGAAACATTGTTTTCCCAACAAGCTAGGTGAAGGACGGCTTTCACACACACTTATCTCTCAGAAATTAGCATGTGGAGAGACTTTCGTTCATCTAGCACAAAGGGAACGGGTTGCAGGAGAAACTTTTTCTCTGGTTTCTTAGTCTGTTTCCTAGTGCCGGTTTGAAGTTCCTGCTGTGTTCACTGTAAAACCGGGTTGGAGCTAGTACCACCCCATAAATATTTATGGAGTGGAGTTTGAAACTGAAAAGAAAGTTTGTGTTCCCAACAAGCTAGGTGAAGGACGGCTTTCACACAAACTTATCTCTCAGAACTGAGCATGTGGAGAGACGTTCGTTCATCTAGCACAAAGGGAACGGGTTGCTGGAGAAACTCTTACTCTGGTTTCTCAGTCTGTTTCCTAGTGCCGTTTTGAAGTTAGTGCAGTTTTCACTGTAAAACCGAGTTGGAGCTAGTACCTCCCCATATATATGTATGGATTGGAGTTTGCAACTGAAAAGAAATTCTGTGTTCCCAACAAGCTAGGTGAAGGACGGCTTTCACACACACTTATCTCTCAGAACTGAGAATGTGGAGAAACGTTCGTTCATCTAGCACAAACGGAACGGGTTGCAGGAGAAACTTTTACTCTGGTTCTCTGTCTGTTTCCTAGTGCCGGTTGGAAGTTCCTGCAGTTTTCACTGTAAAACCGGTTTGGAGCTAATACCACCCCATATATATGTATGGGGTTGAGTTTGCAACTGAAAAGAAACTTTGTGTTCCCAACAAGCTAGGTGAAGGACGGCTTTCACACACACTTATCTCTCAGAACTGAGCATGAGGAGAGACGTTCGTTCATCTGGCACAAAGGGAACGGGTTGCAGGGAAAATTTTACTATGGTATCTCAGTCTGTTTCCTAGTGCCGGTTTGATGTTCCTGCAGTTTTCACAGTAAAACCGAGTTGGAGCTAGTACATCCCCATATATATGTATGGAGTTGAGTTTGCAACTGAAAAGAAAATTTGTGTTCCCAACAAGCTATGTGAAGGACGGCTTTCACACACTCTTATCTCTCAGAAGTGAGCATGTGGAGAGACGTTCGTTCATCTAGCACAAAGGGAACGGTTAGCTGGAGAAACTTTTACTCTGTTTTCTCAGTCTGTTTCCTAGTGCCGGTTTGAAGTTCCTGCAGTTTTCACGGTAAAACCGATTTGGAGCTAGAACCTCCCCATATATATGCATGGAGTGGAGTTTGCAACTGAAAAGAAACTTTGTGTTCCCAACAAGCTAGGTGAAGGACGGCTTTCACACACACTTATCTCTCTGAACTGAGCATGTGGAGAGACGTTCGTTCATCTAGCACAAAGGGAACGGGTTGCAGGAGAAACTTTTTCTCTAGTTTCTCAGTCTGTTTCCTAGTGCCGGTTTGAAGTTCCTGCTGTTTTCACTGTAAAAGCGTGTTGGAGTTAGTACCACCCCATATATATGTATGGAGTGGAGTTTGAAACTGAAAAGAAACTTTGTGTTCCCAAGAAGCTAGGTGAAGGACGGCTTTCACACACACTTATCTCTCAGAACTGAGCATGTGGAGAGACGTTCGTTCATCTAGCACAAAGGGAAAGGTTTGCAGGAGAAACTTTTACTCTGGTTTCTCAGTCTGTTTCCTAGTGCCGGTATGAAGTTAGTGCAGTTTTCACTGTAATACTGAGTTGGAGCTAGTACCTCCCCATATATATTTGTATGGAGTGGAGTTTGCAACTGAAAAGAAACTTTGTGTTCCCAACAAGCTAAGTGAAGGACGGCTTTCACACACAAATATCTCTCAGAACTGAGCATGTGGAGAGACGTTCGTTCATCTAGCACAAAGGTAACGGGTTGCAGGAGAAACTTTTTCTCTGGTTTCTCAGTCTGTTTCCTAGTGCCGGTTTGAAGTTCCTGCTGTATTCACTGTAAAACCGGGTTGGAGCTAGTACCACCCCATATATATGTATGGAGTGGAGCTTGAAACTGAAAAGAAACATTGTGTTCCCAACAAGCTAGGTGAAGGACGGCTTTCACACACACTTATCTCTCAGAACTGAGCATGTGGAGAGACGTTCGTTCATCTAGCACAAAGGGAACGGGTTGCAGGAGAAACTTTTACTCTGGTTTCTCAGTCTGTTTCCTAGTGCCGGTTTGAAGTTCCTGCAGTTTTCACTGTAAAACCGAGTTGGAGCTAGTACATCCCCATATATATGTATGGAGTGGAGTTTGCAACTGAAAAGAAAATTTGTGTTCCCAACAAGCTATGTGAAGGACGGCTTTCACACACACTTATCTCTCAGAACTGAGCATGTGGAGAGACGTTCGTTCATCTAGCACAAAGGGACCGATTTGCCGGAGAAACATTTATTCTGGTTTCTCAGTCTGTTTCCTAGTGCCTGTTTGAAGTTCCTGCAGTTTTCACGGTAAAACCGATTTGGAGCTAGAACCTCCCCATATATATGCATGGAGTGGAGTTTGCAACTGAAAAGAAACTTTGTGTTCCCAACAAGCTAGGTGAAGGACGGCTTTCACACACACTTATCTCTCAGAACTGAGCATGTGGAAAGACGTTCGTTCATCTAGCAGAAAGGGAACGAGTTGCAGGAGAAACTTTTACTCTGGTTTCTCTGTCTGTTTCCTAGTGCCGGTTGGAAGTTCCTGCAGTTTTCACTGTAAAACCGGTTTGGAGCTAGTACCTCCCCATATATATGTATGGGGTGGAGTTTGCAACTGAAAAGAAACTTTGTGTTCCCAACAAGCTAGGTGAAGGACGGCTTTCACACACACTTATCTCTCAGAACTGAGCATGAGGAGAGACGTTCGTTCATCTGGCACAAAGGGAACGGGTTGCAGGGAAAATTTTACTATGGTATCTCAGTCTGTTTCCTAGTGCCGGTTTGATGTTCCTGCAGTTTTCACTGTAAAACCGAGTTGGAGCTAGTACATCCCCATATATATGTATGGAGTGGAGTTTGCAACTGAAAAGAATATTTTTGTTCCCATCAAGCTATGTGAAGGACGGCTTTCACACACACTTATGTCTCAGAACTGAGCATGTGGAGAGACGTTCGTTCATCTAGCACAAAGGGACCGATTTGCCGGAGAAATATTTACTCTGGTTTCTCAGTCTGTTTCCTAGTGCCGGTTTGAAGTTCCTGCAGTTTTAACGGTAAAACCGATTTGGAGCTAAAACCTCCCCATATATATGCATGGAGTGGAGTTTGCAACTGAAATGAAACTTTGTGTTCCCAACAAGCTAGGTGAAGGACGGCTTTCACACACAAATATCTCTCAGAACTGAGCATGTGGAGAGACGTTCGTTCATCTAGCACAAAGGGAACGGATTGCAGGAGAAACTTTTTCTCTCGTTTCTCAGTCTGTTTCCTAGTGCCGGTTTGAAGTTCCTGCTGTATTCATTGTAAAACCGGGTTGGAGCTAGAACGACCCCATATATATGTATGGAATGGAGCTTGAAACTGAAAAGAAACTTTGTGTTCCCAACAAGCTAGTTGAAGGACGGCTTTCACACACACTTATCTCTCAGAACTGAGCATGTGGAGAGACGTTCGTTCATCTAGCACAAAGGGAACGGGTTGCAGGAGAAACTTTTACTCTGGTTTCTCAGTCTGTTTCCTAGTGCCGGTTTGAAGTTCCTGCAGTTTTCGCTGTAAAACCGAGTTGGAGCTAGTACCTCCCCATATATATTTATGGAGTGGAGTTTGCAACTGAAAAGAAACTTTGTGTTCCCAACAAGCTAGTTGAAGGACGGCTTTCACACACACTTATCTCTCAGAACTGAGCATGAGGAGAGACGTTCGTTCATCTTGCACAAAGGGAACGGGTTGCAGGAGAAACTTTTACTCTGGTTTCTCAGCCTGTTTCCTAGTGCCGTTTTGAAGTTAGTGCAGTTTTCACTGTAAAACCGAGTTGGAGCTAGTACCTCCCCATATATATGTATGGAGTGGAGTTTGCTACTGAAAAGAAACTCTGTGTTCCCAACAAGATATGTGAAGGACGGCTTTCACACACACTTATCTCTCAGATCTGAGCATGTGGAGAGACGTTCGTTCATCTAGCACAAAGGAAACGGGTTGCAGGAGAAACTTTTACTCTGGTTTCTCTGTCTGTTTCCTAGTGCCGGTTGGAAGTTCCTGCAGTTTTCACTGTAAAACGTGTTTGGAGCTAGTACCTCCCCATATATATGTATGGGGTGGAGTTTGCAACTGAAAAGAAACTTTGTGTTCCCAACAAGCTAGGTGAAGGACGGCTTTCACACACACTTATCTCTCAGAACTGAGCATGAGGAGAGACGTTCGTTCATCTGGAACAAAGGGAACGGTTTGCTTGGAAAATTTTACTATGGTATCTCAGTCTGTTTCCTAGTGCCGGTTTGAAGTTCCTGCAGTTTTCACTGTAAAACCGAGTTGGATCTAGTACATCCCCATATATATGTATGGAGTGGAGTTTGCAACTGAAAAGAAAATTTGGGTTCCCAACAAGCTATGTGAAGGACGGCATTCACACACACTTATCTCTCAGAACTGAGCATGTGGAGAGACGTTCGTTCATCTAGCACAAAAGGACCGATTTGCCGGAGAAACATTTAATCTGGTTTCTCAGTCTGTTTCCTAGTGCCGGTTTGAAGTTCCTGCAGTTTTCACGGTAAAACCGATTTGGAGCTAGAACCTCCCCATATATATGCATGGAGTGGTGTTTGCAACTGAAAAGAAACTTTGTGTTCCCAACAAGCTAGGTGAAGGACGGCTTTCACACACACTTATCTCTCAGAACTGAGCATGTGGAGAGACGTTCGTTCATCTAGCACAAAGGGAACGGGTTGCAGGAGAAACTTTTTCTCTAGTTTCTCAGTCTGTTTCCTAGTGCCAGTTTGAAGTTCCTGCTGTTTTCACTGTAAAACCGTGTTGGAGCTAGTACCACCCCATATATATTTATGAAGTGGAGTTTGAAACTGAAAAGAAAATTTGTGTTCCCAAGAAGCTAGGTGAAGGACGGCTTTCACACACACTTATCTCTCAGAACTGAGCATGTGGAGAGACGTTCGTTCATCTAGCACAAAGGGAAAGGTTTGCAGGAGAAAATTTTACTCTGGTTTCTCAGTCTGTTTCCTAGTGCCGGTATGAAGTTAGTGCAGTTTTCACTGTAAGACAGATTTGGAGCTAGAACCTCCCCATATATATGCATGGAGCGGAGTTTGCAACTGAAAAGGAACTATGTGTTCCCAACAAGCTAGGTGAAGGACGGCTTTCACACACACTTATCTCTCAGAACTGAGCATGTGGAGAGACGTTCGTTCATCTAGCACAAAGGGAACGGGTTGCAGGAGAAACTTTTTCTCTAGTTTCTCAGTCTGTTTCCTAGTGCCGGTTTGAAAATCCTGCTGTTTTCACTGTAAAACCGTGTTGGAGCTAGTACCACCCCATATATATGTATGGAGTGGAGATAGAAACTGAAAAGAAACTTTGTGTTCCCAAGAAGCTAGGTGAAGGACGGCTTTCACACACACTTATCTCTCAGAACTGAGCATGTGGAGAGACGTTCGTTCATCTAGCACAAAGGGAACTTTTTGCAGGCGAAAATTTTACTATGGTTTCTCAGTCTGTTTCCTAGTGCCGGTTTGAAGTTAGTGCAGTTTTCACTGTAAAACCGAGTTGGAGCTAGTACCTCCCCATATATATGTATGGAGTGGAGTTTGCAACTGAAAAGAAACTTTGTGTTCCCAACAAGCTAGGTGAAGGACGGCTTTCACACACACTTATCTCTCAGAACTGAGCATGTGGAGAGACGTTCGTTCATCTAGCACAAAGGGAACGGGTTGCAGGAGGAACTTTTCTCTGGATTCTCAGTCTGTTTCCTAGTGCCGGTTTGATGTTCCTGCTGTATTCACTGTAAAACCGGGTTGGAGCTAGTACCAACCCATATATATGTATGGACTGGAGTTTGAAACTGAAAAGAAACTTTGTGTTCCCAACAAGCTAGGTGAAGAACGGCTTTCACACACACTTATCTCTCAGAACTGAGCGTGTGGAGAGACGTTCGTTCACCTAGCACAAAGGGAACGGGTTGCAGGAGAAACTTTTACTCTGGTTTCTCAGTCTGTTTCCTAGTGCCGGTTTGAAGTTCCTGCAGTTTTCACTGTAAAACCGAGTTGGAGCTAGTACCTCCCCATGTATATTTATGGAGTGGAGTTTGCAACTGAAAAGAAACTTTGTGTTCCCAACAAGCTAGGTGAAGGACGGCTTTCACACACACTTATCTCTCAGAACTGAGCATGTGGAGAGACGTTCGTTCATCTAGCACAAAGGGAACTGGTTGCAGGAGAAACTTTTTCACTGGTCTCTCAGTCTGTTTCCTAGTGCCGGTTTCAAGTTCCTGCTGTTTTCACTGTAAAACCGGGTTGGAGCTAGTACCACCCCATAAATATGTATGAAGTGGAGTTTGCGACTGAATAGAAACTTTGTGTTCCCAACAAGCTAGGTGAAGGACGGCTTTCACCCACACTTATCTCTCAAAACTGAGCATGTGGAGAGACGTTCGTTCATCTAGCACAAAAGGAACGGGTTGCAGGAGAAACTTTTACTCTGGATTCTCAGTCTGTTTCCTAGTGCCGGTTTGAAGTTCCTGCAGTTTTCTCTGTAAAACCGAGTTGGAGCTAGTACCTCCCCATATATATGTATGGAGTGGAGTTTGCAACTGAAAAGAAACTTTGTGTTCCCAACAAGCTAGGTGAAGGACGGCTTTCAAACACATTTATCTCTCAGAACTGAGCATGTGGAGAGACGTTCGTTCATCTAGCACAAAGGGACCGATTTGCAGGAGAAACTTTTTCTCTGGTTTCTCAGTCTGTTTCCTAGTGCCGGGTTGAAGTTCCTGCAGTTTTCACTGTAAAACCGATTTGGAGCTCGTACCCCCCCATATATATGTATGGAGTGGAGTTTGCACCTGAAAAGGAACTTTGTGTTCATAACAAGCTAGGTGAAGGACGGATTTCACACACACTTTCCTCTCAGAACTGAGCATGTGGAGAGACGTTCGTTCATCTAGCACAAAGGGAACGGGTTGCAGGAGAAACTTTTACTGTGGTTTCTCAGTCTGTTTCCTAGTGCCGGTTTGAAGTTCCTGCAGTTTTCACTGTAAAACCGAGTTGGAGCTAGTACCTACCCATATATATATATGGAGTGGAGTTTGCAACTGAAAAGAAACTTTGTGTTCCCAACAAGCTAGGTGAAGGACGGCTTTCACACACACTTATCTCTCAGAACTGAGCATGAGGAGAGACGTTCGTTCATCTGGCACAAATGGAACGGGTTGCCGGGAAAATTTTACTATGGTATCTCAGTCTGTTTCCTAGTGCCGGTTTGAAATTCCTGCAATTTTCACTGTAAAACCGAGTTGGAGCTAGTACCACCCCATATATATGTATGGAGTGGAGATTGATACTGAAAAGAAACTTTGTGTTCCCAAGAAGCTAGGTGAAGGACGGCTTTCACACACACTTATCTCTCAGAACTGAGCATGTGGATAGACGTTCGTTCATCTAGCACAAAGGGAACTGGTTGCAGGAGAAACTTTTTCACTGGTCTCTCAGTCTGTTTCCTAGTGCCGGTTTGAAGTTCCTGCTGTTTTCACTGTAAAACCGGGTTGGAGCTAGTACCACCCCATAAATATGTATGGAGTGGATTTTGCAACTGAATAGAAACTTTGTGTTCCCAACAAGCTAGGTGAAGGACGGCTTTAACACACATTTATCTCTCAGAACGGAGCATGTGGAGACACGTTCGTTCATCTAGCACAAAGGGACCGATTTGCAGGAGAAACTTTTACTCTGGATTCTCAGTCTGTTTCCTAGTGCCGGTTTGAAGTTCCTGCAGTTTTCACTGTAAAACCGATTTGGAGCTCGTACCTACCCATATATATGTATGGAGTGGAGTTTGCAACTGAAAAGAAACTTTGTGTTCCCAACAAGCTAGGTGAAGGACGGCTTTCACACACACATATCTCTCAGAACTGAGCATGTGGAGAGACGTTCGTTCATCTAGCACAAAGGGAACGGGTTGCAGGAGAAACTTTTACTCTGGTCTCTCAGTCTGTTTCCTAGTGCTGGTTTGAAGTTCCTGCAGTTTTCACTGTAAATCCGAGTTGGAGCTAGTACTTACCCATATATATGTATGGAGTGGTGTTTGCAACTGAAAAGAAACTTTGTGTTCCCAACAAGCTAGGTGAAGGACGGCTTTCACACACACTTATCTCTCAGAACTGAGCATGAGGAGAGACGTTCGTTCATCTGGCACAAAGGGAACGGGTTGCAGGGAAAATTTTACTATGGTATCTCAGTCTGTTTCCTAGTGCCGGTTTGAAATTCCTGCAGTTTTCACTGTAAAACCGATTTGGAGCTAGTACATCCCCATATAAATGTATGGAGTGGAGTTTGCAACTGAAAAGAAAATTTGTGTTCCCAACAAGCTAGGTAAAGGACGGCTTTCACACACATTTATCTCTCAGAAATGAGCATGTGGAGAGACGTTCGTTCATCTAGCACAAAGGGACCGATTTGCAGGAGAAACTTTTACTCTGGTTTCTCAGTCTGTTTCCTAGTGCCGGGTTGAAGTTCCTGCAGTTTTCACTGTAAAACCGATTTGGAGCTCGTACCTCCCCATATATATGTATGGAGTGGAGTTTGCAACTGAAAAGAAACTTTGTGTTCATAACAAGCTAGGTGAAGGACGGCTTTCACACACACTTATCTCTCAGAACTGAGCATGTGGAGAGACGTTCGTTCATCTAGCACAAAGGGAACGGGTTGCAGGAGAAACTTTTACTGTGGTTTCTCAGTCTGTTTCCTAGTGCCGGTTTGAAGTTCCTGCAGTTTTCACTGTAAAACCGAGTTGGAGCTAGTACCTACCCATATATATGTATGGAGTGGAGTTTGCAACTGAAAAGAAACTTTGTGTTCCCAACAAGCTAGGTGAAGGACGGCTTTCACACACACTTATCTCTCAGAACTGAGCATGAGGAGAGACGTTCGTTCATCTGGCACAAATGGAACGGGTTGCCGGGAAAATTTTACTATGGTATCTCAGTCTGTTTCCTAGTGCCGGTTTGAAGTTCCTGCAATTTTCACTGTAAAACCGAGTTGGAGCTAGTACCACCCCATATATATGTATGGAGTGGAGATTGATACTGAAAAGAAACTTTGTGTTCCCAAGAAGCTAGGTGAAGGACGGCTTTCACACACACTTATCTCTCAGAACTGAGCATGTGGAGAGACGTTCGTTCATCTAGCACAAAGGGAACTGGTTGCAGGAGAAACTTTTTCACTGGTCTCTCAGTCTGTTTCCTAGTGCCGGTTTGAAGTTCCTGCTGTTTTCACTGTAAAACCGGGTTGGAGCTAGTACCACCCCATAAATATGTATGGAGTGGATTTTGCAACTGAATAGAAACTTTGTGTTCCCAACAAGCTAGGTGAAGGACGGCTTTAACACACATTTATCTCTCAGAACGGAGCATGTGGAGACACGTTCGTTCATCTAGCACAAAGGGACCGATTTGCAGGAGAAACTTTTACTCTGGATTCTCAGTCTGTTTCCTAGTGCCGGTTTGAAGTTCCTGCAGTTTTCACTGTAAAACCGATTTGGAGCTCGTACCTCCCCATATATATGTATGGAGTGGATTTTGCAACTGAAAAGAAACTTTGTGTTCCCAACAAGCTAGGTGAAGGACGGCTTTCACACACACTTATCTCTCAGAACTGAGCATGAGGAGAGACGTTCGTTCATCTGGCACAAAGGGAACGGGTTGCAGGGAAAATTTTACTATGGTATCTCAGTCTGTTTCCTAGTGTCGGTTTGAAATTCCTGCAGTATTCACTGTAAAACCGAGTTGGAGCTAGTACATCCCCATATAAATGTATGGAGTGGAGTTTGCAACTGAAAAGAAAATTTGTGTTCCCAACAAGCTAGGTGAAGGACGGCTTTCACACACATTTATCTCTCAGAACTGAGCATGTGGAGAGACGTTCGTTCATCTAGCACAAAGGGACCGATTTGCAGGAGAAACTTTTACTCTGGTTTCTCAGTCTGTTTCCTAGTGCCGTGTTGAAGTTCCTGCAGTTTTCACTGTAAAACCGATTTGGAGCTCGTACCTCCCCATATATATGTATGGAGTGGAGTTTGCAACTGAAAAGAAACTTTGTGTTCATAACAAGCTAGGTGAAGGACGGCTTTCACACACACTTATCTCTCAGAACTGAGCATGTGGAGAGACGTTCGTTCATCTAGCACAAAGGGAACGGGTTGCAGGAGAAACTTTTACTGTGGTTTCTCAGTCTGTTTCCTAGTGCCGGTTTGAAGTTCCTGCAGTTTTCACTGTAAAACCGAGTTGGAGCTAGTACCTACCCATATATATGTATGGAGTGGAGTTTGCAACTGAAAAGAAACTTTGTGTTCCCAACAAGCTAGGTGAAGGACGGCTTTCACACACACTTATCTCTCAGAACTGAGCATGAGGAGAGACGTTCGTTCATCTGGCACAAATGGAACGGGTTGCCGGGAAAATTTTACTATGGTATCTCAGTCTGTTTCCTAGTGCCGGTTTGAAATTCCTGCAATTTTCACTGTAAAACCGAGTTGGAGCTAGTACCACCCCATATATATGTATGGTGTGGAGATTGATACTGAAAAGAAACTTTGTGTTCCCAAGAAGCTAGGTGAAGGACGGCTTTCACACACACTTATCTCTCAGAACTGAGCATGTGGAGAGACGTTCGTTCATCTAGCACAAAGGGAACTGGTTGCAGGAGAAACTTTTTCACTGGTCTCTCAGTCTGTTTCCTAGTGCCGGTTTGAAGTTCCTGCTGTTTTCACTGTAAAACCGGGTTGGAGCTAGTACCACCCCATAAATATGTATGGAGTGGATTTTGCAACTGAATAGAAACTTTGTGTTCCCAACAAGCTAGGTGAAGGACGGCTTTAACACACATTTATCTCTCAGAACGGAGCATGTGGAGACACGTTCGTTCATCTAGCACAAAGGGACCGATTTGCAGGAGAAACTTTTACTCTGGATTCTCACTCTGTTTCCTAGTGCCGGTTTGAAGTTCCTGCAGTTTTCACTGTAAAACCGATTTGGAGCTCGTACCTCCCCATATATATGTATGGAGTGGAGTTTGCAACTGAAAAGAAACTTTGTGTTCCCAACAAGCTAGGTGAAGGACGGCTTTCACACACAATTATCTCTCAGAACTGAGCATGTGGAGAGACGTTCGTTCATCTAGCACAAAGGGAACGGGTTGCAGGAGAAACATTTACTCTGGTCTCTCAGTCTGTTTCCTAGTGCTGGTTTGAAGTTCCTGCAGTTTTCACTGTAAATCCGAGTTGGAGCTAGTACTTCCCCATATATATGTATGGAGTGGTGTTTGCAACTGAAAAGAAACTTTGTGTTCCCAACAAGCTAGGTGAAGGACGGCTTTCACACACACTTATCTCTCAGAACTGAGCATGTGGAGAGACGTTCGTTCATCTAGCACAAAGGGACCGATTTGCAGGAGAAACTTTTACTCTGGTTTCTCAGTCTGTTTCCTAGTGCCGGTTTGAAGTTCCTGCAGTTTTCACTGTAAAACCGATTTGGAGCTAGAACCTCCCCATATATATGCATGGAGTGGAGTTTGCAACTGAAAAGAAACTTTGTGTTCCCAACAAGCTAGGTGAAGGTCAGCTTTCACACACACTTTTCTCTCAGAGCTGAGCATGTGGAGAGACTTTCGTTCATCTAGCACAAAGGGAACGGGTTGCAGGAGAAACTTTTTCTCTAGTTTCTCAGTCTGTTTCCTAGTGCCGGTTTGAAATTCCTGCTGTATTCACTGTAAAACCGTGTTGGAGCTAGTACCACCCCATATATATGTATGGATTGGAGATTGAAACTGAAAAGAAACTTTGTGTTTCCAAGAAGCAAGGTGAAGGACGGCTTTCACACACACTTATCTCTCAGAACTGACCATGTGGAGAGACGTTCGTTCATCTAGCACAAAGGGAACGTTTTGCAGGAGAAACTTTTACTCTGGTTTCTCAGTCTGTTTCCTAGTGACGGTTTAACGTTAGTGCAGTTTTCACTGTAAAACCAAGTTGGAGCTAGTAACTCCCCATATATATGTATGGAGTGGAATTTGCAACTGAAAAGAAACTTTGTGTTCCCAACAAGCTAGGTGAAGGACGGCTTTCACACACACTTATCTCTCAGAACTGAGCATCTGGAGAGACGTTCGTTCATCTAGCACAAAGGGAACGGGTTGCAGGAGGAACTTTTCTCTGGATTCTCAGTCTGTTTCCTAGTGCCGGTTTGATGTTCCTGCTGTATTCACTGTAAAACCGGGTTGGAGCTAGTACCAACCCATATATATGTATGGACTGGAGTTTGAAACTGAAAAGAAACTTTGTGTTCCCAAAAAGCTAGGTGAAGAACGGCTTTCACACACACTTATCTCTCAGAACTGAGCGTGTGGAGAGACGTTCGTTCACCTAGCACAAAGGGAACGGGTTGCAGGAGAAACTTTTACTGTGGTTTCTCAGTCTGTTTCCTAGTGCCGGTTTGAAGTTCCTGCAGTTTTCACTCTAAAACCGAGTTGGAGCTAGTACCTCCCCATATATATTTATGGAGTGGAGTTTGCAACTGAAAAGAAACTTTGTGTTCCCAACAAGCTAGTTGTAGTACGGCTTTCACACACACTTATCTCTCAGAACTGAGCATGTGGAGAGACGTTCGTTCATCTAGCACAAAGGGAACTGGTTGCAGGAGAAACTTTTTCACTGGTCTCTCAGTCTGTTTCCTAGTGCCGGTTTGAAGTTCCTGCTGTTTTCTCTGTAAAACCGGGTTGGAGCTAGTACCACCCTATAAATATGTATGAAGTGGAGTTTGCAACTGAATAGAAACTTTGTGTTCCCAACAAGTTAGGTGAAGGACGGCTTTCACCCACACTTATCTCTCAGACTGAGCATGTGGAGAGACGTTCGTTCATCTAGCAGAAAGTGAACGGGTTTCAGGAGAAACTTTTACTCTGGATTCTCAGTCTGTTTCCTAGTGCCGGTTTGAAGTTCCTGCAGTTTTCTCTGTAAAACCGAGTTGGAGCTAGTACCTCCCCATATATATGTATGGAGTGGAGATGCAACTGAAAAGAAACTTTGTGTTCCCAACAAGCTAGGTGAAGGACGGCTTTCACACACATTTATCTCTCAGAATTGAGCATGTGGAGAGACGTTCGTTCATCTAGCAAAAAGGGACCGATTTGCAGGAGAAACTTTTACTCTGGTTTCTCAGTCTGTTTCCTAGTGCCGGGTTGAAGTTCCTGCAGTTTTCACTGTAAAACCGATTTGGAGCTAGTACCTCCCCATATATGTGTATGGAGTGGAGTTTGCAACTGAAAAGAAACTTTGTGTTCATAACAAGCTAGGTGAAGGACGGCTTTCACACAAAATTTTCTCTCAGAACTGAGCATGTGGAGAGACGTTCGTTCATCTAGCAGAAAGGGAACGGGTTGCAGGAGAAACTTTTACTGTGGTTTCTCAGTCTGTTTCCTAGTGCCGGTTTGAAGTTCCTGCAGTTTTCACTGTAAAACCGAGTTGGAGCTAGTACCTACCCATATATATGTATGGAGTGGAGTTTGCAACTGAAAAGAAACTTTGTGTTCCCAACAAGCTAGGTGAAGGACGGCTTTCACACACACTTATCTCTGAGAACTGAGCATGAGGAGAGACGTTCGTTCATCTGGCACAAAGGGAACGGGTTGCAGGGAAAATTTTACTATGGTATCTCAGTCTGTTTCCTAGTGCCGGTTTGAAATTCCTGCAGTTTTCACTGTAAAACCGAGTTGGAGCTAGTACATCCCCATATATATGTATGGAGTGGAGTTTGCAACTGAAAAGAAAATTTGTGTTCCCAACAAGCTAGGTGAAGGACGGCTTTCACACACACCTATTTCTCAGAAATGAGCATGTGGAGAGACGTTCATTCATCTAGCACAAAGGGACCGATGTGCCGGAGAAACATTTACTCTGGTTTCTCAGTCTGTTTCCTAGTGCCGGTTTGAAGTTCCTGCAGTTTTCACTGTAAAAACGATTTGGAGCTAGAACCTCCCCATATATATGCATGGAGTGGAGTTTGCAACTGAAAAGAAACTTTGTGTTCCCAACAAGCTAGGTGAAGGTCGGCTTTCACACACACGTTTCTCTCAGAACTGAGCATGTGGAGAGACGTTCGTTCATCTAGCACAAAGGGAACGGGTTGCAGGAGAAACTTTTTCTCTAGTTTCTCAGTCTGTTTCCTAGTGCCGGTTTGAAATTCCTGCTGTTTTCACTGTAAAACCGTGTTGGAGCTAGTACCACCCCATATATATGTATGGAGTGGAGATTGATTCTGAAAAGAAACTTTGTGTTCCCAACAAGCTAGTTGTAGTACGGCTTTCACACACACTTATCTCTCAGAACTGAGCATGTGGAGAGACGTTCGTTCATCTAGCAAAAAGGGAACTGGTTGCAGGAGAAACTTTTTCACTGGTCTCTCAGTCTGTTTCCTAGTGCCGGTTTGAAGTTCCTGCTGTTTTCACTGTAAAACCGGGTTGGAGCTAGTACCACCCCATAAATATGTATGAAGTGGAGTTTGCAACTGAATAGAAACTTTGTGTTCCCAACAAGCTAGGTGAAGGACGGCTTTCACCCACACTTATCTCTCAGACTGAGCATGTGGAGAGACGTTCGTTCATCTAGCAGAAAGTGAACGGGTTGCAGGAGAAACTTTTACTCTGGATTCTCAGTCTGTTCCCTAGTGCCGGTTTGAAGTTCCTGCAGTTTTCTCTGTAAAACCGAGTTGGAGCTAGTACCTCCCCATATATATGTATGGAGTGGAGATGCAACTGAAAAGAAACTTTGTGTTCCCAACAAGCTAGGTGAAGGACGGCTTTCACACACATTTATCTCTCAGAATTGAGCATGTGGAGAGACGTTCGTTCATCTAGCAAAAAGGGACCGATTTGCAGGAGAAACTTTTACTCTGGTTTCTCAGTCTGTTTCCTAGTGCCGGGTTGAAGTTCCTGCAGTTTTCACTGTAAAACCGATTTGGAGCTAGTACCTCCCCATATATATGTATGGAGTGGAGTTTGCAACTGAAAAGAAACTTTGTGTTCATAACAAGCTAGGTGAAGGACGGCTTTCACACAAAATTTTCTCTCAGAACTGAGCATGTGGAGAGACGTTCGTTCATCTAGCAGAAAGGGAACGGGTTGCAGGAGAAACTTTTACTGTGGTTTCTCAGTCTGTTTCCTAGTGCCGGTTTGAAGTTCCTGCAGTTTTCACTGTAAAACCGAGTTGGAGCTAGTACCTACCCATATATATGTATGGAGTGGAGTTTGCAACTGAAAAGAAACTTTGTGTTCCCAACAAGCTAGGTGAAGGACGGCTTTCACACACACTTATCTCTGAGAACTGAGCATGAGGAGAGACGTTCGTTCATCTGGCACAAAGGGAACGGGTTGCAGGGAAAATTTTACTATGGTATCTCAGTCTGTTTCCTAGTGCCGGTTTGAAATTCCTGCAGTTTTCACTGTAAAACCGAGTTGGAGCTAGTACATCCCCATATATATGTATGGAGTGGAGTTTGCAACTGAAAAGAAAATTTGTGTTCCCAACAAGCTAGGTGAAGGACGGCTTTCACACACACCTATTTCTCAGAAATGAGCATGTGGAGAGACGTTCATTCATCTAGCACAAAGGGACCGATGTGCCGGAGAAACATTTACTCTGGTTTCTCAGTCTGTTTCCTAGTGCCGGTTTGAAGTTCCTGCAGTTTTCACTGTAAAAACGATTTGGAGCTAGAACCTCCCCATATATATGCATGGAGTGGAGTTTGCAACTGAAAAGAAACTTTGTGTTCCCAACAAGCTAGGTGAAGGTCGGCTTTCACACACACGTTTCTCTCAGAACTGAGCATGTGGAGAGACGTTCGTTCATCTAGCACAAAGGGAACGGGTTGCAGGAGAAACTTTTTCTCTAGTTTCTCAGTCTGTTTCCTAGTGCCGGTTTGAAATTCCTGCTGTTTTCACTGTAAAACCGTGTTGGAGCTAGTACCACCCCATATATATGTATGGAGTGGAGATTGATACTGAAAAGAAACTTTGTGTTCCCAACAAGCTAGTTGTAGTACGGCTTTCACACACACTTATCTCTCAGAACTGAGCATGTGGAGAGACGTTCGTTCATCTAGCAAAAAGGGAACTGGTTGCAGGAGAAACTTTTTCACTGGTCTCTCAGTCTGTTTCCTAGTGCCGGTTTGAAGTTCCTGCTGTTTTCACTGTAAAACCGGGTTGGAGCTAGTACCACCCCATAAATATGTATGAAGTGGAGTTTGCAACTGAATAGAAACTTTGTGTTCCCAACAAGCTAGGTGAAGGACGGCTTTCACCCACACTTATCTCTCAGACTGAGCATGTGGAGAGACGTTCGTTCATCTAGCAGAAAGTGAACGGGTTGCAGGAGAAACTTTTACTCTGGATTCTCAGTCTGTTCCCTAGTGCCGGTTTGAAGTTCCTGCAGTTTTCTCTGTAAAACCGAGTTGGAGCTAGTACCTCCCCATATAAATGTATGGAGTGGAGTTTGCAACTGAAAAGAAACTTTGTGTTCCCAACAAGCTAGGTGAAGGACTGCTTTCATACACATTTATCTCTCAGAATTGAGCATGTGGAGAGACGTTCGTTCATCTAGCACAAAGGGACCGATTTGCAGGAGAAACTTTTACTCTGGTTTCTCAGTCTGTTTCCTAGTGCCGGGTTGAAGTTCCTGCAGTTTTCACTGTAAAACCGATTTGGAGCTCGTACCTCCCCATATATATGTATGGAGTAGAGTTTGCAACTGAAAAGAAACTTTGTGTTCATAACAAGCTAGGTGAAGGCGGCTTTCATACAAACTTTTCTCTCAGAACTGAGCATGAGGAGAGACGTTCGTTCATCTGGCACAAAGGGAACGGGTTGCAGGGAAAATTTTACTATGGTTTCTCAGTCTGTTTCCTAGTGCCGGTTTGAAGTTCCTGCAGTTTTCACTCTAAAACCGAGTTGGAGCTAGTACCTCCCCATATATATTTATGGAGTGGAGTTTGCAACTGAAAAGAAACTTTGTGTTCCCAACAAGCTAGTTGTAGTACGGCTTTCACACACACTTATCTCTCAGAACTGAGCATGTGGAGAGACGTTCGTTCATCTAGCACAAAGGGAACTGGTTGCAGGAGAAACTTTTTCACTGGTCTCTCAGTCTGTTTCCTAGTGCCGGTTTGAAGTTCCTGCTGTTTTCACTGTAAAACCGGGTTAGAGCTAGTACCACCCTATAAATATGTATGAAGTGGAGTTTGCAACTGAATAGAAACTTTGTGTTCCCAACAAGTTAGGTGAAGGACGGCTTTCACCCACAATTATCTCTCAGAACTGAGCATGTGGAGAGACGTTCGTTCATCTAGCACAAAGGGAACTGGTTGCAGGAGAAACTTTTTCACTGGTCTCTCAGTATGTTTCCTAGTGCCGGTTTGAAGTTCCTGCTGTTTTCACTGTAAAACCTGGTTGGAGCTAGTACCACCCTATAAATATGTATGAAGTGGAGTTTGCAACTGAATAGAAACTTTGTGTTCCCAACAAGTTAGGTGAAGGACGGCTTTCACCCACACTTATCTCTCACACTGAGCATGTGGAGAGACGTTCGTTCATCTAGCAGAAATTGAACGGGTTGCAGGAGAAACTTTTACTCTGGATTCTCAGTCTGTTTCCTAGTGCCGGTTTGAAGTTCCTGCAGTTTTCTCTGTAAAACCGAGTTGGAGCTAGTACCTCCCCATATATATGTATGGAGTGGAGATGCAACTGAAAAGAAACTTTGTGTTCCCAACAAGCTAGGTGAAGGACGGCTTTCACACACATTTATCTCTCAGAATTGAGCATGTGGAGAGACGTTCGTTCATCTAGCACAAAGGGACCGATTTGCAGGAGAAACTTTTACTCTGGTTTCTCAGTCTGTTTCCTAGTGCCGGGTTGAAGTTCCTGCAGTTTTCACTGTAAAACCGATTTGGAGCTCGTACTTCCCCATATATATGTATGGAGTGAAGTTTGCAACTGAAAAGAAACTATGTGTTCCGAACAAGCTAGGTGAAGGACGGCTTTCACACAAAATTTTCTCTCAGAACTGAGCATGTGGAGAGACGTTCGTTCATCTAGCACAAAGGGAACGGGTTGCAGGAGAAACTTTTACTGTGGATTCTCAGTCTGTTTCCTAGTGCCGGTTTGAAGTTCCTGCAGTTTTCACTGTAAAACCGAGTTGGAGCTAGTACCTACCCATATATATGTATGGAGTGGAGTTTGCAACTGAAAAGAAACTTTGTGTTCCCAACAAGCTAGGTGAAGGACGGCTTTCACACACACTTATCTCTGAGAACTGAGCATGAGGAGAGACGTTCGTTCATCTGGCACAAAGGGAACGGGTTGCAGGGAAAATTTTACTATGGTATCTCAGTATGTTTCCTAGTGCCGGTTTGAAATTCCTGCAGTTTTCACTGTAAAACCGAGTTGGAGCTAGTACATCCCCATATATATGTATGGAGTGGAGTTTGCAACTGAAAAGAAAATTTGTGTTCCCAACAACCTAGGTGAAGGACGGCTTTCACACACACCTATTTCTCAGAAATGAGCATGTGGAGAGACGTTCATTCATCTAGCACAAAGGGACCGATGTGCCGGAGAAACATTTACTCTGGTTTCTCAGTCTGTTTCCTAGTGCCGGTTTGAAGTTCCTGCAGTTTTCACTGTAAAAACGATTTGGAGCTAGAACCTCCCCATATATATGCATGGAGTGGAGTTTGCAACTGAAAAGAAACTTTGTTTTCCCAACAAGCTAGGTGAAGGTCGGCTTTCACACACACTTTTCTCTCAGAACTGAGCATGTGGAGAGACGTTCGTTCATCTAGCACAAAGGGAACGGGTTGCAGGAGAAACTTTTTCTCTAGTTTCTCAGTCTGTTTCCTAGTGCCGGTTTGAAATTCCTGCTGTTTTCACTGTAAAACCGTGTTGGAACTAGTACCACCCCATATATATGTATGGAGTGGAGATTGATACTGAAAAGAAACTTTGTGTTCCCAACAAGCTAGTTGTAGTACGGCTTTCACACACACTTATCTCTCAGAACTGAGCATGTGGAGAGACGTTCGTTCATCTAGCACAAAGGGACCGATTTGCAGGAGAAACTTTTACTCTGGTTTCTCAGTCTGTTTCTTAGTGCCGGGTTGAAGTTCCTGCAGTTTTCACTGTAAAACCGATTTGGAGCTCGTACCTCCACATATATATGTATGGAGTAGAGTTTGCAACTGAAAAGAAACTTTGTGTTCATAACAAGCTAGGTGAAGGCGGCTTTCATACAAACTTTTCTCTCAGAACTGAGCATGATGAGAGACGTTCGTTCATCTAGCACAAAGGGAACGGGTTGCAGGAGAAACTTTTTCTCTAGTTTCTCAGTCTGTTTCCTAGTGCCGGTTTGAAATTCCTGCTGTTTTCACTGTAAAACCGTGTTGGAGCTAGTACCACCCCATATATATGTATGGAGTGGAGATTGATACTGAAAAGAAACTTTGTGTTCCCAACAAGCTATTTGTAGTACGGCTTTCACACACACTTATCTCTCAGAACTGAGCATGTGGAGAGACGTTCGTTCATCTAGCACAAAGGGACCGATTTGCAGGGGAAACTTTTACTCTGGTTTCTCAGTCTGTTTCCTAGTGCCGGGTTGAAGTTCCTGCCGTTTTCACTGTAAAACCGATTTGGAGCTCGTACCTCCCCATATATATGTATGGAGTGGAGTTTGCAACTGAAAAGAAACTTTGTGTTCATAACAAGCTAGGTGAAGGCGGCTTTCATACAAACTTTTCTCTCAGATCTGAGCATGAGGAGAGACGTTCGTTCATATACAAAGGGAACGGGTTGCAGGGAAAATTTTACTATGGTATCTCAGTCTGTTTCCTAGTGCCGGTTTGAAATTCCTGCAGTTTTCACTGTAAAACCGAGTTGGAGCTAGTACATCCCCATATATATGTATGGAGTGGAGTTTGCAACTGAAAAGAAAATTTGTGTTCCCAACAAGCTAGGTGAAGGACGGCTTTCACACACACCTATTTCTCAGAAATGAGCATGTGGAGAGACGTTCGTTCATCTAGCACAAAGGGACCGATGTGCCGGAGAAACATTTACTCTGGATTCTCAGTCTGTTTCCTAGTGCCGGGTTGAAGTTCCTGCAGTTTTCACTGTAAAAACGATTTGGAGCTAGAACCTCCCCATATATATGCATGGAGTGGGGTTTGCAACTGAAAAGAACTTTGTGTTCCCAACAAGCTAGGTGAAGGTCGGCTTTCACACACATGTTTCTCTCAGAAATGAGCATGTGGAGAGACGTTCGTTCATCTAGCACAAAGGGAACGGGTTGCAGGAGAAACTTTTTCTCTAGTTTCTCAGTCTGTTTCCTAGTGCAGGTTTGAAATTCCTGCTGATTTCACTGTAAAACCGTGTTGGAGCTAGTACCACCCCATATATATGTATGGAGTGGAGATTGATACTGAAAAGAAACTTTGTGTTCCCAAGAAGCTAGGTGAAGTACGGCTTTCACACACACTTACTCTCAGAACTGAGCATGTGGAGAGACGTTCGTTCATCTAGCACAAAGGGAACAGTTTGCAGGAGAAACTTTTACTCTGTTTTCTCAGTTTGTTTCCTAGTGACGGTTTGAAGTTAGTGCAGTTTTCACTGTAAAACCAAGTTGGAGCTAGTAACTTCCCATATATATGTATGGAGTGGAATTTGCAACTGAAAAGAAACTTTGTGTTCCCAACAAGCTAGGTGAAGGACGGCTTTCACACACACTTATCTCTCAGAACTGAGCATGTGGAGAGACGTTCGTTCATCTAGCACAAAGGGAACGGGTTGCAGGAGGAACTTTTCTCTGGATTCTCAGTCTGTTTCCTAGTGCCGGTTTGATGTTCCTGCTGTATTCACTGTAAAACCGGGTTGGAGCTAGTACCAACCCATATATATGTATGGACTGGAGTTTGATACTGAAAAGAAACTTTGTGTTCCCAACAAGCTAGGTGAAGAACGGCTTTCACACACACTTATCTCTCAGAACTGAGCGTGTGGAGAGACGTTCGTTCACCTAGCACAAAGGGAACGGGTTGCAGGAGAAACTTTTACTCTGGTTTCTCAGTCTGTTTCCTAGTGCCGGTTTGAAGTTCCTGCAGTTTTCACTCTAAAACCGAGTTGGAGCTAGTACCTCCCCATATATATTTATGGAGTGGAGTTTGCAACTGAAAAGAAACTTTGTGTTCCCAACAAGCTAGTTGTAGTACGGCTTTCACACACACTTATCTCTCAGAACTGAGCATGTGGAGAGACGTTCGTTCATCTAGCACAAAGGGAACTGGTTGCAGGAGAAACTTTTTCACTCTTCTCTCAGTCTGTTTCCTAGTGCCGGTTTGAAGTTCCTGCTGTTTTCACTGTAAAACCGGGTTGGAGCTAGTACCACCCTATAAATATGTATGAAGTGGAGTTTGCAACTGAATAGAAACTTTGTGTTCCCAACAAGTTAGGTGAAGGACGGCTTTCACCCACACTTATCTCTCAGACTGAGCATGTGGAGAGACGTTCGTTCATCTAGCACAAAGGGAACGGGTTGCAGGAGAAATTTTTACTCTGGATTCTCAGTCTGTTTCCTAGTGCCGGTTTTAAGTTCCTGCAGTTTTCTCTGTAAAACCGAGTTGGAGCTAGTACCTCCCCATATATATGTATGGAGTGGAGATGCAACTGAAAAGAAACTTTGTGTTCCCAACAAGCTAGGTGAAGGACGGCTTTCACACACATTTATCTCTCAGAATTGAGCATGTGGAGAGACGTTCGTTCATCCAGCAAAAAGGGACCGATTTGCAGGAGAAACTTTTACTCTGGTTTCTCAGTCTGTTTCCTAGTGCCGGGTTGAAGTTCCTGCAGTTTTCACTGTAAAACCGATTTGGAGCTCGTACCTCCCCATATATATGTATGGAGTGGAGTTTGCAACTGAATACAAACTTTGTGTTCATAACAAGCTAGGTGAAGGACGGCTTTCACACAAAATTTTCTCTCAGAACTGAGCATGTGGAGAGACGTTCGTTCATCTAGCACAAAGGGAACGGGTTGCAGGAGAAACTTTTACTGTGGTTTCTCAGTCTGTTTCCTAGTGCCGGTTTGAAGTTCCTGCAGTTTTCACTGTAAAACCGAGTTGGAGCTAGTACCTACCCATATATATGTATGGAGTGGAGTTTGCAACTGAAAAGAAACTTTGTGTTCCCAACAAGCTAGGTGAAGGAAGGCTTTCACACACACTTATCTCTGAGAACTGAGCATGAGGAGAGACGTTCGTTCATCTGGCACAAAGGGAACGGTTTGCAGGGAAAATTTTACTATGGTATCTCAGTCTGTTTCCTAGTGCCGGTTTGAAATTCCTGCAGTTTTCACTGTAAAACCGAGTTGGAGCTAGTACATCCCCATATATATGTATGGAGTGGAGTTTGCAACTGAAAAGAAAATTTGTGTTCCCAACAAGCTAGGTGAAGGACGGCTTTCACACACACCTATTTCTCAGAAATGAGCATGTGGAGAGACGTTCATTCATCTAGCACAAAGGGACCGATGTGCCGGAGAAACATTTACTCTGGTTTCTCAGTCTGTTTCCTAGTGCCGGTTTGAAGTTCCTGCAGTTTTCACTGTAAAAACGATTTGGAGCTAGAACCTCCCCATATATATGCATGGAGTGGAGTTTGCAACTGAAAAGAAACTTTGTGTTCCCAACAAGCTAGGTGAAGGTCGGCTTGCACACACACGTTTCTCTCAGAACTGAGCATGTGGAGAGACGTTCGTTCATCTAGCACAAAGGGAACGGGTTGCAGGAGAAACTTTTTCTCTAGTTTCTCAGTCTGTTTCCTAGTGCCGGTTTGAAATTCCTGCTGTTTTCACTGTAAAACCGTGTTGGAGCTAGTACCACCCCATATATATGTATGGAGTGGAGATTGATACTGAAAAGAAACTTTGTGTTCCCAACAAGCTAGTTGTAGTACGGCTTTCACACACACTTATCTCTCAGAACTGAGCATGTGGAGAGACGTTCGTTCATCTAGCACAAAGGGAACTGGTTGCAGGAGAAACTTTTTCACTGGTCTCTCAGTCTGTTTCCTAGTGCCGGTTTGAAGTTCCTGCTGTTTTCACTGTAAAACCGGGTTGGAGCTAGTACCACCCCATAAATATGTATGAAGTGGAGTTTGCAACTGAATAGAAACTTTGTGTTCCCAACAAGCTAGGTGAAGGACGGCTTTCACCCACACTTATCTCTCAGACTGAGCATGTGGAGAGACGTTCGTTCATCTAGCAGAAAGTGAACGGGTTGCAGGAGAAACTTTTACTCTGGATTCTCAGTCTGTTCCCTAGTGCCGGTTTGAAGTTCCTGCAGTTTTCTCTGTAAAACCGAGTTGGAGCTAGTACCTCCCCATATTAATGTATGGAGTGGAGTTTGCAACTGAAAAGAAACTTTGTGTTCCCAACAAGCTAGGTGAAGGACGGCTTTCACACACATTTATCTCTCAGAATTGAGCATGTGGAGAGACGTTCGTTCATCTAGCACAAAGGGACCGATTTGCAGGAGAAACTTTTACTCTGGTTTCTCAGTCTGTTTCCTAGTGCCGGGTTGAAGTTCCTGCAGTTTTCACTGTAAAACCGATTTGGAGCTCGTACCTCCCCATATATATGTATGGAGTAGAGTTTGCAACTGAAAAGAAACTTTGTGTTCATAACAAGCTAGGTGAAGGCGGCTTTCATACAAACTTTTCTCTCAGAACTGAGCATGAGGAGAGACGTTCGTTCATCTGGCACAAAGGGAACGGGTTGCAGGGAAAATTTTACTATGGTATCTCAGTCTGTTTCCTAGTGCCGGTTTGAAGTTCCTGCAGTTTTCACTCTAAAACCGAGTTGGAGCTAGTACCTCCCCATATATATTTATGGAGTGGAGTTTGCAACTGAAAAGAAACTTTGTGTTCCCAACAAGCTAGTTGTAGTACGGCTTTCACACACACTTATCTCTCAGAACTGAGCATGTGGAGAGACGTTCGTTCATCTAGCACAAAGGGAACTGGTTGCAGGAGAAACTTTTTCACTGGTCTCTCAGTCTGTTTCCTAGTGCCGATTTGAAGTTCCTGCTGTTTTCACTGTAAAACCGGGTTGGAGCTAGTACCACCCTATAAATATGTATGAAGTGGAGTTTGCAACTGAATAGAAACTTTGTGTTCCCAACAAGTTAGGTGAAGGACGGCTTTCACCCACAATTATCTCTCAGAACTGAGCATGTGGAGAGACGTTCGTTCATCTAGCACAAAGGGAACTGGTTGCAGGAGAAACTTTTTCACTGGTCTCTCAGTCTGTTTCCTAGTGCCGGTTTGAAGTTCCTGCTGTTTTCACTGTAAAACCGGGTTGGAGCTAGTACCACCCTATAAATATGTATGAAGTGGAGTTTGCAACTGAATAGAAACTTTGTGTTCCCAACAAGTTAGGTGAAGGACGGCTTTCACCCACACTTATCTCTCACACTGAGCATGTGGAGAGACGTTCGTTCATCTAGCAGAAAGTGAACGGGTTGCAGGAGAAACTTTTACTCTGGATTCTCAGTCTGTTTCCTAGTGCCGGTTTGAAGTTCCTGCAGTTTTCTCTGTAAAACCGAGTTGGAGCTAGTACCTCCCCATATATATGTATGGAGTGGAGATGCAACTGAAAAGAAACTTTGTGTTCCCAACAAGCTAGGTGAAGGACGGCTTTCACACACATTTATCTCTCAGAATTGAGCATGTGGAGAGACGTTCGTTCATCTAGCACAAAGGGACCGATTTGCAGGGGAAACTTTTACTCTGGTTTCTCAGTCTGTTTCCTAGTGCCGGGTTGAAGTTCCTGCAGTTTTCACTGTAAAACCGATTTGGAGCTCGTACTTCCCCATATATATGTATGGAGTGGAGTTTGCAACTGAAAAGAAACTATGTGTTCCGAACAAGCTAGGTGAAGGACGGCTTTCACACAAAATTTTGTCTCAGAACTGAGCATGTGGAGAGACGTTCGTTCATCTAGCACAAAGGGAACGGGTTGCAGGAGAAACTTTTACTGTGGTTTCTCAGTCTGTTTCCTAGTGCCGGTTTGAAGTTCCTGCAGTTTTCACTGTAAAACCGAGTTGGAGCTAGTACCTACCCATATATATGTATGGAGTGGAGTTTGCAACTGAAAAGAAACATTGTGTTCCCAACAAGCTAGGTGAAGGACGGCTTTCACACACACTTATCTCTGAGAACTGAGCATGAGGAGAGACGTTCGTTCATCTGGCACAAAGGGAACGGGTTGCAGGGAAAATTTTACTATGGTATCTCAGTCTGTTTCCTAGTGCCGGTTTGAAATTCCTGCAGTTTTCACTGTAAAACCGAGTTGGAGCTAGTACATCCCCATATATATGTATGGAGTGGAGTTTGCAACTGAAAAGAAAATTTGTGTTCCCAACAACCTAGGTGAAGGACGGCTTTCACACACACCTATTTCTCAGAAATGAGCATGTGGAGAGACGTTCATTCATCTAGCACAAAGGGACCGATGTGCCGGAGAAACATTTACTCTGGTTTCTCAGTCTGTTTCCTAGTGCCGGTTTGAAGTTCCTGCAGTTTTCACTGTAAAAACGATTTGGAGCTAGAACCTCCCCATATATATGCATGGAGTGGAGTTTGCAACTGAAAAGAAACTTTGTTTTCCCAACAAGCTAGGTGAAGGTCGGCTTTCACACACACTTTTCTCTCAGAACTGAGCATGTGGAGAGACGTTCGTTCATCTAGCACAAAGGGAACGGGTTGCAGGAGAAACTTTTTCTCTAGTTTCTCAGTCTGTTTCCTAGTGCCGGTTTGAAATTCCTGCTGTTTTCACTGTAAAACCGTGTTGGAACTAGTACCACCCAATATATATGTATGGAGTGGAGATTGATACTGAAAAGAAACTTTGTGTTCCCAACAAGCTATTTGTAGTACGGCTTTCACACACACATATCTCTCAGAACTGAGCATGTGGAGAGACGTTCGTTCATCTAGCACAAAGGGAACTGGTTGCAGGAGAAACTTTTTCACTGGTCTCTCAGTCTGTTTCCTAGTGCCGGTTTGAAGTTCCTGCTGTTTTCACTGTAAAACCGGGTTGGAGCTAGTACCACCCCATAAATATGTATGAAGTGGAGTTTGCAACTGAATAGAAACTTTGTGTTCCCAACAAGCTAGGTGAAGGACGGCTTTCACCCACACTTATCTCTCAGACTGAGCATGTGGAGAGACGTTCGTTCATCTAGCAGAAAGTGAACGGGTTGCAGGAGAAACATTTACTCTGGATTCTCACTCTGTTTCCTAGTGCCGGTTTGAAGTTCCTGCAGTTTTCTCTGTAAAACCGAGTTGGAGCTAGTACCTCCCCATATATATGTATGGAGTGGAGTTTGCAACTGAAAAGAAACTTTGTGTTCCCAACAAGCTAGGTGAAGGACGGCTTTCACACACATTTATCTCTCAGAATTGAGCATGTGGAGAGACGTTCGTTCATCTAGCACAAAGGGACCGATTTGCAGGGGAAACTTTTACTCTGGTTTCTCAGTCTGTTTCCTAGTGCCGGGTTGAAGTTCCTGCCGTTTTCACTGTAAAACCGATTTGGAGCTCGTACCTCCCCATATATATGTATGGAGTGGAGTTTGCAACTGAAAAGAAACTTTGTGTTCATACAAGCTAGGTGAAGGCGGCTTTCATACAAACTTTTCTCTCAGAACTGAGCATGAGGAGAGACGTTCGTTCATATACAAAGGGAACGGGTTGCAGGGAAAATTTTACTATGGTATCTCAGTCTGTTTCCTAGTGCCGGTTTGAAATTCCTGCAGTTTTCACTGTAAAACCGAGTTGGAGCTAGTACATCCCCATATATATGTATGGAGTGGAGTTTGCAACTGAAAAGAAAATTTGTGTTCCCAACAAGCTAGGTGAAGGACGGCTTTCACACACACCTATTTCTCAGAAATGAGCATGTGGAGAGACGTTCGTTCATCTAGCACAAAGGGACCGATGTGCCGGAGAAACATTTACTCTGGTTTCTCAGTCTGTTTCCTAGTGCCGGGTTGAAGTTCCTGCAGTTTTCACTGTAAAAACGATTTGGAGCTAGAACCTCCCCATATATATGCATGGAGTGGAGTTTGCAACTGAAAAGAAACTTTGTGTTCCCAACAAGCTAGGTGAAGGTCGGCTTTCACACACATGTTTCTCTCAGAAATGAGCATGTGGAGAGACGTTCGTTCATCTAGCACAAAGGGAACGGGTTGCAGGAGAAACTTTTTCTCTAGTTTCTCAGTCTGTTTCCTAGTGCAGGTTTGAAATTCCTGCTGTTTTCACTGTAAAACCGTGTTGGAGCTAGTACCACCCCATATATATGTATGGAGTGGAGATTGATACTGAAAAGAAACTTTGTGTTCCCAAGAAGCTAGGTGAAGTACGGCTTTCACACACACTTATCTCTCAGAACTGAGCATGTGGAGAGACGTTCGTTCATCTAGCACAAAGGGAACAGTTTGCAGGAGAAACTTTTACTCTGTTTTCTCAGTTTGTTTCCTAGTGACGGTTTGAAGTTAGTGCAGTTTTCACTGTAAAACCGAGTTGGAACTTGTAACTCCCCATATATATGTATGGACTGGAATTTGAAACTGAAAAGAAACTTTGTGTTCCCAACAAGCTAGGTGAAACGGCTTTCACACACACTTATCTCTCAGAACTGAGCATGTGGAGAGACGTTCGTTCATCTAGCACAAAGGGACCGGGTTGCAGGAGAAACTTTTACTCTGGTTTCTCCATCTGTTTCCTAGTGCCGGGTTGAAGTTCCTGCAGTTTTCACTGTAAAACCGAGTTGGAGCTAGTACCTCCCCATATATATTTATGGAGTGGAGTTTGCAACTGAAAAGAAACTTTGTGTTCCCAACAAGCTAGGTGAAGGACGGCTTTCACACACACTTATCTCCCAGAACTGAGCATGTGGAGAGACGTACGTTCATCTAGCACAAAGGGAACTGGTTGCAGGAGAAACTTTTTCACTGGTCTCTCAGTCTGTTTCCTAGTGCCGGTTTGAAGTTCCTGCTGTTTTCACTGTAAAACCGGGTTGGAGCTAGTACCACCCCATAAATATGTATGGAGTGGAGTTTGCAACTGAATAGAAACTATGTGTTCCCAACAAGCTAGGTGAAAGACGGCTTTCACACACATTTATCTCTCAGAACGGAGCATGTGGAGACACGTTCGTTCATCTAGCACAAAGGGACCGATTTGCAGGAGAAACTTTTACTCTGGTTTCTCAGTCTGTTTCCTAGTGCCGGTTTGAAGTTCATGCAGTTTTCACTGTAAAACCGATTTGGAGCTCGTACCTCCCCATATATATGTATGGAGTGGAGATTGCAACTGAAAAGAAACTTTGTGTTCCCAACAAGCTAGGTGAAGGACGGCTTTCACACACACTTATATCTCAGAACTGAGCATGTGGAGAGACGTTCGTTCATTTAGCACAAAGGGAACGGTTTGCAGGAGAAACTTTTACTCTGGTTTCTCAGTCTCTTTCCTAGTGACGGTTTGAAGTTAGTGCAGTTTTCACTTTAAAACCAAGTTGGAGCTAGTAACTCCCATATATATTTATGGAGTGGAATTTGCAACTGAAAAGAAACTCTGTGTTCCCAAAGATAGGTGAAGGACGGCTTTCACACACAATTATCTCTCAGAACAGAGCATGTTTAGAGACGTTCGTTCATCTAGCACAAAGGGAACGGGTTTCAGGAGAAACTTTTACTCTGGTTTCTCTGTCTGTTTCCTAGTGCCGGTTGGAAGTTCCTGCAGTTTTCACTGTAAAACCGGTGTGGAGCTAGTACCTCCCCATATATATATATGGAGTGGAGTTTGCAACTGTAAAGAAACTTTGTATTCCCAACAAGCTAGGTGAAGGACGGCTTTCTCACACACTTATCTCTCAGAACTGAGCATGTGGAGAAAAGTTCGTTCATCTAGCACAAAGGGATCGGGTTGCAGGAGAAACTTTTACTCTGGTTTCTCAGACGGTTTCCTAGTGCCAGTTTAAAGTTCCTGCAGTTTTCACTGTAAAACCGGGTTGGAGCTAGTACCTACCCATATATATGTATGGAGTGGAGTTTGCAACTGAAAAGAAACTTTGTGTTCCCAACAATCTAGGTGAAGGACGGCTTTCACACACACTTATCTCTCAGAACTGAGCATGTGGAGAGACGTTCGTTCATCTAGCACAAAGGGACCGAATTCCAGGAGAAACTTTTACTCTGGTTTCTTAGTCTGTTTCCTAGTGCCAGTTTGAAGTTCCTGCATTTTTCACTGTAAAACATAGTTGGAGCTTGTACCTCCCCATATATATGTATGGAGTGGAGTTTTCAACTGAAAAGAAACTTTGTGTTCCCAACAAGCTATGTGAAGTACGGCTTTCACACACACTTATCTCTCAGAACTGAGCATGTGGAGAGACGTACGTTCATCTAGCACAGAGGGAACGGGTTGCAGGAGAAACTTTTACTCTGGTCTCTCAGTCTGTTTCCTAGTGCCGGTTTGAAGTTCCTGCAGTTTTCACTGTAAAACCGAGTTGGAGCTAGTACCTCCCCATGTATATGTATGGAGTGGGGTTTGCAACTGAAAAGAATCTTTGTGTTCCCAACAAGCTAGGTGAAGGACGGCTTTCACACACACATATCTCTCAGAACTGAGCATGTGGAGAGACGTTCGTTCATCTAGCACAAAGGGAACGGTTTGCAGGAGAAACTTTTTCTCTGGTTTCTCAGTCTGTTTCCTAGTGCCGGTTTGAAGTTCCTGCTGTTTTCACTGTAAAACAGGGTTGGAGCTAATACCACCCCATATATATGTATGGAGTGGAATTTGAAACTGAAAAGAAACTTTGTGTTCCCAAAAAGCTAGGTGAAGGACGGCTTTCACACACACTTATCTCTCAGAACTGAGCATGTGGAGAGACGTTCGTTCATCTAGCACAAAGGGAACGGGTTGCAGGAGAAACTTTTACTCTGGTTTCTCAGTCTGTTTCCTAGTGCCGGTTTGAAGTTAGTGCATTTTTCACTGTGAAACCGAGTTGGAGCTTGTACCTCCCCATATATATGTATGGAGTGGAGTTTGCAACTGAAAAGAAACTTTGTGTTCCCAACAAGCTATGTGAAGGACGGCTTTCACACACACTTATCTCTCAGAACTGAGCATGTGGAGAGACGTTCGTTCATCTAGCACAAAGGGAACGGAATGCAGGAGAAACTTTTACTCTGGTTTCTCAGTCTGTTTCCTAGTGCCGGTTTGAAGTTCCTGCTGTTTTCACTGTAAAACCGGGTTGGAGCTAGTACCACCCCATATATATGTATGGAGTGGAGTTTGAAACTGAAAAGAAACTTTGTGTTCCCAACAAGCTAGGTTAAGGGCGGCTTTCACACACACTTATCTTTCAGAACTGAGCAGGTGAAGAGACGTTCGTTCATCTAGCACAAAGGGAACGGGTTGCAGGAGAAACTTTTACTCTGGTTTCTCAGTCTGTTTCCTAGTGCCGGTTTGAAGTTAGTGCAGTTTTCACTGTAAAACCGAGTTGGAGCTAGTACCTCCCCATATATATGTATGGAGTGGAGTTTGCAACTGAAAATAAACTTTGTGTCCCCAACAAGCTAGGTGAAGGACGGCTTTCACACACATTTATCTCTCAGAACTGAGCATGTGGAGAGACATTCGTTCATTTAGCACAAAGGGAACGGGTTGCAGGAGAAACTTTTACTCTGGTTTCTCAGTGTGTTTCCTAGTGCCGGTTTGAAGTTATTGCAGTTTTCACTTTAAAACCGAGTTGGAGCTAGTACCTCCCCATATATATGTATGGAGTGGAGTTGGCAACTGAAAAGAAACTTTGTGTTCCCAACAATCTAGGTGAAGGACGGCTTTCACACACACTTATCTCTCAGAACTGAGCATGTGGAGAGACGTTCGTTCATCTAGCACAAAGGGAACGGGTTGCAGGAGAAACTTTTACTCTTGTCTCTCAGTCTGTTTCCTAGTGCCGGTTTGAAGTTCCTGCAGTTTTCACTGTAAATCCGAGTTGGAGCTAGTACTTCCCCATATATATGTATGGAGTGGTGTTTGCAACTGAAAAGAAACTATGTGTTCCCAACAAGCTAGGTGAAGGACGGCTTTCACACACACTTATCTCTCAGAACTGAGCATGTGGAGAGACGTTCGTTCATCTAGCACAAAGGGATCGGGTTTCAGGAGAAACTTTTTCTCTGGTATCTCAGTCTGTTTCCTAGTGCCGGTTTGAAGTTCCTGCTGTTTTCACTGTAAGACCGCGTTGGAGCTTGTACCACCCCATAAATATGTATGAAGTGGGGTTTGAAACTGAAAAGAAACTTTGTGTTCCCAACAAGCTAGGTGAAGGACGGCTTTCACACACAATTATCTCTCAGAACTGAGCATGAGGAGAGACGTTCGTTCATCTAGCACAAATGGAACGGGTTGCAGGAGAAACTTTTACTCTGGTTTCTCAGTCTGTTTCCTAGTGCCGGTTTGAAGTTAGTGCAGTTTTCACTGTAAAACCGTGTTGGAGCTAGTACCTCCCCATATATATGTATGGAGTGGAGTTTGCAACTGAAAAGAATCCCTGTGTTCCCAAAGATAGGTGAAGGACGGCTTTCACACACACTTATCTCTCAGAACAGAGCATGTGGAGAGACGTTCGTTCATCTAGCACAAAGGGAACGGGTTTCAGGAGAAACTTTTACTCTGGTTTCTCTGTCTGTTTCCTAGTGCCGGTTGGAAGTTCCTGCAGTTTTCACTGTAAAACCGGTGTGGAGCTAGTACCTCCCCATATATATATATATGGAGTGGAGTTTGCAACTGTAAAGAAACTTTGTATTCCCAACAAGCTAGGTGAAGGACGGCTTTCTCACACACTTATCTCTCAGAACTGAGCATGTGGAGAAAAGTTCGTTCATCTAGCACAAAGGGATCGGGTTGCAGGAGAAACTTTTACTCTGGTTTCTCAGACGGTTTCCTAGTGCCAGTTTGAAGTTCCTGCAGTTTTCACTGTAAAACCGGGTTGGAGCTAGTACCTACCCATATATATGTATGGAGTGGAGTTTGCAACTGAAAAGAAACTTTGTGTTCCCAACAATCTAGGTGAAGGACGGCTTTCACACACACTTATCTCTCAGAACTGAGCATGTGGAGAGACGTTCGTTCATCTAGCACAAAGGGACCGAATTCCAGGAGAAACTTTTACTCTGGTTTCTCAGTCTGTTTCCTAGTGCCGGTTTGAAGTTCCTGCATTTTTCACTGTAAAACATAGTTGGAGCTTGTACCTCCCCATATATATGTATGGAGTGGAGTTTTCAACTGAAAAGAAACTTTGTGTTCCCAACAAGCTATGTGAAGTACGGCTTTCACACACACTTATCTCTCAGAACTGAGCATGTGGAGAGACGTACGTTCATCTAGCACAGAGGGAACGGGTTGCAGGAGAAACTTTTACTCTGGTCTCTCAGTCTGTTTCCTAGTGCCGGTTTGAAGTTCCTGCAGTTTTCACTGTAAAACCGAGTTGGAGCTAGTACTTCCCCATGTATATGTATGGAGTGGGGTTTGCAACTGAAAAGAAACTTTGTGTTCCCAAAAAGCTAGGTGAAGGACGGCTTTCACACACACTTATCTCTCAGAACTGAGCATGTGGAGAGACGTTCGTTCATCTAGCACAAAGGGAACGGGTTGCAGGAGAAACTTTTACTCTGGTTTCTCAGTCTGTTTCCTAGTGCCGGTTTGAAGTTAGTGCATTTTTCACTGTGAAACCGAGTTGGAGCTAGTACCTCCCCATATATATGTATGGAGTGGAGTTTGCAACAGAAAAGAAACTTTGTGTTCCCAACAAGCTAGGTGAAGCACGGCTTTCACACACACTTATCTCTCAGAACTGAGCATGTGGAGAGACGTTCGTTCATCTAGCACAAAGGGAACGGAATGCAGGAGAAACTTTTACTCTGGTTTCTCAGTCTGTTTCCTAGTGCCGGTTTGAAGTTCCTGCTGTTTTCACTGTAAAACCGGGTTGGAGCTAGTACCACCCCATATATATGTATGGAGTGGAGTTTGAAACTGAAAAGAAACTTTGTGTTCCCAACAAGCTAGGTTAAGGGCGGCTTTCACACACACTTATCTTTCAGAACTGAGCAGGTGAAGAGACGTTCGTTCATCTAGCACAAAGGGAACGGGTTGCAGGAGAAACTTTTACTCTGGTTTCTCAGTCTGTTTCCTAGTGCCGGTTTGAAGTTAGTGCAGTTTTCACTGTAAAACCGAGTTGGAGCTAGTACCTCCCCATATATATGTATGGAGTGGAGTTTGCAACTGAAAATAAACTTTGTGTCCCCAACAAGCTAGGTGAAGGACGGCTTTCACACACATTTATCTCTCAGAACTGAGCATGTGGAGAGACTTTCGTTCATTTAGCACAAAGGGAACGGGTTGCAGGAGAAACTTTTACTCTGGTTTCTCAGTGTGTTTCCTAGTGCCGGTTTGAAGTTATTGCAGTTTTCACTTTAAAACCGAGTTGGAGCTAGTACCTCCCCATATAAATGTATGGAGTGGAGTTTGCAACTGAAAAGAAACTTTGTGTCCCCAACAAGCTAGGTGAAGGACGGCTTTCACACACACTTATCTCTCAGAACTGAGCATGTGGAGAGACGTTCGTTCATCTAGCACAAAGGGAACGGGTTGCAGGAGAAACTTTTACTCTGGTTTCTCTGTCTGTTTCATAGTGCAGGTTGGAAGTTCCTGCAGTTTTCACTGTAAAACCGGGTTGGAGCTAGTACCTCCCCATGTATATGTATGGAGTGGGGTATTCAACTGAAAAGAATCTTTGTGTTCCCAACAAGCTAGGTGAAGGACGGCTTTCACACACACATATCTCTCAGAACTGAGCATGTGGAGAGACGTTCGTTCATCTAGCACAAAGGGAACGGTTTGCAGGAGAAACTTTTTCTCTGGTTTCTCAGTCTGTTTCCTAGTGCCGGTTTGAAGTTCCTGCTGTTTTCACTGTAAAACCGGGTTGGAGCTAATACCACCCCATATATATGTATGGAGTGGAGTTTGAAACTGAAAAGAAACTTTGTGTTCCCAAAAAGCTAGGTGAAGGACGGCTTTCACACACACTTATCTCTCAGAACTGAGCATGTGGAGAGAAGTTCGTTCATCTAGCACAAAGGGAACGGGTTGCAGGAGAAACTTTTACTCTGGTTTCTCAGTCTGTTTCCTAGTGCCGGTTTGAATTTAGTGCAGTTTTCACTGTAAAACCGAGTTGGAGCTAGTACCTCCCCATATATATGTATGGAGTGGAGTTTGCAACTGAAAAGAAACTTTGTGTCCCCAACAAGCTAGGTGAAGGACGGCTTTCACACACACTTATCTCTCAGAACTGAGCATGTGGAGAGACTTTCGTTCATTTAGCACAAAGGGAACGGGTTGCAGGAGAAACTTTTACTCTGGTTTCTCAGTGTGTTTCGTAGTGCCGGTTTGAAGTTAGTGCAGTTTTCACTTTAAAACCGAGTTGGAGCTAGTACCTCCCCATGTATATGTATGGAGTGGAGTTTGCAACTGAAAAGAAACTTTGTGTCCCCAACAAGCTAGGTGAAGGACGGCTTTCACACACACTTATCTCTCAGAACTGAGCATGTGGAGAGACGTTCGTTCATCTAGCACAAAGGGAACGGGTTGCAGGAGAAACTTTTACTCTGGTTTCTCTGTCTGTTTCCTAGTGCAGGTTGGAAGTTCCTGCAGTTTTCACTGTAAAACCGGGTTGGAGCTAGTACCTCCCCATATATATGTATGGAGTGGAGTTTGCAACTGAAAAGAAACTTTGTGTTCCCAACAAGTTAGGTGAAGAACGGCTTTCACACACACTTACCTCTCAGAACTGAGCATGTGGAAAGATGTTCGTTCATCTTGCACAAAGGGATCGGTTTGCAGGAGAAAATTTTACTCTGTATTCTCAGTCTGTTTCCTAGTGCCGGATTGAAGTTCCTGCAGTTTTCACTGTAAAACAGGGTTGGAGCTAGTACCTCCCCATATATATGTATGGAGTGGGGTTTGCAACTGAAAACAAACTTTGTGTTCCCAACAAGCTAGGTGAAGGACGGCTTTCACACACACTTAACTTTCAGAACTGAGCATGTGGAGAGACGTTCGTTCATCTAGCACAAAGTGTACGGGTTGCAGGAGAAACTTTTACTCTGGGTTCTCAGTCTGTTTCCTAGTGCCGTTTTGAAGTTCCTGAAGTTTTCACTGTAAAACCGAGTTGGAGCTAGTACATCCCCATATATATATATGGATTGGAGTTTGCAACTGAAAAGAAACTTTGTGTTCCCATCAAGCTAGGTGAAGTAAGGCTTTCACACACACTTATCTCTCAGAACTGAGCATGTGGAGAGACGTTCGTTCATCTAGCAGAAAGGGAACTGGCTGCAGGAGAAACTTTTACTCTTGTTTCTCAGTCTGTTTCCTAGTGCCGGTTTGAAGTTCCTGCAGTTTTCACTGTAAAACCGAGTTGGAGCTAGTACCTCCCCATATATATTTATGGAGTGGAGTTTGCAACTGAAAAGAAACTTTGTGTTCCCAACAAGCTAGTTGAAGGACGGCTTTCACACACACTTATCTCCCAGAACTGAGCATGTGGAGAGACGTTCGTTCATCTAGCACAAAGGGAACTGGATGCAGGAGAAACTTTTTCACTGGTCTCTCAGTCTGTTTCCTAGTGCCGGGTTGATGTTCCTGCTGTTTTCACTGTAAAACCGGGTTGGAGCTAGTAAAACCCCATAAATATGTATGGAGTGGAGTTTGCAACTGAATAGAAACTTTGTGTTCCCAACAAGCTAGGTGAAGGACGGCTTTCACACACATTTATCTCTCAGAACGGAGCATGAGGAGACACGTTCGTTCATCTAGCACAAAGGGACCGATTTGCAGGAGAAACTTTTACTCTGGTTTCTCAGTCTGTTTCCTAGTGCCGGTTTGAAGTTCCTGCAGTTTTCACTGTAAAACCGATTTGGGGCTCGTACCTCCCCATATATATGTATGGAGTGGAGTTTGCAACTGAAAAGAAACTTTGTGATCCCAACAAGCTAGGTGAAGGACGGCTTTCACACACACTTATCTCTCAGAACTGAGCATGTGGAGAGACGTTCGTTCATCTAGCACAAAGGGATCGGGTTGCAGGGGAAACTTTTTCTCTGGTATCTCAGTCTGTTTCCTAGTGCCGGTTTGAAGTTCCTGCTGTTTTCACTGTAAGACCGGGTTGGAGCTAGTACCACCCCATAAATATGTATGAAGTGGGGTTTGAAACTGAAAAGAAACTTTGTGTTCCCAACAAGCTAGGTGAAGGACGGCTTTCACACACACTTATCTCTCAGAACTGAGCATGTGGAGAGACGTTCGTTCATCTAGCACAAATGGAACGGGTTGCAGTAGAAACTTTTACTCTGGTTTCACAGTCTGATTCCTAGTGCCGGTTTGAAGTTAGTGCAGTTTTCACTGTAAAACCGAGTTGGAGCTAGTACCTTCCCATATATATGTATGGAGTGGAGTTTGCAACTGAAAAGAAACTCTGGGTTCCCAACAAGATAGGTGAAGGACGGCTTTCACACACACTTATCTCTCAGAACAGAGCATGTGGAGAGACGTTCGTTCATCTAGCACAAAGGGAACGGGTTGCAGGAGAATCTTTTACTCTGGTTTCTCTGTCTGTTTCCTAGTGCCGGTTGGAAGTTCCTGCAGTTTTCACTGTAAAACCGGTGTGGAGCTAGTACCTCCCCATATATATATATGGAGTGGAGTTTGCAACTGAAAAGAAACTTTGTATTCCCAACAAGCTAGTTGAAGGACGGCTTTCTCACACACTTATCTCTCAGAACTGAGCATGTGGAGAGAAGTTCGTTCATCTAGCACAAAGGGAACGGGTTGCAGGAGAAACTTTTACTCTGGTTTCTCAGTCGGTTTCCTAGTGCCGGTTTGAAGTTCCTGCAGTTTTCACTGTAAAACCGGGTTGGAGCTAGTACCTACCCATATATATGTATGGAGTGGTGTTTGCAACTGAAAAGAAACTTTGTGTTCCCAACAAGCTAGGTGAAGGACGGCTTGCACACACACTTATCTCTCATAACTGAGCATGTGGAGAGACGTTCGTTCATCTAGCACAAAGGGAACGGTTTGCAGGAGAAACTTTTACTCTGGTATCTCAGTCTGTTTCCTAGTGCCGGTTTGAAGTTCCTGCATTTTTCACTGTAAAACATAGTTGGAGCTTGTACCTCCCCATATATATGTATGGAGTGGAGTTTTCAACTGAAAAGAACATTGTGTTCCCAACAAGCTAGGTGAAGGACGGCTTTCACACACACTTATCTCTCAGAACTGAGCATGTGGAGAGACGTACGTTCATCTAGCACAAAGGGAACGGGTTGCAGGAGAAACTTTTACTCTGGTCTCTCAGTCTGTTTCCTAGTGCCGGTTTGAAGTTCCTGCAGTTTTCACTGTAAAACCGAGTTGGAGCTAGTACCTCCCCATGTATATGTATGGAGTGGTGTTGGCAACTGAAAAGAATCTTTGTGTTCCCAACAAGCTAGGTGAAGGACGGCTTTCACACACACATATCTCTCAGAACTGAGCATGTGGAGAGACGTTCGTTCATCTAGCACAAAGGGAACGGTTTGCAGGAGAAACTTTTTCTCTGGTTTCTCAGTCTGTTTCCTAGTGCCGGTTTGAAGTTAGTGCAGTTTTCACTGTGAAACCGAGTTGGAGCTAGTACCTCCCCATATATATGTATGGAGTGGAGTTTGCAACTGAAAAGAAACTTTTTGTTCCCAACAAGCTAGGTGAAGGACGGCTTTCACACACACTTATTTCTCAGAACTGAGCATGTGGAGAGACGTTCGTTCATCTAGCACAAAGGGAACGGGTTGCAGGAGAAACTTTTACTCTGGTTTCTCTGTCTGTTTCCTAGTGCCGGTTGGAATTTCCTGCAGTTTTCACTGTAAAACCGGGTGGAGCAGGTACCTCCCCATATATATGTATGGAGTGGAGTTTGCAACTGAAAAGAAACTTTGTGTCCCCAAAAAGCTAGGAGAAGGACGGCTTTCACACACACTTATCTCTCAGAACTGAGCATGTGGAGAGACTTTCGTTCATCTAGCACAAAGGGAACGGGTTGCAGGAGAAACTTTTACTCTGGTTTCTCAGTCTGTTTCCTAGTGTCGGTTTGAAGTTAGTGCAGTTTTCACTTTAAAACCGAGTTGGAGCTAGTACCTCCCCATATATATGTATGGAGTGGAGTTTGCAACTGAAAAGAAACTTTGTGTCCCCAACAAGCTAGGTGAAGGACGGCTTTCACACACACTTATCTCTCAGAACTGAGCATGTGGAGAGACTTTCGTTCATCTAGCACAAAATGAACGGGTTGCAGGAGAAACTTTTACTCTTGTTTCTCAGTCTGTTTCCTAGTGTCGGTTTGAAGTTAGTGCAGTTTTCACTTTAAAACCGAGTTGGAGCTAGTACCTCCCCATATATATGTATGGAGTGGAGTTTGCAACTGAAAAGAAACTTTGTGTTCCCAACAAGCTAGGTGAAAGACGGCTTTCACACACATTTATCTCTCAGAAATGAGTATGTGGAGAGACGTTGGTTCATCTAGCTCAAAGGGAACGTGTTGCAGGGGAAACTATTTCTCTGGTTTCTCAGTCTGTTTCTTAGTGCCGGTTTGAAGTTCCAGCAGTTTTCACTGTAAAACAGGGTTGGAGCTAGTACCACCCCATATATATGTATGGAGTGGATTTTGAAACTGAAAAGAAACTTTGTGTCCCCAACAAGCTAGGTGAAGGACGGCTTTCACACACACTTATCTCTCCGAACTGAGCATGTGGAGAGACTTTCGTTCATCTAGCACAAAGGGAACGGGTTGCAGGAGAAACTTTTACTCTGGTTTCTCAGTCTGTTTCCTAGTGTCGGTTTGAAGTTAGTGCAGTTTTCACTTTAAAACCGAGTTGGAGCTAGTACCTCCCCATATATATGTATGGAGTGGAGTTTGCAACTGAAAAGAAACTTTGTGTCCCCAACAAGCTAGGTGAAGGACGGCTTTCACACACACTTATCTCTCAGAACTGAGCATGTGGAGAGACGTTCGTTCATCTAGCACAAAGGGAACGGGTTGCAGGAGAAACTTTTACTCTGGTTTCTCTGTCTGTTTCATAGTGCAGGTTGGAAGTTCCTGCAGTTTTCACTGTAAAACCGGGTTGGAGCTAGTACCTCCCCATGTATATGTATGGAGTGGGGTTTTCAACTGAAAAGAATCTTTGTGTTCCCAACAAGCTAGGTGAAGGACGGCTTTCACACACACATATCTCTCAGAACTGAGCATGTGGAGAGACGTTCGTTCATCTAGCACAAAGGGAACGGTTTGCAGGAGAAACTTTTTCTCTGGTTTCTCAGTCTGTTTCCTAGTGCCGGTTTGAAGTTCCTGCTGTTTTCACTGTAAAACCGGGTTGGAGCTAATACCACCCCATATATATGTATGGAGTGGAGTTTGAAACTGAAAAGAAACTTTGTGTTCCCAAAAAGCTAGGTGAAGGACGGCTTTCACACACACTTATCTCTCAGAACTGAGCATGTGGAGAGAAGTTCGTTCATCTAGCACAAAGGGAACGGGTTGCAGGAGAAACTTTTACTCTGGTTTCTCAGTCTGTTTCCTAGTGCCGGTTTGAAGTTAGTGCAGTTTTCACTGTAAAACCGAGTTGGAGCTAGTACCTCCCCATATATATGTATGGAGTGGAGTTTGCAACTGAAAAGAAACTTTGTGTCCCCAACAAGCTAGGTGAAGGACGGCTTTCACACACACTTATCTCTCAGAACTGAGCATGTGGAGAGACTTTCGTTCATTTAGCACAAAGGGAACGGGTTGCAGGAGAAACTTTTACTCTGGTTTCTCAGTGTGTTTCCTAGTGCCGGTTTGAAGTTAGTGCAGTTTTCACTTTAAAACCGAGTTGGATCTAGTACCTCCCCATATAAATGTATGGAGTGGAGTTTGCAACTGAAAAGAAACTTTGTGTCCCCAACAAGCTAGGTGAAGGACGGCTTTCACACACACTTATCTCTCAGAACTGAGCATGTGGAGAGACGTTCGTTCATCTAGCACAAAGGGAACGGGTTGCAGGAGAAACTTTTACTCTGGTTTCTCTGTCTGTTTCCTAGTGCAGGTTGGATGTTCCTGCGGTTTTCACTGTAAAACCGGGTTGGAGCTAGTACCTCCCCATATATATGTATGGAGTGGAGTTTGCAACTGAAAAGAAACTTTGTGTTCCCAACAAGTTAGGTGAAGAACGGCTTTCACACACACTTACCTCTCAGAACTGAGCATGTGGAGAGATGTTCGTTCATCTAGCACAAAGGGATCGGGTTGCAGGAGATAATTTTACTCTGTATTCTCAGTCTGTTTCCTAGTGCCGGTTTGAAGTTCCTGCAGTTTTCACTGTAAAACAGGGTTGGAGCTAGTACCTCACCATATATATGTATGGAGTGGAGTTTGCAACTGAAAACAAACTTTGTGTTCCCATCAAGCTAGGTGAAGTAAGGCTTTCACACACACTTATCTCCCAGAACTGAGCATGTGGAGAGACGTTCGTTCATCTAGCACAAAGGGAACTGGTTGCAGGAGAAACTTTTTCACTGGTCTCTCAGTCTGTTTCCTAGTGCCGGGTTGAAGTTCCTGCTGTTTTCACTGTAAAACCGGGTTGGAGCTAGTAAAACCCCATAAATATGTATGGAGTGGAGTTTGCAACTGAATAGAAACTTTGTGTTCCCAACAAGCTAGGTGAAGGACGGCTTTCACACACATTTATCTCTCAGAACGGAGCATGTGGAGACACGTTCGTTCATCTAGCACAAAGGGACCGATTTGCAGGAGAAACTTTTACTCTGGTTTCTCAGTCTGTTTCCTAGTGCCGGTTTGAAATTCCTGCAGTTTTCACTGTAAAACCGATTTGGGGCTCGTACCTCCCAATATATATGTATGGAGTGGAGTTTGCAACTGAAAAGAAACTTTGTGATCCCAACAAGCTAGGTGAAGGACGGCTTTCACACACACCTACCTCACAGAACTGAGCATGTGGAGAGACGTTCGTTCATCTAGCACAAAGGGAACGGGTTGCAGGAGAAACTTTTACTCTGGTCTCTCAGACTGTTTCCTAGTGCCGGTTTGAAGTTCCTGCAGTTTTCACTGTAAATCCGAGTTGGAGCTAGTACTTCCCCATATATATGTATGGAGTGGTGTTTGCAACTGAAAAGAAACTTTGTGTTCCCAACAAGCTAGGTGAAGGACGGCTTTCACACACACTTATATCTCAGAACTGAGCATGTGGAGAGACGTTCGTTCATCTAGCACAAAGGGATCGGGTTTCAGGGGAAACTTTTTCTCTGGTATCTCAGTCTGTTTCCTAGTGCCGGTTTGAAGTTCCTGCTGTTTTCACTGTAAGACCGGGTTGGAGCTAGTACCTCCACATATATATGTATGGATTGGAGTTTGCAACTGAAAAGAAACTCTGTGTTCCCAACAAGATAGGTGAAGGACGGCTTTCACACACACTTATCTCTCAGAACAGAGCATGTGGAGAGACGTTCGTTCATCTAGCACAATGGGAACGGGTTGCAGGAGAATCTTTTACTCTGGTTTCTCTGTCTGTTTCCTAGTGCCGGTTGGAAGTTCCTGCAGTTTTCACTGTAAAACCGGTGTGGAGCTAGTACCTCCCCATATATATATATGGAGTGGAGTTTGCAACTGAAAAGAAACTTTGTATTCCCAACAAGCTAGGTGAAGGACGGCTTTCTCACACACTTATCTCTCAGAACTGAGCATGTGGAGAGAAGTTCGTTCATCTAGCACAAATGGAACGGGTTGCAGGAGAAACTTTTACTCTGGTTTCTCAGTCGGTTTCCTAGTGCCGGTGTGAAGTTCCTGCAGTTTTCACTGTAAAACCGGGTTGGAGCTAGTACCTACCCATATATATGTATGGAGTGGAGTTTGCAACTGAAAAGAAACTTTGTGTTCCCAACAAGCTAGGTGAAGGACGGCTTGCACACACACTTATCTCTCAGAACTGAGCATGTGGAGAGACGTTCGTTCATCTAGCACAAAGGGAACGGTTTGCAGGAGAAACTTTTACTCTGGTATCTCAGTCTGTTTCCTAGTGCCGGTTTGAAGTTCCTGCATTTTTCACTGTAAAACATAGTTGGAGCTTGTACCTCCCCATATATATGTATGGAGTGGAGTTTTCAACTGAAAAGAACATTGTGTTCCCAACAAGCTAGGTGAAGGACGGCTTTCACACACACTTATCTCTCAGAACTGAGCATGTGGAGAGACGTACATTCATCTAGCACAAAGGGAACGGGTTGCAGGAGAAACTTTTACTCTGGTCTCTCAGTCTGTTTCCTAGTGCCGGTTTGAAGTTCCTGCAGTTTTCACTGTAAAACCGAGTTGGAGCTAGTACCTCCCCATGTATATGTATGGAGTGGTGTTGGCAACTGAAAAGAATCTTTGTGTTCCCAACAAGCTAGGTGAAGGACGGCTTTCACACACACATATCTCTCAGAATTGAGCATGTGGAGAGACGTTCGTTCATCTAGCACAAAGGGATCGGTTTGCAGGAGAAACTTTTTCTCTGGTTTCTCAGTCTGTTTCCTAGTGCCGGTTTGAAGTTCTTGCTGTTTTCACTGTGAAACCGAGTTGGAGCTAGTACCTCCCCATATATATGTATGGAGTGGAGTTTGCAACTGAAAAGAAACTTTGTGTTCCCAACAAGCTAGGTGAAGGACGGCTTTCACACACACTTATCTCTCAGAACTGAGCATGTGGAGAGACGTTCGTTCATCTAGCACAAAGGGAACGGGATGCAGGAGAAACTTTTACTCTGGTTTCTCAGTCTGTTTCCTAGTGCCGGTTTGAAGTTCCTGCTGTTTTCACTGTAAAACCGGGTTGGAGCTAGTACCACCCCATATATATGTATGGAGTGGAGTTTGAAACTGAAAAGAAACTTTGTGTTCCCAACAAGCTAGGTGAAGGGCGGCTTTCACACACACTTATCTTTTAGAACTGAGCATGTGAAGAGACGTTCGTTCATCTAGCACAAAGGGAACGGGTTGCAGGGGAAAATTTTACTCTGGTTTCTCAGTCTGTTTCCTAGTGCCGGTTTGAAGTTAGTGCAGTTTTCACTGTAAAACAGAGTTGGAGCTAGTATCTCCCCATATATATGTATGGAGTGGAGTTTGCAACTGAAAAGAAACTTTGTGTCCCCAACAAGCTAGGTGAAGGACGGCTTTCACACACACTTATCTCTCAGAACTGAGCTTGTGGAGAGACGTTAGTTCATCTAGCACAAAGGGAACGGGTTGCAGGAGAAACTTTTACTCTGGTCTCTCAGTCTGTTTCCTAGTGCCGGTTTGAAGTTCCTGCAGTTTTCACTGTAAAACCGAGTTGGAGCTAGTACCTCCCCATGTATATGTATGGAGTGGTGTTGGCAACTGAAAAGAATCTTTGTGTTCCCAACAAGCTAGGTGAAGGACGGCTTTCACACACACATATCTCTCAGAACTGAGCATGTGGAGAGACGTTCGTTCATCTAGCACAAAGGGAACGGTTTGCAGGAGAAACTTTTTCTCTGGTTTCTCAGTCTGTTTCCTAGTGCCGGTTTGAAGTTCTTGCTGTTTTCACTGTAAAAACGGGTTGGAGCTAATACCACCCCATATATATGTATGGAGTGGAGTTTGAAACTGAAAAGAAACTTTGTGTTCCCAAAAAGCTAGGTGAAGGACGGCTTTCACACACACTTTTCTCTCAGAACTGAGCATGTGGAGAGAAGTTCGTTCATCTAGCACAAAGGGAACGGGTTGCAGGAGAAACTTTTACTCTGGTTTCTCAGTCTGTTTCCTAGTGCCGGTTTGAAGTTAGTGCAGTTTTCACTGTGAAACCGAGTTGGAGCTAGTACCTCCCCATATATATGTATGGAGTGGAGTTTGCAACTGAAAAGAAACTTTGTGTTCCCAACAAGCTAGGTGAAGGACGGCTTTCACACACACTTATCTCTCAGAACTGAGCATGTGGAGAGACGTTCGTTCATCTAGCACAAAGGGAACGGGATGCAGGAGAAACTTTTACTCTGGTTTCTCAGTCTGTTTCCTAGTGCCGGTTTGAAGTTCCTGCTGTTTTCACTGTAAAACCGGGTTGGAGCTAGTACCACCCCATATATATGTATGGAGTGGAGTTTGAAACTGAAAAGAAACTTTGTGTTCCCAACAAGCTAGGTGAAGGGCGGCTTTCACACACACTTATCTTTCAGAACTGAGCATGTGAAGAGAAGTTCGTTCATCTAGCACAAAGGGAACGGGTTGCAGGGGAAAATTTTACTCTGGTTTCTCAGTCTGTTTCCTAGTGCCGGTTTGAAGTTAGTGCAGTTTTCACTGTAAAACCGAGTTGGAGCTAGTACCTCCCCATATATATGTATGGAGTGGAGTTTGCAACTGAAAAGAAACTTTGTGTCCCCAACAAGCTAGGTGAAGGACGGCTTTCACACACACTTATCTCTCAGAACTGAGCTTGTGGAGAGACGTTAGTTCATCTAGCACAAAGGGAACGGGTTGCAGGAGAAACTTTTACTCTGGTTTCTCTGTCTCTTTCCTAGTGCCGGTTGGAAGTTCCTGCAGTTTTCACTGTAAAACCGGGTTGGAGCAGGTACCTCCCCATATATATGTAAGGAGTGGAGTTTGCAACTGAAAAAAAACTTTGTGTCCCCAACAAGCTAGGTGAAGGACGGCTTTCACACACACTTATCTCTCAGAACTGAGCATGTGGAGAGACTTTCGTTCATCTAGCACAAAGGGAACGGGTTGCAGGAGAAACTTTTACTCTGGTTTCTCAGTCTGTTTCCTAGTGTCGGTTTGAAGTTAGTGCAGTTTTCACTTTAAAACCGAGTTGGAGCTAGTACCTCCCCATATATATGTATGGAGTGGAGTTTGCAACTGAAAAGAAACTTTGTGTTCAAAACAAGCTAGGTGAAAGACGGCTTTCACACACAATTATCTCTCAGAAATGAGTATGTGGAGAGACGTTGGTTCATCTAGCTCAAAGGGAACGTGTTGCAGGAGAAACTATTTCTCTGGTTTCTCAGTCTGTTTCCTAGTGCCGGTTTGAAGTTCCAGCAGTTTTCACTGTAAAACAGGGTTGGAGCTAGTACCACCCCATATATATGTATGGAGTGGATTTTGAAACTTAAAAGAAACTTTGTGTTCCCAAAAAGCTAGGTGAAGGACGGCTTTCACACACACTTATCTCTCAGAACTGAGCATGTGGAGAGACGTACGTTCATCTAGCACAAAGGGAACGGGTTGCAGGAGAAACTTTTACTCTGGTTTCTCAGTCTGTTTCCTAGGGCCGGTTTGAAGTTAGTGCAGTTTTCACTGTAAAACCGAGTTGGAGCTAGTACCTCCCCATATGTATGTATGGAGTGGAGTTTGCAACTGAAAAGAAACTTTGTGTCCCCAACAAGCTAGGTGAAGGACGGCTTTCACACACACTTATCTCTCAGAACTGAGCATGTGGAGAGACGTTCGTTCATCTAGCACAAATGGAACGGGTTGCAGGAGAAACTTTTACTCTGGTTTCTCAGTCTGTTTCCTAGTGCCGGTTTGAAGTTAGTGCAGTTTTCACTGTAAAACCGTGTTGGAGCTAGTACCTCCCCATATATATGTATGGAGTGGAGTTTGCAACTGAAAAGAAACTCTGTGTTCCCAACAAGCTAGGTGAAGGACGGCTTTCACACACACATATCTCTCAGAACTGAGCATGTGGAGAGACGTTCGTTCATCTAGCACAAAGGGAACGGTTTGTAGGAGAAACTTTTTCTCTGGTTTCTCAGTCTGTTTCCTAGTGCCGGTTTGAAGTTCCTGCTGTTTTCACTGTAAAAACGGGTTGGAGCTAATACCACCCCATATATATGTATGGAGTGGAGTTTGAAACTGAAAAGAAACTTTGTGTTCCCAAAAAGCTAGGTGAAGGACGGCTTTCACACACACTTTTCTCTCAGAACTGAGCATGTGGAGAGAAGTTCGTTCATCTAGCACAAAGGGAACGGGTTGCAGGAGAAACTTTTACTCTGGTTTCTCAGTCTGTTTCCTAGTGCCGGTTTGAAGTTAGTGCAGTTTTCACTGTGAAACCGAGTTGGAGCTAGTACCTCCCCATATATATGTATGGAGTGGAGTTTGCAACTGAAAAGAAACTTTGTGTTCCCAACAAGCTAGGTGAAGGACGGCTTTCACACACACTTATCTCTCAGAACTGAGCATGTGGAGAGACGTTCGTTCATCTAGCACAAAGGGAACGGGATGCAGGAGAAACTTTTACTCTGGTTTCTCAGTCTGTTTCCTAGTGCCGGTTTGAAGTTCCTGCTGTTTTCACTGTAAAACCGGGTTGGAGCTAGTACCACCCCATATATATGTATGGAGTGGAGTTTGAAACTGAAAAGAAACTTTGTGTTCCCAACAAGCTAGGTGAAGGGCGGCTTTCACACTCACTTATCTTTCAGAACTGAGCATGTGAAGAGACGTTCGTTCATCTAGCACAAAGTGAACGGGTTGCAGGGGAAACTTTTACTCTGGTTTCTCAGTCTGTTTCCTAGTGCCGGTTTGAAGTTAGTGCAGTTTTCACTGTAAAACCGAGTTGGAGCTAGTACCTCCCCATATATATGTATGGAGTGGAGTTTGCAACTGAAAAGAAACTTTGTGTCCCCAACAAGCTAGTTGAAGGACGGCTTACACACACACTTATCTCTCAGAACTGAGCATGTGGAGAGACGTTCGTTCATCTAGCACAAAGGGAACGGGATGCAGGAGAAACTTTTACTCTGGTTTCTCTGTCTGTTTCCTAGTGCCGCTTGGAAGTTCCTGCAGTTTTCACTGTAAAACCGGGTTGGAGCAGGTACCTCCCCATATATATGTATGGAGTGGAGTTTGCAACTGAAAAGAAACTTTGTGTCCCCAACAAGCTAGGTGAAGGACAGCTTTCACACACACTTATCTCTCAGAACTGAGCATGTGGAGAGACTTTCATTCATCTAGCACAAAGGGAACGGGTTGCAGGAGAAACTTTTACTCTGGTTTCTCAGTCTGTTTCCTAGTGTCGGTTTGAAGTTAGTGCAGTTTTCACTTTAAAACCGAGTTGGAGCTAGTACCTCCCCATATATATGTATGGAGTGGAGTTTGCAACTGAAAAGAAACTTTGTTGCCCCAACAAGCTATGTGAAGGACGGCTTTCACACACACTTATCTCTCAGAACTGAGCATGTGGAGAGACGTTCCTTCATCTAGCACAAAGGGAACGGGTTGCAGGAGAAACTTTTATTCTGGTTTCTCTGTCTGTTTCCTAGTGCCGGTTGGAAGTTCCTGCAGTTTTCACTGTAAAACCGGGTTGGAGCAAGTACCTCCCCATATATATGTATGGAGTGGAGTTTGCAACTGAAAAGAAACTTTGTGTTCCCAACAAGCTAGGTGAAGGACGGCTTTCACACACACTTCTCTCTCAGAACTGAGCATGTGGAGAGACGTTCGTTCATCTAGCAGAAAGGGAACGGGTTGCAGGAGAAACTTATACTGTGGTTTCTCGGTCTGTTTCCTAGTGCCGGTTTGAAGTTCTTGCAGTTTTCACTGTAATACCGAGTTGGAGCTAGTACCTCCCCATATATATGTATGGAGTGGAGTTTGCAACTGAAAAGAAACTTTGTGTTCCCAACAAGCTAGGTAAAGGACGGCTTTCACACACACTTCTCTCTCAGAACTGAGTATGTGGAGAGACGTTCGTTCATCTAGCACATAGGAAACGGGTTGCAGGAGAAACATTTACTGTGGTTTCTCAGTCTGTTTCCTAGTGCCTTTTTGAAGTTCCTGCAGTTTTCACTGTAAACCCGAGTTGGAGCTAGTACCTCCACATATATATGTATGGAATGGAGTCGGCAACTGAAAAGAAACTTTGTGTTCCCAACAAGCTAGTTGAAGGACGGCTTTCACACACACATATCTCTCAGAACTGAGCATGTGGAGAGACGTTCGTTCATCTAGCACAAAGGGAACGGGTTGCAGGAGAAACTTTTACTCTGGTTTCTCAGTCTGTTTCCTAGTGCCGGTTTGAGGTTCCTGCAGTTTTCACTGTAAAACCGAGTTGGAGCTAGTACCTCCCCATATATATGTATGGAGTGGAGTTTGCAACTGAAAAGAAACTTTGTGTTCCCAACAAGATAGGTGAAGGACGGCTTTCACACACACTTATCTCTCAGAACTGTGCATGTGGAGAGACGTTCGTTCATCTAGCACAAAGGGAACGGGTTGCAGGTGGAACTTTTACTCTTGTTTCTCAGTCTGTTTCCTAGTGCCGGTTTGAAGTTCCTGCAGTTTTCACTGTAAAACCGAGTTGGAGCTAGTACCTCCCCATATATATGTATGGAGTGGAGTTTGCAACTGAAAAGAAACTTTGTGTTCCCAACAAGCTAGGTGAATGACGGCTTTCACACACACTTATCTCTCAGAACTGTGCATGTGGAGAGACTTTCGTTCATCTAGCACAAAGGGAACGGTTTGCAGGTGAAACTTTTACTCTTGTTTCTCAGTCTGTTTCCTAGTGCCGGTTTCAAGTTCCTGCAGTTTTCACTGTAAAACCGAGTTGGAGCTAGTACCTCCCCATATATATGTATGGAGTGGAGTTTGCAACTGAAAAGAAACTTTGTGTTCCCAACAAGCTAGGTGAAGGACGGCTTTCACACACACTTATCTCTCAGAACTGAGCATGTGGAGAGACGTTCGTTCATCTAGCACAAAGGGAACGGGTTGCAGGAGAAACTTTTACTCTGGTTTCTCAGTGTGTTTCCTAGTGCCGGTTTGAATTTCCTGCAGTTTTCACTGTAAAACCGAGTTGGAGCTAGTACCTCCCCATATATATGTATGGAGAGGAGATTGCAACTGAAAAGAAACTTTGTGTTCCCAACAAGCTAGGTGAAGGACGGCTTTCACACACACATATCTCTCAGAACTGAGCATGTGGAGAGACGTTCGTTCATCTAGCACAAAGGGAACGGGTTGCAGGAGAAACTTTTACTCTGGTTTCTCAGTCTGTTTCCTAGTGCCGGTTTGAAGTTCCTGCAGTTTTCACTGTAAAACCGAGTTGGAGCTAGTACCTCCCCATATATATGTATGGAGTGGAGTTTGCAACTGAAAAGAAACTTTGTGTTCCCAACAAGCTAGGTGAAGGACGGCTTTCACACACACTTATCTCTCAGAACTGAGCATGAGGAGAGACGTTCTTTCATCTAGCACAAAGGGAACGGGTTGCATTAGAAACTTATACTGTGGTTTCTCGGTCTGTTTCCTAGTGCCGGTTTGAAGTTCTTGCAGTTTTCACTGTAAAACCGAGTTGAAACTACTACCTCCCCATATATATGTATTGAGTGGAGTTTGCAACTGAAAAGAAACTTTGTGTTCCCAACAAGCTAGCTGAAGGACGGCTTTCACACACACTTATCTCTCAGAACTGAGCATGTGGAGAGACGTTCGTTCATATAGCACAAAGGGAACGGGTTGCAGGAAAAACTTTACTGTGGTTTCTCAGTCTGTTTCCTAGTGCCGGTTTGAAGTTCCTGCAGTTTTCACTGTAAACCCGAGTTGCAGCTAGTACCTCCCCATATATATGTATGGAGTGGAGTTTGCAACTGAAAAGAAACTTTGTGTTCCCAACAAGCAAGGTGAAGGACGGCATTCACACAAAATTATCTCTCAGAACTGAGCATGTGGAGAGACGATCGTTTATCTAGCACAAAGGGAACGGTTTGCAGGAGAAACTTTTACTCTGGTTTCTCAGTCTGTTTCCTAGTGCCGGTTTGAAGTTCCTGCAGTTTTCACTGTAAAACCGAGTTGGATCTAGTACCTCCCCATATATATGTATGGAGTGGAGTTTGCAACTGAAAAGAATCTTTGTGTTCCCAACAAGCTAGGTGAAGGACGGCTTTCACACACACTTTTCTCTCAGAACTGAGCATGTGGAGAGACGTTCGTTCATCTAGCACAAAGGGAACGTGTTGCAGGTGAAACTTTTACTCTTGTTTCTCAGTCTGTTTCCTAGTGCCGGTTTGAAATTCCTGCAGTTTTCACTGTATAAACGAGTTGGAGCTAGTACTTCCCCATATATATGTATGGAGTGGAGTTTGCAACTGAAAAGAAACTTTGTTTTCCCAAAAAGCTAGGTGAAGGACGGCTTTCACACACACTTATCTCTCAGAACTGAGCATGTGGAGAGACGTTCGTTCATCTAGCACAAAGGGAACTGGTTGCAGGAGAAACTTTTACTCTGGTTTCTCAGTTTGTTTCCTAGTGCCGGTTAGAAGTTCCTGCAGTTTTCACTGTAAAACCGAGTTGGAGCTAGTACCTCCCCATATATATGTATGGAGTGGAGTTAGCAACTGAAAACAAACTTTGTGTTCTCAACAAGCTAGGTGAAGGACGGCTTTCACACACACTTATCTCTCAGAACTGAGCATGTGGAGAGGCGTTCGTTCATCTAGCACAAAGGGAACGGGTTGCAGGAGAAACTTTTACTCTTGTATCTCAGTCTGTTTCCTAGTGCCGGTTTGAAGTTCCTGCAGTTTTCACTGTAAAACCGAGTTGGAGCTAGTACCTCCCCATATATATGTATGGAGTGGAGTTTGCAACTGAAAAGAAACTTTGTGTTCCCAACAAGCTAGGTGAAGGACGGCTTTCACACACAATTATCTCTCAGAACTGAGCATGTGGAGAGACGTTCTTTCATCTAGCACAAAGGGAACGGGTTGCATTAGAAATTTATACTGTGGTTTCTCGGTCTGTTTCCTAGTGCCGGTTTGAAGTTCTTGCAGTTTTCACTGTAAAACCGAGTTGGAGCTACTACCTCACCATATATATGTATGGAGTGGAGTTTGCAACTGAAAAGGTACTTTGTGTTCCCAACCAGCTAGGTGAAGGACGGCTTTCACACACACTTATCTCTCAGAACTGAGCATGTGGAGAGACGTTCGTTCATCTAGCACAAAGGGAACGGGTTGCAGGTGAAACTTTTACTCTTGTTTCTCAGTCTGTTTCTTAGTGCCGGTTTGAAATTCCTGCAGTTTTCACTGTAAAAACGAGTTGGAGCTAGTACCTCCCCATATATATGTATGGAGTGGAGTTTGCAACTGAAAAGAATCTTTGTGTTCCCAACAAGATAGGTGAAGGACGGCTTTCACACACACTTATCTCTCAGAACTGAGCATGTGGAGAGACGTTCGTTCATCTAGCAAAAATGGAACGGGTTGAAGGAAAAACTTTTTCTGTGGTTTCTCAGTCTGTTTCCTAGTGCCGGTTTGAAGTTCCTGCAGTTTTCACTGTAAAACCGAGTTGGAGCTAGTACCTCCCCATATATATGTATGGAGTGGAGTTTGCAACTGAAAAGAAATTTTGTGTTCCCAACATGCTAGGTGAAGGACGGCTTTCACACACTATTATCTCTCAGAACTGAGCAAGTGGACAGAAGTTCGTTCATCTAGCACAAAAGAACGGGTTGCAGGAGAAACTTTTACTCTGGTTTCTCATTCTGTTTCCTAGTGCCGGTTTGAAGTTCCTGCAGTTTTCACTGTAAAACAGAGCTGGAGCTAGTACCTCCCCATATATATGTATGTAGTGGAGTTTGCAACCTAAAAGAAACTTTGTGTTCCCAACATGCTAGGTGAAGGACGGCTTTCACAACACTTATCTCTCAGAACTGAGCATGTGGAGAGACGTTCGTTCATCTAGCACAAAGGGAACGGGTTGCAGGAGAAACTTTACTGTGGTTTCTCAGTCTGTTTCCTATTGTCGGTTTGAATTTCCTGCATTTTTCCCTGTAAAACCGAGTTGGAGCTAGTACCTTCCCATATATAAGTATGGAGTGGAGTTTTCAACTGAAAAGAAACTCTGTGTTCCCAACAAGCTAGGTGAAGGAAGGCTTTCACACACACTTATCTCTCAGAACTGAGCATGTGGAGAGACGTTAGTTCATCTAGCACAAAGGGAACGGGTTGCAGGAGAAACTTTTACTCTGGTTTCTCAGTCTGTTTCCTAGTGCCGGTATGAAGTTCCTGCAGTTTTCACTGTAAAACCGAGTTGGAGCTAGTACCTCCCCATAACTATGTATGGAGTGGAGTTTGCAACTGAAAAGAAACTTTGTGTTCCCAACAAGCTAGGTGAAGGACGGCTTTCACACACACTTATCTCTCAGAACTTAGCATGTGGAGAGACGTTCGTTCATCTAGCACAAAGGGAACGGGTTGCAGGAGAAACTTTTACTCTGGTTTCTCAGTCTGTTTCCTAGTGCCGGTTTGAAGTTCCTGCAGTTTTCACTGTAAAACCGAGATGGAGCTAGTACCTCCCCATAACTATGTATGGAGTGGAGTTTGCAACTGAAAAGAAACTTTGTGTTCCCAACAATCTAGGTGAAGGACGGCTTTCACACACACTTATCTCTCAGAACTTAGCATGTGGAGAGACGTTCGTTCATCTAGCATAAAGGGAACGGGTTGAAGGAGAAACATTTACTCTGGTTTCTCAGTCTGTTTCCTAGTGCCGGTTTGAAGTTCCTGCAGTTTTCACTGTAAAACCGAGTTGGAGCTAGTACCTCCCCATATATATGTATGGAGTGGAGTTTGCAACTGAAAAGAAACTTTGTGTTCCCAACAAGCTAGGTGAAGGACGGCATTCACACACACTTATCTCTCAGAACTGAGCATGTGGAGAGACGTTCGTTCATCTAGCACAAAGGGAACGGTTTGAAGGAGAAACTTTTACTGTGGTTTCTCAGTCTGTTTCCTAGTGCCGGTTTGAAGTTCCTGCATTTTTCACTGTAAAATCGAGTTGGAGCTTGTACCTCCCCATATATATATATGGATTGGAGTTTGCAACTGAAAAGAAACTTTGTGTTCCCAAAAAGCTAGGTGAAGGACGGCTTTCACACACACTTATCTCTCAGAACTGAGCATGTGGAGAGACGTTCGTTCATCTAGCACAAAGGGAACTGGTTGCAGGAGAAACTTTTACTCTGGTTTCTCAGTTTGTTTCCTAGTGCCGGTTAGAAGTTCCTGCAGTTTTCACTGTAAAATCGAGTTGGAGCTTGTACCTCCCCATATATATGTATGGAGTGGAGTTAGCAACTGAATAGAAACTTTGTGTTCCCAACAAGCTAGGTGAAGGACGGCTTTCACACACACTTATCTCTCAGAACTGAGCATGTGGAGAGGCGTTCGTTCATCTAGCACAAAGGGAACGGGTTGCAGGAGAAACTTTTACTCTGGTATCTCAGTCTGTTTCCTAGTGCCTTTTTGAAGTTCCTGCAGTTTTCACTGTAAAACCGAGTTGGAGCTAGTACCTCCCCATATATATGTATGGAGTGGAGTTTGCAACTGAAAAGAAACTTTGTGTTCCCAACAAGCTAGGTGAAGGACGGCTTTCACACACAATTATCTCTCAGAACTGAGCATGTGGAGAGACGTTCTTTCATCTAGCACAAAGGGAACGGGTTGCATTAGAAATTTATACTGTGGTTTCTCGGTCTGTTTCCTAGTGCCGGTTTGAAGTTCTTGCAGTTTTCACTGTAAAACCGAGTTGGAGCTACTACCTCACCATATATATGTATGGAGTGGAGTTTGCAACTGAAAAGGTACTTTGTGTTCCCAACCAGCTAGGTGAAGGACGGCTTTCACACACACTTATCTCTCAGAACTGAGCATGTGGAGAGACGTTCGTTCATCTAGCAAAAATGGAACGGGTTGAAGGAAAAACTTTTTCTGTGGTTTCTCAGTCTGTTTCCTAGTGCCGGTTTGAAGTTCCTGCAGTTTTCACTGTAAAACCGAGTTGGAGCTAGTACCTCCCCATATATATGTATGGAGTGGAGTTTGCAACTGAAAAGAAATTTTGTGTTCCCAACATGCTAGGTGAAGGACGGCTTTCACACACTATTATCTCTCAGAACTGAGCAAGTGGACAGAAGTTCGTTCATCTAGCACAAAAAGAACGGGTTGCAGGAGAAACTTTTACTCTGGTTTCTCATTCTGTTTCCTAGTGCCGGTTTGAAGTTCCTGCAGTTTTCACTGTAAAACAGAGTTGGAGCTAGTACCTCCCCATATATATGTATGTAGTGGAGTTTGCAACCTAAAAGAAACTTTGTGTTCCCAACATGCTAGGTGAAGGACGGCTTTCACAACACTTATCTCTCAGAACTGAGCATGTGGAGAGACGTTCGTTCATCTAGCACAAAGGGAACTGGTTGCAGGAGAAACTTTACTGTGGTTTCTCAGTCTGTTTCCTATTGTCGGTTTGAATTTCCTGCATTTTTCCCTGTAAAACCGAGTTGGAGCTAGTACCTTCCCATATATAAGTATGGAGTGGAGTTTTCAACTGAAAAGAAACTCTGTGTTCCCAACAAGCTAGGTGAAGGAAGGCTTTCACACACACTTATCTCTCAGAACTGAGCATGTGGAGAGACGTTAGTTCATCTAGCACAAATGGAACGGGTTGCAGGAGAAACTTTTACTCTGGTTTCTCAGTCTGTTTCCTAGTGCCGGTATGAAGTTCCTGCAGTTTTCACTGTAAAACCGAGTTGGAGCTAGTACCTCCCCATAACTATGTATGGAGTGGAGTTTGCAACTGAAAAGAAACTTTGTGTTCCCAACAAGCTAGGTGAAGGACGGCTTTCACACACACTTATCTCTCAGAACTTAGCATGTGGAGAGACGTTCGTTCATCTAGCACAAAGGGAACGGGTTGCAGGAGAAACTTTTACTCTGGTTTCTCAGTCTGTTTCCTAGTGCCGGTTTGAAGTTCCTGCAGTTTTCACTGTAAAACCGAGATGGAGCTAGTACCTCCCCATAACTATGTATGGAGTGGAGTTTGCAACTGAAAAGAAACTTTGTGTTCCCAACAATCTAGGTGAAGGACGGCTTTCACACACACTTATCTCTCAGAATTTAGCATGTGGAGAGACGTTCGTTCATCTAGCATAAAGGGAACGGGTTGAAGGAGAAACATTTACTCTGGTTTCTCAGTCTGTTTCCTAGTGCCGGTTTGAAGTTCCTGCAGTTTTCACTGTAAAACCGAGTTGGAGCTAGTACCTCCCCATATATATGTATGGAGTGGAGTTTGCAACTGAAAAGAAACTTTGTGTTCCCAACAAGCTAGGTGAAGGACGGCATTCACACACACTTATCTCTCAGAACTGAGCATGTGGAGAGACGTTCGTTCATCTAGCACAAAGGGAACGGTTTGAAGGAGAAACTTTTACTGTGGTTTCTCAGTCTGTTTCCTAGTGCCGGTTTGAAGTTCCTGCATTTTTCACTGTAAAATCGAGTTGGAGCTTGTACCTCCCCATATATATATATGGATTGGAGTTTGCAACTGAAAAGAAACTTTGTGTTCCCAAAAAGCTAGGTGAAGGACGGCTTTCACACACACTTATCTCTCAGAACTGAGCATGTGGAGAGACGTTCGTTCATCTAGCACAAAGGGAACTGGTTGCAGGAGAAACTTTTACTCTGGTTTCTCAGTTTGTTTCCTAGTGCCGGTTAGAAGTTCCTGCAGTTTTCACTGTAAAATCGAGTTGGAGCTTGTACCTCCCCATATATATGTATGGAGTGGAGTTAGCAACTGAATAGAAACTTTGTGTTCCCAACAAGCTAGGTGAAGGACGGCTTTCACACACACTTATCTCTCAGAACTGAGCATGTGGAGAGGCGTTCGTTCATCTAGCACAAAGGGAACGGGTTGCAGGAGAAACTTTTACTCTGGTATCTCAGTCTGTTTCCTAGTGCCTTTTTGAAGTTCCTGCAGTTTTCACTGTAAAACCGAGTTGGAGCTAGTACCTCCCCATATATATGTATGGAGTGGAGTTTGCAACTGAAAAGAAACTTTGTGTTCCCAACAAGCTAGGTGAAGGACGGCTTTCACACACAATTATCTCTCAGAACTGAGCATGTGGAGAGACGTTCTTTCATCTAGCACAAAGGGAACGGGTTGCATTAGAAATTTATACTGTGGTTTCTCGGTCTGTTTCCTAGTGCCGGTTTGAAGTTCTTGCAGTTTTCACTGTAAAACCGAGTTGGAGCTACTACCTCACCATATATATGTATGGAGTGGAGTTTGCAACTGAAAAGGTACTTTGTGTTCCCAACCAGCTAGGTGAAGGACGGCTTTCACACACACTTATCTCTCAGAACTGAGCATGTGGAGAGACGTTCGTTCATATAGCACAAAGGGAACGGGTTGCAGGAGAAACTTTACTGTGGTTTCTCAGTCTGTTTCCTAGTGCTGGTTTGAAGTTCCTGCAGTTTTCACTGTAAACACGAGTTGGAGCTAGTACCTCCCCATATATATGTATGTAGTGGAGTTTGCAACTGAAAAGAAACTTTGTGTTCCCAACAAGCTAGGTGAAGGACGGCTTTCACACACACTTATATCTCAGAACTGAGTATGTGGAGAGACGTTCGTTCATCTAGCACATAGGAAACGGGTTGCAGGAGATACTTTTACTCTGGTTTCTTAGTCTGTTTCCTAGTGCCGGTTTGAAGTTCCTGCAGTTTTCACTGTAAAACCGAGTTGGAGCTAGTACCTCCCCATATATATGTATGGAGTGGAGTTTGCAACTGAAAAGAAACTTTGTGTTCCCAACAAGCTAGGTGAAGGACGGCTTTCACACACACATATCTCTCAGAACTGAGCATGTGGAGAGACGTTCTTTCATCTAGCACAAAGGAAACGGGTTGCATTAGAAACTTATACTGTGGTTTCTCGGTCTTTTTCCTAGTGCCGATTTGAAGTTCTTGCAGTTTTCACTGTAAAACCGAGTTGGAACTACTACCTCCCCATATATATGTATGGAGTGGAGTTTGCAACTGAAAAGAAACTTTGTGTTCCCAACAAGCTAGGTGAAGGACGGCTTTCACACACAATTATCTCTCAGAACTGAGCATGTGGAGAGAAGTTCGTTCATATAGCACAAAGGGAACGGGTTGCAGGAAAAACTTTACTGTGGTTTCCCAGTCTGTTTCCTAGTGCCGGTTTGAAGTTCCTGCTGTTTTCACTGTAAAACCGAGTTGGAGCTAGTACCTCCCCATATATATGTATGGAGTGGAGTTTGCAACTGAAAAGGTACTTTGTGTTCCCAACCAGCTAGGTGAAGGACGGCTTTCACACACACTTATCTCTCAGAACTGAGCATGTGGAGAGACGTTCGTTCATATAGCACAAAGGGAACGGGTTGCAGGAGAAATTTTACTGTGGTTTCTCAGTCTGTTTCCTAGTGCTGGTTTGAAGTTCCTGCAGTTTACACTGTAAACACGAGTTGGAGCTAGTACCTCCCCATATATATGTATGTAGTGGAGTTTGCAACTGAAAAGAAACTTTGTGTTCCCAACAAGCTAGGTGAAGGACGGCTTTCACACACACTTATATCTCAGAACTGAGTATGTGGAGAGACGTTCGTTCATCTAGCACATAGGAAACGGGTTGCAGGAGATACTTTTACTCTGGTTTCTTAGTCTGTTTCCTAGTGCCGGTTTGAAGTTCCTGCAGTTTTCACTATAAAACCGAGTTGGAGCTAGTACCTCCCCATATATATGTATGGAGTGGAGTTTGCAACTGAAAAGAAACTTTGTGTTCCCAACAAGCTAGGTGAAGGACGGCTTTCACACACACATATCTCTCAGAACTGAGCATGTGAAGAGACGTTCTTTCATCTAGCACAAAGGAAACGGGTTGCATTAGAAACTTATACTGTGGTTTCTCGGTCTTTTTCCTAGTGCCGATTTGAAGTTCTTGCAGTTTTCACTGTAAAACCGAGTTGGAACTACTACCTCCCCATATATATGTATGGAGTGGAGTTTGCAACTGAAAAGAAACTTTGTGTTCCCAACAAGCTAGGTGAAGGACGGCTTTCACACACAATTATCTCTCAGAACTGAGCATGTGGAGAGAAGTTCGTTCATATAGCACAAAGGGAACGGGTTGCAGGAAAAACTTTACTGTGGTTTCCCAGTCTGTTTCCTAGTGCCGGTTTGAAGTTCCTGCTGTTTTCACTGTAAAACCGAGTTGGAGCTAGTACCTCCCCATATATATGTATGGAGTGGAGTTTGCAACTGAAAAGGTACTTTGTGTTCCCAACCAGCTAGGTGAAGGACGGCTTTCACACACACTTATCTCTCAGAACTGAGCATGTGGAGAGACGTTCGTTCATATAGCACAAAGGGAACGGGTTGCAGGAGAAATTTTACTGTGGTTTCTCAGTCTGTTTCCTAGTGCTGGTTTGAAGTTCCTGCAGTTTACACTGTAAACACGAGTTGGAGCTAGTACCTCCCCATATATATGTATGTAGTGGAGTTTGCAACTGAAAAGAAACTTTGTGTTCCCAACAAGCTAGGTGAAGGACGGCTTTCACACACACTTATATCTCAGAACTGAGTATGTGGAGAGACGTTCGTTCATCTAGCACATAGGAAACGGGTTGCAGGAGATACTTTTACTCTGGTTTCTTAGTCTGTTTCCTAGTGCCGGTTTGAAGTTCCTGCAGTTTTCACTATAAAACCGAGTTGGAGCTAGTACCTCCCCATATATATGTATGGAGTGGAGTTTGCAACTGAAAAGAAACTTTGTGTTCCCAACAAGCTAGGTGAAGGACGGCTTTCACACACACATATCTCTCAGAACTGAGCATGTGAAGAGACGTTCTTTCATCTAGCACAAAGGAAACGGGTTGCATTAGAAACTTATACTGTGGTTTCTCGGTCTTTTTCCTAGTGCCGATTTGAAGTTCTTGCAGTTTTCACTGTAAAACCGAGTTGGAACTACTACCTCCCCATATATATTTATGGAGTGGAGTTTGCAACTGAAAAGAAACTTTGTGTTCCCAACAAGCTAGGTGAAGGACGGCTTTCACACACAATTATCTCTCAGAACTGAGCATGTGGAGAGAAGTTCGTTCATATAGCACAAAGGGAACGGGTTGCAGGAAAAACTTTACTGTGGTTTCTCAGTCTGTTTCCTAGTGCCGGATTGAAGTTCCTGCAGTTTTCACTGTAAAACCGAGTTGGAGCTAGTACCTCCCCATATATATGTATGGAGTGGAGTTTGCAACTGAAAAGAATCTTTGTGTTCCCAACAAGCTAGGTGAAGGACGGCTTTCACACACACTTATCTCTCAGAACTGAGCATGTGGAGAGACTTTCGTTCATCTAGCACAAAGGGAACGGGTTGCAGGTGAAACTTTTACTCTTGTTTCTCAGGTTGTTTCCTAGTGCCGGTTTGAAATTCCTGCAGTTTTCACTGTAAAAACGAGTTGGAGCTAGTACCTCCCCATATATATGTATGGAGTGGAGTTTGCAACTGAAAAGAATCTTTGTGTTCCCAACAAGATAGGTGAAGGACGGCTTTCACACACACTTATCTCTCAGAACTGAGCTTGTGGAGAGACGTTCGTTCATCTAGCACAAAGGGAACGGGTTGCAGGAGAAACTTTTACTCTGGTTTCTCAGTCTGTTTCCTAGTGCCGGTTTGAAGTTCCTGCAGTTTTCACTGTAAAACCGAGTTGGAGCTAGTACCTCCCCATATATATGTATGGAGTGGTGTTTTCAACTGAAAAGAAACTTTGTGTTCCCAACAAGCTAGGTGAAGGACGGCTTTCACACAGACTTATCTCTCAGAACTGAGCATGTGGAGAGACGTTCGTTCATCTAGCACAAAGGGAACGGGTTGCAGGAGAAACTTTTACTCTGGTTTCTCAGTCTGTTTCCTAGTGCCGGTTTGAAGTTCCTGCATTTTTCACTGCAAAACCGAGTTGGAGCTAGTACCTCCCCATATATATTTATGGAGTGCAGTTTGCAACTGAAAAGAACCTTTTTGTTCCCAAAAAGCTAGGTGAAGGACGGCTTTCACACACACTTATCTCTCGGAACTGAGCATGTGGAGAGAAGTTCGTTCATCAAGCACAAAAGGAACGGGTTGCAGGAGAAACTTTTACTCTGGTTTCTCAGTCTGTTTCCTAGTGCCGGTTTGAAGTTCCTGCAGTTTTCACTGTAAAACCGAGTTGGAGCTTGTACCTCCCCATATATATGTATGGAGTAGAGTTTGCAACTGAAAGAAACTTTGTGTTCCCAACAAGCTAGTTGAAGGACGTCTTTCACACACACTTAACTCTCAGAACTGAGCACGTGGAGAGACGTTCGTTCATCTAGCACAAAGGAACGTGTTGCAGAACAAACTTTTACTGTGGTTTCTCAGTCTGTTTCCTAGTGCCGGTTTGAAGTTCCTGCATTTTTCACTGTAAAATCGAGTTGGAGCTAGTACCTCCCCATATATATGTATGGATTGGAGTTTGCAACTGAAAAGAAACTTTGTGTTCCCAACAAGCTAGGTGAAGGACGGCTTTCACACACACATATCTCTCAGAACTGAGCATGTGGAGAGACGTTCGTTCATCTAACAGAAATTGAACGGGTTGCAGGAGAAACTTTACTGTGGTTTCTCAGTCTGTTTCCTAGTGCCGGTTTGATGTTCCTGCAGTTTTCACTGTAAACCCGAGTTGGAACTAGTACCACCCCATATATATGTATGGAATGGAGTTTGCAACTGAAAAGAAACTTTGTTTTCCCAACAACCTAGGTGAAGGACGGCTTTCACACACACTTATCTCTCAGAACTGAGCATGTGGAGAGACGTTCGTTCATCTAGCACAAAGGGAACGGGTTGCAGGAGAAACATTTACTGTGGATTCTCAGTCTGTTTCCTAGTGCTGGTTTGAAGTTCCTGAAGTTTTCACTGTAAAACCGAGTTGGAGGTAGTACTTACCCATATATATTTATGGAGTGGAGTTTGCAACTGAAAAGAAACTTTGTGTTCCGAACAAGCTAGTTGAAGAACGGCTTACACACACACTTATCTCTCAGGACTGAGCATATGGAGAGACGTTCGTTCATCTAGCACAAAGGGAACGGGTTGCAGGAGAAACTTTACTGTGGTTTCTCTGTCTGTTTCCTATTGTCGGTTTGAATTTCCTGCATTTTTCCCTGTAAAACCGAGTTGGAGCTAGTACCTTCCCATATATAAGTATGGAGTGGAGTTTGCAACTGAAAAGAAACTCTGTGTTCCCAACAAGCTAGGTGAAGGAAGGCTTTCACACACACTTATCTCTCAGAACTGAGCATGTGGAGAGACGTTAGTTCATCTAGCACAAAGGGAACGGGTTGCAGGAGAAACTTTTACTCTGGTTTCTCAGTCTGTTTCCTAGTGCCGGTATGAAGTTCCTGCAGTTTTCACTGTAAAACCGAGTTGGAGCTAGTACCTCACCATAACTATGTATGGAGTGGAGTTTGCAACTGAAAAGAAACTTTGTGTTCCCAACAAGCTAGGTGAAGGACGGCTTTCACACACACTTATCTCTCAGAACTTAGCATGTGGAGAGACGTTCGTTCATCTAGCACAAAGGGAACGGGTTGCAGGAGAAACTTTTACTCTGGTTTCTCAGTCTGTTTCCTAGTGCCGGTTTGAAGTTCCTGCAGTTTTCACTGTAAAACCGAGTTGGAGCTAGTACCTCCCCATAACTATGTATGGAGTGGAGTTTGCAACTGAAAAGAAACTTTGTGTTCCCAACAATCTAGGTGAAGGACGGCTTTCACACACACTTATCTCTCAGAACTTAGCATGTGGAGAGACGTTCGTTCATCTAGCATAAAGGGAACGGGTTGAAGGAGAAACATTTACTCTGGTTTCTCAGTCTGTTTCCTAGTGCCGGTTTGAAGTTCCTGCAGTTTTCACTGTAAAACCGAGTTGGAGCTAGTACCTCCCCATATATATGTATGGAGTGGAGTTTGCAACTGAAAAGAAACTTTGTGTTCCCAACAAGCTAGGTGAAGGACGGCATTCACACACACTTATCTCTCAGAACTGAGCATGTGGAGAGACGTTCGTTCATCTAGCACAAAGGGAACGGTTTGAAGGAGAAACTTTTACTGTGGTTTCTCAGTCTGTTTCCTAGTGCCGGTTTGAAGTTCCTGCATTTTTCACTGTAAAATCGAGTTGGAGCTTGTACCTCCCCATATATATGTATGGATTGGAGTTTGCAACTGAAAAGAAACTTTGTGTTCCCAACAAGCTAGGTGAAGGTCGGCTTTCACACACACTTATCTCTCAGAACTGAGCATGTGGAGAGACGTTCGTTCATCTAGCACAAAGGGAACGGTTTGAAGGAGAAACTTTTACTGTGGTTTCTCAGTCTGTTTCCTAGTGCCGGTTTGAAGTTCCTGCATTTTTCACTGTAAAATCGAGTTGGAGCTTGTACCTCCCCATATATATGTATGGAGTGGAGTTTGCAACTGAAAAGAAACTTTGTGTTCCCAACAAGCTAGGTGAAGGTCGGCTTTCACACACACTTATCTCTCAGAAATGAGCATGTGGAGAGACGTTCGTTCATCTAGCACAAAGGGAGCGGGTTGCAGGAGAAACTTTACTGTGATTTCTCAGTCTGTTTCCTAGTGCCGGTTTGAAGTTCTTGCCGTTTTCACAGTAAAACCGAGTTGGAGTTGGTACCTCCCCATATATATGTATGGAGTGGAGTTTGCAACTGAAAAGAAACTTTGTGTTCCCAACAAGCTAGGTGAAGGAGAGGCTTTCACACACAATTATCTCTCAGAACTGAGCATGTGGAGAGACATTCGCTCATCTAGCACAAAGGGAACGGGTTGCAGGAGAAACTTTTAATGTGGTTTCTCAGTCTGTTTCCTAGTGCCGGTTTGAAGTTCCTGCATTTTTCACTGTAAAACCGAGTTGGAGCTAGTACCTTCCCATATATAAGTATGGAGTGGAGTTTGCAACTGAAAAGAAACTCTGTGTTCCCAACAAGCTAGGTGAAGGAAGGCTTTCACACACACTTATCTCTCAGAACTGAGCATGTGGAGAGACGTTAGTTCATCTAGCACAAAGGGAACGGGTTGCAGGAGAAACTTTTACTCTGGTTTCTCAGTCTGTTTCCTAGTGCCGGTATGAAGTTCCTGCAGTTTTCACTGTAAAACCGAGTTGGAGCTAGTACCTCACCATAACTATGTATGGAGTGGAGTTTGCAACTGAAAAGAAACTTTGTGTTCCCAACAAGCTAGGTGAAGGACGGCTTTCACACACACTTATCTCTCAGAACTTAGCATGTGGAGAGACGTTCGTTCATCTAGCACAAAGGGAACGGGTTGCAGGAGAAACTTTTACTCTGGTTTCTCAGTCTGTTTCCTAGTGCCGGTTTGAAGTTCCTGCAGTTTTCACTGTAAAACCGAGTTGGAGCTAGTACCTCCCCATAACTATGTATGGAGTGGAGTTTGCAACTGAAAAGAAACTTTGTGTTCCCAACAATCTAGGTGAAGGACGGCTTTCACACACACTTATCTCTCAGAACTTAGCATGTGGAGAGACGTTCGTTCATCTAGCATAAAGGGAACGGGTTGAAGGAGAAACATTTACTCTGGTTTCTCAGTCTGTTTCCTAGTGCCGGTTTGAAGTTCCTGCAGTTTTCACTGTAAAACCGAGTTGGAGCTAGTACCTCCCCATATATATGTATGGAGTGGAGTTTGCAACTGAAAAGAAACTTTGTGTTCCCAACAAGCTAGGTGAAGGACGGCATTTACACACACTTATCTCTCAGAACTGAGCATGTGGAGAGACGTTCGTTCATCTAGCACAAAGGGAACGGTTTGAAGGAGAAACTTTTACTGTGGTTTCTCAGTCTGTTTCCTAGTGCCGGTTTGAAGTTCCTGCATTTTTCACTGTAAAATCGAGTTGGAGCTTGTACCTCCCCATATATATGTATGGATTGGAGTTTGCAACTGAAAAGAAACTTTGTGTTCCCAACAAGCTAGGTGAAGGTCGGCTTTCACACACACTTATCTCTCAGAACTGAGCATGTGGAGAGACGTTCGTTCATCTAGCACAAAGGGAACGGTTTGAAGGAGAAACTTTTACTGTGGTTTCTCAGTCTGTTTCCTAGTGCCGGTTTGAAGTTCCTGCATTTTTCACTGTAAAATCGAGTTGGAGCTTGTACCTCCCCATATATATGTATGGAGTGGAGTTTGCAACTGAAAAGAAACTTTGTGTTCCCAACAAGCTAGGTGAAGGTCGGCTTTCACACACAATTATCTCTCAGAAATGAGCATGTGGAGAGACGTTCGTTCATCTAGCACAAAGGGAGCGGGTTGCAGGAGAAACTTTACTGTGATTTCTCAGTCTGTTTCCTAGTGCCGGTTTGAAGTTCTTGCCGTTTTCACAGTAAAACCGAGTTGGAGTTGGTACCTCCCCATATATATGTATGGAGTGGAGTTTGCAACTGAAAAGAAACTTTGTGTTCCCAACAAGCTAGGTGAAGGAGAGGCTTTCACACACAATTATCTCTCAGAACTGAGCATGTGGAGAGACATTCGCTCATCTAGCACAAAGGGAACGGGTTGCAGGAGAAACTTTTACTGTGGTTTCTCAGTCTGTTTCCTAGTGCCGGTTTGAAGTTCCTGCATTTTTCACTGTAAAACCGAGTTGGAGCTAGTACCTTCCCATATATAAGTATGGAGTGGAGTTTGCAACTGAAAAGAAACTCTGTGTTCCCAACAAGCTAGGTGAAGGAAGGCTTTCACACACACTTATCTCTCAGAACTGAGCATGTGGAGAGACGTTCGTTCATCTAGCACAAAGGAACGGGTTGCAGGAGAAACTTTTACTCTGGTTTCTCAGTCTGTTTCCTAGTGCCGGTATGAATTTCCTGCAGTTTTCACTGTAAAACCGAGTTGGAGCTAGTACCTCCCCATAAATATGTATGGAGTGGAGTTTGCAACTGAAAAGAAACTTTGTGTTCCCAACAAGCTATGTGAAGGACGGCTTTCACACACACTTATCTCTCAGAACTGAGCATGTGGAGAGATTCGTTCATCAAGCACAATTGGAACGGGTTGCAGGAGAAAATTTTACTCTGGTTTCTCAGTCTGTTTCCTAGTGCCGGTTTGAAGTTCTTGCAGTTTTCACTGTAAAACCGAGTTGGAGCTAGTACCTCCCCATATATATGTATGGAGTGGAGTTTGCAACTGAAAAGAAACTTTGTGTTCCCAACAAGCTAGGTGAAGGACGGCTTTAACACACACTTATCTCTCACAGCTGAGCATGTGGAGAGACGTTCGTTCATCTAACACAAAGGGAACGGGTTGAAGGAGAAACTTTTACTGTGGTTTCTCAGTCTGTTTCCTAGTGCCGGTTTGAAGTTCCTGCATTTTTCACTGTAAAACCGAGTTGGAGCTAGTACCTTCTCATATATAAGTATGGAGTGGAGTTTGCAACTGAAAAGAAACTTTGTGTTCCCAACAAGCTAGGTGAAGGAAGGCTTTCACACACACTTATCTCTCAGAACTGAGCATGTGGAGAGAAGTTCGTTCATCTAGCACAAAAGGAACGGGTTGCAAGAGAAACTTTTACTGTGGTTTCTCAGTCTGTTTCCTATTGCCGGTTTGAAGTTCCTGCAGTTCTCACTGTAAAACCGAGTTGGAACTAGTACCTCCCCATATATATGTATGGAGTGGAGTTTGCAACTGAAAAGAAACTTTGTGTTCCAACAAGCTAGGTGAAGGACGGCTATCACACACACTTATCTCTCAGAACTGAGCATGTGGAGAGACGTTCTTTCATCTAGCACAAAGGGAACGGGTTGCATTTGAAATTTTTACTGTGGTTTCTCGGACTTTTTCCTAGTGCCGGTTTGAAGTTCCTGCAGTTTTCACTGTAAAACCGAGTTGGAGCTAGTACCTCCCCATATATATGTGTGGAGTGGAGTTTGCAACTGAAAAGAAACTATGTGTTCCCAACAAGCTAGTTGAAGGCGGCTTTCACACACACATATCTCTCAGAACTGAGCATGTGGAGAGACGTTCGTTCATCTAACACAAAGGGAACGGGTTGCAGGAGAAACTTTACTGTGGTTTCTCAGTCTGTTTCCTAGTGCCGGTTTGAAGTTCCTGCAGTTTTCACTGTAAACCAGAGTTGGAACTAGTACCTCCCCATATATATGTATGGAGTGGAGTTTGCAACTGAAAAGAAACTTTGTGTTCCCAACAAGCTAGGTGAAGGAGAGGCTTTCACACACACTTATCTCTCAGAACTGAGCATGTGGAGAGACATTCGCTCATCTAGCACAAAGGGAACGGGTTGAAGGAGAAAGTTTTACTGTGGTTTCTCAGTCTGTTTCCTAGTGCCGGTTTGAAGTTCCTGCATTTTTCACTGTAAAACCGAGTTGGAGCTAGTACCTTCCGATATATAAGTATGGAGTGGAGTTTGCTACTGAAAAGAAACTCTGTGTTCCCAGCAAGCTAGGTGAAGGAAGGCTTTCACATACACTTATCTCTCAGAACTGAGCATGTGGAGAGACGTTCGTTCATCTAGCACAAAAGGAACGGGTTGCAGGAGAAACTTTTACTGTGGTTTCTCAGACTGTTTCCTAGTGCCGGTTTGAAGTTCCTGCAGTTTTCACTGTAAATCCGAGTTGGAGCTAGTACCTCCCCATATATATGTATGGAGTGGAGTTTGCAACTGAAAAGAAACTTTGTGTTCCCAACAAGCTAGGTGAAGGACGGCTTTCACACACACTTATCTCTCAGAACTGAGCATGTGGAGAGACGTTCGTTCATCTAGCACATAGGAAACGGGTTGCAGGGGAAACTTTTACTATGGTTTCCCAGTCTGTTTCCTAGTGCCGGTTTGAAGTTCCTGCAGTTTTCACTGTAAAACCGTGTTGGAGCAAGTACCTCCACTTATATATGTATGGAGTGGAGTTTGCAACTGAAAAGAAATTTTGTCTTCCCAACAAGCTAGGTGAAGGACGGCTTACACACACAATTATCTCTCAGATCTGATCAAGTGGAGAGAAGTTCGTTCATCTAGCACAAATGGAACGGGTTGCAGGAGAAACTTTTACTCTGGTTTCTCAGTCTGTTTCCTAGTGCCGGTTCGAAGTTCCTGCAGTTTTCACTGTAAACCCGAGTTGGAGCTAGTACCTACCCATATATATGTATGGAGTGGATTTTGCAACTGAAAAGAGACTTTGTGTTCCCAACAAGCTAGGTGAAGGACGGCTTTCACAAACACTTATCTCTCAGAACTGAGCATGTGGAGAGACATTCGCTCATCTAGCACAAAGGGAACGGGTTGCAGGAGAAACTTTTACTTTGGTTTCTCACTCTGTTTCCTAGTGCCGGTTTGAAGTTCCTGCATTTTTCACTGTAAAACCGAGTTGGAGCTAGTACCTTCCCATATATAAGAATGGAGTGGAGTTTGCAACTGAAAAGAAACTCTGTGTTCCCAACAAGCTATGTGAAGGAAGGCTATCACACACACTTATCTCTCAGAACTGAGCAGGTGGAGAGACGTTCGTTCATCTAGCACAAAAGGAATGGGTTGCAGGAGAAACTTTTACTGTGGTTTCTCAGTCTGTTTCCTAGTGACGGTTTGAAGTTCCTGCAGTTTTCACTGTAAAACCGAATTGGAGCTAGTACCTCCCCATATATATGTATGGAGTGGAGTTTGCAACTGAAAAGAAACTTTGTGTTCCCAACAAGCTAGGTGAAGGACGGCTTTCACACACACTTATCTCTCAGATCTGATTATGTGGAGAGACGTTCGTTCATCTTGCACATAGGAAACCGGTTGCAGTAGAAACTTTTCTCTGGTTTCTCAGTCTGTTTCCTTGCCGGTTTGAAGTTCCTGCAGTTTTCACTGTAAAACCGAGTTGGAGCTTGTAACTCTCCATAGATATGTATGGAGTGGAGTTTGCAACTGAAAAGAACCTTTGTGTTCCCTACAAGCTATGTGAAGGACGGCTTTCACACACAATTATCTCTCAGACCTGAGCATATGGAGAGACGTTCTTTCATCTAGCAAAAAGGGAACGGGTTGCAGGAGAAACTTTACTGTGGTTTCTCAGTCTGTTTCCTAGTGCCGGTTTGAAGTTCCTGCAGTTTTCACTGTAAACCCGAGTTGGAGCTTGTACCTCCCCATATATATGTATGGAGTGGAGTTTGCAACTGAATAGAAACTTTGTGTTCCCAACAAGCTATCTGAAGGACGGCTTTCACACACACTTATCTCTCAGAACTGAGCATGTGGAGAGAAGTTCGTTCATCTAGCACATAGGATACGGTTTTCAGGAGAAACTTTTACTCTGGTTTCTCAGTCTGTTTCCTAGTGCTGGTTTGAAGTTCCTGCAGTTTTCACTGTAAAACCGATTTGGAGCTAGTACCTCCCCATATATATGTATGGAGTGGAGTTTCAACTGAAAAGATACTTTGTGTTCCCAACAAGCTAGGTGAAGGACGGCTTTCACACACACTTATCTCTCAGAACTGAGCATGTGGAGAGAATTTCGTTCATCTAGCACATAGGATACGGTTTGCAGGAGAAACTTTTACTCTGGTTTCTCAGTCTGTTTCCTAGTGCTGGTTTGAAGTTCCTGCAGTTTTCACTGTAAAACCGATTTGGAGCTAGTACCTCCCCATATATATGTATGGAGTGGGTTTTGCAACTGAAAAGAAACTTTGTGTTCCCAACAAGCTTGGTGAAGGACGGCTTTCACACACACTTATCTCTCAGAACTGAGCATGTGGAGAGAAGTTCGTTCATCTAGCACATAGGAAACGGTTTGCAGGAGAAATTTTACTCTGGTTTCTCAGTCTGTTTCCTAGTGCTGGTTTGAAGTTCCTGCAGTTTTCACTGTAAAACCGAGTTGGAGCTAGTACCTCCCCATATATATGTATGGAGTGGAGTTTGCAACTGAAAAGAAACTTTATGTTCCCAACAAGCTTAGTGAAGGACGGCTTTCACAAACACTTATCTCTCAGAACTGAGCATGTGGAGAGACGTTCGTTCATCTAGCACAAATGAAACGGGTTGCAGGAGGAACTTTACTGTGGTTTCTCAGTCTGTTTCCTAGTGCCGGTTTGAAGTTCCTGCAGTTTTCACTGTAAAACCGAGTTGGAGCTAGTACCACCCCATATATATGTATGTAGTGGAGTTTGCAACTGAAAAGAAACTTTGTGTTCCCAACAAGCTAGGTGAAGTACGGCTTTCACACACACATATCTCTCAGAACTGAGCATGTGGAGAGACGTTCTTTCATCTAGCACAAAGGGAACGGGTTGCATTAGAAACTTTTACAGTGGTTTCTCAGTCTGTTTCCTAGTGCCGGTTTGAAATTCTTGCATTTTTCACTGTAAAACCGAGTTGGAGCTAGTACGTCCCCATATATATGTATGGAGTGGAGTTTGAAACTGAAAAGAAACTTTGTGTTCCCAACAAGCTAGGTGAAGGACTGCTTTCACAAACAATTATCTCACAGAACATAGCATGTGGAGAGACGTTCGTTCATCTAGCACAAAGGGAACGGGTTGCAGGAGAAACTTTACTGTGGTTTCTCAGTCTGTTTCCTAGTGCCGGTATGAAGTTCCTGCAGTTTTCACTGTAAAACCGAGTTGGAGCTAGTACCTCCCCATATATATGTATGGAGTGGAGTTTGCAACTGAAAAGATACTTTGTGTTCCCAACAAGCTAGGTGAAGGAGAGGCTTTCACACACACTTATCTCTCAGAACTGAGCATGTGGAGAGACATTCGCTCATCTAGCACAAAGTGAACGTGTTGCAGGAGAAACTTTTACTTTGGTTTCTCAGTCTGATTCCTAGTGCCGGTTTGAATTTCCTGCATTTTTCACTGTAAAACCGAGTTGGAGCTAGTACCTACCCATATATAAGTATGGAGTGGAGTTTGCAACTGAAAAGAAACTCTGTGTTCCCAACAAGCTATGTGAAGGAAGGCTTTCACACACACATATCTCTCAGAACTGAGCAGGTGGAGAGACGTTCGTTCATCTAGCACAAAAGGAACGGGATGCAGGAGAAACTTTTACTGTGGTTTCTCAGTCTGTTTGCTAGTGACGGTTTGAAGTTCCTGCAATTTTCACTGTAAATCCGAATTGGAGCTAGTACCTCCCCATATATATGTATGGAGTGGAGTTTGCAACTGAAAAGAAACTTTGTGTTCCCAACAAGCTAGGTGAAGGACGGCTTTCACACACACTTATCTCTCAGATCTGAGTATGTGGAGAGACGTTCGTTCATCTAGCACATAGGAAACGGGTTGCAGTAGAAAGTTTTACTCTGGTTTCTCAGTCTGTTTCCTAGTGCCGGTTTGAAGTTCCTGCAGTTTTCACTGTAAAACCGAGTTGGAGCTTGTAACTCCCCATAGATATGTATGGAGTGAAGTTTGCAACTGAAAAGAACCTTTGTGTTCCCAACAAGCTATGTGAAGGACGGCTTTCACACACAATTATCTCTCAGAAATGAGCTTGTGGAGAGACGTTCTTTCATCTAGCACAAAGGGAACGGGTTGCATTAGAAATTTTTACTGTGGTTTCTCGGTCTGTTTCCTAGTGCCGGTTTGAAGTTCTTGCAGTTTCACTGTAAAACCGAGTTGGAGCTAGTACCTCCCCATATATATGTATGGAGTGGAGTTTGCAACTGAAAAGAAACTTTGTGTTCCCAACAAGCTAGGTGAAGGACGGCTTTCACACACACTTATCTCTCAGAACTGAGCATGTGGAGAGAAGTTCGTTCATCTAGCACATAGGAAACGGTTTGCAGGAGAAATTTTACTCTGGTTTCTCAGTCTGTTTCCTAGTGCCGGTTTGAAGTTCCTGCAGTTTTCACTGTAAACCCGAGTTGGAGCTAGTACCTCCCCATATATATGTATGGAGTGGAGTTTGCAACTGAAAAGAACTTTGTGTTCCCAACAAGCTAGGTGAAGGACGGCTTTCACACACACTTATCTCTCACAATTGAGCATGTGGAGAGACGTTCGTTCATCTAGCACAAATGGAACGGGTTGCAGGAGAAACTTTTACTGTGGTTTCTCAGTCTGTTTCCTAGTGCCGGTATGAAGTTCCTGCAGTTTTCACTGTAAAACCGAGTTGGAGCTAGTACCTCCCCATATATATGTATGGAGTGGAGTTTGCACCTGAAAACAAACTCTGTGACCCCAAAAAGCTAGGTGAAGGAAGGCTTTCACACACACTTATCTCTCAGAACTGAGCATGTGGAGAGACGTTCGTTCATCTAGCACAAAGGGAACGGGTTGCAGGAGAAATTGTTACTCTGGTTTCTCAGTCTGTTTCCTAGTGCCGGTTTGAAGTTCCTGCAGTTTTCACTCTAAAACCGAGTTGGAGTTAGTAACTCCCCATATATATTTATGGAGTGGAGTTTGCAACTGAAAAGAATCTTTGTGTTCCCAACAAGCTAGTTGAAGGACGGCTTTCACACACACTTATCTCTCAGAACTGAGCATGTGGAGAGACGTTCGTTCATCTAGCACATAGGAAACGGGTTGTAGGAGAAACTTTTACTCTGGTATCTCAGTCTGTTTCCTAGTGCTGGTTTGAAGTTCCTGCAGTTTTCACTGTAAAACCGAGTTTGAGCTAGTACCTCCCCATATATATGTATGGAGTGGAGTTTGAAACTGAAAAGAAACTTTGTGTTCCCAACAAGCTAGGTGAAGGACGGCTTTCACACACACTTATCTCTCAGAACTGAGCATGTGGAGAGACGTTCGTTCATCTAGCACAAAGGGAACGGGTTGCAGGAGAAACTTTTAGTCTGGTTTCTCAGTCTGTTTCCTAGTGCCGGTTTGAAGTTCCTGCATTTTTCACTGTAAAACCGAGTTGGAGCTAGTACCTCCCCATATATATGTATGGAGTGGAGTTTGCAACTGAAAAGGATTTTTGTGTTCCCAACAAGCTAGGTGAAGGACGGCTTTCACTCACACTTATCCCTCAGAACTTAGCATGTGGAGAGATGTTCGTTCAACTAGCACAAAGGGAACGGGTTGCAGGAGAAACTGTTACTGTGGTTTCTCAGTCTCTTTCCTAGTGCCGGTTTGAAGTTCCTGCAGTTTTCACTGTAAAACCGAGTTGGAGCTTGTACCTCCCCATATATATGTATGGAGTGGAGTTTGCAACTGAAAAGAAACTTTGTGTTCCCAACAAGCTATGTGAAGGACGGCATTCACACACACATATCTCTCAGGACTGAGCATGTGGAGAGACGTTCTTTCATCTAGCACAAAGGGAACGGGTTGCATTAGAAATTTTACTGTGGTTTCTCGGTCTGTTTCCTAGTGCCGGTTTGAAGTTCTTGCAGTTTTCACTGTAAAACCGAGTTGGAGCTAGTACCTCCCCATATATATGTATGGAGTGGAGTTTGCAACTGAAAAGAAACTTTGTGTTCCCAACAAGCTAGGTGAAGGACGGCTTTGGCACACACTTATCTCTCAGAACTGATCATGTGGAGAGACGTTCGTTCATCTAGCAAAAAGGGAACGGGTTGCAGGAGAAACTTTACTGTGGTTTCTCAGTCTGTTTCCAAGTGCCGGTTTGAAGTTCCTGCAATTTTCACTGTAAACACGAGTTGGAGCTAGTAACTCCCCATATATATGTATGGAGTGGAGTTTGCAACTGAAAAGAAACTTTGTGTTCCCAACAAGCTAGGTGAAAGACGGCTTTCACACACACTTATCTCTCAGAACTGAGCATGTGGAGAGACGTTCGTTCATCTAGCACAAAGGGAACGGGTTGCATTAGAAAGTTTTACTGTGGTTTCTCGGTCTGTTTCCTAGTGCCGGTTTGAAGTTCTTGCAATTTTCACTGTAAAACCGATTTGGAGATAGTACCTCCCCATATATATTTATGGAATGGAGATTGCAACTGAAAAGAAACTTTGTGTTCCCAACAAGCTAGGTGAAAGTCGGCTTTCACACACACTTATCTCTCAGAACTGAGCATGTGGAGAGACGTTCTTTCATCTAGCACATAGGAAACGGGTTGCAGGAGAAACTTTTACTCTGGATTCTCAGTCTGTTTCCTAGTGCTTGTTCGATGTTCCTGCAGTTTTCACTGTAAAACCGAGTTGGAGCTAGTACCTCCCCATATATATGTATGGAGTGGAGTTTGCAACTGAAAAGAAACTTTGTGTTCCCAACAAGCTAGTTGAAGGACGGCTTTCACACACACTTATCTCTCAGAACTGAGCATGTGGAGAGACGTTCGTTCATCTAGCACAAAGGGAACGGGTTGCAGGAGAAACTTTTACTCTGGTTTCGCAGTCTGTTTCCTAGTGCCGGTTTGAAGTTCCTGCAGTTTTCACTGTAAACCCGAGTTGGAGCTAGTACCTCCCCATATATATGTATGGAGTGGAGTTTGCAACTGAAAAGAAACTTTGTGTTCCCAACAAGCTAGGTGAAGGACGGCTTTCACACACACTTATCTCTCAGAACTGAGCATGTGGAGAGACGTTGTTTCATCTAGCACAAAGGGAACGGGTTGCATTAGAAACTTTTACTGTGGATTCTCTGTTTCCTAGTGCCGGTTTGAAGTTCTTGCATTTTTCACTGTAAAACCGAGTTGGAGCTTGTACCTCCCCATATATATGTATGGAGTGGAGTTTGCAAATGAAAAGAAACTTTGTGTTCCCAACAAGCTAGGTGAAGGACGGCTTTCACACACACTTATCTCTCAGAACTGAGCATGTGGAGAGACGTTGTTTCATCTAGCACAAAGGGAACGGGTTGCATTAGAAACTTTTACTGTGGATTATCTGTTTCCTAGTGCCGGTTTGAAGTTCTTGCATTTTTCACTGTAAAACCGAGTTGGAGCTTGTACCTCCCCATATATATGTATGGAGTGGAGTTTGCAACTGAAAAGAAACTTTGTGTTCCCAACAAGCTAGGTGAAGGACGGCTTTCACACACACTTATCTCTCAGAACTGAGCATGTGGAGAGACGTTCGTTCATTTAGCACAAAGGGATCGGGTTGCAGGAGAAACTTTTACTCTGGTTTCTCAGTCTGTTTCCTAGTGCTGGTTTGAAGTTCCTGCAGTTTTCACTGTAAAACCGAGTTGGAGCTAGTACCTCCCCATATATATGTATGGAGTGGAGTTTGCAACTTAAAAGGATCTTTGTGTTCCCAACAAGCTAGGTGAAGGACGGCTTTCACACACACTTATCTCTCCGAACTGAGCATGTGGAGAGACGTTCTTTCATCTAGCACATAGGAAACGGGTTGCAGGAGAAACTTTTACTCTGGATTCTCAGTCTGTTTCCTAGTGCTAGTTCGAAGTTCCTGCAGTTTTCACTGTAAAACCGAGTTGGAGCTAGTACCTCCCCATATATATGTATGGAGTGGAGTTTGCAACTGAAAAGAAACTTTGTGTTCCCAACAAGCTAGGTGAAGGACGGCTTTCACACACACATATCTCTCAGAACTGAGCATGTGGAGAGACGTTCGTTCATCTAGCACAAAGGGAACGGGTTGCAGGAGAAACTTTTACTCTGGTTTCTCAGTCTGTTTCCTAGTGCCGGTTTGAAGTTCCTGCAGTTTTCACTGTAAAACCGAGTTGGAGCTAGTACCTCCCCATATATATGTATGGAGTGGAGTTTGCAACTTAAAAGGATCTTTGTGTTCCCAGCAAGCTAGTTGAAGGACGGCTTTCACACACACTTATCTCTCAGAACTGAGCATGTGGAGAGACGTTCTTTCAACTAGCACAAAGGGAACGGGTTGCATTAGAAACATTTACTGTGGTTTCTCGGTCTGTTTCCTAGTGCCGGTTTGAAGTTCCTGCAGTTTTCACTGTAAACCCGAGTTGGAGCTTGTACCTCCCCATATATATGTATGGTGTGGAGTTTGCAATTGAAAAGAAACTTTGTGTTCCCAACAAGCTAGGTGAAGAACGGCTTTCACACACACTTATCTCTCAGAACTGAGCATGTGGAGAGACGTTCGTTCATTTAGCACAAAGGATCGGGTTGCAGGAGAAACTTTTACTCTGGTTTCTCAGTCTGTTTCCTAGTGCTGGTTTGAAGTTCCTGCAGTTTTCACTGTAAAACCGAGTTGGAGCTAGTACCTCCCCATATATATGTATGGAGTGGAGTTTGCAACTTAAAAGGATCTTTGTGTTCCCAGCAAGCTAGGTGAAGGACGGCTTTCACACACACTTATCTCTCAGAACTGAGCATGTGGAGAGACGTTCTTTCAACTAGCACAAAGGGAACGGGTTGCATTAGAAACATTTACTGTGGTTTCTCGGTCTGTTTCCTAGTGCCGGTTTGAAGTTCCTTCAGTTTTCACTGTAAACCCGAGTTGGAGCTTGTACCTCTCCATATATATGTATGGAGTGGAGTTTGCAACTGAAAAGAAACTTTGTGTTCCCAACAAGCTTGGTGAAGGACGGCTTTCACACACACTTATCTCTCAGAACTGAGCATGTGGAGAGACGTTCTTTCATCTAGCACATAGGAAACGGGTTGCAGGAGAAACTTTTACTCTGGATTCTCAGTCTGTTTCCTAGTGCCGGTTTGAAGTTCTTGCAATTTTCACTGTAAACCGAGTTGGAGCTAGTACCTCCCCATATATATGTATGGAGTGGAGTTAGCAACTGAAAAGAAACTTTGTGTTCCCAACAAGCTAGGAGAAGGACGGCTTTCACACACACTTATCTCTCAGAACTGAGCATGTTGAGAGACGTTCGTTCATGTAGCACAAAGTGATCGGGTTGCAGGAGATACTTTTACTGTGGTTTCTCGGTCTGTTTCCTAGTGCCGGTTTGAAGTTCCTGCAGTTTTCACTGTAAACCCGAGTTGGAGCTTGTACCTCCCCATATATATGTATGGAGTGGAGTTTGCAACTGAAAATAAACTTTGTGTTCCCAAGAAGCTAGGTGAATGACGGCTTTCACACACAGTTATCTCTCAGAACTGAGCATGTGGAGAGACGTTCGTTCATCTAGCACAAAGGGAACGGGTTGCAGGAGAAACTTTTACTGTGGTTTCTCAGTCTATTTCCTAGTGCTGGTTTGAAGTTCCTGCTGTTTTCACTGTAAACGCGAGTTGGAGCTTGTACCTCCCCATATATATGTATGGAGTGGAATTTGCAACTGAAAAGAAACTTTGTGTTCCCAACAAGCTAGGTGAAGAACGGCTTTCACACACACTTATCTCTCAGAACTGAGCATGTGTAGAGACGTTCGTTCATTTAGCACAAAGGATCGGGTTGCAGGAGAAACTTTTACTCTGGTTTCTCAGTCTGTTTCCTAGTGCTGGTTTGAAGTTCCTGCAGTTTTCACTTTAAAACCGAGTTGGAGCTAGTACCTCCCCATATATATGTATGGAGTGGAGTTTGCAACTTAAAAGGATCTTTGTGTTCCCAGCAAGCTAGGTGAAGGACGGCTTTCACACACACTTATCTCTCAGAACTGAGCATGTGGAGAGACTTTCTTTCAACTAGCACAAAGGGAACGGGTTGCATTAGAAACATTTACTGTGGTTTCTCGGTCTGTTTCCTAGTGCCGGTTTGAAGTTCCTGCAGTTTTCACTGTAAACCCGAGTTGGAGCTTGTACCTCCCCATATATATGTATGGAGTGGAGTTTGCAACTGAAAAGAAACTTTGTGTTCCCAACAAGCTTGGTGAAGGACGGCTTTCACACACACTTATCTCTCAGAACTGAGCATGTGGAGAGACGTTCTTTCATCTAGCACATAGGAAACGGGTTGCAGGAGAAACTTTTACTCTGGATTCTCAGTCTGTTTCCTAGTGCCGGTTTGAAGTTCTTGCAATTTTCACTGTAAACCGAGTTGGAGCTAGTACCTCCCCATATATATGTATGGAGTGGAGTTAGCAACTGAAAAGAAACTTTGTGTTCCCAACAAGCTAGGAGAAGGACGGCTTTCACACACACTTATCTCTCAGAACTGAGCATGTTGAGAGACGTTCGTTCATGTAGCACAAAGTGATCGGGTTGCAGGAGAAACTTTTACTGTGGTTTCTCGGTCTGTTTCCTAGTGCCGGTTTGAAGTTCCTGCAGTTTTCACTGTAAACCCGAGTTGGAGCTTGTACCTCCCCATATATATGTATGGAGTGGAGTTTGCAACTGAAAAGAAACTTTGTGTTCCCAACAAGCTAGGTGAATGACGGCTTTCACACACAGTTATCTCTCAGAACTGAGCATGTGGAGAGACGTTCGTTCATCTAGCACAAAGGGATCGGGTTGCAGGAGAAACTTTTACTGTGGTTTCTCAGTCTATTTCCTAGTGCTGGTTTGAAGTTCCTGCTGTTTTCACTGTAAACGCGAGTTGGAGCTTGTACCTCCCCATATATATGTATGGAGTGGAATTTGCAACTGAAAAGAAACTTTGTGTTCCCAACAAGCTAGGTGCAGGACGGCTTTCACACACACTTATCTCTCAGAATTGAGCATGTGGAGAGACGTTCGTTCATCTAGCACAATGGGATCGGGTTGCAGGAGAAACTTTTACTGTGGTTTCTCAGTCTGTTTCCTAGTGCCGGTTTGAAGTTCCTGCAGTTTTCACTGTAAATCCGAGTTGGAGCTAGTACCTCCCTATATGTATGTATGGAGTGGAGTTTGCAACTGAAAAGAATCTCTGTGTTCCCAACAAGCTAGGTGCAGTACGGCTTTCACACACACTTATCTCTCAGAACTGAGCATGTGGAGAGACGTTCGTTCATCTAGCACAATGGGATCGGTTTGCAGGAGAAACTTTTACTGTGGTTTCTCAGTCTGTTTCCTAGTGCCGGTTTGAAGTTCCTGCAGTATTCACTGTAAACCCGAGTTGGAGCTAGTACCTCCCCATATATATGTATGGAGTGGAGTTTGCAACTGAAAAGAAACTTTGTGTTCCCAACAAGCTAGGTGAATAAAGGCTTTCACACACAATTATATCTCAGAACTGAGCATGTGGAGAGACGTTCGTTCATCTAGCACAATGGGAACGGATTGCAGGTGAAACTTTTACTCTGGTTTCTCAGTCTGTTTCCTAGTGCCGGTTTGAAGTTCCTGCAGTTTTCACTGTAAAACCGAGTTGGAGCTTTTACCTTCCCATATATATGTATGGAGTGGAGTTTGCAACTGAAAAGAAACTTTGTGTTCCCAACAAGCTAGGTGCAGGACGGCTTTCACACACACTTATCTCTCAGAACTGAGCATGTGGAGAGACGTTCTTTCATCTAGCACGAAGGATCGGGTTGCAGGAGAAACTTTTACTGTGGTATCTCAGTCTGTTTCCTAGTGCCGGCTTGAAGTTCCTGCAGTTTTCACTGTAAACCCGAGTTGGAGCTAGTACCTCCCCATATATATGTATGGAGTGGAGTTTGCCAGTGAAAAGAAACTTTGTGTTCCCAACAAGCTAGGTGCAGGACGGCTTTCACACACACTTATCTCTCAGAACTGAGCATGTGGAGAGACGTTCTTTCATCTAGCACGAAGGATCGGGTTGCAGGAGAAACTTTTACTGTGGTTTCTCAGTCTGTTTCCTAGTGCCGGTTTGAAGTTCCTGCAGTTTTCACTGTAAACCCGAGTTGGAGCTAGTACCTCCCCATATATATGTATGGAGTGGAGTTTGCAACTGAAAAGAAACTTTGTGTTCCCAACAAGCTAGGTGAAGGACGGCTTTCACACACACTTATCTCTCAGAACTGAGCATGTGGAGAGACGTTCGTTCATCTAGCACAAAGGGAACGGGTTGCAGGTGAAACTTTTACTCTGGTTTCTCAGTCTGTTTCCTAGTGCCGGTTTGAAGTTCCTGCAGTTTTCACTTTAAAACCGAGTTGGAGCTAGTACCTCCCCTTATATATGTATGGAGTGGAGTTTGCAACTGAAAAGAAACTTTGTGTTCCCAACAAGCTAGGTGAAGGACGGCTTTCACACACACTTATCTCTCAGAACTGAGCATGTGGAGAGACGTTCGTTCATCTAGCACAAAGGGAACGGGTTGCAGGAGAAACTTTTACTGTGGTTTCTCAGTCTGTTTCCTAATGCCGGTTTGAAGTTCCTGCAGTTTTCACTGTAAAACCGAGTTGGAGCTAGTACCTCCCCATATATATGTATGGAGTGGAGTTTGCAACTGAAAAGAAATTTTGTGTTCCCAACAAGCTAGGTGAAGGACGGCTTTCACACACACTTATCTCTCAGAAATGAGCATGTGGAGAGACGTTCTTTCATCTAGCACAAAGGGAACGGGTTGCATTAGAAAATTTTACTGTGGTTTCTCGGTCTGTTTCCTAGTGCCGGTTTGAAGTTCTTGCAGTTTTCACTGTAAAACCGAGTTGGAGCTAGTACCTCCCCATATATATGTATGGAGTGGAGTTTGCAACTGAAAAGAATCTTTGTGTTCCCAACAAGCTAGGTTCAGGACGGCTTTCACACACACTTATCTCTCAGAACTGAGCATGTGGAGAGACGTTCGTTCATCTAGCACAATGGGATCGGTTTGCAGGAGAAACTTTTACTGTGGTTTCTCAGTCTGTTTCCTAGTGCCGGTTTGAAGTTCCTGCAGTTTTCACTGTAAAACAGAGTTGGAGCTTGTACCTCCCCATATATATGTATGGAGTGGAGTTTGCAACTGAAAAGAAACTTTGTGTTCCCAACAAGCTAGGTGAAGGACGGCTTTCACACACACTTATCTCTCAGAACTGAGCATGTGGAGACACGTTCGTTCATCTAGCACAAAGGGATCGGTTTGCAGGAGAAACTTTTACTGTGGTTTCTCAGTCTGTTTCCTAGTGCCGGTTTGAAGTTCCTGCAGTTTTCACTGTAAACCCGAGTTGGAGCTAGTACCTCCCCATATATATGTATGGAGTGGAGTTTGCAACTGAAAAGAAACTTTGTGTTCCCAACAAGCTAGGTGAAGGACGGCTTTCACACACACTTATCTCTCAGAAATGAGCATGTGGAGAGACGTTCATTCATCTAGCACAATGGGATCGGTTTGCAGGAGAAACTTTTACTGTGGTTTCTCAGTCTGTTTCCTAGTGCCGGTTTGAAGTTCCTGCAGTTTTCACTGTAAAACAGAGTTGGAGCTTGTACCTCCCCATATATATGTATGGAGTGGAGTTTGCAACTGAAAAGAAACTTTGTGTTCCCAACAAGCTAGGTGAAGGACGGCTTTCACACACACTTATCTCTCAGAACTGAGCATGTGGAGACACGTTCGTTCATCTAGCACAAAGGGATCGGTTTGCAGGAGAAACTTTTACTGTGGTTTCTCAGTCTGTTTCCTAGTGCCGGTTTGAAGTTCCTGCAGTTTTCACTGTAAACCCGAGTTGGAGCTAGTACCTCCCCATATATATGTATGGAGTGGAGTTTGCAACTGAAAAGAAACTTTGTGTTCCCAACAAGCTAGGTGAAGGACGGCTTTCACACACAGTTATCTCTCAGAACTGAGCATGTGGAGAGACGTTCATTCATCTACCACAATGGGAACGGGTTGCAGGTGAAACTTTTACTCTAGTTTCTCAGTCTGTTTCCTAGTGCCGGTATGAAGTTCCTGCAGTTTTCACTGTAAAACAGAGTTGGAGCTTGTACCTCCCCATATATATGTATGGAGTGGAGTTTGCAACTGAAAAGAAACTTTGTGTTCCCAACAAGCTAGGTGAAGGACGGCTTTCACACACACTTATCTCTCAGAACTGAGCATGTGGAGACACGTTCGTTCATCTAGCACAAAGGGATCGGTATGCAGGAGAAACTTTTACTGTGGTTTCTCAGTCTGTTTCCTAGTGCCGGTTTGAAGTTCCTGCAGTTTTCACTGTAAACCCGAGTTGGAGCTAGTACCTCCCCATATAAATGTATGGAGTGGAGTTTGCAACTGAAAAGAAACTTTGTGTTCCCAACAAGGTAGGTGCAGGACGGCTTTCACACACACTTATCTCTCAGAACTGAGCATGTGGAGAGACGTTATTTCATCTAGCACGAAGAATCGGGTTGCAGGAGAAACTTTTACTGTGGTTTCTCAGTCTGTTTCCTAGTGCCGGTTTGAAGTTCCTGCAGTTTTCACTGTAAACCCGAGTTGGAGATAGTACCTCCCCATATATATGTATGGAGTGGAATTTGCAACTGAAAAGAAACTTTGTGTTCCCAACAAGCTAGGTGAAGGACGGCTTTCAAACAAACTTATCTCTCAGAACTGAGCATGTGGAGAGACGTTCGTTCATCTAGCACAAAACGGAACGGGTTGCAGGTGAAACTTTTACTCTGGTTTCTCAGTCTGTTTCCTAGTGCCGGTTTGAAGTTCCTGCAGTTTTCACTGTAAAACTGATTTGGAGCTAGTACCTCCCCATATATATGTATGGAGTGGAGTTTGCAACTGAAAAGAAACTTTGTGTTCCCAACAAGCTAGGTGAAGGACGGCTTTCACACACACTTATCTCTCAGAACTGAGCATGTGGAGAGACGTTCGTTCATCTAGCACAAAGTGAACGGGTTGCAGGAGAAACTTTTATTCTGGTTTCTCAGTCTGCTTCCTAGTGCCGGTTTGAAGTTCCTGCAGTTTTCACTGTAAAACCGAGTTGGAGCTAGTACCTCCCCATATATATGTATGGAGTGGAGTTTACAACTGAAAAGAAACTTTGTGTTCCCAACAAGCTAGGTGAAGGATGGCTTTCACACACACTTATCTCTCAGAACTGAGCATGTGGAGAGACGTTGTTTCATCTAGCACAATGGGAACGGGTTGCAGGTGAAACTTTTACTCTGGTTTCTCAGTCTGTTTCCTAGTGCCGGTTTGAAGTTCCTGCAGTTTTCACTGTAAAACCGAGTTGGAGCTTTTACCTTCCCATATATATGTATGGAGTGGAGTTTGCAACTGAAAAGAAACTTTGTGTTCCCAACAAGCTAGGTGCAGGACGGCTTTCACACACACTTATCTCTCAGAACTGAGCATGTGGAGAGACGTTCTTTCATCTAGCACGAAGGATCGGGTTGCAGGAGAAACTTTTACTGTGGTATCTCAGTCTGTTTCCTAGTGCCGGATTGAAGTTCCTGCAGTTTTCACTGTAAACCCGAGTTGGAGCTAGTACCTCCCCATATATATGTATGGAGTGGAGTTTGCCAGTGAAAAGAAACTTTGTGTTCCCAACAAGCTAGGTGAAGGACGGCTTTCACACACACTTATCTCTCAGAACTGAGCATGTGGAGAGACGTTCGTTCATCTAGCACAAAGGGAACGGGTTGCAGGAGAAACTTTTACTCTGGTTTCTCAGTCTGTTTCCTAGTGCCGGTTTGAAGTTCCTGCAGTTTTCACTGTAAAACCGAGTTGGAGCTAGTATCTCCCCATATATATGTATGGAGTGGAGTTTGCAACTGAAAAGAAACTTTGTGTTCCCAACAAGCTACGTGAAGGACGGCTTTCACACACATTTATCTCTCAGAACTGAGCATGTGGAGAGACGTTCTTTCATCTAGCACGAAGGATCGGGTTGCAGGAGAAACTTTTACTGTGGTTTCTCAGTCTGTTTCCTAGTGCCGGTTTGAAGTTCCTGCAGTTTTCACTGTAAACCCGAGTTGGAGCTAGTACCTCCCCATATATATGTATGGAGTGGAGTTTGCAACTGAAAAGAAACTTTGTGTTCCCAACAAGCTAGGTGAAGGACGGCTTTCACACACACTTATCTCTCACAACTGAGCATGTGGAGAGACTTTCGTTCATCTAGCACAATGGGAACGTGTTGCAGGTGAAACTTTTACTCTGGTTTCTCAGTCTGTTTCCTAGTGCCGGTTTGAAGTTCCTGCAGTTTTCACTGTAAAACAGAGTTGGAGCTTGTACCTCCCCATATATATGTATGGAGTGGAGTTTGCAACAGAAAAGAAACTTTGTGTTCCCAACAAGCTAGGTGAAGGACGGCTTTCACACACACTTATCTCTCAGAACTGAGCATGTGGAGACACGTTCGTTCATCTAGCACAAAGGGATCGGTTTGCAGGAGAAACTTTTACTGTGGTTTCTCAGTCTGTTTCCTAGTGCCGGTTTGAAGTTCCTGCAGTTTTCACTGTAAACCCGAGTTGGAGCTAGTACCTCCCCATATATATGTATGGAGTGGAGTTTGCAACTGAAAAGAAACTTTGTGTTCCCAACAAGCTAGGTGAAGGACGGCTTTCACACACACTTATCTCTCAGAACTGAGCATGTGGAGAGACTTTCGTTCATCTAGCACAAAGGGAACGTGTTGCATTAGAAAATTTTACTGTGGTTTCTCGGTCTGTTTCCTAGTGCCGGTTTGAAGTTCTTGCAGTTTTCACTGTAAAACAGAGTTGGAGCTAGTACCTCCTCATATATATGTATGGAGTGGAGTTTGCAACTGAAAAGAATCTTTGTGTTCCCAACAAGCTAGGTGCAGGACGGCTTTCACACACACATATCTCTCAGAACTGAGCATGTGGAGAGACGTTCGTTCATCTAGCACAATGGGATCGGGTTGCAGGAGAAACTTTTACTGTGGTTTCTCAGTCTGTTTCCTAGTGCCGGTTTGAAGTTCCTGCAGTTTTCACTGTAAACCCGAGTTGGAGCTAGTACCTCCCCATATATATGTATGGAGTGGAGTTTGCAACTGAAAAGAAACTTTGTGTTCCCAACAAGCTAGGTGAAGGACGGCTTTCACACACAGTTATCTCTCAGAACTGAGCATGTGGAGAGACGTTCATTCATCTAGCACAATGTGAACGGGTTGCAGGTGAAACTTTTACTCTAGTTTCTCAGTCTGTTTCCTAGTGCCGGTATGAAGTTCCTGCAGTTTTCACTGTAAAACAGAGTTGGAGCTTGTACCTCCCCATATATATGTATGGAGTGGAGTTTGCAACTGAAAAGAAACTTTGTGTTCCCAACAAGCTAGGTGAAGGACGGCTTTCACACACACTTATCTCTCAGAACTGAGCATGTGGAGAGACGTTCGTTCATCTAGCACAATGGGAACGGGTTGCAGGTGAAACTTTTACTCTGGTTTCTCAGACTGTTTCCTAGTGCCGGTTTGAATTTCCTGCAGTTTTCACTGTAAAACACAGTTGGAGCTTGTACCTCCCCATATATATGTATGGAGTGGAGTTTGCAACTGAAAAGAAACTTTGTGTTCCCAACAAGCTAGGTGAAGGACGGCTTTCACACACACTTATCTCTCAGAACTGAGCATGTGGAGACACTTTCGTTCATCTAGCATAAAGGGATCGGTTTGCAGGAGAAACTTTTACTGTGGATTCTCAGTCTGTTTCCTAGTGCCGGTTTGAAGTTCCTGCAGTTTTCACTGTAAACCCGAGTTGGAGCTAGTACCTCCCCATATATATGTATGGAGTGGAGTTTGCAACTGAAAAGAAACTTTGTGTTCCCAACAAGCTAGGTGAAGGACGGCTTTCACACACACTTATCTCTCAGAACTGAGCATGTGGAGAGACGTTCGTTCATCTAGCACAAAGGGAACGGGTTGCAGGAGAAACTTTTACTCTGGTTTCTCAGTCTGTTTCCTAGTGCCGGTTTGAAGTTCCTGGAGTTTTCACTGTAAAACCGAGTTGGAGCTAGTACCTCCCCATATATATTTATGGAGTGGATTTTGCAACTGAAAAGAAACTTTGTGTTCCCAACAAGCTAGGTGAAGGACGGCTTTCACACACATTTATCTCTCAGAACTGAGCATGTGGAGAGACGTTCTTTCATCAAGCACAAAGGGAACGGGTTGCAGGAGAAACTTTTACTGTGGTTTCTCGGTCTCTTTCCTAGTGCCGTTTTGAAGTTCCTGCAGTTTTCACTGTAAACCCGAGTTGGAGCTAGTACCTCCACATATATATGTATGGAGTGGAGTTTGCAACTGAAAAGAAACTTTGTGTTCCCAACAAGCTAGGTGCAGGACGGCTTTCACACACACTTATCTCTCAGAACTGAGCATGTGGAGAGACGTTATTTCATCTAGCACGAAGAATCGGGTTGCAGGAGAAACTTTTACTGTGGTTTCTCAGTCTGTTTCCTAGTGCCGGTTTGAAGTTCCTGCAGTTTTCACTGTAAACCCGAGTTGGAGATAGTACCTCCCCATATATATGTATGGAGTGGAGTTTGCAACTGAAAAGAAACTTTGTGTTCCCAACAAGCTAGGTGAAGGGCGGCTTTCAAACAAACTTATCTCTCAGAACTGAGCATGTGGAGAGACGTTCGTTCATCTAGCACAAAACGGAACGGGTTGCAGGTGAAACTTTTACTCTGGTTTCTCAGTCTGTTTCCTAGTGCCGGTTTGAAGTTCCTGCAGTTTTCACTGTAAAACCGAGTTGGAGCTAGTACCTCCCCATATATATGTATGGAGTGGAGTTTGCAACTGAAAAGAAACTTTGTGTTCCCAACAAGCTAGGTGAAGGACGGCTTTCACACACACTTATCTCTCAGAACTGAGCATGTGGAGAGACGTTCGTTCATCTAGCACAAAGTGAACGGGTTGCAGGAGAAACTTTTATTCTGGTTTCTCAGTCTGCTTCCTAGTGCCGGTTTGAAGTTCCTGCAGTTTTCACTGTAAAACCGAGTTGGAGCTAGTACCTCCCCATATATATGTATGGAGTGGAGTTTGCAACTGAAAAGAAACTTTGTGTTCCCAACAAGCTAGGTGAAGGATGGCTTTCACACACACTTATCTCTCAGAACTGAGCATGTGGAGAGACGTTGTTTCATCTAGCACAAAGGGAACGGGTTGCATTAGAAACTTTTACTGTGGATTCTCGGTCTGTTTCCTAGTGCCGGTTTGAAGTTCTTGCAGTTTTCACTGTAAAACCGAGTTGGAGCTAGTACCTCCCCCTATATATATATGGAGTGGAGTTAGCAACTGAAAAGAAACTTTGTGTTCCCAACAAGCTAATTGAAGGACGGCTTTCACACACACTTATCTCTCAGAACTCAGCATGTGGAGAGACGTTCGTTCATCTAGCACAAAGGGAACGGGTTGCAGGAGAAACTTAACTGTGGTTTCTCAGTCTGTTTCCTAGTGCCGGTTTGAAGTTCCTGCAGTTTTCACTGTAAAACCGAGTTGGAGCTAGTACCTCCCCATATATATGTATGGAGTGGAGTTTGCAACTGAAAAGAAACTTTGTGTTCCCAACAAGCTAGGTGAAGGACGGCTTTCACACACACTTATCTCTCAGAACTGAGCATGAGGAGAGACGTTCGTTCATCTAGCACAAAGGAAACGGGTTGCAGGAGAAACTTTTACTCTGGTTTCTCAGTCTGTTTCCTAGTGCCGGTTTGAAGTTCCTGCAGTTTTCACTGTAAAACCGAGTTGGAGCTAGTACCTCCCCATATATATGTATGGAGTGGAGTTTGCAACTGAAAAGAAACTTTGTGTTCCCAACAAACTAGGTGAAGGACGGCTTTCACACACACTTATCTCTCAGAACTGAGCATGTGGAGAGACGTTCGTTCATCTAGCACAAAGGGAACGGGTTGCAGGAGAACTTTTACTCTGGTTTGTCAGTCTGTTTCCTAGTGCCGGTTTGAAGTTCAAGCAGTTTTCACTGTAAAGACGAGTTGGAGCTAGTACCTCCCCATATATATGTATGGAGTGGAGTTTGCCACTGAAAAGAAACTTTGTGTTCAAAACAAGCTAGTTGAAGGACGGCTTTCACACACAATTATCTCTCAGAACTGAGCATGTGGAGAGACGTTCTTTCACCTAGCACAAAGGGAACGGGTTGCATTAGAAACTTTTACTGTGGTTTCTCGGTCTGTTTCCTAGTGCCGGTTTGAAGTTCTTGCAGTTTTCACTGTAAAACCGAGTTGGAGCTAGTACCTCCCCATATATATGTATGGAGTGGAGTTTGCAACTGAAAAGAAACTTTGTGTTCCCAACAAGCTAAGTGAAGGGCGGCTTTCACACACACTTTTCTCTCAGAACTGAGCATGTGGAGAGACGTTCGTTCATCCGGCACAAAGGGAACGGGTTGCAGGGGAAACTTTTACTCTGGTTTCTCAGTCTGTTTCCTAGTGCCGGTTTGAAGTTCCTGCAGTTTTCACTGTAAAACACAGTTGGAGCTAATACCTCCCCATATATATGTATGGATTGGAGTTTGCAACTGAAAAGAAACTTTGTGTTCCCCACAAGCTATGTGAAGGTCGGCTTTCACACACACTTATCTCTCAGAACTGAGCATGTGGAGAGACGTTCGTTCATCTATCTCATAGGGAACGGGTTGCAGGAGAAACTTTTATTCTGGTTTCTCAGTCTGTTTCCTAGTGCCGGTTTGAATTTCCTGCAGTTTTCACTGTAAAACCGAGTTGGAGCTCGTACCACCCCATATATATGTATGGAGTGGAGTTTGCAACTTAAAAGAAACTTTGTGTTCCCAACAAGCTAGTTGAAAGACGGCTTTCACACACACTTATCTCTCAGAACTGAGCATGTTTAGAGACGTTCGTTCATCTAGCACATAGGAAACGGGTTGCAGTAGAAACTTTTACTCTGGTTTCTCAGTCTGTTTACTAGTGCTGGTTTGAAGTTCCTGCAGTTTTCACTGTAAAACCGATTTGGAGCTAGTTCCTCCCCATATATATGTATGGACTGGAGTTTGCAACTGAAAAGAAACTTTGTGTTCCCAACAAGCTAGGTGAAGGACCGCTTTCACACACACTTAACTCTCAGAACTGAGCATGTTGAGAGACGTTCGTTCATCTAGCACAAAGGGAACGGGTTGCAGGAGAAACTTTTACTCTGGTTTCTCAGTCTGTTTCCTAGTGCCGGTTTGAAGTTCCTGCAGTTTTCACTGTAAAACCCAGTTGGAACTAGTACCTCCCCATATATATGTATGGAGTGGAGTTTGCAACTGAAAAGAAACTTTGTGTTCCCAACAAGCTAGGTGAAGGACGGCTTTCACCCACACTTATCTCTCAGAACTGAGCATGAGGAGAGACGTTCTTTCATCTAGCACAAAGGGAACGGGTTGCATTAGAAACTTTTACTGTGGTTTCTCGGTTTGTTTCCTAGTGCCGGTTTGAAGTTCTTGCTGTTTTCACTGTAAAACCGAGTTGGAGCTACTACCTCCCCTTATATATGTATGGAGTGGAGTTTGCAACTGAAAAGAAACTTTGTGTTCCCAACAAGCTAGGTGAAGGACGGCTTTCACACACACTTATCTCTCAGAACTTAGCATGTGGAGAGACGTTCGTTCATCTAGCACAAAGGGAACGGTTTGCAGGAGAAACTTTACTGTGTTTTCTCAGTCTGTTTCCTAGTGCCGGTTTGAAGTTCTTGCCGTTTTAACTGTAAAACCGAGTTGGAGCTAGTACCTCCCCATATATATGTATGGAGTGGAGTTTGCAACTGAAAAGAAACTTTGTGTTCCCAACAAGCATGGTGAAGGAAGGCTTTCACACACACTTATCTCTCAGAACTGAGCATGTGGAGAGACGTTCTTTCATCTAGCACAAAGGGAAAGGGTTGCATTAGAAACTTTTACTGTGGTTTCTCGGTCTGTTTCCTAGTGCCGGTTTGAAGTTCTTGCTGTTTTCACTGTAAAACCGAGTTGGAGCCACAACCTCCCCATATATATGTATGGAGTGGAGTTTGCAACTGAAAAGAAACTTTGTGTTCCCTACAAGCTATGTGAAGGACGGCTTTCACACACACTTTTCTCTCACAACTGAGCATGTGGAGAGACGTTCGTTCATCTAGCACAAAGGGAACGGTTTGAAGGGGAAACTTTACTGTGGTTTCTCAGTCTGTTTCCTAGTGCCGGTTTGAAGTTCCTGCAGTTTTCACTGTAAAACCGAGTTGGAGCTAGTACCTCCCCATATATATGTATGGAGTGGAGTTTGCAACTGAAAAGAAACTTTGTGTTCCCAACAAGCTAGGTGAAGGACGGCTTTCACACACATTTATCTCTCAGAACTGAGCATGTGGAGAGACGTTCTTTCATGAAGCACAAAGGGAACGGGTTGCAGGAGAAACTTTTAGTGTGGTTTCTCGGTCTCTTTCCTAGTGCCGTTTTGAAGTTCCTGCAGTTTTCACTGTAAACCCGAGTTGGAGCTAGTACCTCCACATATATATGTATGGAGTGGAATTTGCAACTGAAAAGAAACTTTGTTTTCCCAACAAGCTAGGTGCAGGACGGCTTTCACACACACTTATCTCTCAGAACTGAGCATGTGGAGAGACGTTATTTCATCTAGCACGAAGAATCGGGTTGCAGGAGAAACTTTTACTGTGATTTCTCAGTCTGTTTCCTAGTGCCGGTTTGAAGTTCCTGCAGTTTTCACTGTAAACCCGAGTTGGAGATAGTACATCCCCATATATATGTATGGAGTGGAGTTTGCAACTGAAAAGAAACTTTGTGTTCCCAACAAGCTAGGTGAAGGACGGCTTTCAAACAAACTTATCTCTCAGAACTGAGCATGTGGAGAGACGTTCGTTCATCTAGCACAAAACGGAACGGGTTGCAGGTGAAACTTTTACTCTGGTTTCTCAGTCTGTTTCCTAGTGCCGGTTTGAAGTTCCTGCAGTTTTCACTGTAAAACCGAGTTGGAGCTAGTACCTCCCCATATATATGTATGGAGTGGAGTTTGCAACTGAAAAGAAACTTTGTGTTCCCAACAAGCTAGGTGAAGGACGGCTTTCACACACACTTATCTCTCAGAACTGAGCATGTGGAGAGACGTTCGTTCATCTAGCACAAAGTGAACGGGTTGCAGGAGAAACTTTTATTCTGGTTTCTCAGTCTGCTTCCTAGTGCCGGTTTGAAGTTCCTGCAGTTTTCACTGTAAAACCGAGTTGGAGCTAGTACCTCCCCATATATATGTATGGAGTGGAGTTTGCAACTGAAAAGAAACTTTGTGTTCCCAACAAGCTAGGTGAAGGATGGCTTTCACACACACTTATCTCTCAGAACTGAGCATGTGGAGAGACGTTGTTTCATCTAGCACAAAGGGAACGGGTTGCATTAGAAACTTTTACTGTGGATTCTCGGTCTGTTTCCTAGTGCCGGTTTGAAGTTCTTGCAGTTTTCACTGTAAAACCGAGTTGGAGCTAGTACCTCCCCATATATATGTATGGAGTGGAGTTAGCAACTGAAAAGAAACTTTGTGTTCCCAACAAGCTAATTGAAGGACGGCTTTCACACACACTTATCTCTCAGAACTCAGCATGTGGAGAGACGTTCGTTCATCTAGCACAAATGGAACGGGTTGCAGGAGAAACTTAACTGTGGTTTCTCAGTCTGTTTCCTAGTGCCGGTTTGAAGTTCCTGCAGTTTTCACTGTAAACCCGAGTTGGAGCTAGTACCTCCCCATATATATGTATGGAGTGGAGTTTGCAACTGAAAAGAAACTTTGTGTTCCCAACAAGCTAGGTGAAGGACGGCTTTCACACACACTTATCTCTCAGAACTGAGCATGAGGAGAGACGTTCGTTCATCTAGCACATAGGAAACGGGTTGCAGGAGAAACTTTTACTCTGGTTTCTCAGTCTGTTTCCTAGTGCCGGTTTGAAGTTCCTGCAGTTTTCACTGTAAAACCGAGTTGGAGCTAGTACCTCCCCATATATATGTATGGAGTGGAGTTTGCAACTGAAAAGAAACTTTGTGTTCCCAACAAACTAGGTGAAGGACGGCTTTCACACACACTTATCTCTCAGAACTGAGCATGTGGAGAGACGTTCGTTCATCTAGCACAAAGGGAACGGGTTGCAGGAGAAACTTTTACTCTGGTTTGTCAGTCTGTTTACTAGTGCCGGTTTGAAGTTCCAGCAGTTTTCACTGTAAAGACGAGTTGGAGCTAGTACCTCCCCATATATATGTATGGAGTGGAGTTTGCCACTGAAAAGAAACTTTGTGTTCAAAACAAGCTAGTTGAAGGACGGCTTTCACACACAATTATCTCTCAGAACTGAGCATGTGGAGAGACGTTCTTTCACCTAGCACAAAGGGAACGGGTTGCATTAGAAACTTTTACTGTGGTTTCTCGGTCTGTTTCCTAGTGCCGGTTTGAAGTTCTTGCAGTTTTCACTGTAAAACCGAGTTGGAGCTAGTACCTCCCCATATATATGTATGGAGTGGAGTTTGCAACTGAAAAGAAACTTTGTGTTCCCAACAAGCTAAGTGAAGGGCGGCTTTCACACACACTTTTCTCTCAGAACTGAGCATGTGGAGAGACGTTCGTTCATCCGGCACAAAGGGAACGGGTTGCAGGGGAAACTTTTACTCTGGTTTCTCAGTCTGTTTCCTAGTGCCGGTTTGAAGTTCCTGCAGTTTTCACTGTAAAACCGAGTTGGAGCTAATACCTCCCCATATATATGTATGGATTGGAGTTTGCAACTGAAAAGAAACTTTGTGTTCCCCACAAGCTAGGTGAAGGTCGGCTTTCACACACACTTATCTCTCAGAACTTAGCATGTGGAGAGACTTTCGTTCATCTAGCACAAAGGGAACGGTTTGCAGGAGAAACTTTACTGTGTTTTCTCAGTCTGTTTCCTAGTGCCGGTTTGAAGTTCTTGCCGTTTTAACTGTAAAACCGAGTTGGAGCTAGTACCTCCCCATATATATGTATGGAGTGGAGTTTGCAACTGAAAAGAAACTTTGTGTTCCCAACAAGCATGGTGAAGGAAGGCTTTCACACACACTTATCTCTCAGAACTGAGCATGTGGAGAGACGTTCTTTCATCTAGCACAAAGGGAAAGGGTTGCATTAGAAACTTTTACTGTGGTTTCTCGGTCTGTTTCCTAGTGCCGGTTTGAAGTTCTTGCTGTTTTCACTGTAAAACCGAGTTGGAGCTACAACCTCCCCATATATATGTATGGAGTGGAGTTTGCAACTGAAAAGAAACTTTGTGTTCCCAACAAGCTATGTGAAGGACGGCTTTCACACACACTTTTCTCTCACAACTGAGCATGTGGAGAGACGTTCGTTCATCTAGCACAAAGGGAACGGTTTGCAGGGGAAACTTTACTGTGGTTTCTCAGTCTGTTTCCTAGTGCCGGTTTGAAGTTCCTGCAGTTTTCACTGTAAAACCGAGTTGGAGCTAGTACCTCCCCATATATATGTATGGAGTGGAGTTTGCAACTGAAAAGAAACTTTGTGTTCCCTACAAGCTAGGTGAAGGACGGCTTTCACACACATTTATCTCTCAGAACTGAGCATGTGGAGAGACGTTCTTTCATGAAGCACAAAGGGAACGGGTTGCAGGAGAAACTTTTAGTGTGGTTTCTCGGTCTCTTTCCTAGTGCCGTTTTGAAGTTCCTGCAGTTTTCACTGTAAACCCGAGTTGGAGCTAGTACCTCCACTTATATATGTATGGAGTGGAATTTGCAACTGAAAAGAAACTTTGTGTTCCCAACAAGCTAGGTGCAGGACGGCTTTCACACACACTTATCTCTCAGAACTGAGCATGTGGAGAGACGTTATTTCATCTAGCACGAAGAATCGGGTTGCAGGAGAAACTTTTACTGTGATTTCTCAGTCTGTTTCCTAGTGCCGGTTTGAAGTTCCTGCAGTTTTCACTGTAAACCCGAGTTGGAGATAGTACATCCCCATATATATGTATGGAGTGGAGTTTGCAACTGAAAAGAAACTTTGTGTTCCCAACAAGCTAGGTGAAGGACGGCTTTCAAACAAACTTATCTCTCAGAACTGAGCATGTGGAGAGACTTTCGTTCATCTAGCACAAAACGGAACGGGTTGCAGGTGAAACTTTTACTCTGGTTTCTCAGTCTGTTTCCTAGTGCCGGTTTGAAGTTCCTGCAGTTTTCACTGTAAAACCGAGTTGGAGCTAGTACCTCCCCATATATATGTATGGAGTGGAGTTTGCAACTGAAAAGAAACTTTGTGTTCCCAACAAGCTAGGTGAAGGACGGCTTTCACACACACTTATCTCTCAGAACTGAGCATGTGGAGAGACGTTCGTTCATCTAGCACAAAGTGAACGGGTTGCAGGAGAAACTTTTATTCTGGTTTCTCAGTCTGCTTCCTAGTGCCGGTTTGAAGTTCCTGCAGTTTTCACTGTAAAACCGAGTTGGAGCTAGTACCTCCCCATATATATGTATGGAGTGGAGTTTGCAACTGAAAAGAAACTTTGTGTTCCCAACAAGCTAGGTGAAGGATGGCTTTCACACACACTTATCTCTCAGAACTGAGCATGTGGAGAGACGTTGTTTCATCTAGCACAAAGGGAACGGGTTGCATTAGAAACTTTTACTGTGGATTCTCGGTCTGTTTCCTAGTGCCGGTTTGAAGTTCTTGCAGTTTTCACTGTAAAACCGAGTTGGAGCTAGTACCTCAACATATATATGTATGGAGTGGAGTTAGCAACTGAAAAGAAACTTTGTGTTCCCAACAAGCTAATTGAAGGACGGCTTTCACACACACTTATCTCTCAGAACTCAGCATGTGGAGAGACGTTCGTTCATCTAGCACAAATGGAACGGGTTGCAGGAGAAACTTAACTGTGGTTTCTCAGTCTGTTTCCTAGTGCCGGTTTGAAGTTCCTGCAGTTTTCACTGTAAAACCGAGTTGGAGCTAGTACCTCCCCATATATATGTATGGAGTGGAGTTTGCAACTGAAAAGAAACTTTGTGTTCCCAACAAGCTAGGTGAAGGACGGCTTTCACACACACTTATCTCTCAGAACTGAGCATGAGGAGAGACGTTCGTTCATCTAGCACATAGGAAACGGGTTGCAGGAGAAACTTTTACTCTGGTTTCTCAGTCTGTTTCCTAGTGCCGGTTTGAAGTTCCTGCAGTTTTCACTGTAAAACCGAGTTGGAGCTAGTACCTCCCCATATATATGTATGGAGTGGAGTTTGCAACTGAAAAGAAACTTTGTGTTCCCAACAAACTAGGTGAAGGAAGGCTTTCACACACACTTATCTCTCAGAACTGAGCATGTGGAGAGACGTTCGTTCATCTAGCACAAAGGGAACGGGTTGCAGGAGAAACTTTTACTCTGGTTTGTCAGTCTGTTTCCTAGTGCCGGTTTGAGGTTCCAGCAGTTTTCACTGTAAAGACGAGTTGGAGCTAGTACCTCCCCATATATATGTATGGAGTGGAGTTTGCCACTGAAAAGAAACTTTGTGTTCAAAACAAGCTAGTTGAAGGACGGCTTTCACACACAATTATCTCTCAGAACTGAGCATGTGGAGAGACGTTCTTTCACCTAGCACAAAGGGAACGGGTTGCATTAGAAACTTTTACTGTGGTTTCTCGGTCTGTTTCCTAGTGCCGGTTTGAAGTTCTTGCAGTTTTCACTGTAAAACCGAGTTGGAGCTAGTACCTCCCCATATATATGTATGGAGTGGAGTTTGCAACTGAAAAGAAACTTTGTGTTCCCAACAAGCTAAGTGAAGGGCGGCTTTCACACACACTTTTCTCTCAGAACTGAGCATGTGGAGAGACGTTCGTTCATCCGGCACAAAGGGAACGGGTTGCAGGGGAAACTTTTACTCTGGTTTCTCAGTCTGTTTCCTAGTGCCGGTTTGAAGTTCCTGCAGTTTTCACTGTAAAACCGAGTTGGAGCTAATACCTCCCCATATATATGTATGGATTGGAGTTTGCAACTGAAAAGAAACTTTGTGTTCCCCACAAGCTAGGTGAAGGTCGGCTTTCACACACACTTATCTCTCAGAACTGAGCATGTGGAGAGACGTTCGTTCATCTAGCACATAGGAAACGGGTTGCAGTAGAAACTTTTACTCTGGTTTCTCAGTCTGTTTACTAGTGCTGGTTTGAAGTTCCTGCAGTTTTCACTGTAAAACCGATTTGGAGCTAGTTCCTCCCCATATATATGTATGGACTGGAGTTTGCAACTGAAAAGAAACTTTGTGTTCCCAACAAGATAGGTGAAGGACCGCTTTCACACACACTTAACTCTCAGAACTGAGCATGTGGAGAGACGTTCGTTCATCTAGCACAAAGGGAACGGGTTGCAGGAGAAACTTTTACTCTGGTTTCTCAGTCTGTTTCCTAGTGCCGGTTTGAAGTTCCTGCAGTTTTCACTGTAAAACCCAGTTGGAACTAGTACCTCCCCATATATATGTATGGAGTGGAGTTTGCAACTGAAAAGAAACTTTGTGTTCCCAACAAGCTAGGTGAAGGACGGCTTTCACCCACACTTATCTCTCAGAACTGAGCATGAGGAGAGACGTTCTTTCATCTAGCACAAAGGGAACGGGTTGCATTAGAAACGTTTACTGTGGTTTCTCGGTTTGTTTCCTAGTGCCGGTTTGAAGTTCTTGCTGTTTTCACTGTAAAACCGAGTTGGAGCTTCTACCTCCCCTTATATATGTATGGAGTGGAGTTTGCAACTGAAAAGAAACTTTGTGTTCCCAACAAGCTAGGTGAAGGACGGCTTTCACACACACTTATCTCTCAGAACTTAGCATGTGGAGAGACGTTCGTTCATCTAGCACAAAGGGAACGGTTTGCAGGAGAAACTTTACTGTGTTTTCTCAGTCTGTTTCCTAGTGCCGGTTTGAAGTTCTTGCCGTTTTAACTGTAAAACCGAGTTGGAGCTAGTACCTCCCCATATATATGTATGGAGTGGAGTTTGCAACTGAAAAGAAACTTTGTGTTCCCAACAAGCATGGTGAAGGAAGGCTTTCACACACACTTATCTCTCAGAACTGAGCATGTGGAGAGACGTTCTTTCATCTAGCACAAAGGGAACGGGTTGCATTAGAAACTTTTACTGTGGTTTCTCGGTCTGTTTCCTAGTGCCGGTTTGAAGTTCTTGCTGTTTTCACTGTAAAACCGAGTTGGAGCTACAACCTCCCCATATATATGTATGGAGTGGAGTTTGCAACTGAAAAGAAACTTTGTGTTCCCAACAAGCTATGTGAAGGACGGCTTTCACACACACTTTTCTCTCACAACTGAGCATGTGGAGAGACGTTCGTTCATCTAGCACAAAGGGAACGGTTTGCAGGGGAATCTTTACTGTGGTTTCTCAGTCTGTTTCCTAGTGCCGGTTTGAAGTTCCTGCAGTTTTCACTGTAAAACCGAGTTGGAGCTAGTACCTCCCCATATATATGTATGGAGTGGAGTTTGCAACTGAAAAGAAACTTTGTGTTCCCAACAAGCATGGTGAAGGACGGCTTTCACACACACTTATCTCTCAGAACTGAGCATGAGGAGAGACGTTCGTTCATCTAGCACATAGGAAACGGGTTGCAGGAGAAACTTTTACTCTGGTTTCTCAGTCTGTTTCCTAGTGCCGGTTTGAAGTTCCTGCAGTTTTCACTGTAAAACCGAGTTGGAGCTAGTACGTCCCCATATATATGTATGGAGTGGAGTTTGCAACTGAAAAGAAACTTTGTGTTCCCAACAAACTAGGTGAAGGACGGCTTTCACACACACTTATCTCTCAGAACTGAGCATGTGGAGAGACGTTCGTTCATCTAGCACAAATGGAACGGGTTTCAGGAGAAACTTTTACTCTGGTTTGTCAGTCTGTTTCCTAGTGCCGGTTTGAATTTCCAGCAGTTTTCACTGTAAAGACGAGTTGGAGATAGTACCTCCCCATATATATGTATGGAGTGGAGTTTGCAACTGAAAAGAAACTTTGTGTTCCCAACAAGCTAGGTGAAGGACGGCTTTCACCCACACTTATCTCTCAGAACTGAGCATGAGGAGAGACGTTCTTTCATCTAGCACAAAGGGAACGGGTTTCATTAGAAACTTTTACTGTGGTTTCTCTGTTTGTTTCCTAGTGCCGGTTTGAAGTTCTTGCTGTTTTCACTGTAAAACCGAGTTGGAGCTACTACCTCCCCTTATATATGTATGGAGTGGAGTTTGCAACTGAAAAGAAACTTTGTGTTCCCAACAAGCTAGGTGAAGGACGGCTTTCACACACACTTATCTCTCAGAACTGAGCATGTGGAGAGACGTTCGTTCATCTAGCACAAAGGGAACGGTTTGCAGGAGAAACTTTACTGTGTTTTCTCAGTCTGTTTCCTAGTGCCGGTTTGAAGTTCTTGCCGTTTTAACTGTAAAACCGAGTTGGAGCTAGTACCTCCCCATATATATGTATGGAGTGGAGTTTGCAACTGAAAAGAAACTTTGTGTTCCCAACAAGCATGGTGAAGTAAGGCTTTCACACACACTTATCTCTCAGAACTGAGCATGTAGAGAGACGTTCTTTCATCTAGCACAAAGGGAACGGGTTGCATTAGAAACTTTTACTGTGGTTTCTCGGTCTGTTTCCTAGTGCCGGTTTGAAGTTCCTGCAGTTTTCACTGTAAAACCGAGTTGGAGCTAGTACCTCCCCATATATATGTATGGAGTGGAGTTTGCAACTGAAAAGAAACTTTGTGTTCCCAACAAGCTAGGTGAAGGACGGCTTTCACACACACTTATCTCTCAGAACTGAGCATGAGGAGAGACGTTCGTTCATCTAGCACATAGGAAACGGTTTGCAGGAGAAACTTTTACTCTGGTTTCTCAGTCTGTTTCCTAGTACCGGTTTGAAGTTCCTGCAGTTTTCACTGTAAAACCGAGTTGGAGCTAGTACGTCCCCATATATATGTATGGAGTGGAGTTTGCAACTGAAAAGAAACTTTGTGTTCCCAACAAACTAGGTGAAGGACGGCTTTCACACACACTTATCTCTCAGAACTGAGCATGTGGAGAGACGTTCGTTCATCTAGCACAAAGGGAACGGGTTTCAGGAGAAACTTTTACTCTGGTTTGTCAGTCTGTTTCCTAGTGCCGGTTTGAAGTTCCAGCAGTTTTCACTGTAAAGACGAGTTGGAGCTAGTACCTCCCCATATATATGTATGGAGTGGAGTTTGCCACTGAAAAGAAACTTTGTGTTCAAAACAAGCTAGTTGAAGGACGGCTTTCACAACAATTATCTCTCAGAACTGAGCATGTGGAGAGACGTTCTTTCACCTAGCACAAAGGGAACGGGTTGCATTAGAAACTTTTACTGTGGTTTCTCGGTCTGTTTCCTAGTGCCGGTTTGAAGTTCTTGCAGTTTTCACTGTAAAACCGAGTCGGAGTTAGTACCTCCCCATATATATGTATGGAGTGGAGTTTGCAACTGAAAAGAAACTTTGTGTTCCCAACAAGCTAAGTGAAGGACGGCTTTCACACACACTTATCTCTCAGAACTGAGCATGTGGAGAGACGTTCGTTCATCCGGCACAAAGGGAACGGGTTGCAGGGGAAACTTTTACTCTGGATTCTCAGTCTGTTTCCTAGTGCCGGTTTGAAGTTCCTGCAGTTTTCACTGTAAAACCGAGTTGGAGCTAATACCTCCCCATATATATGTATGGATTGGAGTTTGCAACTGAAAAGAAACTTTGTGTTCCCCACAAGCTAGGTGAAGGTCGGCTTTCACACACACTTATCTCTCAGAACTGAGCATTTGGAGAGACGTTCGTTCATCTAGCACAAAGGGAACGGGTTGCAGGAGAAACTTTTTCTCTGGTTTCTCAGTCTGTTTCCTAGTGCCGGTTTGAAGTTCCTGCAGTTTTCACTGTAAAACAGAGTTGGATCAAGTACCTCCCCATATATATGTATGGATTGGAGTTTGCAACTGAAAAGAAACTTTGTGTTCCCAACAAGCTAGGTGAAGGACGGCTTTCACACACACTTATCTCTCAGAACTGAGCATGTGGAGAGACGTTCGTTCATCTAGCACATAGGAAACGGGTTGCAGTAGAAACTTTTACTCTGGATTCTCAGTCTGTTTACTAGTGCTGGTTTGAAGTTCCTGCAGTTTTCACTGTAAAACCGATTTGGTGCTAGGTCCTCCCCATATATATGTATGGAGTGGAGTTTGCAACTGAAAAGAAACTTTGTGTTCCCAACAAGCTAGGTGAAGGACCGCTTTCACACACACTTAACTCTAAGAACTGAGCATGTGGAGAGACGTTCGTTCATCTAACACAAAGGGAACGGGTTGCAGGAGAAACTTTATTGTGGTTTCTCAGTCTGTTTCCTAGTGCCGGTTTGAAGTTCCTGTAATTTTCACTGTAAATCCGAGTTGGAACTAGTACCTCCCCATATATATGTATGGAGTGGAGTTTGCAACTGAAAAGAAACTTTGTGTTCCCAACAAGCTAGGTGAAGGACGGCTTTCACACACAGTTATCTCTCAGAACTGAGCATGTGGAGAGACGTTCGTTCATATAGCACAAATGGAACGGGTTGCAGGAGAAACTTTTACTGTGGTTTCTCAGTCTGTTTACTAGTGCCGGTTTGAAGTTCCAGCAATTTTCACTGTAAAACCGAGTTGGAGGTAGTACCTCCCCATATATATGTATGGATTGGGGTTTGGAACTGAAAAGAAATTTTGTGTTCCCAACAAGCTAGGTGAAGGACGGCTTTCACACACAATTTTCTCTCAGAACTGAACATGTGGAGAGACGTTCGTTCATCTAGCACAAAGGGAACGGGTTGCCTTAAAAACTTTTACTGTGGTTTCTCGGTCTATTTCCTAGTGCCGGTTTGAAGTTCTTGCAGTTTTCACTGTAAAACCGAGTTGGAGGTAGTACCTCCCCATATATATTTATGGAGTGGAGTTTGCAACTGAAAAGAAACTTTGTGTTCCCAACAAGCTAGGTGAAGGGCGGCTTTCACACACACTTATCTCTCAGAACTGAGCATGTGGAGAGACGTTCGTTCATCTAGCACATTGGAAATGGGTTGCAGGAGAAACTTTTACTCTGGTTTCTCAGTCTGTTTCCTAGTGCTGTTTTGAAGTTCCTGCAGTTTTTACTGTAAAACCGAGTTGGAGCTAGTACCTCCCCATATATATGTATGGAGTGGAGTTTGCAACTGAAAAGAAACTTTGTGTTCCCAACAAGCTAGGTGAAGGACGGCTTTCACACACACTTATGTCTCAGAACTCTGCATGTGGAGAGACGTTCGTTCATCTAGCACAAAGGGAACGGGTTGCAGGAGAAACTTTTACTGTGGTTTCTCAGTCTGTTTCCTAGTGCCGGTTTGAAGTTCCTGCATTTTTCACTGTAAACCCGAGTTGGAGATAGTACCTACCCATATATATGTATGGAGTGGAGTTTGCAACTGAAAAGAAACTTTGTGTTCCCAACAAGCTAGGTGAAGGACGGCTTTCACACACACTTATCTCGCAGAACTGAGCATGTGGAGAGACGTTCGTTCATCTAGCACAAAACGGAACGGGTTGCAGGTGAAATTTTTACTCTGGTTTCTCAGTCTGTTTCCTAGTGCCGGTTTGAAGTTCCTGCAGTTTTCACTGTAAAACCGAGTTGGAGCTAGTACCTCCCCATATATATGTATGGAGTGGAGTTTGCAACTGAAAAGAAACTTTGTGTTCCCAACAAGCTAGGTGAAGGACGGCTTTCACACACACTTATCTCTTAGAACTGAGCATGTGGAGAGACGTTCGTTCATCTAGCACAAAGGGAACGGGTTGCAGGAGAAACTTTTACTGTGGTTTCTCAGTCTGTTTCCTAATGCCGGTTTGAAGTTCCTGCAGTTTTCACTGTAAAACCGAGTTGGAGCTAGTACCTCCCCATATATATGTATGGAGTGGAGTTTGCAACTGAAAAGAATCTTTGTGTTCCCAACAAGCTAGGAGAAGGACGGCTTTCACACACACTTATCTCTCAGAACTGAGCATGTGGAGAGACGTTGTTTCATCTAGCACAAAGGGAACGGGTTGCATTAGAAACTTTTAGTGTGGTTTTCGGTTTGTTTCCTAGAGCCGGTTTGAAGTTCTTGCTGTTTTCACTGTAAAACCTAGTTGGAGCTACTACCTCCCCTTATATAAGTATGGAGTGGAGTTTGCAACTGAAAAGAAACTTTGTGTTCCCAACAAGCTAGGTGAAGGACGGCTTTCACACACACTTATCTCTCAGATCTTAGCATGTGGAGAGACGTTCGTTCATCTAGCACAAATGGAACGGGTTGCAGGAGAAACTTTACTGTGGTTTCTCAGTCTGTTTCCTAGTGCCGGTTTGAAGTTCTTGCCGTTATCACTGTAAAACAAAGTTGGAGCTAGTACCTCCCCATATATATGTATGGAGAGGAGTTTGCAACTGAAAAGAAACTTTGTGTTCCCTACAAGCATGGTGAAGGACGGCTTTCACACACACTTATGTCTCAGAACTGAGCATGTGGAGAGACGTTCTTTCATCTAGCACAAAGGGAACGGGTTGCATTAGAAATTTTACTGTGGTTTCTCGGTCTGTTTCCTAGTGCCGGTTTGAAGTTCTTGCTGTTTTCACTGTAAAACCGAGTTGGAGCTACAACCTCCCCATATATATGTATGGAGTGGAGTTTGCAACTGAAAAGAAACTTTGTGTTCCCAACAAGCTAGGTGAAGAACGGCTTTCACACACACTTATCTCTCAGAACTGAGCATGAGGAGAGACGTTCGTTCATCTAGCACATAGGAAACGGGTTGCAGGAGAAACTTTTACTCTGGTTTCTCAGTCTGTTTCCTAGTGCCGGTTTGAAGTTCCTGCAGTTTTCACTGTAAAACAGAGTTGGATCTAGTACGTCCCCATATATATGTATGGAGTGGAGTTTGCAACTGAAAAGAAACTTTGTGTTCCCAACAAGCTAGGTGAAGGACGGCTTTCACACACACTTATCTCTCAGAACTGAGCATGTGGAGAGACGTTCGTTCATCTAGCACAAAGGGAACGGGTTGCAGGAGAAACTTTTTCTCTGGTTTCTCAGTCTGTTTCCTAGTGCCGGTTTGAAGTTCCTGCAGTTTTCACTGTAAACCCGAGTTGGAGCTATTACCTCCCCATATATATGTATGGATTGGAGTTTGCAACTGAAAAGAAACTTTGTGTTCCCCACAAGCTAGGTGAAGGTCGGCTTTCACACACACTTATCTCTCAGAACTGAGCATGTGGAGAGACGTTCGTTCATCTAGCACAAAGGGAACGTGTTGCAGGAGAAACTTTTTCTCTGGTTTCTCAGTCTGTTTCCTAGTGCCGGTTTGAAGTTCCTGCAGTTTTCACTGTAAAACAGAGTTGGATCTAGTACCTCCCCATATATATATATGGATTGGAGTTTGCAACTGAAAAGAAACTTTGTGTTCCCAACAAGCTAGGTGAAGGACGGCTTTCACACACAATTATCTCTCAGAACTGAGCATGTGGAGAGACGTTCGTTCATCTAGCACAAATGGAACGGGTTGCAGGAGAAACTTTTACTGTGGTTTCTCAGTCTGTTTCCTAGTGCCGGTTTGAAGTTCCTGCAGTTTTCACTGTAAAACCGAGATGGAGCTAGTACCTCCCCATATATATTTATGGAGTGGAGTTTGCAACTGAAAAGAAACTTTGTGTTCCCAACAAGCTAGGTGAAGGACGGCTTTCCCACACACTTATCTCTCAGAACTGAGCATGTGGAGAGAAGTTCGTTCATCTAGCACAAAGGGAACGGGTTGCAGGAGAAACTTTTACTCTGGTTTCTCAGTCTGTTTCCTAGTGCCAGTTTGAATTTCTTGCAGTTTTCACTGTAAAACCGAGTTGGAGCTACTACCTCCCCATATATATGTATGGAGTGGAGTTTGCAACTGAAAAGAAACTTTGTGTTCCCAACAAGCTAGGTGAAGGACGGCTTTCACACACACTTTTCTCTCACAACTGAGCATGTGGAGAGACGTTCGTTCATCTAGCACAAAGGGAACGGATTGCAGGGGAAACTTTACTGTGGTTTCTCAGTCTGTTTCCTAGTGCCGGTTTGAAGTTCCTGCAGTTTTCACTGTAAACCCGAGTTGGAACTAGTACCTCCCCATATATATGTATGGAGTGGAGTTTGCAACTGAAAAGAAACTTTGTGTTCCCAACAAGCTAGGTGAAGGACGGCTTTCACACACACTTATCTCTCAGAACTGAGCATGAGGAGAGACGTTCGTTCATCTAGCACATAGGAAACGGGTTTCAGGAGAAACTTTTACTCTGGTTTCTCAGTCTGTTTCCTAGTGCCGGTTTGAAGTTCCTGCAGTTTTCACTGTAAAACCGATTTGGATCTAGTACGTCCCCATATATATGTATGGAGTGGAGTTTGCAACTGAAAAGAAACTTTGTGTTCCCAACAAGCTAGGTGAAGGACGGCTTTCACACACACTTATCTCTCAGAACTGAGCATGTGGAGAGACGTTCGTTCATCTAGCACAAAGGGAACGGGTTGCAGGAGAAACTTTTACTCTGGTTTCTCAGTCTGTTTCCTAGTGCCAGTTTGAATTTCTTGCAGTTTTCACTGTAAAACCGAGTTGGAGCTAGTACCTCCCCATATATATGTATGGAGTGGAGTTTGTAACTGAAAAGAAACTTTGTGTTCCCAACAAGCTAGGTGAAGGACGGCTTTCACACACACTTAACTCTCAGAACTGAGCATGTGGAGAGACGTTCGTTCATCTAACACAAAGGGAACGGGTTGCAGGGGAAACTTTACTGTGGTTTCTTAGTCTGTTTCCTAGTGCCGGTTTGATGTTCCTGCAGTTTTCACTGTAAACCCGAGTTGGAGCTAGTACCTCCCCATATATATGTATGGAATGGAGTTTGCAACAGAAAAGAAACTTAGTGTTCCCAACAAGCTGGGTGAAGGACGGCCTTCACACACAGTTATCTTTCAGATCTGAGCATGTGGAGCGACGTTCGTTCATCTAGCACAAAAGGAACGGGTTGCAGGAGAAACATTTACTGTGGATTCTCAGTCTGTTTCCTAGTGCCGGTTTGAAGTTCCTGCAGTTTTCACTGTAAAACCGAGTTGGAGCTAGTACCTCCCCATATATATGTATGGAATGGAGTTTGCAAATCTAAAGAAACTTTGTGTTCCCAACAAGCTAGGTGCAGGACGGCTTTCACACACAATTATCTCTCAGAACTGAGCATGTGGAGAGACGTTCGTTCATCTATCACATAGGGAACGAGTTGCAGGAGAAACTTTTATTCTGGTTTCTCAGTCTGTTTCCTAGTGCCGGTTTGAATTTCCTGCAGTTTTCACTGTAAAACCGAGTTGGAGCTAGTACCTCCCCATATATATGTATGGAGTGGAGTTTGCAACTTAAAAGAAACTTTGTGTTCCCAACAAGCTAGGTGAAAGACGGCTTTCACACACACTTATCTCTCAGAACTGAGCATGTGGACAGACGTTCGTTCATCTAGCACATAGGAAACGGGTTGCAGTAGAAACTTTTACTCTGGTTTCTCAGTCTGTTTCCTAGTGCTGGTTTGAAGTTCCTGCAGTTTTCACTGTAAAAGCGATTTGGAGCTAGTTCCTCCCCATATATATGTATGGAGTGGAGTTTGCAACTGAAAAGAAACTTTGTGTTCCCAACAAGCTAGGTGAAGGACCGCTTTCACACACACTTAACTCTCAGAACTGAGCATGTGGAGAGACGTTCGTTCATCTAACACAAAGGGAACGGGTTGCAGGGGAAACTTTACTGTGGTTTCTCAGTCTGTTTCCTAGTGCCGGTTTGAAGTTCCTGTAATTTTCACTGTAAATCCGAGTTGGAACTAGTACCTCCCCATATATATGTATGGAGTGGAGTTTGCAACTGAAAAGAAACTTTGTGTTCCCAACAAGCTAGGTGAAGGACGGCTTTCACACACAGTTATCTCTCAGAACTGAGCATGTGGAGAGACGTTCGTTCATCTAGCACAAATGGAACGGGTTGCAGGAGAAACTTTTACTGTGGTTTCTCAGTCTGTTTCCTAGTGCCGGTTTGAAGTTCCAGCAATTTTCACTGTAAAACCGAGTTGGAGGTAGTACCTCCCCATATATACGTATGGATTGGAGTTTGGAACTGAAAAGAAATTTTGTGTTCCCAACAAGCTAGGTGAAGTACGGCTTTCACACACAATTTTCTCTCAGAACTGAGCATGTGGAGAGACGTTCGTTCATCTAGCACAAAGGGAACGGGTTGCCTTAAAAACTTTTACTGTGGTTTCTCGGTCTATTTCCTAGTGCCGGTTTGAAGTTTTTGCAGTTTTCACTGTAAAATCAAGTTGGAGGTAGTACCTCCCCATATATATTTATGGAGTGGAGTTTGCAACTGAAAAGAAACTTTGTGTTCCCAACAAGCTAGGTGAAGGGCGGCTTTCACACACACTTATCTCTCAGAACTGAGCATGTGGAGAGGCGTTCGTTCATCTAGCACATTGGAAATGGGTTGCAGGAGAAACTTTTACTCTGGTTTCTCAGTCTGTTTCCTAGTGCTGTTTTGAAGTTCCTGCAGTTTTTACTGTAAAACCGAGTTGGAGCTAGTACCTCCCCATATATATGTATGGAGTGGAGTTTGCAACTGAAAAGAAACTTTGTGTTCCCAACAAGCTAGTTGAAGGACGGCTTTCACACACACTTATGTCTCAGAACTGAGCATGTGGAGAGACGTTCGTTCATCTAGCACAAAGGGAACGGGTTGCAGGAGAAACTTTTACTGTGGTTTCTCAGTCTGTTTCCTAGTGCCGGTTTGAAGTTCCTGCAGTTTTCACTGTAAAACCGAGTTGGAGCTAGTACCTCCCCATATATATGTATGGAGTGGAGTTTGCAACTGAAAAGAAACTTTGTGTTCCCAACAAGCTAGGTGCAGGACGGCTTTCACACACACTTATCTCTCAGAACTGAGCTTGTGGATAGACGTTCGTTCATCTAGCACAAAGGGAACGGGTTGCATTAGAAACTTATACTGTGGTTTCTCGGTCTGTTTCCTAGTGCCGGTTTGAAGTTCCTGCAGTTTTCACTGTAAAACAGAGTTGGAGCTACTACCTCCCCATATATATGTATGGAGTGGAGTTGGCAACTGAAAAGAAACTTTGTTTTCCCAACAAGCTAGGTGAAGGACGGCTTTCACACACACTTATCTCTCAGAACTGAGCATGTTGAGAGACGTTCGTTCATCTAGCACAAAGGGAACGGGTGGCAGGGAAACTTTACTGTGGTTTCTCAGTCTGTTTCCTAGTGCCGGTTTGAAGTTTCTGCAGTTTTCACTGTGAACCCGAGTTGGAGCTAGTACCTCCCCATATATATGTATGGAGTGGAGTTTGCAACTGAAAAGAAATTTGTGTTCCCAACAAGCTAGGTGAAGGACGGCTTTCACACACAATTATCTCTCAGAACTGAGCATGTGGAGAGACGTTCGTTCTTCTAGCACAAAGGGAACGGGTTGCAGGAGAAACTTTTACTCTGGTTTCTCAGTCTGTTTCCTAGTGCCGGTTTGAAGTTCCTGCAGTTTTCACTGTAAAACCGAGTTGGAGCTAGTACCTCCCCATATATATGTATGGAGTGGAGTTTGCAACTGAAAAGAATCTTTGTGTTCCCAACAAGCTAGGTGAAGGACGGCTTTCACACACACTTATCTCTCAGACCTGAGCATGTGGAGAGACGTTCGTTCATCTAGCACAAAGGGAACGGGTTGCAGGAAAAACTTTTACTCTGGTTTCTCAGTCTGTTTCCTAGTGCCGGTTTGAAATTCCTGCAGTTTTCACTGTAAAACCGAGTTGGAGCTAGTACCTCCCCATATATATGTATGGAGTGGAGTTTGCTACTGAAGAGAAACTTTGTGTTCCCAACAAGCTAGGTGAAGGACGGCTTTCACACACACTTATCTCTCAGAACTGAGCATGTGGAGAGACGTTCGTTCATCTAGAAAAAGGGAACTGGTTGCAGGAGAAACTTTACTGTGGATTCTCAGTCTGTTTCCTAGTGCCTGATTTAAGTTCCTGCAGTTTTCACTGTAAACCCGAGTTGGAGCTAGTACCTCCCCATATATATGTATGGAGTGGAGTTTGCCACTGAAAAGAAACTTTGTGTTCCCAACAAGCTAGGTGAAGGACGGCTTTCACACACACTTATCTCTCAGAACTGAGCATGTGGAGAGACGTTCTTTCACCTAGCACAAAGGGAACGGGTTGCATTAGAAACTTTTACTGTGGTTTCTCGGTCTGTTTCCTAGTGCCGGTTTGAAGTTCTTGCAGTTTTTACTGTAAAACCGAGTTGGAGCTAGTACATCCCCATATATATGTATGGAGTGGAGTTTGCAACTGAAAAGTATCTTTGTGTTCCCAACAAGCTAAGTGAAGGACGGCTTTCACACACACTTAATCTCTGAACTGAGCATGTGGAGAGACGTTCGTTCATCTAGCACAAAGGGAACGGGTTGCAGGAGAAACTTTACTGTGGTTTCTCAGTCTGTTTCCTAGTGCCGGTATGAATTTCCTGCAGTTTTCACTGTAAAACCGAGTTGGAGCTAGTACCTCCCAATATATATGTATGGAGTGGAGTTTGTTACTGAAAAGAATCTTTGTGTTCCCAACAAGCTAGGTGAAGGACGGCTTTCACACACACTTATCTCTCAGAACTGAGCATGTGGAGAGACGTTCGTTCATCCGGCACAAAGGGAACGGGTTGCAGGGGAAACTTTTACTCTGGTTTCTCAGTCTGTTTCCTAGTGCCGGTTTGAAGTTCCTGCAGTTTTCACTGTAAACCCGAGTTGGAGCTAATACCTCCCCATATATATGTATGGATTGGAGTATGCAACTGAAAAGAAACTTTGTGTTCCCCACAAGCTAGGTGAAGGTCGGCTTTCACACACACTTATCTCTCAGAACTGAGCATGTGGAGAGACGTTCGTTAATCTAGCACAAAGGGAACGGGTTGCAGGAGAAACTTTTTCTCTGGTTTCTCAGTCTGTTTCCTAGTGCCGGTTTGAAGTTCCTGCAGTTTTCACTGTAAAACAGAGTTGGATCTAGTACCTCCCCATATATATGTATGGATTGGAGTTTGCAACTTAAAAGAAACTTTGTGTTCCCCACAAGCTAGGTGAAGGACGGCTTTCACACACAATTATCTCTCAGAAATGAGCATTTGGAGAGACGTTCGTTCATCTAGCACATAGGAAACTTGTTGCAGGAGAAACTTTTACTGTGGTTTCTCAGTTTGTTTCCTAGTGCTGGTTTGAAGTTCCTGCAGTTTTAACTGTAAAACCGAGTTGGAACTAGTACCTCCCCATATATATGTATGGAGTGGAGTTTGCAACTGAAAAGAAACTTTGTGTTCCCAACAAGCTAGGTGAAGGACGGCTTTCACACACACTTATCTCTCAGAACTGAGCATGTGAGAGACGTTCGTTCATCTAGCACAAATGGAACGGGTTGCAGGAGAAACTTTTACTGTGGTTTCTCAGTCTGTTTCCTAGTGCCGGTTTGAAGTTCCTGCAGTTTTCACTGTAAACCCGAGATGGAACTAGTACCTCCCCATATATATTTATGGAGTGGAGTTTGCAACTGAAAAGAAATTTTGTGTTCCCAACAAGCTAGGTGAAGGACGGCTTTCCCACACACTTATTTCTCAGAACTGAGCATGTGGAGAGACGTTCGTTCATCTAGCACAAAGGGAACGGGTTGCAGGAGAAACTTTTACTCTGGTTTCTCAGTCTGTTTCCTAGTGCCGGTTTGAAGTTCTTGCAGTTTTCACTGTAAAACCGAGTTGGAGCTAGTACCTCCCCATATATATGTATGGAATGGAGTTTGCAACTGAAAAGAAACTTTGTGTTCCCAACAAGCTAGGTGAAGGACGGCTTTCACACACACTTAACTCTCAGAACTGAGCATGTGGAGAGACGTTCGTTCATCTAGCACAAAGGGAACGGGTTGCAGGGGAAACTTTACTGTGGTTTCTTTGTCTGTTTCCTAGTGCCGGTTTGAAGTTCCTGCAGTTTTCACTGTAAACCCGAGTTGGAGCTAGTACCTCCCCATATATATGTATGGAATGGAGTTTGCAACTGAAAAGAAATTTAGTGTTCCCAACAAGCTGGGTGAAGGACGGCCTTCACACACAGTTATTTTTCAGATATGAGCATGTGGAGCGACGTTCGTTCATCTAGCACAAACGGAACGGGTTGCAGGAGAAACATTTACTGTGGATTCTCAGTCTGTTTCCTAGTGCCGGTTTGAATTTCCTGCAGTTTTCACTGTAAAACCGAGTTGGAGCTAGTACCTCCCCATATATATGTATGGAGTGGAGTTTGCAACTGAAAAGAAACTTTGTGTTCCCAACAAGCTAGGTGCAGGACGGCTTTCACACACAATTATCTCTCAGAACTGAGCATGTGGAGAGACGTTCGTTCATCTATCACATAGGGAACGGGTTGCAGGAAAAACTTTTTTTCTGGTTTCTCAGTCTGTTTCCTAGTGCCGGTTTGAATTTCCTGCAGTTTTCACTGTAAAACCGAGTTGGAGCTAGTACCTCCCCATATATATGTATGGAGTGGAGTTTGCAACTTAAAAGAAACTTTGTGTTCCCAACAAGCTAGGTGAAAGACGGCTTTCACACACACTTATCTCTCAGAACTGAGCATGTGGAGAGACGTTCGTTCATCTAGCACAAATGGAACGGGTTGCAGGAGAAACTTTTACTGTGGTTTCTCAGTCTGTTTCCTAGTGCCGGTTTGAAGTTCCAGCAGTTTTCACTGTAAACCCGAGTTGGAGCTAGTACCTCCCCATATATATGTATGGAGTGGAGTTTGCAACTGAAAAGAAACTTTGTGTTCCCAACAAGCTAGTTGAAGGACGGCTTTCACACACACTTATCTCTCAGAACTGAGCATGTGGAGAGAAGTTCGTTCATCTAGCACATAGGAAACGGTTTGCAGGAGAAACTTTTACTCTGGTTTCTCAGTCTGTTTCCTAGTGCTGGTTTGAAGTTCCTGCAGTTTTCACTGTAAAACCGAGTTGGAGCTAGTACCTCCCCATATATATGTACGGAATGGAGTTTGCAACTGAAAAGAAACTTTGTGTTCCCAACAAGCTAGGTGAAGGACGGCTTTCACACACACTTATCTCTCAGAACTGAGCATGTGGAGAGACGTTCATTCATCTAGCACAAAGGGAACGGGTTGCAGGAGAAACTTTTACTCTGGTTTCTCAGTCTGTTTCCTAGTGCCGGTTTGAAGTTCCTGAAGTTTTCACTGTAAAAATGAGTTTGAGCAAGTACATCCCCATATATATGTATGGAGTGGAGTTTGCACCTGAAAACAAACTCTGTGTTCCCAACAAGCTACGTGAAGGAAGGCTTTCACACACAATTATCTCTCAGAACTGAGCATGTGGAGAGACGTTCGTTCTTCTAGCACAAAGGGAACGGGTTGCAGGAGAAACTTTTACTCTGCTTTCTCAGTCTGTTTCCTAGTGCCGGTTTGAAGTTCCTGCAGTTTTCACTGTAAACCCGAGTTGGAGCTAGTACCTCCCCATATATATGTATGGAGTGGAGTTTGCAACTGAAAAGAAACTTTGTGTTCCCAACAAGCTAGGTGAAGGACGGCTTTCACACACACTTATCTCTCAGAACTGAGCATGTGGAGAGACGTTCATTCATCTAGCACATAGGAAACGGGTTGCAGGTGAAACTTTTACTCTGGTTTCTCAGTCTGTTTCCTAGTGCTGGTTTGAAGTTCCTGCAGTTTTCACTGTAAAACCGAGTTGGAGCTAGTACCTCCCCATATATATTTATGGAGTGGAGTTTGCAACTGAAAAGAAACTTTGTGTTCCCAACAAGCTAGGTGAAGGACGGCTTTCACACACACTTACCTCTCAGAACTGAGCATGTGGAGAGAAGTTCGTTCATCTAGCACAAAGGGAACGGGTTGCAGGAGAAACTTTTACTCTGGTTTCTCAGTCTGTTTCCTAGTGCCGGTTTGAAGTTCCTGCAGTTTTCACTGTAAAAAAGAGTTGGAGCAAGTACCTCCCCATATATATGTATGGAGTGGAGTTTGCACCTGAAAACAAACTCTGTGTTCCCAACAAGTTACGTGAAGGAAGGCTTTCACACACAATTATCTCTCAGAACTGAGCATGTGGAGAGACGTTCGTTCATCTAGCACAAAGGGAACGGGTTGCAGGAGAAACTTTTACTGTGGTTTCTCAGTCTGTTTCCTAGTGCCGGTTTGAAGTTCCTACTGTTTTCACTGTAAAACCGAGTTGGAGCTAGTAACTCCCCATATATATGTATGGAGTGGAGTTTGCAACTGAAAAGAAACTTTGTGTTCCCAACAAGCTAGGTGAAGGACGGCTTACACACACAGTTATCTCTCAGAACTGAGCATGTGGAGAGATGTTCGTTCATCTAGCACAAATGGAACGGGTTGCAGGAGAAACTTTTACTGTGGTTTCTCAGTCTGTTTCCTAGTGCCGGTTTAAAGTTCCAGCAGTATTCACTGTAAAACCGAGTTGGAGGTAGTACCTCCCCATATATATGTATGGATTGGAGTTTGGAAATGAAAAGAAATTTTGTGTTCCCAACAAGCTAGGTGAAGGACGGCTTTCACACACAATTATATCTCAGAACTGAGCATGTGGAGAGACGTTCATTCATCTAGCACAAAGGGAACGGGTTGCCTTAAAAACTTTTACTGTGGTTTCTCGGTCTATTTCCTAGTGCCGGTTTGAAGTTCTTGCAGTTTTCACTGTAAAACCGAGTTGGAGGTAGTACCTCCCCATATATATTTATGGAGTGGAGTTTGCAACTGAAAAGAAACTTTGTGTTCCCAACAAGCTAGGTGAAGGACGGCTTTCACACACACTTATCTCTCAGAACTGAGCATGTGGAGAGACGTTCGTTCATCTAGCACAAAGGGAACGGGTTTCAGGAGAAACTTTTACTCTGGTTTCTCAGTCTGATTCCTAGTGCCGGTTTGAATTTCCTGCAGTTTTCACTGTAAAAAAGAGTTGGAGCAAGTACCTCCCCATATATATGTATGGAGTGGAGTTTGCACCTGAAAACAAACTCTGTGTTCCCAACAAGCTACGTGAAGGAAGGCTTTCACACACAATTATCTCTCAGAACTGAGCATGTGGAGAGACGTTCGTTCATCTAGCACAAAGGGAACGGGTTGCAGGAGAAACTTTTACTGTGGTTTCTCAGTCTGTTTCCTAGTGCCGGTTTGAAGTTCCTACTGTGTTCACTGTAAAACCGAGTTGGAGCTAGTACCTCCCCATATATATGTATGGAGTGGAGTTTGCAACTGAAAAGAAACTTTGTGTTCCCAACAAGCTAGGTGAAGGACGGCTTAAACACACAGTTATCTCTCAGAACTGAGCATGTGGAGAGACGTTCGTTCATCTAGCACAAATGGAACGGGTTGCAGGAGAAACTTTTACTGTGTTTTCTCAGTCTGTTTCCTAGTGCCGGTTTAAAGTTCCAGTAGTATTCACTGTAAAACCGAGTTGGAGGTAGTACCTCCCCATATATATGTATGGATTGGAGTTTGGAAATGAAAAGAAATTTTGTGTTCCCAACAAGCTAGGTGAAGGACGGCTTTCACACACAATTATATCTCAGAACTGAGCATGTGGAGAGACGTTCATTCATCTAGCACAAAGGGAACGGGTTGCCTTAAAAACTTTTACTGTGGTTTCTCGGTCTATTTCCTAGTGCCGGTTTGAAGTTCTTGCAGTTTTCACTGTAAAACCGAGTTGGAGGTAGTACCTCCCCATATATATTTATGGAGTGGAGTTTGCAACTGAAAAGAAACTTTGTGTTCCCAACAAGCTAGGTGAAGGACGGCTTTCACACACACTTATCTCTCAGAACTGAGCATGTGGAGAGACGTTCGTTCATCTAGCACAAAGGGAACTGGTTGCAGGAGAAACTTTTACTCTGGTTTCTCAGTCTGTTTCCTAGTGCCGGTTTGAAGTTCCTGCAGTTTTCACTGTAAAAAAGAGTTGGAGCAAGTACCTCCCGATATATATGTATGGAGTGGAGTTTGCACCTGAAAACAAACTCTGTGTTCCCAACAAGCTACGTGAAGGAAGGCTTTCACACACAATTATCTCTCAGAACTGAGCATGTGGAGAGACGTTCGTTCATCTAGCACAAAGGGAACGGGTTGCAGGAGAAACTTTTACTGTGGTTTCTCAGTCTGTTTCCTAGTGCCGGTTTGAAGTTCCTGCAGTTTTCACTGTAAAACCGAGTTGGAGCTAGTACCTCCCCATATATATGTATGGAGTGGAGTTTGCAACTGAAAAGAAACTTTGTGTTCCCAACAAGCTAGGTGAAGAACGGCTTACACACACAGTTATCTCTCAGAACTGAGCATGTGGAGAGACGTTCTTTCATCTAGCACAAATGGAACGGGTTGCAGGAGAAAGTTTTACTGTGGTTTCTCAGTCTGTTTCCTAGTGCCGGTTTAAAGTTCCAGCAGTTTTCACTGTAAAACCGAGTTGGAGGTAGTACCTCCCCATATATATGTATGGATTGGAGTTTGGAAATGAAAAGAAATTTTGTGTTCCCAACAAGCTAGGTGAAGGACGGCTTTCACACACAATTATATCTCAGAACTGAGCATGTGGAGAGACGTTCATTCATCTAGCACAAAGGGAACGGGTTGCCTTAAAAACTTTTACTGTGGTTTCTCGGTCTATTTCCTAGTGCCGGTTTGAAGTTCTTGCAGTTTTCACTGTAAAACCGAGTTGGAGGTAGTACCTCCCCATATATATTTATGGAGTGGAGTTTGCAACTGAAAAGAAACTTTGTGTTCCCAACAAGCTAGGTGAAGGACGGCTTTCACACACACTTACCTCTCAGAACTGAGCATGTGGAGAGAAGTTCGTTCATCTAGCACAAAGGGAACGGGTTGCAGGAGAAACTTTTACTCTGGTTTCTCAGTCTGTTTCCTAGTGCCGGTTTGAAGTTCCTGCAGTTTTCACTGTAAAAAAGAGTTGGAGCAAGTACCTCCCCATATATATGTATGGAGTGGAGTTTGCACCTGAAAACAAACTCTGTGTTCCCAACAAGTTACGTGAAGGAAGGCTTTCACACACAATTATCTCTCAGAACTGAGCATGTGGAGAGACGTTCGTTCATCTAGCACAAAGGGAACGGGTTGCAGGAGAAACTTTTACTGTGGTTTCTCAGTCTGTTTCCTAGTGCCGGTTTGAAGTTCCTACTGTTTTCACTGTAAAACCGAGTTGGAGCTAGTAACTCCCCATATATATGTATGGAGTGGAGTTTGCAACTGAAAAGAAACTTTGTGTTCCCAACAAGCTAGGTGAAGGACGGCTTACACACACAGTTATCTCTCAGAACTGAGCATGTGGAGAGATGTTCGTTCATCTAGCACAAATGGAACGGGTTGCAGGAGAAACTTTTACTGTGGTTTCTCAGTCTGTTTCCTAGTGCCGGTTTAAAGTTCCAGCAGTATTCACTGTAAAACCGAGTTGGAGGTAGTACCTCCCCATATATATGTATGGATTGGAGTTTGGAAATGAAAAGAAATTTTGTGTTCCCAACAAGCTAGGTGAAGGACGGCTTTCACACACAATTATATCTCAGAACTGAGCATGTGGAGAGACGTTCATTCATCTAGCACAAAGGGAACGGGTTGCCTTAAAAACTTTTACTGTGGTTTCTCGGTCTATTTCCTAGTGCCGGTTTGAAGTTCTTGCAGTTTTCACTGTAAAACCGAGTTGGAGGTAGTACCTCCCCATATATATTTATGGAGTGGAGTTTGCAACTGAAAAGAAACTTTGTGTTCCCAACAAGCTAGGTGAAGGACGGCTTTCACACACACTTATCTCTCAGAACTGAGCATGTGGAGAGACGTTCGTTCATCTAGCACAAAGGGAACGGGTTTCAGGAGAAACTTTTACTCTGGTTTCTCAGTCTGATTCCTAGTGCCGGTTTGAATTTCCTGCAGTTTTCACTGTAAAAAAGAGTTGGAGCAAGTACCTCCCCATATATATGTATGGAGTGGAGTTTGCACCTGAAAACAAACTCTGTGTTCCCAACAAGCTACGTGAAGGAAGGCTTTCACACACAATTATCTCTCAGAACTGAGCATGTGGAGAGACGTTCGTTCATCTAGCACAAAGGGAACGGGTTGCAGGAGAAACTTTTACTGTGGTTTCTCAGTCTGTTTCCTAGTGCCGGTTTGAAGTTCCTACTGTGTTCACTGTAAAACCGAGTTGGAGCTAGTACCTCCCCATATATATGTATGGAGTGGAGTTTGCAACTGAAAAGAAACTTTGTGTTCCCAACAAGCTAGGTGAAGGACGGCTTAAACACACAGTTATCTCTCAGAACTGAGCATGTGGAGAGACGTTCGTTCATCTAGCACAAATGGAACGGGTTGCAGGAGAAACTTTTACTGTGTTTTCTCAGTCTGTTTCCTAGTGCCGGTTTAAAGTTCCAGTAGTATTCACTGTAAAACCGAGTTGGAGGTAGTACCTCCCCATATATATGTATGGATTGGAGTTTGGAAATGAAAAGAAATTTTGTGTTCCCAACAAGCTAGGTGAAGGACGGCTTTCACACACAATTATATCTCAGAACTGAGCATGTGGAGAGACGTTCATTCATCTAGCACAAAGGGAACGGGTTGCCTTAAAAACTTTTACTGTGGTTTCTCGGTCTATTTCCTAGTGCCGGTTTGAAGTTCTTGCAGTTTTCACTGTAAAACCGAGTTGGAGGTAGTACCTCCCCATATATATTTATGGAGTGGAGTTTGCAACTGAAAAGAAACTTTGTGTTCCCAACAAGCTAGGTGAAGGACGGCTTTCACACACACTTATCTCTCAGAACTGAGCATGTGGAGAGACGTTCGTTCATCTAGCACAAAGGGAACTGGTTGCAGGAGAAACTTTTACTCTGGTTTCTCAGTCTGTTTCCTAGTGCCGGTTTGAAGTTCCTGCAGTTTTCACTGTAAAAAAGAGTTGGAGCAAGTACCTCCCGATATATATGTATGGAGTGGAATTTGCACCTGAAAACAAACTCTGTGTTCCCAACAAGCTACGTGAAGGAAGGCTTTCACACACAATTATCTCTCAGAACTGAGCATGTGGAGAGACGTTCGTTCATCTAGCACAAAGGGAACGGGTTGCAGGAGAAACTTTTACTGTGGTTTCTCAGTCTGTTTCCTAGTGCCGGTTTGAAGTTCCTGCAGTTTTCACTGTAAAACCGAGTTGGAGCTAGTACCTCCCCATATATATGTATGGAGTGGAGTTTGCAACTGAAAAGAAACTTTGTGTTCCCAACAAGCTAGGTGAAGAACGGCTTACACACACAGTTATCTCTCAGAACTGAGCATGTGGAGAGACGTTCTTTCATCTAGCACAAATGGAACGGGTTGCAGGAGAAAGTTTTACTGTGGTTTCTCAGTCTGTTTCCTAGTGCCGGTTTAAAGTTCCAGCAGTTTTCACTGTAAAACCGAGTTGGAGGTAGTACCTCCCCATATATATGTATGGATTGGAGTTTGGAAATGAAAAGAAATTTTGTGTTCCCAACAAGCTAGGTGAAGGACGGCTTTCACACACAATTATATCTCAGAACTGAGCATGTGGAGAGACGTTCATTCATCTAGCACAAAGGGAACGGGTTGCCTTAAAAACTTTTACTGTGGTTTCTCGGTCTATTTCCTAGTGCCGGTTTGAAGTTCTTGCAGTTTTCACTGTAAAACCGAGTTGGAGGTAGTACCTCCCCATATATATTTATGGAGTGGAGTTTGCAACTGAAAAGAAACTTTGTGTTCCCAACAAGCTAGGTGAAGGACGGCTTTCACACACACTTATCTCTCAGAACTGAGCATGTGGAGAGACGTTCGTTCATCTAGCACATTCGAAATGTGTTGCAGGAGAAACTTTTACTCTGGTTTCTCAGTCTGTTTCCTAGTGCTGTTTTGAAGTTCCTGCAGTTTTTACTGTAAAACAGATTTGGAGCTAGTACCTCCCCATATATATTTATGGAGTGGAGTTTGCAACTGAAAAGAAACTTTGTGTTCCCAACAAGATAGGTGAAGGACGGCTTTCACACACACTTATGTCTCAGAACTGAGCATGTGGAGAGACGTTCGTTCATCTAGCACAAAGGGAACGGGTTGCAGGAGAAACTTTTACTGTGGTTTCTCAGTCTGTTTCCTAGTGCCGGTTTGAAGTTCCTGCAGTTTTCACTGTAAAACCGAGTAGGAGCTAGTACCTCCCCATATATATGTATGCAGTGGAGTTTGCAACTGAAAAGAAACTTTGTGTTCCCAACAAGCTAGGTGCAGGACGGCTTTCACTCACACTTATCTCTCACAAATGAGCTTGTGGAGAGACGTTCGTTCATCTAGCACAAAGGGAACGGGTTGCATTAGAAACTTATACTGTGGTTTCTCGGTCTGTTTCCTAGTGCCGGTTTGAAGTTCCTGCCGTTTTCACTGTAAAACCGTGTTGGAACTACTACCTCCCCATATATATGTATGGAGTGGAGTTGGCAACTGAAAAGAAACTTTGTTTTCCCAACAAGCTAGGTGAAGGACGGCATTCACACATACTTATCTCTCAGAACTGAGCATGTGGAGAGACGTTCGTTCGTCTAGCACAAAGGGAACGGGTGGCAGGAGAAAATTTACTGTGGTTTCTCAGTCTGTTTCCTAGTGCCGGTTTGAAGTTCCTGCAGTTTTTACTGTAAACCCGAGTTGGAGCTAGTACCTCCCCATATATATGTATGGATTGGAGTTTGCAACTGAAAAGAAATTTGTGTTCCCAACAAGCTAGGTGAAGGACGGCTTTCACACACACTTATCTCTCAGAACTGAGCATGTGGAGAGACGTTCATTCATCTAGCACAAAGGGAACGGGTTGCAGGAAAAACTTTTACTGTGGTTTCTCAGTCTGTTTCCTAGTGCCGGTTTGAAGTTCCTGCAGTTTTCACTGTAAAAACGATTTGGAGCTAGTACCTCCCCATATATATGTATTTAGTGGAGTTTGCACCTGAAAACAAACTCTGTGTTCCCAACAAGCTAGGTGAAGGAAGGCTTTCACACACACTTATCTCTCAGAACTGAGCATGTGGAGAGACGTTCGTTCATCTAGCACAAAGGGAACGGGTTCCAGGAGAAACTTTTACTGTGGTTTCTCAGTCTGTTTCCTAGTGCCGGTTTGAAGTTCCTGCAGTTTTCACTGCAAAACCAAGTTGGAGCTAGTACTCCCCCATATATATCTATGGAGTGGAGTTTGCAACTGAAAAGAAACTTTGTGTTCCCAACAAGCAAGTTGAAGAACGGCTTTCACACACACTTATCTCTCAGACCTGAGCATTTTGAGAGACGTTCGTTAATCTAGCACAAATGGAACGGGTTGCAGGAGAAACTTTTACTCTGGTTACTCAGTCTGTTTCCTAGTGCCGGGTTGAAATTCCTGCAGTTTTCACTGTAAAACAGAGTTGGAGCTTGTACCTCCCCATATATATGTATGGAGTGGAGTTTGCAACTGAAAAGAAACTTTGTGTTCCCAACAAGCTAGGTGAAGGACGGCTTTCACACACACTTAACTCTCAGAATTGTTCATGTGGAGAGACGTTCGTTCATCTAGCAAAAATTGAACGGTTTCCAGGAGAAACTTTACTGTGGTTTCTCAGTCTGATTCCTAGTGCCGGTTTGAAGTTCCTGCAGTTTTCACTGTAAACCCGAGTTGGAGCTAGTACCTCCCCATATATATGTATGGAGTGGAGTTTGCAACTGAAAAGAAACTTTGTGTTCCCAACAAGCTAGGTCAAGGACGGCTTTCACACACACTTATCTCTCAGAACTGAGCATGTGGAGAGAAGTTCGTTCATTTAGCACATAGGAAACTGTTTGCAGGAGAAACTTTTACTCTGGTTTCTCAGTCTGTTTCCTAGTGCTGGTTTGAAGTTCCTGCAGTTTTCACTGTAAAACCGAGTTGGAGCTAGTACCTCCCCATATATATGTATGGAGTGGAGTTTGCAACTGAAAATAAACTTTGTGTTCCCAACAAGCTAGGTGAAGGACGGCTTTCACACACACTTATCTCTCAGAACTGAGCATGTGGAGAGACGTTCATTCATCTAGCACAAAGGGAACGGGTTGCAGGAGAAACTTTTACTCTGGTTTCTCAGTCTGTTTCCTAGTGCCGGATTGAAGTTCCTGCAGTTTTCACTGTAAAAAAGATTTGGAGATAGTACCTCCCCATATATATGTATGGAGTGGAGTTTGCACCTGAAAACAAACTCTGTGTTCCCAACAAGCTACGTGAAGGAAGGCTTTCACACACACATATCTCTCAGAACTGAGCATGTGGAGAGACGTTCGTTCTTCTAGCACAAAGGAACGGGTTGCAGGAGAAACTATTACTCTGCTTTCTCAGTCTGTTTCCTAGTGCCGGTTTGAAGTTCCTGCAGTTTTCACTGTAAACCCGAGTTGGAGCTAGTAGCTCCCCATATATATGTATGGAGTGGAGTTTGCAACTGAAAAGAAACTTTGTGTTCCCAACAAGCTAGGTGAAGGACGGCTTTCACACACACTTATCTCTCAGAACTGAGCATGTGGAGAGACGTTCGTTCATCTAGCACATAGGAAACGGGTTGCAGGAGAAACTTTTACTCTGGTTTCTCAGTCTGTTTCCTAGTGCTGGTTTGAAGTTCCTGCAGATTTCACTGTAAAACCGAGTTGGAGCTAGTACCTCCCCATATATATGTATGGATTGGAGTTTGCAAATGAAAAGAAACTTTGTGTTCCCAAGAAGCTAGGTGAAGGACGGCTTTCACACACACTTATCTCTCAGAACTGAGCATGTGGAGAGACTTTCGTTCATCTAGCACAAAGGGAAAGGGTTGCAGGAGAAACTTTTACTCTGGTTTCTCAGTCTGTTTCCTAGTGCCGGTTTGAATTTCCTGCAGTTTTCACTGTAAAACCGAGTTGGCGCTAGTACCTCCCCATATATATGTATGGAGTGGAGTTTGCAACTGAAAAGAAACTTTGTGTTCCCAACAAGCTAGGTGAAGGACGGCTTTCACACACACTTATGTCTCAGAACTGAGCATGAGGAGAGACGTTCGTTCATCTAGCACATAGGAAACGGGTGGCAGGAGAAACTTTTACTCTGGTTTCTCAGTCTGTTTCCTAGTGCCGGTTTGAAATTCCTGCAGTTTTCACTGTAAAACCGAGTTGGAGCTAGTACGTCCCCATATATATGTATGGAGTGGTGTTTGCAACTGAAAAGAAACTTTGTGTTCCCAACAAACTAGGTGAAAGACGGCTTTCACACACACTTATCTCTCAGAACTGAGCATGTGGAGAGACGTTCGTTCATCTAGCACAAATGGAACGGTTTGCAGGAGAAACTTTACTCTGGTTTCTCAGTCTGTTTCCTAGTGTCTTTTTTAAGTTCCAGCAGTTTTCACTGTAAAGAAGAGTTGGAGCTAGTACCTACCCATATATATGTATGGAGTGGAGTTTGCCACTGAAAGGAAACTTTGTGTTCAAAACAAGCTAGTTGAAGGACGGCTTTCACACACACTTATCTCTCAGAACTGAGCATGTGGAGAGACGTTCTTTCACCTAGCACAAAGGGAACGGGTTGCATTAGAAACATTTACTGTGGTTTCTCGGTCTGTTTCCTAGTGCCGGTTTGAAGTTCTTGCAGTTTTCACTGTAAAACAGAGTTGGAGCTAGTACATCACCATATATATGTATGGAGTGGAGTTTGCAACTGAAAAGAAACTTTGTGTTCCCAACAAGCTAAGTGAAGAACGGCTTTCACACACACTTAATCTCTGAACTGAGCAAGTGGAGAGACGTTCGTTCATCTAGCACAAAGGGAACGGGTTGCAGGAGAAACTTTACTGTGGTTTCTCAGTCTGTTTCCTAGTGCCGGTATGAAGTTCCTGCAGTTTTCACTGTAAAACCGAGATGGAACTAGTACCTCCCCATATATATTTATGGAGTGGAGTTTGCAACTGAAAAGAAATTTTGTGTTCCCAACAAGCTAGGTGAAGGACGGCTTTCCCACACAATTATCTCTCAGAACTGAGCATGTGGAGAGACGTTCGTTCATCTAGCACAAAGGGAACGGGTTGCAGGAGAAACTTTTACTCTGGTTTCTCAGTCTGTTTCCTAGTGCCGGTTTGAAGTTCTTGCAGTTTTCACTGTAAAACCGAGTTGGAGCTAGTACCTCCCCATATATATGTATGGAATGGAGTTTGCAACTGAAAAGAAACTTTGTGTTCCCAACAAGCTAGGTGAAGGACGGCTTTCACACACACTTAACTCTCAGAACTGAGCATGTGGAGAGACGTTCGTTCATCTAGCACAAAGGGAACGGGTTGCAGGGGAAACTTTACTGTGGTTTCTATGTCTGTTTCCTAGTGCCGGTTTGAAGTTCCTGCAGTTTTCACTGTAAACCCGAGTTGGAGCTAGTACCTCCCCATATATATGTATGGAATGGAGTTTGCAACTGAAAAGAAATTTAGTGTTCCCAACAAGCTGGGTGAAGGACGGCCTTCACACACAGTTATCTTTCAGATCTGAGCATGTGGAGCGACGTTCGTTCATCTAGCACAAACGGAACGGGTTGCAGGAGAAACATTTACTGTGGATTCTCAGTCTGTTTCCTAGTGCCGGTTTGAAGTTCCTGCAGTTTTCACTGTAAAACCGAGTTGGAGCTAGTACCTCCCCATATATATGTATGGAGTGGAGTTTGCAACTGAAAAGAAACTTTGTGTTCCCAACAAGCTAGGTGCAGGACGGCTTTCACACACAATTATCTCTCAGAACTGAGCATGTGGAGAGACGTTCGTTCATCTATCACATAGGGAACGGGTTGCAGGAGAAACTTTTTTTCTGGTTTCTCAGTCTGTTTCCTAGTGCCGGTTTGAATTTCCTGCAGTTTTCACTGTAAAACCGAGTTGGAGCTAGTACCTCCCCATATATATGTATGGAGTGGAGTTTGCAACTTAAAAGAAACTTTGTGTTCCCAACAAGCCAGGTGAAAGACGGCTTTCACACACACTTATCTCTCAGAACTGAGCATGTGGAGAGACGTTCGTTCATCTAGCACAAATTGAAAGGGTTGCAGGAGAAACTTTTACTGTGGTTTCTCAGTCTGTTTCCTAGTGCCGGTTTGAAGTTCCAGCAGTTTTCACTGTAAACCCGAGTTGGAGCTAGTACCTCCCCATATATATGTATGGAGTGGAGTTTGCAACTGAAAAGAAACTTTGTGTTCCCAACAAGCTAGTTGAAGGACGGCTTTCACACACACTTATCTCTCAGAACTTAGCATGTGGAGAGAAGTTCGTTCATCTAGCACATAGGAAACGGTTTGCAGGAGAAACTTTTACTCTGGTTTCTCAGTCTGTTTCCTAGTGCTGGTTTGAAGTTCCTGCAGTTTTCACTGTAAAACCGAGTTGGTGCTAGTACCTCCCCATATATATGTATGGAATGGAGTTTGCAACTGAAAAGAAACTTTGTGTTCACAACAAGCTAGGTGAAGGACGGCTTTCACACACACTTATCTCTCAGAACTGAGCATGTGGAGAGACGTTCGTTCATCTAGCACAAAGGGAACGGGTTGCAGGAGAAACTTTTACTGTGGTTTCTCAGTCTGTTTCCTAGTGCCGGTTTGAAGTTCCTGCAGTTTTCACTGTAAAAAAGAGTTGGAGCAAGTACCTCCCCATATATATGTATGGAGTGGAGTTTGCACCTGAAAACAAACTCTGTGTTCCCAACAAGTTACGTGAAGGAAGGCTTTCACACACAATTATCTCTCAGAACTGAGCATGTGGAGAGACGTTCGTTCATCTAGCACAAAGGGAACGGGTTGCAGGAGAAACTTTTACTGTGGTTTCTCAGTCTGTTTCCTAGTGCCGGTTTGAAGTTCCTACTGTTTTCACTGTAAAACCGAGTTGGAGCTATTACCTCCCCATATATATGTATGGAGTGGAGTTTGCAACTGAAAAGAAACTTTGTGTTCCCAACAAGCTAGGTGAAGGACGGCTTACACACACAGTTATCTCTCAGAACTGAGCATGTGGAGAGATGTTCGTTCATCTAGCACAAATGGAACGGGTTGCAGGAGAAATTTTACTGTGGTTTCTCAGTCTGTTTCCTAGTGCCGGTTTAAAGTTCCAGCAGTATTCACTGTAAAACCGAGTTGGAGGTAGTACCTCCCCATATATATGTATGGATTGGAGTTTGGAAATGAAAAGAAATTTTGTGTTCCCAACAAGCTAGGTGAAGGACGGCTTTCACACACAATTATATCTCAGAACTGAGCATGTGGAGAGACGTTCATTCATCTAGCACAAAGGGAACGGGTTGCCTTAAAAACTTTTACTGTGGATTCTCGGTCTATTTCCTAGTGCCGGTTTGAAGTTCTTGCAGTTTTCACTGTAAAACCGAGTTGGAGGTAGTACCTCCCCATATATATTTATGGAGTGGAGTTTGCAACTGAAAAGAAACTTTGTGTTCCCAACAAGCTAGGTGAAGGACGGCTTTCACACACACTTATCTCTCAGAACTGAGCATGTGGAGAGACGTTCGTTCATCTAGCACAAAGGGAACGGGTTTCAGGAGAAACTTTTACTCTGGTTTCTCAGTCTGTTTCCTAGTGCCGGTTTGAAGTTCCTGCAGTTTTCACTGTAAAAAAGAGTTGGAGCAAGTACCTCCCCATATATATGTATGGAGTGGAGTTTGCACCTGAAAACAAACTCTGTGTTCCCAACAAGCTACGTGAAGGAAGGCTTTCACACACAATTATCTCTCAGAACTGAGCATGTGGAGAGACGTTCGTTCATCTAGCACAAAGGGAACGGGTTGCAGGAGAAAATTTACTGTGGTTTCTCAGTCTGTTTCCTAGTGCCGGTTTGAAGTTCCTACTGTTTTCACTGTAAAACCGAGTTGGAGCTAGTACCTCCCCATATATATGTATGGAGTGGAGTTTGCAACTGAAAAGAAACTTTGTGTTCCCAACAAGCTAGGTGAAGGACGGCTTACACACACAGTTATCTCTCAGAACTGAGCATGTGGAGAGACGTTCGTTCATCTAGCACAAATGGAACGGGTTGCAGGAGAAACTTTTACTGTGGTTTCTCAGTCTGTTTCCTAGTGCCGGTTTAAAGTTCCAGTAGTATTCACTGTAAAACCGAGTTGGAGGTAGTACCTCCCCATATATATGTATGGATTGGAGTTTGGAAATGAAAAGAAATTTTGTGTTCCCAACAAGCTAGGTGAAGGACGGCTTTCACACACAATTATATCTCAGAACTGAGCATGTGGAGAGACGTTCATTCATCTAGCACAAAGGGAAAGGGTTGCCTTAAAAACTTTTACTGTGGTTTCTCGGTCTATTTCCTAGTGCCGGTTTGAAGTTCTTGCAGTTTTCACTGTAAAACCGAGTTGGAGGTAGTACCTCCCCATATATATTTATGGAGTGGAGTTTGCAACTGAAAAGAAACTTTGTGTTCCCAACAAGCTAGGTGAAGGACGGCTTTCACACACACTTATCTCTCAGAACTGAGCATGTGGAGAGACGTTCGTTCATCTAGCACAAAGGGAACTGGTTGCAGGAGAAACTTTTACTCTGTTTTCTCAGTCTGTTTCCTAGTGCCGGTTTGAAGTTCCTGCAGTTTTCACTGTAAAAAAGAGTTGGAGCAAGTACCTCCCCATATATATGTATGGAGTGGAGTTTGCACCTGAAAACAAACTCTGTGTTCCCAACAAGCCAGGTGAAAGACGGCTTTCACACACACTTATCTCTCAGAACTGAGCATGTGGAGAGACGTTCGTTCATCTAGCACAAATTGAAAGGGTTGCAGGAGAAACTTTTACTGTGGTTTCTCAGTCTGTTTCCTAGTGCCGGTTTGAAGTTCCAGCAGTTTTCACTGTAAACCCGAGTTGGAGCTAGTACCTCCCCATATATATGTATGGAGTGGAGTTTGCAACTGAAAAGAAACTTTGTGTTCCCAACAAGCTAGTTGAAGGACGGCTTTCACACACACTTATCTCTCAGAACTTAGCATGTGGAGAGAAGTTCGTTCATCTAGCACATAGGAAACGGGTTGCAGGAGAAACTTTTACTCTGGTTTCTCAGTCTGTTTCCTAGTGCTGGTTTGAAGTTCCTGCAGTTTTCACTGTAAAACCGAGTTGGAGCTAGTACCTCCCCATATATATTTATGGAGTGGAGTTTGCAACTGAAAAGAAACTTTGTGTTCCCAACAAGCTAGGTGAAGGACGGCTTTCACACACACTTATCTCTCAGAACTGAGCATGTGGAGAGACGTTCGTTCATCTAGCACAAAGGGAACGGGTTGCAGGAGAAACTTTTACTGTGGTTTCTCAGTCTGTTTCCTAGTGCCGGTTTGAAGTTCCTGCAGTTTTCACTGTAAAAAAGAGTTGGAGCAAGTACCTCCCCATATATATGTATGGAGTGGAGTTTGCACCTGAAAACAAACTCTGTGTTCCCAACAAGTTACGTGAAGGAAGGCTTTCACACACAATTATCTCTCAGAACTGAGCATGTGGAGAGACGTTCGTTCATCTAGCACAAAGGGAACGGGTTGCAGGAGAAACTTTTACTGTGGTTTCTCAGTCTGTTTCCTAGTGCCGGTTTGAAGTTCCTACTGTTTTCACTGTAAAACCGAGTTGGAGCTATTACCTCCCCATATATATGTATGGAGTGGAGTTTGCAACTGAAAAGAAACTTTGTGTTCCCAACAAGCTAGGTGAAGGACGGCTTACACACACAGTTATCTCTCAGAACTGAGCATGTGGAGAGATGTTCGTTCATCTAGCACAAATGGAACGGGTTGCAGGAGAAATTTTACTGTGGTTTCTCAGTCTGTTTCCTAGTGCCGGTTTAAAGTTCCAGCAGTATTCACTGTAAAACCGAGTTGGAGGTAGTACCTCCCCATATATATGTATGGATTGGAGTTTGGAAATGAAAAGAAATTTTGTGTTCCCAACAAGCTAGGTGAAGGACGGCTTTCACACACAATTATATCTCAGAACTGAGCATGTGGAGAGACGTTCATTCATCTAGCACAAAGGGAACGGGTTGCCTTAAAAACTTTTACTGTGGATTCTCGGTCTATTTCCTAGTGCCGGTTTGAAGTTCTTGCAGTTTTCACTGTAAAACCGAGTTGGAGGTAGTACCTCCCCATATATATTTATGGAGTGGAGTTTGCAACTGAAAAGAAACTTTGTGTTCCCAACAAGCTAGGTGAAGGACGGCTTTCACACACACTTATCTCTCAGAACTGAGCATGTGGAGAGACGTTCGTTCATCTAGCACAAAGGGAACGGGTTTCAGGAGAAACTTTTACTCTGGTTTCTCAGTCTGTTTCCTAGTGCCGGTTTGAAGTTCCTGCAGTTTTCACTGTAAAAAAGAGTTGGAGCAAGTACCTCCCCATATATATGTATGGAGTGGAGTTTGCACCTGAAAACAAACTCTGTGTTCCCAACAAGCTACGTGAAGGAAGGCTTTCACACACAATTATCTCTCAGAACTGAGCATGTGGAGAGACGTTCGTTCATCTAGCACAAAGGGAACGGGTTGCAGGAGAAAATTTACTGTGGTTTCTCAGTCTGTTTCCTAGTGCCGGTTTGAAGTTCCTACTGTTTTCACTGTAAAACCGAGTTGGAGCTAGTACCTCCCCATATATATGTATGGAGTGGAGTTTGCAACTGAAAAGAAACTTTGTGTTCCCAACAAGCTAGGTGAAGGACGGCTTACACACACAGTTATCTCTCAGAACTGAGCATGTGGAGAGACGTTCGTTCATCTAGCACAAATGGAACGGGTTGCAGGAGAAACTTTTACTGTGGTTTCTCAGTCTGTTTCCTAGTGCCGGTTTAAAGTTCCAGTAGTATTCACTGTAAAACCGAGTTGGAGGTAGTACCTCCCCATATATATGTATGGATTGGAGTTTGGAAATGAAAAGAAATTTTGTGTTCCCAACAAGCTAGGTGAAGGACGGCTTTCACACACAATTATATCTCAGAACTGAGCATGTGGAGAGACGTTCATTCATCTAGCACAAAGGGAAAGGGTTGCCTTAAAAACTTTTACTGTGGTTTCTCGGTCTATTTCCTAGTGCCGGTTTGAAGTTCTTGCAGTTTTCACTGTAAAACCGAGTTGGAGGTAGTACCTCCCCATATATATTTATGGAGTGGAGTTTGCAACTGAAAAGAAACTTTGTGTTCCCAACAAGCTAGGTGAAGGACGGCTTTCACACACACTTATCTCTCAGAACTGAGCATGTGGAGAGACGTTCGTTCATCTAGCACAAAGGGAACTGGTTGCAGGAGAAACTTTTACTCTGTTTTCTCAGTCTGTTTCCTAGTGCCGGTTTGAAGTTCCTGCAGTTTTCACTGTAAAAAAGAGTTGGAGCAAGTACCTCCCCATATATATGTATGGAGTGGAGTTTGCACCTGAAAACAAACTCTGTGTTCCCAACAAGCTACGTGAAGGAAGGCTTTCACACACAATTATCTCTCAGAACTGAGCATGTGGAGAGACGTTCGTTCATCTAGCACAAAGGGAACGGGTTGCAGGAGAAACTTTTACTGTGGTTTCTCAGTCTGTTTCCTAGTGCCGGTTTGAAGTTCCTGCAGTTTTCACTGTAAAACCGAGTTGGAGCTAGTACCTCCCCATATATATGTATGGAGTGGAGTTTGCAACTGAAAAGAAACTTTGTGTTCCCAACAAGCTAGGTGAAGAACGGCTTACACACACAGTTATCTCTCAGAACTGAGCATGTGGAGAGACGTTCGTTCATCTAGCACAAATGGAACGGGTTGCAGGAGAAAGTTTTACTGTGGTTTCTCAGTCTGTTTCCTAGTGCCGGTTTAAAGTTCCAGCAGTTTTCACTGTAAAACCGAGTTGGAGGTAGTACCTCCCCATATATATGTATGGATTGGAGTTTGGAAATGAAAAGAAATTTTGTGTTCCCAACAAGCTAGGTGAAGGACGGCTTTCACACACAATTATATCTCAGAACTGAGCATGTGGAGAGACGTTCATTCATCTAGCACAAAGGGAACGGGTTGCCTTAAAAACTTTTACTGTGGTTTCTCGGTCTATTTCCTAGTGCCGGTTTGAAGTTCTTGCAGTTTTCACTGTAAAACCGAGTTGGAGGTAGTACCTCCCCATATATATTTATGGAGTGGAGTTTGCAACTGAAAAGAAACTTGGTGTTCCCAACAAGCTAGGTGAAGGACGGCTTTCACACACACTTATCTCTCAGAACTGAGCATGTGGAGAGACGTTCGTTCATCTAGCACATTCGAAATGTGTTGCAGGAGAAACTTTTACTCTGGTTTCTCAGTCTGTTTCCTAGTGCTGTTTTGAAGTTCCTGCAGTTTTTACTGTAAAACAGATTTGGAGCTAGTACCTCCCCATATATATTTATGGAGTGGAGTTTGCAACTGAAAAGAAACTTTGTGTTCCCAACAAGCTAGGTGAAGGACGGCTTTCACACACACTTATGTCTCAGAACTGAGCATGTGGAGAGACGTTCGTTCATCTAGCACAAAGGGAACGGGTTGCAGGAGAAACTTTTACTGTGGTTTCTCAGTCTGTTTCCTAGTGCCGGTTTGAAGTTCCTGCAGTTTTCACTGTAAAACCGAGTAGGAGCTAGTACCTCCCCATATATATGTATGCAGTGGAGTTTGCAACTGAAAAGAAACTTTGTGTTCCCAACAAGCTAGGTGCAGGACGGCTTTCACTCACACTTATCTCTCAGAAATGAGCTTGTGGAGAGACGTTCGTTCATCTAGCACAAAGGGAACGGGTTGCATTAGAAACTTATACTGTGGTTTCTCGGTCTGTTTCCTAGTGCCGGTTTGTAGTTCCTGCCGTTTTCACTGTAAAACCGTGTTGGAACTACTACCTCCCCATATATATGTATGGAGTGGAGTTGGCAACTGAAAAGAAACTTTGTTTTCCCAACAAGATAGCTGAAGGACGGCTTTCACACACACTTATCTCTCAGAACTGAGCATGTGGAGAGACGTTCGTTCGTCTAGCACAAAGGGAACGGGTGGCAGGAGAAAATTTACTGTGGTTTCTCAGTTTGTTTCCTAGTGCCGGTTTGAAGTTCCTGCAGTTTTTACTGTAAACCCGAGTTGGAGCTAGTACCTCCCCATATATATGTATGGATTGGAGTTTGCAACTGAAAAGAAATTTGTGTTCCCAACAAGCTAGGTGAAGGACGGCTTTCACACACACTTATCTCTCAGAACTGAGCATGTGGAGAGACGTTCGTTCATCTAGCACAAAGGGAACGGGTTGCAGGAGAAACTTTTACTGTGGTTTCTCTGTCTGTTTCCTAGTGCCGGTTTGAAGTTCCTGCAGTTTTCACTGTAAAAACGATTTGGAGCTAGTACCTCCCCATATATATGTATGGAGTGGAGTTTGCACCTGAAAACAAACTCTGTGTTCCCAACAAGCTAGGTGAAGAAAGGCTTTCACACACACTTATCTCTCAGAACTGAGCATGTGGAGAGACGTTCGTTCATCTAGCACAAAGGGAACGGGTTGCAGGAGAAACTTTTACTGTGGTTTCTCAGTCTGTTTCCTAGTGCCGGTTTGAAGTTCCTGCAGTTTTCACTGCAAAACCGAGTTGGAGCTAGTACTCCCCCATATATATCTATGGAGTGGAGTTTGCAACTGAAAAGAAACTTTGTGTTCCCAACAAGCTAGTTGAAGGACGGCTTTCACACACACTTATCTCTCAGACCTGAGCATTTTGAGAGACGTTCGTTAATCTAGCACAAATGGAACGGGTTGCAGGAGAAACTTTTACTCTGGTTACTCAGTCTGTTTCCTAGTGCCGGGTTGAAATTCCTGCAGTTTTCACTGTAAAACAGAGTTGGAGCTTGTACCTCCCCATATATATGTATGGAATGGAGTTTGCAACTGAAAAGAAACTTTGTGTTCCCAACAAGCTAGGTGAAGGACGGCTTTCACACACACTTAACTCTCAGAATTGTTCATGTGGAGAGACGTTCGTTCATCTAGCAAAAATTGAACGGTTTCCAGGAGAAACTTTACTGTGGTTTCTCAGTCTGATTCCTAGTGCCGGTTTGAAGTTCCTGCAGTTTTCACTGTAAACCCGAGTTGGAGCTAGTACCTCCCCATATATATGTATGGAGTGGAGTTTGCAACTGAAAAGAAACTTTGTGTTCCCAACAAGCTAGGTCAAGGACGGCTTTCACACACACTTATCTCTCAGAACTGAGCATGTGGAGAGAAGTTCGTTCATTTAGCACATAGGAAACTGTTTGCAGGAGAAACTTTTACTCTGGTTTCTCAGTCTGTTTCCTAGTGCTGGTTTGAAGTTCCTGCAGTTTTCACTGTAAAACCGAGTTGGAGCTAGTACCTCCCCATATATATGTATGGAGTGGAGTTTGCAACTGAAAATAAACTTTGTGTTCCCAACAAGCTAGGTGAAGGACGGCTTTCACACACACTTATCTCTCTGAACTGAGCATGTGGAGAGACGTTCATTCATCTAGCACAAAGGGAACGGGTTGCAGGAGAAACTTTTACTCTGGTTTCTCAGTCTGTTTCCTAGTGCCGGATTGAAGTTCCTGCAGTTTTCACTGTAAAAAAGATTTGGAGCTAGTACCTCCCCATATATATGTATGGAGTGGAGTTTGCACCTGAAAACAAACTCTGTGTTCCCAACAAGCTACGTGAAGGAAGGCTTTCACACACACATATCTCTCAGAACTGAGCATGTGGAGAGACGTTCGTTCTTCTAGCACAAAGGAACGGGTTGCAGGAGAAACTATTACTCTGCTTTCTCAGTCTGTTTCCTAGTGCCGGTTTGAAGTTCCTGCAGTTTTCACTGTAAACCCGAGTTGGAGCTAGTAGCTCCCCATATATATGTATGGAGTGGAGTTTGCAACTGAAAAGAAACTTTGTGTTCCCAACAAGCTAGGTGAAGGACGGCATTCACACACACTTATCTCTCAGAACTGAGCATGTGGAGAGACGTTCGTTCATCTAGCACATAGGAAACGGGTTGCAGGAGAAACTTTTACTCTGGTTTCTCAGTCTGTTTCCTAGTGCTGGTTTGAAGTTCCTGCAGATTTCACTGTAAAACCGAGTTGGAGCTAGTACCTCCCCATATATATGTATGGATTGGAGTTTGCAAATGAAAAGAAACTTTGTGTTCCCAAGAAGCTAGGTGAAGGACGGCTTTCACACACACTTATCTCTCAGAACTGAGCATGTGGAGAGACTTTCGTTCATCTAGCACAAAGGGAAAGGGTTGCAGGAGAAACTTTTACTCTGGTTTCTCAGTCTGTTTCCTAGTGCCGGTTTGAATTTCCTGCAGTTTTCACTGTAAAACCGAGTTGGCGCTAGTACCTCCCCATATATATGTATGGAGTGGAGTTTGCAACTGAAAAGAAACTTTGTGTTCCCAACAAGCTAGGTGAAGGACGGCTTTCACACACACTTATGTCTCAGAACTGAGCATGAGGAGAGACGTTCGTTCATCTAGCACATAGGAAACGGGTGGCAGGAGAAACTTTTACTCTGGTTTCTCAGTCTGTTTCCTAGTGCCGGTTTGAAATTCCTGCAGTTTTCACTGTAAAACCGAGTTGGAGCTAGTACGTCCCCATATATATGTATGGAGTGGTGTTTGCAACTGAAAAGAAACTTTGTGTTCCCAACAAACTAGGTGAAAGACGGCTTTCACACACACTTATCTCTCAGAACTGAGCATGTGGAGAGACGTTTGTTCATCTAGCACAATGGGAACGGTTTGCAGGAGAAACTTTACTCTGGTTTCTCAGTCTGTTTCCTAGTGTCTTTTTTAAGTTCCAGCAGTTTTCACTGTAAAGAAGAGTTGGAGCTAGTACCTACCCATATATATGTATGGAGTGGAGTTTGCCACTGAAAGGAAACTTTGTGTTCAAAACAAGCTAGTTGAAGGACGGCTTTCACACACACTTATCTCTCAGAACTGAGCATGTGGAGAGACGTTCTTTCACCTAGCACAAAGGGAACGGGTTGCATTAGAAACATTTACTGTGGTTTCTCGGTCTGTTTCCTAGTGCCGGTTTGAAGTTCTTGCAGTTTTCACTGTAAAACAGAGTTGGAGCTAGTACCTCACCATATATATGTATGGAGTGGAGTTTGCAACTGAAAAGAAACTTTGTGTTCCCAACAAGCTAAGTGAAGAACGGCTTTCACACACACTTAATCTCTGAACTGAGCATGTGGAGAGACGTTCGTTCATCTAGCACAAAGGGAACGGGTTGCAGTAGAAACTTTACTGTGGTTTCTCAGTCTGTTTCCTAGTGCCGGTATGAAGTTCCTGCAGTTTTCACTGTAAAACCGAGTTGGAGCTAGTACCTCCCCATATATATGTATGGAGTGGAGTTTGTAACTGAAAAGAAACTTTGTGTTCCCAACAAGCTGGGTGAAGGACGGCTTACACACACTTATCTCTCAGAACTGAGCATGTGGAGAGACGTTGGTTCATCTGGCACAAAGAGAACGGGTTGCAGGGGAAACTTTTACTCTGGTTTCTCTGTCTGTTTCCTAGTGCCGGTTTGAAGTTCCTGCAGTTTTCACTGTAAAACAGAGTTGGATCTAGTACCTCCCCATATATATGTATGGATTGGAGTTTGCAACTGAAAAGAAACTTTGTGTTCCCAACAAGCTAGGTGAAGGACGGCTTTCACACACAATTATCTCTCAGAAATGAGCATTTGGAGAGACGTTCGTTCATCTAGCACATAGGAAACTTGTTGCAGGAGAAACTTTTACTCTGGTTTCTCAGTCTGTTTCCTAGTGCTGGTTTGAAGCTCCTGCAGTTTTCACTGTAAAATCGAGTTGGAGCTAGTACCTCCCCATATATATGTATGGAGTGGAATTTGCAACTGAAAAGAAACTTTGTGTTCCCAACAAGCTAGGTGAAGGACGGCTTTCACACACACTTATCTCTCAGAACTGAGCATGTGGAGAGACGTTCGTTCATCTAGCACAAATGGAACGGGTTGCAGGAGAAACTTTTACTGTGGTTTCTCAGTCTGTTTCCTAGTGCCGGTTTGAAGTTCCTGCAGTTTTCACTGTAAACCCGATTTGGGGCTAGTACCTCCCCATATATATGTATGGAGTGGAGTTTGCAACTGAAAAGAAACTTTGTGTTCCCAACAAGCTAGGTGAAGGACGGCTTTCACACACACTTAACTCTCAGAACTGTTCATGTGGAGAGACGTTCGTTCATCTAGCAAAAATTGAACGGTTTCCAGGAGAAACTTTACGGTGGTTTCTCAGTCTGTTTCCTAGTGCCTGTTTGAAGTTCCTGCAGTTTTCACTGTAAACCCGAGTTGGAGCTAGTACCTCCCCATATATATGTATGGAGTGGAGTTGCAACTGAAAAGAAACTTTGTGTTCCCAACAAGCTAGGTGAAGGACGGCTTTCACACACACTTATCTCTCAGAACTGAGCATGTGGAGAGAAGTTCGTTCATCTAGCACATAGGAAACTGTTTGCAGGAGAAACTTTTACTCTGCTTTCTCAGTCTGTTTCCTAGTACCGGTTTGAAGTTCCTGCAGTTTTCACTGTAAACCCGAGTTGGAGCTAGTACCTCCCCATATATATGTATGGAGTGGAGTTTGCAACTGAAAAGAAACTTTGTGTTCCCAACAAGCTAGGTGAAGGACGGCTTTCACACACACTTATCTCTCAGAACTGAGCATGTGGAGAGACTTTCGTTCATCTAGCACATAGGAAACTTGTTGCAGGAGAAACTTTTACTCTGGTTTCTCAGTCTGTTTCCTAGTGCTGGTTTGAAGCTCCTGCAGTTTTCACTGTAAAATCGTGTTGGAGCTAGTACCTCCCCATATATATGTATGGAGTGGAATTTGCAACTGAAAAGAAACTTTGTGTTCCCAACAAGCTAGGTGAAGGACGGCTTTCACACACACTTATCTCTCAGAACTGGGCATGTGGAGAGACGTTCGTTCATCTAGCACAAATGGAACGGGTTGCAGGAGAAACTTTTACTGTGGTTTCTCAGTCTGTTTCCTAGTGCCGGTTTGAAGTTCCTGCAGTTTTCACTGTAAACCCGATTTGGAGCTAGTACCTCCCCATATATATGTATGGAGTGGAGTTTGCAACTGAAAAGAAACTTTGTGTTCCCAACAAGCTAGGTGAAGGACGGCTTTCACACACACTTAAATCTCAGAACTGTTCATGTGGAGAGACGTTCGTTCATCTAGCAAAAATTGAACGGTTTCCAGGAGAAACTTTACGGTGGTTTCTCAGTCTGTTTCCTAGTGCCTGTTTGAAGTTCCTGCAGTTTTCACTGTAAACCCGAGTTGGAGCTAGTACCTCCCCATATATATGTATGGAGTGGAGTTTGCAACTGAAAAGAAACTTTGTGTTCCCAACAAGCTAGGTGAAGGACGGCTTTCACACACACTTATCTCTCAGAACTGAGCATGTGGAGAGAAGTTCGTTCATCTAGCACATAGGAAACTGTCTGCAGGAGAAACTTTTACTCTGGTTTCTCAGTCTGTTTCCTAGTGCTGGTTTGAAGTTCCTGCAGTTTTCACTGTAAAACCGAGTTGGAGCTAGTACCTCCCCATATATATGTATGGAGTGGAGTTTGCAACTGAAAAGAAACTTTGGGTTCCCAACAAGCTAGGTGAAGGACGGCTTTCACACACACTTATCTCTCAGAACCTGGCATGTGGAGAGAAGTTCGTTCATCTAGCACATAGGAAACTGTTTGCAGGAGAAACTTTTACTCTGGTTTCTCAGTCTGTTTCCTAGTGCTGGTTTGAAGTTCCTGCAGTTTTCACTGTAAAACCGAGTTGGAGCTAGTACTTCCCCATATATATGTATGGAGTGGAGTTTGCAACTGAAAAGAAACTTTGTGTTCCCAACAAGCTAGGTGAAGGACGGCTTTCACACACACTTATCTCTCAGAACTGAGCATGTGGAGAGACGTTCATTCATCTAGCACAAAGGGAACTGGTTGCAGGAGAAACTTTTACTCTGGTTTCTCAGTCTGTTTCCTAGTGCCGGTTTGAAGTTCCTGCAGTTTTCACTGTAAAAAAGATTTGGAGCTAGTACCTCCCCATATATATGTATGGAGTGGAGTTTGCACCTGAAAACAAACTCTGTGTTCCCAACAAGCTACGTGAAAGAAGGCTTTCACACACACATATCTCTCAGAACTGAGCATGTGGAGAGACATTCGTTCTTCTAGCACAAAGGAACGGGTTGCAGGAGAAACTTTTACTCTGCTTTCTCAGTCTGTTTCCTAGTGCCGGTTTGAAGTTCCTGCAGTTTTCACTGTAAACCCGAGTTGGAGCTAGTACCTCCCCATATATATGTATGGAGTGGAGTTTCCAACTGAAAAGAAACTTTGTGTTCCCAACAAGCTAGGTGAAGGACGGCTTTCACACACACTTATCTCTCAGAACTGAGCATGTGGAGAGACGTTCGTTCATCTAGCACAAATGGAACGGGTTGCAGGAGAAACTTTTACTGTGGTTTCTCAGTCTGTTTCCTAGTGCCGGTTTGAAGTTCCTGCAGTTTTCACTGTAAACCCGATTTGGAGCTAGTACCTCCCCATATATATGTATGGAGTGGAGTTTGCAACTGAAAAGAAACTTTGTGTTCCCAACAAGCTAGGTGAAGGACGGCTTTCACACACACTTAACTCTCAGAACTGTTCATGTGGAGAGACGTTCGTTCATCTAGCAAAAATTGAACGGTTTCCAGGAGAAACTTTACGGTGGTTTCTCAGTCTGTTTCCTAGTGCCTGTTTGAAGTTCCTGCAGTTTTCACTGTAAACCCGAGTTGGAGCTAGTACCTCCCCATATATATGTATGGAGTGGAGTTTGCAACTGAAAAGAAACTTTGTGTTCCCAACAAGCTAGGTGAAGGACGGCTTTCACACACACTTATCTCTCAGAACTGAGCATGTGGAGAGAAGTTCGTTCATCTAGCACATAGGAAACTGTCTGCAGGAGAAACTTTTACTCTGGTTTCTCAGTCTGTTTCCTAGTGCTGGTTTGAAGTTCCTGCAGTTTTCACTGTAAAACCGAGTTGGAGCTAGTACTTCCCCATATATATGTATGGAGTGTAGTTTGCAACTGAAAAGAAACTTTGTGTTCCCAACAAGCTAGGTGAAGGACGGCTTTCACACACACTTATCTCTCAGAACTGAGCATGTGGAGAGAAGTTCGTTCATCTAGCACATAGGAAACTGTTTGCAGGAGAAACTTTTACTCTGCTTTCTCAGTCTGTTTCCTAGTACCGGTTTGAAGTTCCTGCAGTTTTCACTGTAAACCCGAGTTGGAGCTAGTACCTCCCCATATATATGTATGGAGTGGAGTTTGCAACTGAAAAGAAACTTTGTGTTCCCAACAAGCTAGGTGAAGGACGGCTTTCACACACACTTATCTCTCAGAACTGAGCATGTGGAGAGACGTTCGTTCATCTAGCACATAGGAAACGTGTTGCAGGAGAAACTTTTACTCTGGTTTCTCAGTCTGTTTCCTAGTGCTGGTTTGAAGTTCCTGCAGATTTCACTGTAAAACCGAGTTGGAGCTAGTACCTTCCCATATATATGTATGGATTGGAGTTTGCAAATGAAAAGAAACTTTGTGTTCCCAACAAGCTAGGTGAAGGACGGCTTTCACACACACTTATCTCTCAGAACTTAGCATGTGGAGAGACGTTCGTTCATCTAGCACAAAGGGAAAGGGTTGCAGGAGAAACTTTTACTGTGGTTTCTCGGTCTTTTTCCTAGTGCCGGTTTGAATTTCCTGCAGTTTTCACTGTAAAACCGAGTTGGAGTTAGTATCTCCCCATATATATGTATGGAGTGGAGTTTGCAACTGAATAGAAACTTTGTGTTCCCAACAAGCTAGGTGAAGGACGGCTTTCACACACACTTAACTCTCAGAACTGTTCATGTGGAGAGACGTTCGTTCATCTAGCAAAAATTGAACGGTTTCCAGGAGAAACTTTACGGTGGTTTCTCAGTCTGTTTCCTAGTGCCTTTTTGAAGTTCCTGCAGTTTTCACTGTAAACCCGAGTTGGAGCTAGTACCTCCCCATATATATGTATGGAGTGGAGTTTGCAACTGAAAAGAAACTTTGGGTTCCCAACAAGCTAGGTGAAGGACGGCTTTCACACACACTTATCTCTCAGAACCTGGCATGTGGAGAGAATTTCGTTCATCTAGCACATAGGAAACTGTTTGCAGGAGAAACTTTTACTCTGGTTTCTCAGTCTGTTTCCTAGTGCTGGTTTGAAGTTCCTGCAGTTTTCACTGTAAAACCGAGTTGGAGCTAGTACTTCCCCATATATATGTATGGAGTGGAGTTTGCAACTGAAAAGAAACTATGTGTTCCCAACAAGCTAGGTGAAGGACGGCTTTCACACACACTTATCTCTCAGAACTGAGCATGTGGAGAGACGTTCGTTCATCTAGCACAAATGGAACGGGTTGCAGGAGAAACTTTTACTGTGGTTTCTCAGTCTGTTTCCTAGTGCCGGTTTGAAGTTCCTGCAGTTTTCACTGTAAACCCGATTTGGAGCTAGTACCTCCCCATATATATGTATGGAGTGGAGTTTGCAACTGAAAAGAAACTTTGTGTTCCCAACAAGCTAGGTGAAGGACGGCTTTCACACACACTTAACTCTCAGAACTGTTCATGTGGAGAGACGTTCGTTCATCTAGCAAAAATTGAACGGTTTCCAGGAGAAACTTTACGGTGGTTTCTCAGTCTGTTTCCTAGTGCCTGTTTGAAGTTCCTGCAGTTTTCACTGTAAACCCGAGTTGGAGCTAGTACCTCCCCATATATATGTATGGAGTGGAGTTTGCAACTGAAAAGAAACTTTGTGTTCCCAACAAGCTAGGTGAAGGACGGCTTTCACACACACTTATCTCTCAGAACTGAGCATGTGGAGAGAAGTTCGTTCATCTAGCACATAGGAAACTGTCTGCAGGAGAAACTTTTACTCTGGTTTCTCAGTCTGTTTCCTAGTGCTGGTTTGAAGTTCCTGCAGTTTTCACTGTAAAACCGAGTTGGAGCTAGTACTTCCCCATATATATGTATGGAGTGTAGTTTGCAACTGAAAAGAAACTTTGTGTTCCCAACAAGCTAGGTGAAGGACGGCTTTCACACACACTTATCTCTCAGAACTGAGCATGTGGAGAGAAGTTCGTTCATCTAGCACATAGGAAACTGTTTGCAGGAGAAACTTTTACTCTGCTTTCTCAGTCTGTTTCCTAGTACCGGTTTGAAGTTCCTGCAGTTTTCACTGTAAACCCGAGTTGGAGCTAGTACCTCCCCATATATATGTATGGAGTGGAGTTTGCAACTGAAAAGAAACTTTGTGTTCCCAACAAGCTAGGTGAAGGACGGCTTTCACACACACTTATCTCTCAGAACTGAGCATGTGGAGAGACGTTCGTTCATCTAGCACATAGGAAACGTGTTGCAGGAGAAACTTTTACTCTGGTTTCTCAGTCTGTTTCCTAGTGCTGGTTTGAAGTTCCTGCAGATTTCACTGTAAAACCGAGTTGGAGCTAGTACCTTCCCATATATATGTATGGATTGGAGTTTGCAAATGAAAAGAAACTTTGTGTTCCCAACAAGCTAGGTGAAGGACGGCTTTCACACACACTTATCTCTCAGAACTTAGCATGTGGAGAGACGTTCGTTCATCTAGCACAAAGGGAAAGGGTTGCAGGAGAAACTTTTACTGTGGTTTCTCGGTCTTTTTCCTAGTGCCGGTTTGAATTTCCTGCAGTTTTCACTGTAAAACCGAGTTGGAGCTAGTACCTCCCCATATATATGTATGGAGTGGAGTTTGCAACTGAAAAGAAACTTTGTGTTCCCAACAAGCTAGGTGAAGGACGGCTTTCACACACACTTAACTCTCAGAACTGTTCATGTGGAGAGACGTTCGTTCATCTAGCAAAAATTGAACGGTTTCCAGGAGAAACTTTACGGTGGTTTCTCAGTCTGTTTCCTAGTGCCTGTTTGAAGTTCCTGCAGTTTTCACTGTAAACCCGAGTTGGAGCTAGTACCTCCCCATATATATGTATGGAGTGGAGTTTGCAACTGAAAAGAAACTTTGTGTTCCCAACAAGCTAGGTGAAGGACGGCTTTCACACACACTTATCTCTCAGAACTGAGCATGTGGAGAGAAGTTCGTTCATCTAGCACATAGGAAACTGTCTGCAGGAGAAACTTTTACTCTGGTTTCTCAGTCTGTTTCCTAGTGCTGGTTTGAAGTTCCTGCAGTTTTCACTGTAAAACCGAGTTGGAGCTAGTACTTCCCCATATATATGTATGGAGTGTAGTTTGCAACTGAAAAGAAACTTTGTGTTCCCAACAAGCTAGGTGAAGGACGGCTTTCACACACACTTATCTCTCAGAACTGAGCATGTGGAGAGAAGTTCGTTCATCTAGCACATAGGAAACTGTTTGCAGGAGAAACTTTTACTCTGCTTTCTCAGTCTGTTTCCTAGTATCGGTTTGAAGTTCCTGCAGTTTTCACTGTAAACCCGAGTTGGAGCTAGTACCTCCCCATATATATGTATGGAGTGGAGTTTGCAACTGAAAAGAAACTTTGTGTTCCCAACAAGCTAGGTGAAGGACGGCTTTCACACACACTTATCTCTCAGAACTGAGCATGTGGAGAGACGTTCGTTCATCTAGCACATAGGAAACGTGTTGCAGGAGAAACTTTTACTCTGGTTTCTCAGTCTGTTTCCTAGTGCTGGTTTGAAGTTCCTGCAGATTTCACTGTAAAACCGAGTTGGAGCTAGTACCTTCCCATATATATGTATGGATTGGAGTTTGCAAATGAAAAGAAACTTTGTGTTCCCAACAAGCTAGGTGAAGGACGGCTTTCACACACACTTATCTCTCAGAACTTAGCATGTGGAGAGACGTTCGTTCATCTAGCACAAAGGGAAAGGGTTGCAGGAGAAACTTTTACTGTGGTTTCTCGGTCTTTTTCCTAGTGCCGGTTTGAATTTCCTGCAGTTTTCACTGTAAAACCGAGTTGGAGTTAGTATCTCCCCATATATATGTATGGAGTGGAGTTTGCAACTGAATAGAAACTTTGTGTTCCCAACAAGCTAGGTGAAGGACGGCTTTCACACACACTTAACTCTCAGAACTGTTCATGTGGAGAGACGTTCGTTCATCTAGCAAAAATTGAACGGTTTCCAGGAGAAACTTTACGGTGGTTTCTCAGTCTGTTTCCTAGTGCCTTTTTGAAGTTCCTGCAGTTTTCACTGTAAAAAAGATTTGGAGCTAGTACCTCCCCATATATATGTATGGAGTGGAGTTTGCACCTGAAAACAAACTCTGTGTTCCCAACAAGCTACGTGAAAGAAGGCTTTCACACACACATATCTCTCAGAACTGAGCATGTGGAGAGACGTTCGTTCTTCTAGCACAAAGGAACGGGTTGCAGGAGAAACTTTTACTCTGCTTTCTCAGTCTGTTTCCTAGTGCCGGTTTGAAGTTCCTGCAGTTTTCACTGTAAACCCGAGTTGGAGCTAGTACCTCCCCATATATATGTATGGAGTGGAGTTTGCAACTGAAAAGAAACTTTGTGTTCCCAACAAGCTAGGTGAAGGACGGCTTTCACACACACTTATCTCTCAGAACTGAGCATGTGGAGAGACGTTCGTTCATCTAGCACATAGGAAACGGGTTGCAGGAGAAACTTTTACTCTGGTTTCTCAGTCTGTTTCCTAGTGCTGGTTTGAAGTTCCTGGAGTTTTCACTGTAAAACCGAGTTGGAGCTAGTACCTCCCCATATATATGTATGGATTGGAGTTTGCAAATGAAAAGAAACTTTGTGTTCCCAACAAGCTAGGTGAAGGACGGCTTTCACACACACTTATCTCTCAGAACTGAGCATGTGGAGAGACTTTCGTTCATCTAGCACAAAGGGAAAGGGTTGCAGGAGAAACTTTTACTCTGGTTTCTCAGTCTGTTTCCTAGTGCCGGTTTGAATTTCCTGCAGTTTTCACTGTAAAACCGAGTTGGAGCTAGTACCTCCCCATATATATGTATGGAGTGGAGTTTGCAACTGAAAAGAAACTTTGTGTTCCCAACAAGCTAGGTGAAGTACGGCTTTCACACACAATTATGTCTCAGAACTGAGCATGAGGAGAGACGTTCGTTCATCTAGCACATAGGAAACGGGTGGCAGGAGAAACTTTTACTCTGGTTTCTCATTCTGTTTCCTAGTGCCGGTTTGAAGTTCCTGCAGTTTCACTGTAAAACCGAGTTGGAGCTAGTACGTCCCCATATATATGTATGGAGTGGTTTTGCACTGAAAAGAAACTTTGTGTTCCCAACAAACTAGGTGAAAGACGGCTTTCACACACACTTATCTCTCAGAACTGAGCATGTGGAGAGACGTTCGTTCATCTAGCACAAAGGGAACGGGTTGCAGGAGAAACTTTACTCTGGTTTCTCAGTCTGTTTCCTAGTGCCGGTTTGAAGTTCCTGCAGTTTTCACTGTAAAAAAGATTTGGAGCTAGTACCTCCCCATATATATGTATGGAGTGGAGTTTGCACCTGAAAACAAACTCTGTGTTCCCAACAAGCTACGTGAAAGAAGGCTTTCACACACACATATCTCTCAGAACTGAGCATGTGGAGAGACGTTCGTTCTTCTAGCACAAAGGAACGGGTTGCAGGAGAAACTTTTACTCTGCTTTCTCAGTCTGTTTCCTAGTGCCGGTTTGAAGTTCCTGCAGTTTTCACTGTAAACCCGAGTTGGAGCTAGTACCTCCCCATATATATGTATGGAGTGGAGTTTGCAACTGAAAAGAAACTTTGTGTTCCCAACAAGCTAGGTGAAGGACGGCTTTCACACACACTTATCTCTCAGAACTGAGCATGTGGAGAGAAGTTCGTTCATCTAGCACATAGGAAACTGTCTGCAGGAGAAACTTTTACTCTGGTTTCTCAGTCTGTTTCCTAGTGCTGGTTTGAAGTTCCTGCAGTTTTCACTGTAAAACCGAGTTGGAGCTAGTACTTCCCCATATATATGTATGGAGTGTAGTTTGCAACTGAAAAGAAACTTTGTGTTCCCAACAAGCTAGGTGAAGGACGGCTTTCACACACACTTATCTCTCAGAACTGAGCATGTGGAGAGAAGTTCGTTCATCTAGCACATAGGAAACTGTTTGCAGGAGAAACTTTTACTCTGCTTTCTCAGTCTGTTTCCTAGTACCGGTTTGAAGTTCCTGCAGTTTTCACTGTAAACCCGAGTTGGAGCTAGTACCTCCCCATATATATGTATGGAGTGGAGTTTGCAACTGAAAAGAAACTTTGTGTTCCCAACAAGCTAGGTGAAGGACGGCTTTCACACACACTTATCTCTCAGAACTGAGCATGTGGAGAGACGTTCGTTCATCTAGCACATAGGAAACGTGTTGCAGGAGAAACTTTTACTCTGGTTTCTCAGTCTGTTTCCTAGTGCTGGTTTGAAGTTCCTGCAGATTTCACTGTAAAACCGAGTTGGAGCTAGTACCTTCCCATATATATGTATGGATTGGAGTTTGCAAATGAAAAGAAACTTTGTGTTCCCAACAAGCTAGGTGAAGGACGGCTTTCACACACACTTATCTCTCAGAACTTAGCATGTGGAGAGACGTTCGTTCATCTAGCACAAAGGGAAAGGGTTGCAGGAGAAACTTTTACTGTGGTTTCTCGGTCTTTTTCCTAGTGCCGGTTTGAATTTCCTGCAGTTTTCACTGTAAAACCGAGTTGGAGCTAGTACCTCCCCATATATATGTATGGAGTGGAGTTTGCAACTGAAAAGAAACTTTGTGTTCCCAACAAGCTAGGTGAAGGACGGCTTTCACACACACTTAACTCTCAGAACTGTTCATGTGGAGAGACGTTCGTTCATCTAGCAAAAATTGAACGGTTTCCAGGAGAAACTTTACGGTGGTTTCTCAGTCTGTTTCCTAGTGCCTGTTTGAAGTTCCTGCAGTTTTCACTGTAAACCCGAGTTGGAGCTAGTACCTCCCCATATATATGTATGGAGTGGAGTTTGCAACTGAAAAGAAACTTTGTGTTCCCAACAAGCTAGGTGAAGGACGGCTTTCACACACACTTATCTCTCAGAACTGAGCATGTGGAGAGAAGTTCGTTCATCTAGCACATAGGAAACTGTCTGCAGGAGAAACTTTTACTCTGGTTTCTCAGTCTGTTTCCTAGTGCTGGTTTGAAGTTCCTGCAGTTTTCACTGTAAAACCGAGTTGGAGCTAGTACTTCCCCATATATATGTATGGAGTGTAGTTTGCAACTGAAAAGAAACTTTGTGTTCCCAACAAGCTAGGTGAAGGACGGCTTTCACACACACTTATCTCTCAGAACTGAGCATGTGGAGAGAAGTTCGTTCATCTAGCACATAGGAAACGGGTGGCAGGAGAAACTTTTACTCTGGTTTCTCATTCTGTTTCCTAGTGCCGGTTTGAAGTTCCTGCAGTTTCACTGTAAAACCGAGTTGGAGCTAGTACGTCCCCATATATATGTATGGAGTGGTTTTGCACTGAAAAGAAACTTTGTGTTCCCAACAAACTAGGTGAAAGACGGCTTTCACACACACTTATCTCTCAGAACTGAGCATGTGGAGAGACGTTCGTTCATCTAGCACAAAGGGAACGGGTTGCAGGAGAAACTTTACTCTGGTTTCTCAGTCTGTTTCCTAGTGCCGGTTTGAAGTTCCTGCAGTTTTCACTGTAAAAAAGATTTGGAGCTAGTACCTCCCCATATATATGTATGGAGTGGAGTTTGCACCTGAAAACAAACTCTGTGTTCCCAACAAGCTACGTGAAAGAAGGCTTTCACACACACATATCTCTCAGAACTGAGCATGTGGAGAGACGTTCGTTCTTCCAGCACAAAGGAACGGGTTGCAGGAGAAACTTTTACTCTGCTTTCTCAGTCTGTTTCCTAGTGCCGGTTTGAAGTTCCTGCAGTTTTCACTGTAAACCCGAGTTGGAGCTAGTACCTCCCCATATATATGTATGGAGTGGAGTTTGCAACTGAAAAGAAACTTTGTGTTCCCAACAAGCTAGGTGAAGGACGGCTTTCACACACACTTATCTCTCAGAACTGAGCATGTGGAGAGACGTTCGTTCATCTAGCACATAGGAAACGGGTTGCAGGAGAAACTTTTACTCTGGTTTCTCAGTCTGTTTCCTAGTGCTGGTTTGAAGTTCCTGGAGTTTTCACTGTAAAACCGAGTTGGAGCTAGTACCTCCCCATATATATGTATGGATTGGAGTTTGCAAATGAAAAGAAACTTTGTGTTCCCAACAAGCTAGGTGAAGGACGGCTTTCACACACACTTATCTCTCAGAACTGAGCATGTGGAGAGACTTTCGTTCATCTAGCACAAAGGGAAAGGGTTGCAGGAGAAACTTTTACTCTGGTTTCTCAGTCTGTTTCCTAGTGCCGGTTTGAATTTCCTGCAGTTTTCACTGTAAAACCGAGTTGGAGCTAGTACCTCCCCATATATATGTATGGAGTGGAGTTTGCAACTGAAAAGAAACTTTGTGTTCCCAACAAGCTAGGTGAAGTACGGCTTTCACACACAATTATGTCTCAGAACTGAGCATGAGGAGAGACGTTCGTTCATCTAGCACATAGGAAACGGGTGGCAGGAGAAACTTTTACTCTGGTTTCTCATTCTGTTTCCTAGTGCCGGTTTGAAGTTCCTGCAGTTTCACTGTAAAACCGAGTTGGAGCTAGTACGTCCCCATATATATGTATGGAGTGGTTTTGCACTGAAAAGAAACTTTGTGTTCCCAACAAACTAGGTGAAAGACGGCTTTCACACACACTTATCTCTCAGAACTGAGCATGTGGAGAGACGTTCGTTCATCTAGCACAAAGGAACGGGTTGCAGGAGAAACTTTACTCTGGTTTCTCAGTCTGTTTCCTAGTGTCTTTTTTAAGTTCCAGCAGTTTTCACTGTAAAGAAGAGTTGGAGCTAGTACCTACCCATATATATGTATGGAGTGGAGTTTGCCACTGAAAAGAAACTGTGTGTTCAAAACAAGCTAGTTGAAGGACGGCTTTCACACACACTTATCTCTCAGAACTGAGCATGTGGAGAGACGTTCTTTCACCTAGCACAAAGGGAACGGGTTGCATTAGAAACTTTTACTGTGGTTTCTCGGTCTGTTTCCCAGTGCCGGTTTGAAGTTCTTGCAGTTTTCACTGTAAAACAGAGTTGGAGCTAGTACCTCCCCATATATATGTATGGAGTGGAGTTAGCAACTGAAAAGAAACTTTGTGTTCCCAACAAGCTAAGTGAAGGACGGCTTTCACACACACTTAATCTCTGAACTGAGCATGTGGAGAGACGTTCGTTCATCTAGCACAAAGGGAACGGGTTGCAGGAGAAACTTTACTGTGGATTCTCAGTCTGTTTCCTAGTGCCGGTATGAAGTTCCTGCAGTTTTCACTGTAAAACCGAGTTGGAGCTAGTACCTCCCCATATATATGTATGGAGTGGAGTTTGTAACTGAAAAGAAACTTTGTGTTCCCAACAAGCTAGGTGAAGGACGGCTTTCACACACACTTATCTCTCAGAACTGAGCATGTGGAGAGACGTTCGTTCATCTGGCACAAAGAGAACGGGTTGCAGGGGAAACTTTTACCCTGGTTTCTCTGTCTGTTTCCTAGTGCCGGTTTGAAGTTCCTGCAGTTTTCACTGTAAAACAGAGTTGGATCTAGTACCTCCCCATATATATGTATGGATTGGAGTTTGCAACTGAAAAGAAACTTTGTGTTCCTAACAAGCTAGGTGAAGGACGGCTTTCACACACAATTATCTCTCAGAAATGAGCATTTGGAGAGACGTTCGTTCATCTAGCACATAGGAAATTTGTTGCAGGAGAAACTTTTACTCTGGTTTCTCAGTCTGTTTCCTAGTGCTGGTTTGAAGCTCCTGCAGTTTTCACTGTAAAACCGAGTTGGAACTAGTACCTCCCCATATATATGTATGGAGTGGAATTTGCAACTGAAAAGAAACTTTGTGTTCCCAACAAGCTAGGTGAAGGACGGCTTTCACACACACTTATCTCTCAGAACTGAGCATGTGGAGAGACGTTCGTTTATCTAGCACAAATGGAACGGGTTGCAGGAGAAACTTTTACTGTGGTTTCTCAGTCTGTTTCCTAGTGCCGGTTTGAAGTTCCTGCAGTTTTCACTGTAAACCCGATTTGGATCTAGTTCCTCCCCATATATATTTATGGAGTGGAGTTTGCAACTGAAAAGAAACTTTGTGTTCCCAACAAGCTAGGTGAAGGACGGCTTTCCCACACACTTATCTCTCAGAACTGAGCATGTGGTGAGACGTTCGTTCATCTAGCACAAAGGGAACGGGTTGCAGGAGAAACTTTTACTCTGGTTTCTCAGTCTGTTTCCTAGAGCCGGTTTGAAGTTCTTGCAGTTTTCACTGTAAAACCGAGTTGGAGCTAGTACCTCCCCATATATATGTATGGAGTGGAGTTTTCAACTGAAAAGAAACTTTGTGTTCCCATCAAGCTAGGGGAAGGACGGCTTTCACACACACTTATCTCTCAGAACTGAGCATGTGGAGAGACGTTCGTTCATCTAGCACAAAGGGAACGGGTTGCAGGGGAAACTTTACTGTGGTTTCTCAGTCTGTTTCCTAGTGCCGGTTTGAATTTCCTGCAGTTTTCACTGTAAAACCGAGTTGGAGCTAGTACCTCCCCATATATATGTATGGAGTGGAGTTTGCAACTGAAAAGAAACTTTGTGTTCCCAACAAGCTAGGTGAAGGACGGCTTTCACACACACTTATGTCTCAGAACTGAGCATGAGGAGAGACTTTCGTTCATCTAGCACATAGGAAACGGGTGGCAGGAGAAACTTTTACTCTGGTTTCTCAGTCTGTTTCCTAGTGCCGGTTTGAAGTTCCTGCAGTTTTCACTGTAAAACCGAGTTGGAGCTAGTACGTCCCCATATATATGTATGGAGTGGTGTTTGCAACTGAAAAGAAACTTTGTGTTCCCAACAAACTAGGTGAAAGACGGCTTTCACACACACTTATCTCTCAGAACTGAGCATGTGGAGAGACGTTCGTTCATCTAGCACAAAGGGAACGGGTTGCAGGAGAAACTTTACTCCGGTTTCTCAGTCTGTTTCCTACTGTCTTTTTTAAGTTCCAGCAGTTTTCACTGTAAAGAAGAGTTGGAGCTAGTACCTACCCATATATATGTATGGAGTGGAGTTTGCCACTGAAAAGAAACTTTGTGTTCAAAACATGCTAGTTGAAGGACGGCTTTCACACACACTTATCTCTCAGAAATGAGCATGTGGAGAGACGTTCTTTCACCTAGCACAAAGGGAACGTCTTGCATTAGAAACTTTTACTGTGGTTTCTCGGTCTGTTTCCTAGTGCCGGTTTGAAGTTCTTGCAGTTTTCACTGTAAAAAGAGTTGGAGCTAGTACCTCCCCATATATATGTATGGAGTGGAGTTTGCAACTGAAAAGAAACTTTGTGTTCCCAACAAGCTAAGTGAAGGACGGCTTTCACACACACTTAATCTCTGCACTGAGCATGTGGAGAGACGTTCGTTCATCTAGCACAAAGAGAACGGGTTGCAGGAGAAACTTTACTGTGGTTTCTCAGTCTGTTTCCTAGTGCCGGTATGAAGTTCCTGCAGTTTTCACTGAAAAAACCGAGTTGGAGCTAGTACCTCCCATATATATGTATGGAGTGGAGTTTGTAACTGAAAAGAAACTTTGTGTTCCCAACAAGCTAGGTGAAGGACGGCTTTCACACACACTTATCTCTCAGAACTGAGCATGTGGAGAGACGTTCGTTCATCTGGCAAAAAGAGAACGGGTTGCAGGGGAAACTTTTACTCTGGTTTCTCTGTCTGTTTCCTAGTGCCGGTTTGAAGTTCCTGCAGTTTTCACTGTAAAACAGAGTTGGATCTAGTACCTCCCCATATATATGTATGGATTGGAGTTTGCAACTGAAAAGAAACTTTGTGTTCCCAACAAGCTAGGTGAAGGACGGCTTTCACACACAATTATCTCTCAGAAATGAGCATTTGGAGAGACGTTCGTTCATCTAGCACATAGGAAACTTGTTGCAGGAGAAACTTTTACTCTGGTTTCTCAGTCTGTTTCCTAGTGCTGGTTTGAAGCTCCTGCAGTTTTCACTGTAAAACCGAGTTGGAGCTAGTACCTCCCCATATATATGTATGGAGTGGAATTTGCAACTGAAAAGTAACTTTGTGTTCCCAACAAGCTAGGTGAAGGACGGCTTTCACACACACTTATCTCTCAGAACTGAGCATGTGGAGAGACGTTCGTTCATCTAGCACAAATGGAACGGGTTGCAGGAGAAACTTTTACAGTGGTTTCTCAGTCTGTTTCCTAGTGCCGGTTTGAAGTTCCTGCAGTTTTCACTGTAAACCCGATTTGGAGCTAGTACCTCCCCATATATATGTATGGAGTGGAGTTTGCAACTGAAAAGAAACTTTGTGTTCCCAACAAGCTAGGTGAAGGACGGCTTTCACACACACTTAACTCTCAGAACTGTTCATGTGGAGAGACGTTCGTTCATCTAGCAAAAATTGAACGGTTTCCAGGAGAAACTTTACTGTGGTTTCTCAGTCTGTTTCCTAGTGCCGGTTTGAAGTTCCTGCAGTTTTCACTGTAAACCCGAGTTGGAGCTAGTACCTCCCCATATATATGTATGGAGTGGAGTTTGCAACTGAAAAGAAACTTTGTGTTCCCAACAAGCTAGGTGAAGGACGGCTTTCAAACACACTTATCTCTCAGAACTGAGCATGTGGAGAGAAGTTCGTTCATCTAGCACATAGGAAACTGTTAGCAGGAGAAACTTTTACTCTGGTTTCTCAGTCTGTTTCCTAGTGCTGGTTTGAAGTTCCTGCAGTTTTCACTGTAAAACCGAGTTGGAGCTAGTACCTCCCCATATATATGTATGGAGTGGAGTTTGCAACTGAAAAGAAACTTTGTGTTCCCAACAAGCTAGGTGAAGGACGGCTTTCACACACACTTATCTCTCAGAACTGAGCATGTGGAGAGACGTTCATTCATCTAGCACAAAGGGAACGGGTTGCAGGAGAAACTTTTACTCTGGTTTCTCAGTCTGTTTCCTAGTGCCGGTATTAAGTTCCTGCAGTTTTCACTGTAAAAAAGATTTGGATCTAGTACCTCCCCATATATATGTATGGAGTGGAGTTTGCACCTGAAAACAAACTCTGTGTTCCCAACAAGCTACGTGATGGAAGGCTTTCACACACACATATCTCTCAGAACTGAGCATGTGGAGAGACGTTCGTTCTTCTAGCACAAAGGAACGGGTTGCAGGAGAAACTTTTACTCTGCTTTCTCAGTCTGTTTCCTAGTGCCGGTTTGAAGTTCCTGCAGTTTTCACTGTAAAACCGAGTTGGAGCTAGTACCTCCCCATATATATGTATGGAGTGGAGTTTGCAACTGAAAAGAAACTTTGTGTTCCCAACAAGCTAGTTGAAGGACGGCTTTCACACACACTTATCTCTCAGAACTGAGCATGTGGAGAGACGTTCCTTCATCCAGCACATAGGAAACGGGTTGCAGGAGAAACTTTTACTCTGGTTTCTCAGTCTGTTTCCTAGTGCTGGTTTGAAGTTCCTGCAGATTTCACTGTAAAACCGAGTTGGAGCTAGTACCTCCCCATATATATGTATGGATTGGAGTTTGCAAATGAAAAGAAACTTTGTGTTCCCAACAAGCTAGGTGAAGGACAGCTTTCACACACACTTATCTCTCAGAACTGAGCATGTGGAGAGACTTTCGTTCATCTAGCACAAAGGGAAAGGGTTGCAGGAGAAAGTTTTACTGTGGTTTCTCAGTCTGTTTCCTAGTGCCGGTTTGAATTTCCTGCAGTTTTCACTGTAAAACCGAGTTGGAGCTAGTACCTCCCCATATATATGTATGGAGTGGAGTTTGCAAATGAAAAGAAACTTTGTGTTCCCAACAAGCTAGGTGAAGGACGGCTTTCACACACACTTATGTCTCAGAACTGAGCATGAGGAGAGACGTTCGTTCATCTAGCACATAGGAAACGGGTTGCAGGGGAAACTTTTACTCTGGTTTCTCAGTCTGTTTCCTAGTGCCGGTTTGAAGTTCCTGCAGTTTTCACTGTAAAACCGAGTTGGAGCTAGTACGTCCCCATATATATGTATGGAGTGGTGTTTGCAACTGAAAAGAAACTTTGTGTTCCCAACAAACTAGGTGAAAGACGGCTTTCACAAACACTTATCTCTCAGAACTGAGCATGTGGAGAGACGTTCGTTCATCCAGCACAAAGGGAACGGGTTGAAGGAGAAACTTTACTCAGGTTTCTCAGTCTGTTTCCTAGTGTCTTTTTTAAGTTCCAGCAGTTTTCACTGTAAAGAAGAGTTGGAGCTAGTACCTACCCATATATATGTATGGAGTGGAGTTTGCCACTGAAAAGAAACTTTGTGTTCAAAACAAGCTACTTGAAGGACGGCTTTCACACACACTTATCTCTCAGAACTGAGCATGTGGAGAGACTTTCTTTCACCTAGCACCAAGGGAACGGGTTGCATTAGAAACTTTTACTGTGGTTTCTCGGTCTGTTTCCTAGTGCCGGTTTGAAGTTCTTGCAGTTTTCACAATAAAACAGAGTTGGAGCTTCTTCCTCCCCATATACATGTATGGAGTGGAGTTTGCAACTTAAAAGAAACTTTGTGTTCCCAACAAGCTTAGTGAAGGACGGCTTTCACACACACTTAATCTCTGAACTGAGCATGTGGAGAGACGTTCGTTCATCTAGCACAAAGGGAACGGGTTGCAGGAGAAACTTTACTGTGGTTTCTCAGTCTGTTTCCTAGTGCCGGTATGAAGTTCCTGCAGTATTCACTGTAAAACCGAGTTGGAGCTAGTACCTCCCCATATATATGTATGGAGTGGAGTTTGTAACTGAAAAGAAACTTTGTGTTCCCAACAAGCTAGGTGAAGGACGGCTTTCACACACACTTATCTCTCAGAAATGAGCATTTGGAGAGACGTTCGTTCATCTAGCACATAGGAAATTTGTTGCAGGAGAAACTTTTACTCTGGTTTCTCAGTCTGTTTCCTAGTGCTGGTTTGAAGCTCCTGCAGTTTTCACTGTAAAACCGAGTTGGAACTAGTACCTCCCCATATATATGTATGGAGTGGAATTTGCAACTGAAAAGAAACTTTGTGTTCCCAACAAGCTAGGTGAAGGACGGCTTTCACACACACTTATCTCTCAGAACTGAGCATGTGGAGAGACGTTCGTTCATCTAGCACAAATGGAACGGGTTGCAGGAGAAACTTTTACTGTGGTTTCTCAGTCTGTTTCCTAGTGCCGGTTTGAAGTTCCTGCAGTTTTCACTGTAAACCCGATTTGGATCTAGTACCTCCCCATATATATGTATGGAGTGGAGTTTGCAACTGAAAAGAAACTTTGTGTTCCCAACAAGCTACGTGAAGGAAGGCTTTCACACACACATATCTCTCAGAACTGAGCATGTGGAGAGACGTTCGTTCTTCTAGCACAAAGGAACGGGTTGCAGGAGAAACTTTTACTCTGCTTTCTCAGTCTGTTTCCTACTGCCGGTTTGAAGTTCCTGCAGTTTTCACTGTAAAACCGAGTTGGAGCTAGTACCTCCCCATATATATGTATGGAGTGGAGTTTGCAACTGAAAAGAAACTTTGTGTTCCCAACAAGCTAGTTGAAGAACGGCTTTCACACACACTTATCTCTCAGAACTGAGCATGTGGAGAGACGTTCCTTCATCAAGCACATAGGAAACGGGTTGCAGGAGAAACTTTTACTCTGGTTTCTCAGTCTGTTTCCTAGTGCTGGTGTGAAGTTCCTGCAGATTTCACTGTAAAACCGAGTTGGAGCTAGTACCTCCCCATATATATGTATGGATTGGAGTTTGCAAATGAAAGGAAACTTTGTGTTCCCAACAAGCTAGGTGAAGGACAGCTTTCACACACACTTTTCTCTCAGAACTGAGCATGTGGAGAGACTTTCGTTCATCTAGCACAAAGGGAAAGGGTTGCAGGAGAAACTTTTACTGTGGTTTCTCAGTCTGTTTCCTAGTGCCGGTTTGAATTTCCTGCAGTTTTCACTGTAAAACCGAGTTGGACCTAGTACCTCCCCATATATATGTATGGAGTGGAGTTTGCAACTGAAAAGAAACTTTGTGTTCCCAACAAGCTAGGTGAAGGACGGCTTTCACACACACTTATGTCTCAGAACTGAGCATGAGGAGAGACGTTCGTTCATCTAGCACATAGGAAACGGGTTGCAGGGGAAACTTTTACTCTGGTTTCTCAGTCTGTTTCCAAGTGCCGGTTTGAAGTTCCTGCAGTTTTCACTGTAAAACCGAGTTGGAGCTAGTACGTCCCCATATATATGTATGGAGTGGTGTTTGCAACTGAAAAGAAACTTTGTGTTCCCAACAAACTAGGTGAAAGACGGCTTTCACACACACTTATCTCTCAGAACTGAGCATGTGGAGAGACGTTCGTTCATCCAGCACAAAGGGAACGGGTTGAAGGAGAAACTTTACTCAGGTTTCTCAGTCTGTTTCCTAGTGTCTTTTTTAAGTTCCAGCAGTTTTCACTGTAAAGAAGAGTTGGAGCTAGTACCTACCCATATATATGTATGGAGTGGAGTTTGCCACTGAAAAGAAACTTTGTGTTCAAAACAAGCTACTTGAAGGACGGCTTTCACACACACTTATCTCTCAGAACTGAGCATGTGGAGAGACGTTCTTTCACCTAGCACCAAGGGAACGGGTTGCATTAGAAACTTTTACTGTGGTTTCTCGGTCTGTTTCCTAGTGCCGGTTTGAAGTTCTTGCAGTTTTCACAATAAAACAGAGTTGGAGCTTCTTCCTCCCCATATACATGTATGGAGTGGAGTTTGCAACTGAAAAGAAACTTTGTGTTCCCAACAAGCTAAGTGAAGGACGGCTTTCACACACACTTAATCTCTGAACTGAGCATGTGGAGAGACGTTCGTTCATCTAGCACAAAGGGAACGGGTTGCAGGAGAAACTTTACTGTGGTTTCTCAGTCTGTTTCCTAGTGCCGGTATGAAGTTCCTGCAGTATTAACTGTAAAACCGAGTTGGAGCTAGTACCTCCCCATATATATGTATGGAGTGGAGTTTGTAACTGAAAAGAAACTTTGTGTTCCCAACAAGCTAGGTGAAGGACGGCTTTCACACACACTTATCTCTCAGAACTGAGCATGTGGAGAGACGTTCGTTCATCTGGCACAAAGAGAACGGGTTGCAGGGGAAACTTTTACTCTGGTTTCTCTGTCTGTTTCCTAGTGCCGGTTTGAAGTTACTGCAGTTTTCACTGTAAAACAGAGTTGGATCTAGTACCTCCCCATATATATGTATGGATTGGAGTTTGCAACTGAAAAGAAACTTTGTGTTCCCAACAAGCTAGGTGAAGGACGGCTTTCACACACAATTATCTCTCAGAAATGAGCATTTGGAGAGACGTTCGTTCATCTAGCACATAGGAAACTTGTTGCAGGAGAAACTTTTACTCTGGTTTCTCAGTCTGTTTCCTAGTGCTCATTTGAAGCTCCTGCAGTTTTCACTGTAAAACCGAGTTGGAGCTAGTACCTCCCCATATATATGTATGGAGTGGAATTTGCAACTGAATAGAAACTTTGTGTTCCCAACAAGCTAGGTGAAGGACGGCTTTCACACACACTTATCTCTCAGAACTGAGCATGTGGAGAGACGTTCGTTCATCTAGCACAAAAGGAACGGGTTGCAGGAGAAACTTTTACTGTGGTTTCTCAGTCTGTTTCCTAGTGCCTGTTTGAAGTTCCTGCAGTTTTCACTGTAAACCCGAGTTGGAGCTAGTACCTCCCCATATATATTTATGGAGTGGAGTTTGCAACTGAAAAGAAACTTTGTGTTCCCAACAAGCTAGGTGAAGGACGGCTTTCCCACACACTTATCTCTCAGAACTGAGCATGTGGAGAGACGTTCGTTCATCTAGCACAAAGGGAACGGGTTGCAGGAGAAACTTTTACTCTGGTTTCTCAGTCTGTTTCCTAGAGCCGGTTTGAAGTTCTTGCAGTTTTCACTGTAAAACCGAGTTGGAGCTAGTACCTCCCCATATATATGTATAGAGTGGAGTTTTCAACTGAAAAGAAACTTTGTGTTCCCAACAAGCTAGGGGAAGGACGGATTTCACACACACTTATCTCTCAGAACTGAGCATGTGGAGAGACGTTCGTTCATCTAGCACAAAGGGAACGGGTTGCAGGGGAAACTTTACTGTGGTTTCTTAGTCTGTTTCCTTGTGCCGGTTTGAAGTTCATGCAGTTTTCACTGTAAACCCGAGTTGGATCTAGTACCTCCCCTTATATATGTATGGAATGGAGTTTGCAACTGAAAAGAAACTTAGTGTTCCCAACAAGCTAGGTGAAGGACGGCCTTCACACACAGTTATTTCTCAGATCTGAGCATGTGGAGCGACGTTCTTTCATCTAGCACAAACGGAACGGGTTGCAGGAGAAACTTTTACTCTGGTTTCTCAGTCTGTTTCCTAGAGCCGGTTTGAAGTTCTTGCAGTTTTCACTGTAAAACCGAGTTGGAGCTAGTACCTCCCCATATATATGTATGGAGTGGAGTTTTCAACTGAAAAGAAACTTTGTGTTCCCAACAAGCTAGGGGAAGGACGGATTTCACACACACTTATCTCTCAGAACTGAGCATGTGGAGAGACGTTCGTTCATCTAGCACAAAGGGAACGGGTTGCAGGGGAAAGTTTACTGTGGTTTCTTAGTCTGTTTCCTTGTGCCGGTTTGAAGTTCATGCAGTTTTCACTGTAAACCCGAGTTGGATCTAGTACCTCCCCATATATATGTATGGAATGGAGTTTGCAACTGAAAAGAAACTTAGTGTTCCCAACAAGCTAGGTGAAGGACGGCCTTCACACACAGTTATTTTTCAGATCTGAGCATGTGGAGCGACGTTCTTTCATCTAGCACAAACGGAACGGGTTGCAGGAGAAACTTTTACTGTGGATTCTCAGTCTGTTTCCTAGTGCCGGTTTGAAGTTCCTGCAGTTTTCACTGTAAAACCGAGTTGGAGCTAGTACCTCCCCATATATATGTATGGAGTGGAGTTTGCAACTGAAAAGAAACTTTGTTTTCCCAACAAGCTAGGTGCAGGACGGCTTTCACACACAATTATTTCTCAGAACTGAGCATGTGGAGAGACGTTCGTTCATCTATCACATAGGGAACGGGTTGCAGGAGAAACTATTATTCTGGTTTCTCAGTCTGTTTCCTAGTGCCGGTTTGAAGTTCCTGCAGTTTTCACTGTAAAACCGAGTTGGAGCTAGTACATCCCCATATATATGTATGGAGTGGAGTTTGCAACTTAAAAGAAACTTTGTGTTCCCAACAAGCTAGGTGAAGGACGGCTTTCACTCACACTTATCTCTCAGAACTGAGCTTGTGGAGTGACGTTCGTTCATCTAGCACAAAGGGAACGGGTTGCATTAGAAACTTATACTGTGGTTTCTCGGTCTGTTTCCTAGTGCCGGTTTGAAGTTCCTGCAGTTTTCACTGTAAAACCGAGTTGGAGCTACTACCTACCCATATATATGTATGGAGTGGAGTTGGCAACTGAAAAGAAACTTTGTGTTCCCAACAAGCTAGGTGAAGGACGGCTTTCACACACACTTATCTCTCAGAACTGAGCATGTGGAGAGACGTTCGTTCATCTAGCACAAAGGGAACGGGTGGCAGGAGAAACTTTACTGTTTTTTCTCAGTCTGTTTCCTAGTGCCGGTTTGAAGTTCCTGCAGTTTTCACTGTAAACCCGAGTTGGAGCTAGTACCTCCCCATATATATGTATGGAGTGGAGTTTGCAACTGAAAAGAAATTTGTGTTCCCAACAAGCTAGGTGAAGGACGGCTTTCACACACACTTATCTCTCAGAACTGAGCATGTGGAGAGACGTTAGTTCATCTAGCATAAAGGGAACGGGTTGCAGGAGAATCATTTACTCTGGTTTCTCAGTCTGTTTCCTAGTGCCGGTTTGAAGTTCCTGCAGTTATCACTGTAAAACCGATTTGGAGCTAGTACCTCCCCATATATATGTATGGAGTGGAGTTTGCAACTGAAAAGAAACTTTGTGTTCCCAACAAGCTAGGTGAAGGACGGCTTTCACACACACTTATCTCTCAGAAATGAGCATGTGGAGAGAAGTTCGTTCATCTAGCACATAAGAAACGGTTTGCAGGAGAAACTTTTACTCTGGTTTCTCAGTCTGTTTCCTAGTGCTGGTTTGAAGTTCCTGCAGTTTTCACTGTAAAAACGAGTTGGAGCTAGTACCTCCCAATATATATGTATGGAGTGGAGTTTGCAACTGAAAAGAAACTTTGTGTTCCCAACAAGCTAGGTGAAGGACGGCTTTCACACACACTTATCTCTCAGAACTGAGCATGTGGAGAGACGTTCGTTCATCTAGCACAAAGGGAACGGGTTGCAGGAGAAACTTTTACTCTGGTTTCTCAGTCTGTTTCCTAGTGCCGGTTTGAAGTTCCTGCAGTTTTCACTGTAAACCCGAGTTGGAGGTAGTACCTCCCCATATATATGTATGGAGTGGAGTTTGCAACTGAAAAGAAATTTGTGTTCCCAACAAGCTAGGTGAAGGACGGCTTTCACACACACTTATCTCTCCGAACTGAGCATTTGGAGAGACGTTCGTTCATCTAGCACAAAGAGAACGGGTTGCAGGAGAAACTTTTACTCTGGTTACTCAGGCTGTTTCCTAGTGCCTGTTTGAAGTTCCTGCAGTTTTCACTGTTAAACCGAGTTGAAGAGAGTACCTCCCCATATAAATGTATGGAGTGGATTTTGCAAGTGAAAAGAAACTTTGTGTTCCCAACAAGCTAGGTGAAGGACGGCTTTCACATGCAATTCTCTCTCAGAACTGAGCATGTGGAGAGACGTTGGTTCATCTAGCACAAAGGGAACGGGTTGCAGGAGAAACTTTTAATCTGGTTTCTCAGTCTGTTTCCTAGTGCCGGTTAGAAGTTCCTGCAGTTTTCACTGTAAAACCGAGTTTGAGCTCGTACCTCCCCATATATATGTATGGAGTGGAGATTGAAACTGAAAAGAAACTTTGTGTTCCCAACAAGCTAGGTGAAGGACGGCTTTCACACACACTTACCTCTCAGAAATGAGCATGTGGAGAGACATTCGTTCATCTAGCACAAAGGGAACGTGTTGCAGGAGAAACTTTTACTCTGGTTTCTCAGTCTGTTTCTTGTGCCGTTTTGAATTTCCTGCAGTTTTCACTGTAAAACCGAGTTGGAGGTAGTACCACCCCATATAAATGTATGGAGTGGAATTTGCAAGTGAAAAGAAACTTTGTGTTCCCAACAATCTAGTTGAAGGACGGCTTTCACACACACTTATCTCTCAGAAATGAGCATGTGGAGAGACATTCGTTCATCTAGCACAAATGGAATGGGTTGCAGGAATAACTTTTACTCTGGTTTCTCAGTCTGTTTCCTAGTACCGGTTTGAAGTTCCTGCAGTTTTCACTGTAAAACCGAGTTGGAGCTAGTACCTCCCCTTATATATGTATGGAGTGGAGTTTGCAAGTGAAAAGAAACTTTGTGTTCCCAACAAGCTAGGTGAAGGACGGCTTTCACACACACTTAGCTCTCAGAACTGAGCATGTGGAAAGACGTTCGTTCATCTAGCACAAAGAGAACGGGTTGCAGGAGAAAATTTTACTCTGGTTTCTCAGTCTGTTTCCTAGTGCCGGTTTGAAGTTCCTGCAGTTTTCAGTGTAAAACCGAGTTGCAACTAGTACCTCCCCATATAAATGTATGGAGTGGATTTTGCAAGTGAAAAGAATCTTTGTGTTCCCAACAAGCTAGGTGAAGGACGGCTTTCACACACACTTATCTCTCAGAACTGAGCATGTGGAGAGGCGTTCGTTCATCTAGCACAAAGGGAACGCGTTGCAGGATAAACTTTTACTCTGGTTTCTCAGTCTGTTTCCTAGTGCTGGTTTGAAGTTCCTGCAGTTTTCACTGTAAAACCGAGTTGGAGCTAGTACCTCCCCATATATATGTATGGAGTGGAGATTGAAACTGAAAAGAATCTTTGTGTTCCCAACAAGCTAGGTGAAGGACGGCTTTCACACACACTTACCTCTCAGAAATGAGCATGTGGAGAGATATTCGTTCATCTAGCACAAAGGGAACGTGTTGCAGGAAAAACTTTTACTCTGGTTTCTCAGTCTGTTTCTTGTGCCGTTTTGAATTTCCTGCAGTTTTCACTGTAAAACCGAGTTGGAGCTAGTACCTCCCCATATAAAAGTATGGATTGGAATTTGCAAGTGAAAAGAAACTTTGTGTTCCCAACAATCTAGTTGAAGGAAGGCTTTCACACACACTTATCTCTCAGAAATGAGCATGTGGAGAGACATTCGTTCATCTAGCACAAATGGTATGGGTTGCAGGAATAACTTTTACTCTGGTTTCTCAGTCTGTTTCCTAGTACCGGTTTGAAGTTCCTGCAGTTTTCACTGTAAAACCGAGTTGGAGCTAGTACCTCCCCTTATATATGTATGGAGTGGAGTTTGCAAGTGAAAAGAAACTTTGTGTTCCCAACAAGCTAGGTGAAGGACGGCTTTCACACACACTTAGCTCTCAGAACTGAGCATGTGGAAAGACGTTCGTTCATCTAGCACAAAGAGAACGGGTTGCAGGAGAAACTTTTACTCTGGTTTCTCAGTCTGTTTCCTAGTGCCGGTTTGAAGTTCCTGCAGTTTTCAGTGTAAAACCGAGTTGCAACTAGTACCTCCCCATATAAATATATGGAGTGGATTTTGCAAGTGAAAAGAAACTTTGTGTTCCCAACAAGCTAGGTGAAGGACGGCTTTCACACACACTTATCTCTCAGAACTGAGCATGAGGAGAGGCGTTCGTTCATCTAGCACAAAGGGAACGCGTTGCAGGATAAACTTTTACTCTGGTTTCTCAGTCTTTTTCCTAGTGCTTGTTTGAAGTGCCTGCAGTTTTCACTGTAAAACCGAGTTGGAGCTAGTACCTCCCCATATAAATATATGGAGTGGAGTTTGCAAGTGAAAAGAAACTTTGTGTTCCCAACAAGCTAGGTGAAGGAAGGCTTTCAAACACACTTATCTGTCAGAACTGAGCATGTGGAGAGACATTCGTTCATCTAGCACAAAGGGAACGGGTTTCAGGAGAAAATTTTACTCTGGTTTCTCAGTCTGTTTCCTAGTGCCGGTTTGAATTTCCTGCAGTTTTCACTGTAAAACCGAGTTGGAGCTAGTACCTTCCCATATAAATGTATGGAGTGGAGTTTGCAAGTGAAAAGAAACTTTGTGTTCCCAACAATCTAGGTGAATAAAGGCTTTCACACACAATTCTCTCTCAGAACTGAGCATGTGGAGAGACGTTCGTTCATCTAGCACAAAGGGAACTTGTTGCAGGAGAAACTTTTACTCTGGTTTCTCAGTCTGTTTCCTATTGCCGGTTTGAAGTTCCTGCAGTTTGCACTGTAAAACCGATTTGGAGCTAGTAACTCCCCATATAAATATATGGAGTGGAGTTTGCAAGTGAAAAGAAACTTTGTGTTCCCAACAAGCTAGGTGAAGGAAGGCATTCACACACACTTATCTGTCAGAACTGAGCATGTGGAGAGACATTCGTTCATCTAGCACAAAGGGAACGGGTTTCAGGAGAAAATTTTACTCTGGTTTCTCAGTCTGTTTCCTAGTGCCGGTTTGAAGTTCCTGCAGTTTTCACTGTAAAATCGAGTTGGAGCTAGTACCTTCCCATATAAATGTATGGAGTGGAGTTTGCAAGTGAAAAGAAACTTTGTGTTCCCAACAAGCTACGTGAATAAAGGCTTTCACACACACTTATCTCTCAGAACTGAGCATGTGGAGAGACGTTCGTTCATCTAGCACAAAGGGAACGTGTTGCAGGAGAAACTTTTACTCTGGTTTCTCAGTCTGTTTCCTATTGCCGGTTTGAAGTTCCTGCAGTTTGCACTGTAAAACAGATTTGGAGCTAGTACCTCCCCATATATATATATGGAGTGGAGTTTGCAAATGAAAAGAAACTTTGTGTTCCCAACAAGCTACTTGAAGGACGGCTTTCACACGCAATTCTCTCTCAGAACTGAGCATGTGGAGAGACGTTCGTTCATCTAGCACAAAGGGAACGGGTTGCAGGAGAAACTTTTACTCTGGTTTCTCAGTCTGTTTCCTAGTGCCGGTTAGAAGTTCCTGCAGTTTTCACTCTAAAACCGAGTTGGAGCTAGTACCTCCCCATATAAATGTATGGAGTGGATTTTGCAAGTGAAAAGAAACTTTGTGTTCCCAACAAGCTAGGTGAAGGACAGCTTTCACACACACTTATCTCTCAGAAATGAGCATGTGGAGAGACATTCTTTCATCTAGCACAAAGGGAATGGGTTGCAGGAATAACTTTTACTCTGGTTTCTCTGTCTGTTTCTATGCCGGTTTGAAGTTCCTGCAGTTTTCACTGTAAAACCGAGTTGGAACTAGTACCTCCCCTTATATATGTATGGAGTGGAGTTTGCAAGTGAAAAGAAACTTTGTGTTCCCAACAAGCTAGGTGAAGGACGGCTTTCACACACACTTATCTCTCAGAACTGAGCATGTGGAGAGACATTCGTTCATCTAGCACAAAGAGAACGGGTTGCAGGAGAAACTTTTACTCTGGTTTCTCAGTCTGTTTCCTAGTGCCGGTTTGAAGTTCCTGCAGTTTTCACTGCAAAACCGAGTTGGAGCTAGTACCTCCCCATATAAATGTATGGAGTGGATTTTGCAAGTGAAAAGAAACTTTGTGTTCCCAACAAGCTACGTGAATAAAGGCTTTCACACACACTTCTCTCTCAGAACTGAGCATGTGGAGAGACGTTCGTTCATCTAGCACAAAGGGAACGTGTTGCAGGAGAAACTTTTACTCTGGTTTCTCAGTCTGTTTCCTATTGCCGGTTTGAAGTTCCTGCAGTTTGCACTGTAAAACCGATTTGGAGCTAGTACCTCCCCATATATATATATGGAGTGGTGTTTGCAAGTGAAAAGAAACTTTGTGTTCCCAACAAGCTAGGTGAAGGACGGCTTTCACACACACTTATCTCTCAGAACTGAGCATGTGGAGAGACGTTCGTTCATCTAGCACAAATGGAACGGGTTGCAGGAGAAACTTTTACTCTGGTTTCTCAGTCTGTTTCCTAGTGCCGGTTTGAAGTTCCTGCAGTTTGCACTGTAGAACCGAGTTGGAGCTAGTACCTCCCCATATATATGTATGGAGTGGAGTTTGCAAGTGAAAAGAAACTTTGTGTTCCCAACAAGCTAGGAGAAGGACGGCTTTCACACACATTTATCTCTCAGAACTGAGCATGTGGAGAGAAGTTCGTTCATCTAGCAAAAAGGGAACTTCCTGCAGAATAAACTTTTACTCTGGTTTCTCAGTCTGTTTCCTAGTGCCGGTTTGAAGTTCCTGCAGTTTTCACTGTAGAACCGAGTTGGAGCTAGTACCTTCCCATATATATGTATGGAATGGAGTTTGCAACTGAAAAGAAACTTTGTGTTCCCAACAAGCTTGGTGAAGGATGGCTTTCACACACACTTATCTCTCAGAACTGAACATGTTTAGAGACATTCGTTCATCTAACACAAAGGGAACGGGTTGCAGTTGAAACATTTACTCTGTATCTCAGTCTGTTTCCTAGTGCCGGTTTGAAGTTCCTGCAGTTTTCACTGTAAAATCGACTTGGAGCTAGTACCTCCCCATATATATGTATGGAGTGGAGTTTGCAAGTGAAAAGAAACTTTGTGTTCCCAACAAGCTACGTGAAGGACGGCTTTCACACGCAAATCTCTCTCAGAACTGAGCATATGGAGAGACGTTCGTTCATCTAGCACAAAGGGAACGGGTTGCAGGAGAAACTTTTTCTCTGGTTTCTTAGTCTGTTTCCTAGTGCCGGTTAGAAGTTCCTGCAGTTTTCACTGTAAAACCGAGTTGGAGCTAGTACCTCCCCATATAAATGTATGGAGTGGATTTTGCAAGTGAAAAGAAACTTTGTGTTCCCAACAAGCTAGGTGAAGGACGGCTTTCACACGCAATTCTCTCTCAGAACTGAGCATGTGGAGAGACGTTGGTTCATCTAGCACAAAGGGAACGGGTTGCAGGAGAAACTTTTACTCTGGTTTCTCAGGCTGTTTCCTAGTGCCGGTTTGAAGTTCCTGCAGTTTTCACTGTAAAACCGAGTTGCAACTAGTACCTCCCCATATAAATGTATGGAGATGATTTTGCAAGTGAAAATAAACTTTGTGTTCCCAACAAGCTAGGTGAAGGACGGCTTTCACACACGCTTATCTGTCAGAATTGAGCATGTGGAGAGACATTCGTTCATCTAGCACAAAGGGAACGGGTTTCAGGAGAAAATATTACTCTGGTTTCTCAGTCTGTTTCCTAGTGCCGGTTAGAAGTTCCTGCAGTTTTCACTGTAAAACCGAGTTGGAGCTAGTACCTCCCCATATATATGTATGGAGTGGAGTTTCAAACTGAAAAAAAACTTTGTGTTCCCAACAAGCTAGGTGAAGGACGGCTTTCACACACATATACCTCTCAGAACTGAGCATGAGGAGAGACATTCGTTCATCTAGCACAAAGAGAACGGGTTGCAGGAGAAACTTTTACTCTGGTTTCTCAGTCTCTTTCCTAGTGCCGGTTAGAAGTTCCTGCAGTTTTCACTGTAAAACCGAGTTGGAGCTAGTACCTCCCCTTATATATGTATGGAGTGGAGTTTGCAAGTGAAAAGAAACTTTGTGTTCCCAACAAGCTAGGTGAAGTACGGCTTTCACACACACTTAGCACTCAGAACTGAGCATGTGGAGAGACGTTCGTTCATCTAGCACAAAGAGAACGGGTTGCAGGAGAAACTTTTACTCTGGTTTCTCAGTCTGTTTCCTAGTGCCGGTTAGAAGTTCCTGCAGTTTTCACTGTAAAACCGAGTTGGAGCTAGTACCTCCCCATATATATGTATGGAGTGGAGTTTCAAACTGAAAAGAAACTTTGTGTTCCCAACAAGCTAGGTGAAGGACGGCTTTCACACACATATATCTCTCAGAACTGAGCATGAGGAGAGACATTCGTTCATCAAGCACAAAGGGAACGGGTTGCAGGAGAAACTTTTACTCTGGTTTCTCAGTCTCTTTCCTAGTGCCGGTTAGAAGTTCCTGCAGTTTTCACTGTAAAACCGAGTTGGAGCTAGTACCTCCCCATATATATGTATGGAGTGGAGTTTCAAACTGAAAAGAAACTTTGTGTTCCCAACAAGCTAGGTGAAGGACGGCTTTCACACACATATATTTCTCAGAACTGAGCATGAGGAGAGACATTCGTTCATCTAGCACAAAGGGAACGGGTTGCAGGAGAAACTTTTACTCTGGTTTCTCAGTCTCTTTCCTAGTGCCGGTTAGAAGTTCCTGCAGTTTTCACTGTAAAACCGAGTTGGAGCTAGTACCTCCCCTTATATATGTATGGAGAGGAGTTTGCAAGTGAAAAGAAACTTTGTGTTCCCAACAAGCTAGGTGAAGTACGGCTTTCACACACACTTAGCACTCAGAACTGAGCATGTGGAGAGACGTTCGTTCATCTAGCACAAAGAGAACGGGTTGCAGGAGAAACTTTTACTCTGGTTTCTCAGTCTGTTTCCTAGTGCCTGTTTGAAGTTCCTGCAGTTTTCACTGATAAACCGAGTTGAAGCGAGTACCTCCCCATATAAATGTATGGAGTGGATTTTGCAAGTGAAAAGAAACTTTGTGTTCCCAACAAGCTAGGTGAAGGACGGCTTTCACACGCAATTCTCTCTCAGAACTGAGCATGTGGAGAGACGTTGGTTCATCTAGCACAAAGGGAACGGGTTGCAGGAGAAACTATTACTCTGGTTTCTCAGTCTGTTTCCTAGTGCCGGTTTGAAGTTCCTGCAGTTTTCACTGTAAAACCGAGTTTGAGCTCGTACCTCCCCATATATATGCATGGAGTGGAGTTTGCAAGTGAAAAGAAACTTTGTGTTCCCAACAAGCTAGGTGAAGGGCGGCTTTCACACACACTTATCTCTCAGAACTGAGCATGTGGAGAGACGTTCGTTCATCTAGCACAAAGGGAACGGGTTGCAGGAAAAACTTTTACTCTGGTTTCTCAGTCTGTTTCCTAGTGCTGGTTTGAAGTTCCTGCAGTTTTCACTGTAAAACCGAGTTGGAGCTAGTACCTCCCCATATATATGTATGGAGTGGAGATTGAAACTGAAAAGAAACTTTGTGTTCCCAACAAGCTAGGTGAAGGACGGCTTTCACACACACTTACCTCTCAGAAATGAGCATGTGGAGAGACATTCGTTCATCTAGCACAAAGGGAACGTGTTGCAGGAGAAACTTTTACTCTGGTTTCTCAGTCTGTTTCTTGTGCCGTTTTGAATTTCCTGCAGTTTTCACTGTAAAACCGAGTTGGAGCTAGTACCTCCCCATATAAATGTATGGAGTGGAATTTGCAAGTGAAAAGAAACTTTGTGTTCCCAACAATCTAGTTGAAGGACGGCTTTCACACACACTTATCTCTCAGAAATGAGCATGTGGAGAGACATTCGTTCATCTAGCACAAATGGAATGGGTTGCAGGAATAACTTTTACTCTGGTTTCTCAGTCTGTTTCCTAGTACCGGTTTGAAGTTCCTGCAGTTTTCACTGTAAAACCGAGTTGGAGCTAGTACCTCCCCTTATATATGTATGGAGTGGAGTTTGCAAGTGAAAAGAAACTTTGTGTTCCCAACAAGCTAGGTGAAGGACGGCTTTCACACACACTTAGCTCTCAGAACTGAGCATGTGGAAATACGTTCGTTCATCTAGCACAAAGAGAACGGGTTGCAGGAAAAACTTTTACTCTGGTTTCTCAGTCTGTTTCCTAGTGCCGGTTTGAAGTTCCTGCAGTTTTCAGTGTAAAACCGAGTTGCAACTAGTACCTCCCCATATATATGTATGGAGTGGAGATTGATACTGAAAAGAAACTTTGTGTTCCCAACAAGCTAGGTGAAAGACGGCTTTCACACACACTTACCTCTCAGAAATGAGCATGTGGAGAGACATTCGTTCATCTAGCACAAAGGGAACGTGTTGCAGGAGAAACTTTTACTCTGGTTTCTCACTCTGTTTCTTGTGCCGTTTTGAATTTCCTGCAGTTTTCACTGTAAAACCGAGTTGGAGCTAGTACCTCCCCATATAAATGTATGGAGTGGAATTTGCAAGTGAAAAGAAACTTTGTGTTCCCAACAATCTAGTTGAAGGACGGCTTTCACACACACTTATCTCTCAGAAATGAGCATGTGGAGAGACATTCGTTCATCTAGCACAAATGGAATGGGTTGCAGGAATAACTTTTACTCTGGTTTCTCAGTCTGTTTCCTAGTACCGGTTTGAAGTTCCTGCAGTTTTCACTGTAAAACCGAGTTGGAGCTAGTACCTCCCCTTATATATGTATGGAGTGGAGTTTGCAAGTGAAAAGAAACTTTGTGTTCCCAACAAGCTAGGTGAAGGACGGCTTTCACACACACTTAGCTCTCAGAACTGAGCATGTGGAAAGACGTTCGTTCATCTAGCACAAAGAGAACGGGTTGCAGGAGAAACTTTTACTCTGGTTTCTCAGTCTGTTTCCTAGTGCCGGTTTGAAGTTCCTGCAGTTTTCAGTGTAAAACCGAGTTGCAACTTGTACCTCCCCATATAAATGTATGGAGTGGATTTTGCAAGTGAAAAGAAACTTTGTGTTCCCAACAAGCTAGGTGAAGGACGGCTTTCACACACACTTATCTCTCAGAACTGAGCATGTGGAGAGGCGTTCGTTCATCTAGCACAAAGGGAACGCGTTGCAGGATAAACTTTTACTCTGGTTTCTCAGTCTTTTTCCTAGTGCTTGTTTGAAGTTCCTGCAGTTTTCACTGTAAAACCGAGTTGGAGCTAGTACCTCCCCATATAAATATATGGAGTGGAGTTTGCAAGTGAAAAGAAACTTTGTGTTCCCAACAAGCTAGGTGAAGGAAGGCTTTCACACACACTTATCTGTCAGAACTGAGCATGTGGAGAGACGTTCGTTCATCTAGCACAAAGGGAACGTGTTGCAGGAGAAACTTTTACTCTGGTTTCTCAGTCTGTTTCCTATTGCCGGTTTGAAGTTCCTGCAGTTTGCACTGTAAAACCGATTTGGAGCTAGTAACTCCCCATATAAATATATGGAGTGGAGTTTGCAAGTGAAAAGAAACTTTGTGTTCCCAACAAGCTAGGTGAAGGAAGGCTTTCACACACACTTATCTGTCAGAACTGAGCATGTGGAGAGACATTCGTTCATCTAGCACAAAGGGAACGGGTTTCAGGAGAAAATTTTACTCTGGTTTCTCAGTCTGTTTCCTAGTGCCGGTTTGAAGTTCCTGCAGTTTTCACTGTAAACCCGAGTTGGAGCTAGTACCTTCCCATATAAATGTATGGAGTGGAGTTTGCAAGTGAAAAGAAACTTTGTGTTCCCAACAAGCTACGTGAATAAAGGCTTTCACACACACTTATCTCTTAGAACTGAGCATGTGGAGAGACGTTCGTTCATCTAGCACAAAGGGAACGTGTTGCAGGAGAAACTTTTACTCTGGTTGCTCAGTCTGTTTCCTATTGCCGGTTTGAAGTTCCTGCAGTTTGCACTGTAAAACAGATTTGGAGCTAGTACCTCCCCATATATATATATGGAGTGGAGTTTGCAAATGAAAAGAAACTTTGTGTTCCCAACAAGCTACGTGAAGGACGGCTTTCACACGCAATTCTCTCTCAGAACTGAGCATGTGGAGAGACGTTCGTTCATCTAGCACAAAGGGAACGGGTTGCAGGAGAAACTTTTACTCTGGTTTCTCAGTCTGTTTCCTAGTGCCGGTTAGAAGTTCCTGCAGTTTTCACTCTAAAACAGTGTTGGAGCTAGTACCTCCCCATATAAATGTATGGAGTGGATTTTGCAAGTGAAAAGAAACTTTGTGTTCCCAACAAGCTAGGTGAAGGACAGCTTTCACACACATTTATCTCTCAGAAATGAGCATGTGGAGAGACATTCTTTCATCTAGCACAAAGGGAATGGGTTGCAGGAATAACTTTTACTCTGGTTTCTCTGTCTGTTTCTATGCCGGTTTGAAGTTCCTGCAGTTTTCACTGTAAAACCGAGTTGGAGCTAGTACCTCCCCTTATATATGTATGGAGTGGAGTTTGCAAGTGAAAAGAAACTTTGTGTTCCCAACAAGCTAGGTGAAGGACGGCTTTCACACACACTTAGCTCTCAGAACTGAGCATGTGGAGAGACGTTCGTTCATCTAGCACAAAGAGAACGGGTTGCAGGAGAAACTTTTACTCTGGTTTCTCAGTCTGTTTCCTAGTGCCGGTTTGAAGTTCCTGCAGTTTTCACTGTAAAACCGAGTTGGAGCTAGTACCTCCCCATATAAATGTATGGAGTGGATTTTGCAAGTGAAAAGAAACATTGTGTTCCCAACAAGCTAGGTGAAGGACGGCTTTCACACGCAATTCTCTCTCAGAACTGAGCATGTGGAGAGACGTTGGTTCATCTAGCACAAAGGGAACGGGTTGCAGGAGAAACTTTTACTCTGGTGTCTCAGTCTGTATCCTAGTGCCGGTTTGAAGTTCCTGCAGTTTTCAGTGTAAAACCTAGTTGCAACTAGTACCTCCCCATATAAATGTATGGATTGGATTTTGCAAGTGAAAAGAAAGTTTGTGTTCCCAACAAGCTAGGTGAAGAACGGCTTTCACACACACTTATCTGTCAGAACTGAGCATGTGGAGAGACATTCGTTCATCTAGCACAAAGGGAACGGGTTTCAGTAGAAAATTTTACTCTGGTTTCTCAGTCTGTTTCCTAGTGCCGGTTTGAATTTCCTGCAGTTTTCACTGTAAAACCGAGTTGGAGCTAGTACCTTCCCATATAAATGTATGGAGTGGAGTTTGCAAGTGAAAAGAAACTTTGTGTTCCCAACAAGCTAGGTGAATAAAGGCTTTCACACACACTACTCTCTCAGAACTGAGCATGTGGAGAGACGCTCGTTCATCTAGCACAAAGGGAACGTGTTGCAGGAGAAACTTTTACTCTGGTTTCTCAGTCTGTTTCCTATTGCCGGTTTGAAGTTCCTGCAGTTTGCACTGTAAAACCGATTTGGAGCTAGTAACTCCCCATATAAATATATGGAGTGGAGTTTGCAAGTGAAAAGAAACTTTGTGTTCCCAACAAGCTAGGTGAAGGAAGGCTTTCACACACACTTATCTGTCAGAACTGAGCATGTGGAGAGACATTCGTTCATCTAGCACAAAGGGAACGGGTTTCAGGAGAAAATTTTACTCTGGTTTCTCAGTCTGTTTCCTAGTGCCGGTTTGAAGTTCCTGCAGTTTTCACTGTAAACCCGAGTTGGAGCTAGTACCTTCCCATATAAATGTATGGAGTGGAGTTTGCAAGTGAAAAGAAACTTTGTGTTCCCAACAAGCTACGTGAATAAAGGCTTTCACACACACTTATCTCTCAGAACTGAGCATGTGGAGAGACGTTCGTTCATCTAGCACAAAGGGAACGTGTTGCAGGAGAAACTTTTACTCTGGTTGCTCAGTCTGTTTCCTATTGCCGGTTTGAAGTTCCTGCAGTTTGCACTGTAAAACAGATTTGGAGCTAGTACCTCCCCATATATATATATGGAGTGGAGTTTGCAAATGAAAAGAAACTTTGTGTTCCCAACAAGCTACGTGAAGGACGGCTTTCACACGCAATTCTCTCTCAGAACTGAGCATGTGGAGAGACGTTCGTTCATCTAGCACAAAGGGAACGGGTTGCAGGAGAAACTTTTACTCTGGTTTCTCAGTCTGTTTCCTAGTGCCGGTTAGAAGTTCCTGCAGTTTTCACTCTAAAACAGAGTTGGAGCTAGTACCTCCCCATATAAATGTATGGAGTGGATTTTGCAAGTGAAAAGAAACTTTATGTTCCCAACAAGCTAGGTGAAGGACAGCTTTCACACACACTTATCTCTCAGAAATGAGCATGTGGAGAGACATTCTTTCATCTAGCACAAAGGGAATGGGTTGCAGGAATAACTTTTACTCTGGTTTCTCTGTCTGTTTCTATGCCGGTTTGAAGTTCCTGCAGTTTTCACTGTAAAACCGAGTTGGAGCTAGTACCTCCCCTTATATATGTATGGAGTGGAGTTTGCAAGTGAAAAGAAACTTTGTGTTCCCAACAAGCTAGGTGAAGGACGGCTTTCACACACACTTAGCTCTCAGAACTGAGCATGTGGAGAGACGTTCGTTCATCTAGCACAAAGAGAACGGGTTGCAGGAGAAACTTTTACTCTGGTTTCTCAGTCTGTTTCCTAGTGCCGGTTTGAAGTTCCTGCAGTTTTCACTGTAAAACCGAGTTGGAGCTAGTACCTTCCCGTATAAATGTATGGAGTGGATTTTGCAAGTGAAAAGAAACATTGTGTTCCCAACAAGCTAGGTGAAGGACGGCTTTCACACGCAATTCTCTCTCAGAACTGAGCATGTGGAGAGACGTTGGTTCATCTAGCACAAAGGGAACGGGTTTCAGGAGAAAATATTACTCTGGTTTCTCAGTCTGTTTCCTAGTGCCGGTTTGAAGTTCCTGCAGTTTTCACTGTAAAACCGAGTTGGAGCTAGTAACTTCCCATATAAATGTATGGAGTGGAGTTTGCAAGTGAAAAGAAACTTTGTGTTCCCAACAAGCTACGTGAATAAAGGCTTTCACACACACTTCTCTCTCAGAACTGAGCATGTGGAGAGACGTTCGTTCATCTAGCACAAAGGGAACGTGTTGCAGGAGAAACTTTTACTCTGGTTTCTCAGTCTGTTTCCTATTGCCGGTTTGAAGTTCCTGCAGTTTGCACTGTAGAACCGATTTGGAGCTAGTACCTCCCCATATATATATATGGAGTGGTGTTTGCAAGTGAAAAGTAACTTTGTGTTCCCAACAAGCTAGGTGAAGGACGGCTTTCACACACACTTATCTCTCAGAACTGAGCATGTGGAGAGACGTTCATTCATCTAGCACAAATGGAACGGGTTGCAGGAGAAACTTTTACTCTGGTTTCTCAGTCTGTTTCCTAGTGCCGGTTTGAAGTTCCTGCAGTTTGCACTGTAGAACCGAGTTGGAGCTAGTACCTCCCCATATATATGTATGGAGTGGAGTTTGCAAGTGAAAAGAAACTTTGTGTTCCCAACAAGCTAGGAGAAGGACGGCTTTCACACACATTTATCTCTCAGAACTGAGCATGTGGAGACAAGTTCTTTCATCTAGCAAAAAGGGAACTTCCTGCAGAATAAACTTTTACTCTGGTTTCTCAGTCTGTTTCCTAGTGCCGGTTTGAAGTTCCTGCAGTTTTCACTGTAGAACCGAGTTGGAGCTAGTACCTTCCCATATATATGTATGGAATGGAGTTTGCAACTGAAAAGAAACTTTGTGTTCCCAACAAGCTTGGTGAAGTATGGCTTTCACACACACTTATCTCTCAGAACTGAGCATGTTTAGAGACATTCGTTCATCTAACACAAAGGGAACGGGTTGCAGTTGAAACTTTTACTCTGTATCTCAGTCTGTTTCCTAGTGCCGGTTTGAAGTTCCTGCAGTTTTCACTGTAAAATCGACTTGGAGCTAGTACCTCCCCATATATATGTATGGAGTGGAGTTTGCAAGTGAAAAGAAACTTTGTGTTCCCAACAAGCTACGTGAAGGACGGCTTTCACACGCAATTCTCTCTCAGAACTGAGCATGTGGAGAGACGTTCGTTCATCTAGCACAAAGGGAACGGGTTGCAGGAGAAACTTTTACTCTGGTTTCTCAGTCTGTTTCCTAGTGCCGGTTAGAAGTTCCTGCAGTTTTCACTGTAAAATCGAGTTGGAAGCTAGTACCTCCCCATATAAATGTATGGAGTGGATTTTGAAAGTGAAAAGAAACTTTGGGTTCCCAACAAGCTAGGTGAAGGACGGCTTTCACACACACTTATCTCTCAGAAATGAGCATGTGGAGAGACATTCTTTCATCTAGCACAAAGGGAATGGGTTGCAGGAATAACTTTTACTCTGGTTTCTCTGTCTGTTTCTATGTCGGTTTGAAGTTCCTGCAGTTTTCACTCTAAAACCGAGTTGGAGCTAGTACCTCCCCATATATATGTATGGATTGGAGTTTGAAACTGAAAAGAAACTTTGTGTTCCCAACAAGCTAGGTGAAGGACGGCTTTCACACACACTTACCTCTCAGAAATGAGCATGTGGAGAAACATTCATTCATCTAGCACAAAGGGAACGTGTTGCAGGAGAAACTTTTACTCTGGTTTCTCAGTCGGTTTCTAGTGCCGGTTTGAAGTTCCTGCAGTTTTCACTGTAAAACCGAGTTGGAACTAGTACCTCCCCATATAAATGTATGGAGTGGAATTTGCAAGTGAAAAGAAACTTTGTGTTCCCAACAAGCTAGGTGAAGGACGGCTTTCACACACACTTATCTCTCAGAAATTAGCATGTGGAGAGACATTCGTTCATCTAGCACAAATGGAATGGGTTGCAGGAATAACTTTTACTCTGGTTTCTCAGTCTGTTTCCTAGTGCCGGTTTGAAGTTCCTGCAGTTTTCACTGTAAAACCGAGTTGGAGCTAGTACCTCCCCTTATATATGTATGGAGTGGAGTTTGCAAGTGAAAAGAAACTTTGTGTTCCCAACAAGCTAGGTGAAGGACGGCTTTCACACACACTTAGCTCTCAGAACTGAGCATGTGGAGGGACGTTCGTTCATCTAGCACAAAGAGAACGGGTTGCAGGTGAAACTTTTACTCTGGTTTCTCAGTCTGTTTCCTTGTGCCGGTTTGAAGTTCCTGCAGTTTTCACTGTAAAATCGAGTTGGAGCTAGTACCGCCCCATATAAATGTATGGAGTGGATTTTGCAATGAAAAGAAACTTTGTGTTCCCAACAAGCTAGGTGAATAAAGGCTTTCACACACACTTCTCTCTCAGAACTGAGCATGTGGAGAGACGTTCGTTCATCTAGCAGAAACGGACGGGTTGAAGGAGAAACTTTTACTCTGGTTTCTCAGTCTGTTTCCTAGTGCCGTTTTGAAGTTCCTGCAGTTTTCACTGTAAAACCGACTTGGAGCTAGTACCTCCCCATATATATGTATGGAGTGGAGTTGGCAAGTGAAAAGAAACTTTGTGTTCCCAACAAGCTAGTTGAAGGACGGCTTTCACATACACTTATCTCTCAGAACTGAGAATGTGGAGAGACGTTCGTTCATCTAGCACAAAAGGAACGGGTTGCAGGAAAAACTTTTACTCTTGTTTCTCAGTCTGTTTCCTAGTGCTGGTTTGAAGTTCCTGCAGTTTTCACTGTAGAACCGTGCTGGAGATAGTACCACCCCATATATATGTATGGAGTGGAGTTTGCAACTGAAAAGAAACTTTGTGTTCCCAACAAGCTAGGTGAAGGACGGCTTTCACACACACTTATCTCTCAGAACTGAGCATGTGGAGAGACTTTCGTTCATCTAGCACAAATGGAACGGGTTGCAGGAAAAAATTTTACCCTGGTTTCTCAGTCTGTTTCCTAGTGCTGGTTTTAAGTTCCTGCAGTTTTCACTGTAAAACAGATTTGGAGCTAGTACCTCACCATATAAATGTATGGAGTGGAGTTTGCAAGTGAAAAGAAACTTTGTGTTCCCAACAAGCTAGGTGAAGGAAGGCTTTCACACACACTTATCTCTCAGAACTGAGCATGTGGTGAGACATTCGTTCATCTAGCACAAAGGGAACGGTTTGCAGGAGAAACTTTTACTCTGCTTTCTCAGTCTGTTTCGTAGTGCCGGTTTGAAGTTCCTGCAGTTTTCATTGTAAAACCGAGTTGGAGCTAGTACCTCCCCATATATATGTATGGATTGGAGTTTGAAACTGAAAAGAAACTTTGTGTTCCCAACAAGCTAGGTGAAGGACGGCTTTCACACACACTTACCTCTCAGAAATGAGCATGTGGAGAGACATTCGTTCATCTAGCACAAAGGGAACGTGTTGCAGGAGAAACTTTTACTCTGGTTTCTCAGTCTGTTTCTTGTGCCGGTTTGAATTTCCTGCAGTTTTCACTGTAAAACCGAGTTGGAACTAGTACCTCCCCATATAAATGTATGGAGTGGAATTTGCAAGTGAAAAGAAACTTTGTGTTCCCAACAAGCTAGGTGAAGGACGGCTTTCACACACACTTATCTCTCAGAAATTAGCATGTGGAGAGACATTCGTTCATCTAGCACAAATGGAATGGGTTGCAGGAATAACTTTTACTCTGGTTTCTCAGTCTGTTTCCTAGTGCCGGTTTGAAGTTCCTGCAGTTTTCACTGTAAAACCGATTTGGAGCTAGTACCTCCCCTTATATATGTATGGAGTGGATTTTGCAAGTGAAAAGAAACTTTGTGTTCCCAACAAGCTAGGTGAAGATCGGCTTTCACACACACTTAGCTCTCAGAACTGAGCATGTGGAGGGACGCTCGTTCATCTAGCACAAAGAGAACGGGTTGCAGGTGAAACTTTTACTCTGGTTTCTCAGTCTGTTTCCTAGTGCCGGTTTGAAGTTCCTGCAGTTTTCACTGTAAAACCGAGTTGGAGCTAGTACCTCCCCATATAAATGTATGGAGTGGATTTTGCAAGTGAAAAGAAACTTTGTGTTCCCAACAAGCTAGGTGAAGGACGGCTTTCACACACACTTATCTCTCAGAACTGAGCATGAGGAGAGACGTTCGTTCATCTAGCACAAAGCGAACGGGTTGCAGGAGAAACATTTATTCTGGTTTCTCAGTCTGTTTCCTAGTGCCGGTTTGAAGTTCCTGCAGTTTTCACTGTAAAACCGAGTTGGAGCTAGTACCTTCCCATATAAATATATGGAGTGGAGTTTGCAATGAAAAGAAACTTTGTGTTCCCAACAAGCTAGGTGAATAAAGGCTTTCACACACACTTCTCTCTCAGAACTGAGCATGTGGAGAGACGTTCGTTCATCTAGCACAAAGGGACGGGTTGAAGGAGAAACTTTTACTCTGGTTTCTCAGTCTGTTTCCTAGTGCCGTTTTGAAGTTCCTGCAGTTTTCACTGTAAAACCGACTTGGAGCTAGTACCTCCCCATATATATGTATGGAGTGGAGTTGGCAAGTGAAAAGAAACTTTGTGTTCCCAACAAGCTAGTTGAAGGACGGCTTTCACATACAATTATCTCTCAGAACTGAGAATGTGGAGAGACGTTCGTTCATCTAGCACAAAGGGAACGGGTTGCAGGAAAAACTTTTACTCTGGTTTCTCAGTCTGTTTCCTAGTGCCGGTGTGAAGTTCCTGCAGTTTTCACTGTAGAACCGTGTTGGAGATAGTACCTCCCCATATATATGTATGGAGTGGAGTTTGCAACTGAAAAGAAACTTTGTGTTCCCAACAAGCTATGTGAAGGACGGCTTTCATACACACTTATCTCTCAGAACTGAGCATGTGGAGAGACTTTCGTTCATCTAGCACAAAGGGAACAGGTTGCAGGAAAAAATTTTACCCTGGTTTCTCAGTCTGTTTCCTAGTGCTGGTTTGAAGTTCCTGCAGTTTTCACTGTAAAACAGATTTGGTGCTAGTACCTCACCATATAAATGTATGGAGTGGAGTTTGCAAGTGAAAAGAAACTTTGTGTTCCCAACAAGCTAGGTGAAGGACGGCTTTCACACACACTTATCTCTCAGAACTGAGCATGTGGAGAGACGTTCGTTCATCTAGCACAAATGGAACAGGTTGCAGGAAAAACTTTTTCTCTGGTTTCTCAGTCTGTTTCCTAGTGCTGGTTTGAAGTTCCTGCAGATTTCACTTTAAAACCGAGTTAGAGCTAGTACTTCCCCTTATATATGTATGGAGTGGAGTTTGCAAGTGAAAAGAAACTTTGTGTTCCCAACAAGCTAGGTGAATAAAGGCTTTCACACACACTTCTCTCTCAGAACTGAGCATGTGGAGAGACGTTCGTTCAACTAGCACAAAGGGACGGGTTGAAGGAGAAACTTTTACTCTGGTTTCTCAGTCTGTTTCCTAGTGCCGTTTTGAAGTTCCTGCAGTTTTCACTGTAAAACCGACATGGAGCTAGTACCTCCCCATATATATGTATGGAGTGGAGTTGGCAAGTGAAAAGAAACTTTGTGTTCCCAACAAGCTAGTTGAAGGACGGCTTTCACATACACTTATCTCTCAGAACTGAGAATGTGGAGAGACGTTCGTTCATCTTGCACAAAGGGAACGGGTTGCAGGAAAAACTTTTACTCTGGTTTCTCAGTCTGTTTCCTAGTGCCGGTGTGAAGTTCCTGCAGTTTTCACTCTAGAACCGTGTTGGAGCTAGTACCTCCCCATATATATGTATGGAGTGGAGTTTGCAACTGAAAAGAAACTTTGTGTTCCCATCAAGCTAGGTGAAGGACGGCTTTCACATACACTTATCTCTCAGAACTGAGCATGTGGAGAGACTTTCGTTCATCTAGCACAAAGGGAACGGGTTGCAGGAAAAAATTTTACCCTGGTTTCTCAGTCTGTTTCCTAGTGCTGGTTTGAAGTTTCTGCAGTTTTCACTGTAAAACAGATTTGGAGCTAGTACCTAACCATATAAATGTATGGAGTGGAGTTTGCAAGTGAAAAGAAACTTTGTGTTCCCAACAAGCTAGGTGAAGGAAGGCTTTCACACACACTTAACTCTCAGAACTGAGCATGTGGAGAGACATTCGTTCATCTAGCACAAAGGGAACGGTTTGCAGGAGAAACTTTTACTCTGCTTTCTCAGTCTGTTTCGTAGTGCCGGTTTGAAGTTCCTGCAGTTTTCACTGTAAAACAGAGTTGGAGCTACTATCTTCCCTTATATATGTATGGAATGGAGTTTGCAACTGAAAAGAAAATTTGTGTTCCCAACAAGCTATATGAAGGACGGATTTCACACACACTTATCTCTCAGAACTGAGCATGTGGAGAGACATTCGTTCATCTAGCAAAAAGGGAACGGGTTGCAGGAGAAACTTTTACTCTGGTTTCTCAGTCTGTTTCCTATTGCCGGTTTGAAGTTCCTGCAGTTTCCACTGTAAAACCGAGTTGGAGCTAGTACTTCCCCATATATATATATGGAGTGGAGTTTGCAAGTGAAAAGAAACTTTGTGTTCCCAACAAGCTAGGTGAAGGACGGCTTTCACAGACAATAATCTCTCAGAACTGAGCATGTGGAGAGACGTTCGTTCATCTAGCACAAAGGGAACGGTTTGCAGGAGAAACTTTTACTCTGGTTTCTCAGTCTGTTTTCTAGTGCCGGTTAGAAGTTCCTGCAGTTTTCACTGTAAAACCGAGTTTGAGCTCGTACAACCCCATATATATGTATGGAGTGGAGTTTGCAAGTGAAAAGAAACTTTGTGTTCCCAACAAGCTAGGTGAAGGACGGCTTTCACACACACTTATCTCTCAGAACTGAGCATGTGGAGAGACGTTCGTTCATCTAGCACAAATGGAACGGGTTGCAGGAAAAACTTTTACTCTGGTTTCTCAGTCTGTTTCTTAGTGCTGGTTTGAAGTTCCTGCAGTTTTCACTGTAAAACCGAGTTGGAGCTAGTACCTCCCCATATATATGTATGGAGTGGAGTTTGCAACTGAAAAGAAACTTTGTGTTCCCAACAAGCTAGGTGAAGGACGGCTTTCACACACACTTACCTCTCAGAAATGAGCATGTGGAGAGACATTCGTTCATCTAGCACAAAGGGAACGTGTTGAAGGAGAAACTTTTATTCTGGTTTCTTAGTCTGTTTCTTGTAACGGTTTGATGTTCCTGCAGTTTTCACTGTAAAACCGATTTGGAGCTAGTACCTCCCCATATAAATGTATGGAGTGGAATTTGCAAGTGAAAAGAAACTTTGTGTTCCTAACAAGCTAGGTGAAGGACGGATTTCACACACACTTATCTGTCAGAACTGGGCATGTGGAGAGACGTTCGTTCATCTAGCACAAAGGGAACGGGTTGCAGGAGAAACCTTTACTCTGGTATCTCAGTGTGTTTCCTAGTGCCGGTTTGAATTTCCTGCAGTTTTCACTCTAAAACCGATTTGGAGGTAGTACCTGCCCATATATATGTTTGGAGTGGATTTTGCAACTGAAAAGAAACTTTCTGTTCCCAACAAGCTAGGTGAAGGATGGCTTTCACACACACTTCTCTCTCAGATCTGAGCATTTGGAGAGACGTTCGTTCATCTAGCACAAAGGGTACGGGTTTCAGTAGAAACTTTTACTCTGGTATCTCAGTCTGTTTCCTAGTGCCGGTTTGAAGTTCCTGCAGTTTTCTCTGTAAAACCGAGTTGGAGCTACTACCTCCGCATATATATGTATGGAGTGGAGTTTGCAACTGAAAACAAACTTTGTGTTCCCAACATGCTAGGTGAAGGACGGCTTTCACTCCCAATTCTCTCTCAGAACTTAGCATGTGGAGAGACGTTCGTTCATCTAGCACAAAGGGAACGGTTTGCAGGAGATACTTTTACTCTGGTTTCTCAGACTGTTTCCTAGTTCCGGTTTGAAGTTCATGCAGTTTTCACTGTAAAACCGAGTTGGAGATAGTACCTCCCCATATATATGTATGGAGTGGAGTTTGCAAGTGAAAAGAATCTTTGTGTTCCCAACAAGCTAGGTGAAGGACGGCATTCACACACACTTCTCTCTCAGAACTGAACATGTGGAGAGACGTTCGTTCATCTAGCACAAAGGGAACGGGTTGCAGGAGAAACATTTACTCTGGTTTCTCAGTCTGTTTCCTAGTGCCAGTTAGAAGTTCCTGCAGTTTTCACTGTAAAACCGAGTTGGAGCTAGTACCTCCCCATATATATGTATGGATTGGAGTTTGCTACTGAAAAGAAACTTTGTGTTCCCAACAAGCTAGGTGAAGGACGGCTTTCACACACACTTATCTCTCAGAAATGAGCATGTGGAGAGATATTCGTTCATCTAGCACAAAGGGAACGTGTTGCAGGAGAAACTTTTACTCTGGTTTCTCAGTCTGTTTCCTAGTGCCGGTTTGAAGTTCCTGCAGTTTTCACTGTAAAACCGAGTTGGAGCTACTACCTCCCCTTATATATGTATGGAGTGTAGTTTGCAAGTGAAAAGAAACTTTGTGTTCCCAACAAGCTAGGTGAAGGACGGCTTTCACACACACTTATCTCTCAGAACTGAGCATGTGGAGAGACGTTCGTTAATCTAGCACAAAGGGAACGGGTTGCAGGAGGAACTTTTACTCTGGTTTCTCATTCTGTTTCCTAGTGCCGGTTTGAAGTTCCTGCAGTTTGCACTGTAAAACCGAGTTGGAGCTAGTACCTCCCCAGATATATGTATGGAGTGTAGTTTGCAACTGAAAAGAAACTTTGTGTTCCCAACAAGCTAGTTGAAGTACGGCTTTCACACACAATTATCTCTCAGAACTGAGCATGTGGAGAGACGTTCGTTCATCTAGCACAAAGGGAACGGTTTGCAGGAGAAACTTTTCTCTGGTTTCTCAGTCTGTTTCCTAGTGCCGGTTTGAAGTTCCTGCAGTTTTCATTGTATAACCGAGTTGGAGCTAGTACCTCCCCATATATATGTATGGAGAGGAGTTTGCTAGTGAAAAGAAACTTTGTGTTCCCAACACGCTAGGTGAAGGACGGCTTTCACACACACTTATCTCTCAGAAATGAGCATGTGGAGAGACGTTCGTTCATCTAGCACAAAGGGAACGGGTTGCCGGAGAAACTTTTACTCTTGTTTCTCAGTCTGTTTCCTAGTGTCGGTTTGAAGTTATTGCAGTTTCCACTGTAAAACCAAGTTGGAGCTAGTACCTCTCCATATATATGTATGGAGTGGAGTTTGCAAGTGAAAAGAATCTTTGTGTTCCCAACAAGCTTGGTGAAGGACGGCTTTCACACACACTTATCTCTCAGAAATGAGCATGTGGAGACACATTCGTTCATCTAGCACAAAGGGAAAGTGTTGTAGGAAAAACATTTACTCCGGTTTCTCAGTCTGTTTCATAGTGCTGGTTTGAAGTTCCTGCAGTTTTCACTGTAAAACCGAGTTGGAGCTAGTACCTCCCCATATATATGTATGGAGTGGAATTTGCAATTGAAAAGAAACTTTGTGTTCCCAACAAGCTAGGTGAAGTACGGCTTTCACACACACTTAACTCTCAGAAATGAGCATGTGGAGAGACATACGTTCATCTAGCACAAAGGGAACGTGTTGCAGGAAAAACTTTTACTCTGGTTTCTCAGTCTGTTTCCTAGTGCCAGTTTGAAGTTCCTGCAGTTTTTACTGTAAAACCGAGTTGGAGCTAGTACCTCCCCATATATATGTATGGAGTGGAGTTGGCAAGTGAAAACAAACTTTGTGTTCCCAACAAGCTAGGTGAAGGACGGCTTTCACACACACTTTTCTCTCAGAATTGAGCATGTGGAGAGACGTTCGTTCATCTAGCAGAAATGGAACGGGTTGCAGGGGAAATTTTTACTCTGGTATCTCAGTCTGTTTCCTAGTGCCGGTTTGAAGTTCCTGCTTTTTTCACTGTAAAACCGAGTTGGAGCTAGTACCACCCCATATATATGTATGGAGTGGAGTTGGCAAGTGAGAAGAAACTTTGTGTTCCCAACAAGCTAGGTGAAGGACAGCTTTCACACACACTTATCTCTCAGAAATGAGCATGTGGAGAGACATTCTTTCATCTAGCACAAAGGGAATGGGTTGCAGGAATAATTTTTACTCTGGTTTCTCTGTCTGTTTCTATGCCGGTTTGAAGTTCCTGCAGTTTTCACTGTAAAACCGAGTTGGAGCTAGTACCTCCCCTTATATATGTATGGAGTGGAGTTTGCAAGTGAAAAGAAACTTTGTGTTCCCAACAAGCTAGGTGAAGGACGGCTTTCACACACACTTAGCTCTCAGAACTGAGCATGTGGAGAGACGTTCGTTCATCTAGCACAAAGAGAACGGGTTGCAGGAGAAACTTTTACTCTGGTTTCTCAGTCTGTTTCCTAGTGCCGGTTTGAAGTTCCTGCAGTTTTCACTGTAAAACCGAGTTGGAGCTAGTACCTCCCCATATAAATGTATGGAGTGGATTTTGCAAGTGAAAAGAAACATTGTGTTCCCAACAAGCTAGGTGAAGGACGGCTTTCACACGCAATTCTCTCTCAGAACTGAGCATGTGGAGAGACGTTGGTTCATCTAGCACAAAGGGAACGGGTTGCAGGAGAAACTTTTACTCTGGTGTCTCAGTCTGTATCTTAGTGCCGGTTTGAAGTTCCTGCAGTTTTCAGTGTAAAACCTAGTTGCAACTAGTACCTCCCCATATAAATGTATGGAGTGGATTTTGCAAGTGAAAAGAAACTTTGTGTTCCCAACAAGCTAGGTGAAGGACGGCTTTCACACACACTTATCTGTCAGAACTGAGCATGTGGAGAGACATTCGTTCATCTAGCACAAAGGGAACGGGTTTCAGTAGAAAATTTTACTCTGGTTTCTCAGTCTGTTTCCTAGTGCCGGTTTGATGTTCCTGCAGTTTTCACTGTAAAACCGAGTTGGAGCTAGTACCTTCCCATATAAATGTATGGAGTGGAGTTTGCAAGTGAAAAGAAACTTTGTGTTCCCAACAAGCTAGGTGAATAAAGGCTTTCACACACACTTCTCTCTCAGAACTGAGCATGTGGAGAGACGTTCGTTCATCTAGCACAAAGGGAACGTGTTGCAGGAGAAACTTTTACTCTGGTTTCTCAGTCTGTTTCCTATTGCCGGTTTGAAGTTCCTGCAGTTTGCACTGTAAAACCGATTTGGAGCTAGTAACTCCCCATATAAATATATGGAGTGGAGTTTGCAAGTGAAAAGAAACTTTGTGTTCCCAACAAGCTAGGTGAAGGAAGGCTTTCACACACACTTATCTGTCAGAACTGAGCATGTGGAGAGACATTCGTTCATCTAGCACAAAGGGAACGGGTTTCAGGAGAAAATTTTACTCTGGTTTCTCAGTCTGTTTCCTAGTGCCGGTTTGAATTTCCTGCAGTTTTCACTGTAAAACCGAGTTGGATCTAGTACCTTCCCATATAAATGTATGGAGTGGAGTTTTCAAGTGAAAAGAAACTTTGTGTTCCCAACAAGCTAGGTGAATAAAGGCTTTCACACACACTTCTCTCTCAGAACTGAGCATGTGGAGAGACGTTCGTTCATCTAGCACAAAGGGAACGTGTTGCAGGAGAAACTTTTACTCTGGTTGCTCAGTCTGTTTCCTATTGCCGGTTTGAAGTTCCTGCAGTTTGCACTGTAAAACAGATTTGGAGCTAGTACCTCCCCATATATATATATGGAGTGGAGTTTGCAAATGAAAAGAAACTTTGTGTTCCCAACAAGCTACGTGAAGGACGGCTTTCACACGCAATTCTCTCTCAGAATTGAGCATGTGGAGAGACGTTCGTTCATCTAGCACAAAGGGAACGGGTTGCAGGAGAAACTTTTACTCTGGTTTCTCAGTCTGTTTCCTAGTGCCGGTTAGAAGTTCCTGCAGTTTTCACTCTAAAACAGAGTTGGAGCTAGTACCTCCCCATATAAATGTATGGAGTGGATTTTGCAAGTGAAAAGAAACTTTGTGTTCCCAACAAGCTAGGTGAAGGACAGCTTTCACACACACTTATCTCTCAGAAATGAGCATGTGGAGAGACATTCTTTCATCTAGCACAAAGGGAATGGGTTGCAGGAATAACTTTTACTCTGGTTTCTCTGTCTGTTTCTATGCCGGTTTGAAGTTCCTGCAGTTTTCACTGTAAAACCGAGTTGGAGCTAGTACCTCCCCTTATATATGTATGGAGTGGAGTTTGCAAGTGAAAAGAAACTTTGTGTTCCCAACAAGCTAGGTGAAGGACGGCTTTCACACACACTTAGCTCTCAGAACTGAGCATGTGGAGAGACGTTCGTTCATGTAGCACAAAGAGAACGGGTTGCAGGAGAAACTTTTACTCTGGTTTCTCAGTCTGTTTCCTAGTGCCGGTTTGAAGTTCCTGCAGTTTTCACTGTAAAACCGAGTTGGAGCTAGTACCTCCCCATATAAATGTATGGAGTGGATTTTGCAAGTGAAAAGAAACATTGTGTTCCCAACAAGCTAGGTGAAGGACGGCTTTCACACGCAATTCTCTCTCAGAACTGAGCATGTGGAGAGACGTTGGTTCATCTAGCACAAAGGGAACGGGTTGCAGGAGAAACTTTTACTCTGGTGTCTCAGTCTGTATCCTAGTGCCGGTTTGAAGTTCCTGCAGTTTTCAGTGTAAAACCTAGTTGCAACTAGTACCTCCCCATATAAATGTATGGAGTGGATTTTGCAAGTGAAAAGAAACTTTGTGTTCCCAACAAGCTAGGTGAAGGACGGCTTTCACACACACTTATCTGTCAGAATTGAGCATGTGGAGAGACATTCGTTCATCTAGCACAAAGGGAACGGGTTTCAGGAGAAAATATTACTCTGGTTTCTCAGTCTGTTTCCTAGTGCCGGTTTGAAGTTCCTGCAGTTTTCACTGTAAAACCGAGTTGGAGCTAGTACCTTCCCATATAAATGTATGGAGTGGAGTTTGCAAGTGAAAAGAAACTTTGTGTTCCCAACAAGCTACGTGAATAAAGGCTTTCACACACACTTCTCTCTCAGAACTGAGCATGTGGAGAGACGTTCGTTCATCTAGCACAAAGGGAACGTGTTGCAGGAGAAACTTTTACTCTGGTTTCTCAGTCTGTTTCCTATTGCCGGTTTGAAGTTCCTGCAGTTTGCACTGTAAAACAGATTTGGAGCTAGTACCTCCCCATATATATATATGGAGTGGTGTTTGCAAGTGAAAAGTAACTTTGTGTTCCCAACAAGCTAGGTGAAGGACGGCTTTCACACACACTTATCTCTCAGAACTGAGCATGTGGAGAGACGTTCGTTCATCTAGCACAAATGGAACGGGTTGCAGGAGAAACTTTTACTCTGGTTTCTCAGTCTGTTTCCTAGTGCCGGTTTGAAGTTCCTGCAGTTTGCACTGTAGAACCGAGTTGGAGCTAGTACCTCCCCATATATATGTATGGAGTGGAGTTTGCAAGTGAAAAGAAACTTTGTGTTCCCAACAAGCTAGGAGAAGGACGGCTTTCACACACATTTATCTCTCAGAACTGAGCATGTGGAGAGAAGTTCTTTCATCTAGCAAAAAGGGAACTTCCTGCAGAATAAACTTTTACTCTGGTTTCTCAGTCTGTTTCCTAGTGCCGGTTTGAAGTTCCTGCAGTTTTCACTGTAGAACCGAGTTGGAGCTAGTACCTTCCCATATATATGTATGGAATGGAGTTTGCAACTGAAAAGAAACTTTGTGTTCCCAACAAGCTTGGTGAAGTATGGCTTTCACACACACTTATCTCTCAGAACTGAGCATGTTTAGAGACATTCGTTCATCTAACACAAAGGGAACGGGTTGCAGTTGAAACTTTTACTCTGTATCTCAGTCTGTTTCCTAGTGCCGGTTTGAAGTTCCTGCAGTTTTCACTGTAAAATCGACTTGGAGCTAGTACCTCCCCATATATATGTATGGAGTGGAGATTGCAAGTGAAAAGAAACTTTGTGTTCCCAACAAGCTACGTGAAGGACGGCTTTCACACGCAATTCTCTCTCAGAACTGAGCATGTGGAGAGACGTTCGTTCATCTAGCACAAAGGGAACGGGTTGCAGGAGAAACTTTTACTCTGGTTTCTCAGTCTGTTTCCTAGTGCCGGTTAGAAGTTCCTGCAGTTTTCACTGTAAAACCGAGTTGGAGCTAGTACCTCCCCATATAAATGTATGGAGTGGATTTTGAAAGTGAAAAGAAACTTTGTGTTCCCAACAAGCTAGGTGAAGGACGGCTTTCACACACACTTATCTCTCAGAAATGAGCATGTGGAGAGACATTCTTTCATCTAGCACAAAGGGAATGGGTTGCAGGAATAACTTTTCTCTGGTTTCTCTGTCTGTTTCTATGCCGGTTTGAAGTTCCTGCAGTTTTCACTGTAAAACCGAGTTGGAGCTAGTACCTCCCCATATATATGTATGGATTGGAGTTTGAAACTGAAAAGAAACTTTGTGTTCCCAACAAGCTAGGTGAAGGACGGCTTTCACACACACTTACCTCTCAGAAATGAGCATGTGGAGAGACATTCATTCATCTAGCACAAAGGGAACGTGTTGCAGGAGAAACTTTTACTCTGGTTTCTCAGTCGGTTTCTAGTGCCGGTTTGAAGTTCCTGCAGTTTTCACTGTAAAACCGAGTTGGAACTAGTACCTCCCCATATAAATGTATGGAGTGGAATTTGCAAGTGAAAAGAAACTTTGTGTTCCCAACAAGCTAGGTGAAGGACGGCTTTCACACACACTTATCTCTCAGAAATTAGCATGTGGAGAGACATTCGTTCATCTAGCACAAATGGAATGGGTTGCAGGAATAACTTTTACTCTGGTTTCTCAGTCTGTTTCCTAGTGCCGGTTAGAAGTTCCTGCAGTTTTCACTGTAAAACCGACTTGGAGCTAGTACCTCCCCATATATATGTATGGAGTGGAGTTGGCAAGTGAAAAGAAACTTTGTGTTCCCAACAAGCTAGTTGAAGGACGGCTTTCACATACAATTATCTCTCAGAACTGAGAATGTGGAGAGACGTTCGTTCATCTAGCACAAAGGGAACGGGTTGCAGGAAAAACTTTTACTCTGGTTTCTCAGTCTGTTTCCTAGTGCTGGTTTGAAGTTCCTGCAGTTTTCACTGTAGAACCGTGTTGGAGATAGTACCTCCCCATATATATGTATGGAGTGGAGTTGGCAAGTGAAAAGAAACTTTGTGTTCCCAACAAGCTAGGTGAAGGAGGGCTTTCACACACACTTATCTCTCAGAACTGAGCATGTGGAGAGACTTTCGTTCATCTAGCACAAAGGGAACGGGTTGCAGGAAAAAATTTTACCCTGGTTTCTCAGTCTGTTTCCTAGTGCTGGTTTGAAGTTCCTGCAGTTTTCACTGTAAAACAGATTTGGAGCTAGTACCTCCCCATATATATGTATGGATTGGAGTTTGAAACTGAAAAGAAACTTTGTGTTCCCAACAAGCTAGGTGAAGGACGGCTTTCACACACACTTACCTCTCAGAAATGAGCATGTGGAGAGACATTCGTTCATCTAGCACAAAGGGAACGTGTTGCAGGAGAAACTTTTACTCTGGTTTCTCAGTCTGTTTCTTGTGCCGGTTTGAATTTCCTGCAGTTTTCACTGTAAAACCGAGTTGGAACTAGTACCTCCCCATATAAATGTATGGAGTGGAATTTGCAAGTGAAAAGAAACTTTGTGTTCCCACCAAGCTAGGTGAAGGACGGCTTTCACACACAGTTATCTCTCAGAAATTAGCATGTGGAGAGACATTCGTTCATCTAGCACAAATGGAATGGGTTTCAGGAATAACTTTTACTCTGGTTTCTCAGTCTGTTTCCTAGTGCCGGTTTGAAGTTCCTGCAGTTTTCACTGTAAAACCGAGTTGGAGCTAGTACCTCCCCTTATATATGTATGGAGTGGATTTTGCAAGTGAAAAGAAACTTTGTGTTCCCAACAAGCTAGGTGAAGATCGGCTTTCACACACACTTAGCTCTCAGAACTGAGCATGTGGAGGGACGCTCGTTCATCTAGCACAAAGAGAACGGGTTGCAGGTGAAACTTTTACTCTGGTTTCTCAGTCTGTTTCCTAGTGCCGGTTTGAAGTTCCTGCAGTTTTCACTGTAAAACCGAGTTGGAGCTAGTACCTCCCCATATAAATGTATGGAGTGGATTTTGCAAGTGAAAAGAAACTTTGTGTTCCCAACAAGCTAGGTGAAGGACGGCTTTCACACACACTTATCTCTCAGAACTGAGCATGAGGAGAGACGTTCGTTCATCTAGCACAAATGGAACGGGTTGCAGGAGAAACATTTATTCTGGTTTCTCAGTCTGTTTCCTAGTGCCGGTTTGAAGTTCCTGCAGTTTTCACTGTAAAACCGAGTTGGAGCTAGTACCTTCCCATATAAATATATGGAGTGGAGTTTGCAATGAAAAGAAACTTTGTGTTCCCAACAAGCTAGGTGAATAAAGGCTTTAACACACACTTCTCTCTCAGAACTGAGCATGTGGAGAGACGTTCGTTCATCTAGCACAAATGGACGGGTTGAAGGAGAAACTTTTACTCTGGTTTCTCAGTCTGTTTCCTAGTGCCGTTTTGAAGTTCCTGCAGTTTTCACTGTAAAACCGACTTGGAGCTAGTACCTCCCCATATATATGTATGGGGTGGAGTTGGCAAGTGAAAAGAAACTTTGTGTTCCCAACAAGCTAGTTGAAGGACGGCTTTCACATACAATTATCTCTCAGAACTGAGAATGTGGAGAGACGTTCGTTCATCTAGCACAAAGGGAACGGGTTGCAGGAAAAACTTTTACTCTGGTTTCTCAGTCTGTTTCCTAGTGCCGGTGTGAAGTTCCTGCAGTTTTCACTGTAGAACCGTGTTGGAGATAGTACCTCCCCATATATATATATGGAGTGGTGTTTGCAAGTGAAAAGTAACTTTGTGTTCCCAACAAGCTAGGTGAAGGACGGCTTTCACACACACTTATCTCTCAGAACTGAGCATGTGGAGAGACGTTCGTTCATCTAGCACAAATGGAACGGGTTGCAGGAGAAACTTTTACTCTGGTTTCTCAGTCTGTTTCCTAGTGCCGGTTTGAAGTTCCTGCAGTTTGCACTGTAGAACCGAGTTGGAGCTAGTACCTCCCCATATATATGTATGGAGTGGAGTTTGCAAGTGAAAAGAAACTTTGTGTTCCCAACAAGCTAGGAGAAGGACGGCTTTCACACACATTTATCTCTCAGAACTGAGCATGTGGAGAGAAGTTCTTTCATCTAGCAAAAAGGGAACTTCCTGCAGAATAAACTTTTACTCTGGTTTCTCAGTCTGTTTCCTAGTGCCGGTTTGAAGTTCCTGCAGTTTTCACTGTAGAACCGAGTTGGAGCTAGTACCTTCCCATATATATGTATGGAATGGAGTTTGCAACTGAAAAGAAACTTTGTGTTCCCAACAAGCTTGGTGAAGTATGGCTTTCACACACACTTATCTCTCAGAACTGAGCATGTTTAGAGACATTCGTTCATCTAACACAAAGGGAACGGGTTGCAGTTGAAACTTTTACTCTGTATCTCAGTCTGTTTCCTAGTGCCGGTTTGAAGTTCCTGCAGTTTTCACTGTAAAATCGACTTGGAGCTAGTACCTCCCCATATATATGTATGGAGTGGAGTTTGCAAGTGAAAAGAAACTTTGTGTTCCCAACAAGCTACGTGAAGGACGGCTTTCACACGCAATTCTCTCTCAGAACTGAGCATGTGGAGAGACGTTCGTTCATCTAGCACAAAGGGAACGGGTTGCAGGAGAAACTTTTACTCTGGTTTCTCAGTCTGTTTCCTAGTGCCGGTTAGAAGTTCCTGCAGTTTTCACTGTAAAACCGAGTTGGAGCTAGTACCTCCCCATATAAATGTATGGAGTGGATTTTGAAAGTGAAAAGAAACTTTGTGTTCCCAACAAGCTAGGTGAAGGACGGCTTTCACACACACTTATCTCTCAGAAATGAGCATGTGGAGAGACATTCTTTCATCTAGCACAAAGGGAATGGGTTGCAGGAATAACTTTTCTCTGGTTTCTCTGTCTGTTTCTATGCCGGTTTGAAGTTCCTGCAGTTTTCACTCTAAAACCGAGTTGGAGCTAGTACCTCCCCATATATATGTATGGATTGGAGTTTGAAACTGAAAAGAAACTTTGTGTTCCCAACAAGCTAGGTGAAGGACGGCTTTCACACACACTTACCTCTCAGAAATGAGCATGTGGAGAGACATTCATTCATCTAGCACAAAGGGAACGTGTTGCAGGAGAAACTTTTACTCTGGTTTCTCAGTCGGTTTCTAGTGCCGGTTTGAAGTTCCTGCAGTTTTCACTGTAAAACCGAGTTGGAACTAGTACCTCCCCATATAAATGTATGGAGTGGAATTTGCAAGTGAAAAGAAACTTTGTGTTCCCAACAAGCTAGGTGAAGGACGGCTTTCACACACACTTATCTCTCAGAAATTAGCATGTGGAGAGACATTCGTTCATCTAGCACAAATGGAATGGGTTGCAGGAATAACTTTTACTCTGGTTTCTCAGTCTGTTTCCTAGTGCCGGTTAGAAGTTCCTGCAGTTTTCACTGTAAAACCGACTTGGAGCTAGTACCTCCCCATATATATGTATGGAGTGGAGTTGGCAAGTGAAAAGAAACTTTGTGTTCCCAACAAGCTAGTTGAAGGACGGCTTTCACATACAATTATCTCTCAGAACTGAGCATGAGGAGAGACGTTCGTTCATCTAGCACAAATGGAACGGGTTGCAGGAGAAACATTTATTCTGGTTTCTCAGTCTGTTTCCTAGTGCCGGTTTGAAGTTCCTGCAGTTTTCACTGTAAAACCGAGTTGGAGCTAGTACCTTCCCATATAAATATATGGAGTGGAGTTTGCAATGAAAAGAAACTTTGTGTTCCCAACAAGCTAGGTGAATAAAGGCTTTAACACACACTTCTCTCTCAGAACTGAGCATGTGGAGAGACGTTCGTTCATCTAGCACAAATGGACGGGTTGAAGGAGAAACTTTTACTCTGGTTTCTCAGTCTGTTTCCTAGTGCCGTTTTGAAGTTCCTGCAGTTTTCACTGTAAAACCGACTTGGAGCTAGTACCTCCCCATATATATGTATGGGGTGGAGTTGGCAAGTGAAAAGAAACTTTGTGTTCCCAACAAGCTAGTTGAAGGACGGCTTTCACATACAATTATCTCTCAGAACTGAGAATGTGGAGAGACGTTCGTTCATCTAGCACAAAGGGAACGGGTTGCAGGAAAAACTTTTACTCTGGTTTCTCAGTCTGTTTCCTAGTGCCGGTGTGAAGTTCCTGCAGTTTTCACTGTAGAACCGTGTTGGAGATAGTACCTCCCCATATATATATATGGAGTGGTGTTTGCAAGTGAAAAGTAACTTTGTGTTCCCAACAAGCTAGGTGAAGGACGGCTTTCACACACACTTATCTCTCAGAACTGAGCATGTGGAGAGACGTTCGTTCATCTAGCACAAATGGAACGGGTTGCAGGAGAAACTTTTACTCTGGTTTCTCAGTCTGTTTCCTAGTGCCGGTTTGAAGTTCCTGCAGTTTGCACTGTAGAACCGAGTTGGAGCTAGTACCTCCCCATATATATGTATGGAGTGGAGTTTGCAAGTGAAAAGAAACTTTGTGTTCCCAACAAGCTAGGAGAAGGACGGCTTTCACACACATTTATCTCTCAGAACTGAGCATGTGGAGAGAAGTTCTTTCATCTAGCAAAAAGGGAACTTCCTGCAGAATAAACTTTTACTCTGGTTTCTCAGTCTGTTTCCTAGTGCCGGTTTGAAGTTCCTGCAGTTTTCACTGTAGAACCGAGTTGGAGCTAGTACCTTCCCATATATATGTATGGAATGGAGTTTGCAACTGAAAAGAAACTTTGTGTTCCCAACAAGCTTGGTGAAGTATGGCTTTCACACACACTTATCTCTCAGAACTGAGCATGTTTAGAGACATTCGTTCATCTAACACAAAGGGAACGGGTTGCAGTTGAAACTTTTACTCTGTATCTCAGTCTGTTTCCTAGTGCCGGTTTGAAGTTCCTGCAGTTTTCACTGTAAAATCGACTTGGAGCTAGTACCTCCCCATATATATGTATGGAGTGGAGTTTGCAAGTGAAAAGAAACTTTGTGTTCCCAACAAGCTACGTGAAGGACGGCTTTCACACGCTATTCTCTCTCAGAACTGAGCATGTGGAGAGACGTTCGTTCATCTAGCACAAAGGGAACGGGTTGCAGGAGAAACTTTTACTCTGGTTTCTCAGTCTGTTTCCTAGTGCCGGTTAGAAGTTCCTGCAGTTTTCACTGTAAAACCGAGTTGGAGCTAGTACCTCCCCATATAAATGTATGGAGTGGATTTTGAAAGTGAAAAGAAACTTTGTGTTCCCAACAAGCTAGGTGAAGGACGGCTTTCACACACACTTATCTCTCAGAAATGAGCATGTGGAGAGACATTCTTTCATCTAGCACAAAGGGAATGGGTTGCAGGAATAACTTTTCTCTGGTTTCTCTGTCTGTTTCTATGCCGGTTTGAAGTTCCTGCAGTTTTCACTCTAAAACCGAGTTGGAGCTAGTACCTCCCCATATATATGTATGGATTGGAGTTTGAAACTGAAAAGAAACTTTGTGTTCCCAACAAGCTAGGTGAAGGACGGCTTTCACACACACTTACCTCTCAGAAATGAGCATGTGGAGAGACATTCATTCATCTAGCACAAAGGGAACGTGTTGCAGGAGAAACTTTTACTCTGGTTTCTCAGTCGGTTTCTAGTGCCGGTTTGAAGTTCCTGCAGTTTTCACTGTAAAACCGAGTTGGAACTAGTACCTCCCCATATAAATGTATGGAGTGGAATTTGCAAGTGAAAAGAAACTTTGTGTTCCCAACAAGCTAGGTGAAGGACGGCTTTCACACACACTTATCTCTCAGAAATTAGCATGTGGAGAGACATTCGTTCATCTAGCACAAATGGAATGGGTTGCAGGAATAACTTTTACTCTGGTTTCTCAGTCTGTTTCCTAGTGCCGGTTAGAAGTTCCTGCAGTTTTCACTGTAAAACCGACTTGGAGCTAGTACCTCCCCATATATATGTATGGAGTGGAGTTGGCAAGTGAAAAGAAACTTTGTGTTCCCAACAAGCTAGTTGAAGGACGGCTTTCACATACAATTATCTCTCAGAACTGAGAATGTGGAGAGACGTTCGTTCATCTAGCACAAAGGGAACGGGTTGCAGGAAAAACTTTTACTCTGGTTTCTCAGTCTGTTTCCTAGTGCTGGTTTGAAGTTCCTGCAGTTTTCACTGTAGAACCGTGTTGGAGATAGTACCTCCCCATATATATGTATGGAGTGGAGTTGGCAAGTGAAAAGAAACTTTGTGTTCCCAACAAGCTAGGTGAAGGACGGCTTTCACACACACTTATCTCTCAGAACTGAGCATGTGGAGAGACTTTCGTTCATCTAGCACAAAGGGAACGGGTTGCAGGAAAAAATTTTACCCTGGTTTCTCAGTCTGTTTCCTAGTGCTGGTTTGAAGTTCCTGCAGTTTTCACTGTAAAACAGATTTGGAGCTAGTACCTCACCATATAAATGTATGGAGTGGAGTTTGCAAGTGAAAAGAAACTTTGTGTTCCCAACAAGCTAGGTGAAGGAAGGCTTTCACACACACTTATCTCTCAGAACTGAGCATGTGGTGAGACATTCGTTCATCTAGCACAAAGGGAACGGTTTGCAGGAGAAACTTTTACTCTGCTTTCTCAGTCTGTTTCGTAGTGCCGGTTTGAAGTTCCTGCAGTTTTCACTGTAAAACCGAGTTGGAGCTAGTACCTCCCCATATATATGTATGGATTGGAGTTTGAAACTGAAAAGAAACTTTGTGTTCCCAACAAGCTAGGTGAAGGACGGCTTTCACACACACTTACCTCTCAGAAATGAGCATGTGGAGAGACATTCGTTCATCTAGCACAAAGGGAACGTGTTGCAGGAGAAACTTTTACTCTGGTTTCTCAGTCTGTTTCTTGTGCCGGTTTGAATTTCCTGCAGTTTTCACTGTAAAACCGAGTTGGAACTAGTACCTCCCCATATAAATGTATGGAGTGGAATTTGCAAGTGAAAAGAAACTTTGTGTTCCCAACAAGCTAGGTGAAGGACGGCTTTCACACACACTTATCTCTCAGAAATTAGCATGTGGAGAGACATTCGTTCATCTAGCACAAATGGAATGGGTTGCAGGAATAACTTTTACTCTGGTTTCTCAGTCTGTTTCCTAGTGCCGGTTTGAAGTTCCTGCAGTTTTCACTGTAAAACCGAGTTGGAGCTAGTACCTCCCCTTATATATGTATGGAGTGGATTTTGCAAGTGAAAAGAAACTTTGTGTTCCCAACAAGCTAGGTGAAGATCGGCTTTCACACACACTTAGCTCTCAGAACTGAGCATGTGGAGGGACGCTCGTTCATCTAGCACAAAGAGAACGGGTTGCAGGTGAAACTTTTACTCTGGTTTCTCAGTCTGTTTCCTAGTGCCGGTTTGAAGTTCCTGCAGTTTTCACTGTAAAACCGAGTTGGAGCTAGTACCTCCCCATATAAATGTATGGAGTGGATTTTGCAAGTGAAAAGAAACTTTGTGTTCCCAACAAGCTAGGTGAAGGACGGCTTTCACACACACTTATCTCTCAGAACTGAGCATGAGGAGAGACGTTCGTTCATCTAGCACAAATGGAACGGGTTGCAGGAGAAACATTTATTCTGGTTTCTCAGTCTGTTTCCTAGTGCCGGTTTGAAGTTCCTGCAGTTTTCACTGTAAAACCGAGTTGGAGCTAGTACCTTCCCATATAAATATATGGAGTGGAGTTTGCAATGAAAAGAAACTTTGTGTTCCCAACAAGCTAGGTGAATAAAGGCTTTAACACACACTTCTCTCTCAGAACTGAGCATGTGGAGAGACGTTCGTTCATCTAGCACAAATGGACGGGTTGAAGGAGAAACTTTTACTCTGGTTTCTCAGTCTGTTTCCTAGTGCCGTTTTGAAGTTCCTGCAGTTTTCACTGTAAAACCGACTTGGAGCTAGTACCTCCCCATATATATGTATGGGGTGGAGTTGGCAAGTGAAAAGAAACTTTGTGTTCCCAACAAGCTAGTTGAAGGACGGCTTTCACATACAATTATCTCTCAGAACTGAGAATGTGGAGAGACGTTCGTTCATCTAGCACAAAGGGAACGGGTTGCAGGAAAAACTTTTACTCTGGTTTCTCAGTCTGTTTCCTAGTGCCGGTGTGAAGTTCCTGCAGTTTTCACTGTAGAACCGTGTTGGAGATAGTACCTCCCCATATATATGTATGGAGTGGAGTTTGCAACTGAAAAGAAACTTTGTGTTCCCAACAAGCTAGGTGAAGGACGGCTTTCACACACACTTATCTCTCAGAACTGAGCATGTGGAGAGACTTTCGTTCATCTAGCACAAAGGGAACAGGTTGCAGGAAAAAATTTTACCCTGGTTTCTCAGTCTGTTTCCTAGTGCTGGTTTGAAGTTCCTGCAGTTTTCACTGTAAAACAGATTTGGTGCTAGTACCTCACCATATAAATGTATGGAGTGGAGTTTGCAAGTGAAAAGAAACTTTGTGTTCCCAACAAGCTAGGTGAAGGAAGGCTTTCACACACACTTATCTCTCAGAACTGAGCATGTGGTGAGACGTTCGTTCATCTAGCACAAAGGGAACGGTTTGCAGGAGAAACTTTTACTCTGCTTTCTCAGTCTGTTTCGTAGTGCCGGTTTGAAGTTCCTGCAGTTTTCACTGTAAAACCGAGTTGGAGCTTGTACCTTCCCTTATATATGTATCGAATGGGGTTTGCAACTGAAAAGAAACTTTGTGTTCCCAACAAGCTATATGAAGGACGGTTTTCACAGACACTGATCTCTCAGAACTGAGCATGTGGAGAGAAATTCGTTCATCTAGCAAAAAGGGAACGGGTTGCAGGAGAAACTTTTACTCTGGTTTCTCAGTTTGTTTCCTATTGCCGGTTTGAAGTTCCTGCAGTTTGCACTGTAAAACCGAGTTGGAGCTAGTACCTCCCCATATATATATATAGATTGGTGTTTGCAAGTGAAAAGAAACTTTGTGTTCCCAACAAGCTAGGTGAAGGACGGCTTTTACAGACACTAATCTCTCAGAACTGAGCATGTGGAGAGACGTTCGTTCATCTAGCACAAAGGGAACGCGTTGAAGGAGAAACTTTTACTCTGGTTTCTCAGTCTGTTTCCTAGTGCTGGTTTGAAGTTCCTGCAGTTTTCACTGTAAAACCGAGTTGGAGCTAGTACCTCCCCATATAAATGTATGGAGTGGAGTTGGCAACTGAAAAGAAACTGTGTGTTCCCAACAAGCTAGGTGAAGGACGGCTTTCACACACACTTACCTCTCAGAAATGAGCATGTGGAGAGACATTCGTTCATCTAGCACAAAGGGAACGTGTTGTAGGAGAAATTTTTATTCTGGTTTCTTAGTCTGTTTCCTGTACCGGTTTGATGTTCCTGCAGTTTTCACTGTAAAACCGATTTGGAGCTAGTACCTCCCCATATAAATGTATGGAGTGGAATTTGCAAGTGAAAAGAAACTTTGTGTTCCCAACAAGCTAGGTGAAGGACGGATTTCACACAAACTTATCTCTCAGAAATGAGCATGTGGAGAGACATTCGTTCATCTAGCACAAAGGGAATGGGTTGCAGGAATAACTTTTACTCTGGTTTCTCAGTCTGTTTCCTAGTGCCGGTTTGAAGTTCCTGCAGTTTTCACTGTAAAACCGAGTTGGAGCTAGTACCTCCCCTTATATATGTGTGGAGTGGAGTTTGCAAGTGAAAAGAAACTTTGTGTTCCCAACAAGCTAGGTGAAGGAAGGCTTTCACACACACTTATCTCTCAGAACTGAGCATGTGGAGAGACATTCGTTCATCTAGCACAAAGGGAACGGTTTACAGGAGAAACTTTTACTCTGCTTTCTCAGTCTTTTTCCTAGTGCCGGTTTGAAGTTCCTGCAGTTTTCACTGTAAAACCGAGTTGGAGCTAGTACTTTCCCTTATATATGTATGGAATGGAGTTTGCAACTGAAAAGAAACTTTGTGTTCCCAACAAGCTATATGAAGGACGGATTTCACACACACTGATCTCTCAGAACTTAGCATGTGGAGAGACATTCGTTCATCTAGCAAAAAGGGAACGGGTTGCAGGATAAATTTTTACTCTGGTTTCTCAGTCTGTTTCCTATTGCCGGTTTGAAGTTCCTGCAGTTTGCACTGTAAAACCGAGTTGGAGCTAGTACCTCCCCATATATATATATGGAGTGGAGTTTCAAGTGAAAAGAAACTTTGTGTTCCCAACAAGCTAGGTGAAGGACGGCTTTCACAGACACTAATCACTCAGAACTGAGCATGTGGAGAGACGTTCGTTCATCTAGCACAAAGGGAACGGGTTGCAGGAGAAACTTTTACTCTGGTTTCTCAGTCTGTTTTCTAGTGCCGGTTAGAAGTTCCTGCAGTTTTCACTGTAAAACCGAGTTTGAGCTCGTACAACCCCATATATATGTATGGAGTGGAGTTTGCAAGTGAAAAGAAACTTTGTGTTCCCAACAAGCTAGGTGAAGGACGGCTTTCACACACACTTATCTCTCAGAACTGAGCATGTGGAGAGACGTTCGTTCATCTAGCACAAATGGAACAGGTTGCAGGAAAAACTTTTTCTCTGGTTTCTCAGTCTGTTTCCTAGTGCTGGTTTGAAGTTCCTGCAGATTTCACTTTAAAACCGAGTTAGAGCTAGTACTTCCCCTTATATATGTATGGAGTGGAGTTTGCAAGTGAAAAGAAACTTTGTGTTCCCAACAAGCTAGGTGAATAAAGGCTTTCACACACACTTCTCTCTCAGAACTGAGCATGTGGAGAGACGTTCGTTCAACTAGCACAAAGGGACGGGTTGAAGGAGAAACTTTTACTCTGGTTTCTCAGTCTGTTTCCTAGTGCCGTTTTGAAGTTCCTGCAGTTTTCACTGTAAAACCGACTTGGAGCTAGTACCTCCCCATATATATGTATGGAGTGGAGTTGGCAAGTGAAAAGAAACTTTGTGTTCCCAACAAGCTAGTTGAAGTACGGCTTTCACATACACTTATCTCTCAGAACTGAGAATGTGGAGAGACGTTCGTTCATCTTGCACAAAGGGAACGGGTTGCAGGAAAAACTTTTACTCTGGTTTCTCAGTCTGTTTCCTAGTGCCGGTGTGAAGTTCCTGCAGTTTTCACTCTAGAACCGTGTTGGAGCTAGTACCTCCCCATATATATGTATGGAGTGGAGTTTGCAACTGAAAAGAAACTTTGTGTTCCCATCAAGCTAGGTGAAGGACGGCTTTCACATACACTTATCTCTCAGAACTGAGCATGTGGAGAGACTTTCGTTCATCTAGCACAAAGGGAACGGGTTGCAGGAAAAAATTTTACCCTGGTTTCTCAGTCTGTTTCCTAGTGCTGGTTTGAAGTTCCTGCAGTTTTCACTGTAAAACAGATTTGGAGCTAGTACCTAACCATATAAATGTATGGAGTGGAGTTTGCAAGTGAAAAGAAACTTTGTGTTCCCAACAAGCTAGGTGAAGGAAGGCTTTCACACACACTTAACTCTCAGAACTGAGCATGTGGAGAGACATTCGTTCATCTAGCACAAAGGGAACGGTTTGCAGGAGAAACTTTTACTCTGCTTTCTCAGTCTGTTTCGTAGTGCCGGTTTGAAGTTCCTGCAGTTTTCACTGTAAAACAGAGTTGGAGCTACTACCTTCCCTTATATATGTATGGAATGGAGTTTGCAACTGAAAAGAAAATTTGTGTTCCCAACAAGCTATATGAAGGACGGATTTCACACACACTGATCTCTCAGAACTGAGCATGTGGAGAGACATTCGTTCATCTAGCAAAATGGGAACGGGTTGCAGGAGAAACTTTTACTCTGGTTTCTCAGTCTGTTTCCTATTGCCGGTTTGAAGTTCCTGCAGTTTCCACTGTAAAACCGAGTTGGAGCTAGTACTTCCCCATATATATATATGGAGTGGAGTTTGCAAGTGAAAAGAAACTTTGTGTTCCCAACAAGCTAGGTGAAGGACGGCTTTCACAGTCAATAATGTCTCAGAACTGAGCATGTGGAGAGACGTTCGTTCATCTAGCACTAAGGGAACGGTTTGCAGGAGAAACTTTTACTCTGGTTTCTCAGTCTGTTTTCTAGTGCCGGTTAGAAGTTCCTGCAGTTTTCACTGTAAAACCGAGTTTGAGCTCGTACAACCCCATATATATGTATGGAGTGGAGTTTGCAAGTGAAAAGAAACTTTGTGTTCCCAACAAGCTAGGTGAAGGACGGCTTTCACACACACTTATCTCTCAGAACTGAGCATGTGGAGAGACTTTCGTTCATCTAGCACAAAGGGAACGGGTTGCAGGAAAAAATTTTACCCTGGTTTCTCAGTCTGTTTCCTAGTGCTGGTTTGAAGTTCCTGCAGTTTTCACTGTAAAACAGATTTGGAGCTAGTACCTAACCATATAAATGTATGGAGTGGAGTTTGCAAGTGAAAAGAAACTTTGTGTTCCCAACAAGCTAGGTGAAGGAAGGCTTTCACACACACTTAACTCTCAGAACTGAGCATGTGGAGAGACATTCGTTCATCTAGCACAAAGGGAACGGTTTGCAGGAGAAACTTTTACTCTGCTTTCTCAGTCTGTTTCGTAGTGCCGGTTTGAAGTTCCTGCAGTTTTCACTGTAAAACAGAGTTGGAGCTACTACCTTCCCTTATATATGTATGGAATGGAGTTTGCAACTGAAAAGAAAATTTGTGTTCCCAACAAGCTATATGAAGGACGGATTTCACACACACTGATCTCTCAGAACTGAGCATGTGGAGAGACATTCGTTCATCTAGCAAAATGGGAACGGGTTGCAGGAGAAACTTTTACTCTGGTTTCTCAGTCTGTTTCCTATTGCCGGTTTGAAGTTCCTGCAGTTTCCACTGTAAAACCGAGTTGGAGCTAGTACTTCCCCATATATATATATGGAGTGGAGTTTGCAAGTGAAAAGAAACTTTGTGTTCCCAACAAGCTAGGTGAAGGACGGCTTTCACAGTCAATAATGTCTCAGAACTGAGCATGTGGAGAGACGTTCGTTCATCTAGCACTAAGGGAACGGTTTGCAGGAGAAACTTTTACTCTGGTTTCTCAGTCTGTTTTCTAGTGCCGGTTAGAAGTTCCTGCAGTTTTCACTGTAAAACCGAGTTTGAGCTCGTACAACCCCATATATATGTATGGAGTGGGGTTTGCAAGTGAAAAGAAACTTTGTGTTCCCAACAAGCTAGGTGAAGGACGGCTTTCACACACACTTATCTCTCAGAACTGAGCATGTGGAGAGACGTTCGTTCATCTAGCACAAATGGAACGGGTTGCAGGAAAAACTTTTACTCTGGTTTCTCAGTCTGTTTCTTAGTGCTGGTTTGAAGTTCCTGCAGTTTTCACTGTAAAACCGAGTTGGAGCTAGTACCTCCCCATATATATGTATGGAGTGGAGTTTGCAACTGAAAAGAAACTTTGTGTTCCCAACAAGCTAGGTGAAGGACGGCTTTCACACACACTTACCTCTCAGAAATGAGCATGTGGAGAGACATTCGTTCATCTAGCACAAAGGGAACGTGTTGAAGGAGAAACTTTTATTCTGGTTTCTTAGTCTGTTTCTTGTAACGGTTTGATGTTCCTGCAGTTTTCACTGTAAAACCGATTTGGAGCTAGTACTTCCCCATATAAATGTATGGAGTGGAATTTGCAAGTGAAAAGAAACTTTGTGTTCCTAACAAGCTAGGTGAAGGACGGATTTCACACACACTTATCTGTCAGAACTTGGCATGTGGAGAGACGTTCGTTCATCTAGCACAAAGGGAACGGGTTGCAGGAGAAACCTTTACTCTGGTATCTCAGTGTGTTTCCTAGTGCCGGTTTGAATTTCCTGCAGTTTTCACTCTAAAACCGATTTGGAGGTAGTACCTGCCCATATATATGTTTGGAGTGGATTTTGCAACTGAAAAGAAACTTTCTGTTCCCAACAAGCTAGGTGAAGGATGGCTTTCACACACACTTCTCTCTCAGATCTGAGCATTTGGAGAGACGTTCGTTCATCTAGCACAAAGGGTACGGGTTTCAGGAGAAACTTTTACTCTGGTATCTCAGTCTGTTTCCTAGTTCCGGTTTGAAGTTCCTGCAGTTTTCACTGTAAAACCGAGTTGGAGCTACTACCTCCGCATATATATGTATGGAGTGGAGTTTGCAACTGAAAAGAAACTTTGTGTTCCCAACATGCTAGGTGAAGGACGGCTTTCACTCCCAATTCTCTCTCAGAACTTAGCATGTGGAGAGACGTTCGTTCATCTAGCACAAAGGGAACGGTTTGCAGGAAATACTTTTACTCTGGTTTCTCAGACTGTTTCCTAGTTCCGGTTTGAAGTTCATGCAGTTTTCACTGTAAAACCGAGTTGGAGATAGTATCTCCCCATATATATGTATGGAGTGGAGTTTGCAAGTGAAAAGAATCTTTGTGTTCCCAACAAGCTAGGTGAAGAACGGCATTCACACACACTTCTCTCTCAGAACTGAACATGTGGAGAGACGTTCGTTCATCTAGCACAAAGGGAACGGGTTGCAGGAGAAACATTTACTCTGGTTTCTCAGTCTGTTTCCTAGTGCCAGTTAGAAGTTCCTGCAGTTTTCACTGTAAAACCGAGTAGGAGCTAGTACCTCCCCATATATATGTATGGATTGGAGTTTGCTACTGAAAAGAAACTTTGTGTTCCCAACAAGCTAGGTGAAGGACGGCTTTCACACACACTTATCTCTCAGAAATGAGCATGTGGAGAGATATTCGTTCATCTAGCACAAAGGGAACGTGTTGCAGGAGAAACTTTTACTCTGGTTTCTCAGTCTGTTTCCTAGTGCCGGTTTGAAGTTCCTGCAGTTTTCACTGTAAAACCGAGTTGGAGCTACTACCTCCCCTTATATATGTATGGAGTGGAGTTTGCAAGTGAAAAGAAACTTTGTGTTCCCAACAAGCTAGGTGAAGGACGGCTTTCACACACACTTATCTCTCAGAACTGAGCATGTGGAGAGACGTTCGTTCATCTAGCACAAAGGGAACGGGTTGCAGGAGAAACTTTTACTCTGGTTTCTCAGTCTGTTTCCTAGTGCCGGTTTGAAGTTCCTGCAGTTTTCACTGTAAAACCGAGTTGGTGGTAGTACTTCCCCATATATATGTATGGAGTGGAGTTTGCAACTGAAAAGAAACTTTGTGTTCCCAACAAGCTAGGTGAAGGACGGCTTTCACACACACTTATCTCTCAGAACTGAGCATGTGGAGAGACGTTCGTTCATCTAGCACAAAGGGAACGGGTTGCAGGAGGAACTTTTACTCTGGTTTCTCATTCTGTTTCCTAGTGCCGGTTTGAAGTTCCTCCAGTTTGCACTGTAAAACCGAGTTGGAGCTAGTACCTCCCCAGATATATGTATGGAGTGTAGTTTGCAACTGAAAAGAAACTTTGTGTTCCCAACAAGCTAGTTGAAGTACGGCTTTCACACACAATTATCTCTCAGAACTGAGCATGTGGAGAGACGTTCGTTCATCTAGCACAAAGGGAACGGTTTGCAGGAGAAACTTTTCTCTGGTTTCTCAGTCTGTTTCCTAGTGCCGGTTTGAAGTTCCTGCAGTTTTCATTGTATAACCGAGTTGGAGCTAGTACCTCCCCATATATATGTATGGAGAGGAGTTTGCTAGTGAAAAGAAACTTTGTGTTCCCAACACGCTAGGTGAAGGACGGCTTTCACACACACTTATCTCTCAGAAATGAGCATGTGGAGAGACATTCGTTCATCTAGCACAAAGGGAAAGTGTTGTAGGAAAAACATTTACTCCGGTTTCTCAGTCTGTTTCATAGTGCCAGTTTGAAGTTCCTGCAGTTTTTACTGTAAAACCGAGTTGGATCTAGTACCTCCCCATATATATGTATGGAGTGGAGTTGGCAAGTGAAAAGAAACTTTGTGTTCCCAACAAGCTAGGTGAAGGACGGCTTTCACACACACTTATCTCTCAGAATTGAGCATGTGGAGAGACGTTCGTTCATCTAGCAGAAATGGAACGGGTTGCAGGGGAAATTTTTACTCTGGTATCTCAGTCTGTTTCCTAGTGCCGGTTTGAAGTTCCTGCTTTTTTCACTGTAAAACCGAGTTGGAGCTAGTACCACCCCATATATATGTATGGAGTGGAGTTGGCAAGTGAGAAGAAACTTTGTGTTCCCAACAAGCTAGGTGAAGGACGGCTTTCACACACACTTATCTCTTAGAACTGAGCATGTTGGGAGACGTTCGTTCATCTAGCACTAAGGGAACGGGTTGCAGGGGAAACTTTTACTCTGGTTTCTCAGTCTGTTTCCTAGTGTTGGTTTGAAGTTCCTGCAGTTTGCCCTGTAAAACCGAGTTGGAGCTAGTACCTCCCCATATATATGTATGGAGTGGAGTTTGCAAGTGAAAAGAACCTTTGTGTTCCCAACAAGCTAGGTGAAGGACGGCTTTCACACACACTTAACTCTCAGAAATGAGCATGTGGAGAGACATTCGTTCATATAGCACAAAAGGGAACGTGTTGCAGGAGAAACTTTTACTCTGGTTTCTCAGTCTGTTTCCTAGTGCCGGTGTGAAGTTCCTGCAGTTTTCACTGTAAAACCGAGTTGGAGCTAGTACCACCCCTTATATATGTATGGAGTGGAGTTTGCAAGTGAAAAGAAACTTTGTTTTCCCAACAAGCTAGGTGAAGTACGGCTTTCACAAACACTTATCTCTCAGAACTGAGCATGTGGAGAGACGTTCGTTCATCTAGCACAAAGGGAACGGGTTGCCGGAGAAACTTTTACTCTGGATTCTCAGTCTGTTTCCTAGTGCCTGTTTGAAGTTCCTGCAGTTTTCACTGTAAAACCGAGTTGGAGCTAGTACCTCCCCATATACATGTATGGAGTGGAGTTTGCAAGTGAAAAGAAACTTTGTGTTCCCAACAAGCTAGGTGAAGGACGGCTTTCACACACACTTATCTCTCAGAACTAAGCATATGGAGAGACGTTCGTTCATCTAGCACAAAGGGAACGGTTTGCAGGAAAAACTTTTACTCTGGTTTCTCAGTCTGTTTCCTAGTGCCAGTTTGAAGTTCCTGCAGTTTTTACTGTAAAACCGAGTTGGAGCTAGTACCTCCCCATATATATGTATGGAGTGGAGTTGGCAAGTGAAAAGAAACTTTGTGTTCCCAACAAGCTAGGTGAAGGACGGCTTTCACACACACTTATCTCTCAGAACTGAGCATGTGGAGAGACGTTCGTTCATCTAGCAGAAATGGAACGGGTTGCAAGGGAAATTTTTACTCTGGTATCTCAGTCTGTTTCCTAGTTCCGGTTTGAAGTTCCTGCTTTTTTCACTGTAAAACCGAGATGGATCTAGTACCAACCCATATATATGTATGGAGTGGAGTTGGCAAGTGAGAAGAAACTTTGTGTTCCCAACAAGCTAGGTGAAGGACGGCTTTCACACACACTTATCTCTTAGAACTGAGCATGTTGGGAGACGTTCGTTCATCTAGCACTAAGGGAACGGGTTGCAGGGGAAACTTTTACTCTGGTTTCTCAGTCTGTTTCCTAGTGCCGGTTTGAAGTTCCTGCAGTTTGCCCTGTAAAACCGAGTTGGAGCTTGTACCTCCCCATATATATGTATGGAGTGGAGTTTGCAAGTGAAAAGAAACTTTGTGTTCCCAACAAGCTAGGTGAAGTACGGCTTTCACACACAATTTTCTCTCAGAACTGAGCATGTGGAGAGACGTTCGTTCATCTAGCACAAAGGGAACGGGTTGCAGGAGAAACTTTTCTCTGTATTCTCAGTCTGTTTCCTAGTGCCGGTTTGAAGTTCCTGCAGTTTTCATTGTATAACCGAGTTGGAGCTAGTACCTCCCCATATATATGTATGGAGTGAAGTTTGCTAGTGAAAAGAAACTTTGTGTTCCCAACAAGCAAGGTGAAGGGCCGCTTTCACACACATTTATCTCTCAGAAATGAGCATGTGGGGAGACATTCGTTCATCTAGCACAAAGGGAACGTGTTGCAGGAAAAACTTTTACTCTGGTTTCTCAGTCTGTTTCCTAGTGCCGGTTTGAGGTTCCTGCAGTTTTAACTGTAAAATCGAGTTGGAGCTAGTACCTCCCCATATATATGTATGGAGAGGAGTTTGCTAGTGAAAAGAAACTTTGTGTTCCCAACACGCTAGGTGAAGTACGGCTTTCACACACACTTATCTCTCAGAAATGAGCATGTGGAGGGACGTTCGTTCATCTAGCACAAAGGGAACGGGTTGCCGGAGAAACTTTTACTCTTGTTTCTCAGTCTGTTCCCTAGTGCCGGTTTGAAGTTATTGCAGTTTTCACTGTAAAACCGAGTTGGAGCTAGTACCTCTCCATATATATGTATGGAGTGGAGTTTGCAAGTGAAAAGAATCTTTGTGTTCCCAACAAGCTAGGTGAAGGACGGCTTTCACACACACTTATCTCTCAGAAATGAGCATGTGGAGAGACGTTCGTTCATCTATCACAAAGGGAACGGGTTGCAGGAAAAACTTTTACTCTGGTTTCTCAGTCTGTTTCCTAGTGCTGGTTTGAAGTTCCTGCAGTTTTCACTGTAAAACCGAGTTGGAGCTAGTACCTCCCCATATATATGTATGGAGTGGAATTTGCAAGTGAAAAGAAACTTTGTGTTCCCAACAAGCTAGGTGAAGGACGGCTTTCACACACACTTAACTCTCAGAAATGAGCATGTGGAGAGACATTCGTTCATCTAGCACAAAGGGAACGTGTTGCAGGAGAAACTTTTACTCTGGTTTCTCAGTCTGTTTCCTAGTTCCGGTTTGAATTTCCTGCAGTTTTCACTGTAATACCGAGTTGGAGCTAGTACCTCCCCTTATATATGTATGGAGTGGAGTTTGCAAGTGAAAAGAAACTTTGTTTTCCCAACAAGCTAGGTTAAGTACGGCTTTCACACACACTTATCTCTCAGAACTGAGCATGTGGAGAGACGTTCGTTCATCTAGCACAAAGGGAACGGGTTGCCGGAGAAACTTTTACTCTGGTTTCTCAGTCTGTTTCCTAGTGCCGGTTTGAAGTTCCTGCAGTTTTCACTGTAAAACCGAGTTGGAGCTAGTACCTCCACATATAAATGTATGGAGTGGAGTTTCCAAGTGAAAAGAAACTTTGTGTTCCCAACAAGCTAGGTGAAGGACGGCTTTCACACACACTTATCTCTCAGAACTAAGCATGTGGAGAGACGTACGTTCATCTAGCACAAAGGGAACGGGTTGCAGGAAAAACTTTACTCTGGTTTCTCAGTCTGTTTCCTAGTGCCAGTTTGAATTTCCTGCAGTTTTTACTGTAAAACGGAGTTGGATCTAGTACCTCCCCATATATATGTATGGAGTGGAGTTGGCAAGTGAAAAGAAATTTTGTGTTCCCAACAAGCTAGGTGAAGGACGGCTTTCACACACACTTATCTCTCAGAACTGAGCATGTGGAGAGACGTTCATTCATCTAGCAGAAATGGAACGGGTTGCAGGGGAAATTTTTACTCTGGTATCTCAGTCTGTTTCCTAGTGCCGGTTTGAAGTTCCTGCTTTTTTCACTGTAAAACCGAGTTGGAGCTAGTACCACCCCATATATATGTATGGAGTGGAGTTGGCAAGTGAGAAGAAACTTTGTGTTCCCAACAAGCTAGGTGAAGGACGGCTTTCACACACACTTATCTCTTAGAACTGAGCATGTTGGGAGACGTTCGTTCATCTAGCACTATGGGAACGGGTTGCAGGGGAAACTTTTACTCTGGTTTCTCAGTGTGTTTCCTAGTGCCGGTTTGAAGTTCCTGCAGTTTGCCCTGTAAAACCGAGTTGGAGCTAGTACCTCCCCATATATATGTATGGAGTGAAGTTTGCTAGTGAAAAGAAACTTTGTGTTCCCAACAAGCTAGGTGAAGGACGGCTTTCACACACATTTATCTCTCAGTAATGAGCATGTGGAGAGACTTTCGTTCATCTAGCACAAAGTAAACCTGTTGCAGGAGAAATTTTACTCTGGTTTCTCAGTCTGTTTCCTAGTGCCGGTTTGAAGTTCCTGCAGTTTGCACTGTAAAACCGAGTTGGAGCTAGTACCTCCCCATATATATGTATGGAGTGAAGTTTGCAACTGAAAAGAAACTTTGTGTTCCCAACAAGCTAGTTGAAATACGGCTTTCACACACACTTATCTCTCAGAACTGAGCATGTGGAGAGACGTTCGTTCATCTAGCACAAAGGGAACGGTTTGCAGGAGAAACTTTTCTCTGGTTTCTCAGTCTGTTTCCTAGTGCCGGTTTGAAGTTACTGCAGTTTTCATTGTATAACCGAGTTGGAGCTAATACCTCCCCATATATATGTATGGAGTGAAGTTTGCTAGTGAAAAGAAACTTTGTGTTCCCAACACGCTAGGTGAAGGACGGCTTTCACACACACTTATCTCTCAGAAATGAGCATGTGGAGAGACGTTCGTTCATCTAGCACAAAGGGAACGGGTTGCCGGAGAAACTTTAACTCTTGTTTCTCACTCTGTTTCCTAGTGCCTGTTTGAAGTTATTGCAGTTTTCACTGTAAAACCGAGTTGGAGGTAGTACCTCTCCATATATATGTATGGAGTGGAGTTTGCAAGTGAAAAGAATCTTTGTGTTCCCAACAAGCTAGGTGAAGGACGGCTTTCACACACACTTATCTCTCAGAAATGAGCATGTGGAGAGACGTTCGTTCATCTAGCACAAAGTGAACGGGTTGCAGGAAAAACTTTTACTCTGGTTTCTCAGTCTGTTTCCTAGTGCTGGTTTGAAGTTCCTGCATTTTTCACTGTAAAACCGAGTTGGAGCTAGAACCTCCCCATATATATGTATGGAGTGGAATTTGCAATTGAAAGGAAACTTTGTGTTCCCAACAAGCTCGGTGAAGGACGGCTTTCACACACACTTAACTCTCAGAAATGAGCATGTGGAGAGACATTCGTTCATCTAGCACAAAGGGAACGTGTTGCAGGAGAAACTTTTACTCTGGTTTCTCAGTCTGTTTCCTAGTGCCGGTTTGAAGTTCCTGCAGTTTTCACTGTAAAACCGAGTTGGAGCTAGTACCTCCCCATATAAATTTATGGAGTGGAGTTTGCAAGTGAAAAGAAACTTTGTGTTCCCAACAAGCTAGGTGAAGGACGGCTTTCACACACACTTATCTCTCAGAACTAAGCATGTGGGGAGACTTTCGTTCATCTTGCACAAAGGGAACGGGTTGCCGGAAAAACTTTTACTCTGGTTTCTCAGTCTGTTTCCTAGTGCCGGTTTGAAATTCCTGCAGTTTTCACTGTAAAACCGAGTTGGAGCTAGTACCTCCCCATATAAATGTATGGAGTGGAGTTTGCAAGTGAAAAGAAACTTTGTGTTCCCAACAAGCTAGGTGAAGGACGGCTTTCACACACACTTATCTCTCAGAACTAAGCATGTGGAGAGACGTTCGTTCATCTAGCACAAAGGGAACGGGTTGCAGGAAAAACTTTTACTCTGGTTTCTCAGTCTGTTTCCTAGTGCCAGTTTGAAGTTCCTGCAGTTTTTACTGTAAAACCGAGTTGGAGCTAGTTCCTTCCCATATATATGTATGGAGTGGATTTGGCAAGTGAAAAGAAACTTTGTGTTCCCAACAAGCTAGGTGAAGGACGGCTTTCACTCACACTTATCTCTCAGAACTGAGCATGTGGAGAGACGTTCGTTCATCTAGCAGAAATGGAACGGGTTGCAGGGGAAATTTTTACTCTGGTATCTCAGTCTGTTTTCTAGTGCCGGTTTGAAGTTCCCGCTTTTTTCACTGTAAAACCGAGTTGGAGCTAGTACCACCCCATATATATGTATGGAGTGGAGTTGGCAAGTGAGAAGAAACTTTGTGTTCCCAACAAGCTAGGTGAAGGACGGCTTTCACACACACTTATCTCTTAGAACTGAGCATGTTGGGAGACGTTCGTTCATCTAGCACTAAGAGAACGGGATGCATGGGAAACATTTACTCTGGTTTCTCAGTCTGTTTCCTAGTGCCGGTTTTAAGTTCCTGCAGTTTGCCCTGTAAAACCGAGTTGGAGCTAGTACAACCCCATATATATGTATGGAGTGGAGTTTGCAACTGAAAAGAAACTTTGTGTTCCCTACAAGCTAGGTGAAGGACGGCTTTCACACACACTTATCTCTCAGAACTTAGCATGTGGAGAGACGTTCTTTCATCTAGCACAAAGGGAACGGGTTGCAGGAGAAACTTTTACTCTGATTTCTCAGTCTGTTTCCTAGTGCCGGTTTGAAGTTCCTGCAGATTTCACTGTAAAACCGAGTTGGAGCTAGTACCTCCCCATATAAATGTATGGAGTGGAGTTTGCAAGTGAAAAGAAACTTTGTGTTCCCAACAAGCTAGGTGAAGGACGGCTTTCACACACACTTATCTCTCAGAACTAAGCATGTGGGGAGACTTTCGTTCATCTTGCACAAAGGGAACGGGTTGCCGGAAAAACTTTTACTCTGGTTTCTCAGTCTGTTTCCTAGTGCCGGTTTGAAATTCCTGCAGTTTTCACTGTAAAACCGAGTTGGAGCTAGTACCTCCCCATATAAATGTATGGAGTGGAGTTTGCAAGTGAAAAGAAACTTTGTGTTCCCAACAAGCTAGGTGAAGGACGGCTTTCACACACACTTATCTCTCAGAACTAAGCATGTGGAGAGACGTTCGTTCATCTAGCACAAAGGGAACGGGTTGCAGGAAAAACTTTTACTCTGGTTTCTCAGTCTGTTTCCTAGTGCCAGTTTGAAGTTCCTGCAGTTTTTACTGTAAAACCGAGTTGGAGCTAGTTCCTCCCCATATATATGTATGGAGTGGATTTGGCAAGTGAAAAGAAACTTTGTGTTCCCAACAAGCTAGGTGAAGGACGGCTTTCACTCACACTTATCTCTCAGAACTGAGCATGTGGAGAGACGTTCGTTCATCTAGCAGAAATGGAACGGGTTGCAGGGGAAATTTTTACTCTGGTATCTCAGTCTGTTTCCTAGTGCCGGTTTGAAGTTCCTGCTTTTTTCACTGTAAAACCGAGTTGGAGCTAGTACCACCCCATATATATGTATGGAGTGGAGTTGGCAAGTGAGAAGAAACTTTGTGTTCCCAACAAGCTAGGTGAAGGACGGCTTTCACACACACTTATCTCTCAGAACTAAGCATGTGGAGAGACGTTCGTTCATCTAGCACAAAGGGAACGGGTTGCAGGAAAAACTTTTACTCTGGTTTCTCAGTCTGTTTCCTAGTGCCAGTTTGAAGTTCCTGCAGTTTTTACTGTAAAACCGAGTTGGAGCTAGTTCCTTCCCATATATATGTATGGAGTGGATTTGGCAAGTGAAAAGAAACTTTGTGTTCCCAACAAGCTAGGTGAAGGACGGCTTTCACTCACACTTATCTCTCAGAACTGAGCATGTGGAGAGACGTTCGTTCATCTAGCAGAAATGGAACGGGTTGCAGGGGAAATTTTTACTCTGGTATCTCAGTCTGTTTTCTAGTGCCGGTTTGAAGTTCCCGCTTTTTTCACTGTAAAACCGAGTTGGAGCTAGTACCACCCCATATATATGTATGGAGTGGAGTTGGCAAGTGAGAAGAAACTTTGTGTTCCCAACAAGCTAGGTGAAGGACGGCTTTCACACACACTTATCTCTTAGAACTGAGCATGTTGGGAGACGTTCGTTCATCTAGCACTAAGAGAACGGGATGCATGGGAAACATTTACTCTGGTTTCTCAGTCTGTTTCCTAGTGCCGGTTTTAAGTTCCTGCAGTTTGCCCTGTAAAACCGTGTTGGAGCTAGTACAACCCCATATATATGTATGGAGTGGAGTTTGCAACTGAAAAGAAACTTTGTGTTCCCTACAAGCTAGGTGAAGGACGGCTTTCACACACACTTATCTCTCAGAACTTAGCATGTGGAGAGACGTTCTTTCATCTAGCACAAAGGGAACGGGTTGCAGGAGAAACTTTTACTCTGATTTCTCAGTCTGTTTCCTAGTGCCGGTTTGAAGTTCCTGCAGATTTCACTGTAAAACCGAGTTGGAGCTAGTACCTCCCCATATAAATGTATGGAGTGGAGTTTGCAAGTGAAAAGAAACTTTGTGTTCCCAACAAGCTAGGTGAAGGACGGCTTTCACACACACTTATCTCTCAGAACTAAGCATGTGGGGAGACTTTCGTTCATCTTGCACAAAGGGAACGGGTTGCCGGAAAAACTTTTACTCTGGTTTCTCAGTCTGTTTCCTAGTGCCGGTTTGAAATTCCTGCAGTTTTCACTGTAAAACCGAGTTGGAGCTAGTACCTCCCCATATAAATGTATGGAGTGGAGTTTGCAAGTGAAAAGAAACTTTGTGTTCCCAACAAGCTAGGTGAAGGACGGCTTTCACACACACTTATCTCTCAGAACTAAGCATGTGGAGAGACGTTCGTTCATCTAGCACAAAGGGAACGGGTTGCAGGAAAAACTTTTACTCTGGTTTCTCAGTCTGTTTCCTAGTGCCAGTTTGAAGTTCCTGCAGTTTTTACTGTAAAACCGAGTTGGAGCTAGTTCCTTCCCATATATATGTATGGAGTGGATTTGGCAAGTGAAAAGAAACTTTGTGTTCCCAACAAGCTAGGTGAAGGACGGCTTTCACTCACACTTATCTCTCAGAACTGAGCATGTGGAGAGACGTTCGTTCATCTAGCAGAAATGGAACGGGTTGCAGGGGAAATTTTTACTCTGGTATCTCAGTCTGTTTTCTAGTGCCGGTTTGAAGTTCCCGCTTTTTTCACTGTAAAACCGAGTTGGAGCTAGTACCACCCCATATATATGTATGGAGTGGAGTTGGCAAGTGAGAAGAAACTTTGTGTTCCCAACAAGCTAGGTGAAGGACGGCTTTCACACACACTTATCTCTTAGAACTGAGCATGTTGGGAGACGTTCGTTCATCTAGCACTAAGAGAACGGGATGCATGGGAAACATTTACTCTGGTTTCTCAGTCTGTTTCCTAGTGCCGGTTTTAAGTTCCTGCAGTTTGCCCTGTAAAACCGAGTTGGAGCTAGTACAACCCCATATATATGTATGGAGTGGAGTTTGCAACTGAAAAGAAACTTTGTGTTCCCTACAAGCTAGGTGAAGGACGGCTTTCACACACACTTATCTCTCAGAACTTAGCATGTGGAGAGACGTTCTTTCATCTAGCACAAAGGGAACGGGTTGCAGGAGAAACTTTTACTCTGATTTCTCAGTCTGTTTCCTAGTGCCGGTTTGAAGTTCCTGCAGATTTCACTGTAAAACCGAGTTGGAGCTAGTACCTCCCCATATAAATGTATGGAGTGGAGTTTGCAAGTGAAAAGAAACTTTGTGTTCCCAACAAGCTAGGTGAAGGACGGCTTTCACACACACTTATCTCTCAGAACTAAGCATGTGGGGAGACTTTCGTTCATCTTGCACAAAGGGAACGGGTTGCCGGAAAAACTTTTACTCTGGTTTCTCAGTCTGTTTCCTAGTGCCGGTTTGAAATTCCTGCAGTTTTCACTGTAAAACCGAGTTGGAGCTAGTACCTCCCCATATAAATGTATGGAGTGGAGTTTGCAAGTGAAAAGAAACTTTGTGTTCCCAACAAGCTAGGTGAAGGACGGCTTTCACACACACTTATCTCTCAGAACTAAGCATGTGGAGAGACGTTCGTTCATCTAGCACAAAGGGAACGGGTTGCAGGAAAAACTTTTACTCTGGTTTCTCAGTCTGTTTCCTAGTGCCAGTTTGAAGTTCCTGCAGTTTTTACTGTAAAACCGAGTTGGAGCTAGTTCCTCCCCATATATATGTATGGAGTGGATTTGGCAAGTGAAAAGAAACTTTGTGTTCCCAACAAGCTAGGTGAAGGACGGCTTTCACTCACACTTATCTCTCAGAACTGAGCATGTGGAGAGACGTTCGTTCATCTAGCAGAAATGGATCGGGTTGCAGGGGAAATTTTTACTCTGGTATCTCAGTCTGTTTCCTAGTGCCGGTTTGAAGTTCCTGCTTTTTTCACTGTAAAACCGAGTTGGAGCTAGTACCACCCCATATATATGTATGGAGTGGAGTTGGCAAGTGAGAAGAAACTTTGTGTTCCCAACAAGCTAGGTGAAGGACGGCTTTCACACACACTTATCTCTTAGAACTGAGCATGTTGGGAGACGTTCGTTCATCTAGCACTAAGAGAACGGGATGCATGGGAAACATTTACTCTGGTTTCTCAGTCTGTTTCCTAGTGCCGGTTTTAAGTTCCTGCAGTTTGCCCTGTAAAACCGAGTTGGAGCTAGTACAACCCCATATATATGTATGGAGTGGAGTTTGCAACTGAAAAGAAACTTTGTGTTCCCTACAAGCTAGGTGAAGGACGGCTTTCACACACACTTATCTCTCAGAACTTAGCATGTGGAGAGACGTTCTTTCATCTAGCACAAAGGGAACGGGTTGCAGGAGAAACATTTACTCTGATTTCTCAGTCTGTTTCCTAGTGCCGGTTTGAAGTTCCTGCAGATTTCACTGTAAAACCGAGTTGGAGCTAGTACCTCCCCATATATATGTATGGAGTGGAGTTTGCAACTGAAAAGAAACTTTGTGTTCCCAACAAGCTAGGTGAAGTACGGCTTTCACACACAATTATCTCTCAGAACTGAGCATGTGGAGAGACGTTCGTTCATCTAGCACAAAGGGAACGGGTTGCAGGAGAAACTTTTCTCTGGTTTCTCAGTCTGTTTCCTAGTGCCGGTTTGAAGTTCCTGCAGTTTTCATTGTATAACCGAGTTGGAGCTAGTACCTCCCCATATATATGTATGGAGTGAAGTTTGCTAGTGAAAAGAAACTTTGTGTTCCCAACAAGATAGGTGAAGGGCTGCTTTCACACACATTTATCTCTCAGAAATGAGCATGTGGAGAGACTTTCGTTCATCTAGCACAAAGGAAACCTGTTGCAGGAGAAACTTTTACTCTGGTTTCTCAGTCTGTTTCTTAGTGCTGGTTTGAAGTTCCTGCAGTTTTCACTGTAAAACCGAGTTGGAGCTAGTACCTCCCCATATATATGTATGGAGAAGAGTTTGCTAGAGAAAAAAAACTTAGTGTTCAAAACACGCTAGGTGAACGACGGCTTTCACACACACTAATCACTCAGAAATGAGCATGTGGAGAGACGTTCTTTCATCTAGCACAAAGGGAACGGGTTGCAGGAGAAACTTTTACTCTTGTTTCTCAGTCTGTTTCCTAGTGCCGGTTTGAAGTTATTGCAGTTTTCACTGTAAAACCGAGTTAGAGCTAGTACCTCTCCATATATATGTATGGAGTGGAGTTTGCAAGTGAAAAGAATCTTTGTGTTCCCAACAAGCTAGGTGAAGGACGGCATTCACACACACTTATCTCTCAGAAGTGAGCATATGGAGAGACGTTCGTTCATCTAGCACAAAGGGAACGGGTTGCAGGATATACTTGTACTCTGGTTTCTCAGTCTGTTTCCTAGTGCCGGTTTGAAGTTCCTGCATTTTTCACTGTAAAACCGATTTGGAGCTAGTACCTCCCCATATATATGTATGGAGTGGAGTTTGCAAGTGAAAAGAAACTTTGTGTTCCCAACAAGCTAGGTGAAGGACGGCTTTCGCACACACTTATCACTCAGAACTGAGCATGTGGAGAGACGTTCGTTCATCTAGCACAAAGGGAAAGGGTTGCAGGAGAAACTTTTACTCTGGTTTCTCAGTCTTTTTCCTACTGCCGGTTTGAAGTTCCTGCAGTTTTCACTGTAAATCCGAGTTGGAGCTAGTTCCTTCCCATATATATGTATGGAGTGGAGTTGGCAAGTGAAAAGAAACTTTGTGTTCCCAACAAGCTAGGTGAAGGACGGCTTTCACACACACTTATCTCTCAGAACTGAGCATGTGGAGAGACTTTCGTTCATCTAGCAGAAATGGAACGGGTTGCAGGGGAAATTTTTACTCTGGTATCTCAGTCTGTTTCCTAGTGCCGGTTTGAAGTTCCTGCTTTTTTCACTGTAAAACCGAGTTGGAGCTAGTACCACCCCATATATATGTATGGAGTGGAGTTGGCAAGTGAGAAGAAACTTTGTGTTCCCAACAAGCTAGGTGAAGGTCGGCTTTCACACACACTTATCTCTTAGAACTGAGCATGTTGGGAGACGTTCATTCATCTAGCACTAAGAGAACGGGTTGCATGGGAAACATTTACTCTGCTTTCTAAGTCTGTTTCCTAGTGCCGGTTTTAAGTTCCTGCAGTTTGCCCTGTAAAACCGAGTTGGAGCTAGTACCTCCCCATATATATGTATGGAGTGGAGTTTGCAACTGAAAAGAAACTTTGTGTTCCCTACAAGCTAGGTGAAGGACGGCTTTCACACACACTTATCTCTCAGAACTTAGCATGTGGAGAGACTTTCTTTCATCTAGCACAAAGGGAACGGGTTGCAGGAGAAACTTTTACTCTGATTTCTTAGTCTGTTTCCTAGTGCCGGTTTGAAGTTCCTGCAGATTTCACTGTAAAAACGAGTTGGAGCTAGTACCTCCCCATATATATGTATGGAGTGGAGTTTGCAACTGAAAAGAAACTTTGTGTTCCCAAAAAGCTAGGTGAAGTACGGCTTTCACACACAAATATCTCTCAGAACTGAGCATGTGGAGAGACCTTCGTTCATCTAGCACAAAGGGAACGGGTTGCAGGAGAAACTTTTCTCTGGTTTCTCAGTCTGTTTCCTAGTGCCGGTTTGAAGTTCCTGCAGTTTTCATTGTATAACCGAGTTGGAGCTAGTACCTCCCCATATATATGTATGGATTGAAGTTTGCTAGTGAAAAGAAACTTTGTGTTCCCAACAAGCTAGGTGAAGGACGGCTTTCACACACATTTATCTCTCCAAAATGAGCATGTGGAGAGACTTTCGTTCATCTAGCACAAAGGAAACATGTTGCAGGAGAAACTTTTACTCTGGTTTCTCAGTCTGTTTCCTAGTGCTGGTTTGAAGTTCCTGCAGTTTTCACTGTAAAACCGAGTTGGAGCTAGTACCTCCCCATATATATGTATGGAGAGGAGTTTGCTAGTGAAAAAAAACTTTGTTTTCAAAACACGCTAGGTGAACGACGGCTTTCACACACACTAATCTCTCAGAAATGAGCATGTGGAGAGACGTTCGTTCATCTAGCACAATGGGAACGGGTTGCAGGATATACTTTTACTCTGGTTTCTCAGTCTGTTTCCTAGTGCCGGTTTGAAGTTCCTGCAGTTTTCACTGTAAAACCGATTTGGAGCTAGTACCTCCCCATATATATGTATGGAGTGGAGTTTGCAAGTGAAAAGAAACTTTGTGTTCCCAACAAGCTGGTTGAAGGACGGCTTTCGCACACACTTATCACTCAGAACTGAGCATTTGGAGAGACGTTCGTTCATCTAGCACAAAGGGAACGGGTTGCAGGAGAAACTTTTACTCTGGTTTCTCAGTCATTTTCCTAGTGCCGGTTTGAAGTTCCTGCAGTTTTCACTGTAAATCCGAGTTGGAGCTCGTACCTACCCATATATATGTATGGAGTGGAGTTTGAAAGTGAAAAGAAACATTGTGTTCCCAAAAAGCTAGGTGAAGTACGGCTTTCACACACAAATATCCCTCAGAACTTAGCATGTGAAGAGACGTTCGTTCATCTAGCACAAAGGGAACAGGTTGCAGGAGAAACTTTTACTCTGGTTTCTCAGTCTGTTTCCTAGTGCCGGTTTGAAGTTCCTGCAGTTTTCACTGTAAAACCGAGTTGGAGCTAGTACCTCTCCATATATATGTATGGATTGGAGTTTGCTAGTGAAAAGAAACTTTGTGTTCCCAACAAGCTAGGTGAAGGACGGCATTCACACACACTTATCTCTCAGAAATGAGCATGTGGAAAGACGTTCGTTCATCTAGCACAAAGGGAACGGGTTGCAGGAGAAACTTTAACTCTGGTTTCTCAGTCTGTTTCCTAGTGACGGTTTGAAGTTCCTGCAGTTTTCACTGTAAAACCGATTTGGAGCTAGTACCTCCCCATATATATGTATGGAGTGGAGTTTGCAAGTGAAAAGAAACTTTGTGTTCCCAACAAGCTAGGTGAACGACGGCTTTCGCACACACTTTTCACTCAGAACTGAGCATGTGGAGAGACGTTCGTTCATCTAGCACAAAGTTAACGGGTTGCAGGAGAAACTTTTACTCTGGTTTCTCAGTCTGTTTCCTAGTGCCGGTTTGAAGTTCCTGCAGTTTTCACTGTAAAACCGAGTTTGAGCTCGTACCTACCCATATATATGTATGGAGTGGGGTTTTCAAGTGAAAAGAAACTTTGTGTTCCAAACAAGCTAGGTGAAGGACGGCTTTCACACACACTTATCCCTCAGAACTTTGCATGTGGAGAGACGTTCGTTCATCTAGCACAAAGGGAACGGGTTGCAGGAGAAACTTTTACTCTGGTTTCTCAGTCTGTTTCCTAGTGCCGGTTTGAAGTTCCTGCAGATTTCACTGTAAAACCGATTTGGAGCTAGTACCTCCCCATATATATGTATGGAGTGGAGTTTGCAAGTGAAAAGAAACTTTGTGTTCCCAACAAGTTAGGTGAAGGACGGCTTTCGCACACACTTATCTCTCAGAAGTGAGCATGTGGAGAGACGTTCGTTCATCTAGCACAAAAGGAACGGGTGGCAGGAGAAACTTTTACTCTGGTTTCTCAGTCTTTTTCCTAGTGCCGGTTTGTATTTCCTGCAGTTTTCACTGTAAATCCGAGTTGGAGCTCGTTCCTACCCATATATATGTATGGAGTGGAATTTGAAAGTGAAAAGAAACTTTGTGTTCCCAACAAGCTAGGTGAAGGACGGCTTTCACACACACTTATCCCTCAGAACTTAGCATGTGGAGAGACGTTCGTTCATCTAGCACAAAGGGAACAGCTTGCAGGAGAAACTTTTACTCTGGTTTCTCAGTCTGTTTCCTAGTGCCGGTTTGAAGTTCCTGCAGTTTTCACTGTAAAACCGAGTTGGAGCTAGTACCTCTCCATATATATGTATGGATTGGAGTTTGCTAGTGAAAAGGAAATTTGTGTTCCCAACAAGCTAGGTGAAGGACGGCTTTCACACACACTTATCTCTCAGAAGTGAGCATATGGAGAGACGTTCGTTCATCTAGCACAAAGGGAACGGGTTGCAGGATATACTTTTACTCTGGTTTCTCAGTCTGTTTCCTAGTGCCGGGTTGAAGTTCCTGCAGTTTTCACTGTAAAACCGATTTGGAGCTAGTACCTCCCCATATATATGTATGGAGTGGAGTTTGCAAGTGAAAAGAAACTTTGTGTTCCCAACAAGCTAGGTGAAGGACGGCTTTCGCACACACTTATCACTCAGAACTGAGCATGTGGAGAGACGTTCGTTCATCTAGCACAAAGGGAAAGGGTTGCAGGAGAAACTTTTACTCTGGTTTCTCAGTCTTTTTCCTACTGCCGGTTTGAAGTTCCTGCAGTTTTCACTGTAAATCCGAGTTGGAGCTAGTTCCTTCCCATATATATGTATGGAGTGGAGTTGGCAGGTGAAAAGAAACTTTGTGTTCCCAACAAGCTAGGTGAAGGACGGCTTTCACACACACTTATCTCTCAGAACTGAGCATGTGGAGAGACTTTCGTTCATCTAGCAGAAATGGAACGGGTTGCAGGGGAAATTTTTACTCTGGTATCTCAGTCTGTTTCCTAGTGCCGGTTTGAAGTTCCTGTTTTTTCACTGTAAAACCTAGTTGGAGCTAGTACCACCCCATATATATGTATGGAGTGGAGTTGGCAAGTGAGAAGAAACTTTGTGTTCCCAACAAGCTAGGTGAAGGACGGCTTTCACACACACTTATCTCTTAGAACTGAGCATGTTGGGAGACGTTCATTCATCTAGCACTAAGAGAACGGGTTGCATGGGAAACATTTACTCTGCTTTCTCAGTCTGTTTCCTAGTGCCGGTTTTAAGTTCCTGCAGTTTGCCCTGTAAAACCGAGTTGGAGCTAGTACCTCCCCATATATATGTATGGAGTGGAGTTTGCAACTGAAAAGAAACTTTGTGTTCCCTACAAGCTAGGTGAAGGACGGCTTTCACACACACTTATCTCTCAGAACTTAGAATGTGGAGAGACTTTCTTTCATCTAGAACAAAGGGAACGGGTTGCAGGAGAAACTTTTACTCTGATTTCTTAGTCTGTTTCCTAGTGCCGGTTTGAAGTTCCTGCAGATTTCACTGTAAAAACGAGTTGGAGCTAGTACCTCCCCATATATATGTATGGAGTGGAGTTTGCAACTGAAAAGAAACTTTGTGTTCCCAAAAAGCTAGGTGAAGTACGGCTTTCACACACAAATATCTCTCAGAACTGAGCATGTGGAGAGACCTTCGTTCATCTAGCACAAAGAGAACGGGTTGCAGGAGAAACTTTTCTCTGGTTTCTCAGTCTGTTTCCTAGTGCCGGTTTGAAGTTCCTGCAGTTTTCATTGTATAACCGAGTTGGAGCTAGTACCTACCCATATATATGTATGGAGTGAAGTTTGCTAGTGAAAAGAAACTTTGTGTTCCCAACAAGCTAGGTGAAGGACGGCTTTCACACACATTTATCTCTCAGAAATGAGCATGTGGAGAGACTTTCGTTCATCTAGCACAAAGGAAACATGTTGCAGGAGAAACTTTTACTCTGGTTTCTCAGTCTGTTTCCTAGTGCTGGTTTGAAGTTCCTGCAGTTTTCACTGTAAAACCGAGTTGGAGCTAGTACCTCCCCATATATATGTATGGAGAGGAGTTTGCTAGTGAAAAAAAACTTTGTGTTCAAAACACGCTAGGTGAACGACGGCTTTCACACACACTAATCTCTCAGAAATGAGCATGTGGAGAGACGTTCGTTCATCTAGCACAATGGGAACGGGTTGCAGGATATACTTTTACTCTGGTTTCTCAGTCTGTTTCCTAGTGCCGGTTTGAAGTTCCTGCAGTTTTCACTGTAAAACCGATTTGGAGCTAGTACCTCCCCATATATATGTATGGAGTGGAGTTTGCAAGTGAAAAGAAACTTTGTGTTCCCAACAAGCTAGTTGAAGGACGGCTTTCGCACACACTTATCACTCAGAACTGAGCATGTGGAGAGACGTTCGTTCACCTAGCACAAAGGGAACGGGTTGCAGGAGAAACTTTTACTCTGGTTTCTCAGACATTTTCCTAGTGCCGGTTTGAAGTTCCTGCAGTTTTCACTGTAAATCCGAGTTGGAGCTCGTACGTACCCATATATATGTATGGAGTGGAGTTTGAAAGTGAAAAGAAACATTGTGTTCCCAACAAGATAGGTGAAGTACGGCTTTCACACACAAATATCCCTCAGAACTTAGCATGTGGAGAGACGTTCGTTCATCTAGCACAAAGGGAACAGGTTGCAGGAGAAACTTTTACTCTGGTTTCTCAGTCTGTTTCCTAGTGCCGGTTTGAAGTTCCTGCAGTTTTCACTGTAAAACCGAGTTGGAGCTAGTACCTCTCCATATATATGTATGGATTGGAGTTTGCTAGTGAAAAGAAACTTTGTGTTCCCAACAAGCTAGGTGAAGTACGGCATTCACACACACTTATCTCTCAGAAATGAGCATGTGGAAAGACGTTCGTTCATCTAGCACAAAGGGAACGGGTTGCAGGAGAAACTTTAACTCTGGTTTCTCAGTCTGTTTCCTAGTGACGGTTTGAAGTTCCTGCAGTTTTCACTGTAAAACCGATTTGGAGCTAGTACCTCCCCATATATATGTATGGAGTGGAGTTTGCAAGTGAAAAGAAACTTTGTGTTCCCAACAAGCTAGGTGAACGACGGCTTTCGCACACACTTTTCACTCAGAACTGAGCATGTGGAGAGACGTTCGTTCATCTAGCACAAAGTTAACGGGTTGCAGGAGAAACTTTTACTCTGGTTTCTCAGTCTGTTTCCTAGTGCCGGTTTGAAGTTCCTGCAGTTTTCACTGTAAAACCGATTTGGAGCTAGTACCTCCCCATATATATGTATGGAGTGGAGTTTGCAAGTGAAAAGAAACTTTGTGTTCCCAACAAGTTAGGTGAAGGACGGCTTTCGCACACACTTATCTCTCAGAAGTGAGCATGTGGAGAGACGTTCGTTCATCTAGCACAAAAGGAACTGGTGGCAGGAGAAACTTTTACTCTGGTTTCTCAGTCTTTTTCCTAGTGCCGGTTTGTATTTCCTGCAGTTTTCACAGTAAATCCGAGTTGGAGCTCGTTCCTACCCATATATATGTATGGAGTGGAATTTGAAAGTGAAAAGAAACTTTGTGTTCCCAACAAGCTAGGTGAAGGACGGCTTTCACACACACTTATCCCTCAGAACTTAGCATGTGGAGAGACGTTCGTTCATCTAGCACAAAGGGAACAGCTTGCAGGAGAAACTTTTACTCTGGTTTCTCAGTCTGTTTCCTAGTGCCGGTTTGAAGTTCCTGCAGTTTTCACTGTAAAACCGAGTTGGAGCTAGTACCTCTCCATATATATGTATGGATTGGAGTTTGCTAGTGAAAAGGGAATTTGTGTTCCCAACAAGCTAGGTGAAGGACGGCTTTCACACACACTTATCTCTCAGAAGTGAGCATATGGAGAGACGTTTGTTCATCTAGCACAATGGGAACGGGTTGCAGGAGAAATTTTACTCTGGTTTCTCAGTCTGTTTCTTAGTGCCGGTTTGAAGTTCCTGCTGTTTTCATTGTATAACCGAGTTGGAGCTAGTACCACCCCATATATATGTATGGAGTGAAGTTTCCTAGTGAAAAGAAACTATGTGTTCCCAACAAGCTAGGTGAAGGACGGCATTCACACACGTTTATCTCTCAGAAATGAGCATGTGGAGAGACTTTCGTTCATCTAGCACAAAGGGAACGGGTTGCAGGAGAAACTTTTACTCTGGTTTCTCAGTCTGTTTCCTAGTGCCGGTTTGAAGTTCCTGCAGGTTTTCACTGTAAAACCGAGTTGGAGCTAGTACCTCCCCATATATATGTATGGAGAGGAGTTTGCTAGTGAAAAGAAACTTTGTGTTCCCAACACGCTAGGTGAAGGACGGCTTTCACACACACTTATCTCTCAGAAATGAGCATGTGGAGAGACGTTCGTTCATCTAGAACAAAGGGAACGGGTTGCAGGAGAAAGTTTTACTCTTGTTTCTCAGTCTGTTTCCTAGTGCCGGTTTGAAGTTATTGCAGTTTTCACTGTAAAACCGAGTTGGAGCTAGTACCTCTCCATATATATGTATGGAGTGGAGTTTGCAAGTGAAAAGAATCTATGTTTTCCCAACAAGCTAGGTGAAGGACGGCTTTCACACACACTTATCTCTCAGAAATGAGCATGTGGAGAGACGTTCGTTCATCTAGCACAAAGGGAATGGGTTGCAGGAAAAACTTTTACTCTGGTTTCTCAGTCTGTTTCCTAGTGCTGGTTTGAAGTTCCTGCAGTTTTCACTGTAAAACCGAGTTGGAGCTAGTACCTCCCCATATATATGTATGGAGTGGAATTTGCAAGTGAAAAGAAACTTTGTGTCCCAACAAGCTAGTTGAAGGACGGCTTTCACACACAGTTATCTCTTAGAACTAAGCATGTGGAGAGACGTTCGTTCATCTAGCACAAAGGGAACTGGTTGCAGGAAAAACATTTACTCTGGTTTCTCAGTCTGTTTCCTAGTGCCAGTTTGAAGTTCCTGCAGATTTTACTGTAAAACCGAGTTGGAGCTAGTACCTCCCCATATATATGTATGGAGTGGAGTTGGCAAGTGAAAAGAAACTTTGTGTTCCCAACAAGCTAGGTGAAGGACGGCTTTCACACACACTTATCTCTCAGAACTGAGCATGTGGAGAGACGTTCGTTCATCTAGCAGAAATGGAACGGGTTGCAGGGGAAATTTTTACTCTGGTATCTCAGTCTGTTTCCTACTGCCGGTTTGAAGTTCCTGCTTTTTTCACTGTAAAACCGAGTTGGAGCTAGTACCACCACATATATATGTATGGAGTGGAGTTGGCAAGTGAAAAAAAACTTTGTGTTCCCAACAAGCTAGGTGAAGGACAGCTTTCACACACACTTATCTCTTAGAACTGAGCATGTTGGGAGACGTTCGTTCATCTAGCACTAAGGGAACGGGTTGCAGGAGAAACTTTTACTCTTGTTTCTCAGTCTGTTTCCTAGTGCCGGTTTGAAGTTCCTGCAGTTTTCACTGTAAAACCGAGTTGGTGCTAGTAACTCCCCATATATATGTATGGAGTGGAGTTTGCTAGTGAAAAGAAACTTTGTGTTCCCAACAAGCTTGGTGAAGGACGGCTTTCACACACACTTATCTCTGAGAATTGAGCATGTGGATAGACGTTCGTTCATCTAGCACAAAGGGAACGGGTTGCCGGAGAAACTTTTACTCTTGTTTCTCAGTCTGTTTCCTAGTGCCGGTTTGAAGTTCCTGCAGTTTGCCCTATAAAACCGAGTTGGTGCTAGTACCTCCCCATATATATGTATGGAGTGGAGTTTGCAACTGAAAAGAAACTTTGTGTTCCCTACAAGCTAGGTGAAGGACGGCTTTCACACACACTTATCTCTCAGAAATGAGCATGTGGAGAGACGTTCGTTCATCTAGCACAAAGGGAACGGGTTGCAGGAGAAACTTTTACTCTGGTTTCTCAGTCTGTTTCCTAGTGCCGGTTTGAAGTTCCTGCAGTTTTCACTGTAAAACCGAGTTGGAGCTAGTACCTCTCCATATATATGTATGGATTGGAGTTTGCTGGTTAAAAGGAAATTTGTATTCCCAACAAGCTAGGTGAAGGACGGCTTTCACACACACTTATCTCTCAGAAATGAGCATGTGGAGAGACGTTCGTTCATCTAGCACAAAGGGAACGGGTTGCCGGGGAAACTTTTACTCTGGTTTCTCAGTCTGTTTCCTAGTGCCGGTTTGAAGTTCCTGCAGTTTTCAGTGTAAAACCGAGTTGGAGCTAGTACCTCCCCATATAAATGTATGGAGTGGAGTTTGCAAGTGAAAAGAAACTTTGTGTTCCCAACAAGCTAGGTGAAGGACGGCTTTAACACACACATATCTCTCAGAACTTAGCATGTGGAGAGACGTTCGTTCTTCTAGCACAAAAGGAACGCGTTGCAGGAAAAACTTTTACTCTGGTTTCTCAGTCTGTTTCCTAGTGCCAGTTTGAATTTCCTGCAGTTTTTACTGTAAAACAGAGTTGGAGCTAGTACCTCCCCATATATATGTATGGAGTGGAGTTGGCAAGTGAAAAGAAACTTTGTGTTCCCAACAAGCTAGGTGAAGGACGGCTTTCACACACACTTATCTCTCAGAACTGAGCATGTGGAGAGACGTTCGTTCATCTAGCAGAAATGGAACGGGTTGCAGGGGAAATTTTTACTCTGGTATCTCAGTCTGTTTCCTAGTGCCGGTATGAAGTTCCTGCTTTTTTCACTGTAAAACCGAGTTGGAGCTAGTACCACCCCATATATATGTATGGAGTGGAGTTGGCAAGTGAAAAGAAACTTTGTGTTCCCAACAAGCTAGGTGAAGGACGGCTTTCACACACACTTATCTCTCAGATCTGAGCATGTGGAGAGACGTTCGTTCATCTAGCACAAAGGGAACGGGTTGCAGGAGAAACTTTTACTCTGGTTTCTCAGTCTGTTTCCTAGTGCCGGTTTGAAGTTCCTGCAGTTTGCCCTGTAAAACAGATTTGGAGCTAGTACCTCCCCATATATATGTATGGAGTGGAGTTTGCAACTGAAAAGAAATTTTGTGTTCCCAACAAGCTAGGTGAAGTACGGCTTTCACACACAATTATCTCTCAGAACTGAGCATGTGGAGAGACGTTCGTTCATCTAGCACAAAGGGAACGGGTTGCAGGAGAAACTTTTCTCTGGTTTCTCAGTCTGTTTCCCAGTGCCGGTTTGAAGTTCCTGCAGTTTTCATTGTATAACCGAGTTAGAGCTAGTACCTCCCCATATATATGTATGGAGTGAAGTTTGCTAGTGAAAAGAAACTTTGTGTTCCCAACAAGCTAGGTGAAGGACGGCTTTCACACACACTTAACTCTCAGAAATAAGCATGTGGAGAGACATTCGTTCATCTAGCACAAAGGGAACGTGTTGCAGGAGAAACTTTTACTCTGGTTTCTCAGTCGGTTTCTTGTGCCGTTTTGAAGTTCCTGCAGTTTTCACTGTAAAACCGAGTTGGAGCTAGTACCTTCCCTTATATATGTATGGAGTGGAGTTTGCAAGTGAAAAGAAACTTTGTTTTCCCAACAAGCTAGGTGAAGTACGGCTTTCACACACACTTATCTCTCAGAACTGAGCATGTGGAGAGACGTTCGTTCATCTAGCACAAAGGGAACGGGTTGCCGGGGAAACTTTTACTCTGGTTTCTCAGTCTGTTTCCTAGTGCCGGTTTGAAGTTCCTGCAGTTTTCACTGTAAAACCGAGTTGGAGCTAGTACCTCCCCATATAAATGTATGGAGTGGAGTTTGCAAGTGAAAAGGAACTTTGTGTTCCCAACAAGCTAGGTGAAGTACGGCTTTCACACACACTTATCTCTCAGAACTAAGCATGTGGAGAGACGTTCGTTCATCTAGCACAAAGGGAACGGGTTGCAGGAAATACTTTTACTCTGGTTTCTCAGTCTGTTTCCTAGTGCCAGTTTGAAGTTCCTGCAGTTTTTACTGTAAAACCGAGTTGGAGCTAGTACCTCCCCATATATATGTATGGAGTGGAGTTGGCAAGTGAAAAGAAACTTTGTGTTCCCAACAAGCTAGGTGAAGGACGGCTTTCACACACACTTATCTCTCAGAACTAAGCATGTGGAGAGACGTTCGTTCATCTAGCACAAAGGGAACGGGTTGCAGGAAAAACTTTTACTCTGGTTTCTCAGTCTGTTTCCTAGTGCCAGTTTGAAGTTCCTGCAGTTTTTACTGTAAAACCGAGTTGGAGCTAGTACCTCCCCATATATATGTATGGAGTGGAGTTGGCAAGTGAAAAGAAACTTTGTGTTCCCAACAAGCTAGGTGAAGGACGGCTTTCACACACACTTATCTCTCAGAACTGAGCATGTGGAGAGACGTTCGTTCATCTAGCAGAAATGGAACGGGTTGCAGGGGAAATTTTTATTCTGGTATCTCAGTCTGTTTACTAGTGCCGGTTTGAAGTTCCTGCTTTTTTCACTGTAAAACCGAGTTGGAGCCAGTACCAACCCATATATATGTATGGAGTGGAGTTGGCAAGTGAAAAGAAACTTTGTGTTCCCAACAAGCTAGGTGAAGGAAGGCTTTCACACACACTTATCTCTTAGAACTGAGCATGTTGGGAGACGTTCGTTCATCTAGCACTAAGGGAACGGGTTGCAGGAGAAACTTTTACTCTGGTTTCTCAGTCTGTTTCCTAGTGCCGGTTGGAAGTTCCTGCAGTTTTCACTGTAACACCGAGTTGGTGCTAGTACCTCCCCATATATATGTATGGAGTGGAGTTTGCTAGTGAAAAGAAACTTTGTGTTCCCAACAAGCAAGGTGAAGGACGGCTTTCACACACACTTATCTCTCAGAACTGATCATGTGGAGAGACGTTTTTTCATCTAGCACAAAGGGAACGGGTTGCAGGAGAAACTTTTACTCTGGTTTCTCAGTCTGTTTCCTAGTGCCGGTTTGAAGTTCCTGCAGTTTGCCCTGTAAAACCGAGTTGGAGCTAGTACCTCCCCATATATATGTATGGAGTGGAGTTTGCAACTGAAAAGAAACTTTGTGTTCCCAACAAGCTAGGTGAAGTACGGCTTTCACACACAATTATCTCTCAGAACTGAGCATGTGGAGAGACGTTAGTTCATCTAGCACAAAGGAACGGGTTGCAGGAGAAACTTTTACTTTGGTTTCTCAGTCTTTTTCCTAGTGCCGGTTTGAAGTTCCTACAGTTTTCACTGTAAATCCGAGTTGGAGCTCGTACCTACCCATATATATGTATGGAGTGGAGTTTGAAAGTGAAAAGAAACTTTGTGTTTCCAACAAGCTAGGTGAAGGACGGCTGTCACACACACTTATCTCTCAGAAGTGAGCATATGGAGAGACGTTTGTTCATCTAGCACAAAGGGAACGGGTTGCAGGAGAAACTTTTACTGTGGTTTCTCAGTCTGTTTCCTAGTGCCGGTTTGAAGTTCCTGCAGTTTTCACTGTAAAACCGATTTGGAGCTAGTACCTCCCCATGTATATGTATGGAGTGGAGTTTGCAAGTGAAAAGAAACTTTGTGTTCCCAACAAGCTAGGTGAAGGACGGCTTTCGCACACACTTATCACTCAGAACTGAGCATGTGGAGAGACGTTCGTTCATCTAGCACAAAGGGTACGGGGTTCACGGGAAACTTTTACTCTGGTTTCTCAGTCTGTTTCCTAGTGCCGGTTTGAAGTTCCTGCAGTTTTCACTGTAAAACCGAGTTGGAGCTCGTACCTACCCATATATATGTATGGAGTGGAGTTTGCAAGTGAAAAGAAACTTTGTGTTCCCAACAAGCTAGGTGAAGGACGGCTTTCACACTCTCTTATCTCTCAGAACTTAGCATGTGGAGAGACGTTCGTTCATCTAGCACAAAGGGAATGGGTTGCAGGAGAAACTTTTACTCTGGTTTCTCAGTCTGTTTCCTAGTGCCGGTTTGAAGTTCCTGTAGTTTTCACTGTAAAACCGAGTTGGAGCTAGAACCTCTCCATATATATGTATGGATTGGAGTTTGCTAGTGAAAAGAAACTTTGTGTTCCCAACAAGCTTGGTGAAGGACGGCTTTCACACACACTTATCTCTCAAAAATGAGCATGTGGAGAGACGTTCGTTCATCTAGCACAAAGGGAACGGGTTGCAGGTGAAACTTGTACTCTGGGTTCTCAGTCTGTTTCCTAGTGCCGGTTTGAAGTTCCTGTAGTTTTCACTGTAAAACCGAGTTGGAGCTAGAACCTCTACATATATATGTATGGATTGGAGTTTGCTAGTGAAAAGAAACTTTGTGTTCCCAACAAGCTAGGTGAAGGACGGCTTTCACACACACTTATCTCTCAAATATGAGCATGTGGAGAGACGTTCGTTCATCTAGCACAAAGGGAACGGGTTGCAGGTGAAACTTGTACTCTGGTTTCTCAGTCTGTTTCCTAGTGCCGGTTTGAAGTTCCTGCAGTTTTCACTGTAAAAACGATTTGGAGCTAGTACCTCCCCATATATATGTATGGAGTGGAGATTGCAAGTGAAAAGAAACTTTGTGTTCTCAACAAGCTAGGTGAAGGACGGCTTTCGCACGCACTTATCACTCAGAACTGAGCATGTGGAGAGACGTTCGTTCATCTAGCAAAAAGGGAACGGGGTTCAGGGGAAACTTTTACTCTGGTTTCTCAGTCTGTTTCCTAGTGCCGGTTTGAAGTTCCTGCAGTTTGCACTGTAAAATCGAGTTGGAGCTCGTACCTCCCCATATATATTTATGGAGTGGAGTTGGCAAGTGAAAAGAAACTTTGTGTTCCCAACAAGCTAGGTGAAGGACGGCTTTCACAAACACATATTTCTCAGAACTGAGCATGTTGGGAGACGTTCGTTCATCTAGCACTAAGGGAACGGGTTGCAGGAGAAACTTTTACTCTGGTTTCTCAGTCTGTTTCCTAGTGCCGGTTTGAAGTTCCTGCAGTTTTCACTGTAAAACAGAGTTGGTGCTAGTACCTCCCCGTATATATGAATTGAGTGGAGTTTGCAACTGAAAAGATACTTTGTGTTCCCAACAAGCTAGGTGAAGGACGGCTTTCACACACACTTATCTCTCAGAACTGAGCATGTGGAGAGACGTTCGTTCATCTAGCACAAAGGGAACGGGGTTCAGGGGAAACTTTTACTCTGGTTTCTCAGTCTGTTTCCTAGTGCCGGTTTGAAGTTCCTGCAGTTTTCACTGTAAAACCGAGTTGGAGCTAGTACCTCCCCATATATATGTATGGAGTTTAGTTTGCAACTGAAAAGAAACTTTGTGTTCCCAACAAGCTATGTGAAGTACGGCTTTCACACACACTTATCTCTCAGAACTGAGCATGTGGTGAGACGTTCGTTCATCTAGCACAAAGGGAACGGGGTTCACGGGAAACTTTTACTCTGGTTTCTCAGTCTGTTTCCTAGTGCCGGTTTGAAGTTCCTGCAGTTTTCACTGTAAAACAGAGTTGGAGCTCGTACCTACCCATATATATGTATGGAGTGGAGTTTGCAAGTGAAAAGAAACTTTGTGTTCCCAACAAGCTAGGTGAAGGACGGCTTTCACACACACTTATCTCTCAGAACTTAGCATGTGGAGAGACGTTCGTTCATCTAGCACAAAGGGAATGGGTTGCAGGAGAAACTTTTACTCTGGTTTCTCAGTCTGTTTCCTAGTGCCGGTTTGAAGTTCCTGTAGTTTTCACTTTAAAACCGAGTTGGAGCTAGAACCTCTCCATATTTATGTATGGATTGGAGTTTGCTAGTGAATAGAAACTTTGTGTTCCCAACAAGCTAGGTGAAGGACGGCTTTCACACACACTTATCTCTCAAAAATGAGCATGTGGAGAGACGTTCGTTCATCTAGCACAAAGGGAACGGGTTGCAGGTGAAACTTGTACTCTGGTTTCTCAGTCTGTTTCCTAGTGCCGGTTTGAAGTTCCTGTAGTTTTCACTGTAAAACCGAGTTGGAACTAGAACCTCTACATATATATGTATGGATTGGAGTTTGCTAGTGAAAAGAAACTTTGTGTTCCCAACAAGCTATGTGAAGGACGGCTTTCACACACACTTATCTCTCAAAAATGAGCATGTGGAGAGACGTTCGTTCATCTAGCACAAAGGGAACGGGTTGCAGGTGAAACTTGTACTCTGGTTTCTCAGTCTGTTTCCTAGTGCCGGTTTGAAGTTCCAGCAGTTTTCACTGTAAAAACGATTTGGAGCTAGTACCTCCCCATATATATGTATGGAGTGGAGATTGCAAGTCAAAAGAAACTTTGTGTTCCCAACAAGCTAGGTGAAGGACGGCTTTCGCACGCACTTATCACTCAGAACTGAGCATGTGGAGAGACGTTCGTTCATCTAGCAAAAAGGGAACGGGGTTCAGGGGAAACTTTTACTCTGGTTTCTCAGTCTGTTTCCTAGTGCCGGTTTGAAATTCCTGCAGTTTGCACTGTAAAATCGAGTTGGAGCTCGTACCTCCCCATATATATTTATGGAGTGGAGTTGGCAAGTGAAAAGAAACTTTGTGTTCCCAACAAGCTAGGTGAAGGACGGCTTTCACACACACTTATTTCTCAGAACTGAGCATGTTGGGAGACGTTCGTTCATCTAGCACTAAGGGAACGGGTTGCAGGAGAAACTTTTACTCTGGTTTCTCAGTCTGTTTCCTAGTGCCGGTTTGAAGTTCCTGCAGTTTTCACTGTAAAACAGAGTTGGTGCTAGTACCTCCCCGTATATATGAATGGAGTGGAGTTTGCAACTGAAAAGAAACTTTGTGTTCCCAACAAGCTAGGTGAAGGACGGCTTTCACACACACTTATCTCTCAGAACTGAGCATGTGGAGAGACGTTCGTTCATCTAGCACAAAGGAACGGGGTTCAGGGGAAACTTTTACTCTGGTTTCTCAGTCTGTTTCCTAGTGCCGGTTTGAAGTTCCTGCAGTTTTCACTGTAAAACCGAGTTGGAGCTAGTACCTCCCCATATATATGTATGGAGCTTAGTTTGCAACTGAAAAGAAACTTTGTGTTCCCAACAAGCTAGGTGAAGTACGGCTTTCACACACACTTATCTCTCAGAACTGAGCATGTGGTGAGACGTTCGTTCATCTAGCACAAATGGAACGGGGTTCACGGGAAACTTTTACTCTGGTTTCTCAGTCTGTTTCCTAGTGCCGGTTTGAAGTTCCTGCAGTTTTCACTGTAAAACCGAGTTGGAGCTCGTACCTACCCATATATATGTATGGAGTGCAGTTTGCAAGTGAAAAGAAACTTTGTGTTCCCAACAAGCTAGGTGAAGGACGGCTTTCACACACACTTATCTCTCAGAACTTAGCATGTGGAGAGACGTTCGTTCATCTAGCACAAAGGGAATGGGTTGCAGGAGAAACTTTTACTCTGGTTTCTCAGTCTGTTTAGTAGTGCCGGTTTGAAGTTCCTGTAGTTTTCACTTTAAAACCGAGTTGGAGCTAGAACCTCTCCATATTTATGTATGGATTGGAGTTTGCTAGTGAAAAGAAACCTTGTGTTCCCAACAAGCTAGGTGAAGGACGGCTTTCACACACACTTATCTCTCAAAAATGAGCATGTGGAGAGACGTTCGTTCATCTAGCACAAAGGGAACGGGTTGCAGGTGAAACTTGTACTCTGGGTTCTCAGTCTGTTTCCTAGTGACGGTTTGAAGTTCCTGCAGTTTTCACTGTAAAACCGAGTTGGAGTTAGTACCTCCCCATATATATGTATGTAGAGGAGTTTGCTAGTGAAAAGAAACTTTGTGTTCCCAACAAGCTAGGTGAATTACGGCTTTCACACACACTTATCTCTCAGAAATGAGCATGTGGAGAGACGTTCGTACATCTAGCACAAAGGGAACGGGTTGCAGAAGAAACTTTTACTCTGGTTTCTCAGTCTGTTTCCTTGTGCCGGTTTGAAGTTCCTGCAAGGTTCACTGTAAAAACGAGTTGGAGCTAGTACCTCCCCATATATATGTATGGAGTGCAGTTTGCAAGTGAAAAGAATCTTTGTGTCCCCAACAAGCTAGGTGAAGGACGGCTTTCACACACACTTATCTCTCAGAAGTGAGCATATGGAGAGACGTTCGTTCATCTAGCACAAAGGGAACGGGTTGCAGGAGAAACTTGTACTCTGGTTTCTCAGTCTGTTTCCTAGTGTCGGTTTGAAGTTCCTGCAGTTTTCACTGTAAAACCGATTTGGAGCAATTACCTCCCCATATATATGTATGGAGTGGAGTTTGCAAGTGAAAAGAAATTTGTGTTCCCAACAAGCTAGGTGAAGGACGGCTTTCGCACACACTTATCACTCTGAACTGAGCATGTGGAGAGACGTTCATTCATCTAGCACAAAGGGAACGGGGTTCAGGGGAAACTTTTACTTTGGTTTCTCAGTCTGTTTCCTAGTGCCGGTTTGAATTTCCTGCAGTTTTCACTGTAAAACCGAGTTGGAGCTAGTACCTCCCCATATATATGTATGGAGAGGAGTTTGCTAGTGAAAAGAAACTTTGTGTTCCCAAGAAGCTAGGTGAAGTACGGCTTTCACACACACTTATCTCTCAGAACTGAGCACGTGGAGAGGCGTTCGTTCATCTAGCACAAAGGGAACGGGTTGCAGGAGAAACTTTTACTCTGGTTTCTCAGTCTGTTTCCTAGTGCCGGTTTGAAGTTCCTGCAGTGTTCACTGTAAAACCGAGATGTAGCTAGTACCTCCCTATATATAAGTATGGAGTGCAGTTTGCAAGGAAAAGAATCTTTGTGTTCTCAACAACCTATTTGAATGACGGCTTTCACACACACTTATCTCTCAGAAATGAGCATATGGAGAGACGTTCGTTCATCTACCACAAAGGGAACGGGTTGCAGGAGAAACTTTTACTCTTGTTTCTCAGTCTGTTTCCTAGTGCAGGTTTGAAGTTCCTGCAGTTTTCACTTTAAAATCGAGTTGGATCTAGTACCTCCCCATATATATGTATGGAGTGGAGTTTGCAAGTTAAAAGAAACTTTGTGTTCCCAACAATCTAGGTGAAGTACGGCTTTCACACACACTTATCACTCAGAACTGAGCATGTGGAGAGACGTTCGTTCATCTAGCACAAAGGGAACGGGTTGCAGGAGAAACTTTTACTCTGGTTTCTCAGACTGTTTCCTAGTGACGGTTTGAAGTTCCTGCAGTTTTCACTGTAAAACCGGGTTGGAGCTAGTACCTCCCCATATATATGTATGGAGAGGAGTTTGCTAGTGAAAAGAAACTTTGTGTTCCCAACATGCTAGGTGAAGGACGGCTTTCACACACACTTATCTCTCAGAACTGAGCATGTGGAGAGACGTTCGTACATCTAGCACAAAGGGAACGGGTTGCAGGAGAAACTTTTACTCTGGTTTCTCAGTCTGTTTCCTAGTGCCGTTTTGAAGTTCCTGCACTGTTCACTGTAAAATCGAGTTGGAGCTAGTACCTCCCCATATATATGTATGGATTGGAGTTTGCTAGTGAAAAGAAACTTTGTGTTCCCAACAAGCTAGGTGAAGTACGGCTTTCACACACACTTATCTCTCAGAAGTGAGCATGTGGAGAGACGTTCGTTCATCTAGCAGAAAGGGAACGGGTTGCAGGAGAAACTTTTACTCTGGTTTCTCAGAATGTTTCCTAGTGACTGTTTGAAGTTCCTGCAGTTTTCACTGTAAAACCGAGTTGGAGTTAGTACCTCCCCATATATATGTATGGAGAGGAGTTTGCTAGTGAAAAGAAATTTTGTGTTCAAAACAAGCTAGGTGAATTACGGCTTTCACACACACTTATCTCTCAGAACTGAGCATGTGGAGAGACGTTCGTACATCTAGCACAAAGGGAACGGGTTGCAGGAGAAACTTTTACTCTGGTTTCTCAGTCTGTTTCCTAGTGCCGGTTTGAAGATCCTGCAGTGTTCACTGTAAAACCGAGTTGGAGCTAGTACATCCCCATATATATGTATGGAGTGGAGTTTGCAAGTGAAAAGAATCTTTGTGTCCCCAACAAGCTAGTTGAAAGACGGCTTTCACACACACTTATCTCTCAGAAGTGAACATATGGAGAGACGTTCGTTCATCTAGCACAAATGGAACGGGTTGCAGGAGAAACTTGTACTCTGGTTTCTCAGTCTGTTTCCTAGTGTTGGTTTGAAGTTCCTGCAGTTTTCACTGTAAAACCGATTTGGAGCAAGTACCTCCCCATATATATGTATGGAGTGGAGTTTGCAAGTGAAAAGAAACTTTGTGTTCCCAACAAGCTAGGTGAAGGACGGCTTTCGCACACACTTATCACTCAGAACTGAGTATGTGGAGAGACGTTCATTCATCTAGCACAAAGGGAACGGGGTTCAGGGGAAACTTTTACTCTGGTTTCTCAGTCTGTTTCCTAGTGCCGGTTTGAAGTTCCTGCAGTTTTCACTGTAAAACCGAGTTGGAGCTAGTAAATCCCCATATATATGTATGGAGAGGAGTTTGCTAGTGAAAAGAAACTTTGTGTTCCCAAGAAGCTAGGTGAAGTACGGCTTTCACACACACTTATCTCTCAGAACTGAGCACGTGGAGAGGCGTTCGTTCATCTAGCACAAAGGGAACGGGTTGCAGGAGAAACTTTTACTCTGGTTTCTCAGTCTGTTTCCTAGTGCCGGTTTGAAGTTCCTGCAGTGTTCACTGTAAAACCGGGTTGGAGATAGTACCTCCCCATATATATGTATGGAGAGGAGTTTGCTAGTGAAAAGACACTTTGTGTTCCCAACATGCTAGGTGAATTACGGCTTTCACACACACTTATCTCTCAGAACTGAGCATGTGGAGAGACGTTCGTACATCTAGCACAAAGGGAACGGGTTGCAGGAGAAAATTTTACTCTGTTTTCTCAGTCTCTTTCCTAGTGCCGTTTTGAAGTTCCTGCAGTGTTCACTGTAAAATCGAGTTGGAGCTAGTACCTCCCCATATATATGTATTGAGTGCAGTTTGCAAGTGAAAAGAATCTTTGTGTTCCCAACAAGCTAGTTGAAGGACGTCTTTCACACACACTTATCTCTCAGAAGTGAGCATATGGAGAGACTTTCGTTCATCTAGCACAAAGGGAACGGTTTGCAGGTGAAACTTGTACTCTGGTTTCTCAGTCTGTTTCCTAGTGCCGGTTTGAAGTTCCTGCAGTTTTCACTGTAAAACCGATTTGGAGCTAGTACCTCCCCATATATATATATGGAGTGGAGTTTGCAATTGAAAAGAAACTTTGTGTTCCCAACAAGCTAGGTGAAGGACGGCTTTCGCACACACTTATCACTCAGAACTGAGCATGTGGAGAGACGTTCTTTCATCCAGCACAAAGGGAACGGGGTTCAGGGGAAACTTTTACTCTGGTTTCTCAGTCTGTTTCCTAGTGCCGGTTTGAAGTTCCTGCAGTTTTCACTGTAAAACCGAGTTGGAGTTCGTACCTACCCATATATATGTATGGAGTGGAATTTGCAAGTGAAAAGAAACTTTGTGTTCCCAACAAGCTAGGTGAAGGACGGCTTTCACACACACTTATCCCTCAGGACTTAGCATGTGGAGAGACGTTCGTTCATCTAGCACAAATGGAATGGGTTGCAGGAGAAACTTTTACTCTGGTTTCTCAGTCTGTTTCCTAGTGCCGGTTTGATGTTCCTGCAGTTTTCACTGTAAAACCGAGTTGGAGCTTGAACCTCTCCATATATATGTATGGATTGGAGTTTGCTAGTGAAAAGAATCTTTGTGTTCCCAACAAGCTAGGTGAAGGACGGCTTTCACACACACTTATCTCTCAAAAATGAGCATGTGGAGAGACGTTCGTTCATGTAGCAAAAAGGGAACGGGTTGCAGGAAAAACTTTTACTCTGGTTTCTCAGTCTGTTTCCTAGTGCCGGTTTGAAGTTCCTGCAGTGTTCACTGTAAAACCGTGATGTAGCTAGTACCTCCCCATATATATGTATGGAGTGCAGTTTGTAAGTGAAAAGAATCTTTGTGTTCCCAACAACCTAGTTGAAGGAAGGCTTTCACACACACTTATCTCTCAGAAGTGAGCATATGGAGAGAAGTTCGTTCATCTAGCACAAAGGGAACGGGTTGCAGGTGAAACTTGTGCTCTGGTTTCTCAGTCTGTTTCCTAGTGTCGGTTTGAAGTTCCTGCAGTTTTCACTGTAAAACCGATTTGGAGCTAGTACCTCCCCATATATATGTATGGAGTGGAGTTTGCAAGTGAAAAGAAACTTTGTGTTCCCAACAAGCTAGGTGAAGGACGGCTTTCGCACACAATTATCACTCAGAACTTAGCATGTGGAGAGACGTTCGTTCATCTAGCAAAAAGGGAACGGGTTGCAGGTGAAACTTTTACTCTTGTTTCTCAGTCTGTTTCCTAGTGCCGGTTTGAAGTTCCTGCAGTGTTCACTGTAAAACCGAGATGTAGCTAGTACCTCCCTATATATATATATGGAGTGCAGTTTGCAAGTGAAAATAATCTTTGTGTTCCCAACAACCTAGTTGAAGGACGGCTTTCACACACACTTTTCTCTCAGAACTGAGCATATGGAGAGACGTTCGTTCATTCAGCACAAAGGGAACGGGGTTCAGGGGAAACTTTTACTCTGGTTTCTCAGTCTGTTTCCTACTGCCGGTTTGAAGCTCCTGCAGTTTTCACTGTAAAACCGAGTTGGAGCTCGTACCTACCCATATATATGTATGGAGTGGAGTTTGCAAGTGAAAAGAAACTTTGTGTTCCCAACAAGCTAGGTGAAGGACGGCTTTCACACACAGTTATCCCTCAGAACTTAGCATGTGGAGAGACGTTCGTTCATCTAGCACAAGGGAATGGGTTGCAGGAGAAACATTTACTATGGTTTCTCAGTCTGTTTCCTAGAGCCGGTTTGAAGTTCCTGCAGTTTTCACTGTAAAACCGAGTTGGAGCTAGAACCTCTCCATATATATGTATGGATTGGAGTTTGCTAGTGAAAAGAAACTTTGTGTTCCCAACAAGCTAGGTGAAGGACGGCTTTCACACACACTTATCTCTCAAAAATGAGCATGTGGTGAGACGTTCGTTCATCTAGCAAAAAGGGAAAGGGTTGCAGGAGAAACTTTTACTCTGATTTCTCAGTCTGTTTCCTAGTGCCGGTTTGAAGTTCCTGCAGTTTTCATTGTAAACCCGAGTTGGAGCTAGTAGCTCCCCATATATATGTATGGAGAGGAGTTTGCTAGTGAAAAGAAACTTTGTGTTCCCAAGAAGCTATGTGAAGTACGGCTTTCACACACACTTATCTCTCAGAACTGAGCACGTGGAGAGGCATTCGTTCATCTAGCACAAAGGGAACGGGTTGCAGGAGAAACTTTTACTCTGGTTTCTCAGTCTGTTTCCTAGTGCCGGTTTGAAGTTCCTGCAGTGTTCACTTTAAAACCGAGATGTAGCTAGTACCTCCCTATAAATATGTATGGAGTGCAGTTTGCAAGTGAAAAGAATCTTTGTGTTCCCAACAACCTAGTTGAAGGACGGCTTTCACACACAATTATCTCTCAGAACTGAGCATATGGAGAGACGTTCGTTCATCTAGCACAAAGGGAACGGGTTGCAGGAGAAACTTTTACTCTGGTTTCTCAGTCTGTTTCCTAGTGCCGGTTTGAAGTTCCTGCAGTTTTCACTGTAAAACCGAGTTGGAGCTAGAACCTTTCCATATGTATGTATGAAGAGGAGTTTGATAGTGAAAAGAAACTTTGTGTTCCCAAGAAGCTAGGTGAAGTACGGCTTTCACACACACTTATCTCTCAGAACTGAGCACGTGGGGAGGCGTTCGTTCAACTAGCACAAAGGGAACTGGTTGCAGAAGAAACTTTTACTCTGGTTTCTCAGTCTGTTTCCTAGTGCCGGTTTGAACTTCCTGCAGTTTTCACTGTAAAACCGAGTTGGAGCTCGTACATCCACATATATATGTATGGATTGGAGTTTGCAAGTGAAAGGAATCTTTGTGTTCCCATCAAGCTAGGTGAAGGTCGGCATTCACACACCCTTATCCCTCAGAACTGAGCATGAGGAGAGACGTTCTTTCATCTAGCACAAAGGAAACGGGTTGCAGGAGAAACTTTTACTCTGGTTTCTCAGTCTGTTTCCTAGGTCCGGTTTGAAATTCCTGCAGTTTTCACTGTAAAACGGAGTTGGAGCTCGTACCTCCCCATATATATCTATGGAGTGGAGTTTGCAAGTGAAAAGAATCTTTGTGTTCCCAACAAGCTAGGTGAAGTACGGCTTTCGCACACGCTTATCACTCAGAACTGAGCATGTGGAGAGGCGTTCGTTAATCTAGCACAAAGGGAATGGGTTGCAGGGGAAACTTTTACTCTGGATTCTCAGTCTGTTTCCTAGTGCCGGTTTGAAGTTCCTGCAGTTTTCACTGTAAAACCGAGTTGGAGCTCGTACCTCCCCATATATATGTAAGGATTGGAGTTTGCTAGTGAAAAGAAACTTTGTGTTCCCAACAAGCTAGGTGAAGGACGGCTTTCACACGCAATTCCCTCTTAGAACTGAGCATGTGGAGAGACGTTCGTTCATCTAGCACAAAGGGAACGGTTTGCAGGAGAAACTTTTACTCTAATTTCTCAGTCTGTTTCCTAGTGCCGGTTTGAAGTTCCTGCAGTTTTCATTGTAAACCCGAGTTGGAGCTAGTAGCTCCCAATATATATGTATGGAGAGGAGTTTGCTAGTGAAAAGAAACTTTGTGTTCCCAAGAAGCAAGGTGAAGTACGGCTTTCACACACACTTATCTCTCAGAACTGAGCACGTGGAGAGGCGTTCGTTCATCTAGCACAAAGGGAACGGGTTGCAGGAGAAACTTTTACTCTGGTTTCTCAGTCTGTTTCCTAGTGCCGGTTTGAAGTTCCTGCAGTGTTCACTTTAAAACCGAGATGTAGCTAGTACCTCCCTATAAATATGTATGGAGTGCAGTTTGCAATTGAAAAGAATCTTTGTGTTCCCAACAACCTAGTTGAAGGACGGCTTTCACACACAATTATCTCTCAGAACTGAGCATATGGAGAGACGTTCGTTCATCTAGCACAAAGGGAACGGGTTGCAGGAGAAACTTTTACTCTGGTTTCTCAGTCTGTTTCCTAGTGCCGGTTTGAATTTCCTGCAGTTTTCACTGTAAAATCGAGTTGGAGCTAGTACCTCCCAATATATATGTATGGAGTGGAGTTTGCAAGTTAAAAGAAACTTTGTGTTCCCAACAATCTAGGTGAAGTACGGCTTTCGCACACACTTATCACTCAGAACTGAGCATGTGGAGAGACGTTCGTTCATTTAGGACAAAGGGAACGGGTTGCAGGAGAAACTTTTACTCTGGTTTCTCAGACTGTTTCCTAGTGACGGTTTGAAGTTCCTGCAGTTTTCACTGTAAAACCGGGTTGGAGATAGTACCTCCCCATATATATGTATGGAGAGGAGTTTGCTAGTGAAAAGAAACTTTGTGTTCCCAACATGCTAGGTGAATTACGGCTTTCACACACACTTATCTCTCAGAACTGAGCATGTGGAGAGACATTCGTACATCTAGCAAAAAGGGAACGGGTTGCAGGAAAAACTTTTACTCTGGTTTCTCAGTCTGTTTCCTAGTGCCGGTTTGAAGTTCCTGCAGTTTTCACTGTTAAACCTAGTTGGAGATAGTAACTCCCCAAATATATGTATGGAGTGGAGTTTGCAAGTGAAAAGAATCTTTGTGTTCCCAACAAGCTAGGTGAAGTACGGCTTTCGCACACGCTTATCACTCAGAACTGAGCATGTGGAGAGGCGTTCGTTAATCTAGCACAAAGGGAATGGGTTGCAGGGGAAACTTTTACTCTGGATTCTCAGTCTGTTTCCTAGTGCCGGTTTGAAGTTCCTGCAGTTTTCACTGTAAAACCGAGTTGGAGCTCGTACCTCCCCATATATATGTAAGGAGTGGAGTTTGCAAGTGAAAAGAAACTTTGTGTTCCCAACAAGCTAGGTGAAGGACGGCTTTCACACGCAATACCCTCTTAGAACTGAGCATGTGGAGAGACGTTCGTTCATCTAGCACAAAGGGAACGGTTTGCAGGAGAAACTTTTACTCTGATTTCTCAGTCTGTTTCCTAGTGCCGGTTTGAAGTTCCTGCAGTTTTCATTGTAAACCCGAGTTGGAGCTAGTAGCTCCCCATATATATGTATGGAGAGGAGTTTGCTAGTGAAAAGAAACTTTGTGTTCCCAAGAAGCTAGGTGAAGTACGGCTTTCACACACACTTATCTCTCAGAACTGAGCACGTGGAGAGGCGTTCGTTCATCTAGCACAAAGGGAACGGGTTGCAGGAGAAACTTTTACTCTGGTTTCTCAGTCTGTTTCCTAGTGCCGGTTTGAAGTTCCTGCAGTGTTCACTTTAAAACCGAGATGTAGCTAGTACCTCCCTATAAATATGTATGGAGTGCAGTTTGCAAGTGAAAAGAATCTTTGTGTTCCCAACAACCTAGTTGAAGGACGGCTTTCACACACAATTATCTCTCAGAACTGAGCATATGGAGAGACGTTCGTTCATCTAGCACAAAGGGAACGGGTTGCAGGAGAAACTTTTACTCTGGTTTCTCAGTCTGTTTCCTAGTGCCGGTTTGAATTTCCTGCAGTTTTCACTGTAAAATCGAGTTGGAGCTAGTACCTCCCAATATATATGTATGGAGTGGAGTTTGCAAGTTAAAAGAAACTTTGTGTTCCCAACAATCTAGGTGAAGTACGGCTTTCGCACACACTTATCACTCAGAACTGAGCATGTGGAGAGACGTTCGTTCATTTAGGACAAAGGGAACGGGTTGCAGGAGAAACTTTTACTCTGGTTTCTCAGACTGTTTCCTAGTGACGGTTTGAAGTTCCTGCAGTTTTCACTGTAAAACCGGGTTGGAGATAGTACCTCCCCATATATATGTATGGAGAGGAGTTTGCTAGTGAAAAGAAACTTTGTGTTCCCAACATGCTAGGTGAATTACGGCTTTCACACACACTTATCTCTCAGAACTGAGCATGTGGAGAGACGTTCGTACATCTAGCAAAAAGGGAACGGGTTGCAGGAAAAACTTTTACTCTGGTTTCTCAGTCTGTTTCCTAGTGCCGGTTTGAAGTTCCTGCAGTTTTCACTGTAAAACAGAGTTGGAGCTAGTACCTCCCCATATATATGTATGGAGAGGAGTTTGCTAGTGAAAAGAAACTTTGTGTTCCCAAGAAGCTAGGTGAAGTACGGCTTTCACACACACTTATCTCTCAGAACTGGGCACGTGGAGAGGCGTTCGTTAATCTAGCACAAAGGGAATGGGTTGCAGGAGAAACTTTTACTCTGGTTTCTCTGTCTGTTTCCTAGTGCCGGTTTGAAGTTCCTGCAGTGTTCACTGTAAAACCGAGATGTAGCTAGTACCTCCCTATAAATATGTATGGAGTGCAGTTTGCAAGTGAAAAGAATCTTTGTGTTCCCAACAACCTAGTTGAAGGACGGCTTTCACACACACTTATCTCTCAGAACTGAGCATATGGAGAGACGTTCGTTCATCTAGCACAAAGGGAACGGGTTGCAGGAGAAACTTTTACTCTGGTTTCTCAGTCTGTTTCCTAGTGCCGGTTTGAATTTCCTGCAGTTTTCACTGTAAAATCGAGTTGGAGCTACTACCTCCCCATATATATGTATGGAGTGGAATTTGCAAGTTAAAAGAAACTTTGTGTTCCCAACAATCTAGGTGAAGTACGGCTTTCGCACACACTTATCACTCAGAACTGAGCATGTGGAGAGACGTTCGTTCATCTAGCACAAAGGGAACGGGGTTCAGGGGAAACTTTTACTCTGGTTTCTCAGTCTGTTTCCTAGTGCCGGTTTGAAGTTCCTGCAGTTTTCACTGTAAAACCGGGTTGGAGATAGTACCTCCCCATATATATGTATGGAGAGGAGTTTGCTAGTGAAAAGAAACTTTGTGTTCCCAACATGCTAGGTGAATTACGGCTTTCACACACACTTATCTCTCAGAACTGAGCATGTGGAGAGACGTTCGTACATCTAGCACAAAGGGAACGGGTTGCAGGAGAAACTTTTACTCTGGTTTCTCAGTCTGTTTCCTAGTGCCGGTTTGAAGTTCCTGCAGTGTTCATTGTAAAACCGAGTTTTAGCTAGTACCTCCCCATATATATGTATTGAGTGCAGTTTGCAAGTGAAAAGAATCTTTGTGTTCCCAACAAGCTAGGTGAAGGACGTCTTTCACACACACTTATCTCTCAGAAGTGAGCATATGGAGAGACTTTCGTTCATCTAGCACAAAGGGAACGGGTTGCAGGTGAAACTTGTACTCTGGTTTCTCAGTCTGTTTCCTAGTGCCGGTTTGAAGTTCCTGCAGTTTTCACTCTAAAACCGATTTGGAGCTAGTACCTCCCCATATATATGTATGGAGTGGAGTTTGCAAGTGAAAAGAAACTTTGTTTTCCCAACAAGCTAGGTGAAGGACGGCTTTCGCACACACTTATCACTCAGAACTGAGCATGTGGAGAGACGTTCGTTCATCTAGTACAAAGGGAACGGGGTTCAGGGGAAACTTTTACTCTGGTTTCTCAGTCTGTTTCCTAGTGCCGGTTTGAAGTTCCTGCAGTGTTCACTGTAAAACCGAGTTGGAGCTAGTACCTCCCCATATATATGTATTGAGTGCAGTTTGCAAGTGAAAAGAATCTTTGTGTTCCCAACAAGCTAGGTGAAGGACGTCTTTCACACACACTTATCTCTCAGAAGTGAGCATATGGAGAGACGTTCGTTCATCTAGCACAAAGGGAACGGGTTGCAGGTGAAACTTGTACTCTGGTTTCTCAGTCTGTTTCCTAGTGCCGGTTTGAAGTTCCTGCAGTTTTCACTGTAAAACCGATTTGGAGCTAGTACCTCCCCATATATATGTATGGAGTGGAGTTTGAAAGTGAAAAGAAACTTTGTGTTCCCAACAAGCTAGGTGAAGGACGGCTTTCGCACACACTTATCACTCAGAACTGAGCATGTGGAGAGACGATCGTTCATCTAGCACAAAGGGAACAGGGTTCATTGGAAACTTTTACTCTGGTTTCTCAGTCTGTTTCCTAGTGCCGGTTTGAATTTCCTGCAGTTTTCACTGTAAAACCGAGTTGGAGCTCGTACATACCCATATATATGTATGGAGTGGAGTTTGCAAGTGAAAAGAATCTTTGTGTTCCCAACAAGCTAGGTGAAGGACGGCTTTCACACGCACTTATCCCTCAGAACTTAGCATGTGGAGAGACGTTCGTTCATCTAGCACAAATGGAATGGGTTGCAGGAGAAACTTTTACTCTGGTTTCTCAGTCTGTTTCCTAGTGCCGGTTGGATGTTCCTGCAGTTTTCACTGTAAAACCGAGTTGGAGCTAGAATCTCTCCATATATATGTATGGATTGGAGTTTGCTAGTGAAAAGAAACTTTGTGTTCCCAACAAGCTAGGTGAAGGACGGCTTTCACACACACTTATCTCTCAAAAATGAGCATGTGGAGAGACGTTCGTTCACCTAGCATAAAGTGAACGGGTTGCAGGAGAAACTTTTACTCTGGTTTCTCAGTCTGTTTCCTAGTGCCGGTTTGAAGTTCCTGCAGTTTTCACTGTAAAACCGAGTTGGAGCTAGTACCTTTCCATATGTATGTATGAAGAGGAGTTTGATAGTGAAAAGAAACTTTGTGTTCCCAACAAGCTAGGTGAAGGACGGCTTTCACACGCAATTCCCTCTCAGAACTGAGCATGTGGAGAGACGTTCGTTCATCTAGCACAAAGGGAACGGGTTGCAGGGGAAACTTTTACTCTGGATTCTCAGTCTGTTTCCTAGTGCCGGTTTGAAGTTCCTGCAGTTTTCACTGTAAAACCGAGTTGGAGCTCGTACCTCCCCATATATATGTATTGAGTGCAGTTTGCAAGTGAAAAGAATCTTTGTGTTCCCAACAAGCTATGTGAAGGACGGCTTTCACACACACATATCTCTCTGAACTGAGCATGTGGAGAGACGTTCGTTCATCAAGCACAAAGGGAACGGGTTGCAGGAGAAACTTTTACTCTGGTTTCTCAGTCTTTTTCCTAGAGCCGGTTTGAATTTCCTGCAGTTTTCACTGTAAAACCGTGTTGGAGCTAGTACCTCCCGATATATATGTATGGAGTGGAGTTTGCAATTGAAAAGAAACTTTGTGTTCCCAACAAACTATTTGAAGGACGGCTTTCAAACACACATCTCTCAGAACTGAGCATGTGGAGAGACGTTCGTTCATCTAGCACAAATGGAACGTGTTACACGGGAAACTTTTACTCTGGCTTCTCAGTCTGTTTCCTAGTGCCGGTTTGAAGTTCCTGCAGTTTTCACTGTAAAACCGATTTGGACCTAGTACCTCCCCATATATATGTATGGAGTGGAGTTTGCAACTGAAAAGAAACTTTGTGTTCCCAACAAGCTAGGTGAAGGACGGCTTTCACACACACTTATCTCTCAGAACTGAGCACGTTGGGAGACGTTCGTTCATCTAGCACAAAGGGAACGGGTTGCAGGAGAAACTATTACTCTGGTTTCTCAGTCTGTTTCCTAGTGCCGGTTTGAAGTTCCTGCAGTTTCACTGTAAAACCGAGTTGGATCTAGTACCTACCCATATATATGTGTGGAGTGGAGTTTGAAACTGAAAAGAAACTTTGTGTTCCCAACAAGCTAGGTGAAGGAAGGCATTCACACACACATATCTCTCAGAAATGATCATGTGGAAAGACGTTCGTTCATCTAGCACAAAGGGAACGGGTTGCAGGAGAAACTTTTACTCTGGTTTCTCAGTCTGTTTCCTAGTGCCGGTTTGAAGTTCCTGCAGTTTTCACAGTAAAACAGAGTTGGAGCTCGTACCCCCCCATATATATGTATGGAGTGGAGATTGCAAGTGAAAAGAAACTTTTTGTTCCCAACAAGCTAGGTGAAGGGCGGCTTTCACACACACTTATCTCTCAGAACTGAGCATGTGGAGAGACGTTCGTTCATCTAGCACAAAGGGAACGGGTTGCAGGAGAAACTTTTACTCTGGTTTCTCAGTCTGTTTCTTAGTGCCGGTTTGAAGTTCCTGCAGTTTGCACTGTAAAACCGAGTTGGATCTAGTACCTCCCCATATATATGTGTGGAGTGGAGTTTGAACCTTAAAAGAAACTTTGTGTTCCCAACAAGCTAGGTGAAGGACGGCTTTCACACACAAATATCTCTCTGAACTGAGCATGTGGAGAGACGTTCGTTCATCTAGCACAAAGGGAACGGGTTGCAGGAGAAACTTTTACTCTGGTTTCTCAGTCTTTTTCCTAGTGCCGGTTTGAAGTTCCTGCAGTTTTCACTGTAAAACCGTGTTGGAGCTAGTACCTCCCCATATATATGTATGGAGTGGAGTTTGCAAGTAGAAAAGAAACTTTGTGTTCCCAACAAGCTAGGTGAAGGACGGCTTTCAAACACAATTATCTCTCAGAACTGAGCATGTGGAGAGACATTCGTTCATCTAGCACAAAGGGAACGGGTTGCAGGGGAAACTTTTAGTCTGGTTTCTCAGTCTTTTTCCTAGTGCCGGTTTGAAGTTCCTGCAGTTTTTACTGTAAAACCGAGTTGGAGCTAGTAGATCCCCATATATATGTATGGAGTGGAGTTTGCAAGTGAAAAGAAATTTTGTGTTCCGAACAAACTAGGTGAAGGACGGCTTTCTCACACACTTATCTCTCAGAACTGAGCATGTGGAGAGACGTTCGTTCATCTAGCACAAAGGGAACGGGTTGCAGGAGAAACTTTTAGTCTGGTTTCTCAGTCTGTTTCCTAGTGTAAGTTTGTAGTTCCTGCAGTTTTCACTGTAAAACCGAGTTGGAGCTAGTGCCTCCCCATATATATGTATGGAGAGGAGTTTGCTAGTGAAAAGAAACTTTGTGTTCCCAAGAAGCTAGGTGAAGTACGGCTTTCACACACACTTATCTCTCAAAACTGAGCACGTGGAGAGGCGTTCGTTCATCTAGCACAAAGGGAACGGGTTGCAGGAGAAACTTTTACTCTGGTTTCTCAGTCTGTTACCTAGTGCCGGTTTGAAGTTCCTGCAGTGTTAACTGTAAAACCGAGTTTTAGCTAGTACCTCCCCATATATATGTATTGAGTGCAGTTTGCAAATGAAAAGAATCTTTGTGTTCCCAACAAGCTAGGTGAAGGAAGTCTTTCACACACACTTATCACTCAGAAATGAGCATGTGGAGAGACGTTCGTTCATCTAGCACAAAGGGAACGGGGTTCAGGGGAAACTTTTAGTGTGGTTTCTCAGTCTGTTTCCTTGTGCCGGTTTGATGTTCCTGCAGTTTTCACTGTAAAACCGAGTTGGAGCTAGAACCTCTCCATATATATGTATGGAGTGGAGTTTGCTAGTGAAAAGAAACTTTGTGTTCCCAACAAGCTAGGTGAAGGACGGCTTTCACACACATTATCTCTCAAAAATGAGCATGTGGAGAGACGTTCGTTCATCTAGCAAAAAGGGAACGGGTTGCAGGAGAAACTTTTACTCTGGTTTCTCAGTCTGTTTCCTAGTGCCGGTTTGAAGTTCCTGCAGTTTTCACTGTAAAACCGAGTTGGAGCTAGTACCTCCCCATATGTATGTATGGAGAGGAGTTTGATAGTGAAAAGAAACTTTGTGTTCCCAAGAAGGTAGGTGAAGTACGGCTTTCACACACACTTATCTCTCAGAACTGAGCACGTGGAGAGGCGTTCGTTCATCTAGCACAAAGGGAACGGTTTGCAGGAGAAACTTTTGCTCTGGATTCTCTGTCTGTTTCCTAGTGCCGGTTTGAAGTTCCTGCAGTGTTCACTGTAAAACCGAGATGTAGCTAGTACCTCCCCATATATATGTATGGAGTGCAGTTTGTAAGTGAAAAGAATCTTTGTGTTCCCAACAACCTAGTTGAAGGACGGCTTTCACACACACTTATCTCTCAGAACTGAGCATATGTAGAGACGTTCGTTCATCTAGCACAAAGGGAACGGGTTGCAGGAGAAACTTTTACTCTGGTTTCTCAGTCTGTTTCCTAGTGCCGGTTTGAAGTTCCTGCAGTTTTCACTGTAAAACCGATTTGGAGCTAGTACCTCCCCATAAAAATGTATGGAGAGGAGTTTGCTAGTGAAAAGAAACTTTGTGTTCCCAACATGCTAAGTGAAGTACGGCTTTCACACACACTTATCTCTCAGAACTGAGCATGTGGAGAGACGTTCGTTCATCTAGCTCAAAGGGAACGGGTTGCAGGAGAAGCTTTTACTCTGGTTTCTCAGTCTGTTTCCTAGTGCCGGTTTGAAATTCCTGCAGTTTTCACTGTAAAACCGAGTTGGAGCTAGTACCTCCCATATATATGTATGGAGAGGAGTTTGCTAGTGAAAAGAAACTTTGTGTTCCCAAGAAGCTAGTTGAAGTACGGCTTTCACACACACTTATCTCTCAGAACTGAGCACGTGGAGAGGCGTTCGTTAATCTAGCACGAAGGGAACGGGTTGCAGGAGAAACTTTTACTCTGGTTTCTCTGTCTGTTTCCTAGTGCCGGTTTGAAGTTCCTGCAGTGTTCACTGTAAAACAGAGATGTAGCTAGTACCTCCCTATAAATATGTATGGAGTGCAGTTTGCAAGTGAAAAGAATCTTTGTGTTCCCAACAACCTAGTTGAAGGACGGCTTTCACACACACTTATCTCTCAGAACTGAGCATATGGAGAGACGTTCGTTCATCTAGCACAAAGGGAACGGGTTGCAGGAGAAACTTTTACTCTGGTTTCTCAGTCTGTTTCCTAGTGCCGGTTTGAAGTTCCTGCAGTTTTCACTGTAAAACCGATTTGGAGCTAGTACCTCCCCATAAAAATGTATGGAGAGGAGTTTGCTAGTGAAAAGAAACTTTGTGTTCCCAACATGCTAAGTGAAGTACGGCTTTCACACACACTTATCTCTCAGAACTGAGCATGTGGAGAGACGTTCGTTCATCTAGCTCAAAGGGAACGGGTTGCAGGAGAAGCTTTTACTCTGGTTTCTCAGTCTGTTTCCTAGTGCCGGTTTGAAATTCCTGCAGTTTTCACTGTAAAACCGAGTTGGAGCTAGTACCTCCCATATATATGTATGGAGAGGAGTTTGCTAGTGAAAAGAAACTTTGTGTTCCCAAGAAGCTAGTTGAAGTACGGCTTTCACACACACTTATCTCTCAGAACTGAGCACGTGGAGAGGCGTTCGTTAATCTAGCACGAAGGGAACGGGTTGCAGGAGAAACTTTTACTCTGGTTTCTCTGTCTGTTTCCTAGTGCCGGTTTGAAGTTCCTGCAGTGTTCACTGTAAAACAGAGATGTAGCTAGTACCTCCCTATAAATATGTATGGAGTGCAGTTTGCAAGTGAAAAGAATCTTTGTGTTCCCAACAACCTAGTTGAAGGACGGCTTTCACACACACTTATCTCTCAGAACTGAGCATATGGAGAGACGTTCGTTCATCTAGCACAAAGGGAACGGGTTGCAGGAGAAACTTTTACTCTGGTTTCTCAGTCTGTTTCCTAGTGCCGGTTTGAATTTCCTGCAGTTTTCACTGTAAAATCGAGTTGGAGCTAGTACCTCCCCATATATATGTATGGAGTGGAGTTTGCAAGCTAAAAGAAACTTTGTGTTCCCAACAATCTAGGTGAAGTACGGCTTTCGCACACACTTATCACTCAGAACTGAGCATTTGGAGAGACGTTCGTTCATCTAGCACAAAGGGAACTGGTTGCAGGAGAAACTTTTACTCTGGTTTCTCAGACTTTTTCCTAGTGACGGTTTGAAGTTCCTGCAGTTTTCACTGTAAAACCGTGTTGGAGATAGTACCTCCCCATACATATGTATGGAGAGGAGTTTGCTAGTGAAAAGAAACTTTGTGTTCCCAACATGCTAGGTGAATTACGGCTTTCACACACACTTATCTCTCAGAACTGAGCATGTGGAGAAACTTTCGTACATCTAGCACAAAGGGAACGGGTTGCAGGAGAAACTTTTACTCTGGTTTCTCAGTCTGTTTCCTAGTGCCGGTTTGAAGTTCCTGCAGTGTTCACTGTAAAACCGAGTTGGAGCTAGTACCTCCCCATATATATGTATTGAGTGCAGTTTGCAAGTGAAAAGAATCTTTGTGTTCCCAACAAGCTAGGTGAAGGACGTCTTTCACACACACTTATCTCTCAGAAGTGAGCATATGGAGAGACGTTCGTTCATCTAGCACAAAGGGAACGGGTTGCAGTTGAAACTAGTACTCTGGTTTCTCAGTCTGTTTCCTAGTGCCGGTTTGAAGTTCCTGCAGTTTTCACTGTAAAACCGATTTGGAGCTTGTACCTCCCCATATATATGTATGGAGTGGAGTTTGCAAGTGAAAAGAAACTTTGTGTTCCCAACAAGCTAGGTGAAGGACGGCTTTCGCACACACTTATCACTCAGAACTGAGCATGTGGAGAGACGTTCGTTCATCTAGCACAAAGGGAACGGGTTGCAGGGGAAACATTTACTCTGGATTCTCAGTCTGTTTCCTAGTGCCGGTTTGAAGTTCCTGCAGTTTTCACTGTAAAACCGAGTTGGAGCTCGTACCTCCCCAAATATATGTAAGGAGTGGAGTTTGCAAGTGAAAAGAAACTTTGTGTTCCCAACAAGCTAGGTGAAGGACGGCTTTCACACGCAATTCCCTCTCAGAACTGAGCATGTGGAGAGACGTTCGTTCATCTAGCACAAAGGGAACGGGTTGCAGGAGAAATTTTTACTCTGGTTTCTCAGTCTGTTTCCTAGTGCCGGTTTGATGTTCCTGCAGATTTCACTGTAAAACCGAGTTGGAGCTAATACCTCCCCATATATATGTATGGAGTGGGGTTTGCAAGTGAAAAGAAACTTTGTGTTCCCAACAAGCTAGGTGAAGGACGGCTATCACACACACTTATCTCTCAGAACTGAGCACGTTGGGAGACGTTCGTTCATCTAGAACAAAGGGAACGGGTTGCAGGAGAAACTTTTACTCTGGTTTCTCAGTCTGTTTCCTAGTGCCGGTTTGAATTTCCTGCAGTTTTCACTGTAAAATCGAGTTGGAGCTAGTACCTCCCCATATATATGTATGGAGTGGAGTTTGCAAGCTAAAAGAAACTTTGTGTTCCCAACAATCTAGGTGAAGTACGGCTTTCGCACACACTTATCACTCAGAACTGAGCATTTGGAGAGACGTTCGTTCATCTAGCACAAAGGGAACTGGTTGCAGGAGAAACTTTTACTCTGGTTTCTCAGACTTTTTCCTAGTGACGGTTTGAAGTTCCTGCAGTTTTCACTGTAAAACCGTGTTGGAGATAGTACCTCATCATACATATGTATGGAGAGGAGTTTGCTAGTGAAAAGAAACTTTGTGTTCCCAACATGCTAGGTGAATTACGGCTTTCACACACACTTATCTCTCAGAACTGAGCATGTGGAGAAACGTTCGTACATCTAGCACAAAGGGAACGGGTTGCAGGAGAAACTTTTACTCTGGTTTCTCAGTCTGTTTCCTAGTGCCGGTTTGAAGTTCCTGCAGTGTTCACTGTAAAACCGAGTTGGAGCTAGTACCTCCCCATATATATGTATTGAGTGCAGTTTGCAAGTGAAAAGAATCTTTGTGTTCCCAACAAGCTAGGTGAAGGACGTCTTTCACACACACTTATCTCTCAGAAGTGAGCATATGGAGAGACGTTCGTTCATCTAGCACAAAGGGAACGGGTTGCAGTTGAAACTAGTACTCTGGTTTCTCAGTCTGTTTCCTAGTGCCGGTTTGAAGTTCCTGCAGTTTTCACTGTAAAACCGATTTGGAGCTTGTACCTCCCCATATATATGTATGGAGTGGAGTTTGCAAGTGAAAAGAAACTTTGTGTTCCCAACAAGCTAGGTGAAGGACGGCTTTCGCACACACTTATCACTCAGAACTGAGCATGTGGAGAGACGTTCGTTCATCTAGCACAAAGGGAACGGGGTTCATTGGAAACTTTTACTCTGGTTTCTCAGTCTGTTTCCTAGTGCCGGTTTGAAGTTCCTGCATTTTTCACTGTAAAACCGAGTTGGAGCTCGTACCTACCCATATATATGTATGGAGTGGAGTTTGCAATTGAAAAGAAACTTTGTGTTCCCAACAAGCTAGGTGAAGAACGGCTTTCACACGCACTTATCCCTCAGAAATTAGCATGTGGAGAGACGTTCGTTCATCTAGCACAAATGGAATGGGTTGCAGGAGAAACTTTATTCTGGTTTCTCAGTCTGTTTCCTAGTGCCGGTTTGAAGTTCCTGCAGTTTTCACTGTTAAACCTAGTTGGAGATAGTACCTACCCAAATATATGTATGGAGTGGAGTTTGCAAGTGAAAAGAATCTTTGTGTTCCCAACAAGCTAGGTGAAGTACGGCTTTCGCACACACTTATCACTCAGAACTGAGCATGTGGAGAGACGTTCGTTCATCTAGCACAAAGGGAACGGGTTGCAGGGGAAACATTTACTCTGGATTCTCAGTCTGTTTCCTAGTGCCGGTTTGAAGTTCCTGCAGTTTTCACTGTAAAACCGAGTTGGAGCTCGTACCTCCCCAAATATATGTAAGGAGTGGTGTTTGCAAGTGAAAAGAAACTTTGTGTTCCCAACAAGCTAGGTGAAGGACGGCTTTCACACGCAATTCCCTCTCAGAACTGAGCATGTGGAGAGACGTTCGTTCATCTAGCACAAAGGGAACGGGTTGCAGGAGAAATTTTTACTCTGGTTTCTCAGTCTGTTTCCTAGTGCCGGTTTGATGTTCCTGCAGATTTCACTGTAAAACCGAGTTGGAGCTAATACCTCCCCATATATATGTATGGAGTGGGGTTTGCAAGTGAAAAGAAACTTTGTGTTCCCAACAAGCTAGGTGAATTACGGCTTTCACACACACTTATCTCTCAGAACTGAGCATGTGGAGAAACGTTCGTACATCTAGCACAAAGGGAACGGGTTGCAGGAGAAACTTTTACTCTGGTTTCTCAGTCTGTTTCCTAGTGCCGGTTTGAAGTTCCTGCAGTGTTCACTGTAAAACCGAGTTGGAGCTAGTACCTCCCCATATATATGTATTGAGTGCAGTTTGCAAGTGAAAAGAATCTTTGTGTTCCCAACAAGCTAGGTGAAGGACGTCTTTCACACACACTTATCTCTCAGAAGTGAGCATATGGAGAGACGTTCGTTCATCTAGCACAAAGGGAACGGGTTGCAGTTGAAACTAGTACTCTGGTTTCTCAGTCTGTTTCCTAGTGCCGGTTTGAAGTTCCTGCAGTTTTCACTGTAAAACCGATTTGGAGCTTGTACCTCCCCATATATATGTATGGAGTGGAGTTTGCAAGTGAAAAGAAACTTTGTGTTCCCAACAAGCTAGGTGAAGGACGGCTTTCGCACACACTTATCACTCAGAACTGAGCATGTGGAGAGACGTTCGTTCATCTAGCACAAAGGGAACGGGGTTCATTGGAAACTTTTACTCTGGTTTCTCAGTCTGTTTCCTAGTGCCGGTTTGAAGTTCCTGCATTTTTCACTGTAAAACCGAGTTGGAGCTCGTACCTACCCATATATATGTATGGAGTGGAGTTTGCAATTGAAAAGAAACTTTGTGTTCCCAACAAGCTAGGTGAAGAACGGCTTTCACACGCACTTATCCCTCAGAAATTAGCATGTGGAGAGACGTTCGTTCATCTAGCACAAATGGAATGGGTTGCAGGAGAAACTTTATTCTGGTTTCTCAGTCTGTTTCCTAGTGCCGGTTTGAAGTTCCTGCAGTTTTCACTGTTAAACCTAGTTGGAGATAGTACCTACCCAAATATATGTATGGAGTGGAGTTTGCAAGTGAAAAGAATCTTTGTGTTCCCAACAAGCTAGGTGAAGTACGGCTTTCGCACACACTTATCACTCAGAACTGAGCATGTGGAGAGACGTTCGTTCATCTAGCACAAAGGGAACGGGTTGCAGGGGAAACATTTACTCTGGATTCTCAGTCTGTTTCCTAGTGCCGGTTTGAAGTTCCTGCAATTTTCACTGTAAAACCGAGTTGGAGCTCGTACCTCCCCAAATATATGTAAGGAGTGGTGTTTGCAAGTGAAAAGAAACTTTGTGTTCCCAACAAGCTAGGTGAAGGACGGCTTTCACACGCAATTCCCTCTCAGAACTGAGCATGTGGAGAGACGTTCGTTCATCTAGCACAAAGGGAACGGGTTGCAGGAGAAATTTTTACTCTGGTTTCTCAGTCTGTTTCCTAGTGCCGGTTTGATGTTCCTGCAGATTTCACTGTAAAACCGAGTTGGAGCTAATACCTCCCCATATATATGTATGGAGTGGGGTTTGCAAGTGAAAAGAAACTTTGTGTTCCCAACAAGCTAGGTGAAGGACGGCTATCACACACACTTATCTCTCAGAACTGAGCACGTTGGGAGACGTTCGTTCATCTAGAACAAAGGGAACGGGTTGCAGGAGAAACTTTTACTCTGGTTTCTCAGTCTGTTTCCTAGTGCCGGTTTGAAGTTCCTGCAGTTTGCACTGTAAAACCGAGTTGGATCTAGTACCTCCCCATATATATGTGTGGAGTGGAGTTTGAAACTGAAATGAAACTTTGTGTTCCCAACAAGCTATGTGAAGGACGGCTTTCACACACACATATCTCTCTGAACTGAGCATGTGGAGAGACGTTCTTTCATCAAGCACAAAGGGAACGGGTTGCAGGAGTAACTTTTTCTCTGGTTTCTCAGTCTTTTTCCTAGAGCCGGTTTGAAGTTCCTGCAGTTTTCACTGTAAAACCGTGTTGGAGCTAGTACATCCCCGTATATATGTATGGAGTGGAGTTTGCAAGTGAAAAGAAACTTTGTGTTCTCAACAAGCTATGTGAAGGACGGCTTTCAAACACAATTATCTCTCAGAACTGAGCATGTGGAGAGACGTTCGTTCATCTAGCACAAAGGGAACGGGTTGCAGGAGAAACTTTTACTCTGGTTTCTCAGTCTGTTTCCTAGTGCCGGTTTGAAGTTCCTGCAGTTTTCACTGTAAAACCTAGTTGGAGATAGTACCTCCCCAAATATATGTATGGAGTGGAGTTTGCAATTGAAAAGAATCTTTGTGTTCCCAACAAGCTAGGTGAAGTACGGCTTTCGCACACACTTATAACTCAGAACTGAGCTTGTGGAGAGACGTTCGTTCATCTAGCACAAAAAGAACGGGTTGCAGGAGAAACTTTTACTCTGGTTTCTCAGTCTGTTTCCTAGTGCCAGTTTGAAGTTCCTGCAGTTTTTACTGTAAAACTGAGTTGGAGCTAGTACCTCCCGATATATATGTATGGAGTGGAGTTTGCAATTGAAAAGAAACTTTGTTTTCCCAACAAACTAGTTGAAGGACGGCTTTCAAACACACATCTCTCAGAACTGAGCATGTGGAGAGACGTTCGTTCATCTAGCACAAATGGAACGGGTTACACGGGAAACTATTACTCTGGCTTCTCAGTCTGTTTCCAAGTGCCGGTTTGAAGTTCCTGCAGTTTTCACTGTAAAACCGATTTGGAGCTAGTATCTCCCCATATATATGTATGGAGTGGAATTTGCAACTGAAAAGAAACTTTGTGTTCCCAACAAGATAGGTGAAGGACGGCTTTCACACACAATTATCTCTCAGAACTGAGCACGTTGGGAGACGTTCGTTCATCTAGCACAAAGGGAACGGGTTGCAGGAGAAACTTTTACTCTGGTTTCTCAGTCTGTTTCCTAGTGCCGGTTTGAAGTTCCTGCAGTTTCACTGTAAAACCGAGTTGGATCTAGTACCTACCCATATATATGTGTGGAGTGGAGTTTGAAACTGAAAAGAAACTTTGTGTTCCCAACAAGCTAGGTGAAGGAAGGCATTCACACACACATATCTCTCAGAAATGAGCATGTGGAAAGACGTTCGTTCATCTAGCACAAAGGGAACGGGTTGCAGGAGAAACTGTTACTCTGGTTTCTCAGTCTGTTTCTTAGTGCCGGTTTGAAGTTCCTGCAGTTTTCACTGTAAAACCGAGTTGGAGCTAGTACCTCCCCATATATATGTGTGGAGTGGAGTTTGAAACTTAAAAGAAACTTTGTGTTCCCAACAAGCTAGGTGAAGGACGGCTTTCACACACAAATATCTCTCTGAACTGAGCATGTGGAGAGACGTTCGTTCATCTAGCACAAAGGGAATGGGTTGCAGGAGAAACTTTTACTCTGGTTTCTCAGTCTTTTTCCTAGTGCCGGTTTGAAGTTCCTGCAGTTTTCACTGTAAAACCGTGTTGGAGCTAGTACCTCCCCATATATATGTATGGAGTCGAGTTTGCAAGTGAAAAGAAACTTTGTGTTCCCAACAAGCTAGGTGAAGTACGGCTTTCAAACACAATTAGCTCTCAGAACTGAGCATGTGGAGAGACGTTCGTTCATCTAGCACAAAGGGAACGGGTTGCAGGGGAAACTTTTAGTCTGGTTTCTCAGTCTTTTTCCTAGTGCCGGTTTGAAGTTCCTGCAGTTTTTACTGTAAAACCGAGTTGGAGCCTGTAGATCCCCATATATATGTATGGAGTGGAGTTTGCAAGTCAAAAGAAACTTTGTGTTCCCAACAAACTAGGTGAAGGACGGCTTTCACACACACTTATCTCTCAGAACTGAGCATGTGGAGAGACGTTCGTTCATCAAGCACAAAGGGAACGGGTTGCAGGAGAAACTTTTAGTCTGGTTTCTCAGTCTGTTTCCTAGTGTAAGTTTGAAGTTCCTGCAGTTTTCACTGTAAAACCGAGTTGGAGCTAATACCTCCCCATATATATGTATGGAGTGGGGTTTGCATGTGAAAAGAAACTTTGTGTTCACAACAAGCTAGGTGAAGGACGGCTATCACACACAATTATCTCTCAGAACTGAGCACGTTGGAAGACGTTCGTTCATCTAGAACAAATGGAACGGGTTGCAGGAGAAACTTTTTCTCTGGTTTCTCAGTCTGTTTCCTAGTGCCGGTTTGAAGTTCCTGCAGTTTGCACTGTAAAACCGAGTTGGATCTAGTACCTCCCCATATATATGTGTGGAGTGGAGTTTGAAACTGAAAAGAAACTTTGTGTTCCCAACAAGCTATGTGAAGGACGGCTTTCACACTCACATATCTCTCTGAACTGAGCATGTGGAGAGTCGTTCGTTCATCTAGCACAAAGCGAACGTGTTGCAGGAGAAACTTTTACTCTGGTTTCTCAGTATTTTTCCTAGTGCCGGTTTGAAATTCCTGCAGTTTTCACTGTAAAACCGTGTTGGAGCTAGTACATCCCCGTATATATGTATGGAGTGGAGTTTGCAAGTGTAAAGAAACTTTGTGTTCCCAACAAGCTAGGTGAAGGACGGCTTTCAAACACAATTATCTCTCAGAACTGAGCATGTGGAGAGACGTTCGTTCATCTAGCACAAAGGGAACGGGTTGCAGGAGAAACTTTTACTCTGGTTTCTCAGTATGTTTCCTAGTGCCGGTTTGAAGTTTCTGCAGTTTTCACTGTTAAACCTAGTTGGAGATAGTACCTCCCCAAATATATGTATGGAGTGGAGTTTGCAAGTGAAAAGAATCTTTGTGTTCCCAACAAGCTAGGTGAAGTACGGCTTTCGCACACACTTATCACTCAGAACTGAGCATGTGGAGAGACGTTCGTTCATCTAGCACAAAGGGAACGGGTTGCAGGAGAAACTTTTTCTCTGGTTTCTCAGTCTGTTTCCTAGTGCCAGTTTGAAGTTCCTGCAGTTTTTACTGTAAAACTGAGTTGGAGCTAGTACCTCCCCATATATATGTATGGAGTGGAGTTTGCAATTGAAAAGAATCTTTGTGTTCCCAACAAACTAGTTGAAGGACGGCTTTCAAACACACATCTCTCAGAACTGAGCATGTGGAGAGACGTTCGTTCATCTAGCACAAATGGAACGGGTTACACGGGAAACATTTACTCTGGCTTCTCAGTCTGTTTCCTAGTGCCGGTTTGAAGTTCCTGCAGTTTTCACTGTAAAACCGAGTTGGAGCTAGTACCTCCCCATATATATGTATGGAGTGGAGTTTGCAAGTGAAAAGAAACTTTGTGTTCCCAACAAGCTAGGTGAAGGACGGCTTTCGCACACACTTATCTCTCAGAACTGAGCACGTGGAGAGGCGTTCGTTCATCTAGCACAAAGGGAACGGGTTGCAGGAGAAACTTTTACTCTGGTTTCTCAGTCTGTTTCCTAGTGCCGGTTTGAAGTTCCTGCAGTGTTCACTGTAAAACCGAGATGTAGCTAGTACCTCCCTATAAATATGTATGGAGTGGGGTTTGCAAGTGAAAAGAATCTTTGTGTTCCCAACAACCTAGTTGAAGGACGGCATTCACACACACTTATCTCTCAGAACTGAGCATATGGAGAGACGTTCGTTCATCTAGCACAAAGGGAACGGGTTGCAGGAGAAACTTTTACTCTGGTTTCTCAGTCTGTTTCCTAGTGCCGGTTTGAATTTCCTGAAGTTTTCACTGTAAAATCGAGTTGGAGCTAGTAGCTCCCCATATATATGTATGGAGTGGAGTTTGCAAGTTAAAAGAAACTTTGTGTTCCCAACAATCTATGTGAAGTACGGCTTTCGCACACACTTATCACTCAGAACTGAGCATGTGGAGAGACTTTCGTTCATCTAGCACAAAGGGAACGGGTTGCAGGAGAAACTTTTACTCTGGTTTCTCAGACTGTTTCCTAGTGACGGTTTGAAGTTCCTGCAGTTTTCACTGTAAAACCTTGTTGGAGATAGTACTTCCCCATATATATGTATGGAGAGGAGTTTGCTAGTGAAAAGAAACTTTGTGTTCCAAACATGCTTGGTGAATTACGGCTTTCACACACACTTATCTCTCAGAACTGTGCATGTGGAGGGACGTTCGTACATCTAGCACAAAGGGAACGGGTTGCAGGAGAAACTTTTACTCTGGTTTCTCAGTCTGTTTCCTAGTGCCGTTTTGAAGTTCCTGCAGTGTTCACTGTAAAACCGAGTTGGAGCTAGTACCTACCCATATATATGTATTGAGTGCAGTTTGCAAGTGAAAAGAATCTTTGTGTTCCCAACAAGCTAGGTGAAGGACGTCTTTCACACACACTTATCTCTCAGAAGTGAGCATGTGGAGAGACGTTCGTTCATCTAGCACAAAGGGAACGGTTTGCAGGAGAAACTTTTACTCTGGTTTCTCAGTCTTTTTCCTAGTGCCGGTTTGAAGTTCCTGCAGTTTTCACTGTAAAACAGATTTGGAGCTAGTACCTCCCCACATATATGTATGGAGTGGAGTTTGCAAGTGAAAAGAAACTTTGTTTTCCCAACAAGCTAGGTGAAGGACGGCTTTCGCACACAATTATCACTCAGAACTGAGCATGTGGAGGGACGTTCGTTCATCTAGCACAAAGGGAACGGGGTTCAGGGGAAACTTTTACTCTGGCTTCTCAGTCTGTTTCCTAGTGCCGGTTTGAAGTTCCTGCAGTTTTCACTGTAAAACCGCGTAGGAGCTCGTACCTACCCATATATATGTATGGAGTGGAGTTTGCAAGTGAAAAGAAACTTTGTGTTCCCAACAAGCTAGGTGAAGTACGGCTTTCACACGCACTTATCCCTCAGAAATTAGCATGTGGAGAGACGTTCGTTCATCTAGCACAAATGGAATGGTTTGCAGGAGAAACTTTTACTCTGGTTTCTCAGTCTGTTTCCTAGTGCCGGTTTGATGTTCCTGCAGTTTTCACTGTAAAACCGAGTTGGAGCTACAACCTCTCCATATATATGTATGGATTGGTGTTTGCAAGTGAAAAGAAACTTTGTGTTCCCAACAAGCTAGGTGAAGGACGGCTTTCACACACACTTATCTCTCAAAAATGAGCATGTGGAGAGACGTTCGTTCATCTAGCACAAAGGGAACGGGTTTCAGGAGAAACTTTTACTCTGAATTCTCAGTCTGTTTCCTAGTGCCGGTTTGAAGTTCCTTCTATTTTCACTGTAAAACAGATTTGGAGCTCGTACCTCCCCATATATATGTATGGAGTGGAGTTTGCAAGTGAAAAGAAACTTTGTGTTCCCAACAAGCTAGTTGAAGGACGGCTTTCACACACACTTATCCCTCAGAACTTAGCATGTGGAGAGACGATCGTTCATCTAGCACAAAGGGAACGGGAGGCAGGGGAAACTGTATTCTGGTTTCTCAGTCTGTTTCCTAGTGCCGGTTTGAAGTTCCTGCAGTTTTCACTGTAAAACCGAGTTGGATCTCGTACCTCCCCATATATATGTAAGGAGTGGAGTTTGCAAGTGAAAAGAAACTTTGTGTTCCCAACAAGCTAGGTGAAGGACGGCTTTCACACGCAATTCCCTCTCAGAACTGAGCATGTGGAGAAACGTTCGTTCATCTAGCACAAAGGGAACGGGTTGCAGGGGAAACTTTTACTCTGGTTTCTCAGTCTGTTTCCTAGTGCCGGTTTGAAGTTCCTGCAGTTTGCACTGTAAAACCGAGTTGGATCTAGTACCTCCCCATATATATGTGTGGAGTGGAGTTTGAAACTGAAAAGAAACTTTGTGTTCCCAACAAGCTATGTGAAGGACGGCTTTCACACACACATATCTCTCTGAACTGAGCATGTGGAGAGTCGTTCGTTCATCTAGCACAAAGGGAACGTGTTGCAGGAGAAACTTTTACTCTGGTTTCTCAGTCTTTTTCCTAGTGCCGGTTTGAAATTCCTGCAGTTTTCACTGTAAAACCGTGTTGGAGCTAGTACATCCCCGTATATATGTATGGAGTGGAGTTTGCAAGTGTAAAGAAACTTTGTGTTCCCAACAAGCTAGGTGAATGACGGCTTTCAAACACAATTATCTCTCAGAACTGAGCATGTGGAGAGACGTTCGTTCATCTAGCACAAAGGGAACGGGTTGCAGGAGAAACTTTTACTCTGGTTTCTCAGTCTGTTTCCTAGTGCCGGTTTGAAGTTTCTGCAGTTTTCACTGTTAAACCTAGTTGGAGATAGTACCTCCCCAAATATATGTATGGAGTGGAGTTTGCAAGTGAAAAGAATCTTTGTGTTCCCAACAAGCTAGGTGAAGTACGGCTTTCGCACACACTTATCACTCAGAACTGAGCATGTGGAGAGACGTTCGTTCATCTAGCACAAAGGGAACGGGTTGCAGGAGAAACTTTTACTCTGGTTTCTCAGTCTGTTTCCTAGTGCCAGTTTGAAGTTCCTGCAGTTTTTACTGTAAAACTGAGTTGGAGCTAGTACCTCCCCATATATATGTATGGAGTGGAGTTTGCAATTGAAAAGAATCTTTGTGTTCCCAACAAACTAGTTGAAGGACGGCTTTCAAACACACATCTCTCAGAACTGAGCATGTGGAGAGACGTTCGTTCATCTAGCACAAATGGAACGGGTTACACGGGAAACTTTTACTCTGGCTTCTCAGTCTGTTTCCTAGTGCCGGTTTGAAGTTCCTGCAGTTTTCACTGTAAAACCGAGTTGGAGCTAGTACCTCCCCATATATATGTATGGAGTGGAGTTTGCAAGTGAAAAGAAACTTTGTGTTCCCAACAAGCTAGGTGAAGGACGGCTTTCACACACACTTATCTCTCAGAACTGAGCACGTTTGGAGACGTTCGTTCATCTAGCACAAAGGGAACGGGTTGCAGGAGAAACTATTACTCTGGTTTCTCAGTCTGTTTCCTAGTGCCGGTTTGAAGTTCCTGCAGTTTGCACTGTAAAACCGAGTTGGATCTAGTACCTACCCATATATATGTGTGGAGTGGAGTTTGAAACTGAAAAGAAACTTTGTGTTCCCAACAAGCTAGGTGAAGGAAGTCATTCACACACACATATATCTCAGAACTGAGCATGTGGAGAGACGTTCGTTCATCTAGCACAAAGGGAACGGGTTGCAGGAGAAACTTTTACTCTGGTTTCTCAGTCTGTTTCCTAGTGCCGGTTTGAAGTTCCTGCAGTTTTCACAGTAAAACAGAGTTGGAACTCGTACCCCCCCATATATATGTATGGAGTGGAGATTGCAAGTGAAAAGAAACTTTGTGTTCCCAACAAGCTAGGTGAATGGCGGCTTTCACACACACTTATCTCTCAGAACTGAGCATGTGAAGAAACGTTCGTTCATCTAGCAAAAAGGGAACGGAATGCAGGAGAAACTTTTACTCTGATTTCTCAGTCTGTTTCCTAGTGCCGGTTTGAAGTTCCTGCAGTTTTCACAGTAAAACCGTGTTGGAGCTAGTACCTCCCCATATATATGTATGGAGTGGGGTTTGCAAGTGAAAAGAAACTTTGTGTTCCCAACAAGCTAGGTGAAGGACGGCTATCACACACACTTATCTCTCATAACTGAGCACGTTGGGAGACATTCGTTCATCTAGCACAAAGGGAACGGGTTGCAGGAGAAATTTTACTCTGGTTTCTCAGTCTGTTACCTAGTGTAATTTGAAGTTCCTGCAGTTTTCACAGTAAAACCGAGTTGGAGCTCGTACCACCCCATATATATGTATGGAGTGGAGTTTGCAAGTGAAAAGAATCTTTGTGTTCCCAACAACCTATGTGAAGGGTGGCTTTCACACACACTTATCTCTCAGAACTGAGCATGTGAAGAGACGTTCGTTCATCTAGCACAAAGGGAACGGAATGCAGGAGAAACTTTTACTCTGGTTTCTCAGTCTGTTTCCTAGTGCCGGTTTGAAGTTCCTGCAGTTTTCACTGTAAACCCGAGTTTGAGCTCGTACCTCCACATATATATGTATGGAGTGGAGTTTGCAAGTGAAAAATACTTTGTGTTCCCAACAAGCAATGTGAAGGACGGCTTTCACACACACTTATCTCTCAGAACTGAGCATGAGGAGAGACGTTCGTTCATCTAGCACAAAGGGAACGGGTTGCAGGAGAAACTTTTACTCTGGTTTCTCAGTCTGTTTCCTATGTCCGGTTTGAGGTTCCTGCAGTTTTCACTGTAAAACCGAGTTGGAGCTCGTACCTACCCATATATATGTAAGGAGTGGAATTTGCAAGTGAAAAGAAACTTTATGTTCCCAACAAGCTAGGTGAAGGACGGCTTTCACACACACTTATCTCTCAGAACTGAGCATGTGGAGAGACGTTCGTTCATCTAGCACAAAGGGAACGGGTTGCAGGAGTAACTTTTACTCTGGTTTCTCAGTCTGTTTCGTTCTGCCGGTTTGAAGTTCCTGAAGTTTGCACTGTAAAACCGAATTGGATCTAGTACCTCCCCATATATATGTGTGGAGTGGGGTTTGAAACTGAAAAGAAACTTTGTGTTCCCAACAAGCTAGGTGAAGGACGGCTTTCACACACACATATCTCTCAGAACTGAGCATGTGGAGAGACGTTCGTTCATCTAGCACAAATGGAACGGGTTACACGGAAAACTTTTACTCTGGTTTCTCAGTCTGTTTAATAGTGCCGGTTTGAAGTTCCTGCAGTTTTCACTGTAAAACCGAGTTGGAGCTAGTACATCCCCATATATATTTATGGAGTGGAGTTTGCAACTGGAAAGAAACTTTGTGTTCCCAACAAGCTGGGTGAAGGACGGCTTTCACACACACTTATCTCTCAGAACTGAGCACGTTGGGAGACGTTCGTTCATCTAGCACAAAGGGAACGGGTTGCAGGAGAAACTTTTACTCTGGTTTCTCAGTCTGTTTCCTAGTGCCGGTTTGAAGTTCCTGCAGTTAGCACTGTAAAACAGAGGTGGATCTAGTACCTCCCCATGTATATGTGTGGAGTGGAGTTTGAAACTGAAAAGAAATTTTGTGTTCCCAACAAGCTGGTGAAGGACGGCTTTCACACACACATATCTCTCAGAACTGAGCATGTGGAGAGACGTTCGTTCATCTAGCACAAAGGGAACGGGTTGCAGTTGAAACTTTTACTCTGGTTTCTCAGTCTGTTTCCTAGTGCCGTTTTGAAGTTCCTGCAGTTTGCACTGTAAAACCGAGTTGGATCTAGTACCTACCCATATATATGTATGGAGTGGAGTTTGAAACTGAAAAGAAACTTTGTATTCCCAACAAGCTAGGTGAAGGAAGGCTTTCACACAGACATATCTCTCAGAACTGAGCATGTGGAGAGACGTTCGTTCATCTAGCACAAAGGAACGGGTTGCAGGAGAAACATTTACTCTGGTTTCTCAGTCTGTTTCCAAGTGCTGTTTTGAAGTTCCTGCAGTTTTCACTTAAAACCGAGTTGGAGCTCGTACCTCCCCATATATATGAAGGGAGTGGAGATTGCAAGTGAAAAAAAACTTTGTGTTCCCAACAAGCTAGGTGAAGTACGGCTTTCACACACTCTTATCTCTCAGAACTGAGCATGTGAAGAGACGTTCGTTCATCTAGCACAAAGGGAACGGGATGCAGGAGAAACTTATACTCTGGTTTCTCAGTCTGTTTCCTAGTGCCGGTTTGAAGTTCCTGCAGTTTTCACTGTAAACACGAGTTTGAGCTCGTACCTCCACATATATATGTATGGAGTGGAGTTTGCAAGTGAAAAGAAACTTTGTGTTCCCAACAAGCTAGGTGAAGTACGGCTTTCACACACACTTATCTCTCAGAACTGAGCATGTTGAGAGACGTTCGTTCATCTAGCACAAAGGGAACGGGTTGCAGGAGAAACTTTTAGTCGGGTTTCTCAGTCTGTTTCCTAGTGCCTGTTTGAAGTTCCTGCAGATTTCACTGTAAAACCGAGTTGGAGCTAGTACCTCCCCATAAATATGTATGGAGTGGAGATTGCAAGTGAAAAGAAACTTTTTGTTCCCAACAAGCTAAGTGAAGGACGGCTTTCACACACAATTATCTATCAGAACTGAGCATGTGGAGAGACGTTCGTTCATCTAGCACAAAGGGAACGGGTTGCAGGAGGAACTTTTACTCTGGTTTCTCAGTCTGTTTCCTAGTGCCGGTTTGAAGTTCCTGCAGTTTTCACTGTAAAACCAATTTGGAGCTAGTACCTCCCCATATATATGTATGGAGTGGAGTTTGCAACTGAAAAGAAACTTTGTGTTCCCAACAAGCTAGTTGAAGGACGGCTTTCACACACACTTATCTCTCAGAACTGAGCACGTTCGGAGACGTTCGTTCATCTAGCACAAAAGGAACGGGTTGCAGGAGAAACTTTTACTCTGGTTTCTCAGTCTGTTTCCTAGTGCCGGTTTGAAATTCCTGCAGTTTTCACTTAAAACCGAGTTGGAGCTCGTACCTCCCCATATATATGAAGGGAGTGGAGATTGCAAGTGAAAAAAAACTTTGTGTTCCCAACAAGGTAGGTGAAGGGCGGCTTTCACACACAATTATCTCTCAGAACTGAGCATGTGAAGAGACGTTCGTTCATCTAGCACAAAGGGAACGGGATGCAGGAGAAACTTATACTCTGGTTTCTCAGTCTGTTTCCTAGTGCCGGTTTGAAGTTCCTGCAGTTTTCACTGTAAACACGAGTTTGAGCTCGTACCTCCACATATATATGTATGGAGTGGAGTTTGCAAGTGAAAAGAAACTTTGTGTTCCCAACAAGCTAGGTGAAGTACGGCTTTCACACACACTTATCTCTCAGAACTGAGCATGTTGAGAGACGTTCGTTCATCTAGCACAAAGGGAACGGGTTGCAGGAGAAACTTTTACTCGGGTTTCTCAGTCTGTTTCCTAGTGCCTGTTTGAAGTTCCTGCAGATTTCACTGTAAAACCTAGTTGGAGCTAGTACCTCCCCATAAATATGTATGGAGTGGAGATTGCAAGTGAAAAGAAACTTTTTGTTCCCAACAAGCTAAGTGAAGGACGGCTTTCACACACAATTATCTATCAGAACTGAGCATGTGGAGAGACGTTCGTTCATCTAGCACAAAGGGAACGGGTTGCAGGAGGAACTTTTACTCTGGTTTCTCAGTCTGTTTCCTAGTGCCGGTTTGAAGTTCCTGCAGTTTTCACTGTAAAACCGATTTGGAGTTGGTACCTCCCCATATATATGTATGGAGTGGAGTTTGCAACTGAAAAGAAATTTTGTGTTCCCAACAAGCTAGGTGAAGGACGGCTTTCACACACACATATCTCTCAGAACTGAGCATGTGGAGAGAAGTTCGTTCATCTAGCACAAAGGGAACGGGTTGCAGGAGAAACATTTACTCTGGTTTCTCAGTCTGTTTCCTAGTGCCGGTTTGAATTTCCTGCAGTTTTCACAGTAAAACCGTGTTGGAGCTCGTACCTCCACATATATATGTATGGAGTGGGGTTGGCAACTGAAAAGAATCTTTGTGTTCCCAACAAGCTAGGTGAAGGACGGCTTTCACACACACTTATCTCTCAGAACTGAGAATGTGGAGAGACGTACGTTCATCTAGCACAAATGGAACGGGTTGCAGGAGAAACTTTTACTCTGGTTTCTCAGTCTGTATCCTAGTGCCGGTATGACGTTCCTGCAGTTTGCACTGTAAAACCGAGTTGGATCTAGTACTTCCCCATATATATGTATGGAGTGGAGTTTGCAACTGAAAAGAAACTTTGTGTTCCCAACAAGCTAGGTGAAGGAAGGCTTTCACACACACATATTTCTCAGAACTGAGCATGTGGATAGACGTTCGTTCATCTAGCACAAAGGGAACGGGTTGCAGGAGAAACTTTTACTCTGGTTTCTCAGTCTGTTTCCTAGTGCTGGTTTGAAGTTCCTGCAGTTTGCACTGTAAAACCGATTTGGATCTAGTACTTCCCCATATATATGTATGGAGTAGAGTTTGCAAGTGAAAAGAAACTTTGTGTTCCCAACAAGCTAGGTGAAGTACGGCTTTCACACACACTTATCTCTCAGAACTGAGCATGTTGAGAGACGTTCGTTCATCTAGCACAAAGGGAACGGGTTGCAGGAGAAACTTTTAGTCGGGTTTCTCAGTCTGTTTCCTAGTGCCTGTTTGAAGTTCCTGCAGATTTCACTGTAAAACCGAGTTGGAGCTAGTACCTCCCCATAAATATGTATGGAGTGGAGATTGCAAGTGAAAAGAAACTTTTTGTTCCCAACAAGCTAAGTGAAGGACGGCTTTCACACACAATTATCTATCAGAACTGAGCATGTGGAGAGACGTTCGTTCATCTACCACAAAGGGAACGGGTTGCAGGAGGAACTTTTACTCTGGTTTCTCAGTCTGTTTCCTAGTGCCGGTTTGAAGTTCCTGCAGTTTTCACTGTAAAACCAATTTGGAGCTAGTACCTCCCCATATATATGTATGGAGTGGAGTTTGCAACTGAAAACAAACTTTGTGTTCCCAACAAGCTAGTTGAAGGACGGCTTTCACACACACTTATCTCTCAGAACTGAGCACGTTCGGAGACGTTCGTTCATCTAGCACAAAAGGAACGGGTTGCAGGAGAAACTTTTACTCTGGTTTCTCAGTCTGTTTCCTAGTGCCGGTTTGAAGTTCCTGCAGTTTTCACTTAAAACAGAGTTGGAGCTCGTACCTCCCCATATATATGAAGGGATTGGAGATTGCAAGTGAAAAAAAACTTTGTGTTCCCAACAAGGTAGGTGAAGGGCGGCTTTCACACACAATTATCTCTCAGAACTGAGCATGTGAAGAGACGTTCGTTCATCTAGCACAAAGGGAACGGGATGCAGGAGAAACTTATACTCTGGTTTCTCAGTCTGTTTCCTAGTGCCGGTTTGAAGTTCCTGCAGTTTTCACTGTAAACACGAGTTTGAGCTCGTACCTCCACATATATATGTATGGAGTGGAGTTTGCAAGTGAAAAGAAACTTTGTGTTCCCAACAAGCTAGGTGAAGTACGGCTTTCACACACACTTATCTCTCAGAACTGAGCATGTTGAGAGACGTTCGTTCATCTAGCACAACGGGAACGGGTTGCAGGAGAAACTTTTACTCGGGTTTCTCAGTCTGTTTCCTAGTGCCTGTTTGAAGTTCCTGCAGATTTCACTGTAAAACCGAGTTGGAGCTAGTACCTCCCCATAAATATGTATGGAGTGGAGATTGCAAGTGAAAAGAAACTTTTTGTTCCCAACAAGCTAAGTGAAGGACGGCTTTCACACACAATTATCTATCAGAACTGAGCATGTGGAGAGACGTTCGTTCATCTAGCACAAAGGGAACGGGTTGCAGGAGGAACTTTTACTCTGGTTTCTCAGTCTGTTTCCTAGTGCCGGTTTGAAGTTCCTGCAGTTTTCACTGTAAAACCGATTTGGAGCTAGTACCTCCCCATATATATGTATGGAGTGGAGTTTGCAACTGAAAAGAAATTTTGTGTTCCCAACAAGCTAGGTGAAGGACGGCTTTCACACACACATATCTCTCAGAACTGAGCATGTGGAGAGAAGTTCGTTCATCTAGCACAAAGGGAACGGGTTGCAGGAGAAACATTTACTCTGGTTTCTCAGTCTGTTTCCTAGTGCCGGTTTGAATTTCCTGCAGTTTTCACAGTAAAACCGTGTTGGAGCTCGTACCTCCACATATATATGTATGGAGTGGGGTTGGCAACTGAAAAGAATCTTTGTGTTCCCAACAAGCTAGGTGAAGGACGGCTTTCACACACACTTATCTCTCAGAACTGAGAATGTGGAGAGACGTACGTTCATCTAGCACAAATGGAACGGGTTGCAGGAGAAACTTTTACTCTGGTTTCTCAGTCTGTATCCTAGTGCCGGTATGACGTTCCTGCAGTTTGCACTGTAAAACCGAGTTGGATCTAGTACTTCCCCATATATATGTATGGAGTGGAGTTTGCAACTGAAAAGAAACTTTGTGTTCCCAACAAGCTAGGTGAAGGAAGGCTTTCACACACACATATTTCTCAGAACTGAGCATGTGGATAGACGTTCGTTCATCTAGCACAAAGGGAACGGGTTGCAGGAGAAACTTTTACTCTGGTTTCTCAGTCTGTTTCCTAGTGCTGGTTTGAAGTTCCTGCAGTTTGCACTGTAAAACCGATTTGGATCTAGTACTTCCCCATATATATGTATGGAGTGGAGTTTGCAAGTGAAAAGAAACTTTGTGTTCCCAACAAGCTAGGTGAAGGACGGCTTTCACACACAATTATCTCTCAGAACTGAGCAGGTTGGGCGACGATTGTTCATCTAGCACAAAGGGAACGGGTGCAGGAGAAACTTTTACTCTGGTTTCTCAGTCTGTTTCCTAGTGCCGGTTTGAAGTTCCTGCAGTTTTCACTGTAAAACCGAGTTGAAGCTAGTACCTCCCCATATATATGTATGGAGTGGAGATTGAAAGTGAAAAGAAACCTTGTGTTCCCAACAAGCTAGGTGAAGGACGGCTTTCAAACACACTTATCTCTCAGAACTGAGCATGTGGAGAGACGTTCCTTCATCTAGCACAAAGGGAACGGGTTACACGGAAAACTTTTACTCTGGTTTCTCAGTCTGTTTCCTAGTGCCGGTTTGAAGTTCCTGCAGTTTTCACTGTAAAACCGAGTTGGATCTAGTACCTCCCCATATATATGTGTGGAGTGGAGTTTGAAACTGAAAAGAAAGTTTGTGTTCCCAACAAGCTAGGTGAAGGACGGCTTTCACACACACATATCTCTCAGAACTGAGCATGAGGAGAGACGTTCTTTCATCTAGCACAAAGGGAACGGGTTGCAGGAGAAACATTTACTCTGGTTTCTCAGTCTGTTTCCTAGTGCCGGTTTGAAGTTCCTGCAATTTTCACAGTAAAACCGAGTTGGAGCTCGTACCTCCCCATATATATGTATGGAGTGGAGTTTGCAACTGAAAAGAATCTTTGTGTTCCCAACAAGCTAGGTGAAGACGGCTTTCACACACACTTATCTCTGAGAACTGAGCATGTGGAGAGACGTTCGTTCATCTATCACAAAGGGAACGGTTTGCAGGAGAAACATTTACTCTGGTTTCTCAGTCTGTTTCCTAGTGCCGGTTTGAAGTTCCTGCAGTTTGCACTGTAAAACCGAGTTGGAGCTCGTACCTCCCCATATATATGCATGGAGTGGAGTTTGCAACTGAAAAGAAACTTTGTGTTCCCAACAAGCTAGGTGAAGTACGGCTTTCACACACAATTATCTCTCAGAACTGAGCATGTGGAGAGACGTACGTTCATCTAGAACAAAGGGAACGGGTTGCAGTTGAAACTTTTACTCTGGTTTCTCAGTCTGTTTCCTAGTGCCGGTTTGAAGTTCCTGCAGTTTGCACTGTAAAACCGAGTTGGATCTAGTACCTACCCATATATAAGTATGGAGTGGAGTTTGCAACTGAAAAGAAACTTTGTATTCCCAACAAGCTAGGTGAAGGAAGGCTTTCACACAGACATATCTCTCAGAACTGAGCATGTGGAGAGACGTTCGTTCATCTAGCACAAAGGAACGGGTTGCAGGAGAAACTTTTACTCTGGTTTCTCAGTCTGTTTCCAAGTGCTGGTTTGAAGTTCCTGCACTTTTCACTTAAAACCGAGTTGGAGCTCGTACCTCCCCATATATATGAAGGGAGTGGAGATTGCAAGTGAGAAAAAACTTTGTGTTCCCAACAAGCTAGGTGAAGGGCGGCTTTCACACACATTTATCTCTCAGAACTGAGCATGTGAAGAGACGTTCCTTCATCTAGCACAAAGGGAACGGGATGCAGGAGAAACTTATACTCTGGTTTCTCAGTCTGTTTCCTAGTGCCGGTTTGAAGTTCCTGCAGTTTTCACTGTAAAACCGTGTTGGAGATCGTACCTCCCCATATATATTTATGGAGTGGAGTTTGCAAGTGAAAAGAAACTTTGTGTTCCCAACAAGCTAGGTGAAGTACGGCCTTCACACACACTTATCTCTCAGAACTCAGCATGTTGAGAGACGTTCGTTCATCTAGCACAAAGGGAAAGGGTTGCAGGAGAAACTTTTACTCTGGCTTCTCAGTCTGTTTCCTAGTGCCTGTTTGAAGTTCCTGCAGATTTCACTGTAAAACCGAGTTGGAGCTAGTACCTCCCCATAAATATGTATGGAGTGGAGATTGCAAGTGAAAAGGAACTTTTTGTTCCCAACAAGCTAAGTGAAGGACGGCTTTCACACACAATTATCTATCAGAACTTAGCATGTGGAGAGACGTTCGTTCATCTAGCACAAAGGGAACGGGTTGCAGGAGGAACTTTTACTCTGGTTTCTCAGTCTGTTTCCTAGTGCCGGTTTGAAGTTCCTGCAGTTTTCACTGTAAAACCGAGTTGGAGCTAGTACCTCCCCATATATATGTATGGAGTGGGGTTTGCAACTGAAAAGAAACTTTGTGTTCCCAACAAGCTAGGTGAAGGACGGCTTTCACACACAATTATCTCTCAGAACTGAGCACGTTGGGAGACGTTCGTTCATCTAGCACAAAAGGAACGGGTTGCAGGAGAAACTTTTACTCTGGTTTCTCAGTCTGTTTCCTAGTGCCGGTTTGAAGTTCCTGCAGTTTGCACTGTAAAACCGAGTTGGATCTAGTACCTCCCCATATATATGTGTGGAGTGGAGTTTGAAACTGAAAAGAAACTTTGTGTTCCCAACAAGCTAGGTGAAGGACGGCTTTCACACACACATATCTCTCAGAACTGAGCATGTTGAGAGACGTTCGTTCATCTAGCACAAAGGGAACGGGTTGCATGAGAAACTTTTACTCTGGTTTCTCAGTCTGTTTCCTAGTGCCTGTTTGAAGTTCCTGCAGATTTCACTGTAAAACCGAGTTGGAGCTAGTAACTACCCATAAATATGTATGCAGTGGAGATTGCAAGTGAAAAGAAACTTTTTGTTCCCAACAAGCTAAGTGAAGGACGGCTTTCACACACAATTATCTTTCAGAACTGAGCATGTGGAGAGACGTTCGTTCATCTAGCACAAAGGGAACGGGTTGCAGGAGGAACTTTTACTCTGGTTTCTCAGTCTGTTTCCTAGTGCCGGTTTGAAGTTCCTGCAGTTTTCACTGTAAAACCGAGTTGGAGCTAGTACCTCCCCATATATATTTATGGAGTGGGTTTGCAACTGAAAAGAAACTTTGTGTTCCCAACAAGCTAGGTGAAGGACGGCTTTCACACACACTTATCTCTCAGAACTGAGCACGTTGGGAGACGTTCGTTCATCTAGCACAAAAGGAACGGGTTGCAGGAGAAACTTTTACTCTGGTTTCTCAGTCTGTTTCCTAGTGCCGGTTTGAAGTTCCTGCAGTTTGCACTGTAAAACCGAGTTGGATCTAGTACCTCCCCATATATATGTGTGGAGTGGAGTTTGAAACTGAAAAGAAACTTTGTGTTCCCAAAAAGCTAGGTGAAGGACGGCTTTCACACACACATATCTCTCAGAACTGAGCATGTGGAGAGACGTTCGTTCATCTAGCACAAAGGGAACGGGTTGCAGGAGAAACATTTACTCTGGTTTCTCAGTCTGTTTCCTAGTGCCGGTTTGAATTTCCTGCAGTTATCACAGTAAAACCGAGTTGGAGCTCGTACCTCCCCATATATATGTATGGAGTGGAGTTGGCAACTGAAAAGAATCTTTGTGTTCCCAACAAGCTAGGTGAAGGACGGCTTTCACACACACTTATCTCTCAGAACTGAGAATGTGGAGAGACGTACGTTCATCTAGCACAAATGGAACGGGTTGCAGGAGAAACTTTTACTCTGGATTCTCAGTCTGTTTCCTAGTGCCGGTTTGACGTTCCTGCAGTTTGCACTGTAAAACCGAGTTGGATCTAGTACCTCCCCATATATATATATGGAGTGGTGTTTGCAATTGAAAAGAAACTTTGTGTTCCCAACAAGCTAGGTGAAGGAAGGCTTTCACACACACATATCTCTCAGAACTGAGCATTTGGAGAGACGTTCGTTCATCTAGCACAAAGGGAACGGGTTGCAGGAGAAACTTTTACTCTGGTTTCTCAGTCTGTTTCCTAGTGCCGGTTTGAAGTTCTTGCAGTTTTCACAGTAAAACCGAGTTGGAGCTCGTACCTCCCCATATATATGTATGGAGTGGGGATAGCAAGTGAAAAGAAACTTTGTGTTCCCAACAAGCTATGTGAAGTGCGGCATTCACACACAATTATATCTCAGAACTGAGCATGTGAAGAGACGTTCGTTCATCTAGCACAAAGGGAACGGAATGCAAGAGAAACTTTTACTCTGGTTTCTCAGTCTGTTTCCTAGGTCCGGTTTGAAGTTCCTGCAGTTTTCACTGTAAAACCGATTTGGAGCTCGTACCTCCCCATATATATGTAAGGAGTGGAGTTTGCAAGTGAAAAGAAACTTTGTGTTCCCAACAAGCTAGGTGAAGGACGGCTTTCACACACACTTATCTCTCAGAACTTAGCATGTGGAGAGACGTTTGTTCATCTAGCACAAAGGGAACGGGTTGCAGGAGAAACTTTTACTCTGGTTTCTCAGTCTGTTTCCTAGTGCCGGTTTGAAGTTCCTGCAGTTTTCACTGTAAAACCGAGTTGGAGCTAGTACCTCTCCATATATATGTATGGAGTGGTGTTTGCAAGTGAAAAGAAACTTTGTGTTCCCAACAAGCTAGGTGAAGGACGGCTTTCACACACAATTATCTCTCAGAACTGAGCACGTAGGGAGATGTTCGTTCATCTAGCACAAAGGGAACAGGCTGCAGGAGAAACTTTTACTCTGGTTTCTCAGTCTGTTTCTTAGTGCCGGTTTGAAGTTCCTGAAGTTTGCACTGTAAAACCGAGTTGGATCTAGTACCTCCCCATATATGTGTGGAGTGGAGTTTGAAACTGAAAAGAAACTTGGTGTTCCCAACAAGATAGGTGAAGGACGGCTTTCACACACACATATCTCTCAGTACTGAGCATGTGGAGAGACGTTCGTTCATCTAGCAAAAAGGGAACGGGTTGCAGGAGAAACTTTTACTCTGGTTTCTCAGTCTGTTTCCTAGTGCCGGTTTGAAGTTCCTGCAGTTTTCACTGTAAAACCGATTTGGAGCTAGTACCTCCCCATATATATGTATGGAGTGGAGTTTGCAAGTGAAAAGAAACTTTATGTTCCCAACAAGGTAGGTGAAGTACGGCTTTCACACACACTTATCTCTCAGAACTGAGCATGTGGAGAGACGTTCGTTCATCTAGCACAAAAGGAACGTGTTGCAGGAGAAACTTTACTCTGGTTTCTCAGACTGTTTCCTAGTGCCAGTTTGAAGTTACTGCAGTTTTTACTGTAAAACCGAGTTGGATCTTGTACCTCCCCATATATATGTATGGAGTGGAGTTTGCAAGTGAAAAGAAACTTTGTGTTCCCAACAAGCTAGATGAAGGACGGCTTTCAAACACACTTATCTCTCAGAACTGAGCATGTGGAGAGACGTTCCTTCATCTAGCACAAATGGAACGGGTTACACGGAAAACTTTTACTCTGGTTTCTCAGTCTGTTTCCTAGTGCCGGTTTGAAGTTCCTGCAGTTTTCACTGTAAAACCGAGTTGGAGCTAGTACCTCCCCATATATATGTGTGGAGTGCAGTTTGAAACTGAAAAGAAACTTTGTGTTCCCAACAAGCTAGGTGAAGGACGGCTTTCACACACACATATCTCTCAGAACTGAGCATGTGGGGAGACGTTCCTTCATCTAGCACAAAGGGAACGGGTTGCAGGAGAAACATTTACTCTGGTTTCTCAGTCTGTTTCCTAGTGCCGGTTTGAAGTTCCTGCAATTTTCACAGTAAAACCGAGTTGGAGCTCGTACCTACCCATATAATTGTATGGAGTGGAGTTTGCAACTGAAAAGAATCTTTGTGTTCCCAACAAGCTAGGTGAAGGACGGCTTTCACACACACATATCTCTCATAACTGAGCATGAGTAGAGACGTTCGTTCATCTATCACAAAGGGAACGGGTTGCAGGAGAAACTTTTACTCTGGTTTCTCAGTCTGTTTCCTAGTGCTGGTTTGATGTTCCTGCAGTTTTCACTGTAAAACGGAGTTGGAGCTCGTACCTCCCCATATATATGTAGGGAGGGGAGATTGCAAGTGAAAAAAAACTTTGTGTTCCCAACAAGCTTGGTGAAGGGCGGCTTTCACACACACTTATCTCTCAGAACTGAGCATATGAAGGGACGTTCGTTCATCTAGCACAAAGGGAACGGGATGCAGGAGAAACTTATACTCTGGTTTCTCAGTCTGTTTCCTAGTGCCGGTTTGAAGTTCCTGCAGTTTTCACTGTAAACCCGAGTTTGAGCTCGTACCTCCACATATATATGTATGGAGTGGAGTTTGCAAGTGAAAAGAAACTTTGTGTTCCCAACAAGCTAGGTGAAGGACGGCTTTCACACACACTTATCTCTCAGAACTGAGCATGTGGAGAGACGTTCGTTCATCTAGCACAAAAGGAACGTGTTGCAGGAGAAACTTTACTCTGGTTTCTCAGACTGTTTCCTAGTGCCAGTTTGAAGTTACTGCAGTTTTTACTGTAAAACCGAGTTGGATCTTGTACCTCCCCATATATATGTATGGAGTGGAGTTTGCAAGTGAAAAGAAACTTTGTGTTCCCAACAAGCTAGGTGAAGGACGGCTTTCAAACACACTTATCTCTCAGAACTGAGCATGTGGAGAGACGTTCCTTCATCTAGCACAAATGGAACGGGTTACACGGAAAACTTTTACTCTGGTTTCTCAGTCTGTTTCCTAGTGCCGGTTTGAAGTTCCTGCAGTTTTCACTGTAAAACCGAGTTGGAGCTAGTACCTCCCCATATATATGTGTGGAGTGCAGTTTGAAACTGAAAAGAAACTTTGTGTTCCCAACAAGCTAGGTGAAGGACGGCTTTCACACACACATATCTCTCAGAACTGAGCATGTGGGGAGACGTTCCTTCATCTAGCACAAAGGGAACGGGTTGCAGGAGAAACATTTACTCTGGTTTCTCAGTCTGTTTCCTAGTGCCGGTTTGAAGTTCCTGCAATTTTCACAGTAAAACCGAGTTGGAGCTCGTACCTCCCCATATAAATGTATGGAGTGGAGTTTGCAACTGAAAAGAATCTTTGTGTTCCCAACAAGCTAGGTGAAGGACGGCTTTCACACACACATATCTCTCATAACTGAGCATGAGTAGAGACGTTCGTTCATCTATCACAAAGGGAACGGGTTGCAGGAGAAACTTTTACTCTGGTTTCTCAGTCTGTTTCCTAGTGCTGGTTTGATGTTCCTGCAGTTTTCACTGTAAAACCGAGTTGGAGCTCGTACCTCCCCATATATATGTAGGGAGGGGAGATTGCAAGTGAAAAAAAACTTTGTGTTCCCAACAAGCTTGGTGAAGGGCGGCTTTCACACACACATATCTCTCAGAACTGAGCATATGAAGGGACGTTCGTTCATCTAGCACAAAGGGAACGGGATGCAGGGGAAACTTATACTCTGGTTTCTCAGTCTGTTTCCTAGTGCCGGTTTGAAGTTCCTGCAGTTTTCACTGTAAACCCGAGTTTGAGCTCGTACCTCCACATATATATGTATGGAGTGGAGTTTGCAAGTGAAAAGAAACTTTGTGTTCCCAACAAGCTAGGTGAAGGACGGCTTTCACACACACTTATCTCTCATAACTGAGCATGAGTAGAGACGTTCGTTCATCTAGCACAAAGGGAACGGGTTGCAGGAGAAACTTTTACTCTGGTTTCTCAGTCTGTTTCCTAGTGCCGGTTTGAAGTTCCTGCAGTTTTCACTGTAAAACCGAGTTGGAGCTCGTACCTCCCCATATATATGTAAGGAGTGGAGTTTGCAAGTGAAAAGAAACTTTGTGTTCCCAACAAGTTAGGTGAAGGACGGCTTTCACACACACTTATCTCTCAGAACTGAGCATGTGGAGAGACGTTCCTTCATCTAGCACAAAGGGAACGGGTTGCAGGAGAAACTTTTACTCTGGTTTCTCAGTCTGTTTCCTAGTGCCGGTTTTAAGTTCCTGCAGTTTTCACTGTAAAACCGTGTTGGATGTAGTACCTCCCCATATATATTTATGGAGTGGAGTTTGCAAGTGAAAAGAAACTTTGTGTTCCCAACAAGCTAGGTGAAGTACGGCTTTCACACACACTTATCTCTCAGAACTTAGCATGTTGAGAGACGTTCGTTCATCTAGCACAAAGGGAACGGGTTGCAGGAGAAACATTTACTCTGGTTTCTCAGTCTGTTTCCTAGTGCCTGTTTGAAATTCCTGCAGATTTCACTGTAAAACCGAGTTGGAGCTAGTACCTCCCCATAAATATGTATGGAGTGGAGATTGCAAGTGAAAAGAACCTTTGTGTTCCCAACAAGCTAGGTGAAGGACGGCTTTCACACACACTTATCTCTGAGAACTGAGCATGTGGAGAGACGTTCGTTCATCTAGCACAAAGGGTACGGGTTGCAGGAGGAACTTTTACTCTGGTTTCTCAGTCTGTTTACTAGTGCCGGTTGAAGTTCCTGCAGTTTTCACTGTAAAACCGAGTTGGAACTCGTACCTCCCCATATATATGTAAGGAGTGGAGTTTGCAAGTGAAAAGAAACTTTGTGTTCCCAACAAGCTAGGTGAAGGACGGCTTTCACACACACTTATCTCTCAGAACTGAGCATGTGGAGAGACGTTCGTTCATCTAGCACAATGGGAACGGGTTGCAGGAAAAAATTTTACTCTGGTTTCTCAGTCTGTTTCCTAGTGCCGGTTTGAAGTTCCTGCAGTTTTCACTGTAAAACAGACTTGGAGCAAGTACCTCCCCATATATATGTATGGAGTGGAGTTTGCAAGTGAAAAGAATCTTTGTGTTCCCAACAAGTTAGGTGAAGGACGGCTTTCACACACACTTATCTCTCAGAACTGAGCATGTGGAGAGACGTTCGTTCATCTAGCACAAAGGGAACGGGTTGCAGGGGAAACTTTTACTCTGGTTTCTCAGTCTGTTTCCTAGTGCCGGTTTGAAGTTCCTGCAGTTTTCACTGTAAAACCGAGTTGGATCTTGTACCTCCCCATATATATGTATGGAGTGGAGTTTGCAAGTGAAAAGAAACTATGTGTTCCCTACAAGCTATGTGAAGGACGGCTTTCACACACACTTATCTCTCAGAACTGATCATGTGGAGAGACGTTCGTTCATCTAGCACAAAGGGAACGGGTTGCAGGAGAAACTATTTCTCTGGTTACTCAGTCTGTTTCCTAGTGCCGGTTTGAAGTTCCTGCAGTTTTCACTGTAAAACCGAGTTGGAGCTAGTACCTCCCCATATATATGTATGGAGTGGAGTCTGCAAGTGAAAAGAAACTTTGTGTTCCCAACAAGCTAGGTGAAGGACGGCTTTCACACACACTTATCTCTCAGAACTGAGCATGTGGAGAGACGTTCGTTTATCTAGCACAAAGGGAACGGGTTGCAGGAGAAACTTTTACTCTGGTTTCTCAGTCTGTTTCCTAGTGCCGGTTTGAAGTTCCTGCAGTTTTCACTGTAAAACCGAGTTGGAGCTAGTACCTACCCATATATATGTATGGAGTGGAATTTGCAACTGAAAAGAAACTTTGTGTTCCCAACAAGCTAGGAGAAGGACGGCTTTCACACACACTTATCTCTCACAACTGAGCATGTGGAGAGACGTTCGTTCATCTAGCACAAAGGGAACGGGTTTCAGGAGGAACTTTTACTCTGGTTTTTCAGTCTGTTTCCTAGTGCCGGTTTGAAGTTCCTGCAGTTTTCACTGTAAAACCGAGTTGGAGCTCGTACCTCCCCATGTATATGTATGGAGTGGCGTTTGCAAGTGAAAAGAAACTTTGTGTTCCCAACAAGCTAGGTGAAGGACGATTTCACACACACTTATCTCTCAGAACTGAGCATGTGGAGAGACGTTCGTTTATCTAGCACAAAGGGAACGGGTTGCAGGAGAAACTTTTACTCTGGTTTCTCAGTCTGTTTACTAGTGCCGGTTTGAAGTTCCTGCAGTTTTCACTGTAAAACCGAGTTGGAGCTAGTACCTCCCCATATATATGTATGGAGTGGAGTTTGCAAGTGAAAAGAAACTATGTGTTCCCAACAAGCTAGCTGAAGGACGGCTTTCACACACACTTATCTCTCAGAACTGAGCATGTGGAGAGACTTTCGTTCATCTAGCACAAAGGGAACGGGTTGCAGGGGGAACTTTTACTCTGGATTCTCAGTCTGTTTCCTAGTGCCGGTTTGAAGTTCCTGCTGTTTTCACTGTAAAACCGAGTTGGAGCTCGTACCTTCCCATATATATGTATGGAGTGGAGTTTGCAAGTGAAAAGAAACTTTGTGTTCCCAACAAGCTAGGTGAAGGACGGCTTTCACACACACATATCACTCAGAACTGAGCATGAGGAGAGACGTTCGTTCATCTAGCACAAAGGGAACGGGTTGCAGGAGAAACTTTTACTCTGGTTTCTCAGTCTGTTTCCTAGTTCCGGTTTAAAGTTCCTGCAGTTTTCACAGTAAAACCGAGTTGGAGCTAGTACCTCCCCATATATATGTATGGAGTGGAGTTTGTAAGTGAAAAGAATCTTTGTGTTCCCAACAAGCTAGGTGAAGTGCGGCTTTCACACACAATTCTCTCTCAGAACTGAGCATGTGGAGAGACGTTCGTTCATCTAGAACAAAGGGAACGGGTTGCAGGAGAAACTTTTACTCTGGATTCTCAGTCTGTTTCCTAGTGCCGGTTTGAAGTTCCTGCAGTTTTCACTGTAAAATCGAGTTGGAGCTAGTACCTCCGCATATATATGTATGGAGTGGAGTTTGCAAGTGAAAAGAAACTTTGAGTTCCCTACAAGCTATGTGAAGGTCGGCTTTTACACACACTTATCTCTCAGAACTGAGCATGTGGAGAGACGTTCGTTCATCTAGCACAAAGGGAACGGGTTGCAGGAGAAACTTTTACTCTGGTTTCTCAGTCTGTTTCCTAGTGCCGGTTTGAAGTTCCTGCAGTTTTCACTGTAAAATCGAGTTGGAGCTAGTACCTCCCCATATATATGTATGGAGTGGAGTTTGCAAGTGAAAAGAAACTATGTGTTCCCAACAAGCTAGGTGAAGGACATCTTTCAAACACACTTATCTCTCAGAACTTATCATGTGGAGAGACGTTCGTTCATCTAGCACAAATGGAACGGGTTGCAGGAGAAACTTTTACTCTGGTTTCTCAGTATGTTTCCTAGTGCCGGTTTGAAGTTCCTGCAATTTTCACTGTAAAACCGAGTTGGAGCTCGTACTTCCCATGTATATGTATGGAATGGAGTTTGCAACTGAAAAGAAACTTTGTGTTCCCAACAAACTAGGTGAAGGACGGCTTTCACACACACTTATCTCTCAGAACTGAGCCTGTGGAGAGACGTTCGTTTATCTAGCACAAAGGGAACGGGTTGCAGGAGAAACTTTTACTCTGGTTTCTCAGTCTGTTTCCTAGTGCCGGTTTGAAGTTCCTGCAGTTTTCACTGTAAAACCGAGTTGGAGCTAGTACCTACCCATATATATGTATGGAGTGGAATTTGCAACTGAAAAGAAACTTTGTGTTCCCAACAAGCTAGGAGAAGGACGGCTTTCACACACACTTATCTCTCACAACTGAGCATGTGGAGAGACGTTCGTTCATCTAGCACAAAGGGAACGGGTTTCAGGAGGAACTTTTACTCTGGTTTTTCAGTCTGTTTCCTAGTGCCGGTTTGAAGTTCCTGCAGTTTTCACTGTAAAACCGAGTTGGAGCTCGTACCTCCCCATGTATATGTATGGAGTGGCGTTTGCAAGTGAAAAGAAACTTTGTGTTCCCAACAAGCTAGGTGAAGGACGATTTCACACACACTTATCTCTCAGAACTGAGCATGTGGAGAGACGTTCGTTTATCTAGCACAAAGGGAACGGGTTGCAGGAGAAACTTTTACTCTGGTTTCTCAGTCTGTTTACTAGTGCCGGTTTGAAGTTCCTGCAGTTTTCACTGTAAAACCGAGTTGGAGCTAGTACCTCCCCATATATATGTATGGAGTGGAGTTTGCAAGTGAAAAGAAACTATGTGTTCCCAACAAGCTAGCTGAAGGACGGCTTTCACACACACTTATCTCTCAGAACTGAGCATGTGGAGAGACTTTCGTTCATCTAGCACAAAGGGAACGGGTTGCAGGGGGAACTTTTACTCTGGATTCTCAGTCTGTTTCCTAGTGCCGGTTTGAAGTTCCTGCTGTTTTCACTGTAAAACCGAGTTGGAGCTCGTACCTTCCCATATATATGTATGGAGTGGAGTTTGCAAGTGAAAAGAAACTTTGTGTTCCCAACAAGCTAGGTGAAGGACGGCTTTCACACACACATATCACTCAGAACTGAGCATGAGGAGAGACGTTCGTTCATCTAGCACAAAGGGAACGGGTTGCAGGAGAAACTTTTACTCTGGTTTCTCAGTCTGTTTCCTAGTTCCGGTTTAAAGTTCCTGCAGTTTTCACAGTAAAACCGAGTTGGAGCTAGTACCTCCCCATATATATGTATGGAGTGGAGTTTGCAAGTGAAAAGAATCTTTGTGTTCCCAACAAGCTAGGTGAAGTGCGGCTTTCACACACAATTCTCTCTCAGAACTGAGCATGTGGAGAGACGTTCGTTCATCTAGAACAAAGGGAACGGGTTGCAGGAGAAACTTTTACTCTGGATTCTCAGTCTGTTTCCTAGTGCCGGTTTGAAGTTCCTGCAGTTTTCACTGTAAAATCGAGTTGGAGCTAGTACCTCCGCATATATATGTATGGAGTGGAGTTTGCAAGTGAAAAGAAACTTTGAGTTCCCTACAAGCTATGTGAAGGTCGGCTTTTACACACACTTATCTCTCAGAACTGAGCATGTGGAGAGACGTTCGTTCATCTAGCACAAAGGGAACGGGTTGCAGGAGAAACTTTTACTCTGGTTTCTCAGTCTGTTTCCTAGTGCCGGTTTGAAGTTCCTGCAGTTTTCACTGTAAAATCGAGTTGGAGCTAGTACCTCCCCATATATATGTATGGAGTGGAGTTTGCAAGTGAAAAGAAACTATGTGTTCCCAACAAGCTAGGTGAAGGACATCTTTCAAACACACTTATCTCTCAGAACTTATCATGTGGAGAGACGTTCGTTCATCTAGCACAAATGGAACGGGTTGCAGGAGAAACTTTTACTCTGGTTTCTCAGTATGTTTCCTAGTGCCGGTTTGAAGTTCCTGCAATTTTCACTGTAAAACCGAGTTGGAGCTCGTACCTCCCCATGTATATGTATGGAATGGAGTTTGCAACTGAAAAGAAACTTTGTGTTCCCAACAAACTAGGTGAAGGACGGCTTTCACACACACTTATCTCTCAGAACTGAGCCTGTGGAGAGACGTTCGTTCATCTAGAACAAAGGGAACGGGTTGCAGGAGAAACATTTACTCTGGATTCTCAGTCTGTTTCCTCGTGCCGGTTTGAATTTCCTGCAGTTTTCACTGTAAAACCGAGTTGGAGCTCGTACATCCACATATGTATGTATGGAATGGAGCTAGCAACTGAAAAGAAACTTTGTGTTCCCAACAAGCTAGGTGAAGGACGGCTTTCACAGACACTTATCTCTCAGAACTGAGCATGTGGAGAGACGTTCGTTCATCTAGCACAATAGGAACGGGTTGCAGGAGAAACTTTTACTCTGGTTTCTCAGTCTGTTTCCTAGTGCCGGTTTGAAGTTCCTGCAGTTTTCACTGTAAAACCGAGTTGGAGCTAGTACCTCCCCATATATATGTATGGAGTGGAGTTTGCAATTGAAAAGAAACTTTGTGTACCCAACAAGCTAGGTGAAGGACGGCTTTCACACGCACTTCTCTCTCAGAACTTAGCCTGTGGAGAGACTTTCGTTCATCTAGCACAAAGGGAATGTGATGCAGGGAAACTTTTACTCTGGTTTCTCAGTCTGTTTCCTAGTGCCGGTTTGAAGTTCCTGCAGTTTGCGCTGTAAAACCGAGTTGGAGCTAGTACCTCCCCATATATATGTATGGAGTGGAGTTTGCAACTGAAAAGAAACTTTGTGTTCCTAACAAGCTAGGTGAAGTACGGCTTTCACACACACTTATCTCTCAGAACTGAGCATGTGGAGAGACGTTCGTTCATCTAGCACAAAGGGAACTGTTTGCAGGAGAAACTTTTTCTCTGGTTTCTCAGTCTGTTTCCTAGTGCCGGTTTGAAGTTCCTGCAGTTTTCACTGTAAAACCGCGTTGGAGATAATACCTCCCCTTATATATGTATGGAGTGGAGTTTGCAAGTGAAAAGAAACTTTGTGTTCCCAACAAGCTAAGTGAAGTACGGCTTTCACACACACTTATCTCTCAGAACTGAGCATGTGGAGAGAAGTTCGTTCATCTAGCACAAAGGGAACGGGTTGCAGGAGTAACTTTTACTCTGGTTTCTCAGTCTGTTTTCTACTGCCGGTTTGAAGTTCCTGCAGTTTTCACTGTAAAACCCAGTTGGAGCTAGTACTTCCCCATAAATATGTAAGGAGTGGAGGTTGCAAGGGAAAAGAAACTTTGTGTTCCCAACAAGCTAGGTGATGGACGGCATTCACACACAATTATCTCTCAGAACTGAGCAGGTGGAGAGACGTTCGTTCATCTAGCACAAAGGGAACGGGTTGCAAGAGAAATTTTACTCTGGTTTCTCAGTCTGTTTCCTAGTGCCGGTTTGAAGTTCCTGCAGTTTTCACTGTAAAACCGATTTGGAGCTCGTACCTCCCCATATATATGTATGGAATGGAGTAGGCAACTGAAAAGAAACTTTGTGTTCCCACCCAGATAAGTGAAGTACGGCTTTGACACACAATTATCTCTCTGAACTGAGCATGTGGAAAGACTTTCGTTCATCTAGCACAAAAGGAACGGGTTGCAGGAGAAACTATTACTCTGTTTTCTCAGTCTTTTTCCTAGTGCCGGTTTGAAGTTCCTGCAGTTTTCACTATAAAACCGAGTTGGAGCTCGTACCTCCCCATATATATGTATGGAATGGAGTTTGCAACTGAAAAGAAACTTTGTGTTCCCACCCAGATAGGTGAAGGACGGCTTTCACACACACTTATCTCTCAGAACTGAGCCTGTGGAGAGACGTTCGTTCATCTAGAACATAGGGAAATGGTTGCAGGAGAAACTTTTACTCTGGTTTCTCAGTCTGTTTCCTAGTGCCGGTTTGAAGTTCCTGCAGTATTCACTGTAAAACCGAGTTGGAGCTCGTACCACCACAAATATATGTATGGAGTGGAGTTTGCAAGTGAAAAGAAACTTTGTGTTCCCAACAAGCTATGTGAAGGACGGCTTTCACACACACATGTCTCTCAGAACTGAGCATGTGGAGAGACGTTCGTTCATCTAGCCCAAAGGGAACGGGTTGCAGGAGAATCTTTTACTCTGGTTTCTCAGTCTGTTTCCTAGTGCCGGTTTGAAGTTCCTGCAGTTTTCACTGTAAAACCCAGTTGGAGCTAGTACTTCCCCATATATATGTATGGAGTGGAGTTTGCAAGTGCAAAGAAACTTTGTGTTCCCAACAATCTAGGTGAAGGACGGCTTTCACACACACTTATCTCTCAGAACTTAGCATGTGGAGAGACGTTCGTTCATCTAGCACAAAGGGAAATGGTTGCAGGAGAAACTTTTACTCTGGATTCTCAGTCTGTTTCCTAGTGCTGTTTTGAAGTTCCTGCAGTTTTCACTGTAAAACTGAGTTAGAGCTAGTACCACCCCTTATATATGTATGGAGTGGAGTTTGCAAGTGAAAAGAAACTTTGTGTTCCCAACAAGCTAGGTGGACTTCTTTCACACACACTTATCTCTCAGAACTGAGCATGTGAAGAGACGTTCGTTCATCTAGCACAAAGGGAACGGGTTGCAGGAGAAACTTTTACTCTGGTTTCTCAGTCTGTTTCCTAGTGCCAGTTTGAAGTTCCTGCAGTTTTCACTGTAAAACCGAGTTGGAGCTAGTACCTCCCCATATATATGTATGGATTGGAGTTTGCAACTGAAAAGAAACTTTGTGTTCCCAACAAGCTAGGTGAAGGACGGCTTTCACACACAATTATCTCTCAGAACTGAGCATGTGGAGAGAACGTTCGTTCATCTAGCACAAAGGGAAAGGGTTGCAGGAGAAACTATTACTCTGGTTTCTCAGTCTGTTTCCTAGTGCCGGTTTGAAGTTCCTGCAGTTTTCACTGTAAAACCGATTTGGAGCTAGTACCTCCCCATATATATGTATGGAGTGGAGTTTGCAATTGAAAAGAAACTTTGTGTTCCCAACAAGCTAGTTGAAAGACGGCTTTCACACACACTTATCTCTCAGAACTGAGCATGTGGAGAGACGTTCGTTCATCTAGCACAAAAGGAACGGGTTGCAGGAGAAACTTTTACTCTGGTATCTCAGACTGTTTCCTAGTGCCGGTTTCAATTTCCTGCAGTTTTCACTGTAAAACCGAGTTGGAGCTTGTACCTCCCTATATATATGTAAGGATTGGGGTTTGCAACTGAAAAGAAACTTTGGGTTCCCAACAAGATAGGTGAAGGACGGCTTTCACACACACTTATCTCTCAGAACTGAGCATGTGGAGAGACTTTCGTTCATCTAGCACAAAGGGAACGGGTTGCAGGAGAAACTTTTACTCTGGTTTCTCAGTCTGTTTCCTAGTGCCGGTTTGATGTTCCTGCAGTTTTCACTGTAAAAAGGAGTAGGAGCTAGTACCTGCCGATAAATATGTATGGAGTGGAATTTGCAACTGAAAAGAAACTTTGTGTTCCCAACAAGCTAGGTGAAGTACGGCTTTCACAAACACTTATCTCTCAGAACTGAGCATGTGGAGAGACGTTCTTTCATCTAGCACAAAGGGAACGGTTTGCAGGAGAAACTTTACTCTGGTTTCTCATTCTGTTTCCTAGTGCCGTTTTGAAGTTCCTGCATTTTTCACTGTAAAACAGAGTTGGAGCTAGTACCTCCCCATATATATGTATGGACTGGAGTTTGCAACTGAAAAGATACTTTGTTTTCCCAACAAGCTAGGTGAAGGACGGCTTTCACACACAATTTTCCCTCAGAACTGAGCATGTGGAAAGACGTTCGTTCATCTAGCACAAAGGGAACGGGTTGCAGGAGAAACATTTACTCCGGTTTCTCAGTCTGTTTCCTAGTGCCGGTTTGAAGTTCCTGCAGTTTTCACTGTAAAACCGAGTTGGAGCTCGTACCTCCCCATATATATGTATGGAATGGAGTAGGCAACTGAAAAGAAACTTTGTGTTCCCACCCAGATAGGTGAAGGACGGCTTTCACACACAATTATCTCTCTGAACTGAGCATGTGGAGAGACGTTAGTTCATCTAGCACAAAGGGAACGGGTTGTAGGAGAAACTTTTACTCTGGTTTCTCAGTCTGTTTCCTAGTGCCGGTTTGAAGTTCCTGCAGTATTCACTGTAAAACAGAGTTGGAGCTCGTACCACCCCAAATATATGTATGGAGTGTAGTTTGCAAGTGAAAAGAAACTTTGTGTTCCCAACAAGCTATGTGAAGGACGGCTTTCAAACACACATGTCTCTCAGAACTGAGCATGTGGAGAGACGTTCGTTCATCTAGCACAAAGGGAACGGGTTGCAGGAGAAACTATTGCTCTGGTTTCTCAGTATGTTTCCTAGTGCCGGTTTGAATTTCCTGCAGTTTTCACTGTAAAACCGATTTGGATCTCATACCTCCCCATATATATGTATGGAATGGAGTTTGCAAATGAAAAGAAACTTTGTGTTCCCAACAAGCAAGGTGAAGGACGGCTTTCACACACACTTATCTCTCAGAACTGAGCCTGTGGAGAGACGTTCGTTCATCTAGCACAAATGGAACCGTTTGCAGGAGAAACTTTTACTCAGGTTTCTCAGTCTGTTTCCTAGTGCAGGTTTGAAGTTTCTGCAGTTTTCACTGTAATACCGAGTTGGAGCTCGTACCTCCCCATATGTATGTATGGAATGGGGCTTGCAACTGAAAAGAAACTTTGTGTTCCCAACAAGCTAGGTGAAGGACGGCTATCAAACACACTTATCACTCAGAACTGAGCATGTGGAGAAACGTTCGTTCATCTAGCACAAAGGGAACGGGTTTCAGGGGAAACTTTTTCTCTGGTTTCTCAGTCTGTTTCCTAGTGCCGGTTTGAAGTTCCTGCAGTTTTCACTGTAAAACCGAGTTGGAGCTAGTACCTCCCCATATATATGTATGGAGTGGAGTTTGCAAGTGAAAAGAAACTTTGTGTTCCCAACAAGCTAAGTGAAGTACGGCTTTCACACACACTTATCTCTCAGATCTGAGCATGTGGAGAGACCTTCTTTCATCTAGCACAAAGGGAACGGTTTGCAGGAGAAACTTTACTCTGGTTTCTCATTCTGTTTCCTAGTGCCGTTTTGAAGTTCCTGCATTTTTCACTGTAAAACAGAGTTGGAGCTAGTACCTCCCCATATATATGTATGGACTGGAGTTTGCAACTGAAAAGATACTTTGTTTTCCCAACAAGCTAGGTGAAGGACGGCTTTCACACACAATTTTCCCTCAGAACTGAGCATGTGGAAAGACGTTCGTTCATCTAGCACAAAGGGAACGGGTTGCAGGAGAAACTTTTACTCCGGTTTCTCAGTCTGTTTCCTAGTGCCGGTTTGAAGTTCCTGCAGTTTTCACTGTAAAACCGAGTTGGAGCTCGTACCTCCCCATATATATGTATGGAATGGAGTAGGCAACTGAAAAGAAACTTTGTGTTCCCACCCAGATAGGTGAAGGACGGCTTTCACACACAATTATCTCTCTGAACTGAGCATGTGGAGAGACGTTAGTTCATCTAGCACAAAGGGAACGGGTTGCAGGAGAAACTTTTACTCTGGTTTCTCAGTCTGTTTCCTAGTGCCGGTTTGAAGTTCCTGCAGTATTCACTGTAAAATAGAGTTGGAGCTCGTACCACCCCAAATATATGTATGGAGTGGAGTTTGCAAGTGAAAAGAAACTTTGTGTTCCCAACAAGCTATGTGAAGGACGGCTTTCACACACACATCTCTCTCAGAACTGAGCATGTGGAGAGACGTTCGTTCAACTAGCACAAAGGGAACGGGTTGCAGGGGAAACTTTTTCTCTGGTTTCTCATTCTGTTTCCTAGTGCCGGTTTGACGTTCCTGCAGTTTTCACTGTAAAACCGATTTGGAGCTCGTACCTCCCCATATATATGTATGGAATGGAGTAGGCAACTGAAAAGAAACTTTGTGTTCCCACCCAGATAAGTGAAGGACGGCTTTCACACACAATTATCTCTCTGAACTGAGCATGTGGAAAGACTTTCGTTCATCTAGCACAAAAGGAACGGGTTGCAGGAGAAACTTTTACTCTGGTTTCTCAGTCTTTTTCCTAGTGCCGGTTTGAAGTTCCTGCAGTTTTCACTATAAAACCGAGTTGGAGCTCGTACCTCCCCATATATATGTATGGAATGGAGTTTGCAACTGAAAAGAAACTTTGTGTTCCCACCCAGATAGGTGAAGGACGGCTTTCACACACACTTATCACTCAGAACTGAGCCTGTGGAGAGACGTTCGTTCATCTAGCACATAGGGAACGGGTTGCAGTAGAAACTTTTACTCTGGTTTCTCAGTCTGTTTCCTAGTGCCGGTTTGAAGTTCCTGCAGTTTTCACTGTAAAACCGAGTTGGAGCTCGTACCTCCCCATATATATGTATGGAATGGAGTAGGCAACTGAAAAGAAACTTTGTGTTCCCACCCAGATAGGTGAAGGACGGCTTTCACACACAATTATCTCTCTGAACTGAGCATGTGGAGAGACGTTAGTTCATCTAGCACAAAGGGAACGGGTTGCAGGAGAAACTTTTACTCTGGTTTCTCAGTCTGTTTCCTAGTGCCGGTTTGAAGTTCCTGCAGTATTCACTGTAAAACAGAGTTGGAGCTCGTACCACCCCAAATATATGTATGGAGTGGAGTTTGCAAGTGAAAAGAAACTTTGTGTTCCCAACAAGCTATGTGAAGGACGGCTTTCACACACACATGTCTCTCAGAACTGAGCATGTGGAGAGACGTTCGTTCATCTAGCACAAAGGGAACGGGTTGCAGGAGAAACTTTTACTCTGGTTTCACAGTATGTTTCCTAGTGCCGGTTTGAAGTTCCTGCAGTTTTCACTGTAAAACCCAGTTGGAGCTAGTACTTCCCCATATATATGTATGGAGTGGAGTTTGCAAGTGCAAAGAAACTTTGTGTTCCCAACAATCTAGGTGAAGGACGGCTTTCACACACACTTATCTCTCAGAACTTAGCATGTGGAGAGACGTTCATTCATCTAGCACAAAGGGAAATGTTTGCAGGGAAACTTTTACTCTGGATTCTCAGTCTGTTTCCTAGTGCCGGTTTGAAGTTCCTGCAGTTTTCACTGTAAAACTGAGTTAGAGCTAGTACCACCCCTTATATATGTATGGAGTGGAGTTTGCAAGTGAAAAGAAACTTTGTGTTCCCAACAAGCTAGGTGAAGGACGGCTTTCACACACAATTATCTCTCAGAACTGAGCATGTGGAGAGACGTTCGTTCATCTAGCACAAAGGGAAAGGGTTGCAGGAGAAACTATTACTCTGGTTTCTCAGTCTGTTTCCTAGTGCCGGTTTGAAGTTTCTGCAGTTTTCACTGTAAAACCGATTTGGAGCTAGTACCTCCCCATATATATGTATGGAGTGGAGTTTGCAATTGAAAAGAAACTTTGGGTTCCCAACAAGCTATTTGAAGGACGGCTTTCACACACACTTATCTCTCAGAACTGAGCATGTGGAGAGACGTTCGTTCATCTAGCACAAAGGGAACGGGTTGCAGGAGAAACTTTTATTCTGGTATCTCAGTCTGTTTCCTAGTGCCGGTTTGATGTTCCTGCAGTTTTCACTGTAAAAAGGAGTAGGAGCTAGTACCTCCCGATAAATATGTATGGAGTGGAATTTGCAACTGAAAAGAAACTTTGTGTTCCCAACAAGATAGGTGAAGTACGGCTTTCACAAACACTTATCTCTCAGAACTGAGCATGTGGAGAGACGTTCTTTCATCTAGCACAATGGGAACGGTTTGCAGGAGAAACTTTACTCTGGTTTCTCATTCTGTTTCCTAGTGCTGTTTTGAAGTTCCTGCATTTTTCACTGTAAAACAGAGTTGGAGCTAGTACCTCCCCATATATATGTATGGACTGGAGTTTGCAACTGAAAAGATACTTTGTTTTCCCAACAAGCTAGGTGAAGGACGGCTTTCACACACAATTTTCCCTCAGAACTGAGCATGTGGAAAGACGTTCGTTCATCTAGCACAAAGGGAACGGGTTGCAGGAGAAACTTTTACTCCGGTTTCTCAGTCTGTTTCCTAGTGCCGGTTTGAAGTTCCTGCAGTTTTCACTGTAAAACCGAGTTGGAGCTCGTACCTCCCCATATATATGTATGGAATGGAGTAGGCAACTGAAAAGAAACTTTGTGTTCCCACCCAGATAGGTGAAGGACGGCTTTCACACACAATTATCTCTCTGAACTGAGCATGTGGAGAGACGTTATTTCATCTAGCACAAAGGGAACGGGTTGCAGGAGAAACTTTTACTCTGGTTTCTCAGTCTGTTTCCTAGTGCCGGTTTGAAGTTCCTGCAGTATTCACTGTAAAACAGAGTTGGAGCTCGTACCACCCCAAATATATGTATGGAGTGGAGTTTGCAAATGAAAAGAAACTTTGTTTTCCCAACAAGCTATGTGAAGGACGGCTTTCAAACACACATGTCTCTCAGAACTGAGCATGTGGAGAGACGTTCGTTCATCTAGCACAAAGGGAACGGGTTGCAGGAGAAACTATTGCTCTGGTTTCTCAGTCTGTTTCCTAGTGCCGGTTTGAAGTTCCTGCAGTTTTCACTGTAAAACCGATTGGATCTCATACCTCCCCATATATATGTATGGAATGGGTTTGCAAATGAAAAGAAACTTTGTGTTCCCAACAAGCAAGGTGAAGGACGGCTTTCACACACACTTATCTCTCAGAACTGAGCCTGTGGAGAGACGTTCGTTCATCTAGCACAAATGGAACGGTTTGCAGGAGAAATTTTACTCAGGTTTCTCAGTCTTTTTCCTAGTGCAGGTTTGAAGTTTCTGCAGTTTTCACTGTAATACCGAGTTGGAGCTCGTACATCCCCATATGTATGTATGGAATGGGGCTTGCAACTGAAAAGAAACTTTGTGTTCCCAACAAGCTAGGTGAAGGACGGCTTTCAAACACACTTATCACTCAGAACTGAGCATGTGGAGAGACGTTCGTTCATCTAGCACAAAGGGAACGGGTTGCAGGGGAAACTTTTTCTCTGGTTTCTCAGTCTGTTTCCTAGTGCCGGTTTGAAGTTCCTGCAGTTTTCACTGTAAAACCGAGTTGGAGCTAGTACCTCCCCATATATATGTATGGAGTGGAGTTTGCAAGTGAAAAGAAACTTTGTGTTCCCAACAAGCTAAGTGAAGTACGGCTTTCACACACACTTATCTCTCAGAACTGAGCATGTGGAGAGACCTTCTTTCATCTAGCACAAAGGGAACGGTTTGCAGGAGAAACTTTACTCTGGTTTCTCATTCTGTTTCCTAGTGCCGGTTTCAAGTTCCTGCATTTTTCACTGTAAAACAGAGTTGGAGCTAGTACCTCCCCATATATATGTATGGACTGGAGTTTGCAACTGAAAAGATACTTTGTTTTCCCAACAAGCTAGGTGAAGGACGGCTTTCACACACAATTTTCCCTCAGAACTGAGCATGTTGAAAGACGTTCGTTCATCTAGCACAAAGGGAACGGGTTGCAGGATAAACTTTTACTCCGGGTTCTCAGTCTGTTTCCTAGTGCCGGTTTGAAGTTCCTGCAGTTTTCACTGTAAAACCGAGTTGGAGCTCGTACCTCCCCATATATATGTATGGAATGGTGTAGGCAACTGAAAAGAAACTTTGTGTTCCCACCCAGATAGGTGAAGGACGGCTTTCACACACAATTATCTCTCTGAACTGAGCATGTGGAAAGAGTTTCGTTCATCTAGCACAAAGGGAACGGGTTGCAGGAGAAACTTTTACTCTGGTTTCTCAGTCTTTTTCCTAGTGCCGGTTTGAAGTTCCTGCAGTTTTCACTATAAAACCGAGTTGGAGCTCGTACCTCCCCATATATATGTATGGAATGGAGTTTGCAACTGAAAAGAAACTTTGTGTTCCCACCCAGATAGGTGAAGGACGGCTTTCACACACACTTATCTCTCAGAACTGAGCCTGTGGAGAGACGTTCGTTCATCTAGCACATAGGGAACGGGTTGCAATAGAAACTTTTACTCTGGTTTCTCAGTCTGTTTCCTAGTGCCGGTTTGAAGTTCCTGCAGTATTCACTGTAAAACCGAGTTGGAGCTCGTACCACCACAAATATATGTATGGAGTGGAGTTTTCAAGTGAAAAGAAACTTTGTGTTCCCAACAATCTAGGTGAAGGACGGCTTTCACACACACTTATCTCTCAGAACTTAGCATGTGGAGAGACGTTCGTTCATCTAGCACAAAGGGAAAGGTTTGCAGGAGAAACTTTTACTCTGGTTTCTCAGTCTGTTTCCTAGTGCCGGTTTGAAGTTCCTGCAGTTTTCACTGTAAAACTGAGTTAGAGCTAGTACCACCCCTTATATATGTATGGAGTGGAGTTTGCAAGTGAAAAGAAACTTTGTGTTCCCAACAAGCTAGGTGGACGGCTTTCACACACACTTATCTCTCAGAACTGAGCATGTGGAGAGACGTTCGTTCATCTAGCACAAAGGGAACGGGTTGCAGGAGAAACTTTTACTCTGGTTTCTCAGTCTGTTTCCTAGTGCCAGTTTGAAGTTCCTGCAGTTTTCACTGTAAAACCGAGTTGGAGCTAGTACCTCCCCATATATATGTATGGAGTGGAGTTTGCAAGTGAAAAGAAACTTTGTGTTCCCAACAAGCTAGGTGAAGGACGGCTTTCACACACAATTATCTCTCAGAACTGAGCATGTGGAGAGACGTTCGTTCATCTAGCACAAAGGGAAAGGTTTGCAGGAGAAACTATTACTCTGGTTTCTCAGTCTGTTTCCTAGTGCCGGTTTGAAGTTCCTGCAGTTTTCACTGTAAAACCGATTTGGAGCTAGTACCTCCCCATATATATGTATGGAGTGGAGTTTGCAATTGAAAAGAAACTTTGTGTTCCCAACAAGCTAGTTGAAGGACGGCTTTCACACACACTTATCTCTCAGAACTGAGCATGTGGAGAGACGTTCGTTCATCTAGCACAAAGGGAACGGGTTGCAGGAGAAACTTTTACTCTGGTATCTCAGACTGTTTCCTAGTGCCGGTTTCAATTTCCTGCAGTTTTCACTGTAAAACCGAGTTGGAGCTTGTACCTCCCTATATATATGTAAGGATTGGGGTTTGCAACTGAAAAGAAACTTTGTGTTCCCAACAAGATAGGTGAAGGACGGCTTTCACACACACTTATCTCTCAGAACTGAGCATGTGGAGAGACTTTCGTTCATCTAGCACAAAGGGAACGGGTTGCAGGAGAAACTTTTACTCTGGTTTCTCAGTCTGTTTCCTAGTGCCTGTTTGATGTTCCTGCAGTTTTCACTGTAAAAAGGAGTAGGAGCTAGTACCTCCCGATAAATATGTATGGAGTGGAATTTGCAACTGAAAAGAAACTTTGTGTTCCCAACAAGCTAGGTGAAGTACGGCTTTCACAAACACTTATCTCTCAGAACTGAGCATGTGGAGAGACGTTCTTTCATCTAGCACAAAGGGAACGGTTTGCAGGAGAAACTTTACTCTGGTTTCTCATTCTGTTTCCTAGTGCTGTTTTGAAGTTCCTGCATTTTTCACTGTAAAACAGAGTTGGAGCTAGTACCTCCCCATATATATGTATGGACTGGAGTTTGCAACTGAAAAGATACTTTGTTTTCCCAACAAGCTAGGTGAAGGACGGCTTTCACACACAATTTTCTCTCTGAACTGAGCATGTGGAAAGACTTTCGTTCATCTAGCACAAAAGGAACGGGTTGCAGGAGAAACTTTTACTCTGGTTTCTCAGTCTTTTTCCTAGTGCCGGTTTGAAGTTCCTGCAGTTTTCACTATAAAACCGAGTTGGAGCTCGTACCTCCCCATATATATGTATGGAATGGAGTTTGCAACTGAAAAGAAACTTTGTGTTCCCACCCAGATAGGTGAAGGACGGCTTTCACACACAGTTATCTCTCAGAACTTAGCCTGTGGAGAGACGTTCGTTCATCTAGCACATAGGGAACGCGTTGCAGTAGAAACTTTTACTCTGGTTTCTCAGTCTGTTTCCTAGTGCCGGTTTGAAGTTCCTGCAGTATTCACTGTAAAACCGAGTTGGAGCTCGTTCCACCACAAATATATGTATGGAGTGGAGTTTGCAAGTGAAAAGAAACTTTGTGTTCCCAACAAGCTATGTGAAGGACGGCTTTCACACACACATGTCTCTCAGAACTGAGCATGTGGAGAGACGTTCGTTCATCTAGCACAAAGGGAACGGGTTGCAGGAGAAACTTTTACTCTGGTTTCACAGTATGTTTCCTAGTGCCGGTTTGAATTTCCTGCAGTTTTCACTGTAAAACCCAGTTGGAGCTAGTACTTCCCCATATATATGTATGGAGTGGAGTTTGCAAGTGCAAAGAAACTTTGTGTTCCCAACAAACTAGGTGAAGGACGGCTTTCACACACACTTATCTCTCAGAACTTAGCATGTGGAGAGACGTTCATTCATCTAGCACAAAGGGAAATGGTTGCAGGAGAAACTTTTACTCTGGATTCTCAGTCTGTTTCCTAGTGCCGGTTTGAAGTTCCTGCAGTTTTCACTGTAAAACTGAGTTAGAGCTAGTACCAACCCTTATATATGTATGGAGTGGAGTTTGCAAGTGAAAAGAAACTTTGTGTTCCCAACAAGCTAGGTGAAGGACGGCTTTCACACACAATTATCTCTCAGAACTGAGCATGTGGAGAGACGTTCGTTCATCTAGCACAAAGGGAAAGGGTTGCAGGAGAAACTATTACTCTGGTTTCTCAGTCTGTTTCCTAGTGCCGGTTTGAAGTTTCTGCAGTTTTCACTGTAAAACCGATTTGGAGCTAGTACCTCCCCATATATATGTATGGAGTTGAGTTTGCAATTGAAAAGAAACTTTGGGTTCCCAACAAGCTAGTTGAAGAACGGCTTTCACACACACTTATCTCTCAGAACTGAGCATGTGGAGAGACGTTCGTTCATCTAGCACAAAGGGAACGGGATGTAGGAGAAACTTTTACTCTGGTATCTCAGACTGTTTCCTAGTGCCGGTTTCAATTTCCTGCAGTTTTCACTGTAAAACCGAGTTGGAGCTTGTACCTCCCTATATATATGTAAGGATTGGGGTTTGCAACTGAAAAGAAACTTTGTGTTCCCAACAAGATAGGTGAAGGACGGCTTTCACACACACTTATCTCTCAGAACTGAGCATGTGGAGAGACTTTCGTTCATCTAGCACAAAGGGAACGGGTTGCAGGAGAAACTTTTACTCTGGTTTCTCAGTCTGTTTCCTAGTGCCGGTTTGATGTTCCTGCAGTTTTCACTGTAAAAAGGAGTAGGAGCTAGTACCTCCCGATAAATATGTATGGAGTGGAATTTGCAACTGAAAAGAAACTTTGTGTTCCCAACAAGCTAGGTGAAGTACGGCTTTCACAAACACTTATCTCTCAGAACTGAGCATGTGGAGAGACGTTCTTTCATCTAGCACAAAGGGAACGGTTTGCAGGAGAAACTTTACTCTGGTTTCTCTTTCTGTTTCCTAGTGCTGTTCTGAAGTTCCTGCATTTTTCACTGTAAAACAGAGTTGGAGCTAGTACCTCCCCATATATATGTATGGACTGGAGTTTGCAACTGAAAAGATACTTTGTTTTCCCAACAAGCTAGGTGAAGGACCGCTTTCACACACAATTTTCTCTCTGAACTGAGCATGTGGAAAGACTTTCGTTCATCTAGCACAAAAGGAACGGGTTGCAGGAGAAACTTTTACTCTGGTTTCTCAGTCTTTTTCCTAGTGCCGGTTTGAAGTTCCTGCAGTTTTCACTATAAAACCGAGTTGGAGCTCGTACCTCCCCATATATATGTATGGAATGGAGTTTGCAACTGAAAAGAAACTTTGTGTTCCCACCCAGATAGGTGAAGGACGGCTTTCACACACAGTTATCTCTCAGAACTTAGCCTGTGGAGAGACGTTCGTTCATCTAGCACATAGGGAACGCGTTGCAGTAGAAACTTTTACTCTGGTTTCTCAGTCTGTTTCCTAGTGCCGGTTTGAAGTTCCTGCAGTATTCACTGTAAAACCGAGTTGGAGCTCGTTCCACCACAAATATATGTATGGAGTGGAGTTTGCAAGTGAAAAGAAACTTTGTGTTCCCAACAAGCTATGTGAAGGACGGCTTTCACACACACATGTCTCTCAGAACTGAGCATGTGGAGAGACGTTCGTTCATCTAGCACAAAGGGAACGGGTTGCAGGAGAAACTTTTACTCTGGTTTCACAGTATGTTTCCTAGTGCCGGTTTGAATTTCCTGCAGTTTTCACTGTAAAACCCAGTTGGAGCTAGTACTTCCCCATATATATGTATGGAGTGGAGTTTGCAAGTGCAAAGAAACTTTGTGTTCCCAACAAACTAGGTGAAGGACGGCTTTCACACACACTTATCTCTCAGAACTTAGCATGTGGAGAGACGTTCATTCATCTAGCACAAAGGGAAATGGTTGCAGGAGAAACTTTTACTCTGGATTCTCAGTCTGTTTCCTAGTGCCGGTTTGAAGTTCCTGCAGTTTTCACTGTAAAACTGAGTTAGAGCTAGTACCAACCCTTATATATGTATGGAGTGGAGTTTGCAAGTGAAAAGAAACTTTGTGTTCCCAACAAGCTAGGTGAAGGACGGCTTTCACACACAATTATCTCTCAGAACTGAGCATGTGGAGAGACGTTCGTTCATCTAGCACAAAGGGAAAGGGTTGCAGGAGAAACTATTACTCTGGTTTCTCAGTCTGTTTCCTAGTGCCGGTTTGAAGTTTCTGCAGTTTTCACTGTAAAACCGATTTGGAGCTAGTACCTCCCCATATATATGTATGGAGTTGAGTTTGCAATTGAAAAGAAACTTTGGGTTCCCAACAAGCTAGTTGAAGAACGGCTTTCACACACACTTATCTCTCAGAACTGAGCATGTGGAGAGACGTTCGTTCATCTAGCACAAAGGGAACGGGATGTAGGAGAAACTTTTACTCTGGTATCTCAGACTGTTTCCTAGTGCCGGTTTCAATTTCCTGCAGTTTTCACTGTAAAACCGAGTTGGAGCTTGTACCTCCCTATATATATGTAAGGATTGGGGTTTGCAACTGAAAAGAAACTTTGTGTTCCCAACAAGATAGGTGAAGGACGGCTTTCACACACACTTATCTCTCAGAACTGAGCATGTGGAGAGACTTTCGTTCATCTAGCACAAAGGGAACGGGTTGCAGGAGAAACTTTTACTCTGGTTTCTCAGTCTGTTTCCTAGTGCCGGTTTGATGTTCCTGCAGTTTTCACTGTAAAAAGGAGTAGGAGCTAGTACCTCCCGATAAATATGTATGGAGTGGAATTTGCAACTGAAAAGAAACTTTGTGTTCCCAACAAGCTAGGTGAAGTACGGCTTTCACAAACACTTATCTCTCAGAACTGAGCATGTGGAGAGACGTTCTTTCATCTAGCACAAAGGGAACGGTTTGCAGGAGAAACTTTACTCTGGTTTCTCTTTCTGTTTCCTAGTGCTGTTCTGAAGTTCCTGCATTTTTCACTGTAAAACAGAGTTGGAGCTAGTACCTCCCCATATATATGTATGGACTGGAGTTTGCAACTGAAAAGATACTTTGTTTTCCCAACAAGCTAGGTGAAGGACCGCTTTCACACACAATTTTCTCTCTGAACTGAGCATGTGGAAAGACTTTCGTTCATCTAGCACAAAAGGAACGGGTTGCAGGAGAAACTTTTACTCTGGTTTCTCAGTCTTTTTCCTAGTGCCGGTTTGAAGTTCCTGCAGTTTTCACTATAAAACCGAGTTGGAGCTCGTACCTCCCCATATATATGTATGGAATGGAGTTTGCAACTGAAAAGAAACTTTGTGTTCCCACCCAGATAGGTGAAGGACGGCTTTCACACACAGTTATCTCTCAGAACTTAGCCTGTGGAGAGACGTTCGTTCATCTAGCACATAGGGAACGCGTTGCAGTAGAAACTATTACTCTGGTTTCTCAGTCTGTTTCCTAGTGCCGGTTTGAAGTTCCTGCAGTATTCACTGTAAAACCGAATTGGAGCTCGTACCACCACAAATATATGTATGGAGTGGAGTTTGCAAGTGAAAAGAAACTTTGTGTTCCCAACAAGCTATGTGAAGGACGGCTTTCACACACACATGTCTCTCAGAACTGAGCATGTGGAGAGACGTTCGTTCATCTAGCACAAAGGGAATGGGTTGCAGGAGAAACTTTTACTCTGGTTTCACAGTATGTTTCCTAGTGCCGGTTTGAAGTTCCTGCAGTTTTCACTGTAAAACACAGTTGGAGCTAGTACTTCCCCATATATATGTATGGAGTGGAGTTTGCAAGTGCAAAGAAACTTTGTGTTCCCAACAATCTAGGTGAAGGACGGCTTTCACACACACTTATCTCTCAGAACTTAGCATGTGGAGAGACGTTCATTCATCTAGCACAAAGGGAAATGGTTGCAGGAGAAACTTTTACTCTGGATTCTCAGTCTGTTTCCTAGTGCCTGTTTGAAGTTCCTGCAGTTTTCACTGTAAAACTGAGTTAGAGCTTGTACCACCCCTTATATGTGTATGGAGTGGAGTTTGCAAGTGAAAAGAAACTTTGTGTTCCCAACAAGCTAGGTGAAGGACGGCTTTCACAAACAATTATCTCTCAGAACTGAGCATGTGGAGAGACGTTCGTTCATCTAGCACAAAGGGAAAGGGTTGCAGGAGAAACTATTACTCTGGTTTCTCAGTCTGTTTCCTAGTGCCGGTTTGAAGTTTCTGCAGTTTTCACTGTAAAACCGATTTGGAGCTAGTACCTCCCCATATATATGTATGGAGTGGAGTTTGCAATTGAAAAGAAACTTTGGGTTCCCAACAATCTAGTTGAAGGACGGCTTTCACACACACTTATCTCTCAGAACTGAGCATGTGGAGAGACGTTCGTTCATCTAGCACAAAGGGAACGGGTTGCAGGAGAAACTTTTACTCTGGTTTCTCAGTCTGTTTCCTAGTGCCGGTTTGATGTTCCTGCAGTTTTCACTGTAAAAAGGAGTAGGAGCTAGTACCTCCCGATAAATATGTATGGAGTGGAATTTGCAACTGAAAAGAAACTTTGTGTTCCCAACAAGATAGGTGAAGTACGGCTTTCACAAACACTTATCTCTCAGAACTGAGCATGTGGAGAGACGTTCTTTCATCTAGCACAAAGGGAACGGTTTGCAGGAGAAACTTTACTCTGGTTTCTCATTCTGTTTCCTAGTGCTGTTTTGAAGTTCCTGCATTTTTCACTGTAAAACAGAGTTGGAGCTAGTACCTCCCCATATATATGTATGGACTGGAGTTTTCAACTGCAAAGATACTTTGTTTTCCCAACAAGCTAGGTGAAGGACGGCTTTCACACACAATTTTCCCTCAGAACTGAGCATGTGGAAAGACGTTCGTTCATCTAGCACAAAGGGAACGGGTTGCAGGAGAAACTTTTACTCCGGTTTCTCAGTCTGTTTCCTAGTGCCGGTTTGAAGTTCCTGCAGTTTTCACTGTAAAACCGAGTTGGAGCTCGTACCTCCCCATATATATGTATGGAATGGAATAGGCAACTGAAAAGAAACTTTGTGTTCCCACCCAGATAGGTGAAGGACGGCTTTCACACACAATTATCTCTCTGAACTGAGCATGTGGAGAGACGTTATTTCATCTAGCACAAAGGGAACGGGTTGCAGGAGAAACTTTTACTCTGGTTTCTCAGTCTGTTTCCTAGTGCCGGTTTGAAGTTCCTGCAGTATTCACTGTAAAACAGAGTTGGAGCTCGTACCACCCCAAATATATGTATGGAGTGGAGTTTGCAAATGAAAAGAAACTTTGTGTTCCCAACAAGCTATGTGAAGGACGGCTTTCAAACACACATGTCTCTCAGAACTGAGCATGTGGAGAGACGTTCGTTCATCTAGCACAAAGGGAACGGGTTGCAGGAGAAACTATTGCTCTGGTTTCTCAGTCTGTTTCCTAGTGCCGGTTTGAAGTTCCTGCAGTTTTCACTGTAAAACCGATTGGATCTCATACCTCCCCATATATATGTATGGAATGGAGTTTGCAAATGAAAAGAAACTTTGTGTTCCCAACAAGCAAGGTGAAGGACGGCTTTCACACACACTTATCTCTCATAACTGAGCCTGTGGAGAGACGTTCGTTCATCTAGCACAAATGGAACGGTTTGCAGGAGAAACTTTTACTCAGGTTTCTCAGTCTTTTTCCTAGTGCAGGTTTGAAGTTTCTGCAGTTTAAACTGTAATACCGAGTTGGAGCTCGTACATCCCCATATGTATGTATGGAATGGGGCTTGCAACTGAAAAGAAACTTTGTGTTCCCAACAAGCTAGGTGAAAAACGGCTTTCAAACACACTTATCACTCAGAACTGAGCATGTGGAGAGACGTTCGTTCATCTAGCACAAAGGGAAAGGGTTTCAGGGGAAACTTTTTCTCTGGTTTCTCAGTCTGTTTCCTAGTGCCGGTTTGAAGTTCCTGCAGTTTTCACTGTAAAACCGAGTTGGAGCTAGTACCTCCCCATATATATGTATGGAGTGGAGTTTGCAAGTGAAAAGAAACTTTGTGTTCCCAACAAGCTAAGTGAAGTACGGCTTTCACACACACTTATCTCTCAGAACTGAGCATGTGGAGAGACCTTCTTTCATCTAGCACAAAGGGAACGGTTTGCAGGAGAAACTTTACTCTGGTTTCTCATTCTGTTTCCTAGTGCCGGTTTCAAGTTCCTGCATTTTTCACTGTAATACAGAGTTGGAGCTAGTATCTCCCCATATATATGTATGGACTGGAGTTTGCAACTGAAAAGATACTTTGTTTTCCCAACAAGCTAGGTGAAGGACGGCTTTCACACACAATTTTCCCTCAGAACTGAGCATGTGGAAAGACGTTCGTTCATCTAGCACAAAGGGAACGGGTTGCAGGATAAACTTTTACTCCGGGTTCTCAGTCTGTTTCCTAGTGCCGGTTTGAAGTTCCTGCAGTTTTCACTGTAAAACCGAGTTGGAGCTCGTACCTCCCCATATATATGTATGGAATGGTGTAGGCAACTGAAAAGAAACTTTGTGTTCCCACCCAGATAGGTGAAGGACGGCTTTCACACACACTTATCTCTCAGAACTGAGCCTGTGGAGAGACGTTCGTTCATCTAGCACATAGGGAACGGGTTGCAATAGAAACTTTTACTCTGGTTTCTCAGTCTGTTTCCTAGTGCCGGTTTGAAGTTCCTGCAGTATTCACTGTAAAACCGAGTTGGAGATCGTACCACCACAAATATATGTATGGAGTGGAGTTTTCAAGTGAAAAGAAACTTTGTGTTCCCAACAATCTAGGTGAAGTACGGCTTTCACACACACTTATCTCTCAGAACTTAGCATGTGGAGAGACGTTCGTTCATCTAGCACAAAGGGAAATGGTTGCAGGAGAAACTTTTACTCTGGATTCTCAGTCTGTTTCCTAGTGCCGTTTTGAAGTTCCTGCAGTTTTCACTGTAAAACTGAGTTAGAGCTAGTACCACCCCTTATATATGTATGGAGTGGAGTTTGCAAGTGAAAAGAAACTTTGTGTTCCCAACAAGCTAGGTGGACGGCTTTCACACACACTTATCTCTCAGAACTGAGCATGTGGAGAGACGTTCGTTCATCTAGCACAAAGGGAACGGGTTGCAGGAGAAACTTTTACTCTGGTTTCTCAGTCTGTTTCCTAGTGCCAGTTTGAAGTTCCTGCAGTTTTCACTGTAAAACCGAGTTGGAGCTAGTACCTCCCCATATATATGTATGGAGTGGAGTTTGCAAGTGAAAAGAAACTTTGTATTCCCAACAAGCTAGGTGAAGGACGGCTTTCACACACAATTATCTCTCAGAACTGAGCATGTGGAGAGACGTTCGTTCATCTAGCACAAAGGGAAAGGTTTGCAGGAGAAACTATTACTCTGGTTTCTCAGTCTGTTTCCTAGTGCCGGTTTGAAGTTCCTGCAGTTTTCACTGTAAAACCGATTTGGAGCTAGTACCTCCCCATATATATGTATGGAGTGGAGTTTGCAATTGAAAAGAAACTTTGTGTTCCCAACAAGCTAGTTGAAGGACGGCTTTCACACACACTTATCTCTCAGAACTGAGCATGTGGAGAGACGTTCGTTCATCTAGCACAAAGGGAACGGGTTGCAGGAGAAACTTTTACTCTGGTATCTCAGACTGTTTCCTAGTGCCGGTTTCAATTTCCTGCAGTTTTCACTGTAAAACCGAGTTGGAGCTTGTACCTCCCTATATATATGTAAGGATTGGGGTTTGCAACTGAAAAGAATCTTTGTGTTCCCAACAAGATAGGTGAAGGACGGCTTTCACACACACTTATCTCTCAGAACTGAGCATGTGGAGAGACTTTCGTTCATCTAGCACAAAGGGAACGGGTTGCAGGAGAAACTTTTACTCTGGTTTCTCAGTCTGTTTCCTAGTGCCGGTTTGATGTTCCTGCAGTTTTCACTGTAAAAAGGAGTAGGAGCTAGTACCTCCCGATAAATATGTATGGAGTGGAATTTGCAACTGAAAAGAAACTTTGTGTTCCCAACAAGCTAGGTGAAGTACGGCTTTCACAAACACTTATCTCTCAGAACTGAGCATGTGGAGAGACGTTCTTTCATCTAGCACAAAGGGAACGGTTTGCAGGAGAAACTTTACTCTGGTTTCTCATTCTGTTTCCTAGTGCTGTTTTGAAGTTCCTGCATTTTTCACTGTAAAACAGAGTTGGAGCTAGTACCTCCCCATATATATGTATGGACTGGAGTTTGCAACTGAAAAGATACTTTGTTTTCCCAACAAGCTAGGTGAAGGACGGCTTTCACACACAATTTTCCCTCAGAACTGAGCATGTGGAAAGACGTTCGTTCATCTAGCACAAAGGGAACGGGTTGCAGGAGAAACTTTTACTCCGGTTTCTCAGTCTGTTTCCTAGTGCCGGTTTGAAGTTCCTGCAGTTTTCACTGTAAAACCGAGTTGGAGCTCGTACCTCCCCATATATATGTATGGAATGGAGTAGGCAACTGAAAAGAAACTTTGTGTTCCCACCCAGATATGTGAAGGACGGCTTTCACACACAATTATCTCTCTGAACTGAGCATGTGGAGAGACGTTAGTTCATCTAGCACAAAGGGAACGGGTTGCAGGAGAAACTTTTACTCTGGTTTCTCAGTCTGTTTCCTACTGCCGGTTTGAAGTTCCTGCAGTATTCACTGTAAAACAGAGTTGGAGCTCGTACCACCCCAAATATATATATGGAGTGGAGTTTGCAAGTGAAAAGAAACTTTGTGTTCCCAACAAGCTATGTGAAGGACGGCTTTCAAACACACATGTCTCTCAGAACTGAGCATGTGGAGAGACGTTCGTTCATCTAGCACAAAGGGAACGGGTTGCAGGAGAAACTATTGCTCTGGTTTCTCAGTCTGTTTCCTAGTGCCGGTTTGAAGTTCCTGCAGTTTTCACTGTAAAACCGATTTGGATCTCATACCTCCCCATATATATGTATGGAATGGAGTTTGCAAATGAAAAGAAACTTTGTGTTCCCAACAAGCAAGGTGAAGGACGGCTTTCACACACACTTATCTCTCAGAACTGAGCCTGTGGAGAGACGTTCGTTCATCTAGCACAAATGGAACGGTTTGCAGGAGAAACTTTTACTCAGGTTTCTCAGTCTGTTTCCTAGTGCAGGTTTGAAGTTTCTGCAGTTTTCACTGTAATACCGAGTTGGAGCTCGTACCTCCCCATATGTATGTATGGAATGGAATAGGCAACTGAAAAGAAACTTTGTGTTCCCACCCAGATAGGTGAAGGACGGCTTTCACACACAATTATCTCTCTGAACTGAGCATGTGGAGAGACGTTATTTCATCTAGCACAAAGGGAACGGGTTGCAGGAGAAACTTTTACTCTGGTTTCTCAGTCTGTTTCCTAGTGCCGGTTTGAAGTTCCTGCAGTATTCACTGTAAAAAAGAGTTGGAGCTCGTACCACCCCAAATATATGTATGGAGTGGAGTTTGCAAATGAAAAGAAACTTTGTGTTCCCAACAAGCTATGTGAAGGACGGCTTTCAAACACACATGTCTCTCAGAACTGAGCATGTGGAGAGACGTTCGTTCATCTAGCACAAAGGGAACGGGTTGCAGGAGAAACTATTGCTCTGGTTTCTCAGTCTGTTTCCTAGTGCCGGTTTGAAGTTCCTGCAGTTTTCACTGTAAAACCGATTGGATCTCATACCTCCCCTTATATATGTATGGAATGGAGTTTGCAAATGAAAAGAAACTTTGTGTTCCCAACAAGCAACGTGAAGGACGGCTTTCACACACACTTATCTCTCAGAACTGAGCCTGTGGAGAGACGTTCGTTCATCTAGCACAAATGGAACGGTTTGCAGGAGAAACTTTTACTCAGGTTTCTCAGTCTTTTTCCTAGTGCAGGTTTGAAGTTTCTGCAGTTTTCACTGTAATACCGAGTTGGAGCACGTACATCCCCATATGTATGTATGGAATGGGGCTTGCAACTGAAAAGAAACTTTGTGTTCCCAACAAGCTAGGTGAAGGACGGCTTTCAAACACACTTATCACTCAGAACTGAGCATGTGGAGAGACGTTCGTTCATCTAGCACAAAGGGAACGGGTTTCAGGGGAAACTTTTTCTCTGGTTTCTCAGTCTGTTTCCTAGTGCCGGTTTGAAGTTCCTGCAGTTTTCACTGTAAAACCGAGTTGGAGCTAGTACCTCCCCATATATATGTATGGAGTGGAGTTTGCAAGTGAAAAGAAACTTTGTATTCCCAACAAGCTAGGTGAAGGACGGCTTTCACACACAATTATCTCTCAGAACTGAGCATGTGGAGAGACGTTCGTTCATCTAGCACAAAGGGAAAGGTTTGCAGGAGAAACTATTACTCTGGTTTCTCAGTCTGTTTCCTAGTGCCGGTTTGAAGTTCCTGCAGTTTTCACTGTAAAACCGATTTGGAGCTAGTACCTCCCCATATATATGTATGGAGTGGAGTTTGCAATTGAAAAGAAACTTTGTGTTCCCAACAAGCTAGTTGAAGGACGGCTTTCACACACACTTATCTCTCAGAACTGAGCATGTGGAGAGACGTTCGTTCATCTAGCACAAAGGGAACGGGTTGCAGGAGAAACTTTTACTCTGGTATCTCAGACTGTTTCCTAGTGCCGGTTTCAATTTCCTGCAGTTTTCACTGTAAAACCGAGTTGGAGCTTGTACCTCCCTATATATATGTAAGGATTGGGGTTTGCAACTGAAAAGAATCTTTGTGTTCCCAACAAGATAGGTGAAGGACGGCTTTCACACACACTTATCTCTCAGAACTGAGCATGTGGAGAGACTTTCGTTCATCTAGCACAAAGGGAACGGGTTGCAGGAGAAACTTTTACTCTGGTTTCTCAGTCTGTTTCCTAGTGCCGGTTTGATGTTCCTGCAGTTTTCACTGTAAAAAGGAGTAGGAGCTAGTACCTCCCGATAAATATGTATGGAGTGGAATTTGCAACTGAAAAGAAACTTTGTGTTCCCAACAAGCTAGGTGAAGTACGGCTTTCACAAACACTTATCTCTCAGAACTGAGCATGTGGAGAGACGTTCTTTCATCTAGCACAAAGGGAACGGTTTGCAGGAGAAACTTTACTCTGGTTTCTCATTCTGTTTCCTAGTGCTGTTTTGAAGTTCCTGCATTTTTCACTGTAAAACAGAGTTGGAGCTAGTACCTCCCCATATATATGTATGGACTGGAGTTTGCAACTGAAAAGATACTTTGTTTTCCCAACAAGCTAGGTGAAGGACGGCTTTCACACACAATTTTCCCTCAGAACTGAGCATGTGGAAAGACGTTCGTTCATCTAGCACAAAGGGAACGGGTTGCAGGAGAAACTTTTACTCCGGTTTCTCAGTCTGTTTCCTAGTGCTGGTTTGAAGTTCCTGCAGTTTTCACTGTAAAACCGAGTTGGAGCTCGTACCTCCCCATATATATGTATGGAATGGAGTAGGCAACTGAAAAGAAACTTTGTGTTCCCACCCAGATATGTGAAGGACGGCTTTCACACACAATTATCTCTCTGAACTGAGCATGTGGAGAGACGTTAGTTCATCTAGCACAAAGGGAACGGGTTGCAGGAGAAACTTTTACTCTGGTTTCTCAGTCTGTTTCCTACTGCCGGTTTGAAGTTCCTGCAGTATTCACTGTAAAACAGAGTTGGAGCTCGTACCACCCCAAATATATATATGGAGTGGAGTTTGCAAGTGAAAAGAAACTTTGTGTTCCCAACAAGCTATGTGAAGGACGGCTTTCAAACACACATGTCTCTCAGAACTGAGCATGTGGAGAGACGTTCGTTCATCTAGCACAAAGGGAACGGGTTGCAGGAGAAACTATTGCTCTGGTTTCTCAGTCTGTTTCCTAGTGCCGGTTTGAAGTTCCTGCAGTTTTCACTGTAAAACCGATTTGGATCTCATACCTCCCCATATATATGTATGGAATGGAGTTTGCAAATGAAAAGAAACTTTGTGTTCCCAACAAGCAAGGTGAAGGACGGCTTTCACACACACTTATCTCTCAGAACTGAGCCTGTGGAGAGACGTTCGTTCATCTAGCACAAATGGAATGGTTTGCAGGAGAAACTTTTACTCAGGTTTCTCAGTCTGTTTCCTAGTGCAGGTTTGAAGTTTCTGCAGTTTTCACTGTAATACCGAGTTGGAGCTCGTACCTCCCCATATGTATGTATGGAATGGAATAGGCAACTGAAAAGAAACTTTGTGTTCCCACCCAGATATGTGAAGGACGGCTTTCACACACAATTATCTCTCTGAACTGAGCATGTGGAGAGACGTTAGTTCATCTAGCACAAAGGGAACGGGTTGCAGGAGAAACTTTTACTCTGGTTTCTCAGTCTGTTTCCTACTGCCGGTTTGAAGTTCCTGCAGTATTCACTGTAAAACAGAGTTGGAGCTCGTACCACCCCAAATATATATATGGAGTGGAGTTTGCAAGTGAAAAGAAACTTTGTGTTCCCAACAAGCTATGTGAAGGACGGCTTTCAAACACACATGTCTCTCAGAACTGAGCATGTGGAGAGACGTTCGTTCATCTAGCACAAAGGGAACGGGTTGCAGGAGAAACTATTGCTCTGGTTTCTCAGTCTGTTTCCTAGTGCCGGTTTGAAGTTCCTGCAGTTTTCACTGTAAAACCGATTTGGATCTCATACCTCCCCATATATATGTATGGAATGGAGTTTGCAAATGAAAAGAAACTTTGTGTTCCCAACAAGCAAGGTGAAGGACGGCTTTCACACACACTTATCTCTCAGAACTGAGCCTGTGGAGAGACGTTCGTTCATCTAGCACAAATGGAATGGTTTGCAGGAGAAACTTTTACTCAGGTTTATCAGTCTGTTTCCTAGTGCAGGTTTGAAGTTTCTGCAGTTTTCACTGTAATACCGAGTTGGAGCTCGTACCTCCCCATATGTATGTATGGAATGGAATAGGCAACTGAAAAGAAACTTTGTGTTCCCACCCAGATAGGTGAAGGACGGCTTTCACACACAATTATCTCTCTGAACTGAGCATGTGGAGAGACGTTATTTCATCTAGCACAAAGGGAACGGGTTGCAGGAGAAACTTTTACTCTGGTTTCTCAGTCTGTTTCCTAGTGCCGGTTTGAAGTTCCTGCAGTATTCACTGTAAAACAGAGTTGGAGCTCGTACCACCCCAAATATATGTATGGAGTGGAGTTTGCAAATGAAAAGAAACTTTGTGTTCCCAACAAGCTATGTGAAGGACGGCTTTCAAACACACATGTCTCTCAGAACTGAGCATGTGGAGAGACGTTCGTTCATCTAGCACAAAGGGAACGGGTTGCAGGAGAAACTATTGCTCTGGTTTCTCAGTCTGTTTCCTAGTGCCGGTTTGAAGTTCCTACAGTTTTCACTGTAAAACCGATTGGATCTCATACCTCCCCTTATATATGTATGGAATGGAGTTTGCAAATGAAAAGAAACTTTGTGTTCCCAACAAGCAAGGTGAAGGACGGCTTTCACACACACTTATCTCTCAGAACTGAGCCTGTGGAGAGACGTTCGTTCATCTAGCACAAATGGAACGGTTTGCAGGAGAAACTTTTACTCAGGTTTCTCAGTCTTTTTCCTAGTGCAGGTTTGAAGTTTCTGCAGTTTTCACTGTAAAACCGAGTTGGAGCTAGTACCTCCCCATATATATGTATGGAGTGGAGTTTGCAAGTGAAAAGAAACTTTGTGTTCCCAACAAGCTAATTGAAGTACGGCTTTCACACACAATTATCTCTCAGAACTGAGCATGTGGAGAGACCTTCTTTCATCTAGCACAAAGGGAACGGTTTGCAGGAGAAACTTTACTCTGGTTTCTCATTCTGTTTCCTAGTGCCGGTTTCAAGTTCCTGCATTTTTCACTGTAAAACAGAGTTGGAGCTAGTACCTCCCCATATATATGTATGGACTGGAGTTTGCAACTGAAAAGATACTTTGTTTTCCCAACAAGCTAGGTGAAGGACGGCTTTCACACACAATTTTCCCTCAGAACTGAGCATGTGGAAAGACGTTCGTTCATCTAGCACAAAGGGAACGGGTTGCAGGATAAACTTTTACTCCGGGTTCTCAGTCTGTTTCCTAGTGCCGGTTTGAAGTTCCTGCAGTTTTCACTGTAAAACCGAGTTGGAGCTCGTACCTCCCCATATATATGTATGGAATGGTGTAGGCAACTGAAAAGAAACTTTGTGTTCCCACCCAGATAGATGAAGGACGGCTTTCACACACAATTATCTCTCTGAACTGAGCATGTGGAAAGAGTTTCGTTCATCTAGCACAAAGGGAACGGGTTGCAGGAGAAACTTTTACTCTGGTTTCTCAGTCTTTTTCCTAGTGCCGGTTTGAAGTTCCTGCAGTTTTCACTATAAAACCGAGTTGGAGCTCGTACCTCCCCATATATATGTATGGAATGGAGTTTGCAACTGAAAAGAAACTTTGTGTTCCCACCCAGATAGGTGAAGGACGGCTTTCACACACACTTATCTCTCAGAACTGAGCCTGTGGAGAGACGTTCGTTCATCTAGCACATAGGGAACGGGTTGCAATAGAAACTTTTACTCTGGTTTCTCAGTCTGTTTCCTAGTGCCGGTTGGAAGTTCCTGCAGTATTCACTGTAAAACCGAGTTGGAGCTCGTACCACCACAAATATATGTATGGAGTGGAGTTTTCAAGTGAAAAGAAACTTTGTGTTCCCAACAATCTAGGTGAAGTACGGCTTTCACACACACTTATCTCTCAGAACTTAGCATGTGGAGAGACGTTCGTTCATCTAGCACAAAGGGAAATGGTTGCAGGAGAAACTTTTACTCTGGATTCTCAGTCTGTTTCCTAGTGCCGGTTTGAAGTTCCTGCAGTTTTCACTGTAAAACTGAGTTAGAGCTAGTACCACCCCTTATATATGTATGGAGTGGAGTTTGCAAGTGAAAAGAAACTTTGTGTTCCCAACAAGCTAGGTGGACGGCTTTCACACACACTTATCTCTCAGAACTGAGCATGTGGAGAGACGTTCGTTCATCTAGCACAAAGGGAACGGGTTGCAGGAGAAACTTTTACTCTGGTTTCTCAGTCTGTTTCCTAGTGCCAGTTTGAAGTTCCTGCAGTTTTCACTGTAAAACCGAGTTGGAGCTAGTACCTCCCCATATATATGTATGGAGTGGAGTTTGCAAGTGAAAAGAAACTTTGTATTCCCAACAAGCTAGGTGAAGGACGGCTTTCACACACAATTATCTCTCAGAACTGAGCATGTGGAGAGACGTTCGTTCATCTAGCACAAAGGGAAAGGTTTGCAGGAGAAACTATTACTCTGGTTTCTCAGTCTGTTTCCTAGTGCCGGTTTGAAGTTCCTGCAGTTTTCACTGTAAAACCGATTTGGAGCTAGTACCTCCCCATATATATGTATGGAGTGGAGTTTGCAATTGAAAAGAAACTTTGTGTTCCCAACAAGCTAGTTGAAGGACGGCTTTCACACACACTTATCTCTCAGAACTGAGCATGTGGAGAGACGTTCGTTCATCTAGCACAAAGGGAACGGGTTGCAGGAGAAACTTTTACTCTGGTATCTCAGACTGTTTCCTAGTGCCGGTTTCAATTTCCTGCAGTTTTCACTGTAAAACCGAGTTGGAGCTTGTACCTCCCTATATATATGTAAGGATTGGGGTTTGCAACTGAAAAGAAACTTTGTGTTCCCAACAAGATAGGTGAAGGACGGCTTTCACACACACTTATCTCTCAGAACTGAGCATGTGGAGAGACTTTCGTTCATCTAGCACAAAGGGAACGGGTTGCAGGAGAAACTTTTACTCTGGTTTCTCAGTCTGTTTCCTAGTGCCGGTTTGATGTTCCTGCAGTTTTCACTGTAAAAAGGAGTAGGAGCTAGTACCTCCCGATAAATATGTATGGAGTGGAATTTGCAACTGAAAAGAAACTTTGTGTTCCCAACAAGCTAGGTGAAGTACGGCTTTCACAAACACTTATCTCTCAGAACTGAGCATGTGGAGAGACGTTCTTTCATCTAGCACAAAGGGAACGGTTTGCAGGAGAAACTTTACTCTGGTTTCTCATTCTGTTTCCTAGTGCTGTTTTGAAGTTCCTGCATTTTTCACTGTAAAACAGAGTTGGAGCTAGTACCTCCCCATATATATGTATGGACTGGAGTTTGCAACTGAAAAGATACTTTGTTTTCCCAACAAGCTAGGTGAAGGACGGCTTTCACACACAATTTTCCCTCAGAACTGAGCATGTGGAAAGACGTTCGTTCATCTAGCACAAAGGGAACGGGTTGCAGGAGAAACTTTTACTCCGGTTTCTCAGTCTGTTTCCTAGTGCCGGTTTGAAGTTCCTGCAGTTTTCACTGTAAAACCGAGTTGGAGCTCGTACCTCCCCATATATATGTATGGAATGGAGTAGGCAACTGAAAAGAAACTTTGTGTTCCCACCCAGATATGTGAAGGACGGCTTTCACACACAATTATCTCTCTGAACTGAGCATGTGGAGAGACGTTAGTTCATCTAGCACAAAGGGAACGGGTTGCAGGAGAAACTTTTACTCTGGTTTCTCAGTCTGTTTCCTACTGCCGGTTTGAAGTTCCTGCAGTATTCACTGTAAAACAGAGTTGGAGCTCGTACCACCCCAAATATATATATGGAGTGGAGTTTGCAAGTGAAAAGAAACTTTGTGTTCCCAACAAGCTATGTGAAGGACGGCTTTCAAACACACATGTCTCTCAGAACTGAGCATGTGGAGAGACGTTCGTTCATCTAGCACAAAGGGAACGGGTTGCAGGAGAAACTATTGCTCTGGTTTCTCAGTCTGTTTCCTAGTGCCAGTTTGAATTTCCTGCAGTTTTCACTGTAAAACCGATTTGGATCTCAAACCTCCCCATATATATGTATGGAATGGAGTTTGCAAATGAAAAGAAACTTTGTGTTCCCAACAAGCAAGGTGAAGGACGGCTTTCACACACACTTATCTCTCAGAACTGAGCCTGTGGAGAGACGTTCGTTCATCTAGCACATAGGGAACGGGTTGCAATAGAAACTTTTACCCTGGTTTCTCAGTCTGTTTCCTAGTGCCGGTTTGAAGTTCCTGCAGTATTCACTGTAAAACCGAGTTGGAGCTCGTACCACCACAAATATATGTATGGAGTGGAGTTTTCAAGTGAAAAGAAACTTTGTGTTCCCAACAATCTAGGTGAAGTACGGCTTTCACACACACTTATCTCTCAGAACTTAGCATGTGGAGAGACGTTCGTTCATCTAGCACAAAGGGAAATGGTTGCAGGAGAAACTTTTACTCTGGATTCTCAGTCTGTTTCCTAGTGCCGGTTTGAAGTTCCTGCAGTTTTCACTGTAAAACTGAGTTAGAGCTAGTACCACCCCTTATATATGTATGGAGTGGAGATTGCAAGTGAAAAGAAACTTTGTGTTCCCAACAAGCTAGGTGGACGGCTTTCACACACACTTATCTCTCAGAACTGAGCATGTGGAGAGACGTTCGTTCATCTAGCACAAAGGGAACGGGTTGCAGGAGAAACTTTTACTCTGGTTTCTCAGTCTGTTTCCTAGTGCCAGTTTGAAGTTCCTGCAGTTTTCACTGTAAAACCGAGTTGGAGCTAGTACCTCCCCATATATATGTATGGAGTGGAGTTTGCAAGTGAAAAGAAACTTTGTATTCCCAACAAGCTAGGTGAAGGACGGCTTTCACACACAATTATCTCTCAGAACTGAGCATGTGGAGAGACGTTCGTTCATCTAGCACAAAGGGAAAGGTTTGCAGGAGAAACTATTACTCTGGTTTCTCAGTCTGTTTCCTAGTGCCGGTTTGAAGTTCCTGCAGTTTTCACTGTAAAACCGATTTGGAGCTAGTACCTCCCCATATATATGTATGGAGTGGAGTTTGCAATTGAAAAGAAACTTTGTGTTCCCAACAAGCTAGTTGAAGGACGGCTTTCACACACACTTATCTCTCAGAACTGAGCATGTGGAGAGAAGTTCGTTCATCTAGCACAAAGGGAACGGGTTGCAGGAGAAACTTTTACTCTGGTATCTCAGACTGTTTCCTAGTGCCGGTTTCAATTTCCTGCAGTTTTCACTGTAAAACCGAGTTGGAGCTTGTACCTCCCTATATATATGTAAGGATTGGGGTTTGCAACTGAAAAGAAACTTTGTGTTCCCAACAAGATAGGTGAAGGACGGCTTTCACACACACTTATCTCTCAGAACTGAGCATGTGGAGAGACTTTCGTTCATCTAGCACAAAGGGAACGGGTTGCAGGAGAAACTTTTACTCTGGTTTCTCAGTCTGTTTCCTAGAGCCGGTTTGATGTTCCTGCAGTTTTCACTGTAAAAAGGAGTAGGAGCTAGTACCTCCCGATAAATATGTATGGAGTGGAATTTGCAACTGAAAAGAAACTTTGTGTTCCCAACAAGCTAGGTGAAGTACGGCTTTCACAAACACTTATCTCTCAGAACTGAGCATGTGGAGAGACGTTCTTTCATCTAGCACAAAGGGAACGGTTTGCAGGAGAAACTTTACTCTGGTTTCTCATTCTGTTTCCTAGTGCTGTTTTGAAGTTCCTGCATTTTTCACTGTAAAACAGAGTTGGAGCTAGTACCTCCCCATATATATGTATGGACTGGAGTTTGCAACTGAAAAGATACTTTGTTTTCCCAACAAGCTAGGTGAAGGACGGCTTTCACACACAATTTTCCCTCAGAACTGAGCATGTGGAAAGACGTTCGTTCATCTAGCACAAAGGGAACGGGTTGCAGGAGAAACTTTTACTCCGGTTTCTCAGTCTGTTTCCTAGTGCCGGTTTGAAGTTCCTGCAGTTTTCACTGTAAAACCGAGTTGGAGCTCGTACCTCCCCATATATATGTATGGAATGGAGTAGGCAACTGAAAAGAAACTTTGTGTTCCCACCCAGATATGTGAAGGACGGCTTTCACACACAATTATCTCTCTGAACTGAGCATGTGGAGAGACGTTAGTTCATCTAGCACAAAGGGAACGGGTTGCAGGAGAAACTTTTACTCTGGTTTCTCAGTCTGTTTCCTACTGCCGGTTTGAAGTTCCTGCAGTATTCACTGTAAAACAGAGTTGGAGCTCGTACCACCCCAAATATATATATGGAGTGGAGTTTGCAAGTGAAAAGAAACTTTGTGTTCCCAACAAGCTATGTGAAGGACGGCTTTCAAACACACATGTCTCTCAGAACTGAGCATGTGGAGAGACGTTCGTTCATCTAGCACAAAGGGAACGGGTTGCAGGAGAAACTATTGCTCTGGTTTCTCAGTCTGTTTCCTAGTGCCGGTTTGAAGTTCCTGCAGTTTTCACTGTAAAACCGATTTGGATCTCAAACCTCCCCATATATATGTATGGAATGGAGTTTGCAAATGAAAAGAAACTTTGTGTTCCCAACAAGCAAGGTGAAGGACGGCTTTCACACACACTTATCTCTCAGAACTGAGCCTGTGGAGAGACGTTCGTTCATCTAGCACAAATGGAACGGTTTGCAGGAGAAACTTTTACTCAGGTTTCTCAGTCTGTTTCCTAGTGCAGGTTTGAAGTTTCTGCAGTTTTCACTGTAATACCGAGTTGGAGCTCGTACCTCCCCATATGTATGTATGGAATGGGGCTTGCAACTGAAAAGAAACTTTGTGTTCCCAACAAGCTAGGTGAAGGACGGCTTTCAAACACACTTATCACTCAGAACTGAGCATGTGGAGAGACGTTCGTTCATCTAGCACAAAGGGAACGGGTTTCAGGGGAAACTTTTTCTCTGGTTTCTCAGTCTGTTTCCTAGTGCCGGTTTGAAGTTCCTGCAGTTTTCACTGTAAAACCGAGTTGGAGCTAGTACCTCCCCATATATATGTATGGAGTGGAGTTTGCAAGTGAAAAGAAACTTTGTGTTCCCAACCAGCTAAGTGAAGTACGGCTTTCACACACACTTATCTCTCAGAACTGAGCATGTGGAGAGACCTTCTTTCATCTAGCACAAAGGGAACGGTTTGCAGGAGAAACTTTACTCTGGTTTCTCATTCTGTTTCCTAGTGCCGGTTTCAAGTTCCTGCATTTTTCACTGTAAAACAGAGTTGGAGCTAGTACCTCCCCATATATATGTATGGACTGGAGTTTGCAACTGAAAAGATACTTTGTTTTCCCAACAAGCTAAGTGAAGGACGGCTTTCACACACAATTTTCCCTCAGAACTGAGCATGTGGAAAGACGTTCGTTCATCTAGCACAAAGGGAACGGGTTGCAGGAGAAACTTTTACTCCGGTTTCTCAGTCTGTTTCCTAGTGCCGGTTTGAAGTTCCTGCAGTATTCACTGTAAAACAGAGTTGGAGCTCGTACCACCACAAATATATATATGGAGTGGAGTTTGCAAGTGAAAAGAAACTTTGTGTTCCCAACAAGCTATGTGAAGGACGGCTTTCAAACACACATGTCTCTCAGAACTGAGCATGTGGAGAGACGTTCGTTCATCTAGCACAAAGGGAACGGGTTGCAGGAGAAACTATTGCTCTGGTTTCTCAGTCTGTTTCCTAGTGCCGGTTTGAAGTTCCTGCAGTTTTCACTGTAAAACCGATTTGGATCTCAAACCTCCCCATATATATGTATGGAATGGAGTTTGCAAATGAAAAGAAACTTTGTGTTCCCAACAAGCAAGGTGAAGGACGGCTTTCACACACACTTATCTCTCAGAACTGAGCCTGTGGAGAGACGTTCGTTCATCTAGCACAAATGGAACGGTTTGCAGGAGAAACTTTTACTCAGGTTTCTCAGTCTGTTTCCTAGTGCAGGTTTGAAGTTTCTGCAGTTTTCACTGTAATACCGAGTTGGAGCTCGTACCTCCCCATATGTATGTATGGAATGGGGCTTGCAACTGAAAAGAAACTTTGTGTTCCCAACAAGCTAGGTGAAGGACGGCTTTCAAACACACTTATCACTCAGAACTGAGCATGTGGAGAGACGTTCGTTCATCTAGCACAAAGGGAACGGGTTTCAGGGGAAACTTTTTCTCTGGTTTCTCAGTCTGTTTCCTAGTGCCGGTTTGAAGTTCCTGCAGTTTTCACTGTAAAACCGAGTTGGAGCTAGTACCTCCCCATATATATGTATGGAGTGGAGTTTGCAAGTGAAAAGAAACTTTGTGTTCCCAACCAGCTAAGTGAAGTACGGCTTTCACACACACTTATCTCTCAGAACTGAGCATGTGGAGAGACCTTCTTTCATCTAGCACAAAGGGAACGGTTTGCAGGAGAAACTTTACTCTGGTTTCTCATTCTGTTTCCTAGTGCCGGTTTCAAGTTCCTGCATTTTTCACTGTAAAACAGAGTTGGAGCTAGTACCTCCCCATATATATGTATGGACTGGAGTTTGCAACTGAAAAGATACTTTGTTTTCCCAACAAGCTAAGTGAAGGACGGCTTTCACACACAATTTTCCCTCAGAACTGAGCATGTGGAAAGACGTTCGTTCATCTAGCACAAAGGGAACGGGTTGCAGGAGAAACTTTTACTCCGGTTTCTCAGTCTGTTTCCTAGTGCCGGTTTGAAGTTCCTGCAGTTTTCACTTAAAACCGAGTTGGAGCTCGTACCTCCCCATATATATGTATGGAATGGAGTAGGCAACTGAAAAGAAACTTTGTGTTCCCACCTAGATAGGTGAAGGACGGCTTTCACACATATTATCTCTCTGAACTGAGCATGTGGAGAGACGTTAGTTCATCTAGCACAAAGGGAACGGGTTGCAGGAGAAACTTTTACTCTGGTTTCTCAGTCTGTTTCCTAGTGCCGGTTTGAAGTTCCTGCAGTATTCACTGTAAAACAGAGTTGGAGCTCGTACCACCCCAAATATATGTATGGAGTGGAGTTTGCAAGTGAAAAGAAACTTTGTGTTCCCAACAAGCTATGTGAAGGACGGCTTTCACACACACATGTCTCTCAGAACTGAGCATGTGGAGAGACGTTCGTTCATCTAGCACAAAGGGAACGGGTTGCAGGAGAAACTATTGCTCTGGTTTCTCAGTCTGTTTCCTAGTGCCGGTTTGAAGTTCCTGCAGTTTTCACTGTAAAACCGATTTGGATCTCATACCTCCCCATATATATGTATGGAATGGAGTTTGCAAATGAAAAGAAACTTTGTGTTCCCAACAAGCAACGTGAAGGACGGCTTTCACACACACTTATCTCTCAGAACTTAGCCTGTGGTGAGACGTTCGTTCATCTAGCACAAATGGAACGGGTTGCAGGAGAAACGTTTACTCAGGTTTTTCAGTCTGTTTCCTAGTGCAGGTTTGAAGTTTCTGCAGTTTTCACTGTAAAACCGAGTTGGAGCTCGTACATCCCCATATGTATGTATGGAATGGAGCTTGCAACTGAAAAGAAACTTTGTGTTCCCAACAAGCTAGGTGAAGGACGGCTTTCAAACACACTTATCTCTCAGAACTGAGCATGTGGAGAGACCTTCTTTCATCTAGCACAAAGGGAACGGTTTGCAGGAGAAACTTTACTCTGGTTTCTCATTCTGTTTCCTAGTGCCGGTTTCAAGTTCCTGCATTTTTCACTGTAAAACAGAGTTGGAGCTAGTACCTCCCCATATATATGTATGGACTGGAGTTTGCAACTGAAAAGATACTTTGTTTTCCCAACAAGCTAGGTGAAGGACGGCTTTCACACACAATTTTCCCTCAGAACTGAGCATGTGGAAAGACGTTCGTTCATCTAGCACAAGGGGAACGGGTTGCAGGAGAAACTTTTACTCCGGTTTCTCAGTCTGTTTCCTAGTGCCGGTTTGAAGTTCCTGCAGTTTTCACTGTAAAACCGAGTTGGAGCTCGTACCTCCCCATATATATGTATGGAATGGAGTAGGCAACTGAAAAGAAACTTTGTGTTCCCACCCAGATAGTTGAAGGACGGCTTTCACACACAATTATCTCTCTGAACTGAGCATGTGGAGAGACGTTATTTCATCTAGCACAAAGGGAACGGGTTGCAGGAGAAACTTTTACTCTGGTTTCTCAGTCTGTTTCCTAGTGCCGGTTTGAAGTTCCTGCAGTATTCACTGTAAAACAGAGTTGGAGCTCGTACCACCCCAAATATATGTATGGAGTGGAGTTTGCAAGTGAAAAGAAACTTTGTGTTCCCAACAAGCTATGTGAAGGACGGCTTTCACACACACATGTCTCTCAGAACTGAGCATGTGGAGAGACGTTCGTTCATCTAGCACAAAGGGAACGGGTTGCAGGAGAAACTATTGCTCTGGTTTCTCAGTCTGTTTCCTAGTGCCGGTTTGAAGTTCCTGCAGTTTTCACTGTAAAACCGATTTGGATCTCATACCTCCCCATATATATGTATGGAATGGAGTTTGCAAATGAAAAGAAACTTTGTGTTCCCAACAAGCAACGTGAAGGACGGCTTTCACACACACTTATCTCTCAGAACTGAGCCTGTGGAGAGACGTTCGTTCATCTAGCACAAATGGAACGGGTTGCAGGAGAAACGTTTACTCAGGTTTCTCAGTCTGTTTCCTAGTGCAGGTTTGAAGTTTCTGCAGTTTTCACTGTAAAACCGAGTTGGAGCTCGTACCTCCCCATATGTATGTATGGAATGGAGCTTGCAACTGAAAAGAAACTTTGTGTTCCCAACAAGCTAGGTGAAGGACGGCTTTCAAACCCACTTATCACTCAGAACTGAGCATGTGGAGAGACGTTCGTTCATCTAGCACAAAGGGAACGGGTTGCAGGGGAAACTTTTTCTCTGGTTTCTCAGTCTGTTTCCTAGTGCCGGTTTGATGTTCCTGCAGTTTTCACTGTAAAACCGAGTTGGAGCTAGTACCTCCCCATATATATGTATGGAGTGGAGTTTGCAAGTGAAAAGAAACTTTGTGTTCCCAACAAGCTAGGTGAAGTACGGCTTTCACACACACTTATCTCTCAGAACTGAGCATGTGGAGAGACGTTCTTTCATATAGCACAAAAGGAACGGGTTGCAGGAGAAACTTTTACTCTGGTTTCTCAGTCTGTTTCCTAGTGCCGGTTTTAAGTTCCTGCAGTTTTCACTGTAAAACAGAGTTGGAGCTAGTACCTCCCCATATATATGTATGGACTGGAGTTTGGCACTGAAAAGATACTTTGTGTTCCCAACAAGCTAGGTGAAGGACGGCTTTCACACACACTTTTCCCTCAGAAATGAGCATGTGGAAAGACGTTCGTTCATCTAGCACAAAGGGAACGGGTTGCAGGAGAAACTTTTACTCTGGTTTCTCAGTCTGTTTCCTAGTGCCGGTTTGAAGTTCCTGCAGTTTTCAGTGTAAAACCGAGTTGGAGCTCGTTCCTCCCCATATATATGTATGGGATGCAGTAGGCAACTGAAAAGAAACTTTGTGTTCCCACCCAGATAGGTGAAGGACGGCTTTCACACACAATTATCTCTCTGAACTGAGCATGTGGAGAGACGTTCGTTCATCAAGAACAAAGGGAACGGGTTGCAGGAGAAACTTTTACTCTGTTTTCTCAGTCTGTTTCCTAGTGCCGGTTTGAAGATCCTGCAGTATTCACTGTAAAACCGAGTTGGAGCTCGTACCACCCCAAATATATGTATGGAGTGGAGTTTGCAAGTGAAAAGAAACTTTGTGTTCCCAACAAGCTATGTGAAGGACGGCTTTCACACACACATGTCTCTCAGAAATGAGCATGTGGAGAGACATTCGTTCATCTAGCACAAAGGGAACGGGTTGCAGGAGAAACTTTTACTCTGGTTTCTCAGTCTGTTTCCTAGTGCCGGTTTGAAGTTCCTGCAGTTTTCACTGTAAAACCGATTTGGAGCTCGTACCTCCCCATATATATGTATGGACTGGAGTTTGCCACTGAAAAGATACTTTGTGTTCCCAACAAGCTAGGTGAAGGACGGCTTTCACACACACTTATCTCTCAGAACTGATCATGTGAAAAGACTTTCGTTCATCTAGCACAAAGGGAACGGGTTGCAGGAGAAACTTTTACTCTGGTTTCTCAGTCTTTTTCCTAGTGCCGGTTTGAAGTTCCTGCAGGTTTCACTATAAAACCGAGTTGGAGCTCGTACCTCCCCATATATATGTATGGAATGAAGTTTGCAACTGAAAAAATCTTTGTGTTCCCACCCAGATAGGTGAAGGACGGCTTTCACACACACTTATCTCTCAGAACTGAGCCTGTGTAGAGACGTTCGTTCATCTAGCACATAGGGAACGGGTTGCAGTAGAAACTTTTACTCTGGTTTCTCAGTCTGTTTCCTAGTGCCGGTTTGAAGTTCCTGCAGTTTTCACTGTAAAATCGAGTTGGAGCTAGTACCTCCCCATATATATGTATGGAGTGGAGTTTGCAAGTGAAAAGAAACTTTGTGTTCCCAACAAGCTAGGTGAAGTACGGCTTTCACACACACTTATCTTTCAGAACTGAGCATGTGGAGAGACGTTCTTTCATCTAGCACAAAAGGAACGGGTTGCAGGAGAAACTTTTACTCTGGTTTCTCAGTCTGCTTCCTAGTGCCGGTTTGAAGTTCCTGCAGTATTCACTGTAAAACCGAGTTGGAGCTCGTACCACCCCAAATATATGTATGGAGTGGAGTTTGCAAGTGAAAAGAAACTTTGTGTTCCCAACAAGCTATGTGAAGGACGGCTTTCACACACACATGTCTCTCAGAACTGAGCATGTGGAGAGACGTTCGTTCATCAAGCACAAAGGGAACGGGTTGCAGGAGAAACTTTTACTCTGGTTTCTCAGTCTGTTTCCTAGTGCCGGTTTGAAGTTCCTGCAGTTTTCACTGTAAAACCCAGTTGGAGCTAGTACTTCCCCATATATATGTATGGAGTGGAGTTTGCAAGTGAAAAGAAACTTTGTGTTCCCAACAATCTAGGTGAAGGACGGCTTTCACACACACTTATCTCTCAGAACTTAGCATGTAGAGAGACGTTCGTTCATCTAGCACAAAGGGAAATGGTTGCAGGAGAAACTTTTACTCTGGTATCTCAGTCTGTTTCCTAGTGCCGGTTTGAAGTTCCTGCAGTTTTCACTGTAAAACTGAGTTGGAGCTAGTACTACCCCTTATATATGTATGGAGTGGAGTTTGCAAGTGAAAAGAAACTTTGTGTTCCCAACAAGCTATATGGACGGCTTTCACACACACATATCTCTCAACTGAGCATGTGGAGAGACGTTCGTTCATCTAGCACAAAGGGAACGGGTTGCAGGAGAAACTTTTACTCTGGTTTCTCAGTCTGTTTCCTAGTGCCAGTTTGAAGTTCCTGCAGTTTTCACTGTAAAACCGAGTTGGAGCTAGTACCTCCCCATATATATGTATGGAGTGGAGTTTGCAAGTTAAAAGAAACTTTGTGTTCCCAACAACCTAGGTGAAGGACGGCTTTCACACACAATTATCTCTCAGAACTGAGCATGTGGAGAGACGTTCGTTCATCTAGCACAAAGGGAACGGGTTGCAGGAGAAACTATTACTCTGGTTTCTCAGTCTGTTTCCTAGTGCCGGTTTGAAGTTCCTGAAGTTTTCACTGTAAAACCGATTTGGAGCTAGTACTTCCCCATATATATGTATGGAGTGGAGTTTGCAATTGAAAAGAAGCTTTGTGTTCCCAACAAGCTAGTTGAAGGACGGCTTTCACACACACTTATCTGTCAGAACTGAGCATGTGGAGAGACGTTCGTTCATCTAGCACAAAGGGAACGGGTTGCAGGAGAAACTTTTACTCTGGTTTCTCAGTCTGTTTCCTAGTCCCGGTTTGAAGTTCCTGCAGTTTTCACTGTAAAACCGAGTTGGAGCTAGTAACTCCCCATATATATGTATGGAATGGAGTTTGCAACTGAAAAGAAACTTTGTGTTCCCAAAAAGCTAGGTGAAGGACTGCTTTCACACACACTTATCGCTCAGAACTGAGCATGTGGAGAGACGTTCGTTCATCTAGCACAAAAGGAACGGGTTGCAGGAGAATATTTTTTTCTCTGGTTTCTCAGTCTGTTTCCTAGTGCCGGTTTGAAGTTCCTGCAGTTTTCACTGTAAAACCGGGTTGGAGCTAGTACGTCCCCATATATATGTATGGATTGGGGTTTGCAAGTGAAAAGAAACTTTGTGTTCCCAACAAGCTAGGTGAAGGACGGCTTTCACACACACTTATCTCTCAGAACTGAGCATGTGGAGAGACGTTTGTTCATCTAGCACAAAGGGAACGGGTTGCAGGAGAAAATTTTACTCTGGTATCTCAGACTGTTTCCTAGTGCCGGTTTCAATTTCCTGCAGTTTTCACTGTAAAACCGAGTTGGAGCTTGTACCTCCCTATATATATGTAAGGATTGGGGTTTGCAACTGAAAAGAAACTTTGTGTTCCCAACAAGATAGGTGAAGGACGGCTTTCACACACACTTATCTCTCAGAACTGAGCATGTGGAGAGACGTTCGTTCATCTAGCACAAAGGGAACGGGTTGCAGGAGAAACTTTTACTCTGGTTTCTCAGTCTGTTTCCTAGTGCCGGTTTGATGTTCCTGCAGTTTTCACTGTAAAAAGGAGTAGGAGCTAGTACCTCCCGATAAATATGTATGGAGTGGAATTTGCAACTGAAAAGAAACTTTGTGTTCCCAACAAGCTAGGTGAAGTACGGCTTTCACACACACTTATCTCTCAGAACTGAGCATGTGGAGAGACCTTCTTTCATCTAGCACAAAGGGAACGGTTTGCAGGAGAAACTTTACTCTGGTTTCTCATTCTGTTTCCTAGTGCCGGTTTCAAGTTCCTGCATTTTTCACTGTAAAACAGAGTTGGAGCTAGTACCTCCCCATATATATGTATGGACTGGAGTTTGCAACTGAAAAGATACTTTGTTTTCCCAACAAGCTAGGTGAAGGACGGCTTTCACACACAATTTTCCCTCAGAACTGAGCATGTGGAAAGACGTTCGTTCATCTAGCACAAGGGGAACGGGTTGCAGGAGAAACTTTTACTCTGTTTTCTCAGTCTGTTTCCTAGTGCCGGTTTGAAGATCCTGCAGTATTCACTGTAAAACCGAGTTGGAGCTCGTACCACCCCAAATATATGTATGGAGTGGAGTTTGCAAGTGAAAAGAAACTTTGTGTTCCCAACAAGCTATGTGAAGGACGGCTTTCACACACACATGTCTCTCAGAAATGAGCATGTGGAGAGACATTCGTTCATCTAGCACAAAGGGAACGGGTTGCAGGAGAAACTTTTACTCTGGTTTCTCAGTCTGTTTCCTAGTGCCGGTTTGAAGTTCCTGCAGTTTTCACTGTAAAACCGATTTGGAGCTCGTACCTCCCCATATATATGTATGGAATGGAGTTTGCAAATTAAAAGTAACTTTGTGTTCCCAACAAGCAAGGTGAAGGACGGCTTTCACACACACTTAACTCTCAGAACTCAGCCTGTTGAGAGACTTTCGTTCATCTAGCACAAAGGGAACGTGTTGCAGGAGAAACTTTTACTCAGGTTTCTCAGTCTGTTTCCTAGTGCAGGTTTGAACTTTCTGCAGTTTTCACTGTAAAACCGAGTTGGAGCTCGTACCTCCCCATATGTATGTATGGAATGGAGCTTGCAACTGAAAAGAAACTTTGTGTTCCCAACAAGCTAGGTGAAGGACGGCTTTCAAACACACTTATCACTCAGAACTGAGCATGTGGAGAGACGTTCGTTCATCTAGCACAAAGGGAACGGGTTGCAGGGGAAACTTTTTCTCTGGTTTCTCAGTCTGTTTCCTAGTGCCGGTTTGAAGTTCCTGCAGTTTTCACTCTAAAACCGAGTTGGAGCTAGTACCTCCCCATATATATGTATGGAGTGGAGTTTGCAAGTGAAAAGAAACTTTGTGTTCCCAACAAGCTAGGTGAAGTACGGCTTTCACACACACTTATCTCTCAGAACTGAGCATGTGGAGAGACGTTCTTTCATCTAGCACAAAAGGAACGGGTTGCAGGAGAAACTTTTACTCTGGTTTCTCAGTCTGTTTCCTAGTGCCGGTTTTAATTCCTGCAGTTTTCACTGTAAAACAGAGTTGGAGCTAGTACCTCCCCATATATATGTATGGACTGGAGTTTGCCACTGAAAAGATACTTTGTGTTCCCAACAAGCTAGGTGAAGGACGGCTTTCACACACACTTATCTCTCAGAACTGATCATGTGAAAAGACTTTCGTTCATCTAGCACAAAGGGAACTGGTTGCAGGAGAAACTTTTACTCTGGTTTCTCAGTCTTTTTCCTAGTGCCGGTTTGAAGTTCCTGCAGGTTTCACTATAAAACCGAGTTGGAGCTCGTACCTCCCCATATATATGTATGGAATGGAGTTTGCAACTGAAAAAATCTTTGTGTTCCCACCCAGATAGGTGAAGGACGGCTTTCACACACACTTATCTCTCAGAACTGAGCCTGTGTAGAGACGTTCGTTCATCTAGCACATAGGGAACGGGTTGCAGTAGAAACTTTTACTCTGGTTTCTCAGTCTGTTTCCTAGTGCCGGTTTGAAGTTCCTGCAGTTTTCACTGTAAAATCGAGTTGGAGCTAGTACCTCCCCATATATATGTATGGAGTGGAGTTTGCAAGTGAAAAGAAACTTTGTGTTCCCAACAAGCTAGGTGAAGTACGGCTTTCACACACACTTATCTTTCAGAACTGAGCATGTGGAGAGACGTTCTTTCATCTAGCACAAAAGGAACGGGTTGCAGGAGAAACTTTTACTCTGGTTTCTCAGTCTGTTTCCTAGTGCCGGTTTGAAGTTTCTGCAGTATTCACTGTAAAACCGAGTTGGAGCTCGTACCACCCCAAATATATGTATGGAGTGGAGTTTGCAAGTGAAAAGAAACTTTGTGTTCCCAACAAGCTATGTGAAGGACGGCTTTCACACACACATGTCTCTCAGAACTGAGCATGTGGAGAGACGTTCGTTCATCAAGCACAAAGGGAACGGGTTGCAGGAGAAACTTTTACTCTGGTTTCTCAGTCTGTTTCCTAGTGCCGGTTTGAAGTTCCTGCAGTTTTCACTGTAAAACCCAGTTGGAGCTAGTACTTCCCCATATATATGTATGGAGTGGAGTTTGCAAGTGAAAAGAAACTTTGTGTTCCCAACAATCTAGGTGAAGGACGGCTTTCACACACACTTATCTCTCAGAACTTAGCATGTGGAGAGACGTTCGTTCATCTAGCACAAAGGGAAATGGTTGCAGGAGAAACTTTTACTCTGGTATCTCAGTCTGTTTCCTAGTGCCGGTTTGAAGTTCCTGCAGTTTTCACTGTAAAACTGAGTTGGAGCTAGTACTACCCCTTATATATGTATGGAGTGGAGTTTGCAAGTGAAAAGAAACTTTGTGTTCCCAACAAGCTATGTGGACGGCTTTCACACACACATATCTCTCAGAACTGAGCATGTGGAGAGACGTTCGTTCATCTAGCACAAAGGGAACGGGTTGCAGGAGAAACTTTTACTCTGGTTTCTCAGTCTGTTTCCTAGTGCCAGTTTGAAGTTCCTGCAGTTTTCACTGTAAAACCGAGTTGGAGCTAGTACCTCCCCATATATATGTATGGAGTGGAGTTTGCAAGTTAAAAGAAACTTTGTGTTCCCAACAACCTAGGTGAAGGACGGCTTTCACACACAATTATCTCTCAGAACTGAGCATGTGGAGAGACGTTCGTTCATCTAGCACAAAGGGAACGGGTTGCAGGAGAAACTATTACTCTGGTTTCTCAGTCTGTTTCCTAGTGCCGGTTTGAAGTTCCTGAAGTTTTCACTGTAAAACCGATTTGGAGCTAGTACTTCCCCATATATATGTATGGAGTGGAGTTTGCAATTGAAAAGAAGCTTTGTGTTCCCAACAAGCTAGTTGAAGGACGGCTTTCACACACACTTATCTGTCAGAACTGAGCATGTTTAGAGACGTTCGTTCATCTAGCACAAAGGGAACGGGTTGCAGGAGAAACTTTTACTCTGGTTTCTCAGTCTGTTTCCTAGTCCCGGTTTGAAGTTCCTGCAGTTTTCACTGTAAAACCGAGTTGGAGCTAGTAACTCCCCATATATATGTATGGAATGGAGTTTGCAACTGAAAAGAAACTTTGTGTTCCCAAAAAGCTAGGTGAAGGACTGCTTTCACACACACTTATCGCTCAGAACTGAGCATGTGGAGAGACGTTCGTTCATCTAGCACAAAAGGAACGGGTTGCAGGAGAATATTTTTTCTCTGGTTTCTCAGTCTGTTTCCTAGTGCCGGTTTGAAGTTCCTGCAGTTTTCACTGTAAAACCGGGTTGGAGCTAGTACGTCCCCATATATATGTATGGATTGGAGTTTGCAAGTGAAAAGAAACTTTGTGTTCCCAACAAGCTAGGTGAAGGACGGCTTTCACACACACTTATCTCTCAGAACTGAGCATGTGGAGAGACGTTTGTTCATCTAGCACAAAGGGAACGGGTTGCAGGAGAAAATTTTACTCTGGTATCTCAGACTGTTTCCTAGTGCCGGTTTCAATTTCCTGCAGTTTTCACTGTAAAACCGAGTTGGAGCTTGTACCTCCCTATATATATGTAAGGATTGGGGTTTGCAACTGAAAAGAAACTTTGTGTTCCCAACAAGATAGGTGAAGGACGGCTTTCACACACACTTATCTCTCAGAACTGAGCATGTGGAGAGACGTTCGTTCATCTAGCACAAAGGGAACGGGTTGCAGGAGAAACTTTTACTCTGGTTTCTCAGTCTGTTTCCTAGTGCCGGTTTGATGTTCCTGCAGTTTTCACTGTAAAAAGGAGTAGGAACTAGTACCTCCCGATAAATATGTATGGAGTGGAATTTGCAACTGAAAAGAAACTTTGTGTTCCCAACAAGCTAGGTGAAGTACGGCTTTCACAAACACTTATCTCTCAGAACTGAGCATGTGGAGAGACGTTCTTTCATCTAGCACAAAGGGAACGGTTTGCAGGAGAAACTTTACTCTGGTTTCTCATTCTGTTTCCTAGTGCCGGTTTGAAGTTCCTGCATTTTTCACTGTAAAACAGAGTTGGAGCTAGTACCTCCCCATATATATCTATGGACTGGAGTTTGCAACTGAAAAGATACTTTGTTTTCCCAACAAGCTAGGTGAAGGACGGCTTTCACACACACATTTCCCTCAGAACTGAGCATGTGGAAAGACTTTCGTTCATCTAGCACAAAGGGAACGGGTTGCAGGAGAAACTTTTACTCTGGTTCTCATTCTGTTTCCTAGTGCCGGTTTGAATTTCCTGCAGTATTCACTGTAAAACAGAGTTGGAGCTCGTACCTCCCCATATATATGAATGGATTGGAGTTTGCAACTGAAAAGAAACTTTGTGTTCCCACCCAGATAGGTGAAGGACGGCTTTCACACACATTTATCTCTCTGAACTGAGCATGTGGAGAGACGTTCGTTCATCTAGCACAAAAGGAACGGGTTGCAGGAGAAACTTTTACTCTGGTTTCTCAGTCTGTTTCCTAGTGCCGGTTTTAATTCCTGCAGTTTTCACTGTAAAACAGAGTTGGAGCTAGTACCTCCCCATATATATGTATGGACTGGAGTTTGCCACTGAAAAGATACTTTGTGTTCCCAACAAGCTAGGTGAAGGACGGCTTTCACACACACTTATCTCTCAGAACTGATCATGTGAAAAGACTTTCGTTCATCTAGCACAAAGGGAACGGGTTGCAGGAGAAACTTTTACTCTGGTTTCTCAGTCTTTTTCCTAGTGCCGGTTTGAAGTTCCTGCAGGTTTCACTATAAAACCGAGTTGGAGCTCGTACCTCCCCATATATATGTATGGAATGGAGTTTGCAACTGAAAAAATCTTTGTGTTCCCACCCAGATAGGTGAAGGACGGCTTTCACACACACTTATCTCTCAGAACTGAGCCTGTGTAGAGACGTTCGTTCATCTAGCACATAGGGAACGGGTTGCAGTAGAAACTTTTACTCTGGTTTCTCAGTCTGTTTCCTTGTGCCGGTTTGAAGTTCCTGCAGTTTTCACTGTAAAATCGAGTTGGAGCTAGTACCTCCCCATATATATGTATGGAGTGGAGTTTGCAAGTGAAAAGAAACTTTGTGTTCCCAACAAGCTAGGTGAAGTACGGCTTTCACACACACTTATCTTTCAGAACTGAGCATGTGGAGAGACGTTCTTTCATCTAGCACAAAAGGAACGGGTTGCAGGAGAAACTTTTACTCTGGTTTCTCAGTCTGTTTCCTAGTGCCGGTTTGAAGTTCCTGCAGTATTCACTGTAAAACCGAGTTGGAGCTCGTACCACCCCAAATATATGTATGGAGTGGAGTTTGCAAGTGAAAAGAAACTTTGTGTTCCCAACAAGCTATGTGAAGGACGGCTTTCACACACACATGTCTCTCAGAACTGAGCATGTGGAGAGACGTTCGTTCATCAAGCACAAAGGGAACGGGTTGCAGGAGAACTTTTACTCTGGTTTCTCAGTCTGTTTCCTAGTGCCGGTTTGAAGTTCCTGCAGTTTTCACTGTAAAACCCAGTTGGAGCTAGTACTTCCCCATATATATGTATGGAGTGGAGTTTGCAAGTGAAAAGAAACTTTGTGTTCCCAACAATCTAGGTGAAGGACGGCTTTCACACACACTTATCTCTCAGAACTTAGCATGTGGAGAGACGTTCGTTCATCTAGCACAAAGGGAAATGGTTGCAGGTGAAACTTTTACTCTGGTATCTCAGTCTGTTTCCTAGTGCCGGTTTGAAGTTCCTGCAGTTTTCACTGTAAAACTGAGTTGGAGCTAGTACTACCCCTTATATATGTATGGAGTGGAGTTTGCAAGTGAAAAGAAACTTTGTGTTCCCAACAAGCTATGTGGACGGCTTTCACACACACATATCTCTCAGAACTGAGCATGTGGAGAGACGTTCGTTCATCTAGCACAAAGGGAACGGGTTGCAGGAGAAACTTTTACTCTGGTTTCTCAGTCTGTTTCCTAGTGCCAGTTTGAAGTTCCTGCAGTTTTCACTGTAAAACCGAGTTGGAGCTAGTACCTCCCCATATATATGTATGGAGTGGAGTTTGCAAGTTAAAAGAAACTTTGTGTTCCCAACAACCTAGGTGAAGGACGGCTTTCACACACAATTATCTCTCAGAACTGAGCATGTGGAGAGACGTTCGTTCATCTAGCACAAAGGGAACGGGTTGCAGGAGAAACTATTACTCTGGTTTCTCAGTCTGTTTCCTAGTGCCGGTTTGAAGTTCCTGAAGTTTTCACTGTAAAACCGATTTGGAGCTAGTACTTCCCCATATATATGTATGGAGTGGAGTTTGCAATTGAAAAGAAGCTTTGTGTTCCCAACAAGCTAGTTGAAGGACGGCTTTCACACACACTTATCTGTCAGAACTGAGCATGTGGAGAGACGTTCGTTCATCTAGCACAAAGGGAACGGGTTGCAGGAGAAACTTTTTCTCTGGTTTCTCAGTCTGTTTCCTAGTCCCGGTTTGAAGTTCCTGCAGTTTTCACTGTAAAACCGAGTTGGAGCTAGTAACTCCCCATATATATGTATGGAATGGAGTTTGCAACTGAAAAGAAACTTTGTGTTCCCAAAAAGCTAGGTGAAGGACTGCTTTCACACACACTTATCGCTCAGAACTGAGCATGTGGTGAGACGTTCGTTCATCTAGCACAAAAGGAACGGGTTGCAGGAGAATATTTTTTTCTCTGGTTTCTCAGTCTGTTTCCTAGTGCCGGTTTGAAGTTCCTGCAGTTTTCACTGTAAAACCGGGTTGGAGCTAGTACGTCCCCATATATATGTATGGATTGGAGTTTGCAAGTGAAAAGAAACTTTGTGTTCCCAACAAGCTAGTTGAAGCACGGCTTTCACACACATTTATCTCTCTGAACTGAGCATGTGGAGAGACGTTCGTTCATCTAGCACAAAGGGAACGGGTTGCAGGAGAAACTTTTACTCTGGTATCTCAGACTGTTTCCTAGTGCCGGTTTCAATTTCCTGCAGTTTTCACTGTAAAACCGAGTTGGAGCTTGTACCTCCCTATATATATGTAAGGATTGGGGTTTGCAACTGAAAAGAAACTTTGTGTTCCCAACAAGATAGGTGAAGGAAGGCTTTCACACACACATATCTCTCAGAACTGAGCATGTGGAGAGACTTTCGTTCATCTAGCACAAAGGGAACGGGTTGCAGGAGAAACTTTTACTCTGGTTTCTCAGTCTGTTTCCTAGTGCCGGTTTGATGTTCCTGCAGTTTTCACTGTAAAAAGGAGTAGGAGCTAGTACCTCCCGATAAATATGTATGGAGTGGAATTTGCAACTGAAAAGAAACTTTTTGTTCCCAACAAGCTAGGTGAAGTACGGCTTTCACAAACACTTATCTCTCAGAACTGAGCATGTGGAGAGACGTTCTTTCATCTAGCACAAAGGGAACGGTTTGCAGGAGAAACTTTACTCTGGTTTCTCATTCTGTTTCCTAGTGCCGGTTTGAAGTTCCTGCATTTTTCACTGTAAAACAGAGTTGGAGCTAGTACCTCCCCATATATATGTATGGACTGGAGTTTGCAACTGAAAAGATACTTTGTTTTCCCAACAAGCTAGGTGAAGGACGGCTTTCACACACACTTTTCCCTCAGAACTGAGCATGTGGAAAGACTTTCGTTCATCTAGCACAAAGGGAACGGGTTGCAGGAGAAATTTTACTCTGGTTTCTCAGTCTGTTTCCTAGTGCCGGTTTGAAGTTCCTGCAGTTTTCACTGTAAAACCGAGTTGGAGCTCGTACCTCCCCATATATATGTATGGAATGGAGTTTGCCAATGAAAAGAAACTTTGTGTTCCCAACAAGCAAGGTGAAGGACGGCTTTCACACACACTTATCTCTCAGAACTGAGCCTGTGGAGAGACGTTCATTCATCTAGCACAAAGGGAACCGGTTGCAGGAGAAACTTTTACTCAGGTTTCTCAGTCTGTTTCCTAGTGCAGGTTTGAAGTTTCTGCAGTTTTCACTGTAAAACCGAGTTGGAGCTCGTACCTCCCCATATATATGTATGGATTGGAGTTTGCAACTGAAAAGAAACTTTGTGTTCCCACCCAGATAGGTGAAGGACGGCTTTCACACACAATTATCTCTCTGAACTGAGCATGTGGAGAGACGTTCGTTCATCTAGCACAAAGGGAACGGGTTGCAGGGGAAACTTTTACTCTGGTATCTCAGACTGTTTCCTAGTGCCGGTTTGAAGTTCCTGCAGTATTCACTGTAAAACCGAGTTGGAGCTCGTACCACCCCAAATATATGTATGGAATGGAGTTTGCAAATGAAAAGAAACTTTGTGTTCCCAACAAGCTATGTGAAGGACGGCTTTCAAACACACATGTCTCTCAGTACTGAGCATGTGGAGAGACGTTCGTTCATCTAGCACAAAGGGAACGGGTTGCAGGAAAAACTTTTGCTCTGGTTTCTCAGTCTGTTTCCTAGTGCCGGTTTGAAGTTCCTGCAGTTTTCACTGTAAAACCGATTTGGAGCTCGTACCTCCCCATATATATGTATGGAATGGAGTTTGCAAATGAAAAGAAACTTTGTGTTCCCAACAAGCAAGGTGAAGGACGGCTTTCACACACACTTATCTCTCAGAACTGAGCCTGTGGAGAGACGTTCATTCATCTAGCACAAAGGGAACCGGTTGCAGGAGAAACTTTTACTCAGGTTTCTCAGTCTGTTTCCTAGTGCCGGTTTGAAATTCCTGCAGTTTTCACTGTAAAACCGAGTTGGAGCTTGTACCTCCCCATATATATGTATGGACTGGAGTTGGCCACTGAAAAGATACTTTGTGTTCCCAACAAGCTAGGTGAAGGACGGCTTTCACACACATTTTTCCCTCAGAACTGAGCATGTGGAAAGACGTTCGTTCATCTAGCACAAAGGGAACGGGTTGCAGGAGAAACTTTTACTCTGGTTTCTCAGTCTGTTTCCTAGTGCCAGTTTGAAGTTCCTGCAGTTTTCACTGTAAAACCGAGTTGGAGCTAGTACCTCCCCATATATATGTATGGAGTGGAGTTTGCAAGTTAAAAGAAACTTTGTGTTCCCAACAACCTAGGTGAAGGACGGCTTTCACACACAATTATCTCTCAGAACTGAGCATGTGGAGAGACGTTCGTTCATCTAGCACAAAGGGAACGGGTTGCAGGAGAAACTATTACTCTGGTTTCTCAGTCTGTTTCCTAGTGCCGGTTTGAAGTTCCTGAAGTTTTCACTGTAAAACCGATTTGGAGCTAGTACTTCCCCATATATATGTATGGAGTGGAGTTTGCAATTGAAAAGAAGCTTTGTGTTCCCAACAAGCTAGTTGAAGGACGGCTTTCACACACACTTATCTGTCAGAACTGAGCATGTGGAGAGACGTTCGTTCATCTAGCACAAAGGGAACGGGTTGCAGGAGAAACTTTTTCTCTGGTTTCTCAGTCTGTTTCCTAGTCCCGGTTTGAAGTTCCTGCAGTTTTCACTGTAAAACCGAGTTGGAGCTAGTAACTCCCCATATATATGTATGGAATGGAGTTTGCAACTGAAAAGAAACTTTGTGTTCCCAAAAAGCTAGGTGAAGGACTGCTTTCACACACACTTATCGCTCAGAACTGAGCATGTGGAGAGACGTTCGTTCATCTAGCACAAAAGGAACGGGTTGCAGGAGAATATTTTTTTCTCTGGTTTCTCAGTCTGTTTCCTAGTGCCGGTTTGAAGTTCCTGCAGTTTTCACTGTAAAACCGGGTTGGAGCTAGTACGTCCCCATATATATGTATGGATTGGAGTTTGCAAGTGAAAAGAAACTTTGTGTTCCCAACAAGCTAGGTGAAGGACGGCTTTCACACACATTTATCTCTCTGAACTGAGCATGTGGAGAGACGTTCGTTCATCTAGCACAAAGGGAACGGGTTGCAGGAGAAACTTTTACTCTGGTATCTCAGACTGTTTCCTAGTGCCGGTTTCAATTTCCTGCAGTTTTCACTGTAAAACCGAGTTGGAGCTTGTACCTCCCTATATATATGTAAGGATTGGGGTTTGCAACTGGAAAGAAACTTTGTGTTCCCAACAAGATAGGTGAAGGAAGGCTTTCACACACACATATCTCTCAGAACTGAGCATGTGGAGAGACTTTCGTTCATCTAGCACAAAGGGAACGGGTTGCAGGAGAAACTTTTACTCTGGTTTCTCAGTCTGTTTCCTAGTGCCGGTTTGATGTTCCTGCAGTTTTCACTGTAAAAAGGAGTAGGAGCTAGTACCTCCCGATAAATATGTATGGAGTGGAATTTGCAACTGAAAAGAAACTTTTTGTTCCCAACAAGCTAGGTGAAGTACGGCTTTCACAAACACTTATCTCTCAGAACTGAGCATGTGGAGAGACGTTCTTTCATTTAGCACAAAGGGAACGGTTTGCAGGAGAAACTTTACTCTGGTTTCTCATTCTGTTTCCTAGTGCCGGTTTGAAGTTCCTGCATTTTTCACTGTAAAACAGAGTTGGAGCTAGTTCCTCCCCATATATATGTATGGACTGGAGTTTGCAACTGAAAAGATACTTTGTTTTCCCAACAAGCTAGGTGAAGGACGGCTTTCACACACACTTTTCCCTCAGAACTGAGCATGTGGAAAGACTTTCGTTCATCTAGCACAAAGGGAACGGGTTGCAGGAGAAATTTTACTCTGGTTTCTCAGTCTGTTTCCTAGTGCCGGTTTGAAGTTCCTGCAGTTTTCACTGTAAAACCGAGTTGGAGCTCGTACCTCCCCATATATATGTATGGAATGGAGTTTGCCAATGAAAAGAAACTTTGTGTTCCCAACAAGCAAGGTGAAGGACGGCTTTCACACACACTTATCTCTCAGAACTGAGCCTGTGGAGAGACGTTCATTCATCTAGCACAAAGGGAACCGGTTGCAGGAGAAACTTTTACTCAGGTTTCTCAGTCTGTTTCCTAGTGCAGGTTTGAAGTTTCTGCAGTTTTCACTGTAAAACCGAGTTGGAGCTCGTACCTCCCCATATATATGTATGGATTGGAGTTTGCAACTGAAAAGAAACTTTGTGTTCCCACCCAGATAGGTGAAGGACGGCTTTCACACACAATTATCTCTCTGAACTGAGCATGTGGAGAGACGTTCGTTCATCTAGCACAAAGGGAACGGGTTGCAGGGGAAACTTTTACTCTGGTATCTCAGACTGTTTCCTAGTGCCGGTTTGAAGTTCCTGCAGTATTCACTGTAAAACCGAGTTGGAGCTCGTACCACCCCAAATATATGTATGGAATGGAGTTTGCAAATGAAAAGAAACTTTGTGTTCCCAACAAGCTATGTGAAGGACGGCTTTCAAACACACATGTCTCTCAGTACTGAGCATGTGGAGAGACGTTCGTTCATCTAGCACAAAGGGAACGGGTTGCAGGAAAAACTTTTGCTCTGGTTTCTCAGTCTGTTTCCTAGTGCCGGTTTGAAGTTCCTGCAGTTTTCACTGTAAAACCGATTTGGAGCTCGTACCTCCCCATATATATGTATGGAATGGAGTTTGCAAATGAAAAGAAACTTTGTGTTCCCAACAAGCAAGGTGAAGGACGGCTTTCACACACACTTATCTCTCAGAACTGAGCCTGTGGAGAGACGTTCATTCATCTAGCACAAAGGGAACCGGTTGCAGGAGAAACTTTTACTCAGGTTTCTCAGTCTGTTTCCTAGTGCCGGTTTGAAATTCCTGCAGTTTTCACTGTAAAACCGAGTTGGAGCTTGTACCTCCCCATATATATGTATGGACTGGAGTTGGCCACTGAAAAGATACTTTGTGTTCCCAACAAGCTAGGTGAAGGACGGCTTTCACACACATTTTTCCCTCAGAACTGAGCATGTGGAAAGACGTTCGTTCATCTAGCACAAAGGGAACGGGTTGCAGGAGAAACTTTTACTCTGGTTTCTCAGTCTGTTTCCTAGTGCCGGTTTGAAGTTCCTGCAGTTTTCACTGTAAAACCGAGTTGGAGCTCGTACCTCCCCATATATATGTATGGAATGGAGTTTGCCAATGAAAAGAAACTTTGTGTTCCCAACAAGCAAGGTGAAGGACGGCTTTCACACACACTTATCTCTCAGAACTGAGCCTGTGGAGAGACGTTCATTCATCTAGCACAAAGGGAACCGGTTGCAGGAGAAACTTTTACTCAGGTTTCTCAGTCTGTTTCCTAGTGCAGGTTTGAAGTTTCTGCAGTTTTCACTGTAAAACCGAGTTGGAGCTCGTACCTCCCCATATATATGTATGGATTGGAGTTTGCAACTGAAAAGAAACTTTGTGTTCCCACCCAGATAGGTGAAGGACGGCTTTCACACACAATTATCTCTCTGAACTGAGCATGTGGAGAGACGTTCGTTCATCTAGCACAAAGGGAACGGGTTGCAGGGGAAACTTTTACTCTGGTATCTCAGACTGTTTCCTAGTGCCGGTTTGAAGTTCCTGCAGTATTCACTGTAAAACCGAGTTGGAGCTCGTACCACCCCAAATATATGTATGGAATGGAGTTTGCAAATGAAAAGAAACTTTGTGTTCCCAACAAGCTATGTGAAGGACGGCTTTCAAACACACATGTCTCTCAGTACTGAGCATGTGGAGAGACGTTCGTTCATCTAGCACAAAGGGAACGGGTTGCAGGAAAAACTTTTGCTCTGGTTTCTCAGTCTGTTTCCTAGTGCCGGTTTGAAGTTCCTGCAGTTTTCACTGTAAAACCGATTTGGAGCTCGTACCTCCCCATATATATGTATGGAATGGAGTTTGCAAATGAAAAGAAACTTTGTGTTCCCAACAAGCAAGGTGAAGGACGGCTTTCACACACACTTATCTCTCAGAACTGAGCCTGTGGAGAGACGTTCATTCATCTAGCACAAAGGGAACCGGTTGCAGGAGAAACTTTTACTCAGGTTTCTCAGTCTGTTTCCTAGTGCCGGTTTGAAATTCCTGCAGTTTTCACTGTAAAACCGAGTTGGAGCTTGTACCTCCCCATATATATGTATGGACTGGAGTTGGCCACTGAAAAGATACTTTGTGTTCCCAACAAGCTAGGTGAAGGACGGCTTTCACACACATTTTTCCCTCAGAACTGAGCATGTGGAAAGACGTTCGTTCATCTAGCACAAAGGGAACGGGTTGCAGGAGAAACTTTTACTCTGGTTTCTCAGTCTGTTTCCTAGTGCCGGTTTGAAGTTCCTGCAGTTTTCACTGTAAAACCGAGTTGGAGCTCGTACCTCCCCATATATATGTATGGAATGGAGTAGGCAACTGAAAAGAAACTTTGTGTTCCCACCCAGATAGGTGAAGGACGGCTTTCACACAGAATTATCTCTCTGAACTGAGCATGTGGAGAGAAGTTAGTTCATCTAGCACAAAGGGAACGGGTTGCAGGAGAAACTTTTACTCTGTTTTCTCAGTCTGTTTCCTAGTGCCGGTTTGAAGTTCCTGCAGTATTCACTGTAAAACCGAGTTGGAGCTCGTACCACCCCAAATATATGTATGGAGTGGAGTTTGCAAGTGAAAAGAAACTTTGTGTTCCCAACAAGCTATGTGAAGGACGGCTTTCACACACACATGTCTCTCAGAACTGAGCATGTGGAGAGACTTTCGTTCATCTAGCACAAAGGGAACGGGTTGCAGGAGAAACTTTTACTCTGGTTTCTCAGTCTGTTTCCTAGTGCCGGTTTGAAGTTCCTGCAGTTTTCACTGTAAAACCGATTTGGAGCTCGTACCTCCCCATATATATATGTATGCAATGGAGTTTGCAAATGAAAAGAAACTTTGTGTTCCCAACAAGCAAGGTGAAGGACGGGTTTCACACACACTTATCTCTCAGAACTGAGCCTGTGGAAAGACGTTCGTTCATCTAGCACAAAGGGAACGGGTTGCAGGAGAAACTTTTACTCAGGTTTCTCAGTCTGTTTCCTAGTGCAGGTTTGAAGTTTCTGCAGTTTTCACTGTAAAACCGAGTTGGAGCTCGTACCTCCCCATATGTATGTATGGAATGGAGCTTGCAACTGAAAAGAAACTTTGTGTTCCCAACAAGCTAGGTGAAGGACGGCTTTCAAACACACTTATCACTCAGAACTGAGCATGTGGAGAGACGTTCGTTCATCTAGCACAAAGGGAACGGGTTGCAGGGGAAACTTTTACTCTGGTATCTCAGATTGTTTCCTAGTGCCGGTTTCAATTTCCTGCAGTTTTCACTGTAAAACCGAGTTGAAGCTTGTACCTCCCTATATATATGTAAGGATTGGGGTTGGCAACTGAAAAGAAACTTTGTGTTCCCAACAAGATAGGTGAAGGACGGCTTTCACACACACTTATCTCTCAGAACTGAGCATGTGGAGAGACTTTCGTTCATCTAGCACAAACGGAACGGGTTGCAGAAAAAACTTTTACTCTGGTTTCTCAGTCTGTTTCCTAGTGCCGGTTTGATGTTCCTGCAGTTTTCACTGTAAAAAGGAGTAGGAGGTAGTACCTCCCGATAAATATGTATTGAGTGGAATTTGCAACTGAAAAGAAACTTTGTGTTCCCAACAAGCTAGGTGAAGTACGGCTTTCACAAACACTTATCTCTCAGAACTTAGCATGTGGAGAGACGTTCTTTCATCTAGCAGAAAGGGAATGGTTTGCAGGAGAAACTTTACTCTGGTTTCTCATTCTGTTTCCTAGTGCCGGTTTGAAGTTCCTGCATTTTTCACTGTAAAACAGAGTTGGAGCTAGTACCTCCCCATATATATGTATGGACTGGAGTTGGCCACTGAAAAGATACTTTGTGTTCCCAACAAGCTAGGTGAAGGACGGCTTTCACACACATTTTTCCCTCAGAACTGAGCATGTGGAAAGACGTTCGTTCATCTAGCACAAAGGGAACGGGTTGCAGGAGAAACTTTTACTCTGGTTTCTCAGTCTGTTCCCTAGTGCCGGTTTGAAGTTCCTGCAGTTTTCACTGTAAAACCGAGTTGGAGCTCGTACCTCCCCATATATATGTATGGAATGGAGTAGGCAACTGAAAAGAAACTTTGTGTTCCCACCCAGATAGGTGAAGGACGGCTTTCACACACAATTATCTCTCTGAACTGAGCATGTGGAGAGACGTTAGTTCATCTAGCACAAAGGGAACGGGTTGCAGGAGAAACTTTTACTCTGTTTTCTCAGTCTGTTTCCTAGTGCCGGTTTGAAGTTCCTGCTGTATTCACTTTAAAACCGAGTTGGAGCTCGTACCACCCCAAATATATGTATGGAGTGGAGTTTGCAAGTGAAAAGAAACTTTGTGTTCCCAACAAGCTATGTGAAGGACGGCTTTCACACACACATGTCTCTCAGAACTGAGCATGTGGAGAGACGTTCGTTCATCTAGCACAAAGGGAACGGGTTGCAGGAGAAACTTTTACTCTGGTTTCTCAGTCTGTTTCCTAGTGCCGGTTTGAAGTTCCTGCAGTTTTCACTGTAAAACCGATTTGGAGCTCGTACCTCCCCATATATATGTATGCAATGGAGTTTGCAAATGAAAAGAAACTTTGTGTTCCCAACAAGCAAGGTGAAGGACGGCTTTCACACACACTTATCTCTCAGAACTGAGCCTGTGGAAAGACGTTCGTTCATCTAGCACAAAGGGAACGGGTTGCAGGAGAAACTTTTACTCAGGTTTCTCAGTCTGTTTCCTAGTGCAGGTTTGAAGTTTCTGCAGTTTTCACTGTAAAACCAAGTTGGAGCTCGTACCTCCCCATATGTATGTATGGAATGGAGCTTGCAACTGACAAGAAACTTTGTGTTCCCAACAAGCTAGGTGAAGGACGGCTTTCAAACACACTTATCACTCAGAACTGAGTATGTGGAGAGACGTTCGTTCATCTAGCACAAAGGGAACGGGTTGCAGGGGAAACTTTTACTCTGGTATCTCAGATTGTTTCCTAGTGCCGGTTTCAATTTCCTGCAGTTTTCACTGTAAAACCGAGTTGGAGCTTGTACCTCCCTATATATATGTAAAGATTGGGGTTTGCAACTGAAAAGAAACTTTGTGTTCCCAACAAGATAGGTGAAGGACGGCTTTCACACACACTTATCTCTCAGAACTGAGCATGTGGAGAGACTTTCGTTCATCTAGCACAAAGGGAACGGGTTGCAGGAGAAACTTTTACTCTGGTTTCTCAGTCTGTTTCCTAGTGCCGGTTTGATGTTCCTGCAGTTTTCACTGTAAAAAGGAGTAGGAGCTAGTACCTCCCGATAAATATGTATGGAGTGGAATTTGCAACTGAAAAGAAACTCTGTGTTCCCAACAAGCTAGGTGAAGTACGGCTTTCACAAACAGTTATCTCTCAGAACTGAGCCTGTGGAAAGACGTTCGTTCATCTAGCACAAAGGGAACGGGTTGCAGGGGAAAATTTTTCTCTGGTTTCTCAGTCTGTTTCCTAGTGCCGTTTTGAAGTTCCTGCAGTTTTCACTGTAAAACCGAGTTGGAGCTAGTACCTCCCCATATATATGTATGGAGTGGAGTTTGCAAGTGAAAAGAAACTTTGTGTTCCCAACAAGCTAGGTGAAGGACGGCTTTCACACACACTTATCTCTCAGAACTGAGCATGTGGAGAGACGTTCTGTCATTTGGCACAAAATGAACGGGTTGCAGGAGAAACTTTTACTCTGGTTTCTCAGTCTGTTTCCTAGTGCCGGTTTGAAGTTCCTGCAGTATTCACTGTAAAACAGTGTTGGAGCTAGTACCTCCCCATATATATGTATGGACTGGATATTGCCACTGAAAAGATACTTTGTGTTCCCAACAAGCTAGGTGAAGGACGGCTTTCACACACACTTATCTCTCAGAACTGAGCATGTGGAGTGACGTTCGTTCATCTAGCACAAAGGGAACGGGTTGCAGGAGAAACTTTTACTCTGGTTTCTCAGTCTGTTTCCTAGTGCCGGTTTGAAGTTCCTGCAGTTTTCACTGTAAAACCGAGTTGGAGCTCGTACCTCCCCATATATATGTATGGAATGGAGTAGGCAACTGAAAAGAAACTTTGTGTTCTCACCCAGATAGGTGAAGGACGGCTTTCACACACAATTATCTCTCTGAACTGAGCATGTGGAGAGACGTTAGTTCATCTAGCACAAAGGGAACGGGTTGCAGGAGAAACTTTTACTCTGTTTTCTCAGTCTGTTTCCTAGTGCCGGTTTGAAGTTCCTGCAGTTTTCACTGTAAAACCGATTTGGAGCTCGTACCTCCCCATATATATGTATGGAATGGAGTTTGCAAATGAAAAGATACTTTGTGTTCCCAACAAGCAAGGTGAAGGACGGCTTTCACACACTCTTATCTCTCAGAACTGAGCCTGTGGAGAGACGTTCGTTCATCTTGCAAAAAGGGAACCGGTTGCAGGAGAAACTTTTACTCAGGTTTCTCAGTCTGTTTCCTAGTGCAGGTTTGAAGTTTCTGCAGTTTTCACTGTAAAACCGAGTTGGAGCTCGTACCTCCCCATATGTATGTATGGAATGGAGCTTGCAACTGAAAAGAAACTTTGTGTTCCCAACAAGCTAGGTGAAGGACGGCTTTCAAACACACTTATCACTCAGAACTGAGCATGTGGAGAGACGTTCGTTCATCTAGCACAAAGGGAACGGGTTGCAGGGGGAACTTTTTCTCTGGTTTCTCAGTCTGTTTCCTAGTGCCGGTTTGAAGTTCCTGCAGTTTTCACTGTAAAACCGAGTTGGAGCTAGTACCTCCCCATATATATGTATGGAGTGGAGTTTGCAAGTGAAAAGAAACTTTGTGTTCCCAACAAGCTAGGTGAAGTACGGCTTTCACACACACTTATCTCTCAGAACTGAGCATGTGGAGAGACGTTCTTTCATCTAGCACAAAGGGAACGGGTTGCAGGAGAAACTTTTACTCTGGTTTCTCAGTCTGTTTCCTACTGCCGGTTTGAAGTTCCTGCAGTTTTCACTGTAAAACAGAGTTGGAGCTAGTACCTCCCCATATATATGTATGGACTGGAGTTTGCCACTGAAAAGATACTTTGTGTTCCCAACAAGCTAGGTGAAGGACGGCTTTCACACACACTTTTCCGTCAGAACTGAGCATGTGGAAAGACTTTCGTTCATCTAGCACAAAGGGAACGGGTTGCAGGAGAAACTTTTACTCTGGTTTCTCAGTCTGTTTCCTAGTGCCGGTTGGAAGTTCCTGCAGTTTTCACTGTAAAACCGAGTTGGAGCACGTACCTCCCCATATATATGTATGGAATGGAGTAGGCAACTGTAAAGAAACTTTGTGTTCCCACCAAGATAGGTGAAGGACGGCTTTCACACACAATTATCTCTCTGAACTGAGCATGTGGAGAGACGTTAGTTCATCTAGCACAAAGGGAACGGGTTGCAGGAGAAACTTTTACTCTGTTTTCTCAGTCTGTTTCCTAGTGCCGGTTTGAAGTTCCTGCAGTATTCACTGTAAAACCGAGTTGGAGCTCGTACTACCCCAAATATATGTATGGAGTGGAGTTTGCAAGTGAAAAGAAACTTTGTGTTCCCAACAAGCTATGTGAAGGACGGCTTTCACACACACATATCTCTCAGAACTGAGCATGTGGAGAGACGTTCGTTCATCTAGCACAAAGGGAACTGGTTGCAGGGGAAACATTTACTCTGGTATCTCAGACTGTTTCCTAGTGCCGGTTTCAATTTCCTGCAGTTTTCACTGTAAAACCGAGTTGGAGCTTGTACCTCCCTATATATATGTAAGGATTGGGGTTTGCAACTGAAAAGAAACTTTGTGTTCCCAACAAGATAGGTGAAGGACGGCTTTCACACACACTTATCTCTCAGAACTGAGCATGTGGAGAGACTTTCGTTCATCTAGCACAAAGGGAACGGGTTGCAGGAGAAACTTTTACTCTGGTTTCTCAGTCTGTTTCCTAGTGCCGGTTTGATGTTCCTGCAGTTTTCACTGTAAAAAGGAGTAGGAGCTAGTACCTCCCGATAAATATGTATGGAGTGGAATTTGCAACTGAAAAGAAACTCTGTGTTCCCAACAAGATAGGTGAAGTACGGCTTTCACAAACACTTATCTCTCAGAACTGAGCATGTGGAGAGAGGTTCTTTCATCTAGCACAAAGGGAACGGTTTGCAGTAGAAACTTTACTCTGGTTTCTCATTCTGTTTCCTAGTGCCGGTTTGAAGTTCCTGCATTTTTCACTGTAAAACAGAGGTGGAGCTAGTACCTCCCCATATATATGTATGGACTGGGGTTTTCAACTGAAAAGATACTTTGTTTTCCCAACAAGCTAGGTGAAGGACGGCTTTCACACACACTTTTCCCTCAGAACTGAGCATGTGGAGAGACTTTCGTTCATCTAGCACAAAGGGAACGTGTTGCAGGAGAAACTTTTACTCTGGTTTCTCAGTCTGTTTCCTAGTGCCGGTTTGAATTTCCTGCAGTTTTCACTGTAAAACCGAGTTGGAGCTCGTACCTCCCCATATATATGTATGGAATGGAGTAGGCAACTGAAAAGAAACTTTTTGTTCCCACCCAGATAGGTGAAGGACGGCTTTCACACACAATTATCTCTCTGAACTGAGCATGTGGAGAGACGTTAGTTCATCTAGCACAAAGGGAACGGGTTGCAGGAGAAACTTTTACTCTGGTTTCTCAGTCTGTTTCCTAGTGCCGGTTTGAAGTTCCTGCAGTATTCACTGTAAAACCGAGTTGGAGCTCGTACCACCCCAAATATATGTATGGAGTGGAGTTTGCAAGTGAAAAGAAACTTTGTGTTCCCAACAAGCTATGTGAAGGACGGCTTTCACACACACATGTCTCTCAGAACTGAGCATGTGGAGAGACGTTCGTTCATCTAGCACAGAGGGAACGGGTTGCAGGAGAAACTATTGCTCTGGTTTCTCAGTCTGTTTCCTAGTGCCGGTTTGAAGTTCCTGCAGTTTTCACTGTAAAACCGATTTGGAGCTCGTACCTCCCCATATATATGTATGGAATGGAGTTTGCAAATGAAAAGAAACTTTGTGTTCCCAACAAGCAAGGTGAAGGACGGCTTTCACACACACTTATCTCTCAGAACTGAGCCTGTGGAGAGACGTTCGTTCATCTAGCAAAAAGGGAACCGGTTGCAGGAGAAACTTTTACTCAGGTTTCTCAGTCTGTTTCCTAGTGCAGGTTTGAAGTTTCTGCAGTTTTCACTGTAAAACCGAGTTGGAGCTCGTACCTCCCCATATATATGTATGGAATGGAGTTTGCAAATGAAAAGAAACTTTGTGTTCCCAACAAGCTAGGTGAAGGACGGCTTTCACACACACTTATCTCTCAGAACTGAGCATGTGGAGAGACGTTCTGTCATTTGGCACAAAATGAACGGGTTGCAGGAGAAACTTTTACTCTGGTTTCTCAGTCTGTTTCCTAGTGCCGGTTTGAAGTTCCTGCAGTATTCACTGTAAAACAGTGTTGGAGCTAGTACCTCCCCATATATATGTATGGACTGGATATTGCCACTGAAAAGATACTTTGTGTTCCCAACAAGCTAGGTGAAGGACGGCTTTCACACACACTTATCTCTCAGAACTGAGCATGTGGAGTGACGTTCGTTCATCTAGCACAAAGGGAACGGGTTGCAGGAGAAACTTTTACTCTGGTTTCTCAGTCTGTTTCCTAGTGCCGGTTTGAAGTTCCTGCAGTTTTCACTGTAAAACCGAGTTGGAGCTCGTACCTCCCCATATATATGTATGGAATGGAGTAGGCAACTGAAAAGAAACTTTGTGTTCTCACCCAGATAGGTGAAGGACGGCTTTCACACACAATTATCTCTCTGAACTGAGCATGTGGAGAGACGTTAGTTCATCTAGCACAAAGGGAACGGGTTGCAGGAGAAACTTTTACTCTGTTTTCTCAGTCTGTTTCCTAGTGCCGGTTTGAAGTTCCTGCAGTTTTCACTGTAAAACCGATTTGGAGCTCGTACCTCCCCATATATATGTATGGAATGGAGTTTGCAAATGAAAAGATACTTTGTGTTCCCAACAAGCAAGGTGAAGGACGGCTTTCACACACTCTTATCTCTCAGAACTGAGCCTGTGGAGAGACGTTCGTTCATCTTGCAAAAAGGGAACCGGTTGCAGGAGAAACTTTTACTCAGGTTTCTCAGTCTGTTTCCTAGTGCAGGTTTGAAGTTTCTGCAGTTTTCACTGTAAAACCGAGTTGGAGCTCGTACCTCCCCATATGTATGTATGGAATGGAGCTTGCAACTGAAAAGAAACTTTGTGTTCCCAACAAGCTAGGTGAAGGACGGCTTTCAAACACACTTATCACTCAGAACTGAGCATGTGGAGAGACGTTCGTTCATCTAGCACAAAGGGAACGGGTTGCAGGGGGAACTTTTTCTCTGGTTTCTCAGTCTGTTTCCTAGTGCCGGTTTGAAGTTCCTGCAGTTTTCACTGTAAAACCGAGTTGGAGCTAGTACCTCCCCATATATATGTATGGAGTGGAGTTTGCAAGTGAAAAGAAACTTTGTGTTCCCAACAAGCTAGGTGAAGTACGGCTTTCACACACACTTATCTCTCAGAACTGAGCATGTGGAGAGACGTTCTTTCATCTAGCACAAAGGGAACGGGTTGCAGGAGAAACTTTTACTCTGGTTTCTCAGTCTGTTTCCTACTGCCGGTTTGAAGTTCCTGCAGTTTTCACTGTAAAACAGAGTTGGAGCTAGTACCTCCCCATATATATGTATGGACTGGAGTTTGCCACTGAAAAGATACTTTGTGTTCCCAACAAGCTAGGTGAAGGACGGCTTTCACACACACTTTTCCGTCAGAACTGAGCATGTGGAAAGACTTTCGTTCATCTAGCACAAAGGGAACGGGTTGCAGGAGAAACTTTTACTCTGGTTTCTCAGTCTGTTTCCTAGTGCCGGTTGGAAGTTCCTGCAGTTTTCACTGTAAAACCGAGTTGGAGCACGTACCTCCCCATATATATGTATGGAATGGAGTAGGCAACTGTAAAGAAACTTTGTGTTCCCACCAAGATAGGTGAAGGACGGCTTTCACACACAATTATCTCTCTGAACTGAGCATGTGGAGAGACGTTAGTTCATCTAGCACAAAGGGAACGGGTTGCAGGAGAAACTTTTACTCTGTTTTCTCAGTCTGTTTCCTAGTGCCGGTTTGAAGTTCCTGCAGTATTCACTGTAAAACCGAGTTGGAGCTCGTACTACCCCAAATATATGTATGGAGTGGAGTTTGCAAGTGAAAAGAAACTTTGTGTTCCCAACAAGCTATGTGAAGGACGGCTTTCACACACACATATCTCTCAGAACTGAGCATGTGGAGAGACGTTCGTTCATCTAGCACAAAGGGAACTGGTTGCAGGGGAAACATTTACTCTGGTATCTCAGACTGTTTCCTAGTGCCGGTTTCAATTTCCTGCAGTTTTCACTGTAAAACCGAGTTGGAGCTTGTACCTCCCTATATATATGTAAGGATTGGGGTTTGCAACTGAAAAGAAACTTTGTGTTCCCAACAAGATAGGTGAAGGACGGCTTTCACACACACTTATCTCTCAGAACTGAGCATGTGGAGAGACTTTCGTTCATCTAGCACAAAGGGAACGGGTTGCAGGAGAAACTTTTACTCTGGTTTCTCAGTCTGTTTCCTAGTGCCGGTTTGATGTTCCTGCAGTTTTCACTGTAAAAAGGAGTAGGAGCTAGTACCTCCCGATAAATATGTATGGAGTGGAATTTGCAACTGAAAAGAAACTCTGTGTTCCCAACAAGATAGGTGAAGTACGGCTTTCACAAACACTTATCTCTCAGAACTGAGCATGTGGAGAGAGGTTCTTTCATCTAGCACAAAGGGAACGGTTTGCAGTAGAAACTTTACTCTGGTTTCTCATTCTGTTTCCTAGTGCCGGTTTGAAGTTCCTGCATTTTTCACTGTAAAACAGAGTTGGAGCTAGTACCTCCCCATATATATGTATGGACTGGAGTTTGCCACTGAAAAGATACTTTGTGTTCCCAACAAGCTAGGTGAAGGACGGCTTTCACACACAATTTTCCCTCAGAACTGAGCATGTGGAAAGACGTTCGTTCATCTAGCACAAAGGGAACGGGTTTCCGGAGAAACTTTTACTCTGGTTTCTCAGTCTGTTTCCTAGTGCCGGTTTGAAGTTCCTGCAGTTTTCACTGTAAAACCGAGTTGGAGCTCGTACCTCCCCATATATATGTATGGAATGGAGTAGGCAACTGAAAAGAAACTTTGTGTTCCCACCCAGATAGGTGAAGGACGGCTTTCACACACAATTATCTCTCTGAACTGAGCATGTGGAGAGACGTTAGTTCATGTAGCACAAAGGGAACGGGTTGCAGGAGAAACTTTTACTCTGTTTTCTCAGTCTGTTTCCTAGTGCCGGTTTGAAGTTCCTGCAGTATTCACTGTAAAACCGAGTTGGAGCTCGTACCACCCCAAATATATGTATGGAGTGGAGTTTGCAAGTGAAAAGAAACTTTGTGTTCCCAACAAGCTATGTGAAGGACGGCTTTCACACACACATGTCTCTCAGAACTGAGCATGTGGAGAGACGTTCGTTAATCTAGCACAAAGGGAACGGGTTGCAGGAGAAACTTTTACTCTGGTTTCTCAGTCTGTTTCCTAGTGCCGGTTTGAAGTTCCTGCAGTTTTCACTGTAAAACCGATTTGGAGCTCGTACCTCCCCATATATATGTATGGAATGGAGTTTGCAAATGAAAAGAAACTTTGTGTTCCCAACAAGCAAGGTGAAAGACGGCTTTCACACACACTTATCTCTCAGAACTGAGCCTGTGGAGAGACGTTCGTTCATCTAGCACAAAGGGAACGGGTTGCAGGAGATACTTTTACTCAGGTTTCTCAGTCTGTTTCCTAGTGCAGGTTTGAAGTTTCTGCAGTTTTCACTGTAAAACCGAGTTGGAGCTCGTACCTCCCCATATGTATGTATGGAATGGAGCTTGCAACTGAAAAGAAACTTTGTGTTCCCAACAAGCTAGGTGAAGGACGGCTTTCAAACACACTTATCTCTCAGAACTGAGCATGTGGAGAGACGTTCGTTCATCTAGCACAAAGGGAATGGGTTGCAGGTGAAACTTTTTCTCTGGTTTCTCAGTCTGTTTCCTAGTGCCGGTTTGAAGTTCCTGCAGTTTTCACTGTAAAACCGAGTTGGAGCTAGTATCTCCCCATATATATGTATGGAGTGGGGTTTGCAAGTGAAAAGAAACTTTGTGTTCCCAACAAGCTAGGTGAAGTACGGCTTTCACACACCCTTATCTCTCAGAACTGAGCATGTGGAGAGACGTTCTTTCATCTAGCAAAAAAGGAACGGGTTGCAGGAGAAACTTTTACTCTGGTTTCTCAGTCTGTTTCCTAGTGCCGGTTTTAAGTTCCTGCAGTTTTCACTGTAAAACAGAGTTGGAGCTAGTACCTCCCCATATATATGTATGGACTGGAGTTTGCCACTGAAAAGATACTTTGTGTTCCCAACAAGCTAGGTGAAGGACGGCTTTCACACACACTTTTCCCTCAGAACTGAGCATGTGGAAAGACGTTCGTTCATCTAGCACAAAGGGAACGGGTTGCAGGAGAAACTTTTACTCTGGTTTCTCAGTCTGTTTCCTTGTGCCGGTTTGAAGTTCCTGCAGTTTTCACTGTAAAACCGAGTTGGAGCTCGTACCTCCCCATATATATGTACGGAATGGAGTAGGCAACTGAAAAGAAACTTTGTGTTCCCACCCAGATAGGTGAAGGACGGCTTTCACACACAATTATCTCTCTGAACTGAGCATGTGGAGAGACGTTAGTTCATCTAGCACAAAGGGAACGGGTTGCAGGAGAAACTTTTACTCTGTTTTATCAGTCTGTTTCCTAGTGCCGGTTTGAAGTTCCTGCAGTATTCACTGTAAAACCGAGTTGGAGCTCGTACCACCCCAAATATATGTATGGAGTGGAGTTTGCAAGTGAAAAGAAACTTTGTGTTCCCAACAAGCTATGTGAAGGACGGCTTTCAAACACACTTATCACTCAGAACTGAGCATGTGGAGAGACGTTCGTTCATCTAGCACAAAGGGAATGGGTTGCAGGGGAAACTTTTTCTCTGGTTTCTCAGTCTGTTTCCTAGTGCCGGTTTGAAGTTCCTGCAGTTTTCACTGTAAAACCGAGTTGGAGCTAGTACCTCCCCATATATATGTATGGAGTGGAGTTTGCAAGTGAAAAGAAACTTTGTGTTCCCAACAAGCTAGGTGAAGTACGGCTTTCACACACACTTATCTCTCAGAACTGAGCATGTGGAGAGACGTTCTTTCACCTAGCACAAAAGGAACGGGTTGCAGGAGAAACTTTTACTCTGGTTTCTCAGTCTGTTTCCTAGTGCCGGTTTTAAGTTCCTGCAGTTTTCACTGTAAAACAGAGTTGGAGCTCGTACCTCCCCATATGTATGTATGGAGTGGAGTTTGCAAGTGAAAAGAAACTTTGTGTTCCCATCAAGATAGGTGAAGGACGGCTTTCACACACACATATCTCTCAGAACTGAGCATGTGGAGAGACGTTCTTTCATCTAGCACAAAAGGAACGGGTTGCAGGAGAAACTTTTACTCTGGTTTCTCAGTTTGTTTCCTAGTGCCGGTTTGAAGTTCCTGCAGTTTTCACTGTAAAACCGATTTGGAGCTCGTACCTCCCCATATATATGTATGGAATGGAGTTTGCAAATGAAAAGAAACTTTGTGTTCCCAACAAGCAAGGTGAAAGACGGCTTTCACACACACTTATCTCTCAGAACTGAGCCTGTGGAGAGACGTTCGTTCATCTAGCACAAAGGGAACGGGTTGCAGGAGAAACTTTTACTCAGGTTTCTCAGTCTGTTTCCTAGTGCAGGTTTGAAGTTTCTGCAGTTTTCACTGTAAAACCGAGTTGGAGCTCGTACCTCCCAATATGTATGTATGGAATGGAGCTTGCAACTGAAAAGAAACTTTGTGTTCCCAACAAGCTAGGTGAAGGACGGCTTTCAAACACACTTATCACTCAGAACTGAGCATGTGGAGAGACGTTCGTTCATCTAGCACAAAGGGAATGGGTTGCAGGGGAAACTTTTTCTCTGGTTTCTCAGTCTGTTTCCTAGTGCCGGTTTGAAGTTCCTGCAGTTTTCACTGTAAAACCGAGTTGGAGCTAGTACCTCCCCATATATATGTATGGATTGGAGTTTGCAAGTGAAAAGAAACTTTGTGTTCCCAACAAGCTAGGTGAAGTACGGCTTTCACACACACTTATCTCTCAGAACTGAGCATGTGGAGAGACGTTCTTTCATCTAGCAAAAAAGGAACGGGTTGCAGGAGAAACTTTTACTCTGGTTTCTCAGTCTGTTTCCTAGTGCCGGTTTTAAGTTCCTGCAGTTTTCACTGTAAAACAGAGTTGGAGCTAGTACCTCCCCATATATATGTATGGACTGGAGTTTGCCACTGAAAAGATACTTTGTTTTCCCAACAAGCTAGGTGAAGGACGGCTTTCACACACACTTTTCCCTCAGAACTGAGCATGTGGAAAGACGTTCGTTCATCTAGCACAAAGGGAACGGGTTGCAGGAGAAATTTTTACTCTGGTTTCTCAGTCTTTTTCCTAGTGCCGGTTTGAAGTTCCTGCAGTTTTCACTATAAAACCGAGTTGGAGCTCGTACCTCCCCATATATATGTATGGAATGGAGTTTGCAACTGAAAAGAAACTTTGTGTTCCCACCCAGATAAGTGAAGGACGGCTTTCACACACACTTATCTCTCAGAACTGAGCCTGTGGAGAGACGTTCGTTCATCTAGCAAAAAGGGAACCGGTTGCAGGAGAAACTTTTACTCAGGTTTCTCAGTCTGTTTCCTAGTGCAGGTTTGAAGTTTCTGCAGTTTTCACTGTAAAACCGAGTTGGAGCTAGTACCTCCCCATATGTATGTATGGAATGGAGCTTGCAACTGAAAAGAAACTTTGTGTTCCCAACAAGCTAGGTGAAGGACGGCTTTCAAACAAACTTATCACTCAGAACTAAGCATGTGGAGAGACGTTCGTTCATCTAGCACAAAGGGAACGGGTTGCAGGGGAAACTTTTTCTCTGGTTTCTCAGTCTGTTTCCTAGTGCCGGTTTGAAGTTCCTGCAGTTTTCACTGTAAAACCGAGTTAGAGCTAGTACCTCCCCATATATATGTATGGAGTGGAGTTTGCAAGTGAAAAGAAACTTTGTGTTCCCAACAAGCTAGGTGAAGTACGGCTTTCACACACACTTATCTCTCAGAACTGAGCATGTGGAGAGACGTTCTTTCATCTAGCACAAAAGGAACGGGTTGCAGGAGAAACTTTTACTCTGGTTTCTCAGTCTGTTTCCTAGTGCCTGTTTTAAGTTCCTGCAGTTTTCACTGTAAAACAGAGTTGGAGCTCGTACCTCCCCATATATATGTATGGAATGGAGTAGGCAACTGAAAAGAAACTTTGTGTTCCCACCTAGATAGGTGAAGGACGGCTTTCACACACAATTATCTCTCTGAACTGAGCATGTGGAGAGACGTTAGTTCATCTAGCACAAAGGGAACGGGTTGCAGGGGAAACTTTTTCTCTGGTTTCTCAGACTGTTTCCTAGTGCCGGTTGGAAGTTCCTGCAGTTTTCACTGTAAAACAGAGTTGGAGCTAGTACCTCCCCATATATATGTATGGACTGGAGTTTGCCACTGAAAAGATACTTTGTGTTCCCAACAAGCTAGGTGAAGGACGGCTTTCACACACACTTTTCCGTCAGAACTGAGCATGTGGAAAGACGTTCGTTCATCTAGCACAAAGGGAACGGGTTGCAGGAGAAACTTTTACTCTGGTTTCTCAGTCTGTTTCCTAGTGCCGGTTTGAAGTTCCTGCAGTTTTCACTGTAAAACCGAGTTGGAGCACGTACCTCCCCATATATATGTATGGAATGGAGTAGGCAACTGAAAAGAAACTTTGTGTTCCCACCCAGGTAGGTGAAGGACGGCTTTCACACACAATTATCTCTCTGAACTGAGCATGTGGAGAGACGTTAGTTCATCTAGCACAAAGGGAACGGGTTGCAGGAGAAACTTTTACTCTGTTTTCTCAGTCTGTTTCCTAGTGCCGGTTTGAAGTTCCTGCAGTATTCACTGTAAAACCGAGTTGGAGCTCGTACCACCCCAAATATATGTATGGAGTGGAGTTTGCAAGTGAAAAGAAACTTTGTGTTCCCAACAAGCTATGTGAAGGACGGCTTTCACACACACATATCTCTCAGAACTGAGCATGTGGAGAGACGTTCGTTCATCTAGCACAAAGGGAACTGGTTGCAGGGGAAACATTTACTCTGGTATCTCAGACTGTTTCCTAGTGCCGGTTTCAATTTCCTGCAGTTTTCACTGTAAAACCGAGTTGGAGCTTGTACCTCCCTATATATATGTAAGGATTGGGGTTTGCAACTGAAAAGAAACTTTGTGTTCCCAACAAGATAGGTGAAGGACGGCTTTCACACACACTTATCTCTCAGAACTGAGCATGTGGAGAGACGTTCGTTCATCTAGCACAAAGGGAACGGGTTGCAGGAGAAACTTTTACTCTGGATTCTCAGTCTGTTTCCTAGTGCCGGTTTGATGTTCCTGCAGTTTTCACTGTAAAAAGGAGTAGGAGCTAGTACCTCCCGATAAATATGTATGGAGTGGAATTTGCAACTGAAAAGAAACTCTGTGTTCCCAACAAGATAGGTGAAGTACGGCTTTCACAAACACTTATCTCTCAGAACTGAGCATGTGGAGAGACGTTCTTTCATCTAGCACAAAGGGAACGGTTTGCAGGAGAAACTTTACTCTGGTTTCTCATTCTGTTTCCTAGTGCCGGTTTGAAGTTCCTGCATTTTTCACTGTAAAACTGAAGTGGAGCTAGTACCTCCCCATATATATGTATGGACTGGAGTTTGCAACTGAAAAGATACTTTGTTTTCCCAACAAGCTAGGTGAAGGACGGCTTTCACACACACTTTTCCCTCAGAACTGAGCATGTGGAGAGACTTTCGTTCATCTAGCACAAAGGGAACGTGTTGCAGGAGAAACTTTTACTCTGGTTTCTCAGTCTGTTTCCTAGTGCCGGTTTGAAGTTCCTGCAGTTTTCACTGTAAAACCGAGTTGGAGCTCGTACCTCCCCATAAATATGTATGGAATGGAGTAGGCAACTGAAAAGAAACTTTTTCTTCCCACCCAGATAGGTGAAGGACGGCTTTCACACACAATTATCTCTCTGAACTGAGCATGTGGAGAGACGTTAGTTCATCTAGCACAAAGGGAACGGGTTGCAGGGGAAACTTTTACTCAGGTTTCTCAGTCTGTTTCCTAGTGCAGGTTTGAAGTTTCTGCAGTTTTCACTGTAAAACCGAGTTGGAGCTCGTACCTCCCCATATGTATGTATGGAATGGAGTAGGCAACTGAAAAGAAACTTTGTGTTCCCACCTAGATAGGTGAAGGACGGCTTTCACACACAATTATCTCTCTGAACTGAGCATGTGGAGAGACGTTAGTTCATCTAGCACAAAGGGAACGGGTTGCAGGGGAAACTTTTTCTCTGGTTTCTCAGACTGTTTCCTAGTGCCGGTTGGAAGTTCCTGCAGTTTTCACTGTAAAACAGAGTTGGAGCTAGTACCTCCCCATATATATGTATGGACTGGAGTTTGCCACTGAAAAGATACTTTGTGTTCCCAACAAGCTAGGTGAAGGACGGCTTTCACACACACTTTTCCGTCAGAACTGAGCATGTGGAAAGACGTTCGTTCATCTAGCACAAAGGGAACGGGTTGCAGGAGAAACTTTTACTCTGGTTTCTCAGTCTGTTTCCTAGTGCCGGTTTGAAGTTCCTGCAGTTTTCACTGTAAAACCGAGTTGGAGCACGTACCTCCCCATATATATGTATGGAATGGAGTAGGCAACTGAAAAGAAACTTTGTGTTCCCACCCAGGTAGGTGAAGGACGGCTTTCACACACAATTATCTCTCTGAACTGAGCATGTGGAGAGACGTTAGTTCATCTAGCACAAAGGGAACGGGTTGCAGGAGAAACTTTTACTCTGTTTTCTCAGTCTGTTTCCTAGTGCCGGTTTGAAGTTCCTGCAGTATTCACTGTAAAACCGAGTTGGAGCTCGTACCACCCCAAATATATGTATGGAGTGGAGTTTGCAAGTGAAAAGAAACTTTGTGTTCCCAACAAGCTATGTGAAGGACGGCTTTCACACACACATATCTCTCAGAACTGAGCATGTGGAGAGACGTTCGTTCATCTAGCACAAAGGGAACTGGTTGCAGGGGAAACATTTACTCTGGTATGTCAGACTGTTTCCTAGTGCCGGTTTCAATTTCCTGCAGTTTTCACTGTAAAACCGAGTTGGAGCTTGTACCTCCCTATATATATGTAAGGATTGGGGTTTGCAACTGAAAAGAAACTTTGTGTTCCCAACAAGATAGGTGAAGGACGGCTTTCACACACACTTATCTCTCAGAACTGAGCATGTGGAGATACGTTCGTTCATCTAGCACAAAGGGAACGGGTTGCAGGAGAAACTTTTACTCTGGTTTCTCACTCTGTTTCCTAGTGCCGGTTTGATGTTCCTGCAGTTTTCACTGTAAAAAGGAGTAGGAGCTAGTACCTCCCGATAAATATGTATGGAGTGGAATTTGCAACTGAAAAGAAACTCTGTGTTCCCAACAAGATAGGTGAAGTACGGCTTTCACAAACACTTATCTCTCAGAACTGAGCATGTGGAGAGACGTTCTATCATCTAGCACAAAGGGAACGGTTTGCAGGAGAAACTTTACTCTGGTTTCTCATTCTGTTTCCTAGTGCCGGTTTGAAGTTCCTGCATTTTTCACTGTAAAACTGAAGTGGAGCTAGTACCTCCCCATATATATGTATGGAATGGAGTTTGCAACTGAAAAGATACTTTGTTTTCCCAACAAGCTAGGTGAAGGACGGCTTTCACACACACTTTTCCCTCAGAACTGAGCATGTGGAGAGACTTTCGTTCATCTAGCACAAAGGGAACGTGTTGCAGGAGAAACTTTTACTCTGGTTTCTCAGTCTGTTTCCTAGTGTCGGTTTGAAGTTCCTGCAGTTTTCACTGTAAAACCGAGTTGGAGCTCGTACCTCCCCATAAATATGTATGGAATGGAGTAGGCAACTGAAAAGAAACTTTTTGTTCCCACCCAGATAGGTGAAGGACGGCTTTCACACACAATTATCTCTCTGAACTGAGCATGTGGAGAGACGTTAGTTCATCTAGCACAAAGGGAACGGGTTGCAGGAGAAACTTTTACTCTGGTTTCTCAGTCTGTTTCCTAGTGCCGGTTTGAAGTTCCTGCAGTATTCACTGTAAAACCGAGTTGGAGCTCGTACCACCCCAAATATATGTATGGAGTGGAGTTTGCAAGTGAAAAGAAACTTTGTGTTCCCAACAAGCTATGTGAAGGACGGCTTTCACACACACATGTCTCTCAGAACTGAGAATGTGGAGAGACGTTCGTTCATCTAGCACAGAGGGAACGGGTTGCAGGAGAAACTATTGCTCTGGTTTCTCAGTCTGTTTCCTAGTGCCGGTTTGAAGTTCCTGCAGTTTTCACTGTAAAACCGATTTGGAGCTCGTACCTCCCCATATATATGTATGGAATGGAGTTTGCAAATGAAAAGAAACTTTGTGTTCCCAACAAGCAAGGTGAAGGACGGCTTTCACACACACTTATCTCTCAGAACTGAGCCTGTGGAGAGACGTTCGTTCATCTAGCAAAAAGGGAACCGGTTGCAGGAGAAACTTTTACTCAGGTTTCTCAGTCTGTTTCCTAGTGCAGGTTTGAAGTTTCTGCAGTTTTCACTGTAAAACCGAGTTGGAGTTCGTACCTCCCCATATGTATGTATGGAATGGAGCTTGCAACTGAAAAGAAACTTTGTGTTCCCAACAAGCTAGGTGAAGGACGGCTTTCAAACACACTTATCACTCAGAACTAAGCATGTGGAGAGACGTTCGTTCATCTAGCACAAAGGGAACGGGTTGCAGGGGAAACTTTTTCTCTGGTTTCTCAGTCTGTTTCCTAGTGCCGGTTTGAAGTTAATGCAGTTTTCACTGTAAAACCGAGTTAGAGCTAGTACCTCCCCATATATATGTATGGAGTGGAGTTTGCAAGTGAAAAGAAACTTTGTGTTCCCATCAAGATATGTGAAGGACGGCTTTCACACACACTTATCTCTCAGAACTGAGCATGTGGAGAGACGTTCTTTCATCTAGCACAAAAGGAACGGGTTGCAGGAGAAACTTTTACTCTGGTTTCTCAGTTTGTTTCCTAGTGCCGGTTTGAAGTTCCTGCAGTTTTCACTGTAAAACCGATTTGGAGCTCGTACCTCCCCATATATATGTATGGAATGGAGTTTGCAAATGAAAAGAAACTTTGTGTTCCCAACAAGCAAGATGAAAGACGGCTTTCACACACACTTATCTCTCAGAACTGAGCCTGTGGAGAGACGTTCGTTCATCTAGCACAAAGGGAACGGGTTGCAGGAGAAACTTTTACTCAGGTTTCTCAGTCTGTTTCCTAGTGCAGGTTTGAAGTTTCTGCAGTTTTCACTGTAAAACCGAGTTGGAGCTCGTACCTCCCCATATGTATGTATGGAATGGAGCTTGCAACTGAAAAGAAACTTTGTGTTCCCAACAAGCTAGGTGAAGGACGGCTTTCAAACACACTTATCACTCAGAACTGAGCATGTGGAGAGACGTTCGTTCATCTAGCACAAAGGGAACTGGTTGCAGGGGAAACATTTACTCTGGTATCTCAGACTGTTTCCTAGTGCCGGTTTCAATTTCCTGCAGTTTTCAGTGTAAAACCGAGTTGGAGCTTGTACCTCCCTATATATATGTAGGATTGGGGTTTGCATCTGAAAAGAAACTTTGTGTTCCCAACAAGATAGGTGAAGGACGGCTTTCACACACACTTATCTCTCAGAACTGAGCATGTGGAGAGACTTTCGTTCATCTAGCACAAAGGGAACGGGTTGCAGGAGAAACTTTTACTCTGGTTTCTCAGTCTGTTTCCTAGTGCCGGTTTGATGTTCCTGCAGTTTTCACTGTAAAAATGAGTAGGAGCTAGTACCTCCCGATAAATATGTATGGAGTGGAATTTGCAACTGAAAAGAAACTCTGTGTTCCCAACAAGATAGGTGAAGTACGGCTTTCACAAACACTTATCTCTCAGAACTGAGCATGTGGAGAGACGTTCTTTCATCTAGCACAAAGGGAACGGTTTGCAGGAGAAACTTTACTCTGGTTTCTCATTCTGTTTCCTAGTGCCGGTTTGAAGTTCCTGCATTTTTCACTGTAAAACTGAGGTGGAGCTAGTACCTCCCCATATATATGTATGGACTGGAGTTTGCAACTGAAAAGATACTTTGTTTTCCCAACAAGCTAGGTGAAGGACGGCTTTCACACACACTTTTCCCTCAGAACTGAGCATGTGGAGAGACTTTCGTTCATCTAGCACAAAGGGAACGTGTTGCAGGAGAAACTTTTACTCTGGTTTCTCAGTCTGTTTCCTAGTGCCGGTTTGAAGTTCCTGCAGTTTTCACTGTAAAACCGAGTTGGAGCTCGTACCTCCCCATATATATGTATGGAATGGAGTAGGCAACTGAAAAGAAACTTTTTGTTCCCATCCAGATAGGTGAAGGACGGCTTTCACACACAATTATCTCTCTGAACTGAGCATGTGGAGAGACGTTAGTTCATCTAGCACAAAGGGAACGGGTTGCAGGAGAAACTTTTACTCTGGTTTCTCAGTCTGTTTCCTAGTGCCGGTTTGAAGTTCCTGCAGTATTCACTGTAAAACCGAGTTGGAGCTCGTACCACCCCAAATATATGTATGGAGTGGAGTTTGCAAGTGAAAAGAAACTTTGTGTTCCCAACAAGCTATGTGAAGGACGGCTTTCACACACACATATCTCTCAGAACTGAGCATGTGGAGAGACGTTCGTTCATCTAGCACAAAGGGAACTGGTTGCAGGGGAAACATTTACTCTGGTATCTCAGACTGTTTCCTAGTGCCGGTTTCAATTTCCTGCAGTTTTCACTGTAAAACCGAGTTGGAGCTTGTACCTCCCTATATATATGTAAGGATTGGGGTTTGCAACTGAAAAGAAACTTTGTGTTCCCAACAAGATAGGTGAAGGACGGCTTTCACACACACTTATCTCTCAGAACTGAGCATGTGGAGAGACTTTCGTTCATCTAGCACAAAGGGAACGGGTTGCAGGAGAAACTTTTACTCTGGTTTCTCAGTCTGTTTCCTAGTGCCGGTTTGATGTTCCTGCAGTTTTCACTGTAAAAAGGAGTAGGAGCTAGTACCTCCCGATAAATATGTATGGAGTGGAATTTGCAACTGAAAAGAAACTCTGTGTTCCCAACAAGATAGGTGAAGTACGGCTTTCACAAACACTTATCTCTCAGAACTGAGCATGTGGAGAGACGTTCTTTCATCTAGCACAAAGGGAACGGTTTGCAGGAGAAACTTTACTCTGGTTTCTCATTCTGTTTCCTAGTGCCGGTTTGAAGTTCCTGCATTTTTCACTGTAAAACTGAGGTGGAGCTAGTACCTCCCCATATATATGTATGGACTGGAGTTTGCAACTGAAAAGATACTTTGTTTTCCCAACAAGCTAGGTGAAGGACGGCTTTCACACACACTTTTCCCTCAGAACTGAGCATGTGGAGAGACTTTCGTTCATCTAGCACAAAGGGAACGTGTTGCAGGAGAAACTTTTACTCTGGTTTCTCAGTCTGTTTCCTAGTGCCGGTTTGAAGTTCCTGCAGTTTTCACTGTAAAACCGAGTTGGAGCTCGTACCTCCCCATATATATGTATGGAATGGAGTAGGCAACTGAAAAGAAACTTTTTGTTCCCATCCAGATAGGTGAAGGACGGCTTTCACACACAATTATCTCTCTGAACTGAGCATGTGGAGAGACGTTAGTTCATCTAGCACAAAGGGAACGGGTTGCAGGAGAAACTTTTACTCTGGTTTCTCAGTCTGTTTCCTAGTGCCGGTTTGAAGTTCCTGCAGTATTCACTGTAAAACCGAGTTGGAGCTCGTACCACCCCAAATATATGTATGGAGTGGAGTTTGCAAGTGAAAAGAAACTTTGTGTTCCCAACAAGCTATGTGAAGGACGGCTTTCACACACACATGTCTCTCAGAACTGAGAATGTGGAGAGACGTTCGTTCATCTAGCACAGAGGGAACGGGTTGCAGGAGAAACTATTGCTCTGGTTTCTCAGTCTGTTTCCTAGTGCCGGTTTGAAGTTCCTGCAGTTTTCACTGTAAAACCGATTTGGAGCTTGTACCTCCCCATATATATGTATGGAATGGAGTTTGCAAATGAAAAGAAACTTTGTGTTCCCAACAAGCAAGGTGAAGGACGGCTTTCACACACACTTATCTCTCAGAACTGAGCCTGTGGAGAGACGTTCGTTCATCTAGCAAAAAGGGAACCGGTTGCAGGAGAAACTTTTACTCAGGTTTCTCAGTCTGTTTCCTAGTGCAGGTTTGAAGTTTCTGCAGTTTTCACTGTAAAAGCGAGTTGGAGCTCGTACCACCCCATATGTATGTATGGAATGGAGCTTGCAACTGAAAAGAAACTTTGTGTTCCCAACAAGCTAGGTGAAGGACCTCTTTCAAACACACTTATCACTCAGAACTGAGCATGTGGAGAGACGTTCGTTCATCTAGCACAAAGGAAACGGGTTGCAGGGGAAACTTTTTCTCTGGTTTCTCAGTCTGTTTCCTAGTGCCGGTTTGAAGTTCCTGCAGTTTTCACTGTAAAACCGAGTTAGAGCTAGTACCTCCCCATATATATGTATGGAGTGGAGTTTGCAAGTGAAAAGAAACTTTGTGTTCCCAACAAGCTAGGTGAAGTACGGCTTTCACACACACTTATCTCTCAGAACTGAGCATGTGGAGAGACGTTCTTTCATCTAGCACAAAGGGAACGGGTTGCAGGAGAAACTTTTACTCTGGTTTCTCAGTCTGTTTCCTACTGCCGGTTTTAAGTTCCTGCAGTTTTCACTGTAAAACAGAGTTGGAGCTAGTACCTCCCCATATATATGTATGGACTGGAGTTTGCCACTGAAAAGATACTTTGTGTTCCCAACAAGCTAGGTGAAGGACGGCTTTCACACACACTTTTCCGTCAGAACTGAGCATGTGGAAAGACTTTCGTTCATCTAGCACAAAGGGAACGGGTTGCAGGAGAAACTTTTACTCTGGTTTCTCAGTCTGTTTCCTAGTGCCGGTTTGAAGTTCCTGCAGTTTTCACTGTAAAACCGAGTTGGAGCACGTACCTCCCCATATATATGTATGGAATGGAGTAGGCAACTGAAAAGAAACTTTGTGTTCCCACCCAGATAGTTGAAGGACGGCTTTCACACACAATTATCTCTCTGAACTGAGCATGTGGAGAGACGTTAGTTCATCTAGCACAAAGGGAACGGGTTGCAGGAGAAACTTTTACTCTGTTTTCTCAGTCTGTTTCCTAGTGCCGGTTTGAAGTTCCTGCAGTATTCACTGTAAAACCGAGTTGGAGCTCGTACCACCCCAAATATATGTATGGAGTGGAGTTTGCAAGTGAAAAGAAACTTTGTGTTCCCAACAAGCTATGTGAAGGACGGCTTTCACACACACATATCTCTCAGAACTGAGCATGTGGAGAGACGTTCGTTCATCTAGCACAAAGGGAACGGGTTGCAGGGGAAACATTTACTCTGGTATCTCAGACTGTTTCCTAGTGCCGGTTTCAATTTCCTGCAGTTTTCACTGTAAAACCGAGTTGGAGCTTGTACCTCCCTATATATATGTAAGGATTGGGGTTAGCAACTGAAAAGAAACTTTGTGTTCCCAACAAGATAGGTGAAGGACGGCTTTCACACACACTTATCTCTCAGAACTGAGCATGTGGAGAGACTTTCGTTCATCTAGCACAAAGGGAACGGGTTGCAGGAGAAACTTTTACTCTGGTTTCTCAGTCTGTTTCCTAGTGCCGGTTTGATGTTCCTGCAGTTTTCACTGTAAAAAGGAGTAGGAGCTAGTACCTCCCGATAAATATGTATGGAGTGAAATTTGCAACTGAAAAGAAACTTTGTGTTCCCAACAAGCTAGGTGAAGTACGGCTTTCACAAACACTTATCTCTCAGAACTGAGCATGTGGAGAGACGTTCTTTCATCTAGCACAAAGGGAACGGTTTGCAGGAGAAACTTTACTCTGGTTTCTCAGTCTGTTTCCTAGTGCCGGTTTGAAGTTCCTGCATTTTTCACTGTAAAACAGAGTTGGAGCTAGTACCTCCCCATATATATGTATGGACTGGAGTTTGCCACTGAAAAGATACTTTGTGTTCCCAACAAGCTAGGTGAAAGACGGCTTTCACACACAATTTTCCCTCAGAACTGAGCATGTGGAAAGACGTTCGTTCATCTAGCACAAAGGGAACTGGTTGCCGGAGAAACTTTTACTCTGGTTTCTCAGTCTGTTTCCTAGTGCCGGTTTGAAGTTCCTGCAGTTTTCACTGTAAAACCGAGTTGGAGCTCGTACCTCCCCATATATATGTATGGAATGGAGTAGGCAACTGAAAAGAAACTTTGTGTTCCCACCCAGATATGTGAAGGACGGGTTTCACACACAATTATCTCTCTGAACTGAGCATGTGGAGAGACGTTAGTTCATCTAGCACAAAGGGAACGGGTTGCAGGAGAAACTTTTACTCTGTTTTATCAGTCTGTTTCCTAGTGCCGGTTTGAAGTTCCTGCAGTATTCACTGTAAAACCGAGTTGGAGCTCGTACCACCCCAAATATATGTATGGAGTGGAGTTTGCAAGTGAAAAGAAACTTTGTGTTCCCAACAAGCTATGTGAAGGACGGCTTTCACACACACATGTCTCTCAGAACTGAGCATGTGGAGAGACGTTCGTTCATCTAGCTCAAAGGGAACGGGTTGCAGGAGAAACTTTTACTCTGGTTTCTCAGTCTGTTTCCTAGTGCCGGTTTGAAGTTCCTGCAGTTTTCACTGTAAAACCGATTTGGAGCTCGTACCTCCCCATATATATGTATGGAATGGAGTTTGCAAATGAAAAGAAACTTTGTGTTCCCAACAAGCAAGGTGAAAGACGGCTTTCACACACACTTATCTCTCAGAACTGAGCCTGTGGAGAGACGTTCGTTCATCTAGCACAAAGGGAACGGGTTGCAGGAGAAACTTTTACTCAGGTTTCTCAGTCTGTTTCCTAGTGCAGGTTTGAAGTTTCTGCAGTTTTCACTGTAAAACCGAGTTGGAGCTCGTACCTCCCCATATATATGTATGGAATGGAGCTTGCAACTGAAAAGAAACTTTGTGTTCCCAACAAGCTAGGTGAAGGACGGCTTTCAAACACACTTATCACTCAGAACTGAGCATGTGGAGAGACGTTCGTTCATCTAGCACAAAGGGAATGGGTTGCAGGGGAAACTTTTTCTCTGGTTTCTCAGTCTGTTTCCTAGTGCCGGTTTGAAGTTCCTGCAGTTTTCACTGTAAAACCGAGTTGGAGCTAGTACCTCCCCATATATATGTATGGAGTGGAGTTTGCAAGTGAAAAGAAACTTTGTGTTCCCAACAAGCTAGGTGAAGTACGGCTTTCACACACACTTATCTCTCAGAACTGAGCATGTGGAGAGACGTTCTTTCATCTAGCACAAAAGGAACGGGTTGCAGGAGAAACTTTTACTCTGGTTTCTCAGTCTGTTTCCTAGTGCCGGTTTTAAGTTCCTGCAGTTTTCACTGTAAAACAGTGTTGGAGCTAGTACCTCCCCATATATATGTATGGACTGGAGTTTGCCACTGAAAAGATACTTTGTTTTCCCAACAAGCTAGGTGAAGGACGGCTTTCACACACACTTTTCCCTCAGAACTGAGCATGTGGAAAGACGTTCGTTCATCTAGCACAAAGGGAACGGGTTGCAGGAGAAACTTTTACTCTGGTTTCTCAGTATTTTTCCTAGTGCCGGTTTGAAGTTCCTGCAGTTTTCACTATAAAACCGAGTTGGAGCTCGTACCTCCCCATATATATGTATGGAATGGAGTTTGCAACTGAAAAGAAACTTTGTGTTCCCACCCAGATAGGTGAAGGACGGCTTTCACACACACTTATCTCTCAGAACTGAGCCTGTGGAGAGACGTTCGTTCATCTAGCAAAAAGGGAACCGGTTGCAGGAGAAACTTTTACTCTGGTTTCTCAGTCTGTTTCCTAGTGCAGGTTTGAAGTTTCTGCAGTTTTCACTGTAAAACCGAGTTGGAGCTCGTACCTCCCCATATGTATGTATGGAATGGAGCTTGCAACTGAAAAGAAACTTTGTGTTCCCAACAAGCTAGGTGAAGGACGGCTTTCAAACACACTTATCACTCAGAACTAAGCATGTGGAGAGACGTTCGTTCATCTAGCACAAAGGGAACGGGTTGCAGGGGAAACTTTTTCTCTGGTTTCTCAGTCTGTTTCCTAGTGCCGGTTTGAAGTTCCTGCAGTTTTCACTGTAAAACCGAGTTAGAGCTAGTACCTCCCCATATATATGTATGGAGTGGAGTTTGCAACTGAAAAGAAACTTTGTGTTCCCAACAAGCTAGGTGAAGGACGGCTTTCAAACACACTTATCACTCAGAACTGAGCATGTGGAGAGACGTTCGTTCATCTAGCACAAAGGGAATGGGTTGCAGGGGAAACTTTTTCTCTGGTTTCTCAGTCTGTTTCCTAGTGCCGGTTTGAAGTTCCTGCAGTTTTCACTGTAAAACCGAGTTGGAGCTAGTACCTCCCCATATATATGTATGGAGTGGAGTTTGCAAGTGAAAAGAAACTTTGTGTTCCCAACAAGCTAGGTGAAGTACGGCTTTCACACACACTTATCTCTCAGAACTGAGCATGTGGAGAGACGTTCTTTCATCTAGCAAAAAAGGAACGGGTTGCAGGAGAAACTTTTACTCTGGTTTCTCAGTCTGTTTCCTAGTGCCGGTTTTAAGTTCCTGCAGTTTTCACTGTAAAACAGAGTTGGAGCTAGTACCTCCCCATATATATGTATGGACTGGAGTTTGCCACTGAAAAGATACTTTGTTTTCCCAACAAGCTAGGTGAAGGACGGCTTTCACACACACTTTTCCCTCAGAACTGAGCATGTGGAAAGACGTTCGTTCATCTAGCACAAAGGGAACGGGTTGCAGGAGAAATTTTTACTCTGGTTTCTCAGTCTTTTTCCTAGTGCCGGTTTGAATTTCCTGCAGTTTTCACTATAAAACCGAGTTGGAGCTCGTACCTCCCCATATATATGTATGGAATGGAGTTTGCAACTGAAAAGAAACTTTGTGTTCCCACCCAGATAGGTGAAGGACGGCTTTCACACACACTTATCTCTCAGAACTTAGCCTGTGGAGAGACGTTCGTTCATCTAGCAAAAAGTTAACCGGTTGCAGGAGAAACTTTTACTCATGTTTCTCAGTCTGTTTCCTAGTGCAGGTTTGAAGTTTCTGCAGTTTTCACTGTAAAACCGAGTTGGAGCTAGTACCTCCCCATATGTATGTATGGAATGGAGCTTGCAACTGAAAAGAAACTTTGTGTTCCCAACAAGCTAGGTGAAGGACGGCTTTCAAACAAACTTATCACTCAGAACTAAGCATGTGGAGAGACGTTCGTTCATCTAGCACAAAGGGAACGGGTTGCAGGGGAAACTTTTTCTCTGGTTTCTCAGTCTGTTTCCTAGTGCCGGTTTGAAGTTCCTGCAGTTTTCACTGTAAAACCGAGTTAGAGCTCGTACCTCCCCATATATATGTATGGAATGGAGTAGGCAACTGAAAAGAAACTTTGTGTTCCCACCTAGATAGGTGAAGGTCGGCTTTCACACACAATTATCTCTCTGAACTGAGCATGTGGAGAGACGTTAGTTCATCTAGCACAAAGGGAACGGGTTGCAGGGGAAACTTTTTCTCTGGTTTCTCAGACTGTTTCCTAGTGCCGGTTGGAAGTTCCTGCAGTTTTCACTGTAAAACAGAGTTGGAGCTAGTACCTCCCCTTATATATGTATGGACTGGAGTTTGCCACTGAAAAGATACTTTGTGTTCCCAACAAGCTAGGTGAAGGACGGCTTTCACACACACTTTTCCGTCAGAACTGAGCATGTGGAAAGACGTTCGTTCATCTAGCACAAAGGGAACGGGTTGCAGGAGAAACTTTTACTCTGGTTTCTCAGTCTGTTTCCTAGTGCCGGTTTGAAGTTCCTGCAGTTTTCACTGTAAAACCGAGTTGGAGCACGTACCTCCCCATATATATGTATGGAATGGAGTAGGCAACTGAAAAGAAACTTTGTGTTCCCACCCAGGTAGGTGAAGGACGGCTTTCACACACAATTATCTCTCTGAACTGAGCATGTGGAGAGACGTTAGTTCATCTAGCACAAAGGGAACGGGTTGCAGGAGAAACTTTTACTCTGTTTTCTCAGTCTGTTTCCTAGTGCCGGTTTGAAGTTCCTGCAGTATTCACTGTAAAACCGAGTTGGAGCTCGTACCACCCCAAATATATGTATGGAGTGGAGTTTGCAAGTGAAAAGAAACTTTGTGTTCCCAACAAGCTATGTGAAGGACGGCTTTCACACACACATATCTCTCAGAACTGAGCATGTGGAGAGACGTTCGTTCATCTAGCACAAAGGGAACTGGTTGCAGGGGAAACATTTACTCTGGTATCTCAGACTGTTTCCTAGTGCCGGTTTCAATTTCCTGCAGTTTTCAGTGTAAAACCGAGTTGGAGCTTGTACCTCCCTATATATATGTAGGATTGGGGTTTGCAACTGAAAAGAAACTTTGTGTTCCCAACAAGATAGTTGAAGGACGGCTTTCACACACACTTATCTCTCAGAACTGAGCATGTGGAGAGACTTTCGTTCATCTAGCACAAAGGGAACGGGTTGCAGGAGAAACTTTTACTCTGGTTTCTCAGTCTGTTTCCTAGTGCCGGTTTGATGTTCCTGCAGTTTTCACTGTAAAAATGAGTAGGAGCTAGTACCTCCCGATAAATATGTATGGAGTGGAATTTGCAACTGAAAAGAAACTCTGTGTTCCCAACAAGATAGGTGAAGTACGGCTTTCACAAACACTTATCTCTCAGAACTGAGCATGTGGAGAGACGTTCTTTCATCTAGCACAAAGGGAACGGTTTGCAGGAGAAACTTTACTCTGGTTTCTCATTCTGTTTCCTAGTGCCGGTTTGAAGTTCCTGCATTTTTCACTGTAAAACTGAGGTGGAGCTAGTACCTCCCCATATATATGTATGGACTGGAGTTTGCAACTGAAAAGATACTTTGTTTTCCCAACAAGCTAGGTGAAGGACGGCTTTCACACACACTTTTCCCTCAGAACTGAGCATGTGGAGAGACTTTCGTTCATCTAGCACAAAGGGAACGTGTTGCAGGAGAAACTTTTACTCTGGTTTCTCAGTCTGTTTCCTAGTGCCGGTTTGAAGTTCCTGCAGTTTTCACTGTAAAACCGAGTTGGAGCTCGTACCTCCCCATATATATGTATGGAATGGAGTAGGCAACTGAAAAGAAACTTTTTGTTCCCATCCAGATAGGTGAAGGACGGCTTTCACACACAATTATCTCTCTGAACTGAGCATGTGGAGAGACGTTAGTTCATCTAGCACAAAGGGAACGGGTTGCAGGAGAAACTTTTACTCTGGTTTCTCAGTCTGTTTCCTAGTGCCGGTTTGAAGTTCCTGCAGTATTCACTGTAAAACCGAGTTGGAGCTCGTACCACCCCAAATATATGTATGGAGTGGAGTTTGCAAGTGAAAAGAAACTTTGTGTTCCCAACAAGCTATGTGAAGGACGGCTTTCACACACACATATCTCTCAGAACTGAGCATGTGGAGAGACGTTCGTTCATCTAGCACAAAGGGAACTGGTTGCAGGGGAAACATTTACTCTGGTATCTCAGACTGTTTCCTAGTGCCGGTTTCAATTTCCTGCAGTTTTCACTGTAAAACCGAGTTGGAGCTTGTACCTCCCTATATATATGTAAGGATTGGGGTTTGCAACTGAAAAGAAACTTTGTGTTCCCAACAAGATAGGTGAAGGACGGCTTTCACACACACTTATCTCTCAGAACTGAGCATGTGGAGAGACTTTCGTTCATCTAGCACAAAGGGAACGGGTTGCAGGAGAAACTTTTACTCTGGTTTCTCAGTCTGTTTCCTAGTGCCGGTTTGATGTTCCTGCAGTTTTCACTGTAAAAAGGAGTAGGAGCTAGTACCTCCCGATAAATATGTATGGAGTGGAATTTGCAACTGAAAAGAAACTCTGTGTTCCCAACAAGATAGGTGAAGTACGGCTTTCACAAACACTTATCTCTCAGAACTGAGCATGTGGAGAGACGTTCTTTCATCTAGCACAAAGGGAACGGTTTGCAGGAGAAACTTTACTCTGGTTTCTCATTCTGTTTCCTAGTGCCGGTTTGAAGTTCCTGCATTTTTCACTGTAAAACTGAGGTGGAGCTAGTACCTCCCCATATATATGTATGGACTGGAGTTTGCAACTGAAAAGATACTTTGTTTTCCCAACAAGCTAGGTGAAGGACGGCTTTCACACACACTTTTCCCTCAGAACTGAGCATGTGGAGAGACTTTCGTTCATCTAGCACAAAGGGAACGTGTTGCAGGAGAAACTTTTACTCTGGTTTCTCAGTCTGTTTCCTAGTGCCGGTTTGAAGTTCCTGCAGTTTTCACTGTAAAACCGAGTTGGAGCTCGTACCTCCCCATATATATGTATGGAATGGAGTAGGCAACTGAAAAGAAACTTTTTGTTCCCATCCAGATAGGTGAAGGACGGCTTTCACACACAATTATCTCTCTGAACTGAGCATGTGGAGAGACGTTAGTTCATCTAGCACAAAGGGAACGGGTTGCAGGAGAAACTTTTACTCTGGTTTCTCAGTCTGTTTCCTAGTGCCGGTTTGAAGTTCCTGCAGTATTCACTGTAAAACCGAGTTGGAGCTCGTACCACCCCAAATATATGTATGGAGTGGAGTTTGCAAGTGAAAAGAAACTTTGTGTTCCCAACAAGCTATGTGAAGGACGGCTTTCACACACACATGTCTCTCAGAACTGAGAATGTGGAGAGACGTTCGTTCATCTAGCACAGAGGGAACGGGTTGCAGGAGAAACTATTGCTCTGGTTTCTCAGTCTGTTTCCTAGTGCCGGTTTGAAGTTCCTGCAGTTTTCACTGTAAAACCGATTTGGAGCTTGTACCTCCCCATATATATGTATGGAATGGAGTTTGCAAATGAAAAGAAACTTTGTGTTCCCAACAAGCAAGGTGAAGGACGGCTTTCACACACACTTATCTCTCAGAACTGAGCCTGTGGAGAGACGTTCGTTCATCTAGCAAAAAGGGAACCGGTTGCAGGAGAAACTTTTACTCAGGTTTCTCAGTCTGTTTCCTAGTGCAGGTTTGAAGTTTCTGCAGTTTTCACTGTAAAAGCGAGTTGGAGCTCGTACCACCCCATATGTATGTATGGAATGGAGCTTGCAACTGAAAAGAAACTTTGTGTTCCCAACAAGCTAGGTGAAGGACGGCTTTCAAACACACTTATCACTCAGAACTGAGCATGTGGAGAGACGTTCGTTCATCTAGCACAAAGGAAACGGGTTGCAGGGGAAACTTTTTCTCTGGTTTCTCAGTCTGTTTCCTAGTGCCGGTTTGAAGTTCCTGCAGTTTTCACTGTAAAACCGAGTTAGAGCTAGTACCTCCCCATATATATGTATGGAGTGGAGTTTGCAAGTGAAAAGAAACTTTGTGTTCCCAACAAGCTAGGTGAAGTACGGCTTTCACACACACTTATCTCTCAGAACTGAGCATGTGGAGAGACGTTCTTTCATCTAGCACAAAGGGAACGGGTTGCAGGAGAAACTTTTACTCTGGTTTCTCAGTCTGTTTCCTACTGCCGGTTTTAAGTTCCTGCAGTTTTCACTGTAAAACAGAGTTGGAGCTAGTACCTCCCCATATATATGTATGGACTGGAGTTTGCCACTGAAAAGATACTTTGTGTTCCCAACAAGCTAGGTGAAGGACGGCTTTCACACACACTTTTCCGTCAGAACTGAGCATGTGGAAAGACTTTCGTTCATCTAGCACAAAGGGAACGGGTTGCAGGAGAAACTTTTACTCTGGTTTCTCAGTCTGTTTCCTAGTGCCGGTTTGAAGTTCCTGCAGTTTTCACTGTAAAACCGAGTTGGAGCACGTACCTCCCCATATATATGTATGGAATGGAGTAGGCAATTGAAAAGAAACTTTGTGTTCCCACCCAGATAGTTGAAGGACGGCTTTCACACACAATTATCTCTCTGAACTGAGCATGTGGAGAGACGTTAGTTCATCTAGCACAAAGGGAACGGGTTGCAGGAGAAACTTTTACTCTGTTTTCTCAGTCTGTTTCCTAGTGCCGGTTTGAAGTTCCTGCAGTATTCACTGTAAAACCGAGTTGGAGCTCGTACCACCCCAAATATATGTATGGAGTGGAGTTTGCAAGTGAAAAGAAACTTTGTGTTCCCAACAAGCTATGTGAAGGACGGCTTTCACACACACATATCTCTCAGAACTGAGCATGTGGAGAGACGTTCGTTCATCTAGCACAAAGGGAACGGGTTGCAGGGGAAACATTTACTCTGGTATCTCAGACTGTTTCCTAGTGCCGGTTTCAATTTCCTGCAGTTTTCACTGTAAAACCGAGTTGGAGCTTGTACCTCCCTATATATATGTAAGGATTGGGGTTTGCAACTGAAAAGAAACTTTGTGTTCCCAACAAGATAGGTGAAGGACGGCTTTCACACACACTTATCTCTCAGAACTGAGCATGTGGAGAGACTTTCGTTCATCTAGCACAAAGGGAACGGGTTGCAGGAGAAACTTTTACTCTGGTTTCTCAGTCTGTTTCCTAGTGCCGGTTTGATGTTCCTGCAGTTTTCACTGTAAAAAGGAGTAGGAGCTAGTACCTCCCGATAAATATGTATGGAGTGAAATTTGCAACTGAAAAGAAACTTTGTGTTCCCAACAAGCTAGGTGAAGTACGGCTTTCACAAACACTTATCTCTCAGAACTGAGCATGTGGAGAGACGTTCTTTCATCTAGCACAAAGGGAACGGTTTGCAGGAGAAACTTTACTCTGGTTTCTCAGTCTGTTTCCTAGTGCCGGTTTGAAGTTCCTGCATTTTTCACTGTAAAACAGAGTTGGAGCTAGTACCTCCCCATATATATGTATGGACTGGAGTTTGCCACTGAAAAGATACTTTGTGTTCCCAACAAGCTAGGTGAAAGACGGCTTTCACACACAATTTTCCCTCAGAACTGAGCATGTGGAAAGACGTTCGTTCATCTAGCACAAAGGGAACTGGTTGCCGGAGAAACTTTTACTCTGGTTTCTCAGTCTGTTTCCTAGTGCCGGTTTGAAGTTCCTGCAGTTTTCACTGTAAAACCGAGTTGGAGCTCGTACCTCCCCATATATATGTATGGAATGGAGTAGGCAACTGAAAAGAAACTTTGTGTTCCCACCCAGATATGTGAAGGACGGGTTTCACACACAATTATCTCTCTGAACTGAGCATGTGGAGAGACGTTAGTTCATCTAGCACAAAGGGAACGGGTTGCAGGAGAAACTTTTACTCTGTTTTATCAGTCTGTTTCCTAGTGCCGGTTTGAAGTTCCTGCAGTATTCACTGTAAAACCGAGTTGGAGCTCGTACCACCCCAAATATATGTATGGAGTGGAGTTTGCAAGTGAAAAGAAACTTTGTGTTCCCAACAAGCTATGTGAAGGACGGCTTTCACACACACATGTCTCTCAGAACTGAGCATGTGGAGAGACGTTCGTTCATCTAGCTCAAAGGGAACGGGTTGCAGGAGAAACTTTTACTCTGGTTTCTCAGTCTGTTTCCTAGTGCCGGTTTGAAGTTCCTGCAGTTTTCACTGTAAAACCGATTTGGAGCTCGTACCTCCCCATATATATGTATGGAATGGAGTTTGCAAATGAAAAGAAACTTTGTGTTCCCAACAAGCAAGGTGAAAGACGGCTTTCACACACACTTATCTCTCAGAACTGAGCCTGTGGAGAGACGTTCGTTCATCTAGCACAAAGGGAACGGGTTGCAGGAGAAACTTTTACTCAGGTTTCTCAGTCTGTTTCCTAGTGCAGGTTTGAAGTTTCTGCAGTTTTCACTGTAAAACCGAGTTGGAGCTCGTACCTCCCCATATATATGTATGGAATGGAGCTTGCAACTGAAAAGAAACTTTGTGTTCCCAACAAGCTAGGTGAAGGACGGCTTTCAAACACACTTATCACTCAGAACTGAGCATGTGGAGAGACGTTCGTTCATCTAGCACAAAGGGAATGGGTTGCAGGGGAAACTTTTTCTCTGGTTTCTCAGTCTGTTTCCTAGTGCCGGTTTGAAGTTCCTGCAGTTTTCACTGTAAAACCGAGTTGGAGCTAGTACCTCCCCATATATATGTATGGAGTGGAGTTTGCAAGTGAAAAGAAACTTTGTGTTCCCAACAAGCTAGGTGAAGTACGGCTTTCACACACACTTATCTCTCAGAACTGAGCATGTGGAGAGACGTTCTTTCATCTAGCACAAAAGGAACGGGTTGCAGGAGAAACTTTTACTCTGGTTTCTCAGTCTGTTTCCTAGTGCCGGTTTTAAGTTCCTGCAGTTTTCACTGTAAAACAGTGTTGGAGCTAGTACCTCCCCATATATATGTATGGACTGGAGTTTGCCACTGAAAAGATACTTTGTTTTCCCAACAAGCTAGGTGAAGGACGGCTTTCACACACACTTTTCCCTCAGAACTGAGCATGTGGAAAGACGTTCGTTCATCTAGCACAAAGGGAACGGGTTGCAGGAGAAACTTTTACTCTGGTTTCTCAGTATTTTTCCTAGTGCCGGTTTGAAGTTCCTGCAGTTTTCACTATAAAACCGAGTTGGAGCTCGTACCTCCCCATATATATGTATGGAATGGAGTTTGCAACTGAAAAGAAACTTTGTGTTCCCACCCAGATAGGTGAAGGACGGCTTTCACACACACTTATCTCTCAGAACTGAGCCTGTGGAGAGACGTTCGTTCATCTAGCAAAAAGGGAACCGGTTGCAGGAGAAACTTTTACTCTGGTTTCTCAGTCTGTTTCCTAGTGCAGGTTTGAAGTTTCTGCAGTTTTCACTGTAAAACCGAGTTGGAGCTCGTACCTCCCCATATGTATGTATGGAATGGAGCTTGCAACTGAAAAGAAACTTTGTGTTCCCAACAAGCTAGGTGAAGGACGGCTTTCAAACACACTTATCACACAGAACTAAGCATGTGGAGAGACGTTCGTTCATCTAGCACAAAGGGAACGGGTTGCAGGGGAAACTTTTTCTCTGGTTTCTCAGTCTGTTTCCTAGTGCCGGTTTGAAGTTCCTGCAGTTTTCACTGTAAAACCGAGTTAGAGCTAGTACCTCCCCATATATATGTATGGAGTGGAGTTTGCAAGTGAAAAGAAACTTTGTGTTCCCATCAAGATAGGTGAAGGACGGCTTTCACACACACTTATCTCTCAGAACTGAGCATGTGGAGAGACGTTCTTTCATCTAGCACAAAAGGAACGGGTTGCAGGAGAAACTTTTACTCTGGTTTCTCAGTTTGTTTCCTAGTGCCGGTTTGAAGTTCCTGCAGTTTTCACTGTAAAACCGATTTGGAGCTCGTACCTCCCCATATATATGTATGGAATGGAGTTTGCAAATGAAAAGAAACTTTGTGTTCCCAACAAGCAAGGTGAAAGACGGCTTTCACACACACTTATCTCTCAGAACTGAGCCTGTGGAGAGACGTTCGTTCATCTAGCACAAAGGGAACGGGTTGCAGGAGAAACTTTTACTCAGGTTTCTCAGTCTGTTTCCTAGTGCAGGTTTGAAGTTTCTGCAGTTTTCACTGTAAAACCGAGTTGGAGCTCGTACCTCCCCATATGTATGTATGGAATGGAGCTTGCAACTGAAAAGAAACTTTGTGTTCCCAACAAGCTAGGTGAAGGACGGCTTTCAAACACACTTATCACTCAGAACTGAGCCTGTGGAGAGACGTTCGTTCATCTAGCACAAAGGGAATGGCTTGCAGGGGAAACTTTTTCTCTGGTTTCTCAGTCTGTTTCCTAGTGCCGGTTTGAAGTTCCTGCAGTTTTCACTGTAAAACCGAGTTGGAGCTAGTACCTCCCCATATATATGTATGGAGTGGAGTTTGCAAGTGAAAAGAAACTTTGTGTTCCCAACAAGCTAGGTGAAGTACGGCTTTCACACACACTTATCTCTCAGAACTGAGCATGTGGAGAGACGTTCTTTCATCTAACAAAAAAGGAACGGGTTGCAGGAGAAACTTTTACTCTGGTTTCTCAGTCTGTTTCCTAGTGCCGGTTTTAAGTTCCTGCAGTTTTCACTGTAAAACAGAGTTGGAGCTAGTACCTCCCCATATATATGTATGGACTGGAGTTTGCCACTGAAAAGATACTTTGTTTTCCCAACAAGCTAGGTGAAGGACGGCTTTCACACACACTTTTCCCTCAGAACTGAGCATGTGGAAAGACGTTCGTTCATCTAGCACAAAGGGAACGGGTTGCAGGAGAAATTTTTACTCTGGTTTCTCAGTCTTTTTCCTAGTGCCGGTTTGAAGTTCCTGCAGTTTTCACTATAAAACCGAGTTGGAGCTCGTACCTCCCCATATATATGTATGGAATGGAGTTTGCAACTGAAAAGAAACTTTGTGTTCCCACCCAGATAGGTGAAGTACGGCTTTCACACACACTTATCTCTCAGAACTGAGCCTGTTGAGAGACGTTCGTTCATCTAGCAAAAAGGGAACCGGTTGCAGGAGAAACTTTTACTCAGGTTTCTCAGTCTGTTTCCTAGTGCAGGTTTGAAGTTTCTGCAGTTTTCACTGTAAAACCGAGTTGGAGCTAGTACCTCCCCATATGTATGTATGGAATGGAGCTTGCAAATGAAAAGAAACTTTGTGTTCCCAACAAGCTAGGTGAAGGACGGCTTTCAAACAAACTTATCACTCAGAACTAAGCATGTGGAGAGACGTTCGTTCATCTAGCACAAAGGGAACGGGTTGCAGGGGAAACTTTTTCTCTGGTTTCTCAGTCTGTTTCCTAGTGCCGGTTTGAAGTTCCTGCAGTTTTCACTGTAAAACCGAGTTAGAGCTAGTACCTCCCCATATATATGTATGGAGTGGAGTTTGCAAGTGAAAAGAAACTTTGTGTTCCCAACAAACTAGGTGAAGTACGGCTTTCACACACACTTATCTCTCAGAACTGAGCATGTGGAGAGACGTTCTTTCATCTAGCACAAAAGGAACGGGTTGCAGGAGAAACTTTTACTCTGGTTTCTCAGTCTGTTTCCTAGTGCCTGTTTTAAGTTCCTGCAGTTTTCACTGTAAAACCGTGTTGGAGCTCGTACCTCCCCATATATATGTATGGAATGGAGTAGGCAACTGAAAAGAAATTTTGTGTTCCCACCTAGATAGGTGAAGGACGGCTTTCACACACAATTATCTCTCTGAACTGAGCATGTGGAGAGACGTTAGTTCATCTAGCACAAAGGGAACGGGTTGCAGGAGAAACTTTTACTCTGTTTTCTCAGTCTGTTTCCTAGTGCCGGTTTGAATTTCCTGCAGTATTCACTGTAAAACCGAGTTGGAGCTCGTACCACCCCAAATATATGTATGGAGTGGAGTTTGCAAGTGAAAAGAAACTTTGTGTTCCCAACAAGCTATGTGAAGGACGGCTTTCACACACACATGTCTCTCAGAACTGAGCATGTGGAGAGACGTTCGTTCATCTAGCACAAAGGGAACGGGTTGCAGGAGAAACTTTTACTCTGGTTTCTCAGTCTGTTTCCTAGTGCCGGTTTGAAGTTCCTGCAGTTTTCACTGTAAAACCGATTTGGAGCTCTTACCTCCCCATATATATGTATGGAATGGAGTTTGCAAATGAAAAGAAACTTTGTGTTCCCAACAAGCAAGGTGAAAGACGGCTTTCACACACACTATTCTCTCAGAACTGAGCCTGTGGAGAGACGTTCGTTCATCTAGCACAAAGGGAACGGGTTGCAGGAGAAACTTTTACTCAGGTTTCTCAGTCTGTTTCCTAGTGCAGGTTTGAAGTTTCAGCAGTTTTCACTGTAAAACCGAGTGGAGCTCGTACCTCCCCATATGTATGTATGGAATGGAGCTTGCAACTGAAAAGAAACTTTGTGTTCCCAACAAGCTAGGTGAAGGACGGCTTTCAAACACACTTATCACTCAGAACTGAGCATGTGGAGAGACGTTCGTTCATCTAGCACAAAGGGAATGGGTTGCAGGGGAAACTTTTTCTCTGGTTTCTCAGTCTGTTTCCTAGTGCCGGTTTGAAGTTCCTGCAGTTTTCACTGTAAAACCGAGTTGGAGCTAGTACCTCCCCATATATATGTATGGAGTGGAGTTTGCAAGTGAAAAGAAACTTTGTGTTCCCAACAAGCTAGGTGAAGTACGGCTTCACACACACTTATCCCTCAGAACTGAGCATGTGGAGAGACGTTCTTTCATCTAGCACAAAAGGAACGGGTTGCAGGAGAAACTTTTACTCTGGTTTCTCACTCTGTTTCCTAGTGCCGGTTTTAAGTTCCTGCAGTTTTCACTGTAAAACAGAGTTGGATCTAGTACCTCCCCATATATATGTATGGACTGGAGTTTGCCACTGAAAAGATACTTTGTTTTCCCAACAAGCTAGGTGAAGGACGGCTTTCACACACACTTTTCCATCAGAACTGAGCATGTGGAAAGACGTTCGTTCATCTAGCACAAAGGGAACGGGTTGCAGGAGAAACTTTTACTCTGGTTTCTCAGTCTTTTTCCTAGTGCCGGTTTGAAGTTCCTGCAGTTTTCACTATAAAACCGAGTTGGAGCTCGTACCTCCCCATATATATGTATGGAATGGAGTTTGCAACTGAAAAGAAACTTTGTGTTCCCACCCAGATAGGTGAAGGACGGCTTTCACACACACTTATCTCTCAGAACTGAGCCTGTGGAGAGAGGTTCGTTCATCTAGCACATAGGGAACGGGTTGCAGGAGAAACTTTTACTCTGGTTTCTCAGTCTGTTTCCTAGTGCCGGTTTGAAGTTCCTGCAGTTTTCACTGTAAAACCGATTTGGAGCTCGCAACTCCCCATATATATGTATGGAATGGAGTTTGCAAATGAAAAGAAACTTTGTGTTCTCAACAAGCAAGGTGAAGGACGGCTTTCACACACACTTATCTCTCAGAACTGAGCCTGTGGAGAGACGTTCGTTCATCTAGCAAAAAGGGAACCGGTTGCAGGAGAAACTTTTACTCTGGTTTCTCAGTCTGTTTCCTAGTGCCGGTTTTAAGTTCCTGCAGTTTTCACTGTAAAACAGAGTTGGAGCTAGTACCTCCCCATATATATGTATTGACTGGAGTTTGCCACTGAAAAGATACTTTGTGTTCCCAACAAGCTAGGTGAAGTACGGCTTTCACACACAATTTTCCCTCAGAACTGAGCATGTGGAAAGACGTTCGTTCATCTAGCACAAAGGGAACGGGTTGCAGGAGAAACTTTTACTCTGGTTTCTCAGTCTGTTTCCTAGTGCCGGTTTGAAGTTCCTGCAGTTTTCACTGTAAAACCGAGTTGGAGCTCGTACCTCCCCATATATATGTATGGAATGGTGTAGGCAACTGAAAAGAAACTTTGTGTTCCCACCCAGATAGGTGAAGGACGGCTTTCAAACACAATTATCTCTCTGAACTGAGCATGTGAAGAGACGTTAGTTCATCTAGCACAAAGGGAACGGGTTGCAGGAGAAACTTTTACTCTGTTTTCTCAGTCTGTTTCCTAGTGCCGGTTTGAAGTTCCTGCAGTATTCACTGTAAAACCGATTTGGAGCTCGTACCTCCCCATATATATGTATGGAATGGAGTTTGCAAATGAAAAGAAACTTTGTGTTCCCAACAAGCAAGGTGAAAGACGGCTTTCAGACACACTTACCTCTCAGAACTGAGCCTGTGGAGAGACGTTCGTTCATCTAGCACAAAGGGAACGGGTTGCAGGAGAAACTTTTACTCAGGTTTCTCAGTCTGTTTCCTAGTGCAGGTTTGAAGTTTCTGCAGTTTTCACTGTAAAACCGAGTTGGAGCTCGTACCTCCCCATATGTATGTATGGAATGGAGCTTGCAACTGAAAAGAAACTTTGTGTTCCCAACAAGCTAGGTGAAGGACGGCTTTCAAACACACTTATCACTCAGAACTGAGCATGTGGAGAGACGTTCGTTCATCTAGCACAAAGGGAATGGGTTGCAGGGGAAACTTTTTCTCTGGTTTCTCAGTCTGTTTCCTAGTGCCGGTTTGAAGTTCCTGCAGTTTTCACTGTAAAACCGAGTTGGAGCTAGTACCTCCCCATATATATGTATGGAGTGGAGTTTGCAAGTGAAAAGAAACTTTGTGTTCCCAACAAGCTAGGTGAAGTACGGCTTTCACACACACTTATCTCTCAGAACTGAGCATGTGGAGAGACGTTCTTTCATCTAGCACAAAAGGAACGGTTTGCAGGAGAAACTTTTACTCTGGTTTCTCAGTCTGTTTCCTAGTGCCGGTTTTAAGTTCCTGCAGTTTTCACTGTAAAACAGAGTTGGAGCTAGTACCTCCCCATATATATGTATGGACTGGAGTTTGCCACTGAAAAGATACTTTGTTTTCATAACAAGCTAGGTGAAAGACGGCTTTCACACACACTTTTCCCTCAGAACTGAGCATGTGGAAAGACGTTCGTTCATCTAGCACAAAGGGAACGGGTTGCAGGAGAAGCTTTTACTCTGGTTTCTCAGTCTTTTTCCTAGTGCCGGTTTGAAGTTCCTGCAGTTTTCACTATAAAACCGAGTTGGAGCTCGTACCTCCCCATATATATGTATGGAATGGAGTTTGCAACTGAAAAGAAACTTTGTGTTCCCACCCAGATAGGTGAAGGACGGCTTTCACACACACTTATCTCTCAGAACTGAGCCTGTGGTGAGACGTTCGTTCATCTAGCACATAGGGAACGGGTTGCAGTAGAAACTTTTACTCTGGTTTCTCAGTCTGTTTCCTAGTGCCGGTTTGAAGTTCCTGCAGTATTCACTGTAAAACCGAGTTGGAGCTCGTACCACCCCAAATATATGTATGGAGTGGAGTTTGCAAGTGAAAAGAAACTTTGTGTTCCCAACAAGGTATGTGAAGGACGGCTTTCACACACACATGTCTCTCAGAACTGAGCATGTGGAGAGACGTTCGTTCATCTAGCACAAAGGGAACGGGTTGCAGGAGAAACTTTTACTCTGGTTTCTCAGTCTGTTTCCTAGTGCCGGTTTGAAGTTCCTGCAGTTTACACTGTAAAACCGATTTGGAGCTCGTACGTCCCCATATATATGTATGGAAGGGAGTTTGCAAATGAAAAGAAACTTTGTGTTCCCAACAAGCAAGGTGAAGGACGGCTTTCACACACACTTATCTCTCAGAACTGAGCCTGTGGAGAGACGTTCGTTCATCTAGCACAAAGGGAACTGGTTGCAGGAGAAACTTTTACTCTGGTTTCTCAGTCTGTTTCCTAGTGCCGGTTTGAAGTTCCTGCAGTATTCACTGTAAAACCGATTTGGAGCTCGTACCAGCCCAAATATATGTATGGAGTGTAGTTTGCAAGTGAAAAGAAACTTTGTGTTCCCAACAAGCTATGTGAAGGACGGCTTTCACACACACATATCTCTCAGAACTGAGCATGTGGAGAGACGTTCGTTCATCTAGCACAAAGGGAACGGGTTGCAGGGGAAACTTTTACTCTGGTTTCTCAGTCTGTTTCCTAGTGCCGGTTTGAAATTCCTGTAGTTTTCACTGTAAAACGGATTTGGAGCTCGTACCTCCCCATATATATGTATGGAATGGAGTTTGCAAATGAAAAGAAACTTTGTGTTCCCAACAAGCAAGGTGAAGGACGGCTTCACACACACTTATCTCTCAGAACTGAGCATGTGGAGAGACGATCGTTCATCTAGCACAAAGTGAAGGGGTTGCAGGAGAAACTATTACTCTGGTTTCTCAGTCTGTTTCCTAGTGCCGGTTTGAAGTTCCTGCAATTTTCACTGTAAAACCGATTTGGAGCTAGTACCTCCCCATATATATGTATGGATTGGAGTTTGCAATTGAAAAGAAACTTTGTGTTCCCAACAAGCTAGTTGAAGGACGGCTTTCACAGACACTTATCTCTCAGAACTGAGCATGTGGAGAGACGTTCGTTCATCTAGCACAAAGGGAACGGGTTGCAGGAGAAACTTTTACTGTGGTTTCTCAGTCTGTTTCCTAGTGCCGGTTTGAAGTTCCTGCAGTTTTCACTGTAAAACCGTGTTGGAGCTAGTAACTCCCATATATATGTATGGAATGGAGTTTGCAACTGAAAAGAAACTTTGTGTTCCCAACAAGCTAGGTGAAGGACTGCTTTCACACACAGTTATCTCTCAGAACTGAGCATGTGGAGAGACGTTCGTTCATCTAGCACAAAAGGAACGGGTTGCAGGAGAATCTTTTACTCTGGTTTCTCAGTCTGTTTCCTAGTGCCGGTTTGAAGTTCCTGCAGTTTTCACTGTAAAACCGGGTTGGAGCTAGTACGTCCCCATATATATGTATGGATTGGAGTTTGCAAGTGAAAAGAAACTTTGTGTTCCCAACAAGCTAGGTGAAGGACGGCTTTCACACACGCTTATCTCTCAGAACTGAGCATGTGGAGAGACTTTCGTTCATCTAGCACAAAGGGAACGGGTTGCAGGTGAAACTTTTACTCTGGTTTCTCAGTCTGTTTCCTAGTGCCGGTTTGATGTTCCTGCATTTTTCACTGTAAAAAGGAGTAGGAGCTAGTACCTCCCGATAAATATGTATGGAGTGGAATTTGCAACTGAAAAGAAACTTTGTGTTTCCAACAAGATAGGTGAAGTACGGCTTTCACAAACACTTAAATCTCAGAACTGAGCATGTGGAGAGACGTTCTTTCATCTAGCACAAAGGGAACGGTTTGCAGGAGAAACTTTACTCTGGTTCTCATTCTGTTTCCTAGTGCCGGTTTGAAGTTCCTGCATTTTTCACTGTAAAACAGAGTTGGAGCTAGTACCTCCCCATATATATGTATGGACAGGAGTGTGCAACTGAAAAGATACTTTGTTTTCCCAACAAGCTAGGTGAAGGACGGCTTTCACACACACTTTTCCCTCAGAACTGAGCATGTGGAAAGACGTTCGTTCATCTAGCACAAAGGGAACGGGTTGCAGGAGAAACTTTTACTCTGGTTTCTCAGTCTGTTTCCTAGTGCCGGTTTGAATTTCCTGCAGTTTTCACTGTAAAACCGAGTTGGAGCTCGTACCTCCCCATATATATATATGGAATGGAGTATTCAAATGAAAAGAAACTTTGTGTTCCCACCCAGATAGGTGAAGGACGGCTTTCACACACAATTATCTCTTTGAACTGAGCATGTGGAGAGACGTTAGTTCATCTAGCACAAAGGGAACGGGTTGCAGGAGAAACTTTTACTCTGGTTTCTCAGTCTGTTTCCTAGTTTCGGTTTGAAGTTCCTGCAGTATTCACTGTAAAACCGAGTTGGAGCTCGTACCACCCCAAATATATGTATGGAGTGGAGTTTGCAAGTGAAAAGAAACTTTGTGTTCCCAACAAGCTATGTGAAGGACGGCTTTCACACACACATGTCTCTCAGAACTGAGCATGTGGAGAGACGTTCGTTCATCTAGCACAAAGGGAACGGGTTGCAGGAGAAACTTTTACTCTGGTTTCTCAGTCTGTTTCCTAGTGCTGGTTTGAAGTTCCTGCAGTTTTCACTGTAAAACCGATTTGGAGCTCGTACCTCCCCATATATATGTATGGAATGGAGTTTGCAAATGAAAAGAAACTGTGTTCCCAACAAGCAAGGTGAAAGACGGCTTTCACACACACATATCTCTCAGAACTGAGCCTGTGGAGAGACGTTCGTTCATCTAGCACAAAGTGAACGGGTTGCAGGAGAAATTTTACTCAGGTTTCTCAGTCTGTTTCCTAGTGCAGGTTTGAAGTTTCTGCATTTTTCTCTGTAAAACCGAGTTGGAGCTCGTACCTCCCCATATGTATGTATGGAATGTAGCTTGCAACTGAAAAGAAACTTTGTGTTCCCAACAAGCTAGGTGAAAGACGGCTTTCAAACACACTTATCACTCAGAACTGAGCATGTGTAGAGACGTTCGTTCATCTAGCACAAAGGGAACGGGTTGCAGGGGAAACTTTTTCTCTGGTTTCTCAGTCTGTTTCCTAGTGCCGGTTTGAAGTTCCTGCAGTTTTCACTGTAAAACCGAGTTGGAGCTAGTACCTCCCCATATATATGTATGGAGTGGATTTTGCAAGTGAAAAGAAACTTTGTGTTCCCAACAAGCTAGGTGAAGTACGGCTTTCACACACACTTATCTCTCAGAACTGAGCATGTGGAGAGACGTTCTTTCATCTAGCACAAAAGGAACGGGTTGCAGGAGAAACCTTTACTCTGGTTTCTCAGTCTGTTTCCTAGTGCCGGTTTTAAGTTCCTGCAGTTTTCACTGTAAAACAGAGTTGGAGCTAGTACCTCCCCATATATATGTATGGACTGGAGTTTGCCACTGAATAGATACTTTGTGTTCCCAACAAGCTAGGTGAAGGACGGCTTTCACACACACTTTTCCCTCAGAACTGAGCATGTGGAAAGACGTTCGTTCATCTAGCACAAAGGGAACGGGTTGCAGGAGAAACTTTTACTCTGGTTTCTCAGTCTGTTTCCTAGTGCCGGTTTGAAGTTCCTGCAGTTTTCACTGTAAAACCGAGTTGGAGCTCGTACCTCCCCATATATATGTATGGAATGGAGTAGGCAACTGAAAAGAAACTTTGTTTTCCCACCGAGATAGGTGAAGGACGGCTTTCACACACAATTATCTCTCTGAACTGAGCATGTGGAGAGACGTTCGTTCATCTAGCACAAAGGGAACGGTTTGCAGGAGAAACTTTTACTCTGGTTTCTCAGTCTGTTTCCTAGTGCCGGTTTGAAGTTCCTGCAGTATTCACTGTAAAACCGAGTTGGAGCTCGTACCACCCCAAATATATGTATGGAGTGGAGTTTTCAAGTGAAAAGAAACTTTGTGTTCCCATCAAGGTATGTGAAGGACGGCTTTCACACACTCATGTCTCTCAGAACTGAGCATGTGGAGAGACGTTCGTTCATCTAGCACAAAGGGAAGGGGTTGCAGGAGAAACTTTTACTCAGGTTTCTCAGTCTGTTTCCTAGTGCCGGTTTGAAGATCCTGCAGTTTTCACTGTAAAACCGATTTGGAGCTAGTACCTCCCCATATATATGTATGGAATGGAGTTTGCAAATGAAAAGAAACTTTGTGTTCCCAACAAGCAAGGTGAAGGACGGCTTTCACACACACTTATCTCTCAGAACTGAGCCTGTGGAGAGACGTTCGTTCATCTAGCACAAAGGGAACGGGTTGCAGGAGAAACTTTTACTCAGGTTTCTCAGTCTGTTTCCTAGTGCAGGTTTGAAGTTTCTGCAGTTTTCACTGTAAAACCGAGTTGGAGCTCGTACCTCCCCATATGTATGTATGGAATGGAGCTTGCAACTGAAAAGAAACTTTGTGTTCCCAACAAGCTAGGTGAAGGACGGCTTTCAAACACACTTATCACTCAGAACTGAGCATGTGGAGAGACGTTTGTTCATCTAGCACAAAGGGAACGGGTTGCAGGGGAAACTTTTTCTCTGGTTTCTCAGTCTGTTTCCTAGTGCCGGTTTGAAGTTCCTGCAGTTTTCACTGTAAAACAGAGTTGGAGCTAGTACCTCCCCATATATATGTATGGACTGGAGTTTGCCACTGAATAGATACTTTGTGTTCCCAACAAGCTAGGTGAAGGACGGCTTTCACACACACTTTTCCCTCAGAACTGAGCATGTGGAAAGACGTTCGTTCATCTAGCACAAAGGGAACGGGTTGCAGGAGAAACTTTTACTCTGGTTTCTCAGTCTGTTTCCTAGTGCCGGTTTGAAGTTCCTGCAGTTTTCACTGTAAAACCGAGTTGGAGCTCGTACCTCCCCATATATATGTATGGAATGGAGTAGGCAACTGAAAAGAAACTTTGTTTTCCCACCGAGATAGGTGAAGGACGGCTTTCACACACAATTATCTCTCAGAACTGAGCATGTGGAGAGACGTTCGTTCATCTAGCACAAAGGGAACGGGTTGCAGGAGAAACTTTACTCTGGTATCTCAGACTGTTTCCTAGTGCCGGTTTGAATTTCCTGCAGTTTTCACTGTAAAACCGAGTTGGAGCTTGTACCTCCCTATATATATGTAAGGATTGGGTTTAGCAACTGAAAAGAAACTTTGTGTTCCCAACAACATAGGTGAAGGACTGCTTTCACACACACTTATCTCTCAGAACTGAGCATGTGGAGAGACTTTCGTTCATCCAGCACAAAGGGAACGGGTTGCAGGAGAAACTTTTACTCTGGTTTCTCAGTCTGTTTCCTAGTGCCGGTTTGATGTTCCTGCAGTTTTCACTGTAAAAAGGAGTAGGAGCTAGTACCTCCCGATAAATATGTATGGAGTGGAATTTGCAACTGAAAAGAAACTTTGTGTTCCCAACAAGCTAGGTGAAGTACGGCTTTCACAAACACTTATCTCTCAGAACTGAGCATGTGGAGAGACGTTCTTTCATCTAGCACAAAGGGAACGGTTTGCAGGAGAAACTTTACTCTGGTTCTCATTCTGTTTCCTAGTGCCGGTTTGAAGTTCCTGCATTTTTCACTGTAAAACAGAGTTGGAGCTAGTACCTCCCCATATATATGTATGGACAGGAGTTTGCAACTGAAAAGATACTTTGTTTTCCCAACAAGCTAGGTGAAGGACGGCTTTCACACACACTTTTCCCTCAGAACTGAGCATGTGGAAAGACGTTCGTTCATCTAGCACAAAGGGAACGGGTTGCAGGAGAAACTTTTACTCTGGTTTCTCAGTCTGTTTCCTAGTGCCGGTTTGAAGTTCCTGCAGTTTTCACTGTAAAACCGAGTTGGAGCTAGTACCTCCCCATATATATGTATGGAGTGGAGTTTGCCACTGAATAAATACTTTGTGTTCCCAACAAGCTAGGTGAATGACGGCTTTCACACACACTTATCTCTCAGAACTGAGCATGTGGAGAGACGTTCTTTCATCTAGCACAAAAGGAACGGGTTGCAGGAGAAACCTTTACTCTGGTTTCTCAGTCTGTTTCCTAGTGCCGGTTTTAAGTTCCTGCAGTATTCACTGTAAAACCGAGTTGGAGCTCGTACCACCCCAAATATATGTATGGAGTGGAGTTTTCAAGTGAAGAGAAACTTTGTGTTCCCAACAAGGTATGTGAAGGACGGCTTTCACACACACATGTCTCTCAGAACTGAGCATGTGGAGAGACGTTCGTTCATCTAGCACAAAGGGAACGGGTTGCAGGAGAAACTTTTACTCTGGTTTCTCAGTCTGTTTCCTAGTGCCGGTTTGAAGTTCCTGCAGTTTTCACTGTAAAACCGATTTGGAGCTCGTACCTCCCCATATATATGTATGGAATGGAGTTTGCAAATGAAAAGAAACTTTGTGTTCCCAAAAAGCAATGTGAAGGACGGCTTTCACACACACTTATCTCTCAGAACTGAGCCTGTGGAGAGACGTTCGTTCATCTAGCACAAAGGGAACGGGTTGCAGGAGAAACTTTTACTCAGGTTTCTCAGTCTGTTTCCTTGTGCAGGTTTGAAGTTTCTGCAGTTTTCACTGTAAAACCGAGTTGGAGCTCGTACCTCCCCATATGTATGTATGGAATGGAGCATGCAACTGAAAAGAAACTTTGTGTTCCCAACAAGCTAGGTGAATGACGGCTTTCAAACACACTTATCACTCAGAACTGAGCATGTGGAGAGACGTTTGTTCATCTAGCACAAAGGGAACGGGTTGCAGGGGAAACTTTTTCTCTGGTTTCTCAGTCTGTTTCCTAGTGCCGGTTTGAAGTTCCTGCAGTTTTCACTGTAAAACCGATTTGGAGCTAGTACCTCCCCTTATATATGTATGGAGTGGAGTTTGCAAGTGAAAAGAAACTTTGTGTTCCCAACAAGCTAGGTGAAGTACGGCTTTCACACACACTTATCTCTCAGAACTGAGCATGTGGAGAGACGTTCTTTCATCTAGCACAAAAGGAACGGGTTGCAGGTGAAACTTTTACTCTGGTTTCTCAGTCTGTTTCCTAGTGCCGGTTTTAAGTTCCTGCAGTTTTCACTGTAAAACAGAGTTGGAGCTAGTACCTCCCCATATATATGTATGGACTGGAGATTGCCACTGAAAAGATACTTTGTGTTCCCAACAAGCTAGGTGAAGGACGGCTTTCACACACACTTATCTCTCAGAACTGAGCCTGTGGTGAGATGTTCGTTCATCTAGCACAAAGGGAACGGGTTGCAGGAGAAACTTTTACTCTGGTTTCTCAGTCTGTTTCCTAGTACCGGTTTGAAGTTCCTGCAGTTTTCACTGTAAAACCGAGTTGGAGCTCGTACCTCCCCTTATATATGTATGGAGTGGAGTTTGCAACTGAACAGAAACTTTGTGTTCCCAACAAGCTAGGTGAAGGATGGCTTTCACACACACTTATCTCTCAGAACTGAGTCTGTGGAGAGACGTTCGTTCATCTAGCACAAAGGGAATGGGTTGCAGGAGAAACTTTTACTCTGGTTTCTCAGTCTGTTTCCTAGTGCCGGTTTGAAGTTCCTGCAGTTTTCACTGTAAAACCGAGTTGGAGCTAGAACCTCCCCATATATATGTATGGTGTGGAGTTTGCAAGTTAAAAGAAAGATTGTGTTCCCAACAAGATAATTGAAGTACGGCTTTCACACACAATTATCTCTCAGAACTGAGCATGTGGAGAGACGTTCGTTCATCTAGCACAAAGGGAACGGGTTGCAGGAGAAACTTTTACTCTGGTTTTTCAGTCTGTTTCCTAGTGCCGGTTTGAAGTTCCTGCAGTTTTCACTGTAAAACCGAGTTGGAGCTCGTACCTCCCCATATATATGTATGGAATGGAGTTTGCAACTGAAAAGAAACTTTGTGTTCCCAACAAGCTAGGTGAAGGACGGCTTTCACACACACTTATCTCTCAGAACTGAGATTGTGGAGAGACGTTCGTTCATCTAGCACAAAGGGAACGGGTTGCAGGAGAAACTTTTACTCTGGTTTCTAAGTCTGTTTCCTAGTGCCGGTTTGAAGTTCCTGCAGTTTTCACTGTAAAACCGAGTTGGAGCTGGTACCTCCCCATATATACGTATGGAATGGAGTTTGCAACTGAAAAGAAACTTTGTGTTCCCAACAAGCTAGGTGAAGGACGGCTTTCACACACACTTATCTCTCAGAACTGAGATTGTGGAGAGACGTTCGTTCATCTAGCCCAAAGGGAACGGTTTGAAGTAGCAACTTTTACTGTGGTTTCTCAGTCTGTTTCCTAGTGCCGGTTTGAAGTTCCTGCAGTTTTCACTGTAAAACCGAGTTGGAGCTAGTACCTCCCCATATATATGTATGGAGTGGAGTTTGCAAGTGAAAAGAAACTTTGTGTTCCCAACAAGCTAGGTGAAGTACGGCTTTCACACACACTTATCTCTCAGAACTGAGCCTGTGGAGAGACGTTCGTTCATCTAGCACAAAAATAATGGGTTGCAGGAGAAACTTTTACTCTGGTTTCTCAGACTGTTTCCTAGTGCCGGTTTGAAGTTCCTGCAGTTTTCACTGTAAAACCGAGTTGGAGCTAGAAACTCCCCATATATATGTATGGAGTGCATTTGGCAAGTGAAAAGAAACTTTGTGTTCCCAACAAGCTAAGTGAATTACGGCTTTCACACACAATTATATCTCAGAAATGAGCATGTGGAGAGACGTTCGTTCATGTAGCACAAAGGGAACGGGTTGCAGGAGTAACTTTTCTCTGGTTTCTCAGTCTGTTTCCTAGTGCCGGTTTGAAATTCCTGCAGTTTTCACTGTAAATCGAGTTGGAGCTAGTACCTCCCCATATGTATGTATGAAATGGAGCTTGCAACTGAAAAGAAACTTTGTGTTCCCAACAAGCTAGGTGAAGGACGGCTTTCACACACACTTATCTCTCAGAACTGAGCATGTGGAGAGACGTTCGTTCATCTAGCACAAAGGGAACGGGTTGCAGGAGAAACTTTACTCTGGTATCTCAGACTGTTTCCTAGTGCCGGTTTGAATTTCCTGCAGTTTTCACTGTAAAACCGAGTTGGAGCTTGTACCTCCCTATATATATGTAAGGATTGGGTTTAGCAACTGAAAAGAAACTTTGTGTTCCCAACAACATAGGTGAAGGACGGCTTTCACACACACTTATCTCTCAGAACTGAGCCTGTGGTGAGACGTTCGTTCATCTAGCACAAAGGGAACGGGTTGCAGGAGAAACTTTTACTCTGGTTTCTAAGTCTGTTTCCTAGTGCCGGTTTGAAGTTCCTGCAGTTTTCACTGTAAAACCGAGTTGGAGCTAGTATCTCCCCATATATATGTATGGAGTGGAGTTTGCAAGTGAAAAGAAACTTTGTGTTCCCAACAAGCTAGGTGAAGGACGGCTTTCACACACACTTATCTCTCAGAACTGAGCCTGTGGTGAGACGTTCGTTCATCTAGCACAAAGGGAACGGGTTGCAGGAGAAACTTTTACTCTGGTTTCCAAGTCTGTTTCCTAGTGCCGGTTTGAATTTTCTGCAGTTTTCACTGTAAAACCGAGATGGAGCTAGAACCTCCCCATATATATGTATGGAGTGGAGTTTGCTGGTGAAAAGAAACTTTGTGTTCCCAACAAGCTAATTGAAGTACGGCTTTCACACACAATTATCTCTCAGAACTTAGCATGTGGAGAGACGTTCGTTCATCTAGCACAAAGGGAACGGGTTGCAGGAGAAACTTTTACTCTGGTATCTCAGTCTGTTTCCTAGTGCCGGTTTGAAGTTCCTGCAGTTTTCACTGTAAATCGAGTTGGAGCTCGTACCTCCCCATATATATGTATGGAGTGGAGTTTGCAAGTGAAAAGAAACTTTGTGTTCCCAACAAGCTAGGTGAAGGACGGCTTTCACACACACATATCTCTCAGAACTGAGCCTGAGGAGAGACGTTCGTTCATCTACCACAAACGGAATGGGTTGCAGGAGAAACTTTTACTCTGGTTTCTCAGTCTGTTTCCTAGTGCCGGTTTGAAGTTCCTGCAGTTTTCACTGTAATACCGAGTTGGAGCTAGAACCTCCCCATATATATGTATGGAGTGGAGTTTGCAAGTTAAAAGAAAGATTGTGTTCCCAACAAGATAATTGAAGTACGGCTTTCACACACAATTATCTCTCAGAACTGAGCATGTGGAGAGACGTTCGTTCATCTAGCACAAAGGGAACGGGTTGCAGGAGAAACTTTTACTCTGGTTTTTCAGTCTGTTTCCTAGTGCCGGTTTGAAGTTCCTGCAGTTTTCACTGTAAAACCGAGTTGGAGCTCGTACCTCCCCATATATATGTATGGATTGGAGTTTGCTACTGAAAACAAAGTTTCTTTTCCCAACAAACTAGGTTAAGGACGGCTTTCACACACACTTATCTCTCAGAACTGAACATGTGGAGAGACGTTCGTTCATCTAGCACAAAGGGAACGGGTTGCAGGAGAAACTTTTACTCTGGTTTCTAAGTCTGTTTCCTAGTGCCGGTTTGAAGTTCCTGCAGTTTTCACTGTAAAACCGAGTTGGAGCTGTTACCTCCCCATATATATGTATGGAATGGAGTTTGCAACTGAAAAGAAACTTTGTGTTCCCAACAAGCTAGGTGAAGGACGGCTTTCACACACACTTATCTCTCAGAACTGAGATTGTGGAGAGACGTTCGTTCATCTAGCACAAAGGGAACGGTTTGAAGTAGAAACTTTTACTGTGGTTTCTCAGTCTGTTTCCTAGTGCCGGTTTGAAGTTCCTGCAGTTTTCACTGTAAAACCGAGTTGGAGCTAGTACCTCCCCATATATATGTATGGAGTGGAGTTTGCAAGTGAAAAGAAACTTTGTGTTCCCAACAAGCTAGGTGAAGTACGGCTTTCACACACACTTATCTCTCAGAACTGAGCCTGTGGAGAGACGTTCGTTCATCTAGCACAAAAAGAATGGGTTGCAGGAGAAACTTTTACTCTGGTTTCTCAGACTGTTTCCTAGTGCCGGTTTGAAGTTCCTGCAGTTTTCACTGTAAAACCGAGTTGGAGCTAGAAACTCCCCATATATATGTATGGAGTGCATTTGGCAAGTGAAAAGAAACTTTGTGTTCCCAACAAGCTAAGTGAATTACGGCTTTCACACACAATTATATCTCAGAAATGAGCATGTGGAGAGACGTTCGTTCATGTAGCACAAAGGGAACGGGTTGCAGGAGTAACTTTTCTCTGGTTTCTCAGTCTGTTTCCTAGTGCCGGTTTGAAATTCCTGCAGTTTTCACTGTAAATCGAGTTGGAGCTAGTACCTCCCCATATATATATATGGAGTGGAGTTTGCAACTGAAAAGAAACTTTGTGTTCCCAACAAGGTAGGTGAAGTACGGCTTTCACACACAGTTATCTCTCAGAACTGAGCATGTGGAGAGACGTTCGTTCATCTAGCACAAAGGGAACGGGTTGAAGGAGAAAACTTTACTCTGGTTTCTCAGTCTGTTTCCTAGTGCCTGTTTGAAGTTCCTGAAATTTTCACTGAAAAACCGAGTTGGAGCTCGTACCTCCCCATATATATGTATGCAGTGGAGTTTGCAAGTGAAAAGAAACTTTGTGTTCCCAACAAGCTAGGTGAAGGACGGCTTTCACACACACCTATCTCTCAGAACTAAGCATGTGGAGAGACGTTCGTTCATCTAGCACAAATTGAACGGGTTGCAGTAGAAACTTTTACTCTGGTATCTCAGTCTGTTTCCTAGTGCCGGTTTGAAGTTCCTGCAGTTTTCACTGTAAAACCGAGTTGGAGCTAGTATCTCCCCATATATATGTATGGAGTGGAGTTTGCAAGTGAAAAGAAACTTTGTGTTCCCAACAAGCTAGTTGAAGGACGGCTTTCACACACACTTATCTCTCAGAACTGAGCCTGTGGTGAGACGTTCGTTCATCTAGCACAAAGGGAACGGGTTGCAGGAGAAACTTTTACTCTGGTATCTCAGTCTGTTTCCTAGTGCCGGTTTGAAGTTCCTGCAGTTTTCACTGTAAAACCGAGTTGGAGCTAGTATCTCCCCATATATATGTATGGAGTGGAGTTTGCAAGTGAAAAGAAACTTTGTGTTCCCAACAAGATAGGTGAAGGACGGCTTTCACACACACTTATCTATCAGAACTGAGCCTGTGGTGAGACGTTCGTTCATCTAGCACAAAGGGAACGGGTTGCAGGAGAAACTTTTACTCTGGTTTCTAAGTCTGTTTCCTAGTGCCGGTTTGAAGTTCCTGCAGTTTTCACTGTAAAACCGAGTTGGAGCTTGAACCTACCCATATATATGTATGGAGTGGAGTTTGCAGGTGAAAAGAAACTTTGTGTTCCCAACAAGCTAGGTGAAGGACGGCTTTCACACACACTTATCTCTCAGAACTGAGCCTGTGGTGAGACGTTCGTTCATCTAGCACAAAGGGAACCGGTTGCAGGAGAAACTTTTACTCTGGTATCTCAGTCTGTTTCCTAGTGCCGGTTTGAAGTTCCTGCAGTTTTCACTGTAAAACCGAGTTGGAGCTAGTATCTCCCCATATATATGTATGGAGTGGAGTTTGCAAGTGAAAAGAAACTTTGTGTTCCCAACAAGCTAGGTGAAGGACGGCTTTCACACACACTTATCTCTCAGAACTGAGCCTGTGGTGAGACGTTCGTTCATCTAGCACAAAGGGAACGGGTTGCAGGAGAAACTTTTACTCTGGTTTCTAAGTCTGTTTCCTAGTGCCGGTTTGAAGTTCCTGCAGTTTTCACTGTAAAACCGAGTTGGAGCTTGAACCTACCCATATATATGTATGGAGTGGAGTTTGCAGGTGAAAAGAAACTTTGTGTTCCCAACAAGCTAGGTGAAGGACGGCTTTCACACACACTTATCTCTCAGAACTGAGCCTGTGGTGAGACGTTCGTTCATCTAGCACAAAGGGAACGGGTTGCAGGAGAAACTTTTACTCTGGTATCTCAGTCTGTTTCCTAGTGCCGGTTTGAAGTTCCTGCAGTTTTCACTGTAAAACCGAGTTGGAGCTAGTACCTCCCCATATATATGTATGGAGTGGAGTTTGCAACTGAAAAGAAACTTTGTGTTCCCAACAAGCTAGGTGAAGGACGGCTTTCACACACACTTATCTCTCAGAACTGAGCCTGTGGTGAGACGTTCGTTCATCTAGCACAAAGGGAACGGGTTGCAGGAGAAACTTTTTCTCTGGTTTCTCAGTCTGTTTCCTAGTGCCGTTTTGAAGTTCCTGCAGTTTTCACTGTAAAACCGAGTTGGAGCTAGTACCTCCCCATATATATGTATGGAGTGGAGTTTGCAAGTGAAAAGAAACTTTGTGTTCCCAACAAGCTAGGTGAAGGACGGCTTTCACACACACTTATCTCTCAGAACTGAGCATGTGGAGAGACGTTCGTTCATCTAGCACAAAGGGAACGGGTTGCAGTAGAAACTTTTACTCTGGTATCTCAGTCTGTTTCCTAGTGCCGGTTTGAAGTTCCTGCAGTTTTCACTGTAAAACCGAGTTGGAGCTAGTATCTCCCCATATATATGTATGGAGTGGAGTTTGCAAGTGAAAAGAAACTTTGTGTTCCCAACAAGCTAGGTGAAGGACGGCTTTCACACACACTTATCTCTCAGAACTGAGCCTGTGGTGAGACGTTCGTTCATCTAGCACAAAGGGAACGGGTTGCAGGAGAAACTTTTTCTCTGGTTTCTCAGTCTGTTTCCTAGTGCCGGTTTGAAGTTCCTGCAGTTTTCACTGTAAAACCGAGTTGGAGCTAGTACCTCCCCATATATATGTATGGAGTGGAGTTTGCAAGTGAAAAGAAACTTTGTGTTCCCAACAAGCTAATTGAAGTACGGCTTTCACACACACTTATCTCTCAGAACTGAGCATGTGAAGAGACGTTCGTTCATCTAGCACAAAGGGAACGGGTTGCAGGAGAAACTTTTACTCTGGTTTTTCAGTCTGTTTCCTAGTGCCGGTTTGAAGTTCCTGCAGTTTTCACTGTAAAAAAGAGTTGGAGCTCGTACCTCCCCATATATATGTATGGAGTGGAGTTTGCAAGTGAAAAGAAACTTTGTGTTCCCAACAAGCTAAGTGAATTACGGCTTTCACACACAATTATATCTCAGAACTGAGCATGTGGAGAGACGTTCGTTCATCTAGCACAAAGGGAACGGGTTGCAGGAGTAACTTTTCTCTGGTTTCTCAGTCTGTTTCCTAGTGCCGGTTTGAAGTTCCTGCAGTTTTCACTGTAAATCGAGTTGGAGCTCGTACCTCCCCATATATATGTATGGAGTGGAGTTTGCAAGTGAAAAGAAACTTTGTGTTCCCAACAAGCTAGGTGAAGGACGGCTTTCACACACACATATCTCTCAGAACTGAGCCTGAGGAGAGAAGTTCGTTCATCTACCACAAACGGAATGGGTTGCAGGAGAAACTTTTACTCTGGTTTCTCAGTCTGTTTCCTAGTGCCGGTTTGAAGTTCCTGCAGTTTTCACTGTAATACCGAGTTGGAGCTAGAACCTCCCCATATATATGTATGGAGTGGAGTTTGCAAGTTAAAAGAAAGATTGTGTTCCCAACAAGCTACGTGAAGGACGGCTTTCACACACAATTATCTCTCAGAACTGAGCATGTGGAGAGACGTTCGTTCATCTAGCACAAAGGGAACGGGTTGCATGAAAAACTTTTACTCTGGTTTTTCAGGCTGTTTCCTAGTGCCGGTTTGAAGTTCCTGCAGTTTTCACTGTAAAACCGAGTTGGAGCTCGTATCTCCCCATATATATGTATGGAGTGGAGTTTGCAAGTGAAAAGAAACTTTGTGTTCCCAACAAGCTAGGTTAAGGACGGCTTTCACACACACTTATCTCTCAGAAGTGAACATGTGGAGAGACGTTCGTTCATCTAGCACAAAGGGAACGGGTTGCAGGAGCAACTTTTACTCTGGTTTCTCAGTCTGTTTCCTAGTGCCAGTATGAAGTTCCTGCAGTTTTCACTGTAAACCCGAGTTGAAGCTCGTACCTCCACATATATATGTATGGAATGGAGTTTGCAACTGAAAAGATACTTTGTGTTCCCAACAAGTTAGGTGAAGGACGGCTTTCACACACACTTATCTCTCAGAACTGAGCCTGTGTAGAGACGTTCGTTCATCTAGCACAATGGGAACGGGTTGCAGGAGAAACTTTTAATCTGGTTTCTCAGTCTGTTTCCTAGTGCCGGTTTGAAGTTCCTGCATTTTTCACTGTAAAACCGAGTTGGAGCTAGTACCTCCCCATATATATGTATGGAATGGAGTTTGCAACTGAAAAGAAACTTTGTGTTCCCAACAAGCTAGGTGAAGGACGGCTTTCACACACACTTATCTCTCAGAACTGAGCATGTGGAGAGACGTTCGTTCATCTAGCACAAAGGGAACGTGTTGCAGAAGAAACTTTTACTCTGGTTTCTCAGTCTGTTTCCTAGTGCCGGGTTGAAGTTCCTGCATTTTGCACTGTAAAACCGAGTTGGAGCTAGTATCACCCCACATATATGTATGGAGTGTAGTTTGCAACTGAAAACAAACTTTGTGTTCCCAACAAGCTAGGTGAAGGACGGCTTTCACACACACATATCTCTCAGAACTGAGCCTGTGGAGAGACGGTCGTTCATCTAGCACAAAGTGAATGGGTTGCAGGAGAAACTTTTACTCTGGTTTCTCAGTCTTTTTCCTAGTGCCGGTTTGAAGTTCCTGCAGTTTTCACTGTAAAACCGAGTTGGAGCTAGTACCTCCCCATATGTATGTATGGAATGGAGTTTGCAACTGAAAAGAAACTTTGTGTTCCCAACAAGCTAGATGAAGGACGGCTTTCAAACACACTTATCTCTCAGAATTGAGATTGTGGAGAGACGTTCGTTCATCTAGCACAAAGGGAACGTGTTGAAGTAGAAACTTTTACTGTGGTTTCTCATTCTGGTTCCTAGTGCCGGTTTGAAGTTCCTGCAGTTTTCACTGTAAAACCGAGTTGGAGCTAGTACCTCCCCATAGATATGTATGGAGTGGAGTTTGCAAGTGAAAAGAAACTTTGTGTTCCCAACAAGCTAGGTGAAGGACGGCTTTCACACACACTTATCTCTCAGAACTGAGCCTATGGAGAGACGTTCGTTCATCTAGCGCAAAAAGAATGGGTTGCAGGAGTAACTTTTACTCTGGTATCTCAGTCTGTTTCCTAGTGCCGGTTTGAATTTCTTGCAGTTTTCACTGTAAAACCGAGTTGGAGCTAGAACCTCCCCATATATATGTATGGACTGGAGTTTTCAAGTGAAAAGAAACTTTGTGTTCCCAACAAGCTAAGTGAATTACGGCTTTCACACACAATTATCTCTCAGAACTGGCATGTGGAGAGACGTTCGTTCATCTAGCACAAAGGGAACGGGTTGCAGGAGAAACTTTTCTCTGGATTCTCAGTCTGTTTCCTAGTGTCGGTTTGAAGTTCCTGCAGTTTTCACTGTAAAACCGAGTTGGAGCTCGTACCTCCCCATATATATGTATGGAGTGGAGTTTGCAAGTGAAAAGAAACTTTGTGTTCCCAACAAGCTAGGTGACGGACGGCTTTCACACACACTTATCTCTCAGAACTGAGCCTGTGGATAGACGTTCGTTCATCTAGCACAAAGTTAATGGGTTGCAGGAGAAACTTTTACTCTGGTTTCTCAGTCTTTTTCCTAGTGCCGATTTGAAGTTCCTGCAGTTTTCACTGTAAAACCGGGTTGGAGCTAGTACCTCCCCATATGTATTTATGGAATGGAGTTTGCAACTGAAAAGAAACTTTGTGTTCCCAACAAGCTAGTTGAAGGACGGCTTTCACACACACTTATATCTCAGAACTTAGCATGTGGAGAGACGTTCGTTCATCTAGCACAAAGGGAAAGGGTTGCAGTAGAAACTTTTACTCTGGTATCTCAGTCTGTTTCCTAGTGCCGGTTTGAAGTTCCTGCAGTTTTCACTGTAAAACCGAGTTGGAGCTAGTATCTCCCCATATATATGTATGGAGTGGAGTTTGCAAGTGAAAAGAAACTTTGTGTTCCCAACAAGCTAGGTGAAGGACGGGTTTCACACACACTTATCTCTCAGAACTGAGATTGTGGAGAGACGTTCGTTCATCTAGCACAAAGGGAACGGGTTGAAGTAGAAACTTTTACTGTGGTTTCTCAGTCTGTTTCCTAGTGCCGGTTTGAATTTCCTGCAGTTTTCACTGTAAAACCGAGATGGAGCTAGAACCTCCCCATATATATGTATGGAGTGGAGTTTTCAAGTGAAAAGAAACTTTGTGTTCCCAACAAGCTAAGTGAATTACGGCTTTCACACACAATTATCTCTCAGAACTGGCATGTGGAGAGACGTTCGTTCATCTAGCACAAAGGGAACGGGTTGCAGGAGAAACTTTTAATCTGGTTTCTCAGTCTGTTTCCTAGTGCCGGTTTGAAGTTCCTGCAGTTTTCACTGTAAAACCGAGTTGGAGCTCGTACCTCCCCATATATATGTATGGAGTGGAGTTTGCAACTGAACAGAAACTTTGTGTTCCCAACAAGCTAGGTGAAGGACGGCTTTCACACACACTTATCTCTCAGAACTGAGCATGTGGAGAGACGTTCGTTCATCTAGCACAAAGTTAATGGGTTGCAGGAGAAACTTTTACTCTGGTTTCTCAGTCTTTTTCCTAGTGCCGATTTGAAGTTCCTGCAGTTTTCACTGTAAAACCGAGTTGGAGCTAGTACCTCCCCATATGTATGTATGGAATGGAGTTTGCAACTGAAAAGAAACTTTGTGTTCCCAACAAGATAGGTGAAGGAAGGCTTTCATACAAACTTATCTCTCAGAACTGAGCATGTGGAGAGACGTTCGTTCATCTAGCACAAAGGGAACGGGTTGCAGGAGAAACTTTTACTCTGGTATCTCAGTCTGTTTCCTAGTGCCGGTTTGAAGTTCCTGCAGTTTTCACTGTAAAAACGAGTTGGAGCTAGTACCTCCCCATATGTATGTATGGAATGGAGTTTGCAACTGAAAAGAAACTTTGTGTTCCCAACAAGACAGGTGAAGGAAGGCTTTCATACACACTTATCTCTCAGAACTGAGCATGTGGAGAGACGTTCGTTCATCTAGCACAAAGGGAACGGGTTGAAGGAGAAAACTTTACTCTGGTTTCTCAGTCTGTTTCCTAGTGCCTGTTTGAAGTTCCTGCAGTTTTCACTGTAAAACCGAGTTGGAGCTAGTATCTCCCCACATATATTTATGGAGTGTAGTTTGCAAGTGAAAACAAACTTTGTGTTCCCATCAAGCTAGGTGAAGGACGGCTTTAACACACACTTATCTCTCAGAACTGAGCATTTGGAGAGACGTTCGTTCATCTAGCCAAAGGGAACGGGTTGCAAGAGAAACTTTTACTCTGGTATCTCAGTCTGTTTCCTAGTGCCGGTTTGAAGTTCCTGCAGTTTTCACTGTAAAACCGAGTTCGAGCTCGTACCTCCCCATATTTATGTATGGAGTGTAGTTTGCAACTGAAAAGAAACTTTGTGTTCCCAACAAGACAGGTGAAGGAAGGCTTTCATACACACTTATCTCTCAGAACTGAGCATGTGGAGAGACGTTCGTTCATCTAGCACAAAGGGAACGGGTTGAAGGAGAAAACTTTACTCTGGTTTCTCAGTCTGTTTCCTAGTGCCTGTTTGAAGTTCCTGCAGTTTTCACTGTAAAACCGAGTTGGAGCTAGTATCTCCCCATATATATGTATGGAGTGGAGTTTGCAAGTGAAAAGAAACTTTGTGTTCCCAACAAGCTAGGTGAAGGACGGGTTTCACACACACTTATCTCTCAGAACTGAGCCTGTGGAGAGACGTTCGTTCATCTAGCACAAAGGGAATGGGTTGCAGGAGAAACTTTTACTCTGGTTTCTCAGTCTGTTTCCTAGTGCCGGTTTGAAGTTCCGGCAGTTTTCACTGTAAAACCGAGTTGGAGCTAGAACCTCCCCATATATATGTATGGAGTGGAGTTTGCAGGTGAAAAGAAACTTTGTGTTCCCAACAAGCTAAGTGAAGTACGGCTTTCACACACACTTATCCCTCAGAACTGAGCATGTGGAGAGACGTTCGTTCATCTAGCACAAAGGGAACGGGTTGCAGGAGCAACTTTTACTCTGGTTTCTCAGTCTGTTTCCTAGTGCCGGTTTGAAGTTCCTGCAGTTTTCACTGTAAAACCGAGTTGGAGCTCGTACCTCTCCATATATATGTATGGAGTGGAGTTTGCAACTGAACAGAAACTTTGTGTTCCCAACAAGCTAGGTGAAGGACGGCTTTCACACACACATATCTCTCAGAACTGAGTCTGTGGAGAGACGTTCGTTCATCTAGCACAAAGGGAATGGGTTGCAGGAGAAACTTTTACTCTGGTTTCTCAGTCTGTTTCCTAGTGCCGGTTTGAAGTTCCTGCAGTTTTCACTGTAAAACCGAGTTGGAGCTAGAACCTCCCCATATATATGTATGGAATGGAGTTTGCAATTTTAAAGAAACTTTGTGTTCCCAACAAGATAGGTGAAGTACGGCTTTCACACACAATTATCTCTCAGAACTGAGCGCGTGGAGAGACGTTCGTTCATCTAGCACAAAGGGAACGGGTTGCAGGAGAAACTTTTACTCTGGTTTCTTAGTCTGTTTCCTAGTGCCGGTTTGAAGTTCCTGCAGTTTTCACTGTAAAACCGAGTTGGAGCTATTACCTCCCCTTATATATGTATGGAGTGCATTTGGCAAGTGAAAAGAAACATTGTGTTCCCAACAAGCTTAGTGAATTACGGCTTTCACACACAATTATATCTCAGAACTGAGCATGTGGAGAGACGTTCGTTCATCTAGCACAAAGGGAACGGGTTGCAGGAGAAACTTTTCTCTGGTTTCTCAGTCTGTTTCCTAGTGCCGGTTTGAAGTTCCTGCAGTTTTCACTGTAAATCGAGTTGGAGCTCGTACCTCCCCATATATATGTATGGAGTGGAGTTTGCAAATGAACAGAAACTTTGTGTTCCCAACAAGCTAGGTGAAGGACGGCTTTCACACACACATATCTCTCAGAACTGAGCCTGTGGAGAGACGTTCGTTCATCTAGCACAAAGGGAATGGGTTGCAGGAGAAACTTTTACTCTGGTTTCTCAGTCTGTTTCCTAGTGCCGGTTTGAATTTCCTGCAGTTTTCACTGTAAAACCGCGTTGGAGCTAGAACCTCCCCATATATATGTATGGAGTGGAGTTTTCAAGTGAAAAGAAACTTTGTGTTCCCAACAAGCAAGGTGAAGTACGGCTTTCACACACACATATCACTCAGAACTGAGCCTGTGGAGAGACGTTCGTTCATCTAGCACAAAGGAAACGGGTTGCAGGAGAAACTTTTACTCTGGTTTCTCAGTCTGTTTCCTAGTGCCGGTTTGAAGTTCCTGCAGTTTTCACTGTAAACCCTAGTTGGAGCTAGTACCTCCCCATACATATGTATGGAGTGGAGTTTGTAAGTGAAAAGAAACTTTGTGTTCCCAACAAGCTAGGTGAAGGACGGCTTTCACACACACTTTTCTCTCAGAACTGAGCATGTGGAGAGACGTTCGTTCATCTAGCACAAAGGGAACGGGTTGCAGGAGAAACTTTTACTCTGGTTTCTCAGTCTGTTTCCTAGTGCCGGTATGAAGTTCCTGCAGTTTTCACTGTAAAAGCGAGTTGGAGCTCGTTCCTCCCCATATATATGTATGGAATGGAGTTTGCACCTGAAAAGAAACTTTGTGTTCCCAACAAGCTAGGTGAAGGACGGCTTTCACACACACTTATCTCTCAGAACTGAGCCTGTGGAGAGACTTTCGTTCATCTAGCACAAAGGGAATGGGTTGCAGGAGAAACTTTTACTCTGGTTTCTCAGTCTGTTTCCTAGTGCCGGTTTGAAGTTCCTGCAGTTTTCACTGTAAACCCGAGTTGGAGCTCGTACCTCCCCTTATATATATATGCAATGGATTTTGCAACTGAAAAAATACTTTGTGTTCCCAACAAGTTAGGTGAAGGACGGCTTTCCCACACACATTTCTCTCAGAAATGAGTCTGTGGAGAGACGTTCGTTCATCTAGCACAAAGGGAATTGGTTGCAGGAGAATAATTTACTCTCGTTTCTCAGTCTGTTTCCTAGTGCCGGTTTGAAGTTCCTGCAGTTTTCACTGTAAAACCGAGTTGAAGCTAGAACCTCCCCATATATATGTATGGAGTGGGGTTTGCAATTGAAAAGAAACTTTGTGTTCCCAACAAGCTAAGTGAAGGACGGCTTTCACACACACTTATCTCTCAGAAATGAGCATGTGGAGAGACGTTCGTTCATCTAGCACAAAGGGAACGGGTTGCAGGAGAAACTTTTACTCTGGTTTCTCAGTCTGTTTCCTAATGCCGGTTTGAAGTTCCTGCAGTTTTCACTGTAAAACCTAGTTGGAGCTCGTACCACCCCATATAAATATATGGAGAGGAGTTTGCAACTGAAAAGAAACTTTGTGTTCCCAACAAGCTAGGTGAAGGACGGCTTTCACACACACTTATCTCTCAGAACTGAGCATGTGGAGAGACGTTCGTTCAACTAGCACAAAGGGAACGGGTTGCTGGAGAAACTTTTACTCTGGTTTCTCAGTCTGTTTCCTAGTGCCGGTTTGAATTTCCTGCAGTTTTCACTGTAAAACCGAGTTGGAGCTCGTACCTCCCCATATATATGTATGGAGTGGAGTTTGCAACTGAAATGAAACTTTGTGTTCCCAACAAGCTAGGTGAAGGACGGCTTTCACACACACTTATCTCTCAGAACTGAGCATGTGGAGAGACGTCCGTTCATCTAGCACAAAGGGAACGGGTTGCAGGAGAAACTTTTACTCTGGTTTCTCAGTCTGTTTCCTAGTGCCGGTTTGAAGTTCCTGCAGTTTTCACTTTAAAAGCGATTTGGAGCCCGTACCTCCCCATATATATGTATGGAATGGAGTTTGCACCTGAAAAGAAACTTTGTGTTCCCAACAAGCTAGGTGAAGGACGGCTTTCACACACAATTATCTCTCAGAACTGAGCCTGTGGAGAGACGTTCGTTCATCTAGCACAAAGGGAACGGGTTGCAGTAGAAACTTTTACTCTGGTTTCTCAGTCTGTTTCCTAGTGCCGGTTTGAATTTCCTGCAGTTTTCACTGTAAAACCGAGTTGGAGCTAGTACCTCCCAATATATATGTATGGAGTGGAGTTTGCAAGTGAAAAGAAACTTTGTGTTCTGAACAAGCTAGGTGTAGGACGGCTTTCACACACAGTTATCTCTCAGAACTGAGCCTGTGGAGAGACGTTCGTTCATCTAGCACAAAGGGAATGGGTTGCAGGGGAAACTTTTACTCTGGTTTCTCAGTCTGTTTCCTAGTGCCGATATGAAGTTCCTGCAGTTTTCACTGTAAACCCGAGTTGGAGCTCGTACTTCCCCATATATATATATGGAATGGATTTTGCAACTGAAAAAATACTTTGTGTTCCCAAAAAGCTAGGTGAAGGACGGCTTTCACACACAGTTATCTCTCAGAACTGAGCCTGTGGAGAGACGTTCGTTCATCTAGCACAAAGGGAACGGGTGGCAGTAGAAACTTTTACTCTGGTTTCGCAGTCTGTTTCCTAGTGCAGGTTTGAAGTTCCTGCAGTTTTCACTGTAAAACAGAGTTGGAGCTAGAGCCTCCCCATATATATGTATGGAGTGGTATTTGCAAGTGAAAAGAAACTTTGTGTTCCCAACAGGCTAGGTGAAGGACGGCTTTCACACACACTTATCTCTCAGAACTGAGCCGGTGGAGAGACGTTCGTTCATCTAGCACAAAGGGTATTGGTTGCAGGAGAAACTATTACTGTGGTTTCTCAGTCTGTTTCCTAGTGCCGGTTTGAAGTTCCTGCAGTTTTCACTGTAAAACCGAGTTGGAGCTAGAACCTCCCCATATATATATATGGAGTGGGGTTTGCAATTGAAAAGAAACTTTGTGTTCCCAACAAGCTAGGTGAAGGCGGCTTTCACACACACTTATCTCTCAGAACTGAGCATGTGGAGAGACGTTCGTTCATCTAGCACAAAGGGAACTGGTTCCAGGAGAAACTTTTACTCTGGTTTCTCAGTCTGTTTCCTAATGCCGGTTTGAAGTTCCTGCAGTTTTCACTGTAAAATCGAGTTGGAGCTCGTACCTCCCCATATAAATGTATGGAGTGGAGTTTGCAACTGAAAAGAAACTTTGTGTTCCCAACAAGCTAGGTGAAGGACGGCTTTCACACACAATTATCTCTCAGAACTGAGCCTGTGGAGAGACGTTCTTTCACCTAGAAAAAGAGAACGGGTTGCAGGAAAACATTTACTCTGGATTCTCAGTCTGTTTCCTAGTGCCGGTTTGAAGTTCCTGCAGTTTTCACTGTAAAACCGAGTTGGAGCCTTTACCTCCCCATATATAAGTATGGAGTGGAATTTGAAGTGAAAAGAAACTTTGTGTTCCCAACAAGCTAGGTGAAGGATGGCTTTCACACACACTTCTCTCTCAGAACTGAGCAAGTGGAGAGACGTTCGTTCATCTAGCACAAAGGGAACGGGTTGCAGGAGAAACATTTACTCTGGATTCTCAGTCTGTTTCCTAGTGCCGGTTTAAATTTCCTGCAATTTTCACTGTAAAAACGAGTTGGAGCTCGTACCACCCCATATATATGTATGGAGTGGAGTTTGCAAGTGAAAAGAAACTTTGTGTTCCCAACAAGCTAGGTGAAGGACGGCTTTCACACACACTTATCTCTCAGAACTGAGCATTTGGAGAGACGTTCATTCATCTAGCACAAAGGGAACGGGTTGCAGTAAAAATTTTTACTCTGGTTTCTCAGTCTGTTTCCTAGTGCCGGTTTGAAGTTCCTGCAATTTTCACTATAAAACGGAGTTGGAGCTCGTACCTCCCCATATATATGTATGGAATGGAGTTTGCAACTGAAAAGAAACTTTGTGTTCCCAACAACCTAGGTGAAGGACGGCTTTCACACACACTTATCTCTCAGAACTGAGCATGTGGAGAGACGTTCGTTCATCTAGCACAAAGGGAACGGGTTGCAGGAGAAACTTTTACTCTGGTTTCTCAGTCTGTTTCCTAGTGCCGGTTTGAATTTCCTGCAGTTTTCACTGTAAAACCGAGTTGGAGCTATTACCTCCCAATATATATGTATGGAGTGGAGTTTGCAAGTGAAAAGAAACTTTGTGTTCTGAACAAGCTAGGTGTAGGACGGCTTTCACACACAGTTATCTCTCAGAACTGAGCCTGTGGAGAGACGTTCGTTCATCTAGCACAAAGGGAATGGGTTGCAGGGGAAACTTTTACTCTGGTTTCTCAGTCTGTTTCCTAGTGCCGGTTTGAAGTTCCTGCAGTTTTCACTGTAAACCCGAGTTGGAGCTCGTACTTCCCCATATATATATATGGAATGGATTTTGCAACTGAAAAAATACTTTGTGTTCCCAACAAGCTAGGTGAAGGTCGGCTTTCACACACACTTATCTCTCAGAACTGAGCCTGTGGAGAGACGTTCGTTCATCTAGCACAAAGGGAACGGGTGGCAGTAGAAACTTTTACTCTGGTTTCGCAGTCTGTTTCCTAGTGCATGTTTGAAGTTCCTGCAGTTTTCACTGTAAAACAGAGTTGGAGCTAGTGCCTCCCCATATATATGTATGGAGTGGTATTTGCAAGTGAAAAGAAACTTTGTGTTCCCAACAGGCTAGGTGAAGGACGGCTTTCACACACACTTATCTCTCAGAACTGAGCCGGTGGAGAGACGTTCGTTCATCTAGCACAAAGGGTATTGGTTGCAGGAGAAACTATTACTGTGGGTTCTCAGTCTGTTTCCTAGTGCCGGTTTGAAGTTCCTGCAGTTTTCACTGTAAAACCGAGTTGGAGCTAGAACCTCCCCATATATATGTATGGAGTGGGGTTTGCAATTGAAAAGAAACTTTGTGTTCCCAACAAGCTAAATGCAGGACGGCTTTCACACACACTTATCTCTCAGAACTGAGCATGTGGAGAGACGTTCGTTCATCTAGCACAAAGGGAACTGGTTCCAGGAGAAACTTTTACTCTGGTTTCTCAGTCTGTTTCCTAATGCCGGTTTGAAGTTCCTGCAGTTTTCACTGTAAAATCGAGTTGGAGCTCGTACCTCCCCATATAAATGTATGGAGTGGAGTTTGCAACTGAAAAGAAACTTTGTGTTCCCAACAAGCTAGGTGAAGGACGGCTTTCACACACAATTATCTCTCAGAACTGAGCCTGCGGAGAGACGTTCTTTCATCTAGAAAAAGAGAACGGGTTGCAGGAAAACATTTACTCTGGATTCTCAGTCTGTTTCCTAGGGCCGGTTTGAAGTTCCTGCAGTTTTCTCTGTAAAACCGAGTTGGAGCCTTTACCTCCCCATATATAAGTATGGAGTGGAATTTGCAAGTGAAAAGAAACTTTGTGTTCCCAACAAGCTAGGTGAAGGATGGCTTTCACACACACTTCTCTCTCAGAACTGAGCAAGTGGAGAGACGTTCGTTCATCTAGCACAAAGGGAACGGGTTGCAGGAGAAACATTTACTCTGGATTCTCAGTCTGTTTCCTAGTGCCGGTTTAAATTTCCTGCAATTTTCACTGTAAAACCGAGTTGGAGCTCGTACCACCCCATATATATATGTGGAGTGGAGTTTGCAAGTGAAAAGAAACTTTGTGTTCCCAACAAGCTAGGTGAAGGACGGCTTTCACACACACTTATCTCTCAGAACTGAGCATTTGGAGAGACGTTCATTCATCTAGCACAAAGGGAACGGGTTGCAGTAGAAATTTTTACTCTGGTTTCTCAGTCTGTTTCCTAGTGCCGGTTTGAAGTTCCTGCAATTTTCACTGTAAAACGGAGTTGGAGCTCGTACCTCCCCATATATATGTATGGAATGGAGTTTGCATCTGAAAAGAAACTTTGTGTTCCCAACAACCTAGGTGAAGGACGGCTTTCACACACACTTATCTCTCAGAACTGAGCATGTGGAGAGACGTTAGTTCATCTAGCACAAAGGGAACGGGTTGCTGGAGAAACTTTTACTCTGGTTTCTCAGTCTGTTTCCTAGTGCCGGTTTGAAGTTCCTGCAGTTTTCACTGTAAAAGCGAGTTGGAGCCCGTACCTCCCCATATATATGTATGGAATGGAGTTTGCACCTGAAAAGAAACTTTGTGTTCCCAACAAGCTAGGTGAAGGACGGCTTTCACACACAATTATCTCTCAGAACTGAGCCTGTGGAGAGACGTTCGTTCATCTAGCACAAAGGGAAGGGGTTGCAGTAGAAACTTTTACTCTGGTTTCTCAGTCTGTTTCCTAGTGCCGGTTTGAATTTCCTGCAGTTTTCACTGTAAAACCGAGTTGGAGCTAGTACCTCCCAATATATATGTATGGAGTGGAGTTTGCAAGTGAAAAGAAACTTTGTGTTCTGAACAAGCTAGGTGTAGGACGGCTTTCACACACACTTATCTCTCAGAACTGAGCCTGTGGAGAGACGTTCGTTCATCTAGCACAAAAGGAATGGGTTGCAGGAGAAATTTTTACTCTGGTTTCTCAGTCTGTTTCCTAGTGCCGGTTTGAAGTTCCTGCAGTTTTCACTGTAAACCTGAGTTGGAGCTCGTACCTCCCCATATATATATATAGAATGGATTTTGCAACTGAAAAAATACTTTGTGTTCCCAAAAAGCTAGGTGAAGTACGGCTTTCACACACAATTATCTCTCAGAACTGAGCCTGTGGAGAGACGTTCGTTCATCTAGCACAAAGGGAAGGGGTTGCAGTAGAAACTTTTACTCTGGTTTCTCAGTCTGTTTCCTAGTGCCGGTTTGAAGTTCCTGCAGTTTTCACTGTAAATCGAGTTGGAGCTCGTACCTCCCCATATATATGTATGGAGTGGAGTTTGCAAATGAACAGAAACTTTGTGTTCCCAACAAGCTAGGTGAAGGACGGCTTTCACACACACATATCTCTCAGAACTGAGCCTGTGGAGAGACGTTCGTTCATCTAGCACAAAGGGAATGGGTTGCAGGAGAAACTTTTACTCTGGTTTCTCAGTCTGTTTCCTAGTGCCGGTTTGAATTTCCTGCAGTTTTCACTGTAAAACCGCGTTGGAGCTAGAACCTCCCCATATATATGTATGGAGTGGAGTTTTCAAGTGAAAAGAAACTTTGTGTTCCCAACAAGCAAGGTGAAGTACGGCTTTCACACACACATATCACTCAGAACTGAGCCTGTGGAGAGACGTTCGTTCATCTAGCACAAAGGAAACGGGTTGCAGGAGAAACTTTTACTCTGGTTTCTCAGTCTGTTTCCTAGTGCCGGTTTGAAGTTCCTGCAGTTTTCAATGTAAACCCTAGTTGGAGCTAGTACCTCCCCATACATATGTATGGAGTGGAGTTTGTAAGTGAAAAGAAACTTTGTGTTCCCAACAAGCTAGGTGAAGGACGGCTTTCACACACAATTTTCTCTCAGAACTGAGCATGTGGAGAGACGTTCGTTCATCTAGCACAAAGGGAACGGTTTGCAGGAGAAACTTTTACTCTGGTTTCTCAGTCTGTTTCCTAGTGCCGGTATGAAGTTCCTGCAGTTTTCACTGTAAAAGCGAGTTGGAGCTCGTACCTCCCCATATATATGTATGGAATGGAGTTTGCACCTGAAAAGAAACTTTGTGTTCCCAACAAGCTAGGTGAAGGACGGCATTCACACACACTTATCTCTCAGAACTGAGCCTGTGGAGAGACTTTCGTTCATCTAGCACAAAGGGAATGGGTTGCAGGAGAAACTTTTACTCTGGTTTCTCAGTCTGTTTCCTAGTGCCGGTTTGAAGTTCCTGCAGTTTTCACTGTAAACCCGAGTTGGAGCTCGTACCTCCCCTTATATATATATGCAATGGATTTTGCAACTGAAAAAATACTTTGTGTTCCCAACAAGTTAGGTGAAGGACGGCTTTCCCACACACTTTTCTCTCAGAAATGAGTCTGTGGAGAGACGTTCGTTCATCTAGCACAAAGGGAATTGGTTGCAGGAGAATAATTTACTCTCGTTTCTCAGTCTGTTTCCTAGTGCCGGTTTGAAGTTCCTGCAGTTTTCACTGTAAAACCGAGTTGAAGCTAGAACCTCCCCATATATATGTATGGAGTGGGGTTTGCAATTGAAAAGAAACTTTGTGTTCCCAACAAGCTAAGTGAAGGACGGCTTTCACACACACTTATCTCTCAGAAATGAGCATGTGGAGAGACGTTCGTTCATCTAGCACAAAGGGAACGGGTTGCAGGAGAAACTTTTACTCTGGTTTCTCAGTCTGTTTCCTAATGCCGGTTTGAAGTTCCTGCAGTTTTCACTGTAAAACCGAGTTGGAGCTCGTACCACCCCATATAAATGTATGGAGAGGAGTTTGCAACTGAAAAGAAACTTTGTGTTCCCAACAAGCTAGGTGAAGGACGGCTTTCACACACACTTATCTCTCAGAACTGAGTATGTGGAGAGACGTTCGTTCAACTAGCACAAAGGGAACGGGTTGCTGGAGAAACTTTTACTCTGGTTTCTCAGTCTGTTTCCTAGTGCCGGTTTGAATTTCCTGCAGTTTTCACTGTAAAACCGAGTTGGAGCTCGTACCTCCCCATATATATGTATGGAGTGGAGTTTGCAACTGAAATGAAACTTTGTGTTCCCAACAAGCTAGGTGAAGGACGGCTTTCACACACACTTATCTCTCAGAACTGAGCATGTGGAGAGACGTCCGTTCATCTAGCACAAAGGGAACGGGTTGCAGGAGAAACTTTTACTCTGGTTTCTCAGTCTGTTTCCTAGTGCCGGTTTGAAGTTCCGGCAGTTTTCACTTTAAAAGCGAGTTGGAGCCCGTACCTCCCCATATATATGTATGGAATGGAGTTTGCACCTGAAAAGAAACTTTGTGTTCCCAACAAGCTAGGTGAAGGACGGCTTTCACACACAATTATCTCTCAGAACTGAGCCTGTGGAGAGACGTTCGTTCATCTAGCACAAAGGGAACGGGTTGCAGTAGAAACTTTTACTCTGGTTTCTCAGTCTGTTTCCTAGTGCCGGTTTGAATTTCCTGCAGTTTTCACTGTAAAACCGAGTTGGAGCTAGTACCTCCCAATATATATGTATGGAGTGGAGTTTGCAAGTGAAAAGAAACTTTGTGTTCTGAACAAGCTAGGTGTAGGACGGCTTTCACACACAGTTATCTCTCAGAACTGAGCCTGTGGAGAGACGTTCGTTCATCTAGCACAAAGGGAATGGGTTGCAGGGGAAACTTTTACTCTGGTTTCTCAGTCTGTTTCCTAGTGCCGATATGAAGTTCCTGCAGTTTTCACTGTAAACCCGAGTTGGAGCTCGTACTTCCCCATATATATATATGGAATGGATTTTGCAACTGAAAAAATACTTTGTGTTCCCAAAAAGCTAGGTGAAGGACGGCTTTCACACACAGTTATCTCTCAGAACTGAGCCTGTGGAGAGACGTTCGTTCATCTAGCACAAAGGGAACGGGTGGCAGTAGAAACTTTTACTCTGGTTTCGCAGTCTGTTTCCTAGTGCAGGTTTGAAGTTCCTGCAGTTTTCACTGTAAAACAGAGTTGGAGCTAGAGCCTCCCCATAAATATGTATGGAGTGGTATTTGCAAGTGAAAAGAAACTTTGTGTTCCCAACAGGCTAGGTGAAGGACGGCTTTCACACACACTTATCTCTCAGAAGTGAGCCGGTGGAGAGACGTTCGTTCATCTAGCACAAAGGGTATTGGTTGCAGGAGAAACTATTACTGTGGTTTCTCAGTCTGTTTCCTAGTGCCGGTTTGAAGTTCCTGCAGTTTTCACTGTAAAACCGAGTTGGAGCTAGAACCTCCCCATATATATATATGGAGTGGGGTTTGCAATTGAAAAGAAACTTTGTGTTCCCAACAAGCTAGGTGAAGGCGGCTTTCACACACTCTTATCTCTCAGAACTGAGCATGTGGAGAGACGTTCGTTCATCTAGCACAAAGGGAACTGGTTCCAGGAGAAACTTTTACTCTGGTTTCTCAGTCTGTTTCCTAATGCCGGTTTGAAGTTCCTGCAGTTTTCACTGTAAAATCGAGTTGGAGCTCGTACCTCCCCATATAAATGTATGGAGTGGAGTTTGCAACTGAAAAGAAACTTTGTGTTCCCAACAAGCTAGGTGAAGGACGGCTTTCACACACAATTATCTCTCAGAACTGAGCCTGTGGAGAGACGTTCTTTCATCTAGAAAAAGAGAACGGGTTGCAGGAAAACATTTACTCTGGATTCTCAGTCTGTTTCCTAGTGCCGGTTTGAAGTTCCTGCAGTTTTCACTGTAAAACCGAGTTGGAGCCTTTACCTCCCCATATATAAGTATGGAGTGGAATTTGCAAGTGAAAAGAAACTTTGTGTTCCCAACAAGCTAGGTGAAGGATGGCTTTCACACACACTTCTCTCTCAGAACTGAGCAAGTGGAGAGACGTTCGTTCATCTAGCACAAAGGGAACGGGTTGCAGGAGAAACATTTACTCTGGATTCTCAGTCTGTTTCCTAGTGCCGGTTTAAATTTCCTGCAATTTTCACTGTAAAAACGAGTTGGAGCTCGTACCACCCCATATATATGTATGGAGTGGAGTTTGCAAGTGAAAAGAAACTTTGTGTTCCCAACAAGCTAGGTGAAGGACGGCTTTCACACACACTTATCTCTCAGAACTGAGCATTTGGAGAGACGTTCATTCATCTAGCACAAAGGGAACGGGTTGCAGTAGAAATTTTTACTCTGGTTTCTCAGTCTGTTTCCTAGTGCCGGTTTCAAGTTCCTGCAATTTTCACTATAAAACGGAGTTGGAGCTCGTACCTCCCCATATATATGTATGGAATGGAGTTTGCAACTGAAAAGAAACTTTGTGTTCCCAACAACCTAGGTGAAGGACGGCTTTCACACACACTTATCTCTCAGAACTGAGCATGTGGAGAGACGTTCGTTCATCTAGCACAAAGGGAACGGGTTGCAGGAGAAACTTTTACTCTGGTTTCTCAGTCTGTTTCCTAGTGCCGGTTTGAATTTCCTGCAGTTTTCACTGTAAAACCGAGTTGGAGCTAGTACCTCCCAATATATATGTATGGAGTGGAGTTTGCAAGTGAAAAGAAACTTTGTGTTCTGAACAAGCTAGGTGTAGGAAGGCTTTCACACACAGTTATCTCTCAGAACTGAGCCTGTGGAGAGACGTTCGTTCATCTAGCACAAAGGGAATGGGTTGCAGGGGAAACTTTTACTCTGGTTTCTCAGTCTGTTTCCTAGTGCCGGTTTGAAGTTCCTGCAGTTTTCACTGTAAACCCGAGTTGGAGCTCGTACTTCCCCATATATATATATGGAATGGATTTTGCAACTGAAAAAATTCTTTGGGTTCCCAACAAGCTAGGTGAAGGTCGGCTTTCACACACACTTATCTCTCAGAACTGAGCCTGTGGAGAGACGTTCGTTCATCTAGCACAAAGGGAACGGGTGGCAGTAGAAACTTTTACTCTGGTTTCGCAGTCTGTTTCCTAGTGCATGTTTGAAGTTCCTGCAGTTTTCACTGTAAAACAGAGTTGGAGCTAGTGCCTCCCCATATATATGTATGGAGTGGTATTTGCAAGTGAAAAGAAACTTTGTGTTCCCAACAGGCTAGGTGAAGGACGGCTTTCACACACACTTATCTCTCAGAACTGAGCCGGTGGAGAGACGTTCGTTCATCTAGCACAAAGGGTATTGGTTGCAGGAGAAACTATTACTGTGGGTTCTCAGTCTGTTTCCTAGTGCCGGTTTGAAGTTCCTGCAGTTTTCACTGTAAAACCGAGTTGGAGCTAGAACCTCCCCATATATATGTATGGAGTGGGGTTTGCAATTGAAAAGAAACTTTGTGTTCCCAACAAGCTAAATGCAGGACGGCTTTCACACACACTTATCTCTCAGAACTGAGCATGTGGAGAGACGTTCGTTCATCTAGCACAAAGGGAACTGGTTCCAGGAGAAACTTTTACTCTGGTTTCTCAGTCTGTTTCCTAATGCCGGTTTGAAGTTCCTGCAGTTTTCACTGTAAAATCGAGTTGGAGCTCGTACCTCCCCATATAAATGTATGGAGTGGAGTTTCCAACTTAAAAGAAACTTTGTGTTCCCAACAAGCTAGGTGAAGGACGGCTTTAACACACAATTATCTCTCAGAACTGAGCCTGCGGAGAGACGTTCTTTCATCTAGAAAAAGAGAACGGGTTGCAGGAAAACATTTACTCTGGATTCTCAGTCTGTTTCCTAGGGCCGGTTTGAAGTTCCTGCAGTTTTCTCTGTAAAACCGAGTTGGAGCCTTTACCTCCCCATATATAAGTATGGAGTGGAATTTGCAAGTGAAAAGAAACTTTGTGTTCCCAACAAGCTAGGTGAAGGATGGCTTTCACACACACTTCTCTCTCAGAACTGAGCAAGTGGAGAGACGTTCGTTCATCTAGCACAAAGGGAACGGGTTTCAGGAGAAACATTTACTCTGGATTCTCAGTCTGTTTCCTAGTGCCGGTTTAAATTTCCTGCAATTTTCACTGTAAAACCGAGTTGGAGCTCGTACCACCCCATATATATATGTGGAGTGGAGTTTGCAAGTGAAAAGAAACTTTGTGTTCCCAACAAGCTAGGTGAAGGACGGCTTTCACACACACTTATCTCTCAGAACTGAGCATTTGGAGAGACGTTCATTCATCTAGCACAAAGGGAACGGGTTGCAGTAGAAATTTTTACTCTGGTTTCTCAGTCTGTTTCCTAGTGCCGGTTTGAAGTTCCTGCAATTTTCACTGTAAAACGGAGTTGGAGCTCGTACCTCCCCATATATATGTATGGAATGGAGTTTGCATCTGAAAAGAAACTTTGTGTTCCCAACAACCTAGGTGAAGGACGGCTTTCACACACACTTATCTCTCAGAACTGAGCATGTGGAGAGACGTTAGTTCATCTAGCACAAAGGGAACGGGTTGCAGGAGAAACTTTTACTCTGGTTTCTCAGTCTGTTTCCTAGTGCCGGTTTGAAGTTCCTGCAGTTTTCACTGTAAAAGCGAGTTGGAGCCCGTACCTCCCCATATATATGTATGGAATGGAGTTTGCACCTGAAAAGAAACTTTGTGTTCCCAACAAGCTAGGTGAAGGACGGCTTTCACACACAATTATCTCTCAGAACTGAGCCTGTGGAGAGACGTTCGTTCATCTAGCACAAAGGGAAGGGGTTGCAGTAGAAACTTTTACTCTGGTTTCTCAGTCTGTTTCCTAGTGCCGGTTTGAATTTCCTGCAGTTTTCACTGTAAAACCGAGTTGGAGCTAGTACCTCCCAATATATATGTATGGAGTGGAGTTTGCAAGTGAAAAGAAACTTTGTGTTCTGAACAAGCTAGGTGTAGGACGGCTTTCACACACACTTATCTCTCAGAACTGAGCCTGTGGAGAGACGTTCGTTCATCTAGCACAAAAGGAATGGGTTGCAGGAGAAACTTTTACTCTGGTTTCTCAGTCTGTTTCCTAGTGCCGGTTTGAAGTTCCTGCAGTTTTCACTGTAAACCTGAGTTGGAGCTCGTACCTCCCCATATATATATATAGAATGGATTTTGCAACTGAAAAAATACTTTGTGTTCCCAAAAAGCTAGGTGAAGTACGGCTTTCACACACAATTATCTCTCAGAACTGAGCCTGTGGAGAGACGTTCGTTCATCTAGCACAAAGGGAACGGGTGGCATTAGAAACTTTTACTCTGGTTTCGCAGTCTGTTTCCTAGTGCAGGTTTGAAGTTCCTGCAGTTTTCACTGTAAAACAGAGTTGGAGCTAGTGCCTCCCCATATATATGTATGGAGTGGTATTTGCAAGTGAAAAGAAACTTTGTGTTCCCAACAGGCTAGGTGAAGGACGGCTTTCACACACACTTATCTCTCAGAACTGAGCCTGTGGAGAGACGTTCGTTCATCTAGCACAAAGGGAATTGTTTGCAGGAGAATAATTTACTCTTGTTTCTCAGTATGTTTCCTAGTGCCGGTTTGAAGTTCCTGCAGTTTTCACTGTAAAACCGAGTTGGAGCTACTACCTCCCCATATATATGTATGGAGTGGGGTTTGCAATTGAAAAGAAACTTTGTGTTCCCAACAAGCTAAGTGAACTACGGCTTTCACACACACTTATCTCTCAGAACTGAGCATGTGGAGAGACGTTCGTTCATCTAGCACAAAGGGAACGGTTTGCAGGAGAAACTTTTACTCTGGTTTCTCAGTCTTTTTCCTAATGCCGGTTTGAAGTTCCTGCAGTTTTCACTGTAAAACCGAGTTGGAGCCCGTACCTCCCCATATATATGTATGGAGTGGAGTTTGCAACTGAAAAGAAACTTTGTGTTCCCAACAAGCTAGGTGAAGGACGGCTTTCACACACTTATCTCTCAGAACTGAGCATGTGGAGAGACGTTCGTTCATCTAGCAAAAAGAGAACGGGTTGCAGTAGAAACTTTTACTCTGGTTTCTCAGTCTGTTTCCTAGTGCCGGTTTGAAGTTCCTGCAGTTTTCACTGTAAAACCGAGTTGGAGCTACTACCTCCCCATATATATCTATGGAGTGGAGTTTGCAACTGAAAAGAAACTTTGTGTTCCCAACAATCTAGGTGAAGAACGGCTTTCACACACACTTATCTCTCAGAACTGAGCCTGTGGAGAGACATTCGTTCATCTAGCACAAAGGGAATGGGTTGCAGGGGAAACTTTTACTCTGGTTTCTCAGTCTGTTTCCTAGTGCCGGTTTGAAGTTTCTGCAGTTTTCACGGTAAAACCGAGTTGGAGCTAGAACCTCCCCATATATATGTATGGAGTGGAGTTTGCAAGTGAAAAGAATCTTTGTGTTCCCAACAAGCTAAGTGAAGGACGGTTTCACACACACTTATCTCTCAGAACTGAGCATGTGGAGAGACGTTCATTCAGTAGCACAAAGGGAACGGGTTGCAGGAGAAACATTTTCTCTGGTTTCTCAGTCTGTTTCCTAGTGCCGGTTTGAAGTTCCTGCAGTTTTCACTGAAAAACCGAGTTAGAGTTCGTACCTCCCCATACATATGTATGGAGTGGAGTTTGCAAGTGAAAAGAAACTTTGTGTTCCCAACAAGCTAGGTGAATGACGGCTTTCACACACACTTATCTCTCAGAACTGAGCATGTGGAGAGACGTTCGTTCAACTAGCACAAAGGGAACGTGTTGCAGGAGAAACTTTTACTCTGGTTTCTCAGTCTGTTTCCTAGTGCCGGTTGGAAGTTCCTGCAGTTTTCACTGTAAAACAGAGTTGGAGCTTGTACCTCCCCATATATATGTATGGAGTGGAGTTTGCAAGTGAAAAGAAACTTTGTGTTCCCAACAAGCTAGATGAAGGACGGCTTTCACACACACTTCTCTCTCAGAACTGAGCAAGTGGAGAGACGTTCGTTCATCTAGCAAAAAGGGAACGGGTTGCAGGAGAAACATTTACTCTGGATTCTCAGTCTTTTTCCTACTGCCGGTTTGAAGTTCCTGCAATTTTCACAGTAAAACCGAGTTGGAGCTCGTACCACCGCATATATATGTATGGAGTGGTGTTTGCAAGTGAAAAGAAACTTAGTGTTCCCAACAAGCTAGGGGAAGGACGGCTTTCACACACACTTATCTCTCAGAACTGAGCCTGTGGAGAGACATTCGTTCATCTAGCACAAAGGGAATGGGTTGCAGGGGAAACTTTTACTCTGGTTTCTCAGTCTGTTTCCTAGTGCCGGTTTGAATTTTCTGCAGTTTTCACGGTAAAACCGAGTTGGAGCTAGAACCTCCCCATATATATGTATGGAGTGGAGTTTGCAAGTGAAAAGTATCTTTGTGTTCCCAACAAGCTAAGTGAAGGACGGCTTTCACACACAATTATCTCTCAGAACTCAGCATCTGGAGAGATGTTCGTTCATCTAGCACAAAGTTAACGGGTTGCAGGAGAATCTTTTACTCTGGTTTCTCAGTCTGTTTCCTAGTGCCGGTTTGAAGTTCCTGCAGTTTTCACTGTAAAACCGAGTTGGAGCTAGAACTTCCCCATATGTTTGTATGGACTGGAGTTTGCAAGTGAAAAAAAACTTTGTGTTCCCAACAAGCTAGTTGAAGGACGGCTTTCACACACACTTATCTCTCAGAACTGAGCATGTGGAGAGACGTTCATTCATCTAGCACAAAGGGAACGGGTTTCAGGAGAAACATTTACTCTGGTTTCTCAGTCTGTTTCCTAGTGCCGGTTTGAAGTTCCTGCAGTTTTCACTGTAAAACCGAGTTGGAGTTCGTACCTCCCCATACATATGTATGGAGTGGAGTTTGCAAGTGAAAAGAAACTTTGTGTTCCCAACAAGCTAGGTGAATGACGGCTTTCACACACACTTATCTCTCAGAACTGAGCATGTGGAGAGACGTTCGTTCATCTAGCACAAAGGGAACGGGTTGCAGGAGAAACTTTTACTCTGGTTTCTCAGTCTGTTTCCTAGTGCCGGTTGGAAGTTCCTGCAGTTTTCACTGTAAAACAGAGTTGGAGCTTGTACCTCCCCATATATATATATGGAGTGGAGTTTGCAACTGAAAAGAAACTTTGTGTTCCCAACAAGCCAAATGAAGGACGGCTTTCACACACACTTCTCTCTCAGAACTGAGCAAGTGGAGAGACGTTTGTTCATCTAGCAAAAAGGGAACGGGTTGCAGGAGAAACATTTACTCTGGATTCTCAGGCTGTTTCCTACTGCCGGTTTGAAGTTCCTGCAATTTTCACTGTAAAACCGAGTTGGAGCTCGTATAACCGCATATATATGTATGGAGTGGTGTTTGCAAGTGAAAAGAAACTTTGTGTTCCCAACAAGCTAGGGGAAGGACGGCTTTCACACACACTTCGCTCTCAGAACTGAGCAAGTGGAGAGACGTTCGTTCATCCAGCACAAAGAGAACGGGATGCAGGAGAAACTTTTACTCTGGTTTCTCAGTCTGTTTCCTAGTGCCGGTTTGAAGTTCCTGCAGTTTTCACTGTAAAACCGAGATGGAGGTAGTACCTCTCCATATATATGTATGGAGTGGAGTTTGCAATTGAAAAGAAACTTTGTGTTCCCAACAAGCTAGGTGAAGGCGGCTTTCACACACACTTATCTCTCAGAACTGAGCATGTGGAGAGACGTTCGTTCTTCTAGCACAAAGGGAACGGGATGCAGGAGAAACTTTTACTCTGGATTCTCAGTCTGTTTCCTAGTGCCGGTTTGAAGTTCCTGCAGTTTTCACTGTAAAACCGAGTTGGAGCTAGTACCTCCCCATATATATGTATGAAGTTTAGTTTGCAACTGAAAAGAAACTTTGTGTTCCCAACAAGATATGTGAATGACGGCTTTCCCAGTCTCTTATCTCTCAGAACTGAGCCTGTGGAGAGACGTTCTTTCATCTAGCACAAAGGGAACGGGTTGCAGGAAAAACATTTACTCTGGATTCTCAGTCTGTTTCCTAGTGTCGGTTTGAAGTTCCTGCAGTTTTCACTGTAAAACCGAGTTGGAGCTCGTATATCCCCATATATATATATGGAGTGGAGTTTGCAATTGAAAAGAAACTTTGTGTTCCCAACAAGCTAGGTGATAGCGGCTTTCACACACACTTATCTCTCAGAACTGAGCAAGTGGAGAGACGTTCGTTCATCCAGCACAAAGGGAACGGGATGCAGGAGAAACTTTTACTCTGGTTTCTCAGTCTGTTTCCTAGTGCCGGTTTGAAGTTCCTGCAGTTTTCACTGTAAAACCGAGATGGAGGTAGTACCTCTCCATATATATGTAAGGAGTGGAGTTTGCAATTGAAAAGAAACTTTGTGTTCCCAACAAGCTAGGTGAAGGCGGCTTTCACACACACTTATCTCTCAGAACTGAGCATGTGGAGAGACGTTCGTTCTTCTAGCACAAAGGGAACGGAATGCAGGAGAAACTTTTACTCTGGATTCTCAGTCTGTTTTCTAGTGCCGGTTTGAAGTTATTGCAGTTTTCACTGTAAAACCGAATTGGAGCTCGTACCTCCCCATATATATGTATGGAGTGGAGTTTGCAAGTGAAAAGAAACTTTGTGTTCCCAACAAGCTAGTTGAAAGACGGCTTTCACACACACTTCTCTCTCAGAACTGAGCAAGTGGAGAGACGTTCGTTCATCTAGCACAAAGGGAACGGGATGCAGGAGAAACTTTTATTCTGGTTTCTCAGTCTGTTTCCTAGTGCCGGTTTGAAGTTCCTGCAGTTTTCACTGTAAAACTGAGTTGGAGCTAGTACCTCCCCATATATATGTATGAAGTTTAGTTTGCAACTGAAAAGAACTTTGTGTTCCCAACAAGATATGTGAATGACGGCTTTCACAGTCTCTTATCTCTCAGAACTGAGCATGTGGAGAGACGTTCGTTCATCTAGCACAAAGGGAACGGGTTGCAGGAGAAACATTTACTCTGGTTTCTCAGTCTGTTTCCTAGTGCCGGTTTGAAGTTCCTGCAGTTTTCACTGAAAAACCGAGTTGGAGTTCGTACCTCCCCATACATATGTATGGAGTGGAGTTTGCAAGTGAAAAGAAACTTTGTGTTCCCAACAAGCTAGGTGAATGACGGCTTTCACACACACTTATCTCTCAGAACTGAGCATGTGGAGAGACGTTCGTTCAACTAGCACAAAGGGAACGGGTTGCAGGAGAAACTTTTACTCTGGTTTCTCAGTCTGTTTCCTAGTGCCGGTTGGAAGTTCCTGCAGTTTTCACTGTAAAACAGAGTTGGAGCTTGTACCTCCCCATATATATGTATGGAGTGGAGTTTTCAAGTGAAAAGAAACTTTGTGTTCCCAACAAGCTAGATGAAGGACGGCTTTCACACACACATCTCTCTCAGAACTGAGCAAGTGGAGAGACGTTCGTTCATCTAGCAAAAAGGGAACGGGTTGCAGGAGAAACATTTACTCTGGATTCTCAGTCTGTTTCCTACTGCCGGTTTGAAGTTCCTGCAATTTTCACAGTAAAACCGAGTTGGAGCTCGTACCACCGCATATATATGTATGGAGTGGTGTTTGCAAGTGAAAAGAAACTTAGTGTTCCCAACAAGCTAGGGGAAGGACGGCTTTCACACACACTTATCTCTCAGAACTGAGCCTGTGGAGAGACATTCGTTCATCTAGCACAAAGGGAATGGGTTGCAGGGGAAACTTTTACTCTGGTTTCTCAGTCTGTTTCCTAGTGCCGGTTTGAATTTTCTGCAGTTTTCACGGTAAAACCGAGTTGGAGCTAGAACCTCCCCATATATATGTATGGAGTGGAGTTTGCAAGTGAAAAGTATCTTTGTGTTCCCAACAAGCTAAGTGAAGGACGGCTTTCACACACAATTATCTCTCAGAACTCAGCATCTGGAGAGATGTTCGTTCATCTAGCACAAAGTTAACGGGTTGCAGGAGAATCTTTTACTCTGGTTTCTCAGTCTGTTTCCTAGTGCCGGTTTGAAGTTCCTGCAGTTTTCACTGTAAAACCGAGTTGGAGCTAGAACTTCCCCATATGTATGTATGGACTGGAGTTTGCAAGTGAAAAAAAACTTTGTGTTCCCAACAAGCTAGTTGAAGGACGGCTTTCACACACACTTATCTCTCAGAACTGAGCATGTGGAGAGACGTTCATTCATCTAGCACAAAGGGAACGGGTTGCAGGAGAAACATTTACTCTGGTTTCTCAGTCTGTTTCCTAGTGCCGGTTTGAAGTTCCTGCAGTTTTCACTGTAAAACCGAGTTGGAGTTCGTACCTCCCCATACATATGTATGGAGTGGAGTTTGCAAGTGAAAAGAAACTTTGTGTTCCCAACAAGCTAGGTGAAGGACGGCTTTCACACACACTTATCTCTCAGAACTGAGCATGTGGAGAGACGTTCGTTCATCTAGCACAAAGGGAACGGGTTGCAGGAGAAACTTTTACTCTGGTTTCTCAGTCTGTTTCCTAGTGCCGGTTGGAAGTTCCTGCAGTTTTCACTGTAAAACAGAGTTGGAGCTTGTACCTCCCCATATATATATATGGAGTGGAGTTTGCAACTGAAAAGAAACTTTGTGTTCCCAACAAGCCAAATGAAGGACGGCTTTCACACACACTTCTCTCTCAGAACTGAGCAAGTGGAGAGACGTTTGTTCATCTAGCAAAAAGGGAACGGGTTGCAGGAGAAACATTTACTCTGGATTCTCAGGCTGTTTCCTACTGCCGGTTTGAATTTCCTGCAATTTTCACTGTAAAACCGAGTTGGAGCTCGTACCACCGCATATATATGTATGGAGTGGTGTTTGCAAGTGAAAAGAAACTTTGTGTTCCCAACAAGCTAGGGGAAGGACGGCTTTCACACACACTTCGCTCTCAGAACTGAGCAAGTGGAGAGACGTTCGTTCATCCAGCACAAAGAGAACGGGATGCAGGAGAAACTTTTACTCTGGTTTCTCAGTCTGTTTCCTAGTGCCGGTTTGAAGTTCCTGCAGTTTTCACTGTAAAACCGAGATGGAGGTAGTACCTCTCCATATATATGTATGGAGTGGAGTTTGCAATTGAAAAGAAACTTTGTGTTCCCAACAAGCTAGGTGAAGGCGGCTTTCACACACACTTATCTCTCAGAACTGAGCATGTGGAGAGACGTTCGTTCTTCTAGCACAAAGGGAACGGTATGCAGGAGAAACTTTTACTCTGGATTCTCAGTCTGTTTCCTAGTGCCGGTTTGAAGTTATTGCAGTTTTCACTGTAAAACCGAATTGGAGCTCGTACCTCCCCATATATATGTATGGAGTGGAGTTTGCAAGTGAAAAGAAACTTAGTGTTCCCAACAAGCTAGTTGAAAGACGGCTTTCACACACACTTCTCTCTCAGAACTGAGCAAGTGGAGAGACGTTCGTTCATCTAGCACAAAGGGAACGGGATGCAGGAGAAACTTTTATTCTGGTTTCTCAGTCTGTTTCCTAGTGCCGGTTTGAAGTTCCTTCAGTTTTCACTGTAAAACCGAGATGGAGGTAGTACCTCCCCATATATATGTATGGAGAGGAGTTTGCAAGTGAAAAGAAACTTTGTGTTCCCAAAAAGCTAGGTGAAGGACGGCTTTCACACACACTTATCTCTCAGAACTGAGCCTGTGGAGAGACGTTCTTTCATCTAGCACAAAGGGAACGGGTTGCAGGAAAAACATTTACTCTGGATTCTCAGTCTGTTTCCTAGTGTCGGTTTGAAGTTCCTGCAGTTTTCACTGTAAAACCGAGTTGGAGCTCGTATATCCCCATATATATATATGGAGTGGAGTTTGCAATTGAAAAGAAACTTTGAGTTCCCAACAAGCTAGGTGAAGGCGGCTTTCACACACACTTATCTCTCAGAACTGAGCAAGTGGAGAGACGTTCGTTCATCCAGCACAAAGGGAACGGGATGCAGGAGAAACTTTTACTCTGGTTTCTCAGTCTGTTTCCTAGTGCCGGTTTGAAGTTCCTGCAGTTTTCACTGTAAAACCGAGATGGAGGTAGTACCTCTCCATATATATGTAAGGAGTGGAGTTTGCAATTGAAAAGAAACTTTGTGTTCCCAACAAGCTAGGTGAAGGCGGCTTTCACACACACTTATCTCTCAGAACTGAGCATGTGGAGAGACGTTCGTTCTTCTAGCACAAAGGGAACGGGATGCAGGAGAAACTTTTACTCTGGATTCTCAGTCTGTTTCCTAGTGCCGGTTTGAAGTTATTGCAGTTTTCACTGTAAAACCGAATTGGAGCTCGTACCTCCCCATATATATGTATGGAGTGGAGTTTGCAAGTGAAAAGAAACTTTGTGTTCCCAACAAGCTAGTTGAAAGACGGCTTTCACACACACTTCTCTCTCAGAACTGAGCAAGTGGAGAGACGTTCGTTCATCTAGCACAAAGGGAACGGGATGCAGGAGAAACTTTTATTCTGGTTTCTCAGTCTGTTTCCTAGTGCCGGTTTTAAGTTCCTGCAGTTTTCACTGTAAAACTGAGTTGGAGCTAGTACCTCCCCATATATATGTATGAAGTTTAGTTTGCAACTGAAAAGAACTTTGTGTTCCCAACAAGATATGTGAATGACGGCTTTCACAGTCTCTTATCTCTCAGAACTGAGCATGTGGAGAGACGTTCGTTCATCTAGCACAAAGGGAACGGGTGGCAGTAGAAACATTTACTCTGGTTTCTCAGTCTTTTACCTAGTGCCGGTTTTAAGTTCCTACAGTTTTCACTGTAATACCGAGTTGGAGCTAGTACCACCCCATATATATGTATGGAGTGGAGTTTGCAATTGAAAAGAAACTTTGTGTTCCCAACAAGCTAGGTGAAGGACGGCTTTTACACACACTTATCTCTCAGAACTGAGCCTGTGGAGAGACGTTCGTTCATCTAGCACAAAGGGAACGGTTGGCAGTAGAAACATTTACTCTGGTTTCTCAGTCTTTTACCTAGTGCCGGTTTGAAGTTCCTACAGTTTTCACTGTAATACCGAGTTGGAGCTAGTACCACCCCATATATATGTATGGAGTGGAGTTTGCAATTGAAAAGAAACTTTGTGTTCCTAACAAGCTAGGTGAAGGACGGCTTTTACACACACTTATCTCTCAGAACTGAGCCTGTGGAGAGACGTTCGTTCATCTAGCACAAAGGGATTGGGTTGCAGGAGAAACTTTTACTCTGGTATCTCAGTCTGTTTCCTAGTGCCGATTTGAAGTTCCTGCAGTTTTCACTGTAAAACCGATTTGGAGCTAGAACCTCCCCATATATATGTATGGAATGGAGTTTGCAATTGAAAAGAAACTTTGTGTTCCCAACAAGCTAAGTGAAGGACGGCTTTCACACACAATTATCTCTCAGAACTGAGCATGTGGAGAGACGTTCGTTCATCTAGCACAAAGGGAACGGGTTGCCGGAGAAACTTTTACTCTGTTTTCTCAGTCTGTTTCCTAGTGCCGGGTTGAAGTTCCTGCAGTTTTCACTGTAAAACCGAGTTGGAGCTCGTACCTCCCCATATATATGTATGGATTTATGTTTGCAACTGAAAAGAAACTTTGTGTTCCCAACAAGCTAGGTGAAGGACGGCTTTCACACACACTTATCTCTCAGAAATGAGCCTGTGGAGAGACGTTCTTTCATCTAGCACAAAGGGAACGGGTTGCAGGAAAAACATTTACTCTGGATTCTCAGTCTGATTCCTAGTGCCGGTTTGAAGTTCCTGCAGTTTTCACTGTAAAACCGAGTTGGAGCTCGTATATCCCCATATATATATATGGAGTGGAGTTTGCAATTTAAAAGAAACTGTGTTCCCAACAAGCTAGGTGAAGGACGGCTTTCACACACATTTCTCTCTCAGAACTGAGCAAGTGGAGAGACGTTCGTTCATCCAGCACAAAGGGAACGGGATGCAGGAGAAACTTTTACTCTGGTTTCTCAGTCTGTTTCCTAGTGCCGGTTTGAAGTTCCTGCAGTTTTCACTGTAAAACCGAGATGGAGGTAGTACCTCCCCATATATATGTATGGATTGGAGTTTGCAAGTGAAAAGAAACTTTGTGTTCCCAAAAAGCTATGTGAAGGACGGCTTTCACACACACTTATCTCTCAGAACTGAGCATGTGGAGAGACGTTCGTTCTTCTAGCAAAAAGGGAACGGGATGCAGGAGAAACTTTTACTCTGGATTCTCAGTCTGTTTCCTAGTGCCGGTTTGAAGTTCCTGCAGTTTTCACTGTAAAACCGAGTTAGAGCTAGTACCTCCCCATATATATGTATGAAGTTTAGTTTGCAACTGAAAAGAACTTTGTGTTCCCAAAAAGATATGTGAATGACGGCTTTCACAGTCTCTTATCTCTCAGAACTGAGCATGTGGAGAGACGTTCGTTCATCTAGCACAAAGGGAACGGGTGGCAGTAGAAACATTTACTCTGGTTTCTCAGTCTTTTACCTAGTGCCGGTTTGAAGTTCCTACAGTTTTCACTGTAATACCGAGTTGGAGCTAGTACCACCCCATATATATGTATGGAGTGGAGATTGCAATTGAAAAGAAACTTTGTGTTCCCAACAAGCTAGGTGAAGGACGGGTTTTACACACACTTATCTCTCAGAACTGAGCCTGTGGAGATACGTTCGTTCATCTAGCACAAAGGGATTGGGTTGCAGGAGAAACATTTACTCTGGTTTCTCAGTCTGTTTCCTAGTGCCGGTTGGAAGTTCCTGCAGTTTTCACTGTAAAACAGAGTTGGAGCTTGTACCTCCCCATATATATGTATGGAGTGGAGTTTGCAAGTGAAAAGAAACTTTGTGTTCCCAACAAGCTAGATGAAGGACGGCTTTCACACACACTTCTCTCTCAGAACTGAGCAAGTGGAGAGACGTTCGTTCATCTAGCACAAAGGGAACGGGATGCAGGAGAAACTTTTATTCTGGTTTCTCAGTCTGTTTCCTAGTGCCGGTTTGAAGTTCCTTCAGTTTTCACTGTAAAACCGAGATGGAGGTAGTACCTCCCCACATATATGTATGGAGTGGAGTTTGCAAGTGAAAAGAAACTTTGTGTTCCCAAAAAGCTAGGTGAAGGACGGCTTTCACACACACTTATCTCTCAGAACTGAGCATGTGGAGAGACGTTCGTTCTTCTATCAAAAAGGGAACGGGATGCAGGAGAAACTTTTACTCTGGATTCTCAGTCTGTTTCCTAGTGCCGGTTTGAAGTTCCTGCAGTTTTCACTGTAAAACCGAGTTGGAGCTAGTACCTCCCCATATATATGTATGAAGTTTAGTTTGCAACTGAAAAGAAACTTTGTGTTCCCAACAAGATATGTGAATGACGGCTTTCACAGTCTCTAAACTCTCAGAACTGAGCATGTGGAGAGACGTTCGTTCATCTAGCACAAAGGGAACGGGTGGCAGGTGAAACTTTTATTCTGGTTTCTCAGTCTGTTTCCTAGTGCCGGTTTGAATTTCCTGCAGTTTGCACTGTAAAACCGAGTTGGAGCTAGTACCTCCCCATATATATGTATGGAGTGGAGTTTGCAACTGAAAAGAAACTTTGTGTTCCCAACAAGCTAGGTGAAGGAAGGCTATCACACACACTTATCTCTCAGAACTGAGCCTGTGGAGAGACGTTCGTTCATCTAGCACAAAGGGAACGGGTGGCAGTAGAAACATTTACTCTGGTTTCTCAGTCTTTTACCTAGTGCCGGTTTGAAGTTCCTACAGTTTTCACTGTAATACCGAGTTGGAGCTAGTACCAACCCATATATATGTATGGAGTGGAGTTTGCATTTGAAAAGAAACTTTGTGTTCCCAACAAGCTAGGTGAAGGACGGCTTTTACACACACTTATCTCTCAGAACTGAGCATGTGGAGAGACGTTCGTTCATCTAGCAAAAAGGGATTGGGTTGCAGGAGAAAGTTTTACTCTGGTTTCTCAGTCTGTTTCCTTGTGCCGATTTGAAGTTCCTGCATTTTTCACTGTAAAACCGATTTGGAGCTAGACCCTCCCCATATATATGTATGGAGTGGAGTTTGCATTTGAAAAGAAACTTTGTGTTCCCAAAAAGCTAGGTGAAGGACGGCTTTCACACACACTTATCTCTCAGAACTGAGCATGTGGAGAGACGTTCGTTCTTCTAGCAAAAAGGGAACGGGATGCAGGAGAAACTTTTACTCTGGATTCTCAGTCTGTTTCCTAGTGCCGGTTTGAAGTTCCTGCAGTTTTCACTGTAAAACCGAGTTGGAGCTAGTACCTCCCCATATATATGTATGAAGTTTAGTTTGCAACTGAAAAGAAACTTTGTGTTCCCAACAAGATATGTGAATGACGGCTTTCACAGTCTCTAAACTCTCAGAACTGAGCATGTGGAGAGACGTTCGTTCATCTAGCACAAAGGGAACGGGTGGCAGGTGAAACTTTTATTCTGGTTTCTCAGTCTGTTTCCTAGTGCCGGTTTGAATTTCCTGCAGTTTGCACTGTAAAACCGAGTTGGAGCTAGTACCTCCCCATATATATGTATGGAGTGGAGTTTGCAACTGAAAAGAAACTTTGTGTTCCCAACAAGCTAGGTGAAGGAAGGCTATCACACACACTTATCTCTCAGAACTGAGCCTGTGGAGAGACGTTCGTTCATCTAGCACAAAGGGAACGGGTGGCAGTAGAAACATTTACTCTGGTTTCTCAGTCTTTTACCTAGTGCCGGTTTGAAGTTCCTACAGTTTTCACTGTAATACCGAGTTGGAGCTAGTACCAACCCATATATATGTATGGAGTGGAGTTTGCATTTGAAAAGAAACTTTGTGTTCCCAACAAGCTAGGTGAAGGACGGCTTTTACACACACTTATCTCTCAGAACTGAGCCTGTGGAGAGACGTTCGTTCATCTAGCAAAAACAGATTGGGTTGCAGGAGAAACTTTTACTCTGGTTTCTCAGTCTGTTTCCTTGTGCCGATTTGAAGTTCCTGCATTTTTCACTGTAAAACCGATTTGGAGCTAGACCCTCCCCATATATATGTATGGAGTGGAGTTTGCAATTGAAAAGAAACTTTGTGTTCCCAACAAGCTAAGTGAAGGACGGCTTTCACACACAATTATCTCTCAGAACTGAGCATGTGGAGAGACGTTCGTTCATCTAGCACAAAGGGAAAGGGTGGCAGTAGAAACATTTACCCTGGTTTCTCAGTCTTTTACCTAGTGCCGGTTTGAAGTTCCTACAGTTTTCACTGTAATACCGATTTGGAGCTAGTACCACCCCATATATATGTATGGAGTGGAGTTTGCAATTGAAAAGAAACTTTGTGTTCCCAACAAGCTAGGTGAAGGACGGCTTTTACACACACTTATCTCTCAGAACTGAGCCTGTGGAGAGACGTTCGTTCATCTAGCACAAAGGGATTGGGTTGCAGGAGAAACTTTTACTCTGGTTTCTCAGTCTGTTTCCTAGTGCCGATTTGAAGTTCCTGCAGTTTTCACTGTAAAACCGATTTGGAGCTAGAACCTCCCCATATATATGTATGGAGTGGAGTTTGCAATTGAAAAGAAACTTTGTGTTCCCAACAAGCTAGGTGAAGGACGGCTTTTACACACACTTATCTCTCAGAACTGAGCCAGTGGAGAGACGTTCGTTCATCTAGCACAAAGGGATTGGATTGCAGGAGAAACTTTTACTCTGGTTTCTCAGTCTGTTTCCTAGTGCCGATTTGAAGTTCCTGCAGTTTTCACTGTAAAACCGATTTGGAGCTAGAACCTCCCCATATATATGTATGGAGTGGAGTTTGCAATTGAAAAGAAACTTTGTGTTCCCAACAAGCTAAGTGAAGGACGGCTTTCACACACAATTATCTCTCAGAACTGAGCATGTGGAGAGACGTTCGTTCATCTAGCACAAAGGGAATGGGTTGCCGGAGAAACATTTACTCTGGTTTCTCAGTCTGTTTCCTAGTGCCGGGTTGAAGTTCCTGCAGTTTTCACTGTAAAACCGTGTTGGAGCTCGTACCTCCCCATATATATGTATGGATTTATGTTTGCAACTGAAAAGAAACTTTGTGTTCCCAACAAGCTAGGTGAAGGACGGCTTTCACACACACTTATCTCTCAGAACTGAGCCTGTGGAGAGACGTTCTTTCATCTAGCACAAAGGGAACGGGTTGCAGGAAAAACATTTACTCTGGATTCTCAGTCTGTTTCCTAGTGCCGGTTTGAAATTCCTGCAGTTTTCACTGTAAATCCGAGTTGGAGCTCGTATATACCCTTATATATATATGGAGTGGAGTTTGCAATTGAAAAGAAACTTTGTGTTCCCAACAAGCTAGGTGAAGGACGGCTTTCACACACACTTCTCTCTCAGAACTGAGCAAGTGGAGAGACGTTCGTTCATCCAGCACAAAGGGAACGGGATGCAGGAGAAAATTTTACTCTGGTTTCTCAGTCTGTTTCCTACTGCCGGTTTGAAGTTCCTGCAATTTTCACTGTAAAACCGAGTTGGAGCTCGTACCACCGCATATATATGTATGGAGTGGTGTTTGCAAGTGAAAAGAAACTTTGTGTTCCCAACAAGCTAGGGGAAGGACGGCTTTCACACACAATTCTCTCTCAGAACTGAGCAAGTGGAGAGACGTTCGTTCATCCAGCACAAAGGGAACGGGATGCAGGAGAAACTTTTACTCTGGTTTCTCAGTCTGTTTCCTAGTGCCGGTTTGAAGTTCCTGCAGTTTTCACTGTAAAACCGAGATGGAGGTAGTACCTCTCCATATATATGTAAGGAGTGGAGTTTGCAATTGAAAAGAAACTTTGTGTTCCCAACAAGCTAGGTGAAGGCGGCTTTCACACACACTTATCTCTCAGAACTGAGCATGTGGAGAGACGTTCGTTCTTCTAGCACAAAGGGAACGGGATGCAGGAGAAACTTTTACTCTGGATTCTCAGTCTGTTTCCTAGTGCCGGTTTGAAGTTCCTGCAGTTTTCACTGTAAAACCGAGATGGAGGTAGTACCTCTCCATATATATGTAAGGAGTGGAGTTTGCAATTGAAAAGAAACTTTGTGTTCCCAACAAGCTAGGTGAAGGCGGCTTTCACACACACTTATCTCTCAGAACTGAGCATGTGGAGAGACGTTCGTTCTTCTAGCACAAAGGGAACGGGATGCAGGGAAACTTTTACTCTGGATTCTCAGTCTGTTTCCTAGTGCCGGTTTGAATTTCCTGCAGTTTGCACTGTAAAACCGAGTTGGAGCTAGTACCTCCCCATATATATGTTTGGAGTGGAGTTTGCAACTGAAAAGAATCCTTGTGTTCCCAACAAGATATGTGAATGACGGCTTTCACAGTCTCTAAACTCTCAGAACTGAGCATGTGGAGAGACGTTCGTTCATCTAGCACAAAGGGAACGGGTGGCAGGTGAAACTTTTATTCTGGTTTCTCAGTCTGTTTCCTAGTGCCGGTTTGAATTTCCTGCAGTTTGCACTGTAAAACCGAGTTGGAGCTAGTACCTCCCCATATATATGTATGGAGTGGAGTTTGCAACTGAAAAGAAACTTTGTGTTCCCAACAAGCTAGGTGAAGGAAGGCTATCACACACACTTATCTCTCAGAACTGAGCCTGTGGAGAGACGTTCGTTCATCTAGCACAAAGGGAACGGGTGGCAGTAGAAACATTTACTCTGGTTTCTCAGTCTTTTACCTAGTGCCGGTTTGAAGTTCCTACAGTTTTCACTGTAATACCGAGTTGGAGCTAGTACCAACCCATATATATGTATGGAGTGGAGTTTGCATTTGAAAAGAAACTTTGTGTTCCCAACAAGCTAAGTGAAGGACGGCTTTTACACACACTTATCTCTCAGAACTGAGCCTGTGGAGAGACGTTCGTTCATCTAGCACAAAGGGATTGGGTTGCAGGAGAAACTTTTACTCTGGTTTCTCAGTCTGTTTCCTAGTGCCGATTTGAAGTTCCTGCATTTTTCACTGTAAAACCGATTTGGAGCTAGAACCTCCCCATATATATGTATGGAGTGGAGTTTGCAATTGAAAAGAAACTTTGTGTTCCCAACAAGCTAAGTGAAGGACGGCTTTCACACACAATTATCTCTCAGAACTGAGCATGTGGAGAGACGTTCGTTCATCTAGCACAAAGGGAAAGGGTGGCAGTAGAAACATTTACCCTGGTTTCTCAGTCTTTTACCTAGTGCCGGTTTGAAGTTCCTACAGTTTTCACTGTAATACCGAGTTGCAGCTAGTACCACCCCATATATATGTATGGAGTGGAGTTTGCAATTGACAAGAAACTTTGTGTTCCCAACAAGCTAGGTGAAGGACGGCTTTTACACACACTTATCTCTCAGAACTGAGCCTGTGGAGAGACGTTCGTTCATCTAGCACAAAGGGATTGGGTTGCAGGAGAAACTTTTACTCTGGTTTCTCAGTCTGTTTCCTAGTGCCGATTTGAAGTTCCTGCAGTTTTCACTGTAAAACCGATTTGGAGCTAGAACCTCCCCATATATATGTATGGAGTGGAGTTTGCAATTGAAAAGAAACTTTGTGTTCCCAACAAGCTAGGTGAAGGACGGCTTTTACACACACTTATCTCTCAGAACTGAGCCAGTGGAGAGACGTTCGTTCATCTAGCACAAAGGGATTGGGTTGCAGGAGAAACTTTTACTCTGGTTTCTCAGTCTGTTTCCTAGTGCCGATTTGAAGTTCCTGCAGTTTTCACTGTAAAACCGATTTGGAGCTAGAACCTCCCCATATATATGTATGGAGTGGAGTTTGCAATTGAAAAGAAACTTTGTGTTCCCAACAAGCTAAGTGAAGGACGGCTTTCACACACAATTATCTCTCAGAACTGAGCATGTGGAGAGACGTTCGTTCATCTAGCACAAAGGGAATGGGTTGCCAGAGAAACTTTTACTCTGGTTTCTCAGTCTGTTTCCTAGTGCCGGGTTGAAGTTCCTGCAGTTTTCACTGTAAAACCGTGTTGGAGCTCGTACCTCCCCATATATATGTATGGATTTATGTTTGCAACTGAAAAGAAACTTTGTGTTCCCAACAAGCTAGGTGAAGGACGGCTTTCACACACACTTATCTCTCAGAACTGAGCCTGTGGAGAGACGTTCTTTCACCTAGCACAAAGGGAACGGGTTGCAGGGAAAACATTTACTCTGGATTCTCAGTCTGTTTCCAAGTGCCGGTTTGAAATTCCTGCAGTTTTCACTGTAAATCCGAGTTGGAGCTCGTATATACCCATATATATATATGGAGTGGAGTTTGCAATTGAAAAGAAACTTTGTGTTCCCAACAAGCTAGGTGAAGGACGGCTTTAACACACACTTCTCTCTCAGAACTGAGCAAGTGGAGAGACGTTCGTTCATCCAGCACAAAGGGAACGGGATGCAGGAGAAACTTTTACTCTGGTTTCTCAGTCTGTTTCCTAGTGCCGGTATGAAGTTCCTGCAGTTTTCACTGTAAAACCGAGATGGAGGTAGTACCTCTCCATATATATGTATGGAGTGGAGTTTGCAATTGAAAAGAAACTTTGTGTTCCCAACAAGCTAGGTGAAGGCGGCTTTCACACACACTTATCTCTCAGAACTGAGCATGTGGAGAGACGTTCGTTCTTCTAGCACAAAGGGAACGGGATGCAGGAGAAACTTTTACTCTGGATTCTCAGTCTGTTTCCTAGTGCCGGTTTGAAGTTATTGCAGTTTTCACTGTAAAACCGAATTGGAGCTCGTACCTCCCCATATATATGTATGGAGTGGAGTTTGCAAGTGAAAAGGAACTTTGTGTTCCCAGCAAGCTAGTTGAAAGCGGCTTTCACACACACTTCTCTCTCAGAACTGAGCAAGTGGAGAGACGTTCGTTCATCTAGCACAAAGGGAACGGGATGCAGGAGAAACTTTTATTCTGGTTTCTCAGTCTGTTTCCTAGTGCCGGTTTGAAGTTCCTTCAGTTTTCACTGTAAAACCGAGATGGAGGTAGTACCTCCGTATATATATGTATGGATTGGAGCTTGCAAGTGAGAAGAAACTTTGTGTTCCCAAAAAGCTAGGTGAAGGACGGCTTTCACACACACTTATCTCTCAGAACTGAGCATGTGGAGAGACGTTCGTTCTTCTAGCAAAAAGGGAACGGGATGCCGGAGAAACTTTTACTCTGGATTCTCAGTCTGTTTCCTAGTGCCGGTTTGAAGTTCCTGCAGTTTTCACTGTAAAACCGAGTTGGAGCTAGTACCTCCCCATATATATGTATGAAGTTTAGTTTGCAACTGAAAAGAACTTTGTGTTCCCAACAAGATATGTGAATGACGGCTTTCACAGTCTCTTATCTCTCAGAACTGAGCATGTGGAGAGACGTTCGTTCATCTAGCACAAAGGGAACGTGTGGCAGTAGAAACATTTACTCTGGTTTCTCAGTCTTTTAACTAGTGCTTGTTTGAAGTTCCTACAGTTTTCACTGTAATACCGAGTTGGAGCTAGTACCACCCCATATATATGTATGGAGTGGAGTTTCCAAATGAAAAGAAACTTTGTGTTCCCAACAAGCTAGGTGAAGGACGGCTTTTACTCACACTTATCTCTCAGAACTGAGCCTGTGGAGAGACGTTCGTTCATCTAGCACAAAGGGAACGGGTGGCAGTAGAAACATTTACTCTGGTTTCTCAGTCTTTTACCTAGTGCCGGTTTGAAGTTCCTACAGTTTTCACTGTAATACCGAGTTGGAGCTAGTACCACCCCATATATATGTATGGAGTGGAGTTTGCAATTGAAAAGAAACTTTGTGTTCCCAACAAGCTAGGTGAAGGACGGCTTTTACACACACTTATCTCTCAGAACTGAGCCTGTGGAGATACGTTCGTTCATCTAGCACAAAGGGATTGGGTTGCAGGAGAAACATTTACTCTGGTTTCTCAGTCTGTTTCCTAGTGCCGATTTGAAGTTCCTGCAGTTTTCACTGTAAAACCGATTTGGAGCTAGAACCTCCCCATATATATGTATGGAGTGGAGTTTGCAATTGAAAAGAAACTTTGTGTTCCCAACAAGCTAAGTGAAGGACGGCCTTCACACACAATTATCTCTCAGAACTGAGCATGTGGAGAGACGTTCGTTCATCTAGCACAAAGGGAACGGGTTGCCGGAGAAACTTTTACTCTGGTTTCTCAGTCTGTTTCCTAGTGCCGGGTTGAAGTTCCTGCAGTTTTCACTGTAAAACCGAGTTGGAGCTCGTACATCCCCATATATATGTATGCAGTTGAGTTTGCAACTGAAAAGAAACTTTGTGTTCCCAACAAGCTAGGTGAAGTACGGCTTTCACACACACTTAACTTTCAGAACTGAGCAAGTGGAGAGACGTTCGTTCATCTAGCACAAACGGAACGGGTTGAAGGAGAAACATTTACTCTGGATTCTCAGTCTGTTTCCTAGTGCCGGTTTGAAGTTCCTGCAATTTTAACTGTAAAACCGAGTTGGAGCTCGTACCACCGCATATGTATGTATGGATTGGAGTTTGCAAGTGAAAAGAAACTTTGTGTTCCCAACAAGCTAGGTGAAGGACCGCTTTCACACACACTTCTCTCTCAGAACTGAGCAAGTGGAGAGACGTTCGTTCATCTAGCACAAAGGGAACGGGATGCAGGAGAAACTTTTACTCTGGTTTCTCAGTCTGTTTCCTAGTGCCGGTTTGAAGTTCCTTCAGTTTTCACTGTAAAACCGAGATGGAAGTAGTACCTCCCCATATATATGTATGGAGTGGAGTTTGCAACTGAAAAGAACTTTGTGTTCCCAACAAGCTAGGTGAAGAATGGCTTTCACACACACTTATCTCTCAGAACTGAGCATGTGGAGAGACGTTCGTTCTTATAGCACAAACGGAACGGTTTGCAGGAGAAACTATTACTCTGGTTTCTCAGTCTGTTTCCTAGTGCCGGTTTGAAGTTCCTGCAGTTTTCACTGTAAAACCGAGTTGGAGCTATTACCTCCCCATATATATGTATGAAGTTTAGTTTGCAACTGGAAAGAAACTTTGTGTTCCCAACAAGATATGTGAAGGACGGCTTTCACACTCACTTATCTCTCAGAACTGAGCATGTGGAGAGACGTTCGTTCATCTAGCACAAAGGGAACGGGTTGCAGGAGAAACTTTTACTCTGGTTTCTCAGTCTGTTTCCTAGTGTCGGTTTGAAGTTCCTGCAATTTGCACTGTAAAAGCGAGTTGGAGCTAGTACCTCCCCATATATATGTGTGGAGTGGAGTTTGCTAGTGAAAAGAATCTTTGTGTTCCCAACAAGCTAGTTGTAGAACGGCTTTCACACACCCTTATCTCTCAGAAATGAGCATGTGGAGAGACGTTCGTTCATCTAGCAAAAAGGAAACGGTTTGCAGGAGAAACTTTTTCTCTGGTTTCTCAGTCTGTTTCCTAGTGCCGTTTTGAAGTTTCTGCAGTTTTCACTGTAAAACCGAGTTGGGGCTCGTACCTCCCCATATATATGTATAGATTGGAAATTGCAAGTGAAAAGAAACTTTGTGTTCCCAACAAGCTAGGTGAAGGACGGCTTTCACAGACACTTATCTCTCAGAATTGGCATGTGGAGACACGTTCATTCATCTAGCACAAAGGGAATGGGATGCAGGAGAAATTTTTACTATGGTTTCTCAGTCTGTTTCCTAGAGCCGGTTTGAAGTTCTTGCAGTTTTCACTGTAAAACACATTTGGAGCTCGTACCTCCCCATATATATGTATGGAGTGGAGTTTGCTAGTGAAAAGAAACTTTGTGATCCCAACAAGCTAGGTGAAGGACGGCTTTCACACACACTTATCTCTCAGAACTGAGCATGAGGAGAGACGTTCGTTCATCTAGCACAAAGGGAACGGGTTGCAGGAGAAACTTTTACTCTGGTTTCTCAGTCTGTTTCCTAGTGCCAGTTTGAAGTTCCTGCAGTTTTCACTGTAAAACCGAGTTGGGGCTCGTACCTCCCCATATATATGTATAGAGTGGAGTTTGCAAGTGAAAAGAAACTTTGTGTTCCCAACAAGCTAGGTGAAGGACGGCTTTCACAGACACTTATCTCTAAGAAATGGCATGAGGAGAGACGTTCGTTCATCTAGCACAAAGGGAACGGTTTGCAGGAGAAACTTTTACTCTGGTTTCTCAGTCTGTTTCCTAGTGCCGGTTTGAAGTTCCTGCCGTTTTCACTGTAAAACCGAGTTGGGGCTCGTACCTCCCCATATATATGTATAGAGTGGAGTTTGCAAGTGAAAAGATACTTTGTGTTCCCAACAAGCTAGTTGAAGGACGTCTTTCACTCACAATTATCTCTCAGAAATGGCATGTGGAGAGACGTTCATTCATCTAGCAAAAGGGGAACGGGTTGCAGGAGAAACTTTTACTCTGGTTTCTCAGTCTGTTTCCTAGAGCCGGTTTGAAGTTCCTGCAGTTTTCACTGTAAAACAGAGTTGGAGCTCTTACCTCCCCATATATATGTATGGAGTGGAGTTTGCTAGTGAAAAGAAACTTTGTGTTCCCAACAAGCTAGGTGAAGGACGGCATTCACACACACATATCTCTCAGAACTGAGTATGTGGAGAGAAGTTCGTTCATCTAGCACAAAGGGAACGGGTTGCAGGAGAAACTTTTACTCTGGTTTCTCAGTCTGTTTCCTAGTGCCGGTTTGAAGTTCCTGCAGGTTTCACTGTAAAAACGAGTTGGAGCTAGTACCTCCCCAAATATATGTATGGAGTGGAGTTTGCAAGTGAAAAGAAACTTTTTGTTCCCAACAAGCTAGTTGAAGGACGGCTTTCACACACACTTATCTCTCAGAACTGAGCATGTGGAGAGACGTTCGTTCATTTAGCACAAAGGGAACGGGTTGCAGGAGAAACTTTTACTCTGGTTTCTCAGTCTGTTTCCTAGTGCCGGTTTGAAGTTCCTGCAGGTTTCACTGTAAAAACGAGTTGGAGCTAGTACCTCCCCAAATATATGTATGGAGTGGAGTTTGCAAGTGAAAAGAAACTTTTTGTTCCCAACAAGCTAGTTGAAGGACGGCTTTCACACACACTTATCTCTCAGAACTGAGCATGTGGAGAGACGTTCGTTCATTTAGCACAAAGGGAACGGGTTGCAGGAGAAACTTTTACTCTGGTTTCTCAGTCTGTTTCCTAGTGCCGGTTTGAAGTTCCTGCAGTTTTCACTTTATAACCCAGTTGGAGCTAGTACCTCCCCATATATATGAATGGAGTGGAGTTTGCAAGTGAAAAGAAACTTTGTGTTCCCAACAATCTAGGTGAAGGACGGCTTTCACACACATATCTCTCAGAACTGAGTATATGGAGAGACGTTCGTTCATCTAGCAAAAAGTCAACGGGTTGCAGGAGAAACTTTCACTCTGGATTCTCAGTCTGTTTCCTAGTGCCGGTTTGAAGTTCCTGCAGTTTTCACTGTAAAACCGAGTTGGGGCTCGTACCTCCCCATATATATGTATAGAGTGGAGATTGCAAGTGAAAAGAAAATTTGTGTTCCCAAAAAGCTAGGTGAAAAACGGCTTTCACAGACACTTATCTCTCAGAAATGGCATGTGGAGAGACGTTCGTTCATCTAGCACAAAGGGAACGGGTTGCAGGAGAAACTTTTACTCTGGTTTCTCAGTCTGTTTCTTAGTGCCGGTTTGAAGTTCCTGCAGTTTGCACTGTAAAAGCGAGTTGGAGCTAGTACCTCCCCATATATATGTATGGAGTGGAGTTTGCAAGGGAAAAGAAACTTTGAGTTCCCAACAAGCTAGGTGAAGGACGGCTTTCACACACATTTATCTCTCAGATACCAGCCTGTGGAGAGACTTTCGTTCATCTAGCACAAAGGGACGGTTTGCAGGAGAAACTTTTACTCTGGTTTCTCAGTATGTTTCCTAGTGCCGGTTTGAAGTTCCTGCAGTTTTCACTGTAAAACCGAGTTGGGCCTCATACCTCCCCATATATATGTATAGAGTGGCGTTTGCAAGTGAAAAGAAACTTTGTGTTCCCAACAAGCTATGTGAAGGACGGCTTTCACTCACAAATTTTCTCAGAAATGGCATGTGGAGAGACGTTCGTTCATCTAGCAAAAAGGGATCGGGTTGCAGGAGAAACTTTTACTCTGGTTTCTCAGTCTGATTCCTAGTGCCGGTTTGAAGTTCCTGCAGTTTTCACTGTAAAACCGAGTTGGAGCTAGAACCTCCCCTTATGTATGTATGGACTGGAGTTTGCAAGTGAAAAAAAACTTTGTGTTCCCAACAAGCTAGTTGAAGGACGGCTTTCACACACACTTATCTCTCAGAACTGAGCATGTGGAGAGACGTTCATTCATCTAGCACAAAGGGAACGGGTTGCAGGAGAAACATTTACTCTGGTTTCTCAGTCTGTTTCCTAGTGCCGGTTTGAAGTTCCTGCAGTTTTCACTGTAAAACCGTGTTGGAGTTCGTACCTCCCCATACATATGTATGGAGTGGAGTTTGCAAGTGAAAAGAAACTTTGTGTTCCCAACAAGCTATGTGAATGACGGCTTTCACACACACTTCACTCTCAGAATTTAGCAAGAGGAGAGACGTTCGTTCATCTAGCAAAAAGGGAACGGGTTGCAGGAGAAACATTTACTCTGGATTCTCAGTCTGTTTCCTAGTGCCGGGTGGAAGTTCCTGCAGTTTTCACTGTAAAACAGAGTTGGAGCTTGTACCTCCCCATATATATGTATGGAGTGGAGTTTGCAAGTGAAAAGAAACTTTGTGTTCCCAACAGCTAGATGAAGGACGGCTTTCACACACACTTCTCTCTCAGAACTTAGCAAGAGGAGAGACGTTCGTTCATCTAGCAAAAAGGGAACGGGTTGCAGGAGAAACATTTACTCTGGATTCTCAGTCTGTTTCCTACTGCCGGTTTGAAGTTCCTGCAATTTTCACTGTAAAACCGAGTTGGAGCTCGTACCACCGCATATATATGTATGGAGTGGTGTTTGCAAGTGAAAAGAAACTTAGTGTTCCCAACAAGCAAGGGGAAGGACGGCTTTCACACACACTTATCTCTCAGAACTGAGCATGTGGAGAGACATTCGTTCATCTAGCACAAAAGGAATGGGTTGCAGGGGAAACTTTTACTCTGGTTTCTCAGTCTGTTTCCTAGTGCAGTTTGAAGTTTCTGCAGTTTTCACGGTAAAACCGAGTTGGAGCTAGAACCTCCCCATATATATGTATGGAGTGGAGTTTGCAAGTGAAAATTATCTTTGTGTTCCCAACAAGCTAAGTGAAGGACGGCTTTCACACACAATTATCTCTCAAAACTGAGCATGTGGAGAGATGTTCGTTCATCTAGCACAAAGTTAGTGGGTTGCAGGAGAAACTTTTACTCTGGTTTCTCAGTGTGTTTCCTAGTGCCGGTTTGAAGTTCCTGCAGTTTTCACTGTAAAACCGAGTTGGAGCTAGAACCTCCCCATTTGTATGTATGGACTGGAGTTTGCAAGTGAAAAAAAACTTTGTGTTCCCAACAAGCTAGTTGAAGGACGACTTTCACACACAATTATCTCTCAGAACTGAGCATGTGGAGAGACGTTCATTCATCTAGCACAAAGGGAACGGGTTGCAGGAGAAATATTTACTCTGGTTTCTCAGTCTGTTTCCTAGTGCTGGTTTGAAGTTCCTGCAGTTTTCACTGTAAAACCGAGTTGGAGTTCGTACCTCCCCATACATATGTATGGAGTGGAGTTTGCAAGTGAAAAGAAACATTGTGTTCCCAACAAGCTAGGTGAATGACGGCTTTTACACACACTTACTCTCAGAACTGGGCATGTGGATAGACGTTCGTTCATCTAGCACAAAGGGAACGGGTTGCTGGAGAAACATTTACTCTGGATTCTCAGTCTGTTTCCTACTGCCGGATTGAAGTTATTGCAGTTTTCACTGTAAAACCGAATTGGAGCTCGTACCTCCTCATATATATGTATGGAGTGGAGTTTGCAAGTGAAAAGAAACTTTGTGTTCCCAACAAGCTAGTTGAAACACGGCTTTCACACACACTTCTCTCTCAGATCTGAGCAAGTGGAGAGACGTTCGTTCATCTAGCACAAAGGGAACGGGATGCAGGAGAAACTTTTATTCTGGTTTCTCAGTCTGTTTCCTAGTGCCGGTTGGAAGTTCCTTCAGTTTTCTCTGTAAAACCGAGATGGAGGTAGTACCTCCCCATATATATGTATGGAGTGGAGTTTGCAAGTGAAAAGAAACTTTGTGTTGCCAAAAAGCTAGGTGAAGGACGGCTTTCATACACACTTATCTCTCAGAACTGAGCATGTGGAGAGACGTTCGTTCTTCTAGCAAAAAGGGAACGGGATGCAGGAGAAACTATTACTCTGGATTCCCAGTCTGTTTCCTAGTGCCGGTTTGAAGTTCCTGCAGTTTTCACTGTAAAACCGAGTTGGAGCTAGTACCTCCCCATATATATGTATGAAGTTTAGTTTGCAACAGAAAAGAAACTTTGTGTTCCCAACAAGATATATGAATGACGGCTTTCACAGTCTCTTATCTCTCAGAACTGAGCATGTGGAGAGACGTTCGTTCATCTAGCACAAAGGGAACGGGTTGCAGGTGAAACTTTTATTCTGGTTTTTCAGTCTGTTTCCTAGTGCCGGTTTGAATTTCCTGCAGTTTGCACTGTAAAACCGAGTTGGAGCTCGTATATCCCCATATATATGTATGGAGTGGAGTTTGCAACTGAAAAGAAACTTTGTGTTCCCAACAAGCTAGGTGAAGGAAGGCTATCACACACACTTATCTCTCAGAACTGAGCCTGTGGGAGACGTTCGTTCATCTAGCACAAAGGGAACGGGTGGCAGTAGAAACATTTACTCTGGTTTCTCAGTCTTTTACCTAGTGCCGGTTTGAAGTTCCTACAGTTTTCACTGTAATACCGAGTTGGAGCTAGTACCACCCCATATATATGTATGGAGTGGAGTTTGCAATTGAAAAGAAACTTTGTTTTCCCAACAAGCTAGGTGAAGGACGGCTTTTACACACACTTATCTCTCAGAACTGAGCCTGTGGAGAGACGTTCGTTCATCTAGCACAAAGGGATTGGGTTGCAGGAGAAACTTTTACTCTGGTTTCTCAGTCTGTATCCTAGTGCCGATTTGAAGTTCCTGCAGTTTTCACTGTAAAACCGATTTGGAGCTAGAACCTCCCCATATATATGTATGGAGTGGAGATTGCAATTGAAAAGAAACTTTGTGTTTCCAACAAGCTAAGTGAAGGACGGCTTTCACACACAATTATCTCTCAGAACTGAGCATGTGGAGAGACGTTCGTTCATCTAGCACAAAGGGAACGGGTTGCCGGAGAAACTTTTACTCTGGTTTCTCAGTCTGTTTCCTAGTGCCGGGTTGAAGTTCCTGCAGTTTTTACTGTAAAACCGAGTTGGAGCTCGTACCTCCCCATATATATGTATGGATTTATGTTTGCAACTGAAAAGAAACTTTGTGTTCCCAACAAGCTAGGTGAAGGACGGCTTTCACACACACTTATCTCTCAGAACTGAGCCTGTGGAGAGACGTTCTTTCATCTAGCACAAAGGGAACGGGTTGCAGGAAAAACATTTACTCTGGATTCTCAGTCTGTTTCTTAGTGTCGGTTTGAAGTTCCTGCAGTTTTCACTGTAAAACCGAGATGGAGGTAGTACCTCTCCATATATATGTATGGAGTGGAGTTTGCAATTGAAAAGAAACTTTGTGTTCCCAACAAGCTAGGTGAAGACGGCTTTCACACACACTTATCTCTCAGAACTGAGCAAGTGGAGAGACGTTCGTTCATCTAGCACAAAGGGAACGGGTTGCAGGAGAAACTTTTACTCTGGTTTCTCAGAATGTTTCCTAGTGCCGGTTGGAAGTTCCTGCAGTTTTCACTGTAAAACAGAGTTGGAGCTTGTACCTCCCCATATATATGTATGGAGTGGAGTTTGCAAGTGAAAAGAAACTTTGTGTTCCCAACAAGCTAGATGAAGGACGGCTTTCACACACACTTCTCTCTCAGAACTGAGCAAGTGGAGAGACGTTTGTTCATCTAGCAAAAAGGGAACGGATTGCAGGAGAAACATTTACTCTGAATTCTCAGTCTGTTTCCTACTGCCGTTTTGAAGTTCCTGCAATTTTCACTGTAAAACCGAGTTGGAGATCGTACCACCGCATATATATGTATGGAGTGGTGTTTGCAAGTGAAAAGAAACTTTGTGTTCCCAACAAGCTAGGGGAAGGACGGCTTTCACACACAATTCGCTCTCAGAACTGAGCAAGTGGAGAGACGTTCGTTCATCTAGCACAAAGGGAACGGGATGCAGGAGAAACTTTTATTCTGGTTTCTCAGTCTGTTTCCTAGTGCCGGTTGGAAGTTCCTTCAGTTTTCTCTGTAAAACCGTATTGGAGCTCGTACCTCCCCATATATATGTATGGAGTGGAGTTTGCAAGTGAAAAGAAACTTTGTGTTCCCAACAAGCTAGTTGAAAGACGGCTTTCACACACACTTCCCTCTCAGAACTGAGCAAGTGGAGAGACGTTCGTTCATCTAGCACAAAGGGAACGGGATGCAGGAGAAACTTTTATTCTGGATTCTCAGTCTGTTTCCTAGTGCCGGTTTGAAGTTCCTTCAGTTTTCACTGTAAAACCGAGATGGAGGTAGTACCTCCCCATATATATGTATGGAGTGGAGTTTGCAAGTGAAAAGAAACTTTGTGTTCCCAAAAAGCTAGGTGAAAGACGGCTTTCACACACACTTATCTCTCAGAACTGAGCATGTGGAGAGACGTTCGTTCTTCTAGCAAAAAGGGAACGGGATGCAGGAGAAACTTTTACTCTGGATTCTCAGTCTGTTTCCAAGTGCCGGTTTCAAGTTCCTGCAGTTTTCACTGTAAAACCGAGTTGGAGCTAGTACCTCCCCATATATATGTATGGACTGGAGTTTGCAACTGAAAAGAAACTTTGTGTTCCCAACAAGATATGTGAATGACGGCTTTCACAGTCTCTAAACTCTCAGAACTGAGCATGTGGAGAGACGTTCGTTCATCTAGCACAAAGGGAACGGGTGGCAGGTGAAACTTTTATTCTGGTTTCTCAGTCTGTTTCCTAGTGCCGGTTTGAATTTCCTGCAGTTTGCACTGTAAAACCGAGTTGGAGCTAGTACCTCCCCATATATATGTATGGAGTGGAGTTTGCAACTGAAAAGAAACTTTGTGTTCCCAACAAGCTAGGTGAAGGAAGGCTATCACACACACTTATCTCTCAGAACTGAGCCTGTGGAGAGACGTTCGTTCATCTAGCACAAAGGGAACGGGTGGCAGTAGAAACATTTACTCTGGTTTCTCAGTCTTTTACCTAGTGCCGGTTTGAAGTTCCTACAGTTTTCACTGTAATACCGAGTTGGAGCTAGTACCACCCCATATATATGTATGGAGTGGAGTTTGCATTTGAAAAGAAACTTTGTGTTCCCAACAAGCTAGGTGAAGGACGGCTTTTACACACACATATTTCTCAGAACTGAGCCTGTGGAGAGACGTTCGTTCATCTAGCACAAAGGGATTGGGTTGCAGGAGAAACTTTTACTCTGGTTTCTCAGTCTGTTTCCTAGTGCCGATTTGAAGTTCCTGCATTTTTCACTGTAAAACCGATTTGGAGCTAGAACCTCCCCATATATATGTATGGAGTGGAGTTTGCAATTGAAAAGAAACTTTGTGTTCCCAACAAGCTAAGTGAAGGACGGCTTTCACACACAATTATCTCTCAGAACTGAGCATGTGGAGAGACGTTCGTTCATCTAGCACAAAGGGAACGGGTTGCCGGAGAAACTTTTACTCTGGTTTCTCAGTCTTTTTCCTCTTGCCGGGTTGAAGTTACTGCAGTTTTCACTGTAAAACCGAGTTGGAGTTCGTACCTCCCCATATATATGTATGGATTTATGTTTGCAACTGAAAAGAAACTTTGTGTTCCCAACAAGCTAGGTGAAGGACGGCTTTCACACACACTTATCTCTCAGAACTGAGCCTTTGGAGAGACGTTCTTTCATCTAGCACAAAGGGAACGGGTTGCAGGAAAAACATTTACTCTGGATTCTCAGTCTGTTTCCTAGTGCCGGTTTGAAGTTCCTGCAGTTTTCACTGTAAAACCGAGTTGGAGCTCGTATATCCCCATATATATATATGGAGTGGAGTTTGCAATTGAAAAGAAACTTTGTGTTCCCAACAAGCTAGGTGAAGGAAGGCTTTCACACACACTTCTCTCTCAGAACTGAGCAAGTGGAGAGACGTTCGTTCATCCAGCACAAAGGGAACGGGATGCAGGAGAAACTTTTACTCTGGTTTCTCAGTCTGTTTCCTAGTGCCGGTTTGAAGTTCCTTCAGTTTTCACTGTAAAACCCAGATGGAGGTAGTACCTCTCCATATATATGTATGGAGTGGAGTTTGCAATTGAAAAGAAACTTTGTGTTCCCAACAAGATATGTGAATGACGGCATTCACAGTCTCTTATCTCTCAGAACTGAGCATGTGGAGAGACGTTCGTTCATCTAGCACAAAGGGAACGGGTGGCAGTAGAAACATTTACTCTGGTTTCTCAGTCTTTTACCTAGTGCCGGTTTGAAGTTCCTACAGTTTTCACTGTAATACCGAGTTGGAGCTAGTACCACCCCATATATATGTATGGAGTGGAGTTTGCAATTGAAAAGAAACTTTGTGTTCCCAACAAGCTAGGTGAAGGACGGCTTTTACACACACTTATCTTTCAGAACTGAGCTTGTGGAGAGACGTTCGTTCATCTAGCACAAAGAGATTGGTTTGCAGGAGAAACTTTTACTCTGGTTTCTCAGTCTGTTTCCTAGTGCCGATTTGAAGTTCCTGCAGTTTTCACTGTAAAACCGATTTGGAGCTAGAACCTCCCCATATATATGTATGGAGTGGAGTTTGCAATTGAAAAGAAACTTTGTGTTCCCAACAAGCTAAGTGAAGGACGGCTTTCACACACAATTATCTCTCAGAACTGAGCATGTGGAGAGACGTTCGTTCATCTAGCACAAAGGGAACGGGTTGCCGGAGAAACTTTTTCTCTGGTTTCTCAGGCTGTTTCCTAGTGCCGGGTTGAAGTTCCTGCAGTTTTCACTGTAAAACCGTGTTGGAGCTCGTACCTCCCCATATATATGTATGGATTTATGTTTGCAACTGAAAAGAAACTTTGTGTTCCCAACAAGCTAGGTGAAGGACGGCTTTCACACACACTTATCTCTCAGAACTGAGCCTGTGGAGAGACGTTCTTTCATCTAGCACAAAGGGAACGGGTTGCAGGAAAAACATTTACTCTGGATTCTCAGTCTGTTTCCTAGTGCCGGTTTGAAGTTCCTGCAGTTTTCACTGTAAAACCGAGTTGGAGCTCGTATATACCCATATATATATATGGAGTGGAGTTTGCAATTGAAAAGAAACTGTGTTCCCAACAAGCTAGGTGAAGGACGGCTTTCACACACACTTCTCTCTCAGAACTGAGCAAGTGGAGAGACGTTCGTTCATCCAGCACAAAGGGAACGGGATGCAGGAGAAACTTTTACTCTGGTTTCTCAGTCTGTTTCCTAGTGCCGGTTTGAAGTTCCTGCAGTTTTCACTGTAAAACCGAGATGGAGGTAGTACCTCTCCATATATATGTATGGAGTGGAGTTTGCAATTGAAAAGAAACTGTGTTCCCAACAAGCTAGGTGAAGGCGGCTTTCACACACACTTATCTCTCAGAACTGAGCATGTGGAGAGACGTTCGTTCTTCTAGCACAAAGGGAACGGGATGCAGGAGAAACTTTTACTCTGGATTCTCAGTCTGTTTCCTAGTGCCGGTTTGAAGTTATTGCAGTTTTCACTGTAAAACCGAATTGGAGCTCGTACCTCCCCATATATATGTATGGAGTGGAGTTTGCAAGTGAAAAGAAACTTTGTGTTCCCAACAAGCTAGTTGAAAGTGGCTTTCACACACACTTCTCTCTCAGAACTGAGCAAGTGGAGAGACGTTCGTTCATCTAGCACAAAGGGAACGGGATGCAGGAGAAACTTTTATTCTGGTTTCTCAGTCTGTTTCCTAGTGCCGGTTTGAAGTTCCTTCAGTTTTCACTGTAAAACCGAGATGGAGGTAGTACCTCCCCATATATATGTATGGAGTGGAGTTTGCAAGTGAAAAGAAACTTTGTGTTCCCAAAAAGCTAGGTGAAGGACGGCTTTCACACACACTTATCTCTCAGAACTGAGCATGTGGAGAGACGTTCGTTCTTCTAGCAAAAACGGAACGGGATGCAGGAGAAACTTTTACTCTGGATTCTCAGTCTGTTTCCTAGTGCCGGTTTGAAGTTCCTGCAGTTTTCACTGTAAAACCGAGTTGGAGCTAGTACCTCCCCATATATATGTATGAAGTTTAGTTTGCAACTGAAAAGAACTTTGTGTTCCCAACATGATATGTGAATGACGGCTTTCACAGTCTCTTATCTCTCAGAACTGAGCATGTGGAGAGACGTTCGTTCATCTAGCACAAAGGGAACGGGTGGCAGTAGAAACATTTACTCTGGTTTCTCAGTCTTTTACCTAGTGCCGGTTTGAAGTTCCTACAGTTTTCAGTGTAATACCGAGTTGGAGCTAGTACCAACCCATATATATGTATGGAGTGGAGTTTGCAATTGAAAAGAAACTTTGTGTTCCCAACAAGCTAGGTGAAGGACGGCTTTTACACACACTTATCTCTCAGAACTGAGCCTGTGGAGAGACGTTCGTTCATCTAGCACAAAGGGATTGGGTTGCAGGAGAAACTTTTACTCTGGTTTCTCAGTCTGTTTCCTAGTGCCGATTTGAAGTTACTGCAGTTTTCACTGTAAAACCGATTTGGAGCTAGAACCTCCCCATATATATGTATGGAGTGGAGTTTGCAATTGAAAAGAAACTTTGTGTTCCCAACAAGCTAGGTGAAGGACGGCTTTTACACACACTTATCTCTCAGAACTGAGCCTGTGGAGAGACGTTCGTTCATCTAGCACAAAGGGATTGGGTTGCAGGAGAAACATTTACTCTGGTTTCTCAGTCTGTTTCCTAGTGCCGATTTGAAGTTCCTGCAGTTTTCACTGTAAAATCGATTTGGAGCTAGAACCTCCCCATATATATGTATGGAGTGGAGTTTGCAATTGAAAAGAAACTTTGTGTTCCCAACAAGCTAAGTGAAGGACGGCTTTCACACACAATTATCTCTCAGAATTGAGCATGTGGAGAGACGTTCGTTCATCTAGCACAAAGGGAACGGGTTGCCGGAGAAACTTTTACTCTGGTTTCTCAGTCTGTTTCCTAGTGCCGGGTTGAAGTTCCTGCAGTTTTCACTGTAAAACCGTGTTGGAGCTCGTACCTCCCCATATATATGTATGGATTTATGTTTGCAACTGAAAAGAAACTTTGTGTTCCCAACAAGCTAGGTGAAGGACGGCTTTCACACACACTTCTCTCTCAGAACTGAGCCTGTGGAGAGACGTTCTTTCATCTAGCACAAAGGGAACGGGTTGCAGGAAAAACATTTACTCTGGATTCTCAGTCTGTTTCCTAGTGCCGGTTTGAAGTTCCTGCAGTTTTCACTGTAAAACCGAGTTGGAGCTCGTATATACCCATATATATATATGGAGTGGAGTTTGCAATTGAAAAGAAACTGTGTTCCCAACAAGCTAGGTGAAGGACGGCTTTCACACACACTTCTCTCTCAGAACTGAGCAAGTGGAGAGACGTTCGTTGATCCAGCACAAAGGGAACGGGATGCAGGAGAAACTTTTACTCTGGTTTCTCAGTCTGTTTCCTAGTGCCGGTTTGAATTTCCTGCAGTTTTCACTGTAAAACCGAGATGGAGGTAGTACCTCTCCATATATATGTATGGAGTGGAGTTTGCAATTGAAAAGAAACTTTGTGTTCCCAACAAGCTAGGTGAAGGCGGCTTTCACACACACTTATCTCTCAGAACTGAGCATGTGGAGAGACGTTCGTTCTTCTAGCACAAAGGGAACGGGATGCAGGAGAAACTTTTACTCTGGATTCTCAGTCTGTTTCCTAGTGCCGGTTTGAAGTTATTGCAGTTTTCACTGTAAAACCGAATTGGAGCTCGTACCTCCCCATATATATGTATGGAGTGGAGTTTGAAAGTGAAAAGAAACTTTGTGTTCCCAACAACCTAGTTGAAAGCGGCTTTCACACACACTTCTCTCTCAGAACTGAGCAAGTGGAGAGACGTTCGTTCATCTAGCACAAAGTAAACGGGATGCAGGAGAAACTTTTATTCTGGTTTCTCAGTCTGTTTCCTAGTGCCGGTTTGAAGTTCCTTCAGTTTTCACTGTAAAACCGAGATGGAGGTAGTACCTCCCCATATATAAGTATGGAGTGGAGCTTGCAAGTGAAAAGAAACTTTGTGTTCCCAAAAAGCTAGGTGAAGGACGGCTTTCACACACACTTATCTCTCAGAATTGAGCATGTGGAGAGACGTTCGTTCTTCTAGCAAAAAGGGAACGGGATGCAGGAGAAACTTTTACTCTGGATTCTCAGTCTGTTTCCTAGTGCCGGTTTGAAGTTCCTGCAGTTTTCACTGTAAAACCGAGTTGGAGCTAGTACCTCCCCATATATATGTATGAAGTTTAGTTTGCAACTGAAAAGAACTTTGTGTTCCCAACAAGATATGTGAATGACGGCTTTCACAGTCTCTTATCTCTCAGAACTGAGCATGTGGAGAGACGTTCGTTCATCTAGCACAAAGGGAACGTGTGGCAGTAGAAACATTTACTCTGGTTTCTCAGTCTTTTAACTAGTGCTGGTTTGAAGTTCCTACATTTTTCACTGTAATACCGAGTTGGAGCTAGTTCCACCCCATATATATGTATGGAGTGGAGTTTGCAATTGAAAAGAAACTTTGTGTTCCCAACAAGCTAGGTGAAGGACGGCCTTCACACACAATTATCTCTCAGAACTGAGCATGTGGAGAGACGTTCGTTCATCTAGCACAAAGGGAACGGTTTGCCGGAGAAACTTTTACTCTGGTTTCTCAGTCTGTTTCCTAGTGCCTGGTTGAAGTTCCTGCAGTTTTCACTGTAAAACCGAGTTGGAGCTCGTACCTCCCCATATATATGTATGCAGTTGAGTTTGCAACTGAAAAGAAACTTTGTGTTCCCAACAAGCTAGGTGAAGTACGGCTTTCACACACACTTATCTCTCAGAACTGAGCAAGTGGAGAGACGTTCGTTCATCTAGCACAAAGGGAACGGGTTGCAGGAGAAACATTTACTCTGGATTCTCAGTCTGTTTCCTAGTGCCGGTTTGAAGTTCCTGCAATTTTAACTGTAAAACCGAGTTGGAGCTCGTACCACCCCATATGTATGTATGGATTGGAGTTTGCAAGTGAAAAGAAACTTTGTGTTCCCAACAACCTAGGTGAAGGACGGCTTTCACACACACTTCTCTCTCAGAACTGAGCAAGTGGAGAGACGTTCGTTCATCTAGCACAAAGGGAACGGGATGCAGGAGAAACTTTTACTCTGGTTTCTCAGTCTGTTTCCTAGTGCCGGTTTGTAGTTCCTTCAGTTTTCACTGTAAAACCGAGATGGAGGTAGTACCTCCCCATATATATGTATGGAGTGGAGTTTGCAACTGAAAAGAACTTTGTGTTCCCAACAAGCTAGGTGAAGAATGGCTTTCACAAACACTTATCTCTCAGAACTGAGCATGTGGAGAGACGTTCGTTCTTATAGCACAAACGGAACGGTATGCAGGAGAAACTATTACTCTGGTTTCTCAGTCTGTTTCCTAGTGCCGGTTTGAAGTTCCTGCAGTTTTCACTGTAAAACCGAGTTGGAGCTAGTACCTCCCCATATATATGTATGAAGTTTAGTTTGCAACTGAAAAGAAACTTTGTGTTCCCAACAAGATATGTGAAGGACGGCTTTCACACTCACTTATCTCTCAGAACTGATCATGTGGAGAGACGTTCGTTCATCTAGCACAAAGGGAACGGGTTGCAGGAGAAACTTTTACTCTGGTTTCTCAGTCTGTTTCCTAGTGTCGGTTTGAAGTTCCTGCAATTTGCACTGTAAAAGCGAGTTGGAGCTAGTACCTCCCCATATATATGTATGGAGTGGAGTTTGCAAGTGAAAAGTAACATTGAGTTCCCAACAAGCTAGGTGAAGGAAGGCTTTCACACAAATTTATCTCTCAGATCCCAGCCTGTGGAGAGACTTTCGTTCATCTAGCACAAAGGGAACGGGTTACAGGAAAAACTTTTACTCTGGTTTCTCAGTCTGTTTCCTAGTGCCGGTTTGATGTTCCTGCAGTTTTCACTGTAAAACCGAGTTGGGGCTCATACCTCCCCATATATATGTATAGAGTGGAGTTTGCAAGTGAAAAGAAACTGTGTGTTCCCAACAAGCTAGGTGAAGGACGGCTTTCACTCACAAATATCTCTCAGAAATGGCATGTGGAGAGACGTTCGTTCATCTAGCAAAAAGGGATCGGGTTGCAGGAGAAACTTTTACTCTGGTTTCTCAGTCTGTTTCCTAGTGTCGGTTTGAAGTTTCTGCAGTTTTCACTGTAAAACCGACTTGGAGCTAGTACCTCCCCATAATATGTATGGATTGTAGTTTGCAAGTGAAGAGAAACTTTGTGTTCCCAACTAGATAGGTGAAGGCCGGCTTTAACACACACTTATCTCTCTGAACTGAGCATGTGGAGAGACGTTCGTTCATCTAGCACAAAAAGGAAAGGGTTGCAGGAGAAACTTTTACTCTGGATTCTCAGTCTGTTTCCTAGTGCCGGTTTGAAGTTCCTGCAGTTTTCACCGTAAAACCGAGTTGGAGCATGTACCTCCCCATATATATGTGTGGAGTGGAGTTTGCTAGTGAAAAGAATCTTTGTGTTCCCAACAAGCTAGTTGTAGAACGGCTTTCACACACCCTTATCTCTCAGAAATGAGCATGTGGAGAGACGTTCGTTCATCTAGCAAAAAGGAAACGGTTTGCAGGAGAAACTTTTTCTCTGGTTTCTCAGTCTGTTTCCTAGTGCCGTTTTGAAGTTTCTGCAGTTTTCACGGTAAAACCGAGTTGGGGCTCGTACCTCCCCATATATATGTATACATTGGAAATTGCAAGTGAAAAGAAACTTTGTGTTCCCAACAAGCTAGGTGAAGGACGGCTTTCACAGACACTTATCTCTCAGAATTGGCATGTGGAGACACGTTCGTTCATCTAGCACAAAGGGAACGGGATGCAGGAGAAATTTTTACTATGGTTTCTCAGTCTGTTTCCTAGAGCCGGTTTGAAGTTCCTGCAGTTTTCACTGTAAAACCCAGTTGGAGCTCGTACCTCCCCATATATATGTATGGAGTGGAGTTTGCTAGTGAAAAGAAACTTTGTGATCCCAACAAGCTAGGTGAAGGACGGCTTTCACACACACTTATCTCTCAGAACTGAGCATGAGGAGAGACGTTCGTTCATCTAGCACAAAGGGAACGGGTTGCAGGAGAAACTTTTACTCTGGTTTCTCAGTCTGTTTCCTAGTGCCAGTTTGAACTTCCTGCAGTTTTCACTGTAAAACCGAGTTGGGGCTCGTACCTCCCCATATATATGTATAGAGTGGAGTTTGCAAGTGAAAAGAAACTTTGTGTTCCCAACAAGCTAGGTGAAGGACGGCTTTCACAGACACTAATCTCTCAGAAATGGCATGTGGAGAGACGTTCGTTCATCTAGCACAAAGGGAACGGTTTGCAGGAGAAACTTTTACTCTGGTTTCTCAGTCTGTTTCCTAGTGCCGGTTTGAAGTTCCTGCAGTTTTCACTGTAAAACCGAGTTGGGGCTCGTACCTCCCCATATATATGTATACAGTGGAGTTTGCAAGTGAAAAGAAACTTTGTGTTCCCAACAAGCTAGTTGAAGGACGTCTTTCACTCACACTTATCTCTCAGAAATGGCATGTGGAGAGACGTTCATTCATCTAGCAAAAGGGGAACGGGTTGCAGGAGAAACTTTTACTCTGGTTTCTCAGTCTGTTTCCTAGAGCCGGTTTGAAGTTCCTGCAGTTTTCACTGTAAAACAGAGTTGGAGCTCGTACCTCCCCATATATATGTATGGAGTGGAGTTTGCTAGTGAAAAGAAACTTTGTGTTCCCAACAAGCTAGGTGAAGGACGGCATTCACACACACTTATCTCTCAGAACTGAGTATGTGGAGAGAAGTTCGTTCATCTAGCACAAAGGGAACGGGTTGCAGGAGAAACTTTTACTCTGGTTTCTCAGTCTGTTTCCTAGTGCCGGTTTGAAGTTCCTGCAGGTTTCACTGTAAAAACGAGTTGGAGCTAGTACCTCCCCAAATATATGTATGGAGTGGAGTTTGCAAGTGAAAAGAAACTTTGTGTTCCCAACAAGCTAGTTGAAGGACGGCTTTCACACACACTTATCTCTCAGAACTGAGCATGTGGAGAGACGTTCGTTCATTTAGCACAAAGGGAACGGGTTGCAGGAGAAACTTTTACTCTGGTTTCTCAGTCTGTTTCCTAGTGCCGGTTTGAAGTTCCTGCAGTTTTCACTTTATAACCGAGTTGGAGCTAGTACCTCCCCATATATATGAATGGAGTGGAGTTTGCAAGTGAAAAGAAACTTTGTGTTCCCAACAATCTAGGTGAAGGACGGCTTTCACACACATATCTCTCAGAACTGAGCATATGGAGAGACGTTCGTTCATCTAGCAAAAAGTCAACGGGTTGCAGGAGAAACTTTCACTCTGGATTCTCAGTCTGTTTCCTAGTGCCGGTTTGAAGTTCCTGCAGTTTTCACTGTAAAACCGAGTTGGGGCTCGTACCTCCCCATATATATGTATAGAGTGGAGATTGCAAGTGAAAAGAAAATTTGTGTTCCCAAAAAGCTAGGTGAAGGACGGCTTTCACAGACAATTATCTCTCAGAAATGGCATGTGGAGAGACGTTCGTTCATCTAGCACAAAGGGAACGGGTTGCAGGAGAAACTTTTACTCTGGTTTCTCAGTCTGTTTCCTAGTGCCGGTTTGAAGTTCCTGCAGTTTGCACTGTAAAAGCGAGTTGGAGCTAGTACCTCTCCATATATATGTATGGAGTGGAGTTTGCAAGTGAAAAGAAACTTTGAGTTCCCAACAAGCTAGGTGAAGGACGGCTTTCACACACATTTATCTCTCAGATACCAGCCTGTGGAGAGACTTTCGTTCATCTAGCACAAAGGGACGGTTTGCAGGAGAAACTTTTACTCTGGTTTCTCAGTATGTTTCCTAGTGCCGGTTAGAAGTTCCTGCAGTTTTCACTGTAAAACCGAGTTGGGCCTCATACCTCCCCATATATATGTATAGAGTGGAGTTTGCAAGTGAAAAGAAACTTTGTGTTCCCAACAAGCTATGTGAAGGACGGCTTTCACTCACAATTTTTCTCAGAAATGGCATGTGGAGAGACGTTCGTTCATCTAGCAAAAAGGGATCGGGTTGCAGGAGAAATTTTACTCTGGTTTCTCAGTCTGATTCCTAGTGCCGGTTTGAAGTTCCTGCAGTTTTCACTGTAAAACCGAGTTGGAGCTAGAACCTCCCCATATGTATGTATGGACTGGAGTTTGCAAGTGAAAAAAAACTATGTGTTCCCAACAAGTTAGTTGAAGGACGGCTTTCACACACACTTATCTCTCAGAACTGAGCATGTGGAGAGACGTTCATTCATCTAGCACAAAGGGAACGGGTTGCAGGAGAAACATTTACTCTGGTTTCTCAGTCTGTTTCCTAGTGCCGGTTTGAAGTTCCTGCAGTTTTCACTGTAAAACCGTGTTGGAGTTCGTACCTCCCCATACATATGTATGGAGTGGAGTTTGCAAGTGAAAAGAAACTTTGTGTTCCCAACAAGCTAGGTGAATGACGGCTTTCACACACACTTATCTCTCAGAACTGAGCATGTGGAGAAACGTTAGTTCATCTAGCACAAAGGGAACGGGTTGCAGGAGAAACTTTTACTCTGGTTTCTCAGTCTGTTTCCTAGTGCCGGTTTGAAGTTCCTGCAGTTTTCACTGTAAAACCGTGTTGGAGTTCGTACCTCCCCATACATATGTATGGAGTGGAGTTTGCAAGTGAAAAGAAACTTTGTGTTCCCAACAAGCTAGGTGAATGACGGCTTTCACACACACTTATCTCTCAGAACTGAGCATGTGGAGAAACGTTCGTTCATCTAGCACAAAGGGAACGGGTTGCAGGAGAAACTTTTACTCTGGTTTCTCAGTCTGATTCCTAGTGCCGGTTTGAAGTTCCTGCAGTTTTCACTGTAAAACCGAGTTGGAGCTAGAACCTCCCCATATGTATGTATGGACTGGAGTTTGCAAGTGAAAAAAAACTTTGTGTTCCCAACAAGCTAGTTGAAGGACGGCTTTCACACACACTTATCTCTCAGAACTGAGCATGTGGAGAGACGTTCATTCATCTAGCACAAAGGGAACGGGTTGCAGGAGAAACATTTACTCTGGTTTCTCAGTCTGTTTCCTAGTGCCGGTTTGAAGTTCCTGCAGTTTTCACTGTAAACCGTGTTGGAGTTCGTACCTCCCCATACATATGTATGGAGTGGAGTTTGCAATTGAAAAGAAACTTTGTGTTCCCAACAAGCTAGGTGAATGACGGCTTTCACACACACTTATCTCTCAGAACTGAGCATGTGGAGAAACGTTCGTTCATCTAGCACAAAGGGAACGGGTTGCAGGAGAAACATTTACTCTGGTTTCTCAGTCTGTTTCCTAGTGCTGGTTTGAAGTTCCTGCAGTTTTCACTGTAAAAACGAGTTGGAGTTCGTACCTCCCCATACATATGTATGGAGTGGTGTTTGCAAGTGAAAAGAAACTTTGTGTTCCCAACAAGCTAGGGGAAGAACGGCTTTCACACACAATTCGCTCTCAGAACTGAGCAAGTGGAGAGACGTTCGTTCATCCAGCACAAAGGGAACGGGATGCAGGAGAAACTTTTACTCTGGTTTCTCAGTCTGTTTCCTAGTGCCGGTTGGAAGTTCCTGCAGTTTTCACTGTAAAACCGAGATGGAGGTAGTACCTCTCCATATATATGTATGGAGTGGAGTTTGCAATTGAAAAGAAATTTTGTGTTCCCAACAAGCTAGGTGAAGGCGGCTTTCACACACACTTATCTCTCAGAACTTAGCATGTGGAGAGACGTTCGTTCTTCTAGCACAAAAGGAACGGGATGCAGGAGAAACTTTTACTCTGGATTCTCAGTCTGTTTCCTACTGCCGGTTTGACGTTATTGCAGTTTTCACTGTAAAACCGAATTGGAGCTCGTACCTCCTCATATATATGTATGGAGTGGAGTTTGGAAGTGAAAAGAAACTTTGTGTTCCCAACAAGCTAGTTGAAACACGGCTTTCACACACACTTCTCTCTCAGAACTGAGCAAGTGGAGAGACGTTCGTTCATCTAGCACAAAGGGAACGGGATGCAGGAGAAACTTTTATTCTGGTTTCTCAGTCTGTTTCCTAGTGCCGGTTGGAAGTTCCTTCAGTTTTCTCTGTAAAACCGAGATGGAGGTAGTACCTCCCCATATATATGTATGGAGGGAGTTTGCAAGTGAAAAGAAACTTTGTGTTCCCAAAAAGCTAGGTGAAGGACGGCTTTCACACACACTTATCTCTCAGAACTGAGCATGTGGAGAGACGTTCGTTCTTCTAGCAAAAAGGGAACGGGATGCAGGGAAACTTTTACTCTGGATTCCCAGTATGTTTCCTAGTGCCGGTTTGAAGTTCCTGCAGTTTTCACTGTAAAACCGAGTTGGAGCTAGTACCTCCCCATATATATGTATGAAGTTTAGTTTGCAACAGAAAAGAAACTCTGTGTTCCCAACAAGATATATGAATGACGGCTTTCACAGTCTTTTATCTCTCAGAACTGAGCATGTGGAGAGACGTTCGTTCATCTAGCACAAAGGGAACGGGTTGCAGGTGAAACTTTTATTCTGGTTTCTCAGTCTGTTTCCTAGTGCCGGTTTGAATTTCCTGCAGTTTGCACTGTAAAACCGAGTTGGAGCTACTACCTCCCCATATATATGTATGGAGTGGAGTTTGCAACTGAAAAGAAACTTTGTGTTCCCAACAAGCTAGGTGAAGGAAGGCTATCACACACACTTATCTCTCAGAACTGAGCCTGTGGGAGACGTTCGTTCATCTAGCACAAAGGGAACGGGTGGCAGTAGAAACATTTACTCTGGTTTCTCAGTCTTTTACCTAGTGCAGGTTTGAAGTTCCTGCAGTTTCAACAGTAATACCGAGTTGGAGCTAGTACCACCCCATATATATGTATGGAGTGGAATTTGCAATTGAAAAGAAACTTTGTTTTCCCAACAAGCTAGGTGAAGGACGGCTTTTACACACACTAATCTCTCAGAACTGAGCCTGTGGAGAGACGTTCGTTCATCTAGCACAAAGGGATTGGGTTGCAGGAGAAACATTTTCTCTGGTTTCTCAGTCTGTTTCCTAGTGCCGATTTGAATTTCCTGCAGTTTTCACTGTAAAACCGATTTGGAGCTAGAACCTCCCCATATATATGTATGGAGTGGAGATTGCAATTGAAAAGAAACTTTGTGTTCCCAACAAGCTAAGTGAAGGACGGCTTTCACACACAATTATCTCTCAGAACTGAGCATGTGGAGAGACGTTCGTTCATCTAGCACAAAGGGAACGGGTTGCCGGAGAAACTTTTACTCTGGTTTCTCAGTCTGTTTCCTAGTGCCGGGTTGAAGTTCCTGCAGTTTTTACTGTAAAACCGAGTTGGAGCTCGTACCTCCCCATATATATGTATGGATTTATGTTTGCAACTGAAAAGAATCTTTGTGTTCCCAACAAGCTAGGTGAAGGACGGCTTTCACACACACTTATCTCTCAGAACTGAGCCTGTGGAGAGACGTTCTTTCATCTAGCACAAAGGGAACGGGTTGCAGGAAAAACATTTACTCTGGATTCTCAGTCTGTTTCTTAGTGCCGGTTTGAAGTTCCTGCAGTTTTCACTGTAAAACCGAGTTGGAGCTCGTATATCCCCATATATATATATGGAGTGGAGTTTGCAATTGAAAAGAAACTTTGTGTTCCCAACAAGCTAGGTAAAGGACGGCTTTCACACACACTTCTCTCTCAGAACTGAGCAAGTGGAGAGACGTTCGTTCATCCAGCACAAAGGGAACGGGATGCAGGAGAAACTTTTACTCTGGTTTCTCAGTATGTTTCCTAGTGCCGGTTTGAAGTTCCTGCAGTTTTCACTGTAAAACCGAGATGGAGGTAGTACCTCTCCATATATATGTATGGAGTGGAGTTTGCAATTGAAAAGAAACTTTGTGTTCCCAACAAGCTAGGTGAAGACGGCTTTCACACACACTTATCTCTCAGAACTGAGCAAGTGGAGAGACGTTCGTTCATCTAGCACAAAGGGAACGGGTTGCAGGAGAAACATTTACTCTGGTTTCTCAGACTGTTTCCTAGTGCCGGTTGGAAGTTCCTGCAGTTTTCACTGTAAAACAGAGTTGGAGCTTGTACCTCCCCATATATATGTATGGAGAGGAGTTTGCTAGTGAAAAGAAACTTTGTGTTCCCAACAAGCTAGATGAAGGACGGCTTTCACACACACTTCTCTCTCAGAACTGAGCAAGTGGAGAGACATTCGTTCATCTAGCACAAAGGGAATGGGTTGCAGGGGAAACTTTTACTCTGGTTTCTCAGTCTGTTTCCTAGTGCAGTTTGAAGTTTCTGCAGTTTTCACGGTAAAACCGAGTTGGAGCTAGAACCTCCCCATATATATGTATGGAGTGGAGTTTGCAAGTGAAAAGTATCTTTGTGTTCCCAACAAGCTAAGTGAAGGACGGCTTTCACACACAATTATCTCTCAGAACTGAGCATGTGGAGAGATGTTCGTTCATCTAGCACAAAGTTAATGGGTTGCAGGAGAAACTTTTACTCTGGTTTCTCAGTCTGTTTCCTAGTGCCGGTTTGAAGTTCCTGCAGTTTTCACTGTAAATCCGAGTTGGAGCTAGAACCTCCCCATATGTATGTATGGACTGGAGTTTGCAAGTGAAAAAAAACTTTGTGTTCCCAACAAGCTAGTTGAAGGACGACTTTCACACACAATTATCTCTCAGAACTGAGCATGTGGAGAGACGTTCATTCATCTAGCACAAAGGGAACGGGTTGCAGGAGAAACATTTACTCTGGTTTCTCAGTCTGTTTCCTAGTGCTGGTTTGAAGTTCCTGCAGTTTTCACTGTAAAACCGAGTTGGAGTTCGTACCTCCCCATACATATGTATGGAGAGGAGTTTGCAAGTGAAAAGAAACATTGTGTTCCCAACAAGCTAGGTGAATGACGGCTTTTACACACACTTATCTCTCAGAACTGAGCATGTGGATAGACGTTCGTTCATCTAGCACAAAGGGAACGGGTTGCAGGAGAAACTTTTACTCTGGTTTCTCAGACTGTTTCCTAGTGCCGGTTGGAAGTTCCTGCAGTTTTCACTGTAAAACAGAGTTGGAGCTTGTACCTCCCCATATATATTTATGGAGTGGAGTTTGCAAGTGAAAAGAAACTTTGTGTTCCCAACAAGCTAGATGAAGGACGGCTTTCACACACACTTCTCTCTCAGAACTGAGCAAGTGGAGAGACGTTTGTTCATCTAGCAAAAAGGGAACGGATTGCAGGAGAAATATTTACTCTGGATTCTCAGTCTGTTTCCTACTGCCGGTTTGAAGTTCCTGCAATTTTCACTGTAAAACCGAGTTGGAGATCGTACCACCGCATATATATGTATGGAGTGGTGTTTGCAAGTGAAAAGAAACTTAGTGTTCCCAACAAGCAAGGGGAAGGACGGCTTTCACACACACTTATCTCTCAGAACTGAGCATGTGGAGAGACATTCGTTCATCTAGCACAAAGGGAATGGGTTGCAGGGGAAACTTTTACTCTGGTTTCTCAGTCTGTTTCCTAGTGCAGTTTGAATTTTCTGCAGTTTTCACCGTAAAACCGAGTTGGAGCTAGAACCTCCCCATATATATGTATGGAGTGGAGTTTGCAAGTGAAAAGTATCTTTGTGTTCCCAACAAGCTAAGTGAAGGACGGCTTTCACACACAATTATCTCTCAGAACTGAGCATGTGGAGAGATGTTCGTTCATCTAGCACAAAGTTAATGGGTTGCAGGAGAAACTTTTACTCTGGTTTCTCAGTCTGTTTCCTAGTGCCGGTTTGAAGTTCCTGCAGTTTTCACTGTAAAACCGAGTTGGAGCTAGAACCTCCCCATATGTATGTATGGACTGGAGTTTGCAAGTGAAAAAAAACTTTGTGTTCCCAACAAGCTAGTTGAAGGACGACTTTCACACACAATTATCTCTCAGAACTGAGCATGTGGAGAGACGTTCATTCATCTAGCACAAAGGGAACGGGTTGCAGGAGAAACATTTACTCTGGTTTCTCAGTCTGTTTCCTAGTGCTGGTTTGAAGTTCCTGCAGTTTTCACTGTAAAACCGAGTTGGAGTTCGTACCTCCCCATACATATGTATGGAGTGGAGTTTGCAAGTGAAAAGAAACATTGTGTTCCCAACAAGCTAGGTGAATGACGGCTTTTACACACACTTATCTGTCAGAACTGAGCATGTGGATAGACGTTCGTTCATCTAGCACAAAGGGAACGGGTTGCAGGAGAAACTTTTACTCTGGTTTCTCAGACTGTTTCCTAGTGCCGGTTGGAAGTTCCTGCAGTTTTCACTGTAAAACAGAGTTGGAGCTTGTACCTCCCCATATATATGTATGGAGTGGAGTTTGCAAGTGAAAAGAAACTTTGTGTTCCCAACAAGCTAGATGAAGGACGGCTTTCACACACACTTCTCTCTCAGAACTGAGCAAGTGGAGAGACGTTTGTTCATCTAGCAAAAAGGGAACGGATTGCAGGAGAAACATTTACTCTGGATTCTCAGTCTGTTTCCTACTGCCGGTTTGAAGTTCCTGCAATTTTCACTGTAAAACCGAGTTGGAGATCGTACCACCGCATATATATGTATGGAGTGGTGTTTGCAAGTGAAAAGAAACTTTGTGTTCCCAACAAGCTAGGGGAAGAACGGCTTTCACACACAATTCGCTCTCAGAACTGAGCAAGTGGAGAGACGTTCGTTCATCCAGCACAAAGGGAACGGGATGCAGGAGAAACTTTTACTCTGGTTTCTCAGTCTGTTTCCTAGTGCCGGTTGGAAGTTCCTGCAGTTTTCACTGTAAAACCGAGATGGAGGTAGTACCTCTCCATATATATGTATGGAGTGGAGTTTGCAATTGAAAAGAAACTTTGTGTTCCCAACAAGCTAGGTGAAGGCGGCTTTCACACACACTTATCTCTCAGAACTTAGCATGTGGAGAGACGTTCGTTCTTCTAGCACAAAAGGAACGGGATGCAGGAGAAACTTTTACTCTGGATTCTCAGTCTGTTTCCTACTGCCGGTTTGAAGTTATTGCAGTTTTCACTGTAAAACCGAATTGGAGCTCTTACCTCCTCATATATATGTATGGAGTGGAGTTTGCAAGTGAAAAGAAACTTTGTGTTCCCAACAAGCTAGTTGAAACACGGCTTTCATACACACTTCTCTCTCAGAACTGAGCAAGTGGAGAGACGTTCGTTCATCTAGCACAAAGGGAACGGGATGCAGGAGAAACTTTTATTCTGGTTTCTCAGTCTGTTTCCTAGTGCCGGTTGGAAGTTCCTTCAGTTTTCTCTGTAAAACCGAGATGGAGGTAGTACCTCCCCATATATATGTATGGAGTGGAGTTTGCAAGTGAAAAGAAACTTTGTGTTCCCAAAAAGCTAGGTGAAGGACGGCTTTCACACACACTTATCTCTCAGAACTGAGCATGTGGAGAGACGTTCGTTCTTCTAGCAAAAAAGGAACGGGATGCAGGAGAAACTTTTACTCTGGATTCCCAGTATGTTTCCTAGTGCCGGTTTGAAGTTCCTGCAGTTTTCACTGTAAAACCGTGTTGGAGCTTGTACCTCCCCATATATATGTATGAAGTTTAGTTTGCAACAGAAAAGAAACTTTGTGTTCCCAACAAGATATATGAATGACGGCTTTCACAGTCTCTTATCTCTCAGAACTGAGCATGTGGAGAGACGTTCGTTCATCTAGCACAAAGGGAACGGGTTGCAGGTGAAACTTTTATTCTGGTTTCTCAGTCTGTTTCCTAGTGCCGGTTTGAATTTCCTGCAGTTTGCACTGTAAAACCGAGTTGGAGCTAGTACCTCCCCATATATATGTATGGAGTGGAGTTTGCAACTGAAAAGAAACTTTGTGTTCCCAACAAGCTAGGTGAAGGAAGGCTATCACACACACTTATCTCTCAGAACTGAGCCTGTGGGAGACGTTCGTTCATCTAGCACAAAGGGAACGGGTGGCAGTAGAAACATTTACTCTGGTTTCTCAGTCTTTTACCTAGTGCCGGTTTGAAGTTCCTACAGTTTTCAGTGTAATACCGAGTTGGAGCTAGTACCACCCCATATATATGTATGGAGTGGAGTTTGCAATTGAAAAGAAACTTTGTTTTCCCAACAAGCTAGGTGAAGGACGGCTTTTACACACACTTATCTCTCAGAACTGAGCCTGTGGAGAGACGTTCGTTCATCTAGCACAAAGGGATTGGGTTGCAGGAGAAACTTTTACTCTGGTTTCTCAGTCTGTTTCCTAGTGCCGATTTGAAGTTCCTGCAGTTTTCACTGTAAAACCGATTTGGAGCTAGAACCTCCCCATATATATGTATGGAGTGGAGATTGCAATTGAAAAGAAACTTTGTGTTCCCAACAAGCTAAGTGAAGGACGGCTTTCACACACAATTATCTCTCAGAACGGAGCATGTGGAGAGACGTTCGTTCATCTAGCACAAAGGGAACGGGTTGCCGGAGAAACTTTTACTCTGGTTTCTCAGTCTGTTTCCTAGTGCCGGGTTGAAGTTCCTGCAGTTTTTACTGTAAAACCGAGTTGGAGCTCGTACCTCCCCATATATATGTATGGATTTATGTTTGCAACTGAAAAGAAACTTTGTGTTCCCAACAAGCTAGGTGAAGGACGGCTTTCACACACACTTATCTCTCAGAACTGAGCCTGTGGAGAGACGTTCTTTCATCTAGCACAAAGGGAACGGGTTGCAGGAAAAACGTTTACTCTGGATTCTCAGTCTGTTTCTTAGTGCCGGTTTGAAGTTCCTGCAGTTTTCACTGTAAAACCGAGTTGGAGCTCGTATATCCCCATATATATATATGGAGTGGAGTTTGCAATTGAAAAGAAACTTTGTGTTCCCAACAAGCTAGGTGAAGGACGGCTTTCACACACACTTCTCTCTCAGAACTGAGCAAGTGGAGAGACGTTCGTTCATCCAGCACAAAGGGAACGGGATGCAGGAGAAACTTTTACTCTGGTTTCTCAGTCTGTTTCCTAGTGCCGGTTTGAAGTTCCTGCAGTTTTCACTGTAAAACCGATATGGAGGTAGTACCTCTCCATATATATGTATGGAGTGGAGTTTGCAATTGAAAAGAAACTTTGTGTTCCCAACAAGCTAGGTGAAGACGGCTTTCACACACACTTATCTCTCAGAACTGAGCAAGTGGAGAGACGTTCGTTCATCTAGCACAAAGGGAACGGGTTGCAGGAGAAACTTTTACTCTGGTTTCTCAGACTGTTTCCTAGTGCCGGTTGGAAGTTCCTGCAGTTTTCACTGTAAAACAGAGTTGGAGCTTGTACCTCCCCATATATATGTATGGAGTGGAGTTTTCAAGTGAAAAGAAACTTTGTGTTCCCAACAAGCTAGATGAAGGACGGCTTTCACACACACTTCTCTCTCAGAACTGAGCAAGTGGAGAGACGTTTGTTCATCTAGCAAAAAGGGAACGGATTGCAGGAGAAACATTTACTCTGGATTCTCAGTCTGTTTCCTACTGCCGGTTTGATGTTCCTGCAATTTTCACTGTAAAACCGATTTGGAGATCGTACCACCGCATATATATGTATGGAGTGGTGTTTGCAAGTGAAAAGAAACTTTGTGTTCCCAACAAGCTAGGGGAAGACGGCTTTCACACACAATTCGCTCTCGGAACTGAGGAAGTGGAGAGACGTTCGTTCATCCAGCACAAAGGGAACGGGATGCAGGAGAAACTTTTACTCTGGTTTCTCAGTCTGTTTCCTAGTGCCGGTTGGAAGTTCCTGCAGTTTTCACTGTAAAACCGAGATGGAGGTAGTACCTCTCCATATATATGTATGGAGTGGAGTTTGCAATTGAAAAGAAACTTTGTGTTCCCAACAAGCTAGGTGAAGGCGGCTTTCACACACACTTATCTCTCAGAAGTTAGCATGTGGAGAGACATTCGTTCTTCTAGCACAAATGGAACGTGATGCAGGAGAAACTTTTACTCTGGATTCTCAGTCTGTTTCCTAGTGCCGGTTTGAAGTTATTGCAGTTTTCACTGTAAAACAGAATTGGAGCTCGTACCTCCCCATATATATGTATGGAGTGGAGTTTGCAAGTGAAAAGAAACTTTGTGTTCCCAACAAGCTAGTTGAAAGACGGCTTTCACACACACTTCTCTCTCAGAACTGAGCAAGTGGAGAGACGTTCGTTCATCTAGCAAAAAGGAACGGGATGCAGGAGAAACTTTTACTCTGGATTCTCAGTCTGTTTCCTAGTGCCGGTTTGAAGTTCCTGCAGTTTTCACTGTAAAACCGAGTTGGAGCTAGTACCTCCCCATATATATGTATGAAGTTTAGTTTGCAACTGAAAAGAACTTTGTGTTCCCAACAAGATATGTGAATGACGGCTTTCACAGTCTCTTATCTCTCAGAACTGAGCATGTGTAGAGACTTTCGTTCATCTAGCACAAAGGGAACGGGTTGCAGGTGAAACTTTTATTCTGGTTTCTCTGTCTGTTTCCTAGTGCCGGTTTGAATTTCCTGCAGTTTGCACTGTAAAACCGAGTTGGAGTTAGTACCTCCCCATATATATGTATGGAGTGGAGTTTGCAACTGAAAAGAAACTTTGTGTTCCCAACTAGCTAGGTGAAGTAAGGCTATCACACACACTTATCTCTCAGAACTGAGCCTGTGGAGAGACGTTCGTTCATCTAGCACAAAGGGAACGGGTGGGAGTAGAAACATTTACTCTGGTTTCTCAGTCTTTTACCTAGTGCCGGTTTGAAGTTCCTACAGTTTTCACTGTAATACCGAGTTGGAGCTAGTACCACCCCATATATATGTATGGAGTGGAGTTTGCAATTGAAAAAATTCTTTGTTTTCCCAACATGCTAGGTGAAGGACGGCTTTCACACACACTTCTCTCTCAGAACTGAGCCTGTGGAGGGACGTTCGTTCATCTAGCACAAAGGGAACGGGTTGCCGGAGAAACTTTTACTCTGGTTTCTCAGTCTGTTTCCAAGTGCCGGGTTGAAGTTCCTGCAGTTTTCACTGTAAAACCGAGTTGGAGCTCGTACCTCCCCATATATATGTATGGATTTAAGTTTGCAACTGAAAAGAAACTTTGTGTTCCCAACAAGTTAGGTGAAGGACGGCTTTCACACACACTTATCTCTCAGAACTGAGCCTGTGGAGAGACGTTCTTTCATCTAGCACAAAGGGAACGGGTTGCAGGAAAAACATTTACTCTGGATTCTCAGTCTGTTTCCTAGTGCCGGTTTGAATTTCCTGCAGTTTTCACTGTAAAACCGAGTTGGAGCTCTTATATCCCCATATATATATATGGAGTGGTGTTTGCAATTGAAAAGAAACTTTGTGTTCCCAACAAGCTAGGTGAAGGGCGGCTTTCACACACACTTCTCTCTCAGAACTGAGCAAGTGGAGAGACGTTCGTTCATGTAGCACAAAGGGAACGGGTTGCAGGAGAAACTTTTACTCTGGTTTCTCAGTCTGTTTCCTAGTGCCTGTTTGAAGTTCCTGCAGTTTGCACTGTAAAACGGAGTTGGAGCTAGTACCTACCCATATATATGTATGCAGTTGAGTTTGCAACTGAAAAGAAACTTTGTGTTCCCAACAAGCTAGGTGAAAGACGGCTTTCACACACACTTATCTCTCAGAACTGAGCATGTGGAGAGACGTTCGTTCATCTAGCACAAAGGGAACGTGTTGCAGGAGAAACTTTTACTCTGGTTTCTCAGTCTGTTTCGTAGTGCCGGTTTGAAGTTCCTGCATTTTGCACTGTAAATGCGAGTTGGAGCTTGTACCTCCCCATATATATGTATGGAGTGGAGTTTGCAACTGAAAAGAAACTTTGTGTTCCCAACAAGATAGGTGAAGGACGGCTTTCACACACACTTATCTCTCAGATCTCAGCCTGTGGAGAGACGTTCTTTCATCTAGCACAAAGGGAACGGGTTGCAGGAGAAACTTTTACTCTGGATTCTCATTCTGTTTCCTAGTGCCGGTATGAAGTTCCTTTAGTTTTCACTGTAAAACCGATTTGGAGCTCGTACCTCCCAATATATATGTATGGAGTGGAGTTTGCAAGTGAAAAGAAACTTTGTGTTCCCAACAAGCTAGTTGAAGGACGTCTTTCACTCACACTTATCTCTCAGAAATTGCATGTGGAGAGACGTTCGTTCATCTAGCAAAAGGGGAACGGGTTGCAGGAGAAACTTTTACTCTGGTTTCTCAGTCTGTTTCCTAGAGCCGGTTTGAAGTTCCTGCATTTTTCACTGTAAAACAGAGTTGGAGCTCGTACCTCCCCATATATATGTATGGAGTGGAGTTTGCTAGTGAAAAGAAACTTTGTGTTCCCAACAAGCTAGGTGAAGGACGGCTTTCACACACACTTATCTCTCAGAACTGAGCATGTGGATAGAAGTTCGTTCATCTAGCACAAAGGGAACGGGTTGCAGGAGAAACTTTTACTCTGGTTTCTCAGTCTGTTTCCTAGTGCCGGTTTGAAGTTCCTGCATTTTTCACTGTAAAAACGAGTTGGAGCTAGTACCTCCCCAAATATATGTATGGATTGGAGTTTGCAAGTGAAAAGAAACTTTTTATTCCCAACAAGCTAGTTGAAGGACGGCTTTCACACACACTTATCTCTCAGAACTGAGCATGTGGAGAGACGTTCGTTCATTTAGCACAAAGGGAACGGGTTGCAGGAGAAACTTTTACTCTGGTTTCTCAGTCTGTTTCCTAGTGCCGGTTTAAAGTTCCTGCAGTTTTCACTTTATAACCGAGTTGGAGCTAGTACCTCCCCATATATATGAATGGAGTGGAGTTTGCAAGTGAAAAGAAACTTTGTGTTCCCAACAATCTAGGTGAAGGACGGGTTTCACACACATATCTCTCAGAACTGAGCATGTGGAGAGACGTTCGTTCATCTAGCAAAAAGTCAACGGGTTGCAGGAGAAACTTTCACTCTGGATTCTCAGTCTGTTTCCTAGTGCCGGTTTGAAGTTCCTGCCGTTTTCACTGTAAAACCGAGTTGGGGCTCGTACCTCCCCATATATATGTATAGATTGGAGTTTCCAAGTGAAAAGAAAATTTGTGTTCCCAAAAAGCTAGGTGAAGGACGGCTTTCACAGACACTTATCTCTCAGAAATGGCATGTGGAGAGACGTTCTTTCATCTAGCACAAAGGGAACGGGTTGCAGGAGAAACTTTTACTCTGGTTTCTCAGTCTGTTTCCTAGTGCCGGTTTGAAGTTCCTGCAGTTTGCACTGTAAAAGCGAGTTGGAGCTAGTACCTCCCCATATATATGTATGGATTGGAGTTTGCAAGTGAAAAGAAACTTTGAGTTCCCAACAAGCTAGGTGAAGGACGGCTTTCACACACATTTATCTCTCAGATACCAGCCTGTGGAGAGACTTTCGTTCATCTAGCACAAAGGGACGGTTTGCAGGAGAAACTTTTACTCTGGTTTCTCAGTATGTTTCCTAGTGCCGGTTTGACGTTCCTGCAGTTTTCACTGTAAAACCGAGTTGGGCCTCATACCTCCCCATATATATGTATAGAGTGGAGTTTGCAAGTGAAAAGAAACTTTGTTTTCCCAACAAGCTATGTGAAGGACGGCTTTCACTCACAATTATCTCTCAGAATTGGCATGTGGAGAGACGTTCGTTCATCTAGCAAAAAGGGATCGGGTTGCAGGAGAAACTTTTACTCTGGTTTCTCAGTCTGTTTCCTAGTGCCGGTTTGAAGTTCCTGCAGTTTTCACTGTAAAACCGAGTTGGAGCTTGTACCTCCCCATATATATGTATGGAGTGGAATTTGCTTGTGAAAAGAAACTTTGTGTTCCCAACAATCTAGTTGTAGAACGGATTTCACAGACACTTATCTCTCAGAAATGAGCATGTGGAGAGACTTTCGTTCATCTACCACAAAGGGAACGGTTTGCAGGAGAAACTTTTACTCTGGTTTCTCAGTCTGTTTCCTAGTGCCGGTTTGAACTTTCTGCAGTTTTCACTGCAAAACCGAGTTGGGGCTCGTACCTCCCCATATATATGTATAGAGTGGAGTTTGCAAGTGAAAAGAAACTTTGTGTTCCCAACAAGCTAGGTGAAGGACGGCTTTCACAGACACTTATCTCTCAGAAATGGCATGTGGAGAGACGTTCGTTCATCTAGCACAAAGGGAACGGGATGCAGGAGAAACTTTTACTATGGTTTCTCAGTCTGTTTCCTAGAGCCGGTTTGAAGTTCCTGCAGTTTTCACTGTAAAACCCAGTTGGAGCTCGTACCTCCCCATATATATGTATGGAGTGGTGTTAGCTAGCGAAAAGAAACTTTGTGATCCCAACAAGCTAGGTGAAGGACGGCTTTCACACACACTTATCTCTCAGAACTGAGCATGAGGAGAGACGTTCGTTCATCTAGCACAAAGGGAACGGGTTGCAGGAGAAACTTTTACTCTGGTTTCTCAGTCTGTTTCCTAGTGCCGGTTTGAAGTTCCTGCATTTTTCACTGTAAAAACGAGTTGGAGCTAGTACCTCCCCAAATATATGTATGGATTGGAGTTTGCAAGTGAAAAGAAACTTTTTATTCCCAACAAGCTAGTTGAAGGACGGCTTTCACACACACTTATCTCTCAGAACTGAGCATGTGGAGAGACGTTCGTTCATTTAGCACAAAGGGAACGGGTTGCAGGAGAAACTTTTACTCTGGTTTCTCAGTCTGTTTCCTAGTGCCGGTTTAAAGTTCCTGCAGTTTTCACTTTATAACCGAGTTGGAGCTAGTACCTCCCCATATATATGAATGTAGTGGAGTTTGCAAGTGAAAAGAAACTTTGTGTTCCCAACAATCTAGTTGAAGGACGGGTTTCACACACATATCTCTCAGAACTGAGCATGTGGAGAGACGTTCGTTCATCTAGCAAAAAGTCAACGGGTTGCAGTAGAAACTTTCACTCTGGATTCTCAGTCTGTTTCCTAGTGCCGGTTTGAAGTTCCTGCCGTTTTCACTGTAAAACCGAGTTGGGGCTCGTACCTCCCCATATATATGTATAGATTGGAGTTTGCAAGTGAAAAGAAAATTTGTGTTCCCAAAAAGCTAGGTGAAGGACGGCTTTCACAGACACTTATCTCTCAGAAATGGCATGTGGAGAGACGTTCTTTCATCTAGCACAAAGGGAACGGGTTGCAGGAGAAACTTTTACTCTGGTTTCTCAGTCTGTTTCCTAGTGCCGGTTTGAAGTTCCTGCAATTTGCACTGTAAAAGCGAGTTGGAGCTAGTACCTCCCCATATATATGTATGGAGTGGAGTTTGCAAGTGAAAAGAAACTTTGAGTTCCCAACAAGCTAGGTGAAGGACGGCTTTCACACACATTTATCTCTCAGATACCAGCCTGTGGAGAGACTTTCGTTCATCTAGCACAAAGGGACGGTTTGCAGGAGAAACTTTTACTCTGGTTTCTCAGTATGTTTCCTAGTGCCGGTTTGACGTTCCTGCAGTTTTCACTGTAAAACCGAGTTGGGCCTCATACCTCCCCATATATATGTATAGAGTGGAGTTTGCAAGTGAAAAGAAACTTTGTTTTCCCAACAAGCTATGTGAAGGACGGCTTTCACTCACAATTATCTCTCAGAATTGGCATGTGGAGAGACGTTCGTTCATCTAGCAAAAAGGGATCGGGTTGCAGGAGAAACTTTTACTCTGGTTTCTCAGTCTGTTTCCTAGTGCCGGTTTGAAGTTCCTGCAGTTTTCACTGTAAAACCGAGAAGGAGCTTGTACCTCCCCATATATATGTATGGAGTGGAATTTGCTTGTGAAAAGAAACTTTGTGTTCCCAACAATCTAGTTGTAGAACGGATTTCACACACACTTATCTCTCAGAAATGAGCATGTGGAGAGACTTTCGTTCATCTACCACAAAGGGAACGGTTTGCAGGAGAAACTTTTACTCTGGTTTCTCAGTCTGTTTCCTAGTGCCGGTTTGAAGTTTCTGCAGTTTTCACTGTAAAACCGAGTTGGGGCTCGTACCTCCCCATATATATGTATGGAGTGGTGTTAGCTAGCGAAAAGAAACTTTGTGATCCCAACAAGCTAGGTGAAGGACGGCTTTCACACACACTTATCTCTCAGAACTGAGCATGAGGAGAGACGTTCGTTCATCTAGCACAAAGGGAACGGGTTGCAGGAGAAACTTTTACTCTGGTTTCTCAGTATTTTTCCTAGTGCCGGTTTGAAGTTCCTGCATTTTTCACTGTAAAAACGAGTTGGAGCTAGTACCTCCCCAAATATATGTATGGATTGGAGTTTGCAAGTGAAAAGAAACTTTTTATTCCCAACAAGCTAGTTGAAGGACGGCTTTCACACACACTTATCTCTCAGAACTGAGCATGTGGAGAGACGTTCGTTCATTTAGCACAAAGGGAACGGGTTGCAGGAGAAACTTTTACTCTGGTTTCTCAGTCTGTTTCCTAGTGCCGGTTTAAAGTTCCTGCAGTTTTCACTTTATAACCGAGTTGGAGCTAGTACCTCCCCATATATATGAATGGAGTGGAGTTTGCAAGTGAAAAGAAACTTTGTGTTCCCAACAATCTAGTTGAAGGACGGGTTTCACACACATATCTCTTAGAACTGAGCATGTGGAGAGACGTTCGTTCATCTAGCAAAAAGTCAACGGGTTGCAGGAGAAACTTTCACTCTGGATTCTCAGTCTGTTTCCTAGTGCCGGTTTGAAGTTCCTGCAGTTTGCACTGTAAAAGCGAGTTGGAGCTAGTACCTCCCCATATATATGTATGGAGTGGAGTTTGCAAGTGAAAAGAAACTTTGAGTTCCCAACAAGCTAGGTGAAGGACGGCTTTCACACACATTTATCTCTCAGATACCAGCCTGTGGAGAGACTTTCGTTCATCTAGCACAAAGGGACGGTTTGCAGGAGAAACTTTTACTCTGGTTTCTCAGTATGTTTCCTAGTGCCGGTTTGACGTTCCTGCAGTTTTCACTGTAAAACCGAGTTGGGCCTCATACCTCCCCATATATATGTATAGAGTGGAGTTTGCAAGTGAAAAGAAACTTTGTTTTCCCAACAAGCTATGTGAAGGACGGCTTTCACTCACAATTATCTCTCAGAATTGGCATGTGGAGAGACGTTCGTTCATCTAGCAAAAAGGGATCGGGTTGCAGGAGAAACTTTTACTCTGGTTTCTCAGTCTGTTTCCTAGTGCCGGTTTGAAGTTCCTGCAGTTTTCACTGTAAAACCGAGTTGGAGCTTGTACCTCCCCATATATATGTATGGAGTGGAATTTGCTTGTGAAAAGAAACTTTGTGTTCCCAACAATCTAGTTGTAGAACGGATTTCACACACACTTATCTCTCAGAAATGAGCATGTGGAGAGACTTTCGTTCATCTACCACAAAGGGAACGGTTTGCAGGAGAAACTTTTACTCTGGTTTCTCAGTCTGTTTCCTAGTGCCGGTTTGAAGTTTCTGCAGTTTTCACTGTAAAACCGAGTTGGGGCTCGTACCTCCCCATATATATGTATAGAGTGGAGTTTGCAAGTGAAAAGAAACTTTGTGTTCCCAACAAGCTAGGTGAAGGACGGCTTTCACAGACACTTATCTCTCAGAAATGGCATGTGGAGAGACGTTCGTTCATCTAACACAAAGGGAACGGGATGCTGGAGAAACTTTTACTATGGTTTCTCAGTCTGTTTCCTAGAGCCGGTTTGAAGTTCCTGCAGTTTTCACTGTAAAACCCAGTTGGAGCTCGTACCTCCCCATATATATGTATGGAGTGGAGTTAGCTAGCGAAAAGAAACTTTGTGATCCCAACAAGCTAGGTGAAGGACGGCTTTCACACACACTTATCTCTCAGAACTGAGCATGAGGAGAGACGTTCGTTCATCTAGCACAAAGGGAACGGGTTGCAGGAGAAACTTTTACTCTGGTTTCTCAGTCTGTTTCCTAGTGCCGGTTTGAAGTTCCTGCCGTTTTCACTGTAAAACCGAGTTGGGGCTCGTACCTCCCCATATATATGTATAGAGTGGAGTTTGCAAGTGAAAAGAAACTTTGTGTTCCCAACAAGCTAGTTGAAGGACGGCTTTCACACACACTTATCTCTCAGAACTGAGCATATGGAGAGAAGTTCGTTCATCTAGCACAAAGGGAACGGTTTGCAGGAGAAACTTTTACTCTGGTTTCTCAGTCTGTTTCCTAGTGCCGGTTTGAAGTTCCTGCAGTTTTCACTGTAAAAACGAGTTGGAGATAGTACCTCCCCAAATATATGTATGGAGTGGAGTTTGCAAGTGAAAAGAAACTTTTTGTTCCCAACAAGCTAGGTGAAGGACGGCTTTCACACACACTTATCTCTCAGAATTGAGCATGTGGAGAGACGTTCGTTCATTTAGCACAAAGCTAACGGGTTGCAGGAGAAACATTTACTGTGGATTCTCAGTCTGTTTCCTAGAGCCGATTTGAAGTTCCTGCAGTTTTCACTGTAAAACCCAGTTGGAGTTCGTACCTCCCCATATATATGTATGGAGTGGAGTTTGCTAGTTAAAAGAAACTTTTTGTTCCCAACAAGCAAGGTGAAGGACGGCTTTCACACACACTTATCTCTCAGAACTGAGCATGAGGAGAGACGTTCGTTCATCTAGCACAAATTGAACGGGTTGCAGTAAAAACTTTTACTCTGTTTTCTCAGTCTGTTTCCTTGTGCCGGTTTGAAGTTCCTGCCGTTTTCACTGTAAAACCGAGTTGGGGCTCGTACCTCCCCATATATATGTATAGAGTGGAGTTTGCAAGTGAAATGAAACTTTGTGTTCCCAACAAGCTTGTTGAAGGACGGCTTTCACTCACACTAATCTCTCAGAAATGGCATGTGGAGAGACGTTCGTTCATTTAGCACAAAGCTAACGGGTTGCAGGAGAAACATTTACTGTGGATTCTCAGTCTGTTTCCTAGAGCCGGTTTGAAGTTCCTGCAGTTTTCACTGTAAAACCCAGTTGGAGTTCGTACCTCCCCATATATATGTATGGAGTGGAGTGTGCTAGTGAAAAGAAACTTTTTGTTCCCAACAAGCAAGGTGAAGGACGGCTTTCACACACACTTATCTCTCAGAACTGAGCATGAGGAGAGACGTTCGTTCATCTAGCACAAATTGAACGGGTTGCAGGCGAAACTTTTTCTCTGTTTTCTCAGTCTGTTTCCTTGTGCCTGTTTGAAGTTCCTGCCGTTTTCACTGTAAAACCGAGTTGGGGCTCGTACCTCCCCATATATATGTATAGAGTGGAGTTTGCAAGTGAAATGAAACTTTGTCTTCCCAACAAGCTTGTTGAAGGACGGCTTTCACTCACACTAATCTCTCAGAAATGGCATGTGTAGAGACGTTCGTTCAACTAGCAAAAAGGGAACGGGTTGCAGGAGAAACTTTTACTCTGGTTTCTCAGTCTGTTTCCTAGTGCCGGTTTAAAGTTCCTGCAGTTTTCACTTTATAACCGAGTTGGAGCTTGTACCTCCCCATATATATGAATGGAGTGGAGTTTGCAAGTGAAAAGAAACTTTGTGTTCCCAACAATCTAGTTGAAGGACGGGTTTCACACACATATCTCTTAGAACTGAGCATGTGGAGAGACGTTCGTTCATCTAGCAAAAAGTCAACGGGTTGCAGGAGAAACTTTCACTCTGGATTCTCAGTCTGTTTCCTAGTGCCGGTTTGAAGTTCCTGCCGTTTTCACTGTAAAACCGAGTTGGGGCTCGTACCTCCCCATATATATGTATAGATTGGAGTTTGCAAGTGAAAAGAAAATTTGTGTTCCCAAAAAGCTAGGTGAAGGACGGCTTTCACAGACACTTATCTCTCAGAAATGGCATGTGGAGAGACGTTCTTTCATCTAGCACAAAGGGAACGGGTTGCAGGAGAAACTTTTACTCTGGTTTCTCAGTCTGTTTCCTAGTGCCGGTTTGAAGTTCCTGCAGTTTGCACTGTAAAAGCGAGTTGGAGCTAGTACCTCCCCATATATATGTATGGAGTGGAGTTTGCAAGTGAAAAGAAACTTTGAGTTCCCAACAAGCTAGGTGAAGGACGGCTTTCACACACATTTATCTCTCAGATACCAGCCTGTGGAGAGACTTTCGTTCATCTAGCACAAAGGGACGGTTTGCAGGAGAAACTTTTACTCTGGTTTCTCAGTATGTTTCCTAGTGCCGGTTTGACGTTCCTGCAGTTTTCACTGTAAAACCGAGTTGGGCCTCATACCTCCCCATATATATGTATAGAGTGGAGTTTGCAAGTGAAAAGAAACTTTGTTTTCCCAACAAGCTATGTGAAGGACGGCTTTCACTCACAATTATCTCTCAGAATTGGCATGTGGAGAGACGTTCGTTCATCTAGCAAAAAGGGATCGGGTTGCAGGAGAAACTTTTACTCTGGTTTCTCAGTCTGTTTCCTAGTGCCGGTTTGAAGTTCCTGCAGTTTTCACTGTAAAACCGAGTTGGAGCTTGTACCTCCCCATATATATGTATGGAGTGGAATTTGCTTGTGAAAAGAAACTTTGTGTTCCCAACACTCTAGTTGTAGAACGGATTTCACACACACTTATCTCTCAGAAATGAGCATGTGGAGAGACTTTCGTTCATCTACCACAAAGGGAACGGTTTGCAGGAGAAACTTTTACTCTGGTTTCTCAGTCTGTTTCCTAGTGCCGGTTTGAAGTTTCTGCAGTTTTCACTGTAAAACCGAGTTGGGGCTCGTACCTCCCCATATATATGTATAGAGTGGAGTTTGCAAGTGAAAAGAAACTTTGTGTTCCCAACAAGCTAGGTGAAGGACGGCTTTCACAGACACTTATCTCTCAGAAATGGCATGTGGAGAGACGTTCGTTCATCTAGCACAAAGGGAACGGGATGCTGGAGAAACTTTTACTATGGTTTCTCAGTCTGTTTCCTAGAGCCGGTTTGAAGTTCCTGCAGTTTTCACTGTAAAACCCAGTTGGAGCTCGTACCTCCCCATATATATGTATGGAGTGGAGTTAGCTAGCGAAAAGAAACTTTGTGATCCCAACAAGCTAGGTGAAGGACGGCTTTCACACACACTTATCTCTCAGAACTGAGCATGAGGAGAGACGTTCGTTCATCTAGCACAAAGGGAACGGGTTGCAGGAGAAACTTTTACTCTGGTTTCTCAGTCTGTTTCCTAGTGCCGGTTTGAAGTTCCTGCCGTTTTCACTGTAAAACCGAGTTGGGGCTCGTACCTCCCCATATATATGTATAGAGTGGAGTTTGCAAGTGAAAAGAAACTTTGTGTTCCCAACAAGCTAGTTGAAGGACGGCTTTCACACACACTTATCTCTCAGAACTGAGCATATGGAGAGAAGTTCGTTCATCTAGCACAAAGGGAACGGTTTGCAGGAGAAACTTTTACTCTGGTTTCTCAGTCTGTTTCCTAGTGCCGGTTTGAAGTCCCTGCAGTTTTCACTGTAAAAACGAGTTGGAGATAGTACCTCCCCAAATATATGTATGGAGTGGAGTTTGCAAGTGAAAAGAAACTTTTTGTTCCCAACAAGCTAGGTGAAGGACGGCTTTCACACACACTTATCTCTCAGAATTGAGCATGTGGAGAGACGTTCGTTCATTTAGCACAAAGCTAACGGGTTGCAGGAGAAACATTTACTGTGGATTCTCAGTCTGTTTCCTAGAGCCGATTTGAAGTTCCTGCAGTTTTCACTGTAAAACCCAGTTGGAGTTCGTACCTCCCCATATATATGTATGGAGTGGAGTTTGCTAGTGAAAAGAAACTTTTTGTTCCCAACAAGCAAGGTGAAGGACGGCTTTCACACACACTTATCTCTCAGAACTGAGCATGAGGAGAGACGTTCGTTCATCTAGCACAAATTGAACGGGTTGCAGTAAAAACTTTTACTCTGTTTTCTCAGTCTGTTTCCTTGTGCCGGTTTGAAGTTCCTGCCGTTTTCACTGTAAAACCGAGTTGGGGCTCGTACCTCCCCATATATATGTATAGAGTGGAGTTTGCAAGTGAAATGAAACTTTGTGTTCCCAACAAGCTTGTTGAAGGACGGCTTTCACTCACACTAATCTCTCAGAAATGGCATGTGGAGAGACGTTCGTTCATTTAGCACAAAGCTAACGGGTTGCAGGAGAAACATTTACTCTGGTTTCTCAGTCGGTTTCCTAGAGCCGGTTTGAAGTTCCTGCAGTTTTCACTGTAAAACCCAGTTGGAGTTCGTACCTCCCCATATATATGTATGGAGTGGAGTTTGCTAGTGAAAAGAAACTTTTTGTTCCCAACAAGCAAGGTGAAGGACGGCTTTCACACACACTTATCTCTCAGAACTGAGCATGAGGAGAGACGTTCGTTCATCTAGCACAAATTGAACGGGTTGCAGGCGAAACTTTTTCTCTGTTTTCTCAGTCTGTTTCCTTGTGCCTGTTTGAAGTTCCTGCCGTTTTCACTGTAAAACCGAGTTGGGGCTCGTACCTCCCCATATATATGTATAGAGTGGAGTTTGCAAGTGAAATGAAACTTTGTCTTCCCAACAAGCTTGTTGAAGGACGGCTTTCACTCACACTAATCTCTCAGAAATGGCATGTGTAGAGACGTTCGTTCAACTAGCAAAAAGGGAACGGGTTGCAGGAGAAACTTTTACTCTGGTTTCTCAGTCTGTTTCCTAGAGCTTGTTTGAAGTTCCTGCAGTTTTCACTGTAAAACCGAGTTGGAGCTCGTACCTCCCCATATATATGTATGAAGTGGAGTTTGCTAGTTAAAAGAAACTTTGTGTTCCCAACAAGCTAGTTGAAGGACGGCTTTCACACACACTTATCTCTCAGAACTGAGCATGTGGAGAGACGTTCGTTCATCTAGCACAAAGGGAACGGGTTGCAGGAGAAATTTTACTCTGGTTTCTCAGTCTGTTTCCTAGTGCCGGTTTGAAGTTCCTGCAGTTTTCACTGTAAAAACGAGTTGGAGGTAGTACCTCCGCAAATATATGTATTGAGTGGAGTTTGCAAGTGAAAAGAAACTTTGTGTTCCCAACAAGCTAGTTGAAGGACGGCTTTCACACACACTTATCTCTCAGAACTGAGCATGAGGAGAGACGTTCGTTCATTTAGCACAAAGTGAACGTGTTGCAGGAGAAACTTTTACTGTGGATTCTCAGTCTGTTTCCTAGTGCCGGTTTGAAGTTCCTGCAGTTTTCAGTTTATAACCGAGTTGGAGCTAGTACCTCCCCATATATATGAATGGAGTGGATTTTGCAAGTGAAAAGAAACTTTGTGTTCCCAACAAGCTAGGTGAAGGACGGCTTTCACACACATATCTATCAGAACTGAGCATGTGGAGAGACGTTCGTTCATCTAGCACAAAGTGAACGGGTTGCAGGAGAAAATTTCACTCTGGTTTCTCAGTCTGTTTCCTAGTGCCGGTTTGAAGTTCCTGCAGTTTTCACTGTAAAACAGAGTTGGGGCTCGTACCTCCCCATATATATGTATAGAGTGGAGTTTGAAAGTGAAAAGAAACTTTGTGTTCCCAACAAGCTAGGTGAAGGATGGCTTTCACAGACACTTATCTCTCAGAAATGGCATGTGGACAGACGTTCGTTCATCTAGCACAAAGGGAACGGGTTGCAGGAGAAACTTTTACTGTGGTTTCTCAGTCTGTTTCCTTGTGCCGGTTTGAAGTTCCTGCCGTTTTCACTGTAAAACCGAGTTGGGGCTCGTACCTCCCCATATATATGTATAGAGTGGAGTTTGCAAGTGAAAAGAAACTTTGTGTTCCCAACAAGCTAGTTGAAGGACGGCTTTCACACACACTTATCTCTCAGAACTGAGCATGTGGAGAGAAGTTCATTCATCTAGCACAAAGGGAATGGTTTGCAGGAGAAACTTTTACTCTGGTTTCTCAGTCTGTTTCCTAGTGCCGGTTTGAAGTTCCTGCAGTTTTCACTGTAAAAACGAGTTGGAGATAGTACCTCCCCAAATATATGTATGGAGTGGAGTTTGCAAGTGAAAAGAAACTTTTTGTTCCCAACAAGCTAGGTGAAGGACGGCTTTCACACACACTTATCTCTCAGAATTGAGCATGTGGAGAGACGTTCGTTCATTTAGCACAAAGCTAACGGGTTGCAGGAGAAACATTTACTGTGGATTCTCAGTCTGTTTCCTAGAGCCGGTTTGATGTTCCTGCAGTTTTCACTGTAAAACACAGTTGGAGTTCGAACCTCCCCATATATATGTATGGAGTGGAGTTTGCTAGTGAAAGGAAACTTTTTGTTCCCAACAAGCAAGGTGAAGGACGGCTTTCACACACACTTATCTCTCAGAACTGAGCATGAGGAGAGACGTTCGTTCATCTAGCACAAATTGAACGGGTTGCAGGAGAAACTTTTACTCTGTTTTCTCAGTCTGTTTCCTTGTGCCGGTTTGAAGTTCCTGCCGTTTTCACTGTAAAACCGAGTTGGGGCTCGTACCTCCCCATATATATGTATAGAGTGGAGTTTGCAAGTGAAATGAAACTTTGTCTTCCCAACAAGCTTGTTGAAGGACGGCTTTCACTCACACTAATCTCTCAGAAATGGCATGTGGAGAGACGTTCGTTCAACTAGCAAAAAGGGAACGGGTTGCAGGAGAAACTTTTACTCTGGTTTCTCAGTCTGTTTCCTAGACCTAGTTTGAAGTTCCTGCAGTTTTCACTGTAAAACCGAGTTGGAGCTCGTACCTCCCCAAATATATGTATGAAGTGGAGTTTGCTAGTGAAAAGAAACTTTGTGTTCCCAACAAGCTAGTTGAAGGACGGCTTTCACACACAATTATCTCTCAGAACTGAGCATGTGGAGAGACTTTCGTTCATCTAGCACAAAGGGAACGGGTTGCAGGAGAAATTTTACTCTGGTTTCTCAGTCTGTTTCCTAGTGCCGGTTTGAAGTTCCTGCAGTTTTCACTGTAAAAACGAGTTGGAGGTAGTACCTCCGCAAATATATGTATTGAGTGGAGTTTGCAAGTGAAAAGAAACTTTGTGTTCCCAACAAGCTAGTTGAAGGACGGCTTTCACACACACTTATCTCTCAGAACTGAGCATGTGGAGAGACGTTCGTTCATTTAGCACAAAGGGAACGTGTTGCAGGAGAAACTTTTACTGTGGTTTCTCAGTCTGTTTCCTAGTGCCGGTTTGAAGTTCCTGCAGTTTTCAGTTTATAACCGAGTTGGAGCTAGTACCTCCCCATATATATGAATGGAGTGGATTTTGCAAGTGAAAAGAAACTTTGTGTTCCCAACAAGCTAGGTGAAGGACGGCTTTCACACACATATCTATCAGAACTGAGCATGTGGAGAGACGTTCGTTCATCTAGCACAAAGTGAACGGGTTGCAGGATAAACTTTCACTCTGGTTTCTCAGTCTGTTTCCTAGTGCCGGTTTGAAGTTCCTGCAGTTTTCACTGTAAAACAGAGTTGGGGCTCGTACCTCCCCATATATATGTATAGAGTGGAGTTTGCAAGTGAAAAGAAACTTTGTGTTCCCAACAAGCTAGGTGAAGGATGGCTTTCACAGACACTTATCTCTCAGAAATGGCATGTGGAGAGACGTTCGTTCATCTAGCACAAAGGGAACGGGTTGCAGGAGAAACTTTTACTGTGGTTTCTCAGTCTGTTTCATAGTGCCGGTTTGAAGTTCCTGCCGTTTTCACTGTAAAACCGAGTTGGGGCTCGTACCTCCCCATATATATGTATAGAGTGGAGTTTGCAAGTGAAAAGAAACTTTGTGTTCCCAACAAGCTAGTTGAAGGACGGCTTTCACACACACTTATCTCTCAGAACTGAGCATGTGGAGAGAAGTTCGTTCATCTAGCACAAAGGGAACGGTTTGCAGGAGAAACTTTTACTCTGGTTTCTCAGTCTGTTTCCTAGTGCCGGTTTGAAGTTCCTGCAGTTTTCACTGTAAAAACGAGTTGGAGATAGTACCTCCCCAAATATATGTATGGAGTGGAGTTTGCAAGTGAAAAGAAACTTTTTGTTCCCAACAAGCTAGGTGAAGGACGGCTTTCACACACACCTATCTCTCAGAATTGAGCATGTGGAGAGACGTTCGTTCATTTAGCACAAAGCTAACGGGTTGCAGGAGAAACATTTACTGTGGATTCTCAGTCTGTTTCCTAGAGCCGGTTTGAAGTTCCTGCAGTTTTCACTGTAAAACACAGTTGGAGTTCGTACCTCCCCATATATATGTATGGAGTGGAGTTTGCTAGTGAAAAGAAACTTTTTGTTCCCAACAAGCAAGGTGAAGGACGGCTTTCACACACAATTATCTCTCAGAACTGAGCATGAGGAGAGACGTTCGTTCATCTAGCACAAATTGAACGGGTTGCAGGAGAAACTTTTACTCTGTTTTCTCAGTCTGTTTCCTTGTGCCGGTTTGAAGTTCCTGCCGTTTTCACTGTAAAACCGAGTTGGGGCTCGTACCTCCCCATATATATGTATAGAGTGGAGTTTGCAAGTGAAATGAAACTTTGTGTTCCCAACAAGCTTGTTGAAGGACGGCTTTCACTCACACTAATCTCTCAGAAATGGCATGAGGAGAGACGTTCGTTCATCTAGCACAAATTGAACGGGTTGCAGGAGAAACTTTTACTCTGTTTTCTCAGTCTGTTTCCTTGTGCCGGTTTGAAGTTCCTGCCGTTTTCACTGTAAAACCGAGTTGGGGCTCGTACCTCCCCATATATATGTATAGAGTGGAGTTTGCAAGTGAAATGAAACTTTGTGTTCCCAACAAGCTTGTTGAAGGACGGCTTTCACTCACACTAATCTCTCAGAAATGGCATGTGGAGAGACGTTCGTTCAACTAGCAAAAAGGGAACGGGTTGCAGGAGAAACTTTTACTCTGGTTTCTCAGTCTGTTTCCTAGAGCTGGTTTGAAGTTCCTGCAGTTTTCACTGTAAAACCGAGTTGGAGCTCGTACCTCCCCATATATATGTATGAAGTGGAGTTTGCTAGTGAAAAGATACTTTGTGTTCCCAACAAGCTAGTTGAAGGACGGCTTTCACACACACTTATCTCTCAGAACTGAGCATGTGGAGAGACGTTCGTTCATCTAGCACAAAGGGAACGGGTTGCAGGAGAAATTTTACTCTGGTTTCTCAGTCTGTTTCCTAGTGCCGGTTTGAAGTTCCTGCAGTTTTCACTGTAAAAACGAGTTGGAGGTAGTACCTCCGCAAATATATGTATTGAGTGGAGTTTGCAAGTGAAAAGAAACTTTGTGTTCCCAACAAGCTAGTTGAAGAACGGCTTTCACACACACTTATCTCTCAGAACTGAGCATGTGGAGAGACGTTCGTTCATTTAGCACAAAGGGAACGTGTTGCAGGAGAAACTTTTACTGTGGTTTCTCAGTCTGTTTCCTAGTGCCGGTTTGAAGTTCCTGCAGTTTTCAGTTTATAACCGAGTTGGAGCTAGTACCTCCCCATATATATGAATGGAGTGGATTTTGCAAGTGAAAAGAAACTTTGTGTTCCCAACAAGCTAGGTGAAGGACGGCTTTCACACACATATCTCTCAGAACTGAGCATGTGGAGAGACGTTCGTTCATCTAGCACAAAGGGAACGGGTTGCAGGAGAAACTTTTACTCTGGTTTTTCAGTCTGTTTCCTAGTGCCGGTTTGAAGTTCCTGCAGTTTTCACTGTAAAATCGAGTTGGGGCTCATACCTCCCCATATATATGTATAGAGTGGAGTTTGCAAGTGAAAAGAATCTTTGTGTTCCCAACAAGCTAGGTGAAGGACGGCTTTCACTCACAATTATCTCTCAGAAATGGCATGTGGAGAGACGTTCGTTCATCTAGCACAAAGGGAACGGGTTGCAGGAGAAACTTTTACTCTGGTTTCTCAGTCTCTTTCCAAGTGCCGGTTTGAAGTTTCTGCAGTTTTCACTGTAAAACCGAGTTGGGGCTCGTACCTACCCATATATATGTATAGAGTGGAGTCTGCAAGTGAAAAGAAACTTTGTGTTCCCAACAAGCTAGGTGAAGGACGGCTTTCACAGACACTTATCTCTCAGAAATGGCATGTGGAGACACGTTCGTTCATCTAGCACAAAGGGAACGGGATGCAGGAGAAACTTTTACTATGGTTTCTCAGTCTGTTTCCTAGAGCTGGTTTGAAGTTCCTGCAGTTTTCACTGTAAAACCGAGTTGGAGCTCGTACCTCCCCATATATATGTATGAAGTGGAGTTTGCTAGTGAAAAGATACTTTGTGTTCCCAACAAGCTAGTTGAAGGACGGCTTTCACACACATTTATCTCTCAGAACTGAGCATGTGGAGAGACGTTCGTTCATCTAGCACAAAGGGAACGGGTTGCAGGAGAAATTTTACTCTGGTTTCTCAGTCTGTTTCCTAGTGCCGGTTTGAAGTTCCTGCAGTTTTCACTGTAAAAACGAGTTGGAGGTAGTACCTCCGCAAATATATGTATTGAGTGAAGTTTGCAAGTGAAAAGAAACTTTTTGTTCCCAACAAGCTAGGTGAAGGACGGCTTTCACACACACTTATCTCTCAGAACTGAGCATGTGGAGAGACGTTCGTTCATTTAGCACAAAGGGAACGTGTTGCACGAGAAACTTTTACTGTGGTTTCTCAGTCTGTTTCCTAGTGCCGGTTTGAAGTTCCTGCAGTTTTCAGATTTTAACCGAGTTGGAGCTAGTACCTCCCCATATATATGAATGGAGTGGATTTTGCAAGTGAAAAGAAACTTTGTGTTCCCAACAAGCTAGGTGAAGGACGGCTTTCACACACATATCTCTCAGAACTGAGCATGTGGAGAGACGTTCGTTCATCTAGCACAAAGTGAACGGGTTGCAGGAGAAACTTTCACTCTGGTTTCTCAGTCTGTTTCCTAGTGCCGGTTTGAAGTTCCTGCAGTTTTCACTGTAAAACGGTGTTGGAGCTAGTACCTCCCCATATATATGTAAGGAGTGGGGATTGCAACTGAAAAGAAACTTTGTGTTCCCAACAAGCTAGGTGAAGGATGGCTTTCACACACACTTATGTCTCAGAACTGAGAATGTGGAGAGACATTCGTTCATCTAGCACAAAGGGAACGGGTTGCAGAAGGAACTTTTACTGTGGTTTCTCAGTCTGTTTCCTAGTGCCGGTTTGAAGTTCCTGCAGTTTGCACTGTAAAACCGAGTTGGGGCTCGTACGTCCCCATATATATGTATAGAGTGGAGTTTGCAAGTGAAAAGAACCTTTGTGTTCCCAACAAGCTAGGTGAAGGACGGCTTTCACAGACACTTATCTCTCAGAAATGGCATGTGGAGACACGTTCGTTCATCTAGCACAAAGGGAACGGGATGCAGGAGAAACTTTTACTATGGTTTCTCAGTCTGTTTCCTAGAGCCGGTTTGAAGTTCCTGCAGTTTTCACTGTAAAACGCAGTTGGAGCTCGTACCTCCCCATTTATATGTATGGAGTGGAGTCAGCTAGTGAAAAGAAACTTTGTGATCCCAACAAGCTAGGTGAAGGACGGCTTTCACACACACTTATCTCTCAGAACTGAGCATGAGGAGAGACGTTCGTTCATCTAGCACAAAGGGAACGGGTTGCAGGAGAAACTTTCACTCTGGTTTCTCAGTCTGTTTCCTAGTGCCAGTTTGAAGTTCCTGCAGTTTTCACTGTAAAACCGAGTTGGGGCTCGTACCTCCCCATATATATGTATAGAGTGGAGTTTGCAAGTGAAAAGAAACTTTGTGTTCCCAACAAGCTAGGTGAAGGATGGCTTTCACAGACACTTATCTCTCAGAAATGGCATGTGGAGAGACGTTCGTTCATCTAGCACAAAGGGAACGGGTTGCAGGAGAAACTTTTACTGTGGTTTCTCAGTCTGTTTCCTAGTGCCGGTTTGAAGTTCCTGCCGTTTTCACTGTAAAACCGAGTTGGGGCTCGTACCTCCCCATATATATGTATAGAGTGGAGTTTGCAAGTGAAAAGAAACTTTGTGTTCCCAACAAGCTAGTTGAAGGACGGCTTTCACACATACTTATCTCTCAGAACTGAGCATGTGGAGAGAAGTTCGTTCATCTAGCACAAAGGGAACGGGTTGCAGGAGAAACTTTTTCTCTGGTTTCTCAGTCTGTTTCCTAGTGCCGGTTTGAAGTTCCTGCAGTTTTCACTGTAAAAACGAGTTGGAGATAGTACCTCCCCAAATATATGTATGGAGTGGAGTTTGCAAGTGAAAAGAAACTTTCTGTTCCCAACAAGCTAGGTGAAGGACGGCTTTCACACACACTTATCTCTCAGAACTGAGCATGTGGAGAGACGTTCGTTCATTTAGCACAAAGCAAACGGGTTGCAGGAGAAACTTTTACTGTGGATTCTCAGTCTGTTTCCTAGAGCCGGTTTGAAGTTCCTGCAGTTTTCACTGTAAAACCCAGTTGGAGTTCGTACCTCCCCATATATATGTATGGAGTACAGTTTGCTAGAGAAAAGAAACTTTTTGTTCCCAACAAGCAAGGTGAAGGACGGCTTTCACACACACTTATCTCTCAGAACTGAGCATGAGGAGAGACGTTCTTTCATCTAGCACAAATTGTACGGGTTGCAGGAGAAACTTTTAGTCTGTTTTCTCAGTCTGTTTCCTAGTGCCGGTTTGAAGTTCCTGCCGTTTTCACTGTAAAACCGAGTTGGGGCTCGTACCTCCCCATATATTTGTATACAGTGGAGTTTGCAAGTGAAATGAAACTTTGTGTTCCCAACAAGCTAGTTGAAGGACGGCTTTCACTCACACTTATCTCTCAGAAATGGCATGTGGAGAGACGTTCGTTCAACTAGCAAAAAGGGAACGGGTTGCAGGAGAAACTTTTACTCTGGTTTCTCAGTCTGTTTCCTAGAGCCGGTTTGAAGTTCCTGCAGTTTTCACTGTAAAACCGAGTTGGAGCTCGTACCTCCCCATATATATGTATGGAGTGGAGTTTGCTAGTGAAAAGAAACTTTGTGTTCCCAACAAGCTAGTTGAAGGACGGCTTTCACACACACTTATCTCTCAGAACTGAGCATGTGGAGAGACGTTCGTTCATCTAGCACAAAGGGAACGTGTTGCAGGAGAAATTTTACTCTGGTTTCTCAGTCTGTTTCCTAGTGCCGGTATGAAGTTGCTGCAGTTTTCACTGTAAAAACGAGTTGGAGGTAGTACCTCCGCAAATATATGTATTGAGTGGAGTTTGCAAGTGAAAAGAAACTTTTTGTTCCCAACAAGCAAGGTGAAGGACGGCTTTCACACACACTTATCTCTCAGAACTGAGCATGAGGAGAGACGTTCGTTCATCTAGCACAAATTGAACGGGTTGCAGGAGAAATTTTTACTCTGTTTTCTCAGTCTGTTTCCTAGTGCCGGTTTGAAGTTCCTGCCGTTTTCACTGTAAAACCGAGTTGGGGCTCGTACCTCCCCATATATATGTATAGAGTGGAGTTTGCAAGTGAAATGAAACTTTGTGTTCCCAACAAGCTAGTTGAAGGACGGCTTTCACTCACACTTATCTCTCAGAAATGGCATGTGGAGAGACGTTCGTTCAACTAGCAAAAAGGGAACGGGTTGCAGGAGAAACTTTTACTCTGGTTTCTCAGTCTGTTTCCTAGAGCCGGTTTGAAGTTCCTGCAGTTTTCACTGTAAAACCGAGTTGGGGCTCATACCTCCCCATATATATGTATAGAGTGGAGTTTGCAAGTGAAAAGAAACTTTGTGTTCCCAACAAGCTACGTGAAGGACGGCTTTCACAGACACTTATCTCTCAGAAATGGCATGTGGAGACACGTTCGTTCATCTAGCACAAAGGGAACGGGATGCAGGAGAAACTTTTACTATGGTTTCTCAGTCTGTTTCCTAGAGCCGGTTTGAAGTTCCTGCAGTTTTCACTGTAAAACCCAGTTGGAGCTCGTACCTCCCCATATATATGTATGGAGTGGAGTCAGCTAGTGAAAAGAAACTTTGTGATCCCAACAAGCTAGGTGAAGGACGGCTTTCACACACACTTATCTCTCAGAACTGAGCATGAGGAGAGACGTTCGTTCATCTAGCACAAAGGGAACGGGTTGCAGGAGAAACTTTTACTCTGGTTTCTCAGTCTGTTTCCTAGTGCCAGTTTGAAGTTCCTGCACTTTTCACTGTAAAACCGAGTTGGGGCTCGTACCTCCCCATATATATGTATAGAGTGGAGTTTGCAAGTGAAAAGAAACTTTGTGTTCCCAACAAGCTAGGTGAAGGATGGCTTTCACAGACACTTATCTCTCAGAAATGGCATGTGGAGAGACGTTCGTTCATCTAGCACAAAGGGAACGGGTTGCATGAGAAACTTTTACTGTGGTTTCTCAGTCTGTTTCCTAGTGCCGGTTTGAAGTTCCTGCCGTTTTCACTGTAAAACCGAGTTGGGGCTCGTACCTCCCCATATATATGTATAGAGTGGAGTTTGCAAGTGAAAAGAAACTTTGTGTTCCCAACAAGCTAGTTGAAGGACGGCTTTCACACACACTTATCTCTCAGAACTGAGCATGTGGAGAGAAGTTCGTTCATCTAGCACAAAGGGAATGGGTTGCAGGAGAAACTTTTACTCTGGTTTCTCAGTCTGTTTCCTAGTGCCGGTTTGAAGTTCCTGCAGTTTTCACTGTAAAAACGAGTTGGAGATAGTACCTCCCCAAATATATGTATGGAGTGGAGTTTGCAAGTGAAAAGACACTTTCTGTTCCCAACAAGCTAGGTGAAGGACGGCTTTCACACACACTTATCTCTCAGAACTGAGCATGTGGAGAGACGTTCGTTCATTTACCACAAAGCTAACGGGTTGCAGGAGAAACTTTTACTGTGGATTCTCAGTCTGTTTCCTAGAGCCGGTTTGAAGTTCCTGCAGTTTGCACTGTAAAACCGAGTTGGGGCTCGTACGTCCCCATATATATGTATAGAGTGGAGTTTGCAAGTGAAAAGAATCTTTGTGTTCCCAACAAGCTAGGTGAAGTACGGCTTTCACAGACACTTATCTCTCAGAAATGGCATGTGGAGAGACGTTCGTTCATCTAGCACAAATGGAACGGGTTGCAGGAAAAACTTTTACTGTGGTTTCTCAGTCTGTTTCCTAGAGCCGGTTTGAAGTTCCTGGAGTTTTCACTGTAAAACCCAGTTGGAGCTCGTACCTCCCCATATATATGTATGGAGTGGAGTTTGCAAGTGAAAAGAAACTTAGTGTTCCCAACAAGCTAGGTGAAGGACGGCTTTCACACACACTTATCTCTCAGAAATGAGCATGAGGAGAGACGTTCGTTCATCTAGCACAAAGGGAACGGTTTGCAGGAGAAACTTTTACTCTGGTTTCACAGTCTGTTTCCTAGTGCCTGTTTGAAGTTCCTGCAGTTTGCACTGTAAAACCGAGTTGGAGCTAGTACCTCCCCATATATATGTATGGAGTGGAGTTTGCAACTGAAAAGAAACTTTGTGTTCCCAACAAGCTATGTGAAGTACGGCTTTCACACACACTTATCTCTCAGAACTGAGCATGTGGAGAGACGTTCGTTCATCTAGCACAAACGGAACGTGTTGCAGGGGAAACTTTTACTCTGGTTTCTCAGTCTCTTTCCTAGTGCCGGTTTGAATTTCCTGCAATTTGCACTGTAAAATCGAGTTGGAGCTAGTACCACCCCATATATATGTATGGAGTGGAGTTTGCAAGTGAAAAAAACTTTGTGTTCCCAACAAGCTAGGTGAAGGACGGCTTTCACACACACGTATCTCTCAGATCTCAGCCTGTGGAGAGACGATCGTTCATCTAGCACAAAGGGAACGGGTTGCAGGAGAAACTTTTACTCTGGTTTTTCAGTCTGTTTCCTAGTGCCGGTTTGAAGTTCCTGCAGTTTTCACTGTAAAACCGAGTTGGGGCTCATACCTCCCCATATATATGTATAGAGTGGAGTTTGAAAGTGAAAAGAAACTTTGTGTTCCCAACAAGCTAGGTGAAGGACGGCTTTCACTCACAATTATCTCTCAGAAATGGCATGTGGAGAGACGTTCGTTCATCTAGCACAAAGGGAACGGGTTGCAGGAGAAACTTTTACTCTGGTTTCTCAGTCTCTTTCCAAGTGCCGGTTTGAAGTTTCTGCAGTTTTCACTGTAAAACCGAGTTGGGGCTCGTACCTCCCCATATATATGTATAGAGTGGAGTTTGCAAGTGAAAAGAAACTTTGTGTTCCCAACAAGCTAGGTGAAGGACGGCTTTCACAGACACTTATGTCTCAGAAATGGCATGTGGAGACACGTTCGTTCATCTAGCACAAAGGGAACGGGATGCAGGAGAAACTTTTACTATGGTTTCTCAGTCTGTTTCCTAGAGCCGGTTTGAAGTTCCTGCAGTTTTCACTGTAAAACCCAGTTAGAGCTCGTACCTCCCCATTTATATGTATGGAGTGGAGTCAGCTAGTGAAAAGAAACTTTCTGTTCCCAACAAGCTAGGTGAAGGACGGCTTTCACACACACTTATCTCTCAGAACTGAGCATGTGGAGAGACGTTCGTTCATTTAGCACAAAGCAAACGGGTTGCAGGAGAAACTTTTACTGTGGATTCTCAGTCTGTTTCCTAGAGCCGGTTTGAAGTTCCTGCAGTTTTCACTGTAAAACCCAGTTGGAGTTCGTACCTCCCCATATATATGTATGGAGTACAGTTTGCTAGAGAAAAGAAACTTTTTGTTCCCAACAAGCAAGGTGAAGGACGGCTTTCACACACACTTATCTCTCAGAACTGAGCATGAGGAGAGACGTTCTTTCATCTAGCACAAATTGTACGGGTTGCAGGAGAAACTTTTAGTCTGTTTTCTCAGTCTGTTTCCTAGTGCCGGTTTGAAGTTCCTGCCGTTTTCACTGTAAAACCGAGTTGGGGCTCGTACCTCCCCATATATTTGTATACAGTGGAGTTTGCAAGTGAAATGAAACTTTGTGTTCCCAACAAGCTAGTTGAAGGACGGCTTTCACTCACACTTATCTCTCAGAAATGGCATGTGGAGAGACGTTCGTTCAACTAGCAAAAAGGGAACGGGTTGCAGGAGAAACTTTTACTCTGGTTTCTCAGTCTGTTTCCTAGAGCCGGTTTGAAGTTCCTGCAGTTTTCACTGTAAAACCGAGTTGGAGCTCGTACCTCCCCATATATATGTATGGAGTGGAGTTTGCTAGTGAAAAGAAACTTTGTGTTCCCAACAAGCTAGTTGAAGGACGGCTTTCACACACACTTATCTCTCAGAACTGAGCATGTGGAGAGACGTTCGTTCATCTAGCACAAAGGGAACGTGTTGCAGGAGAAATTTTACTCTGGTTTCTCAGTCTGTTTCCTAGTGCCGGTATGAAGTTGCTGCAGTTTTCACTGTAAAAACGAGTTGGAGGTAGTACCTCCGCAAATATATGTATTGAGTGGAGTTTGCAAGTGAAAAGAAACTTTTTGTTCCCAACAAGCAAGGTGAAGGACGGCTTTCACACACACTTATCTCTCAGAACTGAGCATGAGGAGAGACGTTCGTTCATCTAGCACAAATTGAACGGGTTGCAGGAGAAATTTTTACTCTGTTTTCTCAGTCTGTTTCCTAGTGCCGGTTTGAAGTTCCTGCCGTTTTCACTGTAAAACCGAGTTGGGGCTCGTACCTCCCCATATATATGTATAGAGTGGAGTTTGCAAGTGAAATGAAACTTTGTGTTCCCAACAAGCTAGTTGAAGGACGGCTTTCACTCACACTTATCTCTCAGAAATGGCATGTGGAGAGACGTTCGTTCAACTAGCAAAAAGGGAACGGGTTGCAGGAGAAACTTTTACTCTGGTTTCTCAGTCTGTTTCCTAGAGCCGGTTTGAAGTTCCTGCAGTTTTCACTGTAAAACCGAGTTGGGGCTCATACCTCCCCATATATATGTATAGAGTGGAGTTTGCAAGTGAAAAGAAACTTTGTGTTCCCAACAAGCTACGTGAAGGACGGCTTTCACAGACACTTATCTCTCAGAAATGGCATGTGGAGACACGTTCGTTCATCTAGCACAAAGGGAACGGGATGCAGGAGAAACTTTTACTATGGTTTCTCAGTCTGTTTCCTAGAGCCGGTTTGAAGTTCCTGCAGTTTTCACTGTAAAACCCAGTTGGAGCTCGTACCTCCCCATATATATGTATGGAGTGGAGTCAGCTAGTGAAAAGAAACTTTGTGATCCCAACAAGCTAGGTGAAGGACGGCTTTCACACACACTTATCTCTCAGAACTGAGCATGAGGAGAGACGTTCGTTCATCTAGCACAAAGGGAACGGGTTGCAGGAGAAACTTTTACTCTGGTTTCTCAGTCTGTTTCCTAGTGCCAGTTTGAAGTTCCTGCACTTTTCACTGTAAAACCGAGTTGGGGCTCGTACCTCCCCATATATATGTATAGAGTGGAGTTTGCAAGTGAAAAGAAACTTTGTGTTCCCAACAAGCTAGGTGAAGGATGGCTTTCACAGACACTTATCTCTCAGAAATGGCATGTGGAGAGACGTTCGTTCATCTAGCACAAAGGGAACGGGTTGCATGAGAAACTTTTACTGTGGTTTCTCAGTCTGTTTCCTAGTGCCGGTTTGAAGTTCCTGCCGTTTTCACTGTAAAACCGAGTTGGGGCTCGTACCTCCCCATATATATGTATAGAGTGGAGTTTGCAAGTGAAAAGAAACTTTGTGTTCCCAACAAGCTAGTTGAAGGACGGCTTTCACACACACTTATCTCTCAGAACTGAGCATGTGGAGAGAAGTTCGTTCATCTAGCACAAAGGGAACGGGTTGCAGGAGAAACTTTTACTCTGGTTTCTCAGTCTGTTTCCTAGTGCCGGTTTGAAGTTCCTGCAGTTTTCACTGTAAAAACGAGTTGGAGATAGTACCTCCCCAAATATATGTATGGAGTGGAGTTTGCAAGTGAAAAGACACTTTCTGTTCCCAACAAGCTAGGTGAAGGACGGCTTTCACACACACTTATCTCTCAGAACTGAGCATGTGGAGAGACGTTCGTTCATTTACCACAAAGCTAACGGGTTGCAGGAGAAACTTTTACTGTGGATTCTCAGTCTGTTTCCTAGAGCCGGTTTGAAGTTCCTGCAGTTTGCACTGTAAAACCGAGTTGGGGCTCGTACGTCCCCATATATATGTATAGAGTGGAGTTTGCAAGTGAAAAGAATCTTTGTGTTCCCAACAAGCTAGGTGAAGTACGGCTTTCACAGACACTTATCTCTCAGAAATGGCATGTGGAGAGACGTTCGTTCATCTAGCACAAATGGAACGGGTTGCAGGAAAAACTTTTACTGTGGTTTCTCAGTCTGTTTCCTAGAGCCGGTTTGAAGTTCCTGGAGTTTTCACTGTAAAACCCAGTTGGAGCTCGTACCTCCCCATATATATGTATGGAGTGGAGTTTGCAAGTGAAAAGAAACTTAGTGTTCCCAACAAGCTATGTGAAGGACGGCTTTCACACACACTTATCTCTCAGAAATGAGCATGAGGAGAGACGTTCGTTCATCTAGCACAAAGGGAACGGTTTGCAGGAGAAACTTTTACTCTGGTTTCACAGTCTGTTTCCTAGTGCCTGTTTGAAGTTCCTGCAGTTTGCACTGTAAAACCGAGTTGGAGCTAGTACCTCCCCATATATATGTATGGAGTGGAGTTTGCAACTGAAAAGAAACTTTGTGTTCCCAACAAGCTATGTGAAGTACGGCTTTCACACACACTTATCTCTCAGAACTGAGCATGTGGAGAGACGTTCGTTCATCTAGCACAAACGGAACGTGTTGCAGGGGAAACTTTTACTCTGGTTTCTCAGTCTCTTTCCTAGTGCCGGTTTGAATTTCCTGCAATTTGCACTGTAAAATCGAGTTGGAGCTAGTACCACCCCATATATATGTATGGAGTGGAGTTTGCAAGTGAAAAAAACTTTGTGTTCCCAACAAGCTAGGTGAAGGACGGCTTTCACACACACGTATCTCTCAGATCTCAGCCTGTGGAGAGACGATCGTTCATCTAGCACAAAGGGAACGGGTTGCAGGAGAAACTTTTACTCTGGTTTTTCAGTCTGTTTCCTAGTGCCGGTTTGAAGTTCCTGCAGTTTTCACTGTAAAACCGAGTTGGGGCTCATACCTCCCCATATATATGTATAGAGTGGAGTTTGAAAGTGAAAAGAAACTTTGTGTTCCCAACAAGCTAGGTGAAGGACGGCTTTCACTCACAATTATCTCTCAGAAATGGCATGTGGAGAGACGTTCGTTCATCTAGCACAAAGGGAACGGGTTGCAGGAGAAACTTTTACTCTGGTTTCTCAGTCTCTTTCCAAGTGCCGGTTTGAAGTTTCTGCAGTTTTCACTGTAAAACCGAGTTGGGGCTCGTACCTCCCCATATATATGTATAGAGTGGAGTTTGCAAGTGAAAAGAAACTTTGTGTTCCCAACAAGCTAGGTGAAGGACGGCTTTCACAGACACTTATGTCTCAGAAATGGCATGTGGAGACACGTTCGTTCATCTAGCACAAAGGGAACGGGATGCAGGAGAAACTTTTACTATGGTTTCTCAGTCTGTTTCCTAGAGCCGGTTTGAAGTTCCTGCAGTTTTCACTGTAAAACCCAGTTAGAGCTCGTACCTCCCCATTTATATGTATGGAGTGGAGTCAGCTAGTGAAAAGAAACTTTGTGATCCCAACAAGCTAGGTGAAGGACGGCTTTCACACACACTTATCTCTCAGAACTGAGCATGAGGAGAGACGTTCGTTCATCTAGCACAAAGGGAACGGGTTGCAGGAGAAACTTTTACTCTGGTTTCTCAGTCTGTTTCTTAGTGCCAGTTTGAAGTTCCTGCAGTTTTCACTGTAAAACCGAGTTGGGGCTCGTACCTCCCCATATATATGTATAGAGTGGAGTTTGCAAGTGAAAAGAAACTTTGTGTTCCCAACAAGCTAGGTGAAGGATGGCTTTCACAGACACTTATCTCTCAGAAATGGCATGTGGAGAGACGTTCGTTCATCTAGCACAAAGGGAACGGGTTGCAGGAGAAACTTTTACTGTGGTTTCTCAGTCTGTTTCCTAGAGCCGGTTTGAAGTTCCTGCAGTTTTCACTGTAAAACCCAGTTGGAGTTCGTACCTCCCCATATATATGTATGGAGTACAGTTTGCTAGAGAAAAGAAACTTTTTGTTCCCAACAAGCAAGGTGAAGGACGGCTTTCACACACACTTATCTCTCAGAACTGAGCATGAGGAGAGACGTTCGTTCATCTAGCACAAATTGAACGGGTTGCAGGAGAAATTTTTACTCTGTTTTCTCAGTCTGTTTCCTAGTGCCGGTTTGAAGTTCCTGCCGTTTTCACTGTAAAACCGAGTTGGGGCTCGTACCTCCCCATATATATGTATAGAGTGGAGTTTGCAAGTGAAATGAAACTTTGTGTTCCCAACAAGCTAGTTGAAGGACGGCTTTCACACACACTTATCTCTCAGAACTGAGCATGTGGAGAGACGTTCGTTCATCTAGCACAAAGGGAACGTGTTGCAGGAGAAATTTTACTCTGGTTTCTCAGTCTGTTTCCTAGTGCCGGTAAGAAGTTGCTGCAGTTTTCACTGTAAAAACGAGTTGGAGGTAGTACCTCCGCAAATATATGTATTGAGTGGAGTTTGCAAGTGAAAAGAAACTTTTTGTTCCCAACAAGCAAGGTGAAGGACGGCTTTAACACACACTTATCTCTCAGAACTGAGCATGAGGAGAGACGTTCGTTCATCTAGCACAAATTGAACGGGTTGCAGGAGAAATTTTTACTCTGTTTTCTCAGTCTGTTTCCTAGTGCCGGTTTGAAGTTCCTGCCGTTTTCACTGTAAAACCGAGTTGGGGCTCGTACCTCCCCATATATATGTATAGAGTGGAGTTTGCAAGTGAAATGAAACTTTGTGTTCCCAACAAGCTAGTTGAAGGACGGCTTTCACTCACACTTATCTCTCAGAAATGGCATGTGGAGAGACGTTCGTTCAACTAGCAAAAAGGGAACGGGTTGCAGGAGAAACTTTTACTCTGGTTTCTCAGTCTGTTTCCTAGAGCCGGTTTGAAGTTCCTGCAGTTTTCACTGTAAAACCGAGTTGGGGCTCATACCTCCCCATATATATGTATAGAGTGGAGTTTGCAAGTGAAAAGAAACTTTGTGTTCCCAACAAGCTACGTGAAGGACGGCTTTCACAGACACTTATCTCTCAGAAATGGCATGTGGAGACACGTTCGTTCATCTAGCACAAAGGGAACGGGATGCAGGAGAAACTTTTACTATGGTTTCTCAGTCTGTTTCCTAGAGCCGGTTTGAAGTTCCTGCAGTTTTCACTGTAAAACCCAGTTGGAGCTCGTACCTCCCCATATATATGTATGGAGTGGAGTCAGCTAGTGAAAAGAAACTTTGTGATCCCAACAAGCTAGGTGAAGGACGGCTTTCACACACACTTATCTCTCAGAACTGAGCATGAGGAGAGACGTTCGTTCATCTAGCACAAAGGGAACGGGTTGCAGGAGAAACTTTTACTCTGGTTTCTCAGTCTGTTTCCTAGTGCCAGTTTGAAGTTCCTGCACTTTTCACTGTAAAACCGAGTTGGGGCTCGTACCTCCCCATATATATGTATAGAGTGGAGTTTGCAAGTGAAAAGAAACTTTGTGTTCCCAACAAGCTAGGTGAAGGATGGCTTTCACAGACACTTATCTCTCAGAAATGGCATGTGGAGAGACGTTCGTTCATCTAGCACAAAGGGAACGGGTTGCATGAGAAACTTTTACTGTGGTTTCTCAGTCTGTTTCCTAGTGCCGGTTTGAATTTCCTGCCGTTTTCACTGTAAAACCGAGTTGGGGCTCGTACCTCCCCATATATATGTATAGAGTGGAGTTTGCATGTGAAAAGAAACTTTGTGTTCCCAACAAGCTAGTTGAAGGACGGCTTTCACACACACTTATCTCTCAGAACTGAGCATGTGGAGAGAAGTTCGTTCATCTAGCACAAAGGGAACGGGTTGCAGGAGAAACTTTTACTCTGGTTTCTCAGTCTGTTTCCTAGTGCCGGTTTGAAGTTCCTGCAGTTTTCACTGTAAAAACGAGTTGGAGATAGTACCTCCCCAAATATATGTATGGAGTGGAGTTTGCAAGTGAAAAGAAACTTTCTGTTCCCAACAAGCTAGGTGAAGGACGGCTTTCACACACACTTATCTCTCAGTACTGAGCATGTGGAGAGACGTTCGTTCATTTACCACAAAGCTAACGGGTTGCAGGAGAAACTTTTACTGTGGATTCTCAGTCTGTTTCCTAGAGCCGGTTTGAAGTTCCTGCAGTTTTCGCTGTAAAACCCAGTTGGAGTTCGTACCTCCCCATATATATGTATGGAGTGGAATTTGCTAGTGAAAAGAAACTTTTTGTTCCCAACAAGCAAGGTGAAGGACGGCTTTCACACACACTTATCTCTCAGAACTGAGCATGAGGAGAGACGTTCGTTCATCTAACACAAATTGAACGGGTTGCAGGAGAAACTTTTACTCTGGTTTCTCAGTCTGTTTCCTAGTGCCGGTTTGATGTTCCTGCCGTTTTCACTGTAAAACCGAGTTGGGGCTCGTACCTCCCCATATATATGTATAGAGTGGAGTTTGCAAGTGAAATGAAACTTTGTGTTCCCAACAAGCTAGTTGAAGGACGGCTTTCACTCACACTAATCTCTCAGAAATGGCATGTGGAGAGACGTTCGTTCAACTAGCAAAAAGGGAATGGGTTGCAGGAGAAAATTTTACTCTGGTTTCTCAGTCTGTTTCCTAGAGCTGGTTTGAAGTTCCTGCAGTTTTCACTGTAAAACCGAGTTGGAGCTCGTACCTCCCCATATATATGTATGAAGTGGAGTTTGCTAGTGAAAAGAAACTTTGTGTTCCCAACAAGCTAGTTGAAGGACGGCTTTCACACACACTTATCTCTCAGAACTGAGCATGTGGAGAGACGTTCGTTCATCTAGCACAAAGGAACGGGTTGCAGGAGAAATTTTACTCTGGTTTCTCAGTCTGTTTCCTAGTGCCGGTTTGAAGTTCCTGCAGTTTTCACTGTAAAAACGAGTTGGAGGTAGTACCTCCGCAAATATATGTATTGAGTGGAGTTTGCAAGTGAAAAGAAACTTTTTGTTCCCAACAAGCTAGGTGAAGGACGGCTTTCACACACACTTATCTCTCAGAACTGAGCATGTGGAGAGACGTTCGTTCATTTAGCACAAAGGGAACGTGTTGCACGAGAAACTTTTACTGTGGTTTCTCAGTCTGTTTCCTAGTGCCGGTTTGAAGTTCCTGCAGTTTTCAGTTTATAACCGAGTTGGAGCTAGTACCTCCCCATATATATGAATGGAGTGGATTTTGCAAGTGAAAAGAAACTTTGTGTTCCCAACAAGCTAGGTGAAGGACGGCTTTCACACACATATCTCTCAGAACTGAGCATGTGGAGAGACGTTCGTTCATCTAGCACAAAGTTAACGGGTTGCAGGAGAAACTTTCACTCTGGTTTCTCAGTCTGTTTCCTAGTGCCGGTTTGAAGTTCCTGCAGTTTTCACTGTAAAACGGTGTTGGAGCTAGTACCTCCCCATATATATGTAAGGAGTGGGGATTGCAACTGAAAAGAAACTTTGTGTTCCCAACAAGCTAGGTGAAGGACGGCTTTCACACACACTTATGTCTCAGAACTGAGAATGTGGAGAGACATTCGTTCATCTAGCACAAAGGGAACGGGTTGCAGAAGAAACTTTTACTGTGGTTTCTCAGTCTGTTTCCTAGTGCCGGTTTGAAGTTCCTGCAGTTTGCACTGTAAAACCGAGTTGGGGCTCGTACGTCCCCATATATATGTATAGAGTGGAGTTTGCAAGTGAAAAGAATCTTTGTGTTCCCAACAAGCTAGGTGAAGTACGGCTTTCACAGACACTTATCTCTCAGAAATGGCATGTGGAGAGACGTTCGTTCATCTAGCACAAATGGAACGGGTTGCAGGAAAAACTTTTACTGTGGTTTCTCAGTCTGTTTCCTAGAGCCGGTTTGAAGTTCCTGGAGTTTTCACTGTAAAACCCAGTTGGAGCTCGTACCTCCCCATATATATGTATGGAGTGGAGTTTGCAAGTGAAAAGAAACTTAGTGTTCCCAACAAGCTAGGTGAAGGACGGCTTTCACACACACTTATCTCTCAGAAATGAGCATGAGGAGAGACGTTCGTTCATCTAGCACAAAGGGAACGGTTTGCAGGAGAAACTTTTACTCTGGTTTCACAGTCTGTTTCCTAGTGCCTGTTTGAAGTTCCTGCAGTTTGCACTGTAAAACCGAGTTGGAGCTAGTACCTCCCCATATATATGTATGGAGTGGAGTTTGCAACTGAAAAGAAACTTTGTGTTCCCAACAAGCTATGTGAAGTACGGCTTTCACACACACTTATCTCTCAGAACTGAGCATGTGGAGAGACGTTCGTTCATCTAGCACAAACGGAACGTGTTGCAGGGGAAACTTTTACTCTGGTTTCTCAGTCTCTTTCCTAGTGCCGGTTTGAATTTCCTGCAATTTGCACTGTAAAATCGAGTTGGAGCTAGTACCACCCCATATATATGTATGGAGTGGAGTTTGCAAGTGAAAAAAACTTTGTGTTCCCAACAAGCTAGGTGAAGGACGGCTTTCACACACACGTATCTCTCAGATCTCAGCCTGTGGAGAGACGATCGTTCATCTAGCACAAAGGGAACGGGTTGCAGGAGAAACTTTTACTCTGGTTTTTCAGTCTGTTTCCTAGTGCCGGTTTGAAGTTCCTGCAGTTTTCACTGTAAAACCGAGTTGGGGCTCATACCTCCCCATATATATGTATAGAGTGGAGTTTGAAAGTGAAAAGAAACTTTGTGTTCCCAACAAGCTAGGTGAAGGACGGCTTTCACTCACAATTATCTCTCAGAAATGGCATGTGGAGAGACGTTCGTTCATCTAGCACAAAGGGAACGGGTTGCAGGAGAAACTTTTACTCTGGTTTCTCAGTCTCTTTCCAAGTGCCGGTTTGAAGTTTCTGCAGTTTTCACTGTAAAACCGAGTTGGGGCTCGTACCTCCCCATATATATGTATAGAGTGGAGTTTGCAAGTGAAAAGAAACTTTGTGTTCCCAACAAGCTAGGTGAAGGACGGCTTTCACAGACACTTATGTCTCAGAAATGGCATGTGGAGACACGTTCGTTCATCTAGCACAAAGGGAACGGGATGCAGGAGAAACTTTTACTATGGTTTCTCAGTCTGTTTCCTAGAGCCGGTTTGAAGTTCCTGCAGTTTTCACTGTAAAACCCAGTTGGAGCTCGTACCTCCCCATTTATATGTATGGAGTGGAGTCAGCTAGTGAAAAGAAACTTTGTGATCCCAACAAGCTAGGTGAAGGACGGCTTTCACACACACTTATCTCTCAGAACTGAGCATGAGGAGAGACGTTCGTTCATCTAGCACAAAGGGAACGGGTTGCAGGAGAAACTTTTACTCTGGTTTCTCAGTCTGTTTCCTAGTGCCATTTTGAAGTTCCTGCAGTTTTCACTGTAAAACCGAGTTGGGGCTCGTACCTCCCCATATATATGTATAGAGTGGAGTTTGCAAGTGAAAAGAAACTTTGTGTTCCCAACAAGCTAGGTGAAGGATGGCTTTCACAGACACTTATCTCTCAGAAATGGCATGTGGAGAGACGTTCGTTCATCTAGCACAAAGGGAACGGGTTGCAGGAGAAACTTTTACTGTGGTTTCTCAGTCTGTTTCCTAGAGCCGGTTTGAAGTTCCTGCAGTTTTCACTGTAAAACCCAGTTGGAGTTCGTACCTACCCATATATATGTATGGAGTACAGTTTGCTAGAGAAAAGAAACTTTTTGTTCCCAACAAGCAAGGTGAAGGACGGCTTTCACACACACTTATCTCTCAGAACTGAGCATGAGGAGAGACGTTCGTTCATCTAGCACAAATTGAACGGGTTGCAGGAGAAACTTTTAGTCTGTTTTCTCAGTCTGTTTCCTAGTGCCGGTTTGAAGTTCCTGCCGTTTTCACTGTAAAACCGAGTTGGGGCTCGTACCTCCCCATATATATGTATAGAGTGGAGTTTGCAAGTGAAATGAAACTTTGTGTTCCCAACAAGCTAGTTGAAGGACGGCTTTCACTCACACTTATCTCTCAGAAATGGCATGTGGAGAGACGTTCGTTCAACTAGCAAAAAGGGAACGGGTTGCAGGAGAAACTTTTACTCTGGTTTCTCAGTCTTTTTCCTAGAGCCGGTTTGAAGTTCCTGGAGTTTTCACTATAAAACCCAGTTGGAGCTCGTACCTCCCCATATATATGTATGGAGTGGAGTTTGCAAGTGAAAAGAAACTTAGTGTTCCCAACAAGCTAGGTGAAGGACGGCTTTCACACACACTTATCTCTCAGAAATGAGCATGAGGAGAGACGTTCGTTCATCTAGCACAAAGGGAACGGTTTGCAGGTGAAACTTTTACTCTGGTTTCTCAGTCTCTTTCCTAGTGCCGGTTTGAAGTTCCTGCAATTTGCACTGTAAAATCGAGTTGGAGCTAGTACCACCCCATATATATGTATGGAGTGGAGTTTGCAAGTGAAAAGAAACTTTGTGTTCCCAACAAGCTAGGTGAAGGACGGCTTTCACACACACGTATCTCTCAGATCTCAGCCTGTGGAGAGACGATCGTTCATCTAGCACAAAGGGAACGGGTTGCAGGAGCAACTTTTACTCTGGTTTTTCAGTCTGTTTCCTAGTGCCGGTTTGAAGTTCCTGCAGTTTTCACTGTAAAACCGAGTTGGGGCTCATACCTCCCCATATATATGTATAGAGTGGAGTTTGCAAGTGAAAAGAAACTTTGTGTTCCCAACAAGCTAGGTGAAGGACGGCTTTCACTCACAATTATCTCTCAGAAATGGCATGTGGAGAGACGTTCGTTCATCTAGCACAAAGGGAACGGGTTGCAGGAGAAACTTTTACTCTGGTTTCTCAGTCTCTTTCCAAGTGCCGGTTTGAAGTTTCTGCAGTTTTCACTGTAAAACCGAGTTAGGGCTCGTACCTCCCCATATATATGTATAGAGTGGAGTTTGCAAGTGAAAAGAAACTTTGTGTTCCCAACAAGCTAGGTGAAGGACGGCTTTCACAGACACTTATCTCTCAGAAATGGCATGTGGAGACACGTTCGTTCATCTAGGACAAAGGGAACGGGATGCAGGAGAAACTTTTACTATGGTTTCTCAGTCTGTTTCCTAGAGCCGGTTTGAAGTTCCTGCAGTTTTCACTGTAAAACCCAGTTGGAGCTCGTACCTCCCCATTTATATGTATGGAGTGGAGTCAGCTAGTGAAAAGAAACTTTGTGATCCCAACAAGCTAGGTGAAGGACGGCTTTCACACACACTTATCTCTCAGAACTGAGCATGAGGAGAGACGTTCGTTCATCTAGCACAAAGGGAACGGGTTGCAGGAGAAACTTTTACTATGGTTTCTCAGTCTGTTTCCTAGTGCCAGTTTGAAGTTCCTGCAGTTTTCACTGTAAAACCGAGTTGGGGCTCGTACCTCCCCATATATATGTATAGAGTGGAGTTTGCAAGTGAAAAGAAACTTTGTGTTCCCAACAAGCTAGGTGAAGGATGGCTTTCACAGACACTTATCTCTCAGAAATGGCATGTGGAGAGACGTTCGTTCATCTAGCACAAAGGGAACGGGTTGCAGGAGAAACTTTTACTGTGGTTTCTCAGTCTGTTTCCTAGTGCCGGTTTGAAGTTCCTGAAGTTTTCACTGTAAAACCGAGTTGGGGCTCGTACCTCCCCATATATATGTATAGAGTTGAGTTTGAAAGTGAAAAGAAACTTTGTGTTCCCAACAAGCTAGTTGAAGGACGGCTTTCACACATACTTATCTCTCAGAACTGAGCATGTGGAGAGAAGTTCGTTCATCTAGCACAAAGGGAACGGGTTGCAAGAGAAACTTTTTCTCTGGTTTCTCAGTCTGTTTCCTAGTGCCGGTTTGAAGTTCCTGCAGTTTTCACTGTAAAAACGAGTTGGAGATAGTACCTCACCAAATATATGTATGGAGAGGAGTTTGCAAGTGAAAAGAAACTTTCTGTTCCCAACAAGCTAGGTGAAGGACGGCTTTCACACACAGTTATCTCTCAGAATTGAGCATGTGGAGAGACGTTCGTTCATTTAGCACAAAGCTAACGGGTTGCAGGAGAAACTTTTACTGTGGATTCTCAGTCTGTTTCCTAGAGCCGGTTTGAAGTTCCTGCAGTTTTCACTGTAAATCCCAGTTGGAGTTCGTACCTCCCCATATATATGTATGGAGTACAGTTTGCTAGAGAAAAGAAACTTTTTGTTCCCAACAAGCAAGGTGAAGGACGGCTTTCACACACACTTATCTCTCAGAACTGAGCATGAGGAGAGACGTTCTTTCATCTAGCACAAATTGAACGGGTTGCAGGAGAAACTTTTAGTCTGTTTTCTCAGTCTGTTTCCTAGTGCCGGTTTGAAGTTCCTGCCGTTTTCACTGTAAAACCGAGTTGGGGCTCGTACCTCCCCATATATTTGTATACAGTGGAGTTTGCAAGTGAAATGAAACTTTGTGTTCCCAACAAGCTAGTTGAAGGACGGCTTTCACTCACACTTATCTCTCAGAAATGGCATGTGGAGAGACGTTCGTTCAACTAGCAAAAAGGGAACGGGTTGCAGGAGAAACTTTTACTCTGGTTTCTCAGTCTGTTTCCTAGAGCCGGTTTGAAGTTCCTGCAGTTTTCACTGTAAAACCGAGTTGGAGCTCGTACCTCCCCATATATATGTATGGAGTGGAGTTTGCTAGTGAAAAGAAACTTTGTGTTCCCAACAAGCTAGTTGAAGGACGGCTTTCACACACACTTATCTCTCAGAACTGAGCATGTGGAGAGACGTTCGTTCATCTAGCACAAAGGGAACGTGTTGCAGGAGAAATTTTACTCTGGTTTCTCAGTCTGTTTCCTAGTGCCGGCATGAAGTTCCTGCAGTTTTCACTGTAAAAACGAGTTGGAGGTAGTACCTCCGCAAATATATGTATTGAGTGGAGTTTGCAAGTGAAAAGAAACTTTGTGTTCCCAACAAGCTAGTTGAAGGACGGCTTTCACTCACACTTATCTCTCAGAAATGGCATGTGGAGAGACGTTCGTTCAACTAGCAAAAAGGGAACGGGTTGCAGGAGAAACTTTTACTCTGGTTTCTCAGTCTGTTTCCTAGAGCCGGTTTGAAGTTCCTGCAGTTTTCACTGTAAAACCGAGTTGGGGCTCATACCTCCCCATATATATGTATAGAGTGGAGTTTGCAAGTGAAAAGAAACTTTGTGTTCCCAACAAGCTACGTGAAGGACGGCCTTCACAGACACTTATCTCTCAGAAATGGCATGTGGAGACACGTTCGTTCATCTAGCACAAAGGGAACGGGATGCAGGAGAAAGTTTTACTATGGTTTCTCAGTGTGTTTCCTAGAGCCGGTTTGAAGTTCCTGCAGTTTTCACTGTAAAACACAGTTGGAGCTCGTACCTCCCCATATATATGTATGGAGTGGAGTCAGCTAGTGAAAAGAAACTTTGTGATCCCAACAAGCTAGGTGAAGGACGGCTTTCACACACACTTATCTCTCAGAACTGAGCATGAGGTGAGACGTTCGTTCATCTAGCACAAAGGGAACGGGTTGCAGGAGAAACTTTTACTCTGGTTTCTCAGTCTGTTTCCTAGTGCCAGTTTGAAGTTCCTGCACTTTTCACTGTAAAACCGAGTTGGGGCTCGTACCTCCCCATATATATGTATAGAGTGGAGTTTGCAAGTGAAAAGAATCTTTGTGTTCCCAACAAGCTAGGTGAAGTATGGCTTTCACAGACACTTATCTCTCAGAAATGGCATGTGGAGAGACGTTCGTTCATCTAGCAAAAAGGGAACGGGTTGCATGAGAAACTTTTACTGTGGTTTCTCAGTCTGTTTCCTAGTGCCGGTTTGAAGTTCCTGCCGTTTTCACTGTAAAACCGAGTTGGGGCTCGTACCTCCCCATATATATGTATAGAGTGGAGTTTGCAAGTGAAAAGAAACTTTGTGTTCCCAACAAGCTAGTTGAAGGACGGCTTTCACACACACTTATCTCTCAGAACTGAGCATGTGGAGAGAAGTTCGTTCATCTAGCACAAAGGGAACGGGTTGCAGGAGAAACTTTTACTCTGGTTTCTCAGTCTGTTTCCTAGTGCCGGTTTGAAGTTCCTGCAGTTTTCACTGTAAAAACGAGTTGGAGATAGTACCTCCCCAAATATATGTATGGAGTGGAGTTTGCAAGTGAAAAGAAACTTTCTGTTCCCAACAAGCTAGGTGAAGGACGGCTTTCACACACACTTATCTCTCAGAACTGAGCATGTGGAGAGAAGTTCGTTCATTTACCACAAAGCTAACGGGTTGCAGGAGAAACTTTTACTGTGGATTCTCAGTCTGTTTCCTAGAGCCGGTTTGAAGTTCCTGCCGTTTTCACTGTAAAACCGAGTTGGGGCTCGTACCTCCCCATATATATGTACAGAGTGGAGTTTGCAAGTGAAATGAAACTTTGTGTTCCCAACAAGCTAGTTGAAGGACGGCTTACACTCACACTTATCTCTCAGAAATGGCATGTGGAGAGACGTTCGTTCAACTAGCAAAAAGGGAACGGGTTGCAGGAGAAACTTTTACTCTGGTTTCTCAGTCTGTTTCCTAGAGCCGGTTTGAAGTTCCTGCAGTTTTCACTGTAAAACCGAGTTGGAGCTCGTACCTCCCCATATATATATATGGAATGGAGTTTGCTAGTGAAAAGAAACTTTGTGTTCCCAACAAGCTATTTGAAGGACGGCTTTCACACACACTTATCTCTCAGAACTGAGCATGTGGAGAGACTTTCGTTCATCTAGCACAAAGGGAACGGGTTGCAGGAGAAATTTTACTCTGGTTTCTCAGTCTGTTTCCTAGTGCCGGTTTGAAGTTCCTGCAGTTTTCACTGTAAAAACGAGTTCGAGTTAGTACCTCCCCAAATATATGTATGGAGTGGAGTTTGCAAGTGAAAAGAAACTTTTTGTTCCCAACAAGCTAGGTGAAGGGCGGCTTTCACACACACTTATCTCTCAGAACTGAGCATGTGGAGAGACGTTCGTTTATTTAGCACAAAGGGAACGGGTTGCAGGAGAATCTTTTACTGTGGTTTCTCTGTCTGTTTCCTAGTGCCGGTTTGAAGTTCCTGCAGTTTTCACTTTATAACCGAGTTGGAGCTAGTACCTCCCCATATATATGAATGGAGTGGATTTTGCAAGTGAAAAGAAAATTTGTGTTCCCAACAAGCTAGGTGAAGGACGGCTTTCACACACATATCTCTCAGAACTGAGAATGTGGAGAGACGTTCGTTCATCTGGCACAAAGTGAACGGGTTGCAGGAGAAACTTTCACTCTGGTTTCTCAGTCTGTTTCCTAGTGCCGGTTTGAAGTTCCTGCAGTTTTCACTGTAAAACCGAGTTGGGGCTCGTACCTACCCATATATATGTATAGAGTGGAGTTTGCAAGTGAAAAGAAACTTTGTGTTCCCAACAAGCTAGGTGAAGGACGGCATTCACAGACACTTATCTCTCAGAAATGGCATGTGGAGAGACGTTCGTTCATCTAGCACAAAGGGAACGGGTTGAAGGAGAAACTTTTACTGTGGATTCTCAGTCTGTTTCCTAGAGCCGGTTTGAAGTTCCTGCCGTTTTCACTGTACAAACGAATTGGGGCTCGTACCTCCCCATATATATGTATAGAGTGGTGTTTGCAAGTGAAAAGAAACTTTGTGTTCCCAACAAGCTAGTTGAAGGACGGCTTTCACTCACACTTATCTCTCAGAAATGGCATGTGGAGAGACGTTCGTTCATCTAGCAAAATGTGAACGGGTTGCAGGAGAAACTTTTACTCTGGTTTCTCAGTCGGTTTCCTAGTGCCGGTTTGAAGTTCCTGCAGTTTTCACTGTAAAACCGAGTTGGAGCTCGTACCTCCCCATATATATGTATGGAGTGGAGTTTGCTAGTGAAAAGAAACTTTGTGTTCACAACAAGCTAGTTGAAGGACGGCTTTCACACACACTTATCTCTCAGATCTGAGCATGTGGAGAGACTTTCGTTCATCTAGCATAAAGGGAACGGTTTGCAGGAGAAATTTTTCTATGGTTTCTCAGTCTGTTTCCTAGTGCCGGTTTGAAGTTCCTGCAGTTTGCACTGTAAAAACGAGTTGGAGCTAGTACCTCCCCAAATATATGTATTGAGTGGAGTTTGCAAGTGAAAAGAAACTTTTTGTTCCCAACAAGCTAGGTGAAGGACGGCTTTCACACACACTTATCTCTCAGACCTGAGCATGTGGAGAGACGTTCGTTCATCTAGCACAAAGGGAACGGGTTGCAGGAGGAACTATTACTCTGGTTTCTCAGTCTGTTTCCTAGTGCCGGTTTGAAGTTCCTGCAGTTTGCACTGTAAAACCGAGTTGGGGCTCGTACCTCCCCATATATATGTATAGAGTGGAGTTTGCAAGTGAAAAGAAACTTTGTGTTCCCAACAAGCTAGGTGAGGTACGGCTTTCACAGACACTTATCTCTCAGAAATGGCATGTGGAGAGACGTTCGTTCATCTAGCACAAAGGGAACGGGTTGCAGGAGAAACTTTTACTGTGGTTTCTCAGTCTGTTTCCTATAGCCGGTTTGAAGTTCCTGCAGTTTACACTGTAAAACCGAGTTGGAGCTCGTACCTCCCAATATATATGTATGGAGTGGAGTTTGCTAGTGAAGAGAAACTTTGAGTTCCCAACAAGCTAGGTGAAGGACGGCTTTCACACACACTTATCTCTCAGAACTGAGCATGAGGAGATTCGTTCGTTCATCTAGCACAAATTGAACGGGTTGCAGGAGAAACTTTTACTCTGTTTTCTCAGTTTGTTTCCTAGTGCCGGTTTGAAGTTCCTGCAGTTTTCACTGTAAAACCGAGTTGGGGCTCCTACCTCCACATATATATGTATAGAGTGGAGTTTGCAAGTGAAAAGAAACTTTGTGTTCCCAACAAGCTAGTTGAAGGACGGCTTTCACTCACACTTATCTCTCAGAAATGGCATTTGGAGAGACGTTCGTTCATCTAGCAAAATGGGAACGGGTTGCAGGAGAAACTTTTACTGTTGTTTCTCAGTCTGTTTCCTAGTGCCGGGTTGAAGTTCCTGCAGTTTTCACTTTATAACCGAGTTGGAGATTGTACCTCCCCATATATATGAATGAAGTGGATTTTGCAAGTGAAAGAAACTTTGTGTTCCCAACAAGCTAGTTGAAGGACGGCTTTCACACACACTTATCCCTCAGAACTGAGCATGTGGAGAGACGTTCGTTCATCTAGCACAAAAGGAACGGGTTGCAGGAGAAACTTTTACTCTGGTTTCTCAGTCTGTTTCCTAGTGCCGGTTTGAAGTTCCTGCAGTTTTCACTGTAAAACCGAGTTGGAGCTTGTACCTCTCCTAATATATGTATGGAGTGGAGTTTGCAACTGAAAACAAAATTTGTGTTCCCAACCAGCTAGGTGAAGGACGGCTTTCACACACACTTATCTCTCAGAACTGAGCATGTGGAGAGACTTTCTTTCATCTAGCACAAATGGAACGGGATGCAGGAGAAACTTTTACTCTGGTTTCTCAGTCTGTTTCCTAGTGCCGGTTTGAAGTACCTGCAGTTTTCACTATAAAACCGAGTTGGAGCTAGTACCTCCCCATATATATGTATGGAGTGGATTTGCAAGTGAAAAGTAACTTTGTGTTCCCAACAAGCTAGGTGTAGGACGGCTTTCACAGACAATTATCTCTGAGAACTGAGCATGTGGAGAGACGTTCGTTCATCTAGCACAAAGGGAACGGTTTGCAGGAGAAACTTTTACTCTGGTTTCTCAGTCTGTTTCCTAGTGCCGCTTTGATGTTCCTGCAGTTTTCACTGTAAAACCGAGTTGGAGCTAGTACCTCCCCTTATATATGTATGGAGTGGAGTTTGCAACTGAAAAGAAACTTTGTGTTCCCAACAAGCTAGGTAAAGGACGGCTTTCACACACAAATATCTCTCTGATCTCAGCCTGTGGAGAGACTTTCGTTCATCTAGCACAAATGGAACGGGTTGCAGGAGAAAATTTTACTCTAGTTTCTCAGTCTGTTTCCTAGTGCCGGTTTGAAGTTCCTGCAGTTTTCACTGTAAAACCGACTTGGAGCTAGTACCTCCCCATATATATGTATGGATTGGAATTTGCAAGTGAAAAGAAACTTTGTGTTCCCAACAAGCTATGTGAAGGTCGGTTTTCACACACACTTATCTCTCAGAACTGAGCCTGTGGAGAGACGTCCGTTCATCTAGCACAAAGGGAACGGGTTGCAGGAGAAACTTTTACTCTGGTTTCTCAGTCTGTTTCCTAGAGCCGGTTTGAAGTTCCTGCAGTTTTCACTGTAAAACCGAGTTGGGGCTCGTACCTCCCCATATATATGTATAGAGTGGAGTTTGCAAGTGAAAAGAAACTTTGTGTTCCCAACAAGCTAGGTGAAGGACGGCTTTCACACACACTTATCTCTCAGAAATGGCATGTGGAGAGACGTTCGTTCATCTATCACAAAGGGAACGGGTTGCAGGAGAAACTTTTACTCTGGTTTTTCAGTCTGTTTCCTAGAGCCGGTTTGAAGTTCCTGCAGTTTTCACTGTAAAACCGAGTTGGAGCTCGCACCTCCCCATATATATGTATGGAGTGGAGTTTGCTAGTGAAAAGAAACTTTCTGTTCCCAACAAGCTAGGTGAAGGACGGCTTTCACACACATTTATCTCTCAGAACTGAGCATGTGGAGAGACGTTCGTTCATCTAGCACAAAGGGAACGGGTTGCAGGAGAAACTTTTACTCTGGTTTCTCAGTCTGTTTCCTAGTGCCGGTTTGAAGTTCCTGCAGTTTGCACTGTAAAAGCGAGTTGGAGCCTGTACCTCCCCATATATATATATGGAGTGGTGTTTGCAAGTGAAAAGAAACTTTGTGTTCCCAACAAGCTAGGTAAAGAATGGCTTTCACACAGAATTATCTCTCAGATCTCAGCCTGTGGAGAGACTTTCGTTCATCTACCACAAATGGAACGGGTTGCAAGAGAAAATTTTACTCTGGATTCTCAGTCTGTTTCCTAGTGCCGGTTTGAATTTCCTGCAGTTTTCACTGTAAAACAGACTTGGAGCTAGTACCTCCCCATACATATGTATGGATTGGAATTTGCAAGTGAAAAGAAACTTTGTGTTCCCAACAAGCTAGGTGAAGGACGGTTTCACACACACTTATCTCTCAGAACTGAGCCTGTGGAGAGACGTTCGTTCATCTAGCACAAAGGGAACGGGTTGCATGAGAAAATTTTACTCTGGTTTCTCAGTCTGTTTAGTAGTGCCTGTTTGAAATTCCTGCAATTTTCACTGTAAAACCGAGTTGGGGCTCGTACCTCCCCATATATATGTATAGAGTGGAGTTTGCAAGTGAAAAGAAACTTTGTGTTCCCAACAAGCTAGGTGATGTACGGCTTTCACACACACTTATCTCTCAGAAATGGCATGTGGAGAGACGTTCGTTCATCTAGCACAATGGGAACGGGTTGCAGGAGAAAATTTTACTCTGGTATCTCAGTCTGTTTCCTAGAGTCGGTTTGAAGTTCCTGCAGTTTTCACTGTAAAACCCAGTTGGAGCTCGTACCTCCCCATTTATATGTATGGAGTGGAGTCAGCTAGTGAAAAGAAACTTTGTGATCCCAATAAGCTAGGTGAAGGACGGCTTTCACACACACTTATCTCTCAGAACTGAGCATGAGGAGAGACGTTCGTTCATCTAGCACAAAGGGAACGGGTTGCAGGAGAAACTTTTACTCTGGTTTCTCAGTCTGTTTCCTAGTGCCAGTTAGAAGTTCCTGCAGTTTTCACTGTAAAACCGAGTTGGGGCTCGTACCTCCCCATATATATGTATAGAGTGGAGTTTGCAAGTGAAAAGAAACTTTGTGTTCCCAACAAGCTAGGTGAAGGATGGCTTTCACAGACACTTATCTCTCAGAAATGGCATGTGGAGAGACGTTCGTTCATCTAGCACAAAGGGAACGGGTTGCAGGAGAAACTTTTACTGTGGTTTCTCAGTCTGTTTCCTAGAGCCGGTTTGAAGTTCCTGCCGTTTTCACTGTAAAACCGAGTTGGGGCTCGTACCTCCCCATATATATGTATAGAGTGGAGTTTGCAAGTGAAAAGAAACTTTGTGTTCCCAACAAGCTAGTTGAAGGACGGCTTTCACACATACTTATCTCTCAGAACTGAGCATGTGGGGAGAAGTTCGTTCATCTAGCACAAAGGGAACGGGTTGCAGGAGAAACTTTTTCTCTGGTTTCTCAGTCTGTTTCCTAGTGCCGGTTTGAAGTTCCTGCAGTTTTCACTGTAAAAACGAGTTGGAGATAGTACCTCCCCAAATATATGTATGGAGTGGAGTTTGCAAGTGAAAAGAAACTTTCTGTTCCCAACAAGCTAGGTGAAGGACGGCTTTCACACACACTTATCTCTCAGAACTGAGCATGTGGAGAGACGTTCGTTCATTTAGCACAAAGCTAACGGGTTGCAGGAGAAACTTTTACTGTGGATTCTCAGTCTGTTTCATAGAGCCGGTTTGAAGTTCCTGCAGTTTTCACTGTAAAACCCAGTTGGAGTTCGTACCTCCCCATATATATGTATGGAGTACAGTTTGCTAGAGAAAAGAAACTTTTTGTTCCCAACAAGCAAGGTGAAGGACGGCTTTCACACACACTTATCTCTCAGAACTGAGCATGAGGAGAGACGTTCTTTCATCTAGCACAAATTGAACGGGTTGCAGGAGAAACTTTTACTCTGTTTTCTCAGTCTGTTTCCTAGTGCCGGTTTGAAGTTCCTGCCGTTTTCACTGTAAAACCGGGTTGGGGCTCGTACCTCCCCATATATATGTATAGAGTGGAGATTGCAAGTGAAATGAAACTTTGTGTTCCCAACAAGCTAGTTGAAGGACGGCTTTCACTCACACTTATCTCTCAGAAATGGCATGTAGAGAGACGTTCGTTCAACTAGCAAAAAGGGAACGGGTTGCAGGAGAAACTTTTACTCTGGTTTCTCAGTCTGTTTCCTAGAGCCGGTTTGAAGTTCCTGCAGTTTTCACTGTAAAACCGAGTTGGAGCTCGTACCTCCCCATTTATATGTATGGAGTGGAGTCAGCAAGTGAAAAGAAACTTTGTGATCCCAATAAGCTAGGTGAAGGACGGCTTTCACACACACTTATCTCTCAGAACTGAGCATGAGGAGAGACGTTCGTTCATCTAGCACAAAGGGAACGGGTTGCAGGAGAAACTTTTACTCTGGTTTCTCAGTCTGTTTCCTAGTGCCAGTTTGAAGTTCCTGCAGTTTTCACTGTAAAACCGAGTTGGGGCTCGTACCTCCCCATATATATGTATAGAGTGGAGTTTGCAAGTGAAAAGAAACTTTGTGTTCCCAACAAGCTAGGTGAAGGATGGCTTTCACAGACACTTATCTCTCAGAAATGGCATGTGGAGAGACGTTCGTTCATCTAGCACAAAGGGAACGGGTTGCAGGAGAAACTTTTACTGTGGTTTCTCAGTCTGTTTCATAGTGCCGGTTAGAAGTTCCTGCCGTTTTCACTGTAAAACCGAGTTGGGGCTCGTACCTCCCCATATATATGTATAGAGTGGAGTTTGCAAGTGAAAAGAAACTTTGTGTTCCCAACAAGCTAGTTGAAGGACGGCTTTCACACATACTTATCTCTCAGAACTGAGCATGTGGAGAGAAGTTCGTTCATCTAGCACAAAGGGAACGGGTTGCAGGAGAACCTTTTTCTCTGGTTTCTCAGTCTGTTTCCTAGTGCCGGTTTGAAGTTCCTGCAGTTTTCACTGTAAAAACGAGTTGGAGATATTACCTCCCCAAATATATGTATGGAGTGGAGTTTGCAAGTGAAAAGAAACTTTCTGTTCCCAACAAGCTAGGTGAAGGACGGCTTTCACACACACTTATCTCTCAGAACTGAGCATGTGGAGAGACGTTCGTTCATTTAGCACAAAGCTAACGGGTTGCAGGAGAAACTTTTACTGTGGATTCTCAGTCTGTTTCATAGAGCCGGTTTGAAGTTCCTGCAGTTTTCACTGTAAAACCCAGTTGGAGTTCGTACCTCCCCATATATATGTATGGAGTACAGTTTGCTAGAGAAAAGAAACTTTTTGTTCCCAACAAGCAAGTTGAAGGACGGCTTTCACACACACTTATCTCTCAGAACTGAGCATGAGGAGAGACGTTCTTTCATCTAGCACAAATTGAACGGGTTGCAGGAGAAACTTTTACTCTGTTTTCTCAGTCTGTTTCCTAGTGCCGGTTTGAAGTTCCTGCCGTTTTCACTGTAAAACCGAGTTGGGGCTCGTACCTCCCCATATATATGTATAGAGTGGAGTTTGCAAGTGAAATGAAACTTTGTGTTCCCAACAAGCTAGTTGAAGGACGGCTTTCACTCACACTTATCTCTCAGAAATGGCATGTGGAGAGACGTTCGTTCAACTAGCAAAAAGGGAACGGGTTGCAGGAGAAACTTTTACTCTGGTTTCTCAGTCTGTTTCCTAGAGCCGGTTTGAAGTTCCTGCAGTTTTCACTGTAAAACCGAGTTGGAGCTCGTACCTCCCCATATATATGTATGGAGTGGAGTTTGCTAGTGAAAAGAAACTTTGTGTTCCCAACAAGCTAGTTGAAGGACGGCTTTCACACACACTTACCTCTCAGAACTGAGCATGTGGAGAGACGTTCGTTCATCTAGCACAAAGGGAACGTGTTGCAGGAGAAATTTTACTCTGGTTTCTCAGTCTGTTTCCTAGTGCCGGTATGAAGTTCCTGCAGTTTTCACTGTAAAAACGAGTTGGAGGTAGTACCTCCGCAAATATATGTATTGAGTGGAGTTTGCAAGTGAAAAGAAACTTTTTGTTCCCAACAAGCAAGGTGAAGGACGGCTTTCACACACAATTATCTCTCAGAACTGAGCATGAAGAGAGACGTTCGTTCATCTAGCACAAATTGAACGGGTTGCAGGAGAAACTTTTACTCTGTTTTCTCAGTCTGTTTCCTAGGGCCGGTTTGAAGTTCCTGCCGTTTTCACTGTAAAACCGAGTTGGGGCTCGTACCTCCCCATATATATGTATAGAGTGGAGTTTGCAAGTGAAATGAAACTTTGTGTTCCCAACAAGCTAGTTGAAGGACGGCTTTCACTCACACTTATCTCTCAGAAATGGCATGTGGAGAGACGTTCGTTCAACTAGCAAAAAGGGAACGGGTTGCAGGAGAAACTTTTACTCTGATTTCTCAGTCTGTTTCCTAGAGCCGGTTTGAAGTTCCTGCAGTTTTCACTGTAAAACCGAGTTGGGGCTCATACCTCCCCATATATATGTATAGAGTGGAGTTTGCAAGTGAAAAGAAACTTTGTGTTCCCAACAAGCTACGTGAAGGACGGCTTTCACAGACACTTATCTCTCAGAAATGGCATGTGGAGACACGTTCGTTCATCTAGCACAAAGGGAACGGGATGCAGGATAAACTTTTACTATGGTTTCTCAGTCTGTTTCCTAGAGCCGGTTTGAAGTTCCTGCAGTTTTCACTGTAAAACCCAGTTGGAGCTCGTACCTCCCCATATATATGTATGGAGTGGAGTCAGCTAGTGAAAAGAAACTTTGTGATCCCAACAAGCTAGGTGAAGGACGGCTTTCACACACACTTATCTCTCAGAACTGAGCATGAGGAGAGACGTTCGTTCATCTAGCACAAAGGGAACGGGTTGCAGGAGAAACTTTTACTCTGGTTTCTCAGTCTGTTTCCTAGTGCCAGTTTGAAGTTCCTGCAGTTTTCACTGTAAAACCGAGTTGGGGCTCGTACCTCCCCATATATATGTATAGAGTGGAGTTTGCAAGTGAAAAGAAACTTTGTGTTCCCAACAATCTAGGTGAAGGATGGCTTTCACAGACACTTATCTCTCAGAAATGGCATGTGGAGAGACGTTCGTTCATCTAGCACAAAGGGAACGGGTTGCAGGAGAAACTTTTACTGTGGTTTCTCAGTCTGTTTCCTAGTGCCGGTTTGAAGTTCCTGCCGTTTTCACTGTAAAACCGAGTTGGGGCTCGTACCTCCCCATATATATGTATAGAGTGGAGTTTGCAAGTGAAAAGAAACTTTGTGTTCCCAACAAGCTAGTTGAAGGACGGCTTTCACACACACTTATCTCTCAGAACTGAGCATGTGGAGAGATGTTCGTTCATCTAGCACAAAGGGAACGGGTTGCAGGAGAAACTTTTACTCTGGTTTCTCAGTCTGTTTCCTAGTGCCGGTTTGAAGTTCCTGCAGTTTTCACTGTAAAAACGAGTTGGAGATAGTACCTCCCCAAATATATGTATGGAGTGGAGTTTGCAAGTGAAAAGAAACTTTCTGTTCCCAACAAGCTAGGTGAAGGACGGCTTTCACACACACTTATCTCTCAGAACTGAGCATGTGGAGAGACGTTCGTTCATTTACCACAAAGCTAACGGGTTGCAGGAGAAAATTTTACTGTGGATTCTCAGTCTGTTTCCTAGAGCCGGTTTGAAGTTCCTGCAGTTTTCACTGTAAAACCCAGTTGGAGTTCGTACCTCCCCATATATATGTATAGAGTGGAGTTTGCAAGTGAAATGAAACTTTGTGTTCCTAACAAGCTAGTTGAAGGATGGCTTTCACTCACACTTATCTCTCAGAAATGGCATGTGGAGAGACGTTCGTTCAACTAGCAAAAAGGGAACGGGTTGCAGGAGAAACTTTTACTCTGGTTTCTCAGTCTGTTTCCTAGAGCCGGTTTGAAGTTCCTGCAGTTTTCACTGTAAAACCGAGTTGGAGCTCGTACCTCCCCATATATATGTATGGAGTGGAGTTTGCTAGTGAAAAGAAACTTTGTGTTCCCAACAAGCTAGTTGAAGGACGGCTTTCACACACACTTATCTCTCAGAACTGAGCATGTGGAGAGACGTTCGTTCATCTAGCAAAAAGTGAACGGGTTGCAGGAGAAACTTTTACTCTGGTTTCTCAGTCGGTTTCCTAGTGCCGGTTTGAAGTTCCTGCACTTTTCACTGTAAAACCGATTTGGAGCTCGTACCTCCCCATATATATGTATGGAGTGGAGTTTGCTAGTGAAAAGAAACTTTGTGTTCCCAACAAGCTAGTTGAAGGACGGCTTTCACACACACTTATCTCTCAGATCTGAGCATGTGGAGAGACTTTCGTTCATCTAGCATAAAGGGAACGGGTTGCAGGAGAAATTTTACTATGGTTTCTCAGTCTGTTTCCTAGTGCCGGTTTGAAGTTCCTGCAGTTTGCACTGTAAAAACGATTTGGAGCTAGTACCTCCCCAAATATATGTATTGAGTGGAGTTTGCAAGTGAAAAGAAACTTTTTGTTCCCAACAAGCTAGGTGAAGGACGGCTTTCACACACACTTATCTCTCAGAACTGAGCATGTGGAGAGACGTTTGTTCATTTAGCACAAAGGGAACGGGATGCAGGAGAAACTTTTACTATGGTTTCTCAGTCTGTTTCCTAGAGCCGGTTTGAAGTTCCTGCAGTTTTCACTGTAAAACCCAGTTGGAGCTCGTACCTCCCCATATATATCTATGGAGTGGAGTCAGCTAGTGAAAAGAAACTTTGTGATCCCAACAAGCTAGTTGAAGGACGGCTTTCACACACACTTATCTCTCAGAACTGAGCATGAGGAGAGACGTTCGTTCATCTAGCACAAAGGGAACGGGTTGCAGGAGAAACTTTTACTCTGGTTTCTCAGTCTGTTTCCTAGTGCCAGTTTGAAGTTCCTGCAGTTTTCACTGTAAAACCGAGTTGGGGCTCGTACCTCCCCATATATATGTATAGAGTGGAGTTTGCAAGTGAAAAGAAACTTTGTGTTCCCAACAAGCTAGGTGAAGGATGGCTTTCACAGACACTTATCTCTCAGAAATGGCATGTGGAGAGACGTTCGTTCATCTAGCACAAAGGGAACGGGTTGCAGGAGAAACTTTTACTGTGGTTTCTCAGTCTGTTTCCTAGTGCCGGTTTGAAGTTCCTGCCGTTTTCACTGTAAAACCGAGTTGGGGCTCGTACCTCCCCATATATATGTATAGAGTGGAGTTTGCAAGTGAAAAGAAACTTTGTGTTCCCAACAAGCTAGTTGAAGGACGGCTTTCACACACACTTATCTCTCAGAACTGAGCATGTGGAGAGATGTTCGTTCATCTAGCACAAAGGGAACGGGTTGCAGGAGAAACTTTTACTCTGGTTTCTCAGTCTGTTTCCTAGTGCCGGTTTGAAGTTCCTGCAGTTTTCACTGTAAAAACGAGTTGGAGATAGTACCTCCCCAAATATATGTATGGAGTGGAGTTTGCAAGTGAAAAGAAACTTTCTGTTCCCAACAAGCTAGGTGAAGGACGGCTTTCACACACACTTATCTCTCAGAACTGAGCATGTGGAGAGACGTTCGTTCATTTACCACAAAGCTAACGGGTTGCAGGAGAAACTTTTACTGTGGATTCTCAGTCTGTTTCCTAGAGCCGGTTTGAAGTTCCTGCAGTTTTCACTGTAAAACCCAGTTGGAGTTCGTACCTCCCCATATATATGTATGGAGTGGAGTTTGCTAGTGAAAAGAAACTTTTTGTTCCCAACAAGCAAGGTGAAGGACGGCTTTCACACACACTTATCTCTCAGAACTGAGCATGAGGAGAGACGTTCGTTCATCTAACACAAATTGAACGGGTTGCAGGAGAAAATTTTACTCTGGTTTCTCAGTCTGTTTCCTAGTGCCGGTTTGATGTTCCTGCCGTTTTCACTGTAAAAACGAGTTGGGGCTCGTACCTCCCCATATATATGTATAGAGTGGAGTTTGCAAGTGAAATGAAACTTTGTGTTCCTAACAAGCTAGTTGAAGGATGGCTTTCACTCACACTTATCTCTCAGAAATGGCATGTGGAGAGACGTTCGTTCATCTAGCAAAAAGGGAACGGGTTGCAGGAGAAACTTTTACTCTGGTTTCTCAGTCTGTTTCCTAGAGCCGGTTTGAAGTTCCTGCAGTTTTCACTGTAAAACCGAGTTGGAGCTCGTACCTCCCCATATATATGTATGGAGTGGAGTTTGCTAGTGAAAAGAAACTTTGTGTTCCCAACAAGCTAGTTGAAGGACTGCTTTCACACACACTTATCTCTCAGAACTGAGCATGTAGAGAGACGTTCGTTCATCTAGCACAAAGGGAACGGGTTGCAGGAGAAATTTTACTCTGGTTTCTCAGTCTGTTTCCTAGTGCCGGTATGAAGTTCCTGCAGTTTTCACTGTAAAAACGAGTTGGAGGTAGTACCTCCGCAAATATATGTATTGAGTGGAGTTTGCAAGTGAAAAGAAACTTTTTGTTCCCAACAAGCAAGGTGAAGGACGGCTTTCACACACACTTATGTCTCAGAACTGAGCATGAGGAGATACGTTCGTTCATCTAGCACAAATTGAACGGGTTGCAGGAGAAACTTTTACTCTGTTTTCTCAGTCTGTTTCCTAGTGCCGGTTTGAAGTTCCTGCCGTTTTCACTGTAAAACCGAGTTGGGGCTCGTACCTCCCCATATATATGTATAGAGTGGAGTTTGCAAGTGAAATGAAACTTTGTGTTCCCAACAAGCTAGTTGAAGGACGGCTTTCACTCACACTTATCTCTCAGAAATGGCATGTGGAGAGACGTTCGTTCAACTAGCAAAAAGGGAACGGGTTGCAGGAGAAACTTTTACTCTGGTTTCTCAGTCTGTTTCCTAGAGCCGGTTTGAAGTTCCTGCAGTTTTCACTGTAAAACCGAGTTGGAGCTCGTACCTCCCCATATATATATATGGAATGGAGTTTGCTAGTGAAAAGAAACTTTGTGTTCCCAACAAGCTAGTTGAAGGACGGCTTTCACACACACTTATCTCTCAGAACTGAGCATGTGGAGAGACTTTCGTTCATCTAGCACAAAGGGAACGGGTTGCAGGAGAAATTTTACTCTGGTTTCTCAGTCTGTTTCCTAGTGCCGGTTTGAAGTTCCTGCAGTTTTCACTGTAAAACCGAGTTGGGTCTCGTACCTACCCATATATATGTATAGAGTGGAGATTGCAAGTGAAAAGAAACTTTGTGTTCCCAACAAGCTAGGTGAAGGACGGCATTCACAGACACTTCTCTCTCAGAAATGGCATGTGGAGAGACGTTCGTTCATCTAGCACAATGGGAACGGGTTGAAGGAGAAACTTTTACTGTGGATTCTCAGTGTGTTTCCTAGAGCCGGTTTGAAGTTCCTGCAGTTTTCACTGTAAAACCCAGTTGGAGCTCGTACCTCCCCATATATATGTATGGAGTGGAGTTTGCTAGTGAAAGGAAACTTTGTGTTCCCAACAAGATAGGTGAAGGACGGCTTTCACACACACTTATCTCTCAGAACTGAGCATGAGGAGAGACGTTCGTTCATCTAGCACAAATTGAAAGGGTTGCAGGAGAAACTTTTACTCTGTTTTCTCAGTCTGATTCCTAGTGCCGGTTTGAAGTTCCTGCCGTTTTCACTGTACAAACGAGCTGGGGCTCGTACCTCCCCATATATATGTATAGAGTGGAGTTTGCAAGTGAAAAGAAACTTTGTGTTCCCAACAAGCTAGTTGAAGGACGGCTTTCACTCACACTTATCTCTCAGAAATGGCATGTGGAGAGACGTTCGTTCATCTAGCAAAAAGTGAACGGGTTGCAGGAGAAACTTTTACTCTGGTTTCTCAGTCGGTTTCCTAGTGCCGGTTTGAAGTTCCTGCACTTTTCACTGTAAAACCGAGTTGGAGCTCGTACCTCCCCATATATATGTATGGAGTGGAGTTTGCTAGTGAAAAGAAACTTTGTGTTCCCAACAAGCTAGTTGAAGGACGGCTTTCACACACAATTATCTCTCAGATCTGAGCATGTGGAGAGACTTTCGTTCATCTAGCATAAAGGGAACGGGTTGCAGGAGAAATTTTACTATGATTTCTCAGTCTGTTTACTAGTGCCGGTTTGAAGTTCCTGCAGTTTGCACTGTAAAAACGAGTTGGAGCTAGTACCTCCCCAAATATATGTATTGAGTGGAGTTTGCAAGTGAAAAGAAACTTTTTGTTCCCAACAAGCTAGGTGAAGGACGGCTTTCACACACACTTATCTTTCAGAACTGAGCATGTGGAGAGACGTTCGTTCATTTAGCACAAAGGGAACGTGTTGCAGGAGAAACTTTTACTGTGGTTTCTCAGTCTGCTTCCTAATGCCGGTTTGAAGTTCCTGCAGTTTTCACTTTATAACCGAGTTGGAGCTAGTACCTCCCCATATATATGAATTGAGTGGATTTTGCAAGTGAAAAAAAACTTTGTGTTCCCAACAAGCTAGGTGAAGGACGGCTTTAACACATATCTCTCAGAACTGAGCATGTGGATAGACGTTCGTTCATCTAGCACAAATTGAACGGGTTGCAGGAGAAACTTTTACTCTGGTTTCTCAGTCTGTTTCCTAGTGCCGGTTTGAAGTTCCTGCAGTTTTCACTGTAAAACGGTGTTGGAGCTAGAACCTCCCCATATATATGTAAGGAGTGGGGATTGCAACTGAAAAGAATCTTTGTGTTCCCAACAAGCTAGGTGAAGGACGGCTTTCACGCACACTTATTTCTCAGAACTGAGCATGTGGAGAGACGTTCGTTCATCTAGCACAAAGGGAACGGGTTGCAGGGGAACTATTACTCTGGTTTCTCAGTCTGTTTCCTAGTGCCGGTTTGAAGTTCCTGCAGTTTGCACTGTAAAACCGAGTTGGAGCTCGTACCTCCCCATATATATGTATAGAGTGGAGTTTGCAAGTGAAAAGAAATTTTGTGTTCCCAACAAGCTAGGTGAAGTACGGCTTTCACAGACACTTATCTCTCAGAAATGGCATGTGGAGAGACGTTCGTTCATCTAGCACAAAGGGAACGGGTTGCAGGAGAAACTTTTACTGTGGTTTCTCAGTCTGTTTCCTATAGCCGGTTTGAAGTTCCTGCAGTTTGCACTGTAATAGCGAGTTGGAGCTAGTACCTCCCCATATATATGTATGGAGTGGAGTTTGCAAGTGAAAAGAAACTTTGTGTTCCCAACAAGCTAGGTAAAGGACGGCTTTCACACACAATTATCTCTCTGATCACAGCCTGTGGAGAGACTTTCTTTCATCTAGCACAAATGGAACGGGTTGCAGGAGAAAATTTTACTCTAGTTTCTCAGTCTGTTTCCTAGTGCTGGTTTGAAGTTCCTGCAGTTTTCACTGTAAAATCGACTTGGAGCTAGTACCTCCCCATATATATGTATGGATTGGAATTTGCAAGTGAAAAGAAACTTTGTGTTCCCAACAAGCTAAGTGAAGGTCGGTTTTCACACACACTTATCTCTCAGAACTGAGCCTGTGGAGAGACGTTCGTTCATCTAGCACAAAGGGAACGGGTTGCAGGAGAAACTTTTACTCTGGTTTCTCAGTCTGTTTCCTAGAGCCGGTTTGAAGTTCCTGCAGTTTTCACTGTAAAACCGAGTTGGGGCTCGTACCTCCCCATATATATGTATAGAGTGGAGTTTGCAAGTGAAAAGAAACTTTGTGTTCCCAACAAGCTAGTTGAAGGACGGCTTTCACACACACTTATCTCTCAGAAATGGCATGTGGAGAGACGTTTGTTCATCTATCACAAAGGGAACGGGTTGCAGGAGAAACTTTTACTCTGGTTTCTCAGTCTGTTCCTAGAGCCGGTTTGAAGTTCCTGCAGTTTTCACTGTAAAACCGAGTTGGAGCTCGCACCTCCCCATATATATGTATGGAGTGGAGTTTGCTAGTGAAAAGAAACTTTCTGTTCCCAACAAGCTAGGTGAAGGACGGCTTTCACACACACTTATCTCTCAGAACTGAGCATGTGGAGAGACGTTCGTTCATCTAGCACAAAGGGAACGGGTTGCAGGAGAAACTTTTACTCTGGTTTCTCAGTCTGTTTCCTAGTGCCGGTTTGAAGTTCCTGCAGTTTGCACTGTAAAAGCGAGTTGGAGCCTGTACCTCCCCATATATATATATGGAGAGGTGTTTGCAAGTGAAAAGAAACTTTGTGTTCCCAACAAGCTATGTAAAGGATGGCTTTCACACAGAATTATCTCTCAGATCTCAGCCTGTGGAGAGACTTTCGTTCATCTAGCACAAATGGAACGGGTTGCAAGAGAAAATTTTACTCTGGATTCTCAGTCTGTTTCCTAGTGCCGGTTTGAATTTCGTGCAGTTTTCACTGTAAAACAGACTTGGAGCTAGTACCTCCCCATACATATTTATGGATTGGAATTTGCAAGTGAAAAGAAACTTTGTCTTCCCAACAAGCTAGGTGAAGGACGGTTTCACACACACTTATCTCTCAGAACTGAGCCTGTGGAGAGACGTTCGTTCATCTAGCACAAAGGGAACGGGTTGCATGAGAAACTTTTACTCTGGTTTCTCAGTCTGTTTAGTAGTGCCTGTTTGAAATTCCTGCAATTTTCACTGTAAAACCGAGTTGGGGCTCGTACCTCCCCATATATATGTATAGAGTGGAGTTTGCAAGTGAAAAGAAACTTTGTGTTCCCAACAAGCTAGGTGATGTACGGCTTTCACACACACTTATCTCTCAGAAATGGCATGTGGAGAGACGTTCGTTCATCTAGCACAATGGGAACGGGTTGCAGGAGAAAATTTTACTCTGGTTTCTCAGTCTGTTTCCTAGAGCCGGTTTGAAGTTCCTGCAGTTTTCACTGTAAAACCGAGTTGGAGCTCGCACCTCCCCATATATATGTATGGAGTGGAGTTTGCTAGTGAAAAGAAAATATGTGTTCCCAACAAGCTAGGTGAAGGACGGCTTTCACACACACTTATCTCTCAGAAATGGCATGTGGAGAGACGTTCGTTCATCCAGCAAAAAGGGAACGGGTTGCAGGAGAAACTTTTACTCTGGTTTCTCAGTCTGTTTTCTAGAGCCGGGTTGAAGTTCCTGCAGTTTTCACTGTAAAACAGAGTTGGAGCTCGAACCTCCCCATATATATGTATGGAGTGGAGTTTGCTAGTGAAAAGAAACTTTCTGTTCCCAACAAGCTAGGTGATGGGCGGCTTTCACACACACTTTTCTCTCAGAACTGAGCATGTGGAGAGACGTTCGTTCATCTAGCACCAAGGGAACGGGTTGCAGGAGAATCTTTTACTCTGGTTTCTCAGTCTGTTTCCTAGTGCCGGTTTGAAGTTCCTGCAGTTTTCACTGTAAAACCGAGTTGGAGCTAGTACCTCCCCATATATATGTATGGAGTGGAATTTGCAAGTGAAAAGAAACTTTGTGTTCCCAACAATTAGGTGAAGGACGGCTTTCACACACACTTATCTCTGAGAACTGAGCATGTGGAGAGGCTTTCGTTCATCTAGTACAAAGGGAACGGTTTGCAGGAGAAACTTTTACTCTGGTTTCTCAGTCTGTTTCCTAGTGCCGATTTGAAATTCCTATAGTTTGCACTGTAAAACCGAGTTGGAGCTAGTACCTCCCCATATATATGTATGGAGTGGAGTTTGCAACTGAAAAGAAACTTTGTGTTCCCAACAAGCTAGGTGAAGGACGGCTTTCACACACACTTATCTCTGAGAACTGAGCATGAGGAGAGACTTTCGTTCATCTAGCACAAAGGGAACGGTTTGCAGGTAAACTTTTACTCTGGTTTCTCACTCTGTTTCCTAGTGCCGATTTGAAGTTCCTGCCTTTTTCACTGTAAAAACGAGTTGGAGCTAGTACCTCCCCATATATATGTATGGAGTGGAGTTTGCAAGTGAAAAGAAACTTTGTGTTCCCAACAAGCTAGGTGAAGGACGGCTTTCACACACACTTATCTCTCAGAACTGAGCATGTGGAGAGACGTTCGTTCATCTAGCACAAAGGAACGGGTTGCAGAAGAAACTTTTACTCTGGTTTCTCAGTCTGTTTCCTAGTGCCGGTTTGAAGTTCCTGCAGTTTTCACTGTAAAACAGAGTTGGAGATCGTACCTCCCCATATATATGTATGGAGTGGAGTTTGCAAGTGAAAAGAAACTTTGTGTTCCCAACAAGCTAGGTGAATGACGGCTTTCACACACACTTATATCTCAGAACTGAGCAGGAGGATAGACGTTCGTTCATCTAGCACAAAGGGAACGGTTTGCAGGTAAACTTTTACTCTGGTTTCTCAGTCTGTTTCCTAGTGCCGGTTTGAAGTTCCTGCAGTTTTCACTTTATAACCGATTTGGAGCTAGTACCTACCCATATATATGTAAGGAGTGGAGTTTCAAGTGAAAAGAAACTTTGTGTTCCCAACAAGCTAGGTGATGGACGGCTTTCACACAGATATCTCTCAGAATTGAGCATGTGGAGAGACGTTCGTTCATCTAGCACAAAGGGACCGGTTTGTAGGAGAAACTTTTACTCTGGTTTCTCAGTCTGTTTCCTAGTGCCGGTTTGAAGTTCCTGCAGTTTTCACTGTAAAACGGTGTTGGAGCTAGTACCTCCCCATATATATGTAAGGAGTGGGGTTGGCAACTGAAAAGAAATTTTTTGTTCCCAACAAGCTAGGTGAAGGACGGCTTTCACACACACTTATCTCTCAGACCTGAGAATGTGGAGAGACGTTCGTTCATCTAGCACAAATGGAACGGGTTGCAGGAGAAACTTTTACTCTGGTTTCTCAGTGTGTTTCCTAGTGCCGGTTTGAAGTTCCTGCAGTTTTCACTGTATAAGAGAGTTGGAGCTAGTACCTCCCCATATATATGTATGGAGTGCAGTTTGCAAGTGAAAAGAAACTTAGTGTTCCCAACAAGCTAGGTGAAAGACGGATTTCACACACACTTATCTCTCAGAAATGAGCATGAGGAGAGACGCTCGTTCATCTAGCACAAAGGGAACGGGTTGCAGGAGAAATTTTTCTCTGCTTTCTCAGTCTGTTTGCTAGTGCCCGTTTGAAGATCCTGCAGTTTTCACAGTAAAACCGAGTTGGAGCTAGTATATCCCCATATATATGTATGGAGTGGAGTTTGCAAGTGAAAAGCAACTTTGTGTTCCCAACAAGCTAGGTGAAGTACGGCTTTCACACACACTTATCTCTCAGAACTGAGCATGTGGAGAGACGTTCGTTCATCTAGCACAAAGGGAACGGTTTGCAGGAGAAACTTTTACTCTGGTTTCTCAGTCTGTTTCCTAGTGCCGATTTGAAGTTCCTATAGTTTGCACTGTAAAACCGAGTTGGAGCTAGTACCTCCCCATATATATGTATGGAGTGGAGTTTGCAACTGAAAAGAAACTTTGTGTTCCCAACAAGCTAGGTGAAGGACGGCTTTCACACACACATATCTCTCAGAACTGAGCATGTGGAGAGACTTTCGTTCATCTAGCACAAAGGGAACGGGTTGCTGGTAAACTTTTACTCTGGTTTCTCAGTCTGTTTCCTAGTGCCTGTTTGAAGTTTCTGCAGTTTGCACCGTAAAACCGAGTTGGAGCTAGTACCGCCCCATATATATGTATGGAGTGGGGTTTGCAACTGAAAAGAAACTTAGTGTTCCCAACAAGCTAGTTGAAGGACGGCTTTCACACACACTTATCTCTCAGATATGAGCATGTGGAGAGACGTTCGTTCATCTAGCACAAAGGGAACGTGTTGCAGGAGAAACTTTTACTCTGGTTTCTCAGTCTCTTTCCTAGTGCCGGTTTGAAGTTCCTGCAGTTTTCACTGTAAAACCGAGTTGGGGCTCATACCTCCCCATATATATGTATAGAGTGGAGTTTGCAAGTGAAAAGAAACTTTGTGTTCCCAACAAGCTAGGTGAAGGACGGCATTCACTCACAATTATCTCTCAGAAATGGCATGTGGAGAGACGTTCGTTCATCTAGCACAAAGGGAACGGGTTGCAGGAGAAACTTTTACTCTGGTTTCTCAGTCTCTTTCCAAGTGCCGGTTTGAAGTTTCTGCAGATTTCACTGTAAAACCGACTTGGAGCTAGTACCTCCCCATATATAAGTATGGATTGTAGTTTGCAAGTGAAAAGAAACTTTGTGTTCCCAACAAGCTAGGTGAAGGACGGCTTAAACACACACTTATCTCTCAGAACTGAGCCTGTGGAGAGACGTTCGTTCATCTAGCACAAATGGAACGCGTTGCAGGAGAAACTTTTACTCTGGTTTCTCAGTCTGTTTCCTAGTGCCGGTTTGAAGTTCCTGCAGTTTTCACTGTAAAACCGAGTTGGAGATAGTACCTCCCCATATATATGTATGGAGTGGAGTTTGCTAGTGAAAAGAAACTTTGTGTTCCCAACAAGCTAGTTTTAGAACGGCTTTCACACACACTTATCTCTCAGAAATGAGCATGTGGAGAGACGTTCGTTCATCTAGCACAAAGGGAACGGTTTGCAGGAGAAACTTTTACTCTGGTTTCTCAGTCTGTTTCCTAGTGCCGGTTTGAAGTTTCTGCATTTTTCACTGTAAAACCGAGTTGGGGTTCGTACCTCCCCATATATATGTATAGAGTGGAGTTTGAAAGTGAAAAGAAACTTTGTGTTCCCAACAAGCTAGGTGAAGGACGGCTTTCACACACACTTATCTCTCAGAAATGGCATGTGGAGAGACGTTCGTTCATCTAGCACAAAGGGAACGGGATGCAGGAGAAACTTTTACTATGGTTTCTCAGTCTGTTTCCTAGAGCCGGTTTGAAGTTCCTGCAGTTTTCACTGTAAAACCCAGTTGGAGCTCGTACCTCCCCATATATATGTATGGAGTGGAGTTTGCTAGTGAAAAGAAACTTTGTGATCCCCACAAGCTAGGTGAAGGACGGCTTTCACACACACTTATCTCTCAGAACTGAGCATGAGGAGAGACGTTCGTTCATCTAGCACAAAGGGAACGGGTTGCAGGAGAAACTTTTACTCTGGTTTCTCAGTCTTTGTCCTAGTGCCAGTGTGAAGTTCCTGCATTTATCACTGTAAAACCGAGTTGGGGCTCGAACCTCCCCATATATATGTATAGAGTGGGGTTTGCAAGTGAAAAGAAACTTTGTGTTCCCAACAAGCTAGGTGAAGGACGGCTTTCACAGATATTTATCTCTCAGAAATGGCATGTGGAGAGACGTTCGTTCATCTAGCACAAAGGGAACGGGTTGCAGGAGAAACTTTTACTGTGGTTTCTCAGTCTGTTTCCTAGTGCCGGTTTGAAGTTCCTACCGTTTTCACTGTAAAACCGAGTTGGGGCTCGTACCTCCCCATATATATGTATAGAGTGGAGTTTGCAAGTGAAAAGAAACTTTGTGTTCCCAACATGCTAGTTGAAGGACGGCTTTCACTCACACTTATCTCTCAGAAATGGCATGTGGAGAGACGTTCGTTCATCTAGCAAAAAGTGAACGGGTTGCAGGAGAAACTTTTACTCTGGTTTCTCAGTCTGTTTCCTAGAGCCGGTTTGAAGTTTCTGCATTTTTCCCTGTAAAACAGAGTTGGAGCTCATACCTCCCCATATATATGTATGGAGTGGAGTTTGCTTATGAAAAGAAACTTTGTGATCCCAACAAGCTAGGTGAAGGACGGCTTTCACACACACTTTTCTCTCAGAACCTAGCATGTGGAGAGACGTTCGTTCATTAAGCATAAAGGGAACGGGTTGAAGGAGAAACTTTTACTCTGGTTTCTCAGTCTGTTTCCTAGTGCCGGTTTGAAGTTCCTGCAGTTTTCACTGTAAAAACGAGTTGGAGCTAGTACCTCCCCAAATATATGTATGGAGTGGAGTTTGCAAGTGAAAAGAAACTTTGTGTTACCAACAAGCTAGGTGAAGGACGGCTTTCACACACACTTATCTCTCAGAACTGAGCATGTGGAGAGACGTTCGTTCATCTAGCACAAAGGGAACGGGTTGCAAGAGAAACTTTTACTGTGGTTTCTCAGTCTGTTTCCTAGTGCCGGTTTGAAGTTCCTGCAGTTTTCACCTTATAACCGAGTTGGAGCTAGTACCTCCCCATATATATGAATGGAGTGGATTTTGCAAGTGAAAAGAAACTTTGTGTTCCCAACAAGCTATGTGAAGGACGGCTTTCACACACATATCTCTCAGAACTGAGCATGTGGAGAGACGTTCGTTCATCTAGCACAAAGTGAACGGGTTGCAGGAGAAACTTTCACTCTAGTTTCTCAGTCTGTTTCCTAGTGCCAGTTTGAAGTTCCTACAGTTTGCACTGTAAAACCGAGTTGGAGCTAGTACCTCCCAATATATATGTATGGAGTGGAGTTTGCAACTGAAAAGAAACTTTGTGTTCCCAACAAGCTAGGTGAAGGACGGCTTTCACACACACATATCTCTCAGAACTGAGCATGTGGAGAGACGTTCGTTCATCTAGCACAAAAGGAACGTGTTGCAGGAGAAACTTTTACTCTGGTTTCTCACTCTGTTTCCTAGTGCCGGTTTGAAGTTCCTGCAGTTTTCACTGTAAAACAGAGTTGGGGCTCGTAACCCCCCATATGTATGTATGGAGTGGAGTTTGCAAGTGAAAAGAAACTTTGTGTTTCCAACAAGCTAGGTGAAGGACGGCTTTCAAACACACTTATCTCTGAGAACTGAGCATGAGGAGAGACGATCGTTCATTTAGCACAAAGGGAACGGGTTGCAGGAGAAACTTTTACTCTGGTTTCTCAGTCTGTTTCCTAGAGCCGGTTTGAAATTCCTGCAGTTATCTCTGTAAAACCGAGTTGGAGCTCGCACCTCCCCATATATATGTATGGAGTGGTGTTTGCTAGTGAAAAGAAACTTTGTGTTCCCAACAAGCTAGGTGAAGGTCGGCTTTCACACACACTTATCTCTCAGAAATGGCATGTGGAGAGACGTTCGTTCATCTAGCCAAATGGGAACGGGTTGCAGGAGAAAATTTTACTCTGGTTTCTCAGTCTGTTTCCTAGAGCCGGGTTGAAGTTCCTGCAGTTTTCACTGTAAAACCGAGTTGGAGCTCGCACCTCCCCATATATATGTATGGAGTGGAGTTTGATAGTGAAAAAAACTTTGTGTTCCCAACAAGCTATGTGATGGGCGGCTTTCACACACACTTATCTCTCAGAACTGAGCATGTGGAGAGACGTTCGTTCATCTAGCACAAAGGGAACGGGTTGCAGGAGAAACATTTACTCTGGTTTCTCACTCTGTTTCCTAGTTCCGGTTTGAAGTTCCTGAAGTTTTCACTGTAAAAACGAGTTGGAGCTAGTACCTCCCCATATATATGTATGGAGTGGAGTTTGCAAGTGAAAAGAAACTTTGTGTTCCCAACAAGATAGGTGAAGGACGGCTTTCACACACACTTATCTCTCAGAACTGAGCATGTGGAGAGACGTTCGTTCATGTAGCACAAAGGAACGGGTTGCAGAAGAAACTTTTACTCTGGATTCTCAGTCTGTTTCCTAGTGCCGGTTTGAAGTTCCTGCAGTTTTCACTGTAAAACAGAGTTGGAGATCGTTCCTCCCCATATATATGTATGGAGTGGAGTTTGCAAGTGAAAAGAAACTTTGTGTTCCCAACAAGCTAGGTGAATGACGGCTTTCACACACACTTATATCTCAGAACTGAGCAGGAGGATAGACGTTCGTTCATCTAGCACAAAGGGAACGGTTTGCAGGTAAACTTTTACTCTGGTTTCTCAGTCTGTTTCCTAGTGCCGGTTTGAAGTTCCTGCAGTTTTCACTTTATAACCGAGTTGGAGCTAGTACCTACCCATATATATGTAAGGAGTGGAGTTTCAAGTGAAAAGAAACTTTGTGTTCCCAACAAGCTAAGTGATGGACGGCTTTCACACACATATCTCTCAGAATTAAGCATGTGGAGAGACGTTCGTTCATCTAGCACAAAGGGACCGGTTTGTAGGAGAAACTTTTACTCTGGTTTCTCAGTCTGTTTCCTAGTGCCGGTTTGAATTTCCTGCAGTTTTCACTGTAAAACGGTGTTGGAGCTAGTACCTCCCCATATATATGTAAGGAGTGGGGTTGGCAACTGAAAAGAAATTTTGTGTTCCCAACAAGCTAGGTGAAGGACGGCTTTCACACACACTTATCTCTGAGAACTGAGCATGAGGAGAGACTTTCGTTCATCTAGCACAAAGGGAACGGGTTGCTGGTAAACTTTTACTCTGGTTTCTCAGTCTGTTTCCTAGTGCCTGTTTGAAGTTCCTGCAGTTTGCACCGTAAAACCGAGTTGGAGCTAGTACCGCCCCATATATATGTATGGAGTGGAGTTTGCAACTGAAAAGAAACTTAGTGTTCCCAACAAGCTAGTTGAAGGACGGCTTTCACACACACTTATCTCTCAGATATGAGCATGTGGAGAGACGTTCGTTCATCTAGCACAAAGGGAACGTGTTGCAGGAGAAACTTTTACTCTGGTTTCTCAGTCTCTTTCCTAGTGCCGGTTTGAAGTTCCTGCAATTTGCAATGTAAAAGCGAGTTGGAGCTAGTACCACCCCATATATATGTATGGAGTGCAGTTTGCAAGTGAAAAGAAACTTTGTGTTCCCAACAAGCTAGGTGAAGGACGGCTTTCACACACACTTATCTCTCAGATCTCAGCCTGTGGAGAGACGATCGTTCATCTAGCACAAAGGGAACGTGTTGCAGGAGAAACTTTTACTCTGGTTTCTCAGTCTGTTTCCTAGTGCCGGTTTGAAGTTCCTACAGTTTGCACTGTAAAACCGAGTTGGAGCTAGTACCTCCCCATATATATGTATGGAGTGGAGTTTGCAACTGAAAAGAAACTTTGTGTTCCCAACAAGCTAGTTTTAGAACGGCTTTCACACACACTTATCTCTCAGAAATGAGCATGTGGAGAGACGTTCGTTCATCTAGCACAAAGGGAACGGTTTGCAGGAGAAACTTTTACTCTGGTTTCTCAGTCTATTTCCTAGTGCCGGTTTGAAGTTTCTGCATTTTTCACTGTAAAACCGAGTTGGGGCTCGTACCTCCCCATATATATGTATAGAGTGGAGTTTGCAATTGAAAAGAAACTTTGTGTTCCCAACAAGCTAGGTGAAAGACGGCTTCCACACAGACTTATCTCTCAGAAATGGCATGTGGAGAGACGTTCGTTCATCTAGCACAAAGGGAACGGGTTGCATGAGAAACTTTTACTCTGGTTTCTCAGTCTGTTTAGTAGTGCCTGTTTGAAATTCCTGCAATTTTCACTGTAAAACCGAGTTGGGGCTCGTACCTCCCCATATATATGTATAGAGTGGAGTTTGCAAGTGAAAAGAAACTTTGTGTTCCCAACAAGCTAGGTGATGTACGGCTTTCACACACACTTATCTCTCAGAAATGGCATGTGGAGAGACGTTCGTTCATCTAGCACAATGGGAACGGGTTGCAGGAGAAAATTTTACTCTGGTTTCTCAGTCTGTTTCCTAGTGCCGGTTTGAAGTTCCTGCAGTTTTCACTGTAAAACCGAGTTGGAGCTAGTACCTCCCCATATATATGTATGGAGTGGAATTTGCAAGTGAAAAGAAACTTTGTGTTCCCAACAATTAGGTGAAGGACGGCTTTCACACACACTTATCTCTGAGAACTGAGCATGTGGAGAGGCTTTCGTTCATCTAGTACAAAGGGAACGGTTTGCAGGAGAAACTTTTACTCTGGTTTCTCAGTCTGTTTCCTAGTGCCGATTTGAAATTCCTATAGTTTGCACTGTAAAACCGAGTTGGAGCTAGTACCACCCCATATATATGTATGGAGTGGAGTTTGCAACTGAAAAGAAACTTTGTGTTCCCAACAAGCTAGGTGAAGGACGGCTTTCACACACACTTATCTCTCAGAAATGGCATGTGGAGAGACGTTCGTTCATCTAGCACAAAGGGAACGGTTTGCAGGTAAACTTTTACTATGGTTTCTCAGTCTGTTTCCTAGTGCCGGTTTGAAGTTCCTGCAGTTTTCACTTTATAACCGATTTGGAGCTAGTACCTACCCATATATATGTAAGGAGTGGAGTTTCAAGTGAAAAGAAACTTTGTGTTCCCAACAAGCTAGGTGATGGACGGCTTTCACACAGATATCTCTCAGAATTGAGCATGTGGAGAGACGTTCGTTCATCTAGCACAAAGGGACCGGTTTGTAGGAGAAACTTTTACTCTGGTTTCTCAGTCTGTTTCCTAGTGCCGGTTTGAAGTTCCTGCAGTTTTCACTGTAAAACGGTGTTGGAGCTAGTACCTCCCCATATATATGTAAGGAGTGGGGTTGGCAACTGAAAAGAAATTTTTTGTTCCCAACAAGCTAGGTGAAGGACGGCTTTCACACACACTTATCTCTCAGACCTGAGAATGTGGAGAGACGTTCGTTCATCTAGCACAAAGGGAACGGGTTGCAGGAGAAACTTTTACTCTGGTTTCTCAGTGTGTTTCCTAGTGCCGGTTTGAAGTTCCTGCAGTTTTCACTGTATAAGAGAGTTGGAGCTAGTACCTCCCCATATATATGTATGGAGTGCAGTTTGCAAGTGAAAAGAAACTTAGTGTTCCCAACAAGCTAGGTGAAAGACGGATTTCACACACACTTATCTCTCAGAAATGAGCATGAGGAGAGACGCTCGTTCATCTAGCACAAAGGGAACGGGTTGCAGGAGAAATTTTTCTCTGCTTTCTCAGTCTGTTTGCTAGTGCCCGTTTGAAGATCCTGCAGTTTTCACAGTAAAACCGAGTTGGAGCTAGTATATCCCCATATATATGTATGGAGTGGAGTTTGCAAGTGAAAAGCAACTTTGTGTTCCCAACAAGCTAGGTGAAGTACGGCTTTCACACACACTTATCTCTCAGAACTGAGCATGTGGAGAGACGTTCGTTCATCTAGCACAAAGGGAACGGTTTGCAGGAGAAACTTTTACTCTGGTTTCTCAGTCTGTTTCCTAGTGCCTGTTTGAAGTTTCTGCAGTTTGCACCGTAAAACCGAGTTGGAGCTAGTACCGCCCCATATATATGTATGGAGTGGGGTTTGCAACTGAAAAGAAACTTAGTGTTCCCAACAAGCTAGTTGAAGGACGGCTTTCACACACACTTATCTCTCAGAAATGAGCATGTGGAGAGACGTTCGTTCATCTAGCACAAAGGGAACGGTTTGCAGGAGAAACTTTTACTCTGGTTTCTCAGTCTGTTTCCTAGTGCCGGTTTGAAGTTTCTGCATTTTTCACTGTAAAACCGAGTTGGGGCTCGTACCTCCCCATATATATGTATAGAGTGGATTTGAAAGTGAAAAGAAACTTTGTGTTCCCAACAAGCTAGGTGAAGGACGGCTTTCACACACAATTATCTCTCAGAAATGGCATGAGGAGAGACGTTCGTTCATCTAGCACAAAGGGAACGGGATGCAGGAGAAACTTTTACTATGGTTTCTCAGTCTGTTTCCTAGAGCCGGTTTGAAGTTCCTGCAGTTTTCACTGTAAAACCCAGTTGGAGCTCGTACCTCCCCATATATATGTATGGAGTGGAGTTTGCTAGTGAAAAGAAACTTTGTGATCCCCACAAGCTAGGTGAAGGACGGCTTTCACACACACTTATCTCTCAGAACTGAGCATGAGGAGAGACGTTCGTTCATCTAGCACAAAGGGAACGGGTTGCAGGAGAAACTTTTACTCTGGTTTCTCAGTCTTTTTCCTAGTGCCAGTGTGAAGTTCCTGCATTTATCACTGTAAAACCGAGTTGGGGCTCGAACCTCCCCATATATATGTATAGAGTGGGGTTTGCAAGTGAAAAGAAACTTTGTGTTCCCAACAAGCTAGGTGAAGGACGGCTTTCACAGATATTTATCTCTCAGAAATGGCATGTGGAGAGACGTTCGTTCATCTAGCACAAAGGGAACGGGTTGCAGGAGAAACTTTTACTGTGGTTTCTCAGTCTGTTTCCTAGTGCCGGTTTGAAGTTCCTACCGTTTTCACTGTAAAACCGAGTTGGGGCTCGTACCTCCCCATATATATGTATAGAGTGGAGTTTGCAAGTGAAAAGAAACTTTGTGTTCCCAACATGCTAGTTGAAGGACGGCTTTCACTCACACTTATCTCTCAGAAATGGCATGTGGAGAGACGTTCGTTCATCTAGCAAAAAGTGAACGGGTTGCAGGAGAAACTTTTACTCTGGTTTCTCAGTCTGTTTCCTAGAGCCGGTTTGAAGTTTCTGCATTTTTCCCTGTAAAACAGAGTTGGAGCTCATACCTCCCCATATATATGTATGGAGTGGAGTTTGCTTGTGAAAAGAAACTTTGTGATCCCAACAAGCTAGGTGAAGGACGGCTTTCACACACACTTTTCTCTCAGAACCTAGCATGTGGAGAGACGTTCGTTCATTAAGCATAAAGGGAACGGGTTGAAGGAGAAACTTTTACTCTGGTTTCTCAGTCTGTTTCCTAGTGCCGGTTTGAAGTTCCTGCAGTTTTCACTGTAAAAACGAGTTGGAGCTAGTACCTCCCCAAATATATGTATGGAGTGGAGTTTGCAAGTGAAAAGAAACTTTGTGTTACCAACAAGCTAGGTGAAGGACGGCTTTCACACACACTTATCTCTCAGAACTGAGCATGTGGAGAGACGTTCGTTCATCTAGCACAAAGGGAACGGGTTGCAAGAGAAACTTTTACTGTGGTTTCTCAGTCTGTTTCCTAGTGCCGGTTTGAAGTTCCTGCAGTTTTCACCTTATAACCGAGTTGGAGCTAGTACCTCCCCATATATATGAATGGAGTGGATTTTGCAAGTGAAAAGAAACTTTGTGTTCCCAACAAGCTATGTGAAGGACGGCTTTCACACACATATCTCTCAGAACTGAGCATGTGGAGAGACGTTCGTTCATCTAGCACAAAGTGAACGGGTTGCAGGAGAAACTTTCACTCTAGTTTCTCAGTCTGTTTCCTAGTGCCAGTTTGAAGTTCCTACAGTTTGCACTGTAAAACCGAGTTGGAGCTAGTACCTCCCCATATATATGTATGGAGTGGAGTTTGCAACTGAAAAGAAACTTTGTGTTCCCAACAAGCTAGGTGAAGGACGGCTTTCACACACACATATCTCTCAGAACTGAGCATGTGGAGAGACGTTCGTTCATCTAGCACAAAAGGAACGTGTTGCAGGAGAAACTTTTACTCTGGTTTCTCACTCTGTTTCCTAGTGCCGGTTTGAAGTTCCTGCAGTTTTCACTGTAAAACAGAGTTGGGGCTCGTAACCCCCCATATGTATGTATGGAGTGGAGTTTGCAAGTGAAAAGAAACTTTGTGTTTCCAACAAGCTAGGTGAAGGACGGCTTTCAAACACACTTATCTCTGAGAACTGAGCATGAGGAGAGACGATCGTTCATTTAGCACAAAGGGAACGGGTTGCAGGAGAAACTTTTACTCTGGTTTCTCAGTCTGTTTCCTAGAGCCGGGTTGAAGTTCCTGCAGTTTTCACTGTAAAACCGAGTTGGAGCTCGCACCTCCCCATATATATGTATGGAGTGGAGTTTGATAGTGAAAAAAACTTTGTGTTCCCAACAAGCTATGTGATGGGCGGCTTTCACACACACTTATCTCTCAGAACTGAGCATGTGGAGAGACGTTCGTTCATCTAGCACAAAGGGAACGGGTTGCAGGAGAAACATTTACTCTGGTTTCTCACTCTGTTTCCTAGTTCCGGTTTGAAGTTCCTGAAGTTTTCACTGTAAAAACGAGTTGGAGCTAGTACCTCCCCATATATATGTATGGAGTGGAGTTTGCAAGTGAAAAGAAACTTTGTGTTCCCAACAAGATAGGTGAAGGACGGCTTTCACACACACTTATCTCTCAGAACTGAGCATGTGGAGAGACGTTCGTTCATGTAGCACAAAGGAACGGGTTGCAGAAGAAACTTTTACTCTGGATTCTCAGTCTGTTTCCTAGTGCCGGTTTGAAGTTCCTGCAGTTTTCACTGTAAAACAGAGTTGGAGATCGTACCTCCCCATATATATGTATGGAGTGGAGTTTGCAAGTGAAAAGAAACTTTGTGTTCCCAACAAGCTAGGTGAATGACGGCTTTCACACACACTTATATCTCAGAACTGAGCAGGAGGATAGACGTTCGTTCATCTAGCACAAAGGGAACGGTTTGCAGGTAAACTTTTACTCTGGTTTCTCAGTCTGTTTCCTAGTGCCGGTTTGAAGTTCCTGCAGTTTTCACTTTATAACCGAGTTGGAGCTAGTACCTACCCATATATATGTAAGGAGTGGAGTTTCAAGTGAAAAGAAACTTTGTGTTCCCAACAAGCTAAGTGATGGACGGCTTTCACACACATATCTCTCAGAATTAAGCATGTGGAGAGACGTTCGTTCATCTAGCACAAAGGGACCGGTTTGTAGGAGAAACTTTTACTCTGGTTTCTCAGTCTGTTTCCTAGTGCCGGTTTGAATTTCCTGCAGTTTTCACTGTAAAACGGTGTTGGAGCTAGTACCTCCCCATATATATGTAAGGAGTGGGGTTGGCAACTGAAAAGAAATTTTGTGTTCCCAACAAGCTAGGTGAAGGACGGCTTTCACACACACTTATCTCTGAGAACTGAGCATGAGGAGAGACTTTCGTTCATCTAGCACAAAGGGAACGGGTTGCTGGTAAACTTTTACTCTGGTTTCTCAGTCTGTTTCCTAGTGCCTGTTTGAAGTTCCTGCAGTTTGCACCGTAAAACCGAGTTGGAGCTAGTACCGCCCCATATATATGTATGGAGTGGAGTTTGCAACTGAAAAGAAACTTAGTGTTCCCAACAAGCTAGTTGAAGGACGGCTTTCACACACACTTATCTCTCAGATATGAGCATGTGGAGAGACGTTCGTTCATCTAGCACAAAGGGAACGTGTTGCAGGAGAAACTTTTACTCTGGTTTCTCAGTCTCTTTCCTAGTGCCGGTTTGAAGTTCCTGCAATTTGCAATGTAAAAGCGAGTTGGAGCTAGTACCACCCCATATATATGTATGGAGTGCAGTTTGCAAGTGAAAAGAAACTTTGTGTTCCCAACAAGCTAGGTGAAGGACGGCTTTCACACACACTTATCTCTCAGATCTCAGCCTGTGGAGAGACGATCGTTCATCTAGCACAAAGAGAACGGGTTGCAGGAGAAACTTTTACTCTGGTTTCTCAGTCTGTTTCCTAGTGCCGGTTTGAAGTTCCTACAGTTTGCACTGTAAAACCGAGTTGGAGCTAGTACCTCCCCATATATATGTATGGAGTGGAGTTTGCAACTGAAAAGAAACTTTGTGTTCCCAACAAGCTAGTTTTAGAACGGCTTTCACACACACTTATCTCTCAGAAATGAGCATGTGGAGAGACGTTCGTTCATCTAGCACAAAGGGAACGGTTTGCAGGAGAAACTTTTACTCTGGTTTCTCAGTCTATTTCCTAGTGCCGGTTTGAAGTTTCTGCATTTTTCACTGTAAAACCGAGTTGGGGCTCGTACCTCCCCATATATATGTATAGAGTGGAGTTTGCAATTGAAAAGAAACTTTGTGTTCCCAACAAGCTAGGTGAAAGACGGCTTCCACACAGACTTATCTCTCAGAAATGGCATGTGGAGAGACGTTCGTTCATCTAGCACAAAGGGAACGGGATGCAGGAGAAACTTTTACTATGGTTTCTCAGTCTGTTTCCTAGAGTCGGTTTGAAGTTCCTGCAGTTTTCACTGTAAAACCCAGTTGGAGCTCATACCTCCCCATATATATGTATGGAGTGGAGTTTGCTAGTGAAAAGAAACTTTGTGATCCCAACAAGCTAGGTGAAGGACGGCTTTCACACACACTTATCTCTCAGAACTGAGCATGAGGAGAGACGTTCGTTCATCTAGCACAAAGGGAACGGGTTGCAGGAGAAACTTTTACTCTGGTTTCTCAGTCTGTTTCCTAGTGCCAGTTTGAAGTTCCTGCAGTTTTCACTGTAAAACCGAGTTGGGGCTCGTACCTCCCCATATATATGTATAGAGTGGAGTTTGCAAGTGAAAAGAAACTTTGTGTTCCCAACAAGCTAGGTGAAGGACGGCTTTCACAGACACTTATCTCTCAGAAATGGCATGTGGAGAGACGTTCGTTCATCTAGCACAAAGGGAACGGGTTGCAGGAGAAACTTTTACTGTGGTTTCTCAGTCTGTTTCCTAGTGTCGGTTTGAAGTTCCTGCCGTTTTCACTGTAAAACCGAATTGGGGCTCGTACCTCCCCATATATATGTATAGAGTGGAGTTTGCAAGTGAAAAGAAACTTTGTGTTCCCAACAAGCTAGGTGAAGGACGGCTTTCACACACACTTATCTCTCAGAAATGAGCATGAGGAGAGACGTTCGTTCATCTAGCACAAAGGGAACGGGTTGCAGGAGAAATTTTTCTCTGGTTTCTCAGTCTGTTTGCTAGTGCCCGTTTGAAAATCCTGCAGTTTTCACAGTAAAAGCGAGTTGGAGCTTTTACCTCCCCATATATATGTATGGAGTGGAGTTTGCAAGTGAAAAGCAACTTTGTGTTCCCAACAAGCTAGGTGAAGTACGGCTTTCACACACACTTATCTCTCAGAACTGAGCATGTGGAGAGACGTTCGTTCATCTAGCACAAAGGGAACGGTTTGCAGGAGAAACTTTTACTCTGGTTTCTCAGTCTGTTTCCTAGTGCCGGTTTGAAGTTCCTACAGTTTGCACTGTAAAACCGAGTTGGAGCTAGTACCTCCCCATATATATGTATGGAGTGGATTTTGCAACTGAAAAGAAACTTTGTGTTCCCAACAAGCTAGGTGAAGGACGGCTTTCACACACACTTTTCTCTCAGAACTGAGCATGTGGAGAGACGTTCGTTCATCTAGCACAAAGGGAACGTGTTGCAGGAGAAACTTTTACTCTGGTTTCTCACTCTGTTTCCTAGTGCCGGTTTGAAGTTCCTGCAGTTTTCACTGTAAAACAGAGTTGGAGCTCGTAACCCCCCATATGTATGTATGGAGTGGAGTTTGCAAGTGAAAAGAAACTTTGTGTTCCCAACAAGCTAGGTGAAGGACGGCTTTCACACACACTTATCTCTGAGAACTGAGCATGAGGAGAGACTTTCGTTCATCTAGCACAAAGGGAACGGGTTGCAGGTAAACTTTTACTCTGGTTTCTCAGTCTGTTTCCTAGTGCCTGTTTGAAGTTCCTGCAGTTTGCACCGTAAAACCGAGTTGGAGCTAGTACCGCCCCATATATATGTATGGAGTGGAGTTTGCAACTGAAAAGAAACTTTGTGTTCCCAACAAGCTAGTTGAAGGACGGCTTTCACACACTCTTATCTCTCGGAAATGAGCATGTGGAGAGACGTTCGTTCATCTAGCACAAAGGGAACGTGTTGCAGGAGAAACTTTTACTCTGGTTTCTCAGTCTCTTTCCTAGTGCCGGTTTGAAGTTCCTGCAGTTTTCACTGTAAAAGCGATTTGGAGCTCGTACCTCCCCATATATATGTATGGATTGGAGTTTGCAAGTGAAAAGAAACTTTGTGTTCCCAACAAGCTAGGTGAAGGACGGCTTTCACACACACTTATCTCTCAGATCTCAGCCTGTGGAGAGACGATCGTTCATCTAGCACAAAGGGAACGGGTTGCAGGAGAAACTTTTACTCTGGTTTCTCAGTCTGTTTCCTAGTGCCGGTTTGAAGTTCCTGCAGTTTTCACTGTAAAACCGAGTTGGGGCTCATACCTCCCCATATATATGTATAGACTGGAGTTTGCAAGTGAAAAGAAACTTTGTGTTCCCAACAAGCTAGGTGAAGGACGGCATTCACTCACAATTATCTCTCAGAAATGGCATGTGGAGAGACGTTCGTTCATCTAGCACAAAGGGAACGGGTTGCAGGAGAAACTTTTATTCTGGTTTCTCAGTCTCTTTCCAAGTGCCGGTTTGAAGTTTCTGCAGATTTCACTGTAAAACCGACTTGGAGCTAGTACCTCCCCATATATATGTATGGATTGTAGTTTGCAACTGAAAAGAAACTTTGTGTTCCCAACAAGCTAGGTGAAGGACGGCTTTAACACACACTTATCTCTCAGAACTGAGCCTGTGGAGAGACGTTCGTTCATCTAGCACAAATGGAACGGGTTGCAGGAGAAACTTTTACTCTGGTTTCTCAGTCTGTTTCCTAGTGCCGGTTTGAAGTTTCTGCATTTTTCACTGTAAAACCGAGTTGGGGCTCGTACCTCCCCATATATATGTATAGAGTGGAGTTTGCAAGTGAAAAGAAACTTTGTGTTCCCAACAAGCTAGGTGAAGGACGGCTTTCACACACACTTATCTCTCAGAAATGACATGTGGAGAGACGTTCGTTCATCTAGCAAAAAGTGAACGGGATGCAGGAGAAACTTTTACTATGATTTCTCAGTCTGTTTCCTAGAGCCGGTTTGAAGTTCCTGCAGTTTTCACTGTAAAACCCAGTTGGAGCTCGTACCTCCCCATATATATGTATGGAGTGGAGTATGCTAGTGAAAAGAAACTTTGTGATCCCAACAAGCTAGGTGAAGGACGGCTTTCACACACACTTATCTCTCAGAACTGAGCATGAGGAGAGACGTTCGTTCATCTAGCACAAAGGGAACGGGTTGCAGGAGAAACTTTTACTCTGGTTTCTCAGTCTTTTTCCTAGTGCCAGTGTGAAGTTCCTGCATTTATCACTGTAAAACCGAGTTGGGGCTCGTACCTCCCCATATATATGTATAGAGTGGAGTTTGCAAGTGAAAAGAAACTTTGTGTTCCCAACAAGCTAGGTGAAGGACGGCTTTCACAGACATTTATCTCTCAGAAATGGCATGTGGAGAGACGTTCGTTCATCTAGCACAAAGGGAACGGGTTGCAGGAGAAACTTTTACTGTGGTTTCTCAGTCTGTTTCCTAGTGCCGGTTTGAAGTTCCTACCGTTTTCACTGTAAAACCGAGTTGGGGCTCGTACCTCCCCATATATATGTATAGAGTGGAGTTTGCAAGTGAAAAGAAACTTTGTGTTCCCAACATGCTAGTTGAAGGACGGCTTTCACTCACAGTTATCTCTCAGAAATGGCATGTGGAGAGACGTTCGTTCATCTAGCAAAAAGTGAACGGGTTGCAGGAGAAACTTTTACTCTGGTTTCTCAGTCTGTTTCCTACAGCCGGTTTGAAGTTTCTGCATTTTTCCCTGTAAAACAGAGTTGGAGATCATACCTCCCCATATATATGTATGGAGTGGAGTTTGCTTGTGAAAAGAAACTTTGTGATCCCAACAAGCTAGGTGAAGGACGGCTTTCACACACACTTTTCTCTCAGAACCTAGCATGTGGAGAGACGTTCGTTCATTAAGCACAAAGGGAACGGGTTGAAGGAGAAACTTTTACTCTGGTTTCTCAGTCTGTTTCCTAGTGCCGGTTTGAAGTTCCTGCAGTTTTCACCTTATAACCGAGTTGGAGCTAGTACCTCCCCATATATATGAATGGAGTGGATTTTGCAAGTGAAAAGAAACTTTGTGTTCCCAACAAGCTATGTGAAGGACGGCTTTCACACACATATCTCTCAGAACTGAGCATGTGGAGAGACGTTCGTTCATCTAGCACAAAGTGAACGGGTTGCAGGAGAAACTTTCACTCTAGTTTCTCAGTCTGTTCCCTAGTGCCAGTTTGAAGTTCCTACAGTTTGCACTGTAAAACCGAGTTGGAGCTAGTACCTCCCCATATATATGTATGGAGTGGATTTTGCAACTGAAAAGAAACTTTGTGTTCCCAACAAGCTAGGTGAAGGACGGCTTTCACACACACATATCTCTCAGAACTGAGCATGTAGAGAGACGTTCGTTCATCTAGCACAAAAGGAACGTGTTGCAGGAGAAACTTTTACTCTGGTTTCTCACTCTGTTTCCTAGTGCCGGTTTGAAGTTCCTGCAGTTTTCACTGTAAAACTGAGTTGGAGCTAGTACCTCCCCATATATATGTATGGAGTGGAGTTTGCAAGTGAAAAGAAACTTTGTGTTCCCAACAAGCTAGGTGATGGGCGGCTTTCACACACACTTATCTCTCAGAACTGAGCAAGTGGAGAGACGTTCGTTCATCTAGCACAAAGGGAACGGGTTGCAGGAGAAACAATTACTCTGGTTTCTCACTCTGTTTCCTAGTGCCGGTTTGAAGTTCCTGCCGTTTTCACTGTAAAAACGAGTTGGAGCTAGTACCTCCCCATATATATGTATGGAGTGGAGTTTGCAAGTGAAAAGAAACTTTGTGTTCCCAACAAGCTAGGTGAATGACGGCTTTCACACACACTTATATCTCAGAACTGAGCAGGAGGATAGACGTTCGTTCATCTAGCACAAAGGGAACGGTTTGCAGGTAAACTTTTACTCTGGTTTCTCAGTCTGTTTCCTAGTGCCGGTTTGAAGTTCCTGCAGTTTTCACTTTATAACCGAGTTGGAGCTAGTACCTACCCATATATATGTAAGGAGTGGAGTTTCAAGTGAAAAGAAACTTTGTGTTCCCAACAAGCTAAGTGATGGACGGCTTTCACACACATATCTCTCAGAATTGAGCATGTGGAGAGACGTTCGTTCATCTAGCACAAAGGGACCGGTTTGTAGGAGAAACTTTTACTCTGGTTTCTCAGTCTGTTTCCTAGTGCCGGTTTGAAGTTCCTGCAGTTTTCACTGTAAAAACGATTTGGAGCTAGTACCTCCCCAAATATATGTATGGAGTGGAGTTTGCAAGTGAAAAGAAACTTTTTGTTCCCAACAAGCTAGGTGAAGGACGGCTTTCACACACACTTATCTCTCAGAACTGAGCATGTGGAGAGACGTTCGTTCATTTAGCACAAAGGGAACGGGTTGCAGGAGAAACTTTTACTGTGGTTTCTCAGTCTGTTTCCTAGTGCCGGTTTGAAGTTCCTGCAGTTTTCACCTTATAACCGAGTTGGAGCTAGTACCTCCCCATATATATGAATGGAGTGGATTTTGCAACTGAAAAGAAACTTTGTGTTCCCAACAAGCTATGTGAAGGACGGCTTTCACACACATATCTCTCAGAACTGAGCATGTGGAGAGACGTTCGTTCTTCTAGCACAAAGTGAACGGGTTGCAGGAGAAACTTTCACTCTAGTTTCTCAGTCTGTTTCCTAGTGCCAGTTTGAAGTTCCTACAGTTTGCACTGTAAAACCGAGTTGGAGCTAGTACCTCCCCATATATATGTATGGAGTGGAGTTTGCAACTGAAAAGAAACTTTGTGTTCCCAACAAGCTAGGTGAAGGACGGCTTTCACACACACATAACTCTCAGAACTGAGCATGTGGAGAGACGTTCGTTCATCTAGCACAAAAGGAACGTGTTGCAGGAGAAACTTTTACTCTCGTTTCTCACTCTGTTTCCTAGTGCCGGTTTGAAGTTCCTGCAGTTTTCACTGTAAAACTGAGTTGGAGCTAGTACCTCCCCATATATATGTATGGAGTGGAGATTGCAAGTGAAAAGAAACTTTGTGTTCCCAACAAGCTAGGTGAAGGAAGGCTTTAACACACACTTATCTCTCAGAACTGAGCATGTGGAGAGACGTTTGTTCATCTAGCACAAAGGAACGGGTTGCAGAAGAAACTTTTACTCTGGTTTCTCAGTCTGTTTCCTAGTGCCGGTTTGAAGTTCCTGCAGTTTTCACTGTAAAACAGAGTTGGGGCTCGTAACCCCCCATATGTATGTATGGAGTGGAGTTTGCAAGTGAAAAGAAACTTTGTTTTTCCAACAAGCTAGGTGAAGGACGGCTTTCAAACACACATATCTCTGAGAACTGAGCATGAGGAGAGACGATCGTTCATCTAGCACAAAGGGAACGGGTTGCAGGAGAAACTTTTACTCTGGTTTCTCAGTCTGTTTCCTAGAGCCGGTTTGAAATTCCTGCAGTTATCTCTGTAAAACCGAGTTGGAGCTCGCACCTCCCCATATATATGTATGGAGTGGTGTTTGCTAGTGAAAAGAAACTTTGTGTTCCCAACAAGCTAGGTGAAGGACGGCTTTCACACACACTTATCTCTCAGAAATGGCATGTGGAGAGACGTTCGTTCATCTAGCCAAATGGGAACGGGTTGCAGGAGAAAATTTTACTCTGGTTTCTCAGTCTGTTTCCTAGAGCCGGGTTGAAGTTCCTGCAGTTTTCACTGTAAAACCGAGTTGGAGCTCGCACCTCCCCATATATATGTATGGAGTGGAGTTTGATAGTGAAAAGAAACTTTGTGTTCCCAACAAGCTAGGTGATGGGCGGCTTTCACACACACTTATCTCTCAGAACTGAGCATGTGGAGAGACGTTCGTTCATCTAGCACAAAGGGAACGGGTTGCAGGAGAAAATTTTACTCTTGTTTCTCAGTCTGTTTCCTAGTGCCGGTTTGAAGTTCCTGCAGTTTTCACTGTAAAACCGAGTTGGAGATAGTACCTCCCCATATATTTGTATGGAGTGGAGTTTGCAAGTGAAAAGAAACTTTGTGTTCCCAACAAGCTAGGTGAACGACGGCTTTCACGCACACTTATCTCTCAGAACTGAGCATGTGGAGAGACGTTCGTTCATTTAGCACAAAGGGAACGGGTTGCAGGAGAAACATTTACTCTGGTTTCTCAGTGTGTTTCCTAGTGCCGGTTTGAAGTTCCTACCGTTTTCACTGTAAAACCGAGTTGGGGCTCGTACCTCCCCATATATATGTATAGAGTGGAGTTTGCAAGTGAAAAGACACTTTGTGTTCCCAACATGCTAGTTGAAGGACGGCTTTCACTCACAGTTATCTCTCAGAAATGGCATGTGGAGAGACGTTCGTTCATCTAGCAAAAAGTGAACGGGTTGCAGGAGAAACTTTTACTCTGGTTTCTCAGTCTGTTTCCTACAGCCGGTTTGAAGTTTCTGCATTTTTCCCTGTAAAACAGAGTTGGAGCTCATACCTCCCCATATATATGTATGGAGTGGAGTTTGCTTGTGAAAAGAAACTTTGTGATCCCAACAAGCTAGGTGAAGGACGGCTTTCACACACACTTTTCTCTCAGAACCTAGCATGTGGAGAGACGTTCGTTCATTAAGCACAAAGGGAACGGGTTGAAGGAGAAACTTTTACTCTGGTTTCTCAGTCTGTTTCCTAGTGCCGGTTTGAAGTTCCTGCAGTTTTCACCTTATAACCGAGTTGGAGCTAGTACCTCCCCATATATATGAATGGAGTGGATTTTGCAAGTGAAAAGAAACTTTGTGTTCCCAACAAGCTATGTGAAGGTCGGCTTTCACACACATATCTCTCAGAACTGAGCATGTGGAGAGACGTTCGTTCATCTAGCACAAAGTGAACGGGTTGCAGGAGAAACTTTCACTCTAGTTTCTCAGTCTGTTCCCTAGTGCCAGTTTGAAGTTCCTACAGTTTGCACTGTAAAACCGAGTTGGAGCTAGTACCTCCCCATATATATGTATGGAGTGGATTTTGCAACTGAAAAGAAACTTTGTGTTCCCAACAAGCTAGGTGAAGGACGGCTTTCACACACACATATCTCTCAGAACTGAGCATGTAGAGAGACGTTCGTTCATCTAGCACAAAAGGAACGTGTTGCAGGAGAAACTTTTACTCTGGTTTCTCACTCTGTTTCCTAGTGCCGGTTTGAAGTTCCTGCAGTTTTCACTGTAAAACTGAGTTGGAGCTAGTACCTCCCCATATATATGTATGGAGTGGAGTTTGCAAGTGAAAAGAAACTTTGTGTTCCCAACAAGCTAGGTGATGGGCGGCTTTCACACACACTTATCTCTCAGAACTGAGCAAGTGGAGAGACGTTCGTTCATCTAGCACAAAGGGAACGGGTTGAAGGAGAAACAATTACTCTGGTTTCTCACTCTGTTTCCTAGTGCCGGTTTGAAGTTCCTGCCGTTTTCACTGTAAAAACGAGTTGGAGCTAGTACCTCCCCATATATATGTATGGTGTGGAGTTTGCAAGTGAAAAGAAACTTTGTGTTCCCAACAAGCTAGGTGAAGGACGGCTTTCACACACACTTATCTCTCAGAACTGAGCATGTGGAGAGACGTTCGTTCATTTAGCACAAAGGGAACGGGTTGCAGGAGAAACTTTTACTGTGGTTTCTCAGTCTGTTTCCTAGTGCCGGTTTGAAGTTCCTGCAGTTTTCACCTTATAACCGAGTTGGAGCTAGTACCTCCCCATATATATGAATGGAGTGGATTTTGCAACTGAAAAGAAACTTTGTGTTCCCAACAAGCTATGTGAAGGACGGCTTTCACACACATATCTCTCAGAACTGAGCATGTGGAGAGACGTTCGTTCTTCTAGCACAAAGTGAACGGGTTGCAGGAGAAACTTTCACTCTAGTTTCTCAGTCTGTTTCCTAGTGCCAGTTTGAAGTTCCTACAGTTTGCACTGTAAAACCGAGTTGGAGCTAGTACCTCCCCATATATATGTATGGAGTGGAGTTTGCAACTGAAAAGAAACTTTGTGTTCCCAACAAGCTAGGTGAAGGACGGCTTTCACACACACATAACTCTCAGAACTGAGCATGTGGAGAGACGTTCGTTCATCTAGCACAAAAGGAACGTGTTGCAGGAGAAACTTTTACTCTCGTTTCTCACTCTGTTTCCTAGTGCCGGTTTGAAGTTCCTGCAGTTTTCACTGTAAAACTGAGTTGGAGCTAGTACCTCCCCATATATATGTATGGAGTGGAGATTGCAAGTGAAAAGAAACTTTGTGTTCCCAACAAGCTAGGTGAAGGAAGGCTTTAACACACACTTATCTCTCAGAACTGAGCATGTGGAGAGACGTTTGTTCATCTAGCACAAAGGAACGGGTTGCAGAAGAAACTTTTACTCTGGTTTCTCAGTCTGTTTCCTAGTGCCGGTTTGAAGTTCCTGCAGTTTTCACTGTAAAACAGAGTTGGGGCTCGTAACCCCCCATATGTATGTATGGAGTGGAGTTTGCAAGTGAAAAGAAACTTTGTTTTTCCAACAAGCTAGGTGAAGGACGGCTTTCAAACACACTTATCTCTGAGAACTGAGCATGAGGAGAGACGATCGTTCATCTAGCACAAAGGGAACGGGTTGCAGGAGAAACTTTTACTCTGGTTTCTCAGTCTGTTTCCTAGAGCCGGTTTGAAATTCCTGCAGTTATCTCTGTAAAACCGAGTTGGAGCTCGCACCTCCCCATATATATGTATGGAGTGGTGTTTGCTAGTGAAAAGAAACTTTGTGTTCCCAACAAGCTAGGTGAAGGACGGCTTTCACACACACTTATCTCTCAGAAATGGCATGTGGAGAGACGTTCGTTCATCTAGCCAAATGGGAACGGGTTGCAGGAGAAAATTTTACTCTGGTTTCTCAGTCTGTTTCCTAGAGCCGGGTTGAAGTTCCTGCAGTTTTCACTGTAAAACCGATTTGGAGCTCGCACCTCCCCATATATATGTATGGAGTGGAGTTTGATAGTGAAAAGAAACTTTGTGTTCCCAACAAGCTAGGTGATGGGCGGCTTTCACACACACTTATCTCTCAGAACTGAGCATGTGGAGAGACGTTCGTTCATCTAGCACAAAGGGAACGGGTTGCAGGAGAAAATTTTACTCTTGTTTCTCAGTCTGTTTCCTAGTGCCGGTTTGAAGTTCCTGCAGTTTTCACTGTAAAACCGAGTTGGAGATAGTACCTCCCCATATATTTGTATGGAGTGGAGTTTGCAAGTGAAAAGAAACTTTGTGTTCCCAACAAGCTAGGTGAACGACGGCTTTCACGCACACTTATCTCTCAGAACTGAGCATGTGGAGAGACGTTCGTTCATTTAGCACAAAGGGAACGGGTTGCAGGAGAAACATTTACTCTGGTTTCTCAGTGTGTTTCCTAGTGCCGGTTTGAAGTTCCTGCAGTTTTCACTGTATAAGAGAGTTGGAGCTAGTACCTCCCCATATATATTTATGGAGTGGGGTTTGCAAGTGAAAAGAAACTTAGTGTTCCCAACAAGCTAGGTGAAAGACGGATTTCACACACACTTATCTCTCAGAAATGAGCATGAGTAGAGACGTTCGTTCATCTAGCACAAAGGGAACGGGTTGCAGGAGAAATTTTTCTCTGGTTTCTCAGTCTGTTTGCTAGTGCCCGTTTGAAGATCCTGCAGTTTTCACAGTAAAACCGAGTTGGAGCTAGTACCTCCCCATATATATGTATGGAGTGGAGTTTGCAACTGAAAAGAAACTTTGTGTTCCCAACAAGCTAGGTGAAGGACGGCTTTCACACACACTTATCTCTGAGAACTGAGCATGAGGAGAGACTTTCGTTCATCTAGCACAAAGCGAACAGGTTGCAGGTAAACTTTTACTCTGGTTTCTCAGTCTGTTTCCTAGTGCCTGTTTGAAGTTCCTGCAGTTTGCACCGTAAAACCGAGTTGGAGCTAGTACCGCCCCATATACATGTATGGAGTGGAGTTTGCAACTGAAAAGAAACTTAGTGTTCCCAACAAGCTAGTTGAAGGACGGCTTTCACACACACTTATCTCTCAGAAATGAGCATGTGGAGAGCCGTTCGTTCATCTAGCACAAAGGGAACGTTTTGCAGGAGAAACTTTTACTCTGGTTTCTCAGTCTCTTTCCTAGTGCCGGTTTGAAGTTCCTGCAATTTGCACTGTAAAAGCGATTTGGAGCTAGTACCACCCCATATATATGTATGGAGTGAAGTTTGCAAGTGAAAAGAAACTTTGTGTTCCCAACAAGCTAGGTGAAGGACGGCTTTCACACACACTTATCTCTCAGAACTGAGCATGTGGAGAGACGTTCGTTCATCTAGCACAAAGGAACGGGTTGCAGAAGAAACTTTTACTCTGGATTCTCAGTCTGTTTCCTAGTGCCGGTTTGAAGTTCCTGCAGTTTTCACTGTAAAACAGAGTTGGAGATCGTACCTCCCCATATATATGTATGGAGTGGAGTTTGCAAGTGAAAAGAAACTTTGTGTTCCCAACAAGCTATGTGAAGGACGGCTTTCACACACATATCTCTCAGAACTGAGCATGTGGAGAGACGTTCGTTCATCTAGCACAAAGTGAACGGGTTGCAGGAGAAACTTTCACTCTAGTTTCTCAGTCTGTTCCCTAGTGCCAGTTTGAAGTTCCTACAGTTTGCACTGTAAAACCGAGTTGGAGCTAGTACCTCCCCATATATATGTATGGAGTGGATTTTGCAACTGAAAAGAAACTTTGTGTTCCCAACAAGCTAGGTGAAGGACGGCTTTCACACACACATATCTCTCAGAACTGAGCATGTAGAGAGACGTTCGTTCATCTAGCACAAAAGGAACGTGTTGCAGGAGAAACTTTTACTCTGGTTTCTCACTCTGTTTCCTAGTGCCGGTTTGAAGTTCCTGCAGTTTTCACTGTAAAACTGAGTTGGAGCTAGTACCTCCCCATATATATGTATGGAGTGGAGTTTGCAAGTGAAAAGGAACTTTGTGTTCCCAACAAGCTAGGTGAAGGACGGCTTTAACACACACTTATCTCTCAGAACTGAGCATGTGGAGAGACGTTTGTTCATCTAGCACAAAGGAACGGGTTGCAGAAGAAACTTTTACTCTGGTTTCTCAGTCTGTTTCCTAGTGCCGGTTTGAAGTTCCTGCAGTTTTCACTGTAAAACAGAGTTGGGGCTCGTAACCCCCCATATGTATGTATGGAGTGGAGTTTGCAAGTGAAAAGAAACTTTGTTTTTCCAACAAGCTAGGTGAAGGACGGCTTTCAAACACAATTATCTCTGAGAACTGAGCATAAGGAGAGACGATCGTTCATCTAGCACAAAGGGAACGGGTTGCAGGAGAAACTTTTACTCTGGTTTCTCAGTCTGTTTCCTAGAGCCGGTTTGAAATTCCTGCAGTTATCTCTGTAAAACCGAGTTGGAGCTCGCACCTCCCCATATATATGTATGGAGTGGTGTTTGCTAGTGAAAAGAAACTTTGTGTTCCCAACAAGCTAGGTGAAGGACGGCTTTCACACACACTTATCTCTCAGAAATGGCATGTGGAGAGACGTTCGTTCATCTAGCCAAATGGGAACGGGTTGCAGGAGAAAATTTTACTCTGGTTTCTCAGTCTGTTTCCTAGAGCCGGGTTGAAGTTCCTGCAGTTTTCACTGTAAAACCGAGTTGGAGCTCGCACCTCCCCATATATATGTATGGAGTGGAGTTTGATAGTGAAAAGAAACTTTGTGTTCCCAACAAGCTAGGTGATGGGCGGCTTTCACACACACTTATCTCTCAGAACTGAGCAAGTGGAGAGACGTTCGTTCATCTAGCACAAAGGGAACGGGTTGCAGGAGAAACATTTACTCTGGTTTCTCACTCTGTTTCCTAGTGCCGGTTTGAAGTTCCTGCCGTTTTCACTGTAAAAACGAGTTGGAGCTAGTACCTCCCCATATATATGTATGGAGTGGAGTTTGCAAGTGAAAAGAAACTTTGTGTTCCCAACAAGCTAGGTGAAGGACGGCTTTCACACACACTTATCTCTCAGAACTGAGCATGTGGAGAGACGTTCGTTCATCTAGCACAAAGGAACGGGTTGCAGAAGAAATTTTACTCTGGATTCTCAGTCTGTTTCCTAGTGCCGGTTTGAAGTTCCTGCAGTTTTCACTGTAAAACAGAGTTGGAGATCGTACCTCCCCATATATATGTATGGAGTGGAGTTTGCAAGTGAAAAGAAACTTTGTGTTCCCAACAAGCTAGGTGAATGACGGCTTTCACACACACTTATATCTCAGAACTGAGCAGGAGGATAGACGTTCGTTCATCTAGCACAAAGGGAACGGTTTGCAGGTAAACTTTTACTCTGGTTTCTCAGTCTGTTTCCTAGTGCCGGTTTGAAGTTCCTGCAGTTTTCACTTTATAACCGAGTTGGAGCTAGTACCTACCCATATATATGTAAGGAGTGGAGTTTCAAGTGAAAAGAAACTTTGTGTTCCCAACAAGCTAAGTGATGGACGGCTTTCACACACATATCTCTCAGAATTGAGCATGTGGAGAGACGTTCGTTCATCTAGCACAAAGGGACCGGTTTGTAGGAGAAACTTTTACTCTGGTTTCTCAGTCTGTTTCCTAGTGCCGGTTTGAAGTTCCTGCAGTTTTCACTGTAAAAACGATTTGGAGCTAGTACCTCCCCAAATATATGTATGGAGTGGAGTTTGCAAGTGAAAAGAAACTTTTTGTTCCCAACAAGCTAGGTGAAGGACGGCTTTCACACACACTTATCTCTCAGAAATGGCATGTGGAGAGACGTTCGTTCATCTAGCCAAATGGGAACGGGTTGCAGGAGAAAATTTTACTCTGGTTTCTCAGTCTGTTTCCTAGAGCCGGGTTGAAGTTCCTGCAGTTTTCACTGTAAAACCGAGTTGGAGCTCGCACCTCCCCATATATATGTATGGAGTGGAGTTTGATAGTGAAAAGAAACTTTGTGTTCCCAACAAGCTAGGTGATGGGCGGCTTTCACACACACTTATCTCTCAGAACTGAGCATGTGGAGAGACGTTCGTTCATCTAGCACAAAGGGAACGGGTTGCAGGAGAAAATTTTACTCTTGTTTCTCAGTCTGTTTCCTAGTGCCGGTTTGAAGTTCCTGCAGTTTTCACTGTAAAACCGAGTTGGAGATAGTACCTCCCCATATATTTGTATGGAGTGGAGTTTGCAAGTGAAAAGAAACTTTGTGTTCCCAACAAGCTAGGTGAACGACGGCTTTCACGCACACTTATCTCTCAGAACTGAGCATGTGGAGAGACGTTCGTTCATTTAGCACAAAGGGAACGGGTTGCAGGAGAAACATTTACTCTGGTTTCTCAGTGTGTTTCCTAGTGCCGGTTTGAAGTTCCTGCAGTTTTCACTGTATAAGAGAGTTGGAGCTAGTACCTCCCCATATATATTTATGGAGTGGGGTTTGCAAGTGAAAAGAAACTTAGTGTTCCCAACAAGCTAGGTGAAAGACGGATTTCACACACACTTATCTCTCAGAAATGAGCATGAGTAGAGACGTTCGTTCATCTAGCACAAAGGGAACGGGTTGCAGGAGAAATTTTTCTCTGGTTTCTCAGTCTGTTTGCTAGTGCCCGTTTGAAGATCCTGCAGTTTTCACAGTAAAACCGAGTTGGAGCTAGTACCTCCCCATATATATGTATGGAGTGGAGTTTGCAACTGAAAAGAAACTTTGTGTTCCCAACAAGCTAGGTGAAGGACGGCTTTCACACACACTTATCTCTGAGAACTGAGCATGAGGAGAGACTTTCGTTCATCTAGCACAAAGCGAACAGGTTGCAGGTAAACTTTTACTCTGGTTTCTCAGTCTGTTTCCTAGTGCCTGTTTGAAGTTCCTGCAGTTTGCACCGTAAAACCGAGTTGGAGCTAGTACCGCCCCATATACATGTATGGAGTGGAGTTTGCAACTGAAAAGAAACTTAGTGTTCCCAACAAGCTAGTTGAAGGACGGCTTTCACACACACTTATCTCTCAGAAATGAGCATGTGGAGAGACGTTCGTTCATCTAGCACAAAGGGAACGTGTTGCAGGAGAAACTTTTACTCTGGTTTCTCAGTCTCTTTCCTAGTGCCGGTTTGAAGTTCCTGCAATTTGCACTGTAAAAGCGAGTTGGAGCTAGTACCACCCCATATATATGTATGGAGTGAAGTTTGCAAGTGAAAAGAAACTTTGTGTTCCCAACAAGCTAGGTGAAGGACGGCTTTCAAACACACTTATCTCTCAGAACTGAGCATGTGGAGAGACGTTCGTTCATCTAGCACAAAGGAACGGGTTGCAGAAGAAACTTTTACTCTGGATTCTCAGTCTGTTTCCTAGTGCCGGTTTGAAGTTCCTGCAGTTTTCACTGTAAAACAGAGTTGGAGATCGTACCTCCCCATATATATGTATGGAGTGGAGTTTGCAAGTGAAAAGAAACTTTGTGTTCCCAACAAGCTAGGTGAATGAGGGCTTTCACACACACTTATATCTCAGAACTGAGCAGGAGGATAGACGTTCGTTCATCTAGCACAAAGGGAACGGTTTGCAGGTAAATTTTTACTCTGGTTTCTCAGTCTGTTTCCTAGTGCCTGTTTGAAGTTCCTGCAGTTTTCACTTTATAACCGAGTTGGAGCTAGTACCTACCCATATATATGTAAGGAGTGGAGTTTCAAGTGAAAAGAAACTTTGTGTTCCCAACAAGCTTAGTGATGGACGGCTTTCACACACATATCTCTCAGAATTGAGCATGTGGAGAGACGTTCGTTCATCTAGCACAAAGGGACCGGTTTGTAGGAGAAACTTTTACTCTGGTTTCTCAGTCTGTTTCCTAGTGCCGGTTTGAAGTTCCTGCAGTTTTCACTGTAAAACGGTGTTGGAGCTAGTACCTCCCCATATATATGTAAGGAGTGGGGTTGGCAACTGAAAAGAAATTTTGTTTTCCAAACAAGCTAGGTGAAGGACGGCTTTCACACACACTTATCTCTCAGACCTGAGAATGTGGAGAGACGTTCGTTCATCTAGCACAAAGGGAACGGGTTGCAGGAGAAAATTTTACTCTTGTTTCTCAGTCTGTTTCCTAGTGCCGGTTTGAAGTTCCTGCAGTTTTCACTGTAAAACCGAGTTGGAGATAGTACCTCCCCATATATTTGTATGGAGTGGAGTTTGCAAGTGAAAAGAAACTTTGTGTTCCCAACAAGCTAGGTGAACGACGGCTTTCACGCACACTTATCTCTCAGAACTGAGCATGTGGAGAGACGTTCGTTCATTTAGCACAAAGGGAACGGGTTGCAGGAGAAACATTTACTCTGGTTTCTCAGTGTGTTTCCTAGTGCCGGTTTGAAGTTCCTGCAGTTTTCACTGTATAAGAGAGTTGGAGCTAGTACCTCCCCATATATATTTATGGATTGGGGTTTGCAAGTGAAAAGAAACTTAGTGTTCCCAACAAGCTAGGTGAAAGACGGATTTCACACACACTTATCTCTCAGAAATGAGCATGAGTAGAGACGTTCGTTCATCTAGCACAAAGGGAACGGGTTGCAGGAGAAATTTTTCTCTGGTTTCTCAGTCTGTTTGCTAGTGCCCGTTTGAAGATCCTGCAGTTTTCACAGTAAAACCGAGTTGGAGCTAGTACCTCCCCATATATATGTATGGAGTGGAGTTTGCAACTGAAAAGAAACTTTGTGTTCCCAACAAGCTAGGTGAAGGACGGCTTTCACACACACTTATCTCTCAGAACTGAGCATGAGGAGAGACTTTCGTTCATCTAGCACAAAGCGAACAGGTTGCAGGTAAACTTTTACTCTGGTTTCTCAGTCTGTTTCCTAGTGCCTGTTTGAAGTTCCTGCAGTTTGCACCGTAAAACCGAGTTGGAGCTAGTACCGCCCCATATACATGTATGGAGTGGAGTTTGCAACTGAAAAGAAACTTAGTGTTCCCAACAAGCTAGTTGAAGGACGGCTTTCACACACACTTATCTCTCAGAAATGAGCATGTGGAGAGACGTTCGTTCATCTAGCACAAAGGGAACGTGTTGCAGGAGAAACTTTTACTCTGGTTTCTCAGTCTCTTTCCTAGTGCCGGTTTGAAGTTCCTGCAATTTGCACTGTAAAAGCGAGTTGGAGCTAGTACCACCCCATATATATGTATGGAGTGAAGTTTGCAAGTGAAAAGAAACTTTGTGTTCCCAACAAGCTAGGTGAAGGACGGCTTTCACACACACTTATCTCTCAGAACTGAGCATGTGGAGAGACGTTTGTTCATCTAGCACAAAAGAACGGGTTGCAGAAGAAACATTTACTCTGGTTTCTCAGTCTGTTTCCTAGTGCCGGTTTGAAGTTCCTGCAGTTTTCACTGTAAAACAGATTTGGAGCTCGTAACTCCCCATATGTATGTATGGAGTGGAGTTTGCAAGTGAAAAGAAACTTTGTGTTTCCAACAAGCTAGGTGAAGGACGGCTTTCAAACACACTTATCTCTGAGAACTGAGCATGAGGAGAGACTTTCGTTCATCTAGCACAAAGGGAACTTGTTGCAGGAGAAACTTTTACTCTGGTTTCTCAGTCTCTTTCCTAGTGCCGGTTTGAAGTTCCTGCAATTTGCACTGTAAAAGCGAGTTGGAGCTAGTACCACCCCATATATATGTATGGAGTGGAGTTTGCAAGTGAAAAGAAACTTTGTGTTCCCAACAAGCTAGGTGAAGGACGGCTTTCACACACACATATCTCTCAGATCTCAACCTGTGGAGAGACGATCGTTCATCTAGCACAAAGGGAACGGTTTGCAGGAGAAACTTTTACTCTGGTTTCTCAGTCTGTTTCCTAGTGCCGGTTTGAAGTTCCTGCAGTTTTCACTGTAAAACAGAGTTGGGGCTCATACCTCCCCATATATATGTATAGAGTGGAGTTTGCAAGTGAAAAGAAACTTTGTGTTCCCAACAAGCTATGTGAAAGACGGCTTTCACTCACAATTATCTCTCAGAAATGGCATGTGGAGAGACGTTCGTTCATCTAGCACAAATGGAACGGGTTGCAGGAGAAACTTTTACTCTGGTTTCTCAGTCTGTTTCCTAGTGCCGGTTTGAAGTTCCTGCAGTTTTCACTGTAAAACCGAGTTGGAGATAGTACCTCCCCATATATATGTATGGAGTGGAGTTTGCTAGTGAAAAGAAACTTTGTGTTCCCAAAAAGCTAGTTTTAGAACGGCTTTCACACACACTTATCTCTCAGAAATGAGCATGTGGAGAGACGTTCGTTCATCTAGCACAAAGGGAACGGTTTGCAGGAGAATCTTTTACTCTGGTTTCTCAGTCTCTTTCCTAGTGCCGGTTTGAAGTTTCTGCATTTTTCACTGTAAAACCGAGTTGGGGCTCGTACCTCCCCATATATATGTATAGAGTGGAGTTTGCAAGTGAAAAGAAACTTTGTGTTCCCAACAAGCTAGGTGAAAGACGGCTTCCACACACACTTATCTCTCAGAAATGGCATGTGGAGAGACGTTCGTTCATCTAGCACAAAGGGAACGGGATGCAGGAGAAAATTTTACTATGGTTTCTCAGTCTGTTTCCTAGAGTCGGTTTGAAGTTCCTGCAGTTTTCACTGTAAAACCCAGTTGGAGTTCGTACCTCCCCATATATATGTATGGAGTGGAGTTTGCTAGTGAAAAGAAACTTTGTGATCCCAACAAGCTAGGTGAAGGACGGCTTTCACACACAATTATCTCTCAGAACTGAGCATGAGGAGAGACGTTCGTTCATCTAGCACAAAGGGAACGGGTTGCAGGAGAAACTTTTACTCTGGTTTCTCAGTCTGTTTCCTAGTGCCAGTTTGAAGTTCCTGCAGTTTTCACTGTAAAACCGAGTTGGGGCTCGTACCTCCCCATTTATATGTATAGAGTGGAGTTTGCAAGTGAAAAGAAACTTTGTGTTCACAACAAGCTAGGTGAAGGACGGCTTACACAGACACTTATCTCTCAGAAATGGCATGTGGAGAGACGTTCGTTCATCTAGCACAAAGGGAACGGTTTGCAGGAGAAACTTTTACTGTGGTTTCTCAGTCTGTTTCCTAGTGTCGGTTTGAAGTTCCTGCCGTTTTCACTGTAAAACCGAATTGAGGCTCGTACCTCCCCATATATATGTATAGAGTGGAGTTTGCAAGTGAAAAGAAACTTTGTGTTCCCAACAAGCTAGGTGAAGGACGGCTTTCACACACACTTATCTCTCAGAAATGAGCATGAGGAGAGACGTTCGTTCATCTAGCACAAAGGGAACGGGTTGCAGGAAAAATTTTTCTCTGGTTTCTCAGTCTGTTTGCTAGTGCCCGTTTGAAGATCCTGCAGTTTTCACAGTAAAACCGAGTTGGAGCTTTTACCTCCCCATATATATGTATGGAGTGGAGTTTGAAAGTGAAAAGCAACTTTGTGTTCCCAACAAGCTAGGTGAAGTACGGTTTTCACACACACTTATCTCTCAGAACTGAGCATGTGGAGAGACGTTCGTTCATCTAGCACAAAGGGAACGGGTTGCAGGAGAAACTTTTACTCTGGTTTCTCAGTCTGTTTCCTAGTGCCGGTTTGAAGTTCCTACAGTTTGCACTGTAAAACCGAGTTGGAGCTAGTACCTCCCCATATATATGTATGGAGTGGATTTTGCAACTGAAAAGAAATTTGTGTTCCCAACAAGCTAGGTGAAGGACGGCTTTCACACACACTTATCTCTCAGAACTGAGCATGTGGAGAGACATTCGTTCATCTAGCACAAAGGGAACGTGTTGCAGGAGAAACTTTTACTCTGGTTTCTCACTCTGTTTCCTAGTGCCGGTTTGAAGTTCCTGCAGTTTTCACTGTAAAACAGAGTTGGAGCTCGTAACTCCCCATATGTATGTATGGAGTGGAGTTTGCAAGTGAAAAGAAACTTTGTGTTCCCAACAAGCTAGGTGAAGGACGGCTTTCACACACACTTATCTCTGAGAACTGAGCATGAGGAGAGACTTTCGTTCATCTAGCACAAAGGGAACGGGTTGCAGGTAAACTTTTACTCTGGTTTCTCAGTCTGTTTCCTAGTGCCTGTTTGAAGTTCCTGCAGTTTGCACCGTAAAACCGAGTTGGAGCTAGTACCGCCCCATATATATGTATGGAGTGGAGTTTGCAACTGAAAAGAAACTTAGTGTTCCCAACAAGCTAGTTGAAGGACGGCTTTCACACACACTTATCTCTCGGAAATGAGCATGTGGAGAGACGTTCGTTCATCTAGCACAAAGGGAACGTGTTGCAGGAGAAACTTTTACTCTGGTTTCTCAGTCTCTTTCCTAGTGCCGGTTTGAAGTTCCTGCAGTTTTCACTGTAAAAGCGATTTGGAGCTCGTACCACCCCATATATATGTATGGATTGGAGTTTGCAAGTGAAAAGAAACTTTGTGTTCCCAACAAGCTAGGTGAAGGACGGCTTTCACACACAATTATCTCTCAGATCTCAGCCTGTGGAGAGACGATCGTTCATCTAGCACAAAGGGAACGGGTTGCAGGAGAAACTTTTACTCTGGTTTCTCAGTCTGTTTCCTAGTGCCGGTTTGAAGTTCCTGCAGTTTTCACTGTAAAACCGAGTTGGGGCTCATACCTCCCCATATATATGTATAGAGTGGAGTTTGCAACTGAAAAGAAACTTTGTGTTCCCAACAAGCTAGGTGAAGGACGGCATTCACTCACAATTATCTCTCAGAAATGGCATGTGGAGAGACGTTCGTTCATCTAGCACAAAGGGAACGGGTTGCAGGAGAAACTTTTACTCTGGTTTCTCAGTCTCTTTCCAAGTGCCGGTTTGAAGTTTCTGCAGATTTCACTGTAAAACTGACTTGGAGCTAGTACCTCCCCATATATATGTATGGATTGTAGTTTGCAAGTGAAAAGAAACTTTGTGTTCCCAACAAGCTAGGTGAAGGACGGCTTTAACACACACTTATCTCTCAGAACTGAGCCTGTGGAGAGACGTTCGTTCATCTAGCACAAATGGGACGGGTTGCAGGAGAAACTTTTACTCTGGTTTCTCAGTCTGTTTCCTAGTGCTGGTTTGAAGTTCCTGCAGTTTTCACTGTAAAACCGAGTTGGAGATAGTACCTCGCCATATATATGTATGGAGTGGAGTTTGCTAGTGAAAAGAAACTTTGTGTTCCCAACAAGCTAGTTTTAGAACGGGTTTCACACACACTTAACTCTCAGAAATGAGCATGTGGAGAGACGTTCGTTCATCTAGCACAAAGGGAACGGTTTGCAGGAGAAACTTTTACTCTGGTTTCTCAGTCTGTTTCCTAGTGCCGGTTTGAAGTTTCTGCATTTTTCACTGTAAAACCGAGTTGGGGCTCGTACCTCCCCATATATATGTATAGAGTGGAGTTTGCAAGTGAAAAGAAACTTTGTGTTCCCAACAAGCTAGGTGAAGGACGGCTTTCACACACACTTATCTCTCAGAAATGGCATGTGGAGAGACGTTCGTTCATCTAGCACAAAGGGAACGGGATGCAGGAGAAACTTTTACTATGGTTTCTCAGTCTGTTTCCTAGAGCCGGTTTGAAGTTCCTGCAGTTTTCACTGTAAAACCCAGTTTGAGCTCGTACCTCCCCATATATATGTATGGAGTGGAGTTTGCTAGTGAAAAGAAACTTTGTGATCCCAGCAAGCTAGTTGAAGGACGGCTTTCACACACACTTATCTCTCAGAACTGAGCATGAGGAGAGACGTTCGTTCATCTAGCACAAAGGGAACGGGTTGCAGGAGAAACTTTTACTCTGGTTTCTCAGTCTGTTTCATAGTGCCAGTGTGAAGTTTCTGCATTTTTCCCTGTAAAACAGAGTTGGAGCTCATACCTCCCCATATATATGTATGGAATGGAGTTTGCTTGTGAAAAGAAACTTTGTGTTCCCAACAAGCTAGGTGAAGGACGGCTTTCACACACACTTATCTCTCAGAACTGAGCATGTGGAGAGACGTTCGTTCATTTAGCACAAAGGGAAAGGGTTGCAGGAGAAACTTTTACTGTGGTTTCTCAATCTGTTTCCTAGTGCCGGTTTGAAGTTCCTGCAGTTTTCAGCTTATAACCGAGTTGGAGCTAGTACCCCCCATATATATGAATGGAGTGGATTTTGCAAGTGAAAAGAAACTTTGTGTTCCCAACAAGCTATGTGAAGGACGGCTTTCACACACATATCTCTCAGAACTGAGCATGTGGAGAGACGTTCATTCATCTAGCACAAAGTGAACGGGTTGCAGGAGAAACTTTCACTCTAGTTTCTCAGTCTGTTTCCTAGTGCTGGTTTGAAGTTCCTGCAGTTTTCACTGTAAAACCGAGTTGGGCCTCATACCTCCCCATATATATGTATAGAGTGGAGTTTGCAAGTGAAAAGAAACTTTGTGTTCCCAACAAGCTAGGTGAAGGATGGCTTTCACTCACAATTATCTCTCAGAAATGGCATGTGGAGAGACGTTCGTTCATCTAGCAAAAAGGGATCGGGTTGCAGAAGAAACTTTTACTCTGGTTTCTCAGTCTTTTTCCTAGTGACGGTTTGAAGTTTCTGCAGTTTTCACTATAAAACCGACTTGGAGCTAGAACCTCCCCATATATATGTATGGATTGTAGTTTGCAAGTGAAAAGAATCTTTGTGTTCCCAACAAGCTAGGTGAAGGACGGCTTTAACACACACTTATCTCTCAGATCTGAGCCTGTGGAGAGACGTTTTTTCATCTAGCACAAAGGTAACGGGTTGCAGGGGAAACTTTTACTCTGGTTTCTCAGTCTGTTTCCTAGTGCCGGTTTGAAGTTCCTGCAGTTTTCACTGTAAAACCGAGTTGGGGCTCTTACCTCCCCATATATATGTATAGAGTGGAGTTTGCAAATGAAAAGAAACTTTGTGTTCCCAACAAGCTAGGTGAAGGACGGCTTTCACAGACACTTATCTCTCAGAAATGGCATGTGGAGAGACGTTCGTTCATCTAGCACAAAGGGAACGGGATGCAGGAGAAACTTTTACTATGGTTTCTCAGTCTGTTTCCTAGAGACGGTTTGAAGTTCCTGCAGTTTTCACTGTAAAACCCAGTTGGAGCTCGTACCTCCCCATATATATGTATGGAGTGGAGTTAGCTAGTGAAAAGGAACTTTGTGATCCCAACAAGCTAGGTAAAGGACGGTTTTCACACACACTTATCCCTCAGAACTGAGCATGAGGAGAGACGTTCGTTCATCTAGCACAAAGGGAACGGGTTGCAGGAGAAACTTTTACTGTGGTTTCTCAGTCTGTTTCCTAGTGCCGGTTTGAAGTTCCTGCCGTTTTCACTGGAAATCCGAGTTGGGGCTCGTACCTCCCCATATATATGTATAGAGTGGAGTTTGCAAGTGAAAAGAAACTTTGTATTCCCAACAAGCTAGTTGAAGGACGGCTTTCACACACACTTATCTCTCAGAACTGAGCATGTGGAGAGAAGTTCGTTCATCTAGCACAAAGGGAACGGGTTGCAGGAGAAACTTTTACTCTGGTTTCTCAGTCTGTTTCCTAGTGCCGGTTTGAAGTTCCTGCAGTTTTCACTGTAAAAATGAGTTGGAGATAGTACCTCCCCAAATATATGTATGGAGTGGAGTTTGCAAGTGAAAAGAAACTTTTTGTTCCCAACAAGCTAGGTGAAGGACGGCTTTCACACACACTTATCTCTCAGAACTGAGCATGTGGAGAGACGTTCGTTCATTTAGCACAAAGCTAACGGGTTGCAGGAGAAAATTTTACTGTGGATTCTCAGTCTGTTTCCTAGAGCCGGTTTGAAGTTCCTGCAGTTTTCACTGTAAAACCCAGTTGGAGTTCGTACCTCCCCATATATATGTATGGAATGGTGTTTGCTAGTGAAAAGAAACTTTTTGTTCCCAACAAGCAAGGTGAAGGACGGTGTTCACACACACTTATCTCTCAGACCTGAGAATGTGGAGAGACGTTCGTTCATCTAGCACAAAGGGAACGGGTTGCAGAAGAAACTTTTACTGTGGTTTCTCAGTCTGTTTCCTAGTGCCGGTTTTAAGTTCCTGCAGTTTGCACTGTAAAACCGAGTTGGGGCTCGTACGTCCCCATATATATGTATAGAGTGGAGTTTGCAAGTGAAAAGAATCTTTGTGTTCCCAACAAGCTAGGTGAAGTACGGCTTTCACAGACACTTATCTCTCAGAAATGGCATGTGGAGAGACGTTCGTTCATCTAGCACAAAGGGAACGGGTTGCAGGAAAAACTTTTACTGTGGTTTCTCAGTCTGTTTCCTAGAGTCGGTTTGAAGTTCCTGCAGTTTTCACTGTAAAACCCAGTTGGAGCTCGTACCTCCCCATATATATGTATGGAGTGGAGTTTGCAAGTGAAAAGAAACTTAGTGTTCCCAACAAGCTAGGTGAAGGACGGCTTTCAAACACACTTCACCCTCTGAAATGAGCATGAGGAGAGACGTTCGTTCATCTAGCACAAAGGGAACGGTTTGCAGGAGAAACTTTTACTCTGGTTTCTCAGTCTGTTTCCTAGTGCCAGTTTGAAGTTCCTGCAGGTTGCACTGTAAAACCGAGTTGGAGCTAGTACCTCCCCATATATATGTATGGAGTGGAGTTTGCAACTGAAAAGTAACTTTGTGTTCCCAACAAGCTAGGTGAAGGACGGCTTTCACACACACTTATCTCTCAGATCTAAGCCTGTGGAGAGACGATCGTTCATCTAGCACAAAGGGAACAGGTTGCAGGAGAAACTTTTACTCTGGTTTCTCAGTCTGTTTCCTAGTGCCGGTTTGAAGTTCCTGTAGTTTTCACTGTAAAACCGAGTTGGGGCTCATACCTCCCCATATATATGTATAGAGTGGAGTTTGCAAGTGAAAAGAAACTTTGTGTTCCCAACAAGCTAGGTGAAGGACGGCTTTCACTCACAATTATCTCTCAGAAGTGGCATGTGGAGAGACGTTCGTTCATCTAGCACAAAGGGAACGGGTTGCAGGAGAAACTTTTACTCTGGTTTCTCAGTCTCTTTCCAAGTGCCGGTTTGAAGTTTCTGCAGTTTTCACTGTAAAACCGACTTGGAGCTAGTACCTCCCCATATATATGTATGGATTGTAGTTTGCAAGTGAAAAGAAACTTTGTGATCCCAACAAGCTAGGTGAAGGACGGCTTTAACACACACTTATCTCTCAGAACTGAGCCTGTGGAGAGACGTTCGTTCATCTAGCACAAATGGAACGGGTTGCAGGAGAAACTTTTACTCTGGTTTCTCAGTCTGTTTCCTAGTGCCGGTTTGAAGTTCCTGCAGTTTTCACTGTAAAACCGAGTTGTTGCTTGTACCTCTCCATATATATGTATGGAGTGGAGTTTGCTAGTGAAAAGAAACTTTGTGTTCCCAACAAGCTAGTTTTAGAACGGCTTTCACACACACTTATCTCTCAGAAATGAGCATGTGGAGAGACGTTCGTTCATCTAGCACAAAGGGAACGGTTTGCAAGAGAAACTTTTATTCTGGTTTCTCAGTCTGTTTCATAGTGCCGGTTTGAAGTTTCTGCATTTTTCACTGTAAAACCGAGTTGGGGCTCGTACCTCCCCATATATATGTATAGAGTGGAGTTTGCAAGTGAAAAGAAACTTTGTGTTCCCAACAAGCTAGGTGAAGGACGGCTTTCACACACACTTATCTCTCAGAAATGGCCTGTGGAGAGACGTTCGTTCATCTAGCACAAAGGGAACGGGATGCAGGAGAAACTATTTCTATGGTTTCTCAGTCTGTTTCCTAGAGCCGGTTTGAAGTTCCTGCAGTTTTCACTGTAAAACCCAGTTGGAGCTCGTACCTCCCCATATATATGTATGGAGTGGAGTTTGCTAGTGAAAAGAAACTTTGTGATCCCAACAAGCTAGGTGAAGGACGGCTTTCACACACACTTATCTCTCAGAACTGAGCATGAGGAGAGACGTTCGTTCATCTAGCACAAAGGGAACGGGTTGCAGGAGAAACTTTTACTCTGGTTTCTCAGTCTGTTTCCTAGTGCCAGTTTGAAGTTCCTGCAGTTTGCACTGTAAAAGCGAGTTGGGGCTCGTACCTCCCCATATATATGTATAGAGTGGAGTTTGCAACTGAAAAGAAACTTTGTGTTCCCAACAAGCTAGTTGAAGGACGGCTTTCACTCACACTTATCTCTCAGAAATGGCATGTGGAGAGACGTTCGTTCAACTAGCAAAAAGGGAACGGGTTGCAGGAGAAACTTTTACTCTGGTTTCTCAGTATGTTTCCTAGAGCCGGTTTGAAGTTCCTGCAGTTTTCACTGTAAAACAGAGTTGGAGCTCATTCCTCCCCATATATATGTATGGAGTGGAGTTTGCTTGTGAAAAGAAACATTGTGATCCAAACAAGCTAGGTGAAGGACGGCTTTCACACACACTTATCTCTCAGAACTGAGCATGTGGAGAGACGTTCGTTCATTAAGCACAAAGGGAATGGGTTGCAGGAGATACTTTTACTCTGGTTTCTCAGTCTGTTCCCTAGTGCCGGTTTGAAGTTCCTGCAGTTTTCACTGTAAAAACGAGTTGGAGCTAGTACCTCCCCAAATATATGTATGGAGTGGAGTTTGCAAGTGAAAAGAAACTTTTTGTTCCCAACAAGCTAGGTGAAGTGCGGATTTCACACACACTTATCTCTCAGAACTGAGCATGTGGAGAGACGTTCGTTCATTTAGCACAAAGGGAACGGGTTGCAGGAGAAACTTTTACTGTGGTTTCTCAGTCTGTTTCCTAGTGCCGGTTTGAAGTTCCTGCAGTTTTCACTTTATAACCGAGTTGGAGCTAGTACCTCCCCATATATATGAATGGAGTGGATTTTGCAAGTGAAAAGAAAGTTTGTGTTCCAAACAAGCTAGGTGAAGGACGGCTTTCACACACATATCTCTCAGAACTGAGCATGTGGAGAGACGTTCGTTCATCTGGCACAAAGTGAACGGGTTGCAGGGAAACTTTCACTCTGGTTTCTCAGTCTGTTTCCTAGTGCCGGTTTGAAGTTCCTGCAGTTTTCACTGTAAAACCGAGTTGGGGCTCGTACCTCCCCATATATATGTATAGAGTGGAGTTTGCAAGTGAAAAGAAACTTTGTGTTCCCTACAAGCTAGGTGAAGGACGGCTTTCACAGACATTTATCTCTCAGAAATGGCATGTGGAGAGACGTTCGTTCATCTAGCACAAAGGGAACGGGTTGAAGGAGAAACTTTTACTGTGGATTCTCAGTCTGTTTCCTAGAGCCGGTTTGAAGTTCCTGCAGTTTTCACTGTAAAACACAGTTGGAGCTCGTACCTCCCCATATATATGTATGGAGTGGGGTTTGCTAGTGAAAAGAAACTTTGTGTTCCCAACAAGCTAGTTGAAGGACGGCTTTCACACACACTTATCTCTCAGAACTGAGCATGTGGAGAGACTTTCGTTCATCTAGCACAAAGGGAACGGGTTGCAGGAGAAATTTTACTCTGGTTTCTCAGTCTGTTTCCTAGTGACGATTTGAAGTTACTGCAGTTTGCACTGTAAAAACGAGTTGGAGCTAGTACCTCCCCAAATATATGTATTGAGTGGAGTTTGAAAGTGAAAAGAAACTTTTTGTTCCCAACAAGCTAGGTGAAGGCCGGCTTTCACACACACTTATCTCTCAGAACTGAGCATGTGGAGAGACTTTCGTTCATTTAGCACAAAGGGAACGTGTTGCAGGAGAAACTTTTACTGTGGTTTCTCAGTCTGCTTCCTAGTGCCGGTTTGAAGTTCCTGCAGTTTTCACTTTATAACCGAGTTGGAGCTAGTACCTCCCCATATATATGAATGGAGTGGATTTTGCAAGTGAAAAGAAACATTGTGTTCCCAACAAGGTAGGTGAAGGACGGCTTTCACACACATATCTCTCAGAACTGAGCATGTGGAGAGACGTTCGTTCATCTAGCACAAAGTGAACGGGTTGCAGGAGAAACTTTCACTCTTGTTTCTCAGTCTGTTTCCTAGTGCCGGTTTGAATTTCCTGCAGTTTTCACTGTAAAACGGTGTTGGAGCTAGAACCTCCCCATATATATGTAAGGAGTGGGGATTGCAACTGAAAAGAATCTTTGTGTTCCCAACAAGCTAGGTGAAGTACGGCTTTCACACACACTTATCTCTCAGAACTGAGCATGTGGAGAGACGTTCGTTCATCTAGCACAAAGGGAACGGGTTGCAGGAGGAACTTTTACTCTGGTTTCTCAGTCTGTTTCCTAGTGCCGGATTGAAGTTCCTGCAGTTTGCACTGTAAAACCGAGTTGGGGCTCGTACCTCCCCATATATATGTATAGAGTGGTGTTTGCAAGTGAAAAGAAACTTTGTGTTCCCAACAAGCTAGTTGAAGGACGGCTTTCACTCACACTTATCTCTCAGAAATGGCATGTGGAGAGACGTTCGTTCATCTAGCAAAAAGGGAACGGGTTGCAGGAGAAACTTTTACTCTGGTTTCTCAGTCTGTTTCCTAGTGCCAGTATGAAGTTCCTGCAGTTTGCACTGTAAAAGCGAGTTGGGGCTCGTACCTCCCCATATATATGTATAGAGTGGAGTTTGCAACTGAAAAGAAACTTTGTGTTCCCAACAAGCTAGTTGAAGGACGGCTTTCACTCACACTTATCTCTCAGAAATGGCATGTGGAGAGACGTTCGTTCAACTAGCAAAAAGGGAACGGGTTGCAGGAGAAACTTTTACTCTGGTTTCTCAGTATGTTTCCTAGAGCCGGTTTGAAGTTCCTGCAGTTTTCACTGTAAAACAGAGTTGGAGCTCATTCCTCCCCATATATATGTATGGAGTGGAGTTTGCTTGTGAAAAGAAACATTGTGATCCAAACAAGCTAGGTGAAGGACGGCTTTCACACACACTTATCTCTCAGAACTGAGCATGTGGAGAGACGTTCGTTCATTAAGCACAAAGGGAATGGGTTGCAGGAGATACTTTTACTCTGGTTTCTCAGTCTGTTCCCTAGTGCCGGTTTGAAGTTCCTGCAGTTTTCACTGTAAAAACGAGTTGGAGCTAGTACCTCCCCAAATATATGTATGGAGTGGAGTTTGCAAGTGAAAAGAAACTTTTTGTTCCCAACAAGCTAGGTGAAGTGCGGATTTCACACACACTTATCTCTCAGAACTGAGCATGTGGAGAGACGTTCGTTCATTTAGCACAAAGGGAACGGGTTGCAGGAGAAACTTTTACTGTGGTTTCTCAGTCTGTTTCCTAGTGCCGGTTTGAAGTTCCTGCAGTTTTCACTTTATAACCGAGTTGGAGCTAGTACCTCCCCATATATATGAATGGAGTGGATTTTGCAAGTGAAAAGAAAGTTTGTGTTCCAAACAAGCTAGGTGAAGGACGGCTTTCACACACATATCTCTCAGAACTGAGCATGTGGAGAGACGTTCGTTCATCTGGCACAAAGTGAACGGGTTGCAGGGAAACTTTCACTCTGGTTTCTCAGTCTGTTTCCTAGTGCCGGTTTGAAGTTCCTGCAGTTTTCACTGTAAAACCGAGTTGGGGCTCGTACCTCCCCATATATATGTATAGAGTGGAGTTTGCAAGTGAAAAGAAACTTTGTGTTCCCTACAAGCTAGGTGAAGGAAGGCTTTCACAGACATTTATCTCTCAGAAATGGCATGTGGAGAGACGTTCGTTCATCTAGCACAAAGGGAACGGGTTGAAGGAGAAACTTTTACTGTGGATTCTCAGTCTGTTTCCTAGAGCCGGTTTGAAGTTCCTGCAGTTTTCACTGTAAAACACAGTTGGAGCTCGTACCTCCCCATATATATGTATGGAGTGGGGTTTGCTAGTGAAAAGAAACTTTGTGTTCCCAACAAGCTAGTTGAAGGACGGCTTTCACACACACTTATCTCTCAGAACTGAGCATGTGGAGAGACTTTCGTTCATCTAGCACAAAGGGAACGGGTTGCAGGAGAAATTTTACTCTGGTTTCTCAGTCTGTTTCCTAGTGACGATTTGAAGTTACTGCAGTTTGCACTGTAAAAACGAGTTGGAGCTAGTACCTCCCCAAATATATGTATTGAGTGGAGTTTGAAAGTGAAAAGAAACTTTTTGTTCCCAACAAGCTAGGTGAAGGCCGGCTTTCACACACACTTATCTCTCAGAACTGAGCATGTGGAGAGACTTTCGTTCATTTAGCACAAAGGGAACGTGTTGCAGGAGAAACTTTTACTGTGGTTTCTCAGTCTGCTTCCTAGTGCCGGTTTGAAGTTCCTGCAGTTTTCACTTTATAACCGAGTTGGAGCTAGTACCTCCCCATATATATGAATGGAGTGGATTTTGCAAGTGAAAAGAAACATTGTGTTCCCAACAAGGTAGGTGAAGGACGGCTTTCACACACATATCTCTCAGAACTGAGCATGTGGAGAGACGTTCGTTCATCTAGCACAAAGTGAACGGGTTGCAGGAGAAACTTTCACTCTTGTTTCTCAGTCTGTTTCCTAGTGCCGGTTTGAATTTCCTGCAGTTTTCACTGTAAAACGGTGTTGGAGCTAGAACCTCCCCATATATATGTAAGGAGTGGGGATTGCAACTGAAAAGAATCTTTGTGTTCCCAACAAGCTAGGTGAAGTACGGCTTTCACACACACTTATCTCTCAGAACTGAGCATGTGGAGAGACGTTCGTTCATCTAGCACAAAGGGAACGGGTTGCAGGAGGAACTTTTACTCTGGTTTCTCAGTCTGTTTCCTAGTGCCGGATTGAAGTTCCTGCAGTTTGCACTGTAAAACCGAGTTGGGGCTCGTACCTCCCCATATATATGTATAGAGTGGTGTTTGCAAGTGAAAAGAAACTTTGTGTTCCCAACAAGCTAGTTGAAGGACGGCTTTCACTCACACTTATCTCTCAGAAATGGCATGTGGAGAGACGTTCGTTCATCTAGCAAAAAGGGAACGGGTTGCAGGAGAAACTTTTACTCTGGTTTCTCAGTCTGTTTCCTAGAGCCGGTTTGAAGTTTCTGCATTTTTCACTGTAAAACAGAGTTGGAGCTCATACCTCCCCATATATATGTATGGAGTGGAGTTTGCTTGTGAAAAGAAACATTGTGATCCCAACAAGCTAGGTGAAGGACGGCTTTCACACACACTTATCTCTCAGAACTGAGCATGTGGAGAGACGTTCGTTCATTAAGCACAAAGGGAATGGGTTGCAGGAGATACTTTTACTCTGGTATCTCAGTCTGTTTCCTAGTGCCGGTTTGAAGTTCCTGCAGTTTTCACTGTAAAAACGAGTTGGAGCTAGTACCTCCCCAAATATATGTATGGAATGGAGTTTGCAAGTGAAAAGAAACTTTTTGTTCCCAACAAGCTAGGTGAAGTGCGGCTTTCACACACACTTATCTCTCAGAACTGAGCATGTGGAGAGACGTTCGTTCATTTAGCACAAAGGGAACGGGTTGCAGGAGAAACTTTTACTCTGTTTTCTCAGTCTGTTTCCTAGTGCCGGTTTGAAGTTCCTGCCGTTTTCACTGTAAAATCGAGTTGGGGCTCGTACCTCCCCATATCTATGTATAGAGTGGAGTTTGCAAGTGAAAAGAAACTTTGTGTTCCCAACAAGCTAGTTGAAGGACGGCTTTCACTCACACTTATCTCTCAGAAATGGCATGTGGAGAGACGTTCGTTCATCTAGCAAAAAGTGAACGGGTTGCAGGAGAAACTTTTACTCTGGTTTCTCAGTCTGTTTCCTAGAGCCGGTTTGAAGTTCCTGCAGTTTTCACTGTAAAACCGAGTTGGAGCTCGTACCTCCCCTATATATGTATGGAGTGGAGTTTGCTAGTGAAAAGAAACTTTGTGTTCCCAACAAGCTATTTGAAGGACGGCTTTCACACACACTTATCTCTCAGAACTGAGCATGTGGAGAGACTTTCGTTCATCTAGCACAAAGGAAACGGGTTGCAGGAGAAATTTTACTCTGGTTTCTCAGTCTGTTTCCTAGTGCCGGTTTGAAGTTCCTGCAGTTTGCACTGTAAAAACGAGTTGGAGCTAGTACCTCCCCAAATATATGTATTCAGTGGAGTTTGCAAGTGAAAAGAAACTTTTTGTTCCCAACAAGCTATTTGAAGGACGGCTTTCACACACACTTATCTCTCAGAACTGAGCATGTGGAGAGACGTTTGTTCATTTAGCACAAAGGGAACGTGTTGCAGGAGAAACTTTTACTGTGGTTTCTCAGTCTGCTTCCTAGTGCCGGTTTGAAGTTCCTGCAGTTTTCACTTTATAACCGAGTTGGAGCTAGTACCTCCCCATATATATGAATGGAGTGGATTTTGCAAGTGAAAAGAAACATTGTGTTCACAACAAGCTAGGTGAAGGACGGCTTTCACACACATATCTCTCAGAACTGAGCATGTGGAGAGACGTTCGTTCATCTAGCACAAAGTGAACGGGTTGCATGAGAAACTTTCACTCTTGTTTCTCAGTCTGTTTCCTAGTGCCGGTTTGAATTTCCTGCAGTTTTCACTGTAAAACGGTGTTGGAGCTAGAACCTAACTTATATATGTAAGGAGTGGGGATTGCAACTGAAAAGAATCTTTGTGTTCCCAACAAGCTAGGTGAAGGACGGCTTTCACACACACTTATCTCTTAGAACTGAGCATGTGGAGAGACGTTCGTTCATCTAGCACAAAAGGAACGGGTTGCAGGAGGAACTATTACTCTGGTTTCTCAGTCTGTTTCCTAGTGCCGGTTTGAAGTTCCTGCAGTTTGCACTGTAAAACCGAGTTGGGGCTCGTACCTCCCCATATATATGTATAGAGTGGAGTTTGCAAGTGAAAAGAAACTTTGTGTTCCCAACAAGCTAGGTGAAGGGGGGTTTCACTCACAATTATCTCTCAGAAATGGCATGTGGGGAGACGTTCGTTCATCTAGCACAAAGGGAACGGGTTGCAGGAGAAACTTTTACTCTGGTTTCTCAGTCTCTTTCCAAGTGCCGGTTTGAAGTTTCTGCAGTTTTCACTGTAAAACCGACTTGGAGCTAGTACCTCCCCATATATATGTATGGATTGTAGTTTGCAAGTGAAAAGAAACTTTGTGTTCCCAACAAGCTAGGTGAAGGACGGCTTTAACACACACTTATCTCTCAGAACTGAGCCTGTGGAGAGACGTTCGTTCATCTAGCACAAATGGAACGGGTTGCAGGATAAACTTTTACTCTGGTTTCTCAGTCTGTTTCCTAGTGCCGGTTTGAAGTTCCTGCAGTTTTCACTGTAAAACCGAGTTGGAGATAGTACCTCCCCATATATATGTATGGAGTGGAGTTTGCTAGTGAAAAGAAACTTTGTGTTCCCAACAAGCTCGTTTTAGAACGGCTTTCACACACACTTATCTCTCAGAAATGAGCATGTGGAGAGACGTTCGTTCATCTAGCACAAAGGGAACGGTTTGCAGGAGAAAATTTTACTCTGGTTTCTCAGTCTGTTTCCTAGTGCCGGTTTGAAGTTCCTGCATTTTTCACTGTAAAACCGAGTTGGGGCTCGTACCTCCCCATATATATGTATAGATTGGAGTTTGCAAGTGAAAAGAAACTTTGTGTTCCCAACAAGCTAGGTGAAGGACGGCTTTCACACACACTTATCTCTCAGAAATGGCATGTGGAGAGACGTTCGTTCATCTAGCACAAAGGGAACGGGATGCAGGAGAAACTTTTACTATGGTTTCTCAGTCTGTTTCCTAGAGCCGGTTTGAAGTTCCTGCAGTTTTCACTGTAAAATCCAGTTGGAGCTCGTACCTCCCCATATATATGTATGGAGTGGGGTTTGCTAGTGAAAAGAAACTTTGTGATCCCAACAAGCTAGGTGAAGGACGGCTTTCACACACACTTATCTCTCAGAAATGGCATGTGGAGAGACGTTCGTTCATCTAGCACAAAGGGAACGGGTTGCAGGAGAAACTTTTACTGTGGTTTCTCAGTCTGTTTCCTAGTGCCGGTTTGAAGTTCCTGCAGTTTTCACTGTAAAACCGAGTTGGGGCTCGTACCTCCCCATATATATGTATAGAGTGGAGTTTGCAAGTGAAAAGAAACTTTGTGTTCCCAACAAGCTAGTTGAAGTACGGCTTTCACTCACACTTATCTCTCAGAAATGGCATGTGGAGAGACGTTCGTTCATCTAGCAAAAAGGGAACGGGTTGCAGGAGAAACTTTTACTCTGGTTTCTCAGTCTGTTTCCTAGAGCCGGTTTGAAGTTTCTGCATTTTTCACTGTAAAACATAGTTGGAGCTCATACCTCCCCATATATATGTATGGAGTGGAGTTTGCTTGTGAAAAGAAACTTTGTGATCCCAACAAGCTAGGTGAAGGGCGGCTTTCACACACACTTATCTCTCAGAACTGAGCATGTGGAGAGACGTTCGTTCATTAAGCACAAAGGGAATGGTTTGCAGGAGATACTTTTACTCTGGTTTCTCAGTCTGTTTCCTAGTGCCGGTTTGAAGTTCCTGCAGTTCTCACTGTAAAAACGAGTTGGAGCTAGTACCTCCCCAAATATATGTATGGAATGGAGTTTGCAAGTGAAAAGAAACTTTTTGTTCCCAACAAGCTAGGTGAAGTGCGGCTTTCACACACACTTATCTCTCAGAACTGAGCATGTGGAGAGACGTTCGTTCATTTAGCACAAAGGGAACGGGTTGCAGGAGAAACTTTTACTGTGGTTTCTCAGTCTGTTTCCTAGTGCCGGTTTGAAGTTCCTGCAGTTTTCACTTTATAACCGAGTTGGAGCTAGTACCTCCCCATATATATGAATGGAGTGGATTTTGCAAATGAAAAGAAACTTTGTGTTCCCAACAAGCTAGGTGAAGGACGGCTTTCACACACATATCTCTCAGAACTGAGCATGTGGAGAGACGTTCGTTCATCTGGCACAAAGTGAACGGGTTGCAGGAGAAACTTTCACTCTGGTTTCTCAGTCTGTTTCCTAGTGCCGGTTTGAAGTTCCTGCAGTTTTCACTGTAAAACCGAGTTGGGGCTCGTACCTCCCCATATATATGTATAGAGTGGAGTTTGCAAGTGAAAAGAAACTTTGTGTTCCCAACAAGCTAGGTGAAGGACGGCTTTCACAGACACTTATCTCTCAGAAATGGCATGTGGAGAGTCGTTCGTTCATCTAGCAGAAAGGGAACGGGTTGAAGGAGAAACTTTTACTGTGGATTCTCAGTCTGTTTCCTAGAGCCTGTTTGAAGTTCCTGCAGTTTTCACTGTAAAACCCAGTTGGAGCTCGTACCTACCCATATATATATATGGAGTGGAGTTTGCTAGTGAAAAGAATCTTTGTGTTCCCAACAAGCTAGTTGAAGGACGGCTTTCACACACACTTATCTCTCAGAACTGAGCATGAGGAGAGACGTTCGTTCATCTAGCACAAATTGAACGGGTTGCAGGAGAAACTTTTTCTCTGTTTTCTCAGTCTGTTTCCTAGTGCCGGTTTGAAGTTCCTGCCGTTTTCACTGTAAAATCGAGTTGGGGCTCATACCTCCCCATATCTATGTATAGAGTGGAGTTTGCAAGTGAAAAGAAACTTTGTGTTCCCAACAAGCTAGTTGAAGGACGGCTTTCACTCACACTTATCTCTCAGAAATGGCATGTGGAGAGACGTTCGTTCATCTAGCAAAAAGTGAACGGGTTGCAGGAGAAACTTTTACTCTGGTTTCTCAGTCTGTTTCCTAGAGCCGGTTTGAAGTTCCTGCAGTTTTCACTGTAAAACCGAGTTGGAGCTCGTACCTCCCCTATATATGTATGTAGTGGAGTTTGCTAGTGAAAAGAAACTTTGTGTTCCCAACAAGCTAGTTGAAGGACGGCTTTCACACACACTTATCTCTCAGAACTGAGCATGTGGAGAGACTTTCGTTCATCTAGCACAAAGGGAACGGGTTGCAGGAGAAATTTTACTCTGGTTTCTCAGTCTGTTTCCTAGTGCCGGTTTGAAGTTCCTGCAGTTTGCACTGTAAAAACGAGTTGGAGCTAGTACCTCCCCAAATATATGTATTGAGTGGAGTTTGCAAGTGAAAAGAAACTTTTTGTTCCCAACAAGCTAGGTGAAGGACGGCTTTCACACACACTTATCTCTCAGAACTGAGCATGTGGAGAGACGTTCGTTCATTTAGCACAAAGGGAACGTGTTGCAGGAGAAACTTTTACTGTGGTTTCTCAGTCTGCTTCCTAGTGCCGGTTTGAAGTTCCTGCAGTTTTCACTTTATAACCGAGTTGGAGCTCGTACCTCCCCTATATATGTATGGAGTGGAGTTTGCTAGTGAAAAGAAACTTTGTGTTCCCAACAAGCTAGTTGAAGGACGGCTTTCACACACACTTATCTCTCAGAACTGAGCATGTGGAGAGACTTTCGTTCATCTAGCACAAAGGGAACGGGTTGCAGGAGAAATTTTACTCTGGTTTCTCAGTCTGTTTCCTAGTGCCGGTTTGAAGTTCCTGCAGTTTGCACTGTAAAAACGAGTTGGAGCTAGTACCTCCCCAAATATATGTATTGAGTGGAGTTTGCAAGTGAAAAGAAACTTTTTCTTCCCAACAAGCTAGGTGAAGGACGGCTTTCACACACACTTATCTCTCAGAACTGAGCATGTGGAGAGACGTTCGTTCATCTAGCACAAATGGAACGGGTTGCAGGAGGAACTATTACTCAGGTTTCTCAGTCTGTTTCCTAGTGCCGGTTTGAAGTTCCTGCAGTTTGCACTGTAAAACCGAGTTGGGGCTCGTACCTCCCCATATATATGTATAGAGTGGAGTTTGCAAGTGAAAAGAAACTTTGTGTTCCCAACAAGCTAGGTGAAGGGGGGTTTCACTCACAATTATCTCTCAGAAATGGCATGTGGGGAGACGTTCGTTCATCTAGCACAAAGGGAACGGGTTGCAGGAGAAACTTTTACTCTGGTTTCTCAGTCTCTTTCCAAGTGCCGGTTTGAAGTTTCTGCAGTTTTCACTGTAAAACCGACTTGGAGCTAGTACCTCCCCATATATATGTATGGATTGTAGTTTGCAAGTGAAAAGAAACTTTGTGTTCCCAACAAGCTAGGTGAAGGACGGCTTTAACACACACTTATCTCTCAGAACTGAGCCTGTGGAGAGACGTTCGTTCATCTAGCACAAATGGAACGGGTTGCAGGATAAACTTTTACTCTGGTTTCTCAGTCTGTTTCCTAGTGCCGGTTTGAAGTTCCTGCAGTTTTCACTGTAAAACCGAGTTGGAGATAGTACCTCCCCATATATATGTATGGAGTGGAGTTTGCTAGTGAAAAGAAACTTTGTGTTCCCAACAAGCTCGTTTTAGAACGGCTTTCACACACACTTATCTCTCAGAAATGAGCATGTGGAGAGACGTTCGTTCATCTAGCACAAAGGGAACGGTTTGCAGGAGAAACTTTTACTCTGGTTTTTCAGTCTGTTTCCTAGTGCCGGTTTGAAGTTCCTGCATTTTTCACTGTAAAACCGAGTTGGGGCTCGTACCTCCCCATATATATGTATAGATTGGAGTTTGCAAGTGAAAAGAAACTTTGTGTTCCCAACAAGCTAGGTGAAGGACGGCTTCCACACACACTTATCTCTCAGAAATGGCATGTGGAGAGACGTTCGTTCATCTAGCACAAAGGGAACGGGATGCAGGAGAAACTTTTACTATGGTTTCTCAGTCTGTTTCCTAGAGCCGGTTTGAAGTTCCTGCAGTTTTCACTGTAAAATCCAGTTGGAGCTCGTACCTCCCCATATATATGTATGGAGTGGAGTTTGCAAGTGAAAAGAAACTTTGTGTTCCCAACAAGCTAGTTGAAGGACGGCTTTCACTCACACTTATCTCTCAGAAATGGCATGTGGAGAGACGTTCGTTCATCTAGCAAAAAGGGAACGGGTTGCAGGAGAAACTTTTACTCTGGTTTCTCAGTCTGTTTCCTAGAGCCGGTTTGAAGTTTCTGCATTTTTCACTGTAAAACATAGTTGGAGCTCATACCTCCCCATATATATGTATGGAGTGGAGTTTGCTTGTGAAAAGAAACTTTGTGATCCCAACAAGCTAGGTGAAGGACGGCTTTCACACACACTTATCTCTCAGAACTGAGCATGTGGAGAGACGTTCGTTCATTAAGCACAAAGGGAACGGGTTGAAGGAGAAACTTTTACTCTGGTTTCTCAGTCTGTTTCCTAGTGCCGGTTTGAAGTTCCTGCAGTTTTCACTGTAAAAACGAGTTGGAGCTAGTACCTCCCCAAATATATGTATGGAGTGGAGTTTGCAAGTGAAAAGAATCTTTTTGTTCCCAACAAGCTAGGTGAAGGACGGCTTTCACACACACTTTTCTCTCAGAACTGAGCATGTGGAGAGACGTTCGTTCATTTAGCACAAAGGGAACGGGTTGCAGGAGAAACTTTTACTGTGGTTTCTCAGTCTGTTTCCTAGTGCCGGTTTGAAGTTCCTGCAGTTTTCACTTTATAACCGAGTTGGAGCTAGTACCTGCCCATATATATGAATGGAGTGGATTTTGCAAGTGAAAAGAAACTTTGTGTTCCCAACAAGCTTGGTGAAGGACGGCTTTCACACACATATATCTCAGAACTGAGCATGTGGAGAGACGTTCGTTCATCTAGCACAAAGTGAACGGGTTGCAGGAAAAACTTTCACTCTAGTTTCTCAGTCTGTTTCCTAGTGCTGGTTTGAAGTTCCTGCAGTTTGCACTGTAAAACCGAGTTGGGCCTCATACCTCCCCATATATATGTATAGAGTGGAATTTGCAAGTGAAAAGAAACTTTGTGTTCCCAACAAGCTAGGAGAAGGATGGCTTTCACTCACAATTATCTCTCAGAAATGGCATTTGGAGAGACGTTCGTTCATCTAGCAAAAAGGGATGGGGTTGCAGGAGAAACTTTTACTCTGGTTTCTCAGTCTTTTTCCTAGTGACGGTTTGAAGTTTCTGCAGTTTTCACTGTAAAACCGACTTGGAGCTAGTACCTCCCCATATATATGTATGGATTGTAGTTTGCAAGTGAAAAGAAACTTTGTGTTCCCAAGAAGCTAGGTGAAGGACGGCTTTAACACACACTTATCTCTCAGAACTGAGCCTGTGGAGAGACGTTCGTTCATCTAGCACAAAGGGAACGGGTTGCAGGGGAAACTTTTTCTCTGGTTTCTCAGTCTGTTTCCTAGTGCCGGTTTGAAGTTTCTGCAGTTTTCACTGTAAAACCGTTTTGGGGCTCGTAACTCCCCATATATATGTATAGAGTGGAGTTTGCAAGTGAAAAGAAACTTTGTGTTCCCAACAAGCTACGTGAAGGACGGCTTTCACAGACACTTATCTCTCAGAAATGGCATGTGGAGAGACTTTCGTTCATCTAGCACAAAGGGAACGGGATGCAGGAGAAACTTTTACTATGGTTTCTCAGTCTGTTTCCTAGAGCCGGTTTGAAGTTCCTGCAGTTTTCACTGTAAAACACAGTTGGAGCTCGTACCTCCCCATATATATGTATCGAGTGCAGTTAGCTAGTGAAAAGAAACTTTGTGATCCCAACAAGCTAGGTAAAGGACGGCTTTCACACACACTTATCTCTCAGAACTGAGCATGTGGAGAGACGTTCGTTCATTAAGCACAAAGGGAATGGGTTGCAGGAGATACTTTTACTCTGGTTTCTCAGTCTGTTTCCTAGTGCCGGTTTGAAGTTCCTGCAGTTTTCACTGTAAAAACGAGTTGGAGCTAGTACCTCCCCAAATATATGTATGGAATGGAGTTTGCAAGTGAAAAGAAACTTTTTGTTCCCAACAAGCTAGGTGAAGTGCGGCTTTCACACACACTTATCTCTCAGAACTGAGCATGTGGAGAGACGTTCGTTCATTTAGCACAAAGGGAACGGGTTGCAGGAGAAACTTTTACTGTGGTTTCTCAGTCTGTTTCCTAGTGCCGGTTTGAAGTTCCTGCAGTTTTCACTTTATAACCGAGTTGGAGCTAGTACCTCCCCATATATATGAATGGAGTGGATTTTGCAAGTGAAAAGAAACATTGTGTTCCCAACAAGCTAGGTGAAGGACGGCTTTCACACACATATCTCTCAGAACTGAGCATGTGGAGAGACGTTCGTTCATCTGGCACAAAGTGAACGGGTTGCAGGAGAAACTTTCACTCTGGGTTCTCAGTCTGTTTCCTAGTGCCGGTTTGAAGTTCCTGCAGTTTTCACTGTAAAACCGAGTTGGGGCTCGTACCTCCCCATATATATGTATAGAGTGGAGTTTGCAAGTGAAAAGAAACTTTGTGTTCCCAACAAGCTAGGTGAAGGACGGCTTTCACAGACACTTATCTCTCAGAAATGGCATGTGGAGAGTCGTTCGTTCATCTAGCAGAAAGGGAACGGGTTGAAGGAGAAACTTTTACTGTGGATTCTCAGTCTGTTTCCTAGAGCCGGTTTGAAGTTCCTGCAGTTTTCACTGTAAAACCCAGTAGGAGCTCGTACCTACCCATATATATATATGGAGTGGAGTTTGCTAGTGAAAAGAATCTTTGTGTTCCCAACAAGATAGGTGAAGGACGGCTTTCACACACACTTATCTCTCAGAACTGAGCATGAGGAGAGACGTTCGTTCATCTAGCACAAATTGAACGGGTTGCAGGAGAAACTTTTACTCTGTTTTCTCAGTCTGTTTCCTAGTGCCGGTTTGAATTTCCTGCCGTTTTCACTGTAAAATCGAGTTGGGGCTCATACCTCCCCATATCTATGTATAGAGTGGAGTTTGCAAGTGAAAAGAAACTTTGTGTTCCCAACAAGCTAGTTGAAGGGCGGCTTTCACTCACACTTATCTCTCAGAAATGGCATGTGGAGAGACGTTCGTTCATCTAGCAAAAAGTGAACGGGTTGCAGGAGAAACTTTTACTCTGGTTTCTCAGTCTGTTTCCTAGAGCCGGTTTGAAGTTCCTGCAGTTTTCACTGTAAAACCGAGTTGGAGCTCGTACCTCCCCTATATATGTATGGAGTGGAGTTTGCTAGTGAAAAGAAACTTTGTGTTACCAACAAGCTAGTTGAAGGACGGCTTTCACACACACTTATCTCTCAGAACTGAGCATGTGGAGAGACTTTCGTTCATCTAGCACAAAGGGAACGGGTTGCAGGAGAAATTTTACTCTGGTTTCTCAGTCTGTTTCCTAGTGCCGGTTTGAAGTTCCTGCAGTTTGCACTGTAAAAACGAGTTGGAGCTAGTACCTCCCCAAATATATGTATTGAGTGGAGTTTGCAAGTGAAAAGAAACTTTTTGTTCCCAACAAGCTAGGTGAAGGACGGCTTTCACACACACTTATCTCTCAGAACTGAGCATGTGGAGAGACGTTCGTTCATTTAGCACAAAGGGAACGTGTTGCAGGAGAAACTTTTACTGTGGTTTCTCAGTCTGCTTCCTAGTGCCGGTTTGAAGTTCCTGCAGTTTTCACTTTATAACCGAGTTGGAGCTAGTACCTCCCCATATATATGAATGGAGTGGATTTTGCAAGTGAAAAGAAACATTGTGTTCCCAACAAGCTAGGTGAAGGACGGCTTTCACACACATATCTCTCAGAACTGAGCATGTGGAGAGACGTTCGTTCATCTAGCACAAAGTGAACGGGTTGCATGAGAAACTTTCACTCTTGTTTCTCAGTCTGTTTCCTAGTGCCGGTTTGAATTTCCTGCAGTTTTCACTGTAAAACGGTGTTGGAGCTAGAACCTCCCATATATATGTAAGGAGTGGGGATTGCAACTGAAAAGAATCTTTGTGTTCCCAACAAGCTAGGTGAAGGACGACTTTCACACACACTTATCTCTCAGAACTGAGCATGTGGAGAGACTTTCGTTCATCTAGCACAAAGGGAACGGGTTGCAGGAGGAACTATTACTCTGGTTTCTCAGTCTGTTTCCTAGTGCCGGTTTGAAGTTCCTGCAGTTTGCACTGTAAAACCGAGTTGGGGCTCGTACATCCCCATATATATGTATAGAGTGGAGTTTGCAAGTGAAATGAAACTTTGTGTTCCCAACAAGCTAGGTGAAGGGGGGTTTCACTCACAATTATCTCTCAGAAATGGCATGTGGGGAGACGTTCGTTCATCTAGCACAAAGGGAACGGGTTGCAGGAGAAACTTTTACTCTGGTTTCTCAGTCTCTTTCCAAGTGCCGGTTTGAAGTTTCTGCAGTTTTCACTGTAAAACCGACTTGGAGCTAGTACCTCCCCATATATATGTATGGATTGTAGTTTGCAAGTGAAAAGAAACTTTGTGTTCCCAAAAAGCTAGGTGAAGGACGGCTTTAACACACACTTATCTCTCAGAACTGAGCCTGTGGAGAGACGTTCGTTCATCTAGCACAAATGGAACGGGTTGCAGGATAAACTTTTACTCTGGTTTCTCAGTCTGTTTCCTAGTGCCGGTTTGAAGTTCCTGCAGTTTTCACTGTAAAACCGAGTTGGAGATAGTACCTCCCCATATATATGTATGGAGTGGAGTTTGCTAGTGAAAAGAAACTTTGTGTTCCCAACAAGCTCGTTTTAGAACGGCTTTCACACACACTTATCTCTCAGAAATGAGCATGTGGAGAGACGTTCGTTCATCTAGCACAAAGGGAACGGTTTGCAGGAGAAACTTTTACTCTGGTTTTTCAGTCTGTTTCCTAGTGCCGGTTTGAAGTTCCTGCATTTTTCACTGTAAAACCGAGTTGGGGCTCGTACCTCCCCATATATATGTATAGATTGGAGTTTGCAAGTGAAAAGAAACTTTGTGTTCCCAACAAGCTAGGTGAAGGACGGCTTTCACACACACTTATCTCTCAGAAATGGCATGTGGAGAGACGTTCGTTCATCTAGCACAAAGGGAACGGGATGCAGGAGAAACTTTTACTATGGTTTCTCAGTCTGTTTCCTAGAGCCGGTTTGAAGTTCCTGCAGTTTTCACTGTAAAATCCAGTTGGAGCTCGTACCTCCCCATATATATGTATGGAGTGGAGTTTGCTAGTGAAAAGAAACTTTGTGATCCCAACAAGCTAGGTGAAGGACGGCTTTCACACACACTTATCTCTCAGAAATGGCATGTGGAGAGACGTTCGTTCATCTAGCACAAAGGGAACGGGTTGCAGGAGAAACTTTTACTGTGGTTTCTCAGTCTGTTTCCTAGTGCCGGTTTGAAGTTCCTGCAGTTTTCACTGTAAAACCGAGTTGGGGCTCGTACCTCCCCATATATATGTATAGAGTGGAGTTTGCAAGTGAAAAGAAACTTTGTGTTCCCAACAAGCTAGTTGAAGGACGGCTTTCACTCACACTTATCTCTCAGAAATGGCATGTGGAGAGACGTTCGTTCATCTAGCAAAAAGGAACGGGTTGCAGGAGAAACTTTTACTCTGGTTTCTCAGTCTGTTTCCTAGAGCCGGTTTGAAGTTTCTGCATTTTTCACTGTAAAACATAGTTGGAGCTCATACCTCCCCATATATATGTATGGAGTGGAGTTTGCTTGTGAAAAGAAACTTTGTGATCCCAACAAGCTAGGTGAAGGACGGCTTTCACACACACTTATCTCTCAGAACTGAGCATGTGGAGAGACGTTCGTTCATTAAGCACAAAGGGAACGGGTTGAAGGAGAAACTTTTACTCTGGTTTCTCAGTCTGTTTCCTAGTGCCGGTTTGAAGTTCCTGCAGTTTTCACTGTAAAAACGAGTTGGAGCTAGTACCTCCCCAAATATATGTATGGAGTGGAGTTTGCAAGTGAAAAGAATCTTTTTGTTCCCAACAAGCTAGGTGAAGGACGGCTTTCACACACACTTATCTTTCAGAACTGAGCATGTGGAGAGACGTTCGTTCATTTAGCACAAAGGGAACGGGTTGCAGGAGAAACTTTTACTCTGGTTTCTCAGTCTGTTTCCTAGTGCCGGTTTGAAGTTCCTGCAGTTTTCACTTTATAACCGAGTTGGAGCTAGTACCTCCCCATATATATGAATGGAGTGGATTTTGCAAGTGAAAAGAAACTTTGTGTTCCCAACAAGCTAGGTGAAGGACGGCTTTCACACACATATATCTCAGAACTGAGCATGTGGAGAGACGTTCGTTCATCTAGCACAAACTGAACGGGTTGCAGGAAAAACTTTCACTCTAGTTTCTCAGTCTGTTTCCTAGTGCTGGTTTGAAGTTCCTGCAGTTTTCACTGTAAAACCGAGTTGGGCCTCATACCTCCCCATATATATATATAGAGTGGAATTTGCAAGTGAAAAGAAACTTTGTGTTCCCAACAAGCTAGGTGAAGGATGGCTTTCACTCACAATTATCTCTCAGAAATGGCATTTGGAGAGACGTTCGTTCATCAAGCGAAAAGGGATGGGGTTGCAGGAGAAACTTTTACTCTGGTTTCTCAGTCTTTTTCCTAGTGACGGTTTGAAGTTTCTGCAGTTTTCACTGTAAAACCGACTTGGAGCTAGTACCTCCCCATATATATGTATGGATTGTAGTTTGCAAGTGAAAAGAAACTTTGTGTTCCCAAGAAGCTAGGTGAAGGACGGCTTTAACACACACTTATCTCTCAGAACTGAGCCTGTGGAGAGACGTTCGTTCATCTAGCACAAAGGGAACGGGTTGCAGGGGAAACTTTTTCTCTGGTTTCTCAGTCTGTTTCCTAGAGCCGGTTTGAAGTTCCTGCAGTTTTCACTGTAAAACACAGTTGGAGCTCGTACCTCCCCATATATATGTATCGAGTGCAGTTAGCTAGTGAAAAGAAACTTTGTGATCCCAACAAGCTAGGTAAAGGACGGCTTTCACACACACTTATCTCTCAGAACTGAGCATGAGGAGAGACGTTCGTTCATCTAGCACTAAGGGAACGGGTTGCAGGAGAAACTTTTACTCTGGTTTCTCAGTCTGTTTCGTAGTGCCAGTTTGAAGTTCCTACAGTTTTCACTATAAAACCGAGTTGGGGCTCTTACCTCCCCATATATATGTATAGAGTGGAGTTTGCAAGTTAAAAGAAACTTTGTGTTCCCAACAAGCTAGGTGAAGGATGGCTTTCACAGACACTTATCTCTTCAGAAATGGCATGTGGAGAGACGTTCGTTCATCTAGCACAAGGGGAACGGGTTGCAGGAGAAACTTTCACTCTGGTTTCTCAGTCTGTTTCCTAGTGCCTGTTTGAAGTTCCTGCAGTTTTCACTTTATAACCGAGTTGGAGCTAGTACCTCCCCATATATATGAATGGAGTGGATTTTGCAAGTGAAAAGAAACTTTGTGTTCCCAACAAGCTAGGTGACGGACGGCTTTCACACACATATCTCTCAGAACTGGGCATGTGGAGAGACGTTCATTCATCTAGCACAAAGTGAACGGGTTGCAGGAGAAACTTTCACTCTGGTTTCTCAGTCTGTTTCCTAGTGCCGGTTTGAAGTTCCTGCAGTTTTCACTGTAAAACGGTGTTGGAGCTGGTACCTCCCCATATATATGTAAGGAGTGGGGATTGCAACTGAAAAGAATCTTTGTGTTCCCAACAAGCTAGGTGAAGGACGGCTTTCACACACACTTATCTCTCAGACCTTAGAATGTGGAGACACGTTGGTTCATCTAGCACAAAGGGAACGGGTTGCAGAAGAAACTTTTACTGTGGTTTCTCAGTCTGTTTCCTATTGACGGTTAGAAGTTCCTGCAGTTTGCACTGTAAAACCGAGTTGGGGCTCGTACGTCCCCATATATATGTATAGAGTGGAGTTTGCAAGTGAAAAGAATCTTTGTGTTCCCAACAAGCTAGGTGAAGTACGGCTTTCAGAGACACTTATCTCTCAGAAATGGCATGTGGAGAGACGTTCGTTAATCTAGCACAAAGGAACGGGTTGCAGGAAAAACTTTTACTGTGGTTTCTCAGTCTGTTTCCTAGAGCCGGTTTGAAGTTCCTGCAGTTTTCACTGTAAAACCCAGTTGGAGCTCGTACCACCCCATATATATGTATGGAGTGGAGTTTGCAAGTGAAAAGAAACTTAGTGTTCCCAACAAGCTAGGTGAAGGACGGCTTTCACACACACTTATCTCTCAGAAATGAGCATGAGGAGAGACGTTCGTTAATCTAGCACAAAGGGAACGGGTTGCAGGAGAAACTTTTACTCTGGTTTCTCAGTCTGTTTCCTAGTGCCAGTTTGAAGTTCCTGCAGTTTGCACTGTAAAACCGAGTTGGAGCTAGTACCTCCCCATATATATGTATGGAGTGGAGTTTGCAACTGAAAAGAAACTTTGTGTTCCCAACAAGCTATGGGAAGGAAGGCTTTCACACACACTTATCTCTCAGAACTGAGCATGTGGAGAGACGTTCGTTCATCTAGCACAAGGGGAACGGGTTGCAGGATAAACTTTCACTCTGGTTTCTCAGTCTGTTTCCTAGTTCCGGTTTGAAGTTCCTGCAGTTTTCACTTTATAACTGAGTTGGAGCTAGTAATTCCCCATATATATGAATGGAGTGGATTTTGCAAGTGAAAAGAAACTTTGTGTTCCCAACAAGCTAGGTGACGGACGGCTTTCACACACATATCTCTCAGAACTGGTCATGTGGAGAGACGTTCATTCATCTAGCACAAAGTGAACGGCTTGCAGGAGAAACTTTCACTCTGGTTTCTCAGTCTGTTTCCTAGTGCCGGTTTGAAGTTCCTGCAGTTTTCACTGTAAAACGGTGTTGGAGCTAGTACCTCCCCATATATATGTAAGGAGTGGGGATTGCAACTGAAAAGAAACTTTGTGTTCCCAACAAGCTAGGTGAAGGACGGCTTTCACACACACTTATCTCTCAGACCTGAGAATGTGGAGACACGTTGGTTCATCTAGCACAAATGGAACGGGTTGCAGGAGAAACTTTTACTCTGTTTTCTCAGTCTGTTTCCTAGTGCCGGTTTGAAGTTCCTGCAGTTTTCACTGTAAAACCGAGTTGGAGCTTTTACCTCCCCATATATATGTATGGAGTGGAGTTTGCTAGTGAAAAGAAACTTTGTGTTCCCAACCAGCTAGTTTTAGAACGGCTTTCACACACACTTATCTCTCAGAAATGGCATGTGGAGAGACGTTCGTTCATCTAGCACAAAGGGAACGGGATGCAGGAGAAACTTTTACTCTTGTTTCTCAGTCTGTTTCCTAGAGCCGGTTTGAAGTTCCTGCAGTTTTCACTGTAAAACCCAGTTGGAGCTCGTACCTCCCCATATATATGTATGGAGTGGAGTTTGCTAGTGAAAAGAAACTTTGTGATCCCAACAAGCTAGGTGAAGGACGGCTTTCACACACACTTAACTCTCAGAACTGAGCATGAGGAGAGACGTTCGTTCATCTAGCACAAAGGGAACGGGTTGCAGGAGAAACTTTTACTCTGGTTTCTCAGTCTGTTTCCTAGTGCCAGTTTGAAGTTCATGCAGTTTGCACTGTAAAAGCTAGTTGGGGCTCGTACCTCCCCATATATATGTATAGATTGGAGTTTGCAAGTGAAAAGAAACTTTGTGTTCCCAACAAGCTAGGTGAAGGACGGCTTTCACAGACACTTATCTCTCAGAAATGGCATGTGGAGAGACGTTCGTTCATCTAGCACAAAGGGAACGGGTTGCAGGAGAAACTTTTACTGTGGTTTCTCAGTCTGTTTCCTAGTGCCGGTTTGAAGTTCCTGCCGTTTTCACTGTAAAACCGAGTTGGGGCTCGTACCTCCCCATATATATGTATAGAGTGGAGTTTGCAAGTGAAAAGAAACTTTGTGTTCCCAACAAGCTAGTTGAAGGACGGCTTTCACTCACACGTATCTCTCAGAAATCGCATGTGGAGAGACGTTCGTTCAACTAGCAAAAAGGGAACGGGTTGCAGGAGAAACTTTTACTCTGGTTTCTCAGTCTGTTTCCTAGAGCCGGTTTGAAGTTCCTGCAGTTTTCACTGTAAAACAGAGTTGGAGCTCATACCTCCCCATATATATGTATGGAGTGGAGTTTGCTTGAGAAAAGAAACTTTGTGATCCCAACAAGCTAGGTGAAGGACGGCTTTCACACACACTTATCTCTCAGAACTGAGCATGTGGAGAGACGTTCGTTCATTAAGCACAAAGGGAATGGGTTGCAGGAGAAACTTTTACTCTGGTTTCTCAGTCTGTTTCCTAGTGCCGGTTTGAAGTTCCTGCAGTTTTCACTGTAAAAACGAGTTGGAGCTAGTACCTCCCCAAATATATGTATGGAGTGGAGTTTGCAAGTGAAAAGAAACTTTTTGTTCCCAACAAGCTGGGTGAAGTGCGGCATTCACACACACTTATCTCTCAGAACTGAGCATGTGGAGAGACGTTCGTTCATTTAGCACAAAGGGAACGGGTTGCAGGAGAAATTTTTACTGTGGTTTCTCAGTCTGTTTCCTAGTGCCGGTTTGAAGTTCCTGCAGTTTTCACTTTATAACCGAGTTGGATCTAGTACCTCCCCATATATATGAATGGAGTGGATTTTGCAAGTGAAAAGAAACTTTGTGTTCCCAACAAGCTAGGTGAAGGACGGCTTTCACACACATATCTCTCAGAACTGAGCATGTGGAGAGACGTTCATTCATCTGGCACAAAGTGAACGGGTTGCAGGAGAAACTTTCACTCTGGTTTCTCAGTCTGTTTCCTAGTGCCGGTTTGAATTTCCTGCCGTTTTCACTGTAAAACCGTGTTGGGGCTCGTACATCCCCATATATATGTATAGAGTGGAGATTGCAAGTGAAAAGAAACTTTGTGTTCCCAACAAGCTAGGTGAAGGACGGCTTTCAGACACTTATCTCTCAGAAATGGCAAGTGGAGAGACGTTCGTTCATCTAGCACAAAGGGAACGGGTTGCAGGAGAAACTTTTACTCTGGTTTCTCAGTCTGTTTCCTAGAGCCGGTTTGAAGTTCCTGCAGTTTTCACTGTAAAACAGAGTTGGAGCTCATACCTCCCCATATATATGTATGGAGTGGAGTTTGCTTGTGAAAAGAAACTTTGTGATCCCAACAAGCTAGGTGAAGGACGGCTTTCACACACACTTATCTCTCAGAACTGAGCATGTGGAGAGACGTTCGTTCATTAAGCACAAAGGGAATGGGTTGCAGGAGAAACTTTTACTCTGGTTTCTCAGTCTGTTTCCTAGTGCCGGTTTGAAGTTCCTGCAGTTTTCACTGTAAAAACGAGTTGGAGCTAGTACCTCCCCAAATATATGTATGGAGTGGAGTTTGCAAGTGAAAAGAAACTTTTTGTTCCCAACAAGCTACGTGAAGTGCGGCATTCACACACACTTATCTCTCAGAACTGAGCATGTGGAGAGACGTTCGTTCATTTAGCACAAAGGGAACGGGTTGCAGGAGAAACTTTTACTGTGGTTTCTCAGTCTGTTTCCTAGTGCCGGTTTGAAGTTCCTGCAGTTTTCAATTTATAACCGTGTTGGAGCTAGTACCTCCCCATATATATGTATGGAATGGAGTTTGCAACTGAAAAGAAACTTTGTGTTCCCAACAAGCTAGGTGAAGGACGGCTTTCACACACATATCTCTCAGAACTGAGGATGTGGAGAGACGTTCGTTCATCTGGCACAAAGTGAACGGGTTGCAGGAGAAACTTTCACTCTGGTTTCTCAGTCTGTTTCCTAGTGCCGGTTTGAATTTCCTGCCGTTTTCACTGTAAAACCGATTTGGGGCTCGTGCCTCCCCATATATATGTATAGAATGGAGATTGCAAGTGAAAAGAAACTTTGTGTTCCCAACAAGCTAGGTGAAGGACGGCTTTCACAGACACTTATCTCTCAGAAATGGCATGTGGAGAGACGTTCGTTCATCTAGCACAAAGGGAACGGGTTGAAGGAGAAACTTTTACTGTGGATTCTCAGTCTGTTTCCTAGAGCCGGTTTGAAGTTCCTGCAGTTTTCAGTGTAAAACCCAGTTGGAGCTAGTACCTCCCCATATATATGTATGGAGTGGAGTTTGCTAGTGAAAAGAAACTTTGTGTTCCCAACAAGATAGGTGAAGGACGGCTTTCACACACACTTATCTCTCAGAACTGAGCATGAGGAGAGACGTTCGTTCATCTAGCACAAATTGAACGGGTTGCAGGAGAAACTTTTACTCTGTTTTCTCAGTCTGTTTCCTAGTGCCGGTTTGAAGTTCCTGCCGTTTTCACTGTAAAACCGAGTTGGGGCTCGTACCTCCCCATATATATGTATAGAGTGGAGTTTGCAAGTGAAAAGAAACTTTGTGTTCCCAACAAGCTAGTTGAAGGACGGCTTTCACTCACACGTATCTCTCAGAAATCGCATGTGGAGAGACGTTCGTTCAACTAGCAAAAAGGGAACGGGTTGCAGGAGAAACTTTTACTCTGGTTTCTCAGTCTGTTTCCTAGAGCCGGTTTGAAGTTCCTGCAGTTTTCACTGTAAAACAGAGTTGGAGCTCATACCTCCCCATATATACGTATGGAGTGGAGTTTGCTTGTGAAAAGAAACTTTGTGATCCCAACAAGCTAGGTGAAGGACGGCTTTCACACACACTTATCTCTCAGAACTGAGCATGTGGAGAGACGTTCGTTCATTAAGCACAAAGGGAATGGGTTGCAGGAGAAACTTTTACTCTGGTTTCTCAGTCTGTTTCCTAGTGCCGGTTTGAAGTTCCTGCAGTTTTCACTGTAAAAACGAGTTGGAGCTAGTACCTCCCCAAATATATGTATGGAGTGGAGTTTGCTAGTGAAAAGAAACTTTGTGTTCCCAACAAGATAGGTGAAGGACGGCTTTCACACACACTTATCTCTCAGAACTGAGCATGAGGAGAGACGTTCGTTCATCTAGCACAAATTGAACGGGTTGCAGGAGAAACTTTTACTCTGTTTTCTCAGTCTGTTTCCTAGTGCCGGTTTGAAGTTCCTGCCGTTTTCACTGTAAAACCGAGTTGGGGCTCGTACCTCCCCATATATATGTATAGAGTGGAGTTTGCAAGTGAAAAGAAACTTTGTGTTCCCAACAAGCTAGTTGAAGGACGGCTTTCACTCACACGTATCTCTCAGAAATCGCATGTGGAGAGACGTTCGTTCAACTAGCAAAAAGGGAACGGGTTGCAGGAGAAACTTTTACTCTGGTTTCTCAGTCTGTTTCCTAGAGCCGGTTTGAAGTTCCTGCAGTTTTCACTGTAAAACAGAGTTGGAGCTCATACCTCCCCATATATATGTATGGAGTGGAGTTTGCTTGTGAAAAGAAACTTTGTGATCCCAACAAGCTAGGTGAAGGACGGCTTTCACACACACTTATCTCTCAGAACTGAGCATGTGGAGAGACGTTCGTTCATTAAGCACAAAGGGAATGGGTTGCAGGAGAAACTTTTACTCTGGTTTCTCAGTCTGTTTCCTAGTGCCGGTTTGAAGTTCCTGCAGTTTTCACTGTAAAAACGAGTTGGAGCTAGTACCTCCCCAAATATATGTATGGAGTGGAGTTTGCAAGTGAAAAGAAACTTTTTGTTCCCAACAAGCTAGGTGAAGGACGGCTTTCACACACATATCTCTCAGAACTGAGCATGTGGAGAGACGTTCGTTCATCTAGCACAAAGGAACGGGTTGCAGAAGAAACTTTTACTCTGGTTTCTCAGTCTGTTTCCTAGTGCCGGTTTGAAGTTCCTGCAGTTTTCACTGTAAAACAGAGTTGGAGCTAGTACCTTCCCATATATATGTATGGATTGGAATTTGCAAGTGAAAAGAAACTTTCTGTTCCCAACAAGCTAGGTGATGGGCGTCTTTCACACAAACTTATCTCTCAGAACTGAGCATGTGGAGAGACGTTCGTTCATCCAGCAAAAAGGGAACGGGTTGCAGGAGAAACTTTACTCTGGTTTCTCAGTCTGTTTCCTAGAGCCGGGTTGAAGTTCCTGCAGTTTTCACTGTAAAACCGATTTGTAGCTCGAACCTCCCCATATATATGTATGGAGTGGAGTTTGCTAGTGAACAGAAACTTTCTGTTCCCATCAAGCTAGGTGATGGGCGGCTTTCACACACACTTTTCTCTCAGAACTATGCATGTGGAGAGACGTTCGTTCATCTAGCACAAAGGGAAAGGGTTGCAGGAGAAACTTTTACTCTGGTTTCTCAGTCTGTTTCCTAGTGCCGGTTTGAAGTTCCTGCAGTTTGCACTGTAAAAGCGAGATGGAGCTAGTACCTCCCCATATATATGTATGGAGTAGAGTTTGCAAGTGAAAAGAAACTTGGTGTTCCCAACAAGCCAAGTAAAGGACGGCATTCACACACAGTTATCTCTCAGATCTCAGCCTGTGGAGATACTTTCGTTCAGCTAGCACAAATGGAACGGGTTGCAGGAGAAAGTTTTACTCTGGTTTCTCAGTCTGTTTCCTAGTGCCGGTTTGAAGTTCCTGCAGTTTTCACTGTAAAACCGACTTGGAGCTAGTACCTACCCATATATATGTATGGATTGGAATTTGCAAGTGAAAAGAAACTTTCTGTTCCCAACAAGCTAGGTGATGGGCGGCTTTCACACAAACTTATCTCTCAGAACTGAGCATGTGGAGAGATGTTCGTTCATCTAGCACAAAGGGAACGGGTTGCAGGAGAAACTTTTACTCTGGTTTCTCAGTCTGTTTCTTAGTGCCGGTTTGAAGTTCCTGCAGTTTGCACTGTAAAAGCGAGTTGGAGCTCGTACCTCCCCATATATATGTAAGGAGTTGGGTTGGCAACTGAAAAGATATTTTGTGTTCCCAACAAGCTAGGTGAAGGACGGCTTTCACACACACTTATCTCTCAGACCTGAGAATGTGGAGAGACGTTCGTTCATCTAGCACAAAGGGAACGGGTTGCAGGAGAAACTTTTACTCTGGTTTCTAAGTCTGTTTCCTAGTGCCGGTTAGACGTTCCTGCAGTTTTCACTGTAAAACCGAGTTGTAGCTCGAACCTCCCCATATATATGTATGGAGTGGGGTTTGCTAGTGAAAAGAAACTTTCTGTTCCCAACAAGCTAGGTGATGGGCGGCTTTCACACACACTTTTCTCTCAGACCTGAGCATGTGGACAGACGTTCGTTCATCTAGCACAAAGGGAACGGGTTGCAGGAGAAACTTTTACTCTGGTTTCTCAGTCTGTTTCCTAGTGCCGGTTTGAAGTTCCTGCAGTTTGCACTGTAAAAGCGAGTTGGAGCTAGTACCTCCCCATATATATGTATGGAGTAGAGTTTGCAAGTGAAAAGAATCTTGGTGTTCCCAACAAGCTAGGTAAAGGACGGCATTCACACACAATTATCTCTCAGATCTCAGCCTGTGGAGATACTTTCGTTCAGCTAGCACAAATGGAACGGGTTGCAGGAGAAAGATTTACTCTGGTTTCTCACTCTTTTTCCTAGTGCCTTTTTGAAGTTCCTGCAGTTTTCACTGTAAAACCGACTTGGAGCTAGTACCTCCCCATATATATGTATGGATTGGAATTTGCAAGTGAAAAGAAACTTTCTGTTCCCAACAAGCTAGGTGATGGGCGGCTTTCACACAAACTTATCTCTCAGAACTGAGCATGTGGAGAGACGTTCGTTCATCTAGCACAAAGGGAACGGTTTGCAGGAGAAACTTTTACTCTGGTTTCTCAGTCTGTTTCCTAGTGCCGGTTTGAAGTTCCTGCAGTTTGCACTGTAAAAGCGAGTTGGAGTTAGTACCTCCCCATATATATGTATGGAGTGGAGTTTGCAAGTGAAACGAAACTTTGTGTTCCCAACAAGCTAGGTGAAGGACGGCTTTCACACACACTTATCTCTCAGAACTGAGCATGTGGAGAGACGTTCGTTCATCTAGCACAAAGGAACGGGTTGCAGAAGAAACTTTTACTCTGGTTTCTCAGTCTGTTTCCTAGTGCCGTTTTGAAATTCCTGCAGTTTTCACTGTAAAACAGAGTTGGAGCTAGTACCTACCCATATATATGTATGGATTGGAATTTGCAAGTGAAAAGGAACTTTCTGTTCCCAACAAGCTAGGTGATGGGCGGCTTTCACACAAACTTATCTCTCAGAACTGAGCATGTGGAGAGACGTTCGTTCATCTAGCACAAAGGGAACGGGTTGCAGGAGAAACTTTTACTCTGGTTTCTCAGTCTGTTTCCTAGTGCCGGTTTGAAGTTCCTGCAGTTTGCACTGTAAAAGCGAGTTGGAGCTCGTACCTCCCCATATATATGTAAGGAGTGGGGTTGGCAACTGAAAAGATATTTTGTGTTCCCAACAAGCTAGGTGAAGGACGGCTTTCACACACACTTATCTCTCAGACCTGAGAATGTGGAGAGACGTTCGTTCATCTAGCACAAAGGGAACGGGTTGCAGGAGAAACTTTTACTCTGGTTTCTAAGTCTGTTTCCTAGTGCCGGTTAGAAGTTCCTGCAGTTTGCACTGTAAAACCGAGTTGGAGATAGTACCTCCCCATATATTTGTATGGAGTGGAGTTTGCAAGTTAAATGAAACTTTGTGTTCCCAACAAGCTAGGTGAACGACGGCTTTCACGCACACTTATCTCTCAGAAATAAGCATGTGGAGAGACATTCGTTCATTTAGCACAAAGGGAACGGGTTGCAGGAGAAACTTTTACTCTGGTTTCTCAGTCTGTTTCCTAGTGCCGGTTTGAAGTTCCTGCACTTTTCACTGTATAACAGAGTTGGAGCTAGTACCTCCCCATATATATGTATGGAGTGGAGTTTGCAAGTGAAAAGACACTTAGTGTTCCCAACAAGCTAGGTGAAGGACGGCTTTCACACACACTTATCTCTCAGAAATGAGCATGAGGAGAGACGTTCGTTCATCTAGCACAAAGGGAACGGTTTGCAGGAGAAACTTTTACTCTGGTTTCTCAGTCTGTTTCCTAGTGCCAGTTTGAAGTTCCTGCAGTTTGCACTGTAAAACCGAGTTGGAGCTAGTACCTCCCCATATATATGTATGGAGTGGAGATTGCAACTGAAAAGAAACTTTGTGTTCCCAACAAGCTAGGTGAAGGACGGCTTTCACACACACTTATCTCTCAGAACTGAGCATGTGGAGAGACGTTCGTTCATCTAGCACAAAGGGAACGTGTTGCAGGAGAAACTTTTACTCTGGTTTCTCAGTCTGTTTCCTAGTGCCGGTTTGAAGTTCCTGCAGTTTTCACTGTAAAACCGTGTTGGGGCTCTTACCTCCCCATATATATGTATGGAGTGGAGTTTGCTAGTGAAAAGAAACTTTGTGTTCCCAAAAAGCTAGGTGAAGTACGGCTTTCACACACACTTATCTCTCAGAACTGAGCATGTGGAGAGACGTTCGTTCATCTAGCACAAAGGGAACGGGATGTAGGAGAAACTTTTACTCTGGTTTCTCAGTCTGTTTCCTAGTGCCTGTTTGAAGTTCCTGCAGTTTTCACTGTAAAAACGAGTTGGAGCTTGTACCTCTCCAAATATATGTATGGAGTGGAGTTTGCAAGTGAAAAGAAACTTTGTGTTCCCAACAAGCTAGGTGAAGGACGGCTTTCACACACACTTATCTCTCAGAACTGAGCATGTGGAGAGACGTTCGTTCATTTAGTACAAAGGGAACGGGTTGCAGGAGAAATTATTACTGTGGTTTCTCAGTCTGTTTCCTAGTGCCGGTTTGAAGTTCCTGCAGTTTTCACTTTATAACCGAGTTGGAGATTGTACCTCCCCATATATATGAAAGGAGTGGATTTTGCAAGTGAAAAGAAACTTTGTGTTCCCAACAAGCTAGGTGAAGGACGGCTTTCACACACACTTATCCCTCAGAACTGAGCATGTGGAGAGACGTTCGTTCATCTAGCACAAAGGGAACGGGTTGCACGAGAAACTTTTACTCTGGTTTCTCAGTCTGTTTCCTAGTGCCGGTTTGAAGTTCCTGCAGTTTTCACTGTAAAACCGAGTTGGAGCTTGTACCTCCCCTTATATATATATGGAGTGGAGTTTGCAACTGAAAACAAAATTTGTGTTCCCAACCAGCTAGGTGAAGGACGGCTTTCACACACACTTATATCTCAGAACTGAGCATGTGGAGAGACTTTCTTTCATCTAGCACAAATGGAACGGGATGCAGGAGAAACTTTTACTCTGGTTTCTCAGTCTGTTTCCTAGTGCCGGTTTGATGTTCCTGCAGTTTTCACTGTAAAACCGAGTTGGAGATAGTACCTCCCCTTATATATGTATGGATTGGAGTTTGCAACTGAAAAGAAACTTCGTGTTACCAACAAGCTAGGTGAAGGATGGCTTTCACACACACTTATCTCTCAGAACTGAGCATGTGGAGAGACGTTCGTTCATCTAGCACAAAGGGAACGGGTTGCAGGAGAAATTTTACTCTGGTTTCTCAGTCTGTTTCCTAGTGCCGGTTTGAAGTTCCTGCAGTTTGCACTGTGAAAGCAAGTTGGAGCTAGTACCACACCATATATATGTATGGAGTGGAGTTTGCAAGTGAAAAGAAACTTTGTTTTCCCAACAAGCTAGATAAATGACGGCTTTCACACACAATTATCTCTCAGATCTCAGCCTGTGGAGAGACTTTCGTTCATCTAGCACAAATGGAACGGGTTGCAGTGGAAAATTTTACTCTGGTTTCTCAGTCTGTTTCCTAGTGCCGGTTTGAAGTTCTTGCAGTTTTCACTGTAAAACCGACTTGGACGTAGTACCTCCCCATATATATTTATGGATTGGAATTTGCAAGTGAAAAGAAACTTTGTGTTCCCAACAAGCTAGGTGAAGGACGGCTTTCACACACACTTATCTCTCAGAACTGAGCCTGTGGAGAGACGTTCGTTCATCTAGCACAAAGGGAACGGGTTGCATGAAAAACTTTTACTCTGGTTTCTCAGTCTGTTTAGTAGTGCCGGTTTGAAGTTCCTGCCGTTTTCACTGTAAAACCGAGTTGGGGCTCGTACCTCCCCATATATATGTATAGAGTGGAGTTTGCAAGTGAAAAGAAACTTTGTGTTCCCAACAAGCTAGTTGAAGGACGGCTTTCACTCACACGTATCTCTCAGAACTGAGCATGTGGAGAGACGTTCGTTCAACTAGCAAAAAGGGAACGGGTTGCAGGAGAAACTTTTACTCTGGTTTCTCAGTCTGTTTCCTAGAGCCGGTTTGAAGTTCCAGCAGTTTTCACTGTAAAACAGAGTTGGAGCTCATACCTCCCCATATATATGTATGGAGTGGAATTTGCTTGTGAAAAGAAACTTTGTGATCCCAACAAGCTAGGTGAAGGACGGCTTTCACACACACTTATCTCTCAGAACTGAGCATGTGGAGAGACGTTCGTTCATTAAGCACAAAGGGAATGGGTTGCAGGAGAAACTTTTACTCTGGTTTCTCAGTCTGTTTCCTAGTGCCGGTTTGAAGTTCCTGCAGTTTTCAATGTAAAAACGAGTTGGAGCTAGTACCTCCCCAAATATATGTATGGAGTGGAGTTTGCAAGTGAAAAGAAACTTTTTGTTCCCAACAAGCTGGGTGAAGTGCGGCATTCACACACACTTATCTCTCAGAACTGAGCATGTGGAGAGACGTTCGTTCATTTAGCACAAAGGGAACGGGTTGCAGGAGAAATTTTTACTGTGGTTTCTCAGTCTGTTTCCTAGTGCCGGTTTGAAGTTCCTGCAGTTTTCACTTTATAACCGAGTTGGAGCTAGTACCTCCCCATATATATGTATGGAGTGGATTTTGCAAGGGAAAAGAAACTTTGTGTTCCCAACAAGCTAGGTGAAGGACGGCTTTCACACACATATCTCTCAGAACTGAGCATGTGGAGAGACGTTCGTTCATCTGGCACAAAGTGAACGGGTTGCAGGAGAAACTTTCACTCTGGTTTCTCAGTCTGTTTCCTAGTGCCGGTTTGAATTTCCTGCCGTTTTCACTGTAAAACAGTGTTGGGGCTCGTACATCCCCATATATATGTATAGAGTGGAGATTGCAAGTGAAAAGAAACTTTGTGTTCCCAACAAGCTAGGTGAAGGACGGCTTTCACAGACACTTATCTCTCAGAAATGGCATGTGGAGAGACGTTCGTTCATCTAGCACAAAGGGAACGGGTTGCAGGAGAAACTTTTACTCTGGTTTCTCAGTCTGTTTCCTAGAGCCGGTTTGAAGTTCCTGCATTTTTCACTGTAAAACAGAGTTGGAGCTCATACCTCCCCATATATATGTATGGAGTGGAGTTTGCTTGTGAAAAGAATCTTTGTGATCCCAACAAGCTAGGTGAAGGACGGCTTACACACACACTTATCTCTCAGAACTGAGCATGTGGAGAGACGTTCGTTCATTAAGCACAAAGGGAATGGGTTGCAGGAGAAACTTTTACTCTGGTTTCTCAGTCTGTTTCCTAGTGCCGGTTTGAAGTTCCTGCAGTTTTCACTGTAAAAACGAGTTGGAGCTAGTACCTCCCCAAATATATGTATGGAGTGGAGTTTGCAAGTGAAAAGAAACTTTTTGTTCCCAACAAGCTAGGTGAAGTGCGGCATTCACACACACTTATCTCTCAGACCTGATCATGTGGAGAGACGTTCGTTCATTTAGCACAAAGGGAACGGGTTGCAGGAGAAACTTTTACTGTGGTTTCTCAGTCTGTTTCCTAGTGCCGGTTTGAAGTTCCTGCAGTTTTCACTTTATAACCGAGTTGGAGCTAGTACCTCCCCATATATATGAATGGAGTGGATTTTGCAAGTGAAAAGAAACTTTGTGTTCCCAACAAGCTAGGTGAAGGGCGGCTTTCACACACATATCTCTCAGAACTGAGCATGTGGAGAGACGTTCGTTCATCTGGCACAAAGTGAACGGGTTGCAGGAGAAACTTTCACTCTGGGTTCTCAGTCTGTTTCCTAGTGCCGGTTTGAATTTCCTGCCGTTTTCACTGTAAAACCGATTTGGGGCTCGTACCTCCCCATATATATGTATAGAATGGAGATTGCAAGTGAAAAGAAACTTTGTGTTCCCAACAAGCTAGGTGAAGGACGGCTTTCACAGACACTTATCTCTCAGAAATGGCATGTGGAGAGACGTTCGTTCATCTAGCACAAAGGGAACGGGTTGAAGGAGAAACTTTTACTGTGGATTCTCAGTCTGTTTCCTAGAGCCGGTTTGAATTTCCTGCAGTTTTCAGTGTAAAACCCAGTTGGAGCTCGTACCTCCCCATATATATGTATGGAGTGGAGTTTGCTAGTGAAAAGAAACTTTGTGTTCCCAACAAGATAGATGAAGTACGGCTTTCACACACACTTATCTCTCAGAACTGAGCATGAGGAGAGACGTTCGTTCATCTAGCACAAATTGAACGGGTTGCAGGAGAAACTTTTACTCTGTTTTCTCAGTCTGTTTCCTAGTGCCGGTTTGAAGTTCCTGCCGTTTTCACTGTAAAACCGAGTTGGGGCTCGTACATACCCATATCTATGTATACAGTGGAGTTTGCAAGTGAAAAGAAACTTTTTGTTCCCAACAAGCTAGTTGAAGGACGGCTTTCACTCACACTTATCTCTCAGAAATGGCATGTGGAGAGACGTTCGTTCATTTAGCACAAAGGGAACGTGTTGCAGGAGAAACTTTTACTGTGGTTTCTCAGTCTGCTTCCTAGTGCCGGTTTGAAGTTCCTGCAGTTTTCACTTTATAACCGAGTTGGAGCTAGTACCTCCCCATATATATGAATGGAGTGGATTTTGCAAGTGAAAAGAAATTTAGTGTTCCCAACTAGCTAGGTGAAGGACGGCTTTCACACACATATCTCTCAGAACTGAGCATGTGGAGAGACGTTCGTTCATCTAGCACAAAGTGAACGGGTTGCAGGAGAAACTTTCACTCTGGTTTCTCATTCTGTTTCCTAGTCCCGGTTTGATGTTCCTGCAGTTTTCACTTTAAAACGGTGTTGGAGCTAGAACCTCCCCATATATATGTAAGGAGTGTGGATTGCAACTGAAAAGAATCTTTGTGTTCCCAACAAGCTAGGTGAAGGACGGCTTTCACACACACTTATCTCTCAGACCTGAGCATGTGGAGAGACGTTCGTTCATCTAGCACAAAAGGAACGGGTTGCAGGAGGAACTATTACTCTGGTTTCTCAGTCTGTTTCCTAGTGCCGGTTTGAATTTCCTGCAGTTTGCACTGTAAAACCGAGTTGGGGCTCGTACCTCCCCATATATATGTATAGAGTGGAGTTTGCAAGTGAAAAGAAACTTTGTGTTCCCAACAAGCTAGGTGATGGGCGGCTTTCACACACACTTTTCTCTCAGAACTGAGCATGTGGAGAGACGTTCGTTCATCTAGCACAAAGGAACGGGTTGCAGGAGAAACTTTTACTCTGGTTTCTCAGTCTGTTTCCTAGTGCCGGTTTGAAGTTCCTGCAGTTTGCACTGTAAAAGCGATTTGGAGCTAGTACCTCCCCATATATATTTATGGAGTGGAGTTTGCAAGTGAAAAGAAACTTGGTGTTCCCAACAAGCTAGGTAAAGGACGGCATTCACACACAATTATCTCTCAGATCTCAGCCTGTGGAGAGACTTTCGTTCATCTAGCACAAATTGAACGGGTTGCAGGAGAAAGTTTTACTCTGGTTTCTCAGTATGTTTCCTAGTGCCGGGTTGAAGTTCCTGCAGTTTTCACTGTAAAACCGACTAGGAGCTAGTACCTCCCCATATATATGTATTGATTGGAATTTGCAAGTGAAAAGAAACTTTCTTTTCCCAACAAGCTAGGTGATGGGCGGCTTTCACACAAACGTATCTCTCAGAACTGAGCATGTGGAGAGACGTTCGTTCATATAGCACAAAGGGAACGGGTTGCAGGAGAAACTTTTACTCTGGTTTCTCAGTCTGTTTCCTAGTGCCGGTTTGAAGTTCCTGCAGTTTGCACTGTAAAAGCGAGTTGGAGCTAGTACCTCCCCATATATATGTATGGAGTGGAGTTTGCAAGTGAAAAGAAACTTTGTGTTCCCAACAAGCTAGGTGAAGGACGGCTTTCACACACACTTATCTCTCAGAACTGAGCATGTGGAGAGACGTTCGTTCATCCAGCAAAAAGGGAACGGGTTGCAGGAGAAACTTTTACTCTGGTTTCTCAGTCTGTTTCCTAGTGCCGGTTTGAAGTTCCTGCAGTTTTCACTGTAAAACAGAGTTGGAGCTAGTACCTTCCCATATATATGTATGGATTGGAATTTGCAAGTGAAAAGAAACTTTCTGTTCCCAACAAGCTAGGTGATGGGCGTCTTTCACACAAACTTATCTCTCAGAACTGAGCATGTGGAGAGACGTTCGTTCATCCAGCAAAAAGGGAACGGGTTGCAGGAGAAACTTTTACTCTGGTTTCTCAGTCTGTTTCCTAGAGCCGGGTTGAAGTTCCTGCAGTTTTCACTGTAAAACCGATTTGTATCTCGAACCTCCCCATATATATGTATGGAGTGGAGTTTGCTAGTGAACAGAAACTTTCTGTTCCCAACAAGCTAGGTGATGGGCGGCTTTCACACACACTTTTCTCTCAGAACTATGCATGTGGAGAGACGTTCGTTCATCTAGCACAAAGGGAACGGGTTGCAGGAGAAACTTTTACTCTGGTTTCTCAGTCTGTTTCCTAGTGCCGGTTTGAAGTTCCTGCAGTTTGCACTGTAAAAGCGAGTTGGAGCTAGTACCTCCCCATATATATGTATGGAGTAGAGTTTGCAAGTGAAAAGAAACTTGGTGTTCCCAACAAGCCAAGTAAAGGACGGCATTCACACACAATTATCTCTCAGATCTCAGCCTGTGGAGATACTTTCGTTCAGCTAGCACAAATGGAACGGGTTGCAGGAGAAAGTTTTACTCTGGTTTCTCAGTCTGTTTCCTAGTGCCGGTTTGAAGTTCCTGCAGTTTTCACTGTAAAACCGACTTGGAGCTAGTACCTACCCATATATATGTATGGATTGGAATTTGCAAGTGAAAAGAAACTTTCTGTTCCCAACAAGCTAGGTGATGGGCGGCTTTCACACAAACTTATCTCTCAGAACTGAGCATGTGGAGAGACGTTCGTTCATCTAGCACAAAGGGAACGGGTTGCAGGAGAAACTTTTACTCTGGTTTCTCAGTCTGTTTCCTAGTGCCGGTTTGAATTTCCTGCAGTTTGCACTGTAAAAGCGAGTTGGAGCTAGTACCTCCCCATATATATGTATGGAGTGGAGTTTGCAAGTGAAAAGAAACTTTGTGTTCCCAACAAGCTAGGTGAAGGACGGCTTTCACACACACTTATCTCTCAGAACTGAGCATGTGGAGAGACGTTCGTTCATCTAGCACAAAGGAACGGGTTGCAGAAGAAACTTTTACTCTGGTTTCTCAGTCTGTTTCCTAGTGCCGTTTTGAAGTTCCTGCAGTTTTCACTGTAAAACAGAGTTGGAGCTAGTACCTACCCATATATATGTATGGATTGGAATTTGCAAGTGAAAAGAAACTTTCTGTTCCCAACAAGCTAGGTGATGGGCGGCTTTCACACAAACATATCTCTCAGAACTGAGCATGTGGAGAGACGTTCGTTCATCTAGCACAAAGGGAACGGGTTGCAGGAGAAACTTTTACTCTGGTTTCTCAGTCTGTTTCTTAGTGCCGGTTTGAAGTTCCTGCAGTTTGCACTGTAAAAGCGAGTTGGAGCTCGTACCTCCCCATATATATGTAAGGAGTTGGGTTGGCAACTGAAAAGATATTTTGTGTTCCCAACAAGCTAGGTGAAGGACGGCTTTCACACACACTTATCTCTCAGACCTGAGAATGTGGAGAGACGTTCGTTCATCTAGCACAAAGGGAACGGGTTGCAGGAGAAACTTTTACTCTGGTTTCTAAGTCTGTTTCCTAGTGCCGGTTAGACGTTCCTGCAGTTTTCACTGTAAAACCGAGTTGTAGCTCGAACCTCCCCATATATATGTATGGAGTGGGGTTTGCTAGTGAAAAGAAACTTTCTGTTCCCAACAAGCTAGGTGATGGGCGGCTTTCACACACACTTTTCTCTCAGAACTCTGCATGTGGAGAGACGTTCGTTCATCTAGCACAAAGGGAACGGGTTGCAGGAGAAACTTTTACTCTGGTTTCTCAGTCTGTTTCCTAGTGCCGGTTTGAAGTTCCTGCAGTTTGCACTGTAAAAGCGAGTTGGAGCTAGTACCTCCCCATATATATGTATGGAGTAGAGTTTGCAAGTGAAAAGAATCTTGGTGTTCCCAACAAGCTAGGTAAAGGACGGCATTCACACACAATTATCTCTCAGATCTCAGCCTGTGGAGATACTTTCGTTCAGCTAGCACAAATGGAACGGGTTGCAGGAGAAAGATTTACTCTGGTTTCTCAGTCTGTTTCCTAGTGCCTTTTTGAAGTTCCTGCAGTTTTCACTGTAAAACCGACTTGGAGCTAGTACCTCCCCATATATATGTATGGATTGGAATTTGCAAGTGAAAAGAAACTTTCTGTTCCCAACAAGCTAGGTAATGGGCGGCTTTCACACAAAATTATCTCTCAGAACTGAGCATGTGGAGAGACGTTCGTTCATCTAGCACAAAGGGAACGGTTTGCAGGAGAAACTTTTACTCTGGTTTCTCAGTCTGTTTCCTAGTGCCGGTTTGAAGTTCCTGGAGTTTGCACTGTAAAAGCGAGTTGGAGTTAGTACCTCCCCATATATATGTATGGAGTGGAGTTTGCAAGTGAAACGAAACTTTGTGTTCCCAACAAGCTAGGTGAAGGACGGCTTTCACACACACTTATCTCTCAGAACTGAGCATGTGGAGAGACGTTCGTTCATCTAGCACAAAGGAACGGGTTGCAGAAGAAACTTTTACTCTGGTTTCTCAGTCTGTTTCCTAGTGCCGTTTTGAAATTCCTGCAGTTTTCACTGTAAAACAGAGTTGGAGCTAGTACCTACCCATATATATGTATGGATTGGAATTTGCAAGTGAAAAGAAACTTTCTGTTCCCAACAAGCTAGGTGATGGGCGGCTTTCACACAAACTTATCTCTCAGAACTGAGCATGTGGAGAGACGTTCGTTCATCTAGCACAAAGGGAACGGGTTGCAGGAGAAACTTTTACTCTGGTTTCTCAGTCTGTTTCCTAGTGCCGGTTTGAAGTTCCTGCAGTTTGCACTGTAAAAGCGAGTTGGAGCTCGTACCTCCCCATATATATGTAAGGAGTGGGGTTGGCAACTGAAAAGATATTTTGTGTTCCCAACAAGCTAGGTGAAGGACGGCTTTCACACACACTTATCTCTCAGACCTGAGAATGTGGAGAGACGTTCGTTCATCTAGCACAAAGGGAACGGGTTGCAGGAGAAACTTTTACTCTGGTTTCTAAGTCTGTTTCCTAGTGCCGGTTAGAAGTTCCTGCAGTTTGCACTGTAAATCCGAGTTGGAGATAGTACCTCCCCATATATTTGTATGGAGTGGAGTTTGCAAGTTAAAAGAAACTTGGTGTTCCCAACAAGCTAGGTGAACGACGGCTTTCACGCACACTTATCTCTCAGAAATAAGCATGTGGAGAGACATTCGTTCATTTAGCACAAAGGGAACGGGTTGCAGGAGAAACTTTTACTCTGGTTTCTCAGTCTGTTTCCTAGTGCCGGTTTGAAGTTCCTGCACTTTTCACTGTATAACAGAGTTGGAGCTAGTACCTCCCCATATATATGTATGGAGTGGAGTTTGCAAGTGAAAAGACACTTAGTGTTCCCAACAAGCTAGGTGAAGGACGGCTTTCACACACACTTATCTCTCAGAAATGAGCATGAGGAGAGACGTTCGTTCATCTAGCACAAAGGGAACGGTTTGCAGGAGAAACTTTTACTCTGGTTTCTCAGTCTGTTTCCTAGTGCCAGTTTGAAGTTCCTGCAGTTTGCACTGTAAAACCGAGTTGGAGCTAGTACCTCCCCATATATATGTATGGAGTGGAGATTGCAACTGAAAAGAAACTTTGTGTTCCCAACAAGCTAGGTGAAGGACGGCTTTCACACACACTTATCTCTCAGAACTGAGCATGTGGAGAGACGTTCGTTCATCTAGCACAAAGGGAACGTGTTGCAGGAGAAACTTTTACTCTGGTTTCTCAGTCTGTTTCCTAGTGCCGGTTTGAAGTTCCTGCAGTTTTCACTGTAAAACCGAGTTGGTGCTCTTACCTCCCCATATATATGTATGGAGTGGAGTTTGCTAGTGAAAAGAAACTTTGTGTTCCCAAAAAGCTAGGTGAAGGACGGCTTTCACACACACTTATCTCTCAGAACTGAGCATGTGGAGAGACGTTCGTTCATCTAGCACAAAGGGAACGGGATGTAGGAGAAACTTTTACTCTGGTTTCTCAGTCTGTTTCCTAGTGCCTGTTTGAAGTTCCTGCAGTTTTCACTGTAAAAACGAGTTGGAGCTTGTACCTCTCCAAATATATGTATGGAGTGTAGTTTGCAAGTGAAAAGAAACTTTGTGTTCCCAACAAGCTAGGTGAAGGACGGCTTTCACACACACTTATCTCTCAGAACTGAGCATGTGGAGAGACGTTCGTTCATTTAGTACAAAGGGAACGGGTTGCAGGAGAAATTATTACTGTGGTTTCTCAGTCTGTTTCCTAGTGCCGGTTTGAAGTTCCTGCAGTTTTCACTTTATAACCGAGTTGGAGATTGTACCTCCCCATATATATGAATGGAGTGGATTTTGCAAGTGAAAAGAAACTTTGTGTTCCCAACAAGCTAGGTGAAGGACGGCTTTCACACACACTTATCCCTCAGAACTGAGCATGTGGAGAGACGTTCGTTCATCTAGCACAAAGGGAACGGGTTGCACGAGAAACTTTTACTCTGGTTTCTCAGTCTGTTTCCTAGTGCCGGTTTGAAGTTCCTGCAGTTTTCACTGTAAAACCGAGTTGGAGCTTGTACCTCCCCTTATATATATATGGAGTGGAGTTTGCAACTGAAAACAAAATTTGTGTTCCCAACCAGCTAGGTGAAGGACGGCTTTCACACACACTTATATCTCAGAACTGAGCATGTGGAGAGACTTTCTTTCATCTAGCACAAATGGAACGGGATGCAGGAGAAACTTTTACTCTGGTTTCTCAGTCTGTTTCCTAGTGCCGGTTTGATGTTCCTGCAGTTTTCACTGTAAAACCGAGTTGGAGATAGTACCTCCCCTTATATATGTATGGATTGGAGTTTGCAACTGAAAAGAAACTTCGTGTTACCAACAAGCTAGGTGAAGGATGGCTTTCACACACACTTATCTCTCAGAACTGAGCATGTGGAGAGACGTTCGTTCATCTAGCACAAAGGGAACGGGTTGCAGGAGAAATTTTACTCTGGTTTCTCAGTCTGTTTCCTAGTGGCGGTTTGAAGTTCCTGCAGTTTGCACTGTGAAAGCGAGTTGGGGCTCGTACCTCCCCATATATATGTATAGAGTGGAGTTTGCAAGTGAAAAGAAACTTTGTGTTCCCAACAAGCAAGGTGAAAAACGGCTTTCACACACACTTATCTCTCAGAAATGGCATGTGGAGAGACATTCGTTCATCTAGCACAAAGGGAACGGGTTGCAGGAGAAACTTTTACTCTGGTTTCTCAGTCTGTTTCCTAGTGCCTGTTTGAAGTTCCTGCAGTTTTCACTGTAAAAACGAGTTGGAGCTTGTACCTCTCCAAATATATATATGGAGTGGAGTTTGCAAGTGAAAAGAAACTTTGTGTTCCCAAAAAGCTAGGTGAAGGACGGCTTTCACACACACTTATCTCTCAGAACTGAGCATGTGGAGAGACGTTCGTTCATTTAGTACAAAGGGAACGGTTTGCAGGAGAAATTATTACTGTGGTTTCTCAGTCTGTTTCCTAGTGCCGGTTTGAAGTTCCTGCAGTTTTCACTTTATAACCGAGTTGGAGATTGTACCTCCCCATATAAATGAATGGAGTGGATTTTGCAAGTGAAAAGAAACTTTGTGTTCCCAACAAGCTAGGTGAAGGATGGCTTTCACACACACTTATCCCTCAGAACTGAGCATGTGGAGAGACGTTCGTTCATCTAGCACAAAGGGAACGGGTTGCACGAGAAACTTTTACTCTGGTTTCTCAGTCTGTTTCCTAGTGCCGGTTTGAAGTTCCTGCAGTTTTCACTGTAAAACCGAGTTGGAGCTTGTACCTCCCCTTATATATGTATGGAGTGGAGTTTGCAACTGAAAACAAAATTTGTGTTCCCAACCAGCTAGGTGAAGGACGGCTTTCACACACACTTATATCTCAGAACTGAGCATGTGGAGAGACTTTCTTTCATTTAGCACAAATGGAACGGGATGCAGGAGAAACTTTTACTCTGGTTTCTCAGTCTGTTTCCTAGTGCCTGTTTGATGTTCCTGCAGTTTTCACTGTAAAACCGAGTTGGAGATAGTACCTCCCCTTATATATGTATGGAGTGGAGTTTGCAACTGAAAAGAAACTTTGTGTTACCAACAAGCTAGGTGAAGGATGGCTTTCACACACACTTATCACTCAGAACTGAGCATGTGGAGAGACGTTCGTTCATCTAGCACAAAGGGAACGGGTTGCAGGAGAAATTTTACTCTGGTTTCTCAGTCTGTTTCCTAGTGCCGGTTTGAAGTTCCTGCAGTTTGCACTGTGAAAGCGAGTTGGAGCTAGTACCTCACCATATATATGTATGGAGTGGAGTTTGCAAGTGAAAAGAAACTTTGTGTTCCCAACAAGCTAGATAAATGACGGCTTTCACACACAATTATCTCTCAGATCTCAGCCTGTGGAGAGACTTTCGTTCATCTAGCACAAATGGAACGGGTTGCAGTGGAAAATTTTACTCTGGTTTCTCAGTCTGTTTCCTAGTGCCGGTTTGAAGTTCCTGCAGTTTTCACTGTAAAACCGACTTGGACCTAGTACCTCCCCATATATATTTATGGATTGGAATTTGCAAGTGAAAAGAAACTTTGTGTTCCCAACAAGCTAGGTGAAGGACGGCTTTCACACACACTTATCTCTCAGAACTGAGCCTGTGGAGAAACGTTCGTTCATCTAGCACAAAGGGAACGGGTTGCATGAGAAACTTTTACTCTGGTTTCTCAGTCTGTTTAGTAGTGCCGGTTTGAAATTCCTGCTGTTTTCACTGTAAAACCGAGTTGGGGCTCGTACCTCCCCATATATATGTATAGAGTGGAGATTGCAAGTGAAAAGAAACTTTGTGTTCCCAACAAGCAAGGTGAAAGACGGCTTTCACACACACTTATCTCTCAGAAATGGCATGTGGAGAGACGTTCGTTCATCTAGCACAAAGGGAACGGGTTGCAGGAGAAACTTTTACTCTGGTTTCTCAGTCTGTTTCCTAGGGCCGGTTAGAAGTTCCAGAAGTTTGCCCTGTAAAACCGGGTTGGAGCTAGTAAATCCCCATATATATGTATGGAGTGGAGTTTGCAACTGAAAAGAAACTTTGTGTTCCCAACAAGCTAGGTGAAGGACGGCTTTCACACACACTTATCTCTCAGAACTGAGCATGTGGAGAGACGTTCGTTCATCTAGCACAAAGGGAACGGTATGCAGGAGAAACTTTTACACTGGTTTCTCAGTCTGTTTCCTAGTGCCAGTTTGACGTTCCTGCAGTTTGCACTGTAAAATCGAGTTGGAGCTAGTACATCCCCATATATATGTATGGAGTGGAGTTTGCAACTGAAAAGAAACTTTGTGTTCCCAACAAGCTAGGTGAAGGACGGCTTTCACACACACTTATCTCTCAGAACTGAGCATGTGGAGAGACGTTCGTTCATCTAGCACAAAGGGAACGTGTTGCAGGAGAAACTTTTACTCTGGTTTCTCAGTCTGTTTCCTAGTGCCGGTTTGAAGTTCCTGCAGTTTTCACTGTAAAAACGAGTTGGGGCTCTTACCTCCCCATATATATTTATAGAGTGGAGTTTGCAAGTGAAAAGAAACTTTGTGTTCCCAACAAGCTAGTTGAAGGACAGCTTTCACACACACTTATCTCTCAGAAATGGCATGTGGAGAGACGTTCGTTCATCTAGCAAAAAGGGAACGGTTTGCAGGAGAAACTTTTACTCTGGTTTCTCAGTCTGTTTCCTAGTGCCAGTTTGAAGTTCCTGCAGTTTGCACTGTAAAATCGTGTTGGAGCTAGTACCTCCCCATATATATGTATGGAGTGGAGTTTGCAACTGAAAAGAAACTTTGTGTTCCCAACAAGCTAGGTGAAGGACGGCTTTCACACACACTTATCTCTCAGAACTGAGCATGTGGAGAGACGTTCGTTCATCTAGCACAAAGGGAACGTGTTGCAGGAGAAACTTTTACTCTGGTTTCTCAGTCTGTTTCCTACTGCCGGTTTGTTGTTCCTGCAGTTTTCACTGTAAAACCGAGTTGGAGCTAGTACCTCCCCTTATATATGTATGGAGTGGAGTTTGCAACTGAAAAGATACTTTGTGTTCCCAACAAGCTAGGTGAAGGACGGCTTTCACACACACTTATCTCTCAGAAATGGCATGTGGAGAGACGTTCGTTCATCTAGCACAAAGGGAACGTGTTGCAGGAGAAACTTTTACTCTGGTTTCTCAGTCTGTTTCCTAGAGCCGGTTTGAAGTTCCTGCATTTTTCACTGTAAAACCGAGTTGGAGCTCGTACCTCCCCATATATATGTATGGAGTGGAGTTTGCTAGTGAAAAGAAACTTTGTGTTCCCAACAAGCTAGGTGAAGGACGGCTTTCACACACACTTATCTCTCAGAACTGAGCATGTGGAGAGACGTTCGTTCATCTAGCACAAAGGGAACGGGTTGCAGGAGAAACTTTTACTCTGGTTTCTCACTCTGTTTCCTAGTGCCGGTTTGAAGTTCCTGCAGTTTGCACTGTAAAAACGAGTTGGAGCTAGTACCTCTCCAAATATATGTATGGAGTGGAGTTTGCAAGTGAAAAGTAACTTTGTGTTCCCAACAAGCTAGTTGAAGGACGGCTTTCACACACACTTATCTCTCAGAACTGAGCATGTGGAGAGACGTTCGTTCATTTAGTACAAAGGGAACGGGTTGCAGGAGAAACTATTACTGTGGTTTCTCAGTCTGTTTCCTAGTGCCGGTTTGAAGTTCCTGTAGTTTTCACTTTATAACCGAGTTGGAGATTGTACCTCCCCATATATATGAATGAAGTGGATTTTGCAAGTGAAAAGAAACTTTGTGTTCCCAACAAGCTAGGTGAAGGACGGCTTTCACACACACTTATCCCTCAGAACTGAGCATGTGGAGAGACGTTCGTTCATCTAGCACAAAGGGAACGGGTTGCAGGAGAAACTTTTACTCTGGTTTCTCAGTCTGTTTCCTAGTGCCGGATTGAAGTTCCTGCAGTTTTCACTGTAAAACCGAGTTGGAGCTTGTACCTCCCCTTATATATGAATGGAGTGGAGTTTGCAAGTGAAAACAAAATTTGTGTTCCCAACCGGCTAGTTGAAGGACGGCTTTCACACACACTTATCTCTCAGAACTGAGCATGTGGAGAGACGTTCGTTCATCTAGCACAAAGGGAACGGTTTGCAGGAGAAACTTTTACTCTGGTTTCTCAGTCTGTTTCCTACTGCCGGTTTGTTGTTCCTGCAGTTTTCACTGTAAAACCGAGTTGGAGCTAGTACCTCCCCTTATATATGTATGGAGTGGAGTTTGCAACTGAAAAGAAACTTTGTGTTACCAACAAGCTAGGTGAAGGATGGCTTTCACACACACTTATCACTCAGAACTGAGCATGTGGAGAGACGTTCGTTCATCTAGCACAAAGGGAACGGGTTGCAGGAGAAATTTTACTCTGGTTTCTCAGTCTGTTTCCTAGTGCCGGTTTGAAGTTCCTGCAGTTTGCACTGTGAAAGCGAGTTGGAGCTAGTACCTCACCATATATATGTATGGAGTGGAGTTTGCAAGTGAAAAGAAACTTTGTGTTCCCAACAAGCTAGATAAATGACGGCTTTCACACACAATTATCTCTCAGATCTCAGCCTGTGGAGAGACTTTCGTTCATCTAGCACAAATGGAACGGGTTGCAGTGGAAAATTTTACTCTGGTTTCTCAGTCTGTTTCCTAGTGCCGGTTTGAAGTTCCTGCAGTTTTCACTGTAAAACCGACTTGGACCTAGTACCTCCCCATATATATTTATGGATTGGAATTTGCAAGTGAAAAGAAACTTTGTGTTCCCAACAAGCTAGGTGAAGGACGGCTTTCACACACACTTATCTCTCAGAACTGAGCCTGTGGAGAAACGTTCGTTCATCTAGCACAAAGGGAACGGGTTGCATGAGAAACTTTTACTCTGGTTTCTCAGTCTGTTTAGTAGTGCCGGTTTGAAATTCCTGCTGTTTTCACTGTAAAACCGAGTTGGGGCTCGTACCTCCCCATATATATGTATAGAGTGGAGATTGCAAGTGAAAAGAAACTTTGTGTTCCCAACAAGCAAGGTGAAAGACGGCTTTCACACACACTTATCTCTCAGAAATGGCATGTGGAGAGACGTTCGTTCATCTAGCACAAAGGGAACGGGTTGCAGGAGAAACTTTTACTCTGGTTTCTCAGTCTGTTTCCTAGGGCCGGTTAGAAGTTCCAGAAGTTTGCCCTGTAAAACCGGGTTGGAGCTAGTAAATCCCCATAAATATGTATGGAGTGGATTTTGCAACTGAAAAGAAACTTTGTGTTCCCAACAAGATAGGTGAAGGACGGCTTTCACACACATTTATCTCTCAGAACTGAGCATGTGGAGAGACGTTCGTTCATCTAACACAAAGGGAACGGGTTGCAGGAGAAACTTTTACTCTTTTTTCTCAGTCTGTTTCCTAGTGCCGGTTTGAAGTTCCTGCAGTTTTCACTGTAAAACAGAGTTGGAGCTAGTACCTCCCCATATATATGTATGGAATGGAGTTTGCAAGTGAAAAGAAACTTTGTTTTCCCAATAAGCTAGGTGAAGGACGGCTATCACACACACTTATCTCTCAGAACTGAGCATGTGGAGAGACTTTCGTTCATCTAGCAGAAAGGGAACGGGTTGCAGGAGAAACTTCTACTCTGGTTTCTCAGTCTGTTTCCTAGTGCCGGTTTGAAGTTCTTGCAGTTTTCACTGTAAAACCGAGTTGGAGATAGTACCTCCCCATATATTTGTATGGAGTGGAGTTTGCAAGTGAAAAGAAACTTAGTGTTCCCAACAAGCAAGGTGAAGGACGGCTTTCACACACACTTATCTCTCAGAAATGAGCATGAGGAGAGACGTTCGTTCATCTAGCACAAAGGGAACGGTTTGCAGGAGAAACTTTTACACTGGTTTCTCAGTCTGTTTCCTAGTGCCAGTTTGACGTTCCTGCAGTTTGCACTGTAAAATCGAGTTGGAGCTAGTACATCCCCATATATATGTATGGAGTGGAGTTTGCAACTGAAAAGAAACTTTGTGTTCCCAACAAGCTAGGTGAAGGACGGCTTTCACACACACTTATCTCTCAGAACTGAGCATGTGGAGAGACGTTCGTTCATCTAGCACAAAGGGAACGTGTTGCAGGAGAAACTTTTACTCTGGTTTCTCAGTCTGTTTCCTAGTGCCGGTTTGAAGTTCCTGCAGTTTTCACTGTAAAACCGAGTTGGGGCTCTTACCTCCCCATATATATTTATAGAGTGGAGTTTGCAAGTGAAAAGAAACTTTGTGTTCCCAACAAGCTAGTTGAAGGACAGCTTTCACACACACTTATCTCTCAGAAATGGCATGTGGAGAGACGTTCGTTCATCTAGCAAAAAGGGAACGGTTTGCAGGAGAAACTTTTACTCTGGTTTCTCAGTCTGTTTCCTAGTGCCAGTTTGAAGTTCCTGCAGTTTGCACTGTAAAATCGAGTTGGAGCTAGTACCTCCCCATATATATGTATGGAGTGGAGTTTGCAACTGAAAAGAAACTTTGTGTTCCCAACAAGCTAGGTGAAGGACGGCTTTCACACACACTTATCTCTCAGAACTGAGCATGTGGAGAGACGTTCGTTCATCTAGCACAAAGGGAACGTGTTGCAGGAGAAACTTTTACTCTGGTTTCTCAGTCTGTTTCCTACTGCCGGTTTGTTGTTCCTGCAGTTTTCACTGTAAAACCGAGTTGGAGCTAGTACCTCCCCTTATATATGTATGGAGTGGAGTTTGCAACTGAAAAGATACTTTGTGTTCCCAACAAGCTAGGTGAAGGACGGCTTTCACACACACTTATCTCTCAGAAATGGCATGTGGAGAGACGTTCGTTCATCTAGCACAAAGGGAACGTGTTGCAGGAGAAACTTTTACTCTGGTTTCTCAGTCTGTTTCCTAGAGCCGGTTTGAAGTTCCTGCAGTTTTCACTGTAAAACCGAGTTGGAGCTCGTACCTCCCCATATATATGTATGGAGTGGAGTTTGCTAGTGAAAAGAAACTTTGTGTTCCCAACAAGCTAGGTGAAGGACGGCTTTCACACACACTTATCTCTCAGAACTGAGCATGTGGAGAGACGTTCGTTCATCTAGCACAAAGGGAACGGGTTGCAGGAGAAACTTTTACTCTGGTTTCTCACTCTGTTTCCTAGTGCCGGTTTGAAGTTCCTGCAGTTTGCACTGTAAAAACGAGTTGGAGCTAGTACCTCTCCAAATATATGTATGGAGTGGAGTTTGCAAGTGAAAAGTAACTTTGTGTTCCCAACAAGCTAGTTGAAGGACGGCTTTCACACACACTTATCTCTCAGAACTGAGCATGTGGAGAGACGTTCGTTCATTTAGTACAAAGGGAACGGGTTGCAGGAGAAACTATTACTGTGGTTTCTCAGTCTGTTTCCTAGTGCCGGTTTGAAGTTCCTGTAGTTTTCAATTTATAACCGAGTTGGAGATTGTACCTCCCCATATATATGAATGAAGTGGATTTTGCAAGTGAAAAGAAACTTTGTGTTCCCAACAAGCTAGGTGAAGGACGGCTTTCACACACACTTATCCCTCAGAACTGAGCATGTGGAGAGACGTTCGTTCATCTAGCACAAAGGGAACGGGTTGCAGGAGAAACTTTTACTCTGGTTTCTCAGTCTGTTTCCTAGTGCCGGATTGAAGTTCCTGCAGTTTTCACTGTAAAACCGAGTTGGAGCTTGTACCTCCCCTTATATATGTATGGAGTGGAGTTTGCAAGTGAAAACAAAATTTGTGTTCCCAACCGGCTAGTTGAAGGACGGCTTTCACACACACTTATCTCTCACAACTGAGCATGTGGAGAGACGTTCGTTCATCTAGCACAAAGGGAACGGTTTGCAGGAGAAACTTTTACTCTGGTTTCTCAGTCTGTTTCCTACTGCCGGTTTGTTGTTCCTGCAGTTTTCACTGTAAAACCGAGTTGGAGCTAGTACCTCCCCTTATATATGTATGGAGTGGAGTTTGCAACTGAAAAGATACTTTGTGTTCCCAACAAGCTAGGTGAAGGATGGCTTTCACACACACTTATCTCTGAGAACTGAGCATGTGGAGTGACTTTCGTTCATCTAGCACAAAGGGAACGGGTTGCAGGAGAAACTTTTACTCTGGTTTCTCAGTCTGTTTCCTAGTGCCGGTTTGAAGTTCCTGCAGTTTGCACTGTAAAAGCGAGTTGGAGCTAGTACCTCCCCATATATATGTATGGAGTGGAGTTTGCAAGTGAAAAGAAACTTTGTGTTCCCAACAAGCTAGGTAAAGGAAGGCTTTCACACACAAATATCTCTCTGATCTCAGCCTGTGGAGAGACTTTCGTTCATCTAGCACAAATGGAATGGGTTGCAAGAGAAAATTTTACTCTGGTTTCTCAGTCTGTTTCCTAGTGCCGGTTTGAAGTTCCTGCAGTTTTCACTGTAAAACCGACTTGGAGCTTGTACCTCCCCATATATATGTATGGATTGGAATTTGCAAGTGAAAAGAAACTTTGTGTTCCCAACAAGCTAGGTGAAGGACGGCTTTCACACAAACTTATCTCTCAGAACTGAGCCTGTGGAGAGACGTTCGTTCATGTAGCACAAAGGGAACGGGTGGCATGAGAAACTTTTACTCTGGTTTCTCAGTCTGTTTAGTAGTGCCGGTTTGAAATTCCTGCAGTTTTCACTGTAAAACCGAGTTGGGGCTCGTACCTCCCCATATATATGTATAGAGTGGAGTTTGCAAGTGAAAAGAAACTTTGTGTTCCCAACAAGCTAGGTGAAGGACGGCTTTCACACACACTTATCTCTCAGAAATGGCATGTGGAGGGACGTTCGTTCATCTAGCACAAAGGGAACGGGTTGCAGGAGAAACTTTTACTCTGGTTTCTCAGTCTGTTTCCTAGAGCCGGTTTGAAGTTCTTGCAGTTTTCACTGTAAAACCGAGTTGGAGCTCGCACCTCCCCATATATATGTATGGAGTGGAGTTTGCTAGTGAAAAGAAATTTTGTGTTCCCAACAAGCTAGGTGAAGGACGGCTTTCACACACACTTATCTCTCAGAAATGGCATGTGGAGAGACGTTCGTTCATCCAGCAAATAGTGAACGGGTTGCAGGAGAAACTTTTACTGTGGTTTCTCAGTCTGTTTCCTAGAGCCGGGTTGAAGTTCCTGCAGTTTTCACTGTAAAACCGAGTTGGAGCTCGAACCTCCCCATATATATGTATGGAGTGGAGTTTGCTAGTGACAAGAAACTTTCTGTTCCCAACAAGCTAGGTGAAGGGCGGCTTTCACACAAACTTCTCTCTCAGAACTGAGCATGTGGAGAGACGTTCGTTCATCTAGCACAAAGGGAACGGGTTGCAGGAGAAACTTTTACTCTGGTTTCTCACTCTGTTTCCTAGTGCCGGTTTGAAGTTCCTGCAGTTTGCACTGTAAAACCGAGTTGGAGCTAGTACCTCCGCATATATATGTATGGAGTGGAGTTTGCAAGTGAAAAGAAACTTTGTGTTCCCAACAAGCTAGGTGAAGGACGGCTTTCACACACACTTATCTCTCAGAACTGAGCATGTGGAGAGACGTTCGTTCATCTAGCACAAAGAACGGGTTGCAGAAGAAACTTTTACTCTGGTTTCTCAGTCTGTTTCCTAGTGACGGTTTGAAGTTCCTGCAGTTTTCACTGTAAAACAGAGTTGGAACTCGTACCTCCCCATATATATGTATGGAGTGGAGTTTCAAGTGAAAAGAAACTTTGTGTTCCCAACAAGCTAGGTGATGGACGGCTTTCACACACATATCTCTCAGAATTGAGCATGTGGAGAGACGTTCGTTCATCTAGCACAAAGGGAACTGGTTGCAGGAGAAAATTTTACTCTGGTTTCTCAGACTGTTTCCTAGTGCCGGTTTGAAGTTCCTGCAATTTTCACTGTAAAACCGACTTGGAGCTAGTACCTCCCCATATATATGTATGGATTGGAATTTGCAAGTGAAAAGAAACTTTGTGTTCCCAACAAGCTAGGTGAAGGACGGCTTTCACACAAACTTATCTCTCAGAACTGAGCCTGTGGAGAGACGTTCGTTCATGTAGCACAAAGGGAACAGGTGGCATGAGAAACTTTTACTCTGGTTTCTCAGTCTGTTTAGTAGTGCCGGTTTGAAATTCCTGCAGTTTTCACTGTAAAACCGAGTTGGGGCTCGTACCTCCCCATATATATGTATAGAGTGGAGTTTGCAAGTGAAAAGAAACTTTGTGTTCCCAAAAAGCTAGGTGAAGGACGGCTTTCACACACACTTATCTCTCAGAAATGGCATGTGGAGGGACGTTCGTTCATCTAGCACAAAGGGAACGGGTTGCAGGAGAAACTTTTACTCTGGTTTCTCAGTCTGTTTCCTAGAGCCGGTTTGAAGTTCTTGCAGTTTTCACTGTAAAACCGAGTTGGAGCTCGCACCTCCCCATATATATGTATGGAGTGGAGTTTGCTAGTGAAAAGAAATTTTGTGTTCCCAACAAGCTAGGTGAAGGACGGCTTTCACACACACTTATCTCTCAGAAATGGCATGTGGAGAGACGTTCGTTCATCCAGCAAATAGTGAACGGGTTGCAGGAGAAACTTTTACTGTGGTTTCTCAGTCTGTTTCCTAGAGCCGGGTTGAAGTTCCTGCAGTTTTCACTGTAAAACCGAGTTGGAGCTCGAACCTCCCCATATATATGTATGGAGTGGAGTTTGCTAGTGACAAGAAACTTTCTGTTCCCAACAAGCTAGGTGAAGGGCGGCTTTCACACAAACTTCTCTCTCAGAACTGAGCATGTGGAGAGACGTTCGTTCATCTAGCACAAAGGGAACGGGTTGCAGGAGAAACTTTTACTCTGGTTTCTCACTCTGTTTCCTAGTGCCGGTTTGAAGTTCCTGCAGTTTGCACTGTAAAACCGAGTTGGAGCTAGTACCTCCGCATATATATGTATGGAGTGGAGTTTGCAAGTGAAAAGAAACTTTGTGTTCCCAACAAGCTAGGTGAAGGACGGCTTTCACACACACTTATCTCTCAGAACTGAGCATGTGGAGAGACGTTCGTTCATCTAGCACAAAGAACGGGTTGCAGAAGAAACTTTTACTCTGGTTTCTCAGTCTGTTTCCTAGTGACGGTTTGAAGTTCCTGCAGTTTTCACTGTAAAACAGAGTTGGAACTCGTACCTCCCCATATATATGTATGGAGTGGAGTTTCAAGTGAAAAGAAACTTTGTGTTCCCAACAAGCTAGGTGATGGACGGCTTTCACACACATATCTCTCAGAATTGAGCATGTGGAGAGACGTTCGTTCATCTAGCACAAAGGGAACTGGTTGCAGGAGAAAATTTTACTCTGGTTTCTCAGTCTGTTTCCTAGTGCCGGTTTGAAGTTCCTGCAATTTTCACTGTAAAACCGACTTGGAGCTAGTACCTCCCCATATATATGTATGGATTGGAATTTGCAAGTGAAAAGAAACTTTGTGTTCCCAACAAGCTAGGTGAAGGACGGCTTTCACACAAAATTATCTCTCATAACTGAGCCTGTGGAGAGACGTTCGTTCATCTAGCACAAAGGGAACAGGAGGCATGAGAAACTTTTACTCTGGTTTCTCAGTCTGTTTAGTAGTGCCGGTTTGAAATTCCTGCAGTTTTCACTGTAAAACCGAGTTGGGGCTCGTACCTCCCCATATATATGTATAGAGTGGAGTTTGCAAGTGAAAAGAAACTTTGTGTTCCCAACAATCTAGGTGAAGGACGGCTTTCACACACACTTATCTCTCAGAAATGGCATGTGGAGAGACGTTCGTTCATCTAGCACAAAGGGAACGGGTTGCAGGAGAAACTTTTACTCTGGTTTCTCAGTCTGTTTCCTAGAGCCGGTTTGAAGTTCCTGCAGTTTTCACTGTAAAACCGAGTTGGAGCTCGCACCTCCCCATATATATGTATGGAGTGGAGTTTGCTAGTGAAAAGAAATTTTGTGTTCCCAACAAGCTAGGTGAAGGACGGCTTTCACACACACTTATCTCTCAGAAATGGCATGTGGAGAGACGTTCGTTCATCTAGCAAATAGTGAACGGGTTGCAGGAGAAACTTTTACTGTGGTTTCTCAGTCTGTTTCCTAGAGCCGGGTTGAAGTTCCTGCAGTTTTCACTGTAAAACCGAGTTGGAGCTCGCACCTCCCCATATATATGTATGGAGTGGAGTTTGCTAGTGACAAGAAACTTTCTGTTCCCAACAAGCTAGGTGAAGGGCGGCTTTCACACAAACTTATCTCTCAGAACTGAGCATGTGGAGAGACGTTCGTTCATCTAGCACTAAGGGAACGGGTTGCAGGAGAAACTTTTACTCTGGTTTCTCACTCTGTTTCCTAGTGCCGGTTTGAAGTTCCTGCAGTTTGCACTGTAAAACCGAGTTGGAGCTAGTACCTCCCCATATATATGTATGGAGTGGAGTTTGCAAGTGAAAAGAAACTTTGTGTTCCCAACAAGCTAGGTGAAGGACGGCTTTCACACACACTTATCTCTCAGAACTGAGCATGTGGAGAGACGTTCGTTCATCTAGCACAAAGAACGGGTTGCAGAAGAAACTTTTACTCTGGTTTCTCAGTCTGTTTCCTAGTGACGGTTTGAAGTTCCTGCAGTTTTCACTGTAAAACAGAGTTGGAACTCGTACCTCCCCATATATATGTATGGAGTGGAGTTTCAAGTGAAAAGAAACTTTGTGTTCCCAACAAGCTAGGTGATGGACGGCTTTCACACACATATCTCTCAGAATTGAGCATGTGGAGAGACGTTCGTTCATCTAGCACAAAGGGAACGGGTTGCAGGGGAAACTTTTACTCTGGTTTCTCAGTCTGTTTCCTAGTGCCGGTTTGAAGATTCTGCAGTTTTCACAGTAAAACGGTGTTGGAGCTAGTACCTCCCCATATATATGTAAGGAGTGGGGTTGGCAACTGAAAAGATATTTTGTGTTCCCAACAAGCTAGGTGAAGGACGGCTTTCACACACACTTATCTCTCAGACATGAGAATGTGGAGAGACGTTCGTTCATCTAGCACAAAGGGAACGGGTTGCAGGAGAAACTTTTACTCTGGTTTCTAAGTCTGTTTCCTAGTGCCGGTTTGAAGTTCCTGAAGTTTGCACTGTAAAACCGAGTTGGAGCAAGTAAATCCCCATAAATATGTATGGAGTGGAGTTTGCAACTGAAAAGAATCTTTGTGTTCCCAACAAGCTAGGTGAAGGACGGTTTTCACACACACTTATCTCTCAGAACTGAGCATGTGGAGAGACGTTCGTTCATCTAGCACAAAGGGAACGGGTTGCAGGAGATACTTTTACTCTGGTTTCTCAGTCTGTTTCCTAGTGCCGGTTTGAAGTTCCTGCAGTTTTCATTGTAAAACCGTGTTGGAGCTAGTACATCCCCATATATATGTATGGAGTGGAGTTTGCAAGTGAAAAGAAACTTTGTTTTCCCAATAAGCTAGGTGAAGGACGGCTTTCACACACACTTATGTCTGAGAACTGAGCATGTGGAGAGACTTTCTTTCATCTAGCACAAAAGGAACGGGTTGCAGGAGATACTTTTACTCTGGTTTCTCAGTCTGTTTCCTAGTGCCGGTTTGAAGTTCCTGCAGTTTTCATTGTAAAACCGAGTTGGAGCTAGTACATCCCCATATATATGTATGGAGTGGAGTTTGCAAGTGAAAAGAATCTTTGTGTTCCCAACAAGCTAGGTGAACGACGGCTTTCACGAACACTTATCTCTCAGAAATAAGCATGTGGAGAGACATTCGTTCATTTAGCACAAAGGGAACGGGTTGCAGGAGAAACTTTTACTCTGGTTTCTCAGTCTGTTTCCTAGTGCCGGTTTGAAGTTCCTGCACTTTTCACTGTATAACAGAGTTGGAGCTAGTACCTCCCCATATATATGTATGGAGTGGATTTTGCAAGTGAAAAGAAACTTAGTGTTCCCAACAAGCTAGGTGAAGGACGGCTTTCACACACACTTATCTCTCAGAAATGAGCATGAGGAGAGACGTTCGTTCATCTAGCACAAAGGGAACGGTTTGCAGGAGAAACTTTAACTCTGGTTTCTCAGTCTGTTTCCTAGTGCCAGTTTGAAGTTCCTGCAGTTTGCACTGTAAAACCGAGTTGGAGCTAGTACCTCCCCATATATTTGTATGGAGTGGAGTTTGCAACTGAAAAGAAACTTTGTGTTGCCAACAAGCTAGGTGAAGGACGGCTTTCACACACACTTATCTCTCAGAACTGAGCATGTGGAGAGACGTTCGTTCATCTAGCACAAAGGGAACGTGTTGCAGGAGAAACTTTTACTCTGGTTTCTCAGTTTGTTTCCTAGTGCCGGTTTGAAGTTCCTGCAGTTTTCACTGTAAAACACAGTTGGAACTCGTACCTCCCCATATATATGTATGGAGTGGAGTTTTAAGTGAAAAGAAACTTTGTGTTCAAAATAATATAGGTGATGGAAGGCTTTCACACACATATCTCTCAGAATTGAGCATGTGGAGAGACGTTCGTTCATCTAGCACAAAGGTACCGGTTTGTAGGAGAAACTTTTACTCTGGTTTCTCAGTCTGTTTCCTAGTGCCGGTTTGAAGTTCCTGCAGTTTTCACTGTAAAACGGTGTTGGAGCTAGTACTTCCACATATATATGTAAGGAGTGGGGTTGGCAACTGAAAAGATATTTTGTGTTCCCAACAAGCTAGGTGAAGGACGGCTTTCACACACACTTATCTCTCAGACCTGAGAATGTGGAGAGACGTTCGTTCATCTAGCACAAAGGGAACGGGTTGCAGGAGAAACTTTTACTCTGGTTTCTCAGTCTGTTTCCTAGTGCCGGTTTGAAGTTCCTGCAGTTTTCATTGTAAAACCGAGTTGGAGCTAGTACCTCCCCATATATATGTATGGAGTGGAGTTTGCAACGAAAAGAAACTTTGTTTTCCCAATAAGCTAGGTGAAGGACGGCTTTCACACACACTTATCTCTGAGAACTGAGCATGTGGAGAGACTTTCGTTCATCTAGCACAAAGGGAACGGGTTGCAGGGGAAACTTTTACTCTGGTTTCTCAGTCTGTTTCCTAGTGCCGGTTTGACGTTCCTGCAGTTTTCACTGTAAAACCGAGTTGGAGATAGTACCTCCCCATATATTTGTATGGAATGGAGTTTGCAAGTGAAAAGAAACTTTGTGTTCCCAACAAGCTAGGTGAACGACGGCTTTCACGCACACTTATCTCTCAGAAATAAGCATGTGGAGAGACATTCGTTCATTTAGCACAAAGGGAACGGGTTGCAGGAGAAACTTTTACTCTGGTTTCTCAGTCTGTTTCCTAGTGCCGGTTTGAAGTTCCTGCACTTTTCACTGTATAACAGACTTGGAGCTAGTACCTCCCCATATATATGTATGGAGTGGAGTTTGCAAGTGAAAAGAAACTTAGTGTTCCCAACAAGCTAGGTGATGGACGGCTTTCACACACACTTATCTCTCAGAAATGAGCATGAGGAGAGACGTTCGTTCATCTAGCACAAAGGGAATGGTTTGCAGGAGAAACTTTTACTCTGGTTTCTCAGTCTGTTTCCTAGTGCCAGTTTGAAGTTCCTGCAGTTTGCACTGTAAAACCGAGTTGGAGCTAGTACCTCCCCATATATATGTATGGAGTGGAATTTGCAAGTGAAAAGAAACTTTGTGTTCCCAACAAGTTTGGTGAAGGACGGCTTTCACACACACTTATCTCTGAGAACTGAGCATGTGGAGAGGCTTTCGTTCATCTAGTACGAAGGGAACGGTTTGCAGGAGAAACTTTTACTCACTTTTCTCAGTCTGTTTCGTAGTGCCGGTTTGAAGTTCCTGCAGTTTTCACTGTAAAACCGTGTTGGAGCTAGTACCTCCCCATATATATGTATGGAGTGGAATTTGCAAGTGAAAAGAAACTTTGTGTTCCCAACAAGCTAGGTGAAGCACGGCTTTCACACACACTTATCTCTCAGAAATGGCATGTGGAGAGATGTTCGTTCATCTAGCACAAAGGGAACGGGTTGCAGGAGAAACTTTTACTGTGGTTTCTCAGTCTGTTTCCTAGAGCCGGTTTGAAATTCCTGCAGTTTTCACTGTAAAACCCAGTTGGAGCTCGCACCTCCCCATATATATGTTTGGAGTGGTGTTTGCTAGTGAAAAGAAACTTTGTGTTCCCAACAAGCTAGGTGAAGGACGGCTTTCACACACACTTCTCTCTCAGAACTGAGCAAGTGGAGAGACGTTCGTTCATCTAGCACAAAGGGAACGGGTTGCAGGAGAAACTTTTACTCTGGTTTCTCATTCTGTTTCCTAGTGCCGGTTTGAAGTTCCTGCATTTTGCACTGTAAAACCGAGTTGGAGCTAGTACCTCCCCACATATATGTATGGAGTGTAGTTTGCAAGTGAAAAGAAACTTTGTGTTCCCAACAAGCTAGGTGAAGGACGGCTTTCACACACACTTATCTCTCAGAAGTGAGCATGTGGAGAGACGTTCGTTCATCTAGCACAAAGTGAACGGGTTGCAGGAGAAATTTTACTCTGGTTTCTCAGGCTGTTTCCTAGTGCCGGTTTGAAGTTCCTGCAGTTTTCACTGTAAAACCGAGTTGGAGCTCGTACCTCCCCATATATATGTATGGAATGGAGTTTGCAACTGAAAAGAAACTTTGTGTTCCCAACAAGCAAGGTGAAGTACGGCTTTCACACACACATATCACTCAGAACTGAGCCTGTGGAGAGACGTTCGTTCATCTAGCACAAAGGAAACGGATTGCAGGAGAAACTTTTACTCTGGTTTCTCAGTCTGTTTCCTAGAGCCGGTTTGAAGTTCCTGCAGTTTTCACTGTAAAACCGAGTTGGGGCTCGTACCTCCCCATATATATGTATAGAGTGGAGTTTGCATGTGAAAAGATACTTTGTGTTCCCAACAAGCTAGGTGAATGACGGCTTTCACACACACTTATCTCTCAGAACTGAGCATGTGGAGAGACGTTCGTTCATCTAGCACAAAGGGAACGGGTTGCAGGAGAAACTTTTACTCTGGTTTCTCAGTCTGTTTCCTAGTGCCGGTTTGAAGTTCCTGCAGTTTGCACTGTAAAAGCGAGTTGGAGCTAGTACCTCCCCATATATATGTATGGAGTGGAGTTTGCAAGTGGAAAGAAACTTGGTGTTCCCAACAAGCTAGGTGAAGGACGGCTTTCACACATACTTATCTCTCAGAAATGGCATTGGACAGACGTTCGTTCATCTAGCACAAAGGGAACGGGTTGCAGGAGAAACTTTTACTCTGGATTCTCAGTCTGTTTCCCAGAGCCGGTTTGAAGTTCCTGCAGTTTTCACTGTAAAACCGATTTGGAGCTCGCACCTCCCCATATATATGTATGGAGTGGAGTTTGCTAGTGAAAAGAAATTTTGTGTTCCCAACAAGCTAGGTGAAGGACGGCTTTCACACACACTTATCTCTCAGAAATGGCATGTGGAGAGACGTTCGTTCATCTAGCACAAAGGGAACGGGTTGCAGGAGAAACTTTTACTCTGGTTTCTCAGTCTGTTTCCTAGTGCCGGTTTGAAGTTCCTGCAGTTTGCACTGTAAAAGCGAGTTGGAGCTAGTACCTCCCCATATATATATATGTAGTGGAGTTTGCAAGTGAAAAGAATCTTGGTGTTCCCAACAAGCTAGGTAAAGGACGACTTTCACACACAATTATCTCTCAGATCTCAGCCTGTGGAGAGACTTTCGTTCATCTAGCACAAATGGAACGCGTTGCAGGAGAAAATTTTACTCTGGTTTCTCAGTCTGTTTCCTAGTGCCGGTTTGAAGTTCCTGCAGTTTTCACTGTAAAACCGACTTGGAGCTAGTACCTCCCCATATATATGTATGGATTCGAATTTGCAAGTGAAAAGAAACTTTGTGTTCCCAACAAGCTAGGTGAAGGACGGCTTTCACACAAACTTATCTCTCAGAACTGAGCCTGTGGAGAGACGTTCGTTCATCTAGCACAAAGGGAACGGGTTGCATGAGAAACTTTTACTCTGGTTTCTCAGTCTGTTTAGTAGTGCCGGTTTGAAATTCCTGCAGTTTTCACTGTAAAACCGTGTTGGGGCTCGTACCTCCCCATATATATGTATAGAGTGGAGTTTGCAAGTGAAAAGAAACTTTGTGTTCCCAACAAGCTAGGTGAAGGACGGCTTTCACACACACTTATCTCTGAGAACTGAGCATGTGGAGAGACTTTCGTTCATCTAGCACAAAGGGAACGGGTTGCAGTATAAACTTTTACTCTGGTTTCTCAGTCTGTTTCCTAGTGCCGGTTTGAAGTTCCTGCAGTTTTCACTGTAAAACAGAGTTGGAGCTAGTACCTCCCCATATATATGTATGGAGTGGAATTTGCAAGTGAAAAGAAACTTTGTGTTCCCAACAAGTTTGGTGAAGGACGGCTTTCACACACACTTATCTCTGAGAACTGAGCATGTGGAGAGGCTTTCGTTCATCAAGTAAAAAGGGAACGGTTTGCAGGAGAAACTTTTACTCCGTTTTCTCAGTCTGTTTCGTAGTGCCGGTTTGAAGTTCCTGCAGGTTTCACTGTAAAACAGGGTTGGAGCTAGTAAATCCCCATATATATGTATGGAGTGGAGTTTGCACCTGAAAAGAAACTTTGTGTTCCCAACAATCTAGGTGAAGGATGGCTTTCACACACACATATCTCTCAGAACTGAGCATGTGGAGAGACGTTCGTTCATCTAGCACAAAGGGAACGGGTTGCAGGAGAAACTTTTACTCTGGTTTCTCAGTCTGTTTCCCAGAGCCGGTTTGAAGTTCCTGCAGTTTTCACTGTAAAACCGAGTTGGAGCTCGCACCTCCCCATATATATGTATGGAGTGGAGTTTGCTAGTGAAAAGAAATTTTGTGTTCCCAACAAGCTAGTTGAAGGACGGCTTTCACACACACTTATCTCTCAGAAATGGCATGTGGAGAGACGTTCGTTCATCCAGCTAAAAGTGAACGGGTTGCAGGAGAAAATTTTACTGTGGTTTCTCAGTCTGTTTCCTAGAGCCGGGATGAAGTTCCTGCAGTTTTCACTGTATAACCGAGTTGGAGCTCGAACCTCCCCATATATATGTATGGAGTGGAGTTTGCTAGTGAAAAGAAACTTTCTGTTCCCAACAAGCTAGGTGATGGGCGGCTTTCACACAAACTTATCTCTCAGAACTGAGCATGTGGAGAGACGTTCGTTCATCTAGCACAAAGGGAACGGGTTGCAGGAGAAACTTTTACTCTGGTTTCTCACTCTGTTTCCTAGTGCCGGTTTGAAGTTCCTGCAATTTGCACTGTAAAACCGAGTTGGAGCTAGTACCACCCCATATATATGTATGGAGTGGAGTTTGCAAGTGAAAAGAAACTTTGTGTTCCCAACAAGCTAGGTGAAGGACGGCTTTCACACACACTTATCTCTCAGAACTGAGCATGTGGAGAGACGTTCATTCATCTACCACAAAGAACGGGTTGCAGAAGTAACTTTTAATCTGGTTTCTCAGTCTGTTTCCTAGTGCCGGTTTGAAGTTCCTGCAGTTTTCACTGTAAAACAGAGTTGGAACTCGTACCTCCCCATATATATGTATGGAGTGGAGTTTCAAGTGAAAAGAAACTTTGTGTTCCCAACAAGCTAGGTGATGGACGGCTTTCACACACATATCTCTCAGAATTGAGCATGTGGAGAGACGTTCGTTCATCTAGCACAAAGGGAACAGGTTGCAGGAGAAACTTTTACTCTGGTTTCTCAGTCTGTTTCCTAGTGCCGGTTTGAAGTTTCTGCAGTTTTCACAGTAAAACGGTGTTGGAGCTAGTACCTCCCCATATATATGTAAGGAGTGGGGTTGGCAACTGAAAAGATATTTTGTGTTCCCAACAAGCTAGGTGAAGGACGGCTTTCACACACACTTATCTCTCAGACCTGAGAATGTGGAGAGACGTTCGTTCATCTAGCACAAAGGGAACGGGTTGCAGGAGAAACTTTTACTGTGGTTTCTAAGTCTGTTTCCTAGTGCCGGTTTGAAGTTCCTGAAGTTTGCACTGTAAAACCGAGTTGGAGCAAGTAAATCCCCATAAATATGTATGGAGTGGAATTTGCAACTGAAAAGAATCTTTGTGTTCCCAACAAGCTAGGTGAAGGACGGCTTTCACACACACTTATCTCTCAGAACTGAGCATGTGGAGAGACGTTCGTTCATCTAGCACAAAGGGAACGGGTTGCAGGAGAAACTATTACTCTGGTTTCTCAGTCTGTTTCCTAGTGCCGGTTTGAAGTTCCTGCAGTTTTCACTGTAAAACCGAGTTGGAGCTAGTACCTCCCCATATAGATATATGGAGTGGAGTTTGCAAGTGAAAAGAAACTTTGTTTTCCCAATAAGCTAGGTGAAGGACGGCTTTCACGCACACTTATCTCTGAGAACTGAGCATGTGGAGAGACTTTCGTTCATCTAGCACAAAGGGAACGGGTTGCAGTATAAACTTTTACTCTGGTTTCTCAGTCTGTTTCCTAGTGCCGGTTTGAAGTTCCTGCAGTTTTCACTGTAAAACAGAGTTGGAGCTAGTACCTCCCCATATATATGTATGGAGTGGAATTTGCAAGTGAAAAGAAACTTTGTGTTCCCAACAAGTTTGGTTAAGGACGGCTTTCACACACACTTATCTCTGAGAACTGAGCATGTGGAGAGGCTTTCGTTCATCAAGTAAAAAGGGAACGGTTTGCAGGAGAAACTTTTACTCCGTTTTCTCAGTCTGTTTCGTAGTGCCGGTTTGAAGTTCCTGCAGGTTTCACTGTAAAACAGGGTTGGAGCTAGTAAATCCCCATATATATTTATGGAGTGGAGTTTGCCAGTGAAAATAAACTTTGTGTTCCCAACAAGCAAGGTGAAGGACGGCTTTCACACACACTTATCTCTCAGAACTGAGCATATGGAGAGACGTTCGTTCATTTAGCACAAAGGGAACGGGTTGCAGGAGAAACTTTTACCCTGGTTTCTCAGTCTGTTCCTACTGCCGGTTTGATGTTCCTGCAGTTTTCACTGTAAAACCGAGTTGGAGGTAGTACCTCCCCTTATATATGTATGGAGTGGAGTTTGCACCTGAAAAGAAACTTTGTGTTCCCAACAATCTAGGTGAAGGATGGCTTTCACACACACATATCTCTCAGAACTGAGCATGTGGAGAGACGTTCGTTCATCTAGCACAAAGGGAACGGGTTGCAGGAGAAACTTTTACTCTGGTTTCTCAGTCTGTTTCCTAGTGCCGGTTTGAAGTTCCTGCATTTTGCACTGTAAAAGCGAGTTGGAGCTAGTACCTCCCCATATATATGTATGGAGTGGAGTTTGCAAGTGAAAAGAAACTTTGTGTTCCCAACAAGCTAGGTGAAGGACGGCTTTCACACGCAATTATCTCTCAGATCTCAGCCTGTGGAGAGACGTTCGTTCATCTAGCACAAAGGGAATGGGTTGCATGAGAAACTTTTACTCTGTTTTCTCAGTCTGTTTAGTAGTGCCGGTTTGAAATGCCAGCAGTTTTCACTGTAAAACCGAGTTGGGGCTCGTACCTCCCAATATATATGTATAGATTGGAGTTTGCAAGTGAAAAGAAACTTTGTGTTCCCAACAAGCTAGGTGAAGGACGGCTTTCACACACACTTATCTCTCAGAAATGGCATGTGGAGAGACGTTCGTTCATCTAGCACAAAGGGAACGGGTTGCAGGAGAAACATTTACTCTGGTTTCTCAGTCTGTTTCCCAGAGCCGGTTTGAAGTTCCTGCAGTTTTCACTGTAAAACCGAGTTGGAGCTCGCACCTCCCCATATATATGTATGGAGTGGAGTTTGCTAGTGAAAAGAAATTTTGTGTTCCCAACAAGATAGGTGAAGGACGGCTTTCACACACACTTATCTCTCAGAAATGGCATGTGGAGAGACGTTCGTTCATCCAGCAAAAAGTGAACGGGTTGCAGGAGAAACTTTTACTGTGGTTTCTCAGTCTGTTTCCTAGAGCCGGGTTGAAGTTCCTGCATTTTTCACTGTAAAATCGAGTTGGAGCTCGAACCTCCCCATATATATGTATGGAGTGGAGTTTGCTAGTGAAAAGAAACTTTCTGTTCCCAACAAGCTAGGTGATGGGCGGCTTTCACACAAACTTATCTCTCAGAACTGAGCATGTGGAGAGACGTTCGTTCATCTAGCACAAAGGGAACGGGTTGCAGGAGAAACTTTTACTCTGGTTTCTCACTCTGTTTCCTAGTGCCAGTTTGAAGTTCCTGCAGTTTTCACTGTAAAACAGACTTGGAGCTAGTACCTCCCCATATATATGTATGGATTGGAATTTGCAATTGAAAAGAAACTTTGTGTTCCCAACAAGCTAGGTGAAGGACGGCTTTCACACAAACTTATCTCTCAGAACTGAGCCTGTGGAGAGACGTTCGTTCATCTAGCACAAAGGGAACGGGTTGCATGAGAAACTTTTACTCTGGTTTCTCAGTCTGTTTAGTAGTGCCGGTTTGAAATTCCTGCAGTTTTCACTGTAAAACCGTGTTGGGGCTCGTACCTCCCCATATATATGTACAGAGTGGAGTTTGCAAGTGAAAAGAAACTTTGTGTTCCCAACAAGCTAGGTGAAGGACGGCTTTCACACACACTTATCTCTCAGAAATGGCATGTGGAGAGACGTTCGTTCATCTAGCACAAAGGGAACGGGTTGCAGGAGAAACTTTTACTCTGGTTTCTCAGTCTGTTTCCCAGAGCCGGTTTGAAGTTCCTGCAGTTTTCACTGTAAAACCGAGTTGGAGCTCGCACCTCCCCATATATATGTATGGAGTGGAGTTTGCTAGTGAAAAGAAATTTTGTGTTCCCAACAAGCTAGGTGAAGGACGGCTTTCACACACACTTATCTCTCAGAAATGGCATGTGGAGAGACGTTCGTTCATCCAGCTAAAAGTGAACGGGTTGCAGGAGAAAATTTTACTGTGGTTTCTCAGTCTGTTTCCTAGTGCCGGGATGAAGTTCCTGCAGTTTTCACTGTATAACCGAGTTGGAGCTCGAACCTCCCCATATATATGTATGGAGTGGAGTTTGCTAGTGAAAAGAAACTTTCTGTTCCCAACAAGCTAGGTGATGGGCGGCTTTCACACAAACATATCTCTCAGAACTGAGCATGTGGAGAGACGTTCGTTCATCTAGCACAAAGGGAACGGGTTGCAGGAGAAACTTTTACTCTGGTTTCTCACTCTGTTTCCTAGTGCCGGTTTGAAGTTCCTGAAGTTTGCACTGTAAAACCGAGTTGAAGCAAGTAAATCCCCATAAATATGTATGGAGTGGAATTTGCAACTTAAAAGAATCTTTGTGTTCCCAACAAGCTAGGTGAAGGACGGCTTTCACACACACTTATCTCTCAGAACTGAGCATGTGGAGAGACGTTCGTTCATCTAGCACAAAGGGAACGGGTTGCAGGAGAAACTATTACTCTGGTTTCTCAGTCTGTTTCCTAGTGCCGGTTTGAAGTTCCTGCAGTTTTCACTGTAAAACCGAGTTGGAGCTAGTACCTCCCCATATAGATATATGGAGTGGAGTTTGCAAGTGAAAAGAAACTTTGTTTTCCCAATATGCTAGGTGAAGGACGGCTTTCACGCACACTTATCTCTGAGAACTGAGCATGTGGAGAGACTTTCGTTCATCTAGCACAAAGGGAACGGGTTGCAGTATAAACTTTTACTCTGGTTTCTCAGTCTGTTTCCTAGTGCCGGTTTGAAGTTCCTGCAGTTTTCACTGTAAAACAGAGTTGGAGCTAGTACCTCCCCATATATATGTATGGAGTGGAATTTGCAAGTGAAAAGAAACTTTGTGTTCCCAACAAGTTTGGTGAAGGACGGCTTTCACACACACTTATCTCTGAGAACTGAGCATGTGGAGAGGCTTTCGTTCATCTAGTAAAAAGGGAACGGTTTGCAGGAGAAACTTTTACTCCGTTTTCTCAGTCTGTTTCGTAGTGCCGGTTTGAAGTTCCTGCAGGTTTCACTGTAAAACAGAGTTGGAGCTAGTAAATCCCCATATATATGTATGGAGTGGAGTTTGCCAGTGAAAATAAACTTTGTGTTCCCAACAAACAAGGTGAAGGACGGCTTTCACACACACTTATCTCTCAGAACTGAGCATATGGAGAGACGTTCGTTCATTTAGCACAAAAGGAACGGGTTGCAGGAGAAACTTTTACCCTGGTTTCTCAGTCTGTTCCTAGTGCCGGTTTGATGTTCCTGCAGTTTTCACTGTAAAACCGAGTTGGAGCTAGTACTTCCCCTTATATATGTATGGAGTGGAGTTTGCACCTGAAAAGAAACTTTGTGTTCCCAACAATCTAGGTGAAGGATGGCTTTCACACACACATATCTCTCAGAACTGAGCATGTGGAGAGACGTTCGTTCATCTAGCACAAAGGGAACGGGTTGCAGGAGAAACTTTTACTCTGGTTTCTCAGTCTGTTTCCTAGTGCCGGTTTGAAGTTCCTGCATTTTGCACTGTAAAAGCGAGTTGGAGCTAGTACCTCCCCATATATATGTATGGAGTGGAGTTTGCAAGTGAAAAGAAACTTTGTGTTCCCAACAAGCTAGGTGAAGGACGGCTTTCACACGCAATTATCTCTCAGATCTCAGCCTGAGGAGAGTCTTTCGTTCATCTAGCACAAATGGAACGGGTTGCAGGAGAAAATTTTACTCTGGATTCTCAGTCTGTTTCCTAGTGCCGGTTTGAAGTTCCTGCAGTTTTCACTGTAAAACCGACTTGGGGCTAGTACCTCCCCATATATATGTATGGATTGGAATTTGCAAGTGAAAAGAAACTTTGTGTTCCCAACAAGCTAGGTGAAGGACGGCTTTCACACACACTTATCTCTCAGAACTGAGCCTGTGGAGAGACGTTCGTTCATCTAGCACAAAGGGAAAGGGTTGCATGAGAAACTTTTACTCTGGTTTCTCAGTCTGTTTAGTAGTGCCGGTTTGAAGTTCCTGCAGTTTTCACTGTAAAACCGAGTTGGGGCTCGTACCTCCCCATATATATGTATAGAGTGGATTTTGCAAGTGAAAAGAAACTTTGTGTTCCCAACAAGCTAGTTGAAGCACGGCTTTCACACACACTTATCTCTCAGAAATGGCATGTGGAGAGATGTTCGTTCATCTAGCACAAAGGGAACGGGTTGCAGGAGAAACTTTTACTGTGGTTTCTCAGTGTGTTTCCTAGAGCCGGTTTGAAATTCCTGCAGTTTTCACTGTAAAACCCAGTTGGAGCTCGAACCTCCCCATATATATGTATGGAGTGGTGTTTGCTAGTGAAAAGAAACTTTGTGTTCCCAACAAGCTAGGTGAAGGACGGCTTTCACACACACTTCTCTCTCAGAAATGAGCAAGTGGAGAGACGTTCGTTCATCTAGCACAAAGGGAACGGGTTGCAGGAGAAACTTTTACTCTGGTTTCTCAGTCTGTTTCCTAGTGCCGGTTTGAAGTTCCTGCATTTTGCACTGTAAAACCGAGTTGGAGCTAGTACCTCCCCACATATATGTATGGAGTGTTGTTTGCAAGTGAAAAGAAACTTTGTGTTCCCAACAAGCTAGGTGAAGGACGGCTTTCACACACACTTATCTCTCAGAAGTGAGCATGTGGAGAGACGTTCGTTCATCTAGCACAAAGTGAACGGGTTGCAGGAGAAACTTTTACTCTGGTTTCTCAGTCTGTTTCCTAGTGCCGGTTTGAAGTTCCTGCAGTTTTCACTGTAAAACCGAGTTGGAGCTCGTACCTCCCCATATATATGTATGGAATGGAGTTTGCAACTGAAAAGAAACTTTGTGTTCCCAACAAGCAATGTGAAGTACGGCTTTCACACACACATATCACTCAGAACTGAGCCTGTGGAGAGACGTTCGTTCATCTAGCACAAAGGAAACGGGTTGCAGGAGAAACTTTTACTCTGGTTTCTCAGTCTGTTTCCTAGTGCCAGTTTGAAGTTCCTGCAGTTTGCACTGTAAAAGCGAGTTGGAGCTAGTACCTCCCCATATATATGTATGGAGTGGAGTTTGCAAGTGAAAAGAAACTTGGTGTTCCCAACAAGCTAGGTAAAAGACGGCTTTCACACACAATTATCTCTCAGATCTCAGCCTGTGGAGAGACTTTCGTTCATCTAGCACAAATGGAACGGGTTGCAGGAGAAAATTTTACTCTGGTTTCTCAGTCTGTTTCCTAGTGCCGGTTTGAAGTTCCTGCAGTTTTCACTGTAAACCCGACTTGGAGCTAGTACCTCCCCATATATATGTATGGATTGGAATTTGCAAGTGAAAAGAAACTTTGTGTTCCCAACAAGCTAGGTGAAGGACGGCTTTCACACAAACTTATCTCTCAGAACTGAGCCTGTGGAGAGACACTCGTTCATCTAGCACAAAGAGAACGGGTTGCATGAGAAACTTTTACTCTGGTTTCTCAGTCTGTTTAGTAGTGCCGGTTTGAAATTCCTGCAGTTTTCACTGTAAAACCGAGTTGGGGCTCGTACCTCCCCATATATATGTATAGAGTGGAGTTTGCAAGTGAAAAGAAACTTTGTGTTCCCAACAAGCTAGGTGAAGGACGGCTTTCACACACACTTATCTCTCAGAAATGGCATGTGGAGAGACGTTCGTTCATCTAGCACAAAGGGAACGGGTTGCAGGAGAAACTTTTACTCTTGTTTCTCAGTCTGTTTCCTGGTGCCGGTTTGAAGTTCCTGCAGTTTGCACTGTAATAGCGAGTTGGAGCTAGTACCTCCCCATATATATGTATTGAGTGGAGTTTGCAAGTGAAAAGAAACTTGGTGTTCCCAACAAGCTAGGTAAAGGACGGCTTTCACACACAATTATCTCTCAGATCTCAGCCTGTGGAGAGACTTTCGTTCATCTAGCACAAATGGAACACGTTGCAGGAGAAAATTTTACTCTGGTTTCTCAGTCTGTTTAGTAGTGCCGGTTTGAAATTCCTGCAGTTTTCACTGTAAAACCGTGTTGGGGCTCGTACCTCCCCATATATATGTATAGAGTGGAGTTTGCAAGTGAAAAGAAACTTTGTGTTCCCAACAAGCTAGGTGAAGGACGGCTTTCACACACACTTATCTCTCAGAAATGGCATGTGGAGAGACGTTCGTTCATCTAGCACAAAGGGAACGGGTTGCAGGAGAAACTTTTACTCTGGTTTCTCAGTCTGTTTCCCAGAGCCGGTTTGAAGTTCCTGCAGTTTTCACTGTAAAACCGAGTTGGAGCTCGCACCTCCCCATATATATGTATGGAGTGGAGTTTGCTAGTGAAAAGAAATTTTGTGTTCCCAACAAGCTAGTTGAAGGACGGCTTTCACACACACTTATCTCTCAGAAATGGCATGTGGAGTGACGTTCGTTCATCCAGCTAAAAGTGAACGGGTTGCAGGAGAAAATTTTACTGTGGTTTCTCAGTCTGTTTCCTAGTGCCGGTTTGAAGTTCCTGCAGTTTTCACTGTAAAACACAGTTGGAACACGTACCTCCCCATATATATCTATGGAGTGGAGTTTCAAGTGAAAAGAAACTTTGTGTTCCCAACAAGATAGGTGATGGACGGCTTTCACACACATATCTCTCAGAATTGAGCATGTGGAGAGACGTTCGTTCATCTAGCAAAAAGGTACCGGTTTGTAGGAGAAACTTTTACTCTGGTTTCTCAGTCTGTTTCCTAGTGCCGGTTTGAACTTCCTGCAGTTTTCACTGTAAAACGGTGTTAGAGCTAGTACCTCCCCATATATATGTAAGGAGGGGGGTTGGCAACTGAAAAGATATTTTGTGTTCCCAACAAGCTAGGTGAAGGACGGCTTTCACACACACTTATTTCTCAGACCTGAGAATGTGGAGAGACATTCGTTCATTTAGCACAAAGGGAACGGGTTGCAGGAGAAACTTTTACTCTGGTTTCTCAGTCTGTTTCCTAGTGCCGGTTTGAAGTTCCTGCACTTTTCACTGTATAACAGAGTTGGAGCTAGTACCTCCCCATATATATGTATGGAGTGGATTTTGCAAGTGAAAAGAAACTTAGTGTTCCCAACAAGCTAGGTGAAGGACGGCTTTCACACACACTTATCTCTCAGAAATGAGCATGAGGAGAGACGTTCGTTCATCTAGCACAAAGGGAAACGTTTGCAGGAGAAACTTTTACTCTGGTTTCTCAGTCTGTTTCCTAGTGCCGGTTTGAAGTTCCTGCAGTTTGCACTGTAAAACCGAGTTGGAGCTAGTACCTCCAAATAAATATGTATGGAGTGGAGTTTGCAACTGAAAAGAAACTTTGTGTTCCCAACAAGCTAGGTGAAGGACGGCTTTCACACACAATTATCTTTCAGAACTGAGCATGTGGAGAGACGTTCGTTCATCTAGCACAAACGGAACGTGTTGCAGGAGAAACTTTTACTCTGGTTTCTCAGTCTGTTTCCTAGTGCCGGTTTGAAGTTCCTGCAGTTTTCACTGTAAACCCGAGTTGGAGCTAGTACCACCCCATATATATGTATGGAGTGGAGTTTGCAAGTGAAAAGAAACTTTGTGTTCCCAACAAGCTAGGTGAAGGACGGCTTTCACACACACTTATCTCTCAGAACTGAGCATGTGGAGAGACGTTCGTTCATCTAGGACAAAGGAACGGGTTGCAGAAAAAACTTTTACTCTTGTTTCTCAGTCTGTTTCCTAGTGCCGGTTTGAAGTTCCTGCAGTTTTCACTGTAAAACAGAGTTGGAGCTCGTACCTAATCATATGTATGTATGGAGTGGAATTTGCAAGTGAAAAGAAACTTTGTGTTCCCAACAAGCTAGGTGAAGGACGGCTTTCACACACAATTATCTCTCAGAACTGAGCATGAGGAGAGACGTTCGTTCATCTAGCACAAAGGGAACGGGTTGCAGGAGAATCTTTTACTCTGGATTCTCAGTCTGTTTCCTAGTGCCGGTTTGAAGTTCCTGCAGTTTTCACTGTAAAACCGAGTTGGGGCTCTTACCTCCCCATATATATGTATAGAGTGGAGTTTGCAAGTGAAAATAAACTTTGTGTTCCCAACAAGCTAGTTGAAGGACGGCTTTCACTCACACTTATCTCTCAGAAATGGCATGTGGAGAGACGTTCGTTCATCTAGTAAAAAGGGAACGAGTTGCAGGAGAAACTTTTACTCTGGTTTCTCAGTCTGTTTCCTAGAGCCTGTTTGAAGTTCCTGCAGTTTTCACTGTAAAACCGAGTTGGAGCTCGTACCTCCCCATATATATGTATGGAGTGGAGTTTGCTAGTGAAAAGAAACTTTGTGTTCCCAACAAGCTAGGTGAAGGACGGCTTTCACACACACTTATCTCTCAGAACTGAGCATATGGAGAGACGTTCGTTCATTTAGCACAAAGGGAACGGGTTGCAGGAGAAACTTTTACCCTGGTTTCTAAGTCTGTTCCTAGTGCCGGTTTGATATTCCTGCAGTTTTCACTGTAAAACCGAGTTGGAGCTTGTACCTCCCCTTATATATGTATGGAGAGGAGTTTGCACCTGAAAAGAAACTTTGTGTTCCCAACAATCTAGGTGAAGGATGGCTTTCACACACACTTATCTCTCAGAACTGAGCATGTGGAGAGACGTTCGTTCATCTAGCACAAAGGGAACGGGTTGCAGGAGAAACTTTTACTCTGGTTTCTCAGTCTGTTTCCTAGTGCTGGTTTGAAGTTCCTGCAGTTTTCACTGTAAAAGCGAGTTGGAGCTAGTACCTCCCCATATATATGTATGGAGTGGAGTTTGCAAGTGAAAAGAAACTTTGTGTTCCCAACAAGCTAGGTGAAGGACGGCTTTCACACACAATTATCTCTCAGATCTCAGCCTGTGGAGAGACTTTCGTTCATCTAGCACAAATGGAACGGGTTGCAGGAGAAAATTTTACTCTGGATTCTCAGACTGTTTCCTAGTGCCGGTTTGAAGTTCCTGCAGTTTTCACTGTAAAACTGAGTTGGAGCTAGTACCTCCCCATATATATGTATGGATTGGAATTTGCAAGTGAAAAGAAACTTTGTGTTCCCAACAAGCTAGGTGAAGGACGGTTTTCACACACACTTATCTCTCAGAACTGAGCCTGTGGAGAGACGTTCATTCATCTAGCACAAAGGGAACGGGTTGCATGAGAAACTTTTACTCTGGTTTCTCAGTCTGTTTAGTAGTGCCGGTTAGAATTTCCTGCATTTTTCACTGTAAAACTGAGTTGGGGCTCGTACCTCCCCATATATATGTATAGAGTGGAGTTTGCAAGTGAAAAGAAACTTTGTGTTCCCAACAAGCTAGGTGAAGCACGGCTATCACACACACTTATCTCTCAGAAATGGCATGTGGAGAGATGTTCGTTCATCTTGCACAAAGGGAATGGGTTGCAGGAGAAACTTTTACTCTGGTTTCTCAGTCTGTTTCCTAGTGCCGGTTTGAAGTTCCTGCAGTTTTCACTGTAAAAGCGAGTTGGAGCTCGTACTTCCCCATATATATGTATGGAATGGAGTTTGCTCCTGAAAAGAAACTTTGTGTTCCCAACAAGCTAGGTGAAGGACGGCTTTCACACACAATTATCTCTCAGATCTGAGCCTGTGGAGAGACGTTCGTTCATCTAGCACAAAGGGAACGGGTTGCAGTAGAAACTTTTACTCTGGTTTCTCAGTCTGTTTCCTTGTGCCGGTTTGAATTTCCTGCAGTTTTCACTGTAAAACCGAGTTGGAGCTAGTACCTCCCAATATATATTTATGGAGTGGAGTTTGCAAGTGAAAAGAAACTTTGTGTTCTGAACAAACTAGGTGTAGGACGGCTTTCACACACACTTATCTCTCAGAACTGAGCCTGTTGAGAGACGTTCGTTCATCTAGCACAAAGGGAATGGGTTGCAGGAGAAACTTTTACTCTGGTTTCTCAGTCTGTTTCCTAGTGCCGGTTTGAAGTTCCTGCAGTTTTCACTGTAAACCCGAGTTGGAGCTCGTACCTCCCCATATATATATATGGAATGGATTTTGCAACTGAAAAAATACTTTGTGTTCCCAACAAGTTAGGTGAAGGACGGCTTTCACACACACTTTTTTCTCAGAACTGAGTCTGTGGAGAGACGTTCGTTCATCTAGCACAAAGGGAACGGGTTGCAGGAGAAACTTTTACTCTGGTTTCTCAGTCTGTTTCCTAGTGCCGGTTTGAAGTTCCTGCACTTTTCACTGTATAACAGAGTTGGAGCTAGTACCTCCCCATATATATGTATGGAGTGGATTTTGCAAGTGAAAAGAAACTTAGTGTTCCCAACAAGCTAGGTGAAGGACGGCTTTCACACACACTTATCTCTCAGAAATGAGCATGAGGAGAGACGTTCGTTCATCTAGCACAAAGGGAACGGTTTGCAGGAGAAACTTTTACTCTGGTTTCTCAGTCTGTTTCCTAGTGCCAGTTTGAAGTTCCCTCAGTTTGCACTGTAAAACCGAGTTGGAGCTAGTACCTCCCCATAAATATGTATGGAGTGGAGTTTGCAACTGAAAAGAAACTTTGTGTTCCCAACAAGCTAGGTGAAGGACGGCTTTCACACACACTTATCTCTCAGAACTGAGCATGTGGAGAGACGTTCGTTCATCTAGCACAAAGGGAACGTGTTGCAGGAGAAACTTTTACTCTGGTTTCTCAGTCTGTTTCCTAGTGCCGGTTTGAAGTTCCTGCAGTTTTCACTGTAAAACCGAGTTGGAGCTAGTACCACCCCATATATATGTATGGATTGGAGTTTGCAAGTGAAAAGAAACTTTGTGTTCCCAACAAGCTAGGTGAAGGACGGCTTTCACACACACTTATCTCTCAGAACTGAGCATGTGGAGAGACTTTCGTTCATCTAGGACAAAGGAACGGGTTGCAGAAAAAACTTTTACTCTTGTTTCTCAGTCTGTTTCCTAGTGCCGGTTTGAAGTTCCTGCAGTTTTCACTGTAAAACAGAGTTGGAGCTCGTACCTAACCATATGTATGTATGGAGTGGAATTTGCAAGTGAAAAGAAACTTTGTGTTCCCAACAAGCTAGGTGAAGGACGGCTTTCACACACAATTATCTCTCAGAACTGAGCATGAGGAGAGACGTTCATTCATCTAGCACAAAGGGAACGGGTTGCAGGAGAAACTTTTACTCTGGTTTCTCAGTCTGTTTCCTAGTGCCGGTTTGAAGTTCCTGCAGTTTTCACTGTAAAACCGAGTTGGGGCTCTTACCTCCCCATATATATGTATAGAGTGTAGTTTACAAGTGAAAATAAACTTTGTGTTCCCAACAAGCTAGTTGAAGGACGGCTTTCACTCACACTTATCTCTCAGAAATGGCATGTGGAGAGACGTTCGTTCATCTAGCACAAAGGGAACGGGTTGCAGGAGAAACTTTTACTCTGGTTTCTCAGTCTGTTTCCTAGAGCCGGTTTGAAGTTCCTGCAGTTTTCACTCTAAAACCGAGTTGGAGCTTGTACCTCCCCATATATATGTATGGAGTGGAGTTTGCTAGTGAAAAGAAACTTTGTGTTCCCAACAAGCTAGGTGAAGGACGGCTTTCACACACACTTATCTTTCAGAACTGAGCCTGTGGAGAGACGTTCGTTCATCTAGCACAAAGGGAACGGGTTGCAGGAGAAACTTTTACTCTGGTTTCTCAGTCTGTTTCCTAGTGCCTGTTTGAAGTTCCTGCAGTTTTCACTGTAAAACCGAGTTGGAGCTAGTACCTCCCCATATATATGTATGGAGTGGAATTTGCAAGTGAAAAGAAACTTTGTGTTCCCAACAAGTTTGGTGAAGGACGGCTTTCACACACACTTATCTCTGAGAACTGAGCATGTGGAGAGGCTTTCGTTCATCTAGTACAAAGGGAACGGTTTGCAGGAGAAACTTTTACTCACTTTTCTCAGTCTTTTTCGTAGTGCCGGTTTGAAGTTCCTGCAGTTTTCACTGTAAAACCGAGTTGGGGCTCGTACCTCCCCATATATATGTATAGAGTGGATTTTGCAAGTGAAAAGAAACTTTGTGTTCCCAACAAGCTAGGTGAAGCACGGCTTTCACACACACTTATCTCTCAGAAATGGCATGTGGAGAGATGTTCGTTCATCTAGCACAAAGGGAACGGGTTGCAGGAGAAACTTTTACTGTGGTTTCTCAGTCTGTTTCCTAGAGCCGGTTTGAAATTCCTGCAGTTTTCACTGTAAAACCCAGTTGGAGCTCGCACCTCCCCATATATATGTTTGGAGTGGTGTTTGCTAGTGAAAAGAAACTTTGTGTTCCCAACAAGCTAGGTGAAGGACGGCTTTCACACACACTTCTCTCTCAGAACTGAGCAAGTGGAGAGACGTTCGTTCATCTAGCACAAAGGGAACGGGTTGCAGGAGAAACTTTTACTCTGGTTTCTCAGTCTGTTTCCTAGTGCCGGTTTGAAGTTCCTGCATTTTGCACTGTAAAACCGAGTTGGAGCTAGTACCTCCCCACATATATGTATGGAGTGTAGTTTGCAAGTGAAAAGAAACTTTGTGTTCCCAACAAGCTAGGTGAAGGACGGCTTTCACACACACTTATCTCTCAGAAGTGAGCATGTGGAGAGACGTTCGTTCATCTAGCACAAAGTGAACGGGTTGCAGGAGAAACTTTTACTCTGGTTTCTCAGGCTGTTTCCTAGTGCCGGTTTGAAGTTCCTGCAGTTTTCACTGTAAAACCGAGTTGGAGCTCGTACCTCCCCATATATATGTATGGAATGGAGTTTGCAACTGAAAAGAAACTTTGTGTTCCCAACAAGACAGGTGAAGTACGGCTTTCACACACACATATCACTCAGAACTGAGCCTGTGGAGAGACGTTCGTTCATCTAGCACAAAGGAAACGGATTGCAGGAGAAACTTTTACTCTGGTTTCTCAGTCTGTTTCCTAGAGCCGGTTTGAAGTTCCTGCAGTTTTCACTGTAAAACCGAGTTGGGGCTCGTACCTCCCCATATATATGTATAGAGTGGAGTTTGCAAGTGAAAAGATACTTTGTGTTCCCAACAAGCTAGGTGAAGTACGGCTTTCACACACACTTATCTCTCAGAACTGAGCATGTGGAGAGACGTTCGTTCATCTAGCACAAAGGGAACGGGTTGCAGGAGAAACTTTTACTCTGGTTTCTCAGTCTGTTTCCTAGTGCCGGTTTGAAGTTCCTGCAGTTTGCACTGTAAAAGCGAGTTGGAGCTAGTACCTCCCCATATATATGTGTGGAGTGGAGTTTGCAAGTGGAAAGAAACTTGGTGTTCCCAACAAGCTAGGTGAAGGACGGCTTTCACACATACTTATCTCTCAGAAATGGCATTGGACAGACGTTCGTTCATCTAGCACAAAGGGAACGGGTTGCAGGAGAAACTTTTACTCTGGTTTCTCAGTCTGTTTCCCAGAGCCGGTTTGAAGTTCCTGCAGTTTTCACTGTAAAACCGATTTGGAGCTCGCACCTCCCCATATATATGTATGGAGTGGAGTTTGCTAGTGAAAAGAAATTTTGTGTTCCCAACAAGCTAGGTGAAGGACGGCTTTCACACACACTTATCTCTCAGAAATGGCATGTGGAGAGACGTTCGTTCATCTAGCACAAAGGGAACGGGTTGCAGGAGAAACTTTTACTCTGGTTTCTCAGTCTGTTTCCTAAAGCCGGTTTGAAGTTCCTGCAGTTTTCACTGTAGAACCGAGTTGGAGCTCGCACCTCCCCATATATATGTATGGAGTGGAGTTTGCTAGTGAAAAGAAACTTTGTGTTCCCAACAAGCTAGGTGAAGGACGGCTTTCACACACACTTATCTCTCAGAACTGAGCATGTGGAGAGACGTTCGTTCATCTAGCACAAAGGGAACGGGTTGCAGGAGAAACTTTTACTCTGGTTTCTCAGTCTGTTTCCTAGTGCCGGTTTGAAGTTCCTGCAGTTTGCACTGTAAAAGCGAGTTGGAGCTAGTACCTCCCCATATATACATATGTAGTGGAGTTTGCAAGTGAAAAGAAACTTGGTGTTCCCAACAAGCTAGGTAAAGGACGGCTTTCACACACAATTATCTCTCAGATCTCAGCCTGTGGAGAGACTTTCGTTCATCTAGCACAAATGGAACGCGTTGCAGGAGAAAATTTTACTCTGGTTTCTCAGTCTGTTTCCTAGTGCCGGTTTGAAGTTCCTGCAGTTTTCACTGTAAAACCGACTTGGAGCTAGTACCTCCCCATATATATGTATGGATTGGAATTTGCAAGTGAAAAGAAACTTTGTGTTCCCAACAAGCTAGGTGAAGGACGGCTTTCACACACACTTATCTCTCAGAAATGGCATGTGGAGAGACGTTCGTTCATCTAGCACAAAGGGAACGGGTTGCAGGAGAAACATTTACTCTGGTTTCTCAGTCTGTTTCCCAGAGCCGGTTTGAAGTTCCTGCAGTTTTCACTGTAAAACCGAGTTGGAGCTCGCACCTCCCCATATATATGTATGGAGTGGAGTTTGCTAGTGAAAAGAAATTTTGTGTTCCCAACAAGCTAGGTGAAGGACGGCTTTCACACACACTTATCTCTCAGAAATGGCATGTGGAGAGACGTTCGTTCATCCAGCAAAAAGTGAACGGGTTGCAGGAGAAACTTTTACTGTGGTTTCTCAGTCTGTTTCCTAGAGCCGGGTTGAAGTTCCTGCATTTTTCACTGTAAAACCGAGTTGGAGCTCGAACCTCCCCATATATATGTATGGAGTGGAATTTGCTAGTGAAAAGAAACTTTCTGTTCCCAACAAGCTAGGTGATGGGCGGCTTTCACACAAACTTATCTCTCAGAACTGAGCATGTGGAGAGACGTTCGTTCATCTAGCACAAAGGGAACGGGTTGCAGGAGAAACTTTTACTCTGGTTTCTCACTCTGTTTCCTAGTGCCGGTTTGAAGTTCCTGCAGTTTTCACTGTAAAACAGACTTGGAGCTAGTACCTCCCCATATATATGTATGGATTGGAATTTGCAATTGAAAAGAAACTTTGTGTTCCCAACATGCTAGGTGAAGGACGGCTTTCACACAAACTTATCTCTCAGATCTGAGCCTGTGGAGAGACGTTCGTTCATCTAGCACAAAGGGAACGGGTTGCATGAGAAACTTTTACTCTGGTTTCTCAGTCTGTTTAGTAGTGCCGGTTTGAAATTCCTGCAGTTTTCACTGTAAAACCGAGTTGGAGCTCGCACCTCCCCATATATATGTATGGAGTGGAGTTTGCTAGTGAAAAGAAATTTTGTGTTCCCAACAAGCTAGGTGAAGGACGGCTTTCACACACACTTATCTCTCAGAAATGGCATGTGGGGAGACGTTCGTTCATCCAGCTAAAAGTGAACGGGTTGCAGGAGAAAATTTTACTGTGGTTTCTCAGTCTGTTTCCTAGAGCCGGGATGAAGTTCCTGCAGTTTTCACTGTATAACCGAGTTGGAGCTCGAACCTCCCCATATATATGTATGGAGTGGAGTTTGCTAGTGAAAAGAAACTTTCTGTTCCCAACAAGCTAGGTGATGGGCGGCTTTCACACAAACTTATCTCTCAGAACTGAGCATGTGGAGAGACGTTCGTTCATCTAGCACAAAGGGAACGGGTTGCAGGAGAAACTTTTACTCTGGTTTCTCACTCTGTTTCCTAGTGCCGGTTTGAAGTTCCTGCAATTTGCACTGTAAAACCGAGTTGGAGCTAGTACCTCCCCATATATATGTATGGAGTGGAGTTTGCAAGTGAAAAGAAACTTTGTGTTCCCAACAAGCTAGGTGAAGGACGGCTTTCACACACACTTATCTCTCAGAACTGAGCATGTGGAGAGACGTTCATTCATCTACCACAAAGAACGGGTTGCAGAAGTAACTTTTACTCTGGTTTCTCAGTCTGTTTCCTAGTGCCGGTTTGAAGTTCCTGCAGTTTTCACTGTAAAACAGAGTTGGAACTCGTACCTCCCCATATATATGTATGGAGTGGAGTTTCAAGTGAAAAGAAACTTTGTGTTCCCAACAAGCTAGGTGATGGACGGCTTTCACACACATATCTCTCAGAATTGAGCATGTGGAGAGACGTTCGTTCATCTAGCACAAAGGGAACAGGTTGCAGGAGAAACTTTTACTCTGGTTTCTCAGTCTGTTTCCTAGTGCCGGTTTGAAGTTTCTGCAGTTTTCACAGTAAAACGGTGTTGGAGCTAGTACCTCCCCATATATATGTAAGGAGTGGGGTTGGCAACTGAAAAGATATTTTGTGTTCCCAACAAGCTAGGTGAAGGACGGCTTTCACACACACTTATCTCTCAGACCTGAGAATGTGGAGAGACGTTCGTTCATCTAGCACAAAGGGAACGGGTTGCAGGAGAAACTTTTACTGTGGTTTCTAAGTCTGTTTCCTAGTGCCGGTTTGAAGTTCCTGAAGTTTGCACTGTAAAACCGAGTTGGAGCAAGTAAATCCCCATAAATATGTATGGAGTGGAATTTGCAACTGAAAAGAATCTTTGTGTTCCCAACAAGCTTGGTGAAGGACGGCTTTCACACACACTTATCTCTCAGAACTGAGCATGTGGAGAGACGTTCGTTCATCTAGCACAAAGGGAACGGGTTGCAGGAGAAACTATTACTCTGGTTTCTCAGTCTGTTTCCTAGTGCCGGTTTGAAGTTCCTGCAGTTTTCACTGTAAAACCGAGTTGGAGCTAGTACCTCCCCATATATATGTATGGAGTGGAGTTTGCTAGTGAAAAGAAACTTTGTGTTCCCAACAAGTTTGGTGAAGGACGGCTTTCACACACACTTATCTCTGAGAACTGAGCATGTGGAGAGGCTTTCGTTCATCTAGTAAAAAGGGAACGGTTTGCAGGAGAAACTTTTACTCCGTTTTCTCAGTCTGTTTCGTAGTGCCGGTTTGAAGTTCCTGCAGGTTTCACTGTAAAACAGGGTTGGAGCTAGTAAATCCCCATATATATGTATGGAGTGGAGTTTGCCAGTGAAAATAAACTTTGTGTTCCCAACAAGCAAGGTGAAGGACGGCTTTCACACACACTTATCTCTCAGAACTGAGCATATGGAGAGACGTTCGTTCATTTAGCACAAAGGGAACGGGTTGCAGGAGAAACTTTTACCCTGGTTTCTCAGTCTGTTCCTAGTGCCGGTTTGATGTTCCTGCAGTTTTCACTGTAAAACCGAGTTGGAGCTAGTACCTCCCCTTATATATGTATGGAGTGGAGTTTGCACCTGAAAAGAAACTTTGTGTTCCCAACAATCTAGGTGAAGGATGGCTTTCACACACACATATCTCTCAGAACTGAGCATGTGGAGAGACGTTCGTTCATCTAGCACAAAGGGAACGGGTTGCAGGAGAAACTTTTACTCTGGTTTCTCAGTCTGTTTCCTAGTGCCGGTTTGAAGTTCCTGCATTTTGCACTGTAAAAGCGAGTTGGAACTAGTACCTCCCCATATATATGTATGGAGTGGAGTTTGCAAGTGAAAAGAAACTTTGTGTTCCCAACAAGCTAGGTGAAGGACGGCTTTCACACGCAATTATCTCTCAGATCTCAGCCTGTGGAGAGACGTTCGTTCATCTAGCACAAAGGGAATGGGTTGCATGAGAAACTTTTACTCTGTTTTCTCAGTCTGTTTAGTAGTGCCGGTTTGAAATTCCAGCAGTTTTCACTGTAAAACCGAGTTGGGGCTCGTACCTCCCAATATATATGTATAGAGTGGAGTTTGCAAGTGAAAAGAAACTTTGTGTTCCCAACAAGCTAGGTGAAGGACGGCTTTCACACACACTTATCTCTCAGAAATGGCATGTGGAGAGACGTTCGTTCATCTAGCACAAAGGGAACGGGTTGCAGGAGAAACATTTACTCTGGTTTCTCAGTCTGTTTCCCAGAGCCGGTTTGAAGTTCCTGCAGTTTTCACTGTAAAACCGAGTTGGAGCTCGCACCTACCCATATATATGTATGGAGTGGAGTTTGCTAGTGAAAAGAAATTTTGTGTTCCCAACAAGCTAGGTGAAGGACGGCTTTCACACACACATATCTCTTAGAAATGGCATGTGGAGAGACGTTCGTTCATCCAGCAAAAAGTGAACGGGTTGCAGGAGAAACTTTTACTGTGGTTTCTCAGTCTGTTTCCTAGAGCCGGGTTGAAGTTCCTGCATTTTTCACTGTAAAACCGAGTTGGAGCTCGAACCTCCCCATATATATGTATGGAGTGGAGTTTGCTAATGAAAAGAAACTTTCTGTTCCCAACAAGCAAGGTGATGGGCGGCTTTCACACAAACTTATCTCTCAGAACTGAGCATGTGGAGAGACGTTCGTTCATCTAGCACAAAGGGAACGGGTTGCAGGAGAAACTTTTACTCTGGTTTCTCACTCTGTTTCCTAGTGCCAGTTTGAAGTTCCTGCAGTTTTCACTGTAAAACAGACTTGGAGCTAGTACCTCCCCATATATATGTATGGATTGGAATTTGCAATTGAAAAGAAACTTTGTGTTCCCAACAAGCTAGGTGAAGGACGGCTTTCACACAAACTTATCTCTCAGAACTGAGCCTGTGGAGAGACGTTCGTTCATCTAGCACAAAGGGAACGGGTTGCATGAGAAACTTTTACTCTGGTTTCTCAGTCTGTTTAGTAGTGCCGGTTTGAAATTCCTGCAGTTTTCACTGTAAATCCGTGTTGGGGCTCGTACCTCCCCATATATATGTATAGAGTGGAGTTTGCAAGTGAAAAGAAACTTTGTGTTCCCAACAAGCTAGGTGAAGGACGGCTTTCACACACACTTATCTCTCAGAAATGGCATGTGGAGAGACGTTCGTTCATCTAGCACAAAGGGAACGGGTTGCAGGAGAAACTTTTACTCTGGTTTCTCAGTCTGTTTCCCAGGGCCGGTTTGAAGTTCCTGCAGTTTTCACTGTAAAACCGAGTTGGAGCTCGCACCTCCCCATATATATGTATGGAGTGGAGTTTGCTAGTGAAAAGAAATTTTGTGTTCCCAACAAGCTAGGTGAAGGACGGCTTTCACACACACATATCTCTTAGAAATGGCATGTGGAGAGACGTTCGTTCATCCAGCAAAAAGTGAACGGGTTGCAGGAGAAACTTTTACTGTGGTTTCTCAGTCTGTTTCCTAGAGCCGGGTTGAAGTTCCTGCATTTTTCACTGTAAAACCGAGTTGGAGCTCGAACCTCCCCATATATATGTATGGAGTGGAGTTTGCTAATGAAAAGAAACTTTCTGTTCCCAACAAGCAAGGTGATGGGCGGCTTTCACACAAACTTATCTCTCAGAACTGAGCATGTGGAGAGACGTTCGTTCATCTAGCACAAAGGGAACGGGTTGCAGGAGAAACTTTTACTCTGGTTTCTCACTCTGTTTCCTAGTGCCAGTTTGAAGTTCCTGCAGTTTTCACTGTAAAACAGACTTGGAGCTAGTACCTCCCCATATATATGTATGGATTGGAATTTGCAATTGAAAAGAAACTTTGTGTTCCCAACAAGCTAGGTGAAGGACGGCTTTCACACAAACTTATCTCTCAGAACTGAGCCTGTGGAGAGACGTTCGTTCATCTAGCACAAAGGGAACGGGTTGCATGAGAAACTTTTACTCTGGTTTCTCAGTCTGTTTAGTAGTGCCGGTTTGAAATTCCTGCAGTTTTCACTGTAAATCCGTGTTGGGGCTCGTACCTCCCCATATATATGTATAGAGTGGAGTTTGCAAGTGAAAAGAAACTTTGTGTTCCCAACAAGCTAGGTGAAGGACGGCTTTCACACACACTTATCTCTCAGAAATGGCATGTGGAGAGACGTTCGTTCATCTAGCACAAAGGGAACGGGTTGCAGGAGAAACTTTTACTCTGGTTTCTCAGTCTGTTTCCCAGGGCCGGTTTGAAGTTCCTGCAGTTTTCACTGTAAAACCGAGTTGGAGCTCGCACCTCCCCATATATATGTATGGAGTGGAGTTTGCTAGTGAAAAGAAATTTTGTGTTCCCAACAAGCTAGGTGAAGGACGGCTTTCACACACACTTATCTCTCAGAAATGGCATGTGGAGAGACGTTCGTTCATCCAGCTAAAAGTGAACGGGTTGCAGGAGAAAATTTTACTGTGGTTTCTCAGTCTGTTTCCTAGTGCCGGGATGAAGTTCCTGCAGTTTTCACTGTATAACCGAGTTGGAGCTCGAACCTCCCCATATATATGTATGGAGTGGAGTTTGCTAGTGAAAAGAAACTTTCTGTTCCCAACAAGCTAGGTGATGGGCGGCTTTCACACAAACTTATCTCTCAGAACTGAGCATGTGGAGAGACGTTCGTTCATCTAGCACAAAGGGAACGGGTTGCAGGAGAAACTTTTACTCTGGTTTCTCACTCTGTTTCCTAGTGCCGGTTTGAAGTTCCTGAAGTTTGCACTGTAAAACCGAGTTGGAGCAAGTAAATCCCCATAAATATGTATGGAGTGGAATTTGCAACTGAAAAGAATCTTTGTGTTCCCAACAAGCTAGGTGAAGGACGGCTTTCACACACACTTATCTCTCAGAACTGAGCATGTGGAGAGACGTTCGTTCATCTAGCACAAAGGGAACGGGTTGCAGGAGAAACTATTACTCTGGTTTCTCAGTCTGTTTCCTAGTGCCGGTTTGAAGTTCCTGCAGTTTTCACTGTAAAACCGAGTTGGAGCTAGTACCTCCCCATATAGATATATGGAGTGGAGTTTGCAAGTGAAAAGAAACTTTGTTTTCCCAATATGCTAGGTGAAGGACGGCTTTCACGCACACTTATCTCTGAGAACTGAGCATGTGGAGAGACTTTCGTTCATCTAGCACAAAGGGAACGGGTTGCAGTATAAACTTTTACTCTGGTTTCTCAGTCTGTTTCCTAGTGCCGGTTTGAAGTTCCTGCAGTTTTCACTGTAAAACAGAGTTGGAGCTAGTACCTCCCCATATATATGTATGGAGTGGAATTTGCAAGTGAAAAGAAACTTTGTGTTCCCAACAAGTTTGGTGAAGGACGGCTTTCACACACACTTATCTCTGAGAACTGAGCATGTGGAGAGGCTCTCGTTCATCTAGTAAAAATGGAACGGTTTGCAGGAGAAACTTTTACTCCGTTTTCTCAGTCTGTTTCGTAGTGCCGGTTTGAAGTTCCTGCAGGTTTCACTGTAAAACAGATTTGGAGCTAGTAAATCCCCATATATATGTATGGAGTGGAGTTTGCCAGTGAAAATAAACTTTGTGTTCCCAACAAGCAAGGTGAAGGACGGCTTTAACACACACTTATCTCTCAGAACTGAGCATATGGAGAGACGTTCGTTCATTTAGCACAAAGGGAACGGGTTGCAGGAGAAACTTTTACCCTGGTTTCTCAGTCTGTTCCTAGTGCCGGTTTGATGTTCCTGCAGTTTTCACTGTAAAACCGAGTTGGAGCTAGTACCTCCCCTTATATATGTATGGAGTGGAGTTTGCACCTGAAAAGAAACTTTGTGTTCCCAACAATCTAGGTGAAGGATGGCTTTCACACACACATATCTCTCAGAACTGAGCATGTGGAGAGACGTTCGTTCATCTAGCACAAAGGGAACGGGTTGCAGGAGAAACTTTTACTCTGGTTTCTCAGTCTGTTTCCTAGTGCCGGTTTGAAGTTCCTGCATTTTGCACTGTAAAAGCGAGTTGGAGCTAGTACCTCCCCATATATATGTATGGAGTGGAGTTTGCAAGTGAAAAGAAACTTTGTGTTCCCAACAAGCTAGGTGAAGGACGGCTTTCACACGCAATTATCTCTCAGATCTCAGCCTGTGGAGAGACTTTCGTTCATCTAGCACAAATGGAACGGGTTGCAGGAGAAAATTTTACTCTGGATTCTCAGTCTGTTTCCTAGTGCCGGTTTGAAGTTCCTGCAGTTTTCACTGTAAAACCGACTTGGGGCTAGTACCTCCCCATATATATGTATGGATTGGAATTTGCAAGTGAAAAGAAACTTTGTGTTCCCAACAAGCTAGGTGAAGGACGGCTTTCACACACACTTATCTCTCAGAACTGAGCCTGTGGAGAGACGTTTGTTCATCTAGCACAAAGGGAAAGGGTTGCATGAGAAACTTTTACTCTGGTTTCTCAGTCTGTTTAGTAGTGCCGGTTTGAAGTTCCTGCAGTTTTCACTGTAAAACCGAGTTGGGGCTCGTACCTCCCCATATATATGTATACAGTTGATTTTGCAAGTGAAAAGAAACTTTGTGTTCCCAAAAAGCTAGGTGAAGCACGGCTTTCACACACACTTATCTCTCAGAAATGGCATGTGGAGAGATGTTCGTTCATCTAGCACAAATGGAACGGGTTGCAGGAGAAACTTTTACTGTGGTTTCTCAGTGTGTTTCCTAGAGCCGGTTTGAAATTCCTGCAGTTTTCACTGTAAAACCCAGTTGGGGCTCGCACCTCCCCATATATATGTATGGAGTGGTGTTTGCTAGTGAAAAGAAACTTTGTGTTCCCAACAAGCTAGGTGAAGGACGGCTTTCACACACACTTCTCTCTCAGAAATGAGCAAGTGGAGAGACGTTCGTTCATCTAGCACAAAGGGAACGGGTTGCAGGAGAAACTTTTACTCTGGTTTCTCAGTCTGTTTCCTAGTGCCGGTTTGAAGTTCCTGCATTTTGCACTGTAAAACCGAGTTGGAGCTAGTACCTCCCCACATATATGTATGGAGTGTTGTTTGCAAGTGAAAAGAAACTTTGTGTTCCCAACCAGCTAGGTGAAGGATGGCTTTCACACACACTTATCTCTCAGAAGTGAGCATGTGGAGAGACGTTCGTTCATCTAGCACAAAGTGAACGGGTTGCAGGAGAAACTTTTACTCTGGTTTCTCAGTCTGTTTCCTACTGCCGGTTTGAAGTTCCTGCAGTTTTCACTGTAAAACCGAGTTGGAGCTCGTACCTCCCCATATATATGTATGGAATGGAGTTTGCAACTGAAAAGAAACTTTGTGTTCCCAACAAGCAAGGTGAAGTACGGCTTTCACACACACATATCACTCAGAACTGAGCCTGTGGAGAGACGTTCGTTCACCTAGCACAAAGGAAACGGGTTGCAGGAGAAACTTTTACTCTGGTTTCTCAGTCTGTTTCCTAGTGCCGGTTTGAAGTTCCTGCAGTTTGCACTGTAAAAGCGATTTGGAGCTAGTACCTCCCCATATATATGTATGGAGTGGAGTTTGCAAGTGAAAAGAAACTTGGTGTTCCCAACAAGCTAGGTAAAAGACGGCTTTCACACACAATTATCTCTCAGATCTCAGCCTGTGGAGAGACTTTCGTTCATCTAGCACAAATGGAACGGGTTGCAGGAGAAAATTTTACTCTGGTTTCTCAGTCTGTTTCCTAGTGCCGGTTTGAAGTTCCTGCAGTTTTCACTGTAAACCCGACTTGGAGCTAGTACCTCCCCATATATATGTATGGATTGGAATTTGCAAGTGAAAAGAAACTGTGTTCCCAACAAGCTAGGTGAAGGACGGCTTTCACACAAACTTATCTCTCAGAACTGAGCCTGTGGAGAGACTTTCGTTCATCTAGCACAAAGAGAACGGGTTGCATGAGAAACTTTTACTCTGGTTTCTCAGTCTGTTTAGTAGTGCCGGTTTGAAATTCCTGCAGTTTTCACTGTAAAACCGAGTTGGGGCTCGTACCTCCCCATATATATGTATAGAGTGGAGTTTGCAAGTGAAAAGAAACTTTGTGTTCCCAACAAGCTAGGTGAAGGACGTCTTTCACACACACTTATCTCTCAGAAATGGCATGTGGAGAGACGTTCGTTCATCTAGCACAAAGGGAACGGGTTGCAGGAGAAACTTTTACTCTGGTTTCTCAGTCTGTTTCCTGGTGCCGGTTTGAAGTTCCTGCAGTTTGCACTGTAATAGCGAGTTGGAGCTAGTACCTCCCCATATATATGTATTGAGTGGAGTTTGCAAGTGAAAAGAAACTTTTTGTTCCCAACAAGCTAGGTAAAGGACGGCATTCACACACAATTATCTCTCAGATCTCAGCCTGTGGAGAGACTTTCGTTCATCTAGCACAAATGGAACACGTTGCAGGAGAAAATTTTACTCTGGTTTCTCAGTCTGTTTAGTAGTGCCGGTTTGAAATTCCTGCAGTTTTCACTGTAAAACCGTGTTGGGGCTCGTACCTCCCCATATATATGTATAGAGTTGAGTTTGCAAGTGAAAAGAAACTTTGTGTTCCCAACAAGCTAGGTGAAGGACGGCTTTCACACACACTTATCTCTCAGAAATGGCATGTGGAGAGACGTTCGTTCATCTAGCACAAAGGGAACGGGTTGCAGGAGAAACTTTTACTCTGGTTTCTCAGTCTGTTTCCCAGAGCCGGTTTGAAGTTCCTGCAGTTTTCACTGTAAAACCGAGTTGGAGCTCGCACCTCCCCATATATATGTATGGAGTGGAGTTTGCTAGTGAAAAGAAATTTTGTGTTCCCAACAAGCTAGTTGAAGGACGGCTTTCACACACACTTATCTCTCAGAAATGGCATGTGGAGTGACGTTCGTTCATACAGCTAAAAGTGAACGGGTTGCAGGAGAAAATTTTACTGTGGTTTCTCAGTCTGTTTCCTAGTGCCGGTTTGAAGTTCCTGCAGTTTTCACTGTAAAACACAGTTGGAACACGTACCTCCCCATATATATGTATGGAGTGGAGTTTCAAGTGAAAAGAAACTTTGTGTTCCCAACAAGATAGGTGATGGACGGCTTTCACACACATATCTCTCAGAATTGAGCATGTGGAGAGACGTTCGTTCATCTAGCAAAAAGGTACCGGTTTGTAGGTGAAACTTTTACTCTGGTTTTTCAGTCTGTTTCCTAGTGCCGGTTTGAACTTCCTGCAGTTTTCACTGTAAAACGGTGTTAGAGCTAGTACCTCCCCATATATATGTAAGGAGTGGGGTTGGCAACTGAAAATATATTTTGTGTTCCCAACAAGCTAGGTGAAGGACGGCTTTCACACACACTTATTTCTCAGACCTGAGAATGTGGAGAGACATTCGTTCATTTAGCACAAAGGGAACGGGTTGCAGGAGAAACTTTTACTCTGGTTTCTCAGTCTGTTTCCTAGTGCCGGTTTGAAGTTCCTGCACTTTTCACTGTATAACAGAGTTGGAGCTAGTACCTCCCCATATATATGTATGGAGTGGATTTTGCAAGTGAAAAGAAACTTAGTGTTCCCAACAAGCTAGGTGAAGGACGGCTTTCACACACACTTATCTCTCAGAAATGAGCATGAGGAGAGACGTTCGTTCATCTAGCACAAAGGGAAAGGTTTGCAGGAGAAACTTTTACTCTGGTTTCTCAGTCTGTTTCCTAGTGCCGGTTTGAAGTTCCTGCAGTTTGCACTGTAAAACCGAGTTGGAGCTAGTACCTCCAAATAAATATGTATGGAGTGGAGTTTGCAACTGAAAAGAAACTTTGTGTTCCCAACAAGCTAGGTGAAGGACGGCTTTCACACACAATTATCTTTCAGAACTGAGCATGTGGAGAGACGTTCGTTCATCTAGCACAAAGGGAACGTGTTGCAGGAGAAACTTTTACTCTGGTTTCTCAGTCTGTTTCCTAGTGCCGGTTTCAAGTTCCTGCAGTTTTCACTGTAAACCCGAGTTGGAGCTAGTACCACCCCATATATATGTATGGAGTGGAGTTTGCAAGTGAAAAGAAACTTTGTGTTCCCAACAAGCTAGTTGAAGGACGGCTTTCACTCACACTTATCTCTCAGAAATGGCATGTGGAGAGACGTTCGTTCATCTAGTAAAAAGGGAACTAGTTGCAGGAGAAACTTTTACTCTGGTTTCTCAGTCTGTTTCCTAGAGCCGGTTTGAAGTTCCTGCAGTTTTCACTGTAAAACCGAGTTGGGGCTCTTACCTCCCCATATATATGTATAGAGTGGAGTTTGCAAGTGAAAATAAACTTTGTGTTCCCAACAAGCTAGTTGAAGGACGGCTTTCACTCACACTTATCTCTCAGAAATGGCATGTGGAGAGACGTTCGTTCATCTAGTAAAAAGGGAACTAGTTGCAGGAGAAACTTTTACTCTGGTTTCTCAGTCTGTTTCCTAGAGCCGGTTTGAAGTTCCTGCAGTTTTCACTGTAAAACCGAGTTGGAGCTCGTACCTCCCCATATATATGTATGGAGTGGAGTTTGCTAGTGAAAAGAAACTTTGTGTTCCCAACAAGCTAGGTGAAGGACGGCTTTCACACACACTTATCTCTCAGAACTGAGCATGTGGTGAGACGTTCGTTCATCTAGCACAAACGGAACGGGTTGCAGGAGAAACTTTTACTCTGGTTTCTCAGTCTGTTTCCTAGTGCCTGTTTGAAATTCCTGCAGTTTTCACTGTAAAAACGAGTTGGAGCTAGTACCTCTCCAAATATATGTATGGAGTGGAGTTTGCAAGTGAAAAGAAACTTTGTGTTCCCAACAAGCTAGGTGAAGGACGGCTTTCACACACACTTATCTCTCAGATCTGAGCCTGTGGAGAGACATTCGTTCATTTAGCAAAAAGGGAACGGGTTGCAGGAGAAACTATTACTGTGGTTTCTCAGTCTGTTTCCTAGTGCCGGTTTGAAGTTCCTGCAGTTTTCACTTTATAACCGAGGTGGAGATTGTACCTCCCCATATATATGAATGGAGTGGATTTTGCAAGTGAAAAGAAACTTTGTGTTCCCAACAAGCTAGGTGAAGGACGGCTTTCACACACACTTATCCCTCAGAACTGAGCATGTGGAGAGACGTTCGTTCATCTAGCACAAAGGGAACGGGATTCAGGAGAAACTTTTACTCTGGTTTCTCAGTCTGTTTCCTAGTGCCGGTTTGAAGTTCCTGCAGTTTTCACTGTAAAACCGAGTTGGAGCTTGTACCTCCCCTTATATATGTATGGAGTGGAGTTTGCAACTGAAAACAATATTTGTGTTCCCAACAAGCTAGGTGAAGGACGGCTTTCACACACAATTATCTCTCAGATCTGAGCCTGTGGAGAGACGTTCGTTCATCTAGCACAAAGGGAACGGGTTGCAGTAGAAACTTTTACTCTGGTTTCTCAGTCTGTTTCCTTGTGCCGGTTTGAATTTCCTGCAGTTTTCACTGTAAAACCGAGTTGGAACTAGTACCTCCCAATATATATTTATGGAGTGGAGTTTGCAAGTGAAAAGAAACTTTGTGTTCTGAACAAACTAGGTGTAGGACGGCTTTCACACACACTTATCTCTCAGAACTGAGCCTGTGGAGAGACGTTCGTTCATCTAGCACAAAGGGAATGGGTTGCAGGAGAAACTTTTACTCTGGTTTCTCAGTCTGTTTCCTAGTGCCGGTTTGAAGTTCCTGCAGTTTTCACTGTAAACCCGAGTTGGAGCTCGTACCTCCCCATATATATATATGGAATGGATTTTGCAACTGAAAAAATACTTTGTGTTCCCAACAAGTAAGGTGAAGGACGGCTTTCACACACACTTTTCTCTCAGAACTGAGTCTGTGGAGAGACGTTCGTTCATCTAGCACAAAGGGAACGGGTTGCAGGAGAAACTTTTACTCTGGTTTCTCAGTCTGTTTCCTAGTGCCAGTTTGAAGTCCCTGCAGTTTTCACTGTAAAAACGAGTTGGAGCTAGTACCTCTCCAAATATATGTATGGAGTGGAGTTTGCAAGTGAAAAGAAACTTTGTGTTCCCAACAAGCTAGGTGAAGTACGGCTTTCACACACACTTATCTCTCAGATCTGAGCATGTGGAGAGACATTCGTACATTTAGCACCAAGGGAACGGGTTGCAGGGGAAACTATTACTGTGGTTTCTCAGTCTGTTTCCTAGTGCCGGTTTGAAGTTCCTGCAGTTTTCACTTTATAACCGAGGTGGAGATTGTACCTCCCCATATATATGAATGGAGTGGATTTTGCAAGGGAAAAGAAACTTTGTGTTCCCAACAAGCTAGGTGAAGGACGGCTTTCACACACACTTATCCCTCAGAACTGAGCAGGTGGAGAGACGTTCGTTCATCTAGCACAAAGGGAACGGGTTGCAGGAGAAACTTTTACTCTGGTTTCTCAGTCTGTTTCCTAGTGCCGGTTTGAAGTTCCTGCAGTTTTCACTGTAAAACCGAGTTGCAGCTTGTACCTCCCCTTATATATGTATGCAGTGGAGTTTGCAACTGAAAACAAAATTTGTGTTCCCAACCAGCTAGGTGAAGGACGGCTTTCACACACACTTATCTCTCAGAACTGAGCATGTGGAGAGACTTTCTTTCATCTAGCACAAAGGGAACGGTTTGCAGGAGAAACTTTTTCTCTGGTTTCTCAGTCTGTTTCCTAGTGCCGGTTTGAAGTTCCTGCAGTTTTCACTGTAAAACCGAGTTGGAGCTAGTACCTCCCCATATATATGTATGGAGTGGAATTTGCAAGTGAAAAAAACTTTGTGTTCCCAACAATTACGTGAAGGACGGCTTTCACACACACTTATCTCTGAGAACTGAGCATGTGGAGAGGCTTTCGTTCATCTAGTACAAAGGGAACGGTTTGCAGGAGAAACTTTTACTCCGTTTTCTCAGTCTGTTTCGTAGTGCCGGTTTGAAGTTCCTGCAGTTTTCACTGTAAAACCGAGTTGGAGCTAGTACCTCCCCATATATATGTATGGAGTGGAGTTTGCCAGTGAAAAGAAACTTTGTGTTCCCAGCAAGCTAGCTGAAGGACGGCTTTCACACACACTTATCTCTCAGAACTGAGCATGTGGAGAGACGTTCGTTCATCTAGCACAAAGGGAACGTGTTGCAGGAGAAACTTTTACTCTGGTTTCTCAGTCTGTTTCCTAGTGCCGGTTTGAAGTTCCTGCAGTTTTCACTGTAAACCCGAGTTGGAGCTAGTACCACCCCATATATATGTATGAAGTGGAGTTTGCAAGTGAAAAGAAACTTTGTGTTCCCAACAAGCTAGGTGAAGGACGGCTTTCACACACACTTATCTCTCAGAACTGAGCATGTGGAGAGACGTTCGTTCATCTAAGACAAAGGAACGGGTTGCAGAAAAAACTTTTACTCTTGTTTCTCAGTCTGTTTCCTAGTGCCGGTTTGAAGTTCCTGCAGTTTTCACTGTAAAACAGAGTTGGAGCTCGTACCTAACCATATGTATGTATGGAGTGGAATTTGCAAGTGAAAAGAAACTTTGTGTTCCCAACAAGCTAGGTGAAGGACGGCTTTCACACACAATTATCTCTCAGAACTGAGCATGAGGAGAGACGTTCGTTCATCTAGCACAAAGGGAACGGGTTGCAGGATAAACTTTTACTCTGGTTTCTCAGTCTGTTTCCTAGTGCCGGTTTGAAGTTCCTGCAGTTTTCACTGTAAAACCGAGTTGGGGCTCTTACCTCCCCATATATATGTATAGAGTGGAGTTTGCAAGTGAAAATAAACTTTGTGTTCCCAACAAGCTAGTTGAAGGACGGCTTTCACTCACAATTATCTCTCAGAAATGGCATGTGGAGAGACGTTCGTTCATCTAGTAAAAAGGGAACGGGTTGCAGGAGAAAATTTTACTCTGGTTTCTCAGTCTGTTTCCTAGAGCCGGTTTGAAGTTCCTGCATTTTTCACTGTAAAAACGAGTTGGAGCTCGTACCTCCCCATATATATGTATGGAGTGGAGTTTGCTAGTGAAAAGAAACTTTGTGTTCCCAACAAGCTAGGTGAAGGACGGCTTTCACACACACTTGTCTCTCAGAACTGAGCATGTGGTGAGACGTTCGTTCATCTAGCACAAACGGAACGGTTTGCAGGAGAAACTTTTACTCTGGTTTCTCAGTCTGTTTCCTAGTGCCTGTTTGAAATTCCTGCAGTTTTCACTGTAAAAACGAGTTGGAGCTAGTACCTCTCCAAATATATGTATGGAGTGGAGTTTGCAAGTAAAAAGAAACTTTGTGTTCCCAACAAGCTAGGTGAAGGACGGCTTTCACACACACTTATCTCTCAGATCTGAGCATGTGGAGAGACGTTCGTTCATTTAGCAAAAAGGGAACGGGTTGCAGGAGAAACTATTACTGTGGTTTCTCAGTCTGTTTCCTAGTGCCGGTTTGAAGTTCCTGCAGTTTTCACTTTATAACCGATGTGGAGATTGTACCTCCCCATATATATGAATGGAGTGGATTTTGCAAGTGAAAAGAAACTTTGTGTTCCCAACAAGCTAGGTGAAGGACGGCTTTCACACACACTTATCCCTCAGAACTGAGCATGTGGAGAGTCGTTCGTTCATCTAGCACAAAGGGAACGGGTTGCAGGAGAAACTTTTACTCTGGTTTCTCAGTCTGTTTCCTAGTGCCGGTTTGAAGTTCCTGCAGTTTTCACTGTAAAACCGAGTTGGAGCTTGTACCTCCCCTTATATATGTATGGAGTGGAGTTTGCAACTGAAAACAAAATTTGTGTTCCCAACCAGCTAGGTGAAGGACGGCTTTCACACACACTTATCTCTCAGAACTGAGCATTTGGAGAGACTTTCTTTCATCTAGCACAAAGGGAACGGCTTGCAGGAGAAACTTTTACTCTGGATTCTCAGTCTGTTTCCTAGTGCCGGTTTGAAGTTCCTGCAGTTTTCACTGTAAAACCGAGTTGGGGCTCGTACCTCCCCATATATATGTATAGAGTGGAGTTTGCAAGTGAAAAGAAACTTTGTGTTCCCAACAAGCTAGGTGAAGCACGGCTATCACACACACTTATCTCTCAGAAATGGCATGTGGAGAGATGTTCGTTCATCTAGCACAAAGGGAACGGGTTGCAGGAGAAACTTTTACTCTGGTTTCTCAGTCTGTTTCCTAGTGCCGGTTTGAAGTTCCTGCAGTTTTCACTGTAAAAGCGAGTTGGAGCTCGTACCTCCCCATATATATGTATGGAATGGAGTTTGCACCTGAAAAGAAACTTTGTGTTCCCAACAAGCTAGGTGAAGGACGGCTTTCACACACAATTATCTCTCAGATCTGAGCCTGTGGAGAGACGTTCGTTCATCTAGCACAAAGGGAACGGGTTGCAGTAGAAACTTTTACTCTGGTTTCTCAGTCTGTTTCCTTGTGCCGGTTTGAATTTCCTGCAGTTTTCACTGTAAAACCGAGTTGGAGCTAGTACCTCCCAATATATATTTATGGAGTGGAGTTTGCAAGTGAAAAGAAACTTTGTGTTCTGAACAAACTAGGTGTAGGTCGGCTTTCACACACACTTATCTCTCAGAACTGAGCCTGTGGAGAGACGTTCGTTCATCTAGCACAAAGGGAATGGGTTGCAGGAGAAACTTTTACTCTGGTTTCTCAGTCTGTTTCCTAGTGCCTGTTTGAAGTTCCTGCAGTTTTCACTTTATAACCGAGGTGGAGATTGTACCTCCCCATATATATGAATGGAGTGGATTTTGCAAGGGAAAAGAAACTTTGTGTTCCCAACAAGCTAGGTGAAGGACGGCTTTCACACACACTTATCCCTCAGAACTGAGCAGGTGGAGAGACGTTCGTTCATCTAGCACAAAGGGAACGGGTTGCAGGAGAAACTTTTACTCTGGTTTCTCAGTCTGTTTCCTAGTGCCGGTTTGAAGTTCCTGCAGTTTTCACTGTAAAACCGAGTTGCAGCTTGTACCTCCCCTTATATATGTATGGAGTGGAGTTTGCAACTGAAAACAAAATTTGTGTTCCCAACCAGCTAGGTGAAGGACGGCTTTCACACACACTTATCTCTCAGAACTGAGCATGTGGAGAGACTTTCTTTCATCTAGCACAAAGGGAACGGTTTGCAGGAGAAACTTTTTCTCTGGTTTCTCAGTCTGTTTCCTAGAGCCGGTTTGAAGTTCCTGCAGTTTTCACTGTAAAACCGAGTTGGAGCTAGTACCTCCCCATATATATGTATGGAGTGGAATTTGCAAGTGAAAAAAACTTTGTGTTCCCAACAATTACGTGAAGGACGGCTTTCACACACACTTATCTCTGAGAACTGAGCATGTGGAGAGGCTTTCGTTCATCTAGTACAAAGGGAACGGTTTGCAGGAGAAACTTTTACTCCGTTTTCTCAGTCTGTTTCGTAGTGCCGGTTTGAAGTTCCTGCAGTTTTCACTGTAAAACCGAGTTGGAGCTAGTACCTCCCCATATATATGTATGGAGTGGAGTTTGCCAGTGAAAAGAAACTTTGTGTTCCCAGCAAGCTAGATGAAGGACGGCTTTCACACACACTTATCTCTCAGAACTGAGCATGTGGAGAGACGTTCGTTCATCTAGCACAAAGGGAACGTGTTGCAGGAGAAACTTTTACTCTGGTTTCTCAGTCTGTTTCCTAGTGCCGGTTTGAAGTTCCTGCAGTTTTCACTGTAAACCCGAGTTGGAGCTAGTACCACCCCATATATATGTATGGAGTGGAGTTTGCAAGTGAAAAGAAACTTTGTGTTCCCAACAAGCTAGGTGAAGGACGGCTTTCACACACACTTATCTCTCAGAACTGAGCATGTGGAGAGACGTTCGTTCATCTAGGACAAAGGAACGGGTTGCAGAAAAAACTTTTACTCTTGTTTCTCAGTCTGTTTCCTAGTGCCGGTTTGAAGTTCCTGCAGTTTTCACTGTAAAACAGAGTTGGAGCTCGTACCTAACCATATGTATGTATGGAGTGGAATTTGCAAGTGAAAAGAAACTTTGTGTTCCCAACAAGCTAGGTGAAGGACGGCTTTCACACACAAATATCTCTCAGAACTGAGCATGAGGAGAGACGTTCGTTCATCTAGCACAAAGGGAACGGGTTGCAGGATAAACTTTTACTCTGGTTTCTCAGTCTGTTTCCTAGTGCCGGTTTGAAGTTCCTGCAGTTTTCACTGTAAAACCGAGTTGGGGCTCTTACCTCCCCATATATATGTATAGAGTGGAGTTTGCAAGTGAAAATAAACTTTGTGTTCCCAACAAGCTAGTTGAAGGACGGCTTTCACTCACACTTATCTCTCAGAAATGGCATGTGGAGAGACGTTCGTTCATCTAGTAAAAAGGGAACGGGTTGCAGGAGAAAATTTTACTCTGGTTTCTCAGTCTGTTTCCTAGAGCCGGTTTGAAGTTCCTGCATTTTTCACTGTAAAAACGAGTTGGAGCTCGTACCTCCCCATATATATGTATGGAGTGGAGTTTGCTAGTGAAAAGAAACTTTGTGTTCCCAACAAGCTAGGTGAAGGACGGCTTTCACACACACTTGTCTCTCAGAACTGAGCATGTGGTGAGACGTTCGTTCATCTAGCACAAACGGAACGGGTTGCAGGAGAAACTTTTACTCAGGTTTCTCAGTCTGTTTCCTAGTGCCTGTTTGAAATTCCTGCAGTTTTCACTGTAAAAACGAGTTGGAGCTAGTACCTCTCCAAATATATGTATGGAGTGGAGTTTGCAAGTGAAAAGAAACTTTGTGTTCCCAACAAGCTAGGTGAAGGACGGCTTTCACACACACTTATCTCTCAGATCTGAGCATGTGGAGAGACGTTCGTTCATTTAGCAAAAAGGGAACGGGTTGCAGGAGAAACTATTACTGTGGTTTCTCAGTCTGTTTCCTAGTGCCGGTTTGAAGTTCCTGCAGTTTTCACTTTATAACCGATGTGGAGATTGTACCTCCCCATATATATGAATGGAGTGGATTTTGCAAGTGAAAAGAAACTTTGTGTTCCCAACAAGCTAGGTGAAGGACGGCTTTCACACACACTTATCCCTCAGAACTGAGCATGTGGAGAGTCGTTCGTTCATCTAGCACAAAGGGAACGGGTTGCAGGAGAAACTTTTACTCTGGTTTCTCAGTCTGTTTCCTAGTGCCGGTTTGAAGTTCCTGCAGTTTTCACTGTAAAACCGAGTTGGAGCTTGTACCTCCCCTTATATATGTATGGAGTGGAGTTTGCAACTGAAAACAAAATTTGTGTTCCCAACCAGCTAGGTGAAGGACGGCTTTCACACACACTTATCTCTCAGAACTGAGCATTTGGAGAGACTTTCTTTCATCTAGCACAAAGGGAACGGGTTGCAGGAGAAACTTTTACTCTGGATTCTCAGTCTGTTTCCTAGTGCCGGTTTGAAGTTCCTGCAGTTTTCACTGTAAAACCGAGTTGGGGCTCGTACCTCCCCATATATATGTATAGAGTGGAGTTTGCAAGTGAAAAGAAACTTTGTGTTCCCAACAAGCTAGGTGAAGCACGGCTATCACACACACTTATCTCTCAGAAATGGCATGTGGAGAGATGTTCGTTCATCTAGCACAAAGGGAACGGGTTGCAGGAGAAACTTTTACTCTGGTTTCTCAGTCTGTTTCCTAGTGCCGGTTTGAAGTTCCTGCAGTTTTCACTGTAAAAGCGAGTTGGAGCTCGTACCTCCCCATATATATGTATGGAATGGAGTTTGCACCTGAAAAGAAACTTTGTGTTCCCAACAAGCTAGGTGAAGGACGGCTTTCACACACAATTATCTCTCAGATCTGAGCCTGTGGAGAGACGTTCGTTCATCTAGCACAAAGGGAACGGGTTGCAGTAGAAACTTTTACTCTGGTTTCTCAGTCTGTTTCCTTGTGCCGGTTTGAATTTCCTGCAGTTTTCACTGTAAAACCGAGTTGGAGCTAGTACCTCCCAATATATATTTATGGAGTGGAGTTTGCAAGTGAAAAGAAACTTTGTGTTCTGAACAAACTAGGTGTAGGACGGCTTTCACACACACTTATCTCTCAGAACTGAGCCTGTGGAAAGACGTTCGTTCATCTAGCACAAAGGGAATGGGTTGCAGGAGAAACTTTTACTCTGGTTTCTCAGTCTGTTTCCTAGTGCCTGTTTGAAGTTTCTGCAGTTTTCACTGTAAACCCGAGTTGGAGCTCGTACCTCCCCATATATATATATGGATTGGATTTTGCAACTGAAAAAATACTTTGTGTTCCCAACAAGTTAGGTGAAGGACGGCTTTCACACACACTTTTCTCTCAGAACTGAGTCTGTGGAGAGACGTTCGTTCATCTAGCACAAAGGGAACGGGTTGCAGGAGAAACTTTTACTCTGGTTTCTCAGTCTGTTTCCTAGTGCCTGTTTGAAGTCCCTGCAGTTTTCACTGTAAAAACGAGTTGGAGCTAGTACCTCTCCAAATATATGTATGGAGTGGAGTTTGCAAGTGAAAAGAAACTTTGTGTTCCCAACAACCTAGTTGAAGTACGGCTGTCACACACACTTATCTCTCAGATCTGAGCATGTGGAGAGACGTTTGTTCATTTAGCACAAAGGGAACGGGTTGCAGGAGAAATTATTACTGTGGTTTCTCAGTCTGTTTCCTAGTGCCGGTTTGAAGTTCCTGCAGTTTTCACTTTATAACCGAGGTGGAGATTGTACCTCCCCATATATATGAAAGGAGTGGATTTTGCAAGGGAAAAGAAACTTTGTGTTCCCAACAAGCTAGGTGAAGGACGGCTTTCACACACACTTATCCCTCAGAACTGAGCATGTGGAGAGACGTTCGTTCATCTAGCACAAAGGGAACGGGTTGCAGGAGAAACTTTTACTCTGGTTTCTCAGTCTGTTTCCTAGTGCCGGTTTGAAGTTCCTGCAGTTTTCACTGTAAAATCGAGTTGGAGCTTGTACCTCCCCTTATATATGTATGGAGTGGAGTTTGCAACTGAAAACAAAATTTGTGTTCCCAACCAGCTAGGTGAAGGACGGCTTTCACACACACTTATCTCTCAGAACTGAGCATGTGGAGAGACTTTCTTTCATCTAGCACAAAGGGAACGGGTTGAAGGAGAAACTTTTTCTCTGGTTTCTCAGTCTGTTTCCTAGTGCCGGTTTGAAGTTCCTGCAGTTTTCACTGTAAAACCGAGTTGGAGCTAGTACCTCCCCATATATATGTATGGAGTGGAATTTGCAAGTGAAAAGAAACTTTGTGTTCCCAACAATTAGGTGAAGGACGGCTTTCACACACACTTATCTCTGAGAACTGAGCATGTGGAGAGGCTTTCGTTCATCTAGTACAAAGGGAACGGTTTGCAGGAGAAACTTTTACTCCGTTTTCTCAGTCTGTTTCGTAGTGCCGGTTTGAAGTTCCTGCAGTTTTCACTGTAAAACCGAGTTGGAGCTAGTACCTCCCCATATATATGTATGGAGTGGAGTTTCCCAGTGAAAAGAAACTTTGTGTTCCCAGCAAGCTAGGTGAAGGACGGCTTTCACACACACTTATCTCTCAGAACTGAGCATATGGAGAGACGTTCGTTCATTTAGCACAAAAGGAACGGGTTGCAGGAGAAACTTTTACCCTGGTTTCTCAGTCTGTTCCTAGTGCCGGTTTGATGTTCCTGCAGTTTTCACTGTAAAACCGAGTTGGAGCTAGTACCTCCCCTTATATATGTATGGAGAGGAGTTTGCACCTGAAAAGAAACTTTGTGTTCCCAACAAACTAGGTGTAGGACGGCTTTCACACACACTTATCTCTCAGAACTTAGCCTGTGGAGAGACGTTCGTTCATCTAGCACATAGGGAATGGGTTGCAGGAGAAACTTTTACTCTGGTTTCTCAGTCTGTTTCCTAGTGCCGGTTTGAAGTTCCTGCAGTTTTCACTGTAAACCCGAGTTGGAGCTCGTACCTCCCCATATATATATATGGAATGGATTTTGCAACTGAAAAAATACTTTGTGTTCCCAACAAGTTAGGTGAAGGACGGCTTTCACACACACTTTTCTCTCAGAACTGAGTCTGTGGAGAGACGTTCGTTCATCTAGCACAAAGGGAACGGGTTGCAGGAGAAACTTTTTCTCTGGTTTCTCAGTCTGTTTCCTAGTGCCTGTTTGAAGTCCCTGCAGTTTTCACTGTAAAAACGAGTTGGAGCTAGTACCTCTCCAAATATATGTATGGAGTGGAGTTTGCAAGTGAAAAGAAACTTTGTGTTCCCAACAAGCTAGGTGAAGTACGGCTTTCACACACACTTATCTCTCAGATCTGAGCATGTTCAGAGACGTTCGTTCATTTAGCACAAAGGGAACGGGTTGCAGGAGAAACTATTACTGTGGTTTCTCAGTCTGTTTCCTAGTGCCGGTTTGAAGTTCCTGCAGTTTTCACTTTATAACCGAGGTGGAGATTGTACCTGCCCATTTATATGAATGGAGTGGATTTTGCAAGGGAAAAGAAACTTTGTGTTCCCAACAAGCTAGGTGAAGGACGGCTTTCACACACACTTATCCCTCAGAACTGAGCAGGTGGAGAGACGTTCGTTCATCTAGCACAAAGGGAACGGGTTGCAGGAGAAACTTTTACTCTGGTTTCTCAGTCTGTTTCCTAGTGCCGGTTTGAAGTTCCTGCAGTTTTCACTGTAAAACCGAGTTGGAGCTTGTACCTCCCCTTATATATGTATGGAGTGGAGTTTGCAACTGAAAACAAAATTTGTGTTCCCAACCAGCTAGGTGAAGGACGGCTTTCACACACACTTATCTCTCAGAACTGAGCATTTGGAGAGACTTTCTTTCATCTAGCACAAAGGGAACGGGTTGCAGGATAAACTTTTACTCTGGATTCTCAGTCTGTTTCCTAGTGCCGGTTTGAAGTTCCTGCAGTTTTCACTGTAAAACCGAGTTGGGGCTCGTACCTCCCCATATATATGTATAGAGTGGAGTTTGCAAGTGAAAAGAAACTTTGTGTTCCCAACAAGCTAGGTGAAGCACGGCTATCACACACACTTATCTCTCAGAAATGGCATGTGGAGAGATGTTCGTTCATCTAGCACATAGGGAACGGGTTGCAGGAGAAACTTTTACTCTGGTTTCTCAGTCTGTTTCCTTGTGCCGGTTTGAATTTCCTGCAGTTTTCACTGTAAAACCGAGTTGGAGCTAGTACCTCCCAATATATATTTATGGAGTGGAATTTGCAAGTGAAAAGAAACTTTGTGTTCTGAACAAACTAGGTGTAGGACGGCTTTCACACACACTTATCTCTCAGAACTGAGCCTGTGGAGAGACGTTCGTTCATCTAGCACAAAGGGAATGGGTTGCAGGAGAAACTTTTACTCTGGTTTCTCAGTCTGTTTCCTAGTGCCTGTTTGAAGTTCCTGCAGTTTTCACTGTAAACCCGAGTTGGAGCTCGTACCTCCCCATATATATATATGGATTGGATTTTGCAACTGAAAAAATACTTTGTGTTCCCAACAAGTTAGGTGAAGGACGGCTTTCACACACACTTTTCTCTCAGTACTGAGTCTGTGGAGAGACGTTCGTTCATCTAGCACAAAGGGAACGGGTTGCAGGAGAAACTTTTACTCTGGTTTCACAGTCTGTTTCCTAGTGCCTGTTTGAAGTCCCTGCAGTTTTCACTGTAAAAACGAGTTGGAGCTAGTACCTCTCCAAATATATGTATGGAGTGGAGTTTGCAAGTGAAAAGAAACTTTGTGTTCCCAACAACCTAGTTGAAGTACGGCTTTCACACACACTTATCTCTCAGATCTGAGCATGTGGAGAGACGTTCGTTCATTTAGCACAAAGGGAACGGGTTGCAGGAGAAACTATTACTGTGGTTTCTCAGTCTGTTTCCTAGTGCCGGTTTGAAGTTCCTGCAGTTTTCACTTTATAACCGAGGTGGAGATTGTACCTCCCCATATATATGAAAGGAGTGGATTTTGCAAGGGAAAAGAAACTTTGTGTTCCCAACAAGCTAGATGAAGGACGGCTTTCACACACACTTATCCCTCAGAACTGAGCATGTGGAGAGACGTTCGTTCATCTAGCACAAAGGGAACGGGTTGCAGGAGAAACTTTTACTCTGGTTTCTCAGTCTGTTTCCTAGTGCCGGTTTGAAGTTCCTGCAGTTTTCACTGTAAAATCGAGTTGGAGCTTGTACCTCCCCTTATATATGTATGGAGTGGAGTTTGCAACTGAAAACAAAATTTGTGTTCCCAACCAGCTAGGTGAAGGACGGCTTTCACACACACTTATCTCTCAGAACTGAGCATGTGGAGAGACTTTCTTTCATCTAGCACAAAGGGAACGGGTTGAAGGAGAAACTTTTTCTCTGGTTTCTCAGTCTGTTTCCTAGTGCCGGTTTGAAGTTCCTGCAGTTTTCACTGTAAAACCGAGTTGGAGCTAGTACCTCCCCATATATATGTATGGAGTGGAATTTGCAAGTGAAAAGAAACTTTGTGTTCCCAACAATTAGGTGAAGGACGGCTTTCACACACACTTATCTCTGAGAACTGAGCATGTGGAGAGGCTTTCGTTCATCTAGTACAAAGGGAACGGTTTGCAGGAGAAACTTTTACTCCGTTTTCTCAGTCTGTTTCGTAGTGCCGGTTTGAAGTTCCTGCAGTTTTCACTGTAAAACCGAGTTGGAGCTAGTACCTCCCCATATATATGTATGGAGTGGAGTTTGCCAGTGAAAAGAAACTTTGTGTTCCCAGCAAGCTAGGTGAAGGACGGCTTTCACACACACTTATCTCTCAGAACTGAGCATATGGAGAGACGTTCGTTCATTTAGCACAAAAGGAACGGGTTGCAGGAGAAACTTTTACCCTGGTTTCTCAGTCTGTTCCTAGTGCCGGTGTGATGTTCCTGCAGTTTTCACTGTAAAACCGAGTTGGAGCTAGTACCTCCCCTTATATATCTATGGAGAGGAGTTTGCACCTGAAAAGAAACTTTGTGTTCCCAACAAACTAGGTGTAGGACGGCTTTCACACACACTTATCTCTCAGAACTTAGCCTGTGGAGAGACGTTCGTTCATCTAGCACAAAGGGAATGGGTTGCAGGAGAAACTTTTACTCTGGTTTTTCAGTCTGTTTCCTAGTGCCGGTTTGAAGTTCCTGCAGTTTTCACTGTAAACCCGAGTTGGAGCTCGTACCTCCCCATATATATATATGGAATGGATTTTGCAACTGAAAAAATACTTTGTGTTCCCAACAAGTTAGGTGAAGGACGGCTTTCACACACACATTTCTCTCAGAACTGAGTCTGTGGAGAGACGTTCGTTCATCTAGCACAAAGGGAACGGGTTGCAGGAGAAACTTTTTCTCTGGTTTCTCAGTCTGTTTCCTAGTGCCTGTTTGAAGTCCCTGCAGTTTTCACTGTAAAAACGAGTTGGAGCTAGTACCTCTCCAAATATATGTATGGAGTGGAGTTTGCAAGTGAAAAGAAACTTTGTGTTCCCAACAAGCTAGGTGAAGTACGGCTTTCACACACACTTATCTCTCAGATCTGAGCATGTGGAGAGACGTTCGTTCATTTAGCACAAAGGGAACGGGTTGCAGGAGAAACTATTACTGTGGTTTCTCAGTCTGTTTCCTAGTGCCGGTTTGAAGTTCCTGCAGTTTTCACTTTATAACCGAGGTGGAGATTGTACCTGCCCATATATATGAATGGAGTGGATTTTGCAAGGGAAAAGAAACTTTGTGTTCCCAACAAGCTAGGTGAAGGACGGCTTTCACACACACTTATCCCTCAGAACTGAGCAGGTGGAGAGACATTCGTTCATCTAGCACAAAGGGAACGGGTTGCAGGAGAAACTTTTACTCTGGTTTCTCAGTCTGTTTCCTAGTGCCGGTTTGAAGTTCCTGCAGTTTTCACTGTAAACCCGAGTTGGAGCTCGTACCTCCCCATATATATATATGGATTGGATTTTGCAACTGAAAAAATACTTTGTGTTCCCAACAAGTTAGGTGAAGGACGGCTTTCACACACACTTTTCTCTCAGTACTGAGTCTGTGGAGAGACGTTCGTTCATCTAGCACAAAGGGAACGGGTTGCAGGAGAAACTTTTACTCTGGTTTCTCAGTCTGTTTCCTAGTGCCTGTTTGAAGTCCCTGCAGTTTTCACTGTAAAAACGAGTTGGAGCTAGTACCTCTCCAAATATATGTATGGAGTGGAGTTTGCAAGTGAAAAGAAACTTTGTGTTCCCAACAACCTAGTTGAAGTACGGCTTTCACACACACTTATCTCTCAGATCTGAGCATGTGGAGAGACGTTCGTTCATTTAGCACAAAGGGAACGGGTTGCAGGAGAAACTATTACTGTGGTTTCTCAGTCTGTTTCCTAGTGCCGGTTTGAAGTTCCTGCAGTTTTCACTTTATAACCGAGGTGGAGATTGTACCTCCCCATATATATTAAAGGAGTGGATTTTGCAAGGGAAAAGAAACTTTGTGTTCCCAACAAGCTAGGTGAAGGACGGCTTTCACACACACTTATCCCTCAGAACTGAGCATGTGGAGAGACGTTCGTTCATCTAGCACAAAGGGAACGGGTTGCAGGAGAAACTTTTACTCTGGTTTCTCAGTCTGTTTCCTAGTGCCGGTTTGAAGTTCCTGCAGTTTTCACTGTAAAATCGAGTTGGAGCTTGTACCTCCCCTTATATATGTATGGAGTGGAGTTTGCAACTGAAAACAAAATTTGTGTTCCCAACCAGCTAGGTGAAGGACGGCTTTCACACACACTTATCTCTCAGAACTGAGCATGTGGAGAGACTTTCTTTCATCTAGCACAAAGGGAACGGGTTGAAGGAGAAACTTTTTCTCTGGTTTCTCAGTCTGTTTCCTAGTGCCGGTTTGAAGTTCCTGCAGTTTTCACTGTAAAACCGAGTTGGAGCTAGTACCTCCCCATATATATGTATGGAGTGGAATTTGCAAGTGAAAAGAAACATTGTGTTCCCAACAATTAGGTGAAGGACGGCTTTCACACACACTTATCTCTGAGAACTGAGCATGTGGAGAGGCTTTCGTTCATCTAGTACAAAGGGAACGGTTTGCAGGAGAAACTTTTACTCCGTTTTCTCAGTCTGTTTCGTAGTGCCGGTTTGAAGTTCCTGCAGTTTTCACTGTAAAACCGAGTTGGAGCTAGTACCTCCCCATATATATGTATGGAGTGGAGTTTGCCAGTGAAAAGAAACTTTGTGTTCCCAGCAAGCTAGGTGAAGGACGGCTTTCACACACACTTATCTCTCAGAACTGAGCATATGGAGAGACGTTCGTTCATTTAGCACAAAAGGAACGGGTTGCAGGAGAAACTTTTACCCTGGTTTCTCAGTCTGTTCCTAGTGCCGGTTTGATGTTCCTGCAGTTTTCACTGTAAAACCGAGTTGGAGCTAGTACCTCCCCTTATATATCTATGGAGAGGAGTTTGCAAGTGAAAAGAAACTTTGTGTTCCCAACAAACTAGGTGTAGGACGGCTTTCACACACACTTATCTCTCAGAACTTAGCCTGTGGAGAGACGTTCGTTCATCTAGCTCAAAGGGAATGGGTTGCAGGAGAAACTTTTACTCTGGTTTCTCAGTCTGTTTCCTAGTGCCGGTTTGAAGTTCCTGCAGTTTTCACTGTAAACCCGAGTTGGAGCTCGTACCTCCCCATATATATATATGGAATGGATTTTGCAACTGAAAAAATACTTTGTGTTCCCAACAAGTTAGGTGAAGGACGGCTTTCACACACACTTTTCTCTCAGAACTGAGTCTGTGGAGAGACGTTCGTTCATCTAGCACAAAGGGAACGGGTTGCAGGAGAAACTTTTTCTCTGGTTTCTCAGTCTGTTTCCTAGTGCCTGTTTGAAGTCCCTGCAGTTTTCACTGTAAAAACGAGTTGGAGCTAGTACCTCTCCAAATATATGTATGGAGTGGAGTTTGCAAGTGAAAAGAAACTTTGTGTTCCCAACAAGCTAGGTGAAGTACGGCTTTCACACACACTTATCTCTCAGATCTGAGCATGTGGAGAGACGTTCGTTCATTTAGCACAAAGGGAACGGGTTGCAGGAGAAACTATTACTGTGGTTTCTCAGTCTGTTTCCTAGTGCCGGTTTGAAGTTCCTGCAGTTTTCACTGTAAAACCGAGTTGGAGCTAGTACCTCCCCATATATATTTATGGAGTGGAATTTGCAAGTGAAAAAAACTTTGTGTTCCCAACAATTACGTGAAGGACGGCTTTCACACACACTTATCTCTGAGAACTGAGCATGTGGAGAGGCTTTCGTTCATCTTGTACAAAGGGAACGGTTTGCAGGAGAAACTTTTACTCCGTTTTCTCAGTCTGTTTCGTAGTGCCGGTTTGAAGTTCCTGCAGTTTTCACTGTAAACCCGAGTTGGAGCTAGTACCTCCCCATATATATGTATGGAGTGGAGTTTGCCAGTGAAAAGAAACTTTGTGTTCCCAGCAAGCTAGGTGAAGGACGGCTTTCACACACACTTATCTCTCAGAACTGAGCATGTGGAGAGACGTTCGTTCATCTAGCACAAAGGGAACGTGTTGCAGGAGAAACTTTTACTCTGGTTTCTCAGTCTGTTTCCTAGTGCCGGTTTGAAGTTCCTGCAGTTTTCACTGTAAACCCGAGTTGGAGCTAGTACCACCCCATATATATGTATGGAGTGGAGTTTGCAAGTGAAAAGAAACTTTGTGTTCCCAACAAGCTAGGTGAAGGACGGCTTTCACACACACTTATCTCTCAGAACTGAGCATGTGGAGAGACGTTCATTCATCTAGGACAAAGGAACGGGTTGCAGAAAAAACTTTTACTCTTGTTTCTCAGTCTGTTTCCTAGTGCCGGTTTGAAGTTCCTGCAGTTTTCACTGTAAAACAGATTTGGAGCTCGTACCTAACCATATGTATGTATGGAGTGGAATTTGCAAGTGAAAAGAAACTTTGTGTTCCCAACAAGCTAGGTGAAGGACGGCTTTCACACACAATTATCTCTCAGAACTGAGCATATGGAGAGACGTTCGTTCATTTAGCACAAAGGGAACGGGTTGCAGGAGAAACTTTTACCCTGGTTTCTCAGTCTGTTCCTAGTGCCGGTTTGATATTCCTGCAGTTTTCACTGTAATACCGAGTTGGAGCTAGTACCTCCCCTTATATATGTATGGAGAGGTGTTTGCACCTGAAAAGAAACTTTGTGTTCCCAACAAGCTAGGTGAAGGACGGCTTTCACACACAATTATCTCTCAGATCTCAGCCTGTGGAGAGACTTTCGTTCATCTAGCACAAATGGAACGGGTTGCAGGAGAAAATTTTACTCTGTATTCTCAGTCTGTTTCCTAGAGCCGGTTTGAAGTTCCTGCAGTTTTCACTGTAAAACCGGCTTGGAGCTAGTACCTCCCCATATATATGTATGGATTGGAATTTGCAAGTGAAAAGAAACTTTGTGTTCCCAACAAGCTAGGTGAAGGACGGCTTTCACACACACTTATCTCTCAGAACTGAGCCTGTGGAGAGACGTTCGTTCATCTAGCACAAAGGGAACGGGTTGCATGAGAAACTTTTACTCTGGTTTCTCAGTCTGTTTAGTAGTGCCGGTTTGAAGTTCCTGCAGTTTTCACTGTAAAACCGAGTTGGGGCTCGTACCTCCCCATATATATGTATAGAGTGGAGTTTGCAAGTGAAAAGAAACTTAGTGTTCCCAACAAGCTAGGTGAAGCACGGCTATCACACACACTTATCTCTCAGAAATGGCATGTGGAGAGATGTTCGTTCATCTAGCACAAAGGGAACGGGTTGCAGGAGAAACTTTTACTCTGGTTTCTCAGTCTGTTTCCTAGTGCCGGTTTGAAGTTCCTGCAGTTTTCACTGTAAAAGCGAGTTGGAGCTCGTACCTCCCCATATATATGTATGGAATGGAGTTTGCACCTGAAAAGAAACTTTGTGTTCCCAACAAGCTAGGTGAAGGACGGCTTTCACACACAATTATCTCTCAGATCTGAGCCTGTGGAGAGACGTTCGTTCATCTAGCACAAAGGGAACTGGTTGCAGTAGAAACTTTTACTCTGGTTTCTCAGTCTGTTTCCTTGTGCCGGTTTGAATTTCCTGCAGTTTTCACTGTAAAACCGAGTTGGAGCTAGTACCTCCCAATATATATTTATGGAGTGGAGTTTGCAAGTGAAAAGAAACTTTGTGTTCTGAACAAACTAGGTGTAGGACGGCTTTCACACACACTTATCTCTCAGAACTGAGCCTGTGGAGAGACGTTCGTTCATCTAGCACAAAGGAATGGGTTGCAGGAGAAACTTTTACTCTGGTTTCTCAGTCTGTTTCCTAGTGCCTGTTTGAAGTCCCTGCAGTTTTCACTGTAAAAACGAGTTGGAGCTAGTACCTCTCCAAATATATGTATGGAGTGGAGTTTGCAAGTGAAAAGAAACTTTGTGTTCCCAACAAGCTAGGTGAAGTACGGCTTTCACACACACTTATCTCTCAGATCTGAGCATGTGGAGAGACGTTCGTTCATTTAGCACAAAGGGAACGGGTTGCAGGAGAAACTATTACTGTGGTTTCTCAGTCTGTTTCCTAGTGCCGGTTTGAAGTTCCTGCAGTTTTCACTTTACAACCGAGGTGGAGATTGTACCTCCCCATATATATGAATGGAGTGGATTTTGCAAGGGAAAAGAAACTTTGTGTTCCGAACAAGCTAGGTGAAGGACGGCTTTCACACACACTTATCCCTCAGAACTGAGCATGTGGAGAGACGTTCGTTCATCTAGCACAAAGGGAACGGGTTGCAGGAGAAACTTTTACTCTGGTTTCTCAGTCTGTTTCCTAGTGCCGGTTTGAAGTTCCTGCAGTTTTCACTGTAAAACCGAGTTGGAGCTTGTACCTCCCCTTATATATGTATGGAGTGGAGTTTGCAACTGAAAACAAAATTTGTGTTCCCAACCAGCTAGGTGAAGGACGGCTTTCACACACACTTATCTCTCAGAACTGAGCATGTGGAGAGACTTTCTTTCATCTAGCACAAAGGGAACAGGTTGCAGGAGAAACTTTTTCTCTGGTTTCTCATTCTGTTTCCTAGTGCCGGTTTGAAGTTCCTGCAGTTTTCACTGTAAAACAGAGTTGGAGCTAGTACCTCCCCATATATATGTATGGAGTGGAATTTGCAAGTGAAAAGAAACTTTGTGTTCCCAACAATTAGGTGAAGGACGGCTTTCACACACACTTATTTCTGAGAACTGAGCATGTGGAGAGGCTTTCGTTCATCTAGTACAAAGGGAACGGTTTGCAGGAGAAACTTTTACTCCGTTTTCTCAGTCTGTTTCGTAGTGCCGGTTTGAAGTTCCTGCAGTTTTCACTGTAAAACCGAGTTGGAGCTAGTACCTCCCCATATATATGTATGGAGTGGAGTTTGCCAGTGAAAAGAAACTTTGTGTTCCCAGCAAGCTAGGTGAAGGACGGCTTTCACACACACTTATCTCTCAGAACTGAGCCTGTGGAGAGACGTTCGTTCATCTAGCACAAAGGGAACGGGTTGCATGAGAAACTTTTACTCTGGTTTCTCAGTCTGTTTCCTAGTGCCGGTTTGAAGTTCCTGCAGTTTTCACTGTAAAACCGAGTTGGAGCTAGAACCTCCCCATATATATGTATGGAGTTGGGTTTGCAATTGAAAAGAAACTTTGTGTTCCCAACAAGCTAAGTGAAGATCGGCTTTCACACACACTTCTCTCTCAGAACTGAGCATGTGGAGAGACGTTCGTTCATCTAGCACAAAGGGAACTGGTTGCAGGAGAAACTTTTACTCTGGTTTCTCAGTCTGTTTCCTAATGCCGGTTTGAAGTTCCTGCAGTTTTCACTGTAAAATCGAGTTGGAGCTCGTACCTCCCCATATAAATGTATGGAGTGGAGTTTGCAAGTGAAAAGAAACATTGTGTTCCCTACAAGCTAGGTGAAGGACCCATTTCACACACAATTATCTCTCAGAACTGAGCCTGTGGAGAGACGTTCGTTCATCTAGCACAAAGGGAATGGGTTGCAGGAGAAACTTTTACTCTGGTTTCTCAGTCTGTTTCCTAGTGCTGGTTTGAAGTTCCTGCAGTTTTCACTGTAAACCCGAGTTGGAGCTCGTACCTCCCCATATATATGTATGGAGTGGAGTTTGCAAGTGAGAAGAAACTTTGTGTTCCCAACAAGCTAGTTGAAGGACGGCTTTCACACACACTTATCTCTCAGAACTGAGCATGTGGAGAGACTTTCGTTCAACTAGCACAAAGGGAACGGGTTGCAGGAGAAACTTTTACTCTGGTTTCTCATTCTGTTTCCTAGTGCCGGTTTGAAGTTCCTGCATTTTGCACTGTAAAACCGAGTAGGAGCTAGTACCTCCCCACTTATATGTATGGAGCGGAGTTTGCAACTGAAAAGAAACTTTGTGTTCCCAACAAGCTAGGTGAAGGGCGGCTTTCACACACACTTATCTCTCAGAACTGAGCATGTGGAGAGACGTTCGTTCATCTAGCACAAAGGGAACGGGTTGCAGGAGAAACTTTTACTCTGGTTTCTCAGTCTGTTTCCTAGAGCCGGTTTGAAGTTCCTGCAGGTTTCACAGTAAAACCGATTTGGAGCTAGTACCTCCCCATATATATGTATGGAGTGGAGTTTGCAAGTGAAAAGAAACTTTGTGTTCCCAACAAGGAATGTGAAGAACGGCTTTCACACACACTTATCTCTCAGAACTGAGCCTGTGGAGAGACGTTCGTTCATCTAGCACAAAGGGAATGGGTTGCAGGGGAAACTTTTACTCTGGTTTCTCAGTCTGTTTCCTAGTTCCGGTTTGAAGTTCCTGCAGTTTTCACTGTAAAACCGAGTTGGAACTAGAACCTCCCCATATATATGTATGGAGTGGAGTTTGTAAGTGAAAAGAATCTTTGTGTTCCCAACAAGCTAAGTGAAGGACGGCTTTCACACACAATTATCTCTCAGAACTGAGCATGTGGAGAGACGTTCATTCATCTAGCACAAAGGGAACGGGTTGCAGGAGAAACATTTACTCTGGTTTCTCAGTCTGTTTCCTAGTGCCGGTTTGAAGATCCTGCAGTTTTCACTGTAAAACCGAGTTGGAGTTCGTACCACCCCATACATATGTATGGAGTGGAGTTTGCAAGTGAAAAGAAACTTTGTGTTCCCAACAAGCTAGGTGAATGACGGCTTTCACACACACTTATCTCTCAGAACTGAGCATGTGGAGAGACGTTCGTTCATCTAGCACAAAGGGAACGGGTTGCAGGAGAAACTTTTACTCTGGTTTCTCAGTCTGTTTCCTAGGGCCGGTTGGAAGTTCCTGCAGTTTTCACTGTAAAACAGAGTTGGAGCTTGTACCTCCCCATATATATGTAAGGAGTGGAGTTTGCAAGAGAAAGAAACTTTGTGTTCCCAACAAGCTAGATGAAGGACGGCTTTCACACACACTTCTCTCTCAGAACTGAGCAAGTGGAGAGACGTTCGTTCATCTAGCAAAAAGGGAACGGGTTGCAGGAGAAACATTTACTCTGGATTCTCAGTCTGTTTCCTACTGCCGGTTTGAAGTTCCTGCAATTTTCACTGTAAAACCGAGTTGGAGCTCGTACCACCGCATATATATGTATGGAGTGGTGTTTGAAAGTGAAAAGAAACTTTGTGTTCCCAACAAGCTAGGGGAAGGACGGCTTTCACACACAATTCGCTCTCAGAACTGAGCAAGTGGAGAGACGTTCGTTCATCCAGCACAAAGGGAACGGGATGCAGGAGAATCTTTTACTCTGGTTTCTCAGTCTGTTTCGTAGTGCCGGTTTGAAGTTCCTGCAGTTTTCACTGTAAAACCGAGATGGAGGTAGTACCTCTCCTTATATATGTATGGAGTGGAGTGTGCAATTGAAAAGAAACTTTGTGTTCCCAACAAGCTAGGTGAAGGCGGCTTTCACACACACTTAACTCTCAGAACTGAGCATGTGGAGAGACGTTCGTTCTTCTAGCACAAAGGGAACGGGATGCAGGAGAACTTTTACTGTGGATTCTCAGTCTGTTTCCTAGTGCCGGTTTGAAGTTATTGCACTTTTCACTGTTAAACCGAATTGCAGCTCGTACCTCCCCATATATATGTATGGAGTGGAGTTTGCAAGTGAAAAGAAACTTTGTGTTCCCAACAAGCTAGTTGAAAGACGGCTTTCACACACACTTCTCTCTCAGAACTGAGCAAGTGGTGAGACGTTCGTTCATCTAGCACAAAGGGAATGGGATGCAGGAGAAACTTTTATTCTGGTTTCTCAGTCTGTTTCCTAGTGCCGGTTTGAAGTTCCTTCAGTTTTCACTGTAAAACCGAGATGGAGGTAGTACCTCCCCACATATATATATGGAGTGGAGTTTGCAAGTGAAAAGAAACTTTGTGTTCCCAAAAAGCTAGGTGAAGGACGGCTTTCACACACACTTATCTCTCAGAACTGAGCATGTGGAGAGACGTTCGTTCTTCTAGCAAAAAGGAACGGGATGCAGGAGAAAATTTTACTCTGGATTCTCAGTCTGTTTTCTAGTGCCGGTTTGAAGTTCCTGCAGTTTTCACTGTAAAACCGAGTTGGAGCTAGTACCTCCCCATATATATGTATGAAGTTTAGTTTGCAACTGAAAAGAAACTTTGTTTTCCCAACAGGATATGTGAATGACGGCTTTCACAGTCTCTTATCTCTCAGAAATGAGCATGTGGAGAGACGTTCGTTCATCTAGCACAAAGGGAACGGGTTGCAGCTGAAACTTTTATTCTGGTTTCTCAGTCTGTTTCCTAGTGCCGGTTTGAATTTCCTGCAGTTTGCACTGTAAAACCGAGTTGGAGCTAGTACCTCCCCATATATATGTATGGAGTGGAGTTTGCAACTGAAAAGAAACTTTGTGTTCCCAACAAGCTAGGTGAAGGAAGGCTATCACACACACATATCTCTCAGAACTGAGCCTGTGGAGAGACGTTCGTTCATCTAGCACAAAGGGAACGGGTGGCAGTAGAAACATTTACTCTGGTTTCTCAGTCTTTTACCTAGTGCCGGTTTGAAGTTCCTACAGTTTTCACTGTAATACTGAGTTGGAGCTAGTACCACCCCATATATATTTATGGAGTGGAGTTTGCAATTGAAAAGAAACTTTGTGTTCCCAACAAGCTAGGTGAAGGACGGCTTTTACACACACTTATCTCTCAGAACTGAGCCTGTGGAGAGACGTTCGTTCATCTAGCACAAAGGGATTGGGTTGCAGGAGAAACTTTTACTCTGGTATCTCAGTCTGTTTCCTAGTGCCGATTTGAAGTTCCTGCAGTTTTCACTGTAAAACCGATTTGGAGCTAGAACCGCCCCATATATATGTATGGAGTGGAGTTTGCAATTGAAAAGAAACTTTGTGTTCCCAACAAGCTAAGTGAAGGACGACTTTCACACATACTTATCTCTCAGAACTGAGCCTGTGGAGAGACGTTCTTTCATCTAGCACAAAGGGAACGGGTTGCAGGAAAAACATTTACTCTGGATTCTCAGTCTGTTTCCTAGTGCCGGTTTGAAGTTCCTGCAGTTTTCACTGTAAAACCGAGTTGGAGCTCGTATATCCCCATATATATGTATGGAGTGGAGTTTGCAAGTGAAAAGAAACTTTGTGTTCCCAACAAGATAGTTGAAAGGCGGCTTTCACACACACTTCTCTCTCAGAACTGAGCAAGTGGAGAGACGTTCGTTCATCTAGCACAAAGGGAACGGGATGCAGGAGAAACTTTTATTCTGGTTTCTCAGTCTGTTTCCTAGTGCCGGTTTGAAGTTCCTGCAGTTTTCACTGTAAAACCGAGTTGGAGCTAGTACCTCCCTTTATATATGTATGAAGTTTAGTTTGCATCTGAAAAGAAACTTTGTGTTCCCAACAAGATATGTGAATGACGGCTTTCACAGTCTATTATCTCTCAGAACTGAGCATGTGGAGAGACGTTCGTTCATCTAGCACAAAGGGAACTGGTTGCAGGTGAAACTTTTATTCTGGTTTCTCAGTCTGTTTCCTAGTGTCGGTTTGAATTTCCTGCAGTTTGCACTGTAAAACCGAGTTGGAGCTAGTACCTCCCCATATATATGTATGGAGTGGAGTTTGCAACTGAAAAGAAACTTTGTGTTCCCAACAAGCTAGGTGAAGGAAGGCTATCACACACACTTATCTCTCAGAACTGAGCCTGTGGAGAGACGTTCGCTCATCTAGCACAAAGGGAATGGGTGGCAGTAGAAACATTTACTCTGGTTTCTCAGTCTTTTACCTAGTGCCGGTTTGAAGTTCCTACAGTTTTCACTGTAATACCGAGTTGGTGCTAGTACCACACCATATATATGTATGGAGTGGAGTTTGCAATTGAAAAGAAACTTTGTGTTACCAACAAGCTAGGTGAAGGACGGCTTTTACACACACTTATCTCTCAGAACTGAGCCTGTGGAGAGACGTTCGTTCATCTAGCACAAAGGGATTGGGTTGCAGGAGAAACTTTTACACTGGTTTCTCAGTCTGTTTCCTAGTGTCGATTTGAAGTTCCTGCAGTTTTCACTGTAAAACCGATTTGGAGCTAGAACCTCCCCATATATATGTATGGAGTGGAGTTTGCAATTGAAAAGAAACTTTGTGTTCCCAACAAGCTAAGTGAAGGACGGCTTTCACACACAATTATCTCTCAGAACTGAGCATGTGGAGAGACGTTCGTTCATCTAGCACAAAGGGAACGGGTTGCCGGAGAAACTTTTACTCTGGTTTCTCAGTCTGTTTCCTAGTGCCGGTTGGAAGTTCCTGCAGTTTTCACTGTAAAACAGAGTTGGAGCTTGTACCTCCCCATATATATGTAAGGAGTGGAGTTTGCAAGTGAAAGAAACTTTGTGTTCCCAACAAGCTAGATGAAGGACGGCTTTCACACACACTTCTCTCTCAGAACTGAGCAAGTGGAGAGACGTTCGTTCATCTAGCAAAAAGGGAACGGGTTGCAGGAGAAACATTTACTCTGGATTCTCAGTCTGTTTCCTACTGCCAGTTTGAAGTTCCTGCAATTTTCACTGTAAAACCGAGTTGGAGCTCGTACCACCACATATATATGTATGGAGTGGTGTTTGAAAGTGAAAAGAAACTTTGTGTTCCCAACAAGCTAGGGGAAGGACGGCTTTCACACACAATTCGCTCTCAGAACTGAGCAAGTGGAGAGACGTTCGTTCATCCAGCACAAAGGGAACGGGATGCAGGAGAATCTTTTACTCTGGTTTCTCAGTCTGTTTCGTAGTGCCGGTTTGAAGTTCCTGCAGTTTTCACTGTAAAACCGAGATGGAGGTAGTACCTCTCCTTATATATGTATGGAGTGGAGTGTGCAATTGAAAAGAAACTTTGTGTTCCCAACAAGCTAGGTGAATGCGGCTTTCACACACACTTAACTCTCAGAACTGAGCATGTGGAGAGACGTTCGTTCTTCTAGCACAAAGGGAACGGGATGCAGGAGAAACTTTTACTGTGGATTCTCAGTCTGTTTCCTAGTGCCGGTTTGAAGTTATTGCACTTTTCACTGTAAAACCGAATTGGAGCTCGTACCTCTCCATATATATGTATGGAGTGGAGTTTGCAAGTGAAAAGAAACTTTGTGTTCCCAACAAGCTAGTTGAAAGACGGCTTTCACACACACTTCTCTCTCAGAACTGAGCAAGTGGAGAGACGTTCGTTCATCTAGCACAAAGGGAATGGGATGCAGGAGAAACTTTTATTCTGGTTTCTCAGTCTGTTTCCTAGTGCCGGTTTGAAGTTCCTTCAGTTTTCACTGTAAAACCGAGATGGAGGTAGTACCTCCCCATATATATGTATGGAGTGGAGTTTGCAAGTGAAAAGAAACTTTGTGTTCCCAAAAAGCTAGGTGAAGGACGGCTTTCACACACACTTATCTCTCAGAACTGAGCATGTGGAGAGACGTTCGTTCTTCTAGCAAAAAGGGAACGGGATGCAGGAGAAACTTTTACTCTGGATTCTCAGTCTGTTTCCTAGTGCCGGTTTGAAGTTCCTGCAGTTTTCACTGTAAAACCGAGTTGGAGCTAGTACCTCCCCATATATATGTATGAAGTTTAGTTTGCAACTGAAAAGAAACTTTGTTTTCCCAACAGGATATGTGAATGACGGCTTTCACAGTCTCTTATCTCTCAGAACTGAGCATGTGGAGAGACGTTCGTTCATCTAGCACAAAGGGAACGGGTTGCAGCTGAAACTTTTATTCTGGTTTCTCAGTCTGTTTCCTAGTGCCGGTTTGAATTTCCTGCAGTTTGCACTGTAAAACCGAGTTGGAGCTAGTACCTCCCCATATATATGTATGGAGTGGAGTTTGCAACTGAAAAGAAACTTTGTGTTCCCAACAAGCTAGGTGAAGGAAGGCTATCACACACACTTATCTCTCAGAACTGAGCCTGTGGAGAGACGTTCGCTCATCTAGCACAAAGGGAACGGGTGGCAGTAGAAACATTTACTCTGGTTTCTCAGTCTTTTACCTAGTGCCGGTTTGAAGTTCCTACAGTTTTCACTGTAATACCGAGTTGGTGCTAGTACCACACCATATATATGTATGGAGTGGAGTTTGCAATTGAAAAGAAACTTTGTGTTACCAACAAGCTAGGTGAAGGACGGCTTTTACACACACTTATCTCTCAGAACTGAGCCTGTGGAGAGACGTTCGTTCATCTAGCACAAAGGGATTGGGTTGCAGGAGAAACTTTTACACTGGTTTCTCAGTCTGTTTCCTAGTGTCGATTTGAAGTTCCTGCAGTTTTCACTGTAAAACCGATTTGGAGCTAGAACCTCCCCATATATATGTATGGAGTGGAGTTTGCAATTGAAAAGAAACTTTGTGTTCCCAACAAGCTAAGTGAAGGACGGCTTTCACACACAATTATCTCTCAGAACTGAGCATGTGGAGAGACGTTCGTTCATCTAGCACAAAGGGAACGGGTTGCCGGAGAAACTTTTACTCTGGTTTCTCAGTCTGTTTCCTAGTGCCGGTTGGAAGTTCCTGCAGTTTTCACTGTAAAACAGAGTTGGAGCTTGTACCTCCCCATATATATGTAAGGAGTGGAGTTTGCAAGTGAAAGAAACTTTGTGTTCCCAACAAGCTAGATGAAGGACGGCTTTCACACACACTTCTCTCTCAGAACTGAGCAAGTGGAGAGACGTTCGTTCATCTAGCAAAAAGGGAACGGGTTGCAGGAGAAACATTTACTCTGGATTCTCAGTCTGTTTCCTACTGCCAGTTTGAAGTTCCTGCAATTTTCACTGTAAAACCGAGTTGGAGCTCGTACCACCGCATATATATGTATGGAGTGGTGTTTGAAAGTGAAAAGAAACTTTGTGTTCCCAACAAGCTAGGGGAAGGACGGCTTTCACACACAATTCGCTCTCAGAACTGAGCAAGTGGAGAGACGTTCGTTCATCCAGCACAAAGGGAACGGGATGCAGGAGAATCTTTTACTCTGGTTTCTCAGTCTGTTTCGTAGTGCCGGTTTGAAGTTCCTGCAGTTTTCACTGTAAAACCGAGATGGAGGTAGTACCTCTCCTTATATATGTATGGAGTGGAGTGTGCAATTGAAAAGAAACTTTGTGTTCCCAACAAGCTAGGTGAATGCGGCTTTCACACACACTTAACTCTCAGAACTGAGCATGTGGAGAGACGTTCGTTCTTCTAGCACAAAGGGAACGGGATGCAGGAGAAACTTTTACTGTGGATTCTCAGTCTGTTTCCTAGTGCCGGTTTGAAGTTATTGCACTTTTCACTGTAAAACCGAATTGGAGCTCGTACCTCTCCATATATATGTATGGAGTGGAGTTTGCAAGTGAAAAGAAACTTTGTGTTCCCAACAAGCTAGTTGAAAGACGGCTTTCACACACACTTCTCTCTCAGAACTGAGCAAGTGGAGAGACGTTCGTTCATCTAGCACAAAGGGAATGGGATGCAGGAGAAACTTTTATTCTGGTTTCTCAGTCTGTTTCCTAGTGCCGGTTTGAAGTTCCTTCAGTTTTCACTGTAAAACCGAGATGGAGGTAGTACCTCCCCATATATATGTATGGAGTGGAGTTTGCAAGTGAAAAGAAACTTTGTGTTCCCAAAAAGCTAGGTGAAGGACGGCTTTCACACACACTTATCTCTCAGAACTGAGCATGTGGAGAGACGTTCGTTCTTCTAGCAAAAAGGGAACGGGATGCAGGAGAAACTTTTACTCTGGATTCTCAGTCTGTTTCCTAGTGCCGGTTTGAAGTTCCTGCAGTTTTCACTGTAAAACCGAGTTGGAGCTAGTACCTCCCCATATATATGTATGAAGTTTAGTTTGCAACTGAAAAGAAACTTTGTTTTCCCAACAGGATATGTGAATGACGGCTTTCACAGTCTCTTATCTCTCAGAACTGAGCATGTGGAGAGACGTTCGTTCATCTAGCACAAAGGGAACGGGTTGCAGCTGAAACTTTTATTCTGGTTTCTCAGTCTGTTTCCTAGTGCCGGTTTGAATTTCCTGCAGTTTGCACTGTAAAACCGAGTTGGAGCTAGTACCTCCCCATATATATGTATGGAGTGGAGTTTGCAACTGAAAAGAAACTTTGTGTTCCCAACAAGCTAGGTGAAGGAAGGCTATCACACACACTTATCTCTCAGAACTGAGCCTGTGGAGAGACGTTCGTTCATCTAGCACAAAGGGAACGGGTGGCAGTAGAAACATTTACTCTGGTTTCTCAGTCTTTTACCTAGTGCCGGTTTGAAGTTCCTACAGTTTTCACTGTAATACCGAGTTGGTGCTAGTACCACACCATATATATGTATGGAGTGGAGTTTGCAATTGAAAAGAAACTTTGTGTTCCCAACAAGCTAGGTGAAGGACGGCTTTTAAACACACTTATCTCTCAGAACTGAGCCTGTGGAGAGACGTTCGTTCATCTAGCACAAAGGGATTGGGTTGCAGGAGAAACTTTTACACTGGTTTCTCAGTCTGTTTCCTAGTGCCGATTTGAAGTTCCTGCAGTTTTCACTGTAAAACCGATTTGGAGCTAGAACCTCCCCATATATATGTATGGAGTGGAGTTTGCAATTGAAAAGAAACTTTGTGTTCCCAACAAGCTAAGTGAAGGACGGCTTTCACACACAATTATCTCTCAGAACTGAGCATGTGGAGAGACGTTCGTTCATCTAGCACAAAGGGAACGGGTTGCCGGGGAAACTTTTACTCTGGTTTCTCAGTCTGTTTCCTAGTGCCGGGTTGAAGTTCCTGCAGTTTTCACTGTAAAACCGAGTTGGAGCTCGTACCTCCCCATATATATGTATGGATTTAAGTTTGCAACTGAAAAGAAACTTTGTGTTCCCAACAAGCTAGGTGAAGGACGGCTTTCACACACACTTATCTCTCAGAACTGAGCCTGTGGAGAGACGTTCTTTCATCTAGCACAAAGGGAACGGGTTGCAGGGAAAACATTTACTCTGGATTCTCAGTCTGTTTCCTAGTGCCGGTTTGAAGTTCCTGCAGTTTTCACTGTAAAACCGAGTTGGAGCTCGTATATACCCATATATATATATGGAGTGGAGTTTGCAATTGAAAAGAAACTTTGTGTTCCCAACAAGCTAGGTGAAGGACGGCTTTCACACACACTTCTCTCTCAGAACTGAGCAAGTGGAGAGACGTTCGTTCATCTAGCACAAAGGGAACGGGATTCAGGAGAAACATTTACTCTGGATTCTCAGTCTGTTTCCTAGTGCCGGTTTGAAGTTCCTGCAATTTTCACTGTAAAACCGAGTTGGAGCTAGTACCTCCCCATATTTATGTATGAAGTTTAGTTTGCAAGTGAAAAGAAACTTTGTGTTCCCAACAAGCTAGGTGAAGGGCGGCTTTCACACACACTTCTCTCTCAGAACTGAGCAAGTGGAGAGACGTTCGTTCATCTAGCACAAATGGAACGGGATGCAGGAGAAACTTTTACTCTGGTTTCTCAGTCTGTTTCCTAGTGCCGGTTGGAAGTTCCTTCTCTTTTCACTGTAAAACCGAGATGGAGTTAGTACGTCCCCATATATATGTATGGAGTGGAGTTTGCAAGTGAAAAGAAACTTTGTGTTCCCAACAAGCTAGGTGAAGGACGGCTTTCACACACACTTCTCTCTCAGAACTGAGCAAGTGGAGAGACGTTCGTTCATCTAGCAAAAAGGGAACGGGTTGCAGGAGAAACATTTACTCTGGATTCTCAGTCTGTTTCCTACTGCCAGTTTGAAGTTCCTGCAATTTTCACTGTAAAACCGAGTTGGAGCTCGTACCACCGCATATATATGTATGGAGTGGTGTTTGAAAGTGAAAAGAAACTTTGTGTTCCCAACAAGCTAGGGGAAGGACGGCTTTCACACACAATTCGCTCTCAGAACTGAGCAAGTGGAGAGACGTTCGTTCATCCAGCACAAAGGGAACGGGATGCAGGAGAATCTTTTACTCTGGTTTCTCAGTCTGTTTCGTAGTGCCGGTTTGAAGTTCCTGCAGTTTTCACTGTAAAACCGAGATGGAGGTAGTACCTCTCCTTATATATGTATGGAGTGGAGTGTGCAATTGAAAAGAAACTTTGTGTTCCCAACAAGCTAGGTGAATGCGGCTTTCACACACACTTAACTCTCAGAACTGAGCATGTGGAGAGACGTTCGTTCTTCTAGCACAAAGGGAACGGGATGCAGGAGAAACTTTTACTGTGGATTCTCAGTCTGTTTCCTAGTGCCGGTTTGAAGTTATTGCACTTTTCACTGTAAAACCGAATTGGAGCTCGTACCTCTCCATATATATGTATGGAGTGGAGTTTGCAAGTGAAAAGAAACTTTGTGTTCCCAACAAGCTAGTTGAAAGACGGCTTTCACACACACTTCTCTCTCAGAACTGAGCAAGTGGAGAGACGTTCGTTCATCTAGCACAAAGGGAATGGGATGCAGGAGAAACTTTTATTCTGGTTTCTCAGTCTGTTTCCTAGTGCCGGTTTGAAGTTCCTTCAGTTTTCACTGTAAAACCGAGATGGAGGTAGTACCTCCCCATATATATGTATGGAGTGGAGTTTGCAAGTGAAAAGAAACTTTGTGTTCCCAAAAAGCTAGGTGAAGGACGGCTTTCACACACACTTATCTCTCAGAACTGAGCATGTGGAGAGACGTTCGTTCTTCTAGCAAAAAGGGAACGGGATGCAGGAGAAACTTTTACTCTGGTTTCTCAGTCTGTTTCCTAGTGCCGGTTTGAAGTTCCTGCAGTTTTCACTGTAAAACCGAGTTGGAGCTATTACCTCCCCATATATATGTATGAAGTTTAGTTTGCAACTGAAAAGAAACTTTGTTTTCCCAACAGGATATGTGAATGACGGCTTTCACAGTCTCTTATCTCTCAGAACTGAGCATGTGGAGAGACGTTCGTTCATCTAGCACAAAGGGAACGGGTTGCAGCTGAAACTTTTATTCTGGTTTCTCAGTCTGTTTCCTAGTGCCGGTTTGAATTTCCTGCAGTTTGCACTGTAAAACCGAGTTGGAGCTAGTACCTCCCCATATATATGTATGGAGTGGAGTTTGCAACTGAAAAGAAACTTTGTGTTCCCAACAAGCTAGGTGAAGGAAGGCTATCACACACACTTATCTCTCAGAACTGAGCCTGTGGAGAGACGTTCGTTCATCTAGCACAAAGGGAACGGGTGGCAGTAGAAACATTTACTCTGGTTTCTCAGTCTTTTACCTAGTGCCGGTTTGAAGTTCCTACAGTTTTCACTGTAATACCGAGTTGGTGCTAGTACCACACCATATATATGTATGGAGTGGAGTTTGCAATTGAAAAGAAACTTTGTGTTCCCAACAAGCTAGGTGAAGGACGGCTTTTACACACACTTATCTCTCAGAACTGAGCCTGTGGAGAGACGTTCGTTCATCTAGCACAAAGGGATTGGGTTGCAGGAGAAACTTTTACACTGGTTTCTCAGTCTGTTTCCTAGTGCCGGTTTGAAGTTCCTGCAGTTTTCACTGTAAAACCGATTTGGAGCTAGAACCTCCCCATATATATGTATGGAGTGGAGTTTGCAATTGAAAAGAAACTTTGTGTTCCCAACAAGCTAAGTGAAGGACGGCTTTCACACACAATTATCTATCAGAACTGAGCATGTGGAGAGACGTTCGTTCATCTAGCACAAAGGGAACGGGTTGCCGGAGAAACTTTTACTCTGGTTTCTCAGTCTGTTTCCTAGTGCCGGGTTGAAATTCCTGCAGTTTTCACTGTAAAACCGAGTTGGAGCTCGTACCTCTCCATATATATGTATGGATTTAAGTTTGCAACTGAAAAGAAACTTTGTGTTCCCAACAAGCTAGGTGAAGGACGGCTTTCACACACACTTATCTCTCAGAACTGAGCCTGTGGAGAGACGTTCTTTCATCTAGCACAAAGGGAACGGGTTGCAGGGAAAACATTTACTCTGGATTCTCAGTCTGTTTCCTAGTGCCGGTTTGAAGTTCCTGCAGTTTTCACTGTAAAACCGAGTTGGAGCTAGTACCTCCCCATATTTATGTATGAAGTTTAGTTTGCAAGTGAAAAGAAACTTTGTGTTCCCAACAAGCTAGGTGAAGGGCGGCTTTCACACACACTTCTCTCTCAGAACTGAGGAAGTGGAGAGACGTTCGTTCATCTAGCACAAATGGAACGGGATGCAGGAGAAACTTTTACTCTGGTTTCTCAGTCTGTTTCCTAGTGCCGGTTGGAAGTTCCTTCAGTTTTCACTGTAAAACCGAGATGGAGTTAGTACGTCCCCATATATATGTATGGAGTGGAGTTTGCAAGTGAAAAGAAACTTTGTGTTCCCAACAAGCTAGGTGAAGTGCGGCTTTCACACACAGTTATCTCTCAGAACTGAGCATGTGGAGAGACTTTAGTTCTTCTAGCACAAAGGGAACGGGATGCAGGGGAAACTTTTACTCTGGTTTCTCAGTCTGTTTCGTAGTGCCGGTTTGAAGTTCCTGCAGTTTGCACTGTAAATGCGAGTTGGAGATTGTACCTCCCCATATATATGTATGGAGTGGAGTTTGCAACTGAAAAGAAACTTTGTGTTCCCAAAAAGATAGGTGAAGGACGGCTTTCACACACACTTATCTCTCAGAACTCAGCCTGTGGAGAGACGTTCTTTCATCTAGCACAAAGGGAACGGGTTGCAGGAGAAACTTTTACTCTGGATTCTCAGTCTGTGTCCTAGTGCCGGTTTGAAGTTCCTTTAGTTTTCACTGTAAAACCGAATTGGAGCTCGTACCTCCCCATATATATGTATGGAGTGGAGTTTGCAAGTGAAAAGAAACTTTGTGTTCCCAACAAGCTAGGTGAAGGACGGCTTTCACACACACTTATCTCTCAGAACTGAGGAAGTGGAGAGACGTTCGTTCATCTAGCACAAAGGGAACGGGTTGCAGGAGAAACATTTACTCTGGATTCTCAGTCTGTTTCCTAGTGCCGGTTTGAAGTTCCTGCAGTTTTCACTGTAAAATCGAGTTGGAGCTAGTACCTCCCCATATATATGTATGAAGTTTAGTTTGCAACTGAAAAGAAACTTTGTGTTCCCAACAAGATATGTGAAGGACGGCTTTCACACTCACTGATCTCTCAGAACTGAGCATGTGGAGAGACGTTCGTTCATCTAGCACAAAGGGAACGGGTTGCAGGAGAAACTTTTACTCTGGTTTCTCAGTCTGTTTCCTAGTGTCGGTTTGAAGTTCCTGCAATTTGCTCTGTAAAAGCGAGTTGGAGCTAGTACCTCCCCATATATATGTATGGAGTGGAGTTTGCAAGTGAAAAGAAACTTTGAGTTCCCAACAAGCTATGTGAAGGAAGGCTTTCACACACATTTATCTCTCAGATCCCAGCCTGTGGAGAGACTTTCGTTCATCTAGCACAAAGGGAACGGGTTGCAGGAAAACTTTTACTCTGGTGTCTCAGTGTGTTTCCTAGTGCCGGTTTGAAGTTCCTGCAGTTTTCACTGTAAAACCGAGTTGGAGCTCGCACCTCCCCGTATATATGTATGGAGTGGGGTTTGCTAGTGAAAAGAAACTTTGTGTTCCCAACAAGCTAGGTGAAGGACGGCTTTCACACACACTTATCTCTCAGAAATGGCATGTGGAGAGACGTTCGTTCATTTAGCACAAAGGGAACGCTTTGCAGGAGAAACTTTTACTCTGGTTTCTCAGTCTCTTTCCTAGTGCCGGTTTGAAGTTCCTGCAGTTTGCACTGTAAAAGCGAGTTGGAGCTAGTACCACCCCATATAAATGTATGGAGTGGAGTTTGCAAGTGAAAAGAAACTTTGTGTTCCCAACAAGCTAGGTGAAGGACGGGTTTCACACACACTTATCTCTCAGATCTCAGCCTGTGGAGAGACGATTGTTCATCTAGCACAAAGGGAACGGGTTGTAGGAGAAACTTTTACTCTGGTTTCTCAGTCTGTTTCCTAGTGCCGGTTTGAAGTTTCTGCAGTTTTCACTGTAAAACCGACTTGGAGCTAGTACCTCCCCATATATATGTATGGATTGTAGTTTGCAAGTGAAGAGAAACTTTGTGTTCCCAACAAGCTAGGTGAAGGACGGCTTTAACACACACTTATCTCTCTGAACTGAGCCTGTGGAGAGACGTTCGTTCATCTAGCACAAAAAGGAACGGGTTGCAGGAGAAACTTTTTCTCTGTTTTCTCAGTCTGTTTCCTAGTGCCGGTTTGAAGTTCCTGCAGTTTTCACTGTAAAACCGAGTTGGAGCATGTACCTCCCCATATATATGTATGGAGTGGAGTTTGCTAGTGAAAAGAATCTTTGTGTTCCCAACAAGCTGGTTGTAGAACGGCTTTCACACACCCTTATCTCTCAGAAATGAGCATGTGGAGAGACGTTCGTTCATCTAGCAAAAAGGAATCGGTTTGCAGGAGAAACTTTTTCTCTGGTTTCTCAGTCTGTTTCCTAGTGCCGGTTTGAAGTTTCTGCAGTTTTCACTGTAAAACCGAGTTGGGGCTCGTACCTCCCCATATATATGTATAGAGTGGAGTTTGCAAGTAAAAAGAAACTTTGTGTTCCCAACAAGCTAGGTGAAGGACGGCTTTCACAGACACTTATCTCTCAGAATTGGCATGTGGAGACACGTTCGTTCATCTAGCACAAAGGGAACGGGATGCAGGAGAAATTTTTACTATGGTTTCTCAGTCTGTTTCCTAGAGCCGGTTTGAAGTTCCTGCAGTTTTCACTGTAAAACCCAGTTGGAGCTCGTACCTCCCCATATATATGTATGGAGTGGAGTTTGCTAGTGAAAAGAAACTTTGTGATCCCTACAAGCAAGTTGAAGGACGACTTTCACACACACTTATCTCTCAGATCTGAGCATGAGGAGAGACGTTCGTTCATCTAGCACAAAGGGAACGGGTTGCAGGAGAAACTTTTACTCTGGTTTCTCAGTCTGTTTCCTAGTGCCAGTTTGAAGTTCCTGCAGTTTTCACTGTAAAACCGAGTTGGGGCTCGTACCTCCCCATATATATGTATAGAGTGGAGTTTGCAAGTGAAAAGAAACTTTGTGTTCCCAACAAGCTAGTTGAAGGACATCTTTCACTCACACTTATCTCTCAGAAATGGCATGTGGAGAGACGTTCGTTCATCTAGCAAAAGGGGAACGGGTTGCAGGAGAAACTTTTACTCTGGTTTCTCAGTCTGTTTCCTAGAGCCGGTTTGAAGTTCCTGCAGTTTTCACTGTAAAACAGAGTTGGAGCTCGTACCTCCCCATATATATGTATGGAGTGGAGTTTGCTAGTGAAAAGAAACTTTGTGTTCCCAACAAGCTAGGTGAAGGACGGCTTTCGCACACACTTATCTCTCAGAACTGAGCATGTGGAGAGACTTTCGTTCATCTAGCACAAAGGGAACGGGTTGCAGGAGAAACTTTTACTCTGGTTTCTCAGTCTGTTTCCTAGTGCCGGTTTGAAGTTCCTGCAGTTTTCACTGTAAAAACGAGTTGGAACTAGTACCTCGCCGAATATATGTATGGAGTGGAGTTTGCAAGTGAAAAGAAACTTTTTGTTCCCAACAAGCTAGTTGAAGGACGGCATTCACACACACTTATCTCCCAGAACTGAGCATGTGGAGAGACGTTCGTTCATTTAGCACAAAGGGAACGGGTTGCAGGAGAAACTTTTACTATGTTTTCTCAGTCTGTTTCCTAGTGCCGGTTTGTAGTTCCTGCAGTTTTCACTTTATAACCGAGTTGGAGCTAGTACCTCCCCATATATATGAATGGAGTGGAGTTTGCAAGTGAAAAGAGACTTTGTGTTCCCAAAAAGCTAGGTGAAGGACGGCTTTCACAGACACTTATCTCTCAGAAATGGCATGTGGAGAGACGTTCGTTCATCTAGCACAAAGGGAACGGGTTGCAGGAGAAATTTTACTCTGGTTTCTCAGTCTGTTTCCTAGTGCCGGTTTGAAGTTCCTGCAGTTTGCACTGTAAAAGCGATTTGGAGCTAGTACCTCCCCATATATATGTATGGAGTGGAGTTTGCAAGTGAAAAGAGACTTTGAGTTCCCAACAAGCTAGGTGAAGGACGGCTTTCACACACATTTATCTCTCAGATACCAGCCTGTGGAGAGACCTCCTTTCATCTAGCACAAAGGGACGGTTTGCAGGAGAAACTTTTACTCTGGTGTCTCAGTGTGTTTCCTAGTGCCGGTTTGAAGTTCCTGCAGTTTTCACTGTAAAACCGAGTTGGGCCTCATACCTCCCCATATATATGTATAGAGTGGAGTTTGCAAGTGAAAAGAAACTTTGTGTTCCCAACAAGCTATGTGAAGTACGGCTTTCACTCACAATTATCTCTCAGAAATGGCATGTGGAGAGACGTTCGTTCATCTAGCAAAAAGGGATCGGGTTGCAGGAGAAACTTTTACTCTGGTTTCTCAGTCTGTTTCCTAGTGCCGCTTTGAAGTTTCTGCAGTTTTCACTGTAAAACCGACTTGGAGCTAGTACCTCCCCATATATATGTATTGATTGTAGTTTGCAATTGAAAAGAAACTTTGTGTTCCCAACAAGCTAGGTGAAGGACGGCTTTAACACACACTTATCTCTCAGAACTGAGCCTGTGGAGAGACGTTCGTTCATCTAGCACAAAGGGAACGGGTTGCAGGGGAAACTTTTACTCTGGTTTCTCAGTCTGTTTCCTAGTGCCGGTTTGAAGTTCCTGCAGTTTTCACTGTAAAACCGAGTTGGAGCTTGTACCTCCCCATATATATGTATGGAGTGAGTTTGCTTGTGAAAAGAAACTTTGTGTTCCCAACAATCTAGTTGTAGAACGGCTTTCACACACACTTATCTCTCAGAAATGAGCATATGGAGAGACGTTCGTTCATCTAGCACAAAGGGAACGGTTTGCAGGAGAAACTTTTACTCTGGTTTCTCAGTCTGTTTCCTAGTGCCGGTTTGAAGTTTCTGCAGTTTTCACTGTAAAACCGAGTTGGGGCTCGTACCTCCCTATATATATGTATAGAGTGGAGTTTGCAAGTGAAAAGAAACTTTGTGTTCCCAACAAGCTAGGTGAAGGATGGCTTTCACAGACACTTATCTCTCAGAAATGGCATGTGGAGAGACGTTCGTTCATCTAGCACAAAGGGAACGGGTTGCAGGAGAAATTTTACTGTGGTTTCTGAGTCTGTTTCCTAGTGCCGTTTTGAAGTTCCTGCAGTTTTCATTGTAAAAACGAGTTGGAGCTAGTACCTCCGCAAATATATGTATTGAGTGGAGTTTGCAATTGAAAAGGAACTTTTTGTTCCCAACAAGCTAGGTGAAGGACGGCTTTCACACACACTTATCTCTCAGAACTGAGCATGTGAATAGACGTTCGTTCATTTAGCACAAAGGGAACGTGTTGCAGGAGAAACTTTTACTGTGGTTTCTCAGTCTGTTTCCAAGTGCCGGTTTGAAGTTCCTGCAGTTTTCACTTTATAACCGAGTTGGAGCTAGTACCTCCCATATATATGAATGGAGTGGATTTTGCAAGTGAAAAGAAACTTTGTGTTCCCAACAAGCTAGGTGAAGGACGGCTTTCACACACATATCTCTCAGAACTGAGCATGTGGAGAGACGTTCGTTCATCTAGCACAAAGTGAACGGGTGGCAGTAGAAACATTTACTCTGGTTTCTCAGTCTTTTACCTAGTGCCGGTTTGAAGTTCCTACAGTTTTCACTGTAATACCGAGTTGGAGCTAGTACCACCCCATATATATTTATGGAGTGGAGTTTGCAATTGAAAAGAAACTTTGTGTTCCAAACAAGCTAGGTGAAGGACGGCTTTTACACACACTTATCTCTCAGAACTGAGCCTGTGGAGAGACGTTCGTTCATCTAGCAAAAAGGGATTGGGTTGCAGGAGAAACTTTTACTCTGGTATCTCAGTCTGTTTCCTAGTGCCGATTTGAAGTTCCTGCAGTTTTCACTGTAAAACCGATTTGGAGCTAGAACCGCCCCATATATATGTATGGAGTGGAGTTTGCAATTGAAAAGAAACTTTGTGTTCCCAACAAGCTAAGTGAAGGACGACTTTCACACATACTTATCTCTCAGAACTGAGCCTGTGGAGAGACGTTCTTTCATCTAGCACAAAGGGAACGGGTTGCAGGAAAAACATTTACTCTGGATTCTCAGTCTGTTTCCTAGTGCCGGTTTGAAGATCCTGCAGTTTTCACTGTAAAACCGAGTTGGAGCTCGTATATCCCCATATATATGTATGGAGTGGAGTTTGCAAGTGAAAAGAAACTTTGTGTTCCCAACAAGCTAGTTGAAAGACGGCTTTCACACACACTTCTCTCTCAGAACTGAGCAAGTGGAGAGACGTTCGTTCATCTAGCACAAAGGGAACGGGATGCAGGGGAAACTTTTATTCTGGTTTCTCAGTCTGTTTCCTAGTGCCGGTTTGAAGTTCCTTCAGTTTTCACTGTAAAACCGAGATGGAGGTAGTACCTCCCCATATATATGTATGGAGTGGAGTTTGCAAGTGAAAAGAAACTTTGTGTTCCCAAAAAGCTAGGTGAAGGACGGCTTTCACACACACTTATCTCTTCAGAACTGAGCATGTGGAGAGACGTTCGTTCTTCTAGCAAAAAGGGAACGGGATGCAGGAGAAACTTTTACTCTGGATTCTCAGTCTGTTTCCTAGTGCCGGTTTGAAGTTCCTGCAGTTTTCACTGTAAAACCGAGTTGGAGCTAGTACCTCCCCATATATATGTATGAAGTTTAGTTTGCATCTGAAAAGAAACTTTGTGTTCCCAACAAGATATGTGAATGACGGCTTTCACAGTCTCTTATCTTTCAGAACTGAGCATGTGGAGAGACGTTCGTTCATCTAGCACAAAGGGAACTGGTTGCAGGTGAAACTTTTATTCTGGTTTCTCAGTCTGTTTCCTAGTGTCGGTTTGAATTTCCTGCAGTTTGCACTGTAAAACCGAGTTGGAGCTATTACCTCCCCATATATATGTATGGAGTGGAGTTTGCAACTGAAAAGAAACTTTGTGTTCCCAACAAGCTAGGTGAAGGAAGGCTATCACACACACTTATCTCTCAGAACTGAGCCTGTGGAGAGACGTTCGCTCATCTAGCACAAAGGGAACGGGTGGCAGTAGAAACATTTACTCTGGTTTCTCAGTCTTTTACCTAGTGCCGGTTTGAAGTTCCTACAGTTTTCAGTGTAATACCGAGTTGGTGCTAGTACCACACCATATATATGTATGGAGTGGAGTTTGCAATTGAAAAGAAACTTTGTGTTCCCAACAAGCTAGGTGAAGGACGGCTTTTACACACACTTATCTCTCAGAACTGAGCCTGTGGATAGACGTTCGTTCATCTAGCACAAAGGGATTGGGTTGCAGGAGAAACTTTTACACTGGTTTCTCAGTCTGTTTCCTAGTGCCGATTTGAAGTTCCTGCAGTTTTCACTGTAAAACCGATTTGGAGCTAGAACCTCCCCATATATATGTATGGAGTGGAGTTTGCAATTGAAAAGAAACTTTGTGTTCCCAACAAGCTAAGTGAAGGACGGCTTTCACACACAATTATCTCTCAGAACTGAGCATGTGGAGAGACGTTCGTTCATCTAGCTCAAAGGGAACGGGTTGCCGGAGAAACTTTTACTCTGGTTTCTCAGTCTGTTTCCTAGTGCCGGGTTGAAGTTCCTGCAGTTTTCACTGTAAAACCGAGTTGGAGCTCGTACCTCCCCATATATATGTATGGATTTAAGTTTGCAACTGAAAAGAAACTTTGTGTTCCCAACAAGCTAGGTGAAGGACGGCTTTCACACACACTTATCTCTCAGAACTGAGCCTGTGGAGAGACGTTCTTTCATCAAGCACAAAGGGAACGGGTTGCAGGGAAAACATTTACTCTGGATTCTCAGTCTGTTTCCTAGTGCCGGTTTGAAGTTCCTGCAGTTTTCACTGTAAAACCGAGTTGGAGCTCGTATATCCCCATATATATATATGGAGTTGAGTTTGCAATTGAAAAGAAACTTTGTGTTCCCAACAAGCTAGGTGAAGGACGGCTTTCACACACACTTCTCTCTCAGAACTGAGCAAGTGGAGAGACGTTCGTTCATCTAGCACAAATGGAACGGGATGCAGGAGAAACTTTTACTCTGGTTTCTCAGTCTGTTTCCTAGTGTCGGTTGGAAGTTCCTTCAGTTTTCACTGTAAAACCGAGATGGAGTTAGTACGTCCCCATATATATGTATGGAGTGGAGTTTGCAAGTGAAAAGAAACTTTGTGTTCCCAACAAGCTAGGTGAAGGGCGGCTTTCACACACAGTTATCTCTCAGAACTGAACATGTGGAGAGACTTTAGTTCTTCTAGCACAAAGGGAACGGGATGCAGGGGAAACTTTTACTCTGGTTTCTCAGTCTGTTTCGTAGTGCCGGTTTGAAGTTCCTGCAGTTTGCACTGTAAATGCGAGTTGGAGATTGTACCTCCCCATATATATGTATGGAGTGGAGTTTGCAACTGAAAAGAAACTTTGTGTTCCCAAAAAGATAGGTGAAGGACGGCTTTCACACACACTTATCTCTCAGATCTCAGCCTGTGGAGAGACGTTCTTTCATCTAGCACTAAGGGAACGGGTTGCAGGAGAAACTTTTACTCTGGATTCTCAGTCTGTGTCCTAGTGCCGGTTTGAAGTTCCTTTAGTTTTCACTGTAAAACCGAATTGGAGCTCGTACCTCCCCATATATATGTATGGAGTGGAGTTTGCAAGTGAAAAGAAACTTTGTGTTCCCAACAAGCTAGGTGAAGGACGGCTTTCACACACACTTATCTCTCAGAACTGAGCAAGTGGAGAGAGGTTCGTTCATCTAGCACAAAGGGAACGGGTTGCAGGAGAAACATTTACTCTGGATTCTCAGTCTGTTTCCTAGTGCCGGTTTGAAGTTCCTGCAGTTTTCACCGTAAAATCGAGTTGGAGCTAGTACCTCCCCATATATATGTATGAAGTTTAGTTTGCAACTGAAAAGAAACTTTGTGTTCCCAACAAGATATGTGAAGGACGGCTTTCACACTCACTTATCTCTCAGAACTGAGCATGTGGAGAGACGTTCGTTCATCTAGCACAAAGGGAACGGGTTGCAGGAGAAACTTTTACTCTGGTTTCTCAGTCTGTTTCCTAGTGTCGGTTTGAAGTTCCTGCAATTTGCACTGTAAAAGCGAGTTGGAGCTAGTACCTCCCCATATATATGTATGGAGTGGAGTTTGCAAGTGAAAAGAAACTTTGAGTTCCCAACAAGCTATGTGAAGGAAGGCTTTCACACACATTTATCTCTCAGATCCCAGCCTGTGGAGAGACTTTCGTTCATCTAGCACAAAGGGAACGGGTTGCAGGAAAACTTTTACTCTGGTGTCTCAGTGTGTTTCCTAGTGCCGGTTTGAAGTTCCTGCAGTTTTCACTGTAAAACCGAGTTGGAGCTCGCACCTCCCCGTATATATGTATGGAGTGGAGTTTGCTAGTGAAAAGAAACTTTGTGTTCCCAACAAGCTAGGTGAAGGACGGCTTTCACACACACTTATCTCTCAGAAATGGCATGTGGAGAGACGTTCGTTCATTTAGCACAAAGGGAACGCTTTGCAGGAGAAACTATTACTCTGGTTTCTCAGTCTCTTTCCTAGTGCCGGTTTGAAGTTCCTGCAGTTTGCACTGTAAAAGCGAGTTGGAGCTAGTACCACCCCATATAAATGTATGGAGTGGAGTTTGCAAGTGAAAAGAAACTTTGTGTTCCCAACAAGCTAGGTGAAGGACGGGTTTCACACACACTTATCTCTCAGATCTCAGCCTGTGGAGAGACGATTGTTCATCTAGCACAAAGGGAACGGGTTGCAGGAGAAACTTTTACTCTGGTTTCTCAGTCTGTTTCCTAGTGCCGGTTTGAAGTTTCTGCAGTTTTCACTGTAAAACCGACTTGGAGCTAGTACCTCCCCATATATATGTATGGATTGTAGTTTGCAAGTGAAGAGAAACTTTGTGTTCCCAACAAGCTAGGTGAAGGACGGCTTTAACACACACTTATCTCTCTGAACTGAGCCTGTGGAGAGACGTTCGTTCATCTAGCACAAAAAGGAACGGGTTGCAGGAGAAACTTTTTCTCTGTTTTCTCAGTCTGTTTCCTAGTGCCGGTTTGAAGTTCCTGCAGTTTTCACTGTAAAACCGAGTTGGAGCATGTACCTCCCCATATATATGTATGGAGTGGAGTTTGCTAGTGAAAAGAATCTTTGTGTTCCCAACAAGCTGGTTGTAGAACGGCTTTCACACACCCTTATGTCTCAGAAATGAGCATGTGGAGAGACGTTCGTTCATCTAGCAAAAAGGAATCGGTTTGCAGGAGAAACTTTTTCTCTGGTTTCTCAGTCTGTTTCCTAGTGCCGGTTTGAAGTTCCTGCAGTTTTCACTGTAAAACCGAGTTGGGGCTCGTACCTCCCCATATATATGTATAGAGTGGAGTTTGCAAGTGAAAAGAAACTTTGTGTTCCCAACAAGCTAGGTGAAGGACGGCTTTCACAGACACTTATCTCTCAGAATTGGCATGTGGAGACACGTTCGTTCATCTAGCACAAAGGGAACGGGATGCAGGAGAAATTTTTACTATGGTTTCTCAGTCTGTTTCCTAGAGCCGGTTTGAAGTTCCTGCAATTTTCACTGTAAAACCCAGTTGGAGCTCGTACCTCCCCATATATATGTATGGAGTGGAGTTTGCTAGTGAAAAGAAACTTTGTGTTCCCAACAAGCTAGTTGAAGGACATCTTTCACTCACACTTATCTCTCAGAAATGGCATGTGGAGAGACGTTCGTTCATCTAGCAAAAGGGGAACGGGTTGCAGGAGAAACTTTTACTCTGGTTTCTCAGTCTGTTTCCTAGAGCCGGTTTGAAGTTCCTGCAGTTTTCACTGTAAAACAGAGTTGGAGCTCGTACCTCCCCATATATATGTATGGAGTGGAGTTTGCTAGTGAAAAGAAACTTTGTGTTCCCAACAAGCTAGGTGAAGGACGGCTTTCGCACACACTTATCTCTCAGAACTGAGCATGTGGAGAGACGTTCGTTCATCTAGCACAAAGGGAACGGGTTGCAGGAGAAACTTTTACTCTGGTTTCTCAGTCTGTTTCCTAGTGCCGGTTTGAAGTTCCTGCAGTTTTCACTGTAAAAACGAGTTGGAACTAGTACCTCGCCGAATATATGTATGGAGTGGAGTTTGCAAGTGAAAAGAAACTTTTTGTTCCCAACAAGCTAGTTGAAGGACGGCATTCACACACACTTATCTCCCAGAACTGAGCATGTGGAGAGACGTTCGTTCATTTAGCACAAAGGGAACGGGTTGCAGGAGAAACTTTTACTCTGTTTTCTCAGTCTGTTTCCTAGTGCCGGTTTGAAGTTCCTGCAGTTTTCACTTTATAACCGAGTTGGAGCTAGTACCTCCCCATATATATGAATGGAGTGGAGTTTGCAAGTGAAAAGAGACTTTGTGTTCCCAAAAAGCTAGGTGAAGGACGGCTTTCACAGACACTTATCTCTCAGAAATGGCATGTGGAGAGACGTTCGTTCATCTAGCACAAAGGGAACGGGTTGCAGGAGAAATTTTACTCTGGTTTCTCAGTCTGTTTCCTAGTGCCGGTTTGAAGTTCCTGCAGTTTGCACTGTAAAAGCGATTTGGAGCTAGTACCTCCCCATATATATGTATGGAGTGGAGTTTGCAAGTGAAAAGAAACTTTGAGTTCCCAACAAGCTAGGTGAAGGACGGCTTTCACACACATTTATCTCTCAGATACCAGCCTGTGGAGAGACTTTCTTTCATCTAGCACAAAGGGACGGTTTGCAGGAGAAACTTTTACTCTGGTGTCTCAGTGTGTTTCCTAGTGCCGGTTTGAAGTTCCTGCAGTTTTCACTGTAAAACAGAGTTCGAGCTCGCACCTCCCCATATATATGTATGGAGTGGAGTTTGCTAGTGAAAAGAAACTTTGTGTTCCCAACAAGCTAGGTGAAGGACGGCTTTCACACACACTTATCTCTCAGAAATGGCATGAGGAGAGACGATCGTTCATTTAGCACAAAGGGAACGCTTTGCAGGAGAAACTTTTACTCTGGTTTCTCAGTCTCTTTCCTAGTGCCGGTTTGAAGTTCCTGCAGTTTGCACTGTAAAAGCGAGTTGGAGCTAGTACCACCCCATATATATGTATGGAGTGGAGTTTGCAATTGAAAAGAAACTGTGTGTTCCCAACAAGCTAGGTGAAGGACGGCTTTCACACACACTTATCTCTCAAATCTCAGCCTGTGGAGAGACGATCGTTCATCTAGCACAAAGGGAACGGGTTGCAGGAGAAACTTTTACTCTGGTTTCTCAGTATGTTTCCTAGTGCCGGTTTGAAGTTCCTGCAGTTTTCACTGTAAAACCGAGTTGGGCCTCATACCTCCCCATATATATGTATAGAGTGGAGTTTGCAAGTGAAAAGAAACTTTGTGTTCCCAACAAGCTATGTGAAGGACGGCTTTCACTCACAATTATCTCTCAGAAATGGCATGTGGAGAGACGTTCGTTCATCTAGCAAAAAGGGATCGGTTTGCAGGAGAAACTTTTACTCTGGTTTCTCAGTCTGTTTCCTAGTGCCGGTTTGAAGTTTCTGCAGTTTTCACTGTAAAACCGACTTGGAGCTAGTACCTCCCCATATATATGTATTGATTGTAGTTTGCAATTGAAAAGAAACTTTGTGTTCCCAACAAGCTAGGTGAAGGACGGCTTTAACACACACTTATCTCTCAGAACTGAGCCTGTGGAGAGACGTTCGTTCATCTAGCACAAAGGGAACGTGTTGCAGGGGAAACTTTTACTCTGGTTTCTCAGTCTGTTTCCTAGTGCCGGTTTGAAGTTCCTGCAGTTTTCACTGTAAAACCGAGTTGGAGCTTGTACCTCCCCATATATATGTATGGAGTGAGTTTGCTTGTGAAAAGAAACTTTGTGTTCCCAACAATCTAGTTGTAGAACGGCTTTCACACACACTTATCTCTCAGAAATGAGCATATGGAGAGACGTTCGTTCATCTAGCACAAAGGGAACAGTTTGCAGGAGAAACTTTTACTCTGGTTTCTCAGTCTGTTTCCTAGTGCCGGTTTGAAGTTTCTGCAGTTTTCACTGTAAAACCGAGTTGGGGCTCGTACCTCCCCATATATATGTATAGAGTGGAGTTTGCAAGTGAAAAGAAACTTTGTGTTCCCAACAAGCTAGGTGAAGGATGGCTTTCACAGACACTTATCTCTCAGAAATGGCATGTGGAGAGACGTTCGTTCATCTAGCACAAAGGGAACGGGTTGCAGGAGAAATTTTACTCTGGTTTCTGAGTCTGTTTCCTAGTGCCGTTTTGAAGTTCCTGCAGTTTTCATTGTAAAAACGAGTTGGAGCTAGTACCTCCGCAAATATATGTATTGAGTGGAGTTTGCAATTGAAAAGGAACTTTTTGTTCCCAACAAGCTAGGTGAAGGACGGCTTTCACACACACTTATCTCTCAGAACTGAGCATGTGAATAGACGTTCGTTCATTTAGCACAAAGGGAACGTGTTGCAGGAGAAACTTTTACTGTGGTTTCTCAGTCTGTTTCCAAGTGCCGGTTTGAAGTTCCTGCAGTTTTCACTTTATAACCGAGTTGGAGCTAGTACCTCCCATATATATGAATGGAGTGGATTTTGCAAGTGAAAAGAAACTTTGTGTTCCCAACAAGCTAGGTGAAGGACGGCTTTCACACACATATCTCTCAGAACTGAGCATGTGGAGAGACGTTCGTTCATCTAGCACAAAGTTAACGGGTTGCAGGAGAAACTTTCACTCTGGTTTCTCAGTCTTATTCCTAGTGCCGGTTTGAAGTTCCTGCAGTTTTCACTGTAAAACGGTGTTGGAGCTAGTACCTCCCCATATATATGTAAGGAGTGGGGATTGCAACTGAAAAGAATCTTTGTGTTCCCAACAAGCTAGGTGAAGGACGGCTTTCACACACACTTATCTCTCAGACCTGAGAATGTGGAGAGACGTTCGTTCATCTAGCACAAAGGGAACAGGTTGCAGAAGAAATTATACTGTGGTTTCTCAGTCTGTTTCCTAGAGCAGGTTTGAATTTCCTGCAGTTTTCACTGTAAAACCCAGTTGGAGCTCGTACCTCCCCATATATATGTATGGAGTGGAGTTTGCAATTGAAAAGAAACTTAGTGTTCCCAACAAGCTTGGAGAAGGACGGCTTTCACACACACTTATCTCTCAGAAATGAGAATGTGGAGAGACGTTCGTTCATCTAGCACAAAGGGAAAGTGTTGCAGGAGAAACTTTTACTCTGGTTTCTCAGTCTCTTTCCTAGTGCCGGTTTGAAGTTCCTGCAGTTTGCACTGTAAAAGCGAGTTGGAGCTATTACCACCCCATATATATGTATGGAGTGGAGTTTGCAAGTGAAAAGAAACTTTGTGTTCCCAACAAGCTAGGTGAAGGACGGCTTTCACACACACTTATCTCTCAGATCTCAGCCTGTGGAGAGACGATCGTTCATCTAGCACAAACGGAACGGGTTGCAGGAGAAACTTTTACTCTGGTTTCTCAGTCTCTTTCCAAGTGCCGGTTTGAAGTTTCTGCAGTTTTCACTGTAAAACCGACTTGGAGCTAGTACCTCCCCATATATATGTATGGATTGTAGTTTGCAAGTGAAAAGAAAATTTGTGTTCCCAACAAGCTAGGTGAAGGACGGCTTTAACACACACTTATCTCTCAGAACTGAGCCTGTGGAGAGACGTTCGTTCATCTAGCACAAATGGAACGGGTTGCAGGAGAAAGTTTTACTCTGGTTTCTCAGTCTGTTTCCTAGTGCCGGTTTGAAGTTCCTGCAGTTTTCACTGTAAAACCGAGTTGGAGCTTGTACCTCCCCATATATATGTATGGAGTGGAGTTTGCTAGTGAAAAGAAACTTTGTGTTCCCAACAAGCTAGTTTTAGAACGGCTTTCACACACACTTATCTCTCAGAAATGAGCATGTGGAGAGACGTTCGTTCATCTAGCACAAAGGGAACGGTATGCAGGAGAAACTTTTACTCTGGTTTCTCAGTCTGTTTCCTAGTGCCGGTTTGAAGTTCCTGCAGTTTGCACTGTAAAACCGAGTTGGGGCTCGTACCTACCCATATATATGTATAAAATGGAGTTTGCAAGTGAAAAGAAACTTTGTGTTCCCAACAAGCTAGGTGAAGGTCGGCTTTCACACACACTTATCTCTCAGAACTGAGCATGTGGAGACAAGTTCGTTCATCTAGCACAAAGGGAACGGGTTGCAGGAGAAACTTTTACTCTGGTTTCTCAGTCTGTTTCCTAGAGCCGGTTTGAAGTTCCTGCAGTTTTCACTGTAAAACCGAGTTGGAGCTCGTACCTCCCCATATATATGTATGGAGTGGAGTTTGCTAATGAAAAGAAACTTTGTGTTCCCAACAAGCTAGTTGAAGGACGGCTTTCACACACAATTATCTCTCAGAACTGAGCATGTGGAGAGACGTTCGTTCATCTAGCACAATGCGAATGGTTTGCAGGAGAAATTTTACTCTGGTTTCTCAGTCTGTTTCCAAGTGCCGGTTTGAAGTTCCTGAAGTTTTCACTGTAAAAACGAGTTGGAGGTAGTACCTCCGCAAATATATGTATTGAGTGGAGTTTGGAAGTGAAAAGAAACTTTTTGTTCCCAACAAGCTAGGTGAAGGACGGCTTTCACACACACTTATCTCTCAGAACTGAGCATGTGGAGAGACGTTCGTTCATTTAGCACAAAGGGAACGTGTTGCAGGAGAAACTTTTACTGTGGTTTCTCAGTCTGTTTCCTAGTGCCGGTTTGAAGTTCCTGCAGTTTTCAGTTTATAACCGAGTTGGAGCTAGTACCTCCCCATATATATGAATGGAGTGGATTTTGCAAGTGAAAAGAAACTTTGTGTTCCCAACAAGCTAGGTGATGGACGGCTTTCACACACATATCTCTCAGAACTGAGCATGTGGAGAGATGTTCGTTCATCTAGCACAAAGTGAACGGGTGGCAGGAGAAACTTTCACTCTGGTTTCTCAGTCTGTTTCCTAGTGCCGGTTTGAAGTTCCTGCAGTTTTCACTGTAAAACTGTTTTGGAGCTAGTACCTCCCCATATATATGTAAGGAGTGGGGATTGCAACTGAAAAGAAACTTTGTGTTCCCAACAAGCTAGGTGAAGGACGGCTTTCACACACACTTATCTCTCAGAACTGAGAATGTGGAGAGACATTCGTTCATCTAGCACAAAGGGAACAGGTTGCAGAAGAAACTTTTACTGTGGTTTCTCAGTCTGTTTCCTAGTGCCGGTTTGAAGTTCCTGCAGTTTGCACTGTAAAACCGAGTTGGGGCTCGTACGTCCCCATATATATGTATAGAGTGAAGTTTGCAAGTGAAAAGAATCTTTGTGTTCCCAACAAGCTAGGTGAAGTACGGCTTTCACAGACACTTATCTCTCAGAAATGGCATGTGGAGAGACGTTCGTTCATCTAGCACAAAGGGAACGGGTTGCAGGAAAAACTTTTACTGTGGTTTCTCAGTCTGTTTCCTAGAGCCGGTTTGAAGTTCCTGCAGTTTTCACTGTAAAACAAAGTTGGAGCTCGTACCTCCCCATATATATGTATGGAGTGGAGTTTGCAAGTGAAAAGAAACTTAGTGTTCCCAACAAGCTAGGTGAAGAACGGCTTTCACACACACTTATCTCTCAGAAATGAGCATGAGGAGAGACGTTCGTTCATCTAGCACAAAGGGAACGGTTTGCAGGAGAAACTTTTACTCTGGTTTCACAGTCTGTTTCCTAGTGCCAGTTTGAAGTTCCTGCAGTTTGCACTGTAAAACCGAGTTGGAGCTAGTACCTCCCCATATATATGTATGGAGTGGAGTTTGCAACTGAAAAGAAACTTTGTGTTCCCAACAAGCTATGTGAAGTACGGCTTTCACACACACTTATCTCTCAGAACTGAGCATTGGAGAGACGTTCTTTCATCTAGCACAAAGGGAACGTGTTGCAGGAGAAACTTTTACTCTGGTTTCTCAGTCTCTTTCCTAGTGCCGGTTTGAAGTTCCTGCAATTTGCACTGTAAAAGCGAGTTGGAGCTATTACCACCCCATATATATGTATGGAGTGGAGTTTGCAAGTGAAAAGAAACTTTGTGTTCCCAACAAGCTAAGTGAAGGACGGCTTTCACACACACTTATCTCTCAGATCTCAGCCTGTGGACAGACGATCGTTCATCTAGCACAAAGGGAATGGGTTGCAGGAGAAACTTTTACTCTGGTTTCTCAGTCTGTTTCCTAGTGCCGGTTTGAATTTCCTGCAGTTTTCACTGTAAAACCGAGTTGGGGCTCATACCTCCCCATATATATGTATAGAGTGGAGTTTGCAAGTGAAAAGAAACTTTGTGTTCCCAACAAGCTAGGTGAAGGACCGCTTTCACTCACAATTATCTCTCAGAAATGGCATGTGGAGAGACGTTCGTTCATCTAGCACAAAGGGAACGGGTTGCAGGAGAAACTTTTACTCTGGTTTCTCAGTCTCTTTCCAAGTGCCGGTTTGAAGTTTCTGCAGTTTTCACTGTAAAACCGTGTTGGGGCTTGTACCTCCCCATATATATGTATAGAGTGGAGTTTGCAAGTGAAAAGAAACTTTGTGTTCCCAACAAGCTAGGTGAAGGTCGGCTTTCACAGACACTTATCTCTCAGAAATGGCATGTGGAGAGACGTTCGTTCATCTAGCACAAAGGGAACGGGATGCAGGAAAAAATTTTACTGTGGTTTCTCAGTCTGTTTCCTAGAGCCGGTTTGAAGTTCCTGCAGTTTTCACTGTAAAACCCAGTTGGAGCTCGTACCTCCCCATATATATGTATGGAGTGGAGTTTGCAAGTGAAAAGAAACTTAGTGTTCCCAACAAGCTAGGTGAAGGACGGCTTTCACACACACTTATCTCTCAGAACTGAGCATGTGGAGAGACGTTCGTTCATCTAGCACAAAGGGAACGGGTTGCAGGAGAAACTTTTACTCTGGTTTCTCAGTCTGTTTCCTAGTGCCAGTTTGAAGTTCCTGCAGTTTTCATTGTAAAACCGAGTTGGGGCTCGTACCTCCCCATATATATGTATAGAGTGGAGTTTGCAAGTGAAAAGAAACTTTGTGTTCCCAACAAGCTAGGTGAAGGATGGCATTCACAGACATTGTATCTCTCAAAAATGGCATGTGGAGAGACGTTCGTTCATCTAGCAAAAAGGGAACGGTTTGCAGGAAAAAATTTTACTGTGGTTTCTCAGTCTGTTTCCTAGAGCCGGTTTGAAGTTCCTGCAGTTTTCACTGTAAAACCCAGTTGGAGCTCGTACCTCCCCATATATATGTATGGAGTGGAGATTGCAAGTGAAAAGAAACTTAGTGTTCCCAACAAGCTAGGTGAAGGACGGCTTTCACAGACACTTATCTCTCAGAACTGAGCATGTGGAGAGACGTTCGTTCATCTAGCACAAAGGGAACGAGTTGCAGGAGAAACTTTTACTCTGGTTTCTCCGTCTCTTTCCTAGTGCCGGTTTGAAGTTCCTGCAATTTGCACTGTAAAAGCGAGTTGGAGCTAGTACCACCCCATATATATGTATGGAGTGGAGTTTGCAAGTGAAAAGAAACTTTGTGTTCCCAACAAGCTAGGTGAAGGACGGCTTTCACACACACTTATCTCTCAGATCTCAGCCTGTGGAGAGACGATCGTTCATCTAGCACAAAGGGAACGGGTTGCAGGAGAAATTTTACTCTGGTTTCTCAGTCTGTTTCCTAGTGCCGGTTTTAAGTTCCTGCAGTTTTCACTGTAAAACCGAGTTGGGGCTCATACCTCCCCATATATATGTATAGAGTGGAGTTTTCAAGTGAAAAGAAACTTTGTGTTCCCAACAAGCTATGTGAAGGAAGGCTTTCACACACACTTATCTCTCAGAAATGGCATGTGGAGAGTCGTTCGTTCATCTAGCACAAAGGGAACGGAATGCAGGAGAAACTTTTACTATGGTTTCTCAGTCTGTTTCCTAGAGCCGGTTTGAAGTTCCTGCAGTTTTCACTGTAAAACCCATTTGGAGCTCGTACCTCCCCATATATATGTATGGATTGGAGTTTGCTAGTGAAAAGAAACTTTGTGATCCCAACAAGCTAGGTGAAGGACGGCTTTCACACACACTTATCTCTTAGAACAGAGCATTAGGAGAGACGTTCGTTCATCTAGCACAAAGGGAACGGGTTGCAGGAGAAACTTTTACTCTGGTTTCTCAGCCTGTTTCCTAGTGCCATTTTGAACTTCCTGCAGTTTTCACTGTAAAACCGAGTTGGGGCTCGTACCTCCCCATATATATGTATAGAGTGGAGTTTGCAAGTGAAAAGAAACTTTGTGTTCCCAACAAGCTAAGTGAAGGACGGCTTTCACAGACACTTATCTCTCAGAAATGGCATGTGGAGAGACGTTCGTTCATCCAGCACAAAGGGAACGGGTTGCAGGAGAAACTTTTAATCTGGTTTCTCAGTCTCTTTCCAAGTGCCGGTTTTAAGTTTCTGCAGTTTTCACTGTAAAGCCGACTTGGAGCTAGTACCTCCCCATATATATGTATGGATTGTAGTTTGCAAGTGAAAAGAAACTTTGTGTTCCCAACAAGCTAGGTGAAGGACGGCTTTAACACACACTTATCTCTCAGAACTGAGCCTGTGGAGAGACGTTCGTTCATCTAGCACAAATGGAACGGGTTGCAGGAGAAACTTTTACTCTGGTTTCTCAGTCTGTTTCCTAGTGCCGGTTTGAAGTTCCTGCAGTTTTCACTGTAAAACCGAGTTGGAGCTTGTACCTCCCCATATATATGTATGGAGTGGAGTTTGCTAGTGAAAAGAAACTTTGTGTTCCCAACAAGCTAGTTTTAGAACGGCTTTCACACACACTTATCTCTCAGAAATGAGCATGTGGAGAGACGTTCGTTCTTCTAGCACAAAGGGAACGATTTGCAGGAGAAACTTTTACTCTGGTTTCTCAGTCTGTTTCCTAGTGCCGGTTTGAAATTTCTGCATTTTTCACTGTAAAACCGAGTTGGGGCTCGTACCTCTTCATATATATGTATAGAGTGGAGTTTGCAAGTGAAAAGAAACTTTGTGTTCCCAACAAGCTATGTGAAGGACGGCTTTCACACACACTTATCTCTCAGAAATGGCATGTGGAGAGTCGTTCGTTCATCTAGCACAAAGGGAACGGAATGCAGGAGAAACTTTTACTGTGGTTTCTCTGTCTGTTTCCTAGAGCCGGTTTGAAGTTCCTGCAGTTTTCACTGTAAAACCCAGTTGGAGCTCGTACCTCCCCTTATATATGTATGGATTGGAGTTTGCTAGTGAAAAGAAACTTTGTGATCCCAACAAGCTAGGTGAAGGACGGCTTTCACACACACTTATCTCTTAGAACTGAGCATGAGGAGAGACGTTCGTTCATCTAGCACAAAGGGAACGGGTTGCAGGAGAAACTTTTACTCTGGTTTCTCAGTCTGTTTCCTAGTGCCAGTTTGAAGTTCCTGCAGTTTTCACTGTAAAACCGAGTTGGGGCTCGTACCTCCCCATATATATGTATGGAGTGGAGTTTGCTAGTGAAAAGAAACTTTGTGTTCCCAACAAGCTAGTTTTAGAACGGCTTTCACACACACTTATCTCTCAGAAATGAGCATTTGGAGAGACGTTCGTTCATCTAGCACAAAGGGAACGATTTGCAGGAGAAACTTTTACTCTGGTTTCTCAGTCTGTTTCCTAGTGCCGGTTTGAAATTTCTGCATTTTTCACTGTAAAACCGAGTTGGGGCTCGTACCTCCTCATATATATGTATAGAGTGGAGTTTGCAAGTGAAAAGAAACTTTGTGTTCCCAACAAGCTATGTGAAGGACGGCTTTCACACACACTTATCTCTCAGAAATTGCATGTGGATAGTCGTTCGTTCATCTAGCACAAAGGGAACGGAATGCAGGAGAAACTTTTACTATGGTTTCTCAGTCTGTTTCCTAGAGCCGGTTTGAAGTTCCTGCAGTTTTCACTGTAAAACCCAGTTGGAGCTCGTACCTCCCCATATATATGTATGGATTGGAGTTTGCTAGTGAAAAGAAACTTTGTGATCCCAACAAGCTAGGTGAAGGACGGCTTTCACACACACTTATCTCTTAGAACTGAGCATGAGGAGAGACGTTCGTTCATCTAGCACAAAGGGAATGGGTTGCAGGAGAAACTTTTACTCTGGTTTCTCAGTCTGTTTCCTAGTGCCAGTTTGAAGTTCCTGCAGTTTTCACTGTAAAACCGAGTTGGGGCTCGTACCTCCCCATATATATGTATAGAGTGGAGATTACAAGTGAAAAGAAACTTTGTGTTCCCAACAAGCTAGGTGAAGGACGGCTTTCACAGACACTTATCTCTCAGAAATGGCATGTGGAGAGACGTTCGTTCATCTAGCACAAAGGGAACGGGTTGCAGGAGAAACTTTTACTGTGGTTTCTCAGTCTGTTTCCTAGTGCCGGGTTGAAGTTCCTTCTTTTTCTCTGTAAAACCGAGTTGGGGCTCGTACCTCCCCATATATATGTATAGAGTGGAGTTTGCAAGTGAAAAGAAACTTTGTGTTCCCAACAAGCTAGTTGAAGGACGGCTTTCACTCACACTTATCTCTCAGAAATGGCATGTGGAGAGACGTTCGTTCATCTAGCAAAAAGGGAACGGGTTGCAGGAGAAACTTTTACTCTGGTTTCTCAGTCTGTTTCCTAGAGCCGGCTTGATGTTCCTGCAGTTTTCACTGTAAAACAGAGTTGGAGCTCATACCTCCCCATATATATGTATGGAGTGGAGTTTGCTTGTGAAAAGAAACTTTGTGATCCCAACAAGCTAGGTGAAGGACGGCTTTCACACACACTTATCTCTCAGAACTGAGCATGTGGAGAGACTTTCGTTCATTAAGCACAAAGGGAATGGTTTGCACGAGAAACTTTTACTCTGGTTTCTCAGTCTGTTTCCTAGTGCCGGTTTGAAGTTCCTGAAGTTTTCACTGTAAAAACGAGTTGGAGCTAGTACCTCCCCAAATATATGTATGGAGTGGAGTTTGCAAGTGAAAAGAAACTTTTTGTTCCCAACAAGCTAGGTGAAGGGCGGCTTTCAAACACACTTATCTCTCAGAACTGAGCATGTGGAGAGACGTTCATTCATTTAGCACAAAGGGAACGGGTTGCAGGAGAATCTTTTACTGTGGTTTCTCAGTCTGTTTCCTAGTGCCGGTTTGAAGTTCCTGCAGTTTTCACTTTATAACCGAGTTGGAGCTAATACCTCCCCATATATATGAATGGAGTGGATTTTGCAAGTGAAAAGAAAATTTGTGTTCCCAACAAGCTAGGTGAAGGACGGCTTTCACACACATATCTATCAGAACTGAGCATGTGGAGAGACGTTCGTTCATCTGGCACAAAGTGAACGGGTTGCAGGAGAAACTTTCACTCTGGTTTCTCATTCTGTTTCCTAGTGCCGGTTTGAAGTTCCTGCAGTTTTCACTGTAAAACCGAGTTGGGGCTCGTACCTCCCCATATATATGTATAGAGTGGAGTTTGCAAGTGAAAGGAAACTTTGTGTTCCCAACAAGCTAGGTGAAGGACGGCATTCACAGACACTTATCTCTCAGAAATGGCATGTGGAGAGACGTTCGTTCATCTAGCACAAAAGGAACGGGTTGAAGGAGAAACTTTTACTGTGGATTCTCAGTCTGTTTCCTAGAGCCGGTTTGAAGTTCCTGCAGTTTTCACTGTAAAACCCAGTTGGAGCTCGTACCTCCCCATATATATGTATGCAGTGGAGTTTGCTATTGAAAAGAAACTTTGTGTTCCCAACAAGATAGGTGAAGGACGGCTTTCACACACACTTATCTCTCAGAACTGAGCATGAGGAGAGACGTTCGTTCATCTAGCACAAATTGAACGGGTTGCAGGAGAAACTTTTACTCTGTTTTCTCAGTCTGTTTCCTAGTGCCGGTTTGAAGTTCCAGCCGTTTTCACTGTAAAACCGAGTTGGGGCTCGTACCTCCCCATATATAAGTATAGAGTGGAGTTTGCAAGTGAAAAGAAACTTTGTGTTCCCAACAAGCTAGTTGAAGGACGGCTTTCACTCACACTTATCTCTCAGAAATGGCATGTGGAGAGACGTTCGTTCATCTAGCAAAAAGGAACGGATTGCAGGAGAAACTTTTACTCTGGTTTCTCAGTCTGTTTCCTATAGCCGGTTTGAAGTTCCTGCAGTTTTCACTGTAAAACCGAGTTGGAGCTCGTACCTCCCCATATATATGTATGGAGTGGAGTTTGCTAGTGAAAAGAAACTTTGTGTTCCCAACAAGCTAGTTGAAGGACGGCTTTCACACACACTTATCTGTCAGAACTGAGCATGTGGAGAGACTTTCGTTCATTTAGCACAAAGGGAACGGGTGGCAGGAGAAATTTTACTCTGGTTTCTCAGTCTGTTTCCTAGTGCCGGTTTGAAGTTCCTGCAGTTTGCACTGTAAAAACGAGTTGGAGCTTGTACCTCCCCAAATATATGTATAGAGTGGAGTTTGCAAGTGAAAAGAAACTTTTTGTTCCCTACAAGCTAGGTGAAGGACGGCTTTCACACACACTTATCTCTCAGAACTGAGCATGTGGAGAGACGTTCGTTCATTTAGCACAAATGGAAAGTGTTGCAGGAGAAACTTTTACTGTGGTTTCTCAGTCTGCTTCCTAGTGCCGGTTTGATGTTCCTGAAGTTTTCACTTTATAACCGAGTTGTAGCTAATACCTCCCCATATATATGAATGGAGTGGATTTTGCAAGTGAAAAGAAAATTTGTGTTCCCAACAAGCTAGGTGAAGGACGGCTTTCACACACATATCTATCAGAACTGAGCATGTGGAGAGACGTTCGTTCATCTGGCACAAAGTGAACGGGTTGCAGGAGAAACTTTCACTCTGGTTTCTCATTCTGTTTCCTAGTGCCGGTTTGAAGTTCCTGCAGTTTTCACTGTAAAACCGAGTTGGGGCTCGTACCTCCCCATATATATGTATAGAGTGGAGTTTGCAAGTGAAAGGAAACTTTGTGTTCCCAACAAGCTAGGTGAAGGACGGCATTCACAGACACTTATCTCTCAGAAATGGCATGTGGAGAGACGTTCGTTCATCTAGCACAAAGGGAACGGGTTGAAGGAGAAACTTTTACTGTGGATTCTCAGTCTGTTTCCTAGAGCCGGTTTGAAGTTCCTGCAGTTTTCACTGTAAAACCCAGTTGGAGCTCGTACCTCCCCATATATATGTATGGAGTGGAGTTTGCTATTGAAAAGAAACTTTGTGTTCCCAACAAGATAGGTGAAGGACGGCTTTCACACACACTTATCTCTCAGAACTGAGCATGAGGAGAGACGTTCGTTCATCTAGCACAAATTGAACGGGTTGCAGGAGAAACTTTTACTCTGTTTTCTCAGTCTGTTTCCTAGTGCCGGTTTGAAGTTCCAGCCGTTTTCACTGTAAAACCGAGTTGGGGCTCGTACCTCCCCATATATATGTATAGAGTGGAGTTTGCAAGTGAAAAGAAACTTTGTGTTCCCAACAAGCTAGTTGAAGGACGGCTTTCACTCACACTTATCTCTCAGAAATGGCATGTGGAGAGACGTTCGTTCATCTAGCAAAAAGGAACGGATTGCAGGAGAAACTTTTACTCTGGTTTCTCAGTCTGTTTCCTATAGCCGGTTTGAAGTTCCTGCAGTTTTCACTGTAAAACCGAGTTGGAGCTCGTACCTCCCCATATATATGTATGGAGTGGAGTTTGCTAGTGAAAAGAAACTTTGTGTTCCCAACAAGCTAGGTGAAGGACGGCTTTCACACACATATCTCTCAGAACTGAGCATGTGGAGAGAAGTTCGTTCATCTAGCACAAAGTGAACGGGTTGCAGGAGAAACTTTCACTCTGGTTTCTCAGTCTGTTTCCTAGTGCCGGTTTGAAGTTCCTGCAGTTCTCACTGTAAAACGGTGTTGGAGCTAGAACCTCCCCATATATATGTAAGGAGTGGGGATTGCAACTGAAAAGAATCTTTGTGTTCCCAACAAGCTAGGTGAAGGACGGCTTTCACACACACTTATATCTCAGACATGAGCATGTGGAGAGACGTTCGTTCATCTAGCACAAAGGGAACGGGTTGCAAGAGGAATTATTACTCTGGTTTCTCAGTCTGTTTCCTAGTGCCGGTTTGAAGTTCCTGCAGTTTGCACTGTAAAACCGAGTTGGAGCTCGTACCTCCCCATATATATGTATAGAGTGGAGTTTGCAAGTGAAAAGAAACTTTGTGTTCCCAACAAGCTAGGTGAAGTACGGCTTTCACAGACACTTATCTCTCAGAAATGGCATGTGGAGAGACGTTCGTTCATCTAGCACAAATGGAACGGGTTGCAGGAGAAACTTTTACTGTGGTTTCTCAGTCTGTTTCCTAGAGCCGGTTTGAATTTCCTGCAGTTTTCACGGTAAAACCGAGTTGGAGCTCGTACCTCTCAATATATATGTATGGAGTGGAGTTTGCTAGTGAAGAGAAACTTTGTGTTCCCAACAATCTAGGTGAAAGACGGCTTTCACACACACTTATCTCTCAGAACTGAGCATGAGGAGAGACGTTCGTTCATCTAGCACAAATTGAACGGGTTGCAGGAGAAACTTTTACTCTGTTTTCTCAGTCTGTTTCCTAGTGCCGGTTTGAAGTTCCTGCCGTTTTCACTGTAAAACCGTGTTGGGGCTCCTTCCTCCACATATATATGTATAGGGTGGAGTTTGCAAGTGAAAAGAAACTTTGTGTTCCCAACAAGCTAGTTGAAGGACGGCTTTCACTCACACTTATCTCTCAGAAATGGCATGTGGAGAGACGTTCGTTCATCTAGCAAAAAGGGAACGGGTTGCAGGAGAAACTTTTACTCTGGTTTCTCAGTCTGTTTCCTAGAGCCGGTTTGAAGTTCCTGCAGTTTTCACTGTAAAACCGAGTTGGAGCTCGTACCTCCCCATATATATGTATGGAGTGGAGTTTGCTAGTGAAAAGAAACTTTGTGTTCCCAACAAGCTAGTTGAAGGACGGCTTTCACACAGAATTATCTCTCAGAACTGAGCATGTGGAGAGACGTTCGTTCATCTAGCACAAAGGGAACGGGTTGCAGGAGAAATTTTACTCTGGTTTCTCAGTGTGTTTCCTAGTGCCGGTTTGAAGTTCCTGCAGTTTGCACTGTAAAAACGAGTTGGGGCTCGTACCTCCACAAATATATGTATTGAGTGGAGTTTGCAAGTGAAAAGAAACTTTTTGTTCCCAACAAGCTAGGTGAAGGACGGCTTTCACACACATATCTCTCAGAACTGAGCATGTGGAGAGACGTTCGTTCATCTAGCACAAATTGAACGGGGTGCTTGAGAAACTTTTACTCTGGTTTATCAGTCTGTTTCCTAGTGCCGGTTTGAAGTTCCTGCAGTTTTCACTGTAAAACCGTGTTGGAGCTAGAATCTCCCCATATATATGTAAGGAGTGGGGATTGCAACTGAAAAGAATCTTTGTGTTCCCAACAAGCTAGGTGAAGGACGGCTTTCACACACACTTATCTCAGAGAACTGAGCATGTGGAGAGACTTCGGTCATCTAGCACAAAGGGAAAGTTTTGCAGGAGAAACTTTTACTCCGTTTTCTCAGTCTGTTTCCTAGAGCCGGTTTGAAGTTCCTGCAGTTTTCACTGTAAAACCGAGTTGGAGCTAGTACCTCCCCATATATATGTATGGAGTGGAGTTTGCCAGTGAAAAGAAACTTTTTGTTCCCAGCAAGCTAGGTGAAGGACGACTTTCACACACACTTATCTCTCAGAAATGAGCATGTGGAGAGACGTTCGTTCATCTAGCACAAAGGGAACGGTTTGCAGGAGAAACTTTTACTCTGGTTTCTCAGTTTGTTTCCTAGTGGCAGTTTGATGTTCCTGCAGTTTTCACTGTAAAACCGAGTTGGAGCTAGTACCTCCCCTTATATATGTATGGAGTGGAGTTTGCAACTGAAAAGAAACTTTGTGTTCCCAACAAGCTAGGTGAAGGATGGCTTTCACACACACTTATCTCTCAGAACTGAGCATGTGGAGAGACGTTCGTTCATCTAGCACAAAGGGAACGGGTTGCAGGAGAAACTTTTACTCTGGTTTCTCAGTCTGTTTCCTAGTGCCGGTTTGAATTTCCTGCAGTTTTCACTGTAAAACCGACTTGGAGCTAGTACCTCCCCATATATATGTATGGATTGGAATTTGCAAGTGAAAAGAAACTTTGTGTTCCCAACAAGGTAGGTGAAGGACGGCTTTCACACACACTTATCTCTCAGAACTGAGCCTGTGGAGAGACGTTGGTTCATCTAGCACAAAGGGAACGGGTTGCTTGAGAAACGTTTACTCTGGTTTCTCAGTCTGTTTAGTAGTGCCGGTTTGAAATTCCTGCAGTTTTCACTGTAAAACAGAGTTGGGGCTCATACCTCCCCATATATATGTATAGAGTGGAGTTTGCAAGTGAAAAGAATCTTTGTGTTCCCAACAAGCTAGGTGAAGTACGGCTTTCACACACACTTATCTCTCAGAAATGGCATGTGGAGAGACGTTCGTTCATCTAGCAAAAAGGGAACGGGTTGCAGGAGAAACTTTTACTCTGGTTTCTCAGTCTGTTTCCTAGAGCCGGTTTGAAGTTCCTGCAGTTTTCACTGTAAAACCGAGTTGGAGCTCGCACCTCCCCATATATATGTATGGAGTGGAGTTTGCTAGTGAAAAGAAACTATGTGTTCCCAACAAGCTAGGTGAAGGACGGCTTTCACACACACTTATCTCTCAGAAATGGCATGTGGAGAGACGTTCGTTCATCCAGCAAAAAGGGAACGGGTTGCAGGAGAAACTTTTACTCTGGTTTCTCAGTCTGTTTCCTAGAGCCGGGTTGAAGTTCCTGCAGTTTTCACTGTAAAACCGAGTTGGAGCTCGAACCTCCCCATATATATGTATGGAGTGGAGTTTGCTAGTGAAAAGAAACTTTCTGTTCCCAACAAGCTAGGTGATGTGCGGCTTTCACACACACTTTTCTCTCAGAACTGAGCATGTGGAGAGACGTTCGTTCATCTAGCACAAATGGAACGGGTTGCAGGAGAAACTTTTACTCTGGTTTCTCAGTCTGTTTCCTAGTGCCAGTTTGAAGTTCCTGCAGTTTGCACTGTGAAAGCGAGTTGGAGCTTGTACCTCCCCATATATATGTATGGAGTGGAGTTTGCAAGTGAAAAGAATCTTTGTGTTCCCAACAAGCTAGGTAAATGACGGCTTTCACACACAATTATCTCTCAGATCTCAGCCTGTGGAGAGACTTTCGTTCATCTAGCACAAATGGAACGGGTTGCAGGAGAAAATTTTACTCTGGTTTCTCAGTCTGTTTCCTAGTGCCGGTTTGAAGTTCCTGCAGTTTTCACTGTAAAACCGACTTGGAGCTAGTACCTCCCCATATATATGTATGGATTGGAATTTGCAAGTGAAAAGAAACTTTGTGTTCCCAACAAACTATGTGAAGGACGGCTTTCACACACACTTATCTCTCAGAACTGAACCTGTGGAGAGACGTTCGTTCATCTAGCACAAATGGAACGGGTTGCAGGAGAAAATTTTACTCTGGTTTCTCAGTGTGTTTCCTAGTGCCGGTTTGAAGTTCCTGCACTTTTCACTGTAAAACAGAGTTGGAACTCGTACCTCCCCATATATATGTATGGAGTGGGGTTTCAAGTGAAAAGAAACTTTGTGTTCCCAACAAGCTAGGTGATGGACGGCTTTCACACACATATCTCTCAGAATTGAGCATGTGGAGAGACGTTCGTTCATCTAGCACAAAGGGACCGTTTTGCAGGAGAAACTTTTACTCTGGTTTCTCAGTCTGTTTTCTAGTGCCGGTTTGAAGTTCCTGCAGTTTTCACTGTAAAACGGTGTTGGAGGTAGTACCTCCCCATATATATGTAAGGAGTGGGGTTGGCAACTGAAAAGATATTTTGTGTTCCCAACAAGCTAGGTGAAGGACGGCTTTCACACACACTTATCTCTCAGACCTGAGAATGTGGAGAGACGTTCGTTCATCTAGCACAAAGGAACGGGTTGCAGGAGAAACTTTTACTCTGGTTTCTAAGTCTGTTTCCTAGTGCCGGTTAGAAGTTCCAGAAGTTTGCACTGTAAAACCGAGTTGGAGCTAGTAAATCCCCATAAATATGTATGGAGTGGATTTTGCAACTGAAAAGAAACTTTGTGTTCCCAACAAGCTAGGTGAAGTACGGCTTTCACACACACTTATCTCTCAGAACTGAGCATGTGGAGAGACGTTCGTTCATCTAGCACAAAGGGAACGGGTTGCAGGAGAAAATTTTACTCTGGTTTCTCAGTGTGTTTCCTAGTGCCGGTTTGAAGTTCCTGCAGTTTTCACTGTAAAACCGATTTGGAGCTAGTACCTCCCCATATATATGTATGGAGTGGAGTTTGCAAGTGAAAAGAAACTTTGTTTTCCCAATAAGCTAGGTGAAGGACGGCTTTCACACACACTTATCTCTGAGAACTGAGCATGTGGAGAGACTTTCGTTCATCTAGCACAAACGGAACGGGTTGCAGGAGAAATTTTTACTCTGGTTTCTCAGTCTGTTTCCTAGTGCCGGTTTGAAGTTCCTGCAGTTTTCACTGTAAAACCGAGTTGGAGATAGTACCTCCCCATATATTTGTATGGAGTGGTGTTTGCAAGTGAAAAGAAACTTTGTGTTCCCAACAAGCTAGGTGAACGACGGCTTTCACACACACTTATCTCTCAGAACTGAGCATGTGGAGAGACGTTCGTTCATTTAGTACAAAGGGAACGGGTTGCTGGAGAAACTATTACTGTGGTTTCTCAGTCTGTATCCTAGTGCCGGTTTGAAGTTCCTGCAGTTTTCACTTTATAACCGAGTTGGAGATTGTACCTCCCCATATATATGAATGGAGTGGATTTTGCAAGTGAAAGAAACTTTGTGTTCCCAACAAGCTAGGTGAAGGACGGCTTTCACACACACTTATCCCTCAGAACTGAGCATGTGGAGAGACGTTCGTTCATCTAGCACAAAGGGAATGGGTTGCAGGAGAAACTTTTACTGTGGTTTCTAAGTCTGTTTCCTAGTGCCGGTTTGAATTTCCTGCAGTTTTCACTGTAAAACCGAGTTGGAGCTTGTACCTCCCCTAATATATTTATGGAGTGGAGTTTGCAACTGAAAACAAAATTTGTGTTCCCAACCAGCTAGGTGAAGGACGGCTTTCACACACACTTATCTCTCAGAACTGAGCATGTGGAGAGACTTTCTTTCATCTAGCACAAATGGAACGGGATGCAGGAGAAACTTTTACTCTGGTTTCTCAGTCTGTTTCCTAGTGCCGGTTTGAAGTTCCAGCAGTTTTCACTATAAAACCGAGTTGGAGCTAGTACCTCCCCATATATATGTATGGAGTGGAATTTGCAAGTGAAAAGTAACTTTGTGTTCCCAACAAGCTAGGTGAAGGACGGCTTTCACACACAATTTTCTCTCAGAACTGAGCCTGTGGAGAGACGTTCGTTCATCTAGCACAAAGGGAACGGGTTGCAGGAGAAACTTTTACTCTGGTTTCTCAGTCTGTTTCCTAGAGCCGGTTTGAAGTTCCTGCAGTTTTCACTGTAAAACCGAGTTGGGGCTCGTACCTCCCCATATATATGTATAGAGTGGAGTTTGCAATTGAAAAGAAATTTTGTGTTCCCAACAAGCTAGGTGAAGGACGGCTTTCACACACACTTAACTCTCAGAAATGGCATGTGGAGAGACGTTCGTTCATCTAGCACAAAGGGAACGGGTTGCAGGAGAAACTTTTACTCTGGTTTCTCAGTCTGTTTCCTAGAGCCGGTTTGAAGTTCCTGCAGTTTTCACTGTAAAACCGAGTTGGAGCTCGCACTTCCCCATATATATGTATGGAGTGGAGTTTGCAAGTGAAAAGAAACTTTGTGTTTCCAACAAGCTAGGTAAAGGACGGCTTTCACACACAATTATCTCTCTGATCTCAGCCTGTGGAGAGACTTTCGTTCATCTAGCACAAATGGAACGGGTTGCAGGAGAAAATTTTACTCTGGTTTCTCAGTCTGTTTCCTAGTGCCGGTTTGATGTTCCTGCAGTTTTCACTGTAAAACCGACTTGGAGCTAGTACCTCCCCATATATATGTATGGAGTGGGGTTTCAAGTGAAAAGAAACTTTGTGTTCCCAACAAGCTAGGTGATGGACGGCTTTCACACACATATCTCTCAGAATTGAGCATGTGGAGAGACGTTCGTTCATCTAGCACAAAGGGACCGTTTTGCAGGAGAAACTTTTACTCTGGTTTCTCAGTCTGTTTTCTAGTGCCGGTTTGAAGTTCCTGCAGTTTTCACTGTAAAACGGTGTTGGAGGTAGTACCTCCCCATATATATGTAAGGAGTGGGGTTGGCAACTGAAAAGATATTTTGTGTTCCCAACAAGCTAGGTGAAGGACGGCTTTCACACACACTTATCTCTCAGACCTGAGAATGTGGAGAGACGTTCGTTCATCTAGCACAAAGGAACGGGTTGCAGGAGAAACTTTTACTCTGGTTTCTAAGTCTGTTTCCTAGTGCCGGTTAGAAGTTCCAGAAGATTGCACTGTAAAACCGAGTTGGAGCTAGTAAATCCCCATAAATATGTATGGAGTGGATTTTGCAACTGAAAAGAAACTTTGTGTTCCCAACAAGCTAGGTGAAGTACGGCTTTCACACACACTTATCTCTCAGAACTGAGCATGTGGAGAGACGTTCGTTCATCTAGCACAAAGGGAACGGGTTGCAGGAGAAAATTTTACTCTGGTTTCTCAGTGTGTTTCCTAGTGCCGGTTTGAAGTTCCTGCAGTTTTCACTGTAAAACCGATTTGGAGCTAGTACCTCCCCATATATATGTATGGAGTGGAGTTTGCAAGTGAAAAGAAACTTTGTTTTCCCAATAAGCTAGGTGAAGGACGGCTTTCACACACACTTATCTCTGAGAACTGAGCATGTGGAGAGACTTTCGTTCATCTAGCACAAACGGAACGGGTTGCAGGAGAAATTTTTACTCTGGTTTCTCAGTCTGTTTCCTAGTGCCGGTTTGAAGTTCCTGCAGTTTTCACTGTAAAACCGAGTTGGAGATAGTACCTCCCCATATATTTGTATGGAGTGGTGTTTGCAAGTGAAAAGAAACTTTGTGTTCCCAACAAGCTAGGTGAACGACGGCTTTCACACACACTTATCTCTCAGAACTGAGCATGTGGAGAGACGTTCGTTCATTTAGTACAAAGGGAACGGGTTGCTGGAGAAACTATTACTGTGGTTTCTCAGTCTGTATCCTAGTGCCGGTTTGAAGTTCCTGCAGTTTTCACTTTATAACCGAGTTGGAGATTGTACCTCCCCATATATATGAATGGAGTGGATTTTGCAAGTGAAAGAAACTTTGTGTTCCCAACAAGCTAGGTGAAGGACGGCTTTCACACACACTTATCCCTCAGAACTGAGCATGTGGAGAGACGTTCGTTCATCTAGCACAAAGGGAATGGGTTGCAGGAGAAACTTTTACTGTGGTTTCTAAGTCTGTTTCCTAGTGCCGGTTTGAATTTCCTGCAGTTTTCACTGTAAAACCGAGTTGGAGCTTGTACCTCCCCTAATATATTTATGGAGTGGAGTTTGCAACTGAAAACAAAATTTGTGTTCCCAACCAGCTAGGTGAAGGACGGCTTTCACACACACTTATCTCTCAGAACTGAGCATGTGGAGAGACTTTCTTTCATCTAGCACAAATGGAACGGGATGCAGGAGAAACTTTTACTCTGGTTTCTCAGTCTGTTTCCTAGTGCCGGTTTGAAGTTCCTGCAGTTTTCACTATAAAACCGAGTTGGAGCTAGTACCTCCCCATATATATGTATGGAGTGGAATTTGCAAGTGAAAAGTAACTTTGTGTTCCCAACAAGCTAGGTGAAGGACGGCTTTCACACACAATTTTCTCTCAGAACTGAGCCTGTGGAGAGACGTTCGTTCATCTAGCACAAAGGGAACGGGTTGCAGGAGAAACTTTTACTCTGGTTTCTCAGTCTGTTTCCTAGAGCCGGTTTGAAGTTCCTGCAGTTTTCACTGTAAAACCGAGTTGGGGCTCGTACCTCCCCATATATATGTATAGAGTGGAGTTTGCAATTGAAAAGAAATTTTGTGTTCCCAACAAGCTAGGTGAAGGACGGCTTTCACACACACTTAACTCTCAGAAATGGCATGTGGAGAGACGTTCGTTCATCTAGCAGAAAGGGAACGGGTTGCAGGAGAAACTTTTACTCTGGTTTCTCAGTCTGTTTCCTAGAGCCGGTTTGAAGTTCCTGCAGTTTTCACTGTAAAACCGAGTTGGAGCTCGCACTTCCCCATATATATGTATGGAGTGGAGTTTGCAAGTGAAAAGAAACTTTGTGTTTCCAACAAGCTAGGTAAAGGACGGCTTTCACACACAATTATCTCTCTGATCTCAGCCTGTGGAGAGACTTTCGTTCATCTAGCACAAATGGAACGGGTTGCAGGAGAAAATTTTACTCTGGTTTCTCAGTCTGTTTCCTAGTGCCGGTTTGATGTTCCTGCAGTTTTCACTGTAAAACCGACTTGGAGCTAGTACCTCCCCATATATATGTATGGATTGGAATTTGCAAGTGAAAAGAAACTTTGTGTTCCCAACAAGCTAGGTGAAGGACGGCTTTCACACACACTTATCTCTCAGAACTGAGCCTGTGGAGAGACGTTCGTTCATCTAGCACAAAGGGAACGGTTTGCATGAGAAACTTTTACTCTGGTTTCTCAGTCTGTTTAGTAGAGCCGGTTTGAAATTCCTGCAGTTTTCACTGTAAAACCGAGTTGGGGCTCGTACCTCCCCATATATATGTATAGAGTGGAGTTTGCAAGTGAATAGAAACTTTGTTTTCCCAACAAGCTAGGTGAAGGACGGCTTTCACACACACTTATCTCTCAGAAATGGCATGTGGAGAGACGTTCGTTCATCTAGCACAAAGGGAACGGGTTGCAGGAGAAACTTTTACTCAGGTTTCTCAGTCTGTTTCCTAGAGCCGGTTTGAAGTTCCTGCAGTTTTCACTGTAAAACCGAGTTGGAGCTCGCACCTCCCCATATATATGTATGGAGTGGAGTTTGCTAGTGAAAAGAAACTTTGTGTTCCCAACAAGCTAGGTGAAGGACGGCTTTCACACACACTTATCTCTCAGAAATGGCATGTGGAGAGACGATCGTTCATCCGGCAAAAAGGGAACGGGTTGCTGGAGAAACTTTTACTGTGGTTTCTCAGTCTGTTTCCTAGAGCCGGGTTGAAGTTCCTGCAGTTTTCACTGTAAAACCGAGTTGGAGCTCGAACCTCCCCATATATATATATGGAGTGGAGTTTGCTAGTGAAAAGAAACTTTCTGTTCCCAACAAGCTAGGTGATGGGCGGCTTTCACACAAACTTATCTCTCAGAACTGAGCATGTGGAGAGACGTTCGTTCATCTAGCACAAAGGGAACGGGTTGCAGGAGAAACTTTTACTCTGGTTTCTAAGTCTGTTTCCTAGTGCCGGTTTGAATTTCCTGAAGTTTGCGCTGTAAAACCGAGTTGGAGCAAGTAAATCCCCATAAATATGTATGGAGTGGAGTTTGCAACTGTAAAGAAACTTTGTGTTCCCAACAAGCTAGGTGAAGGACGGCTATCACACACACTTATCTCTCAGAACTGAGCATGTGGAGAGACGTTCGTTCATCTTGCACAAAGGGAACGGGTTGCAGGAGAAACTTTTACTCTGGTTTCTCACTCTGTTTCCTAGTGCCGGTTTGAAGTTCCTGCAGTTTGCACTGTAAAACCGAGTTGGAGCTAGTACCTCCCCATATATATGTATGGAGTGGAATTTGCAAGTGAAAAGAAACTTTGTGTTCCCAACAAGCTAGGTGAAGGACGGTTTCACACACACTTATCTCTCAGAACTGAGCATGTGGAGAGACGTTCGTTCATCTAGCACAAATAACGGGTTGAAGAAGGAACTTTTACTCTGGTTTCTCAGTCTGTTTCCTAGTGCCGGTTTGAAGTTCCTGCAGTTTTCACTGTAAAACAGAGTTGGAACTCGTACCTCCCCATATATATGTATGGAGTGGAGTTTCAAGTAAAAAGAAACTTTGTGTTCCCAACAAGCTAGGTGATGGACGGCTTTCACACACATATCTCACAGAATTGAGCATGTGGAGAGACGTTCGTTCATCTAGCACAAATGGACCGGTTTGCAGGAGAAACTTTTACTCTGGTGTCTCAGTCTGTTTCCTAGTGCCGGTTTGAAGTTCCTGCAGTTTTCACAGTAAAACGGTTTTGGAGCTAGTACCTCCCCATATATATGTAAGGAGTGGGGTTGGCAACTAAAAAGATATTTTTTGTTCCCAACAAGCTAGGTGAAGGACGGCTTTCACACACACTTATCACTCAGACCTGAGAATGTGGAGAGACGTTCGTTCATCTAGCACAAAGGGAACGGGTGGCAGGAGAAACTTTTACTCTGGTTTCTAAGTCTGTTTCCTAGTGCCGGTTTGAAGTTCCTAAAGTTTGCACTGTAAAACCGAGTTGGAGCAAGTAAATCCCCATAAATATGTATGGAGTGGAGTTTGCAACTGAAAAGAAACTTTGTGTTCCCAACAAGCTAGGTGAAGGACGGCTTTCACACACACTTATCTCTCAGAACTGAGCATGTGGAGAGAAGTTCGTTCATCTTGCACAAAGGGAACGGGTTGCAGGAGAAACTTTTACTCTGGTTTCTCAGTCTGTTTCCTAGTGCCGGTTTGAAGTTCCTGCAGTTTTCACTGTAAAACTGAGTTGGAGCTAGAACCTCCCCATATATATGTATGGAGTGGAGTTTGCAAGTGAAAAGAAACTTTGTTTTCCCAATAAGCTAGGTGAAGGACGGCTTTCACACACACTTATCTCAGAGAACTGAGCATGTGGAGAGACTTTCGTTCATCTAGCACAAAGGGAAAGGGTTGCAGGAGAAACTTTTACTCTGTTTTCTCAGTCTGTTTCCTAGTGCCGGTTTGACGTTCCTGCAGTTTTCACTGTAAAACCGAGTTGGAGATAGTACCTCCCCATATATTTGTGTGGAGTGGAGTTTGCAAGTGAAAAGAAACTTTGTGTTCCCAACAAGCTAGGTGAACGAAGGCTTTCACGCACACTTATCTCTCAGAAATAAGCATGTGGAGAGACATTCGTTCATTTAGCTCAAAGGGAACGGGTTGCAGGAGAAATTTTTACTCTGGTTTCTCAGTCTGTTTCCTAGTGCCGGTTTGAAGTTCCTGCACTTTTCACTGTATAACAGAGTTGGAGCTAGTACCTCCCCATATATATGTATGGAGTGGAGTTTGCAAGTGAAAAGAAACTTAGTGTTCCCAACAAGATAGGTGAAGGACGGCTTTCACACACACTTATCTCTCAGAAATGAGCATGAGGAGAGACGTTCGTTCATCTAGCACAAAGGGAACGGTTTGCAGGAGAAACTTTTACTCTGGTTTCTCAGTCTGTTTCCTAGTGCCAGTTTGAAGTTCCTGCAGTTTGCAATGTAAAACCGAGTTGGACCTAGTACCTCCCCATATATTTGTATGGAGTGGAGTTTGCAACTGAAAAGAAACTTTGTGTTCCCAACAAGCTAGGTGAAGGACGGCTTTCACACACACTTTTCTCTCAGAAATGAGCATGTGGAGAGACGTTCGTTCATCTAGCACAAAAGGATCGTTTTGCAGGAGAAACTTTTACTCTGGTTTCTCAGTCTGTTTCCTAGAGCCGGTTTGAAGTTCCTGCATTTTTCACTGTAAAACAGTGTTGGAACTCGTACCTCCCCATATATATGTATGGAGTGGAGTTTCAAGTGAAAAGAAACTTTGTGTTCCCAACAAGATAGGTGATGGACGGCTTTCACACACATATCTCTCAGAATTGAGCATGTGGAGAGACGTTCGTTCATCTAGCACAAAGGGACAGTTTTGCAGGAGAAACTTTTACTCTGGTTTCTCAGTCTGTTTCGTAGTGCCGGTTTGAAGTTCCTGTAGTTTTCACTGTAAAACGGTGTTGGAGCTAGTACCTCCCAATATAAATATAAGGAGTGGGGTTGGCAACTGAAAAGATATTTTGTGTTCCCAACAAGCTAGGTGAAGTACGGCTTTCACACACACTTATCTCTCAGACCTGAGAATGTGGAGAGACGTTCGTTCATCTAGCACAAAGGGAACGGTTTGCAGGAGAAACTTTTACTCTGGTTTCTAAGTCTGTTTCCTAGTGCCGGTTTGAAGTTCCTGCAGTTTAAACTGTAAAACCGATTTGGAGCTAGTACCTCCCCTTATATATGTATGGAGTGGAGTTTGCAAGTGAAAAGAAACTATGTTTTCCCAATAAGCTAGGTGAAGGACGGCTTTCACACACACTTATCTCTGAGAACTGAGCATGTGGAGAGACTTTCGTTCATCTAGAACAAATGGAACGGGTTGCAGGAGAAACTTTTACTCTGGTTTCTCAGTCTGTTTCCTAGTGCCGGTTTGACGTTCCTGCAGTTCTCACTGTAAAATCGAGTTGGAGATAGTACCTCCCCATATATTTGTATGGAGTGGAGTTTGCAAGTGAAAAGAAACTTTGTGTTCCCAACAAGCTAGGTGAAGGACGGCTTTCACACACACTTAACTCTCAGAACTGAGCATGTGGAGAGACGTTCGTTCATCTAGCACAAACGGAACGTGTGGCAGGAGAAACTTTTACTCTGGTTTCTCACTCTGTTTCCTAGTGCCGGTTTGAAGTTCCTGCAGTTTTCACTGTAAAACCGAGTTGGAGCTAGTACCTCCACATATATATGTAAGGAGTGGAGTTTGCAACTGAAAAGAATCTTTGTGTTCCCAACAAGCTGTGTGAAGGACGGCTTTCACACACTTATCACTCAGAACTGAGCATGTGGAGAGACGTTCGTTCATCTAGCACAAATGGAACGGGTTGCAGGTGAAACTTTTACTCTGGTTTCTCAGTCTGTTTCCTAGTGCCGGTTTGAAGTTCCTGCAGTTTTAAGTGTAAAACCGAGTTGGAGCTAGTTCCTCCCCATATATATGTATGGAGTGGAGTTTGCAAGTGAAAAAAATCTTTGGGTTCCCAACAAGCTAGGTGAAGGACGGCTTTCACACACACTTATCTCTCAGAACTGAGCATGTGGAGAGACGTTCGTTCATCTAGCACAAAAGGAACGGGTTGCAGGAGAAACTTTTACTCTGGTTTCTCAGTCTGTTTCCTAGTGCCGGTTTGAAGTTCCTGCAGTTTTCACTGTAAAACCAAGTTGGAGCTAGTACCTCCCCATATATATGTATGGAGTGGAGTTTGCATGTGAAAAGAAACTTTGTGTTCCCAACAAGCTATGTGAAGGACGGCTTTCACACACACTTCTCTCTCAGAACTGAACATGTGGAGAGACGTTCATTCATCTATCACAAAGGGAACGGGTTGCAGGGAATTCTTTTACAATGGTTTCTCAGTCTGTTTCCCAGTGCCGGTTTGAATTTCCTGCAGTTTTCACTGTAAAACCGAGTTGCAGCTAGTACCTCCCCATATATATGTATGGAGTGGTGTTTGCAACTGAAAAGAATCTTTGTGTTCCCAACAAGCAAGATGAAGGACGGCTTTCACACACTTATCTCTCAGAACTGAGCATGTGGAGAGACGTTCATTCATCTAGCACAAATGGCACAGGTTGCAGGTGAAACTTTTACTCTGGTTTCTCTGTCTGTTTCCTAGTGCCGGTTTGAAGTTCCTGCAGTTTTCACTGTAAAACCAAGTTGGAGGTAGTACCTCCCCATATATATGTATGGAGAGGAGTTTGCAAGTGAAAAGAAACTTTGTGTTCCCAACAAGCTATGTGAAGGACGCCTTTCACACACACTTCTCTCTCAGAACTGAACATGTGGAGAGACGTTCATTCATCTATCACAAAGGGAACGGGTTGCAGGGGAAACTTTTACAGTGGTTTCTCAGTCTGTTTCTCAGTGCCGGTTTGAATTTCCTGCAGTTTTCACTGTAAAACCGAGTTGGAGCTAGTACCTCCCCATATATATGTATGGAGTGGAGTTTGCAACTGAAAAGTATCTTTGTGTTCCCAACAAGCAAGATGAAGGACGGCTTTCACACCCTTATCTCTCAGAACTGAGCATGTGGAGAGACGTTCATTCATCTAGCACAAATGGCACAGGTTGCAGGTGAAACTTTTACTCTGGTTTCTCAGTCTGTTTCCTAGTGCCGGTTTGAAGTTCCTGCAGTTTTCAGTGTAAAATCGAGTTGGAGCTAGTTCCTTCCCATATATATGTATGGAGTGGAGTTTGCTAGTGAAAAGAATCTTTGGGTTCCCAACAAGCTAGGTGAAGGACGGCTTTCACACACACTTATCTCTCAGAACTGAACATGTGGAGAGACGTTCGTTCATCTAGCACAAAGGGAACGGTTTGCAGGAGAAACTTTTACTCCGGTTTCTCAGTCTGTTTCCTAGTGCCGGTTGGAAGTTCCTGCAGTTTTCACTGTAAAACCGATTTGGATCTAGTACCTCCCCATGTATATGTATCGAGTGGGTTTTGCAACTGAAAAAAGCTTTGTGTTCCCAAGAAGCTAGGTGAAGGACGGCTTTCACACACACTTATCTCTCAGAACTGAGCATGTGGAGAGACGTTCGTTCATCTAGTACAAAGGGAACGGGTTGCAGGAGCAACTTTTTCTCTGGTTTCTCAGTCTGTTTCCTAGTGCCGGTTTGAAGTTCCTGCAGTTTTCACTGTAAAACCGAGTTGGAGCTAGTACCTCCCCATATATGTATGGAGTGGAGTTTGCAAGTGAAAAGAATCTTTGGGTTCCCAACAAGCTAGGTGAAGGACGGCTTTCACACACACTTATCTCTCAGAACTGAGCATGTGGAGAGACGTTCGTTCATCTAGCACAAAGGGAACGGTTTGCAGGAGAAACTTTTACTCTGGTTTCTCAGTCTGTTTCCTAGTGCCGGTTGGAAGTTCCTGCAGTTTTCACTGTAAAACCGAATTGGAGTTAGTACCTCCCCATGTATATGTATCGAGTGGAGTTTGCAACTGAATATAGCTTTGTGTTCCCAACAAGATAGGTGAAGGACGGCTTTCACACACACTTATCTCTCAGAACTGAGCATGTGGAGAGACGTTCTTTCATCTAGCACAAAGGGAACGGGTTGCAGGAGAAACTTTTACTCTGGTTTCTCAGTCTGTTTCCTAGTGAAGGTTTCAAGTTCCTGCATTTTTCACTGTAAAACTGAGTTGGAGCTAGTACCACCCATATATATGTATGGAGTGGAGTTTGCAAGTGAAAAGAATCTTTGGGTTCCCAACAAGCTAGGTGAAGGACGGCATTCACACACACTTATCTCTCAGAACTGAGCATGTGGAGAGACTTTCGTTCATCTAGCACAAAGGGAAAGGGTTGCAGGAGAAACTTTTACTCTGTTTTCTCAGTCTGTTTCCTAGTGCCGGTTTGACGTTCCTGCAGTTTTCACTGTAAAACCGAGTTGGAGATAGTACCTCCCCATATATTTGTGTGGAGTGGAGTTTGCAAGTGAAAAGAAACTTTGTGTTCCCAACAAGCTAGGTGAACGAAGGCTTTCACGCACACTTATCTCTCAGAAATAAGCATGTGGAGAGACATTCGTTCATTTAGCTCAAAGGGAACGGGTTGCAGGAGAAATTTTTACTCTGGTTTCTCAGTCTGTTTCCTAGTGCCGGTTTGAAGTTCCTGCACTTTTCACTGTATAACAGAGTTGGAGCTAGTACCTCCCCATATATATGTATGGAGTGGAGTTTGCAAGTGAAAAGAAACTTAGTGTTCCCAACAAGATAGGTGAAGGACGGCTTTCACACACACTTATCTCTCAGAAATGAGCATGAGGAGAGACGTTCGTTCATCTAGCACAAAGGGAACGGTTTGCAGGAGAAACTTTTACTCTGGTTTCTCAGTCTGTTTCCTAGTGCCAGTTTGAAGTTCCTGCAGTTTGCAATGTAAAACCGAGTTGGACCTAGTACCTCCCCATATATTTGTATGGAGTGGAGTTTGCAACTGAAAAGAAACTTTGTGTTCCCAACAAGCTAGGTGAAGGACGGCTTTCACACACACTTTTCTCTCAGAAATGAGCATGTGGAGAGACGTTCGTTCATCTAGCACAAAAGATCGTTTTGCAGGAGAAACTTTTACTCTGGTTTCTCAGTCTGTTTCCTAGAGCCGGTTTGAAGTTCCTGCATTTTTCACTGTAAAACAGTGTTGGAACTCGTACCTCCCCATATATATGTATGGAGTGGAGTTTCAAGTGAAAAGAAACTTTGTGTTCCCAACAAGATAGGTGATGGACGGCTTTCACACACATATCTCTCAGAATTGAGCATGTGGAGAGACGTTCGTTCATCTAGCACAAAGGGACAGGTTTGCAGGAGAAACTTTTACTCTGGTTTCTCAGTCTGTTTCGTAGTGCCGGTTTGAAGTTCCTGTAGTTTTCACTGTAAAACGGTGTTGGAGCTAGTACCTCCCAATATAAATGTAAGGAGTGGGGTTGGCAACTGAAAAGATATTTTGTGTTCCCAACAAGCTAGGTGAAGTACGGCTTTCACACACACTTATCTCTCAGACCTGAGAATGTGGAGAGACGTTCGTTCATCTAGCACAAAGGGAACGGTTTGCAGGAGAAACTTTTACTCTGGTTTCTAAGTCTGTTTCCTAGTGCCGGTTTGAAGTTCCTGCAGTTTAAACTGTAAAACCGATTTGGAGCTAGTACCTCCCCTTATATATGTATGGAGTGGAGTTTGCAAGTGAAAAGAAACTATGTTTTCCCAATAAGCTAGGTGAAGGACGGCTTTCACACACACTTATCTCTGAGAACTGAGCATGTGGAGAGACTTTCGTTCATCTAGAACAAATGGAACGGGTTGCAGGAGAAACTTTTACTCTGGTTTCTCAGTCTGTTTCCTAGTGCCGGTTTGACGTTCCTGCAGTTCTCACTGTAAAATCGAGTTGGAGATAGTACCTCCCCATATATTTGTATGGAGTGGAGTTTGCAAGTGAAAAGAAACTTTGTGTTCCCAACAAGCTAGGTGAAGGACGGCTTTCACACACACTTAACTCTCAGAACTGAGCATGTGGAGAGACGTTCGTTCATCTAGCACAAACGGAACGTGTGGCAGGAGAAACTTTTACTCTGGTTTCTCACTCTGTTTCCTAGTGCCGGTTTGAAGTTCCTGCAGTTTTCACTGTAAAACCGAGTTGGAGCTAGTACCTCCCCATATATATGTAAGGAGTGGAGTTTGCAACTGAAAAGAATCTTTGTGTTCCCAACAAGCTGTGTGAAGGACGGCTTTCACACACTTATCACTCAGAACTGAGCATGTGGAGAGACGTTCGTTCATCTAGCACAAATGGAACGGGTTGCAGGTGAAACTTTTACTCTGGTTTCTCAGTCTGTTTCCTAGTGCCGGTTTGAAGTTCCTGCAGTTTTAAGTGTAAAACCGAGTTGGAGCTAGTTCCTCCCCATATATATGTATGGAGTGGAGTTTGCAAGTGAAAAAAATCTTTGGGTTCCCAACAAGCTAGGTGAAGGACGGCTTTCACACACACTTATCTCTCAGAACTGAGCATGTGGAGAGACGTTCGTTCATCTAGCACAAAAGGAACGGGTTGCAGGAGAAACTTTTACTCTGGTTTCTCAGTCTGTTTCCTAGTGCCGGTTTGAAGTTCCTGCAGTTTTCACTGTAAAACCAAGTTGGAGCTAGTACCTCCCCATATATATGTATGGAGTGGACTTTGCATGTGAAAAGAAACTTTGTGTTCCCAACAAGCTATGTGAAGGACGCCTTTCACACACACTTCTCTCTCAGAACTGAACATGTGGAGAGACGTTCATTCATCTATCACAAAGGGAACGGGTTGCAGGGGAAACTTTTACAGTGGTTTCTCAGTCTGTTTCTCAGTGCCGGTTTGAATTTCCTGCAGTTTTCACTGTAAAACCGAGTTGGAGCTAGTACCTCCCCATATATATGTATGGAGTGGAGTTTGCAACTGAAAAGTATCTTTGTGTTCCCAACAAGCAAGATGAAGGACGGCTTTCACACCCTTATCTCTCAGAACTGAGCATGTGGAGAGACGTTCATTCATCTAGCACAAATGGCACAGGTTGCAGGTGAAACTTTTACTCTGGTTTCTCAGTCTGTTTCCTAGTGCCGGTTTGAAGTTCCTGCAGTTTTCAGTGTAAAATCGAGTTGGAGCTAGTTCCTTCCCATATATATGTATGGAGTGGAGTTTGCTAGTGAAAAGAATCTTTGGGTTCCCAACAAGCTAGGTGAAGGACGGCTTTCACACACACTTATCTCTCAGAACTGAACATGTGGAGAGACGTTCGTTCATCTAGCACAAAGGGAACGGTTTGCAGGAGAAACTTTTACTCCGGTTTCTCAGTCTGTTTCCTAGTGCCGGTTGGAAGTTCCTGCAGTTTTCACTGTAAAACCGATTTGGATCTAGTACCTCCCCATGTATATGTATCGAGTGGGTTTTGCAACTGAAAAAAGCTTTGTGTTCCCAAGAAGCTAGGTGAAGGACGGCTTTCACACACACTTATCTCTCAGAACTGAGCATGTGGAGAGACGTTCGTTCATCTAGTACAAAGGGAACGGGTTGCAGGAGCAACTTTTTCTCTGGTTTCTCAGTCTGTTTCCTAGTGCCGGTTTGAAGTTCCTGCAGTTTTCACTGTAAAACCGAGTTGGAGCTAGTACCTCCCCATATATGTATGGAGTGGAGTTTGCAAGTGAAAAGAATCTTTGGGTTCCCAACAAGCTAGGTGAAGGACGGCTTTCACACACACTTATCTCTCAGAACTGAGCATGTGGAGAGACGTTCGTTCATCTAGCACAAAGGGAACGGTTTGCAGGAGAAACTTTTACTCTGGTTTCTCAGTCTGTTTCCTAGTGCCGGTTGGAAGTTCCTGCAGTTTTCACTGTAAAACCGAATTGGAGTTAGTACCTCCCCATGTATATGTATCGAGTGGAGTTTGCAACTGAATATAGCTTTGTGTTCCCAACAAGATAGGTGAAGGACGGCTTTCACACACACTTATCTCTCAGAACTGAGCATGTGGAGAGACGTTCTTTCATCTAGCACAAAGGGAACGGGTTGCAGGAGAAACTTTTACTCTGGTTTCTCAGTCTGTTTCCTAGTGAAGGTTTCAAGTTCCTGCATTTTTCACTGTAAAACTGAGTTGGAGCTAGTACCACCCATATATATGTATGGAGTGGAGTTTGCAAGTGAAAAGAATCTTTGGGTTCCCAACAAGCTAGGTGAAGGACGGCTTTCACACAAACTTATCTCTCAGAACTGAGCAGGTGGAGAGACGTTCGTTCCTCTAGCACAAAGGGAACGGGTTGCAGGAGAAAATTTTACTCTGGTTTCTCAGTCTGTTTCCTAGTGCCGGTTTGAAGTTCCTGCATTTTTCACTGTAAAACCGAGTTGGAGCTAGTACCACCCCATATATATGTATGGAGTGGAGTTTGCAAGTGAAAAGAAACTTTGTGTTCCCAACAAGCTAGGTGAAGGACGGCTTTCACACACACTTATCTCTCAGAACTGAGCATGTGGAGAGACTTTCGTTCATCTAGCACAAAGGGAACGGGTTGCAGGAGAAACTTTACTCTGGTTTCTCAGTCTGTTTCCTAGTGCCGGTTTGAAGTTCCTGCCGTTTTCACTGTAAACCGAGATGGAGCTAGTACCTCCCCATATATATGTATGGATTGGAGTTTGCAAGTGAAAAGAAACTTTGTGTTCCCAACAAGCTAGGTGAAGGACGGCTTTCACACACACTTCTCTCTCAGAACTGAGCATGTGGAGAGACGTTCGTTCTTCTATCACAAATGGATCGGGTTGCAGGGGAAACTTTTACTCTGGTTTCTCAGTCTGTTTCCTAGTGCCGGTTTGAAGTTCCTGCAGTTTTCACTGTAAAACCGAGTTGGAGCTAGTACCTACCCATATATATGTATGGAGTGGAGTTTGCAACTGAAAAGAATCTTTGTGTTCCCAACAAGCTGTGTGAAGGACGGCTTTCACACACTTATCTCTCAGAACTGAGCATGTGAAGAGACGTTCGTTCATCTAGCAAAAATGGAACGGGTTGCAGGTGAAACATTTACACTGGTTTCTCAGTCTGTTTCCTAGTGCCGGTTTGAATTTCCTGCAGTTTTCAGTGTAAAACCGACTTGGAGCTAGTTCCTCCCCATATATATGTATGGAGTGGAGTTTGCAAGTGAAAAAAATCATTGGGTTCCCAACAAGCTAGGTGAAGGACGGCTTTAACACACACTTATCTCTCAGAACTGAGCATGTGGAGAGACGTTCGTTCATCTAGCACAAAGGGAACGGGTTGCAGGGGAAACTTTTACTCTGGTTTCTCAGTCTGTTTCCTAGTGCCGGTTTGAAGTTCGTGCAGTTTTCACTGTAAAACCGAGTTGGAGCTAGTACCTCCCCATATATATGTATGGAGTGGAGTTTGCAAGTGAAAAGAAACTTTGTGTTCCCAACAAGATAGTTGAATGACGGCTTTCACACACAATTATCTCTCAGAACTGAGCATGTGGAGAGACGTTCATTCATCTATCACAAAGGAACGAGTTGCAGGGGAAACTTTTACAGTGGTTTCTCAGTCTGTTTCCCAGTGCTGGTTTGAATTTCCTGCAGTTTTCACTGTAAAACCGAGTTGGAGCTAGTACCTCCCCATATAAATGTATGGAGTGGAGTTTGCAACTGAAAAGAATCTTTGTGTTCCCAACAAGCAAGATGAAGGACGGCTTTCACACACTTATCTCTCAGAACTGAGCATGTGGAGAGACGTTCATTCATCTAGCACAAATGGCACAGGTTGCAGGTGAAACTTTTACTCTGGTTTCTCAGTGTGTTTCCAGGTGCCGGTTTGAAGTTCCTGCAGTTTTCAGTGTAAAATCGAGTTGGAGCTAGTTCCTCCCCATGTATATGTATCGAGTGGGTTTTGCAACTGAAAAAAGCTTTGTGTTCCCAACAAGCTAGGTGAAGGACGGCTTTCACACACACTTATCTCTCAAAACTGAGCATGTGGAGAGACGTTCGTTCATCTAGTTAAAAGGGAACGGGTTGCAGGAGAAACTTTTTCTCTGGTTTCTCAGTCTGTTTCCTAGTGCCGGTTGGAAGTTCCTGCAGTTTTCACTGTAAAACCGAGTTGGAGCTAGTACCTCCCCATATATATGTATGGAGTGGAGTTTGCAAGTGAAAAGAATCTTTGGGTTCCCAACAAGCTAGGTGAAGCACGGCTTTCACACACACTTATCTCTCTAAACTGAGCAGGTGGAGAGACGTTCGTACTTCTAGCACAAAGGGAACGGGTTGCAGGAGGAAATTTTACTCTGGTTTCTCAGTCTGTTTCCTAGTGCCGGTTTGAAATTCCTGCAGTTTTCAGTGTAAAACTGAGTTGGAGCTAGTTCCTCCCCATATATATGTATGGAGTGGAGTTTGCAAGTGAAAAAAATCATTGGGTTCCCAACAAGCTAGGTGAAGGACGGCTTTAACACACACTTATCTCTCAGAACTGAGCATGTGGAGAGACGTTCGTTCATCTAGCACAAAGGGAACGGGTTGCAGGGGAAACTTTTACTCTGGTTTCTCAGTCTGTTTCCTAGTGCCGGTTTGAAGTTCCTGCAGTTTTCACTGTAAAACCGAGTTGGAGCTAGTACCTCCCCATATATATGTATGGAGTGGAGTTTGCAAGTGAAAAGAAACTTTGTGTTCCCAACAAGATAGTTGAAGGACGGCTTTCACACACACTTATCTCTCAGAACTGAGCATGTGGAGAGACGTTCATTCATCTATCACAAAGGGAACGAGTTGCAGGGGAAACTTTTACAGTGGTTTCTCAGTCTGTTTCCCAGTGCTGGTTTGAATTTCCTGCAGTTTTCACTGTAAAACCGAGTTGGAGCTAGTACCTCCCCTTATAAATGTATGGAGTGCAGTTTGCAACTGAAAAGAATCTTTGTGTTCCCAACAAGCAAGATGAAGGACGGCTTTCACACACTTATCTCTCAGAACTGAGCATGTGGAGAGACGTTCATTCATCTAGCACAAATGGCACAGGTTGCAGGTGAAACTTTTACTCTGGTTTCTCAGTGTGTTTCCTAGGGCCGGTATGAAGTTCCTGCAGTTTTCAGTGTAAAATCGAGTTGGAGCTAGTTCCTCCCCATGTATATGTATCGAGTGGGTTTTGCAACTGAAAAAGCTTTGTGTTCCCAACAAGCTAGGTGAAGGACGGCTTTCACACACACTTATCTCTCAGAACTGAGCATGTGGAGAGACGTTCGTTAATCTAGTACAAAGGGAACGGGTTGCAGGAGAAACTTTTTCTCTGGTTTCTCAGTCTGTTTCCTAGTGCCGGTTGGAAGTTCCTGCAGTTTTCACTGTAAAACCGAGTTGGAGCTAGTACCTCCCCATATATATGTATGGAGTGGAGTTTGCAAGTGAAAAGAATCTTTGGGTTCCCAACAAGCTAGGTGAAGCACGGCTTTCACACACACTTATCTCTCTGAACTGAGCAGGTGGAGAGACGTTCGTACTTCTAGCACAAAGGGAACGGGTTGCAGGAGGAAATTTTACTCTGGTTTCTCAGTCTGTTTCCTAGTGCCGGTTTGAAATTCCTGCAGTTTTCAGTGTAAAACCGAGGTGGAGCTAGTTCCTCCCCATATATATGTATGGAGTGGAGTTTGCAAGTGAAAAGAAACTTTGTGTTCCCAACAAGCTAGGTGAAGGAAGGCTTTCACACACACTTATCTCTCAGAACTGAGCATGTGGAGAGACTTTCGTTCATCTAGCACAAAGGGAACGGGTTGCAGGAGAAACTTTTACTCTGGTTTCTCAGTCTGTTTCCTAGTGCCGGTTTGAAGTTCCTGCAGTTTTCACTGTAAACCGAGATGGAGCTAGTACCTCCCCATATATATGTATGGAGTGGAGTTTGCAAGTGAAAAGAAACTTTGTGTTCCCAACAAGCTATGTGAAGGACGGCTTTCACACACACTTCTCTCTCAAACTGAGCATGTGTAGAGACGTTCGTTCATCTATCACAAATGGATCGGGTTGCAGGGGAAACTTTTACTCTGGTTTCTCAGTCTGTTTCCTACTGCCGGTTTGAAGTTCCTGCAGTTTTCACTGTAAAACCGAGTTGGAGCTAGTACCTCCCCATATATATGTATGGAGTGGAGTTTGCAACTGAAAAGAATCTTTGTGTTCCCAACAAGATGTGTGAAGGACTGCTTTCACACACTTATCTCTCAGAACTGAGCATGTGGAGGGACGTTCGTTCATCTAGCAAAAATGGAACGGGTTGCAGGAGGAACTTTTACTCTGGTTTCTCAGTTTGTTTCCTAGTGCCGGTTTGAATTTCCTGCAGTTTTCAGTGTAAAACCGAGTTGGAGCTAGTTCCTCCCCATATATATGTATGGAGTGGAGTTTGCAAGTGAAAAAAATCATTGGGTTCCCAACAAGCTAGGTGAAGGACGGCTTTCACACCCACTTATCTCTCAGAACTGAGCATGTGGAGAGACGTTCGTTCATCTAGCAAAAAAGGAACGGGTTGCAGGAGAAACTTTTACTGTGGTTTCTCAGTCTGTTTCCTAGTGCCGGTTGGAAGTTCCTGCAGTTTTCACTGTAAAACAGAGTTGGAGCTAGTACCTCCCCATATATATGTATGGAGTGGAGTTTGCAAGTGAAAAGAATCTTTGGGTTCCCAACAAGCTACGTGAAGGACGGCTTTCACACACACTTATCTCTCTGAAATGAGCAGGTGGAGAGACGTTCGTACATCTAGCACAAAGGGAACGGGTTGCAGGAGGAAATTTTACTCTGGTTTCTCAGTCTGTTTCCTAGTGCCGGTTTGAAATTCCTGCAGTTTTCAGTGTAAAACCGAGTTGGAGCTAGTTCCTCCCCATATATATGTATGGAGTGGAGTTTGCAAGTGAAAAAAATCATTGGGTTCCCAACATGCTAGGTGAAGGACGGCTTTCACACACACTTATCTCTCAGAACTGAGCATGTGGAGAGACGTTCGTTCATCTAGCACAAAGGGAACGGGTAGCAGGAGAAACTTTTACTCTGGTTTCTCAGTCTGTTTCCTAGTGCCGGTTTGAAGTTCCTGCAGTTTTCACAGTTAAAACCAAGTTGGAGCTAGTACCTCCCCATATATATGTATGGAGTGGAGTTTGCAAGTGAAAAGAAACTGTGTGTTCCCATCAAGCTTTGTGAAGGACGGCTTTCACACACACTTCTCTCTCAGAACTGAACATGTGGAGAGACGTTCATTCATCTATCACAAAGGGAACGGGTTGCAGGGGAAACTTTTACAGTGGTTTCTCAGTCTGTTTCCCAGTGCCGGTTTGAAGTTCCTGCAGTTTTCACTGTAAAACCGAGTTGGAGCTAGTTCCTCCCCATATATATGTATGGAGTGGAGTTTGCAACTGAAAAGAATCTTTGTGTTCCCAACAAGCAAGATGAAGGACGGCTTTCACACACTTATCTCTCAGAACTTAGCATGTGCAGAGACGTTCATTCATCTAGGACAAATGGCACAGGTTGCAGGTGAAACTTTTACTCTGGTTTCTCAGTCTGTTTCCTAGTGCCGGTTTGAAGTTCCTGCAGTTTTCACTTTAAAACCAAGTTGGAGCTAGTAACTCCCCATATATATGTATGGAGTGGAGTTTGCAAGTGAAAAGAAACTGTGTGTTCCCATCAAGCTATGTGAAGGACGGCTTTCACACACACTTCTCTCTCAGAACTGAACATGTGGAGAGACGTTCATTCATCTATCACAAAGGGAACGTGTTGCAGGGGAAACTTTTACAGTGGTTTCTCAGTCTGTTTCCCAGTGCCGGTTTGAAGTTCCTGCAGTTTTCACTGTAAATCCGAGTTGGTGCTAGTTCCTCCCCATATATATGTATGGAGTGGAGTTTGCAACTGAAAAGAATCTTTGTGTTCCCAACAAGCAAGATGAAGGACGGCTTTCACACACTTATCTCTCAGAACATAGCATGTGCAGAGACGTTCATTCATCTAGGACAAATGGCACAGGTTGCAGGTGAAACTTTTACTCTGGTTTCTCAGTCTGTTTCCTAGTGCCGGTTTGAAGTTCCTGCAGTTTTCACTGTAAAACCGAGTAGGAGCTAGTACCTCCCCATATATATGTATGGAGTGGAGTTTGCAAGTGAAAAGAAACTTTGTGTTCCCAACAAGCTAGTTGAAGGACGGCTTTCACACACACTTCTCTCTCAGAACTGAGCATGTGGAGAGACGTTCATTCATCTATCACAAAGGGAACGGGTAGCAGGAGAAACTTTTACAGTGGTTTCTCAGTCTGTTTCCCAGTGCCGGTTTGAAGTTCCTGCAGTTTTCACTGTAAAACCAAGTGGGAGCTATTACCTCCCCATATATATGTATGGAGTGGAGTTTGCAAGTGAAAAGAAACTGTGTGTTCCCATCAAGCTATGTGAAGAACGGCTTTCACACACACTTCTCTCTCAGAACTGAGCATGTGGAGAGACGTTCATTCATCTATCACAAAGGAACGGGTTGCAGGTGAAACTTTTACTGTGGTTTCTCAGTCTGTTTCCTAGTGCCGGTTTGAAGTTCCTGCAGTTTTCACTGTAAAACCGAGTTGGAGCTAGTACCTCCCCATATATATGTATGGAGTGGAGTTTGCAACTGAAAAGAATCTTTGTGTTCCCAACAAGCTGTGTGAAGGACGGCTTTCACACACTTATCACTCAGAACTGAGCATGTGGAGATACTTTCGTTCATCTAGCACAAATGGAACGGGTTGCAGGTGAAACTTTTACTCTGGTTTCTCAGTCTGTTTCCTAGTGCCGGTTTGAAGTTCCTGCAGTTTTCAGTGTAAAACCGAGTTGGAGCTAGTTCCTCCCCATATATATGTATGGAGTGGAGTTTGCAAGTGAAAAAAATCTTTGGGTTCCCAACAAGCTAGGTGAAGGACGGCTTTCACACACACTTATCTCTCAGAACTGAGCATATGGAGAGACGTTCATTCATCTAGCACAAATGGCACAGGTTGCAGGTGAAACTTTTACTCTGGTTTCTCAGTCTGTTTCCTAGTGCCGGTTTGAAGTTCCTGCAGTTTTCAGTGTAAAATCGAGTTGGAGCTAGTTCCTCCCCATATATATGTATGGAGTGGAGTTTGCAAGTGAAAAGAATCTTTGGGTTCCCAAAAAGCTAGGTGAAGGACGGCTTTCACACACACTTATCTCTCAGAACTGAGCATGTGGAGAGACGTTCGTTCATTTAGAACAAAGGGAACGGTTTGCAGGAGAAACTTTTACTCCGGTTTCTCAGTCTGTTTCCTAGTGCCGGTTGGAAGTTCCTGCAGTTTTCACTGTAAAACCGAGTTGGATCTAGTACCTCCCCATGTATATGTATCGAGTGGGTTTTGCAACTGAAAAAAGCTTTGTGTTCCCAACAAGCTAGGTGAAGGACGGCTTTCACACACACTTATCTCTCAGAACTGAGCATGTGGAGAGACGTTCGTTCATCTAGTACAAAGGGAACGGGTTGCAGGAGAAACTTTTTCTCTGGTTTCTCAGTCTGTTTCCTAGTGCCGGTTTGAAGTTCCTGCAGTTTTCACTGTAAAACCGAGTTGGAGCTAGTACCTCCCCATGTATATGTATGGAGTGGAGTTTGCAAGTGAAAAGAATCTTTGGTTTCCCAACAAGCTAGGTGAAGGACGGCTTTCACACACAATTATGTCTCTGAACTGAGCAGGTGGAGAGACGTTCGTACATCTAGCACAAAGGGAACGGGTTGCAGGAGGAACTTTTACTCTGTTTTCTCAGTCTGTTTCCTAGTTCCGGTTTGAAATTCCTGCAGTTTTCAGTGTAAAACCGAGTTGGAGCTAGTTCCTCCCCATATATATTTATGGAGTGGAGTTTGCAAGTGAAAAAAATCATTGGGTTCCCAACAAGCTAGGTGAAGGACGGCTTTCACACACACTTATCTCTCAGAACTGAGCATGTGGAGAGACGTTCGTTCATCTAGCACAAAGGGAACGGGTTGCAGGAGAAACTTTTACTCTGGTTTCTCACTCTGTTTCCTAGTGCCGGTGTGAAGTTCCTGCAGTTTTCACTGTAAAACCGAGTTGGAGCTAGTACCTCCCCATATATATGTATGGAGTGGAGTTTGCAACTGAAAAGAATCTTTGTGTTCCCAACAAGCTTTGTGAAGGACGGCTTTCACACACTTATCAGTCAGAACTGAGCATGTGGAGAGACGTTCGTTCATCTAGCACAAAGGGAACGGGTTGCAGGTGAAACTTTTACTCTGGTTTCTCAGTCTGTTTCCTAGTGCCGGTTTGAAGTTCCTGCAGTTTTCAGTGTAAAACCGAGTTGGAGCTAGTTCCTCCCCATATATATGTATGGAGTGGAGTTTGCAAGTGAAAAAATCTTTGGGTTCACAACAAGCTAGGTGAAGGACGGTTTTCACACACACTTATCTCTCAGAACTGAGCATGTGGAGAGACGTTCATTCATCTAGCACAAAGGGAACGGGTTGCAGGAGAAACTTTTACTCTGTTTTCTCAGTCGGTTTCCTAGTGCCGGTTTGAAGTTCCTGCAGTTTTCACTGTAAAACCGAGTTGGAGCTAGTACCTCCCCATATATATGTATGGAGTGGAGTTTGCAAGTGAAAAGAAACTTTGTGTTCCCAACAAGCTATGTGAAGGACGGCTTTCACACACACTTTTCTCTCAGAACTGAACATGTGGAGAGACGTTCATTCATCTATCACAAAGGGAACGGGTTGCAGGGGAAACTATTACTGTGGTCTCAGTCTGTTTCCCAGTGCCGGTTTGAAGTTCCTGCAGTTTTCACTGTAAAACCGAGTTGGAGCTAGTACCTCCCCATATATATGTATGGAGTGGTGTTTGCAACTGAAAAGAATCTTTGTGTTCCCAACAAGCAAGGTGAAGGACGGCTTTCACACACTTATCACTCAGAACTGAGCATGTGGAGAGACGTTCGTTCATCTAGCACAAAGGGAACGGGTTGCAGGAGAAACTTTTACTCTGGTTTCTCAGTCTGTTTCCTAGTGCCGGTTTGAAGTTCCTGCAGTTTGCACTGTAAAACTGAGTTGGAGCTAGTACCTCCCCATATATATGTATGGAGTGGAATTTGCAAGTGAAAAGAAACTTTGTGTTCCCAACAAGCTAGGTGAAGGACGGCTTTCACACACACTTATCCCTCAGAACTGAGCATGTGGAGAGACGTTCGTTCATCTAGCACAAAGGGAATGGTTTGCAGGAGAAACTTTAACTCTGGTTTCTCAGTCTGTTTCCTAGTGCCGGTTGGAAGTTCCTGCATTTTCACTGTAAAACCGCGTTGGAGCCAGTACCTCCCCAAGTATATGTATCGAGTGGAGTTTGCAACTGAATAAAGCTTTGTGTTCCCAACAAGCTAGGTGAAGGACGGCTTTCACACACACTTATCTCTCAGAACTGAGCATGTGGAGAGACGTTCGTTCATCTAGCACAAAGCGAACGGGTTGCAGGAGAAACTTTTTCTCTGGTTTCTCAGTCTGTTTCCTAGTGCCGGTTTGAAGTTCCTGCAGTTTTCACTGTAAAACACAGTTGGAGCTAGTACCTCCCCATATATATGTATGGAGTGGAGTTTGCAAGTGAAAAGAATCTTTGGGTTCCCAACAAGCTAGGTGAAGGACGGCTTTCACACACACTTATCTCTCTGAACTGAGCAGGTGGAGAGACGTTCGTACATCTAGCACAAAGGGAACGGGTTGCAGGAGGAACTTTTACTCTGGTTTCTCAGTCTGTTTCCTAGTGCCGGTTTGAAATTCCTGCAGTTTTCAGTGTAAAATCGAGTTGGAGCTAGATCCTCCCCATATATATGTATGGAGTGGAGTTTGCAAGTGAAAAGAAACTTTGTGTTCCCAACAAGCTATGTGAAGGACGGCTTTCACACACACTTCTCTCTCAGAACTGAACATGTGGAGAGACGTCCATTCATCTATCACAAAGGGAACGGGTTGCAGGGGAAACTTTTACAGTGGTTTCTCAGTCTGTTTCCCAGTGCCGGTTTGAAGTTCCTGCAGTTTTCACTGTAAAACCGAGTTGGAGCTTGTACCTCCCCATATATATGTATGGAGTGGAGTTTGCAACTGAAAAGAATCATTGTGTTCCCAACAAGCAAGGTGAAGTACGGCTTTCACACACTTATCTCTCAGAACTGAGCTTGTGGAGAGACGTTCATTCATCTAGCACAAATGGCACGGGTTGCAGGTGAAACTTTTACTCTGGTTTCTCAGTCTTTTTCCTAGTGCCGGTTTGAAGTTCCTGCAGTTTTCAGTGTAAAATCGAGTTGGAGCTAGTTCCTCCCCATATATATGTATGGAGTGGAGTTTGCAAGTGAAAAGAATCTTTGGGTTCCCAACAAGCTAGGTGAAGGACGGCTTTCACACACACTTATCTCTCAGAACTGAGCATGTGGAGAGACGTTCGTTCATCTAGCACAAAGGGAACGGTTTGCAGGAGAAAATTTTACTCCAGTTTCTCAGTCTGTTTCCTAGTGCCGGTTGGAAGTTCCTGCAGTATTCACTGTAAAACCGAGTTGGAGCTAGTACCTCCCCATGTATATGTATCGAGTGGGTTTTGCAACTGAAAAAAGCTTTGTGTTCCCAACAAGCTAGGTGAAGGACGGCTTTCACACACACTTATCTCTCAGAACTTAGCATGTGGAGAGACGATCGTTCATCTAGTACAAAGGGAACGGGTTTCAGGAGAAACTTTTTCTCTGGTTTCTCAGTCCGTTTCCTAGTGCCGGTTTGAAATTCCTACAGTTTTCAGTGTAAAACCGAGTTGGAGCTAGATCCTCCCCATATATATGTATGGAGTGGAGTTTGCAAGTGAAAAGAAACTTTGTGTTCCCAACAAGCTATGTGAAGGACGGCTTTCACACACACTTCTCTCTCAGAACTGAACATGTGGAGAGACGTTCATTCATCTATCACAAAGGGAACGGGTTGCAGGGGAAACTTTTACAGTGGTTTCTCAGTCTGTTTCCCAGTGCCGGTTTGAAGTTCCTGAAGTTTTCACTGTAAAACCGAGTTGGAGCTAGAACCTCCCCATATATATGTATGGAGTGGAGTTTGCAACTGAAAAGAATCTTTGTGTTCCCAACAAGCAAGGTGAAGGACGGCTTTCACACACTTATCTCTCAGAACTGAGCTTGTGGAGAGACGTTCATTCATCTAGCACAAATGGCACGGGTTGCAGGTGAAACTTTTACTCTGGTTTCTCAGTCTTTTTCCTAGTGCCGGTTTAAAGTTCCTGCAGTTTTCAGTGTAAAATCGTGTTGGAGCTAGTTCCTCCCCATATATATGTATGGAGTGGATTTTGCAAGTGAAAAGAATCTTTGGGTTCCAAACAAGCTAGGTGAAGGACGGCTTTCACACACACTTCTCTCTCAAACTGAGCATGTGTAGAGACGTTCGTTCATCTATCACAAATGGATCGGGTTGCAGGGGAAACTTTTACTCTGGTTTCTCAGTCTGTTTCCTACTGCCGGTTTGAAGTTCCTGCAGTTTTCACTGTAAAACCGAGTTGGAGCTAGTACCTCCCCATATATATGTATGGAGTGGAGTTTGCAACTGAAAAGAATCTTTGTGTTCCCAACAAGATGTGTGAAGGACTGCTTTCACACACTTATCTCTCAGAACTGAGCATGTGGAGGGACGTTCGTTCATCTAGCAAAAATGGAACGGGTTGCAGGAAGAACTTTTACTCTGGTTTCTCAGTCTGTTTCCTAGTGCCGGTTTGAAATTCCTGCAGTTTTCAGTGTAAAATCGAGTTGGAGCTAGATCCTCCCCATATATATGTATGGAGTGGAGTTTGCAAGTGAAAAGAAACTTTGTGTTCCCAACAAGCTATGTGAAGGACGGCTTTCACACACACTTCTCTCTCAGAACTGAACATGTGGAGAGACGTCCATTCATCTATCACAAAGGGAACGGGTTGCAGGGGAAACTTTTACAGTGGTTTCTCAGTCTGTTTCCCAGTGCCGGTTTGAAGTTCCTGCAGTTTTCACTGTAAAACCGAGTTGGAGCTTGTACCTCCCCATATATATGTATGGAGTGGAGTTTGCAACTGAAAAGAATCATTGTGTTCCCAACAAGCAAGGTGAAGTACGGCTTTCACACACTTATCTCTCAGAACTGAGCTTGTGGAGAGACGTTCATTCATCTAGCACAAATGGCACGGGTTGCAGGTGAAACTTTTACTCTGGTTTCTCAGTCTTTTTCCTAGTGCCGGTTTGAAGTTCCTGCAGTTTTCAGTGTAAAATCGAGTTGGAGCTAGTTCCTCCCCATATATATGTATGGAGTGGAGTTTGCAAGTGAAAAGAATCTTTGGGTTCCCAACAAGCTAGGTGAAGGACGGCTTTCACACACACTTATCTCTCAGAACTGAGCATGTGGAGAGACGTTCGTTCATCTAGCACAAAGGGAACGGTTTGCAGGAGAAAATTTTACTCCAGTTTCTCAGTCTGTTTCCTAGTGCCGGTTGGAAGTTCCTGCAGTATTCACTGTAAAACCGAGTTGGAGCTAGTACCTCCCCATGTATATGTATCGAGTGGGTTTTGCAACTGAAAAAAGCTTTGTGTTCCCAACAAGCTAGGTGAAGGACGGCTTTCACACACACTTATCTCTCAGAACTTAGCATGTGGAGAGACGATCGTTCATCTAGTACAAAGGGAACGGGTTTCAGGAGAAACTTTTTCTCTGGTTTCTCAGTCCGTTTCCTAGTGCCGGTTTGAAATTCCTACAGTTTTCAGTGTAAAACCGAGTTGGAGCTAGATCCTCCCCATATATATGTATGGAGTGGAGTTTGCAAGTGAAAAGAAACTTTGTGTTCCCAACAAGCTATGTGAAGGACGGCTTTCACACACACTTCTCTCTCAGAACTGAACATGTGGAGAGACGTTCATTCATCTATCACAAAGGGAACGGGTTGCAGGGGAAACTTTTACAGTGGTTTCTCAGTCTGTTTCCCAGTGCCGGTTTGAAGTTCCTGCAGTTTTCACTGTAAAACCGAGTTGGAGCTAGAACCTCCCCATATATATGTATGGAGTGGAGTTTGCAACTGAAAAGAATCTTTGTGTTCCCAACAAGCAAGGTGAAGGACGGCTTTCACACACTTATCTCTCAGAACTGAGCTTGTGGAGAGACGTTCATTCATCTAGCACAAATGGCACGGGTTGCAGGTGAAACTTTTACTCTGGTTTCTCAGTCTTTTTCCTAGTGCCGGTTTAAAGTTCCTGCAGTTTTCAGTGTAAAATCGTGTTGGAGCTAGTTCCTCCCCATATATATGTATGGAGTGGATTTTGCAAGTGAAAAGAATCTTTGGGTTCCAAACAAGCTAGGTGAAGGACGGCTTTCACACACACTTCTCTCTCAAACTGAGCATGTGTAGAGACGTTCGTTCATCTATCACAAATGGATCGGGTTGCAGGGGAAACTTTTACTCTGGTTTCTCAGTCTGTTTCCTACTGCCGGTTTGAAGTTCCTGCAGTTTTCACTGTAAAACCGAGTTGGAGCTAGTACCTCCCCATATATATGTATGGAGTGGAGTTTGCAACTGAAAAGAATCTTTGTGTTCCCAACAAGATGTGTGAAGGACTGCTTTCACACACTTATCTCTCAGAACTGAGCATGTGGAGGGACGTTCGTTCATCTAGCAAAAATGGAACGGGTTGCAGGAAGAACTTTTACTCTGGTTTCTCAGTTTGTTTCCTAGTGCCGGTTTGAATTTCCTGCAGTTTTCAGTGTAAAACCGAGTTGGAGCTAGTTCCTCCCCATATATATGTATGGAGTGGAGTTTGCAAGTGAAAAAAATCATTGGGTTCCCAACAAGCTAGGTGAAGGACGGCTTTCACACCCACTTATCTCTCAGAACTGAGCATGTGGAGAGACGTTCGTTCATCTAGCAAAAAAGGAACGGGTTGCAGGAGAAACTTTTACTGTGGTTTCTCAGTCTGTTTCCTAGTGCCGGTTGGAAGTTCCTGCAGTTTTCACTGTAAAACAGAGTTGGAGCTAGTACCTCCCCATATATATGTATGGAGTGGAGTTTGCAAGTGAAAAGAATCTTTGGGTTCCCAACAAGCTACGTGAAGGACGGCTTTCACACACACTTATCTCTCTGAACTGAGCAGGTGGAGAGACGTTCGTACATCTAGCACAAAGGGAACGGGTTGCAGGAGGAAATTTTACTCTGGTTTCTCAGTCTGTTTCCTAGTGCCGGTTTGAAATTCCTGCAGTTTTCAGTGTAAAACCGAGTTGGAGCTAGTTCCTCCCCATATATATGTATGGAGTGGAGTTTGCAAGTGAAAAAAATCATTGGGTTCCCAACATGCTAGGTGAAGGACGGCTTTCACACACACTTATCTCTCAGAACTGAGCATGTGGAGAGACGTTCGTTCATCTAGCACAAAGGGAACGGGTAGCAGGAGAAACTTTTACTCTGGTTTCTCAGTCTGTTTCCTAGTGCCGGTTTGAAGTTCCTGCAGTTTTCACAGTTAAAACCAAGTTGGAGCTAGTACCTCCCCATATATATGTATGGAGTGGAGTTTGCAAGTGAAAAGAAACTGTGTGTTCCCATCAAGCTTTGTGAAGGACGGCTTTCACACACACTTCTCTCTCAGAACTGAACATGTGGAGAGACGTTCATTCATCTATCACAAAGGGAACGGGTTGCAGGGGAAACTTTTACAGTGGTTTCTCAGTCTGTTTCCCAGTGCCGGTTTGAAGTTCCTGCAGTTTTCACTGTAAAACCGAGTTGGAGCTAGTTCCTCCCCATATATATGTATGGAGTGGAGTTTGCAACTGAAAAGAATCTTTGTGTTCCCAACAAGCAAGATGAAGGACGGCTTTCACACACTTATCTCTCAGAACTTAGCATGTGCAGAGACGTTCATTCATCTAGGACAAATGGCACAGGTTGCAGGTGAAACTTTTACTCTGGTTTCTCAGTCTGTTTCCTAGTGCCGGTTTGAAGTTCCTGCAGTTTTCACTTTAAAACCAAGTTGGAGCTAGTAACTCCCCATATATATGTATGGAGTGGAGTTTGCAAGTGAAAAGAAACTGTGTGTTCCCATCAAGCTATGTGAAGGACGGCTTTCACACACACTTCTCTCTCAGAACTGAACATGTGGAGAGACGTTCATTCATCTATCACAAAGGGAACGGGTTGCAGGGGAAACTTTTACAGTGGTTTCTCAGTCTGTTTCCCAGTGCCGGTTTGAAGTTCCTGCAGTTTTCACTGTAAAACCGAGTTGGAGCTAGTTCCTCCCCATATATATGTATGGAGTGGAGTTTGCAACTGAAAAGAATCTTTGTGTTCCCAACAAGCAAGATGAAGGACGGCTTTCACACACTTATCTCTCAGAACATAGCATGTGCAGAGACGTTCATTCATCTAGGACAAATGGCACAGGTTGCAGGTGAAACTTTTACTCTGGTTTCTCAGTCTGTTTCCTAGTGCCGGTTTGAAGTTCCTGCAGTTTTCACTGTAAAACCGAGTAGGAGCTAGTACCTCCCCATATATATGTATGGAGTGGAGTTTGCAAGTGAAAAGAAACTTTGTGTTCCCAACAAGCTAGTTGAAGGACGGCTTTCACACACACTTCTCTCTCAGAACTGAGCATGTGGAGAGACGTTCATTCATCTATCACAAAGGGAACGAGTAGCAGGAGAAACTTTTACAGTGGTTTCTCAGTCTGTTTCCCAGTGCCGGTTTGAAGTTCCTGCAGTTTTCACTGTAAAACCAAGTGGGAGCTATTACCTCCCCATATATATGTATGGAGTGGAGTTTGCAAGTGAAAAGAAACTGTGTGTTCCCATCAAGCTATGTGAAGAACGGCTTTCACACACACTTCTCTCTCAGAACTGAGCATGTGGAGAGACGTTCATTCATCTATCACAAAGGAACGGGTTGCAGGTGAAACTTTTACTGTGGTTTCTCAGTCTGTTTCCTAGTGCCGGTTTGAAGTTCCTGCAGTTTTCACTGTAAAACCGAGTTGGAGCTAGTACCTCCCCATATATATGTATGGAGTGGAGTTTGCAACTGAAAAGAATCTTTGTGTTCCCAACAAGCTGTGTGAAGGACGGCTTTCACACACTTATCACTCAGAACTGAGCATGTGGAGAGACTTTCGTTCATCTAGCACAAATGGAACGGGTTGCAGGTGAAACTTTTACTCTGGTTTCTCAGTCTGTTTCCTAGTGCCGGTTTGAAGTTCCTGCAGTTTTCAGTGTAAAACCGAGTTGGAGCTAGTTCCTCCCCATATATATGTATGGAGTGGAGTTTGCAAGTGAAAAAAATCTTTGGGTTCCCAACAAGCTAGGTGAAGGACGGCTTTCACACACACTTATCTCTCAGAACTGAGCATGTGGAGAGACGTTCGTTCATTTAGAACAAAGGGAACGGTTTGCAGGAGAAACTTTTACTCCGGTTTCTCAGTCTGTTTCCTAGTGCCGGTTGGAAGTTCCTGCAGTTTTCACTGTAAAACCGAGTTGGATCTAGTACCTCCCCATGTATATGTATCGAGTGGGTTTTGCAACTGAAAAAAGCTTTGTGTTCCCAACAAGCTAGGTGAAGGACGGCTTTCACACACAATTATGTCTCTGAACTGAGCAGGTGGAGAGACGTTCGTACATCTAGCACAAAGGGAACGGGTTGCAGGAGGAACTTTTACTCTGTTTTCTCAGTCTGTTTCCTAGTTCCGGTTTGAAATTCCTGCAGTTTTCAGTGTAAAACCGAGTTGGAGCTAGTTCCTCCCCATATATATTTATGGAGTGGAGTTTGCAAGTGAAAAAAATCATTGGGTTCCCAACAAGCTAGGTGAAGGACGGCTTTCACACACACTTATCTCTCAGAACTGAGCATGTGGAGAGACGTTCGTTCATCTAGCACAAAGGGAACGGGTTGCAGGAGAAACTTTTACTCTGGTTTCTCACTCTGTTTCCTAGTGCCGGTGTGAAGTTCCTGCAGTTTTCACTGTAAAACCGAGTTGGAGCTAGTACCTCCCCATATATATGTATGGAGTGGAGTTTGCAACTGAAAAGAATCTTTGTGTTCCCAACAAGCTTTGTGAAGGACGGCTTTCACACACTTATCAGTCAGAACTGAGCATGTGGAGAGACGTTCGTTCATCTAGCACAAAGGGAACGGGTTGCAGGTGAAACTTTTACTCTGGTTTCTCAGTCTGTTTCCTAGTGCCGGTTTGAAGTTCCTGCAGTTTTCAGTGTAAAATCGAGTTGGAGCTAGTTCCTCCCCATATATATGTATGGAGTGGAGTTTGCAAGTGAAAAAATCTTTGGGTTCACAACAAGCTAGGTGAAGGACGGTTTTCACACACACTTATCTCTCAGAACTGAGCATGTGGAGAGACGTTCATTCATCTAGCACAAAGGGAACGGGTTGCAGGAGAAACTTTTACTCTGTTTTCTCAGTCGGTTTCCTAGTGCCGGTTTGAAGTTCCTGCAGTTTTCACTGTAAAACCGAGTTGGAGCTAGTACCTCCCCATATATATGTATGGAGTGGAGTTTGCAAGTGAAAAGAAACTTTGTGTTCCCAACAAGCTATGTGAAGGACGGCTTTCACACACACTTTTCTCTCAGAACTGAACATGTGGAGAGACGTTCATTCATCTATCACAAAGGGAACGGGTTGCAGGGGAAACTTTTACAGTGGTCTCAGTCTGTTTCCCAGTGCCGGTTTGAAGTTCCTGCAGTTTTCACTGTAAAACCGAGTTGGAGCTAGTACCTCCCCATATATATGTATGGAGTGGTGTTTGCAACTGAAAAGAATCTTTGTGTTCCCAACAAGCAAGGTGAAGGACGGCTTTCACACACTTATCACTCAGAACTGAGCATGTGGAGAGACGTTCGTTCATCTAGCACAAAGGGAACGGGTTGCAGGAGAAACTTTTACTCTGGTTTCTCAGTCTGTTTCCTAGTGCCGGTTTGAAGTTCCTGCAGTTTGCACTGTAAAACTGAGTTGGAGCTAGTACCTCCCCATATATATGTATGGAGTGGAATTTGCAAGTGAAAAGAAACTTTGTGTTCCCAACAAGCTAGGTGAAGGACGGCTTTCACACACACTTATCCCTCAGAACTGAGCATGTGGAGAGACGTTCGTTCATCTAGCACAAAGGGAATGGTTTGCAGGAGAAACTTTAACTCTGGTTTCTCAGTCTGTTTCCTAGTGCCGGTTGGAAGTTCCTGCATTTTCACTGTAAAACCGCGTTGGAGCCAGTACCTCCCCAAGTATATGTATCGAGTGGAGTTTGCAACTGAATAAAGCTTTGTGTTCCCAACAAGCTAGGTGAAGGACGGCTTTCACACACACTTATCTCTCAGAACTGAGCATGTGGAGAGACGTTCGTTCATCTAGCACAAAGCGAACGGGTTGCAGGAGAAACTTTTTCTCTGGTTTCTCAGTCTGTTTCCTAGTGCCGGTTTGAAGTTCCTGCAGTTTTCACTGTAAAACACAGTTGGAGCTAGTACCTCCCCATATATATGTATGGAGTGGAGTTTGCAAGTGAAAAGAATCTTTGGGTTCCCAACAAGCTAGGTGAAGGACGGCTTTCACACACACTTATCTCTCTGAACTGAGCAGGTGGAGAGACGTTCGTACATCTAGCACAAAGGGAACGGGTTGCAGGAGGAACTTTTACTCTGGTTTCTCAGTCTGTTTCCTAGTGCCGGTTTGAAATTCCTGCAGTTTTCAGTGTAAAATCGAGTTGGAGCTAGATACTCCCCATATATATGTATGGAGTGGAGTTTGCAAGTGAAAAGAAACTTTGTGTTCCCAACAAGCTATGTGAAGGACGGCTTTCACACACACTTCTCTCTCAGAACTGAACATGTGGAGAGACGTCCATTCATCTATCACAAAGGGAACGGGTTGCAGGGGAAACTTTTACAGTGGTTTCTCAGTCTGTTTCCCAGTGCCGGTTTGAAGTTCCTGCAGTTTTCACTGTAAAACCGAGTTGGAGCTTGTACCTCCCCATATATATGTATGGAGTGGAGTTTGCAACTGAAAAGAGTCATTGTGTTCCCAACAAGCAAGGTGAAGTACGGCTTTCACACACTTATCTCTCAGAACTGAGCTTGTGGAGAGACGTTCATTCATCTAGCACAAATGGCACGGGTTGCAGGTGAAACTTTTACTCTGGTTTCTCAGTCTTTTTCCTAGTGCCGGTTTGAAGTTCCTGCAGTTTTCAGTGTAAAATCGAGTTGGAGCTAGTTCCTCCCCATATATATGTATGGAGTGGAGTTTGCAAGTGAAAAGAATCTTTGGGTTCCCAACAAGCTAGGTGAAGGACGGCTTTCACACACACTTATCTCTCAGAACTGAGCATGTGGAGAGACGTTCGTTCATCTAGCACAAAGGGAACGGTTTGCAGGAGAAAATTTTACTCCAGTTTCTCAGTCTGTTTCCTAGTGCCGGTTGGAAGTTCCTGCAGTATTCACTGTAAAACCGAGTTGGAGCTAGTACCTCCCCATGTATATGTATCGAGTGGGTTTTGCAACTGAAAAAAGCTTTGTGTTCCCAACAAGCTAGGTGAAGGACGGCTTTCACACACACTTATCTCTCAGAACTTAGCATGTGGAGAGACGATCGTTCATCTAGTACAAAGGGAACGGGTTTCAGGAGAAACTTTTTCTCTGGTTTCTCAGTCCGTTTCCTAGTGCCGGTTTGAAATTCCTACAGTTTTCAGTGTAAAACCGAGTTGGAGCTAGATCCTCCCCATATATATGTATGGAGTGGAGTTTGCAAGTGAAAAGAAACTTTGTGTTCCCAACAAGCTATGTGAAGGACGGCTTTCACACACACTTCTCTCTCAGAACTGAACATGTGGAGAGACGTTCATTCATCTATCACAAAGGGAACGGGTTGCAGGGGAAACTTTTACAGTGGTTTCTCAGTCTGTTTCCCAGTGCCGGTTTGAAGTTCCTGCAGTTTTCACTGTAAAACCGAGTTGGAGCTAGAACCTCCCCATATATATGTATGGAGTGGAGTTTGCAACTGAAAAGAATCTTTGTGTTCCCAACAAGCAAGGTGAAGGACGGCTTTCACACACTTATCTCTCAGAACTGAGCTTGTGGAGAGACGTTCATTCATCTAGCACAAATGGCACGGGTTGCAGGTGAAACTTTTACTCTGGTTTCTCAGTCTTTTTCCTAGTGCCGGTTTAAAGTTCCTGCAGTTTTCAGTGTAAAATCGTGTTGGAGCTAGTTCCTCCCCATATATATGTATGGAGTGGATTTTGCAAGTGAAAAGAATCTTTGGGTTCCAAACAAGCTAGGTGAAGGACGGCTTTCACACACACTTATCTCTCAGAACTGAGCATGTGGAGAGACTTTCGTTCATCTAGCACAAAGGGAACGGTTTGCAGGAGAAACTTTTACTCCAGTTTCTCAGTCTGTTTCCTAGTGCCGGTTGGAAGTTCCTGCAGTATTCACTGTAAAACCGAGTTGGAGCTAGTACCTCCCCATGTATATGTATCGAGTGGGTTTTGCAACTGAATAAAGCTTTGTGTTCCCAACAAGCTAGGTGAAGGACGGCTTTCACACACACTTATCTCTCAGAACTGAGCATGTGGAGAGACGTTCGTTCATCTAGCACAAAGGGAACGGGTTGCAGGAGAAACTTTTACTCTGGTTTCTCAGTCTGTTTCCTAGTGCCGGTTTGAAGTTCCTGCAGTTTGCACTGTAAAACTGAGTTGGAGCTAGTACCTCCCCATATATATGTATGGAGTGGAGTTTGCAAGTGAAAAGAAACTTTGTGTTCCCAACAAGCTATGTGAAGGACGGTTTTCACACACACTTATCTCTCAGAACTGAGCATGTGGAGAGACATTCGTTCATCTAGCAGAAAGGGAACGGGTTGCAGGAGAAACTTTTACTCTGGTTTCTCAGTAGGTTTCCTAGTGCCGGTTACACGTTCCTGTATTTTGCACTGTAAAACCGAGTTGGAGCTAGTACCTCCCATATATATGTATGGAGTGGAGTTTGCAAGTGAAAAAAACTTTGTGTTCCCAACAAGCTAGGTGAAGGACGGCTTTCACACACACTTATCTCTCAGAACTGAGCATGTGGAGAGACGTTCGTTCATCTAGCACAAAGGGAACGGTTTGCAGGAGAAACTTTTACTCTGGTTTCTCAGTCTGTTTCCTAGTGCTGGTTGGAAGTTCCTGCATTTTCACTCTAAAACCGCGTTGGAGCCAGTACCTCCCCAAGTATGTGTTTCGAGTGGAGTTTGCAACTGAAAAAAGCTTTGTGTTCCCAACAAGCTAGGTGAAGGACGGCTTTCACACACACTTATCTCTCAGAACTGAGCATGTGGAGAGACGTTCGTTCATCTAGCACAAAGCGAACGGGTTGCAGGAGAAACTTTTTCTCTGGTTTCTCAGTCTGTTTCCTAGTGCCGGTTTGAAATTCCTGCAGTTTTCAGTGTAAAACCGAGTTGGAGCTAGATCCTCCCCATATATATGTATGGAGTGAAGTTTGCAATTGAAAAGAAACTTTGTGTTCCCAACAAGCTATGTGAAGGACGGCTTTAACACACACTTCTCTCTCAGAACTGAACATGTGGAGAGACGTTCATTCATCTATCACAAAGGGAACGGGTTGCAGGGGAAACATTTACAGTGGTTTCTCAGTCTGTTTCCCAGTGCCGGTTTGAAGTTCCTGCAGTTTTCACTGTAAAACCGAGTTGGAGCTTGTACCTCCCCATATATATGTATGGAGTGGAGTTTGCAACTGAAAAGAATCTTTGTGTTCCCAACAAGCAAGGTGAAGGACGGCTTTCACACACTTATCTCTCAGAACTGAGCTTGTGGAGAGACGTTCATTCATCTAGCACAAATGGCACGGGTTGCAGGAGAAACTTTTACTCTGGTTTCTCAGTCTGTTTCCTAGTGCCGGTTTGAAGTTCCTGCAGTTTTCACTGTAAAACCGAGTTAGAGCTAGTAACTCCCCATATATATGTATAGAGTGGAGTTTGCAAGTGAAAAAAACTTTGTGTTACCAACAAGCTAGGTGAAGGACGGCTTTCACACACACTTATCTCTCAGAACTCAGCATGTGGATAGACGTTCGTTCATCTAGCACAAAGGGAACGGGTTGCAGGAGAAACTTACTCTGGTTTCTCAGTCTGTTTCCTAGTGCCGGTTTGAAGTTCCTGCAGTTTGCACTGTAAAACTGAGTTGGAGCTAGAACCTCCCCATATATATGTATGGAGTGGATTTTGCAAGTGAAAAGAAACTTTGTGTTCCCAACAAGCTAGGTGAAGGACGGCTTTCACACACACTTATCTCTCAGAACTGAGCATGTGGAGAGACGTTCGTTCATCTAGCACAAAGGGAACGGGTTGCAGGAGAAACTTTTACTCTGGTTTCTCAGTAGGTTTCCCAGTGCCGGTTACACGTTCCTGTATTTTGCACTGTAAAACCGAGTTGGAGCTAGTACCTCCCATATATATGTATGGAGTGGAGTTTGCAAGTGAAAAAAACTTTGTGTTCCCAACAAGCTAGGTGAAGGACGGCTTTCACACACACTTATCTCTCAGAACTGAGCATGTGGAGAGACGTTCGTTCATCTAGCACAAAGGGAACGGTTTGCAGGAGAAACTTTTACTCTGGTTTCTCAGTCTTTTTCCTAGTGCCGGTTGGAAGTTCCTGCAGTTTTCACTGTAAAACCGCGTTGGAGCTAGTACATCCCCATGTATATGTATCGAGTGGAGTTTGCAACTGAAAAAAGCTTTGTGTTCCCAACAAGCTAGGTGAAGGACGGCTTTCACACACACTTATCTCTCAGAACTGAGCATGTGGAGAGACGTTCGTTCATCTAGCACAAAGGGAACGGGTTGCAGGAGAAACTTTTACTCTGGTTTCTCAGTCTGTTTCCTAGTGCCGGTTTGAAGTTCCTGCAGTTTTCACTGTAAAACCGAGTTGGAGCTAGTACCTCCCCATATATATGTATGGAGTGGAGTTTGCAAGTGAAAAGAATCTTTGGGTTCCCAAGAAGCAAGGTGAAGGACGGCTTTCACACACACTTATCTCTCAGAACTGAGCAGGTGGAGAGACTTTCGTTCATCTAGCACAAAGGGAACGGGTTGCAGGAGAAACTTTTACTCTGTTTTCTCAGTCTGTTTCCTAGTGCCGGTTTGAAATTCCTGTAGTTTTCACTGTAAAACCGAGTTGGAGCTAGTACCTCCCCGTATATATGTATGGAGTGGAGTTTGCAAGTGAAAAGATACTTTGTGTTCCCAACAAGCTAGGTGAAGGAAGGCTTTCACACACACTTATCTTTCGGAACTGAGCATGTGGAGAGACTTTCTTTCATCTAGCACAAAGGGAACGGGTTGCAGGAGAAACTTTTACTCTGGTTTTTCAGTCTGTTTCCTAGTGCCGGTTTCACCTTCCTGCAGTTTGCACTGTAAAACCGAGTTGGAGCTAGTACCTCACCATATATATGTATGGAGTGGAGTTTGCAAGTGAAAAGAAACTTTGTGTTCCCAACAAGCTAGGTGAATGATGGCTTTCACACACACTTATCTCTCAGAACTGAGCATGTGGAGAGACGTTCGTTCATCTAGCACAAAGGGAACGGGTTGCAGGAGAAACTTTTACTCTGGTTTTTCAGTCTGTTTCCTAGTGCCGGTTTCACCTTCCTGCAGTTTGCACTGTAAAACCGAGTTGGAGCTAGTACCTCACCATATATATGTATGGAGTGGAGTTTGCAAGTGAAAAGAAACTTTGTGTTCCCAACAAGCTAGGTGAATGATGGCTTTCACACACACTTATCTCTCAGAACTGAACATGTGTAGAGACGTTCGTTCATCTAGCACAAAGGGAACGGTTTGCAGGAGAAACTTTTACTCTGGTTTCTCAGTCTGTTTCCTAGTGCCGGTTGGAACTTCCTGCATTTTCACTGTAAAACCGCTTTGGAGCCAGTACCTCCCCAAGTATGTGTATCGAGTGGAGTTTGCAACTGAAAAAAGCTTTGTGTTCCCAACAAGCTAGGTGAAGGACGGCTTTCACACACACTTATCTCTCAGAACTGAGCATGTGGAGAGACGTTCGTTCATCTAGCACAAAGCGAACGGGTTGCAGGAGAAACTTTTTCTCTGGTTTCTTAGTCTGTTTCCTAGTGCCGGTTTGAAGTTCCTGCAGTTTTCACTGTAAAACACAGTTGGAGCTAGTACCTCCCCATATATATGTATGGAGTGGAGTTTGCAAGTGAAAAGAATCTTTGGGTTCCCAACAAGCTAGGTGAAGGACGGCTTTCACACACACTTATCTCTCTGAACTGAGCAGGTGGAGAGACGTTCGTACATCTAGCACAAAGGGAACGGGTTGCAGGAGGAACTTTTACTCTGGTTTCTCAGTCTGTTTCCTAGTGCCGGTTTGAAATTCCTGCAGTTTTCAGTGTAAAACCGAGTTGGAGCTAGATCCTCCCCATATATATGTATGGAGTGGAGTTTGCAAGTGAAAAGAAACTTTGTGTTCCCAACAAGCTATGTGAAGGACGGCTTTCACACACACTTCTCTCTCAGAACTGAACAAGTGGAGAGACGTTCATTCATCTATCACAAAGGGAACGGGTTGCAGGGGAAAATTTTACAGTGGTTTCTCAGTCTGTTTCCCAGTGCCGGTTTGAAGTTCCTGCAGTTTTCACTGTAAAACCGAGTTGGAGCTTGTACCTCCCCATATATATGTATGGAGTGGAGTTTGCAACTGAAAAGAATCTTTGTGTTCCCAACAAGCAAGGTGAAGGACGGCTTTCACTCACTTATCTCTCAGAACTGAGCTTGTGGAGAGACATTCATTCATCTAGCACAAATGGCACGGGTTGCAGGTGAAACTATTACTCTGGTTTCTCAGTCTTTTTCCTAGTGCAGGTTTGAAGTTCCTGCAGTTTTCAGTGTAAAATCGAGTTGGAGCTAGTTCCTCCCCATATATATGTATGGAGTGGAGTTTGCAAGTGAAAAGAATCTTTGGGTTCCCAACAAGCTAGGTGAAGGACGGCTTTCACACACACTTATGTCTCAGAACTGAGCATGTGTAGAGACGTTCGTTCATCTAGCACAAAAGGAACGGTTTGCAGGAGAAACTTTTACTCCGGTTTCTCAGTCTGTTTCCTAGTGCCGGTTGGAAGTTCCTGCAGTTTTCACTGTAAAACCGAGTTGGAGCTAGTACCTCCCCATGTATATGTATCGAGTGGGTTTTGCAACTGAAAAAAGCTTTGTGTTCCCAAAAAGCTAGGTGAAGGACGGCTTTCACACACACTTATCTCTCAGAACAGAGCATGTGGAGAGACGATCGTTCATCTAGTACAAAGGGAACGGGTTGCAGGAGAAACTTTTTCTCTGGTTTCTCAGTCTGTTTCCTAGTGCCGGTTTGAAATTCCTGCAGTTTTCACTGAAAAACCGAGTTGGAGCTAAAACCTCCCCATATATATGTATGGAGTGGAGTTCGCAAATGAAAAGAATCTTTGGGTTCCCAACAAGCTAGGTGAAGGACGGCTTTCACACACACTTATCTCTCTGAACTGAGCAGGTGGAGAGACGTTCGTACATCTAGCACAAAGGGAACGGGTTGCAGGAGAAACTTTTACTCTGGTTTCTCAGTCTGTTTCCTAGTGCCGGTTTGAAGTTCCTGCAGTTTTCACTGTAAAACCGAGTTAGAGCTAGTAACTCCCCATATATATGTATAGAGTGGAGTTTGCAAGTGAAAAAAACTTTGTGTTACCAACAAGCTAGGTGAAGGAAGGCTTTCACACACACTTATCTCTCAGAACTCAGCATGTGGAGAGACGTTCGTTCATCTAGCACAAAGGGAACGGTTTGCAGGAGAAACTTTTACTCTGGTTTCTCAGTCTGTTTCCTAGTGCCGGTTTGAAGTTCCTGCAGTTTGCACTGTAAAACTGAGTTGGAGCTAGAACCTCCCCATATATATGTATGGACTGGATTTTGCAAGTGAAAAAAACTTTGTGTTCCCAACAAGCTAGGTGAAGGACGGCTTTCACACACACACTTATCTCTCAGAACTGAGCATGTGGAGAGACGTTCGTTCATCTAGCACAAACGGAACGGGTTGCAGGAGAAACTTTTACTCTGGTTTCTCAGTAGGTTTCCTAGTGCCGGTTACACGTTCCTGTATTTTGCACTGTAAAACCGAGTTGGAGCTAGTACCTCCCATATATATGTATGGAGTGGAGTTTGCAAGTGAAAAAAACTTTGTGTTCCCAACAAGCTAGGTGAAGGACGGCTTTCACACACACTTATCTCTCAGAACTGAGCATGTGGAGAGACGTTCGTTCATCTAGCACAAAGGGAACGGTTTGCAGGAGAAACTTTTACTCTGGTTTCTCAGTCTTTTTCCTAGTGCCGGTTGGAAGTTCCTGCAGTTTTCACTGTAAAACCGCGTTGGAGCTAGTACCTCCCCATGTATATGTATCGAGTGGAGTTTGCAACTGAAAAAAGCTTTGTGTTCCCAACAAGCTAGGTGAAGGACGGCTTTCACACACACTTATCTCTCAGAACTGAGCATGTGGAGAGACGTTCGTTCATCTAGCACAAAGGGAACGGGTTTCAGGAGAAACTTTTACTCTGGTTTCTCAGTCTGTTTCCTAGTGCCGGTTTGAAGTTCCTGCAGTTTTCACTGTAAAACCGAGTTGGAGCTAGTACCTCCCCGTATATATGTATGGAGTGGAGTTTGCAAGTGAAAAGATACTTTGTGTTCCCAAGAAGCTAGGTGAAGGACGGCTTTCACACACACTTATCTCTCAGAACTGAGCAGGTGGAGAGACTTTCGTTCATCTAGCACAAAGGGAAGGGGTTGCAGGAGAAACTTTTACTCTGGTTTTTCAGTCTGTTTCCTAGTGCCGGTTTCACCTTCCTGCAGTTTGCACTGTAAAACCGAGTTGGAGCTAGTACCTCACCATATATATGTATGGAGTGGAGTTTTCAAGTGAAAAGAAACTTTGTGTTCCCAACAAGCTAGGTGAATGATGGCTTTCACACACACTTATCTCTCATAACTGAGCATGTGTAGAGACGTTCGTTCATCTAGCACAAAGGGAACGGTTTGCAGGAGAAACTTTTACTCTGGTTTCTCAGTCTGTTTCCTAGTGCCGGTTTGAATTTCCTGCAGTTTTCACTGTAAAACCGAGTTGGAGTTAGTACCTACCCATATATATGTATGGAGTGGAGTTTGCAACTGAAAAGTAACTTTGTGTTCCCAACAAGCTAGGTGAATGACGGCTTTCACACACAAATATCTCTCAGAACTGAGCATGTGGAGAGACGATCGTTCATCTAGCACAAAGGGAACGGGTTGCAGGGAAACTATTACTCTGGTTTCTGAGTCTGTTTCCTAGTGCCGGTTTGAAGTTCCTGCAGTTTTCACTGTAAAACCGCGTTGGAGCTAGTACTTCCCCATATATATGTATGGAGTGGAGTTTGAAAGTGAAAAGAAACTTTGTGTTACCTACAAGCAAGGTGAAGGACGGCTTTCACACACACTTATCTCTCAGAACTGAGCATGTGGAGAGACGTTCGTTCATCTAGCACAAAGGGAACGGGTTGCAGGAGAAACTTTACTCTGGTTTCTCAGTCTGTTTCCTAGTGCCGGTTTGAAGTTCCTGCAGTTTTCACTGTAAAACCGAGTTGGAGCTAGTACCTACCCATATATATGTATGGAGTGGAGTTTGCAAGTGAAAAGAAACTTTGGGTTCCCAACAAGCTAGGTGAAGGACGGCATTCACACACACTTATCTCTCAGAACTGAGCCTGTGGAGAGACGTTCGTTCATCTAGCACAATGGGAACTTGTTGCAGGAGAAACTTTTACTCTGGTTTCTCAGTCTGTTTCCTAGTGCCGCTTTGAAGTTCCTGCAGTTTTCACTGTAAAACCGATTTGGATCTTGTACCTCCCCATATATATGTATGGAGTGGAGTTTGCAAGTGAAAAGAAACTTTGTGGTCCCAACAAGCTAGGTGAAGGGTGGCTTTAACAGACACTTATCTATCAGAATTAAGCATGTGGAGAGACGCTCGTTCATCTAGCACAAAGGGAAGGGGTTGCAGGAGAATCTTTTACTCTTGTTTCTCAGTCTGTTTCCTAGTGCCGGTTTTAAGTTCCTGCAGTTTTCACTGTAAAACCGAGTTGGAGCTTGTTCCTACCCATATATATGTATGGAGTGGAGTTTGCAACTGAAAAGTAAGTTTGTGTTAACAACATGCTATTGGATGGACGGCTTTCACACACACTAATTTCTCAAAACTGAGCATGTAGAGGGACGTTCGTTCATCTAGCACAAAGGAACGGGTTGCAGGAGGAACTTTTACTCTGGATTCCCAGTCTGTGTCCTAGGGCCGGTTTGAAGTTCCTGAAATTTACTCTATAAAACCGAGTTGGAGATAGTAGCTCCCCATACATATGTATGGAGTGGAGTTTGCATCTGAACAGAAACTTTGTGCTCCCAACAAGCTTGGTGAAGGACGGCTTTCACACACATTAATCTCTCAGAACTGAGCATGTGGAGAGACTTTTGTTCATCAAGAACAAATGGAAAGGATTGCAGGAGAAGCTTTTACTCTGGATTCTAAGTCTGTTTCCTAGTGTCGGTTAAATTTCCTGCAGTTTTCACTGTAAAACCGTGTTGGAGCTAGTAACTCCCCATACATATACATGGAGTGGAGTTTGCAACTTAAAAGAAATTTGTGTTCCCAACAAGCTATGTGAAGGACGAATTCCACACAGACATCTCTCATAACTTAGCATGTGGGGAGACGTTCGTTCATCTAGCACAAAAGGAACGGTTTGCAGAAGAAACTTTTACTCTGGTTTCTCAGCCTGTTTCCTAGAGTCGGTTTCAATTACCTGCAATTTACACGGTAAAACTGAGTTGCAGCTAATACCCCCCATATATATGTATGGATTGGAGTTTGCAACTGAACAGAAATTTTGTGTTCCGAACAAGCTATATGAAGGATGGCGTTCACACAAACTAATCTCTCAGAAATGAGCATGTGGAGAGACGTTCGTTTATCTAGCACAAAGTGAACGGGTTGCAGGTGAAACTTTCACTCTGGTTTCTCAGTCTTTTACTAGTGCCGGTTTGAAGTTGCTGCAGTTTTCACTGTAAAACCGTGTTGGAGCTAGTACCTCCCCATATATATGTATGGAGTGGAGTTTGCAAGTGAAAAGAAACTTTGTGTTCCCAACAAGCTAGGTGAAGGACGGCTTTCACACACACTTATCTCTCAGAACTGAGCATGTGGAGAGACGTTCGTTCATCTAGCACAAAGGGAACTGTTTGCAGGAGAAACTTTTACTCTGGTTTCTCAGTGTGTTTCCTAGTGCCGGTTTGAATTTCCTTCAGTTTTCACTGTAAAACCGAGTTGGAGCTAGTACCTCCCCATATATATGTATGGATTGGTGTTTGCAACTGAAAAGAAACTTTGTGTTCCCAACAAGCTAGGTGAAGGGTGGCTTTAACAGACACTTATCTCTCAGAATTGAGCATGTGGAGAGACGCTCGTTCATCTAGCACAAAGGGAACGGTTTGCAGGGGAATCTTTTACTCTGGTTTCTCTGTCTGTTTCCTAGTGCCGGTTGGAAGTTGCTGCAGTTTTCACTGTAAAACCGAGTTGGAGCTAGTACTTCCCCATGTATATGTATGGATTGGAGTTTGCAACTGAATAAAGCTTTGTGTTCCCAACAAGCTAGGTGAAGGACGGCTTTCACACACACTTATCTCTCAGAACTGAGCATGTGGAGAGACGTTCGTTCATCTAGCACAAAGGGAACGGGTTGCAGGAGAAACTTTTACTCTGTTTTTTCAGTCTGTTTCCTAGTGCCGGTTTCACCTTCCTGCAGTTTGCACTGTAAAACCGAGTTGGAGCTAGTACCTCACCATATATATGTATGGAGTGGAGTTTGCAAGTGAAAAGAAACTTTGTGTTCCCACAAGCTAGGTAAATGATGGCTTTCACACACACTTATCTCTCAGAACTGAGCATGTGTAGAGACGTTCGTTCATCTAGCACAAAGGGAATGGTTTGCAGGAGAAACTTTTACTCTGGTTTCTCAGTCTGTTTCCTAGTGCCGGTTTGAATTTCCTGCAGTTTTCACTGTAAAACCGAGTTGGAGCTAGTACCTACCCATATATATGTATGGAGTGGAGTTTGCAACTGAAAAGAAACTTTGTGTTCCCAACAAGCTAGGTGAATGATGGCTTTCACACACACATATCTCTCAGAACTGAGCATGTGGAGAGACGATCGTTCATCTAGCACAAAGGGAACGGGTTGCAGGAGAAACTATTACTCTGGTTTCTGAGTCCGTTTCCTAGTGCCGGTTTGAAGTTCCTGCAGTTTTCACTGTAAAACCGCGTTGGAGCTAGTACTTCCCCATATATATGTATGGAGTGGAGTTTGAAAGTGAAAAGAAACTTTGTGTTCCCTACAAGCAAGGTGAAGGACGGCTTTCACACACACTTATCTCTCAGAACTGAGCATGTGGAGAGACGTTCGTTCATCTAGCACAAAGGGAACGGGTTGCAGGAGAAACTTTACTCTGGTTTCTCAGTCTGTTTCCTAGTGCCGGTTTGAAGTTCCTGCAGTTTTCACTGTAAAACTGAGTTGGAGCTAGTACCTACCCATATATATGTATGGAGTGGAGTTTGCAAGTGAAAAGAAACTTTGGGTTCCCAACAAGCTAGGTGAAGGACGGCATTCACACACACTTATCTCTCAGAACTGAGCCTGTGGAGAGACGTTCGTTCATCTAGCACAATGGGAACTTGTTGCAGGAGAAACTTTTACTCTGGTTTCTCAGTCTGTTTCCTAGTGCCGGTTTGAAGTTCCTGCAGTTTTCACTGTAAAACCGATTTGGATCTTGTACCTCCCCATATATATGTATGGAGTGGAGTTTGCAAGTGAAAAGAAACTTTGTGGTCCCAACAAGCTAGGTGAAGGGTGGCTTTAACAGACACTTATCTCTCAGAATTGAGCATGTGGAGAGACGCTCGTTCATCTAGCACAAAGGGAACGGGTTGCAGGAGAATCTTTTACTCTGGTTTCTCAGTCTGTTTCCTAGTGCCGGTTGGAAGTTGCTGCAGTTTTCACTGTAAAACCGAGTTGGAGCTAGTACCTACCCATAGATATATATGGAGTGGAGTTTGCAACTGGAAAGAAACTTTGTGTTCCCAACAAGCTAGGTGAAGAACGGATTTCACAGACACTTATCTCTCTGAACTGAGCATGTTGGGAGACGTTCGTTCACTTAGCACAAAAGGAACGGGTTGCAGGAGAGACTTTTACTTTGGTATCCCAGTTTGTTTCCTAGTGCCGGTATGAATATCCTGCACTTTTCACTGTAAAACCGAGTTGGAGCTATTACCTCCCCATACATATGTATGGAGTGGAGTTTGTAACTTAAAAGAAACTTGTGTTCCCAACATGCTAGATGAAGTACGGATTTCACACACAATTATCTCTGAACTGAGAATGTGGAGAGACGTTCGTTCATCTAGCACAAAGGGAACGGGTTGCAGGAGAAATTTTACTCTGGTTTCTCAGTCTGTTTCCTAGTGCCGGTTTGAAGATCCTGCAGTTTTCACTTTAAAACCGAGTTGGAGCTAGTACCTCCCCATATATGTGTATGGAGTGGAATTTCCAACTGAAAGAAACTTTGTGTTCCTAACAAGCTAGTTGAAGGACGGCTTTCACCCAAACTAAATTCTCAGAACTGAGCATGTGCAGAGACGTTCGTTCATCTAGCACAAAGGGAACAGATTGCAAGAGAAACTTTTATTCTGGTTTCCCAGTCTGTTTCCTAGGGCCGGTTTGAAGTTCCTGTAGTTTTCTCTATAAAACCGAGTTGGAGCTAGTACCTCCCCATACATATATATGGGGTGGAATTTGCATCTGAACAGAAACTTTTTGCTCCCAACAAGCTAGGTGAAGGACGGCTTTCACACACACTAATCTCTCAGAACTGAGCATGTGGAGAGATGTTCGTTCATCAAGCACAAATGGAAAGGATTGCAGGAGAATCTATTACTCTGGATTCTAAGTCTGTTTCCTAGTGTCGGTTAAATTTCCTGCAGTTTTCACTGTAAAACCGAGTTGGATCTAGTAGCTCCCCATAGATATATATGGATTGCGGTTTGCAACTGAAAAGAATCTTTGTTTTACCAACAAGCTAGGTGAATGACGGCTTTCACACACACTTATCTCTGAGAACTGAGTATGTGTATTGACGTTCGTTCATCTAGCACAAAGGGAACGGGTTGCAGGTTAAAATTTTACTCTTGTTTCTCAGTCTGTTTCCTAGTGCCGGTTTTAAGTTCCTGCAGTTTTCACTGTAAAACCGAGTTGGAGCTTGTTCCTACCCATATATATGTATGGAGTGGAGTTTGCAACTGAAAAGTAAGTTTGTGTTAACAACATGCTATTGGATGGACGGCTTTCACACACACTAATTTCTCAAAACTGAGCATGTAGAGGGACGTTCGTTCATCTAGCACAAAGGAACGGGTTGCAGGAGGAACTTTTACTCTGGATTCCCAGTCTGTGTCCTAGGGCCGGTTTGAAGTTCCTGAAATTTACTCTATAAAACCGAGTTGGAGATAGTAGCTCCCCATACATATGTATGGAGTGGAGTTTGCATCTGAACAGAAACTTTGTGCTCCCAACAAGCTTGGTGAAGGACGGCTTTCACACACATTAATCTCTCAGAACTGAGCATGTGGAGAGACTTTTGTTCATCAAGAACAAATGGAAAGGATTGCAGGAGAAGCTTTTACTCTGGATTCTAAGTCTGTTTCCTAGTGTCGGTTAAATTTCCTGCAGTTTTCACTGTAAAACCGTGTTGGAGCTAGTAACTCCCCATACATATACATGGAGTGGAGTTTGCAACTTAAAAGAAATTTGTGTTCCCAACAAGCTATGTGAAGGACGAATTCCACACAGACATCTCTCATAACTTAGCATGTGGGGAGACGTTCGTTCATCTAGCACAAAAGGAACGGTTTGCAGAAGAAACTTTTACTCTGGTTTCTCAGCCTGTTTCCTAGAGTCGGTTTCAATTACCTGCAATTTACACGGTAAACCTGAGTTGCAGCTAATACCCCCCATATATATGTATGGATTGGAGTTTGCAACTGAACAGAAATTTTGTGTTCCGAACAAGCTATATGAAGGATGGCGTTCACACAAACTAATCTCTCAGAAATGAGCATGTGGAGAGACGTTCGTTTATCTAGCACAAAGTGAACGGGTTGCAGGTGAAACTTTCACTCTGGTTTCTCAGTCTTTTACTAGTGCCGGTTTGAAGTTGCTGCAGTTTTCACTGTAAAACCGAGTTGGATCTATTACCTCCCCATACATATGTATGGAGTGGAGTTTGTAACTTAAAAGAAACTTGTGTTCCCAACATGCTAGATGAAGTACGGATTTCACACACAATTTTCTCTGAACTGAGAATGTGGAGAGACGTTCGTTCATCTAGCACAAAGGGAACGGGTTGCAGGAGAAATTTTACTCTGGTTTCTCAGTCTGTTTCCTAGTGCCGGTTTGAAGATCCTGCAGTTTTCACTTTAAAACCGAGTTGGAGCTAGTACCTCCCCATATATGTGTATGGAGTGGAATTTCCAACTGAAAGAAACTTTGTGTTCCTAACAAGCTAGTTGAAGGACGGCTTTCACCCAAACTAAATTCTCAGAACTGAGCATGTGCAGAGACGTTCGTTCATCTAGCACAAAGGGAACAGATTGCAAGAGAAACTTTTATTCTGGTTTCCCAGTCTGTTTCCTAGGGCCGGTTTGAAGTTCCTGTAGTTTTCTCTATAAAACCGAGTTGGAGCTAGTACCTCCCCATACATATATATGGGGTGGAATTTGCATCTGAACAGAAACTTTTTGCTCCCAACAAGCTAGGTGAAGGACGGCTTTCACACACACTAATCTCTCAGAACTGAGCATGTGGAGAGATGTTCGTTCATCAAGCACAAATGGAAAGGATTGCAGGAGAATCTATTACTCTGGATTCTAAGTCTGTTTCCTAGTGTCGGTTAAATTTCCTGCAGTTTTCACTGTAAAACCGAGTTGGAGCTAGTACCTCCCCGTATATATGTATGGAGTGGAGTTTGCAAGTGAAAAGATACTTTGTGTTCCCAACAAGCTAGGTGAAGGAAGGCTTTCACACACACTTATCTCTCAGAACTGAGCATGTGGAGAGACTTCTTTCATCTAGCACAAAGGGAACGGGTTGCAGGAGAAACTTTTACTCTGGTTTTTCAGTCTGTTTCCTAGTGCCGATTTCACCTTCCTGCATTTTGCACTGTAAAACCGAGTTGGAGCTAGTACCTCACCATATATATGTATGGAGTGGAGTTTGCAAGTGAAAAGAAACTTTGTGTTCCCAACAAGCTAGGTGAATGATGGCTTTCACACACACTTATCTCTCAGAACTGAGCATGTGTAGAGACGTTCGTTCATCTAGCACAAAGGGAACGGGTTGCAGGAGAAACTTTTACTCTGGTTTTCAGTCTGTTTCCTAGTGCCGGTTTCACCTTCCTGCAGTTTGCACTGTAAAACCGAGTTGGAGCTAGTACCTCACCATATATATGTATGGAGTGGAGTTTGCAAGTGAAAAGAAACTTTGTGTTCCCAACAAGCTAGGTGAATGATGGCTTTCACACACACTTATCTCTCAGAACTGAACATGTGTAGAGACGTTCGTTCATCTAGCACAAAGGGAACGGTTTGCAGGAGAAACTTTTACTCTGGTTTCTCAGTCTGTTTCCTAGTGCCGGTTGGAAGTTCCTGCATTTTCACTGTAAAACCGCGTTGGAGCCAGTACCTCCCCAAGTATGTGTATCGAGTGGAGTTTGCAACTGAAAAAAGCTTTGTGTTCCCAACAAGCTAGGTGAAGGACGGCTTTCACACACACTTATCTCTCAGAACTGAGCATGTGGAGAGACGTTCGTTCATCTAGCACAAAGCGAACGGGTTGCAGGAGAAACTTTTTCTCTGGTTTCTCAGTCTGTTTCCTAGTGCCGGTTTGAAGTTCCTGCAGTTTTCACTGTAAAACACAGTTGGAGCTAGTACCTCCCCATATATATGTATGGAGTGGAGTTTGCAAGTGAAAAGAATCTTTGGGTTCCCAACAAGCTAGGTGAAGGACGGCTTTCACACACACTTATCTCTCTGAACTGAGCAGGTGGAGAGACGTTCGTACATCTAGCACAAAGGGAACGGGTTGCAGGAGGAACTTTTACTCTGGTTTCTCAGTCTGTTTCCTAGTGCCGGTTTGAAATTCCTGCAGTTTTCAGTGTAAAACCGAGTTGGAGCTTGATCCTCCCCATATATATGTATGGAGTGGAGTTTGCAAGTGAAAAGAAACTTTGTGTTCCCAACAAGCTATGTGAAGGACGGCTTTCACACACAATTCTCTCTCAGAAATGAACATGTGGAGAGACGTTCATTCATCTATCACAAAGGGAACGGGTTGCAGGGGAAACTTTTACAGTGGTTTCTCAGTCTGTTTCCCAGTGCCGGTTTGAAGTTCCTGCAGTTTTCACTGTAAAACCGAGTTGGAGCTTGTACCTCCCCATATATATGTATGGAGTGGAGTTTGCAACTGAAAAGAATCTTTGTGTTCCCAACAAGCAAGGTGAAGGACGGCTTTCACACACTTATCTCTCAGAACTGAGCTTGTGGAGAGACGTTCATTCATCTAGCACAAATGGCACGGGTTGCAGGTGAAACTTTTACTCTGGTTTCTCAGTCTTTTTCCTAGTGCAGGTTTGAAGTTCCTGCAGTTTTCAGTGTAAAATCGAGTTGGAGCTAGTTCCTCCCCATATATATGTATGGAGTGGAGTTTGCAAGTGAAAAGAATCTTTGGGTTCCCAACAAGCTAGGTGAAGGACGGCTTTCACACACACTTATGTCTCAGAACTGAGCATGTGTAGAGACGTTCGTTCATCTAGCACAAAGGGAACGGTTTGCAGGAGAAACTTTTACTCCGGTTTCTCAGTCTGTTTCCTAGTGCCGGTTGGAAGTTCCTGCACTTTTCACTGTAAAACCGAGTTGGAGCTAGTACCTCCCCATGTATATGTATCGAGTGGATTTTGCAACTGAAAAAAACTTTGTGTTCCCAAAAAGCTAGGTGAAGGACGGCTTTCACACACACTTATCTCTCAGAACAGAGCATGTGGAGAGACGATCGTTCATCTAGTACAAAGGGAACGGGTTGCAGGAGAAACTTTTTCTCTGGTTTCTCAGTCTGTTTCCTAGTGCCGGTTTGAAATTCCTGCAGTTTTCACTGTAAAACCGAGTTGGAGCTAGTACCTCCCCATATAGATATATGGAGTGGAGTTCGCAAATGAAAAGAATATTTGGGTTCCCCACAAGCTAGGTGAAGGACGGCTTTCACACACACTTATCTCTCTGAACTGAGCAGGTGGAGAGACGTTCGTACATCTAGCACAAAGGGAACGGGTTGCAGGAGAATCTTTTACTCTGGTTTCTCAGTCTGTTTCCTAGTGCCGGTTTGAAGTTCCTGCAGTTTTCACTGTAAAACCGAGTTAGAGCTAGTAACTCCCCATATATATGTATAGAGTGGAGTTTGCAAGTGAAAAAAACTTTGTGTTACCAACAAGCTAGGTGAAGGACGGCTTTCACACACACTTATCTCTCAGAACTCAGCATGTGGAGAGACGTTCGTTCATCTAGCACAAAGGGAACGGGTTGCAGGAGAAACTTTTACTCTGGTTTCTCAGTCTGTTTCCTAGTGCCGGTTTGAATTTCCTGCAGTTTGCACTGTAAAACTGAGTTGGAGCTAGAACCTCCCCATATATATGTATGGACTGGATTTTGCAAGTGAAAAGAAACTTTGTGTTCCCAACAAGCTAGGTGAAGGACGGCTTTCACACACACTTATCTCTCAGAACTGAGCATGTGGAGAGACGTTCGTTCATCTAGCACAAAGGGAACGGGTTGCAGGAGAAACTTTTACTCTGGTTTCTCAGTAGGTTTCCTAGTGCCGGTTACACGTTCCTGTATTTTGCACTGTAAAACCGAGTTGGAGCTAGTTCCTCCCATATATATGTATGGAGTGGAGTTTGCAAGTGAAAAAAACTTTGTGTTCCCAACAAGCTAGGTGAAGGACGGCTTTCACACACACTTATCTCTCAGAACTGAGCATGTGGAGAGACGTTCGTTCATCTAGCACAAAGGGAACGGTTTGCAGGAGAAACTTTTAATCTGGTTTCTCAGTCTTTTTCCTAGTGCCGGTTGGAAGTTCCTGCAGTTTTCACTGTAAAACCGCGTTGGAGCTAGTACCTCCCCATGTATATGTATCGAGTGGAGTTTGCAACTGAAAAAAGCTTTGTGTTCCCAACAAGCTAGGTGAAGGACGGCTTTCACACACACTTATCTCTCAGAACTGAGCATGTGGAGAGACGTTCGTTCATCTAGCACAAAGGGAACGGGTTGCAGGAGAAACTTTTACTCTGGTTTCTCAGTCTGTTTCCTAGTGCCGGTTTGAAGATCCTGCAGTTTTCACTGTAAAACCGAGTTGGAGCTAGTACCTCCCCATATATATGTATGGAGTGGAGTTTGCAAGTGAAAAGAATCTTTGGGTTCCCAAGAAGCTAGGTGAAGGACGGCTTTCACACACACTTATCTCTCAGAACTGAGCAGGTGGAGAGACTTTCGTTCATCTAGCACAAAGGGAACGGGTTGCAGGAGAAACTTTTACTCTGTTTTCTCAGTCTGTTTCCTAGTGCCGGTTTGAAATTCCTGCAGTTTTCACTGTAAAACCGAGTTGGAGCTAGTACCTCCCCGTATATATGTATGGAGTGGAGTTTGCAAGTGAAAAGATACTTTGTGTTCCCAACAAGCTAGGTGAAGGAAGGCTTTCACACACACTTATCTCTCAGAACTGAGCATGTGGAGAGACTTTCTTTCATCTAGCACAAAGGGAAGGGGTTGCAGGAGAAACTTTTACTCTGGTTTTTCAGTCTGTTTCCTAGTTCCGGTTTCACCTTCCTGCAGTTTGCACTGTAAAACCGAGTTGGAGCTAGTACCTCACCATATATATGTATGGAGTGGAGTTTGCAAGTGAAAAGAAACTTTGTGTTCCCAACAAGCTAGGTGAATGATGGCTTTCACACACACTTATCTCTCAGAACTGAGCATGTGTAGAGACGTTCGTTCATCTAGCACAAAGGGAACGGTTTGCAGGAGAAACTTTTACTCTGGTTTCTCAGTCTGTTTCCTAGTGCCGGTTTGAATTTCCTGCAGTTTTCACTGTAAAACCGAGTTGGAGCTAGTACCTACCCATATATATGTATGGAGTGGAGTTTGCAACTGAAAAGAAACTTTGTGTTCCCAACAAGCTAGGTGAATGACGGCTTTCACACACAAATATCTCTCAGAACTGAGCATGTGGAGAGACGATCGTTCATCTAGCACAAAGGGAACGGGTTGCAGGGAAACTATTACTCTGGTTTCTGAGTCTGTTTCCTAGTGCCGGTTTGAAGTTCCTGCAGTTTTCACTGTAAAACCGCGTTGGAGCTAGTACTTCCCCATATATATGTATGGAGTGGAGTTTGAAAGTGAAAAGAAACTTTGTGTTCCCTACAAGCTAGGTGAAGGACGGCTTTCACACACACTTATCTCCCAGATCGGAGCATGTGGAGAGACGTTCGTTCATCTAGCACAAAGGGAATGGGTTGCAGGAGAAACTTTACTCTGTTTTCTCAGTCTGTTTCCTAGTGCCGGTTTGAAGTTCCTGCAGTTTTCACTGTAAAATCGAGTTGGACCTAGTACCTACCCATATATATGTATGGAGTGGAGTTTGCAAGTGAAAAGAAACTTTGTGTTCCCAACAAGCTAGGTGAAGGACGGCATTCACACACACTTATCTCTCAGAACTGAGCTTGTGGAGAGACGTTCGTTCATCTAGCACAATGGGAACTTGTTGCAGGAGAAACTTTTACTCTGGTTTCTCAGTCTGTTTCCTAGTGCCGGTTTGAAGTTCCTGCAGTTTTCACTGTAAAACCGAGTTGTAGCTTGTACTTCCCCATATATATGTATGGAGTGGAGTTTGCAAGTGAAACGAAATTTTGTGGTCCCAACAAGCTAGGTGAAGGACGGCTTTCACACACACTTATCTCTCAGAACTGAGCATGTGGAGAGACGTTCGTTCATCTAGCACAAAGGGAACGGTTTGCAGGAGAAACTTTTACTCTGGTTTCTCAGTGTGTTTCCTAGTGTCGGTTTGAATTTCCTGCAGTTTTCACTGTAAAACCGAGTTGGAGCTAGTACCTCCCCATATATATGTATGGATTGGTGTTTGCAACTGAAAAGAATCTTTGTGTTCCCAACAAGCTAGGTGAAGGGTGGCTTTAACAGACACTTATCTCTCAGAGTTGAGCATGTGGAGAGACGCTCGTTCATCTAGCACAAAGGGAACGGGTTGCAGGAGAATCTTTTACTCTGGTTTCTCAGTCTGTTTCCTAGTGCCGGTTGGAAGTTGCTGCAGTTTTCACTGTAAAACCGAGTTGGAGCTAGTACCTACCCATAGATATATATGGAGTGGAGTTTGCAACTGGAAAGAAACTTTGTGTTCCCAACAAGCTAGGTGAAGAACGGATTTCACACACACTTATCTCTCTGAACTGAGCATGTTGGGAGACGTTCGTTCACTTAGCACAAAAGGAACGGGTTGCAGGAGAGACTTTTACTTTGGTATCCCAGTTTGTTTCCTAGTGCCGGTATGAATATCCTGCACTTTTCACTGTAAAACCGAGTTGGAGCTATTACCTCCCCATACATATGTATGGAGTGGAGTTTGTAACTTAAAAGAATCTTGTGTTCCCAACATGCTAGATGAAGTACGGATTTCACACACAATTATCTCTGAACTGAGAATGTGGAGAGACGTTCGTTCATCTAGCACAAATGGAACGGGTTGCAGGAGAAATTTTACTCTGGTTTCTCAGTCTGTTTCCTAGTGCCGGTTTGAAGATCCTGCAGTTTTCACTTTAAAACCGAGTTGGAGCTAGTACCTCCCCATATATGTGTATGGAGTGGAATTTCCAACTGAAAGAAACTTTGTGTTCCTAACAAGCTAGTTGAAGGACGGCTTTCACCCAAACTAAATTCTCAGAACTGAGCATGTGCAGAGACGTTCGTTCATCTAGCACAAAGGGAACAGATTGCAAGAGAAACTTTTATTCTGGTTTCCCAGTCTGTTTCCTAGGGCCGGTTTGAAGTTCCTGTAGTTTTCTCTATAAAACCGAGTTGGAGCTAGTACCTCCCCATACATATATATGGGGTGGAATTTGCATCTGAACAGAAACTTTTTGCTCCCAACAAGCTAGGTGAAGGACGGCTTTCACACACACTAATCTCTCAGAACTGAGCATGTGGAGAGATGTTCGTTCATCAAGCACAAATGGAAAGGATTGCAGGAGAATCTATTACTCTGGATTCTAAGTCTGTTTCCTAGTGTCGGTTAAATTTCCTGCAGTTTTCACTGTAAAACCGAGTTGGATCTAGTAGCTCCCCATAGATATATATGGATTGCGGTTTGCAACTGAAAAGAATCTTTGTTTTACCAACAAGCTAGGTGAATGACGGCTTTCACACACACTTATCTCTGAGAACTGAGTATGTGTATTGACGTTCGTTCATCTAGCACAAAGGGAACGGGTTGCAGGTTAAAATTTTACTCTTGTTTCTCAGTCTGTTTCCTAGTGCCGGTTTTAAGTTCCTGCAGTTTTCACTGTAAAACCGAGTTGGAGCTTGTTCCTACCCATATATATGTATGGAGTGGAGTTTGCAACTGAAAAGTAAGTTTGTGTTAACAACATGCTATTGGATGGACGGCTTTCACACACACTAATTTCTCAAAACTGAGCATGTAGAGGGACGTTCGTTCATCTAGCACAAAGGAACGGGTTGCAGGAGGAACTTTTACTCTGGATTCCCAGTCTGTGTCCTAGGGCCGGTTTGAAGTTCCTGAAGTTTACTCTATAAAACCGAGTTGGAGATAGTAGCTCCCCATACATATGTATGGAGTGGAGTTTGCATCTGAACAGAAACTTTGTGCTCCCAACAAGCTTGGTGAAGGACGGCTTTCACACACATTAATCTCTCAGAACTGAGCATGTGGAGAGACTTTTGTTCATCAAGAACAAATGGAAAGGATTGCAGGAGAAGCTTTTACTCTGGATTCTAAGTCTGTTTCCTAGTGTCGGTTACAGTCGAGCGCTGCGTTGTAAAAACCGTGTTGGAGCTAGTAACTCCCCATACATATACATGGAGTGGAGTTTGCAACTTAAAAGAAATTTGTGTTCCCAACAAGGCTATGTGAAGGACGAATTTCCACACAGACATCTCTCATAACTTAGCATGTGGGGAGACGTTCGTTCATCTAGCACAAAAGGAACGGTTTGCAGAAGAAACTTTTACTCTGGTTTCTCAGCCTGTTTCCTAGAGTCGGTTTCAATTACCTGCAATTTACACGGTAAACCTGAGTTGCAGCTAATACCCCCCATATATATGTATGGATTGGAGTTTGCAACTGAACAGAAATTTTGTGTTCCGAACAAGCTATGTGAAGGATGGCGTTCACACAAAACTAATCTCTCAGAAATGAGCATGTGGAGAGACGTTCGTTTATCTAGCACAAAGTGAACGGGTTGCAGGTGAAACTTTCACTCTGGTTTCTCAGTCTTTTACTAGTGCCCGGTCTGAAGTTCCTGCAGTTTTCACTGTAAAACCGTGTTGGAGCTAGTACCTCCCCATATATATGTATGGAGTGAGTTTGCAAGTGAAAAGAAACTTTGTGTTCCCTACAAGCTAGGTGAAGGACGGCTTTCACACACACTTATCTCTCAGAACTGAGCATGTGGAGAGACGTTCGTTCATCTAGCACAAAGGGAACGGTTTGCAGGAGAAACTTTTACTCTGGTTTCTCAGTGTGTTTCCTAGTGCCGGTTTGAATTTCCTGCAGTTTTCACTGTAAAACCGAGTTGGAGCTAGTACCTCCCCATATATATGTATGGATTGGTGTTTGCAACTGAAAAGAAACTTTGTGTTCCCAACAAGCTAGGTGAAGGGTGGCTTTAACAGACACTTATCTCTCCAGTCGAGCATGTGGAGAGACGCTCGTTCATCTAGCACAAAGGGAACGGTTTGCAGGGGAATCTTTTACTCTGGTTTCTCTGTCTGTTTCCTAGTGCCGGTTGGAAGTTGCTGCAGTTTTCACTGTAAAACCGAGTTGGAGCTAGTACTTCCCCATGTATATGTATCGATTGGAGTTTGCAACTGAATAAAGCTTTGTGTTCCCAACAAGCTAGGTGAAGGACGGCTTTCACACACACTTATCTCTCAGAACTGAGCATGTGGAGAGACGTTCGTTCATCTAGCACAAAGGGAACGGGTTGCAGGAGAAACTTTTACTCTGTTTTTTCAGTCTGTTTCCTAGTGCCGGTTTCACCTTCCTGCAGTTTGCACTGTAAAACCGAGTTGGAGCTAGTACCTCACCATATATATGTATGGAGTGGAGTTTGCAAGTGAAAAGAAACTTTGTGTTCCCACAAGCTAGGTAAATGATGGCTTTCACACACACTTATCTCTCAGAACTGAGCATGTGTAGAGACGTTCGTTCATCTAGCACAAAGGGAATGGTTTGCAGGAGAAATTTTACTCTGGTTTCTCAGTCTGTTTCCTAGTGCCGGTTTGAATTTCCTGCAGTTTTCACTGTAAAACCGAGTTGGAGCTAGTACCTACCCATATATATGTATGGAGTGGAGTTTGCAACTGAAAAGAAACTTTGTGTTCCCAACAAGCTAGGTGAATGATGGCTTTCACACACACATATCTCTCAGAACTGAGCATGTGGAGAGACGATCGTTCATCTAGCACAAAGGGAACGGGTTGCAGGAGAAACTATTACTCTGGTTTCTGAGTCCGTTTCCTAGTGCCGGTTTGAAGTTCCTGCAGTTTTCACTGTAAAACCGCGTTGGAGCTAGTACTTCCCCATATATATGTATGGAGTGGAGTTTGAAAGTGAAAAGAAACTTTGTGTTCCCTACAAGCAAGGTGAAGGACGGCTTTCACACACACTTATCTCTCAGAACTGAGCATGTGGAGAGACGTTCGTTCATCCAGCACAAAGGGAACGGGTTGCAGGAGAAACTTTACTCTGGTTTCTCAGTCTGTTTCCTAGTGCCGGTTTGAAGTCCCTGCAGTTTTCACTGTAAAACCGAGTTGGAGCTAGTACCTACCCATATATATGTATGGAGTGGAGTTTGCAAGTGAAAAGAAACTTTGGGTTCCCAACAAGCTAGGTGAAGGACGGCATTCACACACACTTATCTCTCAGAACTGAGCCTGTGGAGAGACGTTCGTTCATCTAGCACAATGGGAACTTGTTGCAGGAGAAACTTTTACTCTGGTTTCTCAGTCTGTTTCCTAGTGCCGGTTTGAAGTTCCTGCAGTTTTCACTGTAAAACCGATTTGGATCTTGTACCTCCCCATATATATGTATGGAGTGGAGTTTGCAAGTGAAAAGAAACTTTGTGGTCCCAACAAGCTAGGTGAAGGGTGGCTTTAACAGACACTTATCTCTCAGAATTGAGCATGTGGAGAGACGCTCGTTCATCTAGCACAAAGGGAACGGGTTGCAGGAGAATCTTTTACTCTGGTTTCTCAGTCTGTTTCCTAGTGCCGGTTGGAAGTTGCTGCAGTTTTCACTGTAAAACCGAGTTGGAGCTAGTACCTACCCATAGATATATATGGAGTGGACTTTGCAACTGGAAAGAAACTTTGTGTTCCCAACAAGCTAGGTGAAGAACGGATTTCACAGACACTTATCTCTCTGAACTGAGCATGTTGGGAGACGTTCGTTCACTTAGCACAAAAGGAACGGGTTGCAGGAGAGACTTTTACTTTGGTATCCCAGTTTGTTTCCTAGTGCCGGTATGAATATCCTGCACTTTTCACTGTAAAACCGAGTTGGAGCTATTACCTCCCCATACATATGTATGGAGTGGAGTTTGTAACTTAAAAGAAACTTGTGTTCCCAACATGCTAGATGAAGTACGGATTTCACACACAATTATCTCTGAACTGAGAATGTGGAGAGACGTTCGTTCATCTAGCACAAAGGGAACGGGTTGCAGGAGAAATTTTACTCTGGTTTCTCAGTCTGTTTCCTAGTGCCGGTTTGAAGATCCTGCAGTTTTCACTTTAAAACCGAGTTGGAGCTAGTACCTCCCCATATATTTGTATGGAGTGGAATTTCCAACTGAAAGAAACTTTGTGTTCCTAACAAGCTAGTTGAAGGACGGCTTTCACCCAAACTAAATTCTCAGAACTGAGCATGTGCAGAGACGTTCGTTCATCTAGCACAAAGGGAACAGATTGCAAGAGAAACTTTTATTCTGGTTTCCCAGTCTGTTTCCTAGGGCCGGTTTGAAGTTCCTGTAGTTTTCTCTATAAAACCGAGTTGGAGCTAGTACCTCCCCATACATATATATGGGGTGGAATTTGCATCTGAACAGAAACTTTTTGCTCCCAACAAGCTAGGTGAAGGACGGCTTTCACACACACTAATCTCTCAGAACTGAGCATGTGGAGAGATGTTCGTTCATCAAGCACAAATGGAAAGGATTGCAGGAGAATCTATTACTCTGGATTCTAAGTCTGTTTCCTAGTGTCGGTTAAATTTCCTGCAGTTTTCACTGTAAAACCGAGTTGGATCTAGTAGCTCCCCATAGATATATATGGATTGCGGTTTGCAACTGAAAAGAATCTTTGTTTTACCAAAAAGCTAGGTGAATGACGGCTTTCACACACACTTATCTCTGAGAACTGAGTATGTGTATTGACGTTCGTTCATCTAGCACAAAGGGAACGGGTTGCAGGTTAAAATTTTACTCTTGTTTCTCAGTCTGTTTCCTAGTGCCGGTTTTAAGTTCCTGCAGTTTTCACTGTAAAACCGAGTTGGAGCTTGTTCCTACCCATATATATGTATGGAGTGGAGTTTGCAACTGAAAAGTAAGTTTGTGTTAACAACATGCTATTGGATGGACGGCTTTCACACACACTAATTTCTCAAAACTGAGCATGTAGAGGGACGTTCGTTCATCTAGCACAAAGGAACGGGTTGCAGGAGGAACTTTTACTCTGGATTCCCAGTCTGTGTCCTAGGGCCGGTTTGAAGTTCCTGAAGTTTACTCTATAAAACCGAGTTGGAGATAGTAGCTCCCCATACATATGTATGGAGTGGAGTTTGCATCTGAACAGAAACTTTGTGCTCCCAACAAGCTTGGTGAAGGACGGCTTTCACACACATTAATCTCTCAGAACTGAGCATGTGGAGAGACTTTTGTTCATCAAGAACAAATGGAAAGGATTGCAGGAGAAGCTTTTACTCTGGATTCTAAGTCTGTTTCCTAGTGTCGGTTAAATTTCCTGCAGTTTTCACTGTAAAACCGTGTTGGAGCTAGTAACTCCCCATACATATACATGGAGTGGAGTTTGCAACTTAAAAGAAATTTGTGTTCCCAACAAGCTATGTGAAGGACGAATTCCACACAGACATCTCTCATAACTTAGCATGTGGGGAGACGTTCGTTCATCTAGCACAAAAGGAACGGTTTGCAGAAGAAACTTTTACTCTGGTTTCTCAGCCTGTTTCCTAGAGTCGGTTTCAATTACCTGCAATTTACACGGTAAACCTGAGTTGCAGCTAATACCCCCCATATATATGTATGGATTGGAGTTTGCAACTGAACAGAAATTTTGTGTTCCGAACAAGCTATGTGAAGGATGGCGTTCACACAAACTAATCTCTCAGAAATGAGCATGTGGAGAGACGTTCGTTTATCTAGCACAAAGTGAACGGGTTGCAGGTGAAACTTTCACTCTGGTTTCTCAGTCTTTTACTAGTGCCGGTCTGAAGTTCCTGCAGTTTTCACTGTAAAACCGAGTTGGAGCTAGTACCTACCCATATATATGTATGGAGTGGAGTTTGCTACTGAAAAGAAACTTTGTGTTCCCAACAAGCTAGGTGAATGATGGCTTTCACACACACATATCTATCAGAACTGAGCATGTGGAGAGACGATCGTTCATCTAGCACAAAGGGAACGGGTTGCAGTAGAAACTATTACTCTGGTTTCTGAGTCCGTTTCCTAGTGCCGGTTTGAAGTTCCTGCAGTTTTCACTGTAAAACCGCGTTGGAGCTAGTACTTCCCCATATATATGTATGGAGTGGAGTTTGAAAGTGAAAAGAAACTTTGTGTTCCCTACAAGCAAGGTGAAGGACGGCTTTCACACACACTTATCTCTCAGAACTGAGCATGTGGAGAGACGTTCGTTCATCTAGCACAAAGGGAACGGGTTGCAGGAGAAACTTTACTCTGGTTTCTCAGTCTGTTTCCTAGTGCCGGTTTGAAGTTCCTGCAGTTTTCACTGTAAAACCGAGTTGGAGCTAGTACCTACCCATATATATGTATGGAGTGGAGTTTGCAAGTGAAAAGAAACTTTGGGTTCCCAACAAGCTAGGTGAAGGACGGCATTCACACACACTTATCTCTCAGAACTGAGCCTGTGGAGAGACGTTCGTTCATCTAGCACAATGGGAACTTGTTGCAGGAGAAACTTTTACTCTGGTTTCTCAGTCTGTTTCCTAGTGCCGGTTTGAAGTTCCTGCAGTTTTCACTGTAAAACCGATTTGGATCTTGTACCTCCCCATATATATGTATGGAGTGGAGTTTGCAAGTGAAAAGAAACTTTGTGGTCCCAACAAGCTAGGTGAAGGGTGGCTTTAACAGACACTTATCTCTCAGAATTGAGCATGTGGAGAGACGCTCGTTCATCTAGCACAAAGGGAACGGGTTGCAGGAGAATCTTTTACTCTGGTTTCTCAGTCTGTTTCCTAGTGCCGGTTGGAAGTTGCTGCAGTTTTCACTGTAAAACCGAGTTGGAGCTAGTACCTACCCATAGATATATATGGAGTGGAGTTTGCAACTGGAAAGTAACTTTGTGTTCCCAACAAGCTAGGTGAAGAACGGATTTCACACACACTTATCTCTCTGAACTGAGCATGTTGGGAGACGTTCGTTCACTTAGCACAAAAGGAACGGGTTGCAGGAGAGACTTTTACTTTGGTATCCCAGTTTGTTTCCTAGTGCCGGTATGAATATCCTGCACTTTTCACTGTAAAACCGAGTTGGAGCTATTACCTCCCCATACATATGTATGGAGTGGAGTTTGTAACTTAAAAGAAACTTGTGTTCCCAACATGCTAGATGAAGTACGGATTTCACACACAATTATCTCTGAACTGAGAATGTGGAGAGACGTTCGTTCATCTAGCACAAAGGGAACGGGTTGCAGGAGAAATTTTACTCTGGTTTCTCAGTCTGTTTCCTAGTGCCGGTTTGAAGATCCTGCAGTTTTCACTTTAAAACCGAGTTGGAGCTAGTACCTCCCCATATATGTGTATGGAGTGGAATTTCCAACTGAAAGAAACTTTGTGTTCCTAACAAGCTAGTTGAAGGACGGCTTTCACCCAAACTAAATTCTCAGAACTGAGCATGTGCAGAGACGTTCGTTCATCTAGCACAAAGGGAACAGATTGCAAGAGAAACTTTTATTCTGGTTTCCCAGTCTGTTTCCTAGGGCCGGTTTGAAGTTCCTGTAGTTTTCTCTATAAAACCGAGTTGGAGCTAGTACCTCCCCATACATATATATGGGGTGGAATTTGCATCTGAACAGAAACTTTTTGCTCCCAACAAGCTAGGTGAAGGATGGCTATCACACACACTAATCTCTCAGAACTGAGCATGTGGAGAGATGTTCGTTCATCAAGCACAAATGGAAAGGATTGCAGGAGAATCTATTACTCTGGATTCTAAGTCTGTTTCCTAGTGTCGGTTAAATTTCCTGCAGTTTTCACTGTAAAACCGAGTTGGATCTAGTAGCTCCCCATAGATATATATGGATTGCGGTTTGCAACTTAAAAGAATCTTTGTTTTACCAACAAGCTAGGTGAATGACGGCTTTCACACACACTTATCTCTGAGAACTGAGTATGTGTATTGACGTTCGTTCATCTAGCACAAAGGGAACGGGTTGCAGGTTAAAATTTTACTCTTGTTTCTCAGTCTGTTTCCTAGTGCCGGTTTTAAGTTCCTGCAGTTTTCACTGTAAAACCGAGTTGGAGCTTGTTCCTACCCATATATATGTATGGAGTGGAGTTTGCAACTGAAAAGTAAGTTTGTGTTAACAACATGCTATTGGATGGACGGCTTTCACACACACTAATTTCTCAAAACTGAGCATGTAGAGGGACGTTCGTTCATCTAGCACAAAGGAACGGGTTGCAGGAGGAACTTTTACTCTGGATTCCCAGTCTGTGTCCTAGGGCCGGTTTGAAGTTCCTGAAGTTTACTCTATAAAACCGAGTTGGAGATAGTAGCTCCCCATACATATGTATGGAGTGGAGTTTGCATCTGAACAGAAACTTTGTGCTCCCAACAAGCTTGGTGAAGGACGGCTTTCACACACATTAATCTCTCAGAACTGAGCATGTGGAGAGACTTTTGTTCATCAAGAACAAATGGAAAGGATTGCAGGAGAAGCTTTTACTCTGGATTCTAAGTCTGTTTCCTAGTGTCGGTTAAATTTCCTGCAGTTTTCACTGTAAAACCGTGTTGGAGCTAGTAACTCCCCATACATATACATGGAGTGGAGTTTGCAACTTAAAAGAAATTTGTGTTCCCAACAAGCTATGTGAAGGACGAATTCCACACAGACATCTCTCATAACTTAGCATGTGGGGAGACGTTCGTTCATCTAGCACAAAAGGAACGGTTTGCAGAAGAAACTTTTACTCTGGTTTCTCAGCCTGTTTCCTAGAGTCGGTTTCAATTACCTGCAATTTACACGGTAAACCTGAGTTGCAGCTAATACCCCCCATATATATGTATGGATTGGAGTTTGCAACTGAACAGAAATTTTGTGTTCCGAACAAGCTATGTGAAGGATGGCGTTCACACAAACTAATCTCTCAGAAATGAGCATGTGGAGAGACGTTCGTTTATCTAGCACAAAGTGAACGGGTTGCAGGTGAAACTTTCACTCTGGTTTCTCAGTCTTTTACTAGTGCCGGTTTGAAGTTCCTGCAGTTTTCACTGTAAAACCGTGTTGGAGCTAGTACCTCCCCATATATATGTATGGAGTGGAGTTTGCAAGTGAAAAGAAACTTTGTGGTCCCAACAAGCTAGGTGAAGGACGGCTTTCACACACACTTATCTCTCAGAACTGAGCATGTGGAGAGACGTTCGTTCATCTAGCACAAAGGGAACGGTTTGCAGGAGAAACTTTTACTCTGGTTTCTCAGTGTGTTTCCTAGTGCCGGTTTGAATTTCCTGCAGTTTTCACTGTAAAACCGAGTTGGAGCTAGTACCTCCCCATATATATGTATGGATTGGTGTTTGCAACTGAAAAGAAACTTTGTGTTCCCAACAAGCTAGGTGAAGGGTGGCTTTAACAGACACTTATCTCTCAGAATTGAGCATGTGGAGAGACGCTCGTTCATCTAGCACAAAGGGAACGGTTTGCAGGGGAATCTATTACTCTGGTTTCTCTGTCTGTTTCCTAGTGCCGGTTGGAAGTTGCTGCAGTTTTCACTGTAAAACCGAGTTGGAGCTAGTACTTCCCCATGTATATGTATCGATTGGAGTTTGCAACTGAATAAAGCTTTGTGTTCCCAACAAGCTAGGTGAAGGACGGCTTTCACACACACTTATCTCTCAGAACTGAGCATGTGGAGAGACGTTCGTTCATCTAGCACAAAGGGAACGGGTTGCAGGAGAAACTTTTACTCTGGTTTCTCAGTCTGTTTCCTAGTGCCGGTTTGAAGTTCCTGCAGTTTTCACTGTAAAACCGAGTTGGAGCTAGTACCTCCCCATATATATGTATGGGGTGGAGTTTGCAAGGTAAAAGAATCTTTGGGTTCCCAACAAGCTAGGTGAAGGACGGCTTTCACACACACTTATCTCTCAGAACTGAGCATGTGGAGAGACGTTCGTTCATCTAGCACAAAGGGAACGGGTTGCAGGAGAAACTTTTACTCTGGTTTCTCAGTCTGTTTCCTAGTGCCGGTTTGAAGTTCCTGCAGTTTTCACTGTAAAACCGAGTTGGAGCTAGTACTTCCCCATATATATGTATGGAGTGGAGTTTGCAAGTGAAAAGAAACTTTGTGGTCCCAACAAGCTAGGTGAAGGGTGGCTTTAACAGACACTTATTTCTCAGAATTGAGCATGTGGAGAGACGCTCGTTCATCTAGCACAAAGGGAACGGGTTGCAGGAGAATCTTTTACTCTGGTTTCTCAGTCTGTTTCCTAGTGCCGGTTGGAAGTTGCTGCAGTTTTCACTGTAAAACCGAGTTGGAGCTAGTACCTACCCATAGATATATATGGAGTGGAGTTTGCAACTGGAAAGAAACTTTGTGTTCCCAACAAGCTAGGTGAAGAACGGATTTCACACACACTTATCTCTCTGAACTGAGCATGTTGGGAGACGTTCGTTCACTTAGCACAAAAGGAACGGGTTGCAGGAGAGACTTTTACTTTGGTATCCCAGTTTGTTTCCTAGTGCCGGTATGAATATCCTGCACTTTTCACTGTAAAACCGAGTTGGAGCTATTACCTCCCCATACATATGTATGGAGTGGAGTTTGTAACTTAAAAGAAACTTGTGTTCCCAACATGCTAGATGAAGTACGGATTTCACACACAATTATCTCTGAACTGAGAATGTGGAGAGACGTTCGTTCATCTAGCACAAAGGGAACGGGTTGCAGGAGAAATTTTACTCTGGTTTCTCAGTCTGTTTCCTAGTGCCGGTTTGAAGATCCTGCAGTTTTCACTTTAAAACCGAGTTGGAGCTAGTACCTCCCCATGTATGTGTATGGAGTGGAATTTCCAACTGAAAGAAACTTTGTGTTCCTAACAAGCTAGTTGAAGGACGGCTTTCACCCAAACTAAATTCTCAGAACTGAGCATGTGCAGAGACGTTCGTTCATCTAGCACAAAGGGAACAGATTGCAAGAGAAACTTTTATTCTGGTTTCCCAGTCTGTTTCCTAGGGCCGGTTTGAAGTTCCTGTAGTTTTCTCTATAAAACCGAGTTGGAGCTAGTACCTCCCCATACATATATATGGGGTGGAATTTGCATCTGAACAGAAACTTTTTGCTCCCAACAAGCTAGGTGAAGGACGGCTTTCACACACACTAATCTCTCAGAACTGAGCATGTGGAGAGATGTTCGTTCATCAAGCACAAATGGAAAGGATTGCAGGAGAATCTATTACTCTGGATTCTAAGTCTGTTTCCTAGTGTCGGTTAAATTTCCTGCAGTTTTCACTGTAAAACCGAGTTGGATCTAGTAGCTCCCCATAGATATATATGGATTGCGGTTTGCAACTGAAAAGAATCTTTGTTTTACCAACAAGCTAGGTGAATGACGGCTTTCACACACACTTATCTCTGAGAACTGAGTATGTGTATTGACGTTCGTTCATCTAGCACAAAGGGAACGGGTTGCAGGTTAAAATTTTACTCTTGTTTCTCAGTCTGTTTCCTAGTGCCGGTTTTAAGTTCCTGCAGTTTTCACTGTAAAACCGAGTTGGAGCTTGTTCCTACTCATATATATGTATGGAGTGGAGTTTGCAACTGAAAAGTAAGTTTGTGTTAACAACATGCTATTGGATGGACGGCTTTCACACACACTAATTTCTCAAAACTGAGCATGTAGAGGGACGTTCGTTCATCTAGCACAAAGGAACGGGTTGCAGGAGGAACTTTTACTCTGGATTCCCAGTCTGTGTCCTAGGGCCGGTTTGAAGTTCCTGAAGTTTACTCTATAAAACCGAGTTGGAGATAGTAGCTCCCCATACATATGTATGGAGTGGAGTTTGCATCTGAACAGAAACTTTGTGCTCCCAACAAGCTTGGTGAAGGACGGCTTTCACACACATTAATCTCTCAGAACTGAGCATGTGGAGAGACTTTTGTTCATCAAGAACAAATGGAAAGGATTGCAGGAGAAGCTTTTACTCTGGATTCTAAGTCTGTTTCCTAGTGTCGGTTAAATTTCCTGCAGTTTTCACTGTAAAACCGTGTTGGAGCTAGTAACTCCCCATACATATACATGGAGTGGAGTTTGCAACTTAAAAGAAATTTGTGTTCCCAACAAGCTATGTGAAGGACGAATTCCACACAGACATCTCTCATAACTTAGCATGTGGGGAGACGTTCGTTCATCTAGCACAAAAGGAACGGTTTGCAGAAGAAACTTTTACTCTGGTTTCTCAGCCTGTTTCCTAGAGTCGGTTTCAATTACCTGCAATTTACACGGTAAACCTGAGTTGCAGCTAATACCCCCCATATATATGTATGGATTGGAGTTTGCAACTGAACAGAAATTTTGTGTTCCGAACAAGCTATGTGAAGGATGGCGTTCACACAAACTAATCTCTCAGAACTGAGCATGTGGAGAGACGTTCGTTCATCTAGCACAAAGGGAACGGGTTGCAGGAGAAACTTTTACTCTGGTTTCTCAGTCTGTTTCCTAGTGCCTGTTTGAAGTTCCTGCAGTTTTCACTGTAAAACCGAGTTGGAGCTAGTACCTCCCCTTATATATGTATGGAGTGGAGTTTGCAAGTGAAAAGATACTTTGTGTTCCCAAAAAGCTAGGTGAAGTTAGGCTTCCACACACACTTATCTCTCAGAACTGAGCATGTGGAGAGACTTTCTTTCATCTAGCACAAAGGGAACGGGATGCTGGAGAAACTTTTACTCTGGTTTCTCAGTCTGTTTCCTAGTGCCGGTTTCACCTTCCTGTATTTTGCACTGTAAAACCGAGTTGGGGCTAGTACCTCCCCATATATATGTATGGAGTGGAGTTTGCAAGTGAAAAGAAACTTTGTGTTCCCAACAAGCTAGGTGAAGGATGGCTTTCACACACACTTATCTCTCAGAACTGAGCATGTGGAGAGACGCTCGTTCATCTAACACAAAGGGAACGGGTTGCAGGAGAAACTTTTACTCTTGTTTCTCAGTCTGTTTCCTTGTGCCGGTTTGAAATTCCTGCAATTTTCACTGTAAAACAAAGTTGGTGCTAGTACCTCCCCATATATATGTATGGAGTGGAGTTTGCAAGTGAAAAGCAACTTTGTGTTCCCAACAAGCTAGGTGAAGAATGGCTTTCACACACACATATCTCTCAGAACTGAGCATGTGGAGAGACGATCGTTCATCTAGCACAAAGGGAACGGGTTGCAGGGGAAACTTTTTCTCTTGTTTCTGAGTCTGTTTCCTAGTGCCGGTTTGAAGTTCCTGCAGTTTTCACTGTAAAACCGATTTGGAGCTAGTACCTCCCCATAAATATGTATGGAGTGGACTTTGCATCTGAAAAGAATCTTTGTGTTCCCAACAAGCTAGGTGAAGGACGGCTTTCACACACACTTATCTCTCAGAACTGAGCATGTGGAGAGACGTTCGTTCATCTAGCACAAAAGGAACGGGTTGCAGGAGAAACTTTTACTCTGGTTTCTCAGTCTGTTTCCTAGAGCCGGTTTGAAGTTCCTGCAGTTTTCACTGTAAAACCGAGTTGGAGCTTGTACCTCCCCATATATATGTATGGATTGGTGTTTGCAACTGAAAAGAAACTTTGTGTTCCCAACAAGTTTTGTGAATGACGGCTTTCACATACACTTATCTTTCAGAACTGAGCATGTGAAGAGACGTTCGTTCATCTAGCACAAAAGGAACGGGTTGCAGGAGAAACTTTTACTCTGGTTTCTCAGTCTGTTTCCTACAGCCGATTTGATGTTCCTGCAGTTTTCACTGTAAAACCGAGATGGGGCTAGTACCTCACCATATATATGTATGGAGTGGAGTTTGCAACTGAAAATAAACTGTGTTCCCAACAAGCTTGGTGAAGGACGGCTTTCACACACACTTATCTCTCAGATCGGAGTATGTGGAGAGAAGTTCGTTCATCTAGCACAAAGGGAAAGAATTGCAGGAGAAATTTTTACTCTGGTTTCTCAGTCTGTTTCCTAGTGCCGGTTTGAAATTCCTGCAGTTTTCACTGTAAAATCGAGTTGGAGCTAGGACCTCCCCATATATATGTACAGAGTGGGGTTGCAACTGAAAAGAAACTTTGTGTTCCTAACAAGATATGTGAAGGACGGCTTTCACACACACTTTTCTCTCAGAACTGAGCATGTGGAGAGACGTTCTTTCATCTAGCACAAAGGGAACGGTTTGCAGGAGAAACTTTTATTTTCTCAGCATTTTTCCTAGTTCCGGTTTGAAGTTCCTTCAGTTTTCACTGTAAAACAGAGTTGGAACTAGTACATCCCCATATATATGTACGGATTGGTGTTTGCAACTGAAAAGAAACTTTGTGTTCCCAACAAGCTAGGAGAAGGACAGCTTTCACACACACTTATCTCTCAGAAATGAGCATGTGGAGAGACGTTCGTTCATCTAGCACAAAGGGAAAGGGTTGCAGGAGAAACTTTTACTCTGGTCTCTCAGTCTGTTTCCTAGTGCCTGTTTGAAGTTCCTGCAGTTTTCACTGTAAAATCGAGTTGGAGCTTGTACCTCCCCATATATATGTATGGATTGGTGTTTGCAACCGAAAAGAATCTTTGTGTTCCTAACATGCTTGGTGAAGTACGGCTTTCAAAAACACTTATTTCTCAGAACTGAGCATGTGGAGAGACTTTCGTTCATCTAGCACAAACGGAACGGTTTGCATTAAAAACTTTTACTCTGGTTTCTCAGTCTGTTTCCTAGTGCCGGTTTGAAGTTCCTGAAGTTTTCACTGTAAAACCGAGTTGGAGCTAGTACCCCCCCATATATTTGTACGGAGTGGTGTTTGCAACTGAAAAGATACTTTGTGTTCCCAAAGAGCTAGGTGAAGGACGGCTTTCACACACACTTATCTCTCAGAACTGAGCATGTGGAGAGACTTTCGTTCATCTAGCACAAACGGAAGGGGTTGCAGGACAATCTTTTACTCTAATTTCTCAGTCTGTTTCCTAGTGCCGGTTTGAAGTTCCTGCTGTTTTCACTGTAAAACCGAGTTGGAGCTAGTTCCTCCGCATATGTATGTATGGAGTGGAGTTTGCAACAGAAAAGAAACTTTGTGTTCCCAACAAGCTATGTGAAGGACGGCTTTCACACACAGTTCTCTCTCAGAACTGAACATGTGGAGAGACGTTCATTCATCTATTACAAAGGGAACGGGTTGCAGGGGAAACTTTTACAGTGGTTTCTCAGTCTGTTTCCCAGTGCCGGTTTGAAGTTCCTGCTGTTTTCACTGTAAAACCGAGTTGGAGCTTGTACCTCCCCATATATATGTATGGAGTGGAGTTTGCAACTGAAAAGAATCTTTGTGTTCCCAACAAGCAAGGTGAAGGACGGCTTTCACACACTTATCTCTCAGAACTGAGCTTGTGGATAGACGTTCATTCATCTAGCACAAATGGCACGGGTTGCAGGTGAAACTTTTACTCTGGTTTCTCAGTCATTTTCCTAGTGCCGGTTTGAAGTTCCTGCAGTTTTCAGTGTAAAATCGAGTTGGAGCTAGTTCCTCCCCATATATATGTATGGAGTGGAGTTTGCAAGTGAAAAGAATCTTTGGGTTCCCAACAAGCTAGGTGAAGGACGGCGTTCACACACACTTATCTCTCAGAACTGAGCATGTGGAGAGACGTTCGTTCATCTAGCACAAAGGGAACGGTTTGCAGGAGAAACTTTTACTCCTGTTTCTCAGTCTGTTTCCTAGTGCCGGTTACACGTTCCTGTATTTTGCACTGTAAAACCGAGTTGGAGCTAGTACCTCCCATATATATGTATGGAGTGGAGTTTGCAAGTGAAAAAAAATTTGTGTTCCCAACAAGCTAGGTGAAGGACGGCTTTCACACACACTTATATCTCAGAACTGAGCATGTGGAGAGACGTTCGTTCATCTAGCACAAAGGGAAATGTTTGCAGGAGAAACTTTTACTCTGGTTTCTCAGTCTGTTTCCTAGTGCCGGTTGGAAGTTCCTGCAGTTTTCACTGTAAAAACGCGTTGAAGCTAGTACCTCCCCAAGTATATGTATCGAGTGGAGTTTGCAACTGAAAAAAGCTTTATGTTCCCAACAAGCTAGGTGAAGGACGGCTTTCACACACACTTATCTCTCAGAACTGAGCATGTGGAGAGACGTTCGTTCATCTAGCACAAAGGGAACGGGTTGCAGGAGAAACTTTTACTCTGGTTTCTCAGTCTGTTTCCTAGTGCCGGTTTGAAGTTCCTGCAGTTTTCACTGTAAAACCGAGTTGGAGCTAGTACTTCCCCATATATATGTATGGAGTGGAGTTTGCAAGTGAAAAGAAACTTTGTGGTCCCAACAAGCTAGGTGAAGGACGGCTTTCACACACACTTATCTCTCAGAACTGAGCATGTGGAGAGACGTTCGTTCATCTAGCACAAAGGGAACGGGTTGCAGGAGAATCTTTTACTCTGGTTTCTCTGTCTGTTTCCTAGTGCCGGTTGGAAGTTGCTGCAGTTTTCACTGTAAAACCGAGTTGGAGCTAGTACCTACCCATAGATATATATGGAGTGGAGTTTGCAACTGGAAAGAAACTTGGTGTTCCCAACAAGCTAGGTGAAGAACGGATTTCACACACACTTATCTCTCTGAACTGAGCATGTTGGGAGACGTTCGTTCACTTAGCACAAAAGGAACGGTTGCAGGAGAGACTTTTACTTTGGTATCCCAGTTTGTTTCCTAGTGCTGGTATGAATATCCTGCACTTTTCACTGTAAAACCGAGTTGGAGCTATTACCTCCCCATACATATGTATGGAGTGGAGTTTGTAACTTAAAAGAAACTTGTGTTCCCAACATGCTAGATGAAGTACGGATTTCACACACAATTATCTCTGAACTGAGAATGTGGAGAGACGTTCGTTCATCTAGCACAAAGGGAACGGGTTGCAGGAGAAATTTTACTCTGGTTTCTCAGTCTGTTTCCTAGTGCCGGTTTGAAGATCCTGCAGTTTTCACTTTAAAACCGAGTTGGAGCTAGTACCTCCCCATATATGTGTATGGAGTGGAATTTCCAACTGAAAGAAACTTTGTGTTCCTAACAAGCTAGTTGAAGGACGGCTTTCACCCAAACTAAATTCTCAGAACTGAGCATGTGCAGAGACGTTCGTTCATCTAGCACAAAGGGAACAGATTGCAAGAGAAACTTTTATTCTGGTTTCCCAGTCTGTTTCCTAGGGCCGGTTTGAAGTTCCTGTAGTTTTCTCTATAAAACCGAGTTGGAGCTAGTACCTCCCCATACATATATATGGGGTGGAATTTGCATCTGAACAGAAACTTTTTGCTCCCAACAAGCTAGGTGAAGGACGGCTTTCACACACACTAATCTCTCAGAACTGAGCATGTGGAGAGATGTTCGTTCATCAAGCACAAATGGAAAGGATTGCAGGAGAATCTATTACTCTGGATTCTAAGTCTGTTTCCTAGTGTCGGTTAAATTTCCTGCAGTTTTCACTGTAAAACCGAGTTGGATCTAGTAGCTCCCCATAGATATATATGGATTGCGGTTTGCAACTGAAAAGAATCTTTGTTTTACCAACAAGCTAGGTGAATGACGGCTTTCACACACACTTATCTCTGAGAACTGAGTATGTGTATTGACGTTCGTTCATCTAGCACAAAGGGAACGGGTTGCAGGTTAAAATTTTACTCTTGTTTCTCAGTCTGTTTCCTAGTGCCGGTTTTAAGTTCCTGCAGTTTTCACTGTAAAACCGAGTTGGAGCTTGTTCCTACCCATGTATATGTATGGAGTGGAGTTTGCAACTGAAAAGTAAGTTTGTGTTAACAACATGCTATTGGATGGACGGCTTTCACACACACTAATTTCTCAAAACTGAGCATGTAGAGGGACGTTCGTTCATCTAGCACAAAGGAACGGGTTGCAGGAGGAACTTTTACTCTGGATTCCCAGTCTGTGTCCTAGGGCCGGTTTGAAGTTCCTGAAGTTTACTCTATAAAACCGAGTTGGAGATAGTAGCTCCCCATACATATGTATGGAGTGGAGTTTGCATCTGAACAGAAACTTTGTGCTCCCAACAAGCTTGGTGAAGGACGGCTTTCACACACATTAATCTCTCAGAACTGAGCATGTGGAGAGACTTTTGTTCATCAAGAACAAATGGAAAGGATTGCAGGACAAGCTTTTACTCTGGATTCTAAGTCTGTTTCCTAGTGTCGGTTAAATTTCCTGCAGTTTTCACTGTAAAACCGTGTTGGAGCTAGTAACTCCCCATACATATACATGGAGTGGAGTTTGCAACTTAAAAGAAATTTGTGTTCCCAACAAGCTATGTGAAGGACGAATTCCACACAGACATCTCTCATAACTTAGCATGTGGGGAGACGTTCGTTCATCTAGCACAAAAGGAACGGTTTGCAGAAGAAACTTTTACTCTGGTTTCTCAGCCTGTTTCCTAGAGTCGGTTTCAATTACCTGCAATTTACACGGTAAACCTGAGTTGCAGCTAATACCCCCCATATATATGTATGGATTGGAGTTTGCAACTGAACAGAAATTTTGTGTTCCGAACAAGCTATGTGAAGGATGGCGTTCACACAAACTAAACTCTCAGAAATGAGCATGTGGAGAGACGTTCGTTTATCTAGCACAAAGTGAACGGGTTGCAGGTGAAACTTTCACTCTGGTTTCTCAGTCTTTTACTAGTGCCGGTTTGAAGTTCCTGCAGTTTTCACTGTAAAACCGTGTTGGAGCTAGTACCTCCCCATATATATGTATGGAGTGGAGTTTGCAAGTGAAAAGAAACTTTGTGGTCCCAACAAGCTAGGTGAAGGACGGCTTTCACACACACTTAACTCTCAGAACTGAGCATGTGGAGAGACGTTCGTTCATCTAGCACAAAGGGAACGGTTTGCAGGAGAAACTTTTACTCTGGTTTCTCAGTGTGTTTCCTAGTGCCGGTTTGAATTTCCTGCAGTTTTCACTGTAAAACCGAGTTGGAGCTAGTACCTCCCCATATATATGTATGGATTGGTGTTTGCAACTGAAAAGGAACTTTGTGTTCCCAACAAGCTAGGTGAAGGGTGGCTTTAACAGACACTTATCTCTCAGAATTGAGCATGTGGAGAGACGCTCGTTCATCTAGCACAAAGGGAACGGTTTGCAGGGGAATCTTTTACTCTGGTTTCTCTGTCTGTTTCCTAGTGCCGGTTGGAAGTTGCTGCAGTTTTCACTGTAAAACCGAGTTGGAGCTAATACTTCCCCATGTATATGTATCGATTGGAGTTTGCAACTGAATAAAGCTTTGTGTTCCCAACAAGCTAGGTGAAGGACGGCTTTCACACACACTTATCTCTCAGAACTGAGCATGTGGAGAGACGTTCGTTCATCTAGCACAAAGGGAACGGGTTGCAGGAGAAACTTTTACTCTGGTTTCTCAGTCTGTTTCCTAGTGCCGGTTTGAAGTTCCTGCAGTTTTCACTGTAAAACCGAGTTGGAGCTAGTACCTCCCCATATATATGTATGGAGTGGAGTTTGCAAGGTAAAAGAATCTTTGGGTTCCCAACAAGCTAGTTGAAGGACGGCTTTCACACACACTTATCTCTCAGAACTGAGCATGTGGAGAGACGTTCGTTCATCTAGCACAAAGGAACGGGTTGCAGGAGGAACTTTTACTCTGGATTCCCAGTCTGTGTCCTAGGGCCGGTTTGAAATTCCTGAAGTTTACTCTATAAAACCGAGTTGGAGATAGTAGCTCCCCATACATATGTATGGAGTGGAGTTTGCATCTGAACAGAAACTTTGTGCTCCCAACAAGCTTGGTGAAGGACGGCTTTCACACACATTAATCTCTCAGAACTGAGCATGCGGAGAGACTTTTGTTCATCAAGAACAAATGGAAAGGATTGCAGGAGAAGCTTTTACTCTGGATTCTAAGTCTGTTTCCTAGTGTCGGTTAAATTTCCTGCAGTTTTCACTGTAAAACCGTGTTGGAGCTAGTAACTCCCCATACATATACATGGAGTGGAGTTTGCAACTTAAAAGAAATTTGTGTTCCCAACAAGCTATGTGAAGGACGAATTCCACACAGACATCTCTCATAACTTAGCATGTGGGGAGACGTTCGTTCATCTAGCACAAAAGGAACGGTTTGCAGAAGAAACTTTTACTCTGGTTTCTCAGCCTGTTTCCTAGAGTCGGTTTCAATTACCTGCAATTTACACGGTAAACCTGAGTTGCAGCTAATACCCCCCATATATATGTATGGATTGGAGTTTGCAACTGAACAGAAATTTTGTGTTCCGAACAAGCTATGTGAAGGATGGCGTTCACACAAACTAATCTCTCAGAAATGAGCATGTGGAGAGACGTTCGTTTATCTAGCACAAAGTGAACGGGTTGCAGGTGAAACTTTCACTCTGGTTTCTCAGTCTTTTACTAGTGCCGGTTTGAAGTTCCTGCAGTTTTCACTGTAAAACCGTGTTGGAGCTAGTACCTCCCCATATATATGTATGGAGTGGAGTTTGCAAGTGAAAAGAAACTTTGTGGTCCCAACAAGCTAGGTGAAGGACGGCTTTCACACACACTTAACTCTCAGAACTGAGCATGTGGAGAGACGTTCGTTCATCTAGCACAAAGGGAACGGTTTGCAGGAGAAACTTTTACTCTGGTTTCTCAGTGTGTTTCCTAGTGCCGGTTTGAATTTCCTGCAGTTTTCACTGTAAAACCGAGTTGGAGCTAGTACCTCCCCATATATATGTATGGATTGGTGTTTGCAACTGAAAAGGAACTTTGTGTTCCCAACAAGCTAGGTGAAGGGTGGCTTTAACAGACACTTATCTCTCAGAATTGAGCATGTGGAGAGACGCTCGTTCATCTAGCACAAAGGGAACGGTTTGCAGGGGAATCTTTTACTCTGGTTTCTCTGTCTGTTTCCTAGTGCCGGTTGGAAGTTGCTGCAGTTTTCACTGTAAAACCGAGTTGGAGCTAATACTTCCCCATGTATATGTATCGATTGGAGTTTGCAACTGAATAAAGCTTTGTGTTCCCAACAAGCTAGGTGAAGGACGGCTTTCACACACACTTATCTCTCAGAACTGAGCATGTGGAGAGACGTTCGTTCATCTAGCACAAAGGGAACGGGTTGCAGGAGAAACTTTTACTCTGGTTTCTCAGTCTGTTTCCTAGTGCCGGTTTGAAGTTCCTGCAGTTTTCACTGTAAAACCGAGTTGGAGCTAGTACCTCCCCATATATATGTATGGAGTGGAGTTTGCAAGGTAAAAGAATCTTTGGGTTCCCAACAAGCTAGTTGAAGGACGGCTTTCACACACACTTATCTCTCAGAACTGAGCATGTGGAGAGACGTTCGTTCATCTAGCACAAAGGAACGGGTTGCAGGAGGAACTTTTACTCTGGATTCCCAGTCTGTGTCCTAGGGCCGGTTTGAAATTCCTGAAGTTTACTCTATAAAACCGAGTTGGAGATAGTAGCTCCCCATACATATGTATGGAGTGGAGTTTGCATCTGAACAGAAACTTTGTGCTCCCAACAAGCTTGGTGAAGGACGGCTTTCACACACATTAATCTCTCAGAACTGAGCATGCGGAGAGACTTTTGTTCATCAAGAACAAATGGAAAGGATTGCAGGAGAAGCTTTTACTCTGGATTCTAAGTCTGTTTCCTAGTGTCGGTTAAATTTCCTGCAGTTTTCACTGTAAAACCGTGTTGGAGCTAGTAACTCCCCATACATATACATGGAGTGGAGTTTGCAACTTAAAAGAAATTTGTGTTCCCAACAAGCTATGTGAAGGACGAATTCCACACAGACATCTCTCATAACTTAGCATGTGGGGAGACGTTCGTTCATCTAGCACAAAAGGAACGGTTTGCAGAAGAAACTTTTACTCTGGTTTCTCAGCCTGTTTCCTAGAGTCGGTTTCAATTACCTGCAATTTACACGGTAAACCTGAGTTGCAGCTAATACCCCCCATATATATGTATGGATTGGAGTTTGCAACTGAACAGAAATTTTGTGTTCCGAACAAGCTATGTGAAGGATGGCGTTCACACAAACTAATCTCTCAGAAATGAGCATGTGGAGAGACGTTCGTTTATCTAGCACAAAGTGAACGGGTTGCAGGTGAAACTTTCACTCTGGTTTCTCAGTCTTTTACTAGTGCCGGTTTGAAGTTCCTGCAGTTTTCACTGTAAAACCGTGTTGGAGCTAGTACCTCCCCATATATATGTATGGACTGGAGTTTGCAAGTGAAAAGAAACTTTGTGGTCCCAACAAGCAAGGTGAAGGACGGCTTTCACACACACTTATCTCTCAGAAATGAGCATGTGGAGAGACGTTCGTTCATCTAGCACAAAGGGAACGGTTTGCAGGAGAAACTTTTACTCTGGTTTCTCAGTGTGTTTCCTAGTGCCGGTTTGAATTTCCTGCAGTTTTCACTGTAAAACCGAGTTGGAGCTAGTACCCCCCCATATATATGTATGGATTGGTGTTTGCAACTGAAAAGGAACTTTGTGTTCCCAACAAGCTAGGTGAAGGGTGGCTTTAACAGACACTTATCTCTCAGAATTGAGCATGTGGAGAGACGCTCGTTCATCTAGCACAAAGGGAACGGTTTGCAGGGGAATCTTTTACTCTGGTTTCTCTGTCTGTTTCCTAGTGCCGGTTGGAAGTTGCTGCAGTTTTCACTGTAAAACCGAGTTGGAGCTAGTACTTCCCCATGTATATGTATCGATTGGAGTTTGCAACTGAATAAAGCTTTGTGTTCCCAACAAGCTAGGTGAAGGACGGATTTCACACACACTTAATCTCAGAACTGAGCATGTGGAGAGACGTTCGTTCATCTAGCACAAAGGGAACGGGTTGCAGGAGAAACTTTTACTCTGGTTTCTCAGTCTGTTTCCTAGTGCCGGTTTGAAGTTCCTGCAGTTTTCACTGTAAAACCGAGTTGGAGCTAGTACCTCCCCATATATATGTATGGAGTGGAGTTTGCAAGGTAAAAGAATCTTTGGGTTCCCAACAAGCTAGGTGAAGGATGGCTTTCACACACACTTATCTCTCAGAACTGAGCATGTGGAGAGACGTTCGTTCATCTAGCACAAAGCGAACGGGTTGCAGGAGAAACTTTTACTCTGGTTTCTCAGTCTGTTTCCTAGTGCCGGTTTGAAGTTCCTGCAGTTTTCACTGTAAAACCGAGTTGGAGCTATTACCTCCCCATACATATGTATGGAGTGGAGTTTGTAACTTAAAAGAAAATTGTGTTCCCAACATGCTAGGTGAAGTACGGATTTCACACACAATTATCTCTGAACTGAGAATGTGGAGAGACGTTCGTTCATCTAGCACAAAGGGAACGGGTTGCAGGAGAAATTTTACTCTGGTTTCTCAGTCTGTTTCCTAGTGCCGGTTTGAAGATCCTGCAGTTTTCACTTTAAAACCGAGTTGGAGCTAGTACCTCCCCATATATGTGTATGGAGTGGAATTTCCAACTGAAAGAAACTTTGTGTTCCTAACAAGCTAGTTGAAGGACGGCTTTCACCCAAACTAAATTCTCAGAACTGAGCATGTGCAGAGACGTTCGTTCATCTAGCACAAAGGGAACAGATTGCAAGAGAAACTTTTATTCTGGTTTCCCAGTCTGTTTCCTAGGGCCGGTTTGAAGTTCCTGTAGTTTTCTCTATAAAACCGAGTTGGAGCTAGTACCTCCCCATACATATATATGGGGTGGAATTTGCATCTGAACAGAAACTTTTTGCTCCCAACAAGCTAGGTGAAGGACGGCTTTCACACACACTAATCTCTCAGAACTGAGCATGTGGAGAGATGTTCGTTCATCAAGCACAAATGGAAAGGATTGCAGGAGAATCTATTACTCTGGATTCTAAGTCTGTTTCCTAGTGTCGGTTAAATTTCCTGCAGTTTTCACTGTAAAACCGAGTTGGATCTAGTAGCTCCCCATAGATATATATGGATTGCGGTTTGCAACTGAAAAGAATCTTTGTTTTACCAACAAGCTAGGTGAATGACGGCTTTCACACACACTTATCTCTGAGAACTGAGTATGTGTATTGACGTTCGTTCATCTAGCACAAAGGGAACGGGTTGCAGGTTAAAATTTTACTCTTGTTTCTCAGTCTGTTTCCTAGTGCCGGTTTTAAGTTCCTGCAGTTTTCACTGTAAAACCGAGTTGGAGCTTGTTCCTACCCATGTATATGTATGGAGTGGAGTTTGCAACTGAAAAGTAAGTTTGTGTTAACAACATGCTATTGGATGGACGGCTTTCACACACACTAATTTCTCAAAACTGAGCATGTAGAGGGACGTTCGTTCATCTAGCACAAAGGAACGGGTTGCAGGAGGAACTTTTACTCTGGATTCCCAGTCTGTGTCCTAGGGCCGGTTTGAAGTTCCTGAAGTTTACTCTATAAAACCGAGTTGGAGATAGTAGCTCCCCATACATATGTATGGAGTGGAGTTTGCATCTGAACAGAAACTTTGTGCTCCCAACAAGCTTGGTGAAGGACGGCTTTCACACACATTAATCTCTCAGAACTGAGCATGTGGAGAGACTTTTGTTCATCAAGAACAAATGGAAAGGATTGCAGGAGAAGCTTTTACTCTGGATTCTAAGTCTGTTTCCTAGTGTCGGTTAAATTTCCTGCAGTTTTCACTGTAAAACCGTGTTGGAGCTAGTAACTCCCCATACATATACATGGAGTGGAGTTTGCAACTTAAAAGAAATTTGTGTTCCCAACAAGCTATGTGAAGGACGAATTCCACACAGACATCTCTCATAACTTAGCATGTGGGGAGACGTTCGTTCAACTAGCACAAAAGGAAAGGTTTGCAGAAGAAACTTTTACTCTGGTTTCTCAGCCTGTTTCCTAGAGTCGGTTTCAATTACCTGCAATTTACACGGTAAACCTGAGTTGCAGCTAATACCCCCCATATATATGTATGGATTGGAGTTTGCAACTGAACAGAAATTTTGTGTTCCGAACAAGCTATGTGAAGGATGGCGTTCACACAAACTAATCTCTCAGAAATGAGCATGTGGAGAGACGTTCGTTTATCTAGCACAAAGTGAACGGGTTGCAGGTGAAACTTTCACTCTGGTTTCTCAGTCTTTTACTAGTGCCGGTTTGAAGTTCCTGCAGTTTTCACTGTAAAACCGTGTTGGAGCTAGTACCTCCCCATATATATGTATGGACTGGAGTTTGCAAGTGAAAAGAAACTTTGTGGTCCCAACAAGCTAGGTGAAGGACGGCTTTCACACACACTTATCTCTCAGAACTGAGCATGTGGAGAGACGTTCGTTCATCTAGCACAAAGGGAACGGTTTGCAGGAGAAACTTTTACTCTGGTTTCTCAGTGTGTTTCCTAGTGCCGGTTTGAATTTCCTGCAGTTTTCACTGTAAACCGAGTTGGAGCTAGTACCTCCCCATATATATGTATGGATTGGTGTTTGCAAGTGAAAAGAAACTTTGTGTTCCCAACAAGCTAGGTGAAGTGTGGCTTTAACAGACCCTTATCTCTCAGAATTGAGCATGTGGAGAGACGCTCGTTCATCTAGCACAAAGGGAACGGTTTGCAGGGGAATCTTTTACTCTGGTTTCTCTGTCTGTTTCCTAGTGCCGGTTGGAAGTTGCTGCAGTTTTCACTGTAAAACCGAGTTGGAGCTAGTACTTCCCCATGTATATGTATCGATTGGAGTTTGCAACTGAATAAAGCTTTGTGTTCCCAACAAGCTAGGTGAAGGACGGCTTTCACACACACTTATCTCTCAGAACTGAGCATGTGGAGAGACGTTCGTTCATCTAGCACAAAGGGAACGGGTTGCAGGAGAAACTTTTACTCTGGTTTCTCAGTCTGTTTCCTAGTGCCGGTTTGAAGTTCCTGCAGTTTTCACTGTAAAACCGAGTTGGAGCTAGTACCTCCCCAAATATATGTATGGGGTGGAGTTTGAAAGGTAAAAGAATCTTTGGGTTCCCAACAAGCTAGGTGAAGGACGGCTTTCACACACACTTATCTCTCAGAACTGAGCATGTGGAGAGACGTTCGTTCATCTAGCACAAAGGGAACGGGTTGCAGGAGAAACTTTTACTCTGGTTTCTCAGTCTGTTTCCTAGTGCCGGTTTGAAGTTCCTGCAGTTTTCACTGTAAAACCGAGTTGGAGCTAGTACCTCCCCATATATATGTATGGAGTGCAGTTTGCAAGTGAAAAGATACTTTGTGTTCCCAAAAAGCTAGGTGAAGTTAAGCTTTCACACACACTTATCTCTCAGAACTGAGCATGTGGAGAGACTTTCTTTCATCTAGCACAAAGGGAACGGGATGCTGGAGAAACTTTTACTCTGGTTTCTCAGTCTGTTTCCTAGTGCCGGTTTCACCTTCCTGTATTTTGCACTGTAAAACCGAGTTGGGGCTAGTACCTCCCCATATATATGTATAGTGTGGAGTTTGCAAGTGAAAAGAAACTTTGTGTTCCCAACAAGCTAGGTGAAGGATGGCTTTCACACACACTTATCTCTCAGAACTGAGCATGTGGAGAGACGTTCGTTCATCTAGCACAAAGGGAACGGGTTGCAGGAGAAACTTTTACTCTGGTTTCTCAGTCTGTTTCCTAGTGCCGGTTTGAAATTCCTGCAATTTTCACTGTAAAACAGAGTTGGAGCTAGTACCTCCCCATACATATGTATGGAGTGGAGTTTGCAACTGAAAAGAAATTTTGTGTTCCAAACAAGCTAGGTGAAGAATGGCTTTCACACACAAATATCTCTCAGAACTGAGCATGTGGAGAGACGATCATTCATCTAGCACAAAGGGAACGGGTTGCAGGGGAAACTTTTTCTCTTGTTTCTGAGTCTGTTTCCTAGTGCCGGTTTGAATTTCCTGCAGTTTTCACTGTAAAACCGAGTTGGAGCTTGTACCTCCCCATAAATATGTATGGAGTGGAGTTTGCAAGTGAAAAGAAACTTTGTGTTCCCAACAAGCTAGGTGAAGGACGGCTTTCACACACACTTATCTCTCAGAACTGAGCATGTGGAGAGACGTTCGTTCATCTAGCACAAAGGGAACGGGTTGCAGGAGAAACTTTTACTCTGGTTTCTCAGTCTGTTTCCTACTGCCTGTTTGAAGTTCCTGCAGTTTTCACTGTAAAATCGAGTTGGAGCTTGTACCTCCCCATATAAATGTATGGATTGGTGTTTGCAACTGAAAAGAAACTTTGTGTTCCTAACATGCTTGGTGAAGTACGGCTTTCACAAACACTTATCTCTCAGAACTGAGCATGTGGAGAGACTTTCGTTCATCTAGCACAAACGGAATGGTTTGCATTAATAACTTTTACTCTGGTTTCTCAGTCTGTTTCCTAGTGCCGGTTTGAAGTTCCTGAATTTTTCACTGTAAAACCGAGTTGAAGCTAGTACCTCCCCATATATTTGTACGGAGTGGTGTTTGCAACTGAAAAGATACTTTGTGTTCCCAACAAGCTAGGTGAAGGACGGCTTTCACACACACTTATCTCTCAGAACTGAGCATGTGGAGAGACTTTCGTTCATCTAGCACAAACGGAAGGGGTTGCAGGACAATCTTTTACTCTAATTTCTCAGTCTGTTTCCTAGTGCCGGTTTGAAGTTCCTGCAGTTTTCACTGTAAAACCGAGTTGGAGCTAGTTCCTCCGCATATAAATGTATGGAGTGGAGTTTGCAACTGAAAAGAAACTTTGTTTTCCCAACAAGCTAGGTGAAGGACGGCATTCACACACACTTATCTCTCAGATCTGAGCATGTGTTGAGACGTTCGTTCATCTAGCACAAAGGGAAGAGTTTGCAGGTGAAACTTTTACTCTGGTTTTTCAGTCTGTTTCCTACTGCCGGTTTTAATTTCCTTCCGTTTTCAAAGAAAAACATAGTTGGAGCTAGTACCTCCCGTATATATGTACGGAGTGAGGTTTGCAACTGAAAAGAAACTTTGTGTTCCAAACAAGTTAGGTGAAGTACGGCTTTCACACACACTTATCTCTCAGAAATGAGCATGTGGAGAGACGTTCGTTCATCTAGCACAAAGGGAACTGGTTGCAGGAGAAACTTTTACTCTGGTTTCTCAGTCTGTTTCCTAGTGCCGGTTTGAAGTTCCTGCAGTTTTCACTGCAAAACCGAGTTGGAGCTTGTACCTCCCCATATATATGTATGGATTGGTGTTTGCAACTGAAAAGAAACTTTGTGTTCCCAACAAGCTTTGTGAATGACGGCTTTCACATACACTTATCTTTCAGAACTGAGCATGTGGAGAGACGTTCGTTCATCTAGCACAAAAGGAACGGGTTGCAGGAGAAACTTTTACTCTGGTTTTTCAGTCTGTTTCCTAGAGCCGATTTGATGTTCCTGCAGTTTTCACTGTAAAACCGAGATGGGGTTAGTACCTCACCATATATATGTATGGAGTGGAGTTTGCAACTGAAAATAAACTGTGTTCCCAACAAGCTTGGTGAAGGACGTCTTTCACACAAACTTATCTCTCAGATCGGAGCATGTGGAGAGAGGTTCGTTCATCTAGCACAAAGGGAAAGGATTGCAGGAGAAATTTTTACTCTGGTTTCTCAGTCTGTTTCCTAGTGCCGGTTTGAAATTCCTGCAGTTTTCACTGTAAAATCGAGTTGGAGCTAGGACCTCCCCATATATATGTACAGAGTGGGGTTGCAACTGAAAAGAAACTTTGTGTTCCCAACAAGATAGGTGAAGGACGGCTTTCACACACACTTATCTCTCAGAACTGAGCATGTGGAGAGACGTTCGTTCATCTAGCACAAAGGGAACGGTTTGCAGGAGAAACTTTTATTTTCTCAGCATTTTTCCTAGTTCCGGTTTGAAGTTCCTTCAGTTTTCACTGTAAAACCGAGTTGGAGCTAGTACATCCCCATATATATGTACGGATTGGTGTTTGCAACTGAAAAGAAACTTTGTGTTCCCAACAAGCTAGGAGAAGGACAGCTTTCACACACACTTATCTCTCAGAAATGAGCATGTGGAGAGACGTTCGTTCATCTAGCACAAAGGGAAAGGGTTGCAGGAGAAACTTTTACTCTGGTCTCTCAGTCTGTTTCCTAGTGCCTGTTTGAAGTTCCTGCAGTTTTCACTGTAAAATCGAGTTGGAGCTTGTACCTCCCCATATATATGTATGGATTGGTGTTTGCAACTGAAAAGAAACTTTGTGTTCCTAACATGCTTGGTGAAGTACGGCTTTCACAAACACTTATCTCTCAGAACTGAGCATGTGGAGAGACTTTCGTTCATCTAGCACAAACGGAACGTTTTGCATTAATAACTTTTACTCTGGTTTCTCAGTCTGTTTCCTAGTGCCGGTTTGAAGTTCCTGAAGTTTTCACTGTAAAACCGAGTTGGAGCTAGTACCTCCCCATATATTTGTACGGAGTGGTGTTTGCAACTGAAAAGATACTTTGTGTTCCCAACCAGCTAGGTGAAGGACGGCTTTCACACACACTTATCTCTCAGAACTGAGCATGTGGAGAGACTTTCGTTCATCTAGCACAAACGGAAGGGGTTGCAGGACAATCTTTTACTCTGATTTCTCAGTCTTTTTCCTAGTGCCGGTTTGAAGTTCCTGCAGTTTTCACTGTAAAACCGAGTTGGAGCTAGTTCCTCCGCATATATATGTATGGAGTGGAGTTTGCAACTGAAAAGAAACTTTGTGTTCCCAACAAGCTAGGTGAAGGACGGCATTCACACACACTTATCTCTCAGAACTGAGCATGTGGAGAGACGTTCGTTCATCTAGCACAAAGGGAACAGTTTGCAGGTGAAACTTTTACTCTGGTTTTTAAGTCTGTTTCCTACTGCCGGTTTTAAATTCCTTCCGTTTTCAAAGAAAAACATAGTTGGAGCTAGTACCTCCCGTATATATGTACGGAGTGAGGTTTGCAACTGAAAAGAAACTTTGTGTTCCCAACAAGCTAGGTGAAGTACGGCTTTCACACACAATTATCTCTCAGAACTGAGCATGTGGAGAGACGTTCGTTCATCTAGCACAAAGGGAACTTGTTGCAGGAGACAGTTTTACTCTGGTTTCTCAGTCTGTTTCCTAGTGCCTGTTTGAAGTTCCTGCAGTTTTCACTGTAAAACCAAGTTGAAGCTAATACCGCCCCATATATATGTACGGAGTGGGGTTTGCAACTGAAAATAAACTTTGTGTTCCCAACAAGCTTGGTGAAGTACGGCTTTCACACACACTTATCTCTCAGAACTGAGCATGTGGAGAGACGTTTGTTCATCTAGCACAAAGGGAACATGTTGCAGGAGAAACTTTTACTCTGGTTTCTCAGTCTGTTTCCTAGTGCCGGTTTGAACTTCCTGCAGTTTTCACTGTAAAACAGAGTTGGAGCTAGTAAATCCCCATATATATGTACGGAGTGGGGTTTGCAACTGAAAAGAAACTTTGTGTTCCCAACAAGCTAGGTGAAGGACGGGTTTCACACACACTAATCTCTCAGAACTGAGCATGTGGAGAGACGTTCGTTCATCTAGCACAAAGGGAACATGTTGCAGGAGAAACTTTTACTCTGGTTTCTCAGTCTGTTTCCGAGTGCCGGTTTTAAGTTCCTGCTGTTTTCACTGTAAAACAGAGTTGGAGCTAGTACCTCCCCATATATATTTATGGAGTGGTGTTTGCAACTGAAAAGAAACTTTGTGTTCCCAACAAGCTAGGTGAAGGACGACTTTCACACACACATATCTCTCAGAACTGAGCATGTGGAGTGACGTTCGTTCATCTAGCACAAAGGGAAGTGTTTGAAGGAGAAACTTTTACTCTGGTTTCTCAGTCTCTTTCCTAGTGCCGGTTTTTACTTCCTTCCGTTTTCAAAGAAAAACAGAGTTGGAGCTAGTACCTCCCCATATATATGTACGGAGTGGTGTTTGCAACTGAAAAGAAACTTTGTGTTCCCAACAAGCTAGGTTAAGGACGGCTTTCACACACTCTTATCTCTCAGAATTGAGCATGTGGAGAGACGATCGTTCATCTAGCACAAAGGGAACTTGTTGCAGGAGAAACTTTTACTCTGGTTTCTCAGTCTGTTTCCTAGTGCCGGTTTGAAGTTCCTGAAGTTTTCACTGTAAAGCCGAGTTGAAGCTAGTACCTCCCCATATATATGTATGGAGTGGAGTTTGCAAGTGAAAAGAAACTTTGTGTTCCCTACAAGCTAGGTGAAGGACGGCTTTAACACACACTTATCTCTCAGAACTGAGCATGTGGAGAGACGTTCGTTCACCTAGCACAAAGGGCACGGGTTGCAGGATAAACTTTTACTGTGGTTTCTCAGTCTGTTTCCTAGTGCCGGTTTGAAATTCCTGCAGTTTTCACTGTAAAATCGAGTTGAAGCTAGGACCTCCCCATATATATGTAAGGAGTGGGGTTTTCAACTGAAAAGAAACTTTGTGTTCCCAACCATCTAGGCGAAGGACGGCTTTCACACACACTTATCTCTCAGAACAGAGCATGTGGAGAGACGTTCGTTCATCTTGCACAAAGGGAACGGGTTGCAGGAGAAACTTTTACTCTGGTTTCTCCATCTGTTTCCTAGTGCCGGTTTGAAGTTCCTGCATTTTTCACTGTAAAACCGAGTTGGAGCTAGTACCTCCCCATATATATGAATGGATTGGAGTTTGCAAGTGAAAAGAATCTTTGTGTTCCCAACAAAGTAGGTGAAGGACGGCTTTCACACACACTTATCACTCAGAACTGAGCATGTTGAGAGACGTTCGTTCATCTAGCACAAAGGGAACGGGTTGCAGGATAAACTTTTACTCTGGTTTCTCAGTCTGTTTCCTAGTGCCGTTTTGAAGTTCCTGCTGTTTTCACTGTAAAAACGAGTTGGAGCTAGTACCTCCCCATATATATGTATGGAGTGGAGTTTGCAAGTGAAAAGAATCTTTGTATTCCCAACAAGCTAGGTGAAGGACGGCTTTCACACACACTTATCTCTCAGAACTGAGCAAGTGGAGAGACGTTCGTTCATCTAGCACAAAGGGAACGGGTTGCAGGAGAAACTTTTTCTCTGGTTTCTCAGTCTGTTTCCTAGTGCCGGTTTGAAGTTCCTGCAGTTTTCACTGTAAAACAGAGCTGGAGCTAGTACATCCCCATATATATGTATGGACTGGAGTTCGCAAATGAAAAGAAACTTTGTGTTCCCAACAAGCTAGGTGAAGGACGGCTTTCACACACACTTATCTCTCAGAACTGAGCATGTGGAGAGACGTTCGTTCATCTAGCACAAAGGGAATGGGTTGCAGGGAAACTTTTACTCTGGTTTCTCAGTCTGTTTCCTAGTGCCGTTTTGAAGATCCTGCAGTTTCCACTGTAAAATCTAGTTGGACCTTGAACCTCCCCATATATATGTATGGAGTGTAGTTTGCAACTGAAAAGAAACTTTGTGTTCCTAAGAAGCTAGGTGAAGGACGGCTTTCACACACACTTATCTCACAGAAATGAGCATTTGGAGAGACGTTCGTTCAACTAGCACAAAGGGAACGGGTTGCAGGAGAAACTTTTACTCTGGTTTCTCAGTCTGTTTCCTACTGCCGGTTTGAAGTTCCTTCAGTTTTCACTGTAAAACCGAGTTGGAGCTTGTACCTCCCCATATATATGTATGGAGTGGAATTTGCAAGTGAAAAGAAACTTTGTGTTCCCAACAAGCTAGGTGAAGGACGGCTTTCACACACACTTATCACTCCGAAATGAGCATGTTGAGAGACGTTCGTTCATCTAGCACAAATGGAACGGGTTGCAGGGGAAACTTTTACTCTGGTTTCTCAGTCTGTTTCTTAGTGCCGGTTTGAAATTCCTGCAGTTTTCACTGTAAAACCGAGTTGGAGCTAGTACCTACCCATATATATGTATGGAGTAGAGTGCAAGAGAAAAGAAACTTTGTGTTCCCAACAAGCTAGGTGAAGGACGGGTTTCATAGAAACTTATCTCTCAGAACTGAGCATGTGGAAAGACTTTCGTTCATCTAGCACAAAGGGAACGGTTTGCAAGAGAAACTTTTACTCTGGTTTCTCATTCTGTTTCCTAGTGCCGGTTTGATGTTCCTGCAGTTTCCACTGTAAAAACGAGTTGGAGCTAGTACCTCCCCATATATATGTATGGAGTGGAGTTTGCAACTAAAAAGAAACTTTGTGTTCCCAACAAGCTAGGAGAAGGACAGCTTTCACACACACTTATCTCTCAGAAATGAGCATGTGGAGAGACGTTCGTTCATCTAGCACAAAGGGAAAGGTTTGCAGGAGAAACTTTTACTCTGGTCTCTCAGTCTGTTTCCTAGTGCCTGTTTGAAGTTCCTGCAGTTTTCACTGTAAAATCGAGTTGGAGCTTGTACCTCCCCATATATATGTATGGATGGGTGTTTGCAACTGGAAAGAAACTTTGTGTTCCTAACATGCTTGGTGAAGTACGGCTTTCACAAACACTTATCTCTCAAAACTGAGCATGTGGAGAGACTTTCGTTTATCTAGCACAAACGGAACGGTTTGCATTAATAACTTTTACTCTGGTTTCTCACTCTGTTTCCTAGTGCCGGTTTGAAGTTCCTGGAGTTTTCTCTGTAAAACCGAGTTGGAGCTAGAACCTCCCCATATATTTGTACGGAGTGGTGTTTGCAACTGAAAAGAAACTTTGTGTTCCCAACCAGCTAGGTGAAGGACGGCTTTCACACACACTTATCTCTCAGAACTGAGCATGTGGAGAGACTTTCGTTCATCTAGCACAAACGGAAGGGGTTGCAGGACAATCTTTTACTCTGATTTCTCAGTCTGTTTCCTAGTGCCGGTATGAAGTTCCTGCAGTTTTCACTGTAAAACCGAGTTGGAGTTAGTTCCTCCGAATATATATGTATGAAGTGGAGTTTGCAACTGAAAAGAAACTTTGTGTTCCCAACAAGCTAGTGAAGGACGGCATTCACACACACTTATCTCTCAAAACTGAGCATGTGGAGAGACGTTCGTTCATCTAGCACAAAGGGAACGGTTTGCAGGTGAAACTTTTACTCTGGTTTCTTAGTCTGTTTCCTAGTGCCGGTTTTAATTTCCTTCCGTTTTCAAAGAAAAACATTGTTGGAGCTAGTACCTCCCGTATATATGTATGGAGTGAGGTTTGCAACTGAAATGAAACTTTGTGTTCCCAACAAGCTAGGTGAAGTACGGCTTTCACACACACTTATCTCTCAGAACTGAGCATGTGGAGAGACTTTCGTTCATCTAGCACAAAGGGAACTTCTTGCAGGAGAAACTTTTACTCTGGTTTCTCAGTCTGTTTCCTAGTGCCGGTTTGAAGTTCCTGCAGTTTTCACTGTAAAACCAAGTTGAAGCTAGTACCGCCCCATATATATGTACGGAGTGGGGTTTGCAACTGAAAATAAACTTTGTGTTCCCAACCATCAAGGCGAAGGACGGCTTTCACACACACTTATCTCTCAGAACTGAGCATGTGGAGAGACGTTCGTTCATCTAGCAAAAAGGGAACGGGTTGCAGGAGAAATTTTACTCTGGTTTCCAAGTCTGTTTCCTAGTGCCGGTTTTAAGTTCCTTAAGTTTTCAATGAAAAACCGAGTTGGAGCTAGTACCACCCCATATATATTTATGGATTGGTGTTTGCAACCGAAAAGAAACTTTGTGTTCCCAACAAGCTTGGTGAAGGACGGCTTCCACATACATTTATCTCTCAGAACTGAGCATGTGGAGAGACGTTCGTTCATCTAGCACAAACGGAAGGGGTGGCAGGAAAAACTTTTACTCTGGTTTCTCAGTCTGTTTCCTAGTGCCGGAATGAGGTTCCTGAATTTTTCACTGTAAAACCGAGTTGGAGCTAGTACCTCCCCATATATTTGTACGGAGTGGTTTTTGCAACTGAAAAGAAACTTTGTGTTCCCAACAAGCTAGGTGAAGGACGGCTTTCACACACACTTATCTCTCAGAACTGTGCATGTGGAGAGAAGTTCGTTCATCTAGCACAATCGGAAGGGGTGGCAGGACAAACTTTTACTCTGATTTCTCAGTCTGTTTCCTAGTGCCGGTTTGAAGTTCCTGCAGTTTTCACTGTAAAACCGATTTGGAGCTAGTTCCTCCCCATATATACGTATGGAGTGTAGTTTGAAACTGAAAAGAAACATTGTGTTCCCAACAAGCTAGGTGAAGGACGGCTTTCACACACACTTACCTCTCAGAACTGAGCATGTGGAGAGACGTTCGTTCATCTGGCACAAAGGGAAGGGTTTGAAGGAGAAACTTTTACTCTGGTTTCTCAGTCTGTTTCCTAGTGCCGGTTTTAACTTCCTTCCGTTTTCAAAGAAAAACAGAGTTGGAGCTAGTACCTCCCCATATATATGTACGGATTGTGGTTTGCAACTGAAAAGAAACTTTGTGTTCCCAACAAGCTAGGTGAAGGACGGCTTTCACACACACTTATCTCTCAGAACTGAGCATGAGGGGAGACGATCGTTCATCTAGCACAAAGGAACTTGTTGCAGGAGAAACTTTTACTCTGGTTTCTCAGTCTGTTTCCTAGTGCCGGTTTGAAATTCCTGCAGTTTTCACTGTAAAATCGAGTTGGAGCTAGGACCTCCCCATATATATGTAAGGAGTGGGGTTTTCAACTGAAAAGAAACTTTGTGTTCCCAACCATCAAGGCGAAGGACTTCTTTCACACACACTTATCTCTCAGAACTGAGCATGTGGAGAGACGTTCGTTCATCTAGCACAAATGGAACGGGATGAAGGAGAAACTTTTACTCTGGTTTCTCAGTCTGTTTCCTAGTGCCGGTTTGAAGTTCCTGCAGTTTTCACTGTAAAACCGAGTTGGAGCTAGTACCTCCCCATATATATGTATGGAGTGGAGTTTGCACCTGATAAGAAACTTTGTGTTCCCAACAAGCTAGGTGAAGGACGGCTTTCACACACACTTATCTCTCAGAACTGAGCTTGTGGAGAGACGTTCGTTCATCTAGCACCAATGGAACGGGTTGCAGGAGAAAATTTTACTCTGGTTTCTCTCTCTGTTTCCTAGTGCAGGTTTGAAGTTCCTGCAGTTTTCACTGTAAAACCGAGTTGGAGCTAGTACCTCCCCATATATACCTATGGAGTGGAGATTTCAAGTGAAAAGAAACTTTGTGTTCCCAACAAGCTAGGTGAAGGAAGGCTTTCACACACAGTTATATCCAGAATTGAGCATGTGGAGAGACGTTCGTTCATCTTGCACAAAGGGAACGGGTTGCAGGAGAAACTTTTACTCTGGTTTCTCCGTCTGTTTCCTAGTGCCGGTTTGAAGTTCCTGCAGATTTCACTGTAAAACCGAGTTGGAGCTAGTACCTCTCCATATATATGAATGGATTGGAGTTTGCAAGTGAAAAGAATCTTTGTGTTCCCAACAAACTAGGTGAAGGACGGCTTTCACACACACTTATCTCTCAGAACTGAGCATGTTGAGAGACGTTCGTTCATCTTGCACAAAGGGAACGGGTTGCAGAAGAAACTTTTACTCTGGTTTCTCAGTCTGTTTCCTAGTGCCGTTTTGAAGTTCCTGCTGTTTTCACTGTAAAAACGAGTTGGAGCTAGTACCATCCATATATATGTATGGAGTGGAGTTTGCAATTGAAAAGAAACTTTGTGTTCCCAACAAGCTAGGCGAAGGACGGCTTTCACACCCACTTATCTCTCAGAACTGAGAATGTGGAGTGACGTTCGTTCATCTAGCACAAAGGAACGGGTTGCAGGAGAAACTTTTACTCTGGTTTCTCAGTCTGTTTCCTATGGCCGGTTTGAAGTTCCTGCAGTTTTATCTGTAAAACCGAGTTGGAGCTAGTACCTCCCCATATATATGTATGGAGTGGAATTTGCAAGTGAAAAGAAACTATGTGTTCCCAACAAGCTAGGTGAATACGGCTTTCACACACACTTATCTCTCAGAACTGAGCATGTGAAGAGACTTTCGTTCATTTAGCACAAATGTAACGGGTTGCAGGAGAAACTATTACTCTGGTTTCTCAGTCTGTTTCCTAGTGCCGGTTTAGAGTTCCTGCAGTTTTAACTGTAAAACAGATTTGGGGCTATTACCTCCCTATATATATGTATGGAGTGGAGTTTGCAAGTGAAAAGAATCTTTTTGTTCAAAACAAGCTAGGTGAAGGACGGCTTTCACACACACTTATCTCTCAGAACTGAGCATGTGGAGAGAATTTCGTTCATCTAGCACAAAGGGAACGGGTTGCAGGAGAAACTTTTACTCTGGTTTCTCAGTCTGTTTCCTAGTGCCGGTTTGAAGTTCCTGCAGTTTTCTCTGTAAAACCGAGTTGGAGCTATTCCCTCCCCATATATATGTATGGAGTGGAGTTTGCAACTGAAAAGAAACTTTGTGTTAACAACATGCTAGGTGAAGGACGGCTTTCACACACACTTATCTCTCAGAACTGAGCATGTGGAGAGACGTTCGTTCATCTAGCAGAAAGGGAACGGGTTGCAGGAGAAACTTTTACTCTGGTTTCTCAGTCTGTTACCTAGTGCCGTTTTGAAGTTCCTGAAGTTTTCACTGTAAAACCGAGTTGGAGCTAGTACCTCCCTATATATATGTATGGATTGGAGTTGGCAACTGAAAAGAAACTTTGTGTTCCCAACAAGCTTGGTGAAGTACGGCTTTCACATACACTTATCTCTCAGAACTGAGCATGTGGAGAGACGTTCGTTCATCTAGCTCAAAGGGAACGGGTTGCAGGAGAAACTTTTACTCTGGTTTCTCAGTCTTTTTCCTAGTGCCGGTTTGAATTTCCTGCAGTTTTCACTGTAAAACCGAGTTGGAGCTTGTACCACCCCATATATATGTACGGAGTGGGGTTTGCAACCGAAAATAAACTTTGTGTTCCCAACAAGTTAGGTGGAGGACGGCTTTCACAAACACTTATCTCTCAGAACTGAGCATGTGGAGAGACGTTCGTTCATCTAGCACAAAGGGAACGGGTTGCAGGAGAAACTTTTTCTCTGGTTTCTCAGTCTGTTTCCTACTGCCGGTTTGAAGTTCCTGCAGTTTTCACTGTAAAACCGAGTTGGAGCTAGTACCTCCCCATATATATGTATGGAGTGGAGTTTGCAATTGAAAAGAAACTTTGTGTTCCCAACAAGCTAAGTGAAGGACGGCCTTCACACACAATTATCTCTCAGAACTGAGCATGTGGAGAGACGTTCGTTCATCTAGCACAAAGGGAACGGGTTGCAGGAGAAACTTTTACTCTGGTTTCTCAGTCTGTTTATTAGTGCCGGTTTGAAATTCCTGCAGTTTTCACTGTAAAACCGAGTTGGAGCTAGAACCTACCCATATATATGTATGGAATAGAGTTTGCAGGTGAAAAGAAACTTGGTGTTCCCAACAACCTAGGTGAAGGACGGGTTTCATACAAACTTATCCCTCAGAACTGAGCATGTGGAAAGACGTTCGTTCATCTAGCACAAAGGCAACGGGTTGCAAGAGAAACTTTTACTCTGGTTTCTCTCTCTGTTTCCTAGTGCTGGTTTGAAGTTCCTGCAGTTTTCACTGTAACACCGAGTTGGAGCTAGTACCTCCACATATATATGTATGGATTGGGGTTTGCAACTGAAAAGAAACTTTGTGTTCCCAACAAGCTAGGTGAAGGACGGCTTTCCCACACACTTATCTCTCAGAACTCAGCATGTGGAGAGACGTTCTTTCATCTGGCACAAAGGGAACGGGTTGCAGGTGAAACATTTTCTCTGGTTTCTCAGTCTGTTTCCTAGTGCCAGTTTGAATTTCCTGCAGTTTTTATTGTAAAATCGAGTTGGGTCTTGTACCTCCCCATATATATGTATGGAGTGGAGTTTGCAAGTGAAAAGAAACTTTGTGTTCCCAACAAGCTAGGTGAAGGACGGCTTTCACACACACTTATCTCTCAGAACTAAGCATGTGGAGAGAACTTCGTTCATCTAGCACAAACGGAACAGGTTGCAGGATAAACTTTTACTCTGGTTTCTCAGTCTGTTACCTTGTGCCAGTTTGAATTTCCTGCAGTTTTCACTGTAAAACCGAGTTGGAGCTAGTACCTTACCATATATATGTATGGAGTGGAGTTTGCAAGTGAAAAGAAACTTTGTGTTCCCAACAAGCTAGGTGAAGGGCGGCTTTCACACACACTTATTTCTCAGAAATGAGCATGTGGAGAGACGTTCGTTCATCTAGCACAAAGGGAAAGGGTTGCAGGAAAAACTTTTACTCTGGTTTCTCAGTCTGTTTCCTAGGGCCGTTTTGAAGTTCCTGCAGTTCTCACTGTAAAACAGAGTTGGAGATAGTACCACCCCATATTTATGTATGGAGTGGAATTTGAACTGAAAAGAAACTTTGTGTTCCCAACAAGCTAGGTGAAGGACGGCTTTCACACACAATTATCTCTCAGAACTGAGTATGTGGAGAGAAGTTCGTTCATCTAGCACAAAGGAAACAGGTTGCAGGAGAAACTTTTACTCTGATTTCTCAGTCTGTTTCCTAGTGCCGGTTTGAAGTTCCTGCAGTGTTCACTGTAAAACCGAGTTGGAGCTATTACCTCCCAATATATATGTATGGAGTGGAGTTTGCAAGTGAAAAGAAACTTTGTGTTCCTAAGAAGCTAGGTGAAGGACGGCTTTCACACACAAATTATCTCTCAGAACTGAGCATGTGGAGAGACGTTCGTCATCTAGCACAAAGGGAACGTGTTGCAGGAGTAACTTTTACTCTGGTTTCCCAGTCTGTTTCCCAGTGCCGGTTTGAAATTCCTGCAGTTTTCACTGTAAAACCGACTTGGAGCTAGTACTTCCCCATATATATGTATGGAGTGGAGTTGGCAAGTGAAAAGAAACTTTGTGTTCCCAGCCATCTAGGTGAAGGACGGCTTTCACACACACTTATCTCTCAGAACTGAGCATGTGGAGAGACATTCGTTCATCTAGCACAAAGGGAACGGGTTGCAGGAGAAACTTTTACTCTGGATTCTCAGACTGTTTCCTAGTGCCGGTTTGAAGTTCCTGCAGTTTTCACTGTATAACCAAGTTGGAGCTAGTACCTCCCCATATAGATGTATGGAGTGGAGTTTGCAACTGAAAAGAAACTTTGTGTTCCTAAGAAGCTAGGTGAAGTACGGCTTTCACACACACTTATCTCTCAGAACTGAGCATGTGGATAGACGTTCGTTCATCTAGCACAAATGGAAAGGGTCGCAGGAGAAACTTTTACTCTGGTTTCTCAGTCTGTTTCCTAGGGCCGTTTTGAAATTCCTGCAGTTTTCACTGTAAAACAGAGTTGGAGTTAGTACATCATCATATATATGTATGGAGTGGAGTTTGCAAATGAAAAGAAACTTTGTGTTCCCAACAAGCTAGGTGAAGGACGGCTTTCACACACACTTATCTCTCAGAACTGAGCATGTGGAGAGATGTTCGTTCATCTAGCACAAAGGGAACGGGTTGCAGGAGAAACTTTTACTCTGGTTTCTCAGTCTGTTTCCTAGTGCCTGTTTGAAGTTCTTGCAGTTTCCACTGTAAAACCGAGTTGCAGCTTGTAACTCCCCATATATATGTATGGAGTGTAATTTGCAAGCGAAAAGAAACTTTGTGTTCCCAACAAGCTAGGTGAAGCACGGCTTTCACACACACTTATCCCTCAGAAATGAGCATGTGGAGAGACGTTCGTTCATCTAGCACAAATGGAAAGGTTTGCAGGAGAAACTTTTACTCTGGTTTCTCAGTCTGTTTCTTAGTGCCGGTTTGAAATTCCTGCAGTTTTCACTGTAAAACCGAGTTGGAGCTAGAACCTACCCATATATATGTATGGAATAGAGTTTGCAGGTGAAAAGAAACTTGGTGTTCCCAACAACCTAGGTGAAGGACGGGTTTCATACAAACTTACCTCTCAGAACTGAGCATGTGGAAAGACGTTCGTTCATCTAGCACAAAGGCAACGGGATGCAAGAGAAACTTTTACTCTGGTTTCTCTCTCTGTTTCCTAGTGCCGGTTTGAAGTTCCTGCAGTTTTCACTGTAACACCGAGTTGGAGCTAGTACCTCCCCATATATATGTATGGAGTGGGGTTTGCAACTGAAAAGAAACTTTGTGTTCCCAACAAGCTAGGTGAAGGACGGCTTTCCCACACACTTATCTCTCAGAACTCAGCATGTGGAGAGAACTTCGTTCATCTAGCACAAAGGGAACAGGTTGCAGGAGAAACTTTTACTCTGGTTTCTCAGTCTGTTACCTTGTGCCAGTTTGAATTTCCTGCAGTTTTCACTGTAAAACCGAGTTGGAGCTAGTACCTCACCATATATATGTATGGAGTGGAGTTTGCAAGTGAAAAGAAACTTTGTGTTCCCAACAAGCTAGGTGAAGGGCGGCTTTCACACACACTTATTTCTCAGAAATGAGCATGTGGAGAGACGTTCGTTCCTCTAGCACAAAGGGAAAGGGTTGCAGGAAAAACTTTTACTCTGGTTTCTCAGTCTGTTTCCTAGTGCCGTTTGAAGTTCCTGCAGTATTCACTGTTAAACCGAGTTGGAGCTAGTACCTCCACATATATATGTATGAAGTGCATTTTGCAAGTGAAAAGAAACTATGTTTTCCCAACAAGCTAGGCGAAGGACGGCTTTCACACACACTTATATCTCAGAACTGAGAATGTGGAGTGAAGTTCGTTCATCTAGCACAAAGGGAACTGGTTGCATTAGAAACGTTTACTCTGGTTTCTCAGTCTGTTTCCTAGTGCCGCTTTGAAGTTCGTGCTGTTTTAATTGTATAACCGATTTGGAGCTAGTACCTCCCCATATATATGTATGGAGTTGTGTTTGCAATTGAAAAGAAACTTAATGTTCCCAACAAGCTAGGCGAAGGACGGCTTTCACACACACATATCTCTCAGAACTGAGCATGTGGAGAGAAGTTCGTTCATCTAGCACAAATAAACGGGTTGCAGGAGTAACTTTTACTCTGGTTTCTCAGTCTGTTTCCTAGTGCCGGTTTGAAGTTCCTGCAGTTTTCACTGCAAAACCGAGTTGGAGCTATTACCTCCCAATATATATGTATGGAGTGGAGTCTGCAAGTGAAAAGAAACTTTGTGTTCCTAAGAAGCTAGGTGAAGGACGGCTTTCACACACACTTATCTCTGAACTGAGCATGTGGAGAGACGTTCTTTCATCTAGCACAAATGGAACGGGTTGCAGGGGAAACTTTTTCTCTGGTTTCTCAGTCTGTTTCCTAGTGCCGGTTTGAAGTTCCTGCAGTTTTCACTGTAAAACAGAGTTGGAGCTAGTACATCCCCATATATATGTATGGAGTGGAGTTTGCAAATGAAAAGAAACTTTGTGTTCCCATCAAGCTAGGTGAAGGACGGCTTTCACACACAGTTATATCCAGAATTGAGCATGTGTAGAGACGTTCGTTCATCTTGCACAAAGGGAACGGGTTGCAGGAGAAACTTTTACTCTGGTTTCTCAGTCTGTTTCTTAGTGCCGGTTTGAAATCCCTGCAGTTTTCATTGTAAAACCGAGTTGGAGCTAGTACCTACCCATATATATGTATGGAGTAGAGTGCAAGTGAAAAGAAACTTTGTGTTCCCAACAAGCTAGGTGAAGGACGGATTTCATAGAAACTTATCTCTCAGAACTGAGCATGTGGAAAGACTTTCGTTCATCTAGCACAAAGGGAACGGGTTGCAAGAGAAACTTTTACTCTGGTTTCTCATTCTGTTTCCTAGTGCCGGTTTGAAGTTCGTGCAGTTTTGACTGTATAACCGAGTTGGAGCTAGTACCTTCCCATATATATGTATGGATTGGAGTTTGCAAGTGAAAAGAAACTTTGTGTTCCCAACAAGCTATGTGAAGGACGGCTTTCACCCACACTTATCTCTCAGAACTGAGCATGTGGAGAGAAATTCGTTCATCTAGCACAAATGGAACGGGTTGCAGGAGAAACTTTTACTCTGGTTTCTCAGTCTATTTCCTAGTGCAAGTATGAATTTCCTGCAGTTTTCACTGTACAGCCGATTTGGAGCTAGTACCACCCCATATATATGTATGGAGTGGATTTTGCAAGTGAAAAGAAACTTTGTGTTCCCAACAAGCTAGGTGAAGGACGGCTTTCACACACAGTTATCTCTCAGAACTGAGCATGTGGAGAGACGTTCGTTCATCTAGCACAAAGGGAACGTGTTTCAGGAGAAACTTTTTCTCTGGTTTCTCAGTCTGTTTCCAATGCCGTTTGAATTTCCTGCAGTTTTCAGTGTAAAACAGATTTGGAGCTAGTACCTCCACATATATATGTATGAAGTGCATTTTGCAAGTGAATAGAAACTATGTGTTCCCAACAAGCAAGGTGAAGGACGGCTTTCACACACCCTTATCTCTCAGACCTGAGCATGAGGAGAGACGTTCGTTCATCTAGCACAAACGGAACGGGTTGCAGGAGAAACTTTTACTCTGGTTTCTCTGTCTGTTTTCTAGTGCCGGTTTGGTGTTCCTGAAGTTTTCACTGTAAAACCGATTGGAGCTACTACCTCCCCATATATATGTACGGAGTGGTGTTTGCAATTGAAAAGAAACTTTATGTTCCCAACAAGCTACGTGAAGGACGGCATTCACACACACATATCTCTCAAACTGAGCATGTGGAGAGATGTTCGTTCATCTAGCACAAAGGAAACGGGTTGCAGGAGAAATCTTTACTCTGGTTTCTCAGTCTGTTTCCTAGTGCCGGTTTGAAGTTCCTGCAGTTTTCACTGTAAAACCGAGTTGGAGCTATTACCTCCCAATATATATGTATGGAGTGGAGTCTGCAAGTGAAAAGAAACTTTGTGTTCCTAAGAAGCTAGGTTAAGGACGGCTTTCACACACACTTATCTCTCAGAACTGAGCATGTGGAGAGACGTTCGTTCATCTAGCACAAAGGGAACGGGTTGCAGGAGAAACTTTTGCTCTGGTTTCTCAGTCTGTTTCCAGTTGCCAGTTTGAGGATCCTGCAGTTTTCTCTGTGAAACCGAGTTGGAGCTAGTACCACCCCATATATATGTATGGAGTGGTGTTTGCAAGTGAAAAGAAACTTTGTGTTCCCAACAAGATATTTGAAGGGCGGCTTTCACACACACTTATCTCTCAGAACTGAGCATGTGGAGAGACGTTCGTTCATCCAGCACAAAGGGAACGGGTTGCAGGAGAAACTTTTGCTCTGGTTTCTCCGTCTGTTTCCTAGTGCCCGTTTGAAGTTCCTGCAGTTTTCACTGTAAAACCGAGTTGGAGCTAGTACCTCCCCAAATATATCTATGGAGTGGAGATTGCAAGTGAAAAGAAACTTTGTGTTCCCAACAACCTAGTTGAAGGACGGCTTTCACACACAGTTATATCCAGAATTGAGCATGTGGAGAGACGTTCGTTCATCTTGCACAAAGGGAACGGGTTGCAGGAGAAACTTTTACTCTGGTTTCTCAGTCTGTTTCCTACTGTCGGTTTTAAGTTCCTGCAGTTTTCACTGAAAAACCGAGTTGAAGCTAGTACCCCCCCATATATATTTTTGGAGTGGAGTATGCAACTGAAAAGAAACTTTGTGTTCCCAACAAGCTAGGTGAATGACGGCTTTCACACACACTTATCTATCAGACCTGAGCATGTGGAGACACGTTCGTTCATCTAGCACAAAGGGAACTTGTTTCAGGGGAAACTTTTACTCTGGTTTCTTAGTCTGTTTCCTAGTGCCGTTTGAAGTTCCTGCAGTATTCACTGTTAAACCGAGTTGGAGCTAGTACCTCCACATATATATGTATGAAGTGCATTTTGCAAGTGAAAAGAAACTATGTTTTCCCAACAAGCTAGGCGAAGGACGGCTTTCACACACACTTATCTCTCAGAACTGAGAATGTGGAGTGAATTTCGTTCATCTAGCACAAAGGGAACGGGTTGCAGTAGAAACGTTTACTCTGGTTTCTCAGTCTGTTTCCTAGTGCCGCTTTGAAGTTCGTGCTGTTTTAATTGTATAACCGATTTGGAGCTATTACCTCCCAATATATATGTATGGAGTGGAGTCTGCAATTGAAAAGAAACTTTGTGTTCCTAAGAAGCTAGGTGAAGGACGGCTTTCACACACACTTATCTCTCAGAACTGAGCATGTGGAGAGACGTTCTTTCATCTAGCACAAATGGAACGGGTTGCAGGGGAAACTTTTTCTCTGGTTTCTCAGTCTGTTTCCTAGTGCCGGTTTGAAGTTCCTGCAGTTTTCACTGTAAAACAGAGTTGGAGCTAGTACATCCCCATATATATGTATGGAGTGGAGTTTGCAAATGAAAAGAAACTTTGTGTTCCCATCAAGCTAGGTGAAGGACGGCTTTCACACACAGTTATATCCAGAATTGAGCATGTGTAGAGACGTTCGTTCATCTTGCACAAAGGGAACGGGTTGCAGGAGAAACTTTTACTCTGGTTTCTCAGTCTGTTTCTTAGTGCCGGTTTGAAATTCCTGCAGTTTTCACTGTAAAACCGAGTTGGAGCTAGTACCTACCCATATATATGTATGGAGTAGAGTGCAAGTGAAAAGAAACTTTGTGTTCCCAACAAGCTAGGTGAAGGACGGATTTCATAGAAATTTATCTCTCAGAACTGAGCATGTGGAAAGACTTTCGTTCATCTAGCACAAAGGGAACGGGTTGCAAGAGAAACTTTTACTCTGGTTTCTCATTCTGTTTCCTAGTGCCGGTTTGAAGTTCGTGCAGTTTTGACTGTATAACCGAGTTGGAGCTAGTACCTTCCCATATATATGTATGGATTGGAGTTTGCAAGTGAAAAGAAACTTTGTGTTCCCAACAAGCTATGTGAAGGACGGCTTTCACCCACACTTATCTCTCAGAACTGAGCATGTGGAGAGAAATTCGTTCATCTAGCACAAATGGAACGGGTTGCAGGAGAAACTTTTACTCTAGTTTCTCAGTCTATTTCCTAGTGCAAGTATGAATTTCCTGCAGTTTTCACTGTACAGCCGATTTGGAGCTAGTACCACCCCATATATATGTATGGAGTGGAGTTTGCAAGTGAAAAGAAACTTTGTGTTCCCAACAAGCTAGGTGAAGGACGGCTTTCACACACAGTTATCTCTCAGAACTGAGCATGTGGAGAGACGTTCGTTCATCTAGCACAAAGGGAACGTGTTTCAGGAGAAACTTTTTCTCTGGTTTCTCAGTCTGTTTCCTAGTGCCGTTTGAATTTCCTGCAGTTTTCAGTGTAAAACAGATTTGGAGCTAGTACCTCCACATATATATGTATGAAGTGCATTTTGCAAGTGAATAGAAACTATGTGTTCCCAACAAGCAAGGTGAAGGACGGCTTTCACACACCCTTATCTCTCAGAACTGAGCATGAGGAGAGACGTTCGTTCATCTAGCACAAACGGAACGGGTTGCAGGAGAAACTTTTACTCTGGTTTCTCTGTCTGTTTTCTAGTGCCGGTTTGGTGTTCCTGAAGTTTTCACTGTAAAACCGATTGGAGCTACTACCTCCCCATATATATGTACGGAGTGGTGTTTGCAATTGAAAAGAAACTTTATGTTCCCAACAAGCTACGTGAAGGACGGCATTCACACACACATATCTCTCAAACTGAGCATGTGGAGAGATGTTCGTTCATCTAGCACAAAGGAAACGGGTTGCAGGAGAAATCTTTACTCTGGTTTCTCAGTCTGTTTCCTAGTGCCGGTTTGAAGTTCCTGCAGTTTTCACTGTAAAACCGAGTTGGAGCTATTACCTCCCAATATATATGTATGGAGTGGAGTCTGCAAGTGAAAAGAAACTTTGTGTTCCTAAGAAGCTAGGTTAAGGACGGCTTTCCCACACACTTATCTCTCAGAACTGAGCATGTGGAGAGACTTTCGTTCATCTAGCAAAAAGGGAACGGGTTGCAGGAGAAACTTTTGCTCTGGTTTCTCAGTCTGTTTCCAGTTGCCAGTTTGAGGATTCTGCAGTTTTCTCTGTGAAACCGAGTTGGAGCTAGTACCTCCCCATATATATCTATGGAGTGGAGATTGCAAGTGAAAAGAAACTTTGTGTTCCCAACAACCTAGTTGAAGGACGGCTTTCACACACAGTTATATCCAGAATTGAGCATGTGGAGAGACGTTCGTTCATCTTGCACAAAGGGAACGGGTTGCAGGAGAAACTTTTACTCTGGTTTCTCAGTCTGTTTCCTACTGTCGGTTTTAAGTTCCTGCAGTTTTCACTGAAAAACCGAGTTGAAGCTAGTACCCCCCCATATATATTTTTGGAGTGGAGTATGCAACTGAAAAGAAACTTTGTGTTCCCAACAAGCTAGGTGAATGACGGCTTTCACACACACTTATCTATCAGACCTGAGCATGTGGAGAGACGTTCGTTCATCTAGCACAAAGGGAACTTGTTTCAGGGGAAACTTTTACTCTGGTTTCTTAGTCTGCTTCCTAGTGCCGTTTGAAGTTCCTGCAGTATTCACTGTTAAACCGAGTTGGAGCTAGTATCTCCACATATATATGTATGAAGTGCATTTTGCAAGTGAAAAGAAACTATGTTTTCCCAACAAGCTAGGCGAAGGACGGCTTTCACACACACTTATCTCTCAGAACTGAGAATGTGGAGTGAAGTTCGTTCATCTAGCACAAAGGGAACGGGTTGCAGTAGAAACGTTTACTCTGGTTTCTCAGTCTGTTTCCTAGTGCCGCTTTGAAGTTCGTGCTGTTTTAATTGTATAACCGATTTGGAGCTAGTACCTCCCCATATATATGTATGGAGTTGTGTTTGCAATTGAAAAGAAACTTTATGTTCCCAACAAGCTAGGTGAAGGACGGCATTCACACACACATATCTCTCAGAACTGAGCATGTGGAGAGAAGTTCGTTCATCTAGCACAAATAAACGGGTTGCAGGAGTAACTTTTACTCTGGTTTCTCAGTCTGTTTCCTAGTGCCGGTTTGAAGTTCCTGCAGTTTTCACTGTAAAACCGAGTTGGAGCTATTACCTCCCAATATATATGTATGGAGTGGAGTCTGCAAGTGAAAAGAAACTTTGTGTTCCTAAGAAGCTAGGTGAAGGACGGCTTTCACACACACTTATCTCTCAGAACTGAGCATGTGGAGAGACGTTCTTTCATCTAGCACAAATGGAACGGGTTGCAGGGGAAACTTTTTCTCTGGTTTCTCAGTCTGTTTCCTAGTGCCGGTTTGAAGTTCCTGCAGTTTTCACTGTAAAACAGAGTTGGAGCTAGTACATCCCCATATATATGTATGGAGTGGAGTTTGCAAATGAAAAGAAACTTTGTGTTCCCATCAAGCTAGGTGAAGGACGGCTTTCACACACAGTTATATCCAGAATTGAGCATGTGTAGAGACGTTCGTTCATCTTGCACAAAGGGAACGGGTTGCAGGAGAAACTTTTACTCTGGTTTCTCAGTCTGTTTCTTAGTGCCGGTTTGAAATTCCTGCAGTTTTCATTGTAAAACCGAGTTGGAGCTAGTACCTACCCATATATATGTATGGAGTAGAGTGCAAGTGAAAAGAAACTTTGTGTTCCCAACAAGCTAGGTGAAGGACGGATTTCATAGAAACTTATCTCTCAGAACTGAGCATGTGGAAAGACTTTCGTTCATCTAGCACAAAGGGAACGGGTTGCAAGAGAAACTTTTACTCTGGTTTCTCATTCTGTTTCCTAGTGCCGGTTTGAAGTTCGTGCAGTTTTGACTGTATAACCGAGTTGGAGCTAGTACCTTCCCATATATATGTATGGATTGGAGTTTGCAAGTGAAAAGAAACTTTGTGTTCCCAACAAGCTATGTGAAGGACGGCTTTCACCCACACTTATCTCTCAGAACTGAGCATGTGGAGAGAAATTCGTTCATCTAGCACAAATGGAACGGGTTGCAGGAGAAACTTTTACTCTGGTTTCTCAGTCTATTTCCTAGTGCAAGTATGAATTTCCTGCAGTTTTCACTGTACAGCCGATTTGGAGCTAGTACCACCCCATATATATGTATGGAGTGGAGTTTGCAAGTGAAAAGAAACTTTGTGTTCCCAACAAGCTAGGTGAAGGACGGCTTTCACACACAGTTATCTCTCAGAACTGAGCATGTGGAGAGACGTTCGTTCATCTAGCACAAAGGGAACGTGTTTCAGGAGAAACTTTTTCTCTGGTTTCTCAGTCTGTTTCCTAGTGCCGTGTGAATTTCCTGCAGTTTTCAGTGTAAAACAGATTTGGAGCTAGTACCTCCACATATATATGTATGAAGTGCATTTTGCAAGTGAATAGAAACTATCTGTTCCCAACAAGCAAGGTGATGGACGGCTTTCACACACCCTTATCTCTCAGACCTGAGCATGAGGAGAGACGTTCGTTCATCTAGCACAAACGGAACGGGTTGCAGGAGAAACTTTTACTCTGGTTTCTCTGTCTGTTTTCTAGTGCCGGTTTGGTGTTCCTGAAGTTTTCACTGTAAAACCGATTGGAGCTACTACCTCCCCATATATATGTACGGAGTGGTGTTTGCAATTGAAAAGAAACTTTATGTTCCCAACAAGCTACGTGAAGGACGGCATTCACACACACATATCTCTCAAACTGAGCATGTGGAGAGATGTTCGTTCATCTAGCACAAAGGAAACGGGTTGCAGGAGAAATCTTTACTCTGGTTTCTCAGTCTGTTTCCTAGTGCCGGTTTGAAGTTCCTGCAGTTTTCACTGTAAAACCGTGTTGGAGCTATTACCTCCCAATATATATGTATGGAGTGGAGTCTGCAAGTGAAAAGAAACTTTGTGTTCCTAAGAAGCTAGGTTAAGGACGGCTTTCACACACACTTATCTCTCAGAACTGAGCATGTGGAGAGACGTTCGTTCATCTAGCACAAAGGGAACGGGTTGCAGGAGAAACTTTTGCTCTGGTTTCTCAGTCTGTTTCCAGTTGCCAGTTTGAGGATCCTGCAGTTTTCTCTGTGAAACCGAGTTGGAGCTAGTACCTCCCCATATATATGTATGGAGTGGTGTTTGCAAGTGAAAAGAAACTTTGTGTTCCCAACAAGATATTTGAAGGACGGCTTTCACACACACTTATCTCTCAGAACTGAGCATGTGGAGAGACGTTCGTTCATCCAGCACAAAGGGAACGGGTTGCAGGAGAAACTTTTGCTCTGGTTTCTCCGTCTGTTTCCTAGTGCCCGTTTGAAGTTCCTGCAGTTTTCACTGTAAAACCGAGTTGGAGCTAGTACCTCCCCATATATATCTATGGAGTGGAGATTGCAAGTGAAAAGAAACTTTGTGTTCCCAACAACCTAGTTGAAGGACGGCTTTCACACACAGTTATATCCAGAATTGAGCATGTGGAGAGACGTTCGTTCATCTTGCACAAAGGGAACGGGTTGCAGGAGAAACTTTTACTCTGGTTTCTCCGTCTGTTTCCTAGTGCCGGTTTGAAGTTCCTGCAGTTTTCACTGTAAAACCGAGTTGGAGTTAGTACCTCCCCATATATATGAATGGATTGGAGTTTGCAAGTGAAAAGAATCTTTGTGTTCCCAACAAACTAGGTGAAGGAAGGCTTTCACACACTTATCTCTCAGAACTGAGCATGTTGAGAGACGTTCGTTCATCTAGCACAAAGGGAACGGGTTGCAGGAGAAACTTTTACTCTGGTTTCTCAGTCTGTTTCCTAGGGCAGTTTTGAAATTCCTGCTGTTTTAACTGTAAAAAAGAGTTGGAGCTAGTACCTCCCCATATATATGTATGGAGTGCAGTTTGCAAGTGAAAAGAATCTATGTGTTCCCAACAAGCTAGGTGAAGGACGGCTTTCACTCACACTTATCTCTCAGAACTGAGCAATTGGAGAGACGTTCTTTCATCTAGCACAAATGGAACGGGTTGCAGGGGAAACTTTTTCTCTGGTTTCTCAGTCTGTTTCCTAGTGCCGGTTTGAAGTTCCTGCAGTTTTCACTGTAAAACAGAGTTGGAGCTTGTACATCCCCATATATATGTATGGAGTGGAGTTTGCAAATGAAAAGAAACTTTGTATTCCCATCAAGCTATGTGAAGGACGGCTTTCACACACAGTTATATCCAGAATTGAGCATGTGGAGAGACGTTCGTTCATCTTGCACAAAGGGAACGGGTTGCAGGAGAAACTTTTACTCTGGTTTCTCAGTCTGTTTCTTAGTGCCGGTTTGAAATTCCTGCAGTTTTCACTGTAAAACCGAGTTGGAGCTAGTACCTACCCATATATATGTATGGAGTAGAGTGCAAGTGAAAAGAAACTTTGTGTTCCCAACAAGCTAGGTGAAGGACGGATTTCATAGAAATTTATCTCTCAGAACTGAGCATGTGGAAAGACTTTCGTTCATTTAGCACAAAGGGAACGGGTTGCAAGAGAAACTTTTACTCTGGTTTCTCATTCTGTTTCCTAGTGCCGGTTTGAAGTTCGTGCAGTTTTGACTGTATAACCGAGTTGGAGCTAGTACCTTCCCATATATATGTATGGATTGGAGTTTGCAAGTGAAAAGAAACTTTGTGTTCCCAACAAGCTATGTGAAGGACCGCTTTCACCCACACTTATCTCTCAGAACTGAGCATGTGGAGAGAAATTCGTTCATCTAGCACAAATGGAACGGGTTGCAGGAGAAACTTTTACTCTGGTTTCTCAGTCTATTTCCTAGTGCAAGTATGAATTTCCTGCAGTTTTCACTGTACAGCCGAGTTGGAGCTAGTACCTCCCCATATATATGTATGGAGTGGAGTTTGCAAGTGAAAAGAAACTTTGTGTTCCCAACAAGCTATGTGAAGGACGGCATTCACACACAGTTATCTCTCAGAACTGAGCATGTGGAGAGACGTTCGTTCATCTAGCACAAAGGGAACGGGTTGCAGGAGGAACTTTTACTCTGGATTCTCAGTCTGTTTCCCTGTGCCGGTTTGAAGTTCCTGCAGTTTTCACTGTATAACCAAGTTGGAGCTAGTACCTATCCATATATATGTATGGAGTGGAGTTTGCTACTGAAAAGAAACTTTGTGTTCCTAAGAAGCTAGGTGAAGGACGGATTTCACACACAGTTATCTCTCAGAACTGAGCATGTGGAGAGACGTTCGTTCATCAAGCACAAATTGAACGGGTTGCAGGAGTAACTTTTACTCTGGTTTCCCAGTCTGTTTCCCAGTGCCGGTTTGAAGTTCCTGCAGTTTTCACTGTAAAACCGAGTTGGAGCTAGTACTTGCCCATATATATGTATGGAGTGGAGTTTGCAAGTGAAAAGAAACCTTGTGTTCCCAACAAGCTAGGTGAAGGACGGCTTTCACACACACTTATCTCTCAGAACTGAGCATGTGGAGAGACGTTCGTTCATCTAACACAAAGGGAACGGGTTGCAGAAGAAACTTTTACTCTGGTTTCTCAGTCTGTTTCCTACTGTCGGTTTGAAGTTCCTGCAGTTTTCACTGAAAATCCGAGTTGAAGCTAGTACCTCCCCATATATATTTTTGTAGTGGAGTATGCAACTGAAAAGAAACTTTGTGTTCCCAACAAGCTAGGTGAATGACGGCTTTCACACACACTTATCTCTCAGACCTGAGCATGTGGAGAGACGTTCGTTCATCTAGCACAAAGGGAACGTGTTTCAGGAGAAACTTTTTCTCTGGTTTCTCAGTCTGTTTCCTAGTGCCGTTTGAAGTTCCTGCAGTTTTCAGTGTAAAACAGATTTGGAGCTAGTACCTCCACATATATATGTATGAAGTGCATTTTGCAAGTGAATAGAAACTATGTGTTCCCAACAAGCAAGGTGAAGGACGGCTTTCACACACCCTTATCTCTCAGACCTGAGCATGAGGAGAGACGTTCGTTCATCTAGCACAAACGGAACGGGTTGCAGGAGAAACTTTTACTCTGGTTTCTCAGTCTGTTTTCTAGTGCCGGTTTGGTGTTCCTGAAGTTTTCACTGTAAAACCGATTGGAGCTAGTACCTCCCCATATATATGTACGGAGTGGTGTTTGCAATTGAAAAGAAACTTTGTGTTCCCAACAAGCTAGGTGAAGGGCGGCTTTCACACACACTTATTTCTCAGAACTGAGCATGTGGAGAGACGTTCGTTCATCTAGCACAAAGGGAAAGGGTTGCAGGAAAAACTTTTACTCTGGTTTCTCAGTCTGTTTCCTAGGGCCGTTTTGAAGTTCCTGCAGTTCTCACTGTAAAACCGAGTTGGAGCTATTACCTCCCAATATATTTGTATGGAGTGGAGTTTGCAAGTGAAAAGAAACTTTGTGTTCCTAAGAAGCTAGGTGAAGGACGGCTTTCACTCGCACTTATCTCTCAGAAATGAGCATGAGGAGAGACGTTCGTTCATCTAGCACAAACGGAACGGGTTGCAGGAGAAACTTTTACTCTGGTTTCTCAGTCTGTTTCCAGTTGCCAGTTTGAGGATCCTGCAGTTTTCTCTGTGAAACCGAGTTGGAGCTAATACCTCCCCATATATATGTATGGAGTGGAGTTTGCAACTGAACTGAACTTTTTTGTTCCCAAAAAGCTAGGTGAAGGACGACTTTCACACACACTTATCTCTCAGAACTGAGCAATTGGAGAGACGTTGGTTCATCTAGCACAAATGGAACGGGTTGCAGGGGAAACTTTTTCTCTGGTTTCTCAGTCTGTTTCCTAGTGCCGGTTTGAAGTTCCTGCAGTTTTCACTGTAAAACAGAGTTGGAGCTAGTACATCCCCATATATATGTATGTAGTGGAGTTTGCAAATGAAAAGAAACTTTGTGTTCCTAAGAAGCTAGGTGAAGTTAGGCTTTCACACACACTTATCTCTCAGAACTGAGCATGTGTAGAGACGTTCGTTCAACTAGCACAAAGGGAACGGGTTGCAGGAGAAACTTTTACTCTGGTTTCTCAGTCTGTTTCCTACTGCCGGTTTGAAGTTCCTGCAGTTTTCACTGTAAAACCGAGTTGGAGCTAGTACCTCCCCATATATATGTATGGAGTGGAATTTGCAAGTGAAAAGAAACTTTGTGTTCCCAACAAGCTAGGTGAAGGACGGCTTTCACACACACTTATCCCTCCTAAATGAGCATGTGGAGAGACGTTCGTTCATCTAGCACAAATGGAACGGGTTGCAGGAGAAACTTTTACTCTGGTTTCTCAGTCTGTTTCTTAGTGCCGGTTAGAAATTCCTGCAGTTTTCACTGTAAAACCGAGTTGGAGCTAGTACCTACCCATATATATGTATGGAGTAGAGTGCAAGAGAAAAGAAACTTTGTGTTCCCAACAAGCTAGTTGAAGGACGGGTTTCAAAGAAACTTATCTCTCAGAACTGAGCATGTGGAAAGACTTTCGTTCATCTAGCACAAAGGGAACGGTTTGCAAGTGAAACTTTTACTCTGGTTTCTCATTCTGTTTCCTAGTGCCGGTTTGAAGTTCGGGAAGTTTTGACTGTATAACCGAGTTGGAGCTAGTACCTTCCCATATATATGAATGGAGTTGAGTTTGCAAGTGAAAAGAAACTTTGTGTTCCCAACAAGCTAGGTGAAGGACGGCTTTCACACACAGTTATCTCTCAGAACTGAGCATGTGGAGAGACGTTCGTTCATCTAGCACAAATGGAACGGGTTGCAGGAGAAACTTTTACTCTGGATTCTCAGTCTGTTTCCTAGTGCCGGTTTGAAGTTCCTGCAGTTTTCACTGTATAACCAAGTTGGAGCTAGTACCTCCCCATATATATGTATGGAGTGGAGTTAGCAACTGAAAAGAAACTTTGTGTTCCTAAGAAGCTAGGTGAAGGACGGCTTTCACACACACTTATCTCTCAGAACTGAGCATGTGGAGAGACGTTCGTTCATCAAGCAAAAATTGAACGGGTTGCAGCAGTAACATTTACTCTGGTTTCCCAGTCTGTTTCCCAGGGCCGGTTTGAAGTTCCTGCAGTTTTCACTGTAAAACCGAGTTGGAGCTAGTACTTGCCCATATATATTTATGGAGTGGAGTTTGCAAGTGAAAAGAAACCTTGTGTTCCCAACAAGCTAGGTGAAGGACGGCTTTCACACACAGTTATCTCTCAGAACTGAGCATGTGGAGAGACGTTCGTTCATCAAGCACAAAGGGAACGGGTTGCAGGAGAAACTTTTACTCTGGTTTCTCAGTCTGTTTCCTAGTGCCTGTTTGAAGTTCCTGCATTTTTCTCTGTAAAACAGAGTTGGAGCTATTACCTCCCCATATATATGTATGGAGTGGAGTTTGCAACTGAAAAGAAACTTTGTGTTCCCAACAAGCTAGGTGAAGGACGGCTTTCACACACAATTATCTCTCAGAACTGAGCATGTGGAGAGACGTTCGTTCATCTAGCACAAAGGGAAAGGGTTGCAGGAGAAACTTTTACTCTGGTTTCTCAGTCTGTTACCTAGTGCCGGTTTGAAGTTCCTGAAGATTTCACTGTAAAACCGAGTTGGAGCTAGTACCTCCCTATATATATGTATGGATTGGTGTTGGCAACTGAAAAGAAACTTTGTGTTCCTAAGAAGCTAGGTGAAGGACGGCTTTCACACACACTTATCTCTCAGAACTGAGCATGTGGAGAGACGTTCGTTCATCAAGCAAAAATTGAACGGGTTGCAGGAGTAACATTTACTCTGGTTTCCCAGTCTGTTTCCCAGGGCCGGTTTGAAGTTCCTGCAGTTTTCACTGTAAAACCGAGTTGGAGCTAGTACTTGCCCATATATATTTTATGGAGTGGAGTTTGCAAGTGAAAAGAAACCTTGTGTTCCCAACAAGCTAGGTGAAGGACGGCTTTCACACACAGTTATCTCTCAGAACTGAGCATGTGGAGAGACGTTCGTTCATCAAGCACAAAGGGAACGGGTTGCAGGAGAAACTTTTACTCTGGTTTCTCAGTCTGTTTCCTAGTGCCTGTTTGAAGTTCCTGCATTTTTCTCTGTAAAACAGAGTTGGAGCTATTACCTCCCCATATATATGTATGGAGTGGAGTTTGCAACTGAAAAGAAACTTTGTGTTCCCAACAAGCTAGGTGAAGGACGGCTTTCACACACAATTATCTCTCAGAACTGAGCATGTGGAGAGACGTTCGTTCATCTAGCACAAAGGGAACGGGTTGCAGGAGAAACTTTTACTCTGGTTTCTCAGTCTGTTACCTAGTGCCGGTTTGAAGTTCCTGAAGATTTCACTGTAAAACCGAGTTGGAGCTAGTACCTCCCTATATATATGTATGGATTGGTGTTGGCAACTGAAAAGAAACTTTGTGTTCCCAACAAGCTTGGTGAAGTACGGCTTTCACATACACTTATCCCTCAGAACTGAGCATGTGGAGAGACGTTCGTTCATCTAGCACAAAGGGAACGGGTTGCAGGAGAAACTTTTACTCTGGTTTCTCAGTCTTTTTCCTAGTGCCGGTTTGAATTTCCTGCAGTTTTCACTGTAAAACCGAGTTGGAGCTAGTACCACCCCATATATATGTTCGGAGTGGGGTTTGCAACCGAAAATAAACTTTGTGTTCCCAACAAGCTAGGTGGCGGACGGCTTTCACACACACTTATCTCTCAGAACTGAGCATGTGGAGAGACGTTCGTTCATCTAGCACAAAGGGAACGGGTTGCAGGAGAAACTTTTTCTCTGGTTTCTCAGTCTGTTTCCAAGTGCCGGTATGAAGTTCCTGCAGTTTTCACTGTAAAACAGAGTTGGAGCTCGTACCTCCCCATATATATGTATGGAGTGGAGTTTGCAAGTGAAAAGAAACTTTGTGTTCCCAACAAGCTAGTTGAAGGACGGCTTTCACACACACTTATCTCTCAGAACTGAGCATGTGGAGAGACGTTCGTTCATCTAGCACAAATGGAAAGGTTTGCAGGAGTAACTTTTACTCTGGTTTCTCAGTCTGTTTCCTAGGGCCGTTTGGAAGTTCCTGCAGTTTTCACTGTAAAACAGAGTTGGAGTTAGTACATCATCATATATATGTATGGAGTGGAGTTTGCAAATGGAAAGAAACTTTGTGTTCCCAACAAGCTAGGTGAAGGACGGCTTTCACTCACACTTATCTCTCAGAACTGAGCATGTGGAGAGACGTTCGTTCATCTAGCACAAAGGGAACGGGTTGCAGGAGAAACTTTTACTCTGGTTTCTCAGTGTTTTTCCTAGTGCCGGTTTGAATTTCCTGCAGTTTTCACTGTAAAACCGAGTTGGAGCTAGTACCACCCCATATATATGTTCGGAGTGGGGTTTGCAACCGAAAATAAACTTTGTGTTCCCAACAAGCTAGGTGGCGGACGGCTTTCACACACACTTATCTCTCAGAACTGAGCATGTGGAGAGACGTTCGTTCATCTAGCACAAAGGGAACGGATTGCAGGAGAAACTTTTTCTCTGGTTTCTCAGTCTGTTTCCTAGTGCCGGTTTGAAGTTCCTGCAGTTTTCACTGTAAAACCGAGTTGGAGCTAGTAGCTCCCCATATATATGTATGGAGTGGAGTTTGCAAGTGAAAAGAAACTTTGTGTTCCCAACAAGCTAGGTGAAGGCGGCTTTCACACACACTTATCTCTCAGAACTGAGCATGTGGAGAGACGTTCGTTCATCTAGCACAAATGGAAAGGTTTGCAGGAGTAACTTTTACTCTGGTTTCTCAGTCTGTTTCCTAGGGCCGTTTGGAAGTTCCTGCAGTTTTCACTGTAAAACAGAGTTGGAGTTAGTACATCATCATATATATGTATGGAGTGGAGTTTGCAAATGAAAAGAAACTTTGTGTTCCCAACAAGCTAGGTGAAGGGCGGCTTTCACACACACTTATTTCTCAGAACTGAGCATGTGGAGAGACGTTCGTTCATCTAGCACAAAGGGAAAGGGTTGCAGGAAAAACTTTTACTCTGGTTTCTCAGTCTGTTTCCTAGGGCCGTTTTGAAGTTCCTGCAGTTCTCACTGTAAAACCGAGTTGGAGCTATTACCTCCCAATATATTTGTATGGAGTGGAGTTTGCAAGTGAAAAGAAACTTTGTGTTCCTAAGAAGCTAGGTGAAGGACGGCTTTCACACGCACTTATCTCTCAGAAATGAGCATGAGGAGAGACGTTCGTTCATCTAGCACAAACGGAACGGGTTGCAGGAGAAACTTTTACTCTGGTTTCTCAGTCTGTTTCCAGTTGCCAGTTTGAGGATCCTGCAGTTTTCTCTGTGAAACCGAGTTGGAGCTAATACCTCCCCATATATATGTATGGAGTGGAGTTTGCAACTGAACTGAACTTTTTTGTTCCCAAAAAGCTAGGTGAAGGACGACTTTCACACACACTTATCTCTCAGAACTGAGCAATTGGAGAGACGTTGGTTCATCTAGCACAAATGGAACGGGTTGCAGGGGAAACTTTTTCTCTGGTTTCTCAGTCTGTTTCCTAGTGCCGGTTTGAAGTTCCTGCAGTTTTCACTGTAAAACAGAGTTGGAGCTAGTACATCCCCATATATATGTATGTAGTGGAGTTTGCAAATGAAAAGAAACTTTGTGTTCCTAAGAAGCTAGGTGAAGTTAGGCTTTCACACACACTTATCTCTCAGAACTGAGCATGTGTAGAGACGTTCGTTCAACTAGCACAAAGGGAACGGGTTGCAGGAGAAACTTTTACTCTGGTTTCTCAGTCTGTTTCCTACTGCCGGTTTGAAGTTCCTGCAGTTTTCACTGTAAAACCGAGTTGGAGCTAGTACCTCCCCATATATATGTATGGAGTGGAATTTGCAAGTGAAAAGAAACTTTGTGTTCCCAACAAGCTAGGTGAAGGACGGCTTTCACACACACTTATCCCTCCTAAATGAGCATGTGGAGAGACGTTCGTTCATCTAGCACAAATGGAACGGGTTGCAGGAGAAACTTTTACTCTGGTTTCTCAGTCTGTTTCTTAGTGCCGGTTTGAAATTCCTGCAGTTTTCACTGTAAAACCGAGTTGGAGCTAGTACCTACCCATATATATGTATGGAGTAGAGTGCAAGAGAAAAGAAACTTTGTGTTCCCAACAAGCTAGGTGAAGGACGGGTTTCAAAGAAACTTATCTCTCAGAACTGAGCATGTGGAAAGACTTTCGTTCATCTAGCACAAAGGGAACGGTTTGCAAGTGAAACTTTTACTCTGGTTTCTCATTCTGTTTCCTAGTGCCGGTTTGAAGTTCGGGAAGTTTTGACTGTATAACCGAGTTGGAGCTAGTACCTTCCCATATATATGAATGGAGTTGAGTTTGCAAGTGAAAAGAAACTTTGTGTTCCCAACAAGCTAGGTGAAGGACGGCTTTCACACACAGTTATCTCTCAGAACTGAGCATGTGGAGAGACGTTCGTTCATCTAGCACAAATGGAACGGGTTGCAGGAGAAACTTTTACTCTGGATTCTCAGTCTGTTTCCTAGTGCCGGTTTGAAGTTCCTGCAGTTTTCACTGTATAACCAAGTTGGAGCTAGTACCTCCCCATATATATGTATGGAGTGGAGTTAGCAACTGAAAAGAAACTTTGTGTTCCTAAGAAGCTAGGTGAAGGACGGCTTTCACACACACTTATCTCTCAGAACTGAGCATGTGGAGAGACGTTCGTTCATCAAGCAAAAATTGAACGGGTTGCAGCAGTAACATTTACTCTGGTTTCCCAGTCTGTTTCCCAGGGCCGGTTTGAAGTTCCTGCAGTTTTCACTGTAAAACCGAGTTGGAGCTAGTACTTGCCCATATATATTTATGGAGTGGAGTTTGCAAGTGAAAAGAAACCTTGTGTTCCCAACAAGCTAGGTGAAGGACGGCTTTCACACACAGTTAACTCTCAGAACTGAGCATGTGGAGAGACGTTCGTTCATCAAGCACAAAGGGAACGGGTTGCAGGAGAAACTTTTACTCTGGTTTCTCAGTCTGTTTCCTAGTGCCTGTTTGAAGTTCCTGCATTTTTCTCTGTAAAACAGAGTTGGAGCTATTACCTCCCCATATATATGTATGGAGTGGAGTTTGCAACTGAAAAGAAACTTTGTGTTCCCAACAAGCTAGGTGAAGGACGGCTTTCACACACAATTATCTCTCAGAACTGAGCATGTGGAGAGACGTTCGTTCATCTAGCACAAAGGGAACGGGTTGCAGGAGAAACTTTTACTCTGGTTTCTCAGTCTGTTACCTAGTGCTGGTTTGAAGTTCCTGAAGATTTCACTGTAAAACCGAGTTGGAGCTAGTACCTCCCTATATATATGTATGGATTGGTGTTGGCAACTGAAAAGAAACTTTGTGTTCCTAAGAAGCTAGGTGAAGGACGGCTTTCACACACACTTATCTCTCAGAACTGAGCATGTGGAGAGACGTTCGTTCATCAAGCAAAAATTGAACGGGTTGCAGGAGTAACATTTACTCTGGTTTCCCAGTCTGTTTCCCAGGGCCGGTTTGAAGTTCCTGCAGTTTTCACTGTAAAACCGAGTTGGAGCTAGTACTTGCCCATATATATTTTATGGAGTGGAGTTTGCAAGTGAAAAGAAACCTTGTGTTCCCAACAAGCTAGGTGAAGGACGGCTTTCACACACAGTTATCTCTCAGAACTGAGCATGTGGAGAGACGTTCGTTCATCAAGCACAAAGGGAACGGGTTGCAGGAGAAACTTTTACTCTGGTTTCTCAGTCTGTTTCCTAGTGCCTGTTTGAAGTTCCTGCATTTTTCTCTGTAAAACAGAGTTGGAGCTATTACCTCCCCATATATATGTATGGAGTGGAGTTTGCAACTGAAAAGAAAATTTGTGTTCCCAACAAGCTAGGTGAAGGACGGCTTTCACACACAATTATCTCTCAGAACTGAGCATGTGGAGAGACGTTCGTTCATCTAGCACAAAGGGAACGGGTTGCAGGAGAAACTTTTACTCTGGTTTCTCAGTCTGTTACCTAGTGCCGGTTTGAAGTTCCTGAAGATTTCACTGTAAAACCGAGTTGGAGCTAGTACCTCCCTATATATATGTATGGATTGGTGTTGGCAACTGAAAAGAAACTTTGTGTTCCCAACAAGCTTGGTGAAGTACGGCTTTCACATACACTTATCCCTCAGAACTGAGCATGTGGAGAGACGTTCGTTCATCTAGCACAAAGGGAACGGGTTGCAGGAGAAACTTTTACTCTGGTTTCTCAGTCTTTTTCCTAGTGCCGGTTTGAATTTCCTGCAGTTTTCACTGTAAAACCGAGTTGGAGCTAGTACCACCCCATATATATGTTCGGAGTGGGGTTTGCAACCGAAAATAAACTTTGTGTTCCCAACAAGCTAGGTGGCGGACGGCTTTCACACACACTTATCTCTCAGAACTGAGCATGTGGAGAGACGTTCGTTCATCTAGCACAAAGGGAACGGGTTGCAGGAGAAACTTTTTCTCTGGTTTCTCAGTCTGTTTCCAAGTGCCGGTATGAAGTTCCTGCAGTTTTCACTGTAAAACAGAGTTGGAGCTCGTACCTCCCCATATATATGTATGGAGTGGAGTTTGCAAGTGAAAAGAAACTTTGTGTTCCCAACAAGCTAGTTGAAGGACGGCTTTCACACACACTTATCTCTCAGAACTGAGCATGTGGAGAGACGTTCGTTCATCTAGCACAAATGGAAAGGTTTTCAGGAGTAACTTTTACTCTGGTTTCTCAGTCTGTTTCCTAGGGCCGTTTGGAAGTTCCTGCAGTTTTCACTGTAAAACAGAGTTGGAGTTAGTACATCATCATATATATGTATGGAGTGGAGTTTGCAAATGGAAAGAAACTTTGTGTTCCCAACAAGCTAGGTGAAGGACGGCTTTCACTCACACTTATCTCTCAGAACTGAGCATGTGGAGAGACGTTCGTTCACCTAGCACAAAGGGAACGGGTTGCAGGAGAAACTTTTACTCTGGTTTCTCAGTGTTTTTCCTAGTGCCGGTTTGAATTTCCTGCAGTTTTCACTGTAAAACCGAGTTGGAGCTAGTACCACCCCATATATATGTTCGGAGTGGGGTTTGCAACCGAAAATAAACTTTGTGTTCCCAACAAGCTAGGTGGCGGACGGCTTTCACACACACTTATCTCTCAGAACTGAGCATGTGGAGAGACGTTCGTTCATCTAGCACAAAGGGAACGGATTGCAGGAGAAACTTTTTCTCTGGTTTCTCAGTCTGTTTCCTAGTGCCGGTTTGAAGTTCCTGCAGTTTTCACTGTAAAACCGAGTTGGAGCTAGTAGCTCCCCATATATATGTATGGAGTGGAGTTTGCAAGTGAAAAGAAACTTTGTGTTCCCAACAAGCTAGGTGAAGGCGGCTTTCACACACACTTATCTCTCAGAACTGAGCATGTGGAGAGACGTTCGTTCATCTAGCACAAATGGAAAGGTTTGCAGGAGTAACTTTTACTCTGGTTTCTCAGTCTGTTTCCTAGGGCCGTTTGGAAGTTCCTGCAGTTTTCACTGTAAAACAGAGTTGGAGTTAGTACATCATCATATATATGTATGGAGTGGAGTTTGCAAATGAAAAGAAACTTTGTGTTCCCAACAAGCTAGGTGAAGGACGGCTTTCACACACACTTATCTCTCAGAACTGAGCATGTGCAGAGACGTTCGTTCATCTAGCACAAAGGGAATGGGTTGCAGGAGAAACTTTTACTCTGGTTTCTCAGTCTGTTTCCTAGTGCCGGTTTGAAGTTCTTGCAGTTTCCACTGTAAAACCGAGTTGGAGCTTGTACCTCCCCATATATATGTATGGAGTGGAATTTGCAAGCGAAAAGAAACTTTGTGTTCCCAACAAGCTAGGTGAATGCTGGCTTTCACACACACATATCTCTCAGAACTGAGCATGTGGTGAGACGTTATTTCATCTAGCACAAAGAGAACGGGTTGCAGGAGAAACATTTACACTGTTTTCTCAGTCTGTTTCCTAGTGCCGGTTTGAAGTTCCTTCAGTTTTCACTGTAAAACCGAGTTGGAGCTAGTACCCCCCCTTATATATGTATGGAGTGGAGTTTGCAACTGAAAAGAAACTTTGTGATCCCAACCATCTAGGTGAAGGACGGCTTTCACACACACTTATCTCTCAGTACTGAGCATGTGGAGAGACGTTCGTTCATCTAGCACAAAGGGAAGGGGTTGCAGGAGAAATTTTACTCTGGATTCCCAGTCTGTTTCCTAGTGCCTGTTTGAAGTTCCTGCAGTTTTCACTGTAAAACCGAGTTGGAGCTAGTACCTCCCCATATATATGTATGGAGTGGAGTTTGCAACTGAAAAGAAACTGTGTTCCCAACAAGGTGGGTGAAAGACGGCTTTCACACACACTTATCTCTCAGAACTGAGCATGTGGAGAGACGTTCGTTCATCTAGCACAAAGGGAAAGTGTTGCAGGAGAAACGATTACTCTGGTTTCTCAGTCTGTTTCCTAGTGCCGGTTTGAAATTCCTTCAGTTTTCACTGTAAAAACGAGTTGTAGCTAGTACCTCCCCATATATATGTATGGATTGGTGTTTGCACCTGAAAAGAAAATTTGTGTTCCCTACAAGCTTGGTAAAAACGGCTTTCACACACAATTATCTCTCAGAAATGAGCATGTGCAGAGAAGTTCTTTCATCTAGCACAAAGGGAACGGGTTGCAGGAGAAACTTTTACTCTGGTTTCTCAGTCTTTTTCCTAGTGCCGGTTTTAAGTTCCTTCAGTTTTCAATGAAAAACAGAGTTGGAGCTAGTACTTCCCCATATATATGTACGGAGTGGGGTTTACAACTGAAAAGAAACTTTGTGTTCCCAACAAGCTAGGTGAAGGACGGCTTTCACACACACTTATCTCTCAGAACTCATCAGTTCGAGAGACGTTCGTTCATCCAACACAAACGGAACGGGTTGCAGGAGAAACTTTTACTCTGGTTTCTAAGTCTGTTTCCTAGTGCCGGTATGAAGTTCCTGCAGTTTTCACTATAAAACAGAGTTGGAGTTAGTACCTCCCCATATATATGTATGGAGTGGAGTTTCCAACTGAAAAGAAACTGTGTTCCCAACAAGGTGAGTGAAGGACGGCTTTCACACACAATTATCTCTCAGAAATGAGCATGTGGAGAGACGTTCGTTCATCTAGCACAAAGGGAACGGGTTGCAGGAGAAACTTTTACTCTGGTTTCTCAGTCTGTTTCCTAGTGCCGGTTTGAAGTTCCTGCCGTTTTCACTGTTCAACCGAGTTGGAGCTAGTACATCCCCATATCTATGTATGGAGTGGAATTTGCAACTGAAAGGAGTCTTCGTGTTCCCAACAAGCTTGTTGAAGGACGGCTTTCACACACATTTATCTCTCAGAACTGAGCATGTGGAGAGACGTTCGTTCATCTAGAACAAATGGATCGGGTTGCAGAAAAAACTTTTACTCGGGATTCTCAATCTGTTTCCTAGTGCCAGTTTGTATTCCTGGAGTTTTTACTGTAAATCCGATTTGGAGCTAGTACCTCCCCATATATATGTACGGAGTGGGGTTTGCAACTGAAAGAAACTTAGTTTTCCCAACAAGCTAAGTGAAGGATGGCTTTCACACACACTTATCTCTCGGAAATTAGCATGTCGAGAGACTTTCGTTCATCTAGCACCAAGGGAACAGGTTGCAGGAGAAACTTTTACTTTCGTTTCTCAGTCTGTTTCCTACTGCCGTTTTGACGTTCCTGCAGTATTCACTGTAAAACCGAGTTGGAGTTAGTACCTCCCCATATATATGTATGGATTGGGGTTTGCAACTGAAAAGAGAATTTGTGTTCCCAAAAAGCTAGGTGAAGGACGGCTTTCACACACACTTATCTCTCAGAACTGAGCATGTGGAGAGACGTTCGTTCATCTAGCACAAATTAAACGTGTTGCAGGAGAAACTTTTACTCTGGTTCCTCAGTCTGTTTCCTAGTGCCGGTTTGAAGTTCCTGCACTTTTCACTGTAAAACCGAGTTGGAGCTAGTACCTCCCCATATATATGTATGGAGTGGAGTTTGCACGTGGAAAGAAACTTTGTGTTCCCAACAAGCTAGGTGAAGGACGGCTTTCACACACACTAATCTCTCAGAACTGAGCATGTGGAGAGACGTTCGTTCATCTAGCACAAAGGGAAGGGGTTGCAGGAGAAACTTTTACTCTGGTTTCTCAGTCTGTTTCCTAGTGTCGGTTTGAAATTCCTGCACATTTCACTGCAAAACCGAGTTGGAGCTAGTACCTCCCCATATATATGTATGGATTGGTGTTTGCAACTGAAAAGAAACTTTGTGTTCCCAACAAGCTTGGTGAAGGACGGCTTTCACATACACTTATCTCTCAGAACTGAGCATGTGGAGAGACGTTCGTTCATCTAGCTCAAACGGAACAGGTTGCAGGAGAAACTTTTACTCTGGTTTCTCAGTCTGTTTCCTAGTGCCGGTTTGAAGTTCCTGCCGTTTTCACTGTTCAACCGAGTTGGAGCTAGTACATCCCCATATCTATGTATGGAGTGGAATTTGCAACTGAAAGGAGTCTTCGTGTTCCCAACAAGCTTGTTGAAGGACGGCTTTCACACACATTTATCTCTCAGAACTGAGCATGTGGAGAGACGTTCGTTCATCTAGAACAAATGGATCGGGTTGCAGAAAAAACTTTTACTCGGGATTCTCAATCTGTTTCCTAGTGCCAGTTTGTATTCCTGGAGTTTTTACTGTAAATCCGATTTGGAGCTAGTACCTCCCCATATATATGTACGGAGTGGGGTTTGCAACTGAAAGAAACTTTGTTTTCCCAACAAGCTAAGTGAAGGATGGCTTTCACACACACTTATCTCTCGGAAATTAGCATGTCGAGAGACTTTCGTTCATCTAGCACCAAGGGAACGGGTTGCAGGAGAAACTTTTACTTTGGTTTCTCAGTCTGTTTCCTACTGCCGTTTTGACGTTCCTGCAGTATTCACTGTAAAACCGAGTTGGAGTTAGTACCTCCCCATTTATATGTATGGATTGGGGTTTGCAACTGAAAAGAGAATTTGTGTTCCCAAAAAGCTAGGTGAAGGACGGCTTTCACACACACTTATCTCTCAGAACTGAGCATGTGGAGAGACGTTCGTTCATCTAGCACAATTTAAACGTGTTGCAGGAGAAACTTTTACTCTGGTTTCTCAGTCTGTTTCCTAGTGCCGGTTTGAAGTTCCTGCACTTTTCACTGTAAAACCGAATTGGAGCTAGTACCTCCCCATATATATGTATGGAGTGGAGTTTGCACGTGGAAAGAAACTTTGTGTTCCCAACAAGCTAGGTGAAGGACGGCTTTCACACACACTAATCTCTCAGAACTGAGCATGTGGAGAGACGTTCGTTCATCTAGCACAAAGGGAAGGGGTTGCAGGGGAAACTTTTACTCTGGTTTCTCAGTCTGTTTCCTAGTGCCGGTTTGAAATTCCTGCACATTTCACTGTAAAACCGAGTTGGAGCTAGTACCTCCCCATATATATGTATGGATTGGTGTTTGCAACTGAAAAGAAACTTTGTGTTCCCAACAAGCTTGGTGAAGGACGGCTTTCACATACACTTATCTCTCAGAACTGAGCATGTGGAGAGACGTTCGTTCATCTAGCACAAACGGAACAGGTTGCAGGAGAAACTTTTACTCTGGTTTCTCAGTCTGTTTCCTAGTGCCGGTTTGAAGTTCCTGCCGTTTTCACTGTTAAACCGAGTTGGAGCTAGTACATCCCCATATCTATGTATGGATTGGCATTTGCAACTGAAAGGAGTCTTCGTGTTCCCAACAAGCTTGTTGAAGGACCGCTTTCACACACATTTATCTCTCAGAACTGAGCATGTGGAGAGACGTTCGTTCATCTAGAACAAAGGGATCGGGTTGCAGAAAAAACTTTTACTCGGGATTCTCAATCTGTTTCCTAGTGCCGGTTTGTATTCCTGGAGTTTTTACTCAAAATCCGAGTTGGAGCTACTACCTCCCCATATAAATGTACGGAGTGGGGTATGCTTCTGAAAGAAACTTAGTTTTCCCAACAAGCTAAGTGAAGGATGGCTTTCACACACACTTATCTCTCGGAAATTAGCATGTCGAGAGACTTTCGTTCATCTAGCACAAATGGAAGGGGTTGCAGGAGAAACATTTATTCTGGTTTCTCAGTCTGTTACCAAGTGCCGGTTTGAAGTTCCTTCAGTTTTCACTGTAAAACCGAGTTGGAGCTTGTACCTCCCCATATATATGTATGGAGTTCAGTTTGCAACTGAAAAGAAACTTTGTGTTCCCAACAAACTAGGTGAAAGACAGCTTTCACACACACTTATCTCTCAGAGCTGAGCATGTGGAGAGATTTTCGTTCATCTAGCACAAAGGGAAAGTGTTGCAGGAGAAACTTTTACTCTGGTTTATCAGTCTGTTTCCAGGTGCATGTTTGAATTTCCTTCAGTTTTCACTGTAAAACCGAGTTGGAGCTAGTACCTCCCCATATATATGTATGGAGTGGAGTTTGCAAGTGAAAAGAAACTTTGTGTTCCCAACCATCTAGGTGAAGGACGGCTTTCACACACACTTATCTCTCAGTAATGAGCATGTGGAGAGACGTTCGTTCATCTAGCACAAAGGAAGGGGTTGCAGGAGAAACTTTTACTCTGGTTTCTCAGTCTGTTTCCTAGTGCCGCTTTGAAATTCCTGCAGTTTTCACTGTAAAACCGAGTTGGAGCTAGTACCTCCCCATATATATGTATGGAGTGGAGTTTGCAACTGAAAAGAAACTGTGTTCCCAACAAGGTGGGTGAAAGACGGCTTTCACACACACTTATCTCTCAGAACTGAGCATGTGGAGAGACGTTCGTTCATCTAGCACAAAGGGAAAGTGTTGCAGGAGAAACGATTACTCTGGTTTCTCAGTCTGTTTCCTAGTGCCGGTTTGAAATTCCTTCAGTTTTCACTGTAAAAACGTGTTGTAGCTAGTACCTCCCCATATATATATATGGATTGGTGTTTGCACCTGAAAAGAAAATTTGTGTTCCCTACAAGCTTGGTAAAAACGGCTTTCACACACACTTATCTCTCAGAAATGAGCATGTGCAGAGACGTTCTTTCATCTAGCACAAAGGGAACGGGTTGCAGGAGAAACTTTTACTCTGGTTTCTCAGTCTTTTTCCTAGTGCCGGTTATAAGTTCCTTCAGTTTTCAATGAAAAACAGAGTTGGAGCTAGTACTTCCCCATATATATGTACGGAGTGGGGTTTACAACTGAAAAGAAACTTTGTGTTCCCAACAAGCTAGGTGAAGGACGGCTTTCACACACACTTATCTCTCAGAACTCATCAGTTCGAGAGACGTTCGTTCATCTAGCACAAATTAAACGTGTTGCAGGAGAAACTTTTACTCTGGTTTCTCAGTCTGTTTCCTAGTGCCGGTTTGAAGTTCCTGCACTTTTCACTGTAAAACCGAGTTGGAGCTAGTACCTCCCCATATATATGTATGGAGTGGAGTTTGCACGTGGAAAGAAACTTTGTGTTCCCAACAAGCTAGGTGAAGGACGGCTTTCACACACACTAATCTCTCAGAACTGAGCATGTGGAGAGACGTTCGTTCATCTAGCACAAAGGGAAGGGGTTGCAGGGGAAACTTTTACTCTAGTTTCTCAGTCTGTTTCCTAGTGCCGGTTTGAAATTCCTGCACATTTCACTGTAAAACCGAGTTGGAGCTAGTACCTCCCCATATATATGTATGGATTGGTGTTTGCAACTGAAAAGAAACTTTGTGTTCCCAACAAGCTTGGTGAAGGACGGCTTTCACATACACTTATCTCTCAGAACTGAGCATGTGGAGAGACGTTCGTTCATCTAGCACAAACGGAACAGGTTGCAGGAGAAACTTTTACTCTGGTTTCTCAGTCTGTTTCCTAGTGCCGGTTTGAAGTTCCTGCCGTTTTCACTGTTAAACCGAGTTGGAGTTAGTACCTCCCCATATATATGTATGGAGTGGAGTTTCCAACTGAAAAGAAACTGTGTTCCCAACAAGGTGGGTGAAGGACGGCTTTCACACACAATTATCCCTCAGAAATGAACATGTGGAGAGACGTTCGTTCATTTAGCACAAAGGGAACGGGTTGCAGGAGAAACTTTTACTCTGGTTACTCAGTCTGTTTCCTAGTGCCGGTTTGAAGTTCCTGCCGTTTTCACTGTTCAACCGAGTTGGAGCTAGTACATCCCCATATCTATGTATGGAGTGGAATTTGCAACTGAAAGGAGTCTTCGTGTTCCCAACAAGCTTGTTGAAGGACGGCTTTCACACACATTTATCTCTCAGAACTGAGCATGTGGAGAGACGTTCGTTCATCTAGAACAAATGGATCGGGTTGCAGAAAAAACTTTTACTCGGGATTCTCAATCTGTTTCCTAGTGCCAGTTTGTATTCCTGGAGTTTTTACTGTAAATCCGATTTGGAGCTAGTACCTCCCCATATATATGTACGGAGTGGGGTTTGCAACTGAAAGAAACTTAGTTTTCCCAACAAGCTAAGTGAAGGATGGCTTTCACACACACTTATCTCTCGGAAATTAGCATGTCGAGAGACTTTCGTTCATCTAGCACCAAGGGAACGGGTTGCAGGAGAAACTTTTACTTTGGTTTCTCAGTCTGTTTCCTACTGCCGTTTTGACGTTCCTGCAGTATTCACTGTAAAACCGAGTTGGAGTTAGTACCTCCCCATATATATGTATGGATTGGGGTTTGCAACTGAAAAGAGAATTTGTGTTCCCAAAAAGCTAGGTGAAGGACGGCTTTCACACACACTTATCTCTCAGAACTGAGCATGTGGAGAGACGTTCGTTCATCTAGCACAAATTAAACGTGTTGCAGGAGAAACTTTTACTCTGGTTTCTCAGTCTGTTTCCTAGTGCCGGTTTGAAGTTCCTGCACTTTTCACTGTAAAACAGAGTTGGAGCTAGTACCTCCCCATATATATGTATGGAGTGGAGTTTGCACGTGGAAAGGAACTTTGTGTTCCCAACAAGCTAGGTGAAGGACGGCTTTCACACACACTAATCTCTCAGAACTGAGCATGTGGAGAGACGTTCGTTCATCTAGCACAAAGGGAAGGGGTTGCAGGGGAAACTTTTACTCTGGTTTCTCAGTCTGTTTCCTAGTGCCGGTTTGAAATTCCTGCACATTTCACTGTAAAACCTAGTTGGAGCTAGTACCTCCCCATATATATGTATGGATTGGTGTTTGCAACTGAAAAGAAACTTTGTGTTCCCAACAAGCTTGGTGAAGGACGGCTTTCACATACACTTATCTCTCAGAACTGAGCATGTGGAGAGACGTTCGTTCATCTAGCACAAACGGAACAGGTTGCAGGAGAAACTTTTACTCTGGTTTCTCAGTCTGTTTCCTAGTGCCGGTTTGAAGTTCCTGCCGTTTTCACTGTTAAACCGAGTTGGAGCTAGTACATCCCCATATCTATGTATGGAGTGGAATTTGCAACTGAAAGGAGTCTTCGTGTTCCCAACAAGCTTGTTGAAGGACCGCTTTCACACACATTTATCTCTCAGAACTGAGCATGTGGAGAGACGTTCGTTCATCTAGAACAAAGGGATCGGGTTGCAGAAAAAACTTTTACTCGGGATTCTCAATCTGTTTCCTAGTGCCGGTTTGTATTCCTGGAGTTTTTACTCAAAATCCGAGTTGGAGCTAGTACCTCCCCATATAAATGTACGGAGTGGGGTATGCAACTGAAAGAAACTTAGTTTTCCCAACAAGCTAAGTGAAGGATGGCTTTCACACACACTTATCTCTCGGAAATTAGCATGTCGAGAGACTTTCGTTCATCTAGCACAAATGGAAGGGGTTGCAGGAGAAACATTTATTCTGGTTTCTCAGTCTGTTACCAAGTGCCGGTTTGAAGTTCCTTCAGTATTCACTGTAAAACCGAGTTGGAGCTTGTACCTCCCCATATATATGTATGGAGTTCAGTTTGCAACTGAAAAGAAACTTTGTGTTCCCAACAAACTAGGTGAAAGACAGCTTTCACACACACTTATCTCTCAGAGCTGAGCATGTGGAGAGATTTTCGTTCATCTAGCACAAAGGGAAAGTGTTGCAGGAGAAACTTTTACTCTGGTTTATCAGTCTGTTTCCAGGTGCCTGTTTGAATTTCCTTCAGTTTTCACTGTAAAACCGAGTTGGAGCTAGTACCTCCCCATATATATGTATGGAGTGGAGTTTGCAAGTGAAAAGAAACTTTGTGTTCCCAACCATCTAGGTGAAGGACGGCTTTCACACACACTTACATCTCAGTAATGAGCATGTGGAGAGACGTTCGTTCATCTAGCACAAAGGGAAGGGGTTGCAGGAGAAACTTTTACTCTGGTTTCTCAGTCTGTTTCCTAGTGTCGGTTTGAAATTCCTGCACTTTTCACTGTAAAACCGAGTTGGAGCTAGTACCTCCCCATATATATGTATGGAGTGGAGTTTGCACATGAAAAGAAACTTTGTGTTCACAACAAGCTAGGTGAATGCTGGCTTTCACACACACATATCTCTCAGAACTGAGCATGTGGTGAGACGTTATTTCATCTAGCACAAAGAGAACGGGTTGCAGGAGAAACATTTACACTGTTTTCTCAGTCTGTTTCCTAGTGCCGGTTTGAAGTTCCTTCAGTTTTCACTGTAAAACCGAGTTGGAGCTAGTACCCCCCCTTATATATGTATGGAGTGGAGTTTGCAACTGAAAAGAAACTTTGTGATCCCAACCATCTAGGTGAAGGACGGCTTTCACACACACTTATCTCTCAGTACTGAGCATGTGGAGAGACGTTCGTTCATCTAGCACAAAGGGAAGGGGTTGCAGGAGAAATTTTACTCTGGATTCCCAGTCTGTTTCCTAGTGCCTGTTTGAAGTTCCTGCAGTTTTCACTGTAAAACCGAGTTGGAGCTAGTACCTCCCCATATATATGTATGGAGTGGAGTTTGCAACTGAAAAGAAACTGTGTTCCCAACAAGGTGGGTGAAAGACGGCTTTCACACACACTTATCTCTCAGAACTGAGCATGTGGAGAGACGTTCGTTCATCTAGCACAAAGGGAAAGTTTTGCAGGAGAAACGATTACTCTGGTTTCTCAGTCTGTTTCCTAGTGCCGGTTTGAAATTCCTTCAGTTTTCACTGTAAAAACGAGTTGTAGCTAGTACCTCCCCATATATATGTATGGATTGGTGTTTGCACCTGAAAAGAAAATTTGTGTTCCCTACAAGCTTGGTAAAAACGGCTTTCACACACACTTATCTCTCAGAAATGAGCATGTGCAGAGACGTTCTTTCATCTAGCACAAAGGGAACGGGTTGCAGGAGAAACTTTACTCTGGTTTCTCAGTCTTTTTCCTAGTCCCGGTATGAAGTTCCTGCAGTTTTCACTGTAAAACAGAGTTGGAGTTAGTACCTCCCCATATATATGTATGGAGTGGAGTTTCCAACTGAAAAGAAACTGTGTTCCCAACAAGGTGGGTGAAGGACGGCTTTCACACACAATTATCTCTCAGAAATGAGCATGTGGAGAGACGTTCGTTCATTTAGCACAAAGGGAACGGGTTGCAGGAGAAACTTTTACTCTGGTTTCTCAGTCTGTTTCCTAGTGCCGGTTTGAAGTTCCTGCCGTTTTCACTGTTCAACCGAGTTGGAGCTAGTACATCCCCATATCTATATATGGAGTGGAATTTGCAACTGAAAGGAGTCTTCGTGTTCCCAACAAGCTTGTTGAAGGATGGCTTTCACACACATTTATCTCTCAGAACTGAGCATGTGGAGAGACGTTCGTTCATCTAGAACATATGGATCGGGTTGCAGAAAAAACTTTTACTCGGGATTCTCAATCTGTTTCCTAGTGCCAGTTTGTATTCCTGGAGTTTTTACTGTAAATCCGATTTGGAGCTAGTACCTCCCCATATATATGTACGGAGTGGGGTTTGCAACTGAAAGAAACTTAGTTTTCCCAACAAGCTAAGTGAAGGATGGCTTTCACACACACTTATCTCTCGGAAATTAGCATGTCGAGAGACTTTCGTTCATCTAGCACCAAGGGAACGGGTTGCAGGAGAAACTTTTACTTTGGTTTCTCAGTCTGTTTCCTACTGCCGTTTTGACGTTCCTGCAGTATTCACTGTAAAACCGAGTTGGAGTTAGTACCTCCCATATATATGTATGGATTGGGGTTTGCAACTGAAAAGAGAATTTGTGTTCCCAAAAAGCTAGGTGAAGGACGGCTTTCACACACACTTATCTCTCAGAACTGAGCATGTGGAGAGACGTTCGTTCATCTAGCACAAATTAAACGTGTTGCAGGAGAAACTTTTACTCTGGTTTCTCAGTCTGTTTCCTAGTGCCGGTTTGAAGTACCTGCACTTTTCACTGTAAAACCGAGTTGGAGCTAGTACCTCCCCATATATATGTATGGAGTGGAGTTTGCACGTGGAAAGAAACTTTGTGTTCCCAACAAGCTAGGTGAAGGACGGCTTTCACACACACTAATCTCTCAGAACGGAGAATGTGGAGAGACGTTCGTTCATCTAGCACAAAGGGAAGGGGTTGCAGGGGAAACTTTTACTCTGGTTTCTCAGTCTGTTTCCTAGTGCCGGTTTGAAATTCCTGCACATTTCACTGTAAAACCGAGTTGGAGCTAGTACCTCCCCATATATATGTATGGATTGGTGTTTGCAACTGAAAAGAAACTTTGTGTTCCCAACAAGCTTGGTGAAGGACGGCTTTCACATACACTTATCTCTCAGAACTGAGCATGTGGAGAGACGTTCGTTCATCTAGCACAAACGGAACAGGTTGCAGGAGAAACTTTTACTCTGGTTTCTCAGTCTGTTTCCTAGTGCCGGTTTGAAGTTCCTGCCGTTTTCACTGTTAAACCGAGTTGGAGTTAGTACCTCCCCATATATATGTATGGAGTGGAGTTTCCAACTGAAAAGAAACTGTGTTCCCAACAAGGTGGGTGAAGGACGGCTTTCACACACAATTATCCCTCAGAAATGAACATGTGGAGAGACGTTCGTTCATTTAGCACAAAGGGAACGGGTTGCAGGAGAAACTTTTACTCTGGTTACTCAGTCTGTTTCCTAGTGCTGGTTTGAAGTTCCTGCCGTTTTCACTGTTCAACCGAGTTGGAGCTAGTACATCCCCATATCTATGTATGGAGTGGAATTTGCAACTGAAAGGAGTCTTCGTGTTCCCAACAAGCTTGTTGAAGGACGGCTTTCACACACATTTATCTCTCAGAACTGAGCATGTGGAGAGACGTTCGTTCATCTAGAACAAATGGATCGGGTTGCAGAAAAAACTTTTACTCGGGATTCTCAATCTGTTTCCTAGTGCCAGTTTGTATTCCTGGAGTTTTTACTGTAAATCCGATTTGGAGCTAGTACCTCCCCATATATATGTACGGAGTGGGGTTTGCAACTGAAAGAAACTTAGTTTTCCCAACAAGCTAAGTGAAGGATGGCTTTCACACACACTTATGTCTCGGAAATTAGCATGTCGAGAGACTTTCGTTCATCTAGCACCAAGGGAACGGGTTGCAGGAGAAACTTTTACTTTGGTTTCTCAGTCTGTTTCCTACTGCCGTTTTGACGTTCCTGCAGTATTCACTGTAAAACCGAGTTGGAGTTAGTACCTCCCCATATATATGTATGGATTGGGGTTTGCAACTGAAAAGAGAATTTGTGTTCCCAAAAAGCTAGGTGAAGGACGGCTTTCACACACACTTATCTCTCAGAACTGAGCATGTGGAGAGACGTTCGTTCATCTAGCACAAATTAAACGTGTTGCAGGAGAAACTTTTACTCTGGTTTCTCAGTCTGTTTCCTAGTGCCGGTTTGAAGTTCCTGCACTTTTCACTGTAAAACCGAGTTGGAGCTAGTACCTCCCCATATATATGTATGGAGTGGAGTTTGCACGTGGAAAGGAACTTTGTGTTCCCAACAAGCTAGGTGAAGGACGGCTTTCACACACACTAATCTCTCAGAACTGAGCATGTGGAGAGACGTTCGTTCATCTAGCACAAAGGGAAGGGGTTGCAGGGGAAACTTTTACTCTGGTTTCTCAGTCTGTTTCCTAGTGCCGGTTTGAATTTCCTGCACATTTCACTGTAAAACCTAGTTGGAGCTAGTACCTCCCCATATATATGTATGGATTGGTGTTTGCAACTGAAAAGAAACTTTGTGTTCCCAACAAGCTTGGTGAAGGACGGCTTTCACATACACTTATCTCTCAGAACTGAGCATGTGGAGAGACGTTCGTTCATCTAGCACAAACGGAACAGGTTGCAGGAGAAACTTTTACTCTGGTTTCTCAGTCTGTTTCCTAGTGCCGGTTTGAAGTTCCTGCCGTTTTCACTGTTAAACCGAGTTGGAGCTAGTACATCCCCATATCTATGTATGGAGTGGAATTTGCAACTGAAAGGAGTCTTCGTGTTCCCAACAAGCTTGTTGAAGGACCGCTTTCACACACATTTATCTCTCAGAACTGAGCATGTGGAGAGACGTTCGTTCATCTAGAACAAAGGGATCGGGTTGCAGAAAAAACTTTTACTCGGGATTCTCAATCTGTTTCCTAGTGCCGGTTTGTATTCCTGGAGTTTTTACTCAAAATCCGAGTTGGAGCTAGTACCTCCCCATATAAATGTACGGAGTGGGGTATGCAACTGAAAGAAACTTAGTTTTCCCAACAAGCTAAGTGAAGGATGGCTTTCACACACACTTATCTCTCGGAAATTAGCATGTCGAGAGACTTTCGTTCATCTAGCACAAATGGAAGGGGTTGCAGGAGAAACATTTATTCTGGTTTCTCAGTCTGTTACCAAGTGCCGGTTTGAAGTTCCTTCAGTTTTCACTGTAAAACCGAGTTGGAGCTTGTACCTCCCCATATATATGTATGGAGTTCAGTTTGCAACTGAAAAGAAACTTTGTGTTCCCAACAAACTAGGTGAAAGACAGCTTTCACACACACTTATCTCTCAGAGCTGAGCATGTGGAGAGATTTTCGTTCATCTAGCACAAAGGGAAAGTGTTGCAGGAGAAACTTTTACTCTGGTTTATCAGTCTGTTTCCAGGTGCCTGTTTGAATTTCCTTCAGTTTTCACTGTAAAACCGAGTTGGAGCTAGTACCTCCCCATATATATGTATGGAGTGGAGTTTGCAAGTGAAAAGAAACTTTGTGTTCCCAACCATCTAGGTGAAGGACGGCTTTCACACACACTTACATCTCAGTAATGAGCATGTGGAGAGACGTTCGTTCATCTAGCACAAAGGGAAGGGGTTGCAGGAGAAACTTTTACTCTGGTTTCTCAGTCTGTTTCCTAGTGTCGGTTTGAAATTCCTGCACTTTTCACTGTAAAACCGAGTTGGAGCTAGTACCTCCCCATATATATGTATGGAGTGGAGTTTGCACATGAAAAGAAACTTTGTGTTCACAACAAGCTAGGTGAATGCTGGCTTTCACACACACATATCTCTCAGAACTGAGCATGTGGTGAGACGTTATTTCATCTAGCACAAAGAGAACGGGTTGCAGGAGAAACATTTACACTGTTTTCTCAGTCTGTTTCCTAGTGCCGGTTTGAAGTTCCTTCAGTTTTCACTGTAAAACCGAGTTGGAGCTAGTACCCCCCCTTATATATGTATGGAGTGGAGTTTGCAACTGAAAAGAAACTTTGTGATCCCAACCATCTAGGTGAAGGACGGCTTTCACACACACTTATCTCTCAGTACTGAGCATGTGGAGAGACGTTCGTTCATCTAGCACAAAGGGAAGGGGTTGCAGGAGAAATTTTACTCTGGATTCCCAGTCTGTTTCCTAGTGCCTGTTTGAAGTTCCTGCAGTTTTCACTGTAAAACCGAGTTGGAGCTAGTACCTCCCCATATATATGTATGGAGTGGAGTTTGCAACTGAAAAGAAACTGTGTTCCCAACAAGGTGGGTGAAAGACGGCTTTCACACACACTTATCTCTCAGAACTGAGCATGTGGAGAGACGTTCGTTCATCTAGCACAAAGGGAAAGTTTTGCAGGAGAAACGATTACTCTGGTTTCTCAGTCTGTTTCCTAGTGCCGGTTTGAAATTCCTTCAGTTTTCACTGTAAAAACGAGTTGTAGCTAGTACCTCCCCATATATATGTATGGATTGGTGTTTGCACCTGAAAAGAAAATTTGTGTTCCCTACAAGCTTGGTAAAAACGGCTTTCACACACACTTATCTCTCAGAAATGAGCATGTGCAGAGACGTTCTTTCATCTAGCACAAAGGGAACGGGTTGCAGGAGAAACTTTACTCTGGTTTCTCAGTCTTTTTCCTAGTCCCGGTATGAAGTTCCTGCAGTTTTCACTGTAAAACAGAGTTGGAGTTAGTACCTCCCCATATATATGTATGGAGTGGAGTTTCCAACTGAAAAGAAACTGTGTTCCCAACAAGGTGGGTGAAGGACGGCTTTCACACACAATTATCTCTCAGAAATGAGCATGTGGAGAGACGTTCGTTCATTTAGCACAAAGGGAACGGGTTGCAGGAGAAACTTTTACTCTGGTTTCTCAGTCTGTTTCCTAGTGCCGGTTTGAAGTTCCTGCCGTTTTCACTGTTCAACCGAGTTGGAGCTAGTACATCCCCATATCTATATATGGAGTGGAATTTGCAACTGAAAGGAGTCTTCGTGTTCCCAACAAGCTTGTTGAAGGATGGCTTTCACACACATTTATCTCTCAGAACTGAGCATGTGGAGAGACGTTCGTTCATCTAGAACATATGGATCGGGTTGCAGAAAAAACTTTTACTCGGGATTCTCAATCTGTTTCCTAGTGCCAGTTTGTATTCCTGGAGTTTTTACTGTAAATCCGATTTGGAGCTAGTACCTCCCCATATATATGTACGGAGTGGGGTTTGCAACTGAAAGAAACTTAGTTTTCCCAACAAGCTAAGTGAAGGATGGCTTTCACACACACTTATCTCTCGGAAATTAGCATGTCGAGAGACTTTCGTTCATCTAGCACCAAGGGAACGGGTTGCAGGAGAAACTTTTACTTTGGTTTCTCAGTCTGTTTCCTACTGCCGTTTTGACGTTCCTGCAGTATTCACTGTAAAACCGAGTTGGAGTTAGTACCTCCCATATATATGTATGGATTGGGGTTTGCAACTGAAAAGAGAATTTGTGTTCCCAAAAAGCTAGGTGAAGGACGGCTTTCACACACACTTATCTCTCAGAACTGAGCATGTGGAGAGACGTTCGTTCATCTAGCACAAATTAAACGTGTTGCAGGAGAAACTTTTACTCTGGTTTCTCAGTCTGTTTCCTAGTGCCGGTTTGAAGTTCCTGCACTTTTCACTGTAAAACCGAGTTGGAGCTAGTACCTCCCCATATATATGTATGGAGTGGAGTTTGCACGTGGAAAGAAACTTTGTGTTCCCAACAAGCTAGGTGAAGGACGGCTTTCACACACACTAATCTCTCAGAACGGAGAATGTGGAGAGACGTTCGTTCATCTAGCACAAAGGGAAGGGGTTGCAGGGGAAACTTTTACTCTGGTTTCTCAGTCTGTTTCCTAGTGCCGGTTTGAAATTCCTGCACATTTCACTGTAAAACCGAGTTGGAGCTAGTACCTCCCCATATATATGTATGTATTGGTGTTTGCAACTGAAAAGAAACTTTGTGTTCCCAACAAGCTTGGTGAAGGACGGCTTTCACATACACTTATCTCTCAGAACTGAGCATGTGGAGAGACGTTCGTTCATCTAGCACAAAGGGAACGGGTTGCAGGAGAAACTTTTACTCTGGTTTCTCAGTCTGTTTCCTAGTGCCGGTTTGAAGTTCCTGCCGTTTTCACTGTTCAACCGAGTTGGAGCTAGTACATCCCCATATCTATGTATGGAGTGGAATTTGCAACTGAAAGGAGTCTTCGTGTTCCCAACAAGCTTGTTGAAGGACGGCTTTCACACACATTTATCTCTCAGAACTGAGCATGTGGAGAGACGTTCGTTCATCTAGAACAAATGGATCGGGTTGCAGAAAAAACTTTTACTCGGGATTCTCAATCTGTTTCCTAGTGCCAGTTTGTATTCCTGGAGTTTTTACTGTAAATCCGATTTGGAGCTAGTACCTCCCCATATATATGTACGGAGTGGGGTTTGCAACTGAAAGAAACTTAGTTTTCCCAACAAGCTAAGTGAAGGATGGCTTTCACACACACTTATGTCTCGGAAATTAGCATGTCGAGAGACTTTCGTTCATCTAGCACCAAGGGAACGGGTTGCAGGAGAAACTTTTACTTTGGTTTCTCAGTCTGTTTCCTACTGCCGTTTTGACGTTCCTGCAGTATTCACTGTAAAACCGAGTTGGAGTTAGTACCTCCCCATATATATGTATGGATTGGGGTTTGCAACTGAAAAGAGAATTTGTGTTCCCAAAAAGCTAGGTGAAGGACGGCTTTCACACACACTTATCTCTCAGAACTGAGCATGTGGAGAGACGTTCGTTCATCTAGCACAAATTAAACGTGTTGCAGGAGAAACTTTTACTCTGGTTTCTCAGTCTGTTTCCTAGTGCCGGTTTGAAGTTCCTGCACTTTTCACTGTAAAACCGAGTTGGAGCTAGTACCTCCCCATATATATGTATGGAGTGGAGTTTGCACGTGGAAAGGAACTTTGTGTTCCCAACAAGCTAGGTGAAGGACGGCTTTCACACACACTAATCTCTCAGAACTGAGCATGTGGAGAGACGTTCGTTCATCTAGCACAAAGGGAAGGGGTTGCAGGGGAAACTTTTACTCTGGTTTCTCAGTCTGTTTCCTAGTGCCGGTTTGAAATTCCTGCACATTTCACTGTAAAACCGAGTTGGAGCTAGTACCTCCCCATATATATGTATGGATTGGTGTTTGCAACTGAAAAGAAACTTTGTGTTCCCAACAAGCTTGGTGAAGGACGGCTTTCACATACACTTATCTCTCAGAACTGAGCATGTGGAGAGACGTTCGTTCATCTAGCACAAACGGAACAGGTTGCAGGAGAAACTTTTACTCTGGGATCTCAGTCTGTTTCCTAGTGCCGGTTTGAAGTTCCTGCCGTTTTCACTGTTAAACCGAGTTGGAGCTAGTACATCCCCATATCTATGTATGGAGTGGAATTTGCAACTGAAAGGAGTCTTCGTGTTCCCAACAAGCTTGTTGAAGGACCGCTTTCACACACATTTATCTCTCAGAACTGAGCATGTGGAGAGACGTTCGTTCATCTAGAACAAAGGGATCGGGTTGCAGAAAAAACTTTTACTCGGGATTCTCAATCTGTTTCCTAGTGCCGGTTTGTATTCCTGGAGTTTTTACTCAAAATCTGAGTTGGAGCTAGTACCTCCCCATATAAATGTACGGAGTGGGGTATGCAACTGAAAGAAACTTAGTTTTCCCAACAAGCTAAGTGAAGGATGGCTTTCACACACACTTATCTCTCGGAAATTAGCATGTCGAGAGACTTTCGTTCATCTAGCACAAATGGAAGGGGTTGCAGGAGAAACATTTATTCTGGTTTCTCAGTCTGTTACCAAGTGCCGGTTTGAAGTTCCTTAAGTTTTCACTGTAAAACCGAGTTGGAGCTTGTACCTCCCCATATATATGTATGGAGTTCAGTTTGCAACTGAAAAGAAACTTTGTGTTCCCAACAAACTAGGTGAAAGACAGCTTTCACACACACTTATCTCTCAGAGCTGAGCATGTGGAGAGATTTTCGTTCATCTAGCACAAAGGGAAAGTGTTGCAGGAGAAACTTTTACTCTGGTTTATCAGTCTGTTTCCAGGTGCCTGTTTGAATTTCCTTCAGTTTTCACTGTAAAACCGAGTTGGAGCTAGTACCTCCCCATATATATGTATGGAGTGGAGTTTGCAAGTGAAAAGAAACTTTGTGTTCCCAACCATCTAGGTGAAGGACGGCTTTCACACACACTTATCTCTCAGTAATGAGCATGTGGAGAGACGTTCGTTCATCTAGCACAAAGGGAAGGGGTTGCAGGAGAAACTTTTACTCTGGTTTCTCAGTCTGTTTCTTAGTGCCGGTTTGAAATTCTTGCACTTTTCACTGTAAAACAGAGTTGGAGCTAGTACCTCCCCATATATATGTATGGAGTGGAGTTTGCAACTGAAAAGAAACTGTGTTCCCAACAAGGTGGGTGAAAGACGGCTTTCACACACACTTATCTCTCAGAACTGAGCATGTGGAGAGACGTTCGTTCATCTAGCACAAAGGGAAAGTGTTGCAGGAGAAACGATTACTCTGGTTTCTCAGTCTGTTTCCTAGTGCCGGTTTGAAATTCCTTCAGTTTTCACTGTAAAAACGTGTTGTAGCTAGTACCTCCCCATATATATATATGGATTGGTGTTTGCACCTGAAAAGAAAATTTGTGTTCCCTACAAGCTTGGTAAAAACGGCTTTCACACACACTTATCTCTCAGAAATGAGCATGTGCAGAGAAGTTCTTTCATCTAGCACAAAGGGAACGGTTTGCAGGAGAAACTTTTACTCTGGTTTCTCAGTCTTTTTCCTAGTGCCGGTTATAAGTTCCTTCAGTTTTCAATGAAAAACAGAGTTGGAGCTAGTACTTCCCCATATATATGTACGGAGTGGGGTTTACAACTGAAAAGAAACTTTGTGTTCCCAACAAGCTAGGTGAAGGACGGCTTTCACACACACTTATCTCTCAGAACTCATCAGTTCGAGAGACGTTCGTTCATCTAGCACAAACAGAACGGGTTGCAGGAGAAACTTTTACTCTGGTTTCTAAGTCTGTTTCCTAGTGCCGGTATGAAGTTCCTGCAGTTTTCACTGTAAAACAGAGTTGGAGTTAGTACCTCCCCATATATATGTATGGAGTGGAGTTTCCAACTGAAAAGAAACTGTGTTCCCAACAAGGTGGGTGAAGGACGGCTTTCACACACAATTATCTCTCAGAAATGAGCATGTGGAGAGACGTTCGTTCATCTAGCACAAAGGGAACGGGTTGCAGGAGAAACTTTTACTCTGGTTTCTCAGTCTGTTTCCTAGTGCCGGTTTGAAGTTCCTGCCGTTTTCACTGTTCAACCGAGTTGGAGCTAGTACATCCCCATATCTATGTATGGAGTGGAATTTGCAACTGAAAGGAGTCTTCGTGTTCCCAACAAGCTTGTTGAAGGACGGCTTTCACACACATTTATCTCTCAGAACTGAGCATGTGGAGAGACGTTCGTTCATCTAGAACAAATGGATCGGGTTGCAGAAAAAACTTTTACTCGGGATTCTCAATCTGTTTCCTAGTGCCAGTTTGTATTCCTGGAGTTTTTACTGTAAATCCGATTTGGAGCTAGTACCTCCCCATATATATGTACGGAGTGGGGTTTGCAACTGAAAGAAACTTAGTTTTCCCAACAAGCTAAGTGAAGGATGGCTTTCACACACACTTATCTCTCGGAAATTAGCATGTCGAGAGACTTTCGTTCATCTAGCACCAAGGGAACAGGTTGCAGGAGAAACTTTTACTTTGGTTTCTCAGTCTGTTTCCTACTGCCGTTTTGACGTTCCTGCAGTATTCACTGTAATACCGAGTTGGAGTTAGTACCTCCCCATATATATGTATGGATTGGGGTTTGCAACTGAAAAGAGAATTTGTGTTCCCAAAAAGCTAGGTGAAGGACGGCTTTCACACACACTTATCTCTCAGAACTGAGCATGTGGAGAGACGTTCGTTCATCTAGCACAAATTAAAAGTGTTGCAGGAGAAACTTTTACTCTGGTTTCTCAGTCTGTTTCCTAGTGCCGGTTTGAAGTTCCTGCACTTTTCACTGTAAAACCGAGTTGGAGCTAGTACCTCCCCATATATATGTATGGAGTGGAGTTTGCACGTGGAAAGAAACTTTGTGTTCCCAACAAGCTAGGTGAAGGACGGCTTTCACACACACTAATCTCTCAGAACTGAGCATGTGGAGAGACGTTCGTTCATCTAGCACAAAGGGAAGGGGTTGCAGGGGAAACTTTTACTCTAGTTTCTCAGTCTGTTTCCTAGTGCCGGTTTGAAATTCCTGCACATTTCACTGTAAAACCGAGTTGGAGCTAGTACCTCCCCATATATATGTATGGATTGGTGTTTGCAACTGAAAAGAAACTTTGTGTTCCCAACAAGCTTGGTGAAGGACGGCTTTCACATACACTTATCTCTCAGAACTGAGCATGTGGAGAGACGTTCGTTCATCTAGCACAAACGGAACAGGTTGCAGGAGAAACTTTTACTCTGGTTTCTCAGTCTGTTTCCTAGTGCCGGTTTGAAGTTCCTGCCGTTTTCACTGTTAAACCGAGTTGGAGCTAGTACATCCCCATATCTATGTATGGAGTGGAATTTGCAACTGAAAGGAGTCTTCGTGTTCCCAACAAGCTTGTTGAAGGACCGCTTTCACACACATTTATCTCTCAGAACTGAGCATGTGGAGAGACGTTCGTTCATCTAGAACAAAGGGATCGGGTTGCAGAAAAAACTTTTACTCGGGATTCTCAATCTGTTTCCTAGTGCCGGTTTGTATTCCTGGAGTTTTTACTCAAAATCCGAGTTGGAGCTACTACCTCCCCATATAAATGTACGGAGTGGGGTATGCAACTGAAAGAAACTTAGTTTTCCCAACAAGCTAAGTGAAGGATGGCTTTCACACACACTTATCTCTCGGAAATTAGCATGTGGAGAGACGTTCGTTCATCTAGCACAAAGGAAGGGGTTGCAGGAGAAACTTTTACTCTGGTTTCTCAGTCTGTTTCCTAGTGCCGGTTTGAAATTCCTGCACTTTTCACTGTAAAACCGAGTTGGAGCTAGTACCTCCCCATATATATGTATGGAGTGGAGTTTGCACATGAAAAGAAACTTTGTGTTCACAACAAGCTAGGTGAATGCTGGCTTTCACACACACATATCTCTCAGAACTGAGCATGTGGTGAGACGTTATTTCATCTAGCACAAAGAGAACGGGTTGCAGGAGAAACATTTACACAGTTTTCTCAGTCTGTTTCCTAGTGCCGGTTTGAAGTTCCTTCAGTTTTCACTGTAAAACCAAGTTGGAGCTAGTACCCCCCCTTATATATGTATGGATTGGAGTTTGCAACTGAAAAGAAACTTTGTGATCCCAACCATCTAGGTGAAGGACGGCTTTCACACACACTTATCTCTCAGTACTGAGCATGTGGAGAGACGTTCGTTCATCTAGCACAAAGGGAAGGGGTTGCAGGAGAAATTTTACTCTGGATTCCCAGTCTGTTTCCTAGTGCCTGTTTGAAGTTCCTGCAGTTTTCACTGTAAAACCGAGTTGGAGCTAGTACCTCCCCATATATATGTATGGAGTGGAGTTTGCAACTGAAAAGAAACTGTGTTCCCAACAAGGTGGGTGAAAGACGGCTTTCACACACACTTATCTCTCAGAACTGAGCATGTGGAGAGACGTTCGTTCATCTAGCACAAAGGGAAGGTGTTGCAGGAGAAACGATTACTCTGGTTTCTCAGTCTGTTTCCTAGTGCCGGTTTGAAATTCCTTCAGTTTTCACTGTAAAAACGAGTTGTAGCTAGTACCTCCCCATATATATGTATGGATTGGTGTTTGCACCTGAAAAGAAAATTTGTGTTCCCTACAAGCTTGGTAAAAACGGCTTTCACACACACTTATCTCTCAGAAATGAGCATGTGCAGAGACGTTCTTTCATCTTGCACAAAGGGAACGGGTTGCAGGAGAAACTTTTACTCTGGTTTCTCAGTCTGTTTCCTAGTGCCGGTTTGAAGTTCCTGCACTTTTCACTGTAAAACCGAGTTGGAGCTAGTACCTCCCCATATATATGTATGGAGTGGAGTTTGCACGTGGAAAGGAACTTTGTGTTCCCAACAAGCTAGGTGAAGGACGGCTTTCACACACACTAATCTCTCAGAACTGAGCATGTGGAGAGACGTTCGTTCATCTAGCACAAAGGGAAAGTGTTGCAGGAGAAACTTTTACTCTGGTTTATCAGTCTGTTTCCAGGTGCCTGTTTGAATTTCCTTCAGTTTTCACTGTAAAACCGAGTTGGAGCTAGTACCTCCCCATATATATGTATGGAGTGGAGTTTGCAAGTGAAAAGAAACTTTGTGTTCCCAACCATCTAGGTGAAGGACGGCTTTCACACACACTTATCTCTCAGTAATGAGCATGTGGAGAGACGTTCGTTCATCTAGCACAAAGGGAAGGGGTTGCAGGAGAAACTTTTACTCTGGTTTCTCAGTCTGTTTCCTAGTGTCGGTTTGAAATTCCTGCACATTTCACTGTAAAACCGAGTTGGAGCTAGTACCTCCCCATATATATGTATGGAGTGGAGTTTGCACATGAAAAGAAACTTTGTGTTCACAACAAGCTAGGTGAATGCTGGCTTTCACACACACATATCTCTCAGAACTGAGCATGTGGTGAGACGTTATTTCATCTAGCACAAAGAGAACGGGTTGCAGGAGAAACATTTACACTGTTTTCTCAGTCTGTTTCCTAGTGCCGGTTTGAAGTTCCTTCAGTTTTCACTGTAAAACCGAGTTGGAGCTAGTACCCCCCCTTATATATGTATGGAGTGGAGTTTGCAACTGAAAAGAAACTGTGTTCCCAACAAGGTGGGTGAAAGACGGCTTTCACACACACTTATCTCTCAGAACTGAGCATGTGGAGAGACGTTCGTTCATCTAGCACAAAGGGAAAGTGTTGCAGGAGAAACGATTACTCTGGTTTCTCAGTCTGTTTCCTAGTGCCGGTTTGAAATTCCTTCAGTTTTCACTGTAAAAACGAGTTGTAGCTAGTACCTCCCCATATATATGTATGGATTGGTGTTTGCACCTGAAAAGAAAATTTTTGTTCCCTACAAGCTTGGTAAAAACGGCTTTCACACACACTTATCTCTCAGAAATGAGCATGTGCAGAGACGTTCTTTCATCTAGCACAAAGGGAACGGGTTGCAGGAGAAACTTTACTCTGGTTTCTCAGTCTTTTTCCTAGTCCCGGTATGAAGTTCCTGCAGTTTTCACTGTAAAACAGAGTTGGAGTTAGTACCTCCCCATATATATGTATGGAGTGGAGTTTCCAACTGAAAAGAAACTGTGTTCCCAACAAGGTGGGTGAAGGACGGCTTTCACACACAATTATCTCTCAGAAATGAGCATGTGGAGAGACGTTCGTTCATTTAGCACAAAGGGAACGGGTTGCAGGAGAAACTTTTACTCTGGTTTCTCAGTCTGTTTCCTAGTGCCGGTTTGAAGTTCCTGCCGTTTTCACTGTTCAACCGAGTTGGAGCTAGTACATCCCCATATCTATGTATGGAGTGGAATTTGCAACTGAAAGGAGTCTTCGTGTTCCCAACAAGCTTGTTGAAGGACGGCTTTCACACACATTTATCTCTCAGAACTGAGCATGTGGAGAGACGTTCGTTCATCTAGAACATATGGATCGGGTTGCAGAAAAAACTTTTACTCGGGATTCTCAATCTGTTTCCTAGTGCCAGTTTGTATTCCTGGAGTTTTTACTGTAAATCCGATTTGGAGCTAGTACCTCCCCATATATATGTACGGAGTGGGGTTTGCAACTGAAAGAAACTTAGTTTTCCCAACAAGCTAAGTGAAGGATGGCTTTCACACACACTTATCTCTCGGAAATTAGCATGTCGAGAGACTTTCGTTCATCTAGCACCAAGGGAACGGGTTGCAGGAGAAACTTTTACTTTGGTTTCTCAGTCTGTTTCCTACTGCCGTTTTGACGTTCCTGCAGTATTCACTGTAAAACCGAGTTGGAGTTAGTACCTCCCCATATATATGTATGGATTGGGGTTTGCAACTGAAAAGAGAATTTGTGTTCCCAAAAAGCTAGGTGAAGGACGGCTTTCACACACACTTATCTCTCAGAACTGAGCATGTGGAGAGACGTTCGTTCATCTAGCACAAATTAAACGTGTTGCAGGAGAAACTTTTACTCTGGTTTCTCAGTCTGTTTCCTAGTGCCGGTTTGAAGTTCCTGCACTTTTCACTGTAAAACCGAGTTGGAGCTAGTACCTCCCCATATATATGTATGGAGTGGAGTTTGCACGTGGAAAGAAACTTTGTGTTCCCAACAAGCTAGGTGAAGGACGGCTTTCACACACACTAATCTCTCAGAACGGAGAATGTGGAGAGACGTTCGTTCATCTAGCACAAAGGGAAGGGGTTGCAGGGGAAACTTTTACTCTGGTTTCTCAGTCTGTTTCCTAGTGCCGGTTTGAAATTCCTGCACATTTCACTGTAAAACCGAGTTGGAGCTAGTACCTCCCCATATATATGTATGTATTGGTGTTTGCAACTGAAAAGAAACTTTGTGTTCCCAACAAGCTTGGTGAAGGACGGCTTTCACATACACTTATCTCTCAGAACTGAGCATGTGGAGAGACGTTCGTTCATCTAGCACAAAGGGAACGGGTTGCAGGAGAAACTTTTACTCTGGTTTCTCAGTCTGTTTCCTAGTGCCGGTTTGAAGTTCCTGCCGTTTTCACTGTTCAACCGAGTTGGAGCTAGTACATCCCCATATCTATGTATGGAGTGGAATTTGCAACTGAAAGGAGTCTTCGTGTTCCCAACAAGCTTGTTGAAGGACGGCTTTCACACACATTTATCTCTCAGAACTGAGCATGTGGAGAGACGTTCGTTCATCTAGAACAAATGGATCGGGTTGCAGAAAAAACTTTTACTCGGGATTCTCAATCTGTTTCCTAGTGCCAGTTTGTATTCCTGGAGTTTTTACTGTAAATCCGATTTGGAGCTAGTACCTCCCCATATATATGTACGGAGTGGGGTTTGCAACTGAAAGAAACTTAGTTTTCCCAACAAGCTAAGTGAAGGATGGCTTTCACACACACTTATCTCTCGGAAATTAGCATGTCGAGAGACTTTCGTTCATCTAGCACCAAGGGAACGGGTTGCAGGAGAAACTTTTACTTTGGTTTCTCAGTCTGTTTCCTACTGCCGTTTTGACGTTCCTGCAGTATTCACTGTAAAACCGAGTTGGAGTTAGTACCTCCCCATATATATGTATGGATTGGGGTTTGCAACTGAAAAGAGAATTTGTGTTCCCAAAAAGCTAGGTGAAGGACGGCTTTCACACACACTTATCTCTCAGAACTGAGCATGTGGAGAGACGTTCGTTCATCTAGCACAAATTAAACGTGTTGCAGGAGAAACTTTTACTCTGGTTTCTCAGTCTGTTTCCTAGTGCCGGTTTGAAGTTCCTGCACTTTTCACTGTAAAACCGAGTTGGAGCTAGTACCTCCCCATATATATGTATGGAGTGGAGTTTGCACGTGGAAAGGAAGTTTGTGTTCCCAACAAGCTAGGTGAAGGACGGCTTTCACACACACTAATCTCTCAGAACTGAGCATGTGGAGAGACGTTCGTTCATCTAGCACAAAGGGAAGGGGTTGCAGGGGAAACTTTTACTCTGGTTTCTCAGTCTGTTTCCTAGTGCCGGTTTGAAATTCCTGCACATTTCACTGTAAAACCGAGTTGGAGCTAGTACCTCCCCATATATATGTATGGATTGGTGTTTGCAACTGAAAAGAAACTTTGTGTTCCCAACAAGCTTGGTGAAGGACGGCTTTCACATACACTTATCTCTCAGAACTGAGCATGTGGAGAGACGTTCGTTCATCTAGCACAAACGGAACAGGTTGCAGGAGAAACTTTTACTCTGGTTTCTCAGTCTGTTTCCTAGTGCCTGTTTGAAGTTCCTGCCGTTTTCACTGTTAAACCGAGTTGGAGCTAGTACATCCCCATATCTATGTATGGAGTGGAATTTGCAACTGAAAGGAGTCTTCGTGTTCCCAACAAGCTTGTTGAAGGACCGCTTTCACACACATTTATCTCTCAGAACTGAGCATGTGGAGAGACGTTCGTTCATCTAGAACAAAGGGATCGGGTTGCAGAAAAAACTTTTACTCGGGATTCTCAATCTGTTTCCTAGTGCCGGTTTGTATTCCTGGAGTTTTTACTCAAAATCCGAGTTGGAGCTAGTACCTCCCCATTTAAATGTACGGAGTGGGGTATGCAACTGAAAGAAACTTAGTTTTCCCAACAAGCTAAGTGAAGGATGGCTTTCACACACACTTATCTCTCGGAAATTAGCATGTCGAGAGACTTTCGTTCATCTAGCACAAATGGAAGGGGTTGCAGGAGAAACATTTATTCTGGTTTCTCAGTCTGTTACCAAGTGCCGGTTTGAAGTTCCTTAAGTTTTCACTGTAAAACCGAGTTGGAGCTTGTACCTCCCCATATATATGTATGGAGTTCAGTTTGCAACTGAAAAGAAACTTTGTGTTCCCAACAAACTAGGTGAAAGACAGCTTTCACACACACTTATCTCTCAGAGCTGAGCATGTGGAGAGATTTTCGTTCATCTAGCACAAAGGGAAAGTGTTGCAGGAGAAACTTTTACTCTGGTTTATCAGTCTGTTTCCAGGTGCCTGTTTGAATTTCCTTCAGTTTTCACTGTAAAACCGAGTTGGAGCTAGTACCTCCCCATATATATGTATGGAGTGGAGTTTGCAAGTGAAAAGAAACTTTGTGTTCCCAACCATCTAGGTGAAGGACGGCTTTCACACACACTTATCTCTCAGTAATGAGCATGTGGAGAGACGTTCGTTCATCTAGCACAAAGGGAAGGGGTTGCAGGAGAAACTTTTACTCTGGTTTCTCAGTCTGTTTCTTAGTGCCGGTTTGAAATTCTTGCACTTTTCACTGTAAAACAGAGTTGGAGCTAGTACCTCCCCATATATATGTATGGAGTGGAGTTTGCACATGAAAAGAAACTTTGTGTTCACAACAAGCTAGGTGAATGCTGGCTTTCACACACACATATCTCTCAGAACTGAGCATGTGGTGAGACGTTATTTCATCTAGCACAAAGAGAACGGGTTGCAGGAGAAACATTTACACTGTTTTCTCAGTCTGTTTCCTAGTGCCGGTTTGAAGTTCCTTCAATTTTCACTGTAAAACCGAGTTGGAGCTAGTACCCCCCCTTATATATGTATGGAGTGGAGTTTGCAACTGAAAAGAAACTTTGTGATCCCAACCATCTAGGTGAAGGACGGCTTTCACACACACTTATCTCTCAGTACTGAGCATGTGGAGAGACGTTCGTTCATCTAGCACAAAGGGAAGGGGTTGCAGGAGAAATTTTACTCTGGATTCCCAGTCTGTTTCCTAGTGCCTGTTTGAAGTTCCTGCAGTTTTCACTGTAAAACCGAGTTGGAGCTAGTACCTCCCCATATATATGTATGGAGTGGAGTTTGCAACTGAAAAGAAACTGTGTTCCCAACAAGGTGGGTGAAAGACGGCTTTCACACACACTTATCTCTCAGAACTGAGCATGTGGAGAGACGTTCGTTCATCTAGCACAAAGGGAAAGTGTTGCAGGAGAAATGATTACTCTGGTTTCTCAGTCTGTTTCCTAGTGCCGGTTTGAAATTCCTTCAGTTTTCACTGTAAAAACGAGTTGTAGCTAGTACCTCCCCATATATATGTATGGATTGGTGTTTGCACCTGAAAAGAAAATTTGTGTTCCCTACAAGCTTGGTAAAAACGGCTTTCACACACACTTATCTCTCAGAAATGAGCATGTGCAGAGACGTTCTTTCATCTAGCACAAAGGGAACGGGTTGCAGGAGAAACTTTTACTCTGGTTTCTCAGTCTTTTTCCTAGTGCCGGTTTTAAGTTCCTTCAGTTTTCAATGAAAAACAGAGTTGGAGCTAGTACTTCCCCATATATATGTACGCAGTGGGGTTTACAACTGAAAAGAAACTTTGTGTTCCCAACAAGCTAGGTGAAGTACGGCTTTCACACACACTTATCTCTCAGAACTCATCAGTTCGAGAGACGTTCGTTCATCTAGCACAAACGGAACGGGTTGCAGGAGAAACTTTTACTCTGGTTTCTAAGTCTGTTTCCTAGTGCCGGTATGAAGTTCCTGCAGTTTTCACTGTAAAACAGAGTTGGAGTTAGTACCTCCCCATATATATGTATTAAGTGGAGTTTCCAACTGAAAAGAAACTGTGTTCCCAACAAGGTGGGTGAAGGACGGCTTTCACACACACTTATCTCTCAGAAATGAGCATGTGGAGAGACGTTCGTTCATCTAGCACAAAGGGAACGGGTTGCAGGAGAAACTTTTACTCTGGTTTCTCAGTCTGTTTCCTAGTGCCGGTTTGAAGTTCCTGCCGTTTTCACTGTTCAACCGAGTTGGAGCTAGTACCTCCCCATATCTATGTATGGAGTGGAATTTGCAACTGAAAGGAGTCTTCGTGTTCCCAACAAGCTTGTTGAAGGACGGCTTTCACACACATTTATCTCTCAGAACTGAGCATGTGGAGAGACGTTCGTTCATCTAGAACAAATGGATCGGGTTGCAGAAAAAACTTTTACTCGGGATTCTCAATCTGTTTCCTAGTGCCAGTTTGTATTCCTGGTGTTTTTACTGTAAATCCGATTTGGAGCTAGTACCTCCCCATATATATGTACGGAGTGGGGTTTGCAACTGAAAGAAACTTAGTTTTCCCAACAAGCTAAGTGAAGGATGGCTTTCACACACACTTATCTCTCGGAAATTAGCATGTCGAGAGACGTTCGTTCATCTAGCACCAAGGGAACGGGTTGCAGGAGAAACTTTTACTTTGGTTTCTCAGTCTGTTTCCTACTGCCGTTTTGACGTTCCTGCAGTATTCACTGTAAAACCGAGTTGGAGTTAGTACCTCCCCATATATATGTATGGATTGGGGTTTGCAACTGAAAAGAGAATTTGTGTTCCCAAAAAGCTAGGTGAAGGACGGCTTTCACACACACTTATCTCTCAGAACTGAGCATGTGGAGAGACGTTCGTTCATCTAGCACAAATTAAACGTGTTGCAGGAGAAACTTTTAATCTGGTTTCTCAGTCTGTTTCCTAGTGCCGGTTTGAAGTTCCTGCACTTTTCACTGTAAAACCGAGTTGGAGCTAGTACCTCCCCATATATATGTATGGAGTGGAGTTTGCACGTGGAAAGAAACTTTGTGTTCCCAACAAGCTAGGTGAAGGACGGCTTTCACACACACTAATCTCTCAGAACTGAGCATGTGGAGAGACGTTCGTTCATCTAGCACAAAGGGAAGGGGTTGCAGGGGAAACTTTTACTCTGGTTTCTCAGTCTGTTTCCTAGTGCCGGTTTGAAATTCCTGCACATTTCACTGTAAAACCGAGTTGGAGCTAGTACCTCCCCATATATATGTATGGATTGGTGTTTGCAACTGAAAAGTAACTTTGTGTTCCCAACAAGCTTGGTGAAGGACGGCTTTCACATACACTTATCTCTCAGAACTGAGCATGTGGAGAGACGTTCGTTCATCTAGCACCAACGGAACAGGTTGCAGGAGAAACTTTTACTCTGGTTTCTCAGTCTGTTTCCTAGTGCCGGTTTGAAGTTCCTGCCGTTTTCACTGTTAAACCGAGTTGGAGCTAGTACATCCCATATCTATGTATGGAGTGGAATTTGCAACTGAAAGGACTCTTCGTGTTCCCAACAAGCTTGTTGAAGGACCGCTTTCACACACATTTATCTCTCAGAACTGAGCATGTGGAGAGACGTTCGTTCATCTAGAACAAAGGGATCGGGTTGCAGAAAAAACTTTTACTCGGGATTCTCAATCTGTTTCCTAGTGCCGGTTTGTATTCCTGGAGTTTTTACTCAAAATCCGAGTTGGAGCTAGTACCTCCCCATATAAATGTACGGAGTGTTGTATGCAACTGAAAGAAACTTAGTTTTCCCAACAAGCTAAGTGAAGGATGGCTTTCACACACACTTATCTCTCGGAAATTAGCATGTCGAGAGACTTTCGTTCATCTAGCACAAATGGAAGGGGTTGCAGGAGAAACATTTATTCTGGTTTCTCAGTCTGTTACCAAGTGCCGGTTTGAAGTTCCTTCAGTTTTCACTGTAAAACCGAGTTGGAGCTTGTACCTCCCCATATATATGTATGGAGTTCAGTTTGCAACTGAAAAGAAACTTTGTGTTCCCAACAAACTAGGTGAAAGACAGCTTTCACACACACTTATCTCTCAGAGCTGAGCATGTGGAGAGATTTTCGTTCATCTAGCACAAAGGGAAAGTGTTGCAGGAGAAACTTTTACTCTGGTTTATCAGTCTGTTTCCAGGTGCATGTTTGAATTTCCTTCAGTTTTCACTGTAAAACCGAGTTGGAGCTAGTACCTCCCCATATATATGTATGGAGTCGAGTTTGCAAGTGAAAAGAAACTTTGTGTTCCCAACAAGCTAGGTGAAGGATGGCTTTCACACACACGTATCTCTCAGAACTGAGCATGTGGAGAGACTTTCGTTCATCTAGCACAAAGGGAAGTTGTTGCAGGAGATACTTTTACTCTGGTTTCTCAGTCTGTTTCCTAGTTCCGGTTTGAAGTTCCTGCAGTTTATACTGTAAAACCGAATTGGAGCTAGTACCTACCCATATATATGTATTTATTGTTGTTTGCAACTGAAAAGATACTTTGTGTTCCCAACAAGATTGGTGAAGGATGGCTATCACATAAACTTATCACTCAGAACTGAGCTTGTGGAGAGACGTTCGTTCATCTAGCACAAACGGAACGGGTTGCAGGAAAAACTATTACTCTGGTTACTCAGTCTGTTTCCTAGTGCCGGTTTGAAATTCCTGAAGTTTTCACTGTAAAACCGAGTTGGAGCTAGTAAATCCCCATATATAAGTACGGAGTGGGGTTTGCAACTTAAAAGAAAATTTGTGTTCCCAACAAGCTAGTTGAAGTACGGCTTTCACACACAGTTATCTCTCAGAACTGAGCATGTGGAGAGACGTTCGTTCATCTAGCACAAAGGGAACTTGTTGCAGGAGAAACTTTTACTCTGGTTTCTCAGTCTGTTTCCTAGTGCCAGTTTGAAGTTCCTTCAGTTTTCACTATAAAACCGAGTTCCAGCTTGTACCTCCCCATATATATGTATGGAGTGGAGTTTGCACCTGAAAAGAAACTTTGTGTTCCCAACTAGCTAGGTGAAGTACTGCTTTCACACACACTTATCTCTCAGAACTGAGCATGTGAAGAGACGTTCGTTCATCTAGCACAAAGGTAAGGGGTTGCAAGAGATACTTTTACTCTGGTTTCTCAGTCTGTTTCTTAGTGCCGGTTTTAAGTTCCTTCAGTTTTCAATGAAAAACAGAGTTGGAGCTAGTACCTCCCCATATATATGTATGGATTGGTGGTTGCAACTGAAAAGAAACTTTGTGTTCCCAACAAGCTAGGTGAAGGACGGCTTTCACATACACTTATCTCTCAGAACTGAGCATGTGGAGAGACGTTCGTTCATCTAGCTCAAACAACGGGTTGCAGGAGGAATTTTTACTCTAGTATCTCAGTCTGTTTCCTAGTGCCGGTTTGAAGTTCCTGAAGTTTTCACTGTAAAACAGAGTTGGAGCTAGTACATCCCCATATATATGTACGGAGTGGGGTTTGCAACTGAAAAGAAACTTTGTGTTCCCAACAAGCTAGGTGAAGGACGGCTTTCACACACACTTATCTCTCACATGTGAGCATGTGGAGAGACGTTCCTTCATCTAGCACAAAGGGAACTGGGTGCAGGAGAAACTTTAACTCTGGATTCTCAGTCTGTTTCCTAGTGTCGGTTTGAAGTTCCTGCAGTTTTCACAGTAAAACCGAGTTGGAGCTAGTACCAACCCATATATATGTATGGAGTGGAGTTTGCAACTGAAAAGAAACTTTGTGTTCACAACAAGCAAGGTGAAGGACGGCTTTCACACACACTTATCTCTCAGACCTGAGCATGTGGAGAGAAGTTCGTTCATCTAGCACAAAGGGAACGTGTTGCAGGAGAAACTTTTACTCTGGTTTCTTAGACTGTTTCCTAGTGCCTGTTTGAAGTTCCTTCAGTTTTCACTGTAAAACGGATTTGGAGCTAGTACCTCCACATATATATGTATGGAGTGGAGTTTGCACCTGAAAAGAAACTTTGTATTCCCAACAAGCTAAGTGAAGGACGGCTTTCACACACACTTATCTCTCAGAACTGAGCATGAGGAGAGACTTTCTTCATCTAGAACAAAGTGAAGGGGTTGCAAAAGAAACTTTTACTCTGGTTTCTCAGTCTGTTTCCTAGTGCCGGTTTTAAGTTCCTTCAGTTTTCAATGAAAAACAGAGTTGGAGCTAGTACCTCCCCATATATATGTATGGAGTGGGGTTTGCAACTGCAAAGAAACTTTGTGTTCCCTACAAGCTAGGTGAAGGACGGCTTTCACATACACTTATCTCTCAGAACTGAGCATGTGGAGAGACGTTCGTTCATCTAGCTCAAACAACGTGTTGCAGGAGAAATTTTACTCTGGTTTCTCAGTCTGTTTCCTAGTGCTGGTTTGAAGTTCCTGAAGTTTTCACTGTAAAACAGAGTTGGAGCTAGTACATACCCATATATATGTACGGAGTGGGGTTTGCAACTGAAAAGAAACTTTGTGTTCCCAACAAGCTAGGTGAAGTACGGCTTTAACACACACTTATCTCTCAGAACTGAGCATGTGGAGAGACGTTCTTTCATCTAGCACAAAGGGAACTGGTTGCAGGTGAAACTTTAACTCTGGATTCTCAGTCTGTTTCCTAGTGTCGGTTTCAAGTTCCTGCAGTTTTCACAGTAAAACCGAGTTGGTGCTAGTGCCAACCCGTATATATGTATGGAGGGGAGTTTGCAACTGAAAAGAAATTTTGTGTTCACAACAAGCTAGGTGAAGGACGGCTTTCACACACACTTTTCTCTAACCTGAGCATGTGGAGAGACGTTCGTTCATCTAGCACAAAAGAAATGGTTGCAGGAGAAACTTTTACTCTGGTTTCTCAGTCTGTTTCCTAGTGCCGGTTTGAAGTTCCTTCAGTTTTCAGTGTAAAACCGAGTTGGAGCTAGTACCTCCCCATATATATGTAAGGAGTGGAGTTTGCAAGTGAAAAGAAACTTTGTGTTCCCAACAAGCTAGGTGAAAGACGGCTTTCACACACACTTATCTCTCAGAACTGAGCATTTGGAGAGACTTTCGTTCATCTAGCACAAAGGGAAGGGGCTGCAAGAGAAACTTTTACTCTGGTTTCTCAGTCTGTTTCCTAGTGCCTGTTTTCAGTTCCTTCAGTTTTCAAAGAAAAAGAGAGTTGGAGCTAGTACCTACCCATATATATGTATGGATTGGTGTTGGCAACTGGAAAGAAACTTTGTGTTCCCTACAAGTTTGGTGAAGCACGGCATTCACATACACATATCTCTCAGAACTGAGCATGTGGAGAGACATTCGTTGATCTAGCACAAACGGAACGGGTTGAATTAGAAACTTTTACTCTGGTTTCTCAGTCTGTTTCCTAGTGCCGGTTTGAAGTTCCTTCAGTTTTCAATGAAAAACCGAGTTGGTGCTAGTACCTCCCCATATATATGTATGGATTGGTGTTTGCAACTGAAAAGAAACTTTGTATTCCCAACACGCTAGGTGAAGTACGGCTTTCACATACACTTATCACTGAGAACTGAGCATGTGGAGAGACGTTCGTTCATCTAGCTCAAACAACGGGTTGCAGGAGAAACTTTTACTCTGGTTTCTTAGACTGTTTCCTTGTGCCGGTTTGAAGTTCCTTCAGTTTTCACTGTAAAACGGATTTGGAGCTAGTACCTCCACATATATATGTATGGAGTGGAGTTTGCACCTGAAAAGAAACTTTGTATTCCCAACAAGCAAAGTGAAGGACGGCTTTCACACACACTTGTCTCTCAGAACTGAGCATGTGGAGAGACTTTCTTCATCTAGCACAAAGGGAAGGGGTTGCAAAAGAAACTTTTACTCTGGTTTCTCAGTCTGTTTCCTAGTGCCGGTTTTAAGTTCCTTCACTTTTCAATGAAAAACAAGGTTGGAGCTAGTACCTCCCCATATATATGTATGGATTGGTGTTTGCAACTGAAAAGAAACTTTGTGTTCCCAACAAGCTTGGTGAAGGACGGCTTTCACATACACATATCTCTCAGAACAGAGCATGTGGAGAGACGTTCGTTCATCTAGCACAAACGGAACGGGTTGCAGGAGAAACTTTTACTCTGGTTTCTCAGTCTGTTTCCTATTGCCGGTTTGAAGTTCCTTCATTTTCAATGTAAAACCGAGTTGGAGCTAGTACCTCCCAATATATATGTATGGAGTGGGGTTTGCAACTGAAAAGAAACTTTGTGTTCCCTACAAGCTAGGTGAAGGACGGCTTTCACATACACTTATCTCTCAGAACTGAGCATGTGGAGAGACGTTCGTTCATCTAGCTCAAACAACGGGTTGCAGGAGGAATTTTTACTCTAGTATCTCAGTCTGTTTCCTAGTGCCGGTTTGAAGTTCCTGAAGTTTTCACTGTAAAACAGAGTTGGAGCTAGTACATCCCCATATATATGTACGGAGTGGGGTTTGCAACTGAAAAGAAACTTTGTGTTCCCAACAAGCTAGGTGAAGGACGGCTTTCACACACACTTATCTCTCACATGTGAGCATGTGGAGAGACGTTCCTTCATCTAGCACAAAGGGAACTGGGTGCAGGAGAAACTTTAACTCTGGATTCTCAGTCTGTTTCCTAGTGTCGGTTTGAAGTTCCTGCAGTTTTCACATTAAAACCGAGTTGGAGCTAGTACCAACCCATATATATGTATGGAGTGGAGTTTGCAACTGAAAAGAAACTTTGTGTTCCCAACAAGCAAGGTGAAGGACGGCTTTCACACACACATATCTCTCAGACCTGAGCATGTGGAGAGACGTACGTTCATCTAGCACAAAGGGAACGTGTTGCACGAGAAACTTTTACTCTGGTTTCTTAGACTGTTTCCTAGTGCCTGTTTGAAGTTCCTTCAGTTTTCACTGTAAAACGGATTTGGAGCTAGTACCTCCACATATATATGTATGGAGTGGAGTTTGCACCTGAAAAGAAACTTTGTATTCCCAACAAGCTAAGTGAAGGACGGCTTTCACACACACTTATCTCTCAGAACTGAGCATGAGGAGAGACTTTCTTCATCTAGGACAAAGTGAAGGGGTTGCAAAAGAAACATTTACTCTGGTTTCTCAGTCTGTTTCCTAGTGCCGGTTTTAAGTTCCTTCAGTTTTCAATGAAAAACAGAGTTTGAGCTAGTACCTCCCCATATATATGTATGGAGTGGGGTTTGCAACTGAAAAGAAACTATGTGTTCCCTACAAGCTAGGTGAAGGACGGCTTTCACATACACTTATCTCTCAGAACTGAGCATGTGGAGAGACGTTCGTTCATCTAGCTCAAACAACCGGTTGCAGGAGTAATTTTACTCTGGTTTCTCAGTCTGTTTCCTAGTGCTGGTTTGAAGTTCCTGAAGTTTTCACTGTAAAACAGAGTTGGAGCTAGTACATACCCATATATATGTACGGATTGGGGTTTGCAACTGAAAAGAAACTTTGTGTTCCCAAAAAGCTAGGTGAAGTACGGCTTTAACACACACTTATCTCTCAGAACTGAGCATGTGGAGAGACGTTCTTTCATCTAGCACAAAGGGAACTGGTTGCAGGAGAAACTTTAACTCTGGATTCTCAGTCTGTTTCCTAGTGTCGGTTTCAAGTTCCTGCAGTTTTCACAGTAAAACCGAGTTGGTGCTAGTGCCAACCCGTATATATGTATGGAGGGGAGTTTGCAACTGAAAAGAAACTTTGTGTTCCCAACAAGCTAGGTGAAGGACGGCTTTCACATACACTTATCTCTCAGAACTGAGCATGTGGAGAGACGTTCGTTCATCTAGCTCAAACAACGGGTTGCAGGAGGAATTTTTACTCTAGTATCTCAGTCTGTTTCCTAGTGCCGGTTTGAAGTTCCTGAAGTTTTCACTGTAAAACAGAGTTGGAGCTAGTACATCCCCATATATATGTACGGAGTGGGGTTTGCAACTGAAAAGAAACTTTGTGTTCCCAACAAGCTAGGTGAAGGACGGCTTTCACACACACTTATCTCTCACATGTGAGCATGTGGAGAGACGTTCCTTCATCTAGCACAAAGGGAACTGGGTGCAGGAGAAACTTTAACTCTGGATTCTCAGTCTGTTTCCTAGTGTCGGTTTGAAGTTCCTGCAGTTTTCACATTAAAACCGAGTTGGAGCTAGTACCAACCCATATATATGTATGGAGTGGAGTTTGCAACTGAAAAGAAACTTTGTGTTCACAACAAGCAAGGTGAAGGACGGCTTTCACACACACTTATCTCTCAGACCTGAGCATGTGGAGAGACGTTCGTTCATCTAGCACAAAGGGAACGTGTTGCACGAGAAACTTTTACTCTGGTTTCTTAGACTGTTTCCTAGTGCCGGTTTGAAGTTCCTTCAGTTTTCACTGTAAAACGGATTTGGAGCTAGTACCTCCACATATATATGTATGGAGTGGAGTTTGCACCTGAAAAGAAACTTTGTATTCCCAACAAGCTAAGTGAAGGACGGCTTTCACACACACTTATCTCTCAGAACTGAGCATGAGGAGAGACTTTCTTCATCTAGGACAAAGTGAAGGGGTTGCAAAAGAAACTTTTACTCTGGTTTCTCAGTCTGTTTCCTAGTGCCGGTTTTAAGTTCCTTCAGTTTTCAATGAAAAACAGAGTTGGAGCTAGTACCTCCCCATATATATGTATGGAGTGGGGTTTGCAACTGAAAAGAAACTTTGTGTTCCCTACAAGCTAGGTGAAGGACGGCTTTCACATACACTTATCTCTCAGAACTGAGCATGTGGAGAGACGTTCGTTCATCTAGCTCAAACTACGGGTTGCAGGAGAAATTTTACTCTGGTTTCTCAGTCTGTGTCCTATTGCTGGTTTGATGTTCCTGAAGTTTTCACTGTAAAACAGAGTTGGAGCTAGTACATACCCATATATATGTACGGATTGGGGTTTGCAACTGAAAAGAAACTTTGTGTTCCCAACAAGCTAGGTGAAGTACGGCTTTAACACACACTTATCTCTCAGAACTGAGCATGTGGAGAGACGTTCTTTCATCTAGCACAAAGGGAACTGGTTGCAGGAGAAACTTTAACTCTGGATTCTCAGTCTGTTTCCTAGTGTCGGTTTCAAGTTCCTGCAGTTTTCACAGTAAAACCGAGTTGGTGCTAGTGCCAACCTGTATATATGTATGGAGGGGAGTTTGCAACTGAAAAGAAACTTTGTGTTCACAACAAGCTAGGTGAAGGACGGCTTTCACACACACTTTTCTCTAACCTGAGCATGTGGAGAGACGTTCGTTCATCTAGCACAAAAGAAATGGTTGCAGGAGAAACTTTTACTCTGGTTTCTCAGTCTGTTTCCTAGTGCCGGTTTGAAGTTCCTTCAGTTTTCAGTGTAAAACCGAGTTGGAGCTAGTACCTCCCCATATATATGTAAGGAGTGGAGTTTGCAAGTGAAAAGAAACTTTGTGTTCCCAACAAGCTAGGTGAAATACGGCTTTCACACACACTTATCTCTCAGAACTGAGCATTTGGAGAGACTTTCGTTCATCTAGCACAAAGGGAAGGGGCTGCAAGTGAAACTTTTACTCTGGTTTCTCAGTCTGTTTCCTAGTGCATGTTTTCAGTTCCTTCAGTTTTCAATGAAAAAGAGAGTTGGAGCTAGTACCTACCCATATATATGTATGGATTGGTGTTGGCAACTGGAAAGAAACTTTGTGTTCCCAACAAGCTAGGTGAAGGACGGCTTTCACATACACTTATCTCTCAGAACTGAGCATGTGGAGAGACGTTCGTTCATCTAGCTCAAACAACGGGTTGCAGGAGGAATTTTAACTCTAGTATCTCAGTCTGTTTCCTAGTGCCGGTTTGAAGTTCCTGAAGTTTTCACTGTAAAACAGAGTTGGAGCTAGTACATCCCCATATATATGTACGGAGTGGGGTTTGCAACTGAAAAGAAACTTTGTGTTCCCAACAAGCTAGGTGAAGGACGGCTTTCACACACAATTATCTCTCACATGTGAGCATGTGGAGAGACGTTCTTTCATCTAGCACAAAGGGAACTGGTTGCAGGAGAAACTTTACCTCTGGATTCTCAGTCTGTTTCCTAGTGTCGGTTTGAAGTTCCTGCAGTTTTCACAGTAAAACCGAGTTGGTGCTAGTGCCAACCCATATATATGTATGGAGGGGAGTTTGCAACTGAAAAGAAACTTTGTGTTCCCAACAAGCTAGGTGAAGGACGGCTTTCACACACACTTATCTCTCAGAACTGAGCATTTGGAGAGACGTTCGTTCATCTACCACAAACGGAACGGGTTGCAGGAGAAACTTTTACTCTGGTTACTCATTCTGTTTCCTAGTGAAGGTTTGAAGTTCCTGAAATTTTCACTGTAAAACCGAGTTGGAGCTTGTAAATCCCCATATATATGTACGGAGTGGGGTTTGCAACTGAAAAGAAACTTTGTGTTCCCAACAAGCTAGTTGAAGGACGGCTTTCACACACAGTTATGTCTCAGAACAGAGCATGTGGAGAGACGTTCGTTCATCTAGCACAAAGGGAACTTGTTGCAGGAGAAACTTTTACTCTGGTTTCTCAGTCTGTTTCCTAGTGCCGGTTTGAAGTTCCTGCAGTTTTCACAGTAAATCAGAGTTGGAGCTAGTACCTCCCCATATATATTTATAGAGAGGTGTTTGCAACTGAAAAGAAACTCTGTGTTCCCTAAAAGCTAGGTGAAGGACGGGTTTCACACACACTTATCTCTCAGAAATGAGCATGTGGAGAGACGTTCGTTCATCTAGCACAAAAGGAACGTGTTGCAGGAAAACTTTTACTCTGGTTTCTCAGTCTGATTCCTAGTGCCGGTTTGAAGTTCCTTCAGTTTTCAATGAAAAACCGAGTTGGAGCTAGTACCTCCCCATATATATGTATGGATTGGTGTCTGCAACTGAAAAGAAACTTTGTATTCCCAACAAGCTAGGTGAAGTACTGCTTTCACATACACTTATCACTGAGAACTGAGCATGTGGAGAGACGTTCGTTCATCTAGCTCAAACAACGGGTTGCAGGAGAAACTTTTACTCTGGTTTCTCAGTCTGTTTCCTAGTGCCGGTTTGAAGTTCCTGAAGTTTTCACTGTAAAACAGAGTTGGAGCTAGTACCACCCCATATATATGTATGGAGGGGAGTTTGCAACTGAAAAGAAACTTTGTGTTCACAACAACCTAGGTGAAGGACGGCTATCACAGACACTTATCTCTCAGACCTGAGCATGTGGAGAGACGTTTGTTCATCTAGCACAAAGGGAACGGGTTGCCGGAGAAACTTTTACTCTGGATTCTCAGTCTGTTTCCTAGTGCCGGTTTCAAGTTCCTGCAGTTTTCACAGTAAAACCGATTTGGAGCTAGTACGACACCATATATATGTATGGACTGGAGTTTGCAACTAAAAAGAAACTTTGTGTTCACAACAAGCTTGGTGAAGGACGGCTTTCACACACACTTATCTCTCAGACCTGAGCATGTGGAGAGACGTTCGTTCATCTAGCACAAAGGGAACGTGTTGCAGGAGAAACTTTTACTCTGGTTTCTTAGACTGTTTCCTAGTGCCGGTTTGAAGTTCCTTCAGTTTTCACTGTAAAACGGATTTGGAGCTAGTTCCTCCATATATATATGTATGGAGTGGAATTTGCACCTGAAAAGAAACTTTGTATTCCCAACAAGCTAAGTGAAGGACGGCTTTCACACACACTTATCTCTCAGAACTGAGCATGTGGAGAGACATTCGTTCATCTAGCACAAAGGGAACGTGTTGCAGGAGAAACTTTTACTCTGGTTTCTTAGACTGTTTCCTTGTGCCGGTTTGAAGTTCCTTCAGTTTTCACTGTAAAACGGATTTGGAGCTAGTACCTCCACATATATATGTATGGAGTGGAGTTTGCACCTGAAATGAAACTTTGTATTCCCAACAAGCTAAGTGAAGGACGGCTTTCACACACACTTGTCTCTCAGAACTGAGCATGTGGAGAGACTTTCTTCATCTAGCACAAAGGGAAGGGGTTGCAAAAGAAACTTTTACTCTGGTTTCTCAGTCTGTTTCCTAGTGCCGGTTTTAAGTTCCTTCAGTTTTCAATGAAAAACAAGGTTGCAGCTAGTACCTCACCATATATATGTATGGAGTGGGGTTTGCAACTGAAAAGAAATTTTGTGTTCCCTACAAGCTAGGTGAAGGACGGCTTTCATATACACTTATCTCTCAGAACTGAGCATGTGGAGAGACGTTCGTTCATCTAGCTCAAACAACGGGTTGCAGGAGAAACTTTTACTCTGGTTTCTCAGTCTGTTTCCTAGTGTCGGTTTGAAGTTCCTGAAGTTTTCACTGTAAAACAGAGTTGGAGCTAGTACATACCCATATATATGTACGGAGTGGGGTTTGCAACTGAAAAGAAAATTTTTGTTCCCAACAAGCTAGGTGAAGTACGGCTTTAACACACACTTATCTCTCAGAACTGAGCATGTGGAGAGACGTTCTTTCATCTAGCACAAAGGGAACTGGTTGCAGGAGAAACTTTAACTCTGGATTCTCAGTCTGTTTCCTAGTGTCGGTTTGAAGTTCCTGCAGTTTTCACAGTAAAACCGAGTTGGTGGTAGTGCCAACCCATATATATGTATGGAGGGGAGTTTGCAACTGAAAAGAAACTTTGTGTTCCCAACAAGCTAGGTGAAGGACGGCTTTCACACACACTTATCTCTCAGAACTGAGCATTTGGAGAGACTTTCGTTCATCTAGCACAAAGGGAAGAGGTTGCAAGTGAAACTTTTACTCTGGATTCTCAGTCTGTTTCCAAGTGCCGGTTTCAAGTTCTTGCAGTTTTCACAGTAAAACCGATTTGGAGCTAGTACGACACCATATATATGTATGGAGTGGAGTTTGCAACTAAAAAGAAACTTTGTGTTCACAACAAGCTTGGTGAAGGACGGCTTTCACACACACTTATCTCTCAGACCTGAGCATGTGGAGAGACGTTCGTTCATCTAGCACAAAGGGAACTTTTTGCAGGAAAAACTTTTACTCTGGTTTCTCAGTCTGTTTCCTAGTGCCGGTTTGAAGTTCCTGCAGTTTTCACTGTAAAACCTAGTTGGAGCTAGTACCTCCCCATATATATGTATGGATTGTTGTTTGCAACTTAAAAGATACTTTGTGTTCCCAACAAGCTTGGTGAAGGACGGCTTTCACATACACTTATCTCTCAGACCTGAGCATGTGGAGAGACGTTCGTTCATCTACCACAAACGGAACGGGTTGCAGGAGAAACTTTTACTCTGGTTACTCATTCTGTTTCCTAGTGAAGGTTTGAAGTTCCTGAAGTTTTCACTGTAAAACCGAGTTGGAGCTTGTAAATCCCCATATATATGTACGGAGTGGGGTTTGCAACTGAAAAGAAACTTTGTGTTCCCAACAAGCTAGTTGAAGGACGGCTTTCACACACAGTTATGTCTCAGAAATGAGCATGTGGAGAGACGTTCGTTCATCTAGCTCAAACAACGGGTTGCAGGAGAAACTTTTACTCTGGTTCCTCAGTCTGTTTCCTAGTGCCGGTTTGAAGTTCCTGAAGTTTTCACTGTAAAACAGAGTTGGAGCTAGTACATCCCCATATATATGTACGGAGTGGGGTTTGCAACTTAAAAGAAACTTTGTGTTCCCAACAAGCTAGGTGAAGGATGGCTTTCACACACACTTATCTCTCACATGTGAGCATGTGGAGAGACTTTCCTTCAACTAGCACAAAGGGAACTGGTTGCAGGAAAAATTTTAACTCTGGATTCTCAGTCTGTTTCCTAGTGTCGGTTTGAAGTTCCTGCAGTTTTCACAGTAAAACGGAGTTGGAGCTATTGCCAACCCATATATATGTATGGAGTGGAGTTTGCAACTTAAAAGAAACTTTGTGTTCACAACAAGCTAGGTGAAGTACGACTTTCACACACACTTTTCTCTCAGACTTGAGCATGTGGAGAGACGTTCGTTCATCTAGCACAAAGGGAACTTGTTGCAGGGGAAACTTTTACTCTGGTTTCTCAGTCTGTTTCCTAGTGCCGGTTTGAAGTTCCTGCAGTTTTCACTGTAAAACCGAGTTGGAGCTTGTACCTCCCCATATATATGTATGGAGTGGAGTTTGCAAGTGAAAAGAAACTTTGTGTTCCCAACAAGTTAGGTGAAGGACGGCTTTCACACACACTTATCTCTCAGAACTGAGCATGTGGAGAGACGTTCGTTCATGTAGAACAAAGGGATCGGGTTGCAGAAAAAACTTTTACTCGGGATTTTCAATCTGTTTCCTAGTGCCGGATTGTATTCCTGGAGTTTTTACTGTAAATCCGATTTGGAGCTAGTACCTCCCCATATATATGTACGGAGTGGGGTTTGCAACTGAAAGAAACTTACTTTTCCCAACAAGCTAAATGAAGGATGGCTTTCACACACACTTATCTCTCGGAAATTAGCATGTCGAGAGACTTTCGTTCATCTAGCACCAAGGGAACGGGTTGCAGGAGAAACTTTTACTTTGGTTTCTCAGTCTGTTTCCTACTGCCGTTTTGACGTTCCTGCAGTATTCACTGTAAAACCGAGTTGGAGTTAGTACCACCCCATATATATGTATGGATTGGGGTTTGCAATTGAAAAGAGAATTTGTGTTCCCAAAAGCTAGGTTAAAGACGGCTTTCACACACACTTATCTCTCAGAACTGAGCATGTGGAGAGACATTCGTTCATCTAGCACAAATTAAACGGGTTGCAGGAGAAACTTTTACTCTGGTTTCTCAGTCTGTTTCCTAGTGCCGGTTTGAAGTTCCTGCACTTTTCACTGTAAAATCGAGTTGGAGGTAGAACCACCCCATATATATGTATGGAGTGGAGTTTGCACGTGAAAAGAAACTTTGTGTTCCCAAAAAGCTAGGTGAAGGACGGCTTTCAAACACACTTATGTCTCAGAACTGAGCATGTGGAGAGACGTTCGTTCATCTAGCACAAATGGAAGGGGTTGCAGGAGAAACATTTATTCTGGTTTCTCAGTCTGTTTCTTAGTGCCGGTTTTAAGTTCCTTCAGTTTTCAATGAAAAACAGAGTTGGAGCTAGTACCTCCCCATATATATGTATGGATTGGTGTTTGCAACTGAAAAGAAACTTTGTTTCCCAACAAGCTAGGTGAAGGACGGCTTTCACATACACTTATCTCTCAGAACTGAGCATGTGGAGAGACGTTCGTTCATCTAGCTAAAACAACGGGTTGCAGGAGGAATTTTTACTCTAGTATCTCAGTCTGTTTCCTAGTGCCGGTTTGAAGTTCCTGAAGTTTTCACTGTAAAACAGAGTTGGAGCTAGTACATACCCATATATATGTACGGAATGGGGTTTGCAACTGAAAAGAAACTTTGTGTTCCCAACAAGCTAGGTGAAGTACGGCTTTAACACACACTTATCTCTCAGAACTGAGCATGTGGAGAGACGTTCTTTCATCTAGCACAAAGGGAACTGGTTGCAGGAGAAACTTTAACTCTGGATTCTCAGTCTGTTTCCTAGTGTCGGTTTCAAGTTCCTGCAGTTTTCACAGTAAAACCACGTTGGTGCTAGTGCCAACCCATATATATGTATGGAGGGGAGTTTGCAACTGAAAAGAAACTTTGTGTTCACAACAAGCTAGGTGAAGGACGGCTTTCACACACACTTTTCTCTAACCTGAGCATGTGGAGAGACGTTCGTTCATCTAGCACAAAGGGAACTGGTTGCAGGAGTAACTTTAACTCTGGTTTCTCAGTCTGTTTCCTAGTGCCGGTGTGAAGTTCCTTCAGTTTTCAGTGTAAAACCGAGTTGGAGCTAGTACCTCCCCATATATATGTAAGGAGTGGAGTTTGCAAGTGAAAAGAAACTTTGTGTTCCCAACAAGCTAGGTGAAAGACGGCTTTCACACACACTTATCTCTCAGAACTGAGCATTTGGAGAGACTTTCGTTCATCTAGCACAAAGGGAAGGGGTTGCAAGAGAAACTTTTACTCTGGTTTCTCAGTCTGTTTCCTAGTGCCTGTTTTCAGTTCCTTCAGTTTTCAATGAAAAAGAGAGTTGGAGCTAGTACCTACCCATATATATGTATGGATTGGTGTTGGCAACTGGAAAGAAACTTTGTGTTCCCAACAAGTTTGGTGAAGCACGGCATTCACATACACATATCTCTCAGAACTGAGCATGTGGAGAGACATTCGTTTATCTAGCACAAACGGAACGGGTTGAATTAGAAACTTTTACTCTGGTTTCTCAGTCTGTTTCCTAGTGCCGGTTTGAAGTTCCTTCAGTTTTCAATGAAAAACCGAGTTGGAGCTAGTACCTCCCCATATATATGTATGGATTGGTGTTTGCAACTGAAAAGAAACTTTGTATTCCCAACAAGCTAGGTGAAGTACAGCTTTCACATACACTTATCACTGAGAACTGAGCATGTGGAGAGACGTTCGTTCATCTAGCTCAAACAACGGGTTGCAGGAGAAACTTTTACTCTGGTTTCTCAGTCTGTTTCCTAGTGCCGGTTTGAAGTTCCTGAAGTTTTCACTGTAAAACAGAGTTGGAGCTAGTACCACCCCATATATATGTATGGAGTGGAGTTTGCAACTGAAAAGAAACTTTGTGTTCACAACAACCTAGGTGAAGGACGGCTATCACAGACACTTATCTCTCAGACATGAGCATGTGGAGAGACGTTTGTTCATCTAGCACAAAGGGAACGGGTTGCCGGAGAAACTTTTACTCTGGATTCTCAGTCTGTTTCCTAGTGCCGGTTTCAAGTTCCTGCAGTTTTCACAGTAAAACCGATTTGGAGCTAGTACGACACCATATATATGTATGGACTGGAGTTTGCAACTAAAAAGAAACTTTGTGTTCACAACAAGCTTGGTGAAGGACGGCTTTCACACACACTTATCTCTCAGACCTGAGCATGTGGAGAGACGTTCGTTCATCTAGCACAAAGGGAACGTGTTGCAGGAGAAACTTTTACTCTGGTTTCTTAGACTGTTTCCTACTGCCGGTTTGAAGTTCCTTCAGTTTTCACTGTAAAACGGATTTGGAGCTAGTACCTCCACATATATATGTATGGAGTGGAGTTTGCACCTGAAAAGAAACTTTGTATTCCCAACACGCTAAGTGAAGGACGGCTTTCACACACACTTATCTCTCAGAACTGAGCATGTGGAGAGACTTTCTTCATCTAGCACAAAGGGAAGGGGTTGCAAAAGAAACTTTTACTCTGGTTTCTCAGTCTGTTTCCTAGTGCCGGTTTTAAGTTCCTTCAGTTTTCAATGAAAAACAAGGTTGGAGCTAGTACCACCCCATATATATGTATGGATTGGTGTTTGAAACTGAAAAGAAACTTTGTGTTCCCAACAAGCTTGGTGAAGGACGGCTTTCACATACACATATCTCTCAGAACAGAGCATGTGGAGAGACGTTCGTTCATCTAGCACAAACGGAACGGGTTGCAGGAGAAACTTTTACTCTGGTTTCTCAGTCTGTTTCCTATTGCCGGTTTGAAATTCCTTCATTTTCAATGTAAAACCTAGTTGGAGCTAGTACCTCCCCATATATATGTATGGAGTGGGGTTTGCAACTGAAAAGAAACTTTGTGTTCCCTACAAGCTAGGTGAAGGACCGCTTTCACATACACTTATCTCTCAGAACTGAGCATGTGGAGAGACTTTCGTTCATCTAGCTCAAACAACGGGTTGCAGGAGAAACTTTTACTCTGGTTTCTCAGTCTGTTTCCTAGTGTCGGTTTGAAGTTCCTGAAGTTTTCACTGTAAAACAGAGTTGGAGCTAGTACATACACATATATATGTACGGAGTGGGGTTTGCAACTGAAAAGAAACTTTGTGTTCCCAACAAGCTAGGTGAAGTACGGCTTTAACACACACTTATCTCTCAGAACTGAGCATGTGGAGAGACGTTCTTTCATCTAGCACAAAGGGAACTGGTTGCAGGAGAAACTTTAACTCTGGATTTTCAGTCTGTTTCCTAGTGTCGGTTTGAAGTTCCTGCAGTTTTCACAGTAAAACCGAGTTGGTGCTAGTGCCAACCCATATATATGTATGGAGGGGAGTTTGCAACTGAAAAGAAACTTTGTGTTCCCAACAAGCTAGGTGAAGGACGGCTTTCACACACACTTATCTCTCAGAACTGAGCATTTGGAGAGACTTTCGTTCATCTAGCACAAAGGGAAGGGGTTGCAAGAGAAACTTTTACTCTGGATTCTCAGTCTGTTTCCTAGTGCCCGTTTCAAGTTCCTGCAGTTTTCACAGTAAAACCGATTTGGAGCTAGTACGACACCATATATATGTATGAAGTGGAGTTTGCAACTAAAAAGAAACTTTGTGTTCACAACAAGCTTGGTGAAGGACGGCTTTCACACACACTTATCTCTCAGACCTGAGCATGTGGAGAGACGTTCGTTCATCTAGCACAAAGGGAACTTTTTGCAGGAAAAACTTTTACTCTGGTTTCTCAGTCTGTTTCCTAGTGCCGGTTTGAAGTTCCTGCAGTTTTCACTGTAAAACCTAGTTGGAGCTAGTACCTCCCCATATATATGTATGGATTGTTGTTTGCAACTTAAAAGATACTTTGTGTTCCCAACAAGCTTGGTGAAGGACGGCTTTCACATACACTTATCTCTCAGACCTGAGCATGTGGAGAGACGTTCGTTCATCTACCACAAACGGAACGGGTTGCAGGAGAAACTTTTACTCTGGTTACTCATTCTGTTTCCTAGTGAAGGTTTGAAGTTCCTGAAGTTTTCACTGTAAAACCGAGTTGGAGCTTGTAAATCCCCATATATATGTACGGAGTGGGGTTTGCAACTGAAAAGAAACTTTGTGTTCCCAACAAGCTAGTTGAAGGACGGCTTTCACACACAGTTATGTCTCAGAAATGAGCATGTGGAGAGACGTTCGTTCATCTAGCACAAAGGGAAGGGGTTGCAAGGGAAACATTTACTCTGGTTTCTCAGTCTGTTTCTTGGTGCCGGTTTTAAGTTCCTTCAGTTTTCAATGAAAAACAGTGTTGGAGCTAGTACCTCCCCATATATATGTATGGATTGGTGTTTGCAACTGAAAAGAATCTTTGTGTTCCCAACAAGGTAGGTGAAGGACGGCTTTCACATACACTTATCTCTAGAACTGAGCATGTGGAGAGACGTTCGTTCATCTAGCTCAAACAACGGGTTGCAGGAGAAACTTTTACTCTGGTTCCTCAGTCTGTTTCCTAGTGCCGGTTTGAAGTTCCTGAAGTTTTCACTGTAAAACAGAGTTGGAGCTAGTACATCCCCATATATATGTACGGAGTGGGGTTTGCAACTTAAAAGAAACTTTGTGTTCCCAACAAGCTAGGTGAAGGATGGCTTTCACACACACTTATCTCTCACATGTGAGCATGTGGAGAGACTTTCCTTCAACTAGCACAAAGGGAACTGGTTGCAGGAAAAATTTTAACTCTGGATTCTCAGTCTGTTTCCTAGTGTCGGTTTGAAGTTCCTGCAGTTTTCACAGTAAAACGGAGTTGGAGCTATTGCCAACCCATATATATGTATGGAGTGGAGTTTGCAACTTAAAAGAAACTTTGTGTTCACAACAAGCTAGGTGAAGTACGACTTTCACACACACTTTTCTCTCAGACTTGAGCATGTGGAGAGACGTTCGTTCATCTAGCACAAAGGGAACTTGTTGCAGGGGAAACTTTTACTCTGGTTTCTCAGTCTGTTTCCTAGTGCCGGTTTGAAGTTCCTGCAGTTTTCACTGTAAAACCGAGTTGGAGCTAGTACCTCCCCATATATATGTATGGAGTGGAGTTTGCAAGTGAAAAGAAACTTTGTGTTCCCAACAAGTTAGGTGAAGGACGGCTTTCACACACACTTATCTCTCAGAACTGAGCATGTGGAGAGACGTTCGTTCATGTAGAACAAAGGGATCGGGTTGCAGAAAAAACTTTTACTCGGGATTTTCAATCTGTTTCCTAGTGCCGGATTGTATTCCTGGAGTTTTTACTGTAAATCCGATTTGGAGCTAGTACCTCCCCATATATATGTACGGAGTGGGGTTTGCAACTGAAAGAAACTTACTTTTCCCAACAAGCTAAATGAAGGATGGCTTTCACACACACTTATCTCTCGGAAATTAGCATGTCGAGAGACTTTCGTTCATCTAGCACCAAGGGAACGGGTTGCAGGAGAAACTTTTACTTTGGTTTCTCAGTCTGTTTCCTACTGCCGTTTTGACGTTCCTGCAGTATTCACTGTAAAACCGAGTTGGAGTTAGTACCACCCCATATATATGTATGGATTGGGGTTTGCAATTGAAAAGAGAATTTGTGTTCCCAAAAGCTAGGTTAAAGACGGCTTTCACACACACTTATCTCTCAGAACTGAGCATGTGGAGAGACATTCGTTCATCTAGCACAAATTAAACGGGTTGCAGGAGAAACTTTTACTCTGGTTTCTCAGTCTGTTTCCTAGTGCCGGTTTGAAGTTCCTGCACTTTTCACTGTAAAATCGAGTTGGAGGTAGAACCACCCCATATATATGTATGGAGTGGAGTTTGCACGTGAAAAGAAACTTTGTGTTCCCAAAAAGCTAGGTGAAGGACGGCTTTCAAACACACTTATGTCTCAGAACTGAGCATGTGGAGAGACGTTCGTTCATCTAGCACAAATGGAAGGGGTTGCAGGAGAAACATTTATTCTGGTTTCTCAGTCTGTTTCTTAGTGCCGGTTTTAAGTTCCTTCAGTTTTCAATGAAAAACAGAGTTGGAGCTAGTACCTCCCCATATATATGTATGGATTGGTGTTTGCAACTGAAAAGAAACTTTGTTTCCCAACAAGCTAGGTGAAGGACGGCTTTCACATACACTTATCTCTCAGAACTGAGCATGTGGAGAGACGTTCGTTCATCTAGCTAAAACAACGGGTTGCAGGAGGAATTTTTACTCTAGTATCTCAGTCTGTTTCCTAGTGCCGGTTTGAAGTTCCTGAAGTTTTCACTGTAAAACAGAGTTGGAGCTAGTACATACCCATATATATGTACGGAATGGGGTTTGCAACTGAAAAGAAACTTTGTGTTCCCAACAAGCTAGGTGAAGTACGGCTTTAACACACACTTATCTCTCAGAACTGAGCATGTGGAGAGACGTTCTTTCATCTAGCACAAAGGGAACTGGTTGCAGGAGAAACTTTAACTCTGGATTCTCAGTCTGTTTCCTAGTGTCGGTTTCAAGTTCCTGCAGTTTTCACAGTAAAACCACGTTGGTGCTAGTGCCAACCCATATATATGTATGGAGGGGAGTTTGCAACTGAAAAGAAACTTTGTGTTCACAACAAGCTAGGTGAAGGACGGCTTTCACACACACTTTTCTCTAACCTGAGCATGTGGAGAGACGTTCGTTCATCTAGCACAAAGGGAACTGGTTGCAGGAGTAACTTTAACTCTGGTTTCTCAGTCTGTTTCCTAGTGCCGGTGTGAAGTTCCTTCAGTTTTCAGTGTAAAACCGAGTTGGAGCTAGTACCTCCCCATATATATGTAAGGAGTGGAGTTTGCAAGTGAAAAGAAACTTTGTGTTCCCAACAAGCTAGGTGAAAGACGGCTTTCACACACACTTATCTCTCAGAACTGAGCATTTGGAGAGACTTTCGTTCATCTAGCACAAAGGGAAGGGGTTGCAAGAGAAACTTTTACTCTGGTTTCTCAGTCTGTTTCCTAGTGCCTGTTTTCAGTTCCTTCAGTTTTCAATGAAAAAGAGAGTTGGAGCTAGTACCTACCCATATATATGTATGGATTGGTGTTGGCAACTGGAAAGAAACTTTGTGTTCCCAACAAGTTTGGTGAAGCACGGCATTCACATACACATATCTCTCAGAACTGAGCATGTGGAGAGACATTCGTTTATCTAGCACAAACGGAACGGGTTGAATTAGAAACTTTTACTCTGGTTTCTCAGTCTGTTTCCTAGTGCCGGTTTGAAGTTCCTTCAGTTTTCAATGAAAAACCGAGTTGGAGCTAGTACCTCCCCATATATATGTATGGATTGGTGTTTGCAACTGAAAAGAAACTTTGTATTCCCAACAAGCTAGGTGAAGTACAGCTTTCACATACACTTATCACTGAGAACTGAGCATGTGGAGAGACGTTCGTTCATCTAGCTCAAACAACGGGTTGCAGGAGAAACTTTTACTCTGGTTTCTCAGTCTGTTTCCTAGTGCCGGTTTGAAGTTCCTGAAGTTTTCACTGTAAAACAGAGTTGGAGCTAGTACCACCCCATATATATGTATGGAGTGGAGTTTGCAACTGAAAAGAAACTTTGTGTTCACAACAACCTAGGTGAAGGACGGCTATCACAGACACTTATCTCTCAGACATGAGCATGTGGAGAGACGTTTGTTCATCTAGCACAAAGGGAACGGGTTGCCGGAGAAACTTTTACTCTGGATTCTCAGTCTGTTTCCTAGTGCCGGTTTCAAGTTCCTGCAGTTTTCACAGTAAAACCGATTTGGAGCTAGTACGACACCATATATATGTATGGACTGGAGTTTGCAACTAAAAAAAACTTTGTGTTCACAACAAGCTTGGTGAAGGACGGCTTTCACACACACTTATCTCTCAGACCTGAGCATGTGGAGAGACGTTCGTTCATCTAGCACAAAGGGAACGTGTTGCAGGAGAAACTTTTACTCTGGTTTCTTAGACTGTTTCCTACTGCCGGTTTGAAGTTCCTTCAGTTTTCACTGTAAAACGGATTTGGAGCTAGTACCTCCACATATATATGTATGGAGTGGAGTTTGCACCTGAAAAGAAACTTTGTATTCCCAACACGCTAAGTGAAGGACGGCTTTCACACACACTTATCTCTCAGAACTGAGCATGTGGAGAGACTTTCTTCATCTAGCACAAAGGGAAGGGGTTGCAAAAGAAACTTTTACTCTGGTTTCTCAGTCTGTTTCCTAGTGCCGGTTTTAAGTTCCTTCAGTTTTCAATGAAAAACAAGGTTGGAGCTAGTACCACCCCATATATATGTATGGATTGGTGTTTGAAACTGAAAAGAAACTTTGTGTTCCCAACAAGCTTGGTGAAGGACGGCTTTCACATACACATATCTCTCAGAACAGAGCATGTGGAGAGACGTTCGTTCATCTAGCACAAACGGAACGGGTTGCAGGAGAAACTTTTACTCTGGTTTCTCAGTCTGTTTCCTATTGCCGGTTTGAAATTCCTTCATTTTCAATGTAAAACCTAGTTGGAGCTAGTACCTCCCCATATATATGTATGGAGTGGGGTTTGCAACTGAAAAGAAACTTTGTGTTCCCTACAAGCTAGGTGAAGGACCGCTTTCACATACACTTATCTCTCAGAACTGAGCATGTGGAGAGACTTTCGTTCATCTAGCTCAAACAACGGGTTGCAGGAGAAACTTTTACTCTGGTTTCTCAGTCTGTTTCCTAGTGTCGGTTTGAAGTTCCTGAAGTTTTCACTGTAAAACAGAGTTGGAGCTAGTACATACACATATATATGTACGGAGTGGGGTTTGCAACTGAAAAGAAACTTTGTGTTCCCAACAAGCTAGGTGAAGTACGGCTTTAACACACACTTATCTCTCAGAACTGAGCATGTGGAGAGACGTTCTTTCATCTAGCACAAAGGGAACTGGTTGCAGGAGAAACTTTAACTCTGGATTTTCAGTCTGTTTCCTAGTGTCGGTTTGAAGTTCCTGCAGTTTTCACAGTAAAACCGAGTTGGTGCTAGTGCCAACCCATATATATGTATGGAGGGGAGTTTGCAACTGAAAAGAAACTTTGTGTTCCCAACAAGCTAGGTGAAGGACGGCTTTCACACACACTTATCTCTCAGAACTGAGCATTTGGAGAGACTTTCGTTCATCTAGCACAAAGGGAAGGGGTTGCAAGAGAAACTTTTACTCTGGATTCTCAGTCTGTTTCCTAGTGCCCGTTTCAAGTTCCTGCAGTTTTCACAGTAAAACCGATTTGGAGCTAGTACGACACCATATATATGTATGAAGTGGAGTTTGCAACTAAAAAGAAACTTTGTGTTCACAACAAGCTTGGAGAAGGACGGCTTTCACACACACTTATCTCTCAGACCTGAGCATGTGGAGAGACGTTCGTTCATCTAGCACAAAGGGAACTTTTTGCAGGAAAAACTTTTACTCTGGTTTCTCAGTCTGTTTCCTAGTGCCGGTTTGAAGTTCCTGCAGTTTTCACTGTAAAACCTAGTTGGAGCTAGTACCTCCCCATATATATGTATGGATTGTTGTTTGCAACTTAAAAGATACTTTGTGTTCCCAACAAGCTTGGTGAAGGACGGCTTTCACATACACTTATCTCTCAGAACTGAGCATGTGGAGAGACGTTCGTTCATCTACCACAAACGGAACGGGTTGCAGGAGAAACTTTTACTCTGGTTACTCATTCTGTTTCCTAGTGAAGGTTTGAAGTTCCTGAAGTTTTCACTGTAAAAACGAATTGGAGCTTGTAAATCCCCATATATATGTACGGAGTGGGGTTTGCAACTGAAAAGAAACTTTGTGTTCCCAACAAGCTAGTTGAAGGACGGCTTTCACACACAGTTATCTCTCAGAACTGAGCATGTGGAGAGACGTTCGTTCATGTAGCACAAAGGGAACTTGTTGCAGGAGAAACTTTTGCTCTGGATTCTCAGTCTGTTTCCTAGTGCCGGATTGAAGTTCCTTCAGTTTTCACTGTTAAACCGAGTTGGATCTAGTACCTCCCCATATATATGTATGGAATGGAGTTTGCAAGTGAAAAGAAACTTTGTGTTCCCAACTAGCTAGGTGAAGGACGGCTTTCACACACACTTATCTCTCAGAACTGAGCATGTGGAGAGACGTTCGTTCATCTAGCACAAAGGGAAGGGGTTGCAAGGGAAACATTTACTCTGGTTTCTCAGTCTGTTTCTTGGTGCCGGTTTTAAGTTCCTTCAGTTTTCAATGAAAAACAGTGTTGGAGCTAGTACCTCCCCATATATATGTATGGATTCGTGTTTGCAACTGAAAAGAAATTTTGTGTTCCCAACAAGGTAGGTGAAGGACGGCTTTCACACACACTTATCTCTCAGACCTGAGCATGTGGAGAGACGTTCGTTCATCTAGCACAAAGGGAACGTGTTGCAGGAGAAACTTTTACTCTGGTTTCTTAGACTGTTTCCTACTGCCGGTTTGAAGTTCCTTCAGTTTTCACTGTAAAACGGATTTGGAGCTAGTACCTCCACATATATATGTATGGAGTGGAGTTTGCACCTGAAAAGAAACTTTGTATTCCCAACACGCTAAGTGAAGGACGGCTTTCACACACACTTATCTCTCAGAACTGAGCATGTGGAGAGACTTTCTTCATCTAGCACAAAGGGAAGGGGTTGCAAAAGAAACTTTTACTCTGGTTTCTCAGTCTGTTTCCTAGTGCCGGTTTTAAGTTCCTTCAGTTTTCAATGAAAAACAAGGTTGGAGCTAGTACCACCCCATATATATGTATGGATTGGTGTTTGAAACTGAAAAGAAACTTTGTGTTCCCAACAAGCTTGGTGAAGGACGGCTTTCACATACACATATCTCTCAGAACAGAGCATGTGGAGAGACGTTCGTTCATCTAGCACAAACGGAACGGGTTGCAGGAGAAACTTTTACTCTGGTTTCTCAGTCTGTTTCCTATTGCCGGTTTGAAATTCCTTCATTTTCAATGTAAAACCTAGTTGGAGCTAGTACCTCCCCATATATATGTATGGAGTGGGGTTTGCAACTGAAAAGAAACTTTGTGTTCCCTACAAGCTAGGTGAAGGACCGCTTTCACATACACTTATCTCTCAGAACTGAGCATGTGGAGAGACTTTCGTTCATCTAGCTCAAACAACGGGTTGCAGGAGAAACTTTTACTCTGGTTTCTCAGTCTGTTTCCTAGTGTCGGTTTGAAGTTCCTGAAGTTTTCACTGTAAAACAGAGTTGGAGCTAGTACATACCCATATATATGTACGGAGTGGGGTTTGCAACTGAAAAGAAACTTTGTGTTCCCAACAAGCTAGGTGAAGTACGGCTTTAACACACACTTATCTCTCAGAACTGAGCATGTGGAGAGACGTTCTTTCATCTAGCACAAAGGGAACTGGTTGCAGGAGAAACTTTAACTCTGGATTTTCAGTCTGTTTCCTAGTGTCGGTTTGAAGTTCCTGCAGTTTTCACAGTAAAACCGAGTTGGTGCTAGTGCCAACCCATATATATGTATGGAGGGGAGTTTGCAACTGAAAAGAAACTTTGTGTTCCCAACAAGCTAGGTGAAGGACGGCTTTCACACACACTTATCTCTCAGAACTGAGCATTTGGAGAGACTTTCGTTCATCTAGCACAAAGGGAAGGGGTTGCAAGAGAAACTTTTACTCTGGATTCTCAGTCTGTTTCCTAGTGCCCGTTTCAAGTTCCTGCAGTTTTCACAGTAAAACCGATTTGGAGCTAGTACGACACCATATATATGTATGAAGTGGAGTTTGCAACTAAAAAGAAACTTTGTGTTCACAACAAGCTTGGAGAAGGACGGCTTTCACACACACTTATCTCTCAGACCTGAGCATGTGGAGAGACGTTCGTTCATCTAGCACAAAGGGAACTTTTTGCAGGAAAAACTTTTACTCTGGTTTCTCAGTCTGTTTCCTAGTGCCGGTTTGAAGTTCCTGCAGTTTTCACTGTAAAACCTAGTTGGAGCTAGTACCTCCCCATATATATGTATGGAGTGGGGTTTGCAACTGAAAAGAAACTTTGTGTTCCCTACAAGCTAGGTGAAGGACCGCTTTCACATACACTTATCTCTCAGAACTGAGCATGTGGAGAGACTTTCGTTCATCTAGCTCAAACAACGGGTTGCAGGAGAAACTTTTACTCTGGTTTCTCAGTCTGTTTCCTAGTGTCGGTTTGAAGTTCCTGAAGTTTTCACTGTAAAACAGAGTTGGAGCTAGTACATACACATATATATGTACGGAGTGGGGTTTGCAACTGAAAAGAAACTTTGTGTTCCCAACAAGCTAGGTGAAGTACGGCTTTAACACACACTTATCTCTCAGAACTGAGCATGTGGAGAGACGTTCTTTCATCTAGCACAAAGGGAACTGGTTGCAGGAGAAACTTTAACTCTGGATTTTCAGTCTGTTTCCTAGTGTCGGTTTGAAGTTCCTGCAGTTTTCACAGTAAAACCGAGTTGGTGCTAGTGCCAACCCATATATATGTATGGAGGGGAGTTTGCAACTGAAAAGAAACTTTGTGTTCCCAACAAGCTAGGTGAAGGACGGCTTTCACACACACTTATCTCTCAGAACTGAGCATTTGGAGAGACTTTCGTTCATCTAGCACAAAGGGAAGGGGTTGCAAGAGAAACTTTTACTCTGGATTCTCAGTCTGTTTCCTAGTGCCCGTTTCAAGTTCCTGCAGTTTTCACAGTAAAACCGATTTGGAGCTAGTACGACACCATATATATGTATGAAGTGGAGTTTGCAACTAAAAAGAAACTTTGTGTTCACAACAAGCTTGGAGAAGGACGGCTTTCACACACACTTATCTCTCAGACCTGAGCATGTGGAGAGACGTTCGTTCATCTAGCACAAAGGGAACTTTTTGCAGGAAAAACTTTTACTCTGGTTTCTCAGTCTGTTTCCTAGTGCCGGTTTGAAGTTCCTGCAGTTTTCACTGTAAAACCTAGTTGGAGCTAGTACCTCCCCATATATATGTATGGATTGTTGTTTGCAACTTAAAAGATACTTTGTGTTCCCAACAAGCTTGGTGAAGGACGGCTTTCACATACACTTATCTCTCAGAACTGAGCATGTGGAGAGACGTTCGTTCATCTACCACAAACGGAACGGGTTGCAGGAGAAACTTTTACTCTGGTTACTCATTCTGTTTCCTAGTGAAGGTTTGAAGTTCCTGAAGTTTTCACTGTAAAAACGAATTGGAGCTTGTAAATCCCCATATATATGTACGGAGTGGGGTTTGCAACTGAAAAGAAACTTTGTGTTCCCAACAAGCTAGTTGAAGGACGGCTTTCACACACAGTTATCTCTCAGAACTGAGCATGTGGAGAGACGTTCGTTCATGTAGCACAAAGGGAACTTGTTGCAGGAGAAACTTTTGCTCTGGATTCTCAGTCTGTTTCCTAGTGCCGGATTGAAGTTCCTTCAGTTTTCACTGTTAAACCGAGTTGGATCTAGTACCTCCCCATATATATGTATGGAATGGAGTTTGCAAGTGAAAAGAAACTTTGTGTTCCCAACTAGCTAGGTGAAGGACGGCTTTCACACACACTTATCTCTCAGAACTGAGCATGTGGAGAGACGTTCGTTCATCTAGCACAAAGGGAAGGGGTTGCAAGGGAAACATTTACTCTGGTTTCTCAGTCTGTTTCTTGGTGCCGGTTTTAAGTTCCTTCAGTTTTCAATGAAAAACAGTGTTGGAGCTAGTACCTCCCCATATATATGTATGGATTCGTGTTTGCAACTGAAAAGAAATTTTGTGTTCCCAACAAGGTAGGTGAAGGACGGCTTTCACACACACTTATCTCTCAGACCTGAGCATGTGGAGAGACGTTCGTTCATCTAGCACAAAGGGAACGTGTTGCAGGAGAAACTTTTACTCTGGTTTCTTAGACTGTTTCCTACTGCCGGTTTGAAGTTCCTTCAGTTTTCACTGTAAAACGGATTTGGAGCTAGTACCTCCACATATATATGTATGGAGTGGAGTTTGCACCTGAAAAGAAACTTTGTATTCCCAACACGCTAAGTGAAGGACGGCTTTCACACACACTTATCTCTCAGAACTGAGCATGTGGAGAGACTTTCTTCATCTAGCACAAAGGGAAGGGGTTGCAAAAGAAACTTTTACTCTGGTTTCTCAGTCTGTTTCCTAGTGCCGGTTTTAAGTTCCTTCAGTTTTCAATGAAAAACAAGGTTGGAGCTAGTACCACCCCATATATATGTATGGATTGGTGTTTGAAACTGAAAAGAAACTTTGTGTTCCCAACAAGCTTGGTGAAGGACGGCTTTCACATACACATATCTCTCAGAACAGAGCATGTGGAGAGACGTTCGTTCATCTAGCACAAACGGAACGGGTTGCAGGAGAAACTTTTACTCTGGTTTCTCAGTCTGTTTCCTATTGCCGGTTTGAAATTCCTTCATTTTCAATGTAAAACCTAGTTGGAGCTAGTACCTCCCCATATATATGTATGGAGTGGGGTTTGCAACTGAAAAGAAACTTTGTGTTCCCTACAAGCTAGGTGAAGGACCGCTTTCACATACACTTATCTCTCAGAACTGAGCATGTGGAGAGACTTTCGTTCATCTAGCTCAAACAACGGGTTGCAGGAGAAACTTTTACTCTGGTTTCTCAGTCTGTTTCCTAGTGTCGGTTTGAAGTTCCTGAAGTTTTCACTGTAAAACAGAGTTGGAGCTAGTACATACCCATATATATGTACGGAGTGGGGTTTGCAACTGAAAAGAAACTTTGTGTTCCCAACAAGCTAGGTGAAGTACGGCTTTAACACACACTTATCTCTCAGAACTGAGCATGTGGAGAGACGTTCTTTCATCTAGCACAAAGGGAACTGGTTGCAGGAGAAACTTTAACTCTGGATTTTCAGTCTGTTTCCTAGTGTCGGTTTGAAGTTCCTGCAGTTTTCACAGTAAAACCGAGTTGGTGCTAGTGCCAACCCATATATATGTATGGAGGGGAGTTTGCAACTGAAAAGAAACTTTGTGTTCCCAACAAGCTAGGTGAAGGACGGCTTTCACACACACTTATCTCTCAGAACTGAGCATTTGGAGAGACTTTCGTTCATCTAGCACAAAGGGAAGGGGTTGCAAGAGAAACTTTTACTCTGGATTCTCAGTCTGTTTCCTAGTGCCCGTTTCAAGTTCCTGCAGTTTTCACAGTAAAACCGATTTGGAGCTAGTACGACACCATATATATGTATGAAGTGGAGTTTGCAACTAAAAAGAAACTTTGTGTTCACAACAAGCTTGGAGAAGGACGGCTTTCACACACACTTATCTCTCAGACCTGAGCATGTGGAGAGACGTTCGTTCATCTAGCACAAAGGGAACTTTTTGCAGGAAAAACTTTTACTCTGGTTTCTCAGTCTGTTTCCTAGTGCCGGTTTGAAGTTCCTGCAGTTTTCACTGTAAAACCTAGTTGGAGCTAGTACCTCCCCATATATATGTATGGATTGTTGTTTGCAACTTAAAAGATACTTTGTGTTCCCAACAAGCTTGGTGAAGGACGGCTTTCACATACACTTATCTCTCAGAACTGAGCATGTGGAGAGACGTTCGTTCATCTACCACAAACGGAACGGGTTGCAGGAGAAACTTTTACTCTGGTTACTCATTCTGTTTCCTAGTGAAGGTTTGAAGTTCCTGAAGTTTTCAGTGTAAAAACGAATTGGAGCTTGTAAATCCCCATATATATGTACGGAGTGGGGTTTGCAACTGAAAAGAAACTTTGTGTTCCCAACAAGCTAGTTGAAGGACGGCTTTCACACACAGTTATCTCTCAGAACTGAGCATGTGGAGAGACGTTCGTTCATGTAGCACAAAGGGAACTTGTTGCAGGAGAAACTTTTGCTCTGGATTCTCAGTCTGTTTCCCAGTGCCGGATTGAAGTTCCTTCAGTTTTCACTGTTAAACCGAGTTGGATCTAGTACCTCCCCATATATATGTATGGAATGGAGTTTGCAAGTGAAAAGAAACTTTGTGTTCCCAACTAGCTAGGTGAAGGACGGCTTTCACACACACTTATCTCTCAGAACTGAGCATGTGGAGAGACGTTCGTTCATCTAGCACAAAGGGAAGGGGTTGCAAGGGAAACATTTACTCTGGTTTCTCAGTCTGTTTCTTGGTGCCGGTTTTAAGTTCCTTCAGTTTTCAATGAAAAACAGTGTTGGAGCTAGTACCTCCCCATATATATGTATGGATTCGTGTTTGCAACTGAAAAGAAATTTTGTGTTCCCAACAAGGTAGGTGAAGGACGGCTTTCACATACACTTATCTCTCAAAACTGAGCATGTGGAGAGACGTTCGTTCATCTAGCTCAAACAACGGGTTGCAGGAGAAACTTTTACTCTGGTTCCTCAGTCTGTTTCCTAGTACCGGTTTGAAGTTCCTGAAGTTTTCACTGTAAAACTGAGTTGGAGCTAGTACATCCCCATATATATGTACGGAGTGGGGTTTGCAACTGAAAAGAAACTTTGTGTTCCCAACAAGCTAGGTGAAGGATGGCTTTCACACACACTTATCTCTCACATGTGAGCATGTGGAGAGACGTTCCTTCAACTAGCACAAAGGGAACTGGTTGCAGGAAAAACTTTAACTCTGGATTTTCAGTCTGTTTCCTAGTGTCGGTTTGAAGTTCCTGCAGTTTTCACAGTAAAACCGAGTTGGAGCTAGTGCCAACCCATATATATGTATGGAGTGGAGTTTGCAACTTAAAAGAAACTTTGTGTTCACAACAAGCTAGGTGAAGTACGACTTTCACACACACTTTTCTCTCAGACCTGAGCATGTGGAGAGACGTTCGTTCATCTAGCACAAAGGGAACTTGTTGCAGGAGAAACTTTTACTCTGGTTTCTCAGTCTGTTTCCTAGTGCCGGTTTGAAGTTCCTGCAGTTTTCACTGTAAAACCGAGTTGGAGCTAGTACCTCCCCATATATATGTATGGAGTGGAGTTTGCAAGTGAAAAGAAACTTTGTGTTCCCAACAAGCTAGGTGAAGGACGGCTTTCACACACACTTATCTCTCAGAACTGAGCATGTGGAGAGACGTTCGTTCATCTAGAACAAAGGGATCGGTTTGCAGAAAAAACTTTTACTCGGGATTTTCAATCTGTTTCCTAGTGCAGGATTGTATTCCTGGAGTTTTTACTGTAAATCCGATTTGGAGCTAGTACCTCCCCATATATATGTACGGAGTGGGGTTTGCAACTGAAAGAAACTTACTTTTCCCAACAAGCTAAATGAAGGATGGCTTTCACACACACTTATCTCTCGGAAATTAGCATGTAGAGAGACTTTCGTTCATCTAGCACCAAGGGAACTGGTTGCAGGAGAAACTTTTACTTTGGTTTCTCAGTCTGTTTCCTACTGCCGTTTTGACGTTCCTGCAGTATTCACTGTAAAACCGAGTTGGAGTTAGTACCTCCCCATATATATGTATGGATTGGGGTTTGCAATTGAAAAGAGAATTTGTGTTCCCAAAAGCTAGGTTAAAGACGGCTTTCACACACACTTATCTCTCAGAACTGAGCATGTGGAGAGACATTTGTTCATCTAGCACAAATTAAACGTGTTGCAGGAGAAACTTTTACTCTGGTTTCTCAGTCTGTTTCCTAGTGCCGGTTTGAAGTTCCTGCACTTTTCACTGTAAAACCGAGTTGGAGCTAGAACCTCCCCATATATATGTATGGAGTGGAGTTTGCACGTGAAAAGAAACTTTGTGTTCCCAAAAAGCTAGGTGAAGGACGGCTTTCAAACACACTTATGTCTCAGAACTGAGCATGTGGAGAGACGTTCGTTCATCTAGCACAAATGGAAGGGGTTGCAGGAGAAACATTTATTCTGGTTTCTCAGTCTGTTACCTAGTGCCGGTTTCTAGTTCCTTCAGTTTTCACTGTAAAAACGAGTTGGAGCTTGTACCTCCCCATGTACATGTATGGAGTGGAGTTTGCAACTGAAAAGAAACTTTGTGTTCCCAACAAACTAGGTGAAAGATAGCTTTCACACACACTTATATCTCAGAACTGAGCATGTGGAGAGACATTCGTTCAACTAGCACAAAGGGAAAGTGTTGCAGGAGATATTTTACTCTGGTTTATCAGTCTGTTTCCTAGTGCCGGTTTTAAGTTCCTTCAGTTTTCAATGAAAAACAGAGTTGGAGCTAGTACCACCCCATATATATATATGGATTGGTGTTTGCAACTGAAAAGAAACTTTGTGTTCCCAACAAGTTTGGTGAAGCACGGCTTTCACATACACATATCTCTCAGAACTGAGCATGTTGAGAGACATTCGTTTATCTAGCACAAACGGAAAGGGTTGAATTAGAAACTTTTACTCTGGTTTCTCAGTCTGTTTCCTAGTGCCGGTTTGAAGATCCTGCAGTTTTCACAGTAAATCAGAGTTGGAGCTAGTACCTCCCCATATATATTTATAGAGAGGTGTTTGCAACTGAAAAGAAACTCTGTGTTCCCTAAAAGCTAGGTGAAGGACGGCTTTCACACACACTTATCTCTCACAAATGAGCATGTGGAGAGACGTTCGTTCATCTAGCACAAAACGAACGTGTTGCAGGAAAACTTTTACTCTGCTTTCTCAGTCTGTTTCCTAGTGCCAGTTTGAAGTTCCTTCAGTTTTCAATGAAAAACAGATTTGTAGCTAGTACCTCCCCATATATATGTATATATTGGTGTTTGCAACTGAAAAGAAACTTTGTATTCCCAACAAGCTAGGTGAAGGACGGCTTTCACATACACTTATCTCTCAGAAATGAGCATGTGGAGAGACGTTCGTTCATCTAGCTCAAACAACGGGTTGCAGGAGAAACTTTTACTCTGGTTTCTCAGTCTCTTTCCTAGTGCCGGTTTTAAGTTCCTTCAGTTTTCAATGAAAAACAAGGTTGGAGCTAGTACCTCCCCATATATATGTATGGATTGGTGTTTGAAACTGAAAAGAAACTTTGTGTTCCCAACAAGCTTGGTGAAGGACGGCTTTCACATACACATATCTCTCAGAACAGAGCATGTGGAGAGACGTTCGTTCATCTAGCACAAACGGAACGGGTTGCAGGAGAAACTTTTACGCTGGTTTCTCAGTCTGTTTCCTATTGCCGGTTTGAAATTCCTTCATTTTCAATGTAAAACCTAGTTGGAGCTAGTACCTCCCCATATATATGTATGGAGTGGGGTTTGCAACTGAAAAGAAACTTTGTGTTCCCTACAAGCTAGGTGAAGGACCGCTTTCACATACACTTATCTCTCAGAACTGAGCATGTGGAGAGACTTTCGTTCATCTAGCTCAAACAACGGGTTGCAGGAGAAACTTTTACTCTGGTTTCTCAGTCTGTTTCCTAGTGTCGGTTTGAAGTTCCTGAAGTTTTCACTGTAAAACAGAGTTGGAGCTAGTACATACCCATATATATGTACGGAGTGGGGTTTGCAACTGAAAAGAAACTTTGTGTTCCCAACAAGCTAGGTGAAGTACGGCTTTAACACACACTTATCTCTCAGAACTGAGCATGTGGAGAGACGTTCTTTCATCTAGCACAAAGGGAACTGGTTGCAGGAGAAACTTTAACTCTGGATTTTCAGTCTGTTTCCTAGTGTCGGTTTGAAGTTCCTGCAGTTTTCACAGTAAAACCGAGTTGGTGCTAGTGCCAACCCATATATATGTATGGAGGGGAGTTTGCAACTGAAAAGAAACTTTGTGTTCCCAACAAGCTAGGTGAAGGACGGCTTTCACACACACTTATCTCTCAGAACTGAGCATTTGGAGAGACTTTCGTTCATCTAGCACAAAGGGAAGGGGTTGCAAGAGAAACTTTTACTCTGGATTCTCAGTCTGTTTCCTAGTGCCCGTTTCAAGTTCCTGCAGTTTTCACAGTAAAACCGATTTGGAGCTAGTACGACACCATATATATGTATGGAGTGGAGTTTGCAACTAAAAAGAAACTTTGTGTTCACAACAAGCTTGGAGAAGGACGGCTTTCACACACACTTATCTCTCAGACCTGAGCATGTGGAGAGACGTTCGTTCATCTAGCACAAAGGGAACTTTTTGCAGGAAAAACTTTTACTCTGGTTTCTCAGTCTGTTTCCTAGTGCCGGTTTGAAGTTCCTGCAGTTTTCACTGTAAAACCTAGTTGGAGCTAGTACCTCCCCATATATATGTATGGATTGTTGTTTGCAACTTAAAAGATACTTTGTGTTCCCAACAAGCTTGGTGAAGGACGGCTTTCACATACACTTATCTCTCAGAACTGAGCATGTGGAGAGACGTTCGTTCATCTACCACAAACGGAACGGGTTGCAGGAGAAACTTTTACTCTGGTTACTCATTCTGTTTCCTAGTGAAGGTTTGAAGTTCCTGAAGTTTTCACTGTAAAAACGAATTGGAGCTTGTAAATCCCCATATATATGTACGGAGTGGGGTTTGCAACTGAAAAGAAACTTTGTGTTCCCAACAAGCTAGTTGAAGGACGGCTTTCACACACAGTTATCTCTCAGAACTGAGCATGTGGAGAGACGTTCGTTCATGTAGCACAAAGGGAACTTGTTGCAGGAGAAACTTTTGCTCTGGATTCTCAGTCTGTTTCCTAGTGCCGGATTGAAGTTCCTTCAGTTTTCACTGTTAAACCGAGTTGGATCTAGTACCTCCCCATATATATGTATGGAATGGAGTTTGCAAGTGAAAAGAAACTTTGTGTTCCCAACTAGCTAGGTGAAGGACGGCTTTCACACACACTTATCTCTCAGAACTGAGCATGTGGAGAGACGTTCGTTCATCTAGCACAAAGGGAAGGGGTTGCAAGGGAAACATTTACTCTGGTTTCTCAGTCTGTTTCTTGGTGCCGGTTTTAAGTTCCTTCAGTTTTCAATGAAAAACAGTGTTGGAGCTAGTACCTCCCCATATATATGTATGGATTCGTGTTTGCAACTGAAAAGAAATTTTGTGTTCCCAACAAGGTAGGTGAAGGACGGCTTTCACATACACTTATCTCTCAAAACTGAGCATGTGGAGAGACGTTCGTTCATCTAGCTCAAACAACGGGTTGCAGGAGAAACTTTTACTCTGGTTCCTCAGTCTGTTTCCTAGTACCGGTTTGAAGTTCCTGAAGTTTTCACTGTAAAACTGAGTTGGAGCTAGTACATCCCCATATATATGTACGGAGTGGGGTTTGCAACTGAAAAGAAACTTTGTGTTCCCAACAAGCTAGGTGAAGGATGGCTTTCACACACACTTATCTCTCACATGTGAGCATGTGGAGAGACGTTCCTTCAACTAGCACAAAGGGAACTGGTTGCAGGAAAAACTTTAACTCTGGATTTTCAGTCTGTTTCCTAGTGTCGGTTTGAAGTTCCTGCAGTTTTCACAGTAAAACCGAGTTGGAGCTAGTGCCAACCCATATATATGTATGGAGTGGAGTTTGCAACTTAAAAGAAACTTTGTGTTCACAACAAGCTAGGTGAAGTACGACTTTCACACACACTTTTCTCTCAGACCTGAGCATGTGGAGAGACGTTCGTTCATCAAGCACAAAGGGAACTTGTTGCAGGAGAAACTTTTACTCTGGTTTCTCAGTCTGTTTCCTAGTGCCGGTTTGAAGTTCCTGCAGTTTTCACTGTAAAACCGAGTTGGAGCTAGTACCTCCCCATATATATGTATGGAGTGGAGTTTGCAAGTGAAAAGAAACTTTGTGTTCCCAACAAGCTAGGTGAAGGACGGCTTTCACACACACTTATCTCTCAGAACTGAGCATGTGGAGAGACGTTCGTTCATCTAGAACAAAGGGATCGGTTTGCAGAAAAAACTTTTACTCGGGATTTTCAATCTGTTTCCTAGTGCAGGATTGTATTCCTGGAGTTTTTACTGTAAATCCGATTTGGAGCTAGTACCTCCCCATATATATGTACGGAGTGGGGTTTGCAACTGAAAGAAACTTACTTTTCCCAACAAGCTAAATGAAGGATGGCTTTCACACACACTTATCTCTCGGAAATTAGCATGTAGAGAGACTTTCGTTCATCTAGCACCAAGGGAACTGGTTGCAGGAGAAACTTTTACTTTGGTTTCTCAGTCTGTTTCCTACTGCCGTTTTGACGTTCCTGCAGTATTCACTGTAAAACCGAGTTGGAGTTAGTACCTCCCCATATATATGTATGGATTGGGGTTTGCAATTGAAAAGAGAATTTGTGTTCCCAAAAGCTAGGTTAAAGACGGCTTTCACACACACTTATCTCTCAGAACTGAGCATGTGGAGAGACATTTGTTCATCTAGCACAAATTAAACGTGTTGCAGGAGAAACTTTTACTCTGGTTTCTCAGTCTGTTTCCTAGTGCCGGTTTGAAGTTCCTGCACTTTTCACTGTAAAACCGAGTTGGAGCTAGAACCTCCCCATATATATGTATGGAGTGGAGTTTGCACGTGAAAAGAAACTTTGTGTTCCCAAAAAGCTAGGTGAAGGACGGCTTTCAAACACACTTATGTCTCAGAACTGAGCATGTGGAGAGACGTTCGTTCATCTAGCACAAATGGAAGGGGTTGCAGGAGAAACATTTATTCTGGTTTCTCAGTCTGTTACCTAGTGCCGGTTTCTAGATCCTTCAGTTTTCACTGTAAAAACGAGTTGGAGCTTGTACCTCCCCATGTACATGTATGGAGTGGAGTTTGCAACTGAAAAGAAACTTTGTGTTCCCAACAAACTAGGTGAAAGATAGCTTTCACACACACTTATATCTCAGAACTGAGCATGTGGAGAGACATTCGTTCAACTAGCACAAAGGGAAAGTGTTGCAGGAGATATTTTACTCTGGTTTATCAGTCTGTTTCCTAGTGCCGGTTTTAAGTTCCTTCAGTTTTCAATGAAAAACAGAGTTGGAGCTAGTACCACCCCATATATATATATGGATTGGTGTTTGCAACTGAAAAGAAACTTTGTGTTCCCAACAAGTTTGGTGAAGCACGGCTTTCACATACACATATCTCTCAGAACTGAGCATGTTGAGAGACATTCGTTTATCTAGCACAAAAGGAAAGGGTTGAATTAGAAACTTTTACTCTGGTTTCTCAGTCTGTTTCCTAGTGCCGGTTTGAAGATCCTGCAGTTTTCACAGTAAATCAGAGTTGGAGCTAGTACCTCCCCATATATATTTATAGAGAGGTGTTTGCAACTGAAAAGAAACTCTGTGTTCCCTAAAAGCTAGGTGAAGGACGGCTTTCACACACACTTATCTCTCACAAATGAGCATGTGGAGAGACGTTCGTTCATCTAGCACAAAACGAACGTGTTGCAGGAAAACTTTTACTCTGCTTTCTCAGTCTGTTTCCTAGTGCCAGTTTGAAGTTCCTTCAGTTTTCAATGAAAAACAGATTTGTAGCTAGTACCTCCCCATATATATGTATATATTGGTGTTTGCAACTGAAAAGAAACTTTGTATTCCCAACAAGCTAGGTGAAGGACGGCTTTCACATACACTTATCTCTCAGAAATGAGCATGTGGAGAGACGTTCGTTCATCTAGCTCAAACAACGGGTTGCAGGAGAAACTTTTACTCTGGTTTCTCAGTCTCTTTCCTAGTGCCGGTTTGAAGATCCTGAAGTTTTCACTGTAAAACAGAGTTGGAGCTAGTACCACCCCATATATATGTACGGAGTGGAGTTTGCAACTGAAAAGAAACTTTGTTTTCACAACAAGCTAGGTGAAGGACGGCTTTCACAGACACTTATCTCTCAGACCTGAGCATGTGGAGAGACGTTTGTTCATCTAGCACAAAGGGAACGGGTTGCCGGAGAAACTTTTACTCTGGTTTCTTAGTCTGTTTCCTAGTGCCGGTTTAAAGTTCCTTCAGTTTTCACTGTAAAACCGAGTTGGAGCTAGTAGTTCCCCATATATATGTATGGAGTGGAGTTTGCAACTAAAAAGAAACTTTGTGTTCCCAACAAGCTAGGTGAAGGACGGCTTTCACACACACTTATCTCTCAGAACTGAGCATGTGGAGAGACTTTCGTTCATCTAGCACAAAGGGAACGGGTTGCAGGAGTAACTTTTACTTTGGTTTCTCAGTCTGTTTCCTAGTGCCGGATTGAAGTTCCTTCAGTTTTCAATGAAAACCCGAGTTGGAGCTAGCACTTCCCCATATATATGTATGGATTGGTGTTTGCAACTGAAAAGAAACTTTGTGTTCCCAACAAGCTAGGTGAAGGACGGCTTTCACATACACTTATCTCTCAGAACTGAGCATGTGGAGAGACGTTCGTTCATCTAGCACAAACAACGGGTTGCAGGAAACATTTACTCTGGTTTCTCAGTCTGTTTCCTAGTGCCGATTTGAAGTTCCTGAAGTTTTCACTGTAAAACAGAGTTGGAGCTTGTACATCCCCATATATATATACGGAGTGGGGTTTGCAACTGAAAACAAACTTTGTGTTCCCAACAAGCTAGGTGAAGGACGGCTTTAACACACACTTATCTCTCAGAATTGACCATGTGGAGAGACGTTCGTTCATCTAGCACAAAGGGAACTGGTTGCAGGAGATACTTTAACTCTGGATTCTCAGTCTGTTTCCTAGTGCCGGTTTCATGTTCCTGCAGTTTTCACAAAAAAACCGATTTGGAGCTAGTACCACACCATATATATGTATGGAGTGGAGTTTGCAACTAAAAAGAAACTTTGTGTTCACAACAAGCAACGTGAAGGACGGCTTTCACACACACTTATCTCTCAGACCTGAGCATGTGGAGAGACGTTCGTTCATCTAGCACAAAGGGCACTTTTTGCAGGAGAAACTTTTACTCTGGTTTCTCAGTCTGTTTCCTAGTGCCGGTTTGAAGTTCCTGCAGTTTTCACTGTAAAACCGAGTTGGAGCTAGTACCTCCCCATATATATGAATGGATTGTTGTTTGCAACTGAAAAGATACTTTGTGTTCCCAACCAGCTTGCTGAAGGACGGCTTTCACATACACTTATCTCTCAGAACTGAGCATGTGGTGAGACGTTCGTTCATCTAGCACAAACGGAACGGGTTGCGGGGAAAATTTTAATCTGGTTACTCAGTCTGTTTCCTAGTGCCGGTTTGAAGTTCCTGAAGTTTTCACTGTAAAACCGAGTTGGAGCTATTAAATCCCCATATATATGTACGGAGTGGGGTTTGCAACTGAAAAGAAACTTTGTGTTCCCAACAAGCTAGTTGAAGGACGGCTTTCACACACACTTATCTCTCAGAACTGAGCATGTGGAGAGACGTTCGTTCATCTAGCACAAAGGTAACTTGTTGCAGGAGAAACTTTTACTCTGGTTTCTCAGTCTGTTTCCTAGTGCCGGATTGAAGTTCCTTCAGTTTTCACTGTAAAACTGAGTTGGAGCTAGTACCTCCCCATATATATGTATGGAGTGGAGTTTGCAAGTGAAAAGAAACTTTGTGTTCCCAACTAGCTAGGTGAAGGACGGCTTTCACACACACTTATGTCTCAGAACTGAGCATGTGGAGAGACGTTCGTTCATCTAGCACAAATGGAAGGTGTTGCAGGAGAAACATTTATTCTGGTTTCTCAGTCTGTTACCTAGTGCCGGTTTCTAGTTCCTTCAGTTTTCACTGTAAAAACGAGTTTTAGCTTGTACCTCCCCATATATATGTATGGAGTGGAGTTTGCAACTGAAAAGAAACTTTGTGTTCCCAACAAACTAGGTGAAAGATAGCTTTCACACACACTTATATCTCAGAACTGAGCATGTGGAGAGACATTCGTTCATCTAGCACAAAGGGAAAGTGTTGCAGGAGATATTTTACTCTGGTTTATCAGTCTGTTTCCTAGTGCCGGTTTTAAGTTCCTTTAGTTTTCAATTAAAAACAGAGTTGGAGCTAGTACCACCCCATATATATATATGGATTGGTGTTTGCAACTGAAAAGAAAATATGTGTTCCCAACAAGCTTGGTGAAAAAAGGCTTTCACATACACTTATCTCTCAGAACTGAGCATGTAGAGAGACGTTCGTTCATCTAGCACAAACGGAAAGGGTTGCAGGAGAAACTTTTACTCTGGATACTCAGTCTGTTTCCTACTGCCGGTTTGAAGTTCCTGAAGTTTTCACTGTAAAACCGAGTTGGAGCTAGTAAATCCCCATATATATGTACGGAGTGGGGTTTGCAACTTAAAAGAAACTATGTGTTCCCAACAAGCTAGGTGAAGGACGGCTTTCACACACACTTATCTCTCAGAACTGAGCATTTGGAGAGACTTTCGTTCATCTAGCACAAAGGGAAGGGGTTGCATGAGAAACTTTTACTCTGGATTCTCAGTCTGTTTCCTAGTGCCGGGTTTAAGTTCCTTCAGTTTTCAATGAAAAACAGTGTTGGAGCTAGTACATACACATATATATGTATGGATTGGTGTTGGCAACTGGAAAGAAACTTTGTGTTCCCAACAAGTTTGGTGAAGCACGGCTTTCACATACACATATCTCTCAGAACTGAGCATGTGGAGAGACATTCGTTTATCTAGCACAAACGGAAAGGGTTGATTTAGAAACTTTTACTCTGGTTTCTCAGTCTGTTTCCTAGTGCCGGTTTGAAGATCCTGTAGTTTTCACAGTAAATCAGAGTTGGAGCTAGTACCTCCCCATATATATTTATAGAGAGGTGTTTGCAACTGAAAAGAAACTCTGTGTTCCCTAAAAGCTAGGTGAAGGACGGCTTTCACACACACTTATCTCTCACAAATGAGCATGTGGAGAGACGTTCGTTCATCTAGCACAAAAGGAACGTGTTGCAGGAAAACTTTTACTCTGCTTTCTCAGTCTGTTTCCTAGTGCCGGTTTGAAGTTCCTTCAGTTTTCAATGAAAAACCGATTTGTAGCTAGTACCTCCCCATATATATGTATATATTGGTGTTTGCAACTGAAAAGAAACTTTGTATTCCCAACAAGCTAGGTGAAGGACGGCTTTCACATACACTTATCTCTCAGAACTGAGCATGTGGAGAGACGTTCGTTCATCTAGCTCAAACAACGGGTTGCAGGAGAAACTTTTACTCTGGTTTCTCAGTCTCTTTCCTAGTGCCGGTTTGAAGATACTGAAGTTTTCACTGTAAAACAGAGTTGGAGCTAGTACCACCCCATATATATGTACGGAGTGGAGTTTGCAACTGAAAAGAAACTTTGTTTTCACAACAAGCTAGGTGAAGGACGGCTTTCACAGACACTTATCTCTCAGACCTGAGCATGTGGAGAGACGTTTGTTCATCTAGCACAAAGGGAACGGGTTGCCGGAGAAACTTTTACTCTGGTTTCTTAGTCTGTTTCCTAGTGCCGGTTTAAAGTTCCTTCAGTTTTCACTGTAAAACCGAGTTGGAGCTAGTAGTTCCCCATATATATGTATGGAGTGGAGTTTGCAACTGAAAAGAAACTTTGTGTTCCCAACAAGCTAGGTGAAGGACGGCTTTCACACACACTTATCTCTCAAAACTGAGCATGTGGAGAGACTTTCGTTCATCTAGCACAAAGGGAACGGGTTGCAGGAGAATCTTTTACTCTGGTTTCTCTGTCTGTTTCCTAGTGCCGGATTGAAGTTCCTTCAGTTTTCAATGAAAACCCGAGTTGGAGCTAGCACTTCCCCATATATATGTATGGATTGGTGTTTGCAACTGAAAAGAAACTTTGTGTTCCCAACAAGCTAGGTGAAGGACGGCTTTCACATACACTTATCTCTCAGAACTGAGCATGTGGAGAGACGTTCGTTCATCTAGCACAAACAACGGGTTGCAGGAAAACTTTTACTCTGGTTTCTCAGTCTGTTTCCTAGTGCCGATTTGAAGTTCCTGAAGTTTTCACTGTAAAACAGAGTTGGAGCTAGTACATCCCCATATATATATACGGAGTGGGGTTTGCAACTGAAAACAAACTTTGTGTTCCCAACAAGCTAGGTGAAGGACGGCTTTAACACACACTGATCTCTCAGAACTGAGCATGTGGAGAGACGTTCGTTCATCTAGCTCAAACAACGGGTTGCAGGAGAAACTTTTACTCTGGTTTCTCAGTCTGTTTCCTAGTGCCGGTTTGAAGTTCCTGAAGTTTTCACTGTAAAACAGTGTTCGAGCTAGTACCATTCCATATATATGTATGGAGTGGAGTTTGCAACTGAAAAGAAACCTTGTGTTCACAACAAGCTAGGTGAAGGACGGCTTTCACAGACACTTATCTCTCAGACCTGAGCATGTGGAGAGACGTTTGTTCATCTAGCACAAAGGGAACGGGTTGCCGGAGAAACTTTTACTCTGGTTTCTTAGACTGTTTCATAGTGCCGGTTTAAAGTTCCTTCAGTTTTCACTGTAAAACCGAGTTGGAGCTAGTAGTTCCCCATATATATGTATGGAGTGGAGTTTGCAACTGAAAAGAAACTTTGTGTTCCCAAAAGCTAGGTGAAGGACGGCTTTCACACACACTTATCTCTCAGAACTGAGCATGTGGAGAGACGTTCGTTCATCTAGGACAAACAACGGGTTGCAGGAAAACTTTTACTCTGGTTTCTCAGTCTGTTTCCTAGTGCCGATTTGAAGTTCCTGAAGTTTTCACTGTAAAACAGAGTTGGAGCTAGTACATCCCCATATATATATACGGAGTGGGGTTTGCAACTGAAAACAAACTTTGTGTTCCCAACAAGCTAGGTGAAGGACGGCTTTAACACACACTTATCTCTCAGAATTGAGCATGTGGAGAGACGTTCGTTCATCTAGCACAAAGGGAACTGGTTGCAGGAGATACTTTAACTCTGGATTCTGAGTCTGTTTCCTAGTGCCGGTTTCATGTTCCTGCAGTTTTCACAAAAAAACCGATTTGGAGCTAGTACCACACCATATATATGTATGGAGTGGAGTTTGCAACTAAAAAGAAACTTTCTGTTCACAACAAGCAAGGTGAAGGACGGCTTTCACACACACTTATCTCTCAGACCTGAGCATGTGGAGAGACGTTCGTTCATCTAGCACAAAGGGCACTTTTTGCAGGAGAAACTTTTACTCTGGTTTCTCACTCTGTTTCCTAGTGCCGGTTTGAAGTTCCTGCAGTTTTCACTGTAAAACCGAGTTGGAGCTAGTACCTCCCCATATATATTTATAGAGAGGTGTTTGCAACTGAAAAGTAACTCTGTGTTCCCTAAAAGCTAGGTGAAGGACGGCTTTCACACACACTTATCTCTCAGAAATGAGCATGTGGAGAGACGTTCGTTCATCTAGCACAAAAGGAACGTGTTGCAGGAAAACTTTTACTCTGGATTCTCAGTCTGTTTCCTAGGGCCGGTTTGAAGTTCCTTCAGTTTTCAATGAAAAACCGAGTTGGAGCTAGTACCTCCCCAAATATATGTATGGATTGGTGTTTGCAACTGAAAAGAAACTTTGTATTCCAAACAAGCTAGTTGAAGGACGGCTTTCACATACACTGATCTCTCAGAACTGAGCATGTGGAGAGACGTTCGTTCATCTAGCTCAAACAACGGGTTGCAGGAGAAACTTTTACTCTGGTTTCTCAGTCTGTTTCCTAGTGCCGGTTTGAAGTTCCTGAAGTTTTCACTGTAAAACAGTGTTCGAGCTAGTACCATTCCATATATATGTATGGAGTGGAGTTTGCAACTGAAAAGAAACCTTGTGTTCACAACAAGCTAGGTGAAGGACGGCTTTCACAGACACTTATCTCTCAGACCTGAGCATGTGGAGAGACGTTTGTTCATCTAGCACAAAGGGAACGGGTTGCCGGAGAAACTTTTACTCTGGTTTCTTAGACTGTTTCATAGTGACGGTTTAAAGTTCCTTCAGTTTTCACTGTAAAACCGAGTTGGAGCTAGTAGTTCCCCATATATATGTATGGAGTGGAGTTTGCAACTGAAAAGAAACTTTGTGTTCCCAAAAGCTAGGTGAAGGACGGCTTTCACACACACTTATCTCTCAGAACTGAGCATGTGGAGAGACGTTCGTTCATCTAGCACAAAGGGAACGGGTTGCAGTAGAAAGTTTTACTCTGGTTTCTCAGTCTGTTTCCTAGTGCCGGTTTGAAGTTCCTTCAGTTTTCACTGAAAAACCGAGTTGGAGCTAGCACTTCCCCATATATATGTATGGATTGGTTTTTGCAACTGAAAAGAAACTTTGTGTTCCCAACAAGCTAGGTGAAGGACGGCTTTCACATACACTTATCTCTCAGAACTGAGCATGAGGAGAGACGTTCGTTCATCTAGCACAAACAACGGGTTGCAGGAGAAACTTTTTCTCTGGTTTCTCAGTCTGTTTCCTAGTGCCGATTTGAAGTTCCTGAAGTTTTCACAGTAAAAAAGATTTGGAGCTAGTAACACACCATATATATGTATGGAGTGGAGTTTGCAACTAAAAAGAATCTTTGTGTTCACAACAAGCAAGTTGAAGGATGGCTTTCACACACACTTATCTCTCAGGCCTGAGCATGTGGAGAGATGTTCGTTCATCTAGGACAAAGGGAACGTGTTGCAGGTGAAACTTTTACTCTGGTTTCTTAGTCTGTTTCCTAGTGCCAGTTTGAAGTTCCTTCAGTTTTCACTGTAAAACCGAGTTGGAGCTAGTACCTCCCTTTTAAATGTATGGAGTGGAGTTTGAAAGTGAAAAGAAACTTTGTGTTCCCAACAAGATAGGTGAAGGACGGCTTTCACACACATTTATCTCTCAGAACTGAGCATGTGGAGAGACGTTCGTTCATGTAGCACAAAGGGAAAGTTTTGCAGGAGAAACTTTTACTCTGTTTTCTCAGACTGTTTCCTAGTGCCGGTTTGAAGTTCCTGCATTTTACACTGTAAAACCGAGTTGGAGCTAGTACCTCCCCATACATATGTATGGAGTGGAGATTTCAACTGAAAATAAACTTTGTGTTCCCAACAAGCTAGGTGAAGGACGGCTTTCACAGACACATATCTCTCAGAACTGAGCATGTAGAGAGACGTTCGTTCATCTAGCACAAAGGGTACGGGTTGCAGGGGAATCTTTTACTATGGTTTCTCAGTCTTTTTCCTAGTCCTTGTTTGAATTTCCTGCAGTTATCACTGTAAAACAGAGTTGGAGCTAGTACCTCCCCATATATATGTATGGAGTGGGTTTCCAACTGAAAAGAAACTTTGTGTTCCCAACAAGCTAGGAGAAGGACGGCTTTCACACACACTTATCTCTCAGAACTGAGCATGGTGAGAGAAGTTCGTTCATCTAGCACAAAGGGAAAGTTTTGCAGGAGAAAATTTTAATGTGGTTTCTCAGTCTGTTTCCTAGTGCCGGTTTGAAGTTCCTTCAGTTTTCACTTTAAATCAGAGTTGGAGCTAGAACCTCCCCATATATATGTATGGAGAGGAGTTTGCAACTGAAAAGAATCTTTGTGTTCCCAACAAGCTAGGTGAAGTACGGCTTACACACACACTTACCTCTCAAAACTGAGCATATGGAGAGACGTTCGTTCATCTAACACAAAGGGAACTGTTTGCAGGGGAAACTTTTACTCTGGTTTCTCAGTCTGTTTCCTAGTGCTGGTTTGAATTTTCTGCAGTTTTCACTGTAAAACCGAGTTGGAGCTAGTACTTCCCCATGTATATGTATGAAGTGGAGTTTGCAAATGAAAAGAAACTTTGTGTTCCCAACAAGCTACGTGAAGGACGGCTTTCACACACAATTATCTCTCAGAACTGAGCATGTGGAGAGACGTTCGTTCTTCTAACACAAAGGGAACTGTTTGCAGTAGAAACTTTAACTCTGGATTCTCAGTCTGTTTCCTAGTGTCGGTTTGAAGTTCCTGCAGTTTTCACAGTAAAACCGAGTTGGAGCTAGTGCTAACCCATATATATGTATGGAGTGGAGTTTGAAACTGAAAAGAAACTTTGTGTTCCCAACAAGCTTGGTGAAGGACGGCTTTCACACACACTTATCTCTCAGAACTGAGCATGTGGAGATATGTTCGTTCATCTAGCACAAAGGGAAAGGGTTGCAGGAGAAACTTTTACTCTGGTTTCTCAGTCTGTTTCCTAGTGCCGGTTTGAAGTTCCTGCAATTTTCAGTGTAAAACCGTTTTGGAGCTAGTACCACCCCATATATATGTATGGAGTGGAGTTTGCAACTGAAAAGAAACTTTGTGTTCACAACAAGCTAGGTGAAGGACGGCTTTCACACACACTTATCTCTCAGACCTGAGCATGTGGAGAGACGTTCGTTCATCTAGCACAAAGGGAACGGGTTGCTGGAGAAACTTTTACTCTGCTTTCTCAGTCCGTTTCCTAGTGTCGGTTTGAAGTTCCTGCAATTTTCACTGTAAAACCGAGTTGGAGCTTGTACCACCCCATATATATGTATGGAGAGGTGTTTGCAACTGAAAAGAAACTTTGTGTTTCCAAAACGCTAGTTGAACTACGGCTTTCACAAACACTTATCTCTCAGAACTGAGCATCTGGAGAGACTTTCGTTCATCTAGCACAAAGTGAACGGTTTGCAGGAGAAACTATTACTCTGGTTTCTCAGTCTGTTTCCTAGAGTCGGTTTGAAGATCCTGCAATTTTCACTGTAAAACCGAGTTGGAGCTAGTACCTCCCCATATATATGTACGGAGTGGGGTTTGCAATTGAAAAGAAACTTTGTGTTCCCAACAAGCTAGGTGAAGTACGGCTTTCACACACACCTATCTCTCAAAACTGAGCATGTGGAGAGACGTTCGTTCATCTAGCACAAAGGGAACTGGTTGCAGGAGAAACTTTTACTCTGGTTTCTCAGTCTGTTTCCTAGTGCCGGTTTGAAGTTCGTGAAATTTTCACTGTAAAACCGAGTTGGAGCTAGTACCTGCCCATATATATGTACGGAGTGGGGTTTGCTACTGAAAAGAAACTTTGTGTTCCCAACAAGCTAGGTGAAGTACGGCTTTCACACACACCTATCTGTCAGAACTGAGCATGTGGAGAGACGATCGTTCATCTAGCACAAATGGAACTTGTTGCAGGAGAAACTTTTACTCTGGTTTCTCAGTCTGTTTCCTAGTGCCGGTTTGAATTTCCTGCAGTTTTCAATGAAAAACAGAGTTGGAGCTAGTACCTACCCATATATATGTATGGATTGGTGTTTGCAACTGAAAAGAAACTTTGTGTTCCCAACAAGCTGGGTGAAGGACGGCTTTCACATACAATTATCTCTCAGATCTGAGCATGTGGAGAGACGTTCGTTCTTCTAGATCAAACAACGTGTTGCCGGAGAAACTTTTACTCTGGTTTCTCAGTTTGTTTCCTAGTGCCGGTTTGAAGTTCCTTCAGTTTTCACTGTAAAACCGACTTGGAGCTAGTACCACCCCATATATATGTATGGAGTGGAGTTTGCAACTGAAAAGAAACTTTGTGTTCACAACAAGCTAGGTGAAGGACGGCTTTCACACACACTTATCTCTCAGACCTGAGCATGTGGAGAGACGTTCGTTCATCTAGCACAAAGGGAACGGGTTGCTGGAGAAAGTTTTACTCTGGTTTCTCAGTCCGTTTCCTAGTGTCGGTTTGAAGTTCCTGCAATTTTCACTGTAAAACCGAGTTGGAGCTTGTACCACCCCATATAAATGTATGGAGAGGTGTTTGCAACTGAAAAGAAGCTTTGTGTTCCCAAAACGCTAGTTGAAGTACGGCTTTCACAAACACTTATCTCTCAGAACTGAGCATCTGGAGAGACTTTCGTTCATCTAGCACAAAGGGAACGGTTTGCAAGAGAAACTTTTACTCTGGTTTCTCAGTCTGTTTCCTAGTGCCGGTTTGAAGTTCCTTCAGTTTTCACTGTAAAACCGAGTTGGAGCTAGTACCTCCCCATATAAATGTATGGAGTGGAGTTTGAACCTGAAAAGAAACTTTGTGTTCCCAACAAGCTAGGTGAAGGACGGCTTTCACACACACTTATCTCTCAGAACTGAGCATGTGGAGAGACGTTCGTTCATCTAGCACAAATGGAACGGTTTGCAGGGAAACTTTTACTCTGGTTTCTCAGTCTGTTTCCTAGTGCCGGTTTGAAGTTCCTTTAGTTTTCACAGTAAATCCGATTTGGACCTAGTACCTTCCCATATATATGTATGGAGTGGAGTTTGCAACTCAAAAGAATCTTTGTGTTCCCAACAAGCTAGGTGAAGGACGGCTTTCACACACACTTATCTCTCAGAACTGAGCATGTGGAGAGACATTCGTTCATCTAGCACAAAGGGAACGGGTTGTAGGAGAAACTATTACTCTGGATTCTCAGTCTGTTTCCTAGTGCCGTTTTGAAGTTCCTGCATTTTACACTGTAAAACCGAGTTGGAGCTAGTACCTCCCTATATATATGTATGGATTGGAGTTTGCAAGTGAAAAGAAACTTTGTGTTCCCAACAAGCTGTGTGAAGGACGGCTTTCACACACACTTATCTATCAGAACTGAACATGTGGAGAGACGTTCGTTCATCTAGCACAAGGGGAACGGGTTGCTGGAGAAACTTTTACTCTGGTTTCTCAGTCTGTTTCCTAGTGTCGGTTTGAAGTTCCTGCAATTTTCACTGTAAAACCGAGTTGGAGCTAGTACCTCCCCATATATATGTATGGAGTGGAGTTTGAACCTGAAAAGAAACTTTGTGTTCCCAACAAGCTAGGTGAAGTACGGCTTTCACACACACATATCTCTCAGAACTGAGCATGTGGAGAGACGTTCGTTCATCTAGCACAAAGGGAACTTGTTGCAGGAGAATCTTTTACTCTGGTTTCTCACTCTCTTTCCTAGTGCCGGTTTGAATTTCCTGCAGTTTTCACTGTAAAACAGAGTTGGAGCTAGTACCTCCCCATATATATGTATGGATTGGAGTTTGCAAGTGAAAAGAAACTTTCTGTTCCCAAAAAGCTATGTGAAGGACGGCTTTCACACACACTTATCTCTCAGAACTGAGCATGTGGAGAGACTTTCGGTCATCTAGCACAAAGGGGAGGGGTTGCAAGGGAAACTTTTACTCTGGTTTCTCAGTCAGTTTCCTAGTGCCAGTTTTAAGTTCCTTCAATTTTCAATGAAAAACAGAGTTGGAGCTAGTACCTACCCATATACATGTATGGATTGGTGTTTGCAACTGAAAAGAAACTTTGTGTTCCCAACAAGCTGGGTGAAGGACGGCTTTCACATACGCTTATCTCTCAGAACTGAGCATGTGGAGAGACGTCCGTTCTTCTAGCTCAAACAACGTGTTGCAGGAGAAACTTTTACTCTGTTTTCTCAGTCTGTTTCCTAGTGCCGGTTTGAAGTTCCTGCAGTTTTCACTGTAAAACCGAGTTGGAGCTACTACCACCCCATATATATGTATGAAGTGGAGTTTGCAACTGAAAAGAAACTTTGTGTTCACAACAAGCTAGGTGAAGGACGGCTTTCACACACACTTATCTCTCAGACCTGAGCATGTGGAGAGACGTTCGTTCATCTAGCACAAAGGGAACGGGTTGCTGGAGAAAATTTTACTCTGCTTTCTCAGTCCGTTTCCTAGTGTCGGTTTGAAGTTCCTGCAATTTTCACTGTAAAACCGAGTTGGAGCTTGTACCACCCCATATATATGTATGGAGAGGTGTTTGCAACTGAAAAGATACTTTGTGTTCCCAAAACGCTAGTTGAAGTACGGCTTTCACAAACACTTATCTCTCAGAACTGAGCATCTGGAGAGACTTTCGTTCATCTAGCACAAAGGGAACGGTTTGCAGAAGAAACTTTTACTCTGGTTTCTCAGTCTGTTTCCTAGTGTCGGTTTGAAGTTCCTGCAATTTTCACTGAAAAACCGAGTTAGAGCTAGTACCTCCCCATATATATGTATGGAGTGGAGTTTGAACCTGAAAAGAAACTTTGTGTTCCCAACAAGCTAGGTGAAGGACGGCTTTCACACACACTTATCTCTCAGAACTGAGCATGTGGAGAGACGTTCGTTCATCAAGCACAAATGGAACGGTTTGCAGGGAAACTTTTACTCTGGTTTCTCAGTCTGTTTCCTAGTGCCGTTTTGAAGTTCCTTTAGTTTTCACTGTAAAACAGAGTTGGAGCTAGTACTTCCCCATATATATGTATGGAGTGGGGTTTGCAATTGAAAAGAAACTTTGTGTTCCCAACAAGCTTGGTGAAGGACGGCTTTCACATACACATATCTCTCAGAACTGAGCATGTGGAGAGACGTTCATTCATCTAGCACAAACGGAACGGGTTGCAGGAGAAACTTTTACTCTGGTTTCTCAGTCTGTTTCCTAGTGCCGGTTTGAAGTTCCTGAAGTTTTCACTGTAAAATCGTGTTGGAGATAGTACTTCCCCATATATATGTACGGAGTGGGGTTTGCAATTGAAAAGAAACTTTGTATTCCCAACAAGCTAGGTGAAGGACGGCTTTCACACACACTTATCTCTCAGAACTGAGCATGTGGAGAGACGATCGTTCATCTAGCACAAAGGGAACTTGTTGCAGGAGAAACTTTTACTCTGGTTTCTCAGTCTGTTTCCTAGTGCCGGTTTTAAGTTCCTTTAGTTTTCAATGAAAAACAGAGTTGAAGCTAGAACCTACCCATATATATGTATGGATTGGTGTTTGCAACTGAAAAGAAACTTTGTGTTCCCAACAAGCTTGGTGAAGTACGCCTTTCACATACACATATCTCTCAGAACTGAGCATGTGGAGAGACGTTCGTTCATCTAGCACAAAAGGAACGGGTTGCAGGAGAAACTTTTACTCTGGTTTCTCAGTCTGTTTCCTAGTGCCGGTTTGAAGTTCGTGAAGTTTTCACTGTAAAACCGATTTGGAGCTAGTACCTCCCCATATATATGTATGGAGTGGGGTTTGCTACCGAAAAGAAACTTTGTGTTCCCAACAAGCTAGGTGAAGGACGGCTTTCACACACACCAATCTCTCAGAACTGAGCATGTGGAGAGACGTTCGTTCATCTAGCACAAAGGGAACGGGTTGCTGGAGAAACTTTTACTCTGGATTCTCAGTCTGTTTCCTAGTGCCGGTTTGAATTTCCTGCAGTTTTCATTGTAAAACCGAGTTGGAGCTAGTACCTCCCCATATATATGTATGGATTGGAGTTTGCAAGTGAAAAGCAACTTTGTGTTCCCAACAAGCTATGTGAAGGACGGCTTTCACACACACTTATCTCTCAGAACTGAGCATGTGGAGAGACGTTCGTTCATCTAGCACAAAAGGAACGTGTTGCAGTGGAAACTTTTACTCTGGTTTCTCAGTCTGTTTCCTAGTGCCGGTTTGAAGTTCCTTCAGTTTCAATGAAAAACCGAGTTGGAGCTAGTACCGCCCCATATATATGTATGGATTGGTGTTTGCAACTGAAAAGAAACTTTGTGTTCCCAACAAGCTGGGTGAAGGACGGCTTTCACATACACTTATCTCTCAGATCTGAGCATGTGGAGAGACGTTCGTTCTTCTAGCTCAAACAACGTGTTGCAGGAGAAACTTTTACTCTGGTTTCTCAGTCTGTATCCTAGTGCCGGTTTGAAGTTCCTGCAGTTTTCACAGTAAAACCGAGTTGGAGCTAGTACCACCCCATATATATGTATGGAGTGGAGTTTGCAACTGAAAAGAAACTTTGTGTTCACAACAAGCTAGTTGAAGGACGGCTTTCACACACACATATCTCTCAGATCTGAGCATGTGGATAGACGTTCGTTCATCTAGCACAAAGGGAACGGGTTGCTGGAGAAACTTTTACTCTGCTTTCTCAGTCCGTTTCCTAGTGTCGGTTTGAAGTTCCTGCAATTTTCACTGTAAAATCGAGTTGGAGCTTGTACCACCCCATATATATGTATGGACATTTGTTTGCAACTGAAAAGAAACTTTGTGTTCCCAAAACGCTAGTTGAAGTACGGCTTTCACACACACTTATCTCTCAGAACTGAGCATCTGGAGAGACTCTCGTTCATCTAGCACAAAGGGAACGGTTTGCAGGAGAAACTTTTACTCTGGTTTCTCAGTCTGTTTCCTAGTGTCGGTTTGAAGTTCCTGCAATTTTCACTGTAAAACCGAGTTGGAGCTAGTACCTCCCCACATATATGTATGGAGTGGAGTTTGAACCTGAAAAGAAACTTTGTGTTCCCAACAAGCTAGGTGAAGTACGGCTTTCACACACACTTATCTCTCAGAACTGAGCATGTGGAGAGACGTTCGTTCATCAAGCACAAATGGAACGGTTTGCAGGGAAACTTTTACTCTGGTTTCTCAGTCTGTTTCCTAGTGCCGGTTTGAAGTTCCTTTAGTTTTCACTGTAAAACCGATTTGGAGCTAGTACCTCCCCATAAATATGTACGGAGTTGGGTTTGCAATTGAAAAGAAACTTTGTGTTCCCAACAAGCTTGGTGAAGTACGGCTTTCACATACACATATCTCTCAGAACTGAGCATGTGGAGAGACGTTCATTCATCTAGCACAAACGGAACGTGTTGCAGGAGAAAATTTTACTCTGGTTTCTCAGTCTGTTTCCTAGTGCCGGTTTGAAGTTCCTGAAGTTTTCACTGTAAAATCGAGTTGGAGATAGTACTTCCCCATATAAATGTACGGAGTGGGGTTTGCAATTGAAAAGAAACTTTGTGTTCCCAACAAGCTAGGTGAAGAACGGCTTTCACACACACCTATCTCTCAAAACTGAGCATGTGGAGAGACGTTCGTTCATCTAGCACAAAGGGAACTGGTTGCAGGAGAAACTTTACCTCTGGATTCTCAAACTGTTTCCTAGTGTCGGTTTGAAGTTCCTGCAGTTTTCACAGTAAAACCGAGTTGGAGCTAGTGCTAACCCATATATATGTATGGAGTGGAGTTTGAAACTGAAAAGAAACTTTGTGTTCACAACAAGCTAGGTGAAGGACGGCTTTCACACACACTTATCTCTCAGAACTGAGCATGTGGAGAGACGTTCGTTCATCTAGCACAAAGGGAACTTGTTGCAAGAGAAACTTTTACTCTGGTTTCTCAGTCTGTTTCCTAGTGCCGGTTTGAAATTCCTTCAGTTTTCACTGTAAAGCCGAGTTACAGCTAGTACCTCCCTATATATATGTATGGAGTCGAGTTTGCAAGTGAAAAGAAACTTTGTGTTCCCAACAAGCTAGGTGAAGTACGGCTTTCACACACACTTATCTCTCAGAAATGAGCATGTGGAGAGACGATCGTTCATCTAGCACAAAAGGAACTTTTTGCAGGAGAAACTTTTACTCTGGTTTCTCAGTCTGTTTCCTAGTGCCGGTTTTAAGTTCCTTTAGTTTTCAATGAAAAACAGAGTTGGAGCTAGTACCTACCCATATATATGTATGGATTGGTGTTTGCAACTAAAAAGAAACTTTGTGTTCCCAACAAGCTTGGTGAAGTACGGCTTTCACATACACATATCTCTCAGAACTGAGCATGTGGAGAGACGTTCGTTCATCTAGCACAAAAAGAACGGGTTGCAGGAGAAACATTTTCTCTGGTTTCTCAGTCTGTTTCCTAGTGCCGGTTTGAAGTTCGTGAAGTTTTCACTGTAAAACCGAGTTGGAGCTAGTACCTCCCCATATATATGTACGGAGTGGGGTTTGCTACTGAAAAGAAACTTTGTGTTCCCAACAAGCTAGGTGAAGGACGGCTTTCACACACACCTATCTCTCAGAACTGAGCATGTGGAGAGACGTTCGTTCATCTAGCACAATGGGAACTTGTTGCAGGAGAAACTTTTACTCTGGTTTCTCAGTCTGTTTCCTAGTGCCGGTTTGAATTTCCTGCAGTTTTCACTGTAAAACCGAGTTGGAGCTAGTACCTCCCCATATATATGTATGGATTGGAGTTTGCAAGTGAAAAGCAACTTTGTGTTCCCAACAAGCTATGTGAAGGACGGCTTTCACACACACTTATCTCTCAGAACTGAGCATGTGGAGAGACATTCGTTCATCTAGCACAAAAGGAACGTGTTGCAGTGGAAACTTTTACTCTGGTTTCTCAGTCTGTTTCCTAGTGCCGGTTTGAAGTTCCTTCAGTTTCAATGAAAAACCGAGTTGGAGCTAGTACCGCCCCATATATATGTATGGATTGGTGTTTGCAACTGAAAAGAAACTTTGTGTTCCCAACAAGCTGGGTGAAGGACGGCTTTCACATACACTTATCTCTCAGATCTGAGCATGTGGAGAGACGTTCGTTCATCTAGCACAAAGGGAACGGTTTGCTGGAGAAAGTTTTACTCTGGTTTCTCAGTCCGTTTCCTAGTGTCGGTTTGAAGTTCCTGCAATTTTCACTGTAAAACCGAGTTGGAGCTTGTACCACCCCATATATATGTATGGAGAGGTGTTTGCAACTGAAAAGAAACTTTGTGTTCCCAAAACGCTAGTTGAAGTACGGCTTTCACAAACACTTATCTCTCAGAACTGAGCATCTGGAGAGACTTTCGTTCATCTAGCACAAAGGGAACGGGTTGCTGGAGAAACTTTTACTCTGGTTTCTCAGTCTGTTTCCTAGTGCCGGTTTGAAGTTCCTTCAGTTTTCACTGTAAAACCGAGTTGGAGCTAGTACCTCCCCATATAAATGTATGGAGTGGAGTTTGAACCTGAAAAGAAACTTTGTGTTCCCAACAAGCTAGGTGAAGGACGGCTTTCACACACACTTATCTCTCAGATCTGAGCATGTGGAGAGACGTTCGTTCATCTAGCACAAAGGGAACGGGTTGCTGGAGAAACTTTTACTCTGCTTTCTCAGTCCGTTTCCTAGTGTCGGTTTGAAGTTCCTGCAATTTTCACTGTAAAACCGAGTTGGAGCTTGTACCACCCCATATATATGTATGGAGAGGTGTTTGCAACTGAAAAGAAACTTTGTGTTCCCAAAACGCTAGTTGAAGTACGGCTTTCACAAACACTTATCTCTCAGAACTGAGCATCTGGAGAGACTCTCATTCATCTAGCACAAAGGGAACGGTTTGCAGGAGAAACATTTACTCTGGTTTCTCAGTCTGTTTCCTAGTGTCTGTTTGAAGTTCCTGCAATTTTCACTGTAAAACCGAGTTGGACCTAGTACCTCCCCACATATATGTATGGAGTGGAGTTTGAACCTGAAAAGAAACTTTGTGTTCCCAACAAGCTAGGTGAAGTACGGCTTTCACACACACTTATCTCTCAGAACTGAGCATGTGGAGAGACGTTCGTTCATCAAGCACAAATGGAACGGTTTGCAGGGAAACTTTTACTCTGGTTTCTCAGTCTGTTTCCTAGTGCCGGTTTGAAGTTCCATTAGTTTTCACTGTAAAACCGATTTGGAGCTAGTACCTCCCCATATATATGTACGGAGTGGGGTTTGCAATTGAAAAGAAACTTTGTGTTCCCAACAAGCTTGGTGAAGTACGGCTTTCACATACACATATCTCTCAGAACTGAGCATGTGGAGAGACGTTCATTCATCTAGCACAAACGGAACGGGTTGCAGGAGAAAATTTTACTCTGGTTTCTCAGTCTGTTTCCTAGTTTCGGTTTGAAGTTCCTGCAGTTTTCACAGTAAAACCGAGTTGGAGCTAGTGCTAACCCATATATATGTATGGAGTGGAGTTTGAAACTGAAAAGAAACTTTGTGTTCACAACAAGCTAGGTGAAGGACGGCTTTCACACACACTTATCTCTCAGAACTGAGCATGTGGAGAGACGTTCGTTCATCTAGCACAAAGGGAACTTGTTGCAGGAGAAACTTTTACTCTGGTTTCTCAGTCTGTTTCCTAGTGCCGGTTTGAAATTCCTTCAGTTTTCACTGTAAATCCGAGTTACAGCTAGTACCTCCCTATATATATGTATGGAGTCGAGTTTGCAAGTGAAAAGAAACTTTGTGTTCCCAACAAGCTAGGTGAAGTACGGCTTTCACACACACTTATCTCTCAGAACTGAGCATGTGGAGAGACGATCGTTCATCTAGCACAAAGGGAAATTTTTGCAGGAGAAACTTTTACTCTGTTTTCTCAGTCTGTTTCCTAGTGCCGGTTTGAATTTCCTTTAGTTTTCATTGTAAAACCGAGTTGGAGCTAGTACCTCCCCATATATATGTATGGATTGGAGTTTGCAAGTGAAAAGCAACTTTGTGTTCCCAACAAGCTATGTGAAGGACGGCTTTCACACACACTTATCTCTCAGAACTGAGCATGTGGAGAGACATTCGTTCATCTAGCACAAAAGGAACGTGTTGCAGTGGAAACTTTTACTCTGGTTTCTCAGTCTGTTTCCTAGTGCCGGTTTGAAGTTCCTTCAGTTTCAATGAAAAACCGAGTTGGAGCTAGAACCGCCCCATATATATGTATGGATTGGTGTTTGCAACTGAAAAGAAACTTTGTGTTCCCAACAAGCTGGGTGAAGGACGGCTTTCACATACACTTATCTCTCAGATCTGAGCATGTGGAGAGACGTTCGTTCATCTAGCACAAAGGGAATGGGTTGCTGGAGAAAGTTTTACTCTGGTTTCTCAGTCCGTTTTCTAGTGTCGGTTTGAAGTTCCTGCAATTTTCACTGTAAAACCGAGTTGGAGCTTGTACCACCCCATATATATGTATGGAGAGGTGTTTGCAACTGAAAAGAATTTTGTGTTCCCAAAACGCTAGTTGAAGTACGGCTTTCACAAACACTTATCTCTCAGAACTGAGCATCTGGAGAGACTTTCGTTCATCTAGCACAAAGGGAACGGTTTGCAGGAGAAACTTTTACTCTGGTTTCTCAGTCTGTTTCCTAGTGCCGGTTTGAAGTTCCTTCAGTTTTCACTGTAAAACCGAGTTGGAGCTAGTACCTCCCCATATAAATGTATGGAGTGGAGTTTGAACCTGAAAAGAAACTTTGTGTTCCCAAAAAGTTGGTGAAGGACGGCTTTCACACACACTTATCTCTCAGAACTGAGCATGTGGAGATATGTTCGTTCATCTAGCACAAAGGGAAAGGGTTGCAGGAGAAACTTTTACTCTGGTTTCTCAGTCTGTTTCCTAGTGCCGGTTTGAAGTTCCTGCAATTTTCACTGTAAAACCGTTTTGGAGCTAGTACCTCCCTAAATATATATATGGAGTGGAGTTTGCAACTGAAAAGAAACTTTGTGTTCCCAACAAGCTAGGTGAAGGACGGCTTTCACACACACTTATCTCTCAGAACTGAGCATGTGGAGAGACGTTCGTTCATCTAGCACAAAGGGAACTTTATGCAGGAGAAACTTTTACTCTGGTTTCTCAGTCTGTTTCCTATTGCCGGTTTGAAGTTCCTTCAGTTTTCACTCTAAAACCGAGTTGGAGCTAGTACTTCCCCATATATATGTATGGAGTGGAGTTTGCAATTGAAAAGAAACTTTGTGTTCCCAACAAGCTGTGTGAATGACGGCTTTCACACACACTTATTTCTCAGAACTGAACATGTGGAGAGACGTTCGTTCACCTAGCACAAATGGAACGGGTTGCTGGAGAAACTTTTACTCTGGTATCTCAGTCTGTTTCCTATTGTCGGTTTGTAGTTCCTGCAATTTTCACTGTAAAACCGAGTTGGAGCTTGTACCACCCCATATATATGTATGGAGAGGTGTTTGCAACTGAAAAGAAACTTTGTGTTCCCAACACGCTAGGTGAAGTACGGCTTTCACAAACACTTATCTCTCAGAACTTAGCATCTGGACAGACTTTCGTTCATCTAGCACAAAGGGAACGGTTTGCAGGAGAAACTTTTACTCTGGTTTCTCAGTCTGTTTCCTAGTGCCGGTTTGAAATTCCTTCAGTTTTCACTGTAAAACCGATTTGGAGCTCGTACCTCCCCATATATATGTATGGAGTGGAGTTTGAAGCTGAAAAGAAACTTTGTGTTCCCAACAATCTAGGTGAAGGACGGCATTCACACACACTTATCTCTCAGAACTGAGCATGTGGAGAGACGTTCGTTCATCTAGAACAAAGGGAACTGGTTGCAGGAGAAACTTTTACCTTGGTTTCTCAGTCTGTTTCCTAGTGCCGGTTTGAAATTCCTTCAGTTTTCATTGTAAAACCGAGTTACAGCTAGTACCTCCCTATATATATGTATGGAGTGGAGTTTGCAAGTGAAAAGAAACTTTGTGTTCCCAACAAGCTAGGTGAAGTACGGCTTTCACACACACTTATCTCTCAGAACTGAGCATGTGGAGAGACGATCGTTCATCTAGCACAAAGGGAACTTTTTGCAGGAGAAACTTTTACTCTGGTTTCTCAGTCTGTTTCCTAGTGCCGGTTTTAAGTTCCTTTAGTTTTCAATGAAAAACAGAGTTGGAGCTAGTACCTACCCATATATATGTATGGATTGGTTCTTGCAACTAAAAAGAAACTTTGTGTTCCCAACAAGCTTGGTGAAGTACGGCTTTCACATACACATATCTCTCAGAACTGAGCATGTGGAGAGACGTTCGTTCATCTAGCACAAAAGGAACGGGTTGCAGGAGAAACTTTTACTCTGGTTTCTCAGTCTGTTTCCTAGTGCCGGTTTGAAGTTCGTGAAGTTTTCACTGTAAAACCGAGTTGGAGCTAGTACCTCCCCATATATATGTACGGAGTGGGGTTTGCTACTGAAAAGAAACTTTGTGTTCCCAACAAGCTAGGTGAAGGACGGCTTTCACACACACCTATCTCTCAGAACTGAGCATGTGGAGAGGCGTTCGTTCATCTAGCACAAAGGGAACTTGTTGCAGGAGAAACTTTTACTCTGGTTTCTCAGTCTGTTTCCTAGTGCCGGTTTGAATTTCCTGCAGTTTTCACTGTAAAACCGAGTTGGAGCTAGTACCTCCCCATATATATGTATGGATTGGAGTTTGCAAGTGAAAAGCAACTTTGTGTTCCCAACAAGCTATGTGAAGGATGGCTTTCACACACACTTATCTCTCAGAACTGAGCATGTGGAGAGACATTCGTTCATCTAGCACAAAAGGAACGTGTTGCAGTGGAAACTTTTACTCTGGTTTCTCAGTCTGTTTCCTAGTGCCGGTTTGAAGTTCCTTCAGTTTCAATGAAAAACCGAGTTGGAGCTAGTACCGCCCCATATATATGTATGGATTGGTGTTTGCAACTGAAAAGAAACTTTGTGTTCCCAACAAGCTGGGTGAAGGACGGCTTTCACATACACTTATCTCTCAGATCTGAGCATGTGGAGAGACGTTCGTTCATCTAGCACAAAGGGAACGGGTTGCTGGAGAAAGTTTTACTCTGGTTTCTCAGTCCGTTTCCTAGTGTCGGTTTGAAGTTCTTGCAATTTTCACTGTAAAACCGAGTTGGAGCTTGTACCACCCCATATATATGTATGGAGAGGTGTTTGCATCTGAAAAGAAACTTTGCGTTCCCAAAACGCTAGTTGAAGTACGGCTTTCACAAACACTTATCTCTCAGAACTGAGCATCTGGAGAGACTTTCGTTCATCTAGCACAAAGGGAACGGTTTGCAGGAGAAACTTTTACTCTGGTTTCTCAGTCTGTTTCCTAGTGCCGGTTTGAAGTTCCTTCAGTTTTCACTGTAAAACCGAGTTGGAGCTAGTACCTCCCCATATAAATGTATGGAGTGGAGTTTGAACCTGAAAAGAAACTTTGTGTTCCCAACAAGCTAGGTGAAGGACGGCTTTCACACACACTTATCTCTCAGAACTGAGCATGTGGAGATATGTTCGTTCATCTAGCACAAAGGGAAAGGGTTGCAGGAGAAACTTTTACTCTGGTTTCTCAGTCTGTTTCCTAGTGCCGGTTTGAAGTTCCTGCACTTTTCACTGTAAAACCGTTTTGGAGCTAGTACCTCCCTAAATATATATATGGAGTGGAGTTTGCAACTGAAAAGAAACTTTGTGTTCCCAAAAAGGTAGGTGAAAGACGGCTTTCACACACACTTATCTCTCAGAACTGAGCCTGTGGAGAGACGTTCGTTCATCTAGCACAAAGGGAACTTTTTGCAGGGGAAACTTTTACTCTGGTTTCTCAGTCTGTTTCCTAGTGCCGGTTTGAAGTTCCTGCAGTTTTCACTCTAAAACCGAGTTGGAGCTAGTACTTCCCCATATATATGTATGGAGTGGAGTTTGCAAGTGAAAAGAAACTTTGTGTTCCCAACAAGCTGTGTGAAGGGCGGCTTTCACACACACTTATCTTTCAGAACTGAGCATGTGGAGAAACGTTCGTTCATCTAGCATAAAGGGAACGGGATGCAGGAGAAATTTTTACTCTGTTTTCTCAGTCTGTTTCCTAGTGCCGGTTAGAAGTTCCTGCAGTTTTCACTGTAAATCAGTGTTGGAGCTAGTACCTCCCCATATATATTTATAGAGAGGTGTTTGCAACTGAAAAGAAACTTTGTGTTCCCAACAAGCTAGGTGAAGTACGGCTTTCACACACACTTATCTCTCAGAACTGAGCATGTGGAGAGACGTTCGTTCATCTAGCACAAAGGGAACGGGATGCAGGAGAAACTTTTACTGTGTTTTCTCAGTCTGTTTCCTAGTGCCGGTTTGAAGTTCCTGCAGTTTTCACTGTAAATCAGGTTTGGAGCTAGTACCTCCCCATATATATTTATAGAGAGGTGTTTGCAACTGAAAAGAAACTTTGTCTTTCCAACAAGCAATGTGAAGAACGGCTTTCACATACACTTAACAGTCAGAACTGATCATGTGGAGAGACTTTCGTTCATCTAGCACAAAGAAACGGTTTGCTGGAATAACTTTTACTCTGGCTTCCCAGTCCTTTTCCTAGGGCCGGTTTGAAGTTCCTGAAGTTTTCACTGTAAAACCGAGTTGGAGCTAATACCTACTCATATATATATATAGATTGGAATTTCCATCTGAACAGAAACTTTTTGTTCCCAACCAGCTAGGTGAAGGACGACTTTCACACACACTAATCTCTTCAGAAAAGAGCATGTGGAGAGACGTTCGTTTATCTAGCACAAAGTGAACGGGTTGCAGGTGAAACTTTTACTCTGGTTTCTCAGCCTTTTCCTAGTGCCGGTTTGAAGTTCCTGCACTTTTCACTGTTAAACCGTGTTGGAGCTAGTACCTCCCCATAGATATGTATAGAGTGGAGTTTGCAACTGAAAAGAAACTTTGTGTTCCCAAAAAGCTACGTGAAGAACGGCTTTCAGACACACTAATCTCTCGGAACTGAGCATTTGAGAAATATTCGTTCATCTAGCACAAATGGAACGGATTGCAGGAGAAAGTTTTACTCTGGATTCTCAGTCTGTTTCCTAGTGCCAGTTTGAAATTCCTGCAGTTTTCACTGAAAAACCGAGTTGGAGCTAGTACCTCCCCATATATATATATGGAGTGGAGTTTGCAACTGAACAGAAAATTTGTGTTCCCAACAAGCTAGGTGAAGTATGGCTTTCACACACACAAATCTCTCAGAACTGAGCATGTGGAGAGACTTTCATTCATCTAGCACAAAGGGAACAGTTTGCATGAGAAACTTTTACTCTGGATTCCCAGTCTATTTCCTAGTTTCGGTTTCAATTTCCTGCAATTTACACTGTAAACACGAGTTGAAGCTAGTACCTACCCATATATAAGTATGGATTGGAGTTTGCATTGGAACAGAAACTTTGTGCTCCCAACAAGCTAGGTGAAGGACGGCTTTCACACACACTTATCTCTCAGAACTGAACATGTGGAGAGACGTTCTTTCATCTAGCACAAATGTTACTGGTTTCAGGAGAAACTTTTACTCTGGTTTCTCAGTCCGTTTCCTAGTGCCGGTTTGAAGTTCCTGCAGTTTTCCCTGTAAACCCGATTTGCAGCTAGTATATCCCCATGTATATGTATGGAGTGGAGTTGGCAACTGAAAAGAATCTTTGTCTTCCCAACAATCAAGGTAAAGTATGGCTTTTACATACAATTATCTCAGAACAGAGCATGTGGAGAGACGTTCGTTCATTTAGCACAAAATGAACGGGTTGCAGGAGAAGCTTTTACTCTGGTTTCTCAGTCTGTTTCCAATGCCGGTTTGAAGTTCCTGCAGTTTTCACTGTAAACCAGAGATGGAGCTAATAACCCCCCTATATATATGTATGGATTGGAGATTGCTTCTGAACAGAAACTTTGTGTTCCCAACAAGATATGTGAAGGATGGTTTTCACACACATTTATCTCTCAGAACTGAGCATGTAGAGAGACGTTCGTTCATCTAGCACTAAGGGAACGGGTTGAAGGAGAAACTTTTACTCTGGTTTCTCTGTCTGTTTCCTAGTGGCGTTTGAATTTCCTGCAGTTAACACTGTAAAACCGATTTCTAGCTAGTACTTCCCCACAGATATGTATGGAGGGGAATTTGCAACTGAAAAGAAAATTGAGTTCCCAAGAAGCTAGGTGAAGAACGGATTTCACACACTATTATGACTCAGAACTGAGTATGTGGAGAGACGTTCGTTCGTCTAGCACAAAGGGAACTGGATGCAGGAGAAAATTTTACTCTGGATTCTCAGTCTGTTTCCTACTGCCGGTTTGAAATTCCTGCAGTTTTCACTGTAAAACCGAGTTGGAGCTTGTACCACCCCATAGATATGTATGGAGTGAGGTTTGCTACTGAACAGAAAATTTGTGTTCCCAACAAGCTAGGTGAAGTATGGCTTTCACTCACACAAATCTCTCAGAACTGAGCATGTGGAGAGACTTTCATTCATCTAACACAAAGGGAACGGTTTGCATGAGGAACTTTTACTCTGGATTCCCAGTCTATTTCCTAGTTTCGGTTTCAATTTCCTGCAATTTACACTGTAAACCCGAGTTGAAGCTAGTACCTCCCCATATATATGTATGGATTGGAGTTGGCAACGGAACAGAAACTTTGTGTTCCCATCAAGCTAGGTGAAGGAAGGCTTTCACACACACTTATCTCTAAGAACTTAGCATGTAGAGAGACGTTCGTTCATCTAGCAAAAATGGAAGATGTTGCAAGTGAAAATTTTAATCTGGTTTCTCAATCTATCTCCGAGTGCCGGTTTGAATTATTTCAGATTTCACTGTAAAACGGAGTTGGAGCTAGTACATACCCATAGATAGGTATGGAGTGCTGTTAGCAACTAAAAAGAAACTTTGTGTTCCCAACAAGCTAGTTGAAGGACGGCTTTCACACACACTTATCTCTCAGAACTGAGCATGTGCAGAGACGATTATTCATCTAGCCCAAAAGGAACTGGTTGCAGGGAAAACTTTTACTCTTGTTTCCCAGTCTGTTTCCTAGTCCCGGTTTGAAGTTCCTGAAGTTTTCACTGTAAAACCGTGTTGGAGCTACAACCTCCCCATATATATATATGGAGAAGTGTTTGCAACTGAAAGGAAACTTTGTGTTCCCAACAAGATTGGTGATGGACGGCTTTCACACTCACTAATCTCTCAGAACTGAGGATGTGGAGAGATGTTCGTTCATCTAGCACTAAGGAAATTTTTGCAGGAGAAACTTTTACTCTGGATTCCCAGTCTGTTTCCTAGTGTCGGTTTGAAGTTCCTGCAGTTTTCACTGTAAAACCGACTTGGAGCTTGTACCACCCCATAGATATTTATGGAGAGGAGTTTGCAAATGAAAAGAAACTTTGTGTTCCCAACAAGCTAGGAGAAGGACGGCTTAGACACAGAATTATCTCTCAGAACTGAGCATGTGGAGAGACGTTCGTTCATCTAGCACAAAGGGATAGGGTTACAGGGAAAGATTTACTCTGGTTTCTCAGTCTGTTTCTTAGTGCCGGTTTTAAGTTCCTTCAGTTTTCACTGTAAACCCGAGTTGCAGATATTACATCCCCATATACATGTATGGAGTGGAGTTGGCAACTGAAAAGAAACTTTGTGTTCCCAACAAGCTAGCTGAAGTACGGCTTTCACACACACTTACCTCTCAGACATGAGCATGTGGAGAGGCGTTCGTTCATCTAGCACAAATGGAATGGTTTGCAGGAGAAACTTTTACCCTTGTTTCAGAGTCTCTTCCCTATGCCGTTTTGAAGTTCCTGCAGTTTTCACTGTAGAACACAGTTGGAACTAGTACCTCCCCATACATATGTATGGATTGGAGTTTGCAAATGAAAAGAATCTTTGTGTTCCCAACAAGCTAGGTGAAGGACGGCTTTCACACACACTTATCTTAACAACTGGGCATGTGGATAAACGTTCGTTCAATTAGCACAAAAGTTACGGGTTGCAGGAGAAACTTTTACTCTGGTTTCTCATTCTGTTTACTAGTGGCGTTTTGAATTTCCTGCAGTTTTCACTGAAAAAAGGATTTACGGCTAGTACTTCTCCACAGATATGTATGGAGTGGAGTTTGCAACTGATAAGAAACTATGTGTTACCAACAAGGTAGGTGAAGAACGGCTTTCACACAATTTTATCACTCAGAACTGAGCATGTGGAGAGAGGTTCATTCATCTAGCACAAAGGGAACTGCCTGCAGGAGAAACTTTTACTCTGGATTCTCAGTCTGTTTCCTAGTGCCGGTTTGAAGTTCCTGCAGTTTTCACTGTAAAACCGAGTTGGACCTTGTACCTCCACCATAGATATGTATGGGGAGGAGTTTGCAAATGAAAAGAAACTTTGTGTTCCCAACAAGCTAGTTGAAGGACGCCTTTCACACACACTTATCTCTCAGAACTGAGCATGTGGAGAGACGTTCGTTCATCTAGCAAAAAAGGAAGGGGTTGCAAGAGAAACTTTTACTCAGGTTTCTCAGTCTGTTTCCTAGTGGCGGTTTGAAGTTCCTGCAGTTTTCACTGTACACCCGAGTTGGAGCTAGTACCTCCCCATATATATGTATGGATTGGGGTTTGCATCTGAACAGATACTATGTGTTCCCAACAAGCTAGGTGAAGGAAAGCTTTCACACACCCTAATATCTCAGACCTGAGCATGTGGAGAGACGTTCTTTCATCTAGCACAAATGGAACCGATTGCAGGAGAAATTTTTACTCTGGATTTTCAGTTTGTTTCCCAGAGCCGGTTTGAAGTTCCTGCAGTTTTCACTGTAAACACGAGTTGGAGCACGTACATCCCGATTGATATGTATGATTGGAGTTTGCAACTGAACAGAAAATATGTGTTCCCAACAAGATAGATGAAGGACAGCTTTCACACATAATTATATCTCAGAAATGAGGATGTGGAGAGACGTTCGTTCATCTAGCACAAAGGGAACGGGTTGCAGGAGAAAGTTTTAATCTGGTTTCTCAGTCTGTTTCCTAGTGCCGGTTTGAAGTTCCTGCAGTTTTCACTGTAAAACCGAGTTGGAGCTAGTACCTCCACATACATAATAATGGATTGGAGTTTGCAACCTAACAGAAACTTTGTGTTTCCTACAAGCTAGGTGAAGGACGGCTTTCACACACACTAATCTCTCAGAACTGAGCATGTGGAGAGACTTTCGTTCATCTACAACAAAGGGAACTTGTTGCAGAAGAACTTTACTCTACATTCTCAGTCTGTTTCCTAGTGCCGGTTTGAAGTTCCTGCAGTTTTCACTGTAAAACCGAGTTGGAGCTAGTACCTCCCCATACTTGTGTATGGATTGGAGTTTGCAACTGAAAAGAATCTTTGTGTTCCCAACAAGCTATGTGAAAGACGGCTATAACACACAATTATATCTCAGAACTGAGCATGTGGAGAGACGTTCGTTCATCTAGCCCAAAGTGAACGGATTGCAGGAGAAACTATTACTCTGGTTTGTCAGTCTGTTTCCTAGTACCGGTTTGAAGTTCCTGCAGTTTTCACTGTAAAACCGGGTTGGAGCTACTACCACCCATAGATATATATGGATTGGAGTTTGCAATTGAAAAGAAAGTTTGTGTTCCCAACAAGCTAGTTGAAGGACGGCTTTCAAACACACAAATCTCTCACAACTGAGCATGTGGAGAGACTTACTTTCATCTAGCACAAATTTAACTGTTTGCAGGGGAAACATTTACTCTGGCTTCTCAGTCTGTTTCCTAGTGTCGGTTTCAATTTCCTGCAATTTACACTGTTAACTCGAGTTGCATCTAGTACCCTCCCATATATATTTATGGTATGGTGTTTGCAAATGAACAGAATCTTTGTGTTCCCCACAAGCTACGTGAAGCACGGCTTTCAGACACACTAATCCCTCAGAACTGTGCATGTGGAGAGACGTTCGTTCATCTACAACAAAGTTAACGGATTGCAGGAGAAACTTTTACTCAGGATTCTCAGTCTGTTTCCTAGTGTCGGTTAAAGTTCCTGCAGTTTTCACTGTAAAATTGATTTGGAGCTTGTACCTCCCCATATATATATATGGATTGGAGTTTGCAACTAAACAGAAACTTTGAGTTCCCAACAAGCTAGGTGAAAGACGGCTTTCACACACACTAATCTCTCAGAACTGAGCATGTGGAGAGACCTTCGTTCATTTAGCACAAAGGGAACGGGTTGCAGGAGAAACTTTTTCTCTTGTATCCCAGTCTGTTTCCTTGTGCCGGTTTGATGTTCCTGCAGTTTTCACTGTAAAACCGAGTTGAGCTAGTACCTCCCCATACATATGTAAGGAGTGGAGTTTGCAACTGAAACGAAACTTTGTGTTCCCAACAAGCAATGTGAAGGACGGTTTTCACACACACTTATCTCTCGGAACTTAGTATGTGGGGAGACGTTCGTTCATCTAGCACAAAGGGAATGGTTTGCAGGAGAAACTTTTACTCTGGTTTCTCAGCCTATTTCCTAGAGTCGGTTTCAATTACCTGCAATTTACACGGTAAAATTGAGTTGCAGCTAATACCTGCCCATATATATATGTGGATTGGAGTTTGCAACTGAACAGAAACTTTGTGTTCCCAACAAGCTAGGGGAAGGACGGCTTTCACACACACTTATCTCTCAGAACAGAGCATGTGTAGAGACGTTCGTTCATCTAGCAGAAAGGGAATCGTTTGCAGGAGAAACTTTTACTCTAGTTTTTCATTCTGTTTCCTATGCCGGTGTGAAATTCCTGCAGTTTTCACTGTAGAACCGAGTTGGACCTAGTACATCCCCACACTTATGTATGGAGTGGATTTTGCATCAGAAAAGGAACTTTGTGTTCCCAACAAGACAGGTGAAAGACGGCTTTCACACACACATATCTCTCAGAACTTAGCATGTGGAGAGACGTTCGTTCAACTAGCACAAAAGAACGGGTTGCTGGAGAAACTGTTACTCTGGTTTCTCAGTCTAATTCTTAGTGCCGGTTTGAAGTTCCTGCAGTTTTCACTGTAAACCCGTGTTGGAGCTAGTACCTCCCCATATATTTTATGGATTGCATTTTGCAACTGAAAAGAAACTTTGTGTTCCCAAGAAGCTAGGGGAAGGACGGCTTTCACACACACTTATCTCTCAGAACAGAGCATGTGTAGAGACGTTCGTTCATCTAGCACAAAGGGAACGGGTTGCAGGAGTAACTTTTACTCTGGATTCCCAGTCTGTTTCCTAGTGTCGGTAAAAGTTCCTGCAGTTTTCACTGAAAAACCGACTTGGAGTTAGTACCTCCCCATATATATGTATGGAGTGGAGTTTGCAACTGAACAGAAACTTTGTGTTCCCAACAAGCTAGGTGAAGGACGGCTTTCACACACACTAATCTCTCAGAACTGAGCATGTGGAGAGACTTTCATTCATCTAGCACAAAGGGAACGGGTTGCATGAGAAACTTTTACTCTGGATTCCCAGTCTGTTTCCTAGTTTCGGTTTCAATTTCCTGCAATTTACACTGTAAACCCGAGTTGAAGCTAGTACCTCCCCATATATATGTATGGATTGGAGTTGGCAACGGAACAGAAACTTTGTGTTCCCATCAAGCTAGGTGAAGGACGGCTTTCACACACACTTATCTCTCAGAACTTAGCATGTAGAGAGACGTTCGTTCATCTAGCAAAAATGGAAGATTTTGCAAGTGAAAATTTTAATCTGGTTTCTCACTCTATCTCCGACTGCCGGTTTGAATTTCCTTCAGATTTCACTGTAAAACGGAGTTGGAGCTAGTACATACCCATAGATAGGTATGGAGTGCTGTTAGCAACTAAAAAGAAACTTTGTGTTCCCAACAAACTAGTTGAAGGACGGCTTTCACACACAGTTATCTCTCAGAACTGAGCATGTGCAGAGACGTTTGTTCATCTAGCCCAAAAGGAACTGGTTGCAGGGAAAACTTTTACACTTGTTTCCCAGTCTGTTTCCTAGTCCCAGTTTGAAGATCCTGAAGTTTTAACTGTAAAACCGTGTTGGAGCTACAACCTCCCCATATATATATATGGAGTAGTGTTTGCAACTGAAAGGAAACTTTGTGTTCCCAACAAGTTTGGTGATGGACGGCTTTCACACATACTTATCTCTCAGAACTGAGCATGTGGAGAGACGTTCGTTCATCTAGCAGAAAGGGAATCGTTTGCAGGAGAAACTTTTACTCTAGTTTTTCATTCTGTTTCCTATGCCGGTGTGAAATTCCTGCAGTTTTCACTGTAGAACCGAGTTGGATCTAGTAACTCCCCACACTTATGGATGGAGTGGATTTTGCATCAGAAAAGGAACTTTGTGTTCCCAACAAGACAGGTGAAAGACGGCTTTCACACACACATATCTCTCAGAACTGAGCATGTGGAGAGACGTTCGTTCAACTAGCACAAAAGAACGGGTTGCTGGAGAAACTGTTACTCTGGTTTCTCAGTCTGATTCTTAGTGCCGGTTTGAAGTTCCTGCAGTTTTCACTGTAAACCCGTGTTGGAGCTAGTACCTCCCCATATATTTTATGGATTGCAGTTTGCAACTGAAAGAAACTTTGTGTTCCCAAGAAGCTAGGTGAAGATAGGCTTTCACACACATTTATCTCTCAGAATTGAGCATATGGAGAATGTTTCGTTCATCTAGCACAAAGGGAACGGGTTGCAGGTGAAACTTTTACTCTGGATTCCCAGTCTATTTCCTAGTGTCGGTAAAAGTTCCTGCAGTTTTCACTGAAAAACCGACTTGGAGTTAGTACCTCCCCATATATATGTATGGAGTGGAGTTTGCAACTGAACAGAAACTTTGTGTTCCCAACAAGCTAGGTGAAGGACGGCTTTCACACACACTAATCTCTCAGAACTGAGCATGTGGAGAGACATTCATTCATCTAGCACAAAGGGAACGGGTTGCATCAGAAACTTTTACTCTGGATTCCCAGTCTGTTTCCTAGTTTCGGTTTCAATTTCCTGCAATTTACACTGTAAAACCGATTTGAAGCTAGTACCTCCCCATATATATGTATGGATTGGAGTTGGCAACGGAACAGAAACTTTGTGTTCCCATCAAGCTAGGTGAAGGACGGCATTCACACACACTTATCTCTCAGAACTTAGCATGTAGAGAGACGTTCGTTCATCTAGCAAAAATGGAAGATGTTGCAAGTGAAAATTTATTCTGGTTTCTCACTCTATCTCCGAGTGCCGGTTTGAATTTCCTTCAGATTTCACTGTAAGACGGAGTTGGAGCTAGTACATACCCATAGATAGGTATGGAGTGCTGTTAGCAACTAAAAAGAAACTTTTTGTTCCTAATAAACTAGGTGAAGCACGGCTTTAACACACACTTATCTCTCAGAACTGAGCATGTGGATAGATGTTCGTTCATCTAGCACAAAGGGATCGGGTTGCAGGGGAAACTTTTACTCTGGTTTCCCAGTCTCTTTCCCAGTGCCGGTTAGAAGTTCCTGCAATTTTCACTGTAAAACCGATTTGGAGCTAGTACCACCCATTAGATTTGTATGGAGTGGACTTGGCAACTGAAAAGAAACTTTGAGTTCCCAACAAGCTAGGTGATGGACGGCATTCACACACAATTTTCACTCAGAACTGATCATGTGGAGAGAATTTCGTTCATCTAGCACAAAGGGAACTGGCTGCAGGAGAAACTTTTACTCTGGATTCTCAGTCTGTTTCCTAGTTCCGGTTTGAATTTCCGGCAGTTATCACTGTAAACTTGTGTCTGAGCCAGTACCTCCTCATAGATATGTATGGAGTGGAGTTTGCAACTGAAACGAACTTTGTGTTCCCAACAAGCAAGGTGAAGGACGGCATTAACACACATTTATCTCTCAGAACTGAGCATTTGGAGAGACGTTCGTTCATCTAGCACAAAGGGAACGGGTTGCAGGGAAAATTTTACTCTGGTTTCTCAGTCTCTTTCCTAGTGCAGGTTTGAAGTTCCTTCAATTTTCACTGTAAAACCGATTTGGAGCTAGTACCACCCCATATATTTTTATGGAGTGGAGTTTGCAACTGAAAAGAAACTTTGTGTTTCCAACAAGCAAGCTGAAGAACGGCTTTCACATACACTTATCACTCAGAACTGATCATGTGGAGAGACTTTCGTTCATCTAGCACAAAGAAACGGTTTGCTGGAATAACTTTTACTCTGGCTTCCCAGTCTTTTTCCTAGGGCCGTTTAGAAGTTCCTGAAGTTTTCACTGTAAAACCGAGTTGGAGCTAATACCTACTCATATATATGTATAGAGGGGAATTTCCATCTGAACAGAAACTTTTTGTTCCCAACCAGCTAGGTGAAAGACGACTTTCACACACACTAATCTCTTCAGAAAAGAGCATGTGGAGAGACGTTCGTTTATCTAGCACAAAGTGAACGGGTTGCAGGTGAAATTTTACTCTGGTTTCTCAGCCTTTTCCTAGTGCCGGTTTGAAATTCCTGCACTTTTCACTGTAAAACCGTGTTGGAGCTAGTACCTCCCCATAGATATGTATAGAGTGGAGTTTGCAACTGAAAAGAAACTTTGTGTTCCCAACAAGCTAGGTGAAGGACGGCATTAACACACACTTATCTCTCAGAACAGAGCATTTGGAGAGACGTTCGTTCATCTAGCACAAAGGGAACGGGTTGCAGGGGAAATTTTACTCTGGTTTCTAAGTCTCTTTCCTAGTGCCGGTTTGAAGTTCCTTCAATTTTCACTGTAAAACCGATTTGGAGCTAGTACCACCCCATATATTTTTATGGAGTGGAGTTTGCAAGTGAAAAGAAACTTTGTGTTTCCAACAAGCAAGGTGAAGAACGGCTTTTACATACACTTAACACTCAGAACTGATCATGTGGAGAGACTTTCGTTCATCTAGCACAAAGAAACGGTTTGCAGGAGAAACTTTTACTCTGTTTTCCCAGCCTTTTTCCAGTGCCGTTTTTAAGATCCTGCAGTTTTCACTGTAAAACCGAGTTGGAGCTAATTCCACCTCATAGATATGTATTGAGTGGAGATTGCAACTGAACAGAAACTTTGTCTTCCTAACAAGATAGGTGAAGGAGAGTTTCACACATAATTATCTCTCAGAACTGAGCATGTGGAGAGACGTTCGTTCATCTAGCACAAAGGGATAGGTTTACATGGAAAGATTTACCTTGGTTTCTCAGTCTGTTTCTTACTGCCGGTTTTATGTTCCTGCAGTTTTCACTGTAAACCCGAGTTGCAGATAGTACATCCCCATATATATATGTATGGAGTGGAGCTGGCAACTGAAAAGAAACTTTGTGTTCCCAACAAGCTAGCTGAAGTACGGCTTCCACACACACTTACCTCTCAGACATGAGCATGTGGAGAGGCGTTCGTTCATCTAGCACAAATGGAACGGTTTGCAGGAGAAACATTTACCCTTGTTTCTCAGTCTCTTCCCTATGCCGTTTTGAAGTTCCTGCAGTTTTCACTGTAGAACACAGTTGGAGCTAGTACCTCCCCATACATATGTATGGATTGGAGTTTGCAACTGAAAGAATCTTTGTGTTCCCAACAAGCTAGGTGAAGGACGGCTTTCACACACATTTATCTTAAGAAATGGGCATGTGGATAAACGTTCGTTCAATTAGCACAAAAGTTACGGGCTGCAGGAGTAACTTTTACTCTGGTTTCTCATTCTGTTTACTAGTGGCGTTTTGAATTTCCTGCAGTTTTCACTGAAAAAAAATTTACGGCAATTACTTCCCCACAGATATGTATGGAGTGGAGTTTGCAACTTAAAAGAAACTTTGTGTTACCAACAAGCTAGGTGAAGGACGGCTTTCACACACTTTTATCACTCAGAACTGAGCATGTGGAGAGACGTTCGTTCATCTAGCACAAAGGGAACTGCCTGCAGGAAAAACTTTTACTCTGGATTCTCAGTCTGTTTCCTAGTGCCGGTTTGAAGTTCCTGCAGATTTCACTGTACACCCGAGTTGGAGCTAGTACCTCCCCATATATATGTATGGATTGGGGTTTGCATCTGAACAGATACTATGTGTTCCCAACAAGCTAGGTGAAGGAAAGCTTTAACACACCCTAATATCTCAGACCTGAGCATGTGGAGAGACGTTCTTTCATCTAGCACAAATGGAACCGATTGCAGGAGAAATTTTTACTCTGGATTCTCAGTTAGTTTCCCAGAGCCGGTTTGACGTTCCTGCAGTTTTCACTGTAAACCCGAGTTGGAACACGTACATCCCGATTGATATGTATGATTGGAGTTTGCAACTGAAAAGAAACTTTGTGTTCCCAACAAGCTATTTGAAGGACGGCTATCACACACACTTATATCTCAGAACTGAGCATGTGGAGAGACGTTCGTTCATCTAGCACAAAGGGAACGGGTTGCAGGATAAACTTTTACTCTGGTTTGTCAGTCTGTTTCCTAGTGCCGGTTTGAAGTTCCTGCAGTTTTCACTGTAAAACCGAGTTGGAGCTACTACCACCCATAGATATATATGGATTGGAGTTTGCAATTGAAAAGAAACTTTGTGTTCCCAGCAAGCGAGTTGAAGGACGGCTTTCACACACACAAATCTCTCACAACTGAGCATGTGGAGAGACTTTCGTTCATCTAGCAGAAAAGGAACGGGTTGCAGGGGAAACTTTTACTCTGGATTCCAGTATGTTTCCTAGTGCCGGTTTGAATTTCCTGCAGTTTTCACTGTAAAACCGAGTTGGAGCTTGTACCTCAACATACATATGTATGTAGTGGGGTTTGCAACTGTAAAAAAACTTTGTGTTCCCAACAATCTATGTGAAGAACGGCTTTCGCACACTCTTATCACTCAGAACTGAGCATGTGGAGAGACTTTCGTTCATCTAGCACAAAAGGAACGGGTTGCAGGGGCAACTTTTACTCTGGTTTTTCAGTCTGTTTCCTAGTGGCGTTTTGAATTTCCTGCAGTTTTCTCTGAAAAAACGATTTATAGCTCGTACTTCCCCACAGAAATGTATGGAGTGGAGTTTGCAACTAAAAAGAAACTTTGTGTTCCCAACAAGCTAGGTGAAGAACGGCTTTCACACACTCTTATCACTCAGAACTGAGCATGTGGAGAGACGTTCGTTCATCTAGACCAAAAGGAACTGGCTGCAGGAGAAACTTTTACTCTGGATTCTCAGTCTGTTTCCTAGTGCCGGTTTGAAGTTCCTGCAGTTTTCACTGTAAAACAGATTTGGAGCTTGTACCACCCCATAGATATATATGGAGAGGAGTTTGCAAATAAAAAGAAACTTTGTGTTCCCAACAAGCTAGGAGAAGGACGGCTTAGACACAGAATTATCTCTCAGAACTGAGCATGTGGTGAGACGTTCGTTCATCTAGCACAAAGGGATAGGTTTACAGGGAAAGATATACCCTGGTTTCTCAGTCTGTTTCTTAGTGCCGGTTTTAAGTTCCTGCAGTTTTCACTGTAAACCCGAGTTGCAGATAGTACATCCCCATATATATGTATGGAGTGGAGTTGGCAACTGAAAAGAATCTTTGTGTTCCCAACAAGCTAGCTGAAGTACGGCTTTCACACACACTTACCTCTCAGACCTGAGCATTTGGAGGGGCGTTCGTTCATCTAGCACAAATGGAACGGTTTGCAGGAGAAACATTTACCCTTGTTTCTCAGTCTCTTCCCTATGCCGTTTTGAAGTTCCTGCAGTTTTCACTGTAGAACACAGTTGGAACTAGTACCTCCCCATACATATGTATGGATTGGAGTTTGCCACTGAAAAGAATCTTTGTGTTCCCAACAAGCTAGGTGAAGGACGGCTTTCACACAAACTTATCTTAAGAACTGGGCATGTGGATAAAAGTTCGTTCAATTAGCACAAAAGTTACGGGTTGCAGGAGAAACTTTTACTCTGGTTTCTCATTCTGTTTACTAGTGGCGTTTTGAATTTCCTGCAGTTTTCACTGAAAAAAGGATTTACGGCTAGTACTTCTCCACAGATATGTATGGAGTGGAGTTTGCAACTGAAAAGAAACTATGTGTTACCAACAAGCTAGGTGAAGAACGGCTTTCACACACTTTTATCACTCAGAACTGAGCATGTGGAGAGACGTTCGTTCATCTAGCACAAAGGGAACTGCCTGCAGGAGAAACTTTTACTCTGGATTCTCAGTATGTTTCCTAGTGCCGGTTTGAAGTTCCTGCAGTTTTCACTGTAAAACCGAGTTGGACCTTGTACCTCCACCATAGATATGTATGGGGAGGATTTTGCAAATGAAAAGATACTTTGTGTTCCCAGCAAGCTAGTTGAAGGACGCCTTTCACACACACTTATCTCACAGAACTGAGCATGTGGAGAGACGTTCGTTCATCTAGCAAAAAGGGAAGGGGTTGCAAGAGAAACTTTTACTCAGGTTTCTCAGTCTGTTTCCTAGTGCCGGTTTGAAGTTCCTGCAGTTTTCACTGTACACCCGAGTTGGAGCTAGTACCTCCCCATATATATGTATGGATTGGGGTTTGCATCTGAACAGATACTATGTGTTCCCTACAAGCTAGGTGAAGGAAAGCTTTCACACACCCTAATATCTCAGACCTGAGCATGTGGAGAGACGTTCTTTCATCTAGCACAAATGGAACCGATTGCAGGAGAAATTTTTACTCTGGATTCTCAGTTTGTTTCCCAGAGCCGGTTTGAAGTTCCTGCAGTTTTCACTGTAAACACGAGTTGGAGCAAGTACATCCCGATGGATATGTATGATTGGAGTTTGCAACTGAACAGAAAATATGTGTTCCAAACAAGCTAGATGAAGGACAGCTTTCACACATAATTATATCTCAGAACTGAGGATGTGGAGAGACGTTCGTTCATCTAGCACAAAGGGAACGGGTTGCAGGAGAAAGTTTTAATCTGGTTTCTCAGTCTGTTTCCTAGTGCCGGTTTGAAATTCCTGCAGTTTTCACTGTAAAACCGAGTTCGAGCTAGTACCTCCACATACATAATAATGGATTGGAGTTTGCAACCTAACAGAAACTTTGTGTTTCCTACAAGCTAGGTGAAGGACGGCTTTCACACACACTAATCTCTCAGAACTGAGCATGTGGAGAGACGTTCGTTCATCTAGCACAAAATGAACGGATTGCAGGAGAAACTATTACTCTGTTTTGTGAGTCTGTTTCCTAGTGCCGGTTTGAAGTTCCTGCAGTTTTCACTGTAAAACCGAGTTGGAGCTAGTACCTCTCCATACTTGTGTATGGATTGGAGTTTGCAACTGAAAAGAATCTTTGTGTTCCCAACAAGCTATGTGAAGTACGGCTATCACACACACTTATATCTCAGAACTGAGCATGTGGAGAGACGTTCATTCATCTAGAACCAAGTAACGGATTGCAGAAGAAACTATTACTCTGGTTTGTCAGTCTGTTTCCTAGTGCCGGTTTGAATTTCCTGCAGTTTTCACTGTAAAACCGAGTTGGAGCTTGTACCTCCCCATACATATGTATGGAGTGGAGTTGGCAACTGAAAAGAAACTTTGTATTCCCAACAAGCTAGCTGAAGTACGGCTTTCACACACACTTACCTCTCAGACCTGAGCATTTGGAGGGGCGTTCGTTCATCTAGCACAAATGGAACGGTTTGCAGGAGAAACTTTTACCCTTGTTTCTCAGTCTCTTCCCTATGCCGTTTTGAAGTTCCTGCAGTTTTCACTGTAGAAAACATTTGGAACTAGTACCTCCCCATACATATGTATGGATTGGAGTTTGCCACTGAAAAGAATCTTTGTGTTCCCAACAAGCTAGGTGAAGGACGGCTTTCACACAAACTTATCTTAAGAACTGGGCATGTGGATAAAAGTTCGTTCAATTAGCACAAAAGTTACGGGTTGCAGGAGAAACTTTTACTCTGGTTTCTCATTCTGTTTACTAGTGGCGTTTTGAATTTCCTGCAGTTTTCACTGAAAAAAGGATTTACGGCTAGTACTTCTCCACAGATATGTATGGAGTGGAGTTTGCAACTGAAAAGAAACTATGTGTTACCAACAAGCTAGGTGAAGAACGGCTTTCACACACTTTTATCACTCAGAACTGAGCATGTGGAGAGACGTTCGTTCATCTAGCACAAAGGGAACTGCCTGCAGGAGAAACTTTTACTCTGGATTCTCAGTCTGTTTCCTAGTGCCGGTTTGAAGTTCCTGCAGTTTTCACTGTAAAACCGAGTTGGACCTTGTACCTCCACCATAGATATGTATGGGGAGGATTTTGCAAATGAAAAGATACTTTGTGTTCCCAGCAAGCTAGTTGAAGGACGCCTTTCACACACACTTATCTCACAGAACTGAGCATGTGGAGAGACGTTCGTTCATCTAGCAAAAAGGGAAGGGGTTGCAAGAGAAACTTTTACTCAGGTTTCTCAGTCTGTTTCCTAGTGCCGGTTTGAAGTTCCTGCAGTTTTCACTGTACACCCGAGTTGGAGCTAGTACCTCCCCATATATATGTATGGATTGGGGTTTGCATCTGAACAGATACTATGTGTTCCCTACAAGCTAGGTGAAGGAAAGCTTTCACACACCCTAATATCTCAGACCTGAGCATGTGGAGAGACGTTCTTTCATCTAGCACAAATGGAACCGATTGCAGGAGAAATTTATACTCTGGATTCTCAGTTTGTTTCCCAGAGCCGGTTTGAAGTTCCTGCAGTTTTCACTGTAAACACGAGTTGGAGCAAGTACATCCCGATGGATATGTATGATTGGAGTTTGCAACTGAACAGAAAATATGTGTTCCAAACAAGCTAGATGAAGGACAGTTTTCACACATAATTATATCTCAGAACTGAGGATGTGGAGAGACGTTCGTTCATCTAGCACAAAGGGAACGGGTTGCAGGAGAAAGTTTTAATCTGGTTTCTCAGTCTGTTTCCTAGTGCCGGTTTGAAATTCCTGCAGTTTTCACTGTAAAACCGAGTTCGAGCTAGTACCTCCACATACATAATAATGGATTGGAGTTTGCAACCTAACAGAAACTTTGTGTTTCCTACAAGCTAGGTGAAGGACGGCTTTCACACACACTAATCTCAGAACTGAGCATGTGGAGAGACGTTCGTTCATCTAGCAAAAAGTGAACGGATTGCAGGAGAAACTATTACTCTGTTTTGTCAGTCTGTTTCCTAGTGCCAGTTTGAAGTTCCTGCAGTTTTCACTGTAAAACCGAGTTGGAGCTAGTACCTCCCCATACTTGTGTATGGATTGGAGTTTGCAACTGAAAAGAAACTTTGTGTTCCCAACAAGCTATGTGAAGTACGGCTATCACACACACTTATATCTCAGAACTGAGCATGTGGAGAGACGTTCATTCATCTAGAACAAAGTAACGGATTGCAGGAGAAACTATTACTCTGGTTTGTCAGTCTGTTTCCTAGTGCCGGTTTGAATTTCCTGCAGTTTTCACTGTAAAACCGAGTTGGAGCTTGTACCTCCCCATACATATGTATGGAGTGGGGTTTGCAACTGAAAAGAAACTTTGTATTCCAACGATCTATGTGAAGGACGGCTTTCACACACTTATCTCTCAGAACTGATCCTGTGGAGAGAAGTTCATTCATCTAGCACAAAGGAAACGGGTTGAAGGAGAAACTTTTACTCTGGTTTCTCAGTTTCCTAGTGGCGTTTTGAATTTCCTGCATTTTTCTCTGAAAAAACAATTTATAGCTCGTACTTCCCCACAGAAATGTATGGAGTGGAGTTTGCAACTAAAAAGAAACTTTGTGTTCCCAACAAGCTAGGTGAAGGACGGCTTTCACACACTCTTATCACCCAGAACTGAGCATGTGGAGAGACGTTCGTTCATCTAGACCAAAAGGAACTGGCTGCAGGAGAAACTTTTACTCTGGATTCTCAGTTTGTTTCCTAGTGCCGGTTTGAAGTTCCTGCAGTTTTCACTGTAAAACCGAGTTGGAGCTTGTACCACCCCATAGATATGTATGGAGAGGAGTTTGCAAATGAAAAGAAACTTTGTGTTCCCAGCAAGCTAGGAGAAGGACGGCTTAGACACAGAATTCTCTCAGAACTGAGCATGTGGAGAGACGTTCGTTCATCTAGCACAAAGGGATAGGTTTACATGGAAAGATTTACTCTGGTTTCTCAGTCTGTTTCTTACTGCCGGTTTTATGTTCCTGCAGTTTTCACTGTAAACCCGAGTTGCAGATAGTACATACCCATATATATATGTATGGAGTGGAGATGGCAACTGAAAAGAAACTTTGTGTTCCCAACAAGCTAGCTGAAGTACGGCTTTCACACACACTTACCTCTCAGACATGAGCATGTGGAGAGGCGTTCGTTCATCTAGCACAAATGGAACGGTTTGCAGGAGAAACATTTACCCTTGTTTCTCAGTCTCTTCCCTATGCCGTTTTGAAGTTCCTGCAGTTTTCACTGTAGAACACAGTTGGAACTAGTACCTCCCCATACATATGTATGGATTGGAGTTTGCAACTGAAAGAATCTTTGTGTTCCCAACAAGCTAGGTGAAGGACGGCTTTCACACAAACTTATCTTAAGAACTGGGCATGTGGATAAAAGTTCGTTCAATTAGCACAAAAGTTACGGGTTGCAGGAGAAACTTTTACTCTGGTTTCTCATTCTGTTTACTAGTGGCGTTTTGAATTTCCTGCAGTTTTCACTGAAAAAAGGATTTACGGCTAGTACTTCTCCACAGATATGTATGGAGTGGAGTTTGCAACTGAAAATAAACTATGTGTTACCAACAAGCTAGGTGAAGAACGGCTTTCACACACTTTTATCACTCAGAACTGAGCATGTGGAGAGACGTTCGTTCATCTAGCACAAAGGGAACTGCCTGCAGGAGAAACTTTTACTCTGGATTCTCAGTCTGTTTCCTAGTGCCGGTTTGAAGTTCCTGCAGTTTTCACTGTAAAACCGAGTTGGACCTTGTACCTCCACCATAGATATGTATGGGGAGGATTTTGCAAATGAAAAGATACTTTGTGTTCCCAGCAAGCTAGTTGAAGGACGCCTTTCACACACACTTATCTCACAGAACTGAGCATGTGGAGAGACGTTCGTTCATCTAGCAAAAAGGGAAGGGGTTGCAAGAGAAACTTTTACTCAGGTTTCTCAGTCTGTTTCCTAGTGCCGGTTTGAAGTTCCTGCAGTTTTCACTGTACACCCGAGTTGGAGCTAGTACTTCCCCATATATATGTATGGATTGGGGTTTGCATCTGAACAGATACTATGTGTTCCCTACAAGCTAGGTGAAGGAAAGCTTTCACACACCCTAATATCTCAGACCTGAGCATGTGGAGAGACGTTCTTTCATCTAGCACAAATGGAACCGATTGCAGGAGAAATTTTTACTCTGGATTCTCAGTTTGTTTCCCAGAGCCGGTTTGAAGTTCCTGCAGTTTTCACTGTAAACACGAGTTGGAGCAAGTACATCCCGATGGATATGTATGATTGGAGTTTGCAACTGAACAGAAAATATGTGTTCCAAACAAGCTAGATGAAGGACAGCTTTCACACATAATTATATCTCAGAACTGAGGATGTGGAGAGACGTTCGTTCATCTAGCACAAAGGGAACGGGTTGCAGGAGAAAGTTTTAATCTGGTTTCTCAGTCTGTTTCCTAGTGCCGGTTTGAAATTCCTGCAGTTTTCACTGTAAAACCGAGTTCGAGCTAGTACCTCCACATACATAATAATGGATTGGAGTTTGCAACCTAACAGAAACTTTGTGTTTCCTACAAGCTAGGTGAAGGACGGCTTTCACACACAAATCTCTCAGAACTGAGCATGTGGAGAGACGTTCGTTCATCTAGCACAAAGTGAATGGATTGCAGGAGAAACTATTACTCTGGTTTGTCAGTCTGTTTCCTAGTGCCGGTTTGAAGTTCCTGCAGTTTTCACTGTAAAACCGAGTTGGAGCTAGTACCTCCCCATACTTGTGTATGGATTGGAGTTTGCAAATGAAAAGAAACTTTGTGTTCCCAACAAGCTATGTGAAGTACGGCTATCACACACACTTATATCTCAGAACTGAGCATGTGGAGAGACGTTCATTCATCTAGAACAAAGTAACGGATTGCAGGAGAAACTATTACTCTGGTTTGTCAGTCTGTTTCCTAGTGCCGGTTTGAATTTCCTGCAGTTTTCACTGTAAAACCGAGTTGGAGCTTGTACCTCCCCATACATATGTATGGAGTGGGGTTTGCAACTGAAAAGAAACTTTGTATTCCAACGATCTATGTGAAGGACGGCTTTCACACACTTATCTCTCAGAACTGATCCTGTGGAGAGAAGTTCGTTCATCTAGCACAAAGGGAACGGGTTGAAGGAGAAACTTTTACTCTGGTTTCTCAGTCTGTTTCCTAGTGGCGTTTTGAATTTCCTGCAGTTTTCTCTGAAAAAAAAATTTATAGCTCGTACTTCCCCACAGAAATATATGGAGTGGCGTTTGCAACTAAAAAGAAACTTTGTGTTCCCAACAAGCTAGGTGAAGGACGGCTTTCACACACTCTTATCACCCAGAACTGAGCATGTGGAGAGACGTTCGTTCATCTAGACCAAAAGGAACTGGCTGCAGGAGAAACTTTTACTCTGGATTCTCAGTTTGTTTCCTAGTGCCGGTTTGAAGTTCCTGCAGTTTGCACTGTAAAACCGAGTTTGAGCTTGTACCACCCCATAGATATGTATGGAGAGGAGTTTGCAAATGAAAAGAAACTTTGTGTTCCCAGCAAGCTAGGAGAAGGACGGCTTAGACACAGAATTATCTCTCAGAACTGAGCATGTGGAGAGACGTTCGTTCATCTAGCACAAAGGGATAGGTTTACATGGAAAGATTTACTCTGGTTTCTCAGTCTGTTTCTTACTGCCGGTTTTATGTTCCTGCAGTTTTCACTGTAAACCCGAGTTGCAGATAGTACATCCCCATATATATATGTATGGAGTGGAGATGGCAACTGAAAAGAAACTTTGTGTTCCCAACAAGCTAGCTGAAGTACGGCTTTCACACACACTTACCTCTCAGACATGAGCATGTGGAGAGGCGTTCGTTCATCTAGCACAAATGGAACGGTTTGCAGGAGAAACATTTACCCTTGTTTCTCAGTCTCTTCCCTATGCCGTTTTGAAGTTCCTGCAGTTTTCACTGTAGAACACAGTTGGAGCTAGTACCTCCCCATACATATGTATGGATTGGAGTTTGCAACTGAAAGAATCTTTGTGTTCCCAACAAGCTAGGTGAAGGACGGCTTTCACACACATTTATCTTAAGAAATGGGCATGTGGATAAACGTTCGTTCAATTAGCACAAAAGTTACGGGCTGCAGGAGAAACTTTTACTCTAGTTTCTCATTCTGTTTACTAGTGGCGTTTTGAATTTCCTGCAGTTTTCACTGAAAAAAAATTTACGGCTAGTACTTCCCCACAGATATGTATGGAGTGGAGTTTGCAACTTAAAAGAAACTTTGTGTTACCAACAAGCTAGGTGAAGGACGGCTTTCACACACTTTTATCACTCAGATCTGAGCATGTGGAGAGACGTTCGTTCATCTAGCACAAAGGGAACTGCCTGCAGGAAAAACCTTTACTCTGGATTCTCAGTCTGTTTCCTAGTGCCGGTTTGAAGTTCCTGCAGATTTCACTGAACACCCGAGTTGGAGCTAGTACATCCCCATATATATGTATGGATTGTGGTTTGCATCTGAACAGATACTATGTGTTCCCAACAAGCTAGGTGAAGGAAAGCTTTCACACACCCTAATATCTCAGACCTGAGCATGTGGAGAGACGTTCTTTCATCTAGCACAAATGGAACCGATTGCAGGAGAAATTTTTACTCTGGATTCTCAGTTAGTTTCCCAGAGCCGGTTTGACGTTCCTGCAGTTTTCACTGTAAACCCGAGTTGGAACACGTACATCCCGATTGATATGTATGATTGGAGTTTGCAACTGAAAAGAAACTTTGTGTTCCCAACAAGCTATTTGAAGGACGGCTATCACACACACTTATATCTCAGAACTGAGCATGTGGAGAAACGTTCGTTCATCTAGCACAAAAGGAACGGGTTGCAGGATAAACTTTTACTCTGGTTTGTCAGTCTGTTTCCTAGTGCCGGTTTGAAGTTCCTGCAGTTTTCACTGTAAAACCGAGTTGGAGCTAATACCACCCATAGATATGTATGGAGAGGAGTTTGCAAATGAAAAGAAACTTTGTGTTCCCAGCAAGCTAGGAGAAGGACGGCTTAGACACAGAATTATCTCTCACGACTGAGCATGTGGAGAGACGTTCGTTCATCTAGCACAAAGGGATAGGTTTACATGGAAAGATTTACTCTGGTTTCTCAGTCTGTTTCTTACTGCCGGTTTTATGTTCCTGCAGTTTTCACTGTAAACCCGAGTTGCAGATAGTACATACCCATATATATATGTATGGAGTGGAGATGGCAACTGAAAAGAAACTTTGTGTTCCCAACAAGCTAGCTGAAGTACGGCTTTCACACACACTTACCTCTCAGACATGAGCATGTGGAGAGGCGTTCGTTCATCTAGCACAAATGGAACGGTTTGCAGGAGAAACATTTACCCTTGTTTCTCAGTCTCTTCCCTATGCCGTTTTGAAGTTCCTGCAGTTTTCACTGTAGAACACAGTTGGAACTAGTACCTCCCCATACATATGTATGGATTGGAGTTTGCAACTGAAAGAATCTTTGTGTTCCCAACAAGCTAGGTGAAGGACGGCTTTCACACAAACTTATCTTAAGAACTGGGCATGTGGATAAAAGTTCGTTCAATTAGCACAAAAGTTACGGGTTGCAGGAGAAACTTTTACTCTGGTTTCTCATTCTGTTTACTAGTGGCGTTTTGAATTTCCTGCAGTTTTCACTGAAAAAAGGATTTACGGCTAGTACTTCTCCACAGATATGTATGGAGTGGAGTTTGCAACTGAAAATAAACTATGTGTTACCAACAAGCTAGGTGAAGAACGGCTTTCACACACTTTTATCACTCAGAACTGAGCATGTGGAGAGACGTTCGTTCATCTAGCACAAAGGGAACTGCCTGCAGGAGAAACTTTTACTCTGGATTCTCAGTCTGTTTCCTAGTGCCGGTTTGAAGTTCCTGCAGTTTTCACTGTAAAACCGAGTTGGACCTTGTACCTCCACCATAGATATGTATGGGGAGGATTTTGCAAATGAAAAGATACTTTGTGTTCCCAGCAAGCTAGTTGAAGGACGCCTTTCACACACACTTATCTCACAGAACTGAGCATGTGGAGAGACGTTCGTTCATCTAGCAAAAAGGGAAGGGGTTGCAAGAGAAACTTTTACTCAGGTTTCTCAGTCTGTTTCCTAGTGCCGGTTTGAAGTTCCTGCAGTTTTCACTGTACACCCGAGTTGGAGCTAGTACTTCCCCATATATATGTATGGATTGGGGTTTGCATCTGAACAGATACTATGTGTTCCCTACAAGCTAGGTGAAGGAAAGCTTTCACACACCCTAATATCTCAGACCTGAGCATGTGGAGAGACGTTCTTTCATCTAGCACAAATGGAACCGATTGCAGGAGAAATTTTTACTCTGGATTCTCAGTTTGTTTCCCAGAGCCGGTTTGAAGTTCCTGCAGTTTTCACTGTAAACACGAGTTGGAGCAAGTACATCCCGATGGATATGTATGATTGGAGTTTGCAACTGAACAGAAAATATGTGTTCCAAACAAGCTAGATGAAGGACAGCTTTCACACATAATTATATCTCAGAACTGAGGATGTGGAGAGACGTTCGTTCATCTAGCACAAAGGGAACGGGTTGCAGGAGAAAGTTTTAATCTGGTTTCTCAGTCTGTTTCCTAGTGCCGGTTTGAAATTCCTGCAGTTTTCACTGTAAAACCGAGTTCGAGCTAGTACCTCCACATACATAATAATGGATTGGAGTTTGCAACCTAACAGAAACTTTGTGTTTCCTACAAGCTAGGTGAAGGACGGCTTTCACACACAAATCTCTCAGAACTGAGCATGTGGAGAGACGTTCGTTCATCTAGCACAAAGTGAATGGATTGCAGGAGAAACTATTACTCTGGTTTGTCAGTCTGTTTCCTAGTGCCGGTTTGAAGTTCCTGCAGTTTTCACTGTAAAACCGAGTTGGAGCTAGTACCTCCCCATACTTGTGTATGGATTGGAGTTTGCAAATGAAAAGAAACTTTGTGTTCCCAACAAGCTATGTGAAGTACGGCTATCACACACACTTATATCTCAGAACTGAGCATGTGGAGAGACGTTCATTCATCTAGAACAAAGTAACGGATTGCAGGAGAAACTATTACTCTGGTTTGTCAGTCTGTTTCCTAGTGCCGGTTTGAATTTCCTGCAGTTTTCACTGTAAAACCGAGTTGGAGCTTGTACCTCCCCATACATATGTATGGAGTGGGGTTTGCAACTGAAAAGAAACTTTGTATTCCAACGATCTATGTGAAGGACGGCTTTCACACACTTATCTCTCAGAACTGATCCTGTGGAGAGAAGTTCGTTCATCTAGCACAAAGGGAACGGGTTGAAGGAGAAACTTTTACTCTGGTTTCTCAGTCTGTTTCCTAGTGGCGTTTTGAATTTCCTGCAGTTTTCTCTGAAAAAAAAATTTATAGCTCGTACTTCCCCACAGAAATATATGGAGTGGCGTTTGCAACTAAAAAGAAACTTTGTGTTCCCAACAAGCTAGGTGAAGGACGGCTTTCACACACTCTTATCACCCAGAACTGAGCATGTGGAGAGACGTTCGTTCATCTAGACCAAAAGGAACTGGCTGCAGGAGAAACTTTTACTCTGGATTCTCAGTTTGTTTCCTAGTGCCGGTTTGAAGTTCCTGCAGTTTGCACTGTAAAACCGAGTTTGAGCTTGTACCACCCCATAGATATGTATGGAGAGGAGTTTGCAAATGAAAAGAAACTTTGTGTTCCCAGCAAGCTAGGAGAAGGACGGCTTAGACACAGAATTATCTCTCAGAACTGAGCATGTGGAGAGACGTTCGTTCATCTAGCACAAAGGGATAGGTTTACATGGAAAGATTTACTCTGGTTTCTCAGTCTGTTTCTTACTGCCGGTTTTATGTTCCTGCAGTTTTCACTGTAAACCCGAGTTGCAGATAGTACATCCCCATATATATATGTATGGAGTGGAGATGGCAACTGAAAAGAAACTTTGTGTTCCCAACAAGCTAGCTGAAGTACGGCTTTCACACACACTTACCTCTCAGACATGAGCATGTGGAGAGGCGTTCGTTCATCTAGCACAAATGGAACGGTTTGCAGGAGAAACATTTACCCTTGTTTCTCAGTCTCTTCCCTATGCCGTTTTGAAGTTCCTGCAGTTTTCACTGTAGAACACAGTTGGAGCTAGTACCTCCCCATACATATGTATGGATTGGAGTTTGCAACTGAAAGAATCTTTGTGTTCCCAACAAGCTAGGTGAAGGACGGCTTTCACACACATTTATCTTAAGAAATGGGCATGTGGATAAACGTTCGTTCAATTAGCACAAAAGTTACGGGCTGCAGGAGAAACTTTTACTCTAGTTTCTCATTCTGTTTACTAGTGGCGTTTTGAATTTCCTGCAGTTTTCACTGAAAAAAAATTTACGGCTAGTACTTCCCCACAGATATGTATGGAGTGGAGTTTGCAACTTAAAAGAAACTTTGTGTTACCAACAAGCTAGGTGAAGGACGGCTTTCACACACTTTTATCACTCAGATCTGAGCATGTGGAGAGACGTTCGTTCATCTAGCACAAAGGGAACTGCCTGCAGGAAAAACCTTTACTCTGGATTCTCAGTCTGTTTCCTAGTGCCGGTTTGAAGTTCCTGCAGATTTCACTGAACACCCGAGTTGGAGCTAGTACATCCCCATATATATGTATGGATTGTGGTTTGCATCTGAACAGATACTATGTGTTCCCAACAAGCTAGGTGAAGGAAAGCTTTCACACACCCTAATATCTCAGACCTGAGCATGTGGAGAGACGTTCTTTCATCTAGCACAAATGGAACCGATTGCAGGAGAAATTTTTACTCTGGATTCTCAGTTAGTTTCCCAGAGCCGGTTTGACGTTCCTGCAGTTTTCACTGTAAACCCGAGTTGGAACACGTACATCCCGATTGATATGTATGATTGGAGTTTGCAACTGAAAAGAAACTTTGTGTTCCCAACAAGCTATTTGAAGGACGGCTATCACACACACTTATATCTCAGAACTGAGCATGTGGAGAAACGTTCGTTCATCTAGCACAAAAGGAACGGGTTGCAGGATAAACTTTTACTCTGGTTTGTCAGTCTGTTTCCTAGTGCCGGTTTGAAGTTCCTGCAGTTTTCACTGTAAAACCGAGTTGGAGCTAATACCACCCATAGATATATATGGATTGGAGTTTGCAATTGAAAAGAAACTTTGTGTTCCCAACAAGCTAGTTGAAGGACGGCTTTCACACACACAAATCTCTCACAACTGAGCATGTGGAGAGACTTTCGTTCATCTAGCACAAAAGGAACGGGTTGCAGGGGAAACTTTTACTCTGGATTCCCAGTATGTTTCCTGGTGCCGGTTTGAATTTCCTGCAGTTTTCACTGTAAAACCGAGTTGGAGCTTGTACCTCAACATACATATGTATGTAGTGGGGTTTGCAACTGTAAAAAAACTTTGTGTTCCCAACAATCTATGTGAAGAACGGCTTTCGCACACCCTTATCACTGAGAACTGAGCATGTGGAGAGACTTTCGTTCATCTAGCACAAAAGGAACGGGTTGCAGGGGCAACTTTTACTCTGGTTTTTCAGTCTGTTTCCTAGTGGCGTTTTGAATTTCCTGCAGTTTTCTCTGAAAAAACGATTTATAGCTCGTACTTCCCCACAGAAATGTATGGAGTGGAGTTTGCAACTAAAAAGAAACTTTGTGTTCCCAACAAGCTAGGTGAAGAACGGCTTTCACACACTCTTATCACTCAGAACTGAGCATGTGGAGAGACGTTCGTTCATCTAGCCCAAAAGGAACTGGCTGCAGGAGAAACTTTTACTCTGGATTCTCAGTCTGTTTCCTAGTGCCGGTTAGAAGTTCCTGCAGTTTTCACTATAAAACCGATTTGGAGCTTGTACCACCCCATAGATAAATATGGAGAGGAGTTTGCAAATAAAAAGAAACTTTGTGTTCCCAACAAGCTAGGAGAAGGACGGCTTAGACACAGAATTATCTCTCAGAACTGAGCATTTGGAGGGGCGTTCGTTCATCTAGCACAAAGGGATAGGTTTACAGGGAAAGATATACTCTGGTTTCTCAGTCTGTTTCTTAGTGCCGGTTTTAAGTTCCTGCAGTTTTCACTGTAAACCCGAGTTGCAGATAGTACATCCCCATATATATGTATGGATTGGAGTTGGCAACTGAAAAGAAACTTTGTGTTCCCAACAAGCTAGCTGAAGTACGGCATTCACACACACTTACCTCTCAGACCTGAGCATTTGGAGGGGCGTTCGTTCATCTAGCACAAATGGAACGGTTTGCAGGAGAAACTTTTACCCTTGTTTCTCAGTCTCTTCCCTATGCCGTTTTGAAGTTCCTGCAGTTTTCACTGTAGAACACAGTTGGAGCTAGTACCTCCCCATACATATGTATGGATTGGAGTTTGCAACTGAAAAGAATCTTTGTGTTCCCAACAAGCTAGGTGAAGGACGGCTTCCACACACACTTATCTTAAGAACTCGGCATGTGGATAAACGTTCGTTCAATTAGCACAAAATTTACGGGTTGCAGGAGAAACTTTTACTCTGGTTTCTCATTCTGTTTACTAGTGGCGTTTTGAATTTCCTGCAGTTTTCACTGAAAAAAAATTTACGGCTAGTACTTCCCCACAGATATGTATGGAGTGGAGTTTGCAACTGAAAAGAAACTTTGTGTTACCAACAAGCTAGGTGAAGAACGGCTTTCACACACTTTTATCACTCAGAACTGAGCATGTGGAGAGACGTTCGTTCATCTAGCACAAAGGGAACAGCCTGCAGGAGAAACTTTTACTCTGGATCCTCAGTCTGTTTCCTAGTGCCGGTTTGAAGTTCCTGCAGATTTCACTGTACACCCGAGTTGGAGCTAGTACCTCCCCATATATATGTATGGATTGGGGTTTGCATCTGAACAGATACTATGTGTTCCCAACAAGCTAGGTGTAGGAAAGCTTTCACAGACCCTAATATTTCAGACCTGAGCATGTGGAGAGACGTTCTTTCATCTAGCACAAATGGAACAGATTGCAGGAGAAATTTTTATTCTGGATTCTCAGTTATTTTCCCAGAGCCGGTTTGACGTTCCTGCAGTTTTCACTGTAAACACGAGTTGGAACACGTACATCCCGATTGATATGTATGATTGGAGTTTGCAACTGAAAAGAAACTTTGTCTTCCCAACAAGCTATGTGAAGGACGGCTATCACACACACTTATATCTCAGAACTGAGCATGTGGAGAGACGTTCGTTCATCTAGCACAAAGTGAACGGATTTCAGGAGAAACAATTACTCTGGTTTGTCAGTCTGTTTCCTAGTGCCGGTTTGAAGTTCCTGCAGTTTTCACTGTAAAACCGAGTTGGAGCTACTAAAACCCATATATATATATGGATTGGAGTTTGCAATTGAAAAGAAACTTTGTGTTCCCAACAAGCTAGTTGAAGAACGGCTTTCACACACACAAATCTCTCACAACTGAGCATGTGGAGAGACTTTCGTTCATCTAGCCCAAAAGGAACGGGTTGCAGGGGAAAATTTTACTCTGGATTCCCAGTATGTTTCCTAGTGCCGGTTTGAATTTCCTGCAGTTTTAACTGTAAATCCGAGTTGGAGCTTGTACCTCAACATACATATGTATGTAGTGGGGTTTGCAACTGTAAAAAAACTTTGTGTTCCCAACAATCTATGTGAAGAACGGCTTTCGCACACTCTTATCACTCAGAACTGAGCATGTGGAGAGACTTTCGTTCATCTAGCACAAAAGGAACGGGTTGCAGGGGCAACTTTTACTCTGGTTTCTTAGTCTGTTTCCTAGTGGCGTTTTGAATTTCCTGCAGTTTTCTCTGAAAACACGATTTATAGCTCGTACTTCCCAACAGAAATGTATGGAGTGGAGTTTGCAACTAAAAAGAAACTTTGTGTTCCCAACAAGCTAGGTGAAGCACGGCTTTCACACACTCTTATCACTCAGAACTGAGCATGTGGAGAGACGTTCGTTCATCTAGCCCAAAAGGAACTGGCTGCAGGAGAAACTTTTACTCTGGATTCTCAGTCTGTTTCCTAGTGCCGGTTTGAAGTTCCTGCAATTTTCACTGTAAAACCGATTTGGAGCTTGTACCACCCCATAGATATATATGGAGAGGAGTTTGCAAATAAAAAGAAACTTTGTGTTCCCAACAAGCTAGGAGAAGGACGGCTTAGACACAGAATTATCTCTCAGAACTGAGCATGTGGTGAGACTTTCGTTCATCTAGCACAAAGGGATAGGTTTACAGGGAAAGATATACTCTGGTTTCTCAGTCTGTTTCTTAGTGCCGGTTTTAAGTTCCTGCAGTTTTCACTGTAAACCCGAGTTGCAGATAGTATATCCCCATATATATGTATGGAGTGGAGTTGGCAACTGAAAAGAAACTTTGTGTTCCCAACAAGCTAGCTGAAGTACGGCTTTCACACACACTTACCTCTCAGACCTGAGCATTTGGAGAGGCGTTCGTTCACCTAGCACAAATGGAACGGTTTTCAGGAGAAACTTTTACCCTTGTTTCTCAGTCTCTTCCCTATGCCGTTTTGAAGTTCCTGCAGTTTTCACTGTAGAACACAGTTGGAGCTAGTACCTCCCCATACATATGTATGGATTGGAGTTTGCAACTGAAAAGAATCTTTGTGTTCCCAACAAACAAGGTGAAGGACGGCTTCCACACACACTTATCTTAAGAATTCGGCATGTGGATAAACGTTCGTTCAATTAGCACAAATGTTACGGGTTGCAGGAAAACTTTTACTCTGGATTCTCATTCTGTTTACTAGTGGCGTTTTGAATTTCATGCAGTTTTCACTGAAAAAAAATTTACGGCTATTACTTCCCCACAGATATGTATGGAGTGGAGTTTGCAACTGAAAAGAAACTTTGTGTTACCAACAAGCTAGGTGAAGAACGGCTTTCACACACTTTTATCACTCAGAACTGAGCATGTGGAGAGACGTTCGTTCATCTAGCACAAAGGGAACTGCCTGCAGGAGAAACTTTTACTCTGGATTCTCAGTCTGTTTCCTAGTGCCGGTTTGAAGTTCCTGCAGTTTTCACTGTAAAACCGAGTTGGACCTTGTACCTCCACCATAGATATGTATGGGGAGGAGTTTGCAAATGAAAAGAAACTTTGTGTTCCCAACAAGCTAGTTGAAGGACGCCATTCACACACACTTATCTCTCAGAACTGAGCATGTGGAGAGACGTTCGTTCATCTAGCACAAAGGGAACGGGTTGCAGGAGAAACTATTACTCTGGTTTGTCAGTCTGTTTCCTAGTGCCGGTTTGAAGTTCCTGCAGTTTTCACTGTAAAACCGAGTTGGAGCTACTAAAACCCATATATATATATGGATTGGAGTTTGCAATTTGAAAGAAACTTTGTGTTCCCAACAAGCTAGTTGAAGGACGGCTTTCACACACACAAATCTCTCACAACTGAGCATGTGGAGAGACTTTCGTTCATCTAGCCCAAAAGGAACGGGTTGCAGGGGAAACTTTTACTCTGGATTCCCAGTATGTTTCCTAGTGCCGGTTTGAATTTCCTGCAGTTTTAACTGTAAATCCGAGTTGGAGCTTGTACCTCAACATACATATGTATGTAGTGGGGTTTGCAACTGTAAAAAAACTTTGTGTTCCCAACAATCTATGTGAAGAACGGCTTTCGCACACTCTTATCACTCAGAACTGAGCATGTGGAGAGACTTTCGTTCATCTAGCACAAAAGGAACGGGTTGCAGGGGCAACTTTTACTCTGGTTTTTCAGTCTGTTTCCTAGTGGCGTTTTGAATTTCCTGCAGTTTTCTCTGAAAAAACGATTTATAGCTCGTACTTCCCAACAGAAATGTATGGAGTGGAGTTTGCAACTAAAAAGAAACTTTGTGTTCCCAACAAGCTAGGTGAAGAACGGCTTTCACACACTCTTATCACTCAGAACTGAGCATGTGGAGAGACGTTCGTTCATCTAGCCCAAAAGGAACTGGCTGCAGGAGAAACTTTTACTCTGGATTCTCAGTCTGTTTCCTAGTGCCGGTTTGAAGTTCCTGCAGTTTTCACTGTAAAACCGATTTGGAGCTTGTACCACCCCATAGATATATATGGAGAGGAGTTTGCAAATAAAAAGAAACTTTGTGTTCCCAACAAGCTAGGAGAAGGACGGCTTAGACACAGAATTATCTCTCAGAACTGAGCATGTGGTGAGACTTTCGTTCATCTAGCACAAAGGGATAGGTTTACAGGGAAAGATATACTCTGGTTTCTCAGTGTGTTTCTTAGTGCCGGTTTTAAGTTCCTGCAGTTTTCACTGTAAACCCGAGTTGCAGATAGTATATCCCCATATATATGTATGGAGTGGAGTTGGCAACTGAAAAGAAACTTTGTGTTCCCAACAAGCTAGCTGAAGTACGGCTTTCACACACACTTACCTCTCAGACCTGAGCATTTGGAGAGGCGTTCGTTCATCTAGCACAAATGGAACGGTTTTCAGGAGAAACTTTTACCCTTGTTTCTCAGTCTCTTCCCTATGCCGTTTTGAAGTTCCTGCAGTTTTCACTGTAGAACACAGTTGGAACTAGTACCTCCCCATACATATGTATGGATTGGAGTTTTCAACTGAAAAGAATCTTTGTGTTCCCAACAAACAAGGTGAAGGACGGCTTCCACACACACTTATCTTAAGAACTCGGCATGTTGATAAACGTTCGTTCAATTAGCACAAATGTTACGGGTTGCAGGAGAAACTTTTACTCTGGATTCTCATTCTGTTTACTAGTGGCGTTTTGAATTTCATGCAGTTTTCACTGAAAAAAAATTTACGGCTAGTACTTCCCCACAGATATGTATGGAGTGGAGTTTGCAACTGAAAAGAAACTTTGTGTTACCAACAAGCTAGGTGAAGAACGGCTTTAACACACTTTTATCACTCAGAACTGAGCATGTGGAGAGACGTTCGTTCATCTAGCACAAAGGGAACTGCCTGCAGGAGAAACTTTTACTCTGGATTCTCAGTCTGTTTCCTAGTGCCGGTTTGAAGTTCCTGCAATTTTCACTGTAAAACCGAGTTGGACCGTGTACCTCCACCATAGATATGTATGGGGAGGAGTTTGCAAATGTAAAGAAACTTTGTGTTCCCAACAAGCTAGTTGAAGGACGCCTTTCACACACACTTATCTCTCAGAACTGAGCATGTGGAGAGACGTTCGTTCATCTAGCAAAAAGGGAAGGGGTTGCAAGAGAAACTTTTACTCAGGATTCTCAGTCTGTTTCCTAGTGCCGGTTTGAAGTTCCTGCAGTTTTCACTGTACACCCGAGTTGGAGCTAGTACCTCCCCATATATATGTATGGATTGGGGTTTGCATCTGAACAGATACTATGTGTTCCCAACAAGCAAGGTGAAGGAAAGCTTTCACACACCCTAATATCTCAGACCTGAACATGTGGAGAGACGTTCTTTCATCTAGCACAAATGGAACCGATTGCAGGAGAAATTTTTACTCTGGATTCTCAGTTTGTTTCCCAGAGCCGGTTTGACGTTCCTGCAGTTTTCACTGTAAACCCGAGTTGGAGCACGTACATCCCGATCGATATGTATGATTGGAGTTTGCAACTGAAAAGAAATTTTGTGTTCCCAACAAGCTATGTGAAGGACGGCTATCACACACACTTATATCTCAGAACTGAGCATGTGGAGAGACGTTCGTTCATCTAGCACAAAGTGAACGGATTTCAGGAGAAACTTTTACTCTGGTTTTTCAGTCTGTTTCCTAGTGCCGGTTTGAAGTTCCTGCAGTTTTCACTGTAAAACCGAGTTGGAGCTAATACCACCCATAGATATATATGGATTGGAGTTTGCAATTGAAAAGAAACTTTGTGTTCCCAACAAGCTAGTTGAAGGACGCCTTTCACACACACAAATCTCTCACAACTGAGCATGTGGAGAGACTTTCGTTCATCTAGCCCAAAAGGAACGGGTTGCAGGGGAAACTTTTACTCTGGATTCCCAGTATGTTTCCTAGTGCCGGTTTGAATTTCCTGCAGTTTTCACTGTAAAACCGAGTTGGAGCTTGTACCTCAACATACATATGTATGTAGTGGGGTTTGCAACTGTAAAAAAACTTTGTGTTCCCAACAATCTATGTGAAGAACGGCTTTCGCACACTCTTATCACTCAGAACTGAGCATGTGGAGAGACTTTCGTTCATCTAGCACAAAAGGAACGGGTTGCAGGGGCAACTTTTACTCTGGTTTTTCAGTCTGTTTCCTAGTGGCGTTTTGAATTTCCTGCAGTTTTCTCTGAAAAAACGATTTATAGCTCGTACTTCCCCACAGAAATGTATGGAGTGGAGTTTGCAACTAAAAAGAAACTTTGTGTTCCCAACAAGCTAGGTGAAGAACGGCTTTCACACACTCTTATCACTCAGAACTGAGCATGTGGAGAGACGTTCGTTCATCTAGCCCAAAAGGAACTGGCTGCAGGAAAAACTTTTACTCTGGATTCTCAGTCTGTTTCCTAGTGCCGGTTTGAAGTTCCTGCAGTTTTCACTTTAAAACAGATTTGGAGCTTGTACCACCCCATAGATATATATGGAGAGGAGTTTGCAAATGAAAAGAAACTTTGTGTTCCCATCAAGCTAGGAGAAGGACGGCTTAGACACAGAATTATCTCTCAGAACTGAGCATGTGGTGAGACGTTCGTTCATCTAGCACAAAGGGATAGGTTTACAGGGAAAGATATACTCTGGTTTCTCAGTCTGTTTCTTAGTGCCGGTTTTAAGTTCCTGCAGTTTTCACTGTAAACCCGAGTTGCAGATAGTACATCCCCATATATATATGTATGGAGTGGAGATGGCAACTGAAAAGAAACTTTGTGTTCCCAACAAGCTAGCTGAAGTACGGCTTTCACACACACTTACCTCTCAGACATGAGCATGTGGAGATGCGTTCGTTCATCTAGCACAAATGGAACGGTTTGCATGAGAAACATTTACCCTTGTTTCTCAGTCTCTTCCCTATGCCGTTTTGAAGTTCCTGCAGTTTTCACTGTAGAACACAGTTGGAGCTAGTACCTCCCCATACATATGTATGGATTGGAGTTTGCAACTGAAAGAATCTTTGTGTTCCCAACAAGCTAGGTGAAGGACGGCTTTCACACACATTTATCTTAAGAATTGGGCATGTGGATAAACGTTCGTTCAATTAGCACAAAAGTTACGGGCTGCATGAGAAACTTTTACTCTGGCTTCTCATTCTGTTTACTAGTGGTGTTTTGAATTTCCTGCAGTTTTCACTGAAAAAAAAATTTACGGCTAGTACTTCCCCACAGATATGTATGGATTGGAGTTTGCAACTGAAAAGAAACTTTGTGTTACCAACAAGCTAGGTGAAGGACGGCTTTCACACACTTTTATCACTCAGAATTGAGCATGTGGAGAGACGTTCGTTCATCTAGCACAAAGGGAACTGCCTGCAGGAAAAACCTTTACTCTGGATTCTCAGTCTGTTTCCTAGTGCCGGTTTGAACTTCCTGCAGATTTCACTGTACACCCGAGTTGGAGCCAGTACCTCCCCATATATATGTATGGATTGGGGTTTGCATCTGAACAGATACTATGTGTTCCCAACAAGCTAGGTGAAGGAAAGCTTTCACACACCCTAATATCTCAGACCTGAGCATGTGGAGAGACGTTCTTTCATCTAGCACAAATTGAACCGATTGCAGGAGAAATTTTTACTCTGGATTCTCAGTTAGTTTCCCAGAGCCGGTTTGACGTTCCTGCAGTTTTCACTGTAAACCCGAGTTGGAACACGTACATCCCGATTGATATGTATGATTGGAGTTTGCAACTGAAAAGAAACTTTGTGTTCCCAACAAGCTATGTGAAGGACGGCTATCACACACACTTATATCTCAGAACTGAGCATGTGGAGAGACGTTCGTTCATCTAGCACAAAGTGAACGGATTTCAGGAGAAACTTTTACTCTGGTTTTTCAGTCTGTTTCCTAGTGCCGGTTTGAAGTTCCTGCAGTTTTCACTGTAAAACCGAGTTGGAGCTAATACCACCCATAGATATATATGGATTGGAGTTTGCAATTGAAAAGAAACTTTGTGTTCCCAACAAGTTAGTTGAAGGACGGCTTTCACACACACAAATCTCTCACAACTGAGCATGTGGAGAGACTTTCGTTCATCTAGCCCAAAAGGAACGGGTTGCAGGGGAAACTTTTAATCTGGATTCCCAGTATGTTTCCTAGTGCCGGTTTGAATTTCCTGCAGTTTTCACTGTAAAACCGAGTTGGAGCTTGTACCTCAACATACATATGTATGTAGTGGGGTTTGCAACTGTAAAAAAACTTTGTGTTCCCAACAATCTATGTGAAGAACGGCTTTCGCACACTCTTATCACTCAGAACTGAGCATGTGGAGAGACTTTCGTTCATCTAGCACAAAAGGAACGGGTTGCAGGGGCAACTTTTACTCTGGTTTTTCAGTCTGTTTCCTAGTGGCGTTTTGAATTTCCTGCAGTTTTCTCTGAAAAAACGATTTATAGCTCGTACTTCCCCACAGAAATGTATGGAGTGGAGTTTGCAACTAAAAAGAAACTTTGTGTTCCCAACAAGCTAGCTGAAGTACGGCTTTCACACACACTTACCTCTCAGACATGAGCATGTGGAGAGGCGTTCGTTCATCTAGCACAAATGGAACGGTTTGCAGGAGAAACATTTACCCTTGTTTCTCAGTCTCTTCCCTATGCCGTTTTGAAGTTCCTGCAGTTTTCACTGTAGAACACAGTTGGAGCTAGTACCTCCCCATACATATGTATGGATTGGAGTTTGCAACTGAAAGAATCTTTGTGTTCCCAACAAGCTAGGTGAAGGACGGCTTTCACACACATTTATCTTAAGAACTGGGCATGTGGATAAACGTTCGTTCAATTAGCACAAAAGTTACGGGCTGCAGGAGAAACTTTCACTCTGGTTTCTCATTCTGTTTACTAGTGGCATTTTGAATTTCCTGCAGTTTTCACTGAAAAAAAAAATTTACGGCTAGTACTTCCCCACAGATATGTATGGAGTGGAGTTTGCAACTGAAAAGAAACTTTGTGTTACCAACAAGCTAGGTGAAGGACGGCTTTCACACACTTTTATCACTCAGAATTGAGCATGTGGAGAGACGTTCGTTCATCTAGCACAAAGGGAACTGCCTGCAGGAAAAACCTTTACTCTGGATTCTCAGTCTGTTTCCTAGTGCCGGTTTGAAGTTCCTGCAGATTTCACTGTACACCCGAGTTGGAGCTAGTACCTCCCCATATATATGTATGGATTGGGGTTTGCATCTGAACAGATACTATGTGTTCCCAACAAGCTAGGTGAAGGAAAGCTTTCACACACCCTAATATCTCAGACCTGAGCATGTGGAGAGACGTTCTTTCATCTAGCACAAATGGAACCGATTGCAGGAGAAATTTTTACTCTGGATTCTCAGTTAGTTTCCCAGAGCCGGTTTGACGTTCCTGCAGTTTTCACTGTAAACCCGAGTTGGAACACGTACATCCCGATTGATATGTATGATTGGAGTTTGCAACTGAAAAGAAACTTTGTGTTCCCAACAAGCTATGTGAAGGACGGCTATCACACACACTTATATCTCAGAACTGAGCATGTGGAGAGACGTTCGTTCATCTAGCACAAAGTGAACGGATTTCAGGAGAAACTTTTACTCTGGTTTTTCAGTCTGTTTCCTAGTGCCGGTTTGAAGTTCCTGCAGTTTTCACTGTAAAACCGAGTTGGAGCTAATACCACCCATAGATATATATGGATTGGAGTTTGCAATTGAAAAGAAACTTTGTGTTCCCAACAAGCTAGTTGAAGGACGGCTTTCACACACACAAATCTCTCACAACTGAGCATGTGGAGAGACTTTCGTTCATCTAGCACAAAAGGAACGGGTTGCAGGGGAAACTTTTACTCTGGATTCCCAGTATGTTTCCTAGTGCCGGTTTGAATTTCCTGCAGTTTTCACTGTAAAACCGAGTTGGAGCTTGTACCTCAACATACATATGTATGTAGTGGGGTTTGCAACTGTAAAAAAACTTTGTGTTCCCAACAATCTATGTGAAGAACGGCTTTCGCACACTCTTTTCACTCAGAACTGAGCATGTGGAGAGACTTTCGTTCATCTAGCACAAAAGGAACGGGTTGCAGGGGCAACTTTTACTCTGGTTTTTCAGTCTGTTTCCTAGTGGCGTTTTGAATTTCCTGCAGTTTTCTCTGAAAAAACGATTTATAGCTCGTACTTCCCCACAGAAATGTATGGAGTGGAGTTTGCAACTAAAAAGAAACTTTGTGTTCCCAACAAGCTAGGTAAAGAACGGCTTTCACACACTCTTATCACTCAGAACTGAGCATGTGGAGAGACGTTCGTTCATCTAGCCCAAAAGGAACTGGCTGCAGGAGAAACTTTTACTCTGGATTCTCAGTCTGTTTCCTAGTGCCGGTTTGAAGTTCCTGCAGTTTTCACTGTAAAACCGATTTGGAGCTTGTACCACCCCATAGATATATATGGAGAGGAGTTTGCAAATAAAAAGAAACTTTGTGTTCCCAACAAGCTAGGAGAAGGACGGCTTAGACACAGAATTATCTCTCAGAACTGAGCATGTGGTGAGACGTTCGGTCATCTAGCACAAAGGGATAGGTTTACCGGGAAAGATATACTCTGGTTTCTCAGTCTGTTTCTTAGTGCCGGTTTTAAGTTCCTGCAGTTTTCACTGTAAACCCGAGTTGCAGATACTACATCCCCATATATATATATTGAGTGGAGTTGGCAACTGAAAAGAAACTTTGTGTTCCCAACAAGCTAGCTGAAGTACGGCTTTCACACAAACTTACCTCTCAGACCTGAGCATTTGGAGGGGCGTTCGTTCATCTAGCACAAATGGAACGGTTTGCAGGAGAAACTTTTACTCTTGTTTCTCAGTCTCTTCCCTATGCCGTTTTGAAGTTCCTGCAGTTTTCACTGTAGAACACAGTTGGAGCTAGTACCTCCCCATACATATGTATGGATTGGAGTTTGCAACTGAAAAGAATCTTTGTGTTCCCAACAAGCTAGGTGAAGGACGGCTTCCACACACACTTATCTTAATAACTCGGCATGTGGATAAACGTTCGTTCAGTTAGCACAAAAGTTACGGGTTGCAGGAGAAACTTTTACTCTGGATTCTCATTCTGTTTACTAGTGGCGTTTTGAATTTCCTGCAGTTTTCACTGAAAAAAAATTTACGGCTAGTACTTCCCCACAGATATGTATGGAGTGGAGTTTGCAACTGAAAAGAAACTTTGTGTTACCAACAAGCTAGGTGAAGGACGGCTTTCACACACTTTTATCACTCAGAATTGAGCATGTGGAGAGACGTTCGTTCATCTAGCACAAAGGGAACTGCCTGCAGGAAAAACCTTTACTCTGGATTCTCAGTCTGTTTCCTAGTGCCGGTTTGAACTTCCTGCAGATTTCACTGTACACCCGAGTTGGAGCTAGTACCTCCCCATATATATGTATGGATTGGGGTTTGCATCTGAACAGATACTATGTGTTCCCAACAAGCTAGGTGAAGGAAAGCTTTCACACACCCTAATATCTCAGACCTGAGCATGTGGAGAGACGTTCTTTCATCTAGCACAAATGGAACCGATTGCAGGAGAAATTTTTACTCTGGATTCTCAGTTAGTTTCCCAGAGCCGGTTTGACGTTCCTGCAGTTTTCACTGTAAACCCGAGTTGGAACACGTACATCCCGATTGATATGTATGATTGGAGTTTGCAACTGAAAAGAAATTTTGTGTTCCCAACAAGCTATGTGAAGGACGGCTATCACACACACTTATATCTCAGAACTGAGCATGTGGAGAGACGTTCGTTCATCTAGCACAAAGTGAACGGATTTCAGGAGAAACTTTTACTCTGGTTTTTCAGTCTGTTTCCTAGTGCCGGTTTGAAGTTCCTGCAGTTTTCACTGTAAAACCGAGTTGGAGCTAATACCACCCATAGATATATATGGATTGGAGTTTGCAATTGAAAAGAAACTTTGTGTTCCCAACAAGCTAGTTGAAGGACGGCTTTCACACACACAAATCTCTCACAACTGAGCATGTGGAGAGACTTTCGTTCATCTAGCCCAAAAGGAACGGGTTGCAGGGGAAACTTTTACTCTGGATTCCCAGTATGTTTCCTAGTGCCGGTTTGAATTTCCTGCAGTTTTCACTGTAAAACCGATTTGGAGCTTGTACCTCAACATACATATGTATGTAGTGGGGTTTGCAACTGTAAAAAAACTTTGTGTTCCCAACAATCTATGTGAAGAACGGCTTTCGCACACTCTTATCACTCAGAACTGAGCATGTGGAGAGACTTTCGTTCATCTAGCACAAAAGGAACGGGTTGCAGGGGCAACTTTTACTCTGGTTTTTCAGTCTGTTTCCTAGTGGCGTTTTGAATTTCCTGCAGTTTTCTCTGAAAAAACGATTTATAGCTCGTACTTCCCCACAGAAATGTATGGAGTGGAGTTTGCAACTAAAAAGAAACTTTGTGTTCCCAACAAGCTAGGTGAAGAACGGCTTTCACACACTCTTATCACTCAGAACTGAGCATGTGGAGAGACGTTCGTTCATCTAGCCCAAAAGGAACTGGCTGCAGGAGAAACTTTTACTCTGGATTCTCAGTTTGTTTCCTAGTGCCGGTTTGAAGTTCCTGCAGTTTTCACTGTAAAACAGAGTTGGAGCTTGTACCACCCCATAGATATGTATGGAGAGGAGTTTGCAAATGAAAAGAAACTTTGTGTTCCCAGCAAGCTAGGAGAAGGACGGCTTAGACACAGAATTATCTCTCAGAAGTGAGCATGTGGAGAGACGTTCGTTCATCTAGCACAAAGGGATAGGTTTACATGGAAAGATTTACTCTGGTTTCTCAGTCTGTTTCTTACTGCCGGTTTTATGTTCCTGCAGTTTTCACTGTAAACCCGAGTTGCAGATAGTACATCCCCATATATATATGTATGGAGTGGAGATGGCAACTGAAAAGTAACTTTGTGTTCCCAACAAGCTAGCTGAAGTACGGCTTTCACACACACTTACCTCTCAGACATGAGCATGTGGAGAGGCGTTCGTTCATCTAGCACAAATGGAACGGTTTGCAGGAGAAACATTTACCCTTGTTTCTCAGTCTCTTCCCTATGCCGTTTTGAATTTCCTGCAGTTTTCACTGTAGAACACAGTTGGAGCTAGTACCTCCCCATACATATGTATGGATTGGTGTTTGCAACTGAAAGAATCTTTGTGTTCCCAACAAGCTAGGTGAAGGACGGCTTTCACACACATTTATCTTAAGAACTGGGCATGTGGATAAACGTTCGTTCAATTAGCACAAAAGTTACGGGCTGCAGGAGAAACTTTTACTCTGGTTTCTCATTCTGTTTACTAGTGGCATTTTGAATTTCCTGCAGTTTTCACTGAAAAAAAAATTTACGGCTAGTACTTCCCCACAGATATGTATGGAGTGGAGTTTGCAACTGAAAAGAAACTTTGTGTTACCAACAAGCTAGGTGAAGGACGGCTTTCACACACTTTTATCACTCGGAATTGAGCATGTGGAGAGACGTTCGTTCATCTAGCACAAAGGGAACTGCCTGCAGGAAAAACCTTTACTCTGGATTCTCAGTCTGTTTCCTAGTGCCGGTTTGAAGTTCCTGCAGATTTCACTGTACACCCGAGTTGGAGCTAGTACCTCCCCATATATATGTATGGATTGGGGTTTGCATCTGAACAGATACTATGTGTTCCCAACAAGCTAGGTGAAGGAAAGCTTTCACACACCCTAATATCTCAGACCTGAGCATGTGATGAGACGTTCTTTCATCTAGCACAAATGGAACCGATTGCAGGAGAAATTTTTACTCTGGATTCTCAGTTAGTTTCCCAGAGCCGGTTTGACGTTCCTGCAGTTTTCACTGTAAACCCGAGTTGGAACACGTACATCCCGATTGATATGTATGATTGGAGTTTGCAACTGAAAAGAAACTTTGTGTTCCCAACAAGCTATGTGAAGGACGGCTATCACACACACTTATATCTCAGAACTGAGCATGTGGAGAGACGTTCGTTCATCTAGCACAAAGTGAACGGATTTCAGGAGAAACTTTTACTCTGGTTTGTCAGTCTGTTTCCTAGTGCCGGTTTGAAGTTCCTGGAGTTTTCACTGTAAAACCGAATTGGAGCTAATACCACCCATAGATATATATGGATTGGAGTTTGCAATTGAAAAGAAACTTTGTGTTCCCAACAAGCTAGTTGAAGGACGGCTTTCACACACACAAATCTCTCACAACTGATCATGTGGAGAGACTTTCGTTCATCTAGCCCAAAAGGAACGGGTTGCAGGGGAAACTTTTACTCTGGATTCCCAGTATGTTTCCTAGTGCCGGTTTGAATTTCCTGCAGTTTTCACTGTAAAACCGAGTTGGAGCTTGTACCTCAACATACATATGTATGTAGTGGGGTTTGCAACTGTAAAAAAACTTTGTGTTCCCAACAATCTATGTGAAGAACGGCTTTCGCACACTCTTTTCACTCAGAACTGAGCATGTGGAGAGACTTTCGTTCATCTAGCACAAAAGGAACGGGTTGCAGGGGCAACTTTTACTCTGGTTTTTCAGTCTGTTTCCTAGTGGCGTTTTGAATTTCCTGCAGTTTTCTCTGAAAAAACGATTTATAGCTCGTACTTCCCCACAGAAATGTATGGAGTGGAGTTTGCAACTAAAAAGAAACTTTGTGTTCCCAACAAGCTAGGTAAAGAACGGCTTTCACACACTCTTATCACTCAGAACTGAGCATGTGGAGAGACGTTCGTTCATCTAGCCCAAAAGGAACTGGCTGCAGGAGAAACTTTTACTCTGGATTCTCAGTCTGTTTCCTAGTGCCGGTTTGAAGTTCCTGCAGTTTTCACTGTAAAACCGATTTGGAGCTTGTACCACCCCATAGATATATATGGAGAGGAGTTTGCAAATAAAAAGAAACTTTGTGTTCCCAACAAGCTAGGAGAAGGACGGCTTAGACACAGAATTATCTCTCAGAACTGAGCATGTGGTGAGACGTTCGGTCATCTAGCACAAAGGGATAGGTTTACCGGGAAAGATATACTCTGGTTTCTCAGTCTGTTTCTTAGTGCCGGTTTTAAGTTCCTGCAGTTTTCACTGTAAACCCGAGTTGCAGATAGTACATCCCCATATATATATATTGAGTGGAGTTGGCAACTGAAAAGAAACTTTGTGTTCCCAACAAGCTAGGTGAAGTACGGCTTTCACACAAACTTACCTCTCAGACCTGAGCATTTGGAGGGGCGTTCGTTCATCTAGCACAAATGGAACGGTTTGCAGGAGAAACTTTTACTCTTGTTTCTCAGTCTCTTCCCTATGCCGTTTTGAAGTTCCTGCAGTTTTCACTGTAGAACACAGTTGGAGCTAGTACCTCCCCATACATATGTATGGATTGGAGTTTGCAACTGAAAAGAATCTTTGTGTTCCGAACAAGCTAGGTGAAGGACGGCTTCCACACACACTTATCTTAATAACTCGGCATGTGGATAAACGTTCGTTCAGTTAGCACAAAAGTTACGGGTTGCAGGAGAAACTTTTACTCTGGATTCTCATTCTGTTTACTAGTGGCGTTTTGAATTTCCTGCAGTTTTCACTGAAAAAAAATTTACGGCTAGTACTTCCCCACAGATATGTATGGAGTGGAGTTTGCAACTGAAAAGAAACTTTGTGTTACCAACAAGCTAGGTGAAGGACGGCTTTCACACACTTTTATCACTCAGAATTGAGCATGTGGAGAGACGTTCGTTCATCTAGCACAAAGGGAACTGCCTGCAGGAAAAACCTTTACTCTGGATTCTCAGTCTGTTTCCTAGTGCCGGTTTGAAGTTCCTGCAGATTTCACTGTACACCCGAGTTGGAGCTAGTACCTCCCCATATATATGTATGGATTGGGGTTTGCATCTGAACAGATACTATGTGTTCCCAACAAGCTAGGTGAAGGAAAGCTTTCACACACCCTAATATCTCAGACCTGAGCATGTGGAGAGACGTTCTTTCATCTAGCACAAATGGAACCGATTGCAGGAGAAATTTTTACTCTGGATTCTCAGTTAGTTTCCCAGAGCCGGTTTGACGTTCCTGCAGTTTTCACTGTAAACCCGAGTTGGAACACGTACATCCCGATTGATATGTATGATTGGAGTTTGCAACTGAAAAGAAATTTTGTGTTCCCAACAAGCTATGTGAAGGACGGCTATCACACACACTTATATCTCAGAACTGAGCATGTGGAGAGACGTTCGTTCATCTAGCACAAAGTGAACGGATTTCAGGAGAAACTTTTACTCTGGTTTTTCAGTCTGTTTCCTAGTGCCGGTTTGAAGTTCCTGCAGTTTTCACTGTAAAACCGAGTTGGAGCTAATACCACCCATAGATATATATGGATTGGAGTTTGCAATTGAAAAGAAACTTTGTGTTCCCAACAAGCTAGTTGAAGGACGGCTTTCACACACACAAATCTCTCACAACTGAGCATGTGGAGAGACTTTCGTTCATCTAGCCCAAAAGGAACGGGTTGCAGGGGAAACTTTTACTCTGGATTCCCAGTATGTTTCCTAGTGCCGGTTTGAATTTCCTGCAGTTTTCACTGTAAAACCGATTTGGAGCTTGTACCTCAACATACATATGTATGTAGTGGGGTTTGCAACTGTAAAAAAACTTTGTGTTCCCAACAATCTATGTGAAGAACGGCTTTCGCACACTCTTATCACTCAGAACTGAGCATGTGGAGAGACTTTCGTTCATCTAGCACAAAAGGAACGGGTTGCAGGGGCAACTTTTACTCCGGTTTTTCAGTCTGTTTCCTAGTGGCGTTTTGAATTTCCTGCAGTTTTCTCTGAAAAAACGATTTATAGCTCGTACTTCCCCACAGAAATGTATGGAGTGGAGTTTGCAACTAAAAAGAAACTTTGTGTTCCCAACAAGCTAGGTGAAGAACGGCTTTCACACACTCTTATCACTCAGAACTGAGCATGTGGAGAGACGTTCGTTCATCTAGCCCAAAAGGAACTGGCTGCAGGAGAAACTTTTACTCTGGATTCTCAGTTTGTTTCCTAGTGCCGGTTTGAAGTTCCTGCAGTTTTCACTGTAAAACAGAGTTGGAGCTTGTACCACCCCATAGATATGTATGGAGAGGAGTTTGCAAATGAAAAGAAACTTTGTGTTCCCAGCAAGCTAGGAGAAGGACGGCTTAGACACAGAATTATCTCTCAGAAGTGAGCATGTGGAGAGACGTTCGTTCATCTAGCACAAAGGGATAGGTTTACATGGAAAGATTTACTCTGGTTTCTCAGTCTGTTTCTTACTGCCGGTTTTATGTTCCTGCAGTTTTCACTGTAAACCCGAGTTGCAGATAGTACATCCCCATATATATATGTATGGAGTGGAGATGGCAACTGAAAAGTAACTTTGTGTTCCCAACAAGCTAGCTGAAGTACGGCTTTCACACACACTTACCTCTCAGACATGAGCATGTGGAGAGGCGTTCGTTCATCTAGCACAAATGGAACGGTTTGCAGGAGAAACATTTACCCTTGTTTCTCAGTCTCTTCCCTATGCCGTTTTGAATTTCCTGCAGTTTTCACTGTAGAACACAGTTGGAGCTAGTACCTCCCCATACATATGTATGGATTGGTGTTTGCAACTGAAAGAATCTTTGTGTTCCCAACAAGCTAGGTGAAGGACGGCTTTCACACACATTTATCTTAAGAACTGGGCATGTGGATAAACGTTCGTTCAATTAGCACAAAAGTTACGGGCTGCAGGAGAAACTTTTACTCTGGTTTCTCATTCTGTTTACTAGTGGCATTTTGAATTTCCTGCAGTTTTCACTGAAAAAAAAATTTACGGCTAGTACTTCCCCACAGATATGTATGGAGTGGAGTTTGCAACTGAAAAGAAACTTTGTGTTACCAACAAGCTAGGTGAAGGACGGCTTTCACACACTTTTATCACTCGGAATTGAGCATGTGGAGAGACGTTCGTTCATCTAGCACAAAGGGAACTGCCTGCAGGAAAAACCTTTACTCTGGATTCTCAGTCTGTTTCCTAGTGCCGGTTTGAATTTCCTGCAGATTTCACTGTACACCCGAGTTGGAGCTAGTACCTCCCCATATATATGTATGGATTGGGGTTTGCATCTGAACAGATACTATGTGTTCCCAACAAGCTAGGTGAAGGAAAGCTTTCACACACCCTAATATCTCAGACCTGAGCATGTGGAGAGACGTTCTTTCATCTAGCACAAATGGAACCGATTGCAGGAGAAATTTTTACTCTGGATTCTCAGTTAGTTTCCCAGAGCCGGTTTGACGTTCCTGCAGTTTTCACTGTAAACCCGAGTTGGAACACGTACATCCCGATTGATATGTATGATTGGAGTTTGCAACTGAAAAGAAACTTTGTGTTCCCAACAAGCTATGTGAAGGACGGCTATCACACACACTTATATCTCAGAACTGAGCATGTGGAGAGACGTTCGTTCATCTAGCACAAAGTGAACGGATTTCAGGAGAAACTTTTACTCTGGTTTGTCAGTCTGTTTCCTAGTGCCGGTTTGAAGTTCCTGGAGTTTTCACTGTAAAACCGAATTGGAGCTAATACCACCCATAGATATATATGGATTGGAGTTTGCAATTGAAAAGAAACTTTGTGTTCCCAACAAGCTAGTTGAAGGACGGCTTTCACACACACAAATCTCTCACAACTGATCATGTGGAGAGACTTTCGTTCATCTAGCCCAAAAGGAACGGGTTGCAGGGGAAACTTTTACTCTGGATTCCCAGTATGTTTCCTAGTGCCGGTTTGAATTTCCTGCAGTTTTCACTGTAAAACCGAGTTGGAGCTTGTACCTCAACATACATATGTATGTAGTGGGGTTTGCAACTGTAAAAAAAATTTGTGTTCCCAACAATCTATGTGAAGAACGGCTTTCGCACACTCTTATCACTCAGAACTTAGCATGTGGAGAGACTTTCGTTCATCTAGCACAAAAGGAACGGGTTGCAGGGGCAACTTTTACTCTGGTTTTTCAGTCTGTTTCCTAGTGGCGTTTTGAATTTCCTGCAGTTTTCTCTGAAAAAACGATTTATAGCTCGTACTTCCCCACAGAAATGTATGGAGTGGAATTTGCAACTAAAAAGAAACTTTGTGTTCCCAACAAGCTAGCTGAAGTACGGCTTTCACACACACTTACCTCTCAGACATGAGCATGTGGAGAGGCGTTCTTTCATCTAGCACAAATGGAACGGTTTGCAGGAGAAACATTTACCCTTGTTTCTCAGTCTCTTCCCTTTGCCGTTTTGAAGTTCCTGCAGTTTTCACTGTAGAACACAGTTGGAGCTAGTACCTCCCCATACATATGTATGGATTGGAGTTTGCAACTGAAAGAATCTTTGTGTTCCCAACAAGCTAGGTGAAGGACGGCTTTCACACACATTTATCTTAAGAACTGGGCATGTGGATAAACGTTCGTTCAATTAGCACAAAAGTTACGGGCTGCAGGAGAAACTTTCACTCTGGTTTCTCATTCTGTTTACTAGTGGCATTTTGAATTTCCTGCAGTTTTCACTGAAAAAAAAATTTACGGCTAGTACTTCCCCACAGATATGTATGGAGTGGAGTTTGCAACTGAAAAGAAACTTTGTGTTACCAACAAGCTAGGTGAAGGACGGCTTTCACACACTTTTATCACTCAGAATTGAGCATGTGGAGAGACGTTCGTTCATCTAGCACAAAGGGAACTGCCTGCAGGAAAAACCTTTACTCTGGATTCTCAGTCTGTTTCCTAGTGCCGGTTTGAAGTTCCTGCAAATTTCACTGTACACCCGAGTTGGAGCTAGTACCTCCCCATATATATGTATGGATTGGGGTTTGCATCTGAACAGATACTATGTGTTCCCAACAAGCTAGGTGAAGGAAAGCTTTCACACACCCTAATATCTCAGACCTGAGCATGTGGAGAGACGTTCTTTCATCTAGCACAAATGGAACCGATTGCAGGAGAAATTTTTACTCTGGATTCTCAGTTAGTTTCCCAGAGCCGGTTTGACGTTCCTGCAGTTTTCACTGTAAACCCGAGTTGGAACACGTACATCCCGATTGATATGTATGATTGGAGTTTGCAACTGAAAAGAAATTTTGTGTTCCCAACAAGCTATGTGAAGGACGGCTATCACACACACTTATATCTCAGAACTGAGCATGTGGAGAGACGTTCGTTCATCTAGCACAAAGTGAACGGATTTCAGGAGAAACTTTTACTCTGGTTTTTCAGTCTGTTTCCTAGTGCCGGTTTGAAGTTCCTGCAGTTTTCACTGTAAAACCGAGTTGGAGCTAATACCACCCATAGATATATATGGATTGGAGTTTGCAATTGAAAAGAAACTTTGTGTTCCCAACAAGCTAGTTGAAGGACGGCTTTCACACACACAAATCTCTCACAACTGAGCATGTGGAGAGACTTTCGTTCATCTAGCCCAAAAGGAACGGGTTGCAGGGGAAACTTTTACTCTGGATTCCCAGTATGTTTCCTAGTGCCGGTTTGAATTTCCTGCAGTTTTCACTGTAAAACCGATTTGGAGCTTGTACCTCAACATACATATGTATGTAGTGGGGTTTGCAACTGTAAAAAAACTTTGTGTTCCCAACAATCTATGTGAAGAACGGCTTTCGCACACTCTTATCACTCAGAACTGAGCATGTGGAGAGACTTTCGTTCATCTAGCACAAAAGGAACGGGTTGCAGGGGCAACTTTTACTCTGGTTTTTCAGTCTGTTTCCTAGTGGCGTTTTGAATTTCCTGCAGTTTTCTCTGAAAAAACGATTTATAGCTCGTACTTCCCCACAGAAATGTATGGAGTGGAGTTTGCAACTAAAAAGAAACTTTGTGTTCCCAACAAGCTAGGTGAAGAACGGCTTTCACACACTCTTATCACTCAGAACTGAGCATGTGGAGAGACGTTCGTTCATCTAGCCCAAAAGGAACTGGCTGCAGGAAAAACTTTTACTCTGGATTCTCAGTCTGTTTCCTAGTGCCGGTTTGAAGTTCCTGCAGTTTTCACTGTAAAACAGATTTGGAGCTTGTACCACCCCATAGATATATATGGAGAGGAGTTTGCAAATGAAAAGAAACTTTGTGTTCCCATCAAGCTAGGAGAAGGACGGCTTAGACACAGAATTATCTCTCAGAACTGAGCATGTGGTGAGACGTTCGTTCATCTAGCACAAAGGGATAGGTTTACAGGGAAAGATATACTCTGGTTTCTCAGTCTGTTTCTTAGTGCCGGTTTTAAGTTCCTGCAGTTTTCACTGTAAACCCGAGTTGCAGATAGTACATCCCCATATATATATGTATGGAGTGGAGATGGCAACTGAAAAGAAACTTTGTGTTCCCAACAAGCTAGCTGAAGTACGGCTTTCACACACACTTACCTCTCAGACATGAGCATGTGGAGATGCGTTCGTTCATCTAGCACAAATGGAACGGTTTGCATGAGAAACATTTACCCTTGTTTCTCAGTCTCTTCCCTATGCCGTTTTGAAGTTCCTGCAGTTTTCACTGTAGAACACAGTTGGAGCTAGTACCTCCCCATACATATGTATGGATTGGAGTTTGCAACTGAAAGAATCTTTGTGTTCCCAACAAGCTAGGTGAAGGACGGCTTTCACACACATTTATCTTAAGAATTGGGCATGTGGATAAACGTTCGTTCAATTAGCACAAAAGTTACGGGCTGCATGAGAAACTTTTACTCTGGCTTCTCATTCTGTTTACTAGTGGTGTTTTGAATTTCCTGCAGTTTTCACTGAAAAAAAAATTTACGGCTAGTACTTCCCCACAGATATGTATGGATTGGAGTTTGCAACTGAAAAGAAACTTTGTGTTACCAACAAGCTAGGTGAAGGACGGCTTTCACACACTTTTATCACTCAGAATTGAGCATGTGGAGAGACGTTCGTTCATCTAGCACAAAGGGAACTGCCTGCAGGAAAAACCTTTACTCTGGATTCTCAGTCTGTTTCCTAGTGCCGGTTTGAAATTCCTGCAGATTTCACTGTACACCCGAGTTGGAGCTAGTACCTCCCCATATATATGTATGGATTGGGGTTTGCATCTGAACAGATACTATGTGTTCCCAACAAGCTAGGTGAAGGAAAGCTTTCACACACCCTAATATCTCAGACCTGAGCATGTGGAGAGACGTTCTTTCATCTAGCACAAATTGAACCGATTGCAGGAGAAATTTTTACTCTGGATTCTCAGTTAGTTTCCCAGAGCCGGTTTGACGTTCCTGCAGTTTTCACTGTAAACCCGAGTTGGAACACGTACATCCCGATTGATATGTATGATTGGAGTTTGCAACTGAAAAGAAACTTTGTGTTCCCAACAAGCTATGTGAAGGACGGCTATCACACACACTTATATCTCAGAACTGAGCATGTGGAGAGACGTTCGTTCATCTAGCACAAAGTGAACGGATTTCAGGAGAAACTTTTACTCTGGTTTTTCAGTCTGTTTCCTAGTGCCGGTTTGAAGTTCCTGCAGTTTTCACTGTAAAACCGAGTTGGAGCTAATACCACCCATAGATATATATGGATTGGAGTTTGCAATTGAAAAGAAACTTTGTGTTCCCAACAAGCTAGTTGAAGGACGGCTTTCACACACACAAATCTCTCACAACTGAGCATGTGGAGAGACTTTCGTTCATCTAGCCCAAAAGGAACGGGTTGCAGGGGAAACTTTTAATCTGGATTCCCAGTATGTTTCCTAGTGCCGGTTTGAATTTCCTGCAGTTTTCACTGTAAAACCGAGTTGGAGCTTGTACCTCAACATACATATGTATGTAGTGGGGTTTGCAACTGTAAAAAAACTTTGTGTTCCCAACAATCTATGTGAAGAACGGCTTTCGCACACTCTTATCACTCAGAACTGAGCATGTGGAGAGACTTTCGTTCATCTAGCACAAAAGGAACGGGTTGCAGGGGCAACTTTTACTCTGGTTTTTCAGTCTGTTTCCTAGTGGCGTTTTGAATTTCCTGCAGTTTTCTCTGAAAAAACGATTTATAGCTCGTACTTCCCCACAGAAATGTATGGAGTGGAGTTTGCAACTAAAAAGAAACTTTGTGTTCCCAACAAGCTAGCTGAAGTACGGCTTTCACACACACTTACTTCTCAGACATGAGCATGTGGAGAGGCGTTCGTTCATCTAGCACAAATGGAACGGTTTGCAGGAGAAACATTTACCCTTGTTTCTCAGTCTCTTCCCTATGCCGTTTTGAAGTTCCTGCAGTTTTCACTGTAGAACACAGTTGGAGCTAGTACCTCCCCATACATATGTATGGATTGGAGTTTGCAACTGAAAGAATCTTTGTGTTCCCAACAAGCTAGGTGAAGGACGGCTTTCACACACATTTATCTTAAGAACTGGGCATGTGGATAAACGTTCGTTCAATTAGCACAAAAGTTACGGGCTGCAGGAGAAACTTTCACTCTGGTTTCTCATTCTGTTTACTAGTGGCATTTTGAATTTCCTGCAGTTTTCACTGAAAAAAAAAATTTACGGCTAGTACTTCCCCACAGATATGTATGGAGTGGAGTTTGCAACTGAAAAGAAACTTTGTGTTACCAACAAGCTAGGTGAAGGACGGCTTTCACACACTTTTATCACTCAGAATTGAGCATGTGGAGAGACGTTCGTTCATCTAGCACAAAGGGAACTGCCTGCAGGAAAAACCTTTACTCTGGATTCTCAGTCTGTTTCCTAGTGCCGGTTTGATGTTCCTGCAGATTTCACTGTACACCCGAGTTGGAGCTAGTACCTCCCCATATATATGTATGGATTGGGGTTTGCATCTGAACAGATACTATGTGTTCCCAACAAGCTAGGTGAAGGAAAGCTTTCACACACCCTAATATCTCAGACCTGAGCATGTGGAGAGACGTTCTTTCATCTAGCACAAATGGAACCGATTGCAGGAGAAATTTTTACTCTGGATTCTCAGTTAGTTTCCCAGAGCCGGTTTGACGTTCCTGCAGTTTTCACTGTAAACCCGAGTTGGAACACGTACATCCCGATTGATATGTATGATTGGAGTTTGCAACTGAAAAGAAACTTTGTGTTCCCAACAAGCTATGTGAAGGACGGCTATCACACACACTTATATCTCAGAACTGAGCATGTGGAGAGACGTTCGTTCATCTAGCACAAAGTGAACGGATTTCAGGAGAAACTTTTACTCTGGTTTTTCAGTCTGTTTCCTAGTGCCGGTTTGAAGTTCCTGCAGTTTTCACTGTAAAACCGAGTTGGAGCTAATACCACCCATAGATATATATGGATTGGAGTTTGCAATTGAAAAGAAACTTTGTGTTCCCAACAAGCTAGTTGAAGGACGGCTTTCACACACACAAATCTCTCACAACTGAGCATGTGGAGAGACTTTCGTTCATCTAGCCCAAAAGGAACGGGTTGCAGGGGAAACTTTTACTCTGGATTCCCAGTATGTTTCCTAGTGCCGGTTTGAATTTCCTGCAGTTTTCACTGTAAAACCGAGTTGGAGCTTGTACCTCAACATACATATGTATGTAGTGGGGTTTGCAACTGTAAAAAAACTTTGTGTTCCCAACAATCTATGTGAAGAACGGCTTTCGCACACTCTTTTCACTCAGAACTGAGCATGTGGAGAGACTTTCGTTCATCTAGCACAAAAGGAACGGGTTGCAGGGGCAACTTTTACTCTGGTTTTTCAGTCTGTTTCCTAGTGGCGTTTTGAATTTCCTGCAGTTTTCTCTGAAAAAACGATTTATAGCTCGTACTTCCCCACAGAAATGTATGGAGTGGTGTTTGCAACTAAAAAGAAACTTTGTGTTCCCAACAAGCTAGGTAAAGAACGGCTTTCACACACTCTTATCACTCAGAACTGAGCATGTGGAGAGACGTTCGTTCATCTAGCCCAAAAGGAACTGGCTGCAGGAGAAACTTTTACTCTGGATTCTCAGTCTGTTTCCTAGTGCCGGTTTGAAGTTCCTGCAGTTTTCACTGTAAAACCGATTTGGAGCTTGTACCACCCCATAGATATATATGGAGAGGAGTTTGCAAATAAAAAGAAACTTTGTGTTCCCAACAAGCTAGGAGAAGGACGGCTTAGACACAGAATTATCTCTCAGAACTGAGCATGTGGTGAGACGTTCGGTCATCTAGCACAAAGGGATAGGTTTACAGGGAAAGATATACTCTGGTTTCTCAGTCTGTTTCTTAGTGCCGGTTTTAAGTTCCTGCAGTTTTCACTGTAAACCCGAGTTGCAGATAGTACATCCCCATATATATATATTGAGTGGAGTTGGCAACTGAAAAGAAACTTTGTGTTCCCAACAAGCTAGCTGAAGTACGGCTTTCACACAAACTTACCTCTCAGACCTGAGCATTTGGAGGGGCGTTCGTTCATCTAGCACAAATGGAACGGTTTGCAGGAGAAACTTTTACTCTTGTTTCTCAGTCTCTTCCCTATGCCGTTTTGAAGTTCCTGCAGTTTTCACTGTAGAACACAGTTGGAGCTAGTACCTCCCCATACATATGTATGGATTGGAGTTTGCAACTGAAAAGAATCTTTGTGTTCCCAACAAGCTAGGTGAAGGACGGCTTCCACACACACTTATCTTAATAACTCGGCATGTGGATAAACGTTCGTTCAGTTAGCACAAAAGTTACGGGTTGCAGGAGAAACTTTTACTCTGGATTCTCATTCTGTTTACTAGTGGCGTTTTGAATTTCCTGCAGTTTTCACTGAAAAAAAATTTACGGCTAGTACTTCCCCACAGATATTTATGGAGTGGAGTTTGCAACTGAAAAGAAACTTTGTGTTACCAACAAGCTAGGTGAAGAACGGCTTTCACACACTTTTATCACTCAGAACTGAGCATGTGGAGAGACGTTCGTTCATCTAGCACAAAGGGAACTGCCTGCAGGAGAAACTTTTACTCTGGATTCTCAGTCTGTTCCCTAGTGCCGGTTTGAAGTTCCTGCAGATTTCACTGTACACCCGAGTTGGAGCTAGTACCTCCCCATATATATGTATGGATTGGGGTTTGCATCTGAACAGATACTATGTGTTCCCAACAAGCTAGGTGAAGGAAAGCTTTCACACACCCTAATATCTCAGACCTGAGCATGTGGAGAGACGTTCTTTCATCTAGCACAAATGGAACCGATTGCAGGAGAAATTTTTACTCTGGATTCTCAGTTAGTTTCCCAGAGCCGGTTTGACGTTCCTGCAGTTTTCACTGTAAAACCGAGTTGGAACTCGTACATCCCGATTGATATGTATGATTGGAGTTTGCAACTGAAAAGAAACTTTGTGTTCCCAACAAGCTATGTGAAGGACGGCTATCACACACACTTATATCTCAGAACTGAGCATGTGGAGAGACGTTCGTTCATCTAGCACAAAGTGAACGGAATTCAGGAGAAACTATTACTCTGGTTTGTCAGTCTGTTTCCTAGTGCCGGTTTGAAGTTCCTGCAGTTTTCGCTGTAAAACCGAGTTGGAGCTAATACCACCCATAGATATATATGGATTGGAGTTTGCAATTGAAAAGAAACTTTGTGTTCCCAACAAGCTAGTTGAAGGACGGCTTTCACACACACAAATCTCTCACAACTGAGCATGTGGAGAGACTTTCGTTCATCTAGCCCAAAAGGAACGGGTTGCAGGGGAAACTTTTACTCTGGATTCCCAGTATGTTTCCTAGTGCCGGTTTGAATTTCCTGCAGTTTTCACTGTAAAACCGAGTTGGAGCTTGTACCTCAACATACATATGTATGTAGTGGGGTTTGCAACTGTAAAAAAACTTTGTGTTCCCAACAATCTATGTGAAGAACGGCTTTCGCACACTCTTATCACTCAGAACTGAGCATGTGGAGAGACTTTCGTTCATCTAGCACAAAAGGAACGGGTTGCAGGGGCAACTTTTACTCTGGTTTTTCAGTCTGTTTCCTAGTGGCGTTTTGAATTTCCTGCAGTTTTCTCTGAAAAAACGATTTATAGCTCGTACTTCCCCACAGAAATGTATGGAGTGGAGTTTGCAACTAAAAAGAAACTTTGTGTTCCCAACAAGCTAGCTGAAGTACGGCTTTCACACACACTTACCTCTCAGACATGAGCATGTGGAGAGGCGTTCGTTCATCTAGCACAAATGGAACGGTTTGCAGGAGAAACATTTACCCTTGTTTCTCAGTCTCTTCCCTATGCCGTTTTGAAGTTCCTGCAGTTTTCACTGTAGAACACAGTTGGAGCTAGTACCTCCCCATACATATGTATGGATTGGAGTTTGCAACTGAAAGAATCTTTGTGTTCCCAACAAGCTAGGTGAAGGACGGCTTTCACACACATTTATCTTAAGAACTGGGCATGTGGATAAACGTTCGTTCAATTAGCACAAAAGTTACGGGCTGCAGGAGAAACTTTCACTCTGGTTTCTCATTCTGTTTACTAGTGGCATTTTGAATTTCCTGCAGTTTTCACTGAAAAAAAAAATTTACGGCTAGTACTTCCCCACAGATATGTATGGAGTGGAGTTTGCAACTGAAAAGAAACTTTGTGTTCCCAACAAGCTAGTTGAAGGACGGCTTTCACACACACAAATCTCTCACAACTGAGCATGTGGAGAGACTTTCGTTCATCTAGCACAAAAGGAACGGGTTGCAGGGGAAACTTTTACTCTGGATTCCCAGTATGTTTCCTAGTGCCGGTTTGAATTTCCTGCAGTTTTCACTGTAAAACCGAGTTGGAGCTTGTACCTCAACATACATATGTATGTAGTGGGGTTTGCAACTGTAAAAAAACTTTGTGTTCCCAACAATCTATGTGAAGAACGGCTTTCGCACACTCTTATCACTCAGAACTGAGCATGTGGAGAGACTTTCGTTCATCTAGCACAAAAGGAACGGGTTGCAGGGGCAACTTTTACTCTGGTTTTTCAGTCTGTTTCCTAGTGGCGTTTTGAATTTCCTGCAGTTTTCTCTGAAAAAACGATTTATAGCTCGTACTTCCCCACAGAAATGTATGGAGTGGAGTTTGCAACTAAAAAGAAACTTTGTGTTCCCAACAAGCTAGGTAAAGAACGGCTTTCACACACTCTTATCACTCAGAACTGAGCATGTGGAGAGACGTTCGTTCATCTAGCCCAAAAGGAACTGGCTGCAGGAGAAACTTTTACTCTGGATTCTCAGTCTGTTTCCTAGTGCCGGTTTGAAGTTCCTGCAGTTTTCACTGGAAAACAGATTTGGAGCTTGTACCACCCCATAGATATATATGGAGAGGAGTTTGCAAATAAAAAGAAACTTTGTGTTCCCAACAAGCTAGGAGAAGGACGGCTTAGACACAGAATTATCTCTCAGAACTGAGCATGTGGTGAGACGTTCGGTCATCTAGCACAAAGGGATAGGTTTACAGGGAAAGATATACTCTGGTTTCTCAGTCTGTTTCTTAGTGCCGGTTTTAAGTTCCTGCAGTTTTCACTGTAAACCCGAGTTGCAGATAGTACATCCCCATATATATATATTGAGTGGAGTTGGCAACTGAAAAGAAACATTGTGTTCCCAACAAGCTAGCTGAAGTACGGCTTTCACACAAACTTACCTCTCAGACCTGAGCATTTGGAGGGGCGTTCGTTCATCTAGCACAAATGGAATGGTTTGCAGGAGAAACTTTTACCCTTGTTTCTCAGTCTCTTCCCTATGCCGTTTTGAAGTTCCTGCAGTTTTCACTGTAGAACACAGTTGGAGCTAGTACCTCCCCATATATATGTATGGATTGGAGTTTGCAACTGAAAAGAATCTTTGTGTTCCCAACAAGCTAGGTGAAGGACGGCTTCCACACACACTTATCTTAAGAACTCGGCATGTGGATAAACGTTCGTTCAGTTAGCACAAAAGTTACGGGTTGCAGGAGAAACTTTTACTCTGGATTCTCATTCTGTTTACTAGTGGCGTTTTGAATTTCCTGCAGTTTTCACTGAAAAAAAATTTACGGCTAGTACTTCCCCACAGATATTTATGGAGTGGAGTTTGCAACTGAAAAGAAACTTTGTGTTACCAACAAGCTAGGTGAAGAACGGCTTTCACACACTTTTATCACTCAGAACTGAGCATGTGGAGAGACGTTCGTTCATCTAGCACAAAGGGAACTGCCTGCAGGAGAAACTTTTACTCTGGATTCTCAGTCTGTTCCCTAGTGCCGGTTTGAAGTTCCTGCAGATTTCACTGTACACCCGAGTTGGAGCTAGTACCTCCCCATATATATGTATGGATTGGGGTTTGCATCTGAACAGATACTATGTGTTCCCAACAAGCTAGGTGAAGGAAAGCTTTCACACACCCTAATATCTCAGACCTGAGCATGTGGAGAGACGTTCTTTCATCTAGCACAAATGGAACCGATTGCAGGAGAAATTTTTACTCTGGATTCTCAGTTAGTTTCCCAGAGCCGGTTTGACGTTCCTGCAGTTTTCACTGTAAAACCGAGTTGGAACACGTACATCCCGTTTGATATGTATGATTGGAGTTTGCAACTGAAAAGAAACTTTGTGTTACCAACAAGCTAGGTGAAGAACGGCTTTCACACACTTTTATCACTCAGAACTGAGCATGTGGAGAGACGTTCGTTCATCTAGCACAAAGGGAACTGCCTGCAGGAGAAACTTTTACTCTGGATTCTCAGTCTGTTCCCTAGTGCCGGTTTGAAGTTCCTGCAGATTTCACTGTACACCCGAGTTGGAGCTAGTACCTCCCCATATATATGTATGGATTGGGGTTTGCATCTGAACAGATACTATGTGTTCCCAACAAGCTAGGTGAAGGAAAGCTTTCACACACCCTAATATCTCAGACCTGAGCATGTGGAGAGACGTTCTTTCATCTAGCACAAATGGAACCGATTGCAGGAGAAATTTTTACTCTGGATTCTCAGTTAGTTTCCCAGAGCCGGTTTGACGTTCCTGCAGTTTTCACTGTAAAACCGAGTTGGAACACGTACATCCCGATTGATATGTATGATTGGAGTTTGCAACTGAAAAGAAACTTTGTGTTCCCAACAAGCTATGTGAAGGACGGCTATCACACACACTTATATCTCAGAACTGAGCATGTGGAGAGACGTTCGTTCATCTAGCACAAAGTGAACGGAATTCAGGAGAAACTATTACTCTGGTTTGTCAGTCTGTTTCCTAGTGCCGGTTTGAAGTTCCTGCAGTTTTCACTGTAAAACCGAGTTGGAGCTAATACCACCCATAGATATATATGGATTGGAGTTTGCAATTGAAAAGAAACTTTGTGTTCCCAACAAGCTAGTTGAAGGACGGCTTTCACACACACAAATCTCTCACAACTGAGCATGTGGAGAGACTTTCGTTCATCTAGCACAAAAGGAACGGGTTGCAGGGGAAACTTTTACTCTGGATTCCCAGTATGTTTCCTAGTGCCGGTTTGAATTTCCTGCAGTTTTAACTGTAAATCCGAGTTGGAGCTTGTACCTCAACATACATATGTATGGAGTGGGGTTTGCAACTGTAAAAAAACTTTGTGTTCCCAACAATCTATGTGAAGAACGGCTTTCGCACACTCTTATCACTCAGAACTGAGCATGTGGAGAGACTTTCGTTCATCTAGCACAAAAGGAACGGGTTGCAGGGGCAACTTTTACTCTGGTTTTTCAGTCTGTTTCCTAGTGGCGTTTTGAATTTCCTGCAGTTTTCTCTGAAAAAACGATTTATAGCTCGTACTTCCCCACAGAAATGTATGGAGTGGAGTTTGCAACTAAAAAGAAACTTTGTTTTCCAAACAAGCTAGGTGAAGGACGGCTTTCACACACTCTTATCACCCAGAACTGAGCATGTGGAGAGACGTTCGTTCATCTAGACCAAAAGGAACTGGCTGCAGGAGAAACTTTTACTCTGGATTCTCAGTTTGTTTCCTAGTGCCGGTTTGAAGTTCCTGCAGTTTTCACTGTAAAACCGAGTTGGAGCTTGTACCACCCCATAGATATGTATGGAGAGGAGTTTGCAAATAAAAAGAAACTTTGTGTTCCCAGCAAGCTAGGAGAAGGACGGCTTAGACACAGAATTATCTCTCAGAACTGAGCATGTGGAGAGACGTTCGTTAATCTAGCACAAAGGGATAGGTTTACAGGGAAAGATTTACTCTGGTTTCTCAGTCTGATTCTTACTGCCGGTTTTATGTTCCTGCAGTTTTCACTGTAAACCCGAGTTGCAGATAGTACATCCCCATATATATATGTATGGAGTGGAGATGGCAACTGAAAAGAAACTTTGTGTTCCCAACAAGCTAGCTGAAGTACGGCTTTCACACACACTTACCTCTCAGACATGAGCATGTGGAGATGCGTTCGTTCATCTAGCACAAATGTAACGGTTTGCAGGAGAAACTTTTACCCTTGTTTCTCAGACTCTTCCCTATGCCGTTTTGAAGTTCCTGCAGTTTTCACTGATGAACACAGTTGGAGCTAGTACCTCCCCATACATATGTATGGATTGGAGTTTGCAACTGAAAAGAATCTTTGTGTTCCCAACAAGCTAGGTGAAGGACGGCTTTCACACACACTTATCTTAAGAACTGGGCATGTGGATAAACGTTCGTTCAATTAGCACAAAAGTTTCGGGCTGCAGGAGAAACTTTTACTCTGGTTTCTCATTCTGTTTACTAGTGGCGTTTTGAATTTCCTGCAGTTTTCACTGAAAAAAAAATTTACGGCTAGTACTTCCCCACAGATATGTATGGAGTGGAGTTTGCAACTGAAAAGAAACTTTGTGTTACCAACAAGCTAGTTGAAGGACGGCTTTCACACACTTTTTTCACTCAGAACTGAGCATGTGGAGAGACGTTCGTTCATCTAGCACAAAGGGAACTGCCTGCAGGAAAAACATTTACTCTGGATTCTCAGTCTGTTTCCTAGTGCCGGTTTGAAGTTCCTGCAGATTTCACTGTACACCCGAGTTGGAGCTAGTACCTCCCCATATATATGTATGGATTGGGGTTTGCATCTGAACAGATAGTATGTGTTCCCAACAAGCTAGGTGAAGGAAAGCTTTCACACACCCTAATATCTCAGACCTGAGCATGTGGAGAGACGTTCTTTCATCTAGCACAAATGGAACCGATTGCAGGAGATATTTTTACTCTGGATTCTCAGTTAGTTTCCCAGAGCCGGTTTGACGTTCCTGCAGTTTTCACTGTAAACCCGAGTTGGAGCTAATACCACCCATAGATATATATGGATTGGAGTTTGCAATTGAAAAGAAACTTTGTGTTCCCAACAAGCTAGTTGAAGGACGGCTTTCACACACACAAATCTCTTACTACTGAGCATGTGGAGAGACTTTCGTTCATCTAGCACAAAAGGAACGGGTTGCAGGGGAAACTTTTACTCTGGATTCCCAGTATGTTTCCTAGTGCCGGTTTGAATTTCCTGCAGTTTTCACTGTAAAACTGATTTGGAGCTTGTACCTCAACATACATATGTATGTAGTGGGGTTTGCAACTGTAAAAAAACTTTGTGTTCCCAACAATCTATGTGAAGAACGGCTTTCGCACACTCTTATCACTCAGAACTGAGCATGTGGAGAGACTTTCGTTCATCTAGCACAAAAGGAACGGGTTGCAGGGGCAACTTTTACTCTGGTTTTTCAGTCTGTTTCTTAGTGGCGTTTTGAATTTCCTGCAGTTTTCCCTGAAAAAACGATTTATAGCTCGTACTTCCCCACAGAAATGTATGGAGTGGAGTTTGCAACTAAAAAGAAACTTTGTGTTCCCAACAAGCTAGGTATAGTACGGCTTTCACACACTCTTATCACTCAGAACTGAGCATGTGGAGAGACGTTCGTTCATCTAGCCCAAAAGGAACTGGCTGCAGGAGAAACTTTTACTCTGGATTCTCAGTCTGTTTCCTAGTGCCGGTTTGAAGTTCCTGCAGTTTTCACTGTAAAACCGATTTGGAGATTGTACCACCCCATAGATATATATGGAGAGGAGTTTGCAAATAAAAAGAAACTTTGTGTTCCCAACAAGCTAGGAGAAGGACGGCTTAGACACAGAATTATCTCTCAGAACTGAGCATGTGGTGTGACGTTCGTTCATCTTGCACAAAGGGATAGGTTTACAGGGAAAGATATACTCTGGTTACTCAGTCTGCTTCTTAGTGCCGGTTTTAAGTTCCTGCAGTTTTCACTGTAAACCCGAGTTGCAGATAGTACATCCCCATATATATGTATGGAGTGGAGATGGCAACTGAAAAGAAACTTTGTGTTCCCAACAAGCTAGCTGAAGTACGGCTTTCACACACACTTACCTCTCAGACCTGAACATTTGGAGGGGCGTTCGTCCATCTAGCACAAATGGAACGGTTTGCAGGAGAAACTTTTACACTTGTTTCTCAGTCTCTTCCCTATGCCGTTTTGAAGTTCCTGCAGTTTTCACTGTAGAACACAGTTGGAGCTAGTACCTCCCCATACATATGTATGGATTGGAGTTTGCAACTGAAAAGAATCTTTGTGTTCCCAACAAGCTAGGTGAAGGACGGCTTCCACACACACTTATCTTAAAAACTCGGCATGTGGATAAACGTTCGTTCAATTAGCACAAATGTTACGGGTTGCAGGAGAAACTTTTACTCTGGTTTCTCATTCTGTTTACTAGTGGCGTTTTGAATTTCCTGCAGTTTTCACTGAAAAAAAATTTACGGCTAGTACTTCCCCACAGATATGTATGGAGTGGAGTTTGCAACTGAAAAGAAACTTTGTGTTACCAACAAGCTAGGTGAAGAACGGCTTTCACACACTTATATCACTCAGAACTGAGCATGTGGAGAGACGTTCGTTCATCTAGCACAAAGGGAACTGCCTGCAGGAGAAACTTTTACTCTGGATTCTCAGTCTGTTTCCTAGTGCCGGTTTGAAGTTCCTGCAGATTTCACTGTACACCCGAGTTGGAGCTAGTACCTCCCCATATATATGTATGGATTGGGGTTTGCATCTGAACAGATACTATGTGTTCCCAACAAGCTAGGTGAAGGAAAGCTTTCACAAACCCTAATATCTCAGACCTGAGCATGGGGAGAGACGTTCTTTCATCTAGCACAAATGGAACCGATTGCAGGAGAAATTTTTACTCTGGATTCTCAGTTAGTTTCCCAGAGCCGGTTTGACGTTCCTGCAGTTTTCACTGTAAACCCGAGTTGGAACACGTACATCCCGATTGATATGTATGATTGGAGTTTGCAACTGAAAAGAAACTTTGTGTTCCCAACAAGCTATGTGAAGGACGGCTATCACACACACTTTTATCTCAGAACTGAGCATGTGGAGAGACGTTCGTTCATCTAGCACAAAGTGAACGGATTTCAGGAGAAACTATTACTCTGGTTTGTCAGTCTGTTTCCTAGTGCCGGTTTGAAGTTCCTGCAGTTATCACTGTAAAACCGAGTTGGAGCTACTTCCACCCATATATATATATGGATTGGAGGTTGCAATTGAAAAGAAACTTTGTGTTCCCAACAAGCTAGTTGAAGGACGGCTTTCACACACACAAATGTCTCACAACTGAGCATGTGGAGAGACTTTCGTTCATCTAGCCCAAAAGGAACGTGTTGCAGGGGAAACTTTTACTCTGGATTCCCAGTATGTTTCCTAGTGCCGGTTTGAATTTCCTGCAGTTTTAACTGTAAATCCGAGTTGGAGCTTGTACCTCAACATACATATGTATGTAGTGGGGTTTGCAACTGTAAAAAAACTATGTGTTCCCAACAATCTATGTGAAGAACGGCTTTCGCACACTCTTATCACTCAGAACTGAGCATGTGGAGAGACTTTCGTTCATCTAGCACAAAAGGAACGGGTTGCAGGGGCAACTTTTATTCTGGTTTCTCAGTCTGTTTCCTAGTGTCGTTTGGAATTTCCTGCAGTTTTCTCTGAAAAAACGATTTATAGCTCGTACTTCCCCACAGAAATGTATGGAGTGGAGTTTGCAACTAAAAAGAAACTTTGTGTTCCAAACAAGCTAGGTGAAGGACGGCTTTCACACACTCTTATCACACAGAACTGAGCATGTGGAGAGACGTTCGTTCATCTAGACCAAAAGGAACTGGCTGCAGGAAAAACTTTTACTCTGGATTCTCAGTTTGTTTCCTAGTGCCGGTTTGAAGTTCCTGCAGTTTTCACTGTAAAACCGAGTTGGAGCTTGTACCACCCCATAGATATGTATGGAGAGGAGTTTGCAAATGAAAAGAAACTTTGTGTTCCCAGCAAGCTAGGAGAAGGACGGCTTAGACACAGAATTATCTCTCAGAACTGAGCATGTGGAGAGACGTTCGTTCATCTAGCCCAAAGGGATAGGTTTACATGGAAAGATTTACTCTGGTTTCTCAGTCTGTTTCTTACAGCCGGTTTTATGTTCCTGCAGTTTTCACTGTAAACCCGAGTTGCAGATAGTACATCCCCATATATATATGTATGGAGTGGAGATGGCAACTGAAAAGAATCTTTGTGTTCCCAACAAGCTAGGTGAAGGACGGCTTTCACACACACTTATCTTAAGAACTGGGCATGTGGATAAACGTTCGTTCAATTAGCACAAAAGTTACGGGTTGCAGGAGAAACTTTTACTCTGGTTTCTCATTCTGTTTACTGGTGGCGTTTTGAATTTCCTGCAGTTTTCACTGAAAAAAGGATTTACGTCTAGTACTTCTACACAGATATGTATGGAGTGGAGTTTGCAACTGAAAAGAAACTATGTGTTACCAACAAGCTAGGTGAAGAACGGCTTTCACACACTTTTATCACTCAGAACTGAGCATGTGGAGAGACGTTCGTTCATCTAGCACAAAGGGAACTGCCTGCAGGAGAAACTTTTACTCTGGATTCTCAGTCTGTTTCCTAGTGCCGGTTTGAAGTTCCTGCAGTTTTCACTGTAAAACCGAGTTGGACCTTGTACCTCCACCATAGATATGTATTGGGAGGAGTTTGCAAATGAAAAGAAACTTTGTGTTCCCAACAAGCTAGTTGAAGGACGCCTTTCACACACACTTATCTCACAGAACTGAACATGTGGAGAGACGTTCGTTCATCTAGCAAAAAGGGAAGGGGTTGCAAGAGAAACTTTTACTCAGGTTTCTCAGTCTGTTTCCTAGTGCCGGTTTGAAGTTCCTGCAGTTTTCACTGTACACCCGAGTTGGAGCTAGTACCTCCCCATATATATGTATGGATTGGGGTTTGCATCTGAACAGATACTATGTGTTCCCAACAAGCTAGGTGAAGGAAAGCTTTCACACATCCTAATATCTCAGACCTGAGCATGTGGAGAGACGTTCTTTCATCTAGCACAAATGGAACCGATTGCAGGAGAAATTTTTACTCTGGATTCTCAGTTTGTTTCCCAGAGCCGGTTTGAAGTTCCTGCAGTTTTCACTGTAAACACGAGTTGGAGCAAATACATCCCGATGGATATGTATGATTGGAGTTTGCAACTGAACAGAAAATATGTGTTCCAAACAAGCTAGATGAAGGACAGCTTTCACACATAATTATATCTCAGAACTGAGGATGTGGAGAGACGTTCGTTCATCTAGCACAAAGGGAACGGGTTGCAGGAGAAAGTTTTAATCTGGTTTGTCAGTCTGTTTCCTAGTGCCGGTTTGAAATTCCTGCAGTTTTCACTGTAAAACCGAGTTCGAGATAGTACCTCCACATACATAATAATGGATTGGAGTTTGCAACCTAACAGAAACTTTGTGTTTCCTACAAGCTAGGTGAAGGACGGCTTTCACACACACTAATCTCTCAGAACTGAGCATGTGGAGAGACGTTCGTTCATCTAGCACAAAGTGAACGGATTGCAGGAGAAACTATTACTCTGGTTTGTCAGTCTGTTTCCTAGTGCCGGTTTGAAGTTCCTGCAGTTTTCACTGTAAAACCGAGTTGGAGCTAGTACCTCCCCATACTTGTGTATGGATTGGAGTTTGCAACTGAAAAGAAACTTTGTGTTCCCAACAAGCTATGTGAAGTACGGGTATCACACACACTTATATCTCAGAACTGAGCATGTGGAGAGACGTTCGTTCATATAGAACAAAGTAACGGATTGCAGGATAAACTATTACTCTGGTTTGTCAGTCTGTTTCCTAGTGCCGGTTTGAATTTCCTGCAGTTTTCACTGTAAATCCGAGTTGGAGATTGTACCTCCCCATACATATGTATGGAGTGGGGTTTGCAACTGAAAAGAAACTTTGTATTCCAACGATCTATGTGAAGGACGGCTTTCACACACTTATCTCTCAAAACAGATCCTGTGGAGAGAAGTTCGTTCATCTAGCACAAAGGGAACGGGTTGAAGGAGAAACTTTTACTCTGGTTTCTCAGTCTGTTTCCTAGTGGCGTTTTGAATTTCCTGCAGTTTTCTCTGAAAAAATGATTTATAGCTCGTACTTCCCCACAGAAATGTATGGATTGGAGTTTGCAACTAAAAAGAAACTTTGTGTTCCCAACAAGCTAGGTGAAGGACGGCTTCCACACACACTTATCTTAAGAACTCGGCATGTGGATAAACGTTCGTTCAACTAGCACAAAGTTACGGGTTGCAGGATAAACTTTTACTCTGGTTTCTCATTCTGTTTACTAGTGGCTTTTTGAATTTCCTGCAGTTTTCACTGAAAAAAAATTTACGGCTAGTACTTCCCCACAGATATGTATGGAGTGGAGTTTGCAACTGAAAAGAAATTTTGTGTTACCAACAAGCTAGGTGAAGAACGGCTTTCACACACTTTTATCACTCAGAACTGAGCATGTGGAGAGAAGTTCGTTCATCTAGCACAAAGGGAACTGCCTGCAGGAGAAACTTTTACTCTGGATTCTCAGTCTGTTTCCTAGTGCCGGTTTGAAGTTCCTGCAGATTTCACTGTACACCCGAGTTGGTGCTAGTACCTCCCCATATATATGTATGGATTGGGGTTTGCATCTGAACAGATACTATGTGTTCCCAACAAGCTAGGTGAAGGAAAGCTTTCACACACCCTAATATCTCAGACCTGAGCATGTGGAGAGACGTTCTTTCATCTAGCACAAATGGAACCGATTGCAGGAGAAATTTTTACTCTGGATTCTCAGTTAGTTTCCCAGAGCCGGTTTGACGTTCCTGCAGTTTTCACTGTAAACCTGAGTTGGAACACGTACATCCCGATTGATATGTATGATTGGAGTTTGCAACTGAAAAGAAACTTTGTGTTCCCAACAAGCTATGTGAAGGACGGCTATCACACACACTTATATCTCAGAACTGAGCATGTGGAGAGACGTTCGTTCATCTAGCCCAAAGTGAACGGATTTCAGGGGAAACTATTACTCTGGTTTGTCAGTCTGTTTCCTAGTGCCGGTTTGAAGTTCCTGCAGTTTTCACTGTAAAACCGAGTTGGAGCTAATACCACCCATAGATATATATGGATTGGAGTTTGCAAATGAAAAGAAACTTTGTGTTCCCAACAAGCTAGTTGAAGGACGGCTTTCACACACACAAATCTCTCACAACTGAGCATGTGGAGAGACTTTCGTTCATCTAGCCCAAAAGGAACGGGTTGCAGGGGAAACTTTTACTCTGGATTCCCAGTATGTTTCCTAGTGCCGGTTTGAATTTCCTGCAGTTTTAACTGTAAATCCGAGTTGGAGCTTGTACCTCAACATACATATGTATGTAGTGGGGTTTGCAACTGTAAAAAAACTTTGTGTTCCCAACAATCTATGTGAAGAACGGCTTTCGCACACTCTTATCACTCAGAACTGAGCATGTGGAGAGACTTTCGTTCATCTAGCACAAAAGGAACGGGTTGCAGGGGCAACTTTTACTCTGGTTTCTCAGTCTGTTTCCTAGTGCCGGTTTGAAGTTCCTGCAGTTTTCACTGTACACCCGAGTTGGAGCTAGTACCTCCCCATATATATGTATGGATTGGGGTTTGCATCTGAACAGATACTATGTGTTCCCAACAAGCTAGGTGAAGGAAAGCTTTCACACACCCTAATATCTCAGACCTGAGCATGTGGAGAGACGTTCTTTCATCTAGCACAAATGGAACCGATTGCAGGAGAAATTTTTACTCTGGATTCTCAGTTTGTTTCCCAGAGCCGGTTTGAGGTTCCTGCAGTTTTCACTTTAAACACGAGTTGAAGCAAGTACATCCCGATGGATATGTATGATTGGAGTTTGCAACTGAACAGAAAATATGTGTTCCAAACAAGCTAGATGAAGGACAGCTTTCACACATAATTATATCTCAGAACTGAGGATGTGGAGAGACGTTCGTTCATCTAGCACAAAGTGAACGGATTGCAGGAGAAACTATTACTCTGGTTTGTCAGTCTGTTTCCTAGTGCCGGTTTGAATTTCCTGCAGTTTTAACTGTAAATCCGAGTTGGAGCTTGTACCTCCCCATACATATGTATGGAGTGGGGTTTGCAACTGAAAAGAAACTTTGTATTACAACGATCAATGTGAAGGACGGCTTTCACACACTTATCTCTCAGAACTGATCCTGTGGAGAGAAGTTCGTTCATCTAGCACAAAGGGAACGGGTTGAAGGAGAAACTTTTACTCTGGTTTCTCAGTCTGTTTCCTAGTGGCGTTTTGAATTTCCTGCAGTTTTCTCTGAAAAAACGATTTATAGCTCGTACTTCCCCACAGAAATGTATGGATTGGAGTTTGCAACTAAAAAGAAACTTTGTGTTCCCAACAAGCTAGGTGAAGGACGGCTTTCACACACTCTTATCACCCAGAACTGAGCATGTGGAGAGACGTTCGTTCATCTAGCCCAAAAGGAACTGGCTGCAGGAGAAACTTTTACTCTGGATTCTCAGTTTGTTTCCTAGTGCCGGTTTGAAGTTCCTGCAGTTTTCACTGTAAAATCGAGTTGGAGCTTGTACCACCCCATAGATATGTATGGAGAGGAGTTTGCAAATGAAAAGAAACTTTGTGTTCCCAGCAAGCTAGGAGAAGGACGGCTTAGACACAGAATTATCTCTCAGAACTGAGCATGAGGAGAGACGTTCGTTCATCTAGCACAAAGGGATAGGTTTACATGGAAAGATTTACTCTGGTTTCTCAGTCTGTTTCTTAGTGCCGGTTTTATGTTCCTGCAGTTTTCACTGTAAACCCGAGTTGCAGATAGTACATCCACATATATATATGTATGGAGTGGAGATGGCAACTGAAAAGAAACTTTGTGTTCCCAACAAGCTAGCTGAAGTACGGCTTTCACACACACTTAACTCTCAGACATGAGCATGTGGAGAGGCGTTCGTTCATCTAGCACAAATGGAACGGTTTGCAGGAGAAACATTTAACCTTGTTTCTCAGTCTCTTCCCTATGCCGTTTTGAAGTTCCTGCAGTTTTCACTGTAGAACACAGTTGGAGCTAGTACCTCCCAATACATATGTATGGATTGGAGTTTGCAACTGAAAGAATCTTTGTGTTCCCAACAAGCTAGTTGAAGGATGGATTTCACACACACAAATCTCTCACAACTGAGCATGTGGAGAGACTTTCATTCATCTAGCACAAAAGGAACGGGTTGCAGGGGAAACTTTTACTCTGGATTCCCAGTATGTTTCCTAGTGCCGGTTTGAATTTCCTGCAGTTTTCACTGTAAAACCGAGTTGGAGCTTTACCTCAACATACATATGTATGTAGTGGGGTTTGCAACTGTAAAAAAACTTTGTGTTCCCAACAATCTATGTGAAGAACGGCTTTCGCACACTCTTATCACTCAGAACTGAGCATGTGGAGAGACTTTCGTTCATCTAGCACAAAAGGAACGGGTTGCAGGGGCAACTTTTACTCTGGTTTCTCAGTCTGTTTCCTAGTGCCGGTTTGAAGTTCCTGCAGTTTTCACTGTACACCCGAGTTGGAGCTAGTACCTCCCCATATATATGTATGGATTGGGGTTTGCATCTGAACAGATACTATGTGTTCCCAACAAGCTAGGTGAAGGAAAGCTTTCACACACCCTAATATCTCAGACCAGAGCATGTGGAGAGACGTTCTTTCATCTAGCACAAATGGAACCGATTGCAGGAGAAATTTTTACTCTGGATTCTCAGTTTGTTTCCCAGAGCCGGTTTGAGGTTCCTGCAGTTTTCACTTTAAACACGAGTTGAAGCAAGTACATCCCGATGGATATGTATGATTGGAGTTTGCAACTGAACAGAAAATATGTGTTCCAAACAAGCTAGATGAAGGACAGCTTTCACACATAATTATATCTCAGAACTGAGGATGTGGAGAGACGTTCGTTCATCTAGCACAAAGTGAACGGATTGCAGGAGAAACTATTACTCTGGTTTGTCAGTCTGTTTCCTAGTGCCGGTTTGAATTTCCTGCAGTTTTAACTGTAAATCCGAGTTGGAGCTTGTACCTCCCCATACATATGTATGGAGTGGGGTTTGCAACTGAAAAGAAACTTTGTATTACAACGATCAATGTGAAGGACGGCTTTCACACACTTATCTCTCAGAACTGATCCTGTGGAGAGAAGTTCGTTCATCTAGCACAAAGGGAACGGGTTGAAGGAGAAACTTTTACTCTGGTTTCTCAGTCTGTTTCCTAGTGGCGTTTTGAATTTCCTGCAGTTTTCTCTGAAAAAACGATTTATAGCTCGTACTTCCCCACAGAAATGTATGGATTGGAGTTTGCAACTAAAAAGAAACTTTGTGTTCCCAACAAGCTAGGTGAAGGACGGCTTTCACACACTCTTATCACCCAGAACTGAGCATGTGGAGAGACGTTCGTTCATCTAGCCCAAAAGGAACTGGCTGCAGGAGAAACTTTTACTCTGGATTCTCAGTTTGTTTCCTAGTGCCGGTTTGAAGTTCCTGCAGTTTTCACTGTAAAATCGAGTTGGAGCTTGTACCACCCCATAGATATGTATGGAGAGGAGTTTGCAAATGAAAAGAAACTTTGTGTTCCCAGCAAGCTAGGAGAAGGACGGCTTAGACACAGAATTATCTCTCAGAACTGAGCATGAGGAGAGACGTTCGTTCATCTAGCACAAAGGGATAGGTTTACATGGAAAGATTTACTCTGGTTTCTCAGTCTGTTTCTTAGTGCCGGTTTTATGTTCCTGCAGTTTTCACTGTAAACCCGAGTTGCAGATAGTACATCCACATATATATATGTATGGAGTGGAGATGGCAACTGAAAAGAAACTTTGTGTTCCCAACAAGCTAGCTGAAGTACGGCTTTCACACACACTTAACTCTCAGACATGAGCATGTGGAGAGGCGTTCGTTCATCTAGCACAAATGGAACGGTTTGCAGGAGAAACATTTAACCTTGTTTCTCAGTCTCTTCCCTATGCCGTTTTGAAGTTCCTGCAGTTTTCACTGTAGAACACAGTTGGAGCTAGTACCTCCCAATACATATGTATGGATTGGAGTTTGCAACTGAAAGAATCTTTGTGTTCCCAACAAGCTAGTTGAAGGATGGATTTCACACACACAAATCTCTCACAACTGAGCATGTGGAGAGACTTTCATTCATCTAGCACAAAAGGAACGGGTTGCAGGGGAAACTTTTACTCTGGATTCCCAGTATGTTTCCTAGTGCCGGTTTGAATTTCCTGCAGTTTTCACTGTAAAACCGAGTTGGAGCTAGTACCTCCCCATATATATGTATGGATTGGGGTTTGCATCTGAACAGATACTATGTGTTCCCAACAAGCTAGGTGAAGGAAAGCTTTCACACACCCTAATATCTCAGACCTGAGCATGTGGAGAGACGTTCTTTCATCTAGCACAAATGGAACCTATTGCAGGAGAAATTTTTACTCTGGATTCTCAGTTAGTTTCCCAGAGCCGGATTGACGTTCCTGCAGTTTTCACTGTAACCCCGAGTTGGAACACGTACATCCCGATTGATATGTATGATTGGAGTTTGCAACTGAAAAGAAACTTTGTGTTCCCAACAAGCTATGTGAAGGACGGCTATCACACACACTTATATCTCAGAACTGAGCATGTGGAGAGACGTTCTTTCATCTAGCACAAAGGGAAAGGATTTCAGGAGAAACTTTTACTCTGGTTTGTCAGTCTGTTTCCTAGTGCCGGTTTGAAGTTCCTGCAGTTTTCACTGTAAAACCGAGTTGGAGCTATTACCACCCATATATATATATGGATTGGAGTTTGCAATTGAAAAGAAACTTTGTGTTCCCAACAAGCTAGTTGAAGGACGGCTTTCACACACACAAATTTCTCACAACTGAGCATGTGGAGAGACTTTCGTTCATCTAGCACAAAAGGAACGGGTTGCAGGGGAAACTTTTACTCTGGATTCCCAGTATGTTTCCTAGTGCCGGTTTGAATTTCCTGCAGTTTTCACTGTAAAACCGAGTTGGAGCTTTACCTCAACATACATATGTATGTAGTGGGGTTTGCAACTGTAAAAAAACTTTGTGTTCCCAACAATCTATGTGAAGAACGGCTTTCGCACACTCTTATCACTCAGAACTGAGCATGTGGAGAGACTTTCGTTCATCTAGCACAAAAGGAACGGGTTGCAGGGGCAACTTTTACTCTGGTTTCTCAGTCTGTTTCCTAGTGGCGTTTTGAATTTCCTGCAGTTTTCTCTGAAAAAACGATTTATAGTTCGTACTTCCCCACAGAAATGTATGGAGTGGAGTTTGCAACTAAAAAGAAACTTTGTGTTCCCAACAAGCTAGGTGAAGAACGGCTTTCACACACTCTTATCACTCAGAACTGAGCATGTGGAGAGACGTTCGTTCATCTAGCCCAAAAGGAACTGGCTGCAGGAGAAACTTTTACTCTGGATTCTCAGTCTGTTTCCTAGTGCCGGTTTGAAGTTCCTGCAGTTTTCACTGTTAAACCGATTTGGAGCTTGTACCACCCCATAGATATATATGGAGAGGAGTTTGCAAATAAAAAGAAACTTTGTGTTCCCAACAAGCTAGGAGAAGGACGGCTTAGACACAGAATTATCTCTCAGAACTGAGCATGTGGTGAGACGTTCGTTCATCTAGCACAAAGGGATAGGTTTACAGGGAAAGATATACTCTGGTTTCTCAGTCTGTTTCTTAGTGCCGGTTTTAAGTTCCTGCAGTTTTCACTGTAAACCCGAGTTGCAGATAGTACATCCCCATATATATGTATGGAGTGGAGTTGGCAACTGAAAAGAAACTTTGTGTTCCCAACAAGCTAGCTGAAGTACGGCTTTCACACACACTTACCTCTCAGACCTGAGCATTTGGAGGGGCGTTCGTTCATCTAGCACAAATGGAACGGTTTGCAGGAGAAACTTTTACCCTTGTTTCTCAGTCTCTTCCCTATGCCGTTTTGAAGTTCCTGCAGTTTTCACTGTAGAACAAAGTTGGAGCTAGTACCTCCCCATACATATGTATGGATTGGAGTTTGCAACTGAAAAGAATCTTTGTGTTCCCAACAAGCTAGGTGAAGGACGGCTTCCACACACACTTATCTTAAGAACTCGGCATGTGGATAAACGTTCGTTCAATTAGCACAAAAGTTACGGGTTGCAGGAGAAACTTTTACTCTGGTTTCTCATTCTGTTTACTAGTGGCGTTTTGAATTTCCTGCAGTTTTCACTGAAAAAAAATTTACGGCTAGTACTTCCCCACAGATATGTATGGAGTGGAGTTTGCAACTGAAAAGAAACTTTGTGTTACCAACAAGCTAGGTGAAGAACGGCTTTCACACACTTTTATCACTCAGAACTGAGCATGTGGAGAGACGTTCGTTCATCTAGCACAAAGGGAACTGCCTGCAGGAAAAACCTTTACTCTGGATTCTCAGTCTGTTTCCTAGTGCCGGTTTGAAGTTCCTGCAGATTTCACTGTACACCCGAGTTGGAGCTAGTACCTCCCCATATATATGTATGGATTGGGGTTTGCATCTGAACAGATACTATGTGTTCCCAACAAGCTAGGTGAAGGAAAGCTTTCACACACCCTAATATCTCAGACCTGAGCATGTGGAGAGACGTTCTTTCATCTAGCACAAATGGAACCGATTGCAGGAGAAATTTTTACTCTGGATTCTCAGTTAGTTTCCCAGAGCCGGTTTGACGTTCCTGCAGTTTTCACTGTAAAACCGTGTTGGAGCTACAACCACCCATAGAATTATATGGATTGGAGTTTGCAATTGAAAAGAAACTTTGTGTTCCCAACAAGCTAGTTGAAGGACGGCTTTCACTCACACAAATCTCTCACAACTGAGCATGTGGAGAGACTTTCGTTCATCTAGCACAAAAGGAACGGGTTGTAGGGGCAACTTTTACTCTGGTTTCTCAGTCTGTTTCCTAGTGGCGTTTTGAATTTCCTGCAGTTTTCTCTGAAAAAACGATTTATAGTTCGTACTTCCCCACAGAAATGTATGGAGTGGAGTTTGCAACTAAAAAGAAACTTTGTGTTCCCAACAAGCTGGTGAAGAACGGCTTTCACACACTCTTATCACTCAGAACTGAGCATGTGGAGAGACGTTCGTTCATCTAGCCCAAAAGGAACTGGCTGCAGGAGAAACTTTTACTTTGGATTCTCAGTCTGTTTCCTAGTGCCGGTTTGAAGTTCCTGCAGTTTTCACTGTAAAACCGATTTGGAGCTTGTACCACCCCATAGATATATATGGAGAGGAGTTTGCAAATAAAAAGAAACTTTGTGTTCCCAACAAGCTAGGAGAAGGACGGCTTAGACACAGAATTATCTCTCAGAACTGAGCATGTGGTGAGACGTTCGTTCATCTAGCACAAAGGGATAGGTTTACAGGGAAAGATATACTCTGGTTTCTCAGTCTGTTTCTTAGTGCCGGTTTTAAGTTCCTGCAGTTTTCACTGTAAACCCGAGTTGCAGATAGTACATCCCCATATATATGTATGGAGTGGAGTTGGCAACTGAAAAGAAACTTTGTGTTCCCAACAAGCTAGCTGAAGTACGGCTTTCACACACACTTACCTCTCAGACCTCAGCATGTGGAGAGGCGTTCGTTCATCTAGCACAAATGGAACGGTTTGCAGGAGAAACTTTTACTCTTGTTTCTCAGTCTCTTCCCTATGCCGTTTTGAAGTTCCTGCAGTTTTCACTGTAGAACACAGTTGGAGCTAGTTCCTCCCCATACATATATATGGATTGGAGTTTGCAACTGAAAAGAATCTTTGTGTTCCCAACAAGCTAGGTGAAGGACGGCTTCCACACACACTTATCTTAAGAACTCGGCATGTGGATAAACGTTCGTTCAATTAGCACAAAAGTTACGGGTTGCAGGAGAAACTTTTACTCTGGTTTCTCATTCTGTTTACTAGTGGCGTTTTGAATTTCCTGCAGTTTTCACTGAAAAAAAATTTACGGCTAGTACTTCCCCACAGATATGTATGGAGTGGAGTTTGCAACTGAAAAGAAACTTTGTGTTACCAACAAGCTAGGTGAAGAACGGCTTTCACACACTTTTATCACTCAGAACTGAGCATGTGGAGAGACGTTCGTTCATCTAGCACAAAGGGAACTGCCTGCAGGAGAAACTTTTACTCTGGATTCTCAGTCTGTTTCCTAGTGCCGGTTTGAAGTTCCTGCAGATTTCACTGTACACCCGAGTTGGAGCTAGTACCTCCCCATATATATGTATGGATTGGGGTTTGCATCTGAACAGATACTATGTGTTCCCAACAAGCTAGGTGAAGGAAAGCTTTCACACACCCTAATATCTCAGACCTGAGCATGTGGAGAGACGTTCTTTCATCTAGCACAAATGGAACCGATTGCAGGAGAAATTTTTACTCTGGATTCTCAGTTAGTTTCCCAGAGCCGGTTTGACGTTCCTGCAGTTTTCACTGTAAAACCGTGTTGGAGCTACTACCACCCATAGAATTATATGGATTGGAGTTTGCAATTGAAAAGAAACTTTGTGTTCCCAACAAGCTAGTTGAAGGACGGCTTTCACTCACACAAATCTCTCACAACTGAGCATGTGGAGAGACGTTCGTTCATCTAGCCCAAAAGGAACTGGCTGCAGGAGAAACTTTTACTCTGGATTCTCAGTCTGTTTCCTAGTGCCGGTTTGAAGTTCCTGCAGTTTTCACTGTAAAACCAATTTGGAGCTTGTACCACCCCATAGATATATATGGAGAGGATTTTGCAAATAAAAAGAAACTTTGTGTTCCCAACAAGCTAGGAGAAGGACGGCTTAGACACAGAATTATCTCTCAGAACTGAGCATGTGGTGAGACGTTCGTTCATCTAGCACAAAGGGATAGGTTTACAGGGAAAGATTTACTCTGGTTTCTCAGTCTGTTTCTTAGTGCCGGTTTTAAGTTCCTGCAGTTTTCACTGTAAAACCGAGTTGGAGCTTGTACCACCCCATAGATATGTATGGAGAGGAGTTTGCAAATGAAAAGAAACTTTGTGTTCCCAACAAGCTAGGAGAAGGACGGCTTAGACACAGAATTATCTCTCAGAACTGAGCATGTGGAGAGACGTTCGTTCATCTAGCACAAAGGGATAGGGTAACAGGGAAAGATTTACTCTGGTTTCTCAGTCTGTTTCTTAGTGCCGGTTTTAAGTTCCTGCAGTTTTCACTGTAAACCCGAGTTGCAGATAGTACATCCCCATATATATGTATGGAGTGGAGTTGGCAAATGAAAAGAAACTTTGTGTTCCCAACAAGCTAGCTGAAGTACGGCTTTCACACACACTTACCTCTCAGACCTCAGCATGTGGAGAGGCGTTCGTTCATCTAGCACAAATGGAACGGTTTGCAGGAGAAACTTTTACTCTTGTTTCTCAGTCTCTTCCCTATGCCGTTTTGAAGTTCCTGCAGTTTTCACTGTAGAACACAGTTGGAGCTAATTCCTCCCCATACATATATATGGATTGGAGTTTGCAACTGAAAAGAATCTTTGTGTTCCCAACAAGCTAGGTGAAGGACGGCTTCCACACACACTTATCTTAAGAACTCGGCATGTGGATAAACGTTCGTTCAATTAGCACAAAAGTTACGGGTTGCAGGAGAAACTTTTACTCTGGTTTCTCATTCTGTTTACTAGTGGCGTTTTGAATTTCCTGCAGTTTTCATTGAAAAAAAATCTACGGCTAGTAATTCCCCACAGATATGTATGGAGTGGAGTTTGCAACTGAAAAGAAACTTTGTGTTACCAACAAGCTAGTTGAAGAACGGCTTTCACACACTTTTATCACTCAGAACTGAGCATGTGGAGAGACGTTCGTTCATCTAGCACAAAGGGAACTGCCTGCAGGAGAAACTTTTACTCTGGATTCTCAGTCTGTTTCCTAGTGCCGGTTTGAAGTTCCTGCAGATTTCACTGTACACCCGAGTTGGAGCTAGTACCTCCCCATATATATGTATGGATTGGGGTTTGCATCTGAACAGATACTATGTGTTCCCAACAAGCTAGGTGAAGGAAAGCTTTCACACACCCTAATATCTCAGACCTGAGCATGTGGAGAGACGTTCTTTCATCTAGCACAAATGGAACCGATTGCAGGAGAAATTTTTACTCTGGATTCTCAATTAGTTTCCCAGAGCCGGTTTGACGTTCCTGCAGTTTTCACTGTAAACTCGAGGTGGAACACGTACATCCCGATTGATATGTATGATTGGAGTTTGCAACTGAAAAGAAACTTTGTGTTCCCAACAAGCTGTGTGAAGGACGGCTATCACACACACTTATATCTCAGAACTGAGCATGTGGAGAGACGTTCGTTCATCTAGCACAAAGTGAACTGATTTCAGGAGAAACTATTACTCTGGTTTGTCAGTCTGTTTCCTAGTGCCGGTTTGAAGTTCCTGCAGTTTTCACTGTAAAACCGAGTTGGAGCTACTACCACCCATATATATATATGGATTGGAGTTTGCAATTGAAAAGAAACTTTGTGTTCCCAACAAGCTAGTTGAAGGACGGCTTTCACACACACAAATCTCTCACGACTGAGCATGTGGAGAGACTTTCGTTCATCTAGCACAAAAGGAACGGTTTGCAGGGGAAATTTTACTCTGGATTCCCAGTATGTTTCCTAGTGCCGTTTTGAATTTCCTGCAGTTTTCACTGTAAAACCGAGTTGGAGCTTGTACCTCAACATACATATGTATGCAGTGGGGTTTGCAACTGTAAAAAAACTTTGTGTTCCCAACAATCTATGTGAAGAACGGCTTTCGCACACTCTTATCACTCAGAACTGAGCATGTGGAGAGACTTTCGTTCATCTAGCACAAAAGGAACGGGTTGCAGGGGCAACTTTTACTCTGGTTTCTCAGTCTGTTTCCTAGTGGCGTTTTGAATTTCCTGCAGTTTTCTCTGAAAAAAAGATTTATAGCTCGTACTTCCCCACAGAAATGTATGGAGTGGGGTTTGAAACTAAAAAGAAACTTTGTGTTCCCTACAAGCTAGGTGAAGAACGGCTTTCACACACTCTTATCACTCAGAACTGAGCATGTGGAGAGACGTTCGTTCATCTAGCCCAAAAGGAACTGGCTGCAGGAGAAACTTTTACTCTGGATTCTCAGTCTGTTTCCTAGAGCCGGTTTGAAGTTCCTGCAGTTTTCACTGTAAAACCGATTTGGAGCTTGTACCACCCCATAGATATATATGGAGAGGAGATTGCAAATAAAAAGAAACTTTGTGTTCCCAACAAGCTAGGAGAAGGACGGCTTAGACACAGAATTATCTCTCAGAACTGAGCATGTGGTGAGACGTTCGTTCATCTAGCACAAAGGGATAGGGTTACAGGGAAAGATTTACTCTGGTTTCTCAGTCTGTTTCTTAGTGCCGGTTTTAAGTTCCTGCAGTTTTCACTGTAAACCCGAGTTGCAGATAGTACATTCCCATATATATGTATGGAGTGGAGTTGGCAACTGAAAAGAAACTTTGTGTTCCCAACAAGCTAGCTGAAATACGGCTTTCACACACACTAACCTCTCAGACCTGAGCATTTGGAGAGGCGTTCGTTCATCTAGCACAAATGGAACGGTTTGCAGGAGAAACATTTACCCTTGTTTCTCAGTCTCTTCCCTATGCCGTTTTGAAGTTCCTGCAGTTTTCACTGTAGAACACAGTTGGAGCTAGTACCTCCCCATACATATGTATGGATTGGAGTTTGCAACTGAAAAGAATTTTTGTGTTCCCAACAAGCTAGGTGAAGGACGGCTTCCACACACACTTATCTTAAGAACTCGGCATGTGGATAAACGTTCGTTCAATTAGCACAAAAGTTACGGGTTGCAGGAGAAACTTTTACTCTGGTTTCTCATTCTGTTTACTAGTGGCGTTTTGAATTTCCTGCAGTTTTCACTGAAAAAAAATTTACGGCTAGTACTTCCCCACAGATATGTATGGAGTGGAGTTTGCAACTGAAAAGAAACTTTGTGTTACCAACAAGCTAGGTGAAGAAAGGCTTTCACACACTTTTATCACTCAAAACTGAGCATGTGGAGAGACGTTCGTTCATCTAGCACAAAGGGATCTGCCTGCAGGAGAAACTTTTACTCTGGATTCTCAGTCTGTTTCCTAGTGCCGGTTTGAAGTTCCTGCAGTTTTCACTGTAAAACCGAGTTGGACCTTGTACCTCCACCATAGATATGTATGGGGAGGAGTTTGCAAATGAAAAGAAACTTTGTGTTCCCAACAAGCTAGTTGAAGGACGCCTTTCACACACACTAATCTCTCAGAACTGAGCATGTGGAGAGACGTTCGTTCATCTAGCAAAAAGGGAAGGGGTTGCAAGAGAAACTTTTACTCAGGTTTCTCAGTCTGTTTCCTAGTGCCGGTTTGAAGTTCCTGCAGTTTTCACTGTACACCCGAGTTGGGGCTAGTACCTCCCCATATATATGTATGGATTGGGGTTTGCATCTGAACAGATACTATGTGTTCCCAACAAGCTAGGTGAAGGAAAGCTTTCACACACCCTAATATCTCAGACCTGAACATGTGGAGAGACGTTCTTTCATCTAGCACAAATGGAACCGAATGCAGGAGAAATTTTTCTCTGAATTCTCAGTTTGTTTCCCAGAGCCGGTTTGAAGTTCCTGCAGTTTTCACTGTAAACCCGAGTTGGAGCACGTACATCCCGATTGATATTTATGATTGGAGTATGCAACTGAAAAGAAAATATGTGTTCCCAACAAGCTAGATGAAGGACAGCTTTCACACATAATTATATCTCAGAAATGAGGATGTGGAGAGACGTTCGTTCATCTAGCACAAAGGGAACTGCCTGCAGGAGAAACTTTTACTCTGGATTCTCAGTCTGTTTCCTAGTGCCGGTTTGAAGTTCCTGCAGTTTTCACTGTAAAACCGAGTTGGACCTTGTACCTCCACCATAGATATGTATGGGTAGGAGTTTGCAAATGAAAAGAAACTTTGTGTTCCCAACAAGCTAGTTGAAGGACGCCTTTCACACACACTTATCTCTCAGAACTGAGCATGTGGAGAGACGTTCGTTCATCTAGCAAAAAGGGAAGGGGTTGCAAGAGAAACTTTTACTCAGGTTTCTCAGTCTGTTTCCTAGTGCCGATTTGAAGTTCCTGCAATTTTCACTGTACACCCGAATTGGAGCTAGTACCTCCCCATATATATGTATGGATTGGGGTTTGCATCTGAACAGATACTATGTGTTCCCAACAAGCTAGGTGAAGGAAAGCTTTCACACACCCTAATATCTCAGACATGAGCATGTGGAGAGACGTTCTTTCATCTAGCACAAATGGAACCGATTGCAGGAGAAATTATTACTCTGGATTCTCACTTTGTTTCCCAGAGCCGGTTTGAAGTTCCTGCAGTTTTCACTGTAAACCCGAGTTGGAGCACGTACATCCTGATTGATATGTATGATTGGAGTTTGCAACTGAACAGAAAATATGTGTTCCCAACAAGCTAGATGAAGGACAGCTTTCACACATAATTATATCTCAGAAATGAGGATGTGGAGAGACGTTCGTTCATCTAGCACAAATGGAACGGGTTGCAGGAGAAAGTTTTAATCAGGTTTCTCAGTCTGTTTCCTAGTGCCGGTTTGAAGTTCCTGCAGTTTTCACTGTAAAACCGAGTTGGAGCTAGTACCTACCCATACCTGTGTATGGATTGGAGTTTGCAACTGAAAAGAAACTTTGTGTTCCCAACAAGCTATGTGAAAGACGACTATCACACAGAATTATATCTCAGAACTGAGCATGTGGAGAGACGTTCGTTCATCTAGCACAAAGTGAACGGATTGCAGGAGAAACTATTACTCTGGTTTGTCAGTCTGTTTCCTAGTACCGTTTTGAAGTTCCTGCACTTTTCACTGTAAAACCGAGTTGGAGCTACTACCACCCATAGATATATATGGATTGAAGTTTGCAATTGAAAAGAAACTTTGTGTTCCCAACAAGCTAGTTGAAGGACGGCTTTCACACACACAAATCTCTCACAACTGAGCATGTGGAGAGAATTTCGTTCATCTAGCACAAAAGGAACGGGTTGCAGGGGCAACTTTTACTCTGGTTTCTCAGTCTGTTTCCTAGTGGCGTTTTGAATTTCCTGCAGTTTTCTCTGAAAAAAAGATTTATAGCTCGTACTTCCCCACAGAAATGTATGGAGTGGAGTTTGCAACTAAAAAGAAACTTTGTGTTCCCAACAAGCTAGGTGAAGAACGGCTTTCACACACTCTTATCACTCAGAACTGAGCATGTGGAGAGACGTTCGTTCATCTAGCCCAAAAGAAACTGGCTGCAGGAGAAACTTTTACTCTGGATTCTCAGTCTGTTTCCTAGTGCCGGTTTGAAGTTCCTGCAGTTTTCACTGTAAAACCGATTTGGAGCTTGTACCACCCCATAGATATATATGGAGAGGAGTTTGCAAATAAAAAGAAACTTTGTGTTCCCAACAAGCTAGGAGAAGGACGGCTTAGACACAGAATTATCTCTCAGAACTGAGCATGTGGTGAGACGTTCGTTCATCTAGCACAAAGGGATAGGGTTACAGGGAAAGATTTACTCTGGTTTCTCAGTCTGTTTCTTAGTGCCGGTTTTAAGTTCCTGCAGTTTTCACTGTAAACCCGAGTTGCAGATAGTACATCCCCATATATATGTATGGAGTGGAGTTGGCAACTGAAAAGAAACTTTGTGTTCCCAACAAGCTAGCTGAAGTACGGCTTTCAGACACACATACTTCTCAGACCTGAGCATTTGGAGAAGCGTTCGTTCATCTAGCACAAATGGAACGGTTTGCAGGAGAAACTTTTACCCTTGTTTCTCAGTCTCTTCCCTATGCCGTTTTGAAGTTCCTGCAGTTTTCACTGTAGAACACAGTTGGAGCTAGTACCTCCCCATACATATGTATGGATTGGAGTTTGCAACTGAAAAGAATCTTTGTGTTCCCAACAAGCTAGGTGAAGGACGGCTTCCACACACACTTATCTTAAGAACTCGGCATGTGGATAAACGTTCGTTCAATTAGCACAAAACTTACGGGTTGCAGGAGAAACTTTTACTCTGGTTTCTCATTCTGTTTACTAGTGGCGTTTTGAATTTCCTGCAGTTTTCACTGAAAAAAAATTTACGGCTAGTACTTCCCCACAGATATGTATGGAGTGGAGTTTGCAACTGAAAAGAAACTTTGTGTTACCAACAAGCTAGGTGAAGAACGGCTTTCACACACTTTTATCACTCAGAACTGAGCATGTGGAGAGACGTTCGTTCATCTAGCACAAAGGGAACTGCCTGCAGGAGAAACTTTTACTCTGGATTCTCAGTCTGTTTCCTAGTGCCGGTTTGAAGTTCCTGCAGTTTTCACTGTAAAACCGAGTTGGACCTTGTACCTCCACCATAGATATGTATGGGGAGGAGTTTGCAAATGAAAAGAAACTTTGTGTTCCCAACAAGCTAGTTGAAGGACGCTTTTCACACACACTTATCTCTCAGAACTGAGCATGTGGAGAGATGTTCGTTCATCTAGCAATAAGGGAAGGGGTTGCAAGAGAAACTTTTACTCAGGTTTCTCAGTCTGTTTCCTAGTGCCGGTTTGAAGTTCCTGCAGTTTTCACTGTAAAACCGAGTTGGAGCTAGTACCTACCCATACCTGTGTATGGATTGGAGTTTGCAACTGAAAAGAAACTTTGTGTTCCCAACAAGCTATGTGAAAGACGACTATCACACAGAATTATATCTCAGAACTGAGCATGTGGAGAGACGTTCGTTCATCTAGCACAAAGTGAACGGATTGCAGGAGAAACTATTACTCTGGTTTGTCAGTATGTTTCCTAGTACCGTTTTGAAGTTCCTGCACTTTTCACTGTAAAACCGAGTTGGAGCTACTACCACCCATAGATATATATGGATTGAAGTTTGCAATTGAAAAGAAACTTTGTGTTCCCAACAAGCTAGTTGAAGGACGGCTTTCACACACACAAATCTCTCACAACTGAGCATGTGGAGAGAATTTCGTTCATCTAGCACAAAAGGAACGGGTTGCAGGGGCAACTTTTACTCTGGTTTCTCAGTCTGTTTCCTAGTGGCGTTTTGAATTTCCTGCAGTTTTCTCTGAAAAAAAGATTTATAGCTCGTACTTCCCCACAGAAATGTATGGAGTGGAGTTTGCAACTAAAAAGAAACTTTGTGTTCCCAACAAGCTAGGTGAAGAACGGCTTTCACACACTCTTATCACTCAGAACTGAGCATGTGGAGAGACGTTCGTTCATCTAGCCCAAAAGAAACTGGCTGCAGGAGAAACTTTTACTCTGGATTCTCAGTCTGTTTCCTAGTGCCGGTTTGAAGTTCCTGCAGTTTTCACTGTAAAACCGATTTGGAGCTTGTACCACCCCATAGATATATATGGAGAGGAGTTTGCAAATAAAAAGAAACTTTGTGTTCCCAACAAGCTAGGAGAAGGACGGCTTAGACACAGAATTATCTCTCAGAACTGAGCATGTGGTGAGACGTTCGTTCATCTAGCACAAAGGGATAGGGTTACAGGGAAAGATTTACTCTGGTTTCTCAGTCTGTTTCTTAGTGCCGGTTTTAAGTTCCTGCAGTTTTCACTGTAAACCCGAGTTGCAGATAGTACATTCCCATATATATGTATGGAGTGGAGTTGGCAACTGAAAAGAAACTTTGTGTTCCCAACAAGCTAGCTGAAATACGGCTTTCACACACACTAACCTCTCAGACCTGAGCATTTGGAGAGGCGTTCGTTCATCTAGCACAAATGGAACGGTTTGCAGGAGAAACATTTACCCTTGTTTCTCAGTCTCTTCCCTATGCCGTTTTGAAGTTCCTGCAGTTTTCACTGTAGAACACAGTTGGAGCTAGTACCTCCCCATACATATGTATGGATTGGAGTTTGCAACTGAAAAGAATTTTTGTGTTCCCAACAAGCTAGGTGAAGGACGGCTTCCACACACACTTATCTTAAGAACTCGGCATGTGGATAAACGTTCGTTCAATTAGCACAAAAGTTACGGGTTGCAGGAGAAACTTTTACTCTGGTTTCTCATTCTGTTTACTAGTGGCGTTTTGAATTTCCTGCAGTTTTCACTGAAAAAAAATTTACGGCTAGTACTTCCCCACAGATATGTATGGAGTGGAGTTTGCAACTGAAAAGAAACTTTGTGTTACCAACAAGCTAGGTGAAGAAAGGCTTTCACACACTTTTATCACTCAAAACTGAGCATGTGGAGAGACGTTCGTTCATCTAGCACAAAGGGATCTGCCTGCAGGAGAAACTTTTACTCTGGATTCTCAGTCTGTTTCCTAGTGCCGGTTTGAAGTTCCTGCAGTTTTCACTGTAAAACCGAGTTGGACCTTGTACCTCCACCATAGATATGTATGGGGAGGAGTTTGCAAATGAAAAGAAACTTTGTGTTCCCAACAAGCTAGTTGAAGGACGCCTTTCACACACACTAATCTCTCAGAACTGAGCATGTGGAGAGACGTTCGTTCATCTAGCAAAAAGGGAAGGGGTTGCAAGAGAAACTTTTACTCAGGTTTCTCAGTCTGTTTCCTAGTGCCGGTTTGAAGTTCCTGCAGTTATCACTGTACACCCGAGTTGGGGCTAGTACCTCCCCATATATATGTATGGATTGGGGTTTGCATCTGAACAGATACTATGTGTTCCCAACAAGCTAGGTGAAGGAAAGCTTTCACACACCCTAATATCTCAGACCTGAACATGTGGAGAGACGTTCTTTCATCTAGCACAAATGGAACCGAATGCAGGAGAAATTTTTCTCTGAATTCTCAGTTTGTTTCCCAGAGCCGGTTTGAAGTTCCTGCAGTTTTCACTGTAAACCCGAGTTGGAGCACGTACATCCCGATTGATATTTATGATTGGAGTATGCAACTGAAAAGAAAATATGTGTTCCCAACAAGCTAGATGAAGGACAGCTTTCACACATAATTATATCTCAGAAATGAGGATGTGGAGAGACGTTCGTTCATCTAGCACAAAGGGAACTGCCTGCAGGAGAAACTTTTACTCTGGATTCTCAGTCTGTTTCCTAGTGCCGGTTTGAAGTTCCTGCAGTTTTCACTGTAAAACCGAGTTGGACCTTGTACCTCCACCATAGATATGTATGGGTAGGAGTTTGCAAATGAAAAGAAACTTTGTGTTCCCAACAAGCTAGTTGAAGGACGCCTTTCACACACACTTATCTCTCAGAACTGAGCATGTGGAGAGACGTTCGTTCATCTAGCAAAAAGGGAAGGGGTTGCAAGAGAAACTTTTACTCAGGTTTCTCAGTCTGTTTCCTAGTGCCGATTTGAAGTTCCTGCAATTTTCACTGTACACCCGAATTGGAGCTAGTACCTCCCCATATATATGTATGGATTGGGGTTTGCATCTGAACAGATACTATGTGTTCCCAACAAGCTAGGTGAAGGAAAGCTTTCACACACCCTAATATCTCAGACATGAGCATGTGGAGAGACGTTCTTTCATCTAGCACAAATGGAACCGATTGCAGGAGAAATTATTACTCTGGATTCTCACTTTGTTTCCCAGAGCCGGTTTGAAGTTCCTGCAGTTTTCACTGTAAACCCGAGTTGGAGCACGTACATCCTGATTGATATGTATGATTGGAGTTTGCAACTGAACAGAAAATATGTGTTCCCAACAAGCTAGATGAAGGACAGCTTTCACACATAATTATATCTCAGAAATGAGGATGTGGAGAGACGTTCGTTCATCTAGCACAAATGGAACGGGTTGCAGGAGAAAGTTTTAATCAGGTTTCTCAGTCTGTTTCCTAGTGCCGGTTTGAAGTTCCTGCAGTTTTCACTGTAAAACCGAGTTGGAGCTAGTACCTACCCATACCTGTGTATGGATTGGAGTTTGCAACTGAAAAGAAACTTTGTGTTCCCAACAAGCTATGTGAAAGACGACTATCACACAGAATTATATCTCAGAACTGAGCATGTGGAGAGACGTTCGTTCATCTAGCACAAAGTGAACGGATTGCAGGAGAAACTATTACTCTGGTTTGTCAGTCTGTTTCCTAGTACCGTTTTGAAGTTCCTGCACTTTTCACTGTAAAACCGAGTTGGAGCTACTACCACCCATAGATATATATGGATTGAAGTTTGCAATTGAAAAGAAACTTTGTGTTCCCAACAAGCTAGTTGAAGGACGGCTTTCACACACACAAATCTCTCACAACTGAGCATGTGGAGAGAATTTCGTTCATCTAGCACAAAAGGAACGGGTTGCAGGGGCAACTTTTACTCTGGTTTCTCAGTCTGTTTCCTAGTGGCGTTTTGAATTTCCTGCAGTTTTCTCTGAAAAAAAGATTTATAGCTCGTACTTCCCCACAGAAATGTATGGAGTGGAGTTTGCAACTAAAAAGAAACTTTGTGTTCCCAACAAGCTAGGTGAAGAACGGCTTTCACACACTCTTATCACTCAGAACTGAGCATGTGGAGAGACGTTCGTTCATCTAGCCCAAAAGAAACTGGCTGCAGGAGAAACTTTTACTCTGGATTCTCAGTCTGTTTCCTAGTGCCGGTTTGAAGTTCCTGCAGTTTTCACTGTAAAACCGATTTGGAGCTTGTACCACCCCATAGATATATATGGAGAGGAGTTTGCAAATAAAAAGAAACTTTGTGTTCCCAACAAGCTAGGAGAAGGACGGCTTAGACACAGAATTATCTCTCAGAACTGAGCATGTGGTGAGACGTTCGTTCATCTAGCACAAAGGGATAGGGTTACAGGGAAAGATTTACTCTGGTTTCTCAGTCTGTTTCTTAGTGCCGGTTTTAAGTTCCTGCAGTTTTCACTGTAAACCCGAGTTGCAGATAGTACATCCCCATATATATGTATGGAGTGGAGTTGGCAACTGAAAAGAAACTTTGTGTTCCCAACAAGCTAGCTGAAGTACGGCTTTCAGACACACATACTTCTCAGACCTGAGCATTTGGAGAAGCGTTCGTTCATCTAGCACAAATGGAACGGTTTGCAGGAGAAACTTTTACCCTTGTTTCTCAGTCTCTTCCCTATGCCGTTTTGAAGTTCCTGCAGTTTTCACTGTAGAACACAGTTGGAGCTAGTACCTCCCCATACATATGTATGGATTGGAGTTTGCAACTGAAAAGAATCTTTGTGTTCCCAACAAGCTAGGTGAAGGACGGCTTCCACACACACTTATCTTAAGAACTCGGCATGTGGATAAACGTTCGTTCAATTAGCACAAAACTTACGGGTTGCAGGAGAAACTTTTACTCTGGTTTCTCATTCTGTTTACTAGTGGCGTTTTGAATTTCCTGCAGTTTTCACTGAAAAAAAATTTACGGCTAGTACTTCCCCACAGATATGTATGGAGTGGAGTTTGCAACTGAAAAGAAACTTTGTGTTACCAACAAGCTAGGTGAAGAACGGCTTTCACACACTTTTATCACTCAGAACTGAGCATGTGGAGAGACGTTCGTTCATCTAGCACAAAGGGAACTGCCTGCAGGAGAAACTTTTACTCTGGATTCTCAGTCTGTTTCCTAGTGCCGGTTTGAAGTTCCTGCAGTTTTCACTGTAAAACCGAGTTGGACCTTGTACCTCCACCATAGATATGTATGGGGAGGAGTTTGCAAATGAAAAGAAACTTTGTGTTCCCAACAAGCTAGTTGAAGGACGCTTTTCACACACACTTATCTCTCAGAACTGAGCATGTGGAGAGATGTTCGTTCATCTAGCAATAAGGGAAGGGGTTGCAAGAGAAACTTTTACTCAGGTTTCTCAGTCTGTTTCCTAGTGCCGGTTTGAAGTTCCTGCAGTTTTCACTGTAAAACCGAGTTGGAGCTAGTACCTACCCATACCTGTGTATGGATTGGAGTTTGCAACTGAAAAGAAACTTTGTGTTCCCAACAAGCTATGTGAAAGACGACTATCACACAGAATTATATCTCAGAACTGAGCATGTGGAGAGACGTTCGTTCATCTAGCACAAAGTGAACGGATTGCAGGAGAAACTATTACTCTGGTTTGTCAGTCTGTTTCCTAGTACCGTTTTGAAGTTCCTGCACTTTTCACTGTAAAACCGAGTTGGAGCTACTACCACCCATAGATATATATGGATTGAAGTTTGCAATTGAAAAGAAACTTTGTGTTCCCAACAAGCTAGTTGAAGGACGGCTTTCACACACACAAATCTCTCACAACTGAGCATGTGGAGAGAATTTCGTTCATCTAGCACAAAAGGAACGGGTTGCAGGGGCAACTTTTACTCTGGTTTCTCAGTCTGTTTCCTAGTGGCGTTTTGAATTTCCTGCAGTTTTCTCTGAAAAAAAGATTTATAGCTCGTACTTCCCCACAGAAATGTATGGAGTGGAGTTTGCAACTAAAAAGAAACTTTGTGTTCCCAACAAGCTAGGTGAAGAACGGCTTTCACACACTCTTATCACTCAGAACTGAGCATGTGGAGAGACGTTCGTTCATCTAGCCCAAAAGAAACTGGCTGCAGGAGAAACTTTTACTCTGGATTCTCAGTCTGTTTCCTAGTGCCGGTTTGAAGTTCCTGCAGTTTTCACTGTAAAACCGATTTGGAGCTTGTACCACCCCATAGATATATATGGAGAGGAGTTTGCAAATAAAAAGAAACTTTGTGTTCCCAACAAGCTAGGAGAAGGACGGCTTAGACACAGAATTATCTCTCAGAACTGAGCATGTGGTGAGACGTTCGTTCATCTAGCACAAAGGGATAGGGTTACAGGGAAAGATTTACTCTGGTTTCTCAGTCTGTTTCTTAGTGCCGGTTTTAAGTTCCTGCAGTTTTCACTGTAAACCCGAGTTGCAGATAGTACATCCCCATATATATGTATGGAGTGGAGTTGGCAACTGAAAAGAAACTTTGTGTTCCCAACAAGCTAGCTGAAGTACGGCTTTCAGACACACATACTTCTCAGACCTGAGCATTTGGAGAAGCGTTCGTTCATCTAGCACAAATGGAACGGTTTGCAGGAGAAACTTTTACCCTTGTTTCTCAGTCTCTTCCCTATGCCGTTTTGAAGTTCCTGCAGTTTTCACTGTAGAACACAGTTGGAGCTAGTACCTCCCCATACATATGTATGGATTGGAGTTTGCAACTGAAAAGAATCTTTGTGTTCCCAACAAGCTAGGTGAAGGACGGCTTCCACACACACTTATCTTAAGAACTCGGCATGTGGATAAACGTTCGTTCAATTAGCACAAAACTTACGGGTTGCAGGAGAAACTTTTACTCTGGTTTCTCATTCTGTTTACTAGTGGCGTTTTGAATTTCCTGCAGTTTTCACTGAAAAAAAATTTACGGCTAGTACTTCCCCACAGATATGTATGGAGTGGAGTTTGCAACTGAAAAGAAACTTTGTGTTACCAACAAGCTAGGTGAAGAACGGCTTTCACACACTTTTATCACTCAGAACTGAGCATGTGGAGAGACGTTCGTTCATCTAGCACAAAGGGAACTGCCTGCAGGAGAAACTTTTACTCTGGATTCTCAGTCTGTTTCCTAGTGCCGGTTTGAAGTTCCTGCAGTTTTCACTGTAAAACCGAGTTGGACCTTGTACCTCCACCATAGATATGTATGGGGAGGAGTTTGCAAATGAAAAGAAACTTTGTGTTCCCAACAAGCTAGTTGAAGGACGCTTTTCACACACACTTATCTCTCAGAACTGAGCATGTGGAGAGATGTTCGTTCATCTAGCAATAAGGGAAGGGGTTGCAAGAGAAACTTTTACTCAGGTTTCTCAGTCTGTTTCCTAGTGCCGGTTTGAAGTTCCTGCAGTTTTCACTGTACACCGGAGTTGGAGCTAGTACCTCCCCATATATATGTATGGATTGGGGTTTGCATCTGAACAGATACTATGTGTTCCCAACAAGCTAGGTGAAGGAAAGCTTTCACACACCCTAATATCTCAGACCTGAACATGTGGAGAGACGTTCTTTCATCTAGCACAAATGGAACCGAATGCAGGAGAAATTTTTACTCTGAATTCTCAGTATGTTTCCCAGAGCCGGTTTGAAGTTCCTGCAGTTTTCACTGTAAACCCGAGTTGGAGCACGTACATCCTGATTGATATGTATGATTGGAGTTTGCAACTGAACAGAAAATATGTGTTCCCAACAAGCTAGATGAAGGACAGCTTTCACACATAATTATATCTCAGATCTGAGCATGTGGAGAGACGTTCGTTCATCTAGCACAAAGGGAACGGGTTGCAGGAGAAAGTTTTAATCTGGTTTCTCAGTCTGTTTCCTAGTGCCGGTTTGAAGTTCCTGCAGTTTTCACTGTAAAACCGAGTTGGAGCTAGTACATCCACATACATAATAATGGATAGGAGTTTGCAACCTAACAGAAACTTTGTGTTTCCTACAAGCTAGGTGAAGGACGGCTTTCACACACACTAATCTCTCAGAACTGAGCATGTGGAGAGACTTTCGTTCATCTACAACAAAGGGAACTTGTTGCAGGAGAAACTTTTACTCTATTTTCTCAGTCTGTTTCCTAGTGCCGGTTTGAAGTTCCTGCAGTTTTCACTGTAAAACCGAGGTGGAGCTTGTAACTCAACATACATATGTATGTCGTGGGGTTTGCAACTGTAAAAAACTTTGTGTTCATAACAATCTATGTGAAGAACGACTTTCGCACACTCTTATCACTCAGAACTGAGCATGTGGAGAGACTTTCGTTCATCTAGCACAAAAGGAACGGGTTGCAGGGGCAACTTTTACTCTGGATTCTCAGTCTGTTTCCTAGTGGCGTTTTGAATTTCCTGCAGTTTTCTCTGAAAAAACGATTTATAGCTCGTACTTCCCCACAGAAATGTATGGAGTGGAGTTTGCAACTGAAAAGAAACTTTGTGTTACCAACAAGCTAGCTGAAGAACGGCTTTCACACACTTTTATCACTCAGAACTGAGCATGTGGAGAGACGTTCGTTCATCTAGCCCAAAGGGAACTGCCTGCAGGAGAAACTTTTACTCTGGATTCTCAGTCTGTTTCCTAGTGCCGGTTTGAAGTTCCTGCAGTTTTCACTGTAAAACCGAGTTGGACCTTGTACCTCCACCATAGATATGTATGGGGAGGAGTTTGCAAATGAAAAGAAACTTTGTGTTCCCAACAAGCTAGTTGAAGGACGCCTTTCACACACACATATCTCTCAGAACTGAGCATGTGGAGAGACGTTCGTTCATCTAGCAAAAAGGGAAGGGGTTGCAAGAGAAACTTTTACTCAGGCTTCTCAGTCTGTTTCCTAGTGCCGGTTTGAAGTTCCTGCAGTTTTCACTGTACACCCGAGTTGGAGCTAGTACCTCCCCATATATATGTATGGATTGGGGTTTGCATCTGAACAGATACTATGTGTTCCCAACAAGCTAGGTGAAGGAAAGCTTTCACACACCCTAATATCTCAGACCTGAGCATGTGGAGAGACGTTCTTTCATCTAGCACAAATGGAACCGATTGCAGGAGAAATTTTTACTCTGAATTCTCAGTTTGTTTCCCAGAGCCGGTTTGAAGTTCCTGCAGTTTTCACTGTAAACCCGAGTTGGAGCACGTACATCCCGATTGATATGTATGATTGGAGTTTGCAACTGAACAGAAAATATGTGTTCCCAACAAGCTAGATGAAGGACAGCTTTCACACATAATTATATCTCAGAAATGAGGATGTGGAGAGACGTTCGTTCATCTAGCACAAAGGGAACTGCCTGCAGGAGAAACTTTTACTCTGGATTCTCAGTCTGTTTCCTGGTGCCGGTTTGAAGTTCCTGCAGTTTTCACTGTAAAACCGAGTTGGACCTTGTACCTCCACCATAGATTTGTATCGGGAGGAGTTTGCAAATGAAAAGAAACTTTGTGTTCCCAACAAGCTAGTTGAAGGACGCCTTTCACACACACTTATCTCTCAGAACTGAGCATGTGGAGAGACGTTCGCTCATCTAGCAAAAAGGGAAGGGGTTGCAAGAGAAACTTTTACTAAGGTTTCTCAGTCTGTTTCCTAGTGCCGGTTTGAAGTTCCTGCAGTTTTCACTGTACACCCGAGTTGGAGCTAGTACCACCCCATATATATGTATGGATTGGGGTTTGCCTCTGAAAAGATACTATGTGTTCCCAACAAGCTAGGTGAAGGAAAGCTTTCACACGCCCTAATATCTCAGACCTGAGCATGTGGAGAGACGTTCTTTCATCTAGCACAAATGGAACCGATTGCAGGAGAAATTTTTACTCTGGATTCTCAGTTTGTTTCCCAGAGCCGGTTTGAAGTTCCTGCAGTTTTCACTGTAAACCCGAGTTGGAGCACGTACATCCCGATTGATATGTATGATTGGAGTTTGCAACTGAACAGAAAATATATCTTCCCAACAAGCTAGATGAAGTACAGCTTTCACACATAATTATATCTCAGAACTAAGGATGTGGAGAGAAGTTCGTTCATCTAGCACAAAGGGAACGGGTTGCAGGAGAAAGTTTTAATCTGGTTTCTCAGTCTGTTTCCTAGTGCCGGTTTGAAGTTCCTGCAGTTTTCACTGTAAAACCGAGTTGGAGCTAGTACCTCCCCATACTTTTGTATGGATTGGAGTTTGCAACTGAAAAGAAACTTTGTGTTCCCAACAAGCTAGTTGAAGGACGGCTTTCACACACACAGATCTCTCACAACTGAGCATGTGGAGAGACTTTCGTTCATCTAGCACAAAAGGAACGGGTTGAAGGGGCAACTTTTACTCTGGTTTCTCAGTCTGTTTCCTAGTGGCGTTTTGTATTTCCTGCAGTTTTCTCTGAAAAAACGATTTATAGCTCGTAATTCCCCACAGAAATGTATGGAGTGGAGTTTGCATCTAAAAAGAAACTTTGTGTTCCCAACAAGCTAGGTGAAGAACGGCTTTCACACACTCTTATCACTCAGAACTGAGCATTTGGTGAGACGTTCGTGCATCTAGCACAAAGGGATAGGGTTACAGGGAAAGATTTACTCTGGATTCTCAGTCTGTTTCATAGTGCCGGTTTTAAGTTCCTGAAGTTTTCACTGTAAACCCGAGTTGCAGATAGTACATTCCCATATATATGTAAGGAGTGGAGTTGGCAACTGAAAAAATACTTTGTGTTCCCAACAAGCTAGGTGAAGGACAGCTTTCACACACACTTATCTCTCAGTACTGAGCAAGTGGAGAGACGTTAGTTCATATAGCACAAAAGAACGGGTTGCAGGAGAAACTGTTACTCTGGTTTCTCAGTCTGTTTCCTAGTGCCGGTTTGAAGTTCCTGCAGTTTTCACTGTAAAACCGAGTTGGACCATGTACCTCCACCATAGATATGTATGTGGAGGAGTTGGCAACTGAAAAGAAACTTTGTGTTCCCTACAAGCTAGCTGAAGTACGGCTTTCACACACACTTACCTCTCAGACCTGAGCATTTGGAGAGGCGTTCGTTCATCTAGCACAAATGGAACGGTTTGCAGGAGAAACTTTTACCCTTGTTCCTCAGTCTCTTCCCTATGCCGTTTTGAAGTTCCTGCAGTTTTCACTGTAGAACACAGTTGGAGCTAGTACCTCCCCATACATATGTATGGATTGGAGTTTGCAACTGAAAAGAATCTTTGTGTTCGCAACAAGCTAGGTGAAGGACGGCTTCCACACACACTTATCTTAAGAACTCGGCATGTGGATAAACGTTCGTTCAATTAGCACAAAACTTACGGGTTGCAGGAGAAACTTTTACTCTGGTTTCTCATTCTGTTTACTAGTGGCGTTTTGAATTTCCTGCAGTTTTCACTGAAAAAAAATTTACGGCTAGTACTTCCCCACAGATATGTATGGAGTGGAGTTTGCAACTGAAAAGAAACTTTGTGTTACCAACAAGCTAGTTGAAGAACGGCTTTCACACACTTTTATCATTCAGAACTTAGCATGTGGAGAGACGTTCGTTCATCTAGCACAAAGGGAACTGCCTGCAGGAGAAACTTTTACTCTGGATTCTCAGTCTGTTTCCTAGAGCCGGTTTGAAGTTCCTGCAGTTTTCACTGTAAAACCGAGTTGGACCTTGTACCTCCACCATAGATATGTATGTGGAGGAGTTTGCAAATGAAAAGAAACTTTGTGTTCCCAACAAGCTAGTTGAAGGACGCCTTTCACACACACTTATCTCTCAGAAATGAGCATGTGGAGAGACGTTCGTTCATCTAGCAAAAAGGGAAGGGGTTGCAAGAGAAACTTTTACTCAGGTTTCTCAGTCTGTTTCCTACTGCCGGTTTGAAGTTCCTGCAGTTTTCACTGTACACCCGAGTTGGAGCTAGTACCTCCCCATATATATGTATGGATTGGGGTTTGCATCTGAACAGATACTATGTGTTCCCAACAAGCTAGGTGAAGGAAAGCTTTCACACACCCTAATATCTCAGACCTGAGCATGTGGAGAGACGTTCTTTCATCTAGCACAAATGGAACCGATTGCAGGAGAAATTTTTACTCTGAATTCTCAGTTTGTTTCCCAGAGCCGGTTTGAAGTTCCTGCAGTTTTCACTGTAAACCCGAGTTGGAGCACGTACATCCCGATTGATATGTATGATTGGAGTTTGCAACTGAACAGAAAATATGTGTTCCCAACAAGCTAGATGAAGGACAGCTTTCACACATAATTATATCTCAGAAATGAGGTTGTGGAGAGACGTTCGTTCATCTAGCACAAAGGGAATGGGTTGCAGGAGAAAGTTTTAATCTGGTTTCTCAGTCTGTTTCCTAGTGCCGGTTTGAATTTCCTGCAGTTTTCACTGTAAAACCGAGTTGTAGCTAGTACCTCCCCATACTTGTGTATGGATTGGAGTTTGCAACTGAAAAGAAACTTTGTGTTCCCAACAAGCTAGGAGAAGGACAGCTTAGACACAGAATTATCTCTCAGAACTGAGCATGTGGAGAGACGTTCGTTCATCTAGCACAAAGGGATAGGGTTACAGGGAAAGATTTACTCTGGATTCTCAGTCTGTTTCATAGTGCCGGTTTTAAGTTCCTGAAGTTTTCACTGTAAACCCGAGTTGCAGATAGTACATTCCCATATATATGTAAGGAGTGGAGTTGGTAACTGAAAAAAAACTTTGTGTTCCCAACAAGCTAGGTGAAGGACAGCTTTCACACACACTTATCTCTCAGTACTGAGCAAGTGGAGAGACGTTAGTTCATATAGCACAAAAGAACGGGTTGCAGGAGAAACTGTTACTCTGGTTTCTCATTCTGTTTCATAGTGCCGGTTTGAAGTTAATACAGTTTTCTCTGTAAACCCGATTTGGAGCTATTAACTCACCTACATATATGTATGGAGTTAAGTTTGCAACTGATCAGAAACTTTGTGTTCCGAAGAAGCTAGGTGAAGGACGGCTTTCACACATATTTATCTCTCAGAGCTGAGCATGTAGAGAGACGTTCGTTCATCTAGCACAAATGAACTGGTTGCAGGAGTAGCTTTTTCTCTGGTTTCTCAGTCTGTTTCCTAGTATCAGTTTCAATTTCCTGCAATTTACACTGTTAACCCGAGTTTCAGCTAGTACCTCCCCATATATATATTTATGGATTGGAGTTTGCAACTTAACAGAAGCTTTTTGTTCCCAACAAGCTAGGTGAAACACGGCTTTCAGACACACTAATCTCTCAGAACTGAGCATGTGGAGAGACGTTCGTTCATCTAGCACAAATGGAACGGTTTGCAGGAGAAATTTTTACCCTTGTTTCTCAGTCTCTTCCCTATGCCGTTTTGAAGTTCCTGCAGTTTTCACTGTAGAACACAGTTGGAGCTAGTACCTCCCCATACATATGTATGGATTGGAGTTTGCAACTGAAAAGAATCTTTGTGTTCTCAACAAGCTAGGTGAAGAACGGCTTTCACACACACTTATCTTAAGAACTGGGCATGTGGATAAACGTTCGTTCAATTAGCACAAAAGTTACGGGTTGCAGGAGAAACTTTTACTCTGGTTTCTCATTCTGTTTACTAGTGGCGTTTTGAATTTCCTGCAGTTTTCACTGAAAAAAGGATTTACGTCTTGTACTTATCCACAGATATGTATGGAGTGGAGTTTGCAACTGAAAAGAAACTATGTGTTACCAACAAGCTAGGTGAAGAACGGCTTTCACACAGTTTTATCACTCACAACTGAGCATGTGAAGAGACGTTCGTTCATCTAGCACAAAGGGAACTGCCTGCAGGAAAAACTTTTACTCTGGATTCTCAGTCTGTTTCCTAGTGCCGGTTTGAAGTCCCTGCAGTTTTCACTATACACCCGAGTTGGAGCTAGTACCTCCCCATATATATGTATGGATTGGGGTTTGCATCTGAACAGATACTATGTGTTCCCAACAAGCTAGGTGAAGGAAAGCTTTCACACACCCTAATATCTCAGACCTGAGCATGTGGAGAGACGTTCTTTCATCTAGCACAAATGGAACCGATTGCAGGAGAAACTTTTACTCTGGATTCTCAGTTTGTTTCCCATAGCCGGTTTGAAGTTCCTGCAGTTTTCACTGTAAACCCGAGTTGGAGCACGTACATCCCGATTGATATGTATGATTGGAGTTTGCAACTGAACAGAAAATATGTGTTCCCAACAAGCTAGATGAAGGACAGCTTTCACCCATAATTATATCTCAGAACTGAGGATGTGGAGAGACGTTCGTTCATCTAGCACAAAGGGAACGGGTTGCAGGAGAAAGATTTAATCTGGTTTCTCAGTCTGTTTCCTAGTGCCGGTTTGAAGTTCCTGCAGTTTTCACTGTAAAACCGAGTTGGAGCTAGAACCTCCACATACATAATAATGGATTGGAGTTTGCAACCTAACAGAAACTTTCTGTTTCCTACAAGCTAGGTGAAGGACGCCTTTCACACACTTTTATCACTCAGAACTCAGCATGTGGAGAGACGTTCGTTCATCTAGCACAAAGGGAACGGGTTGCAGGAGAATGTTTTAATCTGGTTTCTCAGTCTGTTTCCTAGTGCCGGTTTGAATTTCCTGCAGTTTTCACTGTAAAACCGAGTTGGAGCTAGTAACTCCCCATATATATGTATGGAATGGAGTTTGCAATTGAAAACAAAATTTGTGTTAACAACAAGCTAGGTGAAGGACAGCTTTCACACACACTTATCTCTCAGTACTGAGCAAGTGGAGAGACGTTAGCTCATATAGCACAAAAGAACGGGTTGCAGGAGAAACTGTTACTCTGGTTTCTCAGTCTGTTTCATAGTGCCGGTTTGAAGTTAATACAGTTTTCTCTGTAAACCCGATTTGGAGCTATTAACTCACCTACATATATGTATGGAGTTAAGTTTGCAACTGATAAGAAACTTTGTGTTCCGAAGAAGCTAGGTGAAGGACGGCTTTCACACATATTTATCTCTCAGAACTGAGCATGTAGAGAGACGTTCGTTCATCTAGCACAAATGAACTCGTTGCAGGAGTAACATTTTCTCTGGTTTCTCAGTCTGTTTCCTAGTATCGGTTTCAATTTCCTGCAATTTACACTGTTAACCCGAGTTTCAGCTAGTACCTCCCCATATATATATTTATGGATTGGAGTTTGCAACTTAACAGAAGCTTTTTGTTCCCAACAAGCTAGGTGAAACACGGCTTTAAGACACACTAATCTCTCAGAACTGAGCTTGTGGAGAGACGTTCGTTCATCTAGCACAAATGGAACGGTTTGCAGGAGAAATTTTTACCCTTGTTTCTCAGTCTCTTCCCTATGCCGTTTTGAAGTTCCTGCAGTTTTCACTGTAGAACACAGTTGGAGCTAGTACCTCCCCATACATATGTATGGATTGGAGTTTGCAACTTATAAGAATCTTTGTGTTCCCAACAAGCTAGGTGAAGAACGGCTTTCACACACACTTATCTTAAGAACTGGGCATGTGGATAAACGTTCGTTCAATTAGCACAAAAGTTACGGGTTGCAGGAGAAACTTTTACTCTGGTTTCTCATTCTGTTTACTAGTGGCGTTTTGAATTTCCTGCAGTTTTCACTGAAAAAAGGATTTACGTCTTGTACTTATCCACAGATATGTATGGAGTGGAGTTTGCAACTGAAAAGAAACTATGTGTTACCAACAAGCTAGGTGAAGAACGGCTTTCACACACTTTTATCACTCAGAACTGAGCATGTGGATAGACGTTCGTTCATCTAGCACAAAGGGAACTGCCTGCAGGAGAAACTTTTACTCTGGATTCTCAGTCTGTTTCCTAGTGCCGGTTTGAAGTTCCTGCAGTTTTCACTGTACACCCGAGTTGGATCTAGTACCTCCCCATATATATGTATGGAGTGGGGTTTGCATCTGAACAGATACTATGTGTTCCCAACAAGCTAGGTGAAGGAAAGCATTCACACACCCTAATATCTCAGACCTGAGCATGTGGAGAGACGTTCTTTCATCTAGCACAATTAGAACCGATTGCAGAAGAAATTTTTACTCTGAATTCTCAGTTTGTTTCCCAGAGCCGGTTTGAATTTCCTGCAGTTTTCACTGTAAACCCGAAATGGACCTTGTACCTCCACCATAGATATGTATGGGGAGGAGGTTGCAAATGAAAAGAATCTTTGTGTTCCCAACAAGCTAGTTGAAGGACGCCTTTCACACACACTTATCTCTCAGAACTGAGCATGTGGAGAGACGTTCGTTCATCTAGCAAAAAGGGAAGGGGTTGCAAGAGAAACTTTTACTCAGGTTTCTCAGTCTGTTTCCTAGTGCCGGTTTGAAGTTCCTGCAGTTTTCACTGTACACCCGAGTTGGAGCTAGAACCTCCCCATATATATGTATGAATTAGGGTTTGCATCTGAACAGATAGTATGTGTTCCCAACAAGCTAGGTGAAGGAAAGCTTTCACACACCCTAATATCTCAGACCTGAGCATGTGGAGAGACGTTCTTTCATCTAGCACAAATGGAACCGATTTCAGGAGAAATTTTTACTCTGAATTCTCAGTTTGTTTCCCAGAGCCGGTTTGAAGTTCCTGCAGTTTTCACTGTAAACCCGAGTTGGAGCACGTACATCCCGATTGATATGTATGATTGGAGTTTGCAACTGAACAGAAAATATGTGTTCCCAACAAGCTAGATGAAGGACAGCTTTCACACATAATTATATCTCAGAAATGAGGATGTGGAGAGACGTTCGTTCATCTAGCACAAAGGGAACTGCCTGCAGGAGAAACTTTTACTCTGGATTCTCAGTCTGTTTCCTAGTGCCGGTTTGAAGTTCCTGCAGTTTTCACTGTAAAACCGAGTTGGACCTTGTACCTCCACCATAGATATGTATGGGGAGGAGTTTGCAAATGAAAAGAAACTTTGTGTTCCCAACAAGCTAGTTGAAGGACGCCTTTCACACACACTTATCTCTCAGAACTGAGCATGTGGAGAGACGTTCGTTCATCTAGCAAAAAGGGAAGGGGTTGCAAGAGAAACTTTTACTCAGGTTTCTCAGTCTGTTTCCTAGTGCCGGTTTGAAGTTCCTGCAGTTTTCACTGTACACCCGAGTTGGAGCTAGTACCACCCCATATATATGTATGGATTGGTGTTTGCATCTGAACAGATACTATGTGTTCCCAACAAGCTAGGTGAAGGAAAGCTTTCACACGCCCTAATATCTCAGACCTGAGCATGTGGAGAGACGTTCTTTCATCTAGCACAAATGGAACCGATTGCAGGAGAAATTTTTACTCTGGATTCTCACTTTGTTTCCCAGAGCCGGTTTGAAGTTCCTGCAGTTTTCACTGTAAATGCGAGTTGGAGCACGTACATCCCGATTGATATGTATGATTGGAGTTTGCAACTGAACAGAAAATATGTCTTCCCAACAAGCTAGATGAAGTACAGCTTTCACACATAATTATATCTCAGAACTGAGGATGTGGAGAGACGTTCGTTCATCTAGCACAAAGGGAACGGGTTGCAGGAGAAAGTTTTAATCTGGTTTCTCAGTCTGTTTCCTAGTGCCGGTTTGAAGTTCCTGCAGTTTTCACTGTAAAACCGAGTTGGAGCTAGTACCTCCAAATACTTTTGTATGGATTGGAGTTTGCAACTGAAAAGAAACTTTGTGTTCCCAACAAGCTAGTTGAAGGACGGCTTTCACACACACAAATCTCTCACAACTGAGCATGTGGAGAGACTTTCGTTCATCTAGCACAAAAGGAACGGGTTGAAGGGGCAACTTTTACTCTGGTTTCTCAGTCTGTTTCCTAGTGGCGTTTTGAATTTCCTGCAGTTTTCTCTGAAAAAACGATTTATAGCTCGCAATTCCCCACAGAAATGTATGGAGTGGAGTTTGCATCTAAAAATAAACTTTGTGTTCCCAACAAGCTAGGTGAAGAACGGCTTTCACACACTCTTATCACTCAGAACTGAGCATGTGGAGAGACGTTCGTTCATCTAGCCCAAAAGGAACTGGCTGCAGGAGAATCTTTTACTCTGGATTCTCAGTCTGTTTCCTAGTGCCGGTTTGAAGTTCCTGCAGTTTTCTCTGTAAAACCGATTTGGAGATTGTACCACCCCATAGATATATATGGAGAGGAGTTTGCAAATAAAAAGAAACTTTGTGTTCCCAACAAGCTAGGAGAAAGACGGCTTAGACACAGAATTATCTCTCAGAACTGAGCATGTGGTGAGACGTTCGTTCATCTAGCACAAAGGGATAGGGTTACAAGGAAAGATTTACTCTGGTTTCTCAGTCTGTTTCTTAGTGCCGGTTTTGAGTTCCTGCAGTTTTCACTGTAAACCCGAGTTGCAGATAGTACATCCCCATATATATGTATGGAGTGGAGTTGGCAACTGAAAAGAAACTTTGTGTTCCCTACAAGCTAGCTGAAGTACGGCTTTCACAAACACTTACCTCTCAGACCTGAGCATTTGGAGAGGCGTTCGTTCATCTAGCACAAATGGAACGGTTTGCAGGAGAAACTTTTACCCTTGTTTCTCAGTCTCTTCCCTATGCCGTTTTGAAGTTCCTGCAGTTTTCACTGTAGAACACAGTTGGAACTAGTACCTCCCCATACATATGTATGGATTGGAGTTTGCAACTGAAAAGAATCTTTGTGTTCCCAACAAGCTAGGTGAAGGACGGCTTCCACACACACTTATCTTAAGAACTCGGCATGTGGATAAACGTTCGTTCAATTAGCACAAAACTTACGGTTTGCAGGAGAAACTTTTACTCTGGTTTCTCATTCTGTTTACTAGTGGCGTTTTGAATTTCCTGCAGTTTTCACTAAAAAAAAATTTACGGCTAGTACTTCCTCACAGATATGTATGGAGTGGAGATTGCAACTGAAAAGAAACTTTGTGTTACCAACAAGCTAGTTGAAGAACGGCTTTCACACACTTTTATCACTCAGAAATTAGCATGTGGAGAGACGTTCGTTCATCTAGCACAAAGGGAACTGCCTGCAGGAGAAACTTTTACTCTGGATTCTCAGTATGTTTCCTAGTGCCGGTTTGAAGTTCCTGCAGTTTTCACTGTAAAACCGAGTTGGACCTTGTACCTCCACCATAGATATGTATGGGGAGGAGTTTGCAAATGAAAAGAAACTTTGTGTTCCCAACAAGCTAGTTGAAGGACGCCTTTCACACACACTTATCTCTCAGAACTGAGCATGTGGAGAGACGTTCGTTCATCTAGCAAAAAGGGAAGGGGTTGCAAGAGAAACTTTTACTCAGGTTTCTCAGTCTGTTTCCTAGTGCCGGTTTGAAGTTCCTGCAGTTTTCACTGTACACCCGAGTTGGAGCTAGTACCTCCCCATATATATGTATGGATTGGGGTTTGCATCTGAACAGATACAATGTGTTCCCAACAAGCTAGGTGAAGGAAAGCTTTCACACACCCTAATATCTCAGACCTGAGCATGTGGAGAGACGTTCTTTCATCTAGCACAAATGGAACCGATTGCAGGAGAAATTTTTACTCTGAATTCTCAGTTTGTTTCCCAGAGCCGGTTTTAAGTTCCTGCAGTTTTCACTGTAAACCCGAGTTGGAGCACGTACATCCCGATTGATATGTATGTTTGGAGTTTGCAACTGAACAGAAAATATGTGTTCCCAACAAGCTAGATGAAGGACAGCTTTCACACATAATTATATCTCAGAAATGAGGATGTGGAGAGACGTTCGTTCATCTAGCACAAAGGGAACGGGTTGCAGGAGAAAGTTTTAATCTGGTTTCTCAGTCTGTTTCCTAGTGCCGGTTAGAATTTCCTGCACTTTCCACTGTAAAACCGTGTTGGAGCTAGTACCTCCCCATAATTGTGTATGGATTGGAGTTTGCAACTGAAAAGAAACTTTGTGTTCCCAACAAGCTATGTGAAGGACGGCTATCACACACACTTATATCTCAGAACTGAGCATGTGGATAGACGTTCGTTCATCTAGCACAAAGTGAACAGATTGCAGGAGAAACTATTACTCTGGTTTGTCAATCTGTTTCCTAGTGCCGGTTTGAAGTTCCTGCAGTTTTCACTATAAAACCGAGTTGGAGCTACTACCACCCATAGATATATATGGATTGGAGTTTGCAATTGAAAAGAAACTTTGTGTTCCCAACAAGCTAGGTGAAGGACGGCTTTCACACACACTAATATCTCAGAACTGAGCATTTGGAGAGACTTTCGTTCATCTACAACAAAGGGAACTTGTTGCAGGAGAAACTTTTACTCTATTTTCTCAGTCTGTTTCCTAGTGCCGGTTTGAAGTTCCTGCAGTTTTCACTGTAAAACCGAGTTGGAGCTAGTACCTCCCCATACTTGTGTATGGATTGGTGTTTGCAACTGAAAAGAAACTTTGTGTTCCCAACAAGCTAGGAGAAGGACAGCTTAGACACAGAATTATCTCTCAGAACTGAGCATGTGGAGAGACGTTCGTTCATCTAGCACAAAGGGATAGGGTTACAGGGAAAGATTTACTCTGGTTTCTCAGTCTGTTTCATAGTGCCGGTTTTAAGTTCCTGAAGTTTTCACTGTAAACCCGAGTTGCAGATAGTACATTCCCATATATATGTAAGGAGTGGAGTTGGCAACTGAAAAAAAACTTTGTGTTCCCAACAAGCTAGGTGAAGGACAGCTTTCACACACACTTATCTCTCAGTACTGAGCAAGTGGAGAGACGTTAGTTCATATAGCACAAAAGAACGGGTTGCAGGAGAAACTGTTACTCTGGTTTCTCAGTCTGTTTCATAGTGCCAGTTTGAAGTTAATACAGTTTTCTCTGTAAACCCGATTTGGAGCTATTAACTCACCTACATATATGTATGGAGTTAAGTTTGCAACTGATCAGAAACTTTGTGTTCCGAAGAAGCTATGTGAAGGACGGCTTTCACACATATTTATCTCTCAGAACTGAGCATGTAGAGAGACGTTCGTTCATCTAGCACAAATGAACTGGTTGCAGGAGTAACTTTTTCTCTGGTTTCTCAGTCTGTTTCCTAGTATCGGTTTCAATTTCCTGCAATTTACACTGTTAACCCGAGTTTCAGCTAGTACCTCCCCATATATATATTTATGGATTGGAGTTTGCAACTTAACAGAAGCTTTTTGTTCCCAACAAGATAGGTGAAACACGGCTTTCAGACACACTAATCTCTCAGAACTGAGCATGTGGAGAGACGTTCGTTCATCTAGCACAAATGGAACGGTTTGCAGGAGAAATTTTTACCCTTGTTTCTCAGTCTCTTCCCTATGCCGTTTTGAAGTTCCTGCAGTTTTCACTGTAGAACACAGTTGGAGCTAGTACCTCCCCATACATATGTATGGATTGGAGTTTGCAACTGAAAAGAATCTTTGTGTTCCCAACAAGCTAGGTGAAGAACGGCTTTCACACACACTTATCTTAAGAACTGGGCATGTGGATAAACGTTCGTTCAATTAGCACAAAAGTTACGGGTTGCAGGAGAAACTTTTACTCTGGTGTCTCATTCTGTTTACTAGTGGCGTTTTGAATTTCCTGCAGTTTTCACTGAAAAAAGGATTTACGTCTTGTACTTATCCACAGATATGTATGGAGTGGAGTTTGCAACTGAAAAGAAACTATGTGTTACCAACAAGCTAGGTGAAGAACGGCTTTCACACACTTTTATCACTCAGAACTGAGCATGTGGAGAGACGTTCGTTCATCTAGCACAAAGGGAACTGACTGCAGGAAAAACTTTTACTCTGGATTCTCAGTCTGTTTCCTAGTGCCGGTTTGAATTTCCTGCAGTTTTCACTGTACACCCGAGTTGGAGCTATTACCTCCCCATATATATGTATGGATTGGGGTTTGCATCTGAACAGATACTAGGTGTTCCCAACAAGCTAGGTGAAGGAAAGCTTTCACACACCCTAATATCTCAGACCTGAGCATGTGGAGAGACGTTCTTTCATCTAGCACAAATGGAACCGATTGCAGGAGAAACTTTTACTCTGGATTCTCAGTTTGTTTCCCATAGCCGGTTTGAAATTCCTGCAGTTTTCACTGTAAACCCGAGTTGGAGCACGTACATCCCGATTGATATGTATGATTGGAGTTTGCAACTGAACAGAAAATATGTGTTCCCAATAAGCTAGATGAAGGACAGCTTTCACCCATAATTATATCTCAGAACTGAGGATGTGGAGAGACGTTCGTTCATCTAGCACAAAGGGAACGGGTTGCAGGAGAAAGATTTAATCTGGTTTCTCAGTCTGTTTCCTAGTGCCGGTTTGAAGTTCCTGCAGTTTTCACTGTAAAACCGAGTTGGAGCTAGAACCTCCACATACATAATAATGGATTGGAGTTTGCAACCTAAGAGAAACTTTCTGTTTCCTACAAGCTAGGTGAAGGACGCCTTTCACACACTTTTATCACTCAGAACTGAGCATGTGGAGAGACGTTCATTCATCTAGCACAAAGGGAACGGGTTGCAGGAGAAAGTTTTAATCTGGTTTCTCAGTCTGTTTCCTAGTGCCGATTTGAAGTCCTGCAGTTTTCACTGTAAAACCGAGTTGGACCTTGTACCTCCACCATAGATATGTATGGGGAGGAGTTTGCAAATGAAAAGAAACTTTGTGTTCCCAACAAGCTAGTTGAAGGACGCCTTTCACACACACTTATCTCTCTGAACTGAGCATGTGGAGAGACTTTCGTTCATCTAGCAAAAAGGGAAGGGGTTGCAAGAGAAACTTTTACTCAGGTTTCTCAGTCTGTTTCCTAGTGCCGGTTTGAAGTTCCTGCAGATTTCACTGTACACCCGAGTTGGAGCTAGTACCTCCCCATATATATGTATGGATTGGGGTTTGCATCTGAACAGATACTATGTGTTCCCAAAAAGCTAGGTGAAAGAAAGCTTTCACACACCCTAATATCTCAGACCTGAGCATGTGGAGAGACGTTTTTTCATCTAGCAAAAATGGAACCGTTTGCAGGAGAAATTTTTACTCTGGATTCTCACTTTGTTTCCCAGAGCCGGTTTGAAGTTCCTGCAGTTTTCTCTGTAAACCCGAGTTGGAGCACGTACATCCCGATAGATATGTATGATTGGAGTTTGCAAGTGAACAGAAAATATGTGTTCCCAACAAGCTAGATGAAGGAAAGCTTTCACGCATAATTATATCTCAGAACTGAGGATGTGGAGAGACGTTCGTTCATCTAGCACAAAGGGAACTGGTTGCAGGAGAAAGTTTTAATCTGGTTTCTCAGTCTGTTTCCTAGTGCCGGTTTGAATTTCCTGCAGTTTTCACTGTAAAACCGATTTGAAGCTAGTAACTCCACATATATATGTATGGAATGGAGTTTGCAACTGAAAAGAAAATTTGTGTTAACAACAAGCTAGGTGAAGGACAGCTTTCACACACACTTATCTCTCAGTACTGAGCAAGTGGAGAGACGTTAGTTCATATAGCACAAAAGAACGGGTTGCAGGAGAAACTGTAACTCTGGTTTCTCAGTCTGTTTCATAGTGCCGGTTTGAAGTTAATGCAGTTTTCACTGTAAACCCGATTTGGAGCTATTAACTCACCTATATATATGTATGGAGTGGAGTTTGCAACTGATAAGAAACTTTGTGTTCCGAAGAAGCTAGGTGAAGGACGGCTTTCACACATATTTATCTCTCAGAACTGAGCTTGTAGAGAGACGTTCGTTCATCTAGCACAAATGAACTGGTTGCAGGAGTAACTTTTTCTCTGGTTTCTCAGTCTGTTTCCTAGTATCGGTTTCAATTTCCTGCAATTTACACTGTTAACCCGAGTTGCAGCTAATACCTCCCCATATACATATTTATGGATTGGAGTTTGCAACTTAACAGAAGCTTTTTGTTCCCAACAAGCTAGGTGAAACACGGCTTTCAGACACACTAATCTCTCAGAACTGAGCATGTGGAGAGACGTTCGTTCATCTAGCTCAAAGGGAACGGATTGCAGGAGAAACTATTACTCTGGATTCTCTGTCTGTTTCCTAGTGCCGCTTTGAAGTTCATGCAGTTTTCACTGTAAAACCGAGTTGGAGCTAGTACCTCCCCATAGATATGTATGGATTGGAGTTTGCTAGTGAACAGAAACTTTGAGTTCCCAACAAGCTAGGTGAAGGACGGCTTTCACACACACTTATCTCTCAGAACTGAGCATGTGGAGAGACGTTCGTTCATCTAGCACAAAGGGAACGGGTTGCAGGAGAAACTTTTACACTGGTTTCTCAGTCTGTTTCCTATGCCGCTTTTGAAATTCCTGCAGTTTTCACTCTAGAAACGAGTTGGAGTGATTACCTCCCCATACATATGTAAGGGGTGGTGTCTGCTTCAGAAAAGAAACTTTGTGTTCCCAACAAGATAGGTCAAGGAAGGCTTTCACTCAAACTTATCTCTCAGTACTGAGCATGTGGATAGACGTTCGTTCATCTAGCACAAAGAAACGTGTTGCAGGAAAAACTGTTACTCTGGTTTCTCAGTCTGTTTCCTAGTGCCGGTTTGAAGTTCACGCAGTTTTCACTGTAAACCCGAGTTGGAGCTAGTAACTCCGCTATATATTTGTATGGAGTTGGGTTTGAAACTGAACAGAAACTTTGTGTTCCCAACAAGCTAGGTGAAGGACTGTTTTCACACCAATTTATCACTCAGAACTGAGCATGTAGAGAGACGTTCGTTCATCTAGCACAAATTTAACGGTTTGCAGGAGAAACTTTTACTCTGGTTTCTCAGTCTGTTTCCTAGTGTCAGTTTCAATTTCCTGCAATTTACACTGGTAACCCGAGTTGCAGCTAGTACCCCCCATATATATATATATGGATTGGAGTTTGCAACTGAACAGAATCTTTGTGTTCAAAACAAGCTAGGTGAAGCACGGCTTTCAGACACACTAAACTCTCAGAACTGAGCATGTGGAGAGACGTTCGTTCATCTAGCACAAATGGAACAGATTGCATGAGAAACTTTTACTCTGGATTCTCTGTTTCCTGGTGCCGATTCGAAGTTCCTACAGTTTACACTGTAAAACCGAGTTGGAGCTAGTACCTTCCCATAGATATGTATGGATTGGAGTTTGTTACTGAACAGAAACTTTGAGTTCCCAAGAAGCTAGTTGAAGGACGGCTTTCATACACAATAATCTCTCAGAAATGAGCATGTGGAGAGACCTTCAATCATTTAGCACAATGGGAACGGGTTGCAGGAGAAACTTTTACTCTGGATCTCAGTCTCTTTCCTAGAGCCTGTATGAAGATCCTCCAGATTTCACTGTAAAACCGAGTTGGAGATAGTACTACCCCATAGAAATTTATGGAGTGTAGTATGCAACTGAAAAGAAACTTTGTGTTCCCAACAAGCTAGTTGAAGGACGGCTTTCATAAACACTTATCTCTCAGAACTGCGCATGTGGAGAGACGTTCGTTCATCCAGCACAAAGGGAATGTGTTGCATGAGAAACTTTTACTCTGGTTTCTCAGTCTGTTTCCTAGTGCCGGTTTGAATATCCTGCAGATTTCACTGTAAAACCGAGTTGGAGCTATTACATCCCCATAGAAATTTATGGAGTGTAGTATGCAACTGAAAAGAAACTTTGTGTTCCCATCAAGCTAGGAGAAGGACGGCTTTCACACACACTTATCTCTCAGAGCTGAGCATGTGGAGAGACGTTCGTTCATCTACCACAAAGGGAAATTGTTGCAGGGAAAGTTTTACTCTGGTTTCTCAGTCTGTTTCTTAGTGCCGGTATTAAGTTCCTGAAGTTTTCACTGTAAAACGGAGTTGCAGCTTGTACATCCCCATATATATATATGGAGTGGAGTTGGCAACTGAAAAGAAACTTTGTGTTCTCAACAAGCTAACTGAAAGACGGCTTTCACACACACTTATCACTCAGAACTGAGCATGTGGAGAGACGTTCGTTCATCTAGCACAAAGGGAACGGGTTGAAGGGGAAACTTTTACTCTGATTTCTCAGTATTTTTCCTTGTGCAGGTTTGAAGTTCCTGCAGTTTTCAGTGTGAAACCGAGTTGTAGCTAGTACCTCCCCATAGATATTTATGGGGTGTAGTTTGCAACTGAAACGAAAATTTGTGTTCCCATCAAGCTTGTGATGGACGGCTTTCACACACACTTATCTCTCAGTATAGAGCAAGTGGAGATAAGTTAGTTCATATAGCACAAAAGAACGGGTTGCAGGAGAAACTGTTACTCTGGTTTCTCAGTCTGTTTCATAGTGCCGGTTTGAAGTTTATGCAGTTTTCTCTGTAAACCCGATTTGGAGCTATTAACTCACCTACATATATGTATGGAGTGGAGTTTGCAACTGATAAGAAACTTTGTGTTCCGAAGAAGCTAGGTGAAGGACGGCTTTCACACATATTTATCTCTCAGAACTGAGCATGTAGAGAGACGTTCGTTCATCTAGCACAAATGAACTGGTTGCAGGAGTAACTTATTCCCTGGTTTCTCAGTCTGTTTCCTAGTATCGGTTTCAATCTCCTGCAATTTACACTATTAACCCGAGTTGCAGCTAGTACCTCCCCATATATATATTTATAGGTTGGAGTTTGCAACTTAACAGAAGCTATTTTTTCCCAACAAGCTAGGTGAAACACGTCTTTCAGACACACTAATCTCTCAGAACTGAACATGTGGAGAGACGTTCGTTCATCTAGCTCAAAGGGAACGGATTGCAGGAGAAACTATTACTCTGGATTCTCTGTCTGTTTCCTAGTGCCGGTTTGAAGTTCATGCAGTTTTCACTGTAAAACCGAGTTGGAGCTAGTACCTCCCCATAGATATGTATGGATTGGAGTTTGCTAGTGAACAGAAACTTTGAGTTCCCATCAAGCTAGGTGAAGGACGGCTTTCACACACATATATCTCTCAGAATTGAGCATGTGGAGGGAAGTTCGTTCATCTAGCACAAACGTTACTGGTTACAGGAGAAACTTTTACTCTGGTTTCTAATTCTGTTTCCTAGGGCCGGTTTGAAGTTCCTGAAGTTTTCTCTATAAAACCGAGTTGGAGTTAGTACCACCCCATTCATATGTATGGAGTTGAGTTTTCATCAGAACAGAAACTTTGTGCTCCCAACAAACTAGGTGAAGGACGGCTTTCAGAATAAATAATCTCTCAGAATAGAGCATGTGGAGAGATGATCGTTCATTAAGCACAAATGGAAAGGATTGAAGGAGAAACTTTTACTCTGGATTCTAAGTTTGTTTCCTAGTGTCGGTTAATTTTCCTGCTGTTTTGACTGTAAAACCGAGTTGGAGCTAGTAGCTCTCCATAGATATGTATGGAGTGGAGTTTGCAACTGAACAGAAACTTTGTGTTCCCAAAAACCTGGGTGAAGAACGGCTTTCACACACAATTATCTCTGAGAACTGAGTGTGTGTATTGACGTTCGTTCATCTAGCACAAAGGGAACAGGTTGCAGGAGAAACTTTTACTCTGGTTTTACCGTCTGTTTCCTATGCCGGTTTGAAGATCCTGCAGTTTTCACTGTAAAACCGAGTTGGAGCTGGAACTTCCCCATAGATATATATGGAGTGGAGTTTGCAACTGACAAGTAACTTTGTGTTCCTAAAAAGATAGTTGAAGGACGGCTATCACACACACTTATCTCTCAGAACTAAGCATGTGGAGAGACGTTCGTTCATCTAGCACAAAGGGAAAGAGTTGCAGGGAAAGTTTTACTCTGGTTTCTCAGTCTGTTTCCTTGTGCCGGTTTGAATTTCCGGCAGAATTCACTGTAAAAAGGAGTTGGAGCTAGTACATTCCCATAGATAGGTATGGAGTAGAGTTTGCAACTGAAAAGAAACTTTGTGTTCCCAACAAGCTAGTTGAAGGACGGCTTTAAAACACACTTATCTCTCAGAACTGAGCATCTGGAGAGACGTTCGTTCATCTAGCACAAAAGGAAATGGTTGCAGGGGAAACTTTTACTCTTGTTTCCCAGTCTGTTTCCTAGAGCCGGTTTGAAGTTCCTGTAGGTTTCACTGTAAAACCGTGTTGGAGCTAGAACCTCCCCATATATATATATGGTGTGATATTTGCACCTGAAAGGAAACTTTGTGTTCCCAATAAGCTTGGTGATGGACGGCATTCACACACACTAATCTCTCAGTACTGAGGATGTGGAGAGACGTTCGTTCATCTAGCACTAAGGAATGTTTTGCAGGGGAAACTTTACTCTGGTTTTTCAGTCTGATTCCTTGTGACGGTTTGAAGTTCCTTCAGATTTCACTGTAAAAACGAGTTGGAGCTAGTACCACACCATACATATGTATGGAGTGGAATTTGCAACTGAAAACAAACTTTGTGTTCCCAACAAGCATGTTGAAGGACGGCTTTCACACACAATTATCTCTCAGAACTCAGCATGTGGAGAAACGACGTTCACCTAGTACAAAGGAACGGGTTGCAGGAGAAACTTTTACTCTGGTTTCTCAGTCTGTTTCCTAGTGCCGGTTTGAAGTTCCAGCAGTTTTCACTGTAAAACCGAGTTGGAGCTAGTACCTCCACATACATAATAATGGATTGGAGTTTGCAACCTAACAGAAACTTTGTGTTTCCTACAAGCTAGGTGAAGGACGGCTTTCACACACACTAATCTCTCAGAACTGAGCATGTGGAGAGACTTTCGTTCATCTACAACAAAGGGAACTTGTTGCAGGAGAAACTTTTACTCTACTTTCACAGTCTGTTTCCTAGTGCCGGTTTGAAGTTCCTGCAGTTTTCACTGTAAAACCGAGTTGGAGCTAGTACATCCCCATACTTGTGTATGGAGTGGAGTTTGCAACTGAAAAAAAACTTTGTGTTCCCAACAAGCTAGCTGAAGTACGGCTTTCACACACACTTACCTCTCAGACCTGAGCATGTGGAGAGGCGTTCGTTCATCTAGTACAAATGGAACGGTTTGCAGGAGAAACTTTTACCCTTGTTTCTCAGTCTCTTCCCTATGCCGTTTTGAAGTTCCTGCAGTTTTCACAGTAAACCCGATTTGGTGCTAGTACCTCCCCATATATATGTATGGGTTGGAGTATGCATCTGAAGAGATACTATGTGTTCCCAACAAGCTAGGTGAAGGAAAGCTTTCACACACCCTAATATCTCAGACCTGAGCATGTGGAGAGACGTTCTTTCATCTAGCACAAATGGAACCGATTGCAGGAGAAATTTTTACTCTGGATTCTCAGTTTGTTTCCCAGAGCCGGTTTGAAGTTCCTGCAGTTTTCACTGTAAACCCGAGTTGGAGCACGTACATCCCGATTGATATGTATGATTGGAGTTTGCAACTGAACAGAAAATATGTGTTCCTAACAAGCTAGATGAAGTACAGCTTTCACACATAATTATATCTCAGAACTTAGGATGTGGAGAGACGTTCGTTCATCTAGCACAAAGGGAACGGGTTGCAGGAGAACGTTTTAATCTGCTTTCTCAGTCTGTTTCCTAGTGCCGGTTTGAAGTTCCTGCAGTTTTCACTGTAAAACCGAGTTGGAGCTAGAACCTCCACATACATAATAATGGATTGGAGTTTGCAACCTAACAGAAACTTTCTGTTTCCTACAAGCTAGGTGAAGGACGCCTTTCACACACTTTTATCACTCAGAACTGAGCATGTGGAGAGACGTTCGTTCATCTAGCACAAAGGGAACGGGTTGCAGGAGAATGTTTTAATCTGGTTTCTCAGTCTGTTTCCTAGTGCCGGTTTGAATTTCCTGCAGTTTTCACTGTAAAACCGAGTTGGAGCTAGTAACTCCCCATATATATGTATGGAATGGAGTTTGCAACTGAAAACAAAATTTGTGTTAACAACAAGCTAGGTGAAGGACAGCTTTCACACACACTTATCTCTCAGTACTGAGCAAGTGGAGAGACGTTAGCTCATATAGCACAAAAGAACGGGTTGCAGGAGAAACTGTTACTCTGGTTTCTCAGTCTGTTTCATAGTGCCGGTTTGAAGTTAATAAAGTTTTCTCTGTAAACCCGATTTGGAGCTATTAACTCACCTACATATATGTATGGAGTTAAGTTTGCAACTGATAAGAAACTTTGTGTTCCGAAGAAGCTAGGTGAAGGACGGCTTTCACACATATTTATCTCTCAGAACTGAGCATGTAGAGAGACGTTCGTTCATCTAGCACAAATGAACTGGTTGCAGGAGTAACTTTTTCTCTGGTTTCTCAGTCTGTTTCCTAGTATCGGTTTCAATTTCCTGCAATTTACACTGTTAACCCGAGTTTCAGCTAGTACCTCCCCATATATATATTTATGGATTGGAGTTTGCAACTTAACAGAAGCTTTTTGTTCCCAACAAGATAGGTGAAACACGGCTTTCAGACACACTAATCTCTCAGAACTGAGCATGTGGAGAGACGTTCGTTCATCTAGCACAAATGGAACGGTTTGCAGGAGAAATTTTTACCCTTGTTTCTCAGTCTCTTCCCTATGCCGTTTTGAAGTTCCTGCAGTTTTCACTGTAGAACACAGTTGGAGCTAGTACCTCCCCATACATATGTATGGATTGGAGTTTGCAACTGAAAAGAATCTTTGTGTTCCCAACAAGCTAGGTGAAGAACGGCTTTCACACACACTTATCTTAAGAACTGGGCATGTGGATAAACGTTCGTTCAATTAGCACAAAAGTTACGGGTTGCAGGAGAAACTTTTACTCTGGTTTCTCATTCTGTTTACTAGTGGCGTTTTGAATTTCCTGCAGTTTTCACTGAAAAAAGGATTTACGTCTTGTACTTATCCACAGATATGTATGGAGTGGAGTTTGCAACTGAAAAGAAACTATGTGTTACCAACAAGCTAGGTGAAGAACGGCTTTCACACACTTTTATCACTCAGAACTGAGCATGTGGAGAGACGTTCGTTCATCTAGCACAAAGGGAACTGCCTGCAGGAAAAACTTTTACTCTGGATTCTCAGTCTGTTTCCTAGTGCCGGTTTGAAGTTCCTGCAGTTTTCACTGTACACCCGAGTTGGAGCTAGTACCTCCCCATATATATGTATGGATTGGGGTTTGCATCTGAACAGATACTATGTGTTCTCAACAAGCTAGGTGAAGGAAAGCTTTCACACACCCTAATATCTCAGACCTGAGCATGTGGAGAGACGTTCTTTCATCTAGCACAAATGGAACCGATTGCAGGAGAAACTTTTACTCTGGATTCTCAGTTTGTTTCCCATAGCCGGTTTGAATTTCCTGCAGTTTTCACTGTAAACCCGAGTTGGAGCACGTACATCCCGATTGATATGTATGATTGGAGTTTGCAACTGAACAGAAAATATGTGTTCCCAACAAGCTAGATGAAGGACAGCTTTCACCCATAATTATATCTCAGAACTGAGGATGTGGAGAGACGTTCGTTCATCTAGCACAAAGGGAACGGGTTGCAGGAGAAAGATTTAATCTGGTTTCTCAGTCTGTTTCCTAGTGCCGGTTTGAAGTTCCTGCAGTTTTCACTGTAAAACCGAGTTGGAGCTAGAACCTCCACATACATAATAATGGATTGGAGTTAGCAACCTAACAGAAACTTTCTGTTTCCTACAAGCTAGGTGAAGGACGCCTTTCACACACTTTTATCACTCAGAACTGAGCATGTGGAGAGACGTTCGTTCATCTAGCACAAAGGGAACGGGTTGCAGGAGAAAGTTTTAATCTGGTTTCTCAGTCTGTTTCCTAGTGCCGGTTTGAATTTCCTGCAGTTTTCACTGTAAAACCGAGTTGGACCTTGTACCTCCACCATAGATATGTATGGGGAGGAGTTTGCAAATGAAAAGAAACTTTGTGTTCCCAACAAGCTAGTTGAAGGGCGCCTTTCACACACACTTATCCCTCAGAACTGAGCATGTGGAGAGACGTTCGTTCATCTAGCAAAAATGGAAGGGGTTGCAAGAGAAACTTTTACTCAGGTTTCTCAGTCTGTTTCCTAGTGCTGGTTTGAAGTTCCTGCAGTTTTCACTGTACACCCGAGTTGGAACTAGTACCTCCCCATATATATGTATATATTGGGGTTTGCAACTGAAAAGAAAATTTGTGTTAACAACAAGCTAGGTGAAGGACAGCTTTCACACACACTTATCTCTCAGTACTGAGCAAGTGGAGAGACGTTAGTTCATATAGCACAAAAGAACGGGTTGCAGGAGAAACTGTAACTCTGGTTTCTCAGTCTGTTTCATAGTGCCAGTTTGAATTTAATGCAGTTTTCACTGTCAACCCGATTTGTAGCTATTAACTCACCTATATATATGTATGGAGTGGAGTTTGCAACTGATAAGAGACTTTGTGTTCCGAAGAAGCTAGGTGAATGACGGCTTTCACACATATTTATCTCTCAGAACTGAGCATGTAGAGAGACGTTCGTTCATCTAGCACAAATGAACTGGTTGCAGGAGTAACTTTTTCTCTGGTTTCTCAGTCTGTTTCCTAGTATCGGTTTCAATTTCCTGCAATTTACACTGTTAACCCGAGTTGCAGCTAGTACCTCCCCATATACATATTTATGGATTGGAGTTTGCAACTTAACAGAAGCTATTTGTTCCCAACAAGCTAGGTGAAACACGGCTTTCAGACACACTAATCTCTCAGAACTGAGCATGTGGAGAGACGTTCGTTCATCTAGCTCAAAGGGAACGGATTGCAGGAGAAACTATTACTCTGGATTCTCTGTCTGTTTCCTAGTGCCGGTTTGAAGTTCATGCAGTTTTCACTGTAAAACCGAGTTGGAGCTAGTACCTCCCCATAGTTATGTATGGATTGGAGTTTGCTAGTGAACAGAAACTTTGAGTTCCCAACAAGCTAAGTGAAGGACGGCTTTCAGACACACTAATCTCTCAGAACTGAGCATGTGGAGAGACGTTCGTTCATCTAGCACAAATGGAACGGTTTGCAGGAGAAATTTTTACCCTTGTTTCTCAGTCTCTTCCCTATGCCGTTTTGAAGTTCCTGCAGTTTTCACTGTAGAACACAGTTGGAGCTAGTACCTCCCCATACATATGTATGGATTGGAGTTTGCAACTTAAAAGAATCTTTGTGTTCCCAACAAGCTAGGTGAAGAACGGCTTTCACACACACTTATCTTAAGAACTGGGCATGTGGATAAACGTTCGTTCAATTAGCACAAAAGTTACGGGTTGCAGGAGAAACTTTTACTCTGGTTTCTCATTCTGTTTACAAGTGGCGTTTTGAATTTCCTGCAGTTTTCACTGAAAAAAGGATTTACGTCTTGTACTTATCCACAGATATGTATGGAGTGGAGTTTGCAACTGAAAAGAAACTATGTGTTACCAACAAGCTAGGTGAAGAACGGCTTTCACACACTTTTATCACTCAGAACTGAGCATGTGGAGAGACGTTCGTTCATCTAGCACAAAGGGAACTGCCTGCAGGAAAAACTTTTACTCTGGATTCTCAGTCTGTTTCCTAGTGCCGGTTTGAAGTTCCTGCAGTTTTTACTGTACACCCGAGTTGGAGCTAGTACTTCCCCATATATATGTATGGATTGGGGTTTGCATCTGAACAGATACTATGTGTTCCCAACAAGCTAGGTGAAGGAAAGCTTTCACACACCCTAATATCTCAGACCTGAGCATGTGTAGAGGCGTTCTTTCATCTAGCACAAATGGAACCGATTGTAGGAGAAACTTTTACTCTGGATTCTCAGTTTGTTTCCCATAGCCGGTTTGAAGTTCCTGCAGTTTTCACTGTAAACCCGAGTTGGAGCACGTACATCCCGATTGATATGTATGATTGGAGTTTGCAACTGAACAGAAAATATGTGTTCCCAACAAGCTAGATGAAGGACAGCTTTCACCCATAATTATATCTCAGAACTGAGGATGTGGAGAGACGTTCGTTCATCTAGCACAAAGGGAACGGGTTGCAGGAGAAAGATTTAATCTGGTTTCTCAGTCTGTTTCCTAGTGCCGGTTTGAAGTTCCTGCAGTTTTCACTGTAAAACCGAGTTGGAGCTAGAACCTCCACATACATAATAATGGATTGGTATTTGCAACCTAACAGAAACTTTCTGTTTCCTACAAGCTAGGTGAAGGACGCCTTTCACACACTTTTATCACTCAGAACTGAGCATGTGGAGAGACGTTCGTTCATCTAGCACAAAGGGAACGGGTTGCAGGAGAATGTTTTAATCTGGTTTCTCAGTCTGTTTCCTAGTGCCGGTTTGAATTTCCTGCAGTTTTCACTGTAAAACCAAGTTGGACCTTGTACCACCACCATAGATATGTATGGGGAGGAGTTTGCAAATGAAAAGAAACTTTGTGTTCCCAACAAGCTAGTTGAAGGACGCCTTTCACACACACTTATCTCTCAGAAATGAGCATGTGGAGAGACGTTCGTTCATCTAGCAAAAAGGGAAGGGGTTGCAAGAGAAACTATTACTCAGGTTTCTCAGTCTGTTTCCTTGTGCCGGTTTGAAGTTCCTGCAGTTTTCACTGTACACCCGAGTTCGAGCTAGTACCTCCCCATATATATGTATGGATTGGGGTTTGCAACTGAAAAGAAAATTTGTGTTAACAACAAGCTAGGTGAAGGACAGCTTTCACACACACTTATCTCTCAGTACTGAGCAAGTGGAGAGACGTTAGTTCATATAGCACAAAAGAACGGGTTGCAGGAGAAACTGTTACTCTGGTTTCTCAGTCTGTTTCATAGTGTCGGTTTGAAGTTAATGCAGTTTTCACTGTAAACCCGATTTGGAGCTATTAACTCACCTATATATATGTATGGAGTGGAGTTTGCAACTGATAAGAAACTTTGTGTTCCGAAGAAGCTAGGTGAAGGACGGCTTTCACACATATTTATCTCTCAGAACTGAGCATGTAGAGAGACGTTCGTTCATCTAGCACAAATGAACTGGTTGCAGGAGTAACTTTTTCTCTGGTTTCTCAGTCTGTTTCCTAGTATCGGTTTCAATTTCCTGCAATTTACACTGTTAACCCGAGTTGCAGCTAGTACCTCCCCATATACATATTTATGGATTGGAGTTTGCTACTTAACAGAAGCTTTTTGTTCCCAACAAGCTAGGTGAAATACGGCTTTCAGACACACTAATCTCTCAGAACTGAGCATGTGGAGAGACGTTCGTTCATCTAGCTCAAAGGGAACGGATTGCAGGAGAAACTATTACTCTGGATTCTCTGTCTGTTTCCTAGTGCCGCTTTGAAGTTCATGCAGTTTTCACTGTAAAACCGAGTTGGAGCTAGTACCTCCCCATAGATATGTATGGATTGGAGTTTGCTAGTGAACAGAAACTTTGAGTTCCCAACAAGCTAGGTGAAGGACGGCTTTCACACACACTTATCTCTCAGAACTGAGCATGTGGAGAGACGTTCGTTAATCTAGCACAAAGGGTACGGGTTGCAGGAGAAACTTTTACACTGGTTTCTCAGTCTGTTTCCTATGCCGCTTTTGAAATTCCTGCAGTTTTCACTCTAGAAACGAGTTGGAGTGATTACCTCCCCATACATATGTAAGTGGTGGTGTCTGCTTCAGAAAAGAAACTTTGTGTTCCCAACAAGATAGGTCAAGGAAGGCTTTCACTCAAACTTATCTCTCAGTACTGAGCATGTGGATAGACTTTCGTTCATCTAGCACAAAGAAACGTGTTGCAGGAAAAACTGTTACTCTGGTTTCTCAGTCTGTTTCCTAGTGCCGGTTTGAAGTTCACGCAGTTTTCCCTGTAAACCCGACTTGGAGCTAGTAACTCCGCTATATATTTGTATGGAGTTGGGTTTGAAACTGAACAGAAACTTTGTGTTCCCAACAAGCTAGGTGAAGGACTGCTTTCACACCAATTTATCACTCAGAACTGAGCATGTAGAGAGACGTTCGTTCATCTAGCACAAATTTAACTGTTTGCAGGAGAAACTTTTACTCTGGTTTCTCAGTCTGTTTCCTAGTGTCAGTTTCAATTTCCTGCAATTTACACTGGTAACCCGAGTTGCAGCTAGTACCCCCCATATATATATATATGGATTGGAGTTTGCAACTGAACAGAATCTTTGTGTTCAAAACAAGCTAGGTGAAGCACGGCTTTCAGACACACTAAACTCTCAGAACTGAGCATGTGGAGAGACGTTCGTTCATCTAGCACAGAGGGAACGGATTGCATGAGAAACTTTTACTCTGGATTCTCTGTCTGTTTCCTGGTGCCGATTCGAAGTTCCTACAGTTTACTCTGTAAAACCGAGTTGGAGCTAGTACCATCCCATAGATATGTATGGATTGGAGTTTGTTACTGAACAGAAACTTTGAGTTCCCAAGAAGCTAGTTGAAGGACGGCTTTCATACACAATAATCTCTCAGAAATGAGCATGTGGAGAGACCTTCAATCATTTAGCACAATGGGAACGGGTTGCAGGAGAAACTTTTACTCTGGATCTCAGTCTCTTTCCTAGAGCCGGTATGAAGATCCTCCAGATTTCACTGTAAAACCGAGTTGGAGATAGTACTACCCCATAGAAATTTATGGAGTGTAGTATGCAACTGAAAAGAAACTTTGTGTTCCCAACAAGCTAGTTGAAGGACGGCTTTCATAAACACTTATCTCTCAGAACTGCGCATGTGGAGAGACGTTCGTTCATCCAGCACAAAGGGAATGTGTTGCATGAGAAACTTTTACTCTGGTTTCTCAGTCTGTTTCCTAGTGCCGGTTTGAATATCCTGCAGATTTCACTGTAAAACCGAGTTGGAGCTAGTACATCCCCATAGAAATTTATGGAGTGTAGTATGCAACTGAAAAGAAACTTTGTGTTCCCATCAAGCTAGGAGAAGGACGGCTTTCACACACACTTATCTCTCAGAGCTGAGCATGTGGAGAGACGTTCGTTCATCTACCACAAAGGGAAATTGTTGCAGGGAAAGTTTTACTCTGGTTTCTCAGTCTGTTCTTAGTGCCGGTATTAAGTTCCTGAAGTTTTCACTGTAAAACGGAGTTGCAGCTTGTACATCCCCATATATATATATGGAGTGGAGTTGGCAACTGAAAAGAAACTTTGTGTTCCCAACGAGCTAACTGAAAGACGGCTTTCACACACACTTATCACTCAGAACTGAGCATGTGGAGAGACGTTCGTTCATCTAGCACAAAGGGAACGGGTTGAAGGGGAAACTTTTACTCTGATTTCTCAGTATTTTTCCTTGTGCAGGTTTGAAGTTCCTGCAGTTTTCAGTGTGAAACCGAGTTGTAGCTAGTACCTCCCCATAGATATTTATGGGGTGTAGTTTGCAACTGAAACGAAAATTTGTATTCCCATCAAGCTTGTGATGGACGGCTTTCACACACACTTATCTCTCAGTACTGAGCAAGTGGAGAGAAGTTAGTTCATATAGCACAAAAGAACGGGTTGCAGGAGAAACTGTTACTCTGGTTTCTCAGTCTGTTTCATAGTGCCGGTTTGAAGTTAATGCAGTTTTCTCTGTAAACCCGATTTGGAGCTATTAACTCACCTACATATATGTATGGAGTGGAGTTTGCAACTGATAAGAAACTTTGTGTTCCGAAGAAGCTAGGTGAAGGACGGCTTTCACACATATTTATCTCTCAGAACTGAGCATGTAGAGAGACGTTCGTTCATCTAGCACAAATGAACTGGTTGCAGGAGTAACTTTTTCTCTGGTTTCTCAGTCTGTTTCCTAGTATCGGTTTCAATCTCCTGCAATTTACACTATTAACCCGAGTTGCAGCTAGTACCTCCCCATATATATATTTATAGATTGGAGTTTGCAACTTAACAGAAGCTATTTTTTCCCAACAACCTTGGTGAATCACGGCTTTCAGACACACTAATCTCTCAGAACTGAACATGTGGAGAGACGTTCGTTCATCTAGCTCAAAGGGAACGGATTGCAGGAGAAACTATTACTCTGGATTCTCTGTCTGTTTCCTAGTGCCGGTTTGAAGTTCATGCAGTTTTCACTGTAAAACCGAGTTGGAGCTAGTACCTCCCCATAGATATGTATGGATTGGAGTTTGCTAGTGAACAGAAACTTTGAGTTCCCATCAAGCTAGGTGAAGGACGGCTTTCACACACATATATCTCTCAGAATTGAGCATGTGGAGGGAAGTTCGTTCATCTAGCACAAACGTTACTGGTTACAGGAGAAACTTTTACTCTGGTTTCTAAGTCTGTTTCCTAGGGCCGGTTTGAAGTTCCTGAAGTTTTCTCTATAAAACCGAGTTGGAGTTAGTACCACCCCATTCATATGGATGGAGTTGAGTTGGCATCAGAACAGAAACTTTGTGCTCCCAACAAGCTAGGTGAAGGACGGCTTTCAGAAAAAATAATCTCTCAGAATAGAGCATGTGGAGAGACGTTCGTTCATTAAGCACAAATGGAAAGGATTGAAGGAGAAACTTTTACTCTGGATTCTAAGTTTGTTTCCTAGTGTCGGTTAATTTTCCTGCTGTTTTGACTGTAAAACCGAGTTGGAGCTAGTAGCTCTCCATAGATATGTATGGAGTGGAGTTTGCAACTGAACAGAAACTTTGTGTTCCCAAAAACCTGGGTGAAGAACGGCTTTCACACACAATTATCTCTGAGAACTGAGTGTGTGTATTGACGTTCGTTCATCTAGCACAAAGGGAACAGGTTGCAGGAGAAACTTTTACTCTGGTTTTACCGTCTGTTTCCTATGCCGGTTTGAAGATCCTGCAGTTTTCACTGTAAAACCGAGTTGGAGCTGGAACTTCCCCATAGATATATATGGAGTGGAGTTTGCAACTGACAAGTAACTTTGTGTTCCTAAAAAGATAGTTGAAGGACGGCTATCACACACACTTATCTCTCAGAACTAAGCATGTGGAGAGACGTTCGTTCATCTAGCACAAAGGGAAAGAGTTGCAGGGAAAGTTTTACTCTGGTTTCTCAGTCTGTTTCCTTGTGCCGGTTTGAATTTCCGGCAGAATTCACTGTAAAAAGGAGTTGGAGCTAGTACATTCCCATAGATAGGTATGGAGTAGAGTTTGCAACTGAAAAGAAACTTTGTGTTCCCAACAAGCTAGTTGAAGGACGGCTTTAAAACACACTTATCTCTCAGAACTGAGCATGTGGAGAGACGTTCGTTCATTAAGCACAAATGGAAAGGATTGAAGGAGAAACTTTTACTCTGGATTCTCAGTATGTTTTCTAGTGCCGGTTTGAAAATCCTGCAGATTTTACTGTAAACCCGAATTGGAGATAGTACCTCCCCATAGATATGTATGGAGTGGAGTATGCAACTGAAAAGAAACTTTTTGTTCCTAATAAACTAGGTGAAGCACGGCTTTAACCCACACTTATCTCTCAGAAATGAGCATGTGGATAGATGTTCGTTCATCTAGCACAAACGGATCGGGTTGCAGGAGAAACTTTTACTCTGGTTTCCCAGTCTATTTCCAGTGCCGGTTAGAAGTTCCTGCAATTTTCACTGTAAAACCGATTTGGAGCTAGTACCACCCATTAGATTTGTATGGAGTGGACTTGGCAACTGAAAAGAAACTTTGTGTTCCCAACAAGCTAGGTGATGGACGGCATTCACACACAATTTTCACTCAGAACTGATCATGTGGAGAGAATTTCGTTCATCTAGCACAAAGGGAACTGGCTGCAGGAGAAACTTTTACTCTGGATTCTCAGTCTGTTTCCTAGTTCCGGTTTGAATTTCCGGCAGTTATCACTGTAAACTTGTGTCTGAGCTAGTACCTCCTCATAGATATGTATGGAGTGGAGTTTGCAACTGAAACGAACTTTGTGTTCCCAACAAGCAAGGTGAAGGACGGCATTAACACACACTTATCTCTCAGAACTGAGCATTTGGAGAGACGCTTGTTCATCTAGCACAAAGGGAACGGGTTGCAGGGAAAATTTTACTCTGGTTTCTCAGTCTCTTTCCTAGTGCCGGTTTGAAGTTCCTTCAATTTTCACTGTAAAACCGAGTTGGAGCTAGTACCACCCCATATATTTTTATTGAGTGGAGTTAGCAACTGAAAAGAAACTTTGTGTTTGTAACAAGCAAGGTGAACAACGGCTTTCACATACACTTAACACTCAGAACTGATCATGTGGAGAGACTTTCGTTCATCTAGCACAAAGAAACGGTTTGCTTGAGTAACTTTTACTCTGGTTTCCCAGTCTTTTTCCTAAGGCCGGTTTGAAGTTCCTGAAGTTTTCACTGTAAAACCGAGTTGGAGCTAATACCTACTCATATATATGTATAGAGTGGAATTTCCATCTGAACAGAAACTTTTTGTTCCCAACCAGCTAGGTGAAGGACGACTTTCACACACACTAATCTCTCAGAACTGAGCATGGGGAGAGACTTTCGTTCATCTACAAAAAAGGGAACTTGTTGCAGGAGAAACTTTTACTCTATTTTCTCAGTCTGTTTCCTAGTGCCGGTTTGAAGTTCCTGCAGTTTTCACTGTAAAACCGAGTTGGAGCTAGTACCTACCCATACTTGTGTATGGATTGGAGTTTGCAACTGAAAAGAAACTTTGTGTTCCCAACAAGCTATGTGAAGGACGGCTATCACACACACTTATATCTCAGAACTCAGCATGTGGAGAGACGTTCGTTCATCTAGCACAAATTGAACGAGTTGCAGGAGAAACTATTACTCTGGTTTGTCAGTCTGTTTCCTAGTGCCGGTTTGAAGTTCCTGCAGTTTTCACTGTAAAACCGAGTTGGAGCTACTACCACCCATAGTTATATATGGATTGGAGTATGCAATTGAAAAGAAAATATGTGTTCCCAACAAGCTAGTTGAAGGACGGCTTTCACACACAAAAATCTCTCACAACGGAGCTTCAGGAGAGACATTCGTTCATCTAGCACAAAAGGAACGGGTTGCAGGGGAAACATTTACTCTGGATTCCCAGTCTGTTTCCTAGTGCCGGTTTGAATTTCCTGCAGTTTTCACTGTAAAACCGAGTTGGAGCTTGTACCTCAACATACATATGTATGGAGTGGGGTTTGCAACGGAAAAGAAATATTGCATTTCAACGATCAATGTGAAGGACGGCTTTCACACACAATTATCTCTCAGAAATGATCCTGTGGAGAGAAGTTCGTTCATCTAGCACAAAGGGAACTGCCTGCAGGAGAAACTTTTACTCTGGATTCTCAGTCTGTTTCCTAGTGCCGGTTTGAAGTTCCTGCAGTTTTCACTGTAAAACCGAGTTGGACCTTGTACCTCCACCATAGATATGTATGGGGAGGAGTTTGCAAATGAAAAGAAACTTTGTGTTCCCAACAAGCTAGTTGAAGGACGCCTTTCACAAACACTAATCTCTCAGAACTGAGCATGTGGAGAAACGTTCGTTCATCTAGCAAAAAGGGAAGGGGTTGCAAGAGAAACTTTTACTCAGGTTTCTCAGTCTGTTTCCTAGTGCCGGTTTGAAGTTCCTGCAGTTTTCACTGTACACCCGAGTTGGAGCTAGTACCTCCCCATATATATGTATGGATTGGGGTTTGCATCTGAACAGATACTATGTGTTCCCAACAAGCTAGGTGAAGGAAAGCTTTCACACACCCTAATATCTCAGACCAGAGCATGTGGAGACACGTTCTTTCATCTAGCACAAATGGAACCGATTGCAGGAGAAATTTTTACTCTGGATTCTCACTTTGTTTCCCAGAACCGGTTTGAAGTTCCTGCAGTTTTCACTGTAAACCCGAGTTGGAGCACGTACATCCCGATTGATATGTATGATTGGAGTTTGCAACTGAACAGAAAATATGTGTTCCCAACAAGCTAGATGAAGGACAGCTTTCACACATAATTATATCTCAGAACTGAGGATGTGGAGAGACGTTCGTTCATCTAACACAAAGGGAACGGGTTGCAGGAGAAAGTTTTAATCTGGTTTGTCAGTCTGTTTCCTAGTGCCGGTTTGAAGTTCCTGCAGTGTTCTCTGTAAAACCGAGTTGGAGCTAGTACCTCCACATACATAATAATGGATTGGATTCTGCAACCTAACAGAAACTTTGTGTTTCCTACAAGCTAGGTGAAGGACGGCTTTCACACACACTAATCTCTCAGAACTGAGCATGTGGATAGACTTTCGTTCATCTACAACAAAGGGAAATTGTTGCAGGAGAAACTTTTACTCTATTTTCTCAGTCTGTTTCCTAGTGCCGGTTTGAAGTTCCTGCAGTTTTCACTGTAAAACCGAGTTGGAGCTAGTACCTCCCCATACTTGTGTATGGATTGGAGTTTGCAACTGAAAAGAAACTTTGTGTTCCCAACAAGCTATGTGAAGGACGGCTATCACACACACTTATATCTCAGAACTCAGCATGTGGAGAGACGTTCGTTCATCTAGCACAAATTGAACGAGTTGCAGGAGAAACTATTACTCTGGTTTGTCAGTCTGTTTCCAAGTGCCGGTTTGAAGTTCCTGCAGTTTTCACTGTAAAACCGAGTTGGAGCTACTACCACCCATAGATATTTATGGATTGGAGTTTGCAATTGAAAAGAAACTTTGTGTTCCCAACAAGCTAGTTGAAGGACGGCTTTCACACACAAAAATCTCTCACAACGGAGCATGAGGAGAGACATTCGTTCATCTAGCACAAAAGGAACGGGTTGCAGGGGAAACTTTTACTCTGGATTCCCAGTCTGTTTTCTAGTGCCGGTTTGAATTTCCTGCAGTTTTCACTGTAAAACCGAGTTGGACCTTGTACCTCCACCATAGATATGTATGGGGAGGAGTTTGCAAATGAAAGAAATTTTGTGTTCCCAACAAGCTAGTTGAAGGACGCCTTTCACACACACTTATCTCTCAGAACTGAGCATGTGGAGAGACGTTCGTTCATCTAGCAAAAAGGGAAGGGGTTGCAAGAGAAACTTTTACTCAGGTTTCTCAGTCTGTTTCCTAGTGCCGGTTTGAAGTTCCTGCAGTTTTCACTGTACACCCGATTTGGAGCTAGTACCTCCCCTATATATGTATGGATTGGGGTTTGCATCTGAACAGATACTATGTGTTCCCAACAAGCTAGGTGAATGAAAGCTTTCACACACCCTAATATCTCAGACCAGAGCATGTGGAGAGACGTTCTTTCATCTAGCACAAATGGAACCGATTGCAGGAGAAATTTTTACACTGGATTCTCACTTTGTTTCCCAGAACCGGTTTGAAGTTCCTGCAGTTTTCACTGTAAACCCGAGTTGGGGCACGTACATCCCGATTGATATGTATGATTGGAGTTTGCAACTGAACAGAAAATATGTGTTCCCAACAAGCTAGATGAAGGACAGCTTTCACACATAATTATATCTCAGAACTGAGGATGTGGAGAGACGTTCGTTCATCTAGCACAAAGGGAACGGGTTGCAGGAGAAAGTTTTAATCTGGTTTGTCAGTCTGTTTCCTAGTGCCGGTTTGAAGTTCCTGCAGTTTTCACTGTAAAACCGTGTTGGAGCTAGAACCTCCCCATATATATATATGCTGTGATGTTTGCACCTGAAAGGAAACTTTGTTTTCCCAATAAGCTTGGTGATGGACGCCATTCACACACACTAATCTCTCAGTACTGAGGATGTGGAGAGACGTTCGTTCATCTAGCACTAAGGAATGTTTTGCAGGGGAAACTTTACTCTGGTTTTTTCGTCTGATTCCTTGTGACGGTTTGAAGTTCCTGCAGATTTCACTGTAAAAAAGAGTTGGAGCTAGTACCACACCATACATATGTATGGAGTGGAATTTTCAACTGAAAACAAACTTTGTGTTCCCAACAAGCTTGTTGACGGACGGCTTTCACACACAATTATCTCTCAGAACTCAGCATGTGGAGAAACGTTCGTTCACCTAGTACAAAGGAACGGGTTGCAGGAGAAATTTTTACTCTACTTTCACAGTCTGTTTCCTAGTGCCGGTTTGAAGTTCCTGCAGTTTCACTGTAAAACACAGTTGAAGCTAGTACCTCCCCATACTTGTGTATGGATTGGGGTTTGCAACTGAAAAGAAACTTTGTGTTCCCAACAAGTTAGGAGAAGGACGGCTTAGACACAGAATTATCTCTCAGAACTGAGCATGTGGAGAGACGTTCGTTCATCTAGCACAAAGGGATAGGGTTACAGGGAAAGATTTACTCTGGTTTCTCAGTCTGTTTCTTAGCGCCGGTTTTAAGTTCCTGCAGTTTTCACAGTAAACCCGAGTTGGTGCTAGTACATCCCCATATATATGTATGGATTGGAGTTTGCATCTGAACAGATACTATGTGTTCCCAACAAGCAAGGTGAAGGAAAGCTTTCACACACCCTAATATCTCAGACCTGAGCATGTGGAGAGACGTTCTTTCATCTAGCACAAATGGAACCGATTGCAGGAGAAATTTTTACTCTGGATTCTCAGTTTGTTTCCCAGAGCCGGTTTGAAGTTCCTGCAGTTTTCACTGTAAAACCGAGTTGGAGCTAGTACCTACCCATAGATATATATGGAGTGGAGTTTGCAACTGGAAAGAAACTTTGTGTTCCAAACAAGCTAGGTGAAGAACGGATTTCACACACACTTATCTCTCTGAACTGAGCATGTGGGGAGACGTTCGTTCACTTAGCACAAAAGGAACGGGTTGCAGGAGAAACTTTTACTTTGGTTTCCCAATTTGGTTCCTAGTGCCGGTATGAATATCCTGCACTTTTCACTGTAAAACCGAGTTGGATCTATTACCTCCCCATACATATGTATGGAGTGGAGTTTGTAACTTAAAAGAAACTTGTGTTCCCAATATGCTAGGTGAAGTACGGTTTTCACACACAATTATCTCTGAACTGAGAAGGTGGAGAGACGTTCGTTCATCTAGCACAAAGGGAACGGATTGCAGGAGAAATTTTAATCTGGTTTCTCAGTCTGTTTCCTAGTGCCGGTTTGAAAATCCTGCAGTTTTCACTTTAAAACCGAGTTGGAGCTAGTACCTCCCCATATATTTGTATGGATTGGAATTTCCAACTGAAAGAAACTTTGTGTTCCTAACAAGCTAGTTGAAGGACGGCTTTCACCCAAACTAAACTCTCAGAACTGAGCATGTGCAGAGACGTTCGTTCATCTAGCACAAAGGGAATAGATTGCAAGAGAAACTTTTATTCTGGTTTCCCAGTCTGTTTCCTAGTGCCGGTTTTAAGTTCCTGCAGTTTTCACTGTAAAACCGAGTTGGAGCTAGTTCCTACCCATATATATGTATGGAGTGGAGTTTGCAACTGAAAAGTAAGTTTGTGTTAACAACATGCTATTGGATGGACGGCTTTCACACACACTAATTTCTCAAAACTGAGCATGTGGTGGGACGTTCGTTCATCTAGCACAAAGGAACGGGTTGCAGGAGGAACTTTTACTCTGGATTCCCAGTCTGTGTCCTAGGGCCGGTTTGAAGTTCCTGAAGTTTACTCTATAAAACCGAGTTGGAGATAGTAGCTCCCCATACATATGTATGGAGTGGAGTTTGCATCTGAAAAGAAACTTTGTGCTCCCAACAAGCTTGGTGAAGGACGGCTTTCACACACATTAATCTCTCAGAACTGAGCATGTGGAGAGACTTTTGTTCATCAAGAACAAATGGAAAGGATTGCAGGAGAAGCTTTTACTCTGGATTCTAAGTCTGTTTCCTAGTGTCGGTTACATTTCCTGCAGTTTTCACTATAAAACCGAGCTGGAGCTGGTAGCACCCCATAGATATGTATGGAGTGGAGTTTGCATCTGTAAAGAAACTTTGTGTTCCCAAAAAGCTGGGTGAAGAACGGCTTTCACACACAATTATCTCTGAGAACTGGGCATGTGTATTGACGTTCGTTCATCTAGCACAAAGGGAACGGGTTGCAGGTGAAAATATTACCCTTGTTTCCCAGTCTGTTTCCTTGTGCCGTTTTGATGTTCCTGCAGTTTTCACTGTAAAACAGTGTTGGAGCTAGTAACTCCCCATACATATCCATGGAGTGGAGTTTGCAACTTAAAACAAATTTGTGTTCCCAACTAGCTATGTGAAGGACGAATTCCACACAGACATCTCTCATAACTTAGCATGTGGGGAGACGTTCGTTCATCTAGCACAAAAGGAACGGTTTGCAGAAGAAACTTTTACTCTGGTTTCTCAGCCTGTTTCCTATAGTCGGTTTCAATTACCTGCAATTTACACGGTAAACCTGAGTTGCAGCTAATACCCCCCATATATATGTATGGATTGGAGTTTGCAACTGAACAGAAACTTTGTGTTCCGAACAAGCTATGTGAAGGATGGCGTTCACACAAACTAATCTCTCAGAACTGAGCATGTAGAGAGACGTACGTTTATCTAGCACAAAGTGAACGGGTTGCAGGTGAAACTTTCACTCTGGTTTCTCAGTCTTTTACTAGTGCCGGTTTGAAGTTCCTGCAGTTTTCACTGTAAAACCGTGTTGGAGCTAGTACCTCCCCATAGATATGTAAAGAGTGGAGATTGCAACTGAAAAGAAACTTTGTGTTCCCAAAAAGCTAGGTGAAGCACGGCTTTCAGACACACTAATCTCTCGGAACTGAGCATGTGGAGAAAGTTTCGTTCATCTAGCACAAATGAAACGGATTGAAGGAGAAAGTTTTACTCTGGATTCTCAGTCTGTTTCCTAGTTTCGGTTTCAATTTTCTGCAATTTACACTGTAACCCCGAGTTGAAGCTAGTACATCAACATAGATATGTATGGAGTGGAGGTGCAACTGAAAAGAAACTTTGGTTTCCCTACAAGCTAGTTGAAGGACGGCTTTCACACACACTTAACTATAATAACTGTGCATTTGGAGAGACTTTCGTTCATCTAGCACAAAGGGAATGGTTTGCAAGAGAATCTTTTACTCTGGTTTCACAGTCTGTTTCCTATGCCGGGTTGAAGTTCCTGCAGTTTTCACTGTAAACCCGAGATGGAGCTAGTAACACCCCTATATATATGTATGCATTGGAGTTTGCATCTGAAGCGAAACTTTGTGTTCCCAACAATCTATGTGAAGGACGGCTTTCACACAAATTTATTTCTCAGAACTGAGCATGAAGAGAGACGTTTGTTCATCTAGCACAAAGGGGACGGGTTGAAGGAGAAAAGTTTACTCTGATTTTTCAGTCTGTTTTCTACTGCCGGTATGAAGTTCCTTCAGTTTTCACAGTAAAACCGAGTTGGAGCTAGTACCTCCCCATATATTTTATGGAGTGCAGTTTGCAACTGAAAAGAAACTTTGTGTTCCCAAGAAGCTAGGTGAAGGTAGGCTTTCACACAGATTTATCTCTCAGAAATGAGCATGTGGAGAATGGTTCGTTCATCTAGCAAAAATTAAACGAATTGCAGGAGAAACTTTTACTCTGGTTTCCCAGTCTGTTTCCTAGAGTCGGTTAAAGTTACTGCACATTTCACTGTAAAACCGAGTTGGAGATAGTACCTCCCCAGAGATATGTATGGAGTGAGGTTTGCAACTGAACAGAAAATTTGTGTTCCCAACAAGCTAGGTGAAGGACGGCTTTCACACACTCTTATCTCTCAGAACTGAGCATGTGGAGAGACGTTCGTTCATCTAGCACAAATGGAACGGGTTGCAGGAGAAACATTTACTCTGGTTTCTCAGTCTGTTTCCTAGTGCCGGTTTGAAGTTCCTGCAGTTTTCACTGTAAAACCGAGTTGGAGCTAGTACTTCCCCATATATATGTATGGATTGGAGTTTGCATCTGAACAGAAACTATGTGTTCCCAACAAGCTAGGTGAAGGGAAGATTTCACACACCCTAATATCTCAGACCTGAGCATGTGGAGAGACGTTTTTTCATCTAGCACAAATTGAACCGATTGCAGGAGAAATTTTTACTCTGGATTCTCAGTTTGTTTCCCTGAGCCGGTTTGAAGTTCCTGCAGTTTTCACTGTAAAACCGAGTTGGAGCTAGTACCTCCCCATATATATGTATGGATTGGAGTTTGCATCTGAACAGAAACTATGTGTTCCTAACAAGCTAGGTGAAGGACGGCTTTCACACACAATTATCTCTCAGAACTGAGCATGTGGAGAGACGTTCGTTCATCTAGCACAAAGGAACTTGTTGCAGGAGATACTTTTACTCTACTTTCTCAGTCTGTTTCCTAGTGCCGGTTTGAAGTTCCTGCATTTTTCACTGTAAACCGAGATGGAGCTCGTACATCCCCAAAGATATTTTGGAGTGGAGTTTCAACTGAACAGAAACTTTGTGTTCCCAACCAGCTAGGTGAAGGGGAGCTTTCACACATAATTATGTCTCAGAATTGAGGATGTGGAGAGACGTTCGTTCATCTAACACAAAGGGAACGGATTGCAGGAGAAACATTTCCTCTGGATTCTCAGTCTGTTTCCTAGTTCCGGATTGAAGTTCCTGCAGTTTTCACTGTAAAACCGAGTTGGAGCTAGTACCTCCCCATACATATGTATGGATTGGAGTTTGCAACATAACAGAAACTTTGTGTTTCGTACAAGCAAGGTGAAGGACGGCTTTCACACACACTTATCTCTCAGAACTGAGCATGTGGAGAGACGTTCGTTCATCTAGCACAAAGGGAACGGGTTGCATGAGAAACTTTTTCTCTGGTTTCTCAGTCTGTTTCCCAGTGCCGGATTGAATTTCTTGCAGTTTTCACTGTAAACCCGAGTTGGAGCTCTTACATCCCCATAGATATGTATGATTGGAGTTTCCACTGAACAGAAACTTTGTGTTCTCAACAAGCTAGGTGAAGGACGGCTTTCACACACACTTATTTCACAGAACTGAGCATGTGGAGAGACGTTCGTTCATCTAGGACAAAGGGAACGGATTGCAGGAGAAACTATTACTCTGGTTTCTCAGTCTGTTTCCTAGTGGCGTTTGAATTTCCTGCAGTTTACACTGTAAAACCGATTTATAGCTAGTACTTCCCCACAGATATGTATGGAGTGGAATTTGCAACTGAAAAGAAACTTTGTGTTCCCAAGATGCTAGGTGAAGTACGGATTTCACACACTCTTATCACTCAGAACTGAGTATGTTGAAAGTCGTTCGTTCATCTAGCACAAAGGGAACTGGCTGCAGAAGAAACTTTTACTCTGGATTCTCAGTCTGTTTCCTACTGCCGGTCTGAAATTCCTGCAGGTTTCACTGTAAAACCGAGTTGGAGCTTGTACCACCCCATAGATATGTATGGACTGGAGTTTGCAAATGAAAAGAAACTTTGTGTTCCCAACAAGCTAGGTGAAGGACGCCTTTCACACACACTTATCTCTCAGAAATTAGCATGTAGAGAGACGTTCGTTAATTTAGCAGAAAGGGAAGGGGTTGCAAGGGCAAATTTTACTCTGGTTTCTCAGTCTATCTACTAGGGCCGGTTTGAATTTCCTGCAGATTTCACTGTAAAACGGAGTTGGAGCTAGTACATCCCCATAGATAGGTATGGAGTGGTGTTTGCAACTAAAAAGAAACTTTGTGTTCCCAACAAGCTAGTTGAAGGACGGCTTTCACACACACTTATCTCTCAGAACTGAGCATGTGGGGAGACGTTCGATCACCTAGCCCAAAAGGAACTGGTTGCAGGGGAAACTTTTACTCTTGTTTCCCAGTGTGTTTCCTAGTGCCGGTTTGAACTTAGTGAAGTTTTCACTGTAAAACAGTGTTGGAGCTACAACCTCCCCATATATATATATGGAGTAGTGTTTGCATCTGAAAGGAAATTTTGTGTTCCCAACACGTTTGGTGATGGACGGCTTTCACACACACTAAACTCTCAGAACTGAGAATTTTGAGAGATGTTCGTTCATCTAGCACTAAGGAAAGTTTTGCAGGAGGAACTATAAATCTGGTTTCTCAGTCAGTTTCCTAGTGCCGGTTTGAAGTTCTTGCAGTTTTCACTAAAAAACCGTGTTGGAGCTACTACCACCCATAGATATATATGGATTGGAGTTTGCAACCTAACAGAAACTTTGTGTTTCCTACAAGCTATGTGAAGGACGGCTTTCACACACACAAATCTCTCAGAACTGAGCATGTGGAGAGACTTTCGTTCATCTAGCACAAAGGGAAGGGGTGGCAGGTAAACTTTTACTCTGGTTTCCCAGTGTGTTTCCTAGTTCCGGTTTCAATTACCTACAGTTTTCACTGTAAAACCGAGTTGGAGCTTGTACCTCAACATACATATGTATGTAGTGGGGTTTGCAACTGAAAAGAAACTTTGTGTTTCGTACAAGCTAGGTGAAGGACGGCTTTCACACACACTTATCTCTCAGAACTGATCCTGTGGAGAGAAGTTCGTTCATCTAGCACAAAGGGAACGGGTTGAAGGAGAAACTTTTACTATGGTTTCTCAGTCTGTTTCCTACTGGCGATTGGAATTTCCTGCAGTTTTCTCTGAAAAAACGATTTATAGCTAGTCCTTCCCCACAGAAATGTATGGAGTGGAGTTTGCAACTGAACAGAAACTTTGTGTTCCCATCAAGCTAGGTGAAGGATGGCTTTCACACACATATATCTCTCAGAATTGAGCATGTGGAGGGAAGTTCGTTCATCTAGCACAAACGTTACTGGTTACAGGAGAAACTTTTACTCTGGTTTCTAAGTCTGTTTCCTAGGGCCGGTTTGAAGTTCCTGAAGTTTTCTCTATAAAACCGAGTTGGAGTTAGTACCACCCCATTCATATGTATGGAGTTGAGTTGGCATCAGAACAGAAACTTTGTGCTCCCAACAAGCTAGGTGAAGGACGGCTTTCAGAAAAAATAATCTCTCAGAATAGAGCATGTGGAGAGACGTTCGTTCATTAAGCACAAATGGAAAGGATTGAAGGAGAAACTTTTACTCTGGATTCTAAGTTTGTTTCCTAGTGTCGGTTAATTTTCCTGCTGTTTTGACTGTAAAACCGAGTTGGAGCTAGTAGCTCTCCATAGATATGTATGGAGTGGAGTTTGCAACTGAACAGAAACTTTGTGTTCCCAAAAACCTGGGTGAAGAACGGCTTTCACACACAATTATCTCTGAGAACTGAGTGTGTGTATTGACGTTCGTTCATCTAGCACAAAGGGAACAGGTTGCAGGAGAAACTTTTACTCTGGTTTTACCGTCTGTTTCCTATGCCGGTTTGAAGATCCTGCAGTTTTCACTGTAAAACCGAGTTGGAGCTGGAACTTCCCCATAGATATATATGGAGTGGAGTTTGCAACTGACAAGTAACTTTGTGTTCCTAAAAAGATAGTTGAAGGACGGCTTTCACACACACATATCTCTCATAACTAAGCATGTGGAGAGACGTTCGTTCATCTAGCACAAAGGGAAAGAGTTGCAGGGAAAGTTTTACTCTGGTTTCTCAGTCTGTTTCCTTGTGCCAGTTTGAATTTCCGGCAGAATTCACTGTAAAAAGGAGTTGGAGCTAGCACATTCCCATAGGTAGGTATGGAGTAGAGTTTGCAACTGAAAAGAAACTTTGTGTTCCCAACAAGCTAGTTGAAGGACAGCTTTAAAACACACTTATCTCTCAGAACTGAGCATCTGGAGAGAAGTTCGTTCATCAAGCACTAAGGAATGTTTTGCAGGGGAAACTTTACTCTGGTTTATCAGTCTGATTCCTTGTGACGGTTTGAAGTTCCTGCAGATTTCACTGTAAAAACGAGTTGGAGCTAGTACCACACCATACATATGTATGGAGTGGAATTTGCAACTGAAAACAAACTTTGTGTTCCCAACAAGCTTGTTGAAGGGCGGCTTTCACACACAATTATCTCTCAGAACTCAGCATGTAGAGAAACGTTCGTTCACCTAGTACAAAGGAACGGGTTGCAGGAGAAACTTTTACTCTGGTTTCTCAGTCTGTTTCCTAGTGCCGGTTTGAAGTTCCTGCAGTTTTCACTGTAAAACCGAGTTGGAGCTAGTACCTCCACATACATAATAATGGATTGGAGTTTGCAACCTAACAGAAACTTTGTGTTTCCTACAAGCTAGGTGAAGGACGGCTTTCACACACACTAATCCCTCAAATCTGAGCATGTGGAGAGACTTTCGTTCATCTACAACAAAGGGAACTTGTTGCAGGAGAAACTTTTACTCTACTTTCACAGACTGTTTCCTAGTGCCGGTTTGAAGTTCCTGCAGTTTTCACTGTAAAATCGATTTGGAGCTAGTACCTCCCCATACTTGTGTATGGATTGGAGTTTGCAACTGAAAAGAAACTTTGTGTTCCCAACAAGATAGGAGAAGGACGGCTTAGACACAGAATTATCTCTCAGAACTGAGCATGTGGAGAGACGTTCGTTCATCTAGCACAAAGGGATAGGGTTACAGGGAAAGATTTACTCTGGTTTCTCAGTCTGTTTCTTAGTGCCGGTTTTAAGTTCCTGAAGTTTTCATTGTAAACCCAAGTTGCAGATAGTACATCCCCATATATATGTATGGAGTGGAGTTGGCAACTGAAAAAAATCTTTGTGTTCCCAACAAGCTAGCTGAAGTACGGCTTTCACACATACTTACCTCTCAGACCTGAGCATGTGGAGAGCCGTTCGTTCATCTAGCACAAATGGAACGGTTTGCAGGAGAAACTTTTACCCTTGTTTCTCAGTCTCTTCCCAATGCCGTTTTGAAGTTCCTGCAGTTTTCACAGTAAACCCGAGTTGGTGCTAGTACCTCCCCATATATATGTATGGATTGGAGTTTGCATCTGAACAGATACTATGTGTTCCCACAAGCAAGGTGAAGGAAAGCTTTCACTCACCCTAATATCTCAGACCTGAGCTTGTGGAGAGACGTTCTTTCATCTAGCACAAATGGAACCGATTGCAGGAGAAATTTTTACTCTGGATTCTCAGTTTGTTTCCCAGAGCCGGTTTGAAGTTTCTGCAGTTTTCACTGTAAAACCGAGTTGGAGCTAGTACCTACCCATAGATATATATGGAGTGGAGTTTGCAACTGGAAAGAAACTTTGTGTTCCCAACAAGCTAGGTGAAGAACGGATTTCACACACACTTATCTCTCTGAACTGAGCATGTGGAGAGACGTTCGTTCACTTAGCACAAAAGGAACGGGTTGCAGGAGAGACTTTTACTTTGGTTTCCCAGTTTGTTTCCTAGTGCCGGTATGAATATCCTGCACTTTTCACTGTAAAACCGAGTTGGAGCTATTACCTCCCCATACATATGTATGGAGTGGAGTTTGTAACTTAAAAGAAACTTGTGTTCCCAACAAGCTAGGTGAAGTACGGATTTCACACACAATTATCTCTGAACTGAGAAGGTGGAGAGACGTTCGTTCATCTAGCACAAAGGGAACGGGTTGCAGGAGAAATTTTACTCTGGTTTCTCAGTCTGTTTCCTAGTGCCGGTTTGAAGATCCTGCAGTTTTCACTTTTAAACCGAGTTGGAGCTCGTACCTCCCCATATATGTGTATGGAGTGGAATTTCCAACTGAAAGAAACTTTGTGTTCCTAACAAGCTAGTTGAAGGACGGCTTTCACCCAAACTAAACTCTCAGAACTGAGCATGTGCAGAGACGTTCGTTCATCTAGCACAAAGGGAACAGATTGCAAGAGAAACTTTTATTCTGGTTTTCCAGTCTGTTTCCTAGGGCCGGTTTGAAGTTCCTGTACTTTTCTCTATGAAACCGAGTTGGAGCTAGTACCTCCCCATACATATATATGGGGTGGAATTTGCATCTGAACAGAAACTTTTTGCTCCCAACAAGCTAGGTGAAGGACGGCTTTCACACACACTAATCTCTCAGAACTGAGCATGTGGAGAGATGTTCGTTCATCAAGCACAAATGGAAAGGATTGCAGGAGAATCTATTACTCTGGATTCAAAGTCTGTTTCCTAGTGTCGGTTAAATTTCCTGCAGTTTTCACTGTAAAACCGAGTTGGATCTAGTAGCTCCCCATAGATATGTATGGATTGCGGTTTGCAACTGAAAAGAATCTTTGTTTTACCAACAAGCTAGGTGAATGACGGCTTTCACACCCACTTATCTCTGAGAACTGAGTATGTGTATTGACGTTCGTTCATCTAGCACAAAGGGAACGGGTTGCAGGTTAAAATTTTACTCTTGTTCCTCAGTCTGTTTCCTAGTGCCGGTTATAAGTTCCTGCAGTTTTCACTGTAAAACCGAGTTGGAGCTAGTTCCTACCCATATATATGTATGGAGTGGAGTTTGCAACTGAAAAGTAAGTTTGTGTTAACAACATGCTATTGGATGGACGGCTTTCACACACACTAATTTCTCAAAACTGAGCATATGGAGGGACGTTCGTTCATCTAGCACAAAGGAACGGGTTGCAGGAGGAACTTTTACTCTGGATTCCCAGTCTGTGTCCTAGGGCCGGTTTGAAGTTCCTGAAGTTTACTCTATAAAACCGAGTTGGAGATAGTAGCTCCCCATACATATGTATGGAGTGGAGTTTGCATCTGAACAGAAACTTTGTGCTCCCAACAAGCTTGGTGAAGGACGGCTTTCACACACATTAATCTTTCAGAACTGAGCATGTGGAGAGACTATTGTTCATCAAGAACAAATGGAAAGGATTGCAGGAGAAGCTTTTACTCTGGATTCTAAGTCTGTTTCCTAGTGTCGGTTAAATTTCCTGCAGTTTTCACTATAAAACCGAGCTGGAGCTGGTAGCACCCCATAGATATGTATGGAGTGGAGTTTGCATCTGTAAAGAAACTTTGTGTTCCCAAAAAGCTGGGTGAAGAACGGCTTTCACACACTATTATCTCTGAGAACTGGGTATGTGTATTGACGTTCGTTCATCTAGCACAAAGGGAAAGGGTTGCAGGTGAAAATTTTACCCTTGTTTCCCAGTCTGTTTCCTTGTGCCGTTTTGATGTTCCTGCAGTTTTCACTGTAAAACCGTGTTGGAGCTAGTAACTCCCCATACATATACATGGAGTGGAGTTTGCAACTTAAAACAAATTTGTGTTCCCAACAAGCTATGTGAACGACGAATTCCACACAGACATCTCTCATAATTTAGCATGTGGGGAGACGTTCATTCATCTAGCACAAAAGGAACGGTTTGCAGAAGAAACTTTTACTCTGGTTTCTCAGCCTGTTTCCTAGAGTCGGTTTCAATTACCTGCAATTTACACGGTAAACCTGAGTTGCAGCTAATACCCCCCATATATATGTATGGATTGGAGTTTGCAACTGAACAGAAACTTTGTGTTCCGAACAAGCTATGTGAAGGATGGCGTTCACACAAACTAATCTCTCAGAAATGAGCATGTAGAGAGACGTTCGTTTATCTAGCACAAAGTGAACGGGTTGCAGGTGAAACTTTCACTCTGGTTTCTCAGTCTTTTACTAGTGCCGGTTTGAAGTTCCTGCAGTTTTCACTGTAAAACCGTGTTGGAGCTAGTACCTCCCCATAGATATGTATAGATTGGAGTTTGCAACTGAAAAGAAACTTTGTGTTCCCAAAAAGCTAGGTGAAGGACGGCTTTCAGACACACTAATCTCTCGGAACTGAGCATGTGGAGAAAGTTTCGTTCATCTAGCACAAATGAAACGGATTGAAGGAGAAAGTTTTACTCTGGATTCTCAGTCTGTTTCCTAGTTTCGGTTTCAATTTCCTGCAATTTACACTATAACCCCGAGTTGAAGCTAGTACCACCCCATATATATGTATGGATTGGAGTTTGCAACGGGACAGAAACTTTGTGCTCCCAAGAAGCTAGGTAAAGGACGGCTTTCACACACACTTATCTCTCACAACTGAACATGTGGAGAGACGTTCTTTCATCTAGCACAAATGTTACTGGTTTCAGGAGAAACTTTTACTCTGGTTTCTCAGTCTGTTTCCTAGTGCTGGTTTGAAGTTCCTGCAGTTTTCCCTGTAAACCCGATTTGCAGCTAGTATATCCCCATAGATATGTATGGAGTGGAGGTGCAACTGAAAAGAAACTTTGGTTTCCCTACAAGCTAGTTGAAGGACGGCTTTCACACACACTTAACTATAATAACTGTGCATTTGGAGAGACTTTCGTTCATCTAGCACAAAGGGAATGGTTTGCAGGAGAATCTTTTACTCTGGTTTCACAGTCTGTTTCCTATGCCGGGTTGAAGTTCCTGCAGTTTTCACTGTAAACCCGAGATGGAGCTAGTAACACCCCTATATATATGTATGCATTGGAGTTTGCATCTGAAGCGAAACTTTGTGTTCCCAACAGTCTATGTGAAGGACGGCTTTCACACAAATTTATTTCTCAGAACTGAGCATGAAGAGAGACGTTTGTTCATCTAGCACAAAGGGGACGGGTTGAAGGAGAAAATTTTACTCTGATTTCTCAGTCTGTTTTCTACTGCCGGTATGAAGTTCCTGCAGTTTTCACAGTAAAACCGAGTTGGAGCTAGTACCTCCCCATATATTTTATGGAGTGCAGTTTGCAACTGAAAAGAAACTTTGTTTTCCCAAGAAGCTAGGTGAAGGTATGCTTTCACACAGATTTATCTCTCAGAAATGAGCATGTGGAGAATGTTTCATTCATCTAGGAAAAATTAAACGGATTGCAGGAGAAACTTTAACTCTGGTTTCCCAGTCTGTTTCCTAGAGTAGGTTAAAGTTCCTGCACATTTCACTGTAAAACCGAGTTGGAGATAGTACCTCCCCAGAGATATGTATGGAGTGGGGTTTGCAACTGAACAGAAAATTTGTGTTCCCAACAAGCTAGGTGAAGAACGGCTTTCACACACACTTATCTCTCAGAACTGAGCATGTGGAGAGACGTTCGTTCATCTAGCACAAAGGGAACGGGTTGCAGGAGAAACTTTTACTCTGGTTTCTCAGTCTGTTTCCTAGTGCCGGTTTGAACTTCCTGCAGTTTTGACTGTAAAACCGAGTTGGAGCTAGTACTTCCCCATATATATGTATGGATTGGAGTTTGCATCTGAACAGAAACTATGTGTTCCCAACAAGCTAGGTTAAGGAAAGCTTTCACACACCCTAATATCTCAGACTTGAGCATGTGGAGAGACGTTTTTTCATCTAGCACAAATGGAACCGATTGCAGGAGAAATTTTTACTCTGGATTCTCAGTTTGTTTCCCTGAGCCGCTTTGAAGTTCCTGCAGTTTACACTGTAAAACCGAGTTGGAGCTAGTACCTCCCCATATATATGTATGGATTGGAGTTTGCATCTGAACAGAAACTATGTGTTCCTAATAAGCTAGGTGAAGGACGGCTTTCACACACACTTATCTCTCAGAACTGAGCATGTGGAGAGACGTTCGTTCATCTAGCACAAAGGAACATGTTGCAGGAGAAACTTTTACTCTACTTTCTCAGTCTGTTTCCTAGTGCCGGTTTGAAGTTCCTGCATTATTCACTGTAAACCGAGATGGAGCTCGTACATCCCCAAAGATATGTTGGAGTGGAGTTTCAACTGAACAGAAACTTTGTGTTTCGTACAAGCTAGGTGAAGGACGGCTTTCACACACACTTATCTCTCAGAACTGAGCATGTGGAGAGACGTTCGTTCATCTAGCACAAAGGGAACGGGTTGCATGAGAAACTTTTACTCTGGTTTCTCAGTCTGTTTCCCAGTGCCGGATTGAATTTCTTGCAGTTTTCACTGTAAACCCGAGTTGGAGCTCGTACATCCCCAAAGATATGTATGATTGGAGTTTCCACTGAACAGAAACTTTGTTTTCTCAACAAGCTAGGTGAAGGACGGCTTTCACACACACTTATCTCTCAGAACTGAGCATGTGGAGAGACGTTCGTTCATCTAGCACAAAGGGAACGGATTGCAGGGAAACTATTACTCTGGATTCTCAGTCTGTTTCCTAGTGCCGGATTGAAGTTCCTGCTGTTTTCACTGTAAACACGAGATGGAGCTAGTAACTCCCCTATATATACGTATGGATTGGAGTTCGCAACTGAACAGAAACTTTGTGTTCCTAACAAGCTAGGTGAAGGACGGCTTTCACACAGAATTATCTCTCAGACATGAGCATGTGGAGAGACGTTCGTTCATCTAGCACAAAGGAACTTGTTGCAGGAGAAACTTTTACTCTACTTTCTCAGTCTGTTTCCTAATGCCGGTATGAAGTTCCTGCATTTTTCACTGTAAACCCGAGGTGGAGCTCGTACATCCCCAAAGATATGTTGGAGTGGAATTTCAACTGAACAGAAACTTTCTGTTCCCAATAAGCTAGGTGAAGGACGGCTTTCACACACAGTTATCTCTCAGAAATGAGCATGCGGAGAGACGTTCGTTCATCTAGCACAAATGGAACGGATTGCAGGAGAAACTATTACTCTGGTTTCTCAGTCTGTTTCCTAGTTGCGCTTGAATTTCTTGCAGTTTACACTGTAAAACCGATTTATAGCTAGTACTTCCCCACAGATATCTATGGAGTGGAATTTGCAACTGAAAAGAAACTTTGTGTTCCCAAGAAGCTAGGTGAAGTACGGATTTCACACACTCTTATCACTCAGAACTGAGTATGTTGAAAGACGTTCGTTCATCTAGCACAAAGGGAACTGGCTGCAGGAGAAACTTTTACTCTGGATTCTCAATCTGTTTCCTACTGCCGGTCTGAAATTCCTGCAGGTTTCACTGTAAAACCGAGTTGGAGCTTGTACCACCCCATAGAAATGTATGGACTGGAGTTTGCAAATGAAAAGAAACTTTGTGTTCCCAACAAGCTAGGTGAAGGACGCCTTTCACACACACTTATCTCTCAGAACTTAGCATGTAGAGAGACGTTCGTTCATTTAGCAAAAACAGGAGGGGTTGCAAGAGCAAATTTTACTCTGGTTTCTCAGTCTATCTCCTAGGGCCGGTTTGATTTTCCTGCAGATTTCACTGTAAAACGAAGTTGGAGCTAGTACATCCCCATAGATAGGTATGGAGTGGTGTTTGCAACTAAAAAGAAACTTTGTGTTCCCAACAAGCTAGTTGAAGGACGGCTTTCACACACACTTATCTCTCAGAACTGAGCATGTGGGGAGACGTTCGATCACCTAGCCCAAAAGAAACTGGTTGCAGGGGAAACTTTTACTCTTGTTTCCCAGTGTGTTTCCTAGTGCCGGTTTGAACTTAGTGAAGTTTTCACTGTAAAACCGTGTTGGAGCTACAACCTCCCCATATATATATATGGAGTAGTGTTTGCAACTGAAAGGAAATTTTGTGTTCCCAACACGTTTGGTGATGGACGGCTTTCACACACACTAATCTCTCAGAACTGAGAATTTGGAGAGATGTTCGTTCATCTAGCACTAAGGAAAGTTTTGCAGGAGGAACTATTAATCTGGTTTCTCAGTCTGTTTCCTAGTGCCGGTTTGAAGTTCTTGTAGTTTTCACTGTAAAACCGAGTTGGAGCTTGTACCACCTCATAGATATGTACGGAGAGGAGTTTGCAAATAAAAGAAACTTTGTGTTCCCAACAAGCTAGGAGAAGGACGGCTTAGACACAGAATTATCTCTCAGAACTGAGCATGTGGAGAGTCTTTCGTTCATCAAGCACAAAGGAAAAGTGTTGCATGTGAAACTTTTACTCTGGTTTCTCAGTCTGTTTCCTAGTGCTGTTTGAAGTTCTAGCAGTTTTCACTGTAAAATCGACTTGGAACTAGTACCTCCCCATATATATGTATGTAGTGGAGTTTGCATCAGAAAAGAAACTTTGTGTTCCCAACAAGCTAGATGAAGGACTACTTTCACCCACACTTGTCTCTCAGAACTGAGCATGTGGATAGACTTTGGTTCATCTAGCACAAAGGAAAGGGTTGCAGTAGAAACTGTTACTCTGGTTTTTCAGTCTGTTTCCTAGTGCCAGTTTGAAGATCCTGCATTTATCACTGTAAACCTGAGTAGGATCTAGTAATACCCCTAATATATGAATGGATAGGAGTTTGCATCTGAATAGAAATTTTGTGTTCCCCACAAGCTAGGTGAAGGACAGTTTTCACACATAAATTTTTCTCAGAACTGAGGATGTGGAGAGACGTTCGTTCAACTAGCACAAAATGAACGGGTTGCAGGAGAAACTTTTACTCTGGGTTCTCAGTCTTTTTCCTAGTGTCGGTTTCAATTTCCTGCAATTTACACTTTAAACCCGAGTTGCAGCTAGTACCACCCCATATATATGTATGTATTGGTGTTTGCAACTGCATAGACACTTTGTGTTCCCAACAAGCAAGGTGAAGGACGGCTTTAACACACACTTATCCCTCAGAACTTAGCATGTGGAGACACGTTCGTTCATCTAGCACAAAGGGAAACAATTGAAGTGGAAAATTTTACTCTGGTTTCTCAGTCTATCTCCTAGTGCCGTTTTGAATTTCCTGCAGTTTCCACTGTAAAACCGAGTTGGAGCTACTACCACCCATAGATATATATGGATTGGATTTGGCAACAGAAAAGAAAATTTGTGTTCCCAACAAGCTAGTTGAAGGACGGCTTCCACACACGCTAATCTCTCAGAACTGAGCATGTGGAGACACGTTCGTTCATCTAGCACAAAGGTTACTGGTTGCAGGAAAAACCTTTACTCTGGTTTCTAAGTCTGTTTCCTAGTGCCGGTTTGAAGTTCCTGCAGTTTCAATTTAAACCGATTTGGAGCTGGAACTTCCCCATATATATGTACGGAGAGGAGTTTGCAACTGAAAAGAAACATTGTGTTCCCAACATGCTAGGTGAAGGACGGCTTTCACACAGAATTATCTCTCAGAACTGATCCAAAGGAGAGACGTTCGTTCATCTAGCACAAAGGAACTTGTTGCCGGAGAAACTTTTACTCTACTTTCTCAGTCTGTTTCCTAATGCCGGTATGAAATTCCGGCATTTTTCACTGTAAACCCGATATGCAGCTCCTACATCCCCAAAGATATGTTGGAGTGCAGTTTCAACTGAACAGAAACTTTGTGTTCCCAATAAGCTAGGTGAAGGACGGCTTTCACACACTCTTATCTCTCAGAACTTAGCATGTGGAGAGACGTTTGTTCATCCAGCACAAAAGGAACGGGTTGCAGGAGAAACATTTACTCTGGTTTCTCAGTCTGTTTCCTAGTGCCGGTTTGAAGTACCTGCAGTTTTCATGGGAAAAGTGAGTTGGAGCTAGTACCTCCCAATAGATATGTATGGAGTGGTGTTTGTAACTGAAAATAAACTTTGTGTTCCCAGCAAGCTAGTTGAAGGACGGCTTTCACACACAATTATCTGTCAGAACTGAGCATGTGGAGAGACTTTCGTCCATCTAGCACAAAGGGAACTGTCTGCAGGAGAAACATTTACCCTGGATTCTCACTCTCTTTCCTAGTGCCGGTCTGAAGTTCTTGCAGTTATCACTGTAAACCCGTGTAGGAGCTAGTACCTCCCCATAGATATGTATGTATTGGGGCTAGCAACAGAAAAGAAACTTTGTGTTGCCAACTAGCTAGGTGATGGACGGATTTCACACACACTAATCTCTCAGAACTAAGGAAGTGGGGAGACTTTCGTTCATCTAGCACAAAGGAACGGGTTGCAGGAGAAACTTTTACTCTGTTTCTCAGTCTTTTTCCAGTGCCGGTTTAAAGTTCCTGCAGTTTTCACTGTAAAACAGAGTTGGAGATAGTACCTCCCCATATATATGTATGGAGTGGAGTTTGCAACTGAACAGAAACTTTGTGTTCCCAACAAGCTAGGTGAAGGACAGCTTTCACACATAATTATATCTCAGAAATGAGGATGTGGAGAGACGTTCGTTCATCTAGCACAAAGGGAACGGGCTGCAGGAGAAAGTTTTAATCTGGTTTATCAATCTGTTTTCTAGCGCCGGTTTGAAGTTCCTGCAGTTTTCACTGTAAAACCGAGTTGTTGCTAGTACCTCCCCATACATAATAATGAATTGGAGTTTGCAACGTAACAGAAATTTTGTGTTTCCTACAAGCTAAGTGAAGGACGGCTTTCACACACACTAATCTCTCAGAACTGAGAATGTGGAGAGACTTTCGTTCATCTAGCACAAAGGGAACGGTTTGCAGGAGAAACTTTTACTCTGGTTTCCCAGTCTGTTTCCTAGTGCCGGTTTGAAGTTCCTGCAGTTTTCACTGTAAAACCGAGTTGGAGCTAGTATCTCCCCATACTTATGTATGGATTGGAGTTTGCAACTGAAAAGAAACTTTCTGTTCCCAACAAGCTAGTTGAAGGACTGCTTTCACACACACAAATCTCTCACAACTGAGCTTGTGGAGAGACTTTCGTTCATCTAGCACAAAGGGAACGGGTTGCAGGGGAAAATTTTTCTCTGATTTCCCAGTCTGTTTCCTAGTATCGGTTTGAAGTTCCTGCAGTTTTCACTGTAAAACTGAGTTGGAGCTTGTACCTCAAAATACATATGTATGGAGTGGGGTTTGCAAATGAAAACAAACTTTGTGTTCCCATCAATCTAGGTGAAGAACGGTTTTCACAAACTCTTATCACTGAGAAATGAGCATGTGAAGAGACGTTCCTTCATCTAGCCCAAAGGGAACTGGCTGCAAGAAAAACTTTTACTCTGGATTCTCAGTCTGTTTCCTAGTATCGGTTTGAAGTTCCTGCAGTTTTCACTCTAAAACCGAGTTGGAGCTTGTACCTCAACATACATATGTATGGAGTGGGGTTTGCAACTGAAAAGAATCTTTGTGTTCCCAACAAGCTAGGTGAAGAACGGCTTTCACAGACTCATCACTCAGAACTGAGCATGTGGAGAGACGTTCGTTCATCTAGCCCAAAGGGAACTGGCTGCAGGAGAAACTTTTACTCTGGATTCCCAGTCTGTTTCCTAGTGCCTGTTTGAAGTTCCTGCAGTTTTCACTGTAAAACCGAGTTGGAGCTTGTACCACCCCATAGATATGCATGGAGAGGTGTTTGCAAATGAAAAGAAACTTGTGTTCCGAACAAGCTAGGTGAAGGACGCCTTTCACACATACTTATCTCTCAGAACTGAGCATGTGGAGAGACTTTCTTTCATCTAGCACAAATGGAACCGAATGCAGTAGAAACATTTACTCTGGATTCTTAGTTTGTTTCCCAGTGCCGGTTTGAGGTTCCTGCAGTTTTCACTGTAAAACCGAGTTGGAGCTTTTACCTCCCATTAGATATGTATGAAGAGGAGTTTGCAAATGAAAAGAAACTTTGTGTTCCCAACAAGCTAGGTGAAGAACGGCTTTCACACAGTCTTATTACTCAGAACTGAGCATGTGGAGAGACGTTCGTTCATCCAGCAAAAAAGGAACGGTTTGCAGGAGAAATTTTACTCTTGTTTCTCAGTCTATTCCCTATGGCGTTTTGAAGTTCCTGCTGTTTTCACGGTAGAACAGAGTTGGAAATAGTACCTCCCCATACATATGTATGGATTGGAGTTTGCATCAAAAAGAAACATTGTATTCCCAACAAGCTAGGTGGAGGACGGCTTTCACACCCAATTATCTCTCAGAACTGAGCATGTGGAGAGAAGTTCGTTCATCTATCACAAAGGGAACGGGTTGAATGGGAAACTTTTACTCGGATTTCTCAGTCTATCTCCTAGTGTCTGTTGGAAATTCCTGCAGATTTCACTGTAAAATGGAGTTGGAGCTTGTACATGCCCATAGATAGGTATGGAGTGGAGTTTGCAACTGAAAAGAACTTTTGTGTTCCCAACAAGCTAATTGAAGGACGGCTTTCACACACACTTATCTCTCAGAACTGAGCATGTGGAGTGAAGTTCTTTCATCTAGCACAAATGGAAACGATTGCAGTAGAAACTTTTACTCTGGATTCTCACTCTGTTTCCAAGTGCCGGTTTGAAGATCCTGCAGATTTCACTGTAAAATCGAGTTGGGGCTAGTACTACCCCATAGATATGTATGGAGTGTAATTTGCAACTGAAAAGAAACTTTGTGTTCCCAACAAGCTAGGAGAAGGACGGCTTTCACACACACTTATCTCTCAGAACTGAGCATGCGGTGAGACGTTCGTTCATCTAGCACAAACGGAAAGGGTTGCAGGGAAAGTTTTACTCTGGTTGCTCAGTCTGTTTCTTAGTGCCGGTTTTAAGTTCATGCAGTTTTCACTGTAAATCCGAGTTGCAGCTAGTACATCCCCATATATATGTATGCAGTGGAGTTGGCAACTGAAAAGAAACTTTGTGTTCCCAACAAGCTAGCTGAAGGACGGTTTTCACACACACTTATCTCTCAGAACTGAGCATGTGGAGAGGCGTTCGTTCATCTAGCAGAAAAAGAACGGTTTGCAGGAGAAACTTTTACTCTTGTTTCTCAGTCTCTTCCTTATGCCGTTTTGAAGTTCCTGCAGTTTTCACTGTAGAACAGAGTTGGAGCTTGTATCTCCCCTTACATATGTATTGATTGGAGTTTGCATCAAAAAGAAACTTTGTATTCCCAACAAGCTAGCTGAAGGACGGCTTTCACACACAATTATCTCTAGAACTGAGCATGTGGAGAGACGTTCGTTCATCTAGCACAAAGGGAACGGGTTGAATGGGAATCTTTTACTCTGGTTTCTCAGCCTGTTTCCTAGTGCTGTTTGAAGTTCCTGCAGTTTTCACTGTAAAACCGAGTTGGAGCTAGTACTTCCCCATATATATGAATGGAGTGGAGTTTGCATCAGAAAAGAAACTTTGTGTTCCCAACAAGCTAGATGAAGAACGGCTTTCACACACACTTATCTCTCAGAACTGAGCATGTGGAGAGACATTCGTTCATGAAGCACAAAGGAACGGCTTGCAGGAGAAATAGTTACTCTGGTTTCTCAGTCTGTTTCCTAGTGCCAGTTTGAAGTTCCTGCAGTTATCACTGTAAACACGAGTAGGAGATATTAACTCCCCTAATATATGTATGGATTGCAGTTTGCATATGAACAGAAACTTTGTGTTCCCAACAAGCTATGTAAAGGACAGTTTACAAACATAAATTTGTCTCAGATATGAGGATGTGGAGAGACGTTCGTTCATCTAGCACAAATGGAACAGATTGCAGGAGAAACTATTACTCTGGTTTCTCAGTCTGTTTCCTAGTGCCGGTATGAACTTCCTGCAGTTTTCACTGTAAAACCGAGTTGGAGCTAGTACCTCCCCATATATTTGTATGGAGTGAAGTTTCCAACTAAAAAGAAACTTTGTGTTCCGAACAAGGTATGTGAAGGACGGCTTTCACAGAAATTATTCTCTCAAAACTGAGCATGTTGAGAGACGTTCGTTCATATAGCACAAATGTTACTGGTTGCAGGAAAAACCTTTACTCTGGTTTCTAAGTCTGTTTCCTAGTGCCGGTTTGAATTTCCTGCAGTTTTCAATGTAAAACTGAGTTGGAGCTGGAACTTCCCCATAGATATGTATGGAGTGGAGTTTGCAACTGAAAAGAAACTTTGTGTTCCCAACAAGCTAGGAGAAAGACGGCTTTCACACACACTTATCTCTCAGAACTGAGCATGTGGAGAGACGTTCGTTCATCCAGCACAAATGGAACGTGTTGCATGGGAAACTTTTACTCTGGTTACTCAGTCTGTTTCCTAGTGCCGGTTTTTAAGATCCTGCAGATTTCACTGTAAAACCGAGTTGGAGCTAGTACTTCCCCATAGATATGTATGGACTGTAGTTTGCAACTGAGAAGAAACTTTTTGTTCCCAACAATCTAGGATTAGGACGGCTTTCACACACACTTATCTCTAGAACTGAGCATGTGGATAGACGTTCGTTCATCTAGCACAAATGTAAGTGTTTGCAGAAGAAACTTTCACACTGTATTCGGAATCTCTTTCCTAGGGCCCGTTTAAAGTTAGTGCAATTTTCTCTGTAAAGCCGAGTTGCAGCTACTACATCCCCTTATGTATGTATGGATTGTAATTTGCAACTTAAAAGTAACTTTGTGTTCCCAATAAGATATTTGAAGGTCGACTTTCACACACACTTATCTCTCAGAACTGAGCATGTGGAGAGACGATCGTTCATCTAGCACACAGGGAAAGGGTTGCAGGGAAACTTTTACTCTGGTTGCTCAGTCTGTTTCTTAGTGCCGGTTTTAAGTTCCTGCAGTTTTCACTGTAAACACGAGTTGCAGCTAGTACATCCCCATATATATGTATGCAGTGGAGTTGGCAACTGAAAAGAAACTTTGTGTTCCCAACAAGCTAGCTGAAGGACGGTTTTCACACACACTTATCTCTCAGAACTGAGCATGTGGAGAGGCGTTCGTTCATCTAGCACAAAAGGAACGGTTTGCAGGAGAAACTTTTACTCTTGTTTCTCAGTCTCTTCCCTATGCCGTTTTGAAGTGCCTCCAGTTTTCACTGTAGAACAGAGTTGGAGCTTGTACCTCCCCATACATATGTATTGATTGGAGTTTGCATCAAAAAGAAACTTTGTATTCCCAACAAGCTAGCTGAAGGACGGCTTTCACACACAATTATCTCTCAGAACTGAGCATGTGGAGAGACGTTCGTTCATCTAGCACAAAGGGAACGGGTTGAATGGGAATCATTTACTCTGGTTTCTCAGCCTGTTTCCTAGTGCTGTTTGAAGTTCCTGCAGTTTTCACTGTAAAACCGAGTTGGAGCTAGTACTTCCCCATATATATGAATGGAGTGGAGTTTGCATCAGAAAAGAAACTTTGTGTTCCCAACAAGCTAGATGAAGGACGGCTTTCACACACACTTATCTCTCAGAACTGAGCATGTGGATAGACATTCGTTCATGAAGCACAAAGGAACGGCTTGCAGGAGAAACTGTTACTCTGGTTTCTCAGTCTGTTTCCTAGTGCCAGTTTGAAGTTCCTGCACTTATCACTGTAAACACGAGTAGGAGCTATTAACTCCCCTAATATATGTGTGGATTGGAGTTTGCATCTGAACAGAAACTTTGTGTTCCCAACAAGCTAGGTAAAGAACAGTTTTCAAACATAAATTTGTCTCAGATCTGAGGATGTGGAGAGACGTTCGTTCATCTAGCACAAATGGAACCGATTGCAGGAGAAACTATTACTCTGGTTTCTCAGTCTGTTTCCTAGTGCCGGTATGAACTTCCTGCAGTTTTCACTGTAAAACCGAGTTGGAGCTAGTACCTCCCCATATATTTGTATGGAGTGAAGTTTCCAACTAAAAAGAAACTTTGTGTTCCGAACAAGATATGTGAAGGACGGCTTTCACAGAAATTATTCTCTCAAAACTGAGCATGTTGAGAGACGTTCGTTCATATAGCACAAATGTTACTGGTTGCAGGAAAAACCTTTACTCTGGTTTCTAAGTCTGTTTCCTAGTGCCGGTTTGAATTTCCTGCAGTTTTCAATGTAAAACTGAGTTGGAGCTGGAACTTCCCCATAGATATGTATGGAGTGGAGTTTGCAACTGAAAAGAAACTTTGTGTTCCCAACAATCTAGTATTAGGACGGCTTTCACACACACTTATCTCTAGAACTGAGCATGTGGATAGACGTTCGTTCATCTAGCACAAAGGAACGGGTTGTAGTGAAACTTTTACTCTGGTTTCTCAGTCTGTTTCCTAGTGCCGGTTTGAATTTCCTGCAGTTTTCACGATAAACGTGAGTTGGAGCTATTACCTCCCATATATATGTATGGATTGGAGTTTGCAACTGAAAAGAAACTTTGTGTTCCCAACAAGATAGGTGAATGACGGCTTTCACACACTCTTATCTTTCACAGCTGAGCATGTGGAGAGACATTCGTTCATCTAGCAAAAGGGAACGGGTTGCAGGGTAAACATTTACTCTGGTTTCTCAGTCTGTTTCCTTGTGCCGGTTTGAAGTCCCTACAATTTTCACTGTAAAACCGAGTTGGAGCTAGTACTTCCATATAGATATGTATGGAGTGAAGTTTGAAACTAAAAAGAAACTTTGTGTTCCCAGCAAGCTAGGAGAAGGACGGCTTTCACACACTTATCTCTCAGAACTGAGCATGTGGAGAGCCGTTCGTTCATTTAGCAGAAAGGGAACGATTTGCAGGGGAAACTTTTACTCTGGTTTCCCAGTCTGATTCCTAGTGCCGGTTTGAAGTTCCTGCAGTTTTCACTGTAAAACAGAGTTGGAGCTTGTACCTCCCCATACATATGTATGAAGTGGTGTTTGCAACTTAAAGGAAACTATGTGTTCCCACGATCTAAGTTAAGGACGGATTTCACACACACTTATCTCTCAGAACTGATCCTGTGGAGAGAAGTTCGTTCATCTAGCACAAATGGAACCGATTGCAGGAGAATCTATTACTCTGGTTTCTCAGTCAGTTTCCTAGTGGCGTTTTGAATTTCCTGCAGTTTTCACTGAAAATCGGATTTATAGCTAGTACTTCCCCACAGATATGTATGGATTGGAGTTTGCAACTGAAAAGAAACTTTGTGTTCCCTACAAGCTGGTGAAGTACGGATTTCACACACTCTTATCACTCAGAACTGAGTATGTGGAGAGACGTTTGTTCATCTAGCACAAAGGGAACTAGCTGCAGGAGAAACTTTTACTCTGGATTCTCAGTCTCTTTCCTAGTGCTGGTCTGAAGATCCGGCAGTTATCAATGTAAACCCGTGTAGGAGCTAGTACCTCCCCATAGATATGTATGTATTGGGGTTAGCAACAGAAAAGAAACTTTGTGTTCCCAACTAGTGAGGTGATGGACGGATTTCACACACACTAATCTCTCAGAACTAAGGAAGTGGGGAGACGTTCGTTCATCTAGCACAAAGGAACGGGTTGCAGGAAAAACTTTTACTCTGTTTCTCAGTCTTTTTCCAGTGCCGGTTTAAAGTTCCTGCAGTTTTCACTGTAAACCGAGTTGGAGCTAGTTCCTCCCCATATATATGTATGGAGTGGAGTTTACAACTGAACAGAAACTTTGTGTTCCCAACAAGCTAGGTGAAGGACAGTTTTCACACATAATTATATCTCAGAAATGAGGATGTGGAGAGACGTTCGTTCATCTAGCACAAAGGGATAGGGTTACAGTGAAAGATTTACTCTGGTTTCTCAGTCTGTTTCTTAGTGCCGGTTTTAAGTTCCTGAAGTTTTCACTGTAAACGCGAGTTGCAGATAGTATATCCCCATATATATGTATGGAGTGGAGTTGGCAACTGAAAAAAAACTTTGTGTTCCCAACAAGCTAGCTGAAGTACGGATTTCACACACACTTACCTCTCAGACCTGAGCATGTGGAGAGGCGTTCGTTCATCTAGCACAAATGGAATGGTTTGCAGGAGAAACTTTTACCCTTGTTTCTCAGTCTCTTCCCTATGCCGATTTGAAGTTCCTGCAGTTTTCACAGTAAACCAGAGTTGGTGCTAGTACCTCCCCATATATATGTATGGATTGGAGTTTGCATCTGAACAGATACTATGTGTTCCCAACAAGCTAGGTGAAGGAAAGCTTTCACACACCCTAATATCTCAGACCTGAGCATGTGGAGAGACGTTCTTTCATCTAGCACAAATGAACTGGTTGCAGGAGTAACTTTTTCTCTGGTTTCTCAGTCTGTTTCCTAGTATCGGTTTCAATTTCCTGCAATTTACACTGTTAACCCGAGTTTCAGCTAGTACCTCCCCATATATATATTTATGGATTGGAGTTTGCAACTTAACAGAAGCTTTTTGTTCCCAACAAGCTAGGTGAAACACGGCTTTCAGACACACTAATCTCTCAGAACTGCGCATGTGGAGAGACGTTCGTTCATCCAGCACAAAGGGAATGTGTTGCATGAGAAACTTTTACTCTGGTTTCTCAGTCTGTTTCCTAGTGTCGGTTAAATTTCCTGCAGTTTTCACTATAAAACCGAGCTGGAGCTTGTAGCACCCCATAGATATGTATGGAGAGGAGTTTGCATCTGTAAAGAAACTTTGTGTTCCCAAAAAGCTGGGTGAAGAACGGCTTTCACACACAATTATCTCTGAGAACTGGGTATGTGTATTGACGTTCGTTCATCTAGCACAAAGGGAACGGGTTGCAGGTGAAAATTTTACCCTTGATCCCAGTCTGTTTCCTTGTGCCGTTTTGATGTTCCTGCAGTTTTCACTGTAAAACCGAGTTGGAGCTAGTACATCCCCATAGAAATTTATGGAGTGTATTATGCAACTGAAAAGAAACTTTGTGTTCCCATCAAGCTAGGAGAAGGACGGCTTTCACACACACTTATCTCTCAGAGCTGAGCATGTGGAGAGACGTTCGTTCATCTACCACAAAGGGAAATTGTTGCAGGGAAAGTTTTACTCTGGTTTCTCAGTCTGTTTCTTAGTGCCGGTATTAAGTTCCTGAAGTTTTCACTGTAAAACGGAGTTGCAGCTTGTACATCCCCATATATATATATGGACTGGAGTTGGTAACTGAAAAGAAACTTTGTGTTCCCAACAAGCTAACTGAAAGACGGCTTTCACACACACTTATCTCTCAGAACTGAGCATGTGGAGAGACGTTCGTTCATCTAGCACAAAGGGGACGGTTTGAAGGAGAAACTTTTAATCTGATTTCTCAGTATTTTTTATTGTGCAGGTTTGAAGTTCCTGCAGTTTTCAGTGTGAAACCGAGTTGTAGCTAGTACCTCCCCATAGATATTTATGGGGTGTAGTTTGCAACTGAAATGAAACTTTTTGTTCCCATCAAGCTTGTGATGGACGGCTTTCACACACACTAATCTCTCAGAACTGAGGATGTGGAGAGACGTTCGTTAATCTAGCACAAAGGAACGGGTTGCAAGAGAAACTTTTACTCTGGATTCCCAGTCTGTTTCCTAGTGTCGGTTTCAATTTCCTGCAATTTACACTGTAAACACGAGTTAAAGCTAGTACCTCCCCATATATATGTATGGATTGGAGTTTGCAACTGAACAGAAACTTTGTGTTCCCATCAAGCTAGGGGAAGGACGGCTTTCACACACATATATCTCTCAGAATTGAGCATGTGGAGGGAAGTTCGTTCATCTAGCACAAACGTTACTGGTTACAGGAGAAACTTTTACTCTGGTTTCTAAGTCTGTTTCCTAGGGCCGGTTTGAAGTTCCTGAAGTTTTCTCTATAAAACCGAGTTGGAGTTAGTACCAACCCATTCATATGTATGGAGTTGAGTTTGCATCAGAACAGAAACTTTGTGCTCCCAACAAGCTAGGTGAAGGACGGCTTTCAGAAACAATAATCTCTCAGAATAGAGCATGTGGAGAGACGTTCGTTCATTAAGCACAAATGGAAAGGATTGAAGGAGAAACTTTTACTCTGGATTCTAAGTTTGTTTCCTAGTGTCGGTTAATTTTCCTGCTGTTTTGACTGTAAAACCGAGTTGGAGCTAGTAGCTCTCCATAAATATGTATGGAGTGGAGTTTGCAACTGAACAGAAACTTTGTGTTCCCAAAAACCTGGGTGAAGAACGGATTTCACACACAATTATCTCTGAGAACTGAGTGTGTGTATTGACGTTCGTTCATCTAGCACAAAGGGAACAGGTTGCAGGAGAAACTTTTACTCTGGTTTTACCGTCTGTTTCCTATGCCGGTTTGAAGATCCTCCAGTTTTCACTGTAAAACCGAGTTGGAGCTGGAACTTCCCCATAGATATATATGGAGTGGAGTTTGCAACTGACAAGTAACTTTGTGTTCCTAAAAAGATAGTTGAAGGACGGCTTTCACACATACTTATCTCTCAGAACTAAGCATGTGGAGAGACGTTCGTTCATCTAGCACAAACGGAAAGAGTTGCAGGGAAAGTTTTACTCTGGTTTCTTAGTCTGTTTCCTTGTGCCGGTATGAATTTCCGGCAGAATTCACTGCAAAAAGGAGTTGGAGCTAGTACATTCCCATAGATAGGTATGGAGTAGAGTTTGCAACTGAAAAGAAACTTTGTGTTCCCAACAAGCTAGTTGAAGGACGGCTTTAAAACACACTTATCTCTCAGAACTGAGCATCTGGAGAGACGTTCGTTCATCTAGCACAAAGGGAATGGGTTGCAGGAGAAACTTTTACTCTTGTTTCCCAGTCTGTTTCCTAGAGCCGGTTTGAAGTTCCTGTAGGTTTCACTGTAAAACCGTGTTGGAGCTAGAACCTCCCCATATATATATATGGTGTGATGTTTGCACCTGAAAGGAAACTTTGTGTTCCCAGTAAGCTTGGTGATGGACGGCATTCACACACACTAATCTCTCACTACTGAGGATGTGGAGAGACGTTCGTTCATCTAGCACTAAGGAATGTTTTGCAGGGGAAACTTTACTCTGGTTTTTCAGTCTGATTCCTTGTGACGGTTTGAAGTTCCTGCAGATTTCACTGTAAAAAAGAGTTGGAGCTAGTACCACACCATAAATATGTATGGAGTGGAATTTGCAACTGAAAACAAACTTTGTGTTCCCAACAAGCTTGTTGAAGGACGGTTTTCACACACAATTATCTCACAGAACTCAGCATGTGGAGAAACGTTCGTTCACCTAGTACAAAGGAACGGGTTGCAGGAGAAACTTTTACTCTGGTTTCTCAGTCTGTTTCCTAGTGCCGGTTTGAAGTTCCTGCAGTTTTCACTGTAAAACCGAGTTGGAGCTAGTACCTCCACATACATAATAATGGATTGGAGTTTGCATCCTAACAGAAACATTGTGTTTCCTACAAGCTAGGTGAAGGACGGCTTTCACACACACTAATCTCTCAGAACTGAGCATGTGGAGAGACTTTCGTTCATCTACAACAAAGGGAACTTGTTGCAGGAGAAACTTTTACTCTACTTTCACAGTCTGTTTCCTAGTGCCGGTTTGAAGTTCCTGCAGTTTTCACTGTAAAACCGAGTTGGAGCTAGTACCTACCCATACTTGTGTATGGATTGGAGTTTGCATCTGAAAAGAAACTTTGTGTTCCCAACAAGTTAGGAGAAGGATGGCTTAGACACAGAATTACCTCCCAGAACAGAGCATGTGGAGAGACGTTCGTTCATCAAGCACAAAGGGATAGGGTTACAGAGAAAGATTTACTCTGGTTTCTCAGTCTGTTTCTTAGTGCCGGTTATAAGTTCCTGAAGTTTTCACTGTAAAGCCGAGTTGCAGATAGTACATCCCCATATATATGTATGGAGTGGAGTTGGCAACTGAAAAAAATCTTTGTGTTCCCAACAAGCTAGCTGAAGTACGGCTTTCACACACACTTACCTCTCAGACCTGAGCATGTGGAGAGGCGTTCTTTCATCTAGCACAAATGGAACGGTTTGCAGGAGAAACTTTTACCCTTGTTTCTCAGTCTCTTCCCTATGCCGTTTTGAAGTTCCTGCAGTTTTCACAGTAAACCCGAGTTGGTGCTAGTACCTCCCCATATATATGTATGGATTGGAATTTGCATCTGAACAGATATTATGTGTTCCCAACAAGCAAGGTGAAGGAAAGCTTTCACACACCCTAATATCTCAGACCTGAGCATGTGGAGAGACGTTCTTTCATCTAGCAAAAATGGAACCGATTGCAGGAGAAATTTTTACTCTGGATTCTCAGTTTGTTTCCCAGAGCCGGTTTGAAGTTCCTGCAGTTTTCACTGTAAAACCGAGTTGGAGCTAGTACCTACCCATAGATATATATGGAGTGGAGTTTGCAACTGGAAAGAAACTTTGTGTTCCCAACAAGCTAGGTGAAGAACGGATTTCACACACACTTATCTCTCTGAACTGAGCATGTGGGGAGACGTTCGTTCACTTAGCACAAAAGGAACGGGTTGCAGGAGAGACTTTTACTTTGGTATCCCAGATTGTTTCCTAGTGCCGGTATGAATATCCTGCACTTTTCACTGTAAAACCGAGTTGGAGCTATTACCTCCCCATACATATGTATGGAGTGGAATTTGTAACTTAAAAGAAACTTGTGTTCCCAACATGCTAGGTGAAGTACGGATTTCACACACAATTATCTCTGAACTGAGAATGTGGAGAGACGTTCGTTCATCTAGCACAAAGGGAACGGGTTGCAGGAGAAATTTTACTCTGGTTTCTCAGTCTGTTTCCTAGTGCCGGTTTGAAGATCCTGCAGTTTTCACTTTAAAATCGAGTTGGAGCTAGTACCTCCCCATATATGTGCATGGAGTGGAATTTCCAACTGAAAGAAACTTTCTGTTCCTAACAAGCTAGTTGAAGGACGGCTTTCACCCAAACTAAATTCTCAGAACTGAGCATGTGCAGAGACGTTCGTTCATCTAGCACAAAGGGAACAGATTGCAAGAGAAACTTTTATTCTGGTTTCCCAGTCTGTTTCCTAGGGCCGGTTTGAAGTTCCTGTAGTTTTCTCTATAAAACCGAGTTGGAGCTAGTACCTCCCCATACATATATATGGGGTGGAATTTGCATCTGAACAGAAACTTTTTGCTCCCAACAAGCTAGGTGAAGGACGGCTTTCACACACACTAATCTCTCAGAACTGAGCATGTGGAGAGATGTTCGTTCATCAAGCACAAATGGAAAGGATTGCAGGAGAATCTATTACTCTGGATTCTAAGTCTGTTTCCTAGTATCGGTTAAATTTCCTGCAGTTTTCACTGTAAAACCGAGTTGGATCTAGTAGCTCCCCATAGATATGTATGGATTGCGGTTTGCAACTGAAAAGAATCTTTGTTTTACCAACAAGCTAGGTGAATGACGGCTTTCACACACACTTATCTCTGAGAACTGAGTATGTGTATTGACATTCGTTCATCTAGCACAAAGGGAACGGGTTGCAGGTTAAAATTTTACTCTTGTTTCTCAGTCTGTTTCCTAGTGCCGGTTTTAAGTTCCTGCAGTTTTCACTGTAAAACCGAGTTGGAGCTAGTTCCTACCCATATATATGTATGGAGTGGAGTTTGCAACTGAAAAGTAAGTTTGTGTTAACAACATGCTATTGGATGGACGGCTTTCACACACACTAATTTCTCAAAACTGAGCATGTGGAGGGACGTTCGTTCATCTAGCACAAAGGAACGGGTTGCAGGAGGAACTTTTACTCTGGATTCCCAGTCTGTGTCCTAGGGCCGGGTTGAAGTTCCTGAAGTTTACTCTATAAAACCGAGTTGGAGATAGTAGCTCCCCATACATATGTATGGAGTGGAGTTTGCATCTGTAAAGAAACTTTGTGTTCCCAAAAAGCTGGGTGAAGAACGGCTTTCACACACATTAATCTCTCAGAACTGAGCATGTGGAGAGACTTTTGTTCATCAAGAACAAATGGAAAGGATTGCAGGAGAAGCTTTTACTCTGGATTCTAAGTCTGTTTCCTAGTGTCGGTTAAATTTCCTGCAGTTTTCACTATAAAACCGAGCTGGAGCTTGTAGCACCCCATAGATATGTATGGAGAGGAGTTTGCATCTGTAAAGAAACTTTGTGTTCCCAAAAAGCTGGGTGAAGAACGGCTTTCACACACAATTATCTCTGAGAACTGGGTATGTGTATTGACGTTCGTTCATCTAGCACAAAGGGAACGGGTTGCAGGTGAAAATTTTACCCTTGATCCCAGTCTGTTTCCTTGTGCCGTTTTGATGTTCCTGCAGTTTTCACTGTAAAACCGTGTTGGAGCTAGTAACTCCCCATACATATACATGGAGTGGAGTTTGCAACTTAAAACAAATTTGTGTTCCCAACAAGCTATGTGAACGACGAATTCCACACAGACATCTCTCATAACTTAGCATGTGGGGAGACGTTCGTTCATCTAGCACAAAAGGAACGGTTTGCAGAAGAAACTTTTACTCTGGTTTCTCAGCCTGTTTCCTAGAGTCGGTTTCAATTACCTGCAATTTACACGGTAAACCTGAGTTGCAGCTAATACCCCCCATATATATGTATGGATTGGAGTTTGCAACTGAACAGAAACTTTGTGTTCCGAACAAGCTATGTGAAGGATGGCGTTCACACAAACTAATCTCTCAGAAATGAGCATGTGGAGAGACGTTCGTTTATCTAGCACAAAGTGAACGGGTTGCAGGTGAAACTTTCACTCTGGTTTCTCAGTCTTTTACTAGTGCCGGTTTGAAGTTCCTGCAGTTTTCACTGTAAAGCCGTGTTGGAGCTAGTACCTCCCCATAGATATGTATAGAGTGGAGTTTGCAACTGAAAAGAAACTTTGTGTTCCCAAAAAGCTAGGTGAAGGACGGCTTTCAGACACACTAATCTCTCGGAACTGAGCATGTGGAGAAAGTTTCGTTCAACTAGCATAAATGAAACGGATTGAAGGAGAAAGTTTTACTCTGGATTCTCAGTCTGTTTCCTAGTTTCGGTTTCAATTTCCTGCAATTTACACTGTAACAACGAGTTGAAGCTAGTACCTCCCCATATATATGTATGGATTGGAGTTTGCAACGGGACAGAAACTTTGTGCTCCCAACAAGCTAGGTGAAGGACGGCTTTCACACACACTTATCAATCAGAACTGAACATGTGGAGAGACGTTCTTTCATCTAGGCCAAATGTTACTGGTTTCAGGAGAAACTTTTACTCTGGTTTCTCAGTCTGTTTCCTAGTGCCGGTTTGAAGTTCCTGCAGTTTTCCCTGTAAACCCGATTGGCAGCTAGTATATCCCCATAGATATGTATGGAGTGGAGGTGCAACTGAAAAGAAACTTTGGTTTCCCTACAAGCTAGTTGAAGGACGGCTTTCACACACACTTAACTATAATAACTGTGCATTTGGAGAGACTTTCGTTTATCTAGCACAAAGGGAATGGTTTGCAGGAGAATCTTTTACTCTGGTTTCACAGTCTGTTTCCTATGCCGGGTTGAAGTTCCTGCAGTTTTCACTGTAAACCCGAGATGGAGCTAGTAACACCCCTATATATATGTATGCATTGGAGTTTGCATCTGAAGCGAAACTTTGTGTTACCAACAATCTATGTGAAGGACGGCTTTCACACAAATTTATTCCTCAGAACTGAGCATGAAGAGAGACGTTTGTTCATCTAGCACAAAGGGGACGGGTTGAAGGAGAAAAGTTTACTCTGATTTTTCAGTCTGTTTTCTACTGCCGGTATGAAGTTCTTGCAGTTTTCACAGTAAAACCGAGTTGGAGCTAGTACCTCCCCATATATTTTATGGAGTGCAGTTTGCAACTGAAAAGAAACTTTGTGTTCCAAAGAAGCTAGGTGAAGGTAGGCTTTCACACAGATTTATCTCTCAGAAATGAGCATGTGGAGAATGGTTCGTTCATCTAGCACAAAGGGAACGGGTTGAGGGAGAAACTTTTACTCTGGTTTCTCAGTCTGTTTCCTACTGGCGATTGGAATTTCCTGCAGTTTTCTCTGAAAAAACGATTTATAGCTAGTCCTTCCCCACAGAAATGTATGGAGTGGAGTTTGCAACTAAAAAGAAACTTTGTGTTCCCAGCAAGCTAGGTGAAGAACGGCTTTCACACACTCTTATCACTCAGAACTGAGCATGTGGAGAGACGATCGTTCATCTAGCTCAAATGGAACTGGCTTCAGGAGAATCTATTACTCTGGATTCTGAGTCTGTTTCCTAGTGCCGGTTTGAAGTTCCTGCAGTTTTCACTGTAAAACCGAGTTGGAGCTTGTACCACCCCATAGATATGTACGGAGAGGAGTTTGCAAATAAAAGAAACTTTGTGTTCCCAACAAGCTAGGAGAAGGACGGCTTAGACACAGAATTATCTCTCAGAACTGAGCATGTGGAGAGTCTTTCGTTCATCAAGCACAAAGGAAAAGTGTTGCATGTGAAACTTTTACTCTGGTTTCTCAGTCTGTTTCCTAGTGCTGTTTGAAGTTCCAGCAGTTTTCACTGTAAAATCGACTTGGAGCTAGTACCTCCCCATACATATGTATGGATTGGAGTTTGCAACCTAATAGAAACTTTGTGATTCGTACAAGCTAGGTGAAGGACGGCTTTCACACACACTTGTCTCTCAGAACTGAGCATGTGGATAGACGTTCGTTCATCTAGCACAAAGGAAGGGTTGCAGTAGAAACTGTTTCTCTGGTTTTTCAGTCTGTATCCTAGTGCCAGTTTGAAGATCCTGCATTTATCACTGTAAACCTGAGTAGGATCTAGTAATACCCCTAATATATGAATGGATAGGAGTTTGCATCTGAACAGAAATTTTGTGTTCCCAACAAGATAGGTGAAGGACAGATTTCACACATAAATTTGTCTCAGAACTGAGGATGTGGAGAGACGTTCGTTCATCTGGCACAAAATGAAGGGGTTGCAGGAGAAACTTTTACTCTGGTTTCTCAGTCTTTTTCCTAGTGTCGGTTTCAATTTCCTGCAATTTACACTGTAAACCCGAGTTGCAACTAGTACCACCCCATATATATGTATGTATTGGTGTTTGCAACTGCATAGACACTTTGTGTTCCCAACAAGCTAGGTGAAGGACGGCTTTAACACACAATTAACTCTCAGAACTTAGCATGTGGAGACACGTTCGTTAATCTAGCACAAAGGGAACCAATTGAAGTGGAAACTTTTACTCTGGTTTCTCAGTCTATCTCCTAGTGCCGGGTTGAATTTCCTGCAGTTTCCACTGTAAAACCGAGTTGGAGCTACTACCACCCATAGATATATATGGATTGGATTTTGCAACAGAAAAGAAACTTTGTGTTCCCAACAAGCTAGTTGAAGGACGGCTTTCAGACACACTTATCTTAAGAACTCGGCATGTGGATAGACGTTCGTTAAATTAGCACAAATTTACGGGTTGCAGGAGAAACTTTTACTCTTGTTTCTCATTCTGTTTCCTAGCGGCGTTTTGAATTTCCTGCAGTTTTCACTGAAAGACGGATTTACAGCTAGTACTTCCCCACAGATATGTATGGAGTGGAGTTTGCAACTGAAAAGAAACTTTGTGTTACCAACAAGCTAGGTGAAGTACGGCTTTCACACACTTTTATCACTCAGAAATGAGCATGTGGAGAGACGTTCGTTCATCTACCACAAAGGGAACTGCCTGCAGGAGAAACTTTTACTCTGGATTCTCAGTCTGTTTCCTAGTGCCGGATTGAAGTTCCTGCAGTTTTCACTGTAAAAAAGAGTTGGACCTTGTACCTACCCCATAGATATGTATGGAGAGGGGTTTGCAAATGAACAGAAACTTTATGTTCCCAACAAGCTAGGTGAAGGACGGCTTTCACACACACTTATCTCTCAGAACTGAGCATGTGGATAGACGTTCATTCTACTAGCAAAAAGGGAAGGGGTGGCAAGGGAAACTTTTACTCAGGTTTCTCAGTCTGTTTCCTATTGCCGGTTTGAAGCTCCTGCAGTTTTCACTGTAAAACCGAGTTGGAGCTAGTACCTCCCCATATATATGTATGGATTGGAGTTTGCATCTGAACAGAAACTATGTGTTCCTAACAAGCTAGGTGAAGGACGGCTTTCACACACAATTATCTCTCAGAACTGAGCATGTGGAGAGACGTTCATTCATCTAGCACAAAGGAACATGTTGCAGGAGAAACTTTTACTCTACTTTCTCAGACTGTTTCCTAGTGCCGGTTTGAAAATCATGCATTTTTCACTGTAAACCGAGATGGAGCTCGTTCATCCCCAAAGATATGTTGGAGTGGATTTTCAACTGAATAGAAACTTGGTGTTCCCAACCAGCTAGGTAAAGGGGAGCTTTCACACATAAATATGTCTCAGAATTGAGGAAGTGGAGAGACGTTCGTTCATCTAGCACAAATGTAACGGGTTGCAGGAGAAACATTTACTCTGGTTTCTCAGTCTGTTTCCTAGCTCCGGATTGAAATTCCTGCAATTTTCACTGTAAAACCGAGTTGGAGCTAGTACCTCCCCATACATATGTATGGATTGGAGCTTGCAACATAACAGAAACTTTGTGTTTCGTACAAGCTAGGTGAAGGACGGCTTTCACACACACTTATCTCTCAGAACTGAGCATGTGGAGAGACTTTCGTACATCTAGCACAAAGGGAACGGGTTGCATGAGAAACTTTTACTCTGGTTTCTCAGTCTGTTTCCCAGTACCGGATTGAAGTTCTTGCAGTTTTCACTGTACACCCGAGTTGGAGCTCGTACATCCCCATATATATGTACGATTGGAGTTTCCACTGAACAGAAACTTTGTGTTCTCAACAAGCTAGGTGAAGGACGGCTTTCACACACACTTATCTCTCAGAACTGAGCATGTGGGGAGACGTTCGTTCATCTAGCACAAAGGGAACGGATTGCAGGAGAAACTATTACTCTGGATTCTCAGTCTGTTTACTAGTGCCGGATTGAAGTTCCTGCTGTTTTCACTGTATTCACGACATGGAGCTAGTAACTCCCCTATATATACGTATGGATTGGAGTTCGCAACTGAACAGAAACTTTGTGTTCCTAACAAGCTAGGTGAAGGACGGCTTTCACACAGAATTATCTCTCAGACATGAGCATGTGGAAAGACGTTCGTTCATCTAGCAGAAAGGAACTTGTTGCAGGAGAAACTTTTACTCTACTTTCTCAGTCTGTTTCCTAATGCCGGTATGAAGTTCCTGCATTTTTCACTGTAAACACGAGGTGGAGCTCGTACATCCCCAAAGATATGTTGGAGTGGAATTTCAACTGAACAGAAACTTTGTGTTCCCAACAAGCTAGGTGAAGGACGGCTTTCACACACTCTTATCTCTCAGAACTTAGCATGTGGAGAGACGTTTGTTCATCTAGCACAAAAGGAACGGGTTGCAGGAGAAACATTTACTCTGGTTTCTCAGTCTGTTTCCTAGTGCCGGTTTGAAGTTCCTGCAATTTTCATGGTAAACGTGAGTTCGAGCTAGTACCTCCCAATAGATATGTATGGAGTGGTGTTTGTAACTGAAAATAAACTTTGTGTTCCCAGCAAGCTAGTTGAAGGACGGCTTTCACACACAATTATCAGTCAGAACTGAGAATGTGGAGAGACTTTCGTTCATCTAGCACAAAGGGAACTGTCTGCAGGAGAAACATTTACCCTGGATTCTCACTCTCTTTCCTAGTGCCGGTCTGAATTTCCTGCAGTTATCACTGTAAACCCGTGTAGGAGTTAGTACCTCCCCATAGATATGTATGTATTGGGGCTAGCAACAGAAAAGAAACTTTGTGTTGCCAACTAGCTAGGTGATGGACGGATTTCACACACACTAATCTCTCAGAACTAAGGAAGTGGGGAGACTTTCGTTCATCTAGCACAAAGGAACGGGTTGCAGGAGAAACTTTTACTCTGTTTCTCAGTCTTTTTCCAGTGCCGGTTTAAAGTTCCTGCAGTTTTCACTGTAAAACCGAGTTGGAGCTAGTTCCTCCCCATATATATGTATGGAGTGGAGTTTGCAACTGAACAGAAACTTTGTGTTCCCAACAAGCTAGGTGAAGGACAGCTTTCACACATAATTATATCTCAGAAATGAGGATGTGGAGAGACGTTCGTTCATCTAGCACAAAGGGAACGGGTTGCAGGAGAAAGTTTTAATCTGGTTTTTCAGTCTGTTTCCTAGCGCCGGTTTGAAGTTCCTGCAGTTTTCACTGTAAAACCGAGTTGGAGCTAGTACCTCCCCATACATAATAATGGATTGGATTTTGCAACGTAACAGAAATTTTGTGTTTCCTACAAGCTAAGTGAAGGACGGCTTTCACACACACTAATCTCTCAGAACTGAGAATGTGGAGAGACATTCGTTCATCTAGCAAAAAGGGAACGGTTGCAGGAGAAACTTTTACTCTGGTTTCCCAGTCTGTTTCCTAGTGCCGGTTTGAAGTTCCTGCAGTTTTTACTGTAAAACCGAGTTGGAGCTAGTATCTCCCCATACTTATGTATGGATTGGAGTTTCCAACTGAAAAGAAACTTTCTGTTCCCAACAAGCTAGTAGAAGGACGGCTTTCACACACACAAATCTCTCACAACTGAGCATGTGGAGAGACTTTCGTTCATCTAGCACAAAGGGAACGGGTTGCAGGGGAAAATTTTTCTCTGGTTTCCCAGTCTGTTTCCTAGTGCCGGTTTGAATTTCCTGCAGTTTTCACTGTAAAACTGAGTTGGAGCTTGTACCTCAACATACATATGTATGGAGTGGGTTTTGCAAATGAAAACAAACTTTGTGTTCCCATCAATCTAGGTGAAGAACGGCTTTCACACACTCTTATCACTCAGAACTGAGCATGTGAAGAGACGTTCCTTCATCTAGCCCAAAGGGAACTGGCTGCAAGAAAAATTTTACTCTGGATTCTCAGTCTGTTTCCTAGTGCCGGTTTGAAGTTCCTGCAGTTTTCACTCTAAAACCGAGTTGGAGCTTGTACCTCAACATACATATGTATGGAGTGGGGTTTGCAACTGAAAAGAATCTTTGTGTTCCCAACAAGCTAGGTGAAGAACGGCTTTCACAGACTCATCACTCAGAACTGAGCATGTGGAGAGACGTTCGTTCATCTAGCCCAAATGGAACTGGCTGCAGGAGAAACTTTTACTCTGGATTCTCAGTCTGTTTCCTAGTGCCGGTTTGAAGTTCCTGCAGTTTTCATGGTAAACGTGAGTTGGAGCTAGTACCTCCCAATAGATATGTATGGAGTGGTGTTTGTAACTGAAAATAAACTTTGTGTTCCCAGCAAGCTAGTTGAAGGACGGCTTTCACACACAATTATCAGTCAGAACTGAGAATGTGGAGAGACTTTCGTTCATCTAGCACAAAGGGAACTGTCTGCAGGAGAAACATTTACCCTGGATTCTCAGTCTCTTTCCTAGTGCCGGTCTGAATTTCCTGCAGTTATCACTGTAAACCCGTGTAGGAGTTAGTACCTCCCCATAGATATGTATGTATTGGGGCTAGCAACAGAAAAGAAACTTTGTGTTGCCAACTAGCTAGGTGATGGACGGATTTCACACACACTAATCTCTCAGAACTAAGGAAGTGGGGAGACTTTCGTTCATCTAGCACAAAGGAACGGGTTGCAGGAGAAACTTTTACTCTGTTTCTCAGTCTTTTTCCAGTGCCGGTTTAAAGTTCCTGCAGTTTTCACTGTAAAACCGAGTTGGAGCTAGTTCCTCCCCATATATATGTATGGAGTGGAGTTTGCAACTGAACAGAAACTTTGTGTTCCCAACAAGCTAGGTGAAGGACAGCTTTCACACATAATTATATCTCAGAAATGAGGATGTGGAGAGACGTTCGTTCATCTAGCACAAAGGGAACGGGTTGCAGGAGAAAGTTTAATCTGGTTTTTCAGTCTGTTTCCTAGCGCCGGTTTGAAGTTCCTGCAGTTTTCACTGTAAAACCGAGTTGGAGCTAGTACCTCCCCATACATAATAATGGATTGGAGTTTGCAACGTAACAGAAATTTTGTGTTTCCTACAAGCTAAGTGAAGGACGGCTTTCACACACACTAATCTCTCAGAACTGAGAATGTGGAGAGACATTCGTTCATCTAGCAAAAAGGGAACGGTTGCAGGAGAAACTTTTACTCTGGTTTCCCAGTCTGTTTCCTAGTGCCGGTTTGAAGTTCCTGCAGTTTTTACTGTAAAACCGAGTTGGAGCTAGTATCTCCCCATACTTATGTATGGATTGGAGTTTCCAACTGAAAAGAAACTTTCTGTTCCCAACAAGCTAGTAGAAGGACGGCTTTCACACACACAAATCTCTCACAACTGAGCATGTGGAGAGACTTTCGTTCATCTAGCACAAAGGGAACGGGTTGCAGGGGAAAATTTTTCTCTGGTTTCCCAGTCTGTTTCCTAGTGCCGGTTTGAATTTCCTGCAGTTTTCACTGTAAAACTGAGTTGGAGCTTGTACCTCAACATACATATGTATGGAGTGGGTTTTGCAAATGAAAACAAACTTTGTGTTCCCATCAATCTAGGTGAAGAACGGCTTTCACACACTCTTATCACTCAGAACTGAGCATGTGAAGAGACGTTCCTTCATCTAGCCCAAAGGGAACTGGCTGCAAGAAAAATTTTACTCTGGATTCTCAGTCTGTTTCCTAGTGCCGGTTTGAAGTTCCTGCAGTTTTCACTCTAAAACCGAGTTGGAGCTTGTACCTCAACATACATATGTATGGAGTGGGGTTTGCAACTGAAAAGAATCTTTGTGTTCCCAACAAGCTAGGTGAAGAACGGCTTTCACAGACTCATCACTCAGAACTGAGCATGTGGAGAGACGTTCGTTCATCTAGCCCAAATGGAACTGGCTGCAGGAGAAACTTTTACTCTGGATTCTCAGTCTGTTTCCTAGTGCCGGTTTGAAGTTCCTGCAGTTTTCATGGTAAACGTGAGTTGGAGCTAGTACCTCCCAATAGATATGTATGGAGTGGTGTTTGTAACTGAAAATAAACTTTGTGTTCCCAGCAAGCTAGTTGAAGGACGGCTTTCACACACAATTATCAGTCAGAACTGAGAATGTGGAGAGACTTTCGTTCATCTAGCACAAAGGGAACTGTCTGCAGGAGAAACATTTACCCTGGATTCTCACTCTCTTTCCTAGTGCCGGTCTGAATTTCCTGCAGTTATCACTGTAAACCCGTGTAGGAGTTAGTACCTCCCCATAGATATGTATGTATTGGGGCTAGCAACAGAAAAGAAACTTTGTGTTGCCAACTAGCTAGGTGATGGACGGATTTCACACACACTAATCTCTCAGAACTAAGGAAGTGGGGAGACTTTCTTTCATTTAGCACAAAGGAACGGGTTGCAGGAAAAACTTTTACTCTGTTTCTCAGTCTTTTTCCAGTGCCGGTTTAAAGTTCCTGCAGTTTTCACTGTAAAACCGAGTTGGAGATAGTACCACCCCATACATAATAATGGATTGGAGTTTGCAACGAACAGAAACTTTGTGTTCCCAATAAGCTAGGTGAAGGACAGCTTTCACACATAATTATATCTCAGAAATGAGGATGTGGAGAGACGTTCGTTCATCTAGCACAAAGGGAACGGGTTGCAGGAGAAAGTTTTAATCTGGTTTTTCAGTCTGTTTCCTAGCGCCGGTTTGAAGTTCCTGCAGTTTTCACTGTAAAACCGAGTTGGAGCTAGTACCTCCCCATACATAATAATGGATTGGAGTTTGCAACGTAACAGAAATTTTGTGTTTCCTACAAGCTAAGTGAAGGACGGCTTTCACACACACTAATCTCTCAGAACTGAGAATGTGGAGAGACATTCGTTCATCTAGCACAAAGGGAACGGTTGCAGGAGAAACTTTTACTCTGGTTTCCCAGTCTGTTTCCTAGTGCCGGTTTGAAGTTCCTGCAGTTTTTACTGTAAAACCGAGTTGGAGCTACTATCTACCCATACTTATGTATGGATTGGAGTTTCCAACTGAAAAGAAACTTTCTGTTCCCAACAAGCTAGTTGAAGGACGGCTTTCACACACACAAATCTCTCACAACTGAGCATGTGGAGAGACTTTCGTTCATCTAGCACAAAGGGAACGGGTTGCAGGGGAAAATTTTTCTCTGGTTTCCCAGTCTGTTTCCTAGTGCCGGTTTGAATTTCCTGCAGATTTCACTGTAAAACTGAGTTGGAGCTTGTACCTCAACATACATATGTATGGAATGGGTTTTGCAAATGAAAACAAACTTTGTGTTCCCATCAATCTAGGTGAAGAACGGCTTTCACACACTCTTATCACTCAGAACTGAGCATGTGAAGAGACGTTCCTTCATCTAGCCCAAAGGGAACTGGCTGCAAGAAAAATTTTTACTCTGGATTCTCAGTCTGTTTCCTAGTGCCGGTTTGAAGTTCTTGCAGTTTTCACTCTAAAACCGAGTTGGAGCTTGTACCTCAACATACATATGTATGGAGTGGGGTTTGCAACTGAAAAGAATCTTTGTGTTCCCAACAAGCTAGGTGAAGAACGGCTTTCACAGACTCATCACTCAGAACTGAGCATGTGGAGAGACGTTCGTTCATCTAGCCCAAATGGAACTGGCTGCAGGAGAAACTTTTACTCTGGATTCTCAGTCTGTTTCCTAGTGCCGGTTTGAAGTTCCGGCAGTTTTCACTGTAAAACCGAGTTGGAGCTTGTACCACCCCATAGATATGCATGGAGAGGTGTTTGCAAATGAAAAGAAACTTGTGTTCCGAACAGGCTAGGTGAAGGACGCCTTTCACACATACTTATCTCTCAGTACTGAGCATGTGGAGAGACTTTCTTTCATCTAGCACAAATGGAACTGAATGCAGTAGAAACATTTACTCTGGATTCTTAGTTTGTTTCCCAGTGCCGGTTTGAAGTTCCTGCAGTTTTCACTGTAAAACCGAGTTGGAGCTTTTACCTCCCAGTAGATATGTATGAAGAGGAGTTTGCAAATGAAAAGAAACTTTGTGTTCCCAACAAGCTAGGTGAAGAACGGCTTTCACACAGTCTTATCACTCAGAACTGAGCATGTGGAGAGACGTTCGTTCATCCAGCAAAAAAGGAACGGTTTGCAGGAGAAATTTTACTCTTGTTTCTCAGTCTATTCCCTATGGCGTTTTGAAGTTCCTGCTGTTTTCACGGTAGAACAGAGTTGGAAATAGTACCTCCCCATACATATGTATGGATTGGAGTTTGCATCAAAAAGAAACATTGTATTCCCAACAAGCTAGGTGGAGGACGGCTTTCACACCCAATTATCTCTCAGATCTGAGCATGTGGAGAGAAGTTCGTTCATCTATCACAAAGGGAACGGGTTGAATGGGAAACTTTTACTCGGATTTCTCAGTCTATCTCCTAGTGTCTTTTGGAAATGAATGCAGATTTCACTGTAAAATGGAGTTGGAGCTTGTACATGCCTATAGATAGGTATGGAGTGGAGTTTGCAACTGAAAAGAACTTTTGTGTTCCCAACAAGCTAGTTGAAGGACGGCTTTCACACACACTTATCTCTCAGAACTGAGCATGTGGAGTGACGTTCTTTCATCTAGCACAAATGGAACCGATTGCAGTAGAAACTTTTACTCTGGATTCTCACTCTGTTTCCAAGTGCCGGTTTGAAGATCCTGCAGATTTCACTGTAAAATCGAGTTGGAGCTAGTACTTACCCATAGATATGTATGGAGTGTAATTTGCAACTGAAAAGAAACTTTGTGTTCCCAACAAGCTAGGAGAAGGACGGCTTTCACACACACTTATCTCTCAGAACTGAGCATGTGGTGAGACGTTCGTTCATCTAGCACAAACGGAAAGGGTTGCAGGGAAAGTTTTACTCTGGTTGCTCAGTCTGTTTCTTAGTGCCGGTTTTAAGTTCATGCAGTTTTCACTGTAAACCCGAGTTGCAGCTAGTACATCCCCATATATATGTATGCAGTGGAGTTGGCAACTGAAAAGAAACTTTGTATTCCCAACAAGCTAGCTGAAGGACGGCTTTCACACACAATTATCTCTCAGAACTGAGCATGTGGAGAGACTTTCGTTCATCTAGCACAAAGGGAACGGGTTGAATGGGAATCTTTTACTCTGGTTTCTCAGCCTGTTTCCTAGTGCTGTTTGAAGTTCCTGCAGTTTTCACTGTAAAACCGAGTTGGAGCTAGTACTTCCCCATATATATGAATGGAGTGGAGTTTGCATCAGAAATGAAACTTTGTGTTCCCAACAAGCTAGATGAAGAACGGCTTTCACACACACTTATCTCTCAGAACTGAGCATGTGGATAGACATTCGTTCATGAAACACAAAGGAACGGCTTGCAGGAGAAATTGTTACTCTGGTTTCTCAGTCTGTTTCCTAGTGCCAGTTTGAAGTTCCTGCAGTTATCACTGTAAACACGAGTAGGAGCTATTAACTCCCCTAATATATGTATGGATTGGAGTTTGCATCTGAACAGAAACTTTGTGTTCCCAACAAACTATGTAAAGGACAGTTTACAAACATAAATTTGTCTCAGATCTGAGGATGTGGAGAGACGTTCGTTCATCTAGCACAAATGTTATTGGTTGCAGGAGAAACATTTACTCTGGATTCTCAGTCTGTTTCCTAGTGCCGGTTTGAAGTTCCTGAAGTTTTCACTGTAAAACCGTGTTGGAGCTAGAACCTCCCCATATATATGTATGGAGAGGTGTTTGCAATTGAAAGGAAACTTTCTGTTCCCAACAAGCTTAGTGATTGACGGCTTTCACACACACTAATCTCTCAGAACTGAGCATGTGGAGAGACGTTCGTTCATCCAGCACAAATGGAACGTGTTGCATGGGAAACTTTTACTCTGGTTACTCAGTCTGTTTCCTAGTGCCGGTTTTGAAGATCCTGCAGATTTCACTGTAAAACCGAGTTGGAGCTAGTACTTCCCCATAGATATGTATGGAGTGTAGTTTGCAACTGAGAAGAAACTTTTTGTTCCCAACAATCTAGGATTAGGACGGCTTTCACACACACTTATCTCTAGAACTGAGCATGTGGATAGACGTTCGTTCATCTAGCACAAAGGAACGGGTTGTAGGAGAAACTTTTACTCTGGTTTCTCAGTCTGTTTCCTAGTGCCGGTTTGAAGTTCCTGCAGTTTTCACGGTAAACGTGAGTTGGAGCTATTACCTCCCATATATATGTATGGATTGGAGTTTGCAACTGAAAAGAAACTTTGTGTTCCCAACAAGCTAGGTGAATGACGGCTTTCACACACTCTTATCTTTCACAGCTGAGCATGTGGAGAGACATTCGTTCATCTAGCAAAAGGGAACGGGTTGCAGGGTAAACATTTACTCTGGTTTCTCAGTCTGTTTCCTTGTGCCGGTTTGAAGTCCCTACAATTTTCACTGTAAAACCGAGTTGGAGCTAGTACTTCCCCATAGATATGTATGGAGTGAAGTTTGCAACTGAAAAGAAAATTTGTGTTCCCAACAAGCTATGAGAAGGACGGCTTTCACACACACTTATCTCTCAAAACTGATCCTGTGGAGATAATTTCGTTCATTAGTACAAAAAGAACGAATTTCATTAGAAACATTTACTGTGGTTTCTGGGTCTGTTTCCTAGTGCTGGTTTGTATTTTCTGCAGTATTTTATGAAAAACAGTTTCTGAGCTTGTATACCCCTATACATTTATGTGGTGTTGCCTTCAACTGAAAAGAATCTTTGCGGTCCCAACAGGGTAGCTGAAGGACGGCATTCACACACATTTATCTCTCTGAAATGAGCATATGGAGAGCCGTTCGTTCATCAGGCATAAATGGAAGGGTTTGCATGAGAAACTTTTACTCTGGTTTCTCAGTCTGTTTCCTAGTCCCGGTTTGAAGTTCCTGCAGTTTTCTCTGTAAAACCGAGTTGAAGCTAGTACCGACCCATATATATGTATGGAGTGTAGTTTGCAACGGAAAAGAAACTGTGTGTTCCCAACAAGCTAGGAGAAGTACGGCATTCACACACAATTATCTCTGAGAACTGAGCATTTGGAGAGACGTACGTTCATCTAGCACAAAGGGAAAGGTTTGCAGGAGAAACTTTTACTCTGGTTTCTCAGTCTGTTTCCTAGTGCCGGTTTGAAGTTCCTGCAGTTTGCACTGTAAACAGAGTTGGAGCTAGTACCTCCCTCCCCATATATATGTATGGAGTGGAGTTTGCAAGTGAAAAGAAACTTTGTGTTACCAACAAGCTAGGTGAAGGACGGCATTCACACACACTTATCTCTCACAACTGAGCATGTGGAGAGACGTTCGTTCATCTAGCACAAAGGGAACGGGTTGAAGGAAAAACTTTTACTCTGGTTTCTCAGTCTGTTTCCTACTGCTGGTTTGAAGTTCCTGCAGTTGCACTGTAAAACAGAGTTGGAGCTAATACCTCCCCATATAATGTATGGAGTGGAGTTTGCAAGTGAAAAGAAACTTTGTGTTCCCAACAAGCTAGGTGAAGGACGGCTTTCACACACACTTACCTCTCAGAACTGAGCATGTGGAGAGACGTTCGTTCATGTAGCACAAAGGGAACGGGTGGCAGGAGAAACTTTTACTCTGGTTTCTCAGTCTGTTTCCCAGTGCCGGTTTGAAGTTCCTGCATTTTGCACTGTAATAACCGAGTTGGAGATAGTACCTCCCAATATATAGGTATGGAGTGGAGTTTGCAAGTGAAAAGAAACTTTGTGTTCCCAACAAGCTAGGTGAAGGACGGCTTTCACACACACTTATCTCTCAGAACTGAGCATGTGGAGAGACGTTCGTTCATCTAGCATAAAGGGAACGGGTTGCAGGAGAAACTTTTACTCTGGTTTCTCAGTCTGTTTCCTAGTGCCGGTTTGAAGTTACTGCAGTTTGCACTGTAAAACCGAGTTGGAGCTAGTACCTCCCCATATATATGTATAGAGTGGAGTTTGCAAGTGAAAAGAAACTTTGTGTTCCCAACAAGCTAGGTGAAGGACGGCTTTCACACACACTTCTCTCTCAGAAATGAGCATGTGGAGAGACGTTCGTTCATCTAGCACAAAGGGAACGGGTTGCAGGAGAAACTTTTACTCTGCTTTCTCAGTCTGTTTCCTAGTGCCGGTTTGAAGTTCCTTCAGTTTGCACTGTAAATAGAGTTGGAGCTAGTACCTACCTCCCCATATATATGTATGGAGTGGAGTTTGCAAGTGAAAAGAAACTTTGTGTTCCCAACAAGCTAGGTGAAGGACGGATTTCACACACACTTATCTCTCAGAACAGAGCATGTGGAGAGACGTTCGTTCATCTAGCACAAAGGGAACGGGTTGAAGGATAAACTTTTACTCTGGTTTCTCAGTCTGTTTCCTACTGCTGGTTTGAAGTTCCTGCAGTTTGCACTGTAAAACCGAGTTGGAGCTAGTACCTCCCCATATAAATGTATGGATTGGAGTTTGCAAGTGAAAAGAAACTTTGTGTTCCCAAAAAGCTAGGTGAAGGACGGCTTTCACACACAATTATCTCTCAGAAATGAGCATGTGGAGAGACGTTCGTTCATCTACCACAAAGGGAACGGGTTGCAGGAGAAACTTTTACTCTGGTTTCTCAGTCTGTTTCCTAGTGCCGGTTTGAAGTTCCTGCAGTTTGCACTGTAAAACCGAGTTGGAGCTAGTACCTTCCTTTTTATATGTAGGGAGTGGAGTTTGCAAGTGAAAAGAAACTTTGTGTTCCCAACAAGCTAGGTGAAGGACGTCTTTCACACACACTTACCTCTCAGAACTGAGCATGTGGAGAGAAGTTCGTTCATCTAGCACAAAGGGAACGGGTGGCAGGAGAAACTTTTACTCTTGTTTCTCAGTCTCTTCCTTATGCCGTTTTGAAGTTCCTGCAGTTTTCACTGTAGAACAGATTTGGAGCTTGTATCTCCCCATACATATGTATTGATTGGGGTTTGCATCAGAAAGAAACTTTGTATTCCCAACAAGCTATCTGAAGGACGGCTTTCACACACAATTATCTCTCAGAACTGAGCATGTGGAGGGACGTTCGTTCATCTAGCACAAAGGGAACGGGTTGAATGGGAATCTTTTACTCTGGTTTCTCAGCCTGTTTCCTAGTGCTGTTTGAAGTTCCTGCAGTTTTCACTGTAAAACCGAGTTGGAGCTAGTACTTCCCCATATATATGAATGGAGTGGAGTTTGCATCAGAAATGAAACTTTGTGTTCCCAACAAGCTAGATGAAGAACGGCTTTCACACACACTTATCTCTCAGAACTGAGCATGTGGATAGACATTCGTTCATGAAGCACAAAGGAACGGCTTGCAGGAGAAATTGTTACTCTGGTTTCTCAGTCTGTTCCCTAGTGCCAGTTTGAAGTTCCTGCAGTTATCACTGTAAACACGAGTAGGAGCTATTAACTCCCCTAATATATGTATGGATTGGAGTTTGCATCTGAACAGAAACTTTGTGTTCCCAACAAGCTATGTAAAGGACAGTTTACAAACATAAATTTGTCTCAGATCTGAGGATGTGGAGAGACGTTCGTTCATCTAGCACAAATGGAACCGATTGCAGGAGAAACTATTACTCTGGTTTCTCAGTCTGTTTCCTAGTGCCGGTATGAAATTCCTGCAGTTTTCACTGAAAACCGAGTTGGTGCTATTACCTCCACATATATTTGTATGGAGTGAAGTTTCCAACTAAAAAGTAACTTTGTGTTCCGAACAAGATATGTGAAGGACGGCTTTCACAGAAATTATTCTCTCAAAACTGAGCATGTTGAGAGACGTTCGTTCATCTAGCACAAATGTTATTGGTTGCAGGAGAAACTTTTACTCTGGATTCTCAGTCTGTTTCCTAGTGCCGGTTTGAAGTTCCTGAAGTTTTCACTGTAAAACCGTGTTGGAGCTAGAACCTCCCCATATATATGTATGGAGAGGTGTTTGCAATTGAAAGGAAACTTTCTGTTCCCAACAAGCTTAGTGATTGACGGCTTTCACACACACTAATCTCTCAGAACTGAACATGTGGAGAGACGTTCGTTCATCCAGCACAAATGGAACGTGTTGCATGGGAAACTTTTACTCTGGTTAGTCAGTTGTTTCCTAGTGCCGGTTTTGAAGATCCTGCAGATTTCACTATAAAACCGAGTTGGAGCTAGTACTTCCCCATAGATATGTATGGAGTGTAGTTTGCAACTGAGAAGAAACTTTTTGTTCCCAACAATCTAGGATTAGGACGGCTTTCACACACACTTATCTCTAGAACTGAGCATGTGGATAGACGTTCGTTCATCTAGCACAAAGTAACGGGTTGTAGGAGAAACTTTTACTCTGGTTTCTCAGTCTGTTTCCTAGTGCCGGTTTGAAGTTCCTGCAGTTTTCACGGTAAACGTGAGTTGGAGCTATTACCTCCCATATATATGTATGGATTGGAGTTTGCAACTGAAAAGAAACTTTGTGTTCCCAACAAGCTAGGTGAATGACGGCTTTCACACACTCTTATCTTTCACAGCTGAGCATGTGGAGAGACATTCGTTCATCTAGCAAAAGGGAACGGGTTGCAGGGTAAACATTTACTCTGGTTTCTCAGTCTGTTTCCTTGTGCCGGTTTGAAGTCCCTACAATTTTCACTGTAAAACCGAGTTGGAGCTAGTACTTCCCCATAGATATGTATGGAGTGAAGTTTGAAACTAAAAAGAAACTTTGTGTTCCCAGCAAGCTAGGAGAAGGACGGCTTTCACACACACTTATCTCTCAGAACTCAGCATGTGGAGAGACGTTCGTTCATCTAGCACAAAGGGAAAGGGTTGCAGGGAAAATTTTACTCTGGTTTCTCAGTCTGTTTCTTAGTGCCGTTTTTAAGTTCATGCAGTTTTCGCTGTAAAACCGAGTTGCAGCTAGTACATCCCCATATATATGTATCGAGTGGAGTTTGCAACTGAAAAGAAAATTTGTGTTCCCAACAAGCTATGAGAAGGACGGCTTTCACACACACTTATCTCTCAAAACTGATCCTGTGGAGATACTTTCGTTCATCTAGTACAAAAAGAACGAATTTCATTAGAAACATTTACTGTGGTTTCTGGGTCTGTTTCCTAGTGCTGGTTTGTATTTTCTGCAGTATTTTATGAAAAACAGTTTCTGAGCTTGTATACCCCTATACATTTATGTGGTGTTGCCTTCAACTGAAAAGAAACTTTGCGGTCCCAACAGGGTAGCTGAAGGACGGCTTTCACACACATTTATCTCTCTGAAATGAGCATATGGAGAGCCGTTCGTTCATCAGGCATAAATGGAAGGGCTTGCATGAGAAACTTTTACTCTGGTTTCTCAGTCTGTTTCCTAGTCCCGGTTTGAAGTTCCTGCAGTTTTCTCTGTAAAACCGAGTTGAAGCTAGTACCGACCCATATATATGTATGGAGTGTAGTTTGCAACGGAAAAGAAACTGTGTGTTCCCAACAAGCTAGGAGAAGTACGGCTTTCACACACAATTATCTCTGAGAACTGAGCATTTGGAGAGACGTACGTTCATCTAGCACAAAGGGAAAGGTTTGCAGGAGAAACTTTTACTCTGGTTTCTCAGTCTGTTTCCTAGTGCCGGTTTGAAGTTCCTGCAGTTTGCACTGTAAACAGAGTTGGAGCTAGTACCTCCCTCCCCATATATATGTATGGAGTGGAGTTTGCAAGTGAAAAGAAACTTTGTGTTCCCAACAAGCTAGGTGAAGGACGGCTTTCACACACACTTATCTCTCAGAACAGAGCATGTGGAGAGACGTTCGTTCATCTAGCACAAAGGGAACGGGTTGAAGGAAAAACTTTTACTCTGGTTTCTCAGTCTGTTTCCTACTGCTGGTTTGAAGTTCCTGCAGTTTGCACTGTAAAACAGAGTTGGAGCTAGTACCTCCCCATATAAATGTATGGATTTGAGTTTGCAAGTGAAAAGAAACTTTGTGTTCCCAACAAGCTAGGTGAAGGACGGCTTTCACACACACTTACCTCTCAGAACTGAGCATGTGGAGAGACGTTCGTTCATGTAGCACAAAGGGAACGGGTGACAGGAGAAACTTTTACTCTGGTTTCTCAGTCTGTTTCCCAGTGCCGGTTTGAAGTTCCTGCATTTTGCACTGTAAAAACCGAGTTGGAGATAGTACCTCCCAATATATAGGTATGGAGTGGAGTTTGCAAGTGAAAAGAAACTTTGTGTTCCCAACAAGCTAGGTGAAGGACGGCTTTCACACACAGTTATCTCTCAGAACAGAGCATGTGGAGAGACGTTCGTTCATCTAGCACAAAGGGAACGGGTTGAAGGAAAAACTTTTACTCTGGTTTCTCAGTCTGTTTCCTAGTGCCGGTTTGAAGTTCCTGCAGTTTTTACTGTAAAACCGAGTTGGAGCTAGTACTTCCCCATATATATGTAGGGAGTGGAGTTTGCAAGTGAAAAGAAACTTTGTGTTCCCAACAAGCTAGGTGAAGGACGTCTTTCACACACACTTACCTCTCAGAACTGAGCATGTGGAGAGAAGTTCGTTCATCTAGCACAAAGGGAACGGGTGGCAGGAGAAACTTTTACTCTTTTTTCTCAGTCTCTTCCTTATGCCGTTTTGAAGTTCCTGCAGTTTTCACTGTAGAACAGAGTTGGAGCTTGTATCTCCCCATACATATGTATTGATTGGGGTTTGCATCAGAAAGAAACTTTGTATTCCCAACAAGCTATCTGAAGGACGGCTTTCACACACAATTATCTCTCAGAACTGAGCATGTGGAGGGACGTTCGTTCATCTAGCACAAAGGGAACGGGTTGAATGGGAATCTTTTACTCTGGTTTCTCAGCCTGTTTCCTAGTGCTGTTTGAAGTTCCTGCAGTTTTCACTGTAAAACCGAGTTGGAGCTAGTACTTCCCCATATATATGAATGGAGTGGAGTTTGCATCAGAAATGAAACTTTGTGTTCCCAACAAGCTAGATGAAGAACGGCTTTCACACACACTTATCTCTCAGAACTGAGCATGTGGATAGACATTCGTTTTTGAAGCACAAAGGAACGGCTTGCAGGAGAAATTGTTACTCTGGTTTCTCAGTCTGTTCCCTAGTGCCAGTTTGAAGTTCCTGCAGTTATCACTGTAAACACGAGTAGGAGCTATTAACTCCCCTAATATATGTATGGATTGGAGTTTGCATCTGAACAGAATCTTTGTGTTCCCAACAAGCTATGTAAAGGACAGTTTACAAACATAAATTTGTCTCAGATCTGAGGATGTGGAGAGACGTTCGTTCATCTAGCACAAATGGAACCGATTGCAGGAGAAACTATTACTCTGGTTTCTCAGTCTGTTTCCTAGTGCCGGTATGAAATTCCTGCAGTTTTCACTGAAAACCTAGTTGGTGCTATTACCTCCACATATATTTGTATGGAGTGAAGTTTCCAACTAAAAAGTAACTTTGTGTTCCGAACAAGATATGTGAAGGACGGCTTTCACAGAAATTATTCTCTCAAAACTGAGCATGTTGAGAGACGTTCGTTCATCTAGCACAAATGTTATTGGTTGCAGGAGAAACATTTACTCTGGATTCTCAGTCTGTTTCCTAGTGCCGGTTTGAAGTTCCTGAAGTTTTCACTGTAAAACCGTGTTGGAGCTAGAACCTCCCAATATATATGTATGGAGAGGTGTTTGCAATTGAAAGGAAACTTTCTGTTCCCAACAAGCTTAGTGATTGACGGCTTTCACACACACTAACCTCTCAGAACTGAACATGTGGAGAGACGTTCGTTCATCCAGCACAAATGGAACGTGTTGCATGGGAAACTTTTACTCTGGTTAGTCAGTCTGTTTCCTAGTGCCGGTTTTGAAGATCCTGCAGATTTCACTATAAAACCGAGTTGGAGCTAGTACTTCCCCATAGATATGTATGGAGTGTAGTTTGCAACTGAAAAGAAACTTTTTGTTCCCAACAATCTAGGATTAGGACGGCTTTCACACACACATATCTCTAGAACTGAGCATGTGGATAGACGTTCGTTCATCTAGCACAAAGTAACGGGTTGTAGGAGAAACTTTTACTCTGGTTTCTCAGTCTGTTTCCTAGTGCCGGTTTGAAGTTCCTGCAGTTTTCACGGTAAACGTGAGTTGGAGCTATTACCTCCCATATATATGTATGGATTGGAGTTTGCAACTGAAAAGAAACTTTGTGTTCCCAACAAGCTAGGTGAATGACGGCTTTCACACACTCTTATCTTTCACAGCTGAGCATGTGGAGAGACATTCGTTCATCTAGCAAAAGGGAACGGGTTGCAGGGTAAACATTTACTCTGGTTTCTCAGTCTGTTTCCTTGTGCCGGTTTGAAGTCCCTACAATTTTCACTGTAAAACCGAGTTGGAGCTAGTACTTCCCCATAGATATGTATGGAGTGAAGTTTGAAACTAAAAAGAAACTTTGTGTTCCCAGCAAGCTAGGAGAAGGACGGCTTTCACACACACTTATCTCTCAGAACTCAGCATGTGGAGAGACGTTCGTTCATCTAGCACAAAGGGAAAGGGTTGCAGGGAAAATTTTACTCTGGTTTCTCAGTCTGTTTCTTAGTGCCGTTTTTAAGTTCATGCAGTTTTCGCTGTAAAACCGAGTTGCAGCTAGTACATCCCCATATATATGTATCGAGTGGAGTTTGCAACTGAAAAGAAAATTTGTGTTCCCAACAAGCTATGAGAAGGACGGCTTTCACACACACTTATCTCTCAAAACTGATCCTGTGGAGATACTTTCGTTCATCTAGTACAAAAAGAACGAATTTCATTAGAAACATTTACTGTGGTTTCTGGGTCTGTTTCCTAGTGCTGGTTTGTATTTTCTGCAGTATTTTATGAAAAACAGTTTCTGAGCTTGTATACCCCTATACATTTATGTGGTGTTGCCTTCAACTGAAAAGAATCTTTGCGGTCCCAACAGGGTAGCTGAAGGACGGCTTTCACACACATTTATCTCTCTGAAATGAGCATATGGAGAGCCGTTCGTTCATCAGGCATAAATGGAAGGGCTTGCATGAGAAACTTTTACTCTGGTTTCTCAGTCTGTTTCCTAGTCCCGGTTTGAAGTTCCTGCAGTTTTCTCTGTAAAACCGAGTTGAAGCTAGTACCGACCCATATATATGTATGGAGTGTAGTTTGCAACGGAAAAGAAACTGTGTGTTCCCAACAAGCTAGGAGAAGTACGGCTTTCACACACAATTATCCATGAGAACTGAGCATTTGGAGAGACGTACGTTCATCTAGCACAAAGGGAAAGGTTTGCAGGAGAAACTTTTACTCTGGTTTCTCAGTCTGTTTCCTAGTGCCGGTTTGAAGTTCCTGCAGTTTGCACTGTAAACAGAGTTGGAGCTAGTACCTCCCTCCCCATATATATGTATGGAGTGGAGTTTGCAAGTGAAAAGAAACTTTGTGTTCCCAACAAGCTAGGTGAAGGACGGCTTTCACACACACTTATCTCTCAGAACAGAGCATGTGGAGAGACGTTCGTTCATCTAGCACAAAGGGAACGGGTTGAAGGAAAAACTTTTACTCTGGTTTCTCAGTCTGTTTCCTACTGCTGGTTTGAAGTTCCTGCAGTTTGCACTGTAAAACAGAGTTGGAGCTAGTACCTCCCCATATAAATGTATGGATTGGAGTTTGCAAGTGAAAAGAAACTTTGTGTTCCCAACAAGCTAGGTGAAGGACGGCTTTCACACACACTTACCTCTCAGAACTGAGCATGTGGAGAGACGTTCGTTCATGTAGCACAAAGGGAACGGGTGACAGGAGAAACTTTTACTCTGGTTTCTCAGTCTGTTTCCCAGTGCCGGTTTGAAGTTCCTGCATTTTGCACTGTAAAAACCGAGTTGGAGATAGTACCTCCCAATATATAGGTATGGAGTGGAGTTTGCAAGTGAAAAGAAACTTTGTGTTCCCAACAAGCTAGGTGAAGGACGGCTTTCACACACACTTATCTCTCAGAACTGAGCATGTGGAAAGAAGTTCGTTCATCCAGCACAAATGGAACGTGTTGCATGGGAAACTTTTACTCTGGTTACTCAGTCTGTTTCCTAGTGCCGGTTTTGAAGATCCTGCAGATTTCACTGTAAAACCGAGTTGGAGCTAGTACTTCCCCATAGATATATATGGAGTGTAGTTTGCAACTGAGAAGAAACTTTTTGTTCCCAACAATCTAGGATTAGGACGGCTTTCACACACACTTATCTCTAGAACTGAGCATGTGGATAGACGTTCGTTCATCTAGCACAAAGGAACGTGTTGTAGGAGAAACTTTTACTCTGGTTTCTCAGTCTGTTTCCTAGTGCCGGTTTGAAGTTCCTGCAGTTTTCACGGTAAACGTGAGTTGGAGCTATTACCTCCCATATATATGTATGGATTGGAGTTTGCAACTGAAAAGAAACTTTGTGTTCCCAACAAGCTAGGTGAAGGACGGCTTTCACACACACTTCTGTCTCAGAACTGAGCATGTGGAGAGACGTTCTTTCATCTAGCATAAAGGGAACGGGTTGCAGGAGAAACTTTTACTCTGGTTTCTCAGTCTGTTTCCTAGTGCCGTTTTGAAGTTCCTGCAGTTTGCACTGTAAAACCGAGTTGGAGCTAGTACCTCCCCACATATATGTATGGATTGGAGTTTGCAAGTGAAAAGAAACTTTGTGTTCCCAACAAGCTAGGTGAAGGACGGCTTTCACACACACTTCTGTCTCAGAACTGAGCATGTGGAGAGACGTTCGTTCATCTAGCACAAAGGGAACGTGTTGCAAGAGAAACTTTTACTCTGGTTTCTCAGACTGTTTCCTAGTGCCGGTTTGATGTTCCTGCAGTTTTCACTGTAAAACCGAGTTGGAGCTAGTAACTCCCCATATATACGTAGGGAGTGGAGTTTGCAAGTGAAAAGAAACTTTGTGTTCCCAAAAAACTAAGTGAAGGACGGCTTTCACACACACTTATCTCTCAGAACTGAGCATGTGGAGAGACGTTCGTTCATCTAGCACAAAGGGTACGGGTTGCAGGAGATACTTTTACTCTGGTTTCTCAGTCTGTTTCCTAGTGCCGGTTTGAAGTTCCTGCAGTTTTCACTGTAAAACCGAGTTGGAGCTAGTACCTCCCAATATATATGTATGGAGTGGAGTTGGCAACTGAAAATAAACTTTGTGTTCCCAACAAGCTAGGTGAAGGACGGCTTTCACACACACTTCTCTCTCAGAAATGAGCATGTGGAGAGACGTTCGTTCATCTAGCACAAAGGGAACGGGTTACAGGAGAAACTTTTACTCTGGTTTCTCAGTCTGTTTCCTAGTGCCGGTTTGAAGTTCCTGCAGTTTGCACTGTAAACAGAGTTGGAGCTAGTATCTCCCTCCCAATATATATGTATGGAGTGGAGTTTGCAAGTGAAAAGAAACTTTGTGTTCCCAACAAGCTATGTGAAGGACGGCTTTCACACACACTTATCTCTCAGAACAGAGCATGTGGAGAGACGTTCGTTCATCTAGCACAAAGGGAACGGGTTACAGGAGAAACTTTTACTCTGGTTTCTCAGTCTGTTTCCTACTGCTGGTTTGAAGTTCCTGCAGTTTGCACTGTAAAACCGAGTTGGAGCTAGTACCTCCCCATATAAATGTATGGAGTGGAGTTTGCAAGTGAAAAGAAACTTTGTGTTCCCAACAAGCTAGGTGAAGGATGGCTTTCACACACACTTATCTCTCAGAACAGAGCATGTGGAGAGACGTTCGTTCATCTACCACAAAGGGAACGGGTTGCAGGAGAAACTTTTACTCTGGTTTCTCAGTCTGTTTCCTAGTGCCGGTTTGAAGTTCCTGCAGTTTGCACTGTAAAACCGAGTTGGAGCTAGTACCTTCCCTTTTATATGTATGGAGTGGAGTTTGCAACTGAAAAGAAACTTTGTGTTCCCAAAAAGCTAGGTGAAGGACGGCTTTCACACACACTTATCTCTCCGAACTGAGCATGTGGAGAGACGTTCGTTCATCCAGCACAAATGGAACGTGTTGCATGGGAAACTTTTACTCTGGTTACTCAGTCTGTTTCCTAGTGCCGGTTTTGAAGATCCTGCAGATTTCACTGTAAAACCGAGTTGGAGCTAGTACTTCCCCATAGATATGTATGGAGTGTAGTTTGCAACTGAGAAGAAACTTTTTGTTCCCAACAATCTAGGATTAGGACGGCTTTCACACACACTTATCTCTAGAACTGAGCATGTGGATAGACGTTCGTTCATCTAGCACAAAGGAACGGGTTGTAGGAGAAACTTTTACTCTGGTTTCTCAGTCTGTTTCCTAGTGCCGGTTTGAAGTTCCTGCAGTTTTCACGGTAAACGTGAGTTGGAGCTATTACCTCCCATATATATGTATGGATTGGAGTTTGCAACTGAAAAGAAACTTTGTGTTCCCAACAAGCTAGGTGAAGGACGGCTTTCACACACACTTCTGTCTCAGAACTGAGCATGTGGAGAGACGTTCGTTCATCTAGCATAAAGGGAACGGGTTGCAGGAGAAACTTTTACTCTGGTTTCTCAGTCTGTTTCCTAGTGCTGGTTTGAAGTTCCTGCAGTTTGCACTGTAAAACCGAGTTGGAGCTAGTACCTCCCCACATATATGTATGGAGTGGAGTTTGCAAGTGAAAAGAAACTTTGTGTTCCCAACAAGCTAGGTGAAGGACGGCTTTCACACACACTTCTGTCTCAGAACTGAGCATGTGGAGAGACGTTCGTTCATCTAGCACAAAGGGAACGGGTTGCAAGAGAAACTTTTACTCTGGTTTCTCAGACTGTTTTCTAGTGCCGGTTTGATGTTCCTGCAGTTTTCACTGTAAAACCGAGTTGGAGCTAGTAACTCCCCATATATACGTAGGGAGTGGAGTTTGCAAGTGAAAAGAAACTTTGTGTTCCCAACAAGCTAAGTGAAGGACGGCTTTCACACACACTTATCTCTCAGAACTGAGCATGTGGAGAGACGTTCGTTCATCTAGCACAAAGGGTACGGGTTGCAGGAGATACTTTTACTCTGGTTTCTCAGTCTCTTTCCTAGTGCCGGTTTGAAGTTCCTGCAGTTTTCACTGTAAAACCGAGTTGGAGCTAGTACCTCCCCATATATATGTATGGAGTGGAGTTGGCAACTGAAAATAAACTTTGTGTTCCCAACAAGCTAGGTGAAGGACGGCTTTCACACACACTTCTCTCTCAGAAATGAGCATGTGGAGAGACGTTCGTTCATCTAGCACAAAGGGAACGGGTTGCAGGAGAAACTTTTACTCTGGTTTCTCAGTCTGTTTCCTAGTGCCGGTTTGAAGTTCCTGCAGTTTGCACTGTAAACAGAGTTGGAGCTAGTATCTCCCTCCCAATATATATGTATGGAGTGGAGTTTGCAAGTGAAAAGAAACTTTGTGTTCCCAACAAGCTATGTGAAGGACGGCTTTCACACACACTTATCTCTCAGAACAGAGCATGTGGAGAGACGTTCGTTCATCTAGCACAAAGGGAACGGGTTACAGGAGAAACTTTTACTCTGGTTTCTCAGTCTGTTTCCTACTGCTGGTTTGAAGTTCCTGCAGTTTGCACTGTAAAACCGAGTTGGAGCTAGTACCTCCCCATATAAATGTATGGAGTGGAGTTTGCAAGTGAAAAGAAACTTTGTGTTCCCAACAAGCTAGGTGAAGGATGGCTTTCACACACACTTATCTCTCAGAACAGAGCATGTGGAGAGACGTTCGTTCATCTACCACAAAGGGAACGGGTTGCAGGAGAAACTTTTACTCTGGTTTCTCAGTCTGTTTCCTAGTGCCGGTTTGAAGTTCCTGCAGTTTGCACTGTAAAACCGAGTTGGAGCTAGTACCTTCCATTTTATATGTATGGAGTGGAGTTTGCAACTGAAAAGAAACTTTGTGTTCCCAAAAAGCTAGGTGAAGGACGGCTTTCACACACACTTATCTCTCCGAACTGAGCATGTGGAGAGACGATCGTTCATCCAGCAAAAAAGGGAACGGGTTGCAGGGGAAACATTTACTCTGGTTTCTCAGTCTGTTTCCTAGTGCCGGTTTGAAGTTCCTGCAGTTTTTACTGTAAAATCGAGTTGGAGTTAGTACCTCCCCATATATATGTAGGGAGTGGAGTTTGCAAGTGAAAAGAAACTTTGTGTTCCCAACAAGCTAGGTGAAGGACGTCTTTCACACACACTTACCTCTCAGAACTGAGCATGTGGAGAGAAGTTCGTTCATCTAGCACAAAGGGTACGGGTTGCAGGAGATACTTTTACTCTGGTTTCTCAGTCTGTTTCCTAGTGCCGGTTTGAAGTTCCTGCAATTTTCACTGTAAAACCGAGTTGGAGCTAGTACCTCCCCATATATATGTATGGAGTGGAGTTGGCAACTGAAAATAAACTTTGTGTTCCCAACAAGCTAGGTGAAGGACGGCTTTCACACACACTTCTCTCTCAGAAATGAGCATGTGGAGAGACGTTCGTTCATCTAGCACAAAGGGAACGGGTTGCAGGAGAAACTTTTACTCTGGTTTCTCAGTCTGTTTCCTAGTGCCGGTTTGAAGTTACTGCAGTTTGCACTGTAAACAGAGTTGGAGCTAGTATCTCCCTCCCAATATATATGTATGGAGTGGAGTTTGCAAGTGAAAAGAAACTTTGTGTTCCCAACAAGCTATGTGAAGGACGGCTTTCACACACACTTATCTCTCAGAACAGAGCATGTGGAGAGACGTTCGTTCATCTAGCACAAAGGGAACGGTTTACAGGAGAAACTTTTACTCTGGTTTCTCAGTCTGTTTCCTACTGCTGGTTTGAAGTTCCTGCAGTTTGCCCTGTAAAACCGAGTTGGAGCTAGTACCTCCCCATATAAATGTATGGAGTGGAGTTTGCAAGTGAAAAGAAACTTTGTGTTCCCAACAAGCTAGGTGAAGGATGGCTTTCACACACACTTATCTCTCAGAACAGAGCATGTGGAGAGACGTTCGTTCATCTACCACAAAGGGAACGGGTTGTAGGAGAAACTTTTACTCTGGTTTCTCAGTCTGTTTCCTAGTGCCGGTTTGAAGTTCCTGCAGTTTGCACTGTAAAACCGAGTTGGAGCTAGTACCTTCCCTTTTATATGTATGGAGTGGAGTTTGCAACTGAAAAGAAACTTTGTGTTCCCAAAAAGCTAGGTGAAGGACGGCTTTCACACACACTTATCTCTCCGAACTGAGCATGTGGAGAGACGTTCGTTCATCCAGCACAAATGGAACGTGTTGCATTGGAAACTTTTACTCTGGTTACTCAGTCTGTTTCCTAGTGCCGGTTTTGAAGATCCTGCAGATTTCACTGTAAAACCGAGTTGGAGCTATTACTCCCCCATAGATATGTATGGAGTGTAGTTTGCAACTGAGAAGAAACTTTTTGTTCCCAACAATCTAGGATTAGGACGGCTTTCACACACACTTATCTCTAGAACTGAGCATGTGGATAGACGTTCGTTCATCTAGCACAAAGGAACGGGTTGTAGGAGAAACTTTTACTCTGGTTTCTCAGTCTGTTTCCTAGTGCCGGTTTAAAGTTCCTGCAGTTTTCACGGTAAACGTGAGTTGGAGCTATTACCTCCCATATATATGTATGGATTGGAGTTTGCAACTGAAAAGAAACTTTGTGTTACCAACAAGCTAGGTGAAGGACGGCTTTCACACACACTTCTGTCTCAGAACTGAGCATGTGGAGAGACGTTCGTTCATCTAGCATAAAGGGAACGTGTTGCAGGAGAAACTTTTACTCTGGTTTCTCAGTCTGTTCCCTAGTGCCGGTTTGAAGTTCCTTCAGTTTGCACTGTAAAACCGAGTTGGAGCTAGTACCTCCCCACATATATGTATGGAGTGGAGTTTGCAAGTGAAAAGAAACTTTGTGTTCCCAACAAGCTAGGTGAAGGACGGCTTTCACACACACTTCTGTCTCAGAACTGAGCATGTGGAGAGACGTTCATTCATCTAGCACAAAGGGAACGGGTTGCAAGAGAAACTTTTACTCTGGTTTCTCAGACTGTTTCCTAGTGCCGGTTTGATGTTCCTGCAGTTTTCACTGTAAAACCGAGTTGGAGCTAGTAACTCCCCATATATACGTAGGGAGTGGAGTTTGCAAGTGAAAAGAAACTTTGTGTTCCCAACAAGCTAAGTGAAGGACGGCTTTCACACACACTTATCTCTCAGAACTGAGCATGTGGAGAGACGTTCGTTCATCTAGCACAAAGGGTACGGGTTGCAGGAGATACTTTTACTCTGGTTTCTCAGTCTGTTTCCTAGTGCCGGTTTGAAGTTCCTGCAGTTTTCACTGTAAAACCGAGTTGGAGCTAGTACCTCCCCATATATATGTATGGAGTGGAGTTGGCAACTGAAAATAAACTTTGTGTTCCCAACAAGCTAGGTGAAGGACGGCTTTCACACACACTTCTCTCTCAGAAATGAGCATGTGGAGAGACGTTCGTTCATCTAGCACAAAGGGAACGGGTTGCAGGAGAAACTTTTACTCTGGTTTCTCAGTCTGTTTCCTAGTGCCGGTTTGAAGTTCCTGCAGTTTGCACTGTAAACAGAGTTGGAGCTAGTATCTCCCTCCCAATATATATGTATGGAGTGGAGTTTGCAAGTGAAAAGAAACTTTGTGTTCCCAACAAGCTATGTGAAGGACGGCTTTCACACACACTTATCTCTCAGAACTGAGCATGTGGAGAGACGTTCATTCATCTAGCACAAAGGGAACGGGTTGCAAGAGAAACTTTTACTCTTGTTTCTCAGACTGTTTCCTAGTGCCGGTTTGATGTTCCTGCAGTTTTCACTGTAAAACCGAGTTGGAGCTAGTAACTCCCCATATATACGTAGGGAGTGGAGTTTGCAAGTGAAAAGAAACTTTGTGTTCCCAACAAGCTAAGTGAAGGACGGCTTTCACACACACTTATCTCTCAGAACTGAGCATGTGGAGAGACGTTCGTTCATCTAGCACAAAGGGTACGGGTTGCAGGAGATACTTTTACTCTGGTTTCTCAGTCTGTTTCCTAGTGCCGGTTTGAAGTTCCTGCAGTTTTCACTGTAAAACCGAGTTGGAGCTAGTACCTCCCCATATATATGTATGGAGTGGAGTTGGCAACTGAAAATAAACTTTGTGTTCCCAACAAGCTAGGTGAAGGACGGCTTTCACACACACTTCTCTCTCAGAAATGAGCATGTGGAGAGACGTTCGTTCATCTAGCACAAAGGGAACGGGTTGCAGGAGAAACTTTTACTCTGGTTTCTCAGTCTGTTTCCTAGTGCCGGTTTGAAGTTCCTGCAGTTTGCACTGTAAACAGAGTTGGAGCTAGTATCTCCCTCCCAATATATATGTATGGAGTGGAGTTTGCAAGTGAAAAGAAACTTTGTGTTCCCAACAAGCTATGTGAAGGACGGCTTTCACACACACTTATCTCTCAGAACAGAGCATGTGGAGAGACGTTCGTTCATTTAGCACAAAGGGAACGGGTTACAGGAGAAACTTTTACTCTGGTTTCTCAGTCTGTTTCCTACTGCTGGTTTGAAGTTCCTGCAGTTTGCACTGTAAAACCGAGTTGGAGCTAGTACCTCCCCATATAAATGTATGGAGTGGAGTTTGCAAGTGAAAATAAACTTTGTGTTCCCAACAAGCTAGGTGAAGGATGGCTTTCACACACACTTATCTCTCAGAACAGAGCATGTGGAGAGACGTTCGTTCATCTACCACAAAGGGAACGGGTTGCAGGAGAAACTTTTACTCTGGTTTCTCAGTCTGTTTCCTAGTGCCGGTTTGAAGTTCCTGCAGTTTGCACTGTAAAACCGAGTTGGAGCTAGTACCTTCCCTTTTATATGTATGGAGTGGAGTTTGCAACTGAAAAGAAACTTTGTGTTCCCAAAAAGCTAGGTGAAAGACGGCTTTCACGCACACTTATCTCTCCGAACTGAGCATGTGGAGAGACGTTCGTTCATCCAGCAAAAAAGGGAACGGGTTGCAGGGGAAACATTTACTCTGGTTTCTCAGTCTGTTTCCTAGTGCCGGTTTGAAGTTCCTGCAGTTTTTACTGTAAAACCGAGTTGGAGCTAGTACCTCCCCATATATATGTAGGGAGTGGAGTTTGCAAGTGAAAAGAAACTTTGTGTTCCCAACAAGCTAGGTGAAGGACGTCTTTCACACACACTTACCTCTCAGAACTGAGCATGTGGAGAGAAGTTCGTTCATCTAGCACAAAGGGAACGGGTGGCAGGAGAAACTTTTACTCTGGTTTCTCAGTCTGTTTCCCAGTGCCGGTTTCAAGTTCCTGCATTTTGCACTGTAAAAACCGACTTGGAGATAGTACCTCCCCATATATAGGTATGGAGTGGAGTTTGCAAGTGAAAAGAAACTTTGTGTTCCCAACAAGCTAGGTGAAGGACGGCTTTCACACACACATATCTCTCAGAACTGAGCATGTGGAGAGACGTTCATTCATCTAGCACAAAGGGAACGGGTTGCAAGAGAAACTTTTACTCTGGTTTCTCAGACTGTTTCCTAGTGCCGGTTTGATGTTCCTGCAGTTTTCACTGTAAAACCGAGTTGGAGCTAGTAACTCCCCATATATACGTAGGGAGTGGAGTTTGCAAGTGAAAAGAAACTTTGTGTTCCCAACAAGCTAAGTGAAGGACGGCTTTCACACACACTTATCTCTCAGAACTGAGCATGTGGAGAGACGTTCGTTCATCTAGCACAAATGGTACGGGTTGCAGGAGATACTTTTACTCTGGTTTCTCAGTCTGTTTCCTAGTGCCGGTTTGAAGTTCCTGCAGTTTTCACTGTAAAACCGAGTTGGAGCTAGTACCTCCCCATATATATGTATGGAGTGGAGTTGGCAACTGAAAATAAACTTTGTGTTCCCAACAAGCTAGGTGAAGGACGGCTTTCACACACACTTCTCTCTCAGAAATGAGCATGTGGAGAGACGTTCGTTCATCTAGCACAAAGGGAACGGGTTGCAGGAGAAACTTTTACTCTGGTTTCTCAGTCTGTTTCCTAGTGCCGGTTTGAAGTTCCTGCAGTTTGCACTGTAAACAGAGTTGGAGCTAGTATCTCCCTCCCAATATATATGTATGGAGTGGAGTTTGCAAGTGAAAAGAAACTTTGTGTTCCCAACAAGCTATGTGAAGGACGGCTTTCACACACACTTATCTCTCAGAACAGAGCATGTGGAGTGACGTTCGTTCATCTAGCACAAAGGGAACGGGTTACAGGAGAAACTTTTACTCTGGTTTCTCAGTCTGTTTCCTACTGCTGGTTTGAAGTTCCTGCAGTTTGCACTGTAAAACCGAGTTGGAGCTAGTACCTACCCATATAAATGTATGGAGTGGAGTTTGCAAGTGAAAAGAAACTTTGTGTTCCCAACAAGCTAGGTGAAGGATGGCTTTCACACACACTTATCTCTCAGAACAGAGCATGTGGAGAGACGTTCGTTCATCTACCACAAAGGGAACGGGTTGCAGGAGAAACATTTACTCTGGTTTCTCAGTCTGTTTCCTAGTGCCGGTTTGAAGTTCCTGCAGTTTGCACTGTAAAACCGAGTTGGAGCTAGTACCTCCCCATATATATGTATGGAGTGGAGTTTGCAACTGAAAAGAAACTTTGTGTTCCCAAAAAGCTAGGTGAAGGACGGCTTTCACACACACTTATCTCTCCGAACTGAGCATGTGGAGAGACGTTCGTTCATCCAGCAAAAAAGGGAACGGGTTGCAGGGGAAACATTTACTCTGGTTTCTCAGTCTGTTTCCTAGTGCCGGTTTGAAGTTCCTGCAGTTTTTACTGTAAAACCGAGTTGGAGCTAGTACCTCCCCATATATATGTAGGGAGTGGAGTTTGCAAGTGAAAAGAAACTTTGTGTTCCCAACAAGCTAGGTGAAGGACGTCTTTCACACACACTTACCTCTCAGAACTGAGCATGTGGAGAGAAGTTCGTTCATCTAGCACAAAGGGAACGGGTGGCAGGAGAAACTTTTACTCTGGTTTCTCAGTCTGTTTCCCAGTGCCGGTTTGAAGTCCCTGCATTTTGCACTGTAAAAACCGAGTTGGAGATAGTACCTCCCCATATATAGGTATGGAGTGGAGTTTGCAAGTGAAAAGAAACTTTGTGTTCCCAACAAGCTAGGTGAAGGACGGCTTTCACACACACATATCTCTCAGAACTGAGCATGTGGAGAGACGTTCGGTCATCTAGCACAAAGGGAACGGGTTGAAGGAAAAACTTTTACTCTGGTTTCTCAGTCTGTTTCCTACTGCTGGTTTGAAGTTCCTGCAGTTTGCACTGTAAAACCGAGTTGGAGCTAGTACCTCCCCATATAAATGTATGGAGTGGAGTTTGCAAGTGAAAAGAAACTTTGTTTTCCCAACAAGCTAGGTGAAGGACGGCTTTCACACACACTTATCTCTCAGAAATGAGCATGTGGAGAGACGTTCGTTCATCTAGCACAAATGGAACGGGTGACAGGAGAAACTTTTACTCTGGTTTCTCAGTCTGTTTCCTAGTGCCGGTTTGAAGTTCCTGCAATTTGCACTGTAAAACCGAGTTGGAGCTAGTACCTCCCATATATATGTATCGAGTGGAGTTTGCAAGTGAAAAGAAACTTTGTGTTCCCAACAAGCTAGGTGAATGACGGCTTTCACACACACTTATCTCTCAGAACTGAGCATGTGGAGAGAAGTTCGTTCATCTAGCACAAATGGAACGGGTGACAGGAGAAACTTTTACTCTGGTTTCTCAGTATGTTTCCCAAGCCGGTTTGAATTTCCTGCATTTTGCACTGTAAAAACCGATTTGGAGTTAGTACCTCCACATATGTAGGTATGGAGTGGAGTTTGCAAGTGAAAAGAAACTTTGTGTTCCCAACAAGCTAGGTGAAGGACGGCTTTCACACACACTTATCTCTCAGAACTGAGCATGTGGAGAGACGTTCGTTAATCTAGCACAAAGGGAACGGGTTGCAGGAGAAACTTTTACTCTGGTTTCTCAGTCTGTTTCCTAGTGCCGGTTTGAAGTTCCTGCAGTTTGCACTGTAAACAGAGTTGGAGCTAGTACCTCCCTCCCCATATATATTTATGGAGTGGAGTTTGCAAGTGAAAAGAAACTTTGTGTTCCCAACAAGCTAGGTGAAGTACGGCTTTCACACACAATTATCTCTCAGAACAGAGCATGTGGAGAGACGTTCGTTCATCTAGCACAAAGGGAACGGGTTGAAGGAAAAACTTTTACTATGGTTTCTCAGTCTGTTTCCTACTGCTGGTTTGAAGTTCTTGCAGTTTTCACTGTAAAACCGAGTTGGAGCTAGTACTTCCCCATATATATGAATGGAGTGGAGTTTGCATCAGAAAAGAAACTTTGTGTTCCCAACAAGCTAGATGAAGAACGGCTTTCACACACACTTATCTCTCAGAACTGAGCATGTGGATAGACATTCGTTCATGAAGCACAAAGGAACGGCTTGCAGGAGAAATTGTTACTCTGGTTTCTCAGTCTGTTACCTAGTGCCAGTTTGAAGTTTCTGCAGTTATCACTGTTAACACGAGTAGGAGCTATTAACCCCCCTAATATATGTATGGATTGGAGTTTGCATCTGAACAGAAACTTTGTGTTCCCAACAAGCTAGGAGAAGGACGGCTTTCACACACACTTATCTCTCAGAACTCAGCATGTAGAGACGTTCGTTCATCTAGCACAAAGGGAAAGGGTTGCAAGGAAAATTTTACTCTGGTTTCTCAGTCTGTTTCTTAGTGCCGTTTTTAAGTTCATGCAGTTTTCTCTGTAAAACCGAGTTGCAGCTTGTACATCCCCATATATATGTATGGAGTGGAGTTTGCAACTGAATAGAAAATTTGTGTTCCCAACAAGCTATGAGAAGGACGGCTTTCACACACACTTATCTCTCAAAACTGATCCTGTGGAGATACTTTCGTTCATCTAGTACAAAAAGGACGAATTTCATTAGAAACATTTACTGTGGTTTCTGGGTCTGTTTCCTAGTGCTGGTTTGTATTTTCTGCAGTATTTTATGAAAAACAGTTTCTGAGCTTGTATACCCCTATACATTTATGTGGTGTTGCCTTCAACTGAAAAGAATCTTTGCGGTCCCAACAGGGTAGCTGAAGGACGGCTTTCACACACATTTATCTCTCTGAAATGAGCATATGGAGAGCCGTTCGTTCATCAGGCATAAATGGAAGGGCTTGCATGAGAAACTTTTATTCTGGTTTCTCAGTCTGTTTCCTAGTCCCGGTTTGAAGTTCCTGCAGTTTTCTCTGTAAACCCGAGTTGAAGCTAGTACCGACCCATATATATGTATGGAGTGTAGTTTGCAACGGAAAAGAAACTGTGTGTTCCCAACAAGCTAGGTGAAGTACGGCTTTCACACACAATTATCTCTGAGAACTGAGCATTTGGAGAGACGTTCGTTCATCTAGCACAAAGGGAAAGGTTTGCAGGAGAAACTTTTTCTCTGGTTTCTCAGTCTGTTTCCTAGTGCCGGTTTGAAGTTCCTGTAGTTTTCACTGTGAATACGAGTTGGAGCTAGTACCACCCCATATATATGTATGGAGTGTAGTTTGCAAATGAGAAGAAACTTTCTGTTCCCAACTTGCTAGTTGAAGGACGGCTTACACAAACAATTATAACTCAGAACTGAGCTTCTGGAGAGACGTTCGTTCATCTAGCACAAAGGGAACGTTTTGCAGGAGAAACTTTTACTCTGGTTCTCTGTCTGTCTGCTAGTGCCCGTTTGAAGGTCCTGCAGTTTTCACTATAAAACCGAGTTGGAGCTAATACCACCCCATATATGTATGGATTGTACCTTGCAAATGAAAAGAAATATTGTGTTCCCAACAACCTATGTGAAGGACGGCATTCACACACAATTTTCCCTCAGAAAAGAGCAAGTGGAGAGACGTTCTTTCATCTAGCACAAAGGAAACAGGTTGCAGGATAATCATTTACTTTTGTTTCTCAGTCTGTTTCCTAGGGCCAGTTTGAAGTACCTGCAAATTTCACTATAAATCGAGTTGGATCTACTACATACCCTTATGTATGTAAGGATTTTAGTTGCAACTTAAAAGAAACTTTGTGTTCCCAACATGCTAGGTGAAGGATGGCTTTCACACACACACTTATCTCTTAGAACTGAGCATGTGGAGAGACGTTCGTTCATCTAGCACAAAGGGAACGGGTTGCAAGAGAAACTTTTACTCTGGTTTCTCAGACTGTTTCCTAGTGCCGGTTTGATGTTCCTGCAGTTTTCACTGTAAAACCGAGTTGGAGCTAGTAACTCCCCATATATACGTAGGGAGTGGAGTTTGCAAGTGAAAAGAAACTTTGTGTTCCCAACAAGCTAAGTGAAGGACGGCTTTCACACACACTTATCTCTCAGAACTGAGCATGTGGAGAGACGTTCGTTCATCTAGCACAAAGGGTACGGGTTGCAGGAGATACTTTTACTCTGGTTTCTCAGTCTGTTTCCTAGTGCCGGTTTGAAGTTCCTGCAGTTTTCACTGTAAAACCGAGTTGGAGCTAGTACCTCCCCATATATATGTATGGAGTGGAGTTGGCAACTGAAAATAAACTTTGTGTTCCCAACAAGCTAGGTGAAGGACGGCTTTCACACACACTTCTCTCTCAGAAATGAGCATGTGGAGAGACGTTCGTTCATCTAGCACAAAGGGAACGGGTTGCAGGAGAAACTTTTACTCTGGTTTCTCAGTCTGTTTCCTAGTGCCGGTTTGAAGTTCCTGCAGTTTGCACTGTAAACAGAGTTGGAGCTAGTATCTCCCTCCCAATATATATGTATGGAGTGGAGTTTGCAAGTGAAAAGAAACTTTGTGTTCCCAACAAGCTATGTTAAGGACGGCTTTCACACACACTTATCTCTCAGAACAGAGCATGTGGAGAGACGTTCGTTCATCTAGCACAAAGGGAACGGGTTACAGGAGAAACTTTTACTCTGGTTTCTCAGTCTGTTTCCTACTGCTGGTTTGAAGTTCCTGCAGTTTGCACTGTAAAACCGAGTTGGAGCTAGTACCTCCCCATATAAATGTATGGAGTGGAGTTTGCAAGTGAAAAGAAACTTTGTGTTCCCAACAAGCTAGGTGAAGGATGGCTTTCACACACACTTATCTCTCAGAACAGAGCATGTGGAGAGACGTTCGTTCATCTACCACAAAGGGAACGGGTTGCAGGAGAAACTTTTACTCTGGTTTCTCAGTCTGTTTCCTAGTGCCGGTTTGAAGTTCCTGCAGTTTGCACTGTAAAACCGAGTTGGAGCTAGTACCTTCCCTTTTATATGTATGGAGTGGAGTTTGCAACTGAAAAGAAACTTTGTGTTCCCAAAAAGCTAGGTGAAGGACGGCTTTCACACACACTTATCTCTCCGAACTGAGCATGTGGAGAGACGTTCGTTCATCCAGCACAAATGGAACGTTGACAGGAGAAACTTTTACTCTGGTTTCTCAGTATGTTTCCCAAGCCGGTTTGAATTTCCTGCATTTTGCACTGTAAAAACCGATTTGGAGTTAGTACCTCCACATATATAGGTATGGAGTGGAGTTTGCAAGTGAAAAGAAACTTTGTGTTCCCAACAAGCTAGGTGAAGGACGGCTTTCACACACACTTATCTCTCAGAACTGAGCATGTGGAGAGACGTTCGTTAATCTAGCATAAAGGGAACGGGTTGCAGGTGAAACTTTTACTCTGGTTTCTCAGTCTGTTTCCTAGTGCCGGTTTGAAGTTCCTGCAGTTTGCACTGTAAAACCGAGTTGGAGCTAGTACCTCCCCACATATATGTATGGAGTGGAGTTTGCAAGTGAAAAGAAACTTTGTGTTCCCAACAAGCTAGGTGAAGGACGGCTTTCACACACACTTCTGTCTCAAAACTGAGCATGTGGAGAGACGTTCGTTCATCTAGCACAAAGGGAACGGATTGCAGGAGAAACTTTTACTCTGTTTTCTCAGTCTGTTTCCTAGTGCCGGTTTGAAGTTCCTGCAGTTTTCACTGTAAAACCGTGTTGGAGCTAGTACCTCCCCATATATATGTATGGAGTGGAGTTTGCAAGTGAAAAGAAACTATGTGTTCCCAACAAGCTAAGTGAAGGACGGCTTTCACACACACTTATCTCTCAGAACTGAGCATGTGGAGAGACGTTCGTTCATCTAGCACAAAGGGAACGGGTTGCAGGAGAAACTTTTACTCTGGTTTCTCAGTCTGTTTCCTAGTGCCGGTTTGAAGTTCCTGCAGTTTGCACTGTAAACAGAGTTGGAGCTAGTACCTCCCTCCCCATATATATGTATGGAGTGGAGTTTGCAAGTGAAAAGAAACTTTGTGTTCCCAACAAGCTAGGTGAAGTACGGCTTTCACACACAATTATCTCTCAGAACAGAGCATGTGGAGAGACGTTCGTTCATCTAGCACAAAGGGAACGGGTTGAAGGAAAAACTTTTACTATGGTTTCTCAGTCTGTTTCCTACTGCTGGTTTGAAGTTCTTGCAGTTTTCACTGTAAAACCGAGTTGGAGCTAGTACTTCCCCATATATATGAATGGAGTGGAGTTTGCATCAGAAAAGAAACTTTGTGTTCCCAACAAGCTAGATGAAGAACGGCTTTCACACACACTTATCTCTCAGAACTGAGCATGTGGATAGACATTCGTTCATGAAGCACAAAGGAACGGCTTGCAGGAGAAATTGTTACTCTGGTTTCTCAGTCTGTTACCTAGTGCCAGTTTGAAGTTTCTGCAGTTATCACTGTTAACACGAGTAGGAGCTATTAACCCCCCTAATATATGTATGGATTGGAGTTTGCATCTGAACAGAAACTTTGTGTTCCCAACAAGCTAGGAGAAGGACGGCTTTCACACACACTTATCTCTCAGAACTCAGCATGTAGAGACGTTCGTTCATCTAGCACAAAGGGAAAGGGTTGCAAGGAAAATTTTACTCTGGTTTCTCAGTCTGTTTCTTAGTGCCGTTTTTAAGTTCATGCAGTTTTCGCTGTAAAACCGAGTTGCAGCTTGTACATCCCCATATATATGTATGGAGTGGAGTTTGCAACTGAATGGAAAATTTGTGTTCCCAACAAGCTATGAGAAGGACGGCTTTCACACACACTTATCTCTCAAAACTGATCCTGTGGAGATACTTTCGTTCATCTAGTACAAAAAGAACGAATTTCATTAGAAACATTTACTGTGGTTTCTGGGTCTGTTTCCTAGTGCTGGTTTGTATTTTCTGCAGTATTTTATGAAAAACAGTTTCTGAGCTTGTATACCCCTATACATTTATGTGGTGTTGCCTTCAACTGAAAAGAATCTTTGCGGTCCCAACAGGGTAGCTGAAGGACGGCTTTCACACACATTTATCTCTCTGAAATGAGCATATGGAGAGCCGTTCGTTCATCAGGCATAAATGGAAGGGCTTGCATGAGAAACTTTTATTCTGGTTTCTCAGTCTGTTTCCTAGTCCCGGTTTGAAGTTCCTGCAGTTTTCTCTGTAAAACCGAGTTGAAGCTAGTACCGACCCATATATATGTATGGAGTGTAGTTTGCAACGGAAAAGAAACTGTGTGTTCCCAACAAGCTAGGTGAAGTACGGCTGTCACACACAATTATCTCTGAGAACTGAGCATTTGGAGAGACGTTCGTTCATCTAGCACAAAGGGAAAGGTTTGCAGGAGAAACTTTTTCTCTGGTTTCTCAGTCTGTTTCCTAGTGCCGGTTTGAAGTTCCTGTAGTTTTCACTGTGAATACGAGTTGGAGCTAGTACCACCCCATATATATGTATGGAGTGTAGTTTGCAAATGAGAAGAAACTTTCTGTTCCCAACTTGCTAGTTGAAGGACGGCTTACACAAACACTTATAACTCAGAACTGAGCTTCTGGAGAGACGTTCGTTCATCTAGCACAAAGGGAACGTTTTGCAGGAGAAACTTTTACTCTGGTTCTCTGTCTGTCTGCTAGTGCCCGTTTGAAGGTCCTGCAGTTTTCACTATAAAACCGAGTTGGAGCTAATACCACCCCATATATGTATGGATTGTACCTTGCAAATGAAAAGAAATATTGTGTTCCCAACAACCTATGTGAAGGACGGCATTCACACACAATTTTCCCTCAGAAAAGAGCAAGTGGAGAGACGTTCTTTCATCTAGCACAAAGGAAACAGGTTGCAGGATAATCATTTACTTTTGTTTCTCAGTCTGTTTCCTAGGGCCAGTTTGAAGTACCTGCAATTTTCACTATAAATCGAGTTGGAGCTACTACATACCCTTATGTATGTAAGGATTTTAGTTGCAACTTAAAAGAAACTTTGTGTTCCCAACATGCTAGGTGAAGGATGGCTTTCACACACACTTATCTCTTAGACTTGAGCATGTGGGGAGACGTTCTTTCATCTAGCAAAAATGTAACTGTTTGCAGGAGAAAATTTTGTTCTGGTTTCTCAGTCTGCATCCTAGTGCAAGTTTGAAGTTTCTGTATTTTTCACTTTAAAACCGATTTTCATCTGCAACTACACTTCTGTATTTATGGATTGTAGTTTTCAACAGAAAAGAAATTATGTGTTCTGAACAGCTAGGTGAAGGACGGCTTTCAAACAAAATTAATCTCAGAAATGAGCATGTGGGGAGACGTTCTTTCATCTAGCAATAAGGTAACGGTTTGAAGGAGAAACTTTTACTCTAGATTCACAGTCTGTTTCCTAGTGCCGGTATGATGTTCCAGCATTTTTCACTGTAAAACCGAGTTGGAGGTAGTACATCCCCATACATACGTATGTAGTGTAGTTTGCAACTGGAAAGAAACTTTGTGTTCCCAACAAGCTAGATGAAGGACGGCTTTCACACACACTTATCTCTCAGAACTCAGCATGTGGAGAGACGTTCGTTCATCTAGCACAAATGTAAGTGTTTGCAGAAGAAACTTTCACACTGTATTCGGAATCTCTTTCCTAGGGCCCGTTTAAAGTTAGTGCAATTTTCTCTGTAAAGCCGAGTTGCAGCTACTACATCCCCTTATGTATGTATGGATTGTAATTTGCAACTTAAAAGTAACTTTGTGTTCCCAATAAGATATTTGAAGGTCGACTTTCACACACACTTATCTCTCAGAACTGAGCATGTGGAGAGACGATCGTTCATCTAGCACACAGGGAAAGGGTTGCAGGGAAACTTTTACTCTGGTTGCTCAGTCTGTTTCTTAGTGCCGGTTTGAAGTTCCTGCAGTTTTCACTGTAAACACGAGTTGCAGCTAGTACATCCCCATATATATGTATGCAGTGGAGTTGGCAACTGAAAAGAAACTTTGTGTTCCCAACAAGCTAGCTGAAGGACGGTTTTCACACACACATATCTCTCAGAACTGAGCATGTGGAGAGGCGTTCGTTCATCTAGCACAAAAGGAACGGTTTGCAGGAGAAACTTTTACTCTTGTTTCTCAGTCTCTTCCCTATGCCGTTTTGAAGTTCCTGCAGTTTTCACTGTAGAACAGAGTTGGAGCTTGTACCTCCCCATACATATGTATTGATTGGAGTTTGCATCAAAAAGAAACTTTGTATTCCCAACAAGCTAGCTGAAGGACGGCTTTCACACACAATTATCTCTCAGAACTGAGCATGTGGAGAGACGTTCGTTCATCTAGCACAAAGGGAACGGGTTGAAAGGGAATCATTTATTCTGGTTTCTCAGCCTGTTTCCTAGTGCTGTTTGAAGTTCCTGCAGTTTTCACTGTAAAACCGAGTTGGAGCTAGTACTACCCCATATATATGAATGGAGTGGAGTTTGCATCAGAAAAGAAACTTTGTGTTCCCAACAAGCTAGATGAAGGACGGCTTTCACACACACTTATCTCTCAGAACTGAGCATGTGGATAGACATTCGTTCATGAAGCACAAAGGAACGGCTTGCAGGAGAAACTGTTACTCTGGTTTCTCAGTCTGTTTCCTAGTGCCAGTTTGAAGTTCCTGCACTTATCCCTGTAAACACGAGTAGGAGCTATTAACTCCCCTAATATATGTGTGGATTGGAGTTTGCATCTGAACAGAAACTTTGTGTTCCCAACAAGCTAGGTAAAGAACAGTTTTCAAACATAAATTTGTCTCAGATCTGAGGATGTGGAGAGACGTTCGTTCATCTAGCACAAATGGAACCGATTGCAGGAGAAACTATTACTCTGGTTTCTCAGTCTGTTTCCTAGTGCCGGTATGAACTTCCTGCAGTTTTCACTGTAAAACCGAGTTGGAGCTAGTACCTCCCCATATATTTGTATGGAGTGAAGTTTCCAACTAAAAAGAAACTTTGTGTTCCGAACAAGATATGTGAAGGACGGCTTTCACAGAAATTATTCTCTCAAAACTGAGCATGTTGAGAGACGTTCGTTCATATAGCACAAATGTTACTGGTTGCAGGAAAAACCTTTACTCTGGTTTCTAAGTCTGTTTCCTAGTGCCGGTTTGAATTTCCTGCAGTTTTCAATGTAAAACTGAGTTGGAGCTGGAACTTCCCCATAGATATGTATGGAGTGGAGTTTGCAACTGAAAAGAAACTTTGTGTTCCCAACAAGCTAGGAGAAAGACGGCTTTCACACACACTTATCTCTCAGAACTGAGCATGTGGAGAGCCGTTCGTTCATTTAGCACAAAGGGAACGATTTGCAGGGGAAACTTTTACTCTGGTTTCCCAGTCTGATTCCTAGTGCCGGTTTGAAGTTCCTGCAGTTTTCACTGTAAAACAGAGTTGGAGCTTGTACCTCCCCATACATATGTATGAAGTGGTGTTTGCAACTTAAAGGAAACTATGTGTTCCCACGATCTATGTGAAGGACGGATTTCACACACACTTATCTCTCAGAACTGATCCTGTGGATAGAAGTTCGTTCATCTAGCACAAATGGAACCGATTGCAGGAGAAACTATTACTCTGGTTTCTCAGTCAGTTTCCTAGTGGCGTTTTGAATTTCCTGCAGTTTTCACTGAAAATCGGATTTATAGCTAGTACTTCCCCACAGATATGTATGGAGTGGGGTTTGCAACTGAAAAGAAACTTTGTGTTCCCTACAAGCTAGGTGAAGTATGGATTTCACACACTCTTATCACTCAGAACTGAGTATGTGGAGAGACGTTCGTTCATCTAGCACAAAGGGAACTGGCTGCAGGAGAAACTTTTACTCTGGATTCTCAGTCTCTTTCCTAGTGCCGGTCTGAAGATCCTGCAGTTATCAATGTAAACCCGTGTAGGAGCTAGTACCTCCCCATAGATATGTATGTATTGGGGTTAGCAACAGAAAAGAAACTTTGTGTTCCCAACTAGCGAGGTGATGGACGGATTTCACACACACTAATCTCTCAGAACTAAGGAAGTGGGGAGACGTTCGTTCATCTAGCACAAAGGAACGGGTTGCAGGAAAAACTTTTACTCTGTTTCTCAGTCTTTTTCCAGTGCCGGTTTAAAGTTCCTGCAGTTTTCACTGTAAACCGAGTTGGAACTAGTTCCTCCCCATATATATGTATGGAGTGGAGTTTACAACTGAACAGAAACTTTGTGTTCCCAACAAGCTAGGTGAAGGACAGCTTTCACACATAATTATATCTCAGAAATGAGGATGTGGAGAGACGTTCGTTCATCTAGCACAAAGGGATAGGGTTACAGGGAAAGATTTACTCTGGTTTCTCAGTCTGTTTCTTAGTGCCGGTTTTAAATTCCTGAAGTTTTCACTGTAAACCCGAGTTGCAGATAGTACATCCCCATATATATGTATGGAGTGGAGTTGGCAACTGAAAAAAAACTTTGTGTCCCCAACAAGCTAGCTGAACTACGGCTTTCACACACACTTACCTCTCAGACCTGAGCATGTGGAGAGGCGTTCGTTCATCTAGCACAAATGGAATGGTTTGCAGGAGAAACTTTTACCCTTGTTTCTCAGTCTCTTTCCTATGCCGTTTTGAAGTTCCTGCAGTTTTCACAGTAAAACCGAGTTGGTGCTAGTACCTCCCCATATATATGTATGGATTGGAGTTTGCATCTGAACAGATACTATGTGTTCCCAACAAGCTAGGTGAAGGAAAGCTTTTACACACCCTAATATCTCAGACCTGAGTATGTGGAGAGACGTTCTTTCATCTAGTACAAATGAACTGGTTGCAGGAGTAACTTTTTCTCTGGTTTCTCAGTCTGTTTCCTAGTATCGGTTTCAATTTCCTGCTATTTTCACAGTAAAACCGAGTTGCAGCTAGTACCTCCCCATATATATATTTATGGATTGGAGTTTGCAACTTAACAGAAGATTTTTGTTCCCAACAAGCTAGGTGAAACACGGCTTTCAGACACACTAATCTCTCAGAACTGAGCATGTGGAGAGACGTTCGTTCATCTAGCTCAAAGGGAACGGATTGCAGGAGAAACTATTACTCTGGATTCTCTGTCTGTTTCCTAGTGCCGCTTTGAAGTTCATGCAGTTTTCACTGTAAAACCGAATTGGAGCTAGTACCTCCCCATAGATATGTATGGATTGGAGTTTGCTAGTGAACAGAAACTTTGAGTTCCCAACAAGCTAGGTGAAGGACGGCTTTCACACACACTTATCTCTCAGAACTGAGCATGTGGAGAGACGTTCGTTCATCTAGCACAAAGGGAACGGGTTGCAGGAGAAACTTTTACACTGGTTTCTCAGTCTGTTTCCTATGCCGCTTTTGAAATTCCTGCAGTTTTCACTCTAGAAACGAGTTGGAGTGAGTACCTCCCCATACATATGTAAGGGGTGGAGTCTGCATCAGAAAAGAAACTTTGTGTTCCCAACAAGATAGGTCAAGGAAGGCTTTCACTCACACTTATCTCTCAGTACTGAGCATGTGGATAGACGTTCGTTCATCTAGCACAAAGAAACGTGTTGCAGGAAAAACTGTTACTCTGGTTTCTCAGTCTGTTTCCTAGTGCCGGTTTGAAGTTCACGCAGTTTTCACTGTAAACCCGAGTAGGAGCTAGTAACTCCGCTATATATTTGTATGGAGTTGGGTTTGAAACTGAACAGAATCTTTGTGTTCAAAACAAGCTAGGTGAAGCACGGCTTTCAGACACACTAATCTCTCAGAACTGAGCATGTGGAGAGACGTTCGTTCATCTAGCAAAAAGGGAACGGATTGCAGGAGAAACTTTTACTCTGGATTCTCTGTCTGTTTCCTGGTGCCGATTCGAAGTTCCTACAGTTTACACTGTAAAACCGAGTTGGAGCTAGTACCTTCCCATAGATATGTATGGATTGGAGTTTGTTACTGAACAGAAACTTTCAGTTCCCAAGAAGCTAGTTCAAGGACGGCTTTCATACACAATAATCTCTCAGAAATGTGCATGTGAAGAGACCTTCAATCATTTAGCACAATGGGAAAGGGTTGCAGGAGAAACTTTTACTCTGGATCTCAGTCTCTTTCCTAGAGCCGGTATGAAGATCCTCCAGATTTCACTGTAAAACCGAGTTGGAGATAGTACTACCCCATAGAAATTTATGGAGTGTAGTATGCAACTGAAAAGAAACTTTGTGTTCCCAACAAGCTAGTTGAAGGACGGCTTTCATAAACACTTATCTCTCAGAACTGCGCATGTGGAGAGACGTTCGTTCATCCAGCACAAAGGGAATGTGTTGCATGAGAAACTTTTACTCTGGTTTCTCAGTCTGTTTCCTAGTGCCGGTTTGAATATCCTGCAGATTTCACTGTAAAACCGAGTTGGAGCTAGTACATCCCCATAGAAATTTATGGAGTGTAGTATGCAACTGAAAAGAAACTTTGTGTTCCCATCAAGCTAGGAGAAGGACGGCTTTCACACACACTTATCACTCAGAGCTGAGCATGTGGAGAGACGTTCGTTCATCTACCACAAAGGGAAATTGTTGCAGGGAAAGTTTTACTCTGGTTTCTCAGTCTGTTTCTTAGTGCCGGTATTAAGTTCCTGAAGTTTTCACTGTAAAACGGAGTTGCAGCTTGTACATCCCCATATATATATATGGAGTGGAGTTGGCAACTGAAAAGAAACTTTGTGTTCCCAACAAGCTAACTGAAAGACGGCTTTCACACACACTTATCTCTCAGAACTGAGCATGTGGAGAAACGTTCGTTCATCTAGCACAAAGGGAAAGGGTTTTAGGAGAAACTTTTAATCTGATTTCTCAGTATTTTTCCTTGTGCAGGTTTGAAGTTCCTGCAGTTTTCAGTGTGAAACCGAGTTGTAGCTAGTACCTCCCCATAGATATTTATGGGGTGTAGTTTGCAACTGAAACGAAACTTTTTGTTCCCATCAAGCTTGTGATGGACGGTTTTCACACACACTAATCTCTCAGAACTGAGGATGTGGAGAGACGTTCGTTAATCTAGCACAAAGGAACGGGTTGCAAGAGAAACTTTTACTCTGGATTCCCAGTCTGTTTCCTAGTGTCGGTTTCAATTTCCTGCAATTTACACTGTAAACACGAGTTAAAGTTAGTACCTCCCCATATATATGTATGGATTGGAGTTTGCAACTGAACAGAAACTTTGTGTTCCCATTAAGCTAGGGGAAGGACGGCTTTCACACACATATATCTCTCAGAATTGAGCATGTGGAGGGAAGTTCGTTCATCTAGCACAAACGTTACTGGTTACAGGAGAAACTTTTACTCTGGTTTCTAAGTCTGTTTTCTAGGGCCGGTTTGAAGTTCCTGAAGTTTTCTCTATAAAACCGAGTTGGAGTTAGTACCAACCCATTCATATGTATGGAGTTGAGTTTGCATCAGAACAGAAACTTTGTGCTCCCAACAAGCTAGGTGAAGGACGGCTTTCAGAAACAATAATCTCTCAGAATAGAGCATGTGGAGAGACGTTCGTTCATTAAGCACAAATGGAAAGGATTGAAGGAGAAACTTTTACTCTGGATTCTAAGTTTGTTTCCTAGTGTCGGTTAATTTTCCTGCTGTTTTGACTGTAAAACCGAGTTGGAGCTAGTAGCTCTCCATAGATATGTATGGAGTGGAGTTTGCAACAGAACAGAAACTTTGTGTTCCCAAAAACCTGGGTGAAGAACGGCTTTCACACACAATTATCTCTGAGAACTGAGTGTGTGTATTGACGTTCGTTCATCTAGCACAAAGGGAACAGGTTGCAGGAGAAACTTTTACTCTGGTTTTACCGTCTGTTTCCTATGCCGGTTTGAAGATCCTGCAGTTTTCACTGTAAAACCGAGTTGGAGCTGGAACTTCCCCATAGATATATATGGAGTGGAGTTTGCAACTGACAAGTAACTTTGTGTTCCTAAAAAGATAGTTGAAGGACGGCTTTCACACACACTTATCTCTCAGAACTAAGCATGTGGAGAGACGTTCGTTCATCTAGCACAAAGGGAAAGAGTAGCAGGGAAAGTTTTACTCTGGTTTCTTAGTCTGTTTCCTTGTGCCGGTATGAATTTCCGGCAGAATTCACTGTAAAAAGGAGTTGGAGCTAGTACATTCCCATAGATAGGTATGGAGTAGAGTTTGTAACTGAAAAGAAACTTTGTGTTCCCAACAAGCTAGTTGAAGGACGGCTTTAAAACACACTTATCTCTCAGAACTGAGCATCTGGAGAGACGTTCGTTCATCTAGCACAAAAGGAACTGGTTGCAGGGGAAACTTTTACTCTTGTTTCCCAGTCTGTTTCCTAGAGCCGGTTTGAAGTTCCTGTAGGTTTCACTGTAAAACCGTGTTGGAGCTAGAACCTCCCCATATATATATATGGTGTGATGTTTGCACCTGAAAGGAAACTTTGTGTTCCCAATAAGCTTGGTGATGGACGGCATTCACACACACTAATCTCTCACTACTGAGGATGTGGAGAGACGTTCGTTCATCTAGCACTAAGGAATGTTTTGCAGGGGAAACTTTACTCTGGTTTTTCAGTCTGATTCCTTGTGACGGTTTGAAGTTCCTGCAGATTTCACTGTAAAAACGAGTTGGAGCTAGTACCACACCATAAATATGTATGGAGTGGAATTTGCAACTGAAAACAAACTTTGTGTTCCCAACAAGCTTGTTGAAGGACGGCTTTCACACACAATTATCTCTCAGAACTCAGCATGTGGAGAAACGTTCGTTCACCTAGTACAAAGGAACGGGTTGCAGGAGAAACTTTTACTCTGGTTTCTCAGTCTGTTTCCTAGTGCCGGTTTGAAGTTCCTGCAGTTTTCACTGTAAAACCGAGTTGGAGCTAGTACCTCCACATACATAATAATGGATTGGAGTTTGCAACCTAACAGAAACTTTGTGTTTCCTACAAGCTAGGTGAAGGACGGCTTTCACACACACTAATCTCTCAGAACTGAGCATGTGGAGAGACTTTCGTTCATCTACAACAAAGGGAACTTGTTGCAGGAGAAACTTTTACTCTACTTTCACAGTCTGTTTCCTAGTGCCGGTTTGAAGTTCCTGCAGATTTCACTGTAAAAACGAGTTGGAGCTAGTACCACACCATAAATATGTATGGAGTGGAATTTGCAACTGAAAACAAACTTTGTGTTCCCAACAAGCTTGTTGAAGGACGGCTTTCACACACAATTATCTCTCAGAACTCAGCATGTGGAGAAACGTTCGTTCACCTAGTACAAAGGAACGGGTTGCAGGAGAAACTTTTACTCTGGTTTCTCAGTCTGTTTCCTAGTGCCGGTTTGAAGTTCCTGCAGTTTTCACTGTAAAACCGAGTTGGAGCTAGTACCTCCACATACATAATAATGGATTGGAGTTTGCAACCTAACAGAAACTTTGTGTTTCCTACAAGCTAGGTGAAGGACGGCTTTCACACACACTAATCTCTCAGAACTGAGCATGTGGAGAGACTTTCGTTCATCTACAACAAAGGGAACTTGTTGCAGGAGAAACTTTTACTCTACTTTCACAGTCTGTTTCCTAGTGCCGGTTTGAAGTTCCTGCAGTTTTCACTGTAAAACCGAGTTGGAGCTAGTACCTCCCCATACTTGTGTATGGATTGGAGTTTGCAACTGAAAAGAAACTTTGTGTTCCCAACAAGTTAGGAGAAGGATGGCTTAGACACAGAATTATCTCTCAGAACTGAGCATGTGGAGAGACGTTCGTTCATCAAGCACAAAGGGATAGGGTTACAGGGAAAGATTTACTCTGGTTTCTCAGTCTGTTTCTTAGTGCCGGTTATAAGTTCCTGAAGTTTTCACTGTAAACCCGAGTTGCAGATAGTACATCCCCATATATATGTATGGAGTGGAGTTGGCAACTGAAAAAAAAACTTTGTGTACCCAACAAGCTAGCTGAAGTACGGCTTTCACACACACTTACCTCTCAGACCTGAGCATGTGGAGAGACGTTCGTTCATCTAGCACAAATGGAACGGTTTGCAGGAGAAACTTTTACCCTTGTTTCTCAGTCTCTTCCCTATGCCGTTTTGAAGTTCCTGCAGTTTTCACAGTAAACCCGAGTTGGTGCTAGTACCTCCCCATATATATGTATGGATTGGAATTTGCATCTGAACAGATACTATGTGTTCCCAACAAGCAAGGTGAAGGAAAGCTTTCACACACCCTAATATCTCAGACCTGAGCATGTGGAGAGACGTTCTTTCATCTAGCAAAATTGGAACCGATTGCAGGAGAAATTTTTACTCTGGATTCTCAGTTTGTTTCCCAGAGCCGGTTTGAAGTTCCTGCAGTTTTCACTGTAAAACCGAGTTGGAGCTAGTACCTACCCATAGATATATATGGAGTGGAGTTTGCAACTGGAAAGAAACTTTGTGTTCCCAACAAGCTAGGTGAAGAACGGATTTCACACACACTTATCTCTCTGAACTGAGCATGTTGGGAGACGTTCGTTCACTTAGCACAAAAGGAACGGGTTGCAGGAGAGACTTTTACTTTGGTATCCCAGTTTGTTTCCTAGTGCCGGTATGAATATCCTGCACTTTTCACTGTAAAACCGAGTTGGAGCTTGTTCCTACCCATATATATGTATGGAGTGGAGTTTGCAACTGAAAAGTAAGTTTGTGTTAACAACATGCTATTGGATGGACGGCTTTCACACACACTAATTTCTCAAAACTGAGCATGTAGAGGGACGTTCATTCATCTAGCACAAAGGAACGGGTTGCAGGAGGAACTTTTACTCTGGATTCCCAGTCTGTGTCCTAGGGCCGGTTTGAAGTTCCTGAAGTTTACTCTATAAAACCGAGTTGGAGATAGTAGCTCCCCATACCTATGTATGGAGTGGAGTTTGCATCTGAACAGAAACTTTGTGCTCCCAACAAGCTTGGTGAAGGACGGCTTTCACACACATTAATCTCTCAGAACTGAGCATGTGGAGAGACTTTTGTTCATCAAGAACAAATGGAAAGGATTGCAGGAGAAGCTTTTACTCTGGATTCTAAGTCTGTTTCCTAGTGTCGGTTAAATTTCCTGCAGTTTTCACTATAAAACCGAGCTGGAGCTGGTAGCACCCCATAGATATGTATGGAGTGGAGTTTGCAAGTATAAAGAAACTTTGTGTTCCCAAAAAGCTGGGTGAAGAACGGCTTTCACACACTATTATCTCTGAGAACTGGGTATGTGTATTGACGTTCGTTCATCTAGCACAAAGGGAACGGGTTGCAGGTGAAAATTTTACCCTTGATCCCAGTCTGTTTCCTTGTGCCGTTTTGATGTTCCTGCAGTTTTCACTGTAAAACCGTGTTGGAGCTAGTAACTCCCCATACATATACATGGAGTGGAGTTTGCAACTTAAAAGAAATTTGTGTTCCCAACAAGCTATGTGAAGGACGAATTCCACACAGACATCTCTCATAACTTAGCATGTGGGGAGACGTTCGTTCATCTAGCACAAAAGGAACGGTTTGCAGAAGAAACTTTTACTCTGGTTTCTCAGCCTGTTTCCTAGAGTCGGTTTCAATTACCTGCAATTTACACGGTAAACCTGAGTTGCAGCTAATACCCCCCATATATATGTATGGATTGGAGTTTGCAACTGAACAGAAATTTTGTGTTCCGAACAAGCTATGTGAAGGATGGCGTTCACACAAACTAATCTCTCAGAAATGAGCATGTGGAGAGACGTTCGTTTATCTAGCACAAAGTGAACGGGTTGCAGGTGAAACTTTCACTCTGGTTTCTCAGTCTTTTACTAGTGCCGGTTTGAAGTTCCTGCAGTTTTCACTGTAAAACCGTGTTGGAGCTAGTACCTCCCCATAGATATGTATACAGTGGAGTTTGCAACTGAAAAGAAACTTTGTGTTCCCAAAAAGCTAGGTGAAGGACGGCTTTCAGACACACTAATCTCTCGGAACTGAGCATGTGGAGAAAGTTTCGTTCATCTAGCACAAATGAAACGGATTGAAGGAGAAAGTTTTACTCTGGATTCTCAGTCTGTTTCCTAGTTTCGGTTTCAATTTCCTGCAATTTACACTGTAACCCCGAGTTGAAGCTAGTACCTCCCCATATATATGTATGGATTGGAGTTTGCAACGGGACAGAAACTTTGTGCTCCCAACAAGCTAGGTGAAGGACGGCTTTCACACACACTTTTCAATCAGAACTGAACATGTGGAGAGACGTTCTTTCATCAAGCACAAATGTTACTGGTTTCAGGAGAAACTTTTACTCTGGTTTCTCAGTCTGTTTCCAAGTGCCTGTTTGAAGTTCCTGCAGTTTTCCCTGTAAACCCGATTTGCAGCTAGTATATCCCCATAGATATGTATGGAGTGGAGGTGCAACTGAAAAGAAACTTTGGTTTCCCTACAAGCTAGTTGAAGGACGGCTTTCACACACACTTAACTATAATAACTGTGCATTTGGAGAGACTTTCGTTCATCTAGCACAAAGGGAATGGTTTGCAGGAGAATCTTTTACTCTGGTTTCACAGTCTGTTTCCTATGCCGGGTTGAAGTTCCTGCAGTTTTCACTGTAAACCCGAGATGGAGCTAGTAACACCCCTATATATATGTATGCATTGGAGTTTGCATCTGAAGCGAAACTTTGTGTTCCCAACAATCTATGTGAAGGACGGCTTTCACACAAATTTATTTCTCAGAACTGAGCATGAAGAGAGACGTTTGTTCATCTAGCACAAAGGGGACGGGTTGAAGGAGAAAAGTTTACTCTGATTTTTCAGTCTGTTTTCTACTGCCGGTATGAAGTTCCTGCAGTTTTCACAGTAAAACCGAGTTGGAGCTAGTACCTCCCCATATATTTTATGGAGTGCAGTTTGCAACTGAAAAGAAACTTTGTGTTCCCAAGAAGCTAGGTGAAGGTAGGCTTTCACACAGATTTATCTCTCAGAAATGAGCATGTGGAGAATGGTTCGTTCATCTATCAAAAATTAAACGGATTGCAGGAGAAACTTTTACTCTGGTTTCCCAGTCTGTTTCCTACAGTCGGTTAAAGTTCCTGCACATTTCACTGTAAAACCGAGTTGGAGATAGTACCTACCCAGAGATATGTATGGAGTGGGGTTTGCAACTGAACAGAAAATTTGTGTTCCCAACAAGCTAGGTGAAGGACGGCTTTCACACACACTTATCTCTCAGAACTGAGCATGTGGAGAGACCTTCGTTCATCTAGCACAAAGGGAACGGGTTGCAGGAGAAACTTTTACTCTGGTTTCTCAGTCTGTTTCCTAGTGCCGGTTTGAAGTTCCTGCAGTTTTCACTGTAAAACCGAGTTGGAGCTAGTACTTACCCATATATATGTATGGATTGGAGTTTGCATCTGAACAGAAACTATGTGTTCCCAACAAGCTAGGTGAAGGAAAGCTTTCACACACCCTAATATCTCAGAACTGAGCATGTGGAGAGACGTTTTTTCATCTAGCACAAATGGAACCGATTGCAGGAGAAATATTTACTCTGAATTCTCAGTTTGTTTCCCTGAGCCGGTTTGAAGTTCCTGCAGTTTTCACTGTAAAACCGAGTTGGAGCTAGTACCTCCCCATATATATGTATGGATTGGAGTTTGCATCTGAACAGAAACTATGTGTTCCTAACAAGCTAGGTGAAGGACGGCTTTCACACACAATTATCTCTCAGAACTGAGCATGTGGAGAGACGTTCGTTCATCTAGCACATCGGGAACGGATTGCAGGAGAAACTATTACTCTGGATTCTCAGTCTGTTTCCTAGTGCCGGATTGAAATTCGTGCTGTTTTCACTGTAAACACGAGATGGAGCTAGTAACTCCCCTATATATACGTATGGATTGGAGTTCGCAACTGAACAGAAACTTTGTGTTCCTAACAAGCTAGGTGAAGGACGGCTTTCACACACAATTATCTCTCAAAACTGAGCATGTGGAGAGACGTTCATTCATCTAGCACAAAGGAACTTGTTGCAGGAGAAACTTTTACTCTACTTTCTCAGTCTTTTTCCTAATGCCGGTATGAAGTTCCTGCATTTTTCACTTTAAACCCGAGGTGGAGCTCGTACATCCCCAAAGATATGTTGGAGTGGAGTTTCAACTGAACAGAAACTTTGTGTTCCCAACCAGCTAGGTGAAGGGGAGCTTTCACACATAATTATGTCTCAGAATTGAGGATGTGGAGAGACGTTCGTTCATCTAGCACAAAGGGAACGGATTGCAGGAGAAACTATTTCTCTGGTTTCTCAGTCTGTTTCCTAGTGGCGTTTGAATTTCCTGCAGTTTACACTTTAAAACCGATTTATAGCTAGTACTTCCCCACAGATATGTATGGAGTGGAATTTGCAACTGAAAAGAAACTTTGTGTTCCCAAGAAGCTAGGTGAAGTACGGATTTCACACGCTCTTATCACTCAGAACTGAGTATGTTGAAAGACGTTCGTTCATCTAGCACAAAGGGAACTGGCTGCAGAAGAAACTTTTACTCTGGATTCTCAGTCTGTTTCCTACTGCCGGTCTGAAATTCCTGCAGGTTTCACTGTAAAACCGAGTTGGAGCTTGTACCACCCCATAGATATTTATGGACTGGAGTTTGCAAATGAAAAGAAACTTTGTGTTCCCAACAAGCTAGGTGAAGGACGCCTTTCACACACACTTATCTCTCAGAACTTAGCATGTAGAGAGACGTTCGTTCATTTAGCAAAAAGGGAAGGGGTTGCAAGAGCAAATTTTACTCTGGTTTCTCAGTCTATCTCCTAGGGCCGGTTTGAATTTCCTGCAGATTTCACTGTAAAACGGAGTTGGAGCTAGTACATCCCCATAGATAGGTATGGAGTGGTGTTTGCAACTAAAAAGAAACTTTGTGTTCCCAACAAGCTAGTTGAAGGACGGCTTTCACACACACTTATCTCTCAGAACTGAGCATGTGGGGAGACGTTCGATCACCTAGCCCAAAAGGAACTGGTTGCAGGGGAAACATTTACTCTTGTTTCCCAGTGTGTTTCCTAGTGCCGGTTTGAACTTAGTGAAGTTTTCACTGTAAAACCGTGTTGGAGCTACAACCTCCCCATATATATATATGGAGTAGTGTTTGCAACTGAAAGGAAATTTTGTGTTCCCAACACGTTTGGTGATGGACGGCTTTCACACACACTAATCTCTCAGAACTGAGAATTTTGAGAGATGTTCGTTCATCTAGCACTAAGGAAAGTTTTGCAGGAGGAACTATTAATCTGGTTTCTCACTCTGTTTCCTAGTGCCGGTTTGAAGTTCTTGCAGTTTTCACTAAAAAACCGTGTTAGAGCTACTACCACCCATAGATATATATGGATTGGAGTTTGCAACTGAAAAGAAACTTTGTGTTCCCAACAAGCTAGGTGAAGGACGGCTATCAGACACACTTATCTCTCAGAACTGAGCATGTGGAGAGACGTTCGTTCATCTAGCACAAAGTGAACGGCTTGCAGGAGAAACAATTACTCTCGTTTCTCAGTCTGTTTCCTAGTGCCGTTTTGAAGTTCCTGCAGTTTTCACTGTAAAACCGAGTTGGAGCTAGTACCTCCACATACATAATAATGGATTGAAGTTTGCAACCTAACAGAAACTTTGTGTTTCCTACAAGCTATGTGAAGGACGGCATTCACACACACAAATCTCTCAGAACTGAGCATGTGGAGAGACTTTCGTTCATCTAGCACAAAGGGAAGGGGTGGCAGGGAAACTTTTACTCTGGTTTCCCAGTCTGTTTCCTAGTGCCGGTTTGAATTTCCTACAGTTTTCACTGTAAAACCGAGTTGGAGCTTGTACCTCAACATACATATGTATGGAGTGGGGATTGCAACTGAAAAAAAACTTTGTGTTCCCACGATCTATGTGAAGGACGGCTTTCAAACACACTTATCTCTCAGAACTGATCCTGTGGAGACAAGTTCGTTCATCTAGCACAAATGGAACGGGTTGAAGGAGAAACTTTTACTCTGGTTTCTCAGTCTGTTTCCTACTGGCGATTGGAATTTCCTGCAGTTTTCTCTGAAAAAACGATTTATAGCTAGTCCTTCCCCAAAGAAATGTATGGAGTGGAGTTTGCAACTAAAAAGAAACTTTGTGTTCCCAGCAAGCTAGGTGAAGAACGGCTTTCACACACTCTTATCACTCAGAACTGAGCATGTGGAGAGACTTTCGTTCATCTAGCACAAATGGAACTGGCTTCAGGAGAATCTTTTACTCTGGATTATGAGTCTGTTTCCTAGTGCCGGTTTAAAGTTCCTGCAGTTTTCACTGTAAAACCGAGTTGGAGCTTGTACCACCCCATAGATATGTACGGAGAGGAGTTTGCAAATAAAAGAAACTTTGTGTTCCCAACAAGCTAGGAGAAGGACGGCTTAGACACAGAATTATCTCTCAGAACTGAGCATGTGGAGAGTCTTTTGTTCATCAAGCACAAAGGAAAAGTGTTGCATGTGAAACTTTTACTCTGGTTTCTCAGTCTGTTTCCTAGTCCCGGTTTGAAGTTCCTGCAGTTTTCTCTGTAAAACCGAGTTGAAGCTAGTACCGACCCATATATATGTATGGAGTGTAGTTTGCAACGGAAAAGAAACTGTGTGTTCCCAACATGCTAGGTGAAGGATGGCTTTCACACACACTTATCTCTTAGACTTGAGCATGTGGGGAGACGTTCTTTCATCTAGCACAAGTGTAACTGTTTGCAGGAGAAAATTTTGTTCTGGTTTCTCAGTCTGCATTCTAGTGCAAGTTTGAAGGTTCTGTATTTTTCACTTTAAAACCGATTTTCATCTGCAACTACACTTCTGTATTTATGGATTGTAGTTTTCAACAGAAAAGAAATTATGTGTTCTGAACAGCTAGGTGAAGGACGGCTTTCAAACAAAATTAATCTCAGAAATGAGCATGTGGGGAGACGTTCTTTCATCTAGCAATAAGGTAACGGTTTGAAGGAGAAACTTTTACTCTAGATTCACAGTCTGTTTCCTAGTGCCGGTAGGATGTTCCAGCATTTTTCACTGTAAAACCGAGTTGGAGGTAGTACATCCCCATACATAAGTATGTAGTGTAGTTTGCAACTGGAAAGAAACTTTGTGTTCCCAACAAGCTAGATGAAGGACGGCTTTCACACACACTTATCTCTCAGAACTCAGCATGTGGAGAGACGTTCTTTCATCTAGCACAAATGTAAGTGTTTGCAGAAGAAACTTTCACACTGTATTCGGAATCTCTTTCCTAGTGCCCGTTTAAAGTTAGTGCAATTTTCTCTGTAAAGCCGAGTTGCAGCTACTACATCCCCTTATGTATGTATGGATTGTAATTTGCAACTTAAAAGTAACTTTGTGTTCCCAATAAGATATTTCAAGGACGACTTTCACACACACTTATCTCTCAGAACTGAGCATGTGGAGAGACGATCGTTCATCTAGCACACAGGGAAAGGGTTGCAGGGAAACTTTTACTCTGGTTGCTCAGTCTGTTTCTTAGTGCCGGTTTTAAGTTCCTGCAGTTTTCACTGTAAACACGAGTTGCAGCTAGTACATCCCCATATATATGTATGCAGTGGAGTTGGCAACTGAAAAGAAACTTTGTGTTCCCAACAAGCTAGATGAAGGACGGCTTTCACACACACTTATCTCTCAGAACTGAGCATGTGGATAGACATTCGTTCATGAAGCACAAAGGAATGGGTTGCAGGAGAAACTGATACTCTGGTTTCTCAGTCTGTTTCCTATTGCCAGTTTGAAGTTCCTGCAGTTATCACTGTAAACACGAGTAGGAGCTATTAACTCCCCTAATATATGTATGGATTGGAGTTTGCATCTGAACAGAAACTTTGTGTTCCCAACAAGCTAGGTAAAGGACAGTTTTCAAACATAAATTTGTCTCAGATCTGAGGATGTGGAGAGACGTTCGTTCATCTAGCACAAATGGAACCGATTGCATGAGAAACTATTACTCTGGTTTTTCAGTCTGTTTCCTAGTGCCGGTATGAACTTCCTGCAGTTTTCACTGTAAAACCGAGTTTGAGCTAGTACCTCCCCATATATTTGTATGGAGTGAAGTTTCCAACTAAAAAGAAACTTTGTGTTCCGAACAAGATATGTGAAGGACGGCTTTCACAGAAATTATTCTCTCAAAACTGAGCATGTTGAGAGACGTTTGTTCATCTAGAACAAATGTTACTGGTTGCAGGAGAAACCTTTACTCTGCTTTCCCAGTCTGTTTCCTAGTGCCGGTTTGAATTTCCTGCAGTTTTCACTGTAAAACTGAGTTGTAGCTTGTACATCAACATACATATGTATGGAATGGGGTTTGCAACTGAAAAGAATCTTTGAGTTCCCAACAATCTAGGTGAAGACCGGCTTTCAAACACTCTTATCACTCAGAACTGAGCATGTGGAGAGACGTTCGTTCATCTATCCCAAAGGGAACTGGCTGAAGGAAAAACTTTTACTCTGGATTCTCAGTCTGTTTCCTAGTATCGGTTTGAAGTTCCTGCAGTTTTCACTCTAAAACCGAGTTGGAGTTTGTACCTCAACATACATATGTATGGAGTGGGGTTTGCAACTGAAAAGAAACTTTGTGTTCCCAACAAGCTAGGTGAAGAACGGCTTTCACAGACTCTTATCACTCAGAACTGAGCATGTGGAGAGACGTTCGTTCATCTAGCCCAAAAGGAACTGGCTGCAGGAGAAACTTTTTCTCTGGATTCTCAGTCTTTTTCCTAGTGCCGGTTTGAAGTTCCTGCAGTTTTCACTGTAAAACCGAGTTGGAGCTTGTACCACCCCATAGATATGTATGGAGAGGAGTTTGCAAGTGAAAAGAAACTTTGTGTTCCCAACAAGCTAGGTTAAGGACGCCTTTCACACACACTTATCTCTCAGAACTGAGCATGTGGAGAGACGTTCTTTCATCTAGCACAAATGGAACCGAATGCAGTAGCAACATTTACTCTGGATTCTTAGTTTGTTTCTCAGTGCCGATTTGAAGTTCCTGCAGTTTTCACTGTAAAACCGAGTTGGAGCTTTTACCACCGCATAGATATGTATGGAGAGGAGTTTGCAAATGAAAAGAAACTTTGTGTTCCCAACAAGCTAGGTGAAGAACGGCTTTCACACACTCTTATCACTCAGAACTGAGCATGTGGAGAGACGTTCGTTCATCTATCCCAAAGGGAACTGGCTGCAGGAAAAACTTTTACTCTGGATTCTCAGTCTGTTTCCTAGTATCGGTTTGAAGTTCCTGCAGTTTTCACTCTAAAACCGAGTTGGAGCTTGTACCTCAACATACATATGTATGGAGTGGGGTTTGCAACTGAAAAGAAACTTTGTGTTCCCAACAAGCTAGGTGAAGAACGGCTTTCACAGACTCTTATCACTCAGAACTGAGCATGTGGAGAGACGTTCGTTCATCTAGCCCAAAGGGAACTGGCTGCAGGAGAAACTTTTACTCTGGATTCCCAGTCTGTTTCCTAGTGCCTGTTTGAAGTTTCTGCAGTTTTCACTGTAAAACCGAGTTGGAGCTTGTACCACCCCATAGATATTTATGGAGAGGAGTTTGCAAGTGAAAAGAAACTTTGTGTTCCCAACAAGCTAGGTTAAGGACGCCTTTCACACACACTTATCTCTCAGAACTGAGCATGTGGAGAGACGTTCGTTCATCTAGCACAAAGGGAACGGGTTGCAGGAGAAACTTTTACACTGGTTTCTCAGTCTGTTTCCTATGCCGCTTTTGAAATTCCTGCAGTTTTCACTCTAGAAACGAGTTGGAGTGAGTACCTCCCCATACATATGTAAGGGGTGGAGTCTGCATCAGAAAAGAAACTTTGTGTTCCCAACAAGATAAGTCAAGGAAGGCTTTCACTCACACTTATCTCTCAGTACTGAGCATGTGGATAGACGTTCGTTCATCTAGCACAATGAAACGTGTTGCAGGAAAAACTGTTACTCTGGTTTCTCAGTCTGTTTCCTAGTGCCGGTTTGAAATTCACGCAGTTTTCACTGTAAACCCGAGTTGGAGCTAGTAACTCCGCTATATATTTGTATGGAGTTGGGTTTGAAACTGAACAGAAACTTTGTGTTCCCAACAAGCTAGGTGAAGGACTGCTTTCACACCCATTTATCACTCAGAACTGAGCATGTAGAGAGACGTTCGTTCATCTAGCACAAAGTTAACGGTTTGCAGGGGAAACTTTTACTCTGGTTTCTCAGTCTGTTTCCTAGTGTCGGTTTCAATTTCCTGCAATTTACACTGGTAACCCGAGTTGCAGCTAGTACCCCCCATATATATATATATATGGATTGGAGTTTGCAACTGAACAGAATCTTTGTGTTCAAAACAAGCTAGGTGAAGCACGGCTTTCAGACACACTAATCTCTCAGAACTGAGCATGTGGAGAGACGTTCGTTCATCTAGCAAAAAGGGAACGGATTGCAGGAGAAACTTTTACTCTGGATTCTCTGTCTGTTTCCTGGTGCCGATTCGAAGTTCCTACAGTTTACACTGTAAAACCGAGTTGGAGCTAGTACCTTCCCATAGATATGTATGGATTGGAGTTTGTTACTGAACAGAAACTTTGAGTTCCCAAGAAGCTAGTTGAAGGACGGCTTTCATACACAATAATCTCTCAGAAATGAGCATGTGGAGAGACCTTCAATCATTTAGCACAATGGGAACGGGTTGCAGGAGAAACTTTTACTCTGGATCTCAGTCTCTTTCCTAGAGCCGGTATGAAGATCCTCCAGATTTCACTGTAAAACCGAGTTGGAGATAGTACTACCCCATAGAAATTTATGGAGTGTAGTATGCAACTGAAAAGAAACTTTGTGTTCCCAACAAGCTAGTTGAAGGACGGCTTTCATAAACACTTATCTCTCAGAAATGAGCATGTGGAGACAAGTTCGTTCATCTAGCACAAATGGAACGGGTTGAAGGAGAAACTTTTACTCTGGTTTCTCAGTCTGTTTCCTACTGGCGATTGGAATTTCCTGCAGTTTTCTCTGAAAAAACGATTTATAGCTAGTCCTTCCCCAAAGAAATGTATGGAGTGGAGTTTGCAACTAAAAAGAAACTTTGTGTTCCCAGCAAGCTAGGTGAAGAACGGCTTTCACACACTCTTATCACTCAGAACTGAGCATGTGGAGAGACTTTCGTTCATCTAGCACAAATGGAACTGGCTTCAGGAGAATCTTTTACTCTGGATTATGAGTCTGTTTCCTAGTGCCGGTTTAAAGTTCCTGCAGTTTTCACTGTAAAACCGAGTTGGAGCTTGTACCACCCCATAGATATGTACGGAGAGGAGTTTGCAAATAAAAGAAACTTTGTGTTCCCAACAAGCTAGGAGAAGGACGGCTTAGACACAGAATTATCTCTCAGAACTGAGCATGTGGAGAGTCTTTTGTTCATCAAGCACAAAGGAAAAGTGTTGCATGTGAAACTTTTACTCTGGTTTCTCAGTCTGTTTCCTAGTGCTGTTTGAAGTTCCAGCAGTTTTCACTGTAAAATCGACTTGGAGCTAGTACCTCCCCATACATATGTATGGATTGGAGTTTGCAACCTAATAGAAACTTTGTGATTCGTACAAGCTAGGTGAAGGACGGCTTTCACACACACTTGTCTCTCAGAACTGAGCATGTGGATAGACGTTCGTTCATCTAGCACAAAGGAAAGGGTTGCAGTAGAAACTGTTACTCTGCTTTTTCAGTCTGTATCCTAGTGCCAGTTTTAAGATCCTGCATTTATCACTGTAAACCTGAGTAGGATCTAGTAATACCCCTAATATATGAATGGATAGGAGTTTGCATCTGAACAGAAATTTTGTGTTCCCAACAAGCTAGCTGAAGGACAGATTTCACACATAAATTTGTCTCAGAACTGAGGATGTGGAGAGACGTTCGTTCATCTAGCACAAAATGAAGGGGTTGCAGGAGAAACTTTTACTCTGGTTTCTCAGTCTTTTTCCTAGTGTCGGTTTCAATTTCCTGCAATTTACACTGTAAACCCGAGTTGCAGCTAGTACCACCCCATATATATGTATGTATTGGTGTTTGCAACTGCATAGAAACTTTGTGTTCCCAACAAGCTAGGTGAAGGATGGCTTTCACACACATATAACTCTCAGAACTTAGCATGTGGAGACACGTTCGTTAATCTAGCACAAAGGGAACCAATTGAAGTGGAAACTTTTACTCTGGTTTCTCAGTCTATCTCCTAGTGCCGGTTTGAATTTCCTGCATTTTCCACTGTAAAACCGAGTTGGAGCTACTACCACCCATAGATATATATGGATTGGATTTTGCAACAGAAAAGAAACTTTGTGTTCCCAACCAGCTAGTTGAAGGACGGCTTTCAGACACACTTATCTTAAGAACTCGGCATGTGGATAGACGTTCGTTAAATTAGCACAAAATTACGGGTTGCAGGAGAAACTTTTACTCTTGTTTCTCATTCTGTTTCCAAGTGGCGTTTTGAATTTCCTGCAGTTTTCACTGAAAGACAGATTTACAGCTGGTACTTCCCCACAGATATGTATGGAGTGGAGTTTGCACGTGAAAAGAAACTTTGTGTTCCCAACAAGCTAGGTGAAGGACGGCTTTCACACACACATATCTCTCAGAACTGAGCATGTGGAGAGACGTTCGTTCATCTAGCAGAAGGGGAACGGGTTGCAGGAGAAACTTTTACTCTGGTTTCTCAGTCTGCATTCTAGTGCAAGTTTGAAGGTTCTGTATTTTTCACTTTAAAACCGATTTTCATCTGCAACTACACTTCTGTATTTATGGATTGTAGTTTTCAACAGAAAAGAAATTATGTGTTCTGAACAGCTAGGTGAAGGACGGCTTTCAAACAAAATTAATCTCAGAAATGAGCATGTGGGGAGACGTTCTTTCATCTAGCAATAAGGTAACGGTTTGAAGGAGAAACTTTTACTCTAGATTCACAGTCTGTTTCCTAGTGCCGGTAGGATGTTCCAGCATTTTTCACTGTAAAATCGAGTTGGAGGTAGTACATCCCCATACATAAGTATGTAGTGTAGTTTGCAACTGGAAAGAAACTTTGTGTTCCCAACAAGCTAGATGAAGGACGGCTTTCACACACACTTATCTCTCAGAACTCAGCATGTGGAGAGACGTTCTTTCATCTAGCACAAATGTAAGTGTTTGCAGAAGAAACTTTCACACTGTATTCGGAATCTCTTTCCTAGTGCCCGTTTAAAGTTAGTGCAATTTTCTCTGTAAAGCCGAGTTGCAGCTACTACATCCCCTTATGTATGTATGGATTGTAATTTGCAACTTAAAAGTAACTTTGTGTTCCCAATAAGATATTTCAAGGACGACTTTCACACACACTTATCTCTCAGAACTGAGCATGTGGAGAGACGATCGTTCATCTAGCACACAGGGAAAGGGTTGCAGGGAAACTTTTACTCTGGTTGCTCAGTCTGTTTCTTAGTGCCGGTTTTAAGTTCCTGCAGTTTTCACTGTAAACACGAGTTGCAGCTAGTACATCCCCATATATATGTATGCAGTGGAGTTGGCAACTGAAAAGAAACTTTGTGTTCCCAACAAGCTAGATGAAGGACGGCTTTCACACACACTTATCTCTCAGAACTGAGCATGTGGATAGACATTCGTTCATGAAGCACAAAGGAATGGGTTGCAGGAGAAACTGATACTCTGGTTTCTCAGTCTGTTTCCTATTGCCAGTTTGAAGTTCCTGCAGTTATCACTGTAAACACGAGTAGGAGCTATTAACTCCCCTAATATATGTATGGATTGGAGTTTGCATCTGAACAGAAACTTTGTGTTCCCAACAAGCTAGGTAAAGGACAGTTTTCAAACATAAATTTGTCTCAGATCTGAGGATGTGGAGAGACGTTCGTTCATCTAGCACAAATGGAACCGATTGCATGAGAAACTATTACTCTGGTTTTTCAGTCTGTTTCCTAGTGCCGGTATGAACTTCCTGCAGTTTTCACTGTAAAACCGAGTTTGAGCTAGTACCTCCCCATATATTTGTATGGAGTGAAGTTTCCAACTAAAAAGAAACTTTGTGTTCCGAACAAGATATGTGAAGGACGGCTTTCACAGAAATTATTCTCTCAAAACTGAGCATGTTGAGAGACGTTTGTTCATCTAGAACAAATGTTACTGGTTGCAGGAGAAACCTTTACTCTGCTTTCCCAGTCTGTTTCCTAGTGCCGGTTTGAATTTCCTGCAGTTTTCACTGTAAAACTGAGTTGGAGCTTGTACATCAACATACATATGTATGGAATGGGGTTTGCAACTGAAAAGAATCTTTGAGTTCCCAACAATCTAGGTGAAGACCGGCTTTCACACACTCTTATCACTCAGAACTGAGCATGTGGAGAGACGTTCGTTCATCTATCCCAAAGGGAACTGGCTGCAGGAAAAACTTTTACTCTGGATTCTCAGTCTGTTTCCTAGTATCGGTTTGAAGTTCCTGCAGTTTTCACTCTAAAACCGAGTTGGAGTTTGTACCTCAACATACATATGTATGGAGTGGGGTTTGCAACTGAAAAGAAACTTTGTGTTCCCAACAAGCTAGGTGAAGAACGGCTTTCACAGACTCTTATCACTCAGAACTGAGCATGTGGAGAGACGTTCGTTCATCTAGCCCAAAAGGAACTGGCTGCAGGAGAAACTTTTTCTCTGGATTCTCAGTCTTTTTCCTAGTGCCGGTTTGAAGTTCCTGCAGTTTTCACTGTAAAACCGAGTTGGAGCTTGTACCACCCCATAGATATGTATGGAGAGGAGTTTGCAAGTGAAAAGAAACTTTGTGTTCCCAACAAGCTAGGTTAAGGACGCCTTTCACACACACTTATCTCTCAGAACTGAGCATGTGGAGAGACGTTCTTTCATCTAGCACAAATGGAACCGAATGCAGTAGAAACATTTACTCTGGATTCTTAGTTTGTTTCTCAGTGCCGATTTGAAGTTCCTGCAGTTTTCACTGTAAAACCGAGTTGGAGCTTTTACCACCGCATAGATATGTATGGAGAGGAGTTTGCAAATGAAAAGAAACTTTGTGTTCCCAACAAGCTAGGTGAAGAACGGCTTTCACACACTCTTATCACTCAGAACTGAGCATGTGGAGAGACGTTCGTTCATCTATCCCAAAGGGAACTGGCTGCAGGAAAAACTTTTACTCTGGATTCTCAGTCTGTTTCCTAGTATCGGTTTGAAGTTCCTGCAGTTTTCACTCTAAAACCGAGTTGGAGCTTGTACCTCAACATACATATGTATGGAGTGGGGTTTGCAACTGAAAAGAAACTTTGTGTTCCCAACAAGCTAGGTGAAGAACGGCTTTCACAGACTCTTATCACTCAGAACTGAGCATGTGGAGAGACGTTCGTTCATCTAGCCCAAAGGGAACTGGCTGCAGGAGAAACTTTTACTCTGGATTCCCAGTCTGTTTCCTAGTGCCGGTTTGAAGTTCCTGCAGTTTTCACTGTAAAACCGAGTTGGAGCTTGTACCACCCCATAGATATTTATGGAGAGGAGTTTGCAAGTGAAAAGAAACTTTGTGTTCCCAACAAGCTAGGTTAAGGACGCCTTTCACACACACTTATCTCTCAGAACTGAGCATGTGGAGAGACGTTCGTTCATCTAGCACAAAGGGAACGGGTTGCAGGAGAAACTTTTACACTGGTTTCTCAGTCTGTTTCCTATGCCGCTTTTGAAATTCCTGCAGTTTTCACTCTAGAAACGAGTTGGAGTGAGTACCTCCCCATACATATGTAAGGGGTGGAGTCTGCATCAGAAAAGAAACTTTGTGTTCCCAACAAGATAAGTCAAGGAAGGCTTTCACTCACACTTATCTCTCAGTACTGAGCATGTGGATAGACGTTCGTTCATCTAGCACAATGAAACGTGTTGCAGGAAAAACTGTTACTCTGGTTTCTCAGTCTGTTTCCTAGTGCCGGTTTGAAGTTCACGCAGTTTTCACTGTAAACCCGAGTTGGAGCTAGTAACTCCGCTATATATTTGTATGGAGTTGGGTTTGAAACTGAACAGAAACTTTGTGTTCCCAACAAGCTAGGTGAAGGACTGCTTTCACACCCATTTATCACTCAGAACTGAGCATGTAGAGAGACGTTCGTTCATCTAGCACAAAGTTAACGGTTTGCAGGGGAAACTTTTACTCTGGTTTCTCAGTCTGTTTCCTAGTGTCGGTTTCAATTTCCTGCAATTTACACTGGTAACCCGAGTTGCAGCTAGTACCCCCCATATATATATATATATGGATTGGAGTTTGCAACTGAACAGAATCTTTGTGTTCAAAACAAGCTAGGTGAAGCACGGCTTTCAGACACACTAATCTCTCAGAACTGAGCATGTGGAGAGACGTTCGTTCATCTAGCAAAAAGGGAACGGATTGCAGGAGAAACTTTTACTCTGGATTCTCTGTCTGTTTCCTGGTGCCGATTCGAAGTTCCTACAGTTTACACTGTAAAACCGAGTTGGAGCTAGTACCTTCCCATAGATATGTATGGATTGGAGTTTGTTACTGAACAGAAACTTTCAGTTCCCAAGAAGCTAGTTGAAGGACGGCTTTCATACACAATAATCTCTCAGAAATGAGCATGTGGAGAGACCTTCAATCATTTAGCACAATGGGAACGGGTTGCAGGAGAAACTTTTACTCTGGATCTCAGTCTCTTTCCTAGAGCCGGTATGAAGATCCTCCAGATTTCACTGTAAAACCGAGTTGGAGATAGTACTACCCCATAGAAATTTATGGAGTGTAGTATGCAACTGAAAAGAAACTTTGTGTTCCCAACAAGCTAGTTGAAGGACGGCTTTCATAAACACTTATCTCTCAGAAATGAGCATGTGGAGAGACGTTCGTTCATCCAGCACAAAGGGAATGTGTTGCATGAGAAACTTTTACTCTGGTTTCTCAGTCTGTTTCCTAGTGCCGGTTTGAATATCCTGCAGATTTCACTGTAAAACCGAGTTGGAGCTAGTACATCCCCATAGAAATTTATGGAGTGTAGTATGCAACTGAAAAGAAACTTTGTGTTCCCATCAAGCTAGGAGAAGGACGGCTTTCACACACACTTATCACTCAGAGCTGAGCATGTGGAGAGACGTTCGTTCATCTACCACAAAGGGAAATTGTTGCAGGGAAAGTTTTACTCTGGTTTCTCAGTCTGTTTCTTAGTGCCGGTATTAAGTTCCTGAAGTTTTCACTGTAAAACGGAGTTGCAGCTTGTACATCCCCATATATATATATGGAGTGGAGTTGGCAACTGAAAAGAAACTTTGTGTTCCCAACAAGCTAACTGAAAGACGGCTTTCACACACACTTATCTCTCAGAACTGAGCATGTGGAGAAACGTTCGTTCATCTAGCACAAAGGGAACGGGTTTTAGGAGAAACTTTTAATCTGATTTCTAGTATTTTTCCTTGTGCAGGTTTGAAGTTCCTGCAGTTTTCAGTGTGAAACCGAGTTGTAGCTAGTACCTCCCCATAGATATTTATGGGGTGTAGTTTGCAACTGAAACGAAACTTTTTGTTCCCATCAAGCTTGTGATGGACGGTTTTCACACACACTAATCTCTCAGAACTGAGGATGTGGAGAGACGTTCGTTAATCTAGCACAAAGGAACGGGTTGCAAGAGAAACTTTTACTCTGGATTCCCAGTCTGTTTCCTAGTGTCGGTTTCAATTTCCTGCAATTTACACTGTAAACACGAGTTAAAGTTAGTACCTCCCCATATATATGTATGGATTGGAGTTTGCAACTGAACAGAAACTTTGTGTTCCCATCAAGCTAAGGGAAGGACGGCTTTCACACACATATATCTCTCAGAATTGAGCATGTGGAGGGAAGTTCGTTCATCTAGCACAAACGTTACTGGTTACAGGAGAAACTTTTACTCTGGTTTCTAAGTCTGTTTCCTAGGGCCGGTTTGAAGTTCCTGAAGTTTTCTCTATAAAACCGAGTTGGAGTTAGTACCAACCCATTCATATGTATGGAGTTGAGTTTGCATCAGAACAGAAACTTTGTGCTCCCAACAAGCTAGGTGAAGGACGGCTTTCAGAAACAATAATCTCTCAGAATAGAGCATGTGGAGAGACGTTCGTTCATTAAGCACAAATGGAAAGGATTGAAGGAGAAACTTTTACTCTGGATTCTAAGTTTGTTTCCTAGTGTCGGTTAATTTTCCTGCTGTTTTGACTGTAAAACCGAGTTGGAGCTAGTAGCTCTCCATAGATATGTATGGAGTGGAGTTTGCAACAGAACAGAAACTTTGTGTTCCCAAAAACCTGGGTGAAGAACGGCTTTCACACACAATTATCTCTGAGAACTGAGTGTGTGTATTGACGTTCGTTCATCTAGCACAAAGGGAACAGGTTGCAGGAGAAACTTTTACTCTGGTTTTACCGTCTGTTTCCTATGCCGGTTTGAAGATCCTGCAGTTTTCACTGTAAAACCGAGTTGGAGCTGGAACTTCCCCATAGATATATATGGAGTGGAGTTTGCAACTGACAAGTAACTTTGTGTTCCTAAAAAGATAGTTGAAGGACGGCTTTCACACACACTTATCTCTCAGAACTAAGCATGTGGAGAGACGTTCGTTCATCTAGCACAAAGGGAAAGAGTTGCAGGGAAAGTTTTACTCTGGTTTCTTAGTCTGTTTCCTTGTGCCGGTATGAATTTCCGGCAGAATTCACTGTAAAAAGGAGTTGGAGCTAGTACATTCCCATAGATAGGTATGGAGTAGAGTTTGCAACTGAAAAGAAACTTTGTGTTCCCAACAAGCTAGTTGAAGGACGGCTTTAAAACACACTTATCTCTCAGAACTGAGCATCTGGAGAGACGTTCGTTCATCTAGCACAAAAGGAACTGGTTGCAGGGGAAACTTTTACTCTTGTTTCCCAGTCTGTTTCCTAGAGCCGGTTTGAAGTTCCTGTAGGTTTCACTGTAAAACCGTGTTGGAGCTAGAACCTCCCCATATATATATATGGTGTGATGTTTGCGCCTGAAAGGAAACTTTGTGTTCCCAATAAGCTTGGTGATGGACGGCATTCACACACACTAATCTCTCACTACTGAGGATGTGGAGAGACGTTCGTTCATCTAGCACTAAGGAATGTTTTGCAGGGGAAACTTTACTCTGGTTTTTCAGTCTGATTCCTTGTGACGGTTTGAAGTTCCTGCAGATTTCACTGTAAAAACGAGTTGGAGCTAGTACCACACCATAAATAAGTATGGAGTGGAATTTGCAACTGAAAACAAACTTTGTGTTCCCAACAAGCTTGTTGAAGGACGGCTTTCACACACAATTATCTCTCAGAACTCAGCATGTGGAGAAACGTTCGTTCACCTAGTACAAAGGAACGGGTTGCAGGAGAAACTTTTACTCTGGTTTCTCAGTCTCTTTCCTAGTGCCGGTTTGAAGTTCCTGCAGTTTTCACTGTAAAACCGATTTGGAGCTAGTACCTACACATACATAATAATGGATTGGAGTTTGCAATCTAAAAGAAACTTTGTGTTTCCTACAAGCTATGTGAAGGACGGCTTTCACACACAATAATCTCTCAGAACTGAGCATGTGGAGAGACTTTCGTTCATCTACAACAAAGGGAACTTGTTGCAGGAGAAACTTTTACTCTACTTTCACAGTCTGTTTCCTAGTGCCGGTTTGAAGTTCGTGCAGTTTTCACTGTAAAACCGAGTTGGAGCTAGTACCTCCCCATACTTGTGTATGGATTGGAGTTTGCAACTGAAAAGAAACTTTGTGTTCCCAACAAGTTAGGAGAAGGATGGCTTAGACACAGAATTATCTCTCAGAACTGAGCATGTGGAGAGACGTTCGTTCATCAAGCACAAAGGGATAGGGTTACAGGGAAAGATTTACTCTGGTTTCTCAGTCTGATTCTTAGTGCCGGTTATAAGTTCCTGAAGTTTTCACTGTAAACCCGAGTTGCAGATAGTACATCCCCATATATATGTATGGAGTGGAGTTGGCAACTGAAAAAAAACTTTGTGTTCCCAACAAGCTAGCTGAAGTACGGCTTTCACACACACTTACCTCTCAGACCTGAGCATGTGGAGAGGCGTTCGTTCATCTAGCACAAATGGAACGGTTTGCAGGAGAAACTTTTACCCTTGTTTCTCAGTCTCTTCCCTATGCCGTTTTGAAGTTCCTGCAGTTTTCACAGTAAACCCGAGTTGGTGCTAGTACCTCTCCATATATATGTATGGATTGGAATTTGCATCTGAACAGATACTATGTGTTCCCAACAAGCAAGGTGAAGGAAAGCTTTCACACACCCTAATATCTCAGACCTGAGCATGTGGAGAGACGTTCTTTCATCTAGCAAAAATGGAACCGATTGCAGGAGAAATTTTTACTCTGGATTCTCAGTTTGTTTCCCAGAGCCGGTTTGAAGTTCCTGCAGTTTTCACTGTAAAACCGAGTTGGAGCTAGTACCTACCCATAGATATATATGGAGTGGAGTTTGCAACTGGAAAGAAACTTTGTGTTCCCAACAAGCTAGGTGAAGAACGGATTTCACACACACTTATCTCTCTGAACTGAGCATGTTGGGAGACGTTCGTTCACTTAGCACAAAAGGAACGGGTTGCAGGAGAGACTTTTACTTTGGTATCCCAGTTTGTTTCCTAGTGCCGGTATGAATATCCTGCACTTTTCACTGTAAAACCGAGTTGGAGCTATTACCTCCCCATACATATGTATGGAGTGGAGTTTGTAACTTAAAAGAAACTTGTGTTCCCAACATGCTAGATGAAGTACGGATTTCACACACAATTATCTCTGAACTGAGAATGTGGAGAGACGTTCGTTCATCTAGCACAAAGGGAACGGGTTGCAGGAGAAATTTTACTCTGGTTTCTCAGTCTGTTTCCTAGTGCCGGTTTGAAGATCCTGCAGTTTTCACTTTAAAACCGAGTTGGGGCTAGTACCTCCCCATATATTTGTATGGAGTGGAATTTCCAACTGAAAGAAACTTTGTGTTCCTAACAAGCTAGTTGAAGGACGGCTTTCACCCAAACTAAATTCTCAGAACTGAGCATGTGCAGAGACGTTCGTTCATCTAGCACAAAGGGAACAGATTGCAAGAGAAACTTTTATTCTGGTTTCCCAGTCTGTTTCCTAGGGCCGGTTTGAAGTTCCTGTAGTTTTCTCTATAAAACCGAGTTGGAGCTAGTACCTCCCCATACATATATATGGGGTGGAATTTGCATCTGAACAGAAACTTTTTGCTCCCAACAAGCTAGGTGAAGGACGGCTTTCACACACACTAATCTCTCAGAACTGAGCATGTGGAGAGATGTTCGTTCATCAAGCACAAATGGAAAGGATTGCAGGAGAATCTATTACTCTGGATTCTAAGTCTGTTTCCTAGTGTCGGTTAAATTTCCTGCAGTTTTCACTGTAAAACCGAGTTGGATCTAGTAGCTCCCCATAGATATGTATGGATTGCGGTTTGCAACTGAAAAGAATCTTTGTTTTACCAACAAGCTAGGTGAATGACGGCTTTCACACACACTTATCTCTGAGAACTGAGTATGTGTATTGACGTTCGTTCATCTAGCACAAAGGGAACGGGTTGCAGGTTAAAATTTTACTCTTGTTTCTCAGTCTGTTTCCTAGTGCCGGTTTTAAGTTCCTGCAGTTTTCACTGTAAAACCGAGTTGGAGCTTGTTCCTACCCATATATATGTATGGAGTGGAGTTTGCAACTGAAAAGTAAGTTTGTGTTAACAACATGCTATTGGATGGACGGCTTTCACACACACTAATTTCTCAAAACTGAGCATGTAGAGGGACGTTCGTTCATCTAGCACAAAGGAACGGGTTGCAGGAGGAACTTTTACTCTGGATTCCCAGTCTGTGTCCTAGGGCCGGTTTGAAGTTCCTGAAGTTTACTCTATAAAACCGAGTTGGAGAGAGTAGCTCCCCATACATATGTATGGAGTGGAGTTTGCATCTGAACAGAAACTTTGTGCTCCCAACAAGCTTGGTGAAGGACGGCTTTCACACACATTAATCTCTCAGAACTGAGCATGTGGAGAGACTTTTGTTCATCAAGAACAAATGGAAAGGATTGCAGGAGAAGCTTTTACTCTGGATTCTAAGTCTGTTTCCTAGCGTCGGTTAAATTTCCTGCAGTTTTCACTATAAAACCGAGCTGGAGCTGGTAGCACCCCATAGATATGTATGGAGTGGAGTTTGCAAGTGAAAAGAAACTTTGTGTTCCCAAAAAGCTGGGTGAAGAACGGCTTTCACACACTATTATCTCTGAGAACTGGGTATGTGTATTGACGTTCGTTCATCTAGCACAAAGGGAACGGGTTGCAGGTGAAAATTTTACCCTTGATCTCAGTCTGTTTCCTTGTGCCGTTTTGATGTTCCTGCAGTTTTCACTGTAAAACCGTGTTGGAGCTAGTAACTCCCCATACATATACATGGAGTGGAGTTTGCAACTTAAAAGAAATTTGTGTTCCCAACAAGCTATGTGAAGGACGAATTCCACACAGACATCTCTCATAACTTAGCATGTGGGGAGACGTTCGTTCATCTAGCACAAAAGGAACGGTTTGCAGAAGAAACTTTTACTCTGGTTTCTCAGCCTGTTTCCTAGAGTCGGTTTCAATTACCTGCAATTTACACGGTAAACCTGAGTTGCAGCTAATACCCCCCATATATATGTATGGATTGGAGTTTGCAACTGAACAGAAACTTTGTGTTCCGAACAAGCTATGTGAAGGATGGTGTTCACACAAACTAATCTCTCAGAAATGAGCATGTGGAGAGACTTTCGTTTATCTAGCACAAAGTGAACGGGTTGCAGGTGAAACTTTCACTCTGGTTTCTCAGTCTTTTACTAGTGCCGGTTTGAAGTTCCTGCAGTTTTCACTGTAAAACCGTGTTGGAGCTAGTACCTCCCCATAGATATGTATAGAGTGGAGTTTGCAACTGAAAAGAAACTTTGTGTTCCCAAAAAGCTAGGTGAAGGACGGCTTTCAGACACACTAATCTCTCGGAACTGAGCATGTGGAGAAAGTTTCGTTCATCTAGCACAAATGAAACGGATTGAAGGAGAAAGTTTTACTCTGGATTCTCAGTCTGTTTCCTAGTTTCGGTTTCAATTTCCTGCAATTTACACTGTAACCCCGAGTTGAAGCTAGTACCTCCCCATATATAGGTATGGATTGGAGTTTGCAACGGGACAGAAACTTTGTGCTCCCAACAAGCTAGGTGAAGGACGGCTTTCACACACACTTTTCAATCAGAACTGAACATGTGGAGAGACGTTCTTTCATCAAGCACAAATGTTACTGGTTTCAGGAGAAACTTTTACTCTGGTTTCTCAGTCTGTTTCCTAGTGCCGGTTTGAAGTTCCTGCAGTTTTCCCTGTAAACCCGATTTGCAGCTAGTATATCCCCATAGATATGTATGGAGTGGAGGTGCAACTGAAAAGAAACTTTGGTTTCCCTACAAGCTAGTTGAAGGACGGCTTTCACACACACTTAACTATAATAACTGTGCATTTGGAGAGACTTTCGTTCATCTAGCACAAAGGGAATGGTTTGCAGGAGAATCTTTTACTCTGGTTTCACAGTCTGTTTCCTATGCCGGGTTGAAGTTCCTGCAGTTTTCACTGTAAACCCGAGATGGAGCTAGTAACACCCCTATATATATGTATGCATTGGAGTTTGCATCTGAAGCGAAACTTTGTGTTCCCAACAATCTATGTGAAGGACGGCTTTCACACAAATTTATTTCTCAGAACTGGGCATGAAGAGAGACGTTTGTTCATCTAGCACAAAGGGGACGGTTTGAAGGAGAAAAGTTTACTCTGATTTTTCAGTCTGTTTTCTACTGCCGGTATGAAGTTCCTGCAGTTTTCACAGTAAAACCGAGTTGGAGCTAGTACCTCCCCATATATTTTATGGAGTGCAGTTTGCAACTGAAAAGAAACTTTGTGTTCCCAAGAAGCTAGGTGAAGGTAGGCTTTCACACAGATTTATCTCTCAGAAATGAGCATGTGGAGAATGGTTCGTTCATCTAGCAAAAATTAAACGGATTGCAGGAGAAACTTTTACTCTGGTTTCCCAGTCTGTTTCCTAGAGTCGGTTAAAGTTCCTGCACATTTCACTGTAAAACCGAGTTGGAGATATTACCTCCCCAGAGATATGTATGGAGTGGGGTTTGCAACTGAACAGAAAATTTGTGTTCCCAACAAGCTAGGTGAAGGACGGCTTTCACACACACTTATCTCTCAGAACTGAGCATGTGGAGAGTCGTTCGTTCATCTAGCACAAAGGGAACGGGTTGCAGGAGAAACTTTTACTCTGGTTTCTCAGTCTGTTTCCTATTGCCGGTTTAAATTTCCTGCAGTTTTCACTGTAAAACCGAGTTGGAGCTAGTACTTACCCATATATATGTATGGATTGGAGTTTGCATCTGAACAGAAACTATGTGTTCCCAACAAGCTAGGTGAAGGAAAGCTTTCACACACCCTAATATCTCAGACCTGAGCATGTGGAGAGACGTTTTTTCATCTAGCACAAATGGAACCGATTGCAGGAGAAATTTTTACTCTGAATTCTCAGTTTGTTTCCCTGAGCCGGTTTGAAGTTCCTGCAGTTTTCACTGTAAAACCGAGTTGGAGCTAGTACCTCCCCATATATATGTATGGATTGGAGTTTGCATCTGAACAGAAACTATGTGTTAATAACAAGCTAGGTGAAGGACGGCTTTCACACACAATTATCTCTCAGAACTGAGCATGTGGAGAGACTTTCGTTCATCTAGCACGAAGGGAACGGATTGCAGGAGAAACTATTACTCTGGATTCTCAGTCTGTTTCCTAGTGCCGGATTGAAGTTCCTGCTGTTTTCACTGTAAACACGAGATGGAGCTAGAAACTCCCCTATATATACGTATGGATTGGAGTTCGCAACTGAACAGAAATTTTGTGTTCCTAACAAGTTAGGTGAAGGACGGCTTTCACACAGAATTAACTCTCAGACATGAGCATGTGGAGAGACGTTCGTTCATCTAGCACAAAGGAACTTGTTGCAGGAGAAACTTTTACTCTACTTTCTCAGTCTGTTTCCTAATGCCGGTATGAAGTTCCTGCATTTTTCACTGTAAACCTGAGGTGGAGCTCGTACATCCCCAAAGATATGTTGGAGTGGAGTTTCAACTGAACAGAATCTTTGTGTTCCCAACCAGCTAGGTGAAGGGGAGCTTTCACACATAATTATGTCTCAGAATTGAGGATGTGGAGAGACGTTCGTTCATCTAGCACAAAGGGAACGGATTGCAGGAGAAACTATTACTCTGGTTTCTCAGTCTGTTTCCTAGTGGCGTTTGAATTTCCTGCAGTTTACACTGTAAAACCGATTTATAGCTAGTACTTCCCCACAGATATGTATGGAGTGGAATTTGCAACTGAAAAGAAACTTTGTGTTCCCAAGAAGCTAGGTGAAGTACGGATTTCACACGCTCTTATCACTCAGAACTGAGTATGTTGAAAGACGTTCGTTCATCTAGCACAAAGGGAACTGGCTGCAGAAGAAACTTTTACTCTGGATTCTCAGTCTGTTTCCTACTGCCGGTCTGAAATTCCTGCAGGTTTCACTGTAAAACCGAGTTGGAGCTTGTACCACCCCATAGATATGTATGGACTGGAGTTTGCAAATGAAAAGAAACTTTGTGTTCCCAACAAGCTAGGTGAAGGACGCCTTTCACACACACTTATCTCTCAGAACTTAGCATGTAGAGAGACGTTCGTTCATTTAGCAAAAAGGGAAGGGGTTGCAAGAGCAAATTTTACTCTGGTTTCTCAGTCTATCTCCTAGGGCCGGTTTGAATTTCCTGCAGATTTCACTGTAAAACGGAGTTGGAGCTAGTACATCCCCATAGATAGGTATGGAGTGGTGTTTGCAACTAAAAAGAAACTTTGTGTTCCCAACAAGCTAGTTGAAGGACGGCTTTCACACACACTTATCTCTCAGAACTGAGCATGTGGGGAGACGTTCGATCACCTAGCCCAAAAGGAACTGGTTGCAGGGGAAACATTTACTCTTGTTTCCCAGTGTGTTTCCTAGTGCCGGTTTGAACTTAGTGAAGTTTTCACTGTAAAACCGTGTTGGAGCTACAACCTCCCCATATATATATATGGAGTAGTGTTTGCAACTGAAAGGAAATTTTGTGTTCCCAACACGTTTGGTGATGGACGGCTTTCAAACACACTAATCTCTCAGGACTGAGAATTTGGAGAGATGTTCGTTCATATAGCACTAAGGAAAGTTTTGCAGGAGGAACTATTAATCTGGTATCTCAGTCTGTTTCCTAGTGCCGGTTAGAAGTTCTTGCAGTTTTCACTAAAAAACCGTGTTGGAGCTACCACCACCCATAGATATATATGGATTGGAGTTTGCAACTGAAAAGAAACTTTGTGTTCCCAACAAGCTAGGTGAAGGACGGCTATCAGACACACTTATCTCTCAGAACTGAGCATGTGGAGAGACGTTCGTTCATCTAGCACAAAGTGAACGGCTTGCAGGAGAAACTATTACTCTGGTTTCTCAGTCTGTTTCCTAGTGCCGTTTTGAATTTCCTGCAGTTTTCTCTGAAAAAACGATTTATAGCTAGTCCTTCCCCACAGAAATGTATGGAGTGGAGTTTGCAACTAAAAAGAAACTTTGTGTTCCCAGCAAGCTAGGTGAAGAACGGCTTTCACACACTCTAATCACTCAGAACTGAGCATGTGGAGAGACGTTCGTTCATCTAGCACAAATGGAACTGGCTTCAGGAGAATCTTTTACTCTCGATTCTGAGTCTGTTTCCTAGTGCCGGTTTGAAGTTCCTGCAGTTTTCAGTGTAAAATCGGGTTGGAGCTCGTACCTCCCCATATATATGTATGGAATGGAGTTTGCAACAGAAAAGAAACTTTGTGTTCCCAACAAGCTAGGAGAAGGACGGCTTTGACACAGAATTATCTCTCAGAACTGAGCATGTGGAGAGTCTTTCGTTCATCAAGCACAAAGGAAAAGTGTTGCATGTGAAACTTTTACTCTGGTTTCTCAGTCTGTTTCCTAGTGCTGTTTGAAGTTCCAGCAGTTTTCACTGTAAAATCGACTTGGAGCTAGTACCTCCCCATACATATGTATGGATTGGAGTTTGCAACCTAATAGAAACTTTGTGATTCGTACAAGCTAGGTGAAGGACGGCTTTCACACACACTTGTCTCTCAGAACTGAGCATGTGGATAGACGTTCGTTCATCTAGCACAAAGGCAAGGGTTGCAGTAGAAACTGTTACTCTGGTTTTTCAGTCTGTATCCTAGTGCCAGTTTGAAGATCCTGCATTTATCACTGTAAACCTGAGTAGGATCTAGTAATACCGCTAATATATGAATGGATAGGAGTTTGCATCTGAACAGAAATTTTGTGTTCCCAACAAGCTAGGTGAAGGACAGATTTCACACATAAATTTATCTCAGAACTGAGGATGTGGAGAAACGTTCGTTCATCTAGCACAAAATGAAGGGGTTGCAGGAGAAACTTTTACTCTGGTTTCTCAGTCTTTTTCCTAGTGTCGGTTTCAATTTCCTGCAATTTACACTGTAAACCCGAGTTGCAGCTAGTACCACCCCATATATATGTATGTATTGGTGTTTGCAACTGCATAGACACTTTGTGTTCCCAACAAGCTAGGTGAAGGACGGCTTTAACACACAATTAACTCTCAGAACTTAGCATGTGGAGACACGTTCGTTAATCTAGCACAAAGGGAACCAATTGAAGTGGAAACTTTTACTCTGGTTTCTCAGTCTATCTCCTAGTGCCGGTTTGAATTTCCTGCATTTTCCACTGTAAAACCGAGTTGGAGCTACTATCACCCATAGATATATATGGAATGGATTTTGCAACAGAAAAGAAACTTTCTGTTCCCAACTAGCTAGGTGATAGACGGATTTCACACACACTAATCTCTCAGAACTAAGGAAGTGAGGAGACGTTCGTTCATCTAGCACAAAGGAACGGGTTGCAGGAGAAAATTTTACTTTGTTTCTCAGTCTTCTTCCAGTGCCGTTTAAAGTTCCTGCAGTTTTCACTGTAAAACCGAGTTGGAGCTAGTTCCTCCCCATATATATGTAAGGAGTGGAGTTTGCAACTGAACAGAAACTTTGTGTTCCCAACAAGCTAGGTGAAGGACAGCTTTCACACATAATTATATCTCAGAACTGAGGATGTGGAGAGACGTTCGTTCATCTAGCACAAAGGGAATGGTTTGCAGGAGAAAGTTTTAATCTGGTTTCTCAGTCTGTTTCCTAGTGCCGGTTTGAAGTTCCTGCAGTTTTCATGGTAAACGTGAGTTGGAGCTAGTACGTCCCCATAGATATTTATGGAGTGGTGTTTGTAACTGAAAATAAACTTTGTGTTCCCAACAAGCTAGGTGAAGGACGGCTTTCACACACAATTATCACTCAGAACTGACCATGTGGAGAGACTTTCGTTCATCTAGCACCAAGGGAACTGTCTGCAAGAGAAACATTTACTCTGGATTCTCAGTCTCTTTCCTAGTGCCGGTCTGAATTTCCTGCAGTTATCACTGTAAACCCGTGTAGGAGCTAGTACCTCCCCATAGATATGTATGTATTGGGGTTAGCAACAGAAAAGAAACAATGCGTTCCCAACTAGCTAGGTGATGGACGGATTTCACACACACTAATCTCTCAGAACTAAGGAAGTGGGGAGACGTTCGTTAACCTAGCACAAAGGAACGGGTTGCAGGAGAAACTTTTACTCTCTTTCTCAGTCTTTTTCTAGTGCCGGTTTAATGTTCCTGCAGTTTTCACTGTAAAACCGAGTTGGAGCTAGTTCCTCCCCATATATATGTATGGAGTGGAGTTTGCAACTGAACAGAAACTTTGTGTTCCCAACAAGCTAGGTGAAGGACAGCTTTCACACATAATTATATCTCAGAACTGAGGATGTGGAGAGACGTTCGTTCATCTAGCCCAAAGGGAACTGGCTGCAGGGGAAACTTTTACTCTGGATTCTGAGTCTGTTTCCTAGTGCCGGTTTGAAGTTCCTGCAGTTTTCACTGTAAATCCGAGTTGGAGCTTGTACCAACCCATAGATATGTGTGGAGAGGAGTTTGCAAAAGAAAAGAAGCTTTGTGTTCCCAACAAGCTAGGTGAAGGACGCCTTTCACACACACATATCTCTCAGAACTGAGCATGTGGAGAGACGTTCTTTCATCTAGCACAAATGGAACCGAATGCAGTAGAAACATTTACTCTGGATTCTTAGATTGTTTCCCAGTGCCAGTTTGAAGTTCCTGCAGTTTTCACTGTGAAATCGAGTTGGACCTAGTACCTCACCATACATATGTATGGAGTGGAGTTTGCAACTGAAAAGAACCTTTGTGTTCCCAACAAGCTAGTTGAAGGACAGCTTCACACACACTTATATCTCAGAACTTAGCATATGGAGAGACGTTCGTTCATCCAGCAAAAAGGGAACGTGTTGCATGACAAATTTTTACTCTGGTTTCTCAGTCTGTTTCCTAGTGCTGGTTTGTAGATCCTGCATATTTCACTATAAAACCGAGTAGGAGCTAGTACTTCCCGATAGATATGTATGGAGTGTAGTTTGCAACTGAAAAGAAACTTTGTGTTCCCAACAAGCTAGGAGAAGGACGGCTTTCACACAGAATTATCTCTCAGAAATGAGCATGTGGAGAGACGAACGTTCATCTAGCAGAAAGGGAAAGGGTTGCAGGGAAAGTTTTACCCTTGTTTCTCAGTCTGTTTCTTAATGCCGTTTTTAAGTTCATGCTGTTTTCATTGTAAAACTGAGTTGCAGCTAGTACATCCCCATATATATGTATGGAGTGCAGTTGGCAACTGAAAAGAACTTTTCTGTTCCCAACAAGTTAGCTGAAGGACTGCTTTCACACACACTTATTTCTCAGAACTGAGCATGTGGAGAGACGTTCGTTCATCCAGCAAAAATGGAACGTGTTGCATGGGAAACTTTTTCTCTGGTTACTCTGTCTGTTTCCTAGTGCCGCTGTGAAGATCCTGCAGATTTCACTATAAACACGAGTTGGAGCTAGTACCTCCCCATATATTTGTATGGAGTGAAGTTTCCAACTAAAAAGAAACTTTGTGTTCCGAACAAGCTATGTGAAGGACGGCTTTCACACAAACTAATCTCTCAAAACTGAGCATGTGCAGAAACGTTCGTTCATTTAGCACAAAGGTTACTGGTTGCAGGAAAAAACTTTACTCTGGTTTCTAAGTCTGTTTCCTAGTGCCGGTTTGAAGTTCCTGCAGTTTTCAATTTAAACCGAGTTGGAGCTGGAACTTCCCCATAGATATGTACGGAGAGGAGTTTGTAACTGAAAAGAAACATCGTGTTCCCAACAAGCTAGGTGAAGGACGGCTTTCACACACACTTATCTCTCAGAACTGATCCAATGGAGAGACGTTCGTTCATCTAGCACAAAGGAACTTGTTGCAGGAGAAACTTTTACTCTACTTTCTCAGTCTGTTTCCTAATGCCGGTATGAAGTTCCTGCATTTTTCACTGTAAACCCGAGATGCAGCTCCTACATCCCCAAAGATATGTTGGAGTGGAATTTCAACTGAACAGAAACTTTGTGTTCCCAATAAGCTAGGTGAAGGACGGCTTTCACACACTCTTATCTCTCAGAACTTAGCATGTGGAGAGACGTACGTTCATCTAGCACAAAAGGAACGGGTTGCAGGAGAAACATTTACTCTGGTTTCTCAGTCTGTTTCCTAGTGCCGGTTTGAAGTTCCTGCAGTTTTCATGGTAAACGTGAGTTGGAGCTAGAACCTCCCAATAGATATGTATGGAGTGGTGTTTGTAACTGAAAATAAACTTTGTGTTCCCAACAAGCTAGTTGAAGGACGGCTTTCACACACAATTATCACTCAGAACTGAGCATGTGGAGAGACTTTCGTTCATCTAGCACAAAGGGAACTGTCTGCAGGAGAAACATTTACCCTGGATTCTCAGTCTCTTTCCTAGTGCCGGTCTGAAGTTCCTGCAGTTATCACTGTAAACCAGTGTAGGAGCTAGTACCTCCCCATAGATATGTATGTATTGAGGTTAGCAACAGAAAAGAAACTTTGTGTTGCCAACTAGCTAGGTGAAGGACAGCTTTCACACATAATTATATCTCAGAAATGAGGATGTGGAGAGACGTTCGTTCATCTAGCACAAAGGGAACGGGTTGCAGGAGAAAGATTTAATCTGGTTTTTCAGTCTGTTTCCTAGCGCCGGTTTGAAGTTCCTGCAGTTTTCACTGTAAAACCGAGTTGGAGCTACTACCACCCATAGATATATAAGGATTGGAGTTTGCAATTGAAAAGAAACTTTGTGTTCCCAACAAGCTAGTTGAAGGACGGCTTTCACACACACAAATCTCTCACAACTGAGCATGTGGAGAGACTTTCGTTCATCTAGAACAAAGGGAACGGGTTGCAGGGGAAAACTTTTCTCTGGTTTCCCAGTCTGTTTCCTAGTGCCGGTTTGAATTTCCTGCAGTTTTCACCGTAAAATTGAGTTGGAGCTTGTACCTCAACATACATATGTATGGAGTGGGGTTTGCAAATGAAAAGAATCTTTGTGTTCCCAACAAGCTAGGTGAAGAACGGCTTTCACAGACTCTTATCATTCAGAACTGAGCATGTGGAGAGACATTCGTTCATCTAGGAAAAGGGAATGGGTTGCAGGGTAAACATTTACTCTGGTTTCTCAGTCTGTTTCCTTGTGCCGGTTTGAAATCCCTACAATTTTCACTGTAAAACCGAGTTGGAGCTAGTACTTCCCCATAGATATGTATGGATTGGAGTTTGTTACTGAACAGAAACTTTGAGTTCCCAAGAAGCTAGTTGAAGGACGGCTTTCATACACAATAATCTCTCAGAAATGAGCATGTGGAGAGACCTTCAATCATTTAGCACAATGGGAACGGGTTGCAGGAGAAACTTTTACTCTGGATCTCAGTCTCTTTCCTAGAGCCGGTATGAAGCTCCTCCAGATTTCACTGTAAAACCAAGTTGGAGATAGTACTACCCCATAGAAATTTATGGAGTGTAGTATGCAACTGAAAAGAAACTTTGTGTTCCCAACAAGCTAGTTGAAGGACGGCTTTCATAAACACTTATCTCTCAGAACTGCGCATGTGGAGAGAAGTTCGTTCATCCAGCACAAAGGGAATGTGTTGCATGAGAAACTTTTACTCTGGTTTCTCAGTCTGTTTCCTAGTGCCGGTTTGAATATCCTGCAGATTTCACTGTAAAACCGAGTTGGAGCTAGTACATCCCCATAGAAATTTATGGAGTGTAGTATGCAACTGAAAAGAAACTTTGTGTTCCCATCAAGCTAGGAGAAGGACGGCTTTCACACACACTTATCACTCAGAGCTGAGCATGTGGAGAGACGTTCGTTCATCTACCACAAAGGGAAATTGTTGCAGGGAAAGTTTTACTCTGGTTTCTCAGTCTGTTTCTTAGTGCCGGTATTAAGTTCCTGAAGTTTTCACTGTAAAACGGAGTTGCAGCTTGTACATCCCCATATATATATATGGAGTGGAGTTGGCAACTGAAAAGAAACTTTGTGTTCCCAACAAGCTAACTGAAAGACGGCTTTCACACACACTTATCTCTCAGAACTGAGCATGTGGAGAGACGTTCGTTCATCCAGCACAAAGGGAACGGGTTTTAGGAGAAACTTTTAATCTGATTTCTCAGTATTTTTCCTTGTGCAGGTTTGAAGTTCCTGCAGTTTTCAGTGTGAAACCGAGTTGTAGCTAGTACCTCCCCATAGATATTTATGGGGTGTAGTTTGCAACTGAAACGAAACTTTTTGTTCCCATCAAGCTTGTGATGGACGGTTTTCACACACACTAATCTCTCAGAACTGAGGATCTTCGAGAGACGTTCGTTAATCTAGCACAAAGGAACGGGTTGCAAGAGAAACTTTTACTCTGGATTCCCAGTCTGTTTCCTAGTGTCGGTTTCAATTTCCTGCAATTTACACTGTAAACACGAGTTAAAGTTAGTACCTACCCATATATATGTATGGAGTGGTGTTTGCAAATGAAAAGAAACTTTGTGTTCCCATCAATCTATGTGAAGAACGGCTTTCACACACTCTTATCACTCAGAACTGAGCATGTGAAGAGACGTTCGTTCATCTAGCCCAAAGGGAACTGGCTGCAGGAAAAACTTTTACTCTGGATTCTCAGTCTGTTTCCTAGTATCGGTTTGAAGTTCCTGCAGTTTTCACTCTAAAACCGAGTTGGAGCTTGTACCTCAACATACATATGTATGGAGTGGGGTTTGCAACTGAAAAGAATCTTTGTGTTCCCAACAAGCTAGGTGAAGAACGGCTTTCACAGACTCTTATCATTCAGAACTGAGCATGTGGAGAGACATTCGTTCATCTAGCAAAAGGGAACGGGTTGCAGGGTAAACATTTACTCTGGTTTCTCAGTCTGTTTCCTTGTGCCGGTTTGAAGTCCCTACAATTTTCACTGTAAAACCGAGTTGGAGCTAGTACTTCCCCATAGATATGTATGGAGTGAAGTTTGAAACTAAAAAGAAACTTTGTGTTCCCAGCAAGCTAGGAGAAGGACGGCTTTCACACACACTTATCTCTCAGAACTCAGCATGTGGAGAGACGTTCGTTCATCTAGCACAAAGGGAAAGGGTTGCAGGGAAAATTTTACTCTGGTTTCTCAGTCTGTTTCTTAGTGCCGTTTTTAAGTTCATGCAGTTTTCGCTGTAAAACCGAGTTGCAGCTAGTACATCCCCATATATATGTATGGAGTGGAGTTTGCAACTGAAAAGAAAATTTGTGTTCCCAACAAGCTATGAGAAGGACGGCTTTCACACACACTTATCTCTCAAAACTGATCCTGTGGAGATACTTTCGTTCATCTAGTACAAAAAGAACGAATTTCATTAGAAACATTTACTGTGGTTTCTGGGTCTGTTTCCTAGTGCTGGTTTGTATTTTCTGCAGTATTTTATGAAAAACAGTTTCTGAGCTTGTATACCCCTATACATTTATGTGGTGTTGCCTTCAACTGAAAAGAATCTTTGCGGTCCCAACAGGGTAGCTGAAGGACGGCTTTCACACACATTTATCTCTCTGAAATGAGCATATGGAGAGCCGTTCGTTCATCAGGCATAAATGGAAGGGCTTGCATGAGAAACTTTTACTCTGGTTTCTCAGTCTGTTTCCTAGTCCCGGTTTGAAGTTCCTGCAGTTTTCCCTGTAAAACCGAGTTGAAGCTAGTACCGACCCATATATATGTATGGAGTGTAGTTTGCAACGGAAAAGAAACTGTGTGTTCCCAACAAGCTAGGTGAAGTACGGCTTTCACACACAATTATCTCTGAGAACTGAGCATTTGGAGAGACGTTCGTTCATCTAGCACAAAGGGAAAGGTTTGCAGGAGAAACTTTTTCTCTGGTTTCTCAGTCTGTTTCCTAGTGCCGGTTTGAAGATACTGCAGTTTTCACTGTAAAACCGAGTTGGAGCTGGAACTTCCCCATAGATATATATGGAGTGGTGTTTGCAACTGACAAGTAACTTTGTGTTCCTAAAAAGATAGTTGAAGGACGGCTTTCACACACACTTATCTCTCAGAACTAAGCATGTGGAGAGACGTTCGTTCATCTAGCACAAAGGGAACGTTTTGCAGGAGAAACTATTACTCTGGTTTCTCAGTCTGTTTCCTAGTGGCGTTTGAATTTCCTGCAGTTTACACTGTAAAACAGATTTATAGCTAGTACTTCCCCACAGATATGTATGGAGTGGAATTTGCAACTGAAAAGAAACTTTGTGTTCCCAAGAAGCTAGGTGAAGTACGGATTTCACACGCTCTTATCACTCAGAACTGAGTATGTTGAAAGACGTTCGTTCATCTAGCACAAAGGGAACTGGCTGCAGAAGAAACTTTTACTCTGGATTCTCAGTCTGTTTCCTACTGCCGGTCTGAAATTCCTGCAGGTTTCACTGTAAAACCGAGTTGGAGCTTGTACCACCCCATAGATATGTATGGACTGGAGTTTGCAAATGAAAAGAAACTTTGCGTTCCCAACAAGCTAGGTGAAGGACGCCTTTCACACACACTTATCTCTCAGAACTTAGCATGTAGAGAGACGTTCGTTCATTTAGCAAAAAGGGAAGGGGTTGCAAGAGCAAATTTTACTCTGGTTTCTCAGTCTATCTCCTAGGGCCGGTTTGAATTTCCTGCAGATTTCACTGTAAAACGGAGTTGGAGCTAGTACATCCCCATAGATAGGTATGGAGTGGTGTTTGCAACTAAAAAGAAACTTTGTGTTCCCAACAAGCTAGTTGAAGGACGGCTTTCACACACACTTATCTCTCAGAACTGAGCATGTGGGGAGACGTTCGATCACCTAGCCCAAAAGGAACTGGTTGCATGGGAAACATTTACTCTTGTTTCCCAGTGTGTTTCCTACTGCCGGTTTGAACTTAGTGAAGTTTTCACTGTAAAACCGTGTTGGAGCTACAACCTCCCCATATATATATATGGAGTAGTGTTTGCAACTGAAAGGAAATTTTGTGTTCCCAACACGTTTGGTGATGGACGGCTTTCACACACACTAATCTCTCAGAACTGAGAATTTGGAGAGATGTTCGTTCATCTAGCACTAAGGAAAGTTTTGCAGGAGGAACTATTAATCTGGATTCTCAGTCTGTTTCCTAGTGCCGGTTTGAAGTTCTTGCAGTTTTCACTAAAAAACCGTGTTAGAGCTACAACCACCCATAGATATATATGGATTGGAGTTTGCAACTGAAAAGAAACTTTGTGTTCCCAACAAGCTAGGTGAAGGACGGCTATCAGACACACTTATCTCTCAGAACTGAGCATGTGGAGAGACGTTCGTTCATCTAGCACAAAGTGAACGGCTTGCAGGAGAAACTATTACTCTGGTTTCTCAGTCTGTTTCCTAGTGCCGTTTTGAAGTTCCTGCAGTTTTCACTGTAAAACCGAGTTGGAGCTAGTACCTCCACATACATAATAATGGATTGAAGTTTGCAACCTAACAGAAACTTTGTGTTTCCTACAAGCTATGTGAAGGACGGCTTTCACACACACAAATCTCTCAGAACTGAGCATGTGGAGAGACTTTCGTTCATCTAGCACAAAGGGAAGGGGTGGCAGGGAAACTTTTACTCTGGTTTCCCAGTCTGTTTCCTAGTGCCGGTTTGAATTTCCTACAGTTTTCACTGTAAAACCGAGTTGGAGCTTGTACCACAACATACATATGTATGGAGTGGGGTTTGCAACTGAAAAGAAACTTTGTGTTCCCACGATCTATGTGAAGGACGGCTTTCAAACACACTTATCTCTCAGAACTGATCCTGTGGAGAGAAGTTCGTTCATCTAGCACAAAGGGAACGGGTTGAAGGAGAAACTTTTACTCTGGTTTCTCAGTCTGTTTCCTACTGGCGATTGGAATTTCCTGCAGTTTTCTCTGAAAAAACGATTTATAGCTAGTCCTTCCCCACAGAAATGTATGGAGTGGAGTTTGCAACTAAAAAGAAACTTTGTGTTCCCAGCAAGCTAGGTGAAGAACGGCTTTCACACACTCTTATCACTCAGAACTGAGCATGTGGAGAGACGTTCGTTCATCTAGCACAAATGGAACTGGCTTCAGGAGAATCTTTTACTCTGGATACTGAGTCTGTTTCCTAGTGCCGGTTTGATGTTCCTGCCGTTTTCACTGTAAAACCGAGTTGGAGCTTGTACCACCCCATAGATATGTACGGAGAGGAGTTTGCAAATAAAAGAAACTTTGTGTTCCCAACAAGCTAGGAGAAGGACGGCTTAGACACAGAATTATCTCTCAGAACTGAGCATGTGGAGAGTCTTTCGTTCATCAAGCACAAAGGAAAAGTGTTGCATGTGAAACTTTTACTCTGGTTTCTCAGTCTGTTTCCTAGTGCTGTTTGAAGTTCCAGCAGTTTTCACTGTAAAATCGACTTGGAGCTAGTACCTCCCCATACATATGTATGGATTGGAGTTTGCAACCTAATAGAAACTTTGTGATTCGTACAAGCTTGGTGAAGGACGGCTTTCACACACACTTGTCTCTCAGAACTGAGCATGTGGATAGACGTTCGTTCATCTAGCACAAAGGAAAGGGTTGCAGTAGAAACTGTTACTCTGGTTTTTCAGTCTGTATCCTAGTGCCAGTTTGAAGATCCTGCATTTATCACTGTAAACCTGAGTAGGATCTAGTAATACCCCTAATATATGAATGGATAGGAGTTTGCATCTGAACAGAAATTTTGTGTTCCCAACAAGCTAGGTGAAGGACAGATTTCACACATAAATTTATCTCAGAACTGAGGATGTGGAGAGACGTTCGTTCATCTAGCACAAAATGAAGGGGTTGCAGGAGAAACTTTTACTCTGGTTTCTCAGTCTTTTTCCTAGTGTCGGTTTCAATTTCCTGCAATTTACACTGTAAACCCGAGTTGCAGCTAGTACCACCCCATATATATGTATGTATTGGTGTGTGCAACTGCATAGAAACTTTGTGTTCCCAACAAGCTAGGTGTAGGACGGCTTTAACACACAATTAAATCTCAGAACTTAGCATGTGGAGACACGTTCGTTAATCTAGCACAAAGGGAACCAATTGAAGTGGAAACTTTTACTCTGGTTTCTCAGTCTATCTCCTAGTGCCGGTTTGAATTTCCTGCATTTTCCACTGTAAAACCGAGTTGGAGCTACTACCACCCATAGATATATATGGATTGGATTTTGCAACAGAAAAGAAACTTTGTGTTCCCAACAAGCTAGTTGAAGGACGGCTTTCAGACACACTTATCTTAAGAACTCGGCATGTGGATAGACGTTCGTTAAATTAGCACAAAATTACGGGTTGCAGGAGAAACTTTTACTCTTGTTTCTCATTCTGTTTCCTAGTGGCGTTTTGAATTTCCTGCAGTTTTCACTGAAAGACAGATTTACAGCTAGTACTTCCCCACAGATATGTATGGAGTGGAGTTTGCAACTGAAAAGAAACTTTGTGTTACCAACAAGCTAGGTGAAGTACGGCTTTCACACACTTTTATCACTCAGAAATGAGCATGTTGAGAGACGTTCGTTCATCTACCACAAAGGGAACTGCCTGCAGGAGAAACTTTTACTCTGGATTCTCAGTCTGTTTCCTAGTGCCGGATTGAAGTTCCTGCAGTTTTCACTGTAAAACAGAGTTGGACCTTGTACCTACCCCAAAGATATGTATGGAGAGGAGTTTGCAAATGAAAAGAACCTTTAAGTTCCCAACAAGCTAGGTGAAGGACACCTTTCACACACACTTATCTCTCAGAACTGAGCATGTGGATAGACGTTCGTTCATCTAGCAAAAAGGGAAGGGGTTGCAAGGGAAACTTTTACACAGGTTTCTCAGTCTGTTTCCTATTGCCGGTTAGAAGTTCCTGCAGTTTTCACTGTAAAACCGAGTTGGAGCTAGTACATCCCCATATATATGTATGGATTGGAGTTTGCAACTGAACAGAATCTTTGTGTTCCCAACAAGCTAGGTGAAGGACAGCTTTCACACATAATTATATCTCAGAACTGAGGATGTGGAGAGACGTTCGTTCATCTAGCACAAAGGGAACGGGTTGCAGGAGAAAGTTTTAATCTGGTTTCTCAGTCTGTTTCCTAGTGCCGGTTTGAAGTTCCTGCAGTTTTCACTGTAAAACCGAGTTGGAGCTACTACCACCCATAGATATATATGGATTGGAATTTGCAATTGAAAAGAAATTTTGTGTTCCCAACAAGCTAGCTGAAGGACGACTTTCACACACTCTTATCACTCAGAACTGAGCATGTGGAGAGACGTTTGTTCATCTAGCCCAAAGGGAACTGGCTGCAGGAGAAACTGTTACTCTGGATTCTCAGTCTGTTTCCTAGTGTCGGTTTGAAGTTCCTGCAGTTTTCACTCTAAATCCGAGTCGGAGCTTGTACCTCAACATACATACGTATGGAGTGGGGTTTGCAACTGTAAAGAACCTTTGTGTTCCCAACAAGCTAGGTGAAGAACGGCTTTCACACACTATTATCACTGAGAACTGAGCATGTGGAGAGACGTTCGTTCATCTAGCCCAAATGGAACTGGCTGCAGAGGAAAGTTTTACTCTGGATTCTGAGTCTGTTTCCTAGTGCCGGTTTGAAGTTCCTGCAGTTTTCACTGTAAATCCGAGTTGGAGCTTGTACCAAACCATAGATATGTGTGGAGAGGAGTTTGCAAAAGAAAAGAAGCTTTGTGTTCCCAACAAGCTAGGTGAAGGCGCCTTTCACACACACATATCTCTCAGAACTGAGCATGTGGAGAGACGTTCTTTCATCTAGCACAAATGGAACCGAATGCAGTAGAAACATTTACTCTGGATTCTTAGATTGTTTCCCAGTGCCGGTTTGAAGTTCCTGCAGTTTTCACTATAAAATCGAGTTGGACCTAGTACCTCACCATACATATGTATGGAGTGGAGTTTGGAACTGAAAAGAACCTTTGTGTTCCCTACAAGCTAGTTGAAGGACAGCTTCACACACACTTATCTCTCAGAACTGAGCATATGGAGAGACGTTCGTTCATCCAGCAAAAAGGGAACGTGTTGCATGACAAATTTTTACTCTGGTTTCTCAGTCTGTTTCCTAGTGCCGGTTTGTAGATCCTGCATATTTCACTATAAAACCGAGTAGGAGCTAGTACTTCCCGATAGATATGTATGGAGTGTAGTTTGCAACTGAAAAGAAACTTTGTGTTCCCAACAAGCTAGGAGAAGGACGGCTTTCACACAGAATTATCTCTCAGAAATGAGCATGTGGAGAGACGAACGTTCATCTAGCACAAAGGGAAAGGGTTGCAGGGAAAGTTTTACTCTTGTTTCTCAGTCTGTTTCTTAATGCCGTTTTTAAGTTCATGCTGTTTTCATTGTAAAACTGAGTTGCAGCTAGTACATCCCCATATATATGTATGGAGTGCAGTTGGCAACTGAAAAGAACTTTTCTGTTCCCAACAAGTTAGCTGAAGGACGGCTTTCACACACACTTATTTCTCAGAACTGAGCATGTGGAGAGACGTTCGTTCATCCAGCAAAAAGGGAACGTGTTGCATGGGAAACTTTTTCTCTGGTTACTCTGTCTGTTTCCTAGTGCCGCTGTGAAGATCCTGCAGATTTCACTATAAACACGAGTTGGAGCTAGTACCTCCCCATATATTTGTATGGAGTGAAGTTTCCAACTAAAAAGAAACTTTGTGTTCCGAACAAGCTATGTGAAGGACGGCTTTCACACAAACTAATCTCTCAAAACTGAGCATGTGCAGAGACGTTCGTTCATCTAGCACAAAGGTTACTGGTTGCAGGAAAAAACTTTATTCTGGTTTCTAAGTCTGTTTCCTAGTGCCGGTTTGAAGTTCCTGCAGTTTTCAATTTAAACCGAGTTGGAGCTGGAACTTCCCCATAGATATGTACGGAGAGGAGTTTGTAACTGAAAAGAAACATCGTGTTCCCAACAAGCTAGGTGAAGGACGGCTTTCACACACACTTATCTCTCAGAACTGATCCAATGGAGAGACGTTCGTTCATCTAGCACAAAGGAACTTGTTGCAGGAGAAACTTTTACTCTACTTTCTCAGTCTGTTTCCTAATGCCGGTATGAAGTTCCTGCATTTTTCACTGTAAACCCGAGATGCAGCTCCTGCATCCCCAAAGATATGTTGGAGTGGAATTTCAACTGAACAGAAACTTTGTGTTCCCAATAAGCTAGGTGAAGGACGGCTTTCACACACTCTTATCTCTCAGAACTTAGCATGTATAGAGACGTACGTTCATCTAGCACAAAAGGAACGGTTTGCAGGAGAAACATTTACTCTGGTTTCTCAGTCTGTTTCCTAGTGCCGGTTTGAAGTTCCTGCAGTTTTCATGGTAAACGTGAGTTGGAGCTAGTACCTCCCAATAGATATGTATGGAGTGGTGTTTGTAACTGAAAATAAACTTTGTGTTCCCAACAAGCTAGTTGAAGGACGGCTTTCACACACAATTATCACTCAGAACTGAGCATGTTGAGAGACTTTCGTTCATCTAGCACAAAGGGAACTGTCTGCAGGAGAAACATTTACCCTGGATTCTCAGTCTCTTTCCTAGTGCCGGTCTGAAGTTCCTGCAGTTATCACTGTAAACCAGTGTAGGAGCTAGTACCTCCCCATAGATATGTATGTATTGGGGTTAGCAACAGAAAAGAAACTTTGTGTTGCCAACTAGCTAGGTGATGGACGGATTTCACACACACTAATCTCTCAGAACTAAGGAAGTGGGGAGACTTTCGTTCATCTAGCACAAAGGAACGGGTTGCAGGAGAAACTTTTACTTTGTTTCTCAGTCTTTTTCCAGTGCCGGTTTAAAGTTCCTGCAGTTTTCACTGTAAAACCGAGTTGGAGCTAGTACCTCCCCATATATATGTATGGAGTGGAGTTTGCAACTGAACAGAAACTTTGTGTTCCCAACAAGCTAGGTGAAGGACAGCTTTCACACATAATTATATCTCAGAAATGAGGATGTGGAGAGACGTTCGTTCATCTAGCAAGAAGGGAACGGGTTGCAGGAGAAAGTTTTAATCTGGTTTCTCAGTCTGTTTCCTAGTGCCGGTTTGAAGTTCCTGCAGTTTTCACTGTAAAACCGAGTTGGAGCTACTACCACCCATAGATATATATGGATTGGAGTTTGCAATTGAAAAGAAACTTTGTGTTCCCAACAAGCTAGTTGAAGGACGGCTTTCACACACACAAATCTCTCACAACTGAGCATGTGGAGAGACTTTCGTTCATCTAGAACAAAGGGAACGGGTTGCAGGGGAAAACTTTTCTCTGGTTTCCCAGTCTGTTTCCTAGTGCCGGTTTGAATTTCCTGCAGTTTTCACCGTAAAACTGAGTTGGAGCTTGTACCTCAACATACATATGTATGGAGTGGGGTTTGCAAATGAAAAGAAACTTTGTGTTCCCATCAATCTATGTGAAGAACGGCTTTCACACACTCTTATCACTCAGAACTGAGCATGTGAAGAGACGTTCGTTCATCTAGCCCAAAGGGAACTGGCTGCAGGAAAAACTTTTACTCTGGATTCTCAGTCTGTTTCCTAGTATCGGTTTGAAGTTCCTGCAGTTTTCACTCTAAAACCGAGTTGGAGCTTGTACCTCAACATACATATGTATGGAGTGGGGTTTGCAACTGAAAAGAATCTTTGTGTTCCCAACAAGCTAGGTGAAGAACGGCTTTCACAGACTCTTATCATTCAGAACTGAGCATGTGGAGAGACATTCGTTCATCTAGCAAAAGGGAACGGGTTGCAGGGTAAACATTTACTCTGGTTTCTCAGTCTGTTTCCTTGTGCCGGTTTGAAGTCCCTACAATTTTCACTGTAAAACCGAGTTGGAGCTAGTACTTCCCCATAGATATGTATGGAGTGAAGTTTGAAACTAAAAAGAAACTTTGTGTTCCCAGCAAGCTAGGAGAAGGACGGCTTTCACACACACTTATCTCTCAGAACTCAGCATGTGGAGAGACGTTCGTTCATCTAGCACAAAGGGAAAGGGTTGCAGGGAAAATTTTACTCTGGTTTCTCAGTCTGTTTCTTAGTGCCGTTTTTAAGTTCATGCAGTTTTCGCTGTAAAACCGAGTTGCAGCTAGTACATCCCCATATATATGTATGGAGTGGAGTTTGCAACTGAAAAGAAAATTTGTGTTCCCAACAAGCTATGAGAAGGACGGCTTTCACACACACTTATCTCTCAAAACTGATCCTGTGGAGATACTTTCGTTCATCTAGTACAAAAAGAACGAATTTCATTAGAAACATTTACTGTGGTTTCTGGGTCTGTTTCCTAGTGCTGGTTTGTATTTTCTGCAGTATTTTATGAAAAACAGTTTCTGAGCTTGTATACCCCTATACATTTATGTGGTGTTGCCTTCAACTGAAAAGAATCTTTGCGGTCCCAACAGGGTAGCTGAAGGACGGCTTTCACACACATTTATCTCTCTGAAATGAGCATATGGAGAGCCGTTCGTTCATCAGGCATAAATGGAAGGGCTTGCATGAGAAACTTTTACTCTGGTTTCTCAGTCGGTTTCCTAGTCCCGGTTTGAAGTTCCTGCAGTTTTCTCTGTAAAACCGAGTTGAAGCTAGTACCGACCCATATATATGTATGGAGTGTAGTTTGCAACGGAAAAGAAACTGTGTGTTCCCAACAAGCTAGGTGAAGTACGGCTTTCACACACAATTATCTCTGAGAACTGAGCATTTGGAGAGACGTTCGTTCATCTAGCACAAAGGGAAAGGTTTGCAGGAGAAACTTTTTCTCTGGTTTCTCAGTCTGTTTCCTAGTGCCGGTTTGAAGTTCCTGTAGTTTTCACTGTGAATACGAGTTGGAGCTAGTACCACCCCATATATATGTATGGAGTGTAGTTTGCAAATGAGAAGAAACTTTCTGTTCCCAACTTGCTAGTTGAAGGACGGCTTACACAAACACTTATAACTAAGAACTGAGCTTCTGGAGAGACGTTCGTTCATCTAGCACAAAGGGAACGTTTTGCAGGAGAAACTTTTACTCTGGTTCTCTGTCTGTCTGCTAGTGCCCGTTTGAAGTTCCTGCAGTTTTCACTATAAAACCGAGTTGGAGCTAATACCACCCCATATATGTATGGATTGTACCTTGCAAATGAAAAGAAATATTGTGTTCCCAACAACCTATGTGAAGGACGGCATTCACACACAATTTTCCCTCAGAAAAGAGCAAGTGGAGAGACGTTCTTTCATCTAGCACAAAGGAAACAGGTTGCAGGATAATCATTTACTTTTGTTTCTCAGTCTGTTTCCTAGGGCCAGTTTGAAGTACCTGCAATTTTCACTATAAATCGAGTTGGAGCTACTACATACCCTTATGTATGTAAGGATTTTAGTTGCAACTTAAAAGAAACTTTGTGTTCCCAACATGCTAGGTGAAGGATGGCTTTCACACACACTTATCTCTTAGACTTGAGCATGTGGGGAGACGTTCTTTCATCTAGCACAAATGTAACTGTTTGCAGGAGAAAATTTTGTTCTGGTTTCTCAGTCTGCATTCTAGTGCAAGTTTGAAGGTTCTGTATTTTTCACTTTAAAACCGATTTTCATCTGCAACTACACTTCTGTATTTATGGATTGTAGTTTTCAACAGAAAAGAAATTATGTGTTCTGAACAGCTAGGTGAAGGACGGCTTTCAAACAAAATTAATCTCAGAAATGAGCATGTGGGGAGACGTTCTTTCATCTAGCAATAAGGTAACGGTTTGAAGGAGAAACTTTTACTCTAGATTCACAGTCTGTTTCCTAGTGCCGGTATGATGTTCCAGCATTTTTCACTGTAAAACCGAGTTGGAGGTAGTACATCCCCATACATACGTATGTAGTGTAGTTTGCAACTGGAAAGAAACTTTGTGTTCCCAACAAGCTAGATGAAGGACGGCTTTCACACACACTTATCTCTCAGAACTCAGCATGTGGAGAGACGTTCTTTCATCTAGCACAAATGTAAGTGTTTGCAGAAGAAACTTTCACAATGTATTCGGAATCTCTTTCCTAGTGCCCGTTTAAAGTTAGTGCAATTTTCTCTGTAAAGCCGAGTTGCAGCTACTACATCCCCTTATGTATGTATGGATTGTAATTTGCAACTTAAAAGTAACTTTGTGTTCCCAATAAGATATTTCAAGGACGACTTTCACACACACTTATCTCTCAGAACTGAGCATGTGGAGAGACGATCGTTCATCTAGCACACAGGGAAAGGGTTGCAGGGAAACTTTTACTCTGGTTGCTCAGTCTGTTTCTTAGTGCCGGTTTTAAGTTCCTGCAGTTTTCACTGTAAACACGAGTTGCAGCTAGTACATCCCCATATATATGTATGCAGTGGAGTTGGCAACTGAAAAGAAACTTTGTGTTCCCAACAAGCTAGCTGAAGGACGGTTTTCACACACACTTATCTCTCAGAACTGAGCATGTGGAGAGGCGTTCGTTCATCTAGCACAAAAGGAACGGTTTGCAGGAGAAACTTTTACTCTTGTTTCTCAGTCTCTTCCCTATGCCGTTTTGAAGTGCCTCCAGTTTTCACTGTAGAACAGAGTTGGAGCTTGTACCTCCCCATACATATGTATTGATTGGAGTTTGCATCAAAAAGAAACTTTGTATTCCCAACAAGCTAGCTGAAGGACGGCTTTCACACACAATTATCTCTCAGAACTGAGCATGTGGAGAGACGTTCGTTCATCTAGCACAAAGGGAACGGGTTGAATGGGAATCTTTTACTCTGGTTTCTCAGCCTGTTTCCTAGTGCTGTTTGAAGTTCCTGCAGTTTTCACTGTAAAACCGAGTTGGAGCTAGTACTTCCCCATATATATGAATGGAGTGGAGTTTGCATCAGAAAAGAAACTTTGTGTTCCCAACAAGCTAGATGAAGGACGGCTTTCACACACACTTATCTCTCAGAACTAAGCATGTGGATAGACATTCGTTCATGAAGCACAAAGGAATGGGTTGCAGGAGAAACTGATACTCTGGTTTCTCAGTCTGTTTCCTATTGCCAGTTTGAAGTTCCTGCAGTTATCACTGTAAACACGAGTAGGAGCTATTAACACCCCTAATATATGTATGGATTGGAGTTTGCATCTGAACAGAAACTTTGTGTTCCCAACAAGCTAGGTAAAGGACAGTTTTCAAACATAAATTTGTCTCAGATCTGAGGATGTGGAGAGACTTTCGTTAATCTAGCACAAATGGAACCGATTGCATGAGAAACTATTACTCTGGTTTCTCAGTCTGTTTCCTAGTGCCGGTATGAACTTCCTGCAGTTTTCACTGTAAAACCGAGTTGGAGCTAGTACCTCCCCATATATTTGTATGGAGTGAAGTTTCCAACTAAAAAGAAACTTTGTGTTCCGAACAAGATATGTGAAGGACGGCTTTCACAGAAATTATTCTCTCAAAACTGAGCATGTTGAGAGACGTTTGTTCATCTAGAACAAATGTTACTGGTTGCAGGAGAAACCTTTACTCTGGTTTCTAAGTCTGTTTCCTAGTGCCGGTTTGAATTTCCTGCAGTTTTCAATGTAAAACCGAGTTGGAGCTGGAACTTCCCCATAGATATGTATGGAGTGGAGTTTGCAACTGAAAAGAAACTTTGTGTTCCAAACAAGCTAGGAGAAAGACGGCTTTCACACACACTTATCTCTCAGAACTGAGCATGTGGAGAGCCGTTCGTTCATTTAGCACAAAGGGAACGATTTGCAGGGGAAACTTTTACTCTGGTTTCCCAGTCTGATTCCTAGTGCCGGTTTGAAGTTCCTGCAGTTTTCACTGTAAAACAGAGTTGGAGCTTGTACCTCCCCATACATATGTATGAAGTGGTGTTTGCAACTTAAAGGAAACTATGTGTTCCCACGATCTATGTGAAGGACGGATTTCACACACACACTTATCTCTCAGAACTGATCCTGTGGAGAGACGTTCGTTCATCTAGCACAAATGGAACCGATTGCAGGAGAAACTATTACTCTGGTTTCTCAGTCTGTTTCCTAGTGCCGGTCTGAAGATCCTGCATTTATCAATGTAAACCCGTGTAGGAGCTAGTACCTCCCCATAGATATGTATGTATTGGGGTTAGCAACAGAAAAGAAACTTTGTGTTCCCAACTAGCGAGGTGATGGACGGATTTCACACACACTAATCTCTCAGAACTAAGGAAGTGGGGAGACGTTCGTTCATCTACCACAAAGGAACGGGTTGAAGGAAAAAATTTACTCTGTTTCTCAGTCTTTTTCCAGTGCCGGTTTAAAGTTCCTGCAGTTTTCACTGTAAACCGAGTTGGAGCTAGTTCCTCCCCATATATATGTATGGAGTGGAGTTTGCAACTGAACAGAAACTTTGTGTTCCCAACAAGCTAGGTGAAGTACAGCTTTCACACATAATTATATCTCAGAAATGAGGATGTGGAGAGACGTTCGTTCATCTAGCAAGAAGGGAACGGGTTGCAGGAGAAAGTTTTAATCTGGTTTTTCAGTCTGTTTCCTAGTGCCGGTTTGAAGTTCCTGCAGTTTTCACTGTAAAACCGAGTTGGAGCTAGTACCTCCCCATACATAATAATGGATTGGAGTTTGCAACGAACAGAAACTTTGTGTTTCCTACAAGCTAGGTGAAGGACGGCTTTCACACACACTAATCCCTCAGAACTGAGAATGTGGAGAAACTTTCGTTCATTTAGCACAAAGGGAACGGTTTGCAGGAGAAACTTTTACTCTGGTTTCCCAGTCTGTTTCCTAGTGCCGGTTTGAAGTTCCTGCAGTTTTCACTGTAAAACATAGTTGGAGCTAGTATATCCCCATACTTATGTATGGATTGGAGTTTGCAACTGAAAAGAAACTTTCTGTTCCCAACAAGCTAGTTGAAGGACGGCTTACACACACACAAATCTCTCACAACTGAGCATGTGGAGAGACTTTCGTTCATCTAGCACAAAGGAACTTGTTGCAGGAGAAACTTTTACTCTACTTTCTCAGTCTGTTTCCTAATGCCGGTATGAAGTTCCTGCATTTTTCACTGTAAACCCGAGATGCAGCTCCTGCATCCCCAAAGATATGTTGGAGTGGAATTTCAACTGAACAGAAACTTTGTGTTCCCAATAAGCTAGGTGAAGGACGGCTTTCACACACTCTTATCTCTCAGAACTTAGCATGTATAGAGACGTACGTTCATCTAGCACAAAAGGAACGGGTTGCAGGAGAAACATTTACTCTGGTTTCTCAGTCTGTTTCCTAGTGCCGGTTTGAAGTTCCTGCAGTTTTCATGGTAAACGTGAGTTGGAGCTAGTACCTCCCAATAGATATGTATGGAGTGGTGTTTGTAAATGAAAATAAACTTTGTGTTCCCAACAAGCTAGTTGAAGGACGGCTTTCACACACAATTATCACTAAGAACTGAGCATGTTGAGAGACTTTCATTCATCTAGCACAAAGGGAACTGTCTGCAGGAGAAACATTTACCCTGGATTCTCAGTCTCTTTCCTAGTGCCGGTCTGAAGTTCCTGCAGTTATCACTGTAAACCAGTGTAGGAGCTAGTACCTCCCCATAGATATGTATGTATTGGGGTTAGCAACAGAAAAGAAACTTTGTGTTGCCAACTAGCTAGGTGATGGACGGATTTCACACACACTAATCTCTCAGAACTAAGGAAGTGGGGAGACTTTCGTTCATCTAGCACAAAGGAACGGGTTGCAGGAGAAACTTTTACTTTGTTTCTCAGTCTTTTTCCAGTGCCGGTTTAAAGTTCCTGCAGTTTTCACTGTAAAACCGAGTTGGAGCTAGTACCTCCCCATATATATGTATGGAGTGGAGTTTGCAACTGAACAGAAACTTTGTGTTCCCAACAAGCTAGGTGAAGGACAGCTTTCACACATAATTATATCTCAGAAATGAGGATGTGGAGAGACGTTCGTTCATCTAGCAAGAAGGGAACGGGTTGCAGGAGAAAGTTTTAATCTGGTTTCTCAGTCTGTTTCCTAGTGCCGGTTTGAAGTTCCTGCAGTTTTCACTGTAAAACCGAGTTGGAGCTACTACCACCCATAGATATATATGGATTGGAGTTTGCAATTGAAAAGAAACTTTGTGTTCCCAACAAGCTAGTTGAAGGACGGCTTTCACACACACAAATCTCTCACAACTGAGCATGTGGAGAGACTTTCGTTCATCTAGAACAAAGGGAACGGGTTGCAGGGGAAAACTTTTCTCTGGTTTCCCAGTCTGTTTCCTAGTGCCGGTTTGAATTTCCTGCAGTTTTCACCGTAAAACTGAGTTGGAGCTTGTACCTCAACATACATATGTATGGAGTGGGGTTTGCAAATGAAAAGAAACTTTGTGTTCCCATCAATCTATGTGAAGAACGGCTTTCACACACTCTTATCACTCAGAACTGAGCATGTGAAGAGACGTTCGTTCATCTAGCCCAAAGGGAACTGGCTGCAGGAAAAACTTTTACTCTGGATTCTCAGTCTGTTTCCTAGTATCGGTTTGAAGTTCCTGCAGTTTTCACTCTAAAACCGAGTTGGAGCTTGTACCTCAACATACATATGTATGGAGTGGGGTTTGCAACTGAAAAGAATCTTTGTGTTCCCAACAAGCTAGGTGAAGAACGGCTTTCACAGACTCTTATCATTCAGAACTGAGCATGTGGAGAGACATTCGTTCATCTAGCAAAAGGGAACGGGTTGCAGGGTAAACATTTACTCTGGTTTCTCAGTCTGTTTCCTTGTGCCGGTTTGAAGTCCCTACAATTTTCACTGTAAAACCGAGTTGGAGCTAGTACTTCCCCATAGATATGTATGGAGTGAAGTTTGAAACTAAAAAGAAACTTTGTGTTCCCAGCAAGCTAGGAGAAGGACGGCTTTCACACACACTTATCTCTCAGAACTCAGCATGTGGAGAGACGTTCGTTCATCTAGCACAAAGGGAAAGGGTTGCAGGGAAAATTTTACTCTGGTTTCTCAGTCTGTTTCTTAGTGCCGTTTTTAAGTTCATGCAGTTTTCGCTGTAAAACCGAGTTGCAGCTAGTACATCCCCATATATATGTATGGAGTGGAGTTTGCAACTGAAAAGAAAATTTGTGTTCCCAACAAGCTATGAGAAGGACGGCTTTCACACACACTTATCTCTCAAAACTGATCCTGTGGAGATACTTTCGTTCATCTAGTACAAAAAGAACGAATTTCATTAGAAACATTTACTGTGGTTTCTGGGTCTGTTTCCTAGTGCTGGTTTGTATTTTCTGCAGTATTTTATGAAAAACAGTTTCTGAGCTTGTATACCCCTATACATTTATGTGGTGTTGCCTTCAACTGAAAAGAATCTTTGCGGTCCCAACAGGGTAGCTGAAGGACGGCTTTCACACACATTTATCTCTCTGAAATGAGCATATGGAGAGCCGTTCGTTCATCAGGCATAAATGGAAGGGCTTGCATGAGAAACTTTTACTCTGGTTTCTCAGTCGGTTTCCTAGTCCCGGTTTGAAGTTCCTGCAGTTTTCTCTGTAAAACCGAGTTGAAGCTAGTACCGACCCATATATATGTATGGAGTGTAGTTTGCAACGGAAAAGAAACTGTGTGTTCCCAACAAGCTAGGTGAAGTACGGCTTTCACACACAATTATCTCTGAGAACTGAGCATTTGGAGAGACGTTCGTTCATCTAGCACAAAGGGAAAGGTTTGCAGGAGAAACTTTTTCTCTGGTTTCTCAGTCTGTTTCCTAGTGCCGGTTTGAAGTTCCTGTAGTTTTCACTGTGAATACGAGTTGGAGCTAGTACCACCCCATATATATGTATGGAGTGTAGTTTGCAAATGAGAAGAAACTTTCTGTTCCCAACTTGCTAGTTGAAGGACGGCTTACACAAACACTTATAACTAAGAACTGAGCTTCTGGAGAGACGTTCGTTCATCTAGCACAAAGGGAACGTTTTGCAGGAGAAACTTTTACTCTGGTTCTCTGTCTGTCTGCTAGTGCCCGTTTGAAGTTCCTGCAGTTTTCACTATAAAACCAAGTTGGAGCTAATACCACCCCATATATGTATGGATTGTACCTTGCAAATGAAAAGAAATATTGTGTTCCCAACAACCTATGTGAAGGACGGCATTCACACACAATTTTCCCTCAGAAAAGAGCAAGTGGAGAGACGTTCTTTCATCTAGCACAAAGGAAACAGGTTGCAGGATAATCATTTACTTTTGTTTCTCAGTCTGTTTCCTAGGGCCAGTTTGAAGTACCTGCAATTTTCACTATAAATCGAGTTGGAACTACTACATACCCTTATGTATGTAAGGATTTTAGTTGCAACTTAAAAGAAACTTTGTGTTCCCAACATGCTAGGTGAAGGATGGCTTTCACACACACTTATCTCTTAGACTTGAGCATGTGGGGAGACGATCTTTCATCTAGCACAAATGTAACTGTTTGCAGGAGAAAATTTTGTTCTGGTTTCTCAGTCTGCATTCTAGTGCAAGTTTGAAGGTTCTGTATTTTTCACTTTAAAACCGATTTTCATCTGCAACTACACTTCTGTATTTATGGATTGTAGTTTTCAACAGAAAAGAAATTATGTGTTCTGAACAGCTAGGTGAAGGACGGCTTTCAAACAAAATTATTCTCAGAAATGAGCATGTGGGGAGACGTTCTTTCATCTAGCAATAAGGTAACGGTTTGAAGGAGAAACTTTTACTCTAGATTCACAGTCTGTTTCCTAGTGCCGGTATGATGTTCCAGCATTTTTCACTGTAAAACCGAGTTGGAGGTAGTACATCCCCATACATACGTATGTAGTGTAGTTTGCAACTGGAAAGAAACTTTGTGTTCCCAACAAGCTAGATGAAGGACGGCTTTCACACACACTTATCTCTCAGAACTCAGCATGTGGAGAGACGTTCTTTCATCTAGCACAAATGTAAGTGTTTGCAGAAGAAACTTTCACACTGTATTCGGAATCTCTTTCCTAGTGCCCGTTTAAAGTTAGTGCAATTTTCTCTGTAAAGCCGAGTTGCAGCTACTACATCCCCTTATGTATGTATGGATTGTAATTTGCAACTTAAAAGTAACTTTGTGTTCCCAATAAGATATTTCAAGGACGACTTTCACACACACTTATCTCTCAGAACTGAGCATGTGGAGAGACGATCGTTCATCTAGCACACAGGGAAAGGGTTGCAGGGAAACTTTTACTCTGGTTGCTCAGTCTGTTTCTTAGTGCCGGTTTTAAGTTCCTGCAGTTTTCACTGTAAACACGAGTTGCAGCTAGTACATCCCCATATATATGTATGCAGTGGAGTTGGCAACTGAAAAGAAACTTTGTGTTCCCAACAAGCTAGCTGAAGGACGGTTTTCACACACACTTATCTCTCAGAACTGAGCATGTGGAGAGGCGTTCGTTCATCTAGCACAAAAGGAACGGTTTGCAGGAGAAACTTTTACTCTTGTTTCTCAGTCTCTTCCCTATGCCGTTTTGAAGTGCCTCCAGTTTTCACTGTAGAACAGAGTTGGAGCTTGTACCTCCCCATACATATGTATTGATTGGAGTTTGCATCAAAAAGAAACTTTGTATTCCCAACAAGCTAGCTGAAGGACGGCTTTCACACACAATTATCTCTCAGAACTGAGCATGTGGAGAGACGTTCGTTCATCTAGCACAAAGGGAACGGGTTGAATGGGAATCTTTTACTCTGGTTTCTCAGCCTGTTTCCTAGTGCTGTTTGAAGTTCCTGCAGTTTTCACTGTAAAACCGAGTTGGAGCTAGTACTTCCCCATATATATGAATGGAGTGGAGTTTGCATCAGAAAAGAAACTTTGTGTTCCCAACAAGCTAGATGAAGGACGGCTTTCACACACACTTATCTCTCAGAACTAAGCATGTGGATAGACATTCGTTCATGAAGCACAAAGGAATGGGTTGCAGGAGAAACTGATACTCTGGTTTCTCAGTCTGTTTCCTATTGCCAGTTTGAAGTTCCTGCAGTTATCACTGTAAACACGAGTAGGAGCTATTAACACCCCTAATATATGTATGGATTGGAGTTTGCATCTGAACAGAAACTTTGTGTTCCCAACAAGCTAGGTAAAGGACAGTTTTCAAACATAAATTTGTCTCAGATCTGAGGATGTGGAGAGACTTTCGTTCATCTAGCACAAATGGAACCGATTGCATGAGAAACTATTACTCTGGTTTCTCAGTCTGTTTCCTAGTGCCGGTATGAACTTCCTGCAGTTTTCACTGTAAAACCGAGTTGGAGCTAGTACCTCCCCATATATTTGTATGGAGTGAAGTTTCCAACTAAAAAGAAACTTTGTGTTCCGAACAAGATATGTGAAGGACGGCTTTCACAGAAATTATTCTCTCAAAACTGAGCATGTGGAGAGCCGTTCGTTCATTTAGCACAAAGGGAACGATTTGCAGGGGAAACTTTTACTCTGGTTTCCCAGTCTGATTCCTAGTGCCGGTTTGAAGTTCCTGCAGTTTTCACTGTAAAACAGAGTTGGAGCTTGTACCTCCCCATACATATGTATGAAGTGGTGTTTGCAACTTAAAGGAAACTATGTGTTCCCACGATCTATGTGAAGAACGGATTTCACACACACACTTATCTCTCAGAACTGATCCTGTGGAGAGACGTTCGTTCATCTAGCACAAATGGAACCGATTGCAGGAGAAACTATTACTCTGGTTTCTCAGTCTGTTTCCTAGTGCCGGTCTGAAGATCCTGCAGTTATCAATGTAAACCCGTGTAGGAGCTAGTACCTCCCCATAGATATGTATGTATTGGGGTTAGCAACAGAAAAGAAACTTTGTGTTCCCAACTAGCGAGATGATGGACGGATTTCACACACACTAATCTCTCAGAACTAAGGAAGTGGGGAGACGTTCGTTCATCTAGCACAAAGGAACGGGTTGAAGGAAAAAATTTACTCTGTTTCTCAGTCTTTTTCCAGTGCCGGTTTAAAGTTCCTGCAGTTTTCACTGTAAACCGAGTTGGAGCTAGTTCCTCCCCATATATATGTATGGAGTGGAGTTTGCAACTGAACAGAAACTTTGTGTTCCCAACAAGCTAGGTGAAGGACAGCTTTCACACATAATTATATCTCAGAAATGAGGATGTGGAGAGACGTTCGTTCATCTAGCAAGAAGGGAACGGGTTGCAGGAGAAAGTTTTAATCTGGTTTTTCAGTCTGTTTCCTAGTGCCGGTTTGAAGTTCCTGCAGTTTTCACTGTAAAACCGAGTTGGAGCTAGTACCTCCCCATACATAATAATGGATTGGAGTTTGCAACGAACAGAAACTTTGTGTTTCCTACAAGCTAGGTGAAGGACGGCTTTCACACACACTAATCCCTCAGAACTGAGAATGTGGAGAAACTTTCGTTCATTTAGCACAAAGGGAACGGTTTGCAGGAGAAACTTTTACTCTGGTTTCCCAGTCTGTTTCCTAGTGCCGGTTTGAAGTTCCTGCAGTTTTCACTGTAAAACATAGTTGGAGCTAGTATATCCCCATACTTATGTATGGATTGGAGTTTGCAACTGAAAAGAAACTTTCTGTTCCCAACAAGCTAGTTGAAGGACGGCTTACACACACACAAATCTCTCACAACTGAGCATGTGGAGAGACTTTCGTTCATCTAGCACAAAGGAACTTGTTGCAGGAGAAACTTTTACTCTACTTTCTCAGTCTGTTTCCTAATGCCGGTATGAAGTTCCTGCATTTTTCACTGTAAACCCGAGATGCAGCTCCTGCATCCCCAAAGATATGTTGGAGTGGAATTTCAACTGAACAGAAACTTTGTGTTCCCAATAAGCTAGGTGAAGGACGGCTTTCACACACTCTTATCTCTCAGAATTTAGCATGTATAGAGACGTACGTTCATCTAGCACAAAAGGAACGGGTTGCAGGAGAAACATTTACTCTGGTTTCTCAGTCTGTTTCCTAGTGCCGGTTTGAAGTTCCTGCAGTTTTCATGGTAAACGTGAGTTGGAGCTAGTACCTCCCAATAGATATGTATGGAGTGGTGTTTGTAACTGAAAATAAACTTTGTGTTCCCAACAAGCTAGTTGAAGGACGGCTTTCACACACAATTATCACTCAGAACTGAGCATGTGGAGAGACTTTCGTTCATCTAGCACAAAGGGAACTGTCTGCAGGAGAAACATTTACCCTGGATTCTCAGTCTCTTTCCTAGTGCCGGTCTGAAGTTCCTGCAGTTATCACTGTAAACCAGTGTAGGAGCTAGTACCTCCCCATAGATATGTATGTATTGGGGTTAGCAACAGAAAAGAAACTTTGTGTTGCCAACTAGCTAGGTGATGGACGGATTTCACACACACTAATCTCTCAGAACTAAGGAAGTGGGGAGACTTTCGTTCATCTAGCACAAAGGAACGGGTTGCAGGAGAAACTTTTACTTTGTTTCTCAGTCTTTTTCCAGTGCCGGTTTAAAGTTCCTGCAGTTTTCACTGTAAAACCGAGTTGGAGCTAGTACCTCCCCATATATATGTATGGAGTGGAGTTTGCAACTGAACAGAAACTTTGTGTTCCCAACAAGCTAGGTGAAGGACAGCTTTCACACATAATTATATCTCAGAAATGAGGATGTGGAGAGACGTTCGTTCATCTAGCACAAAGGGAACGGGTTGCAGGAGAAAGTTTTAATCTGGTTTTTCAGTCTGTTTCCTAGCGCCGGTTTGAAGTTCCTGCAGTTTTCACTGTAAAACCGAGTTGGAGCTACTACCACCCATAGATATATATGGATTGGAGTTTGCAATTGAAAAGAAACTTTGTGTTCCCAACAAGCTAGTTGAAGGACGGCTTTCACACACACAAATCTCTCACAACTGAGCATGTGGAGAGACTTTCGTTCATCTAGAACAAAGGGAACGGGTTGCAGGGGAAAACTTTTCTCTGGTTTCCCAGTCTGTTTCCTAGTGCCGGTTTGAATTTCCTGCAGTTTTCACCGTAAAACTGAGTTGGAGCTTGTACCTCAACATACATATGTATGGAGTGGGGTTTGCAAATGAAAAGAAACTTTGTGTTCCCATCAATCTATGTGAAGAACGGCTTTCACACACTCTTATCACTCAGAACTGAGCATGTGAAGAGACGTTCGTTCATCTAGCCCAAAGGGAACTGGCTGCAGTAAAAACTTTTACTCTGGATTCTCAGTCTGTTTCCTAGTATCGGTTTGAAGTTCCTGCAGTTTTCACTCTAAAACCGAGTTGGAGCTTGTACCTCAACATACATATGTATGGAGTGGGGTTTGCAACTGAAAAGAATCTTTGTGTTCCCAACAAGCTAGGTGAAGAACGGCTTTCACAGACTCTTATCATTCAGAACTGAGCATGTGGAGAGACATTCGTTCATCTAGCAAAAGGGAACGGGTTGCAGGGTAAACATTTACTCTGGTTTCTCAGTCTGTTTCCTTGTGCCGGTTTGAAGTCCCTACAATTTTCACTGTAAAACCGAGTTGGAGCTAGTACTTCCCCATAGATATGTATGGAGTGAAGTTTGAAACTAAAAAGAAACTTTGTGTTCCCAGCAAGCTAGGAGAAGGACGGCTTTCACACACACTTATCTCTCAGAACTCAGCATGTGGAGAGACGTTCGTTCATCTAGCACAAAGGGAAAGGGTTGCAGGGAAAATTTTACTCTGGTTTCTCAGTCTGTTTCTTAGTGCCGTTTTTAAGTTCATGCAGTTTTCGCTGTAAAACCGAGTTGCAGCTAGTACATCCCCATATATATGTATGGAGTGGAGTTTGCAACTGAAAAGAAAATTTGTGTTCCCAACAAGCTATGAGAAGGACGGCTTTCACACACACTTATCTCTCAAAACTGATCCTGTGGAGATACTTTCGTTCATCTAGTACAAAAAGAACGAATTTCATTAGAAACATTTACTGTGGTTTCTGGGTCTGTTTCCTAGTGCTGGTTTGTATTTTCTGCAGTATTTTATGAAAAACAGTTTCTGAGCTTGTATACCCCTATACATTTATGTGGTGTTGCCTTCAACTGAAAAGAATCTTTGCGGTCCCAACAGGGTAGCTGAAGGACGGCTTTCACACACATTTATCTCTCTGAAATGAGCATATGGAGAGCTGTTCGTTCATCAGGCATAAATGGAAGGGCTTGCATGAGAAACTTTTACTCTGGTTTCTCAGTCGGTTTCCTAGTCCCGGTTTGAAGTTCCTGCAGTTTTCTCTGTAAAACCGAGTTGAAGCTAGTACCGACCCATATATATGTATGGAGTGTAGTTTGCAACGGAAAAGAAACTGTGTGTTCCCAACAAGCTAGGTGAAGTACGGCTTTCACACACAATTATCTCTGAGAACTGAGCATTTGGAGAGACGTTCGTTCATCTAGCACAAAGGGAAAGGTTTGCAGGAGAAACTTTTTCTCTGGTTTCTCAGTCTGTTTCCTAGTGCCGGTTTGAAGTTCCTGTAGTTTTCACTGTGAATACGAGTTGGAGCTAGTACCACCCCATATATATGTATGGAGTGTAGTTTGCAAATGAGAAGAAACTTTCTGTTCCCAACTTGCTAGTTGAAGGACGGCTTACACAAACACTTATAACTAAGAACTGAGCTTCTGGAGAGACGTTCGTTCATCTAGCACAAAGGGAACGTTTTGCAGGAGAAACTTTTACTCTGGTTCTCTGTCTGTCTGCTAGTGCCCGTTTGAAGTTCCTGCAGTTTTCACTATAAAACCGAGTTGGAGCTAATACCACCCCATATATGTATGGATTGTACCTTGCAAATGAAAAGAAATATTGTGTTCCCAACAACCTATGTGAAGGACGGCATTCACACACAATTTTCCCTCAGAAAAGAGCAAGTGGAGAGACGTTCTTTCATCTAGCACAAAGGAAACAGGTTGCAGGATAATCATTTACTTTTGTTTCTCAGTCTGTTTCCTAGGGCCAGTTTGAAGTACCTGCAATTTTCACTATAAATCGAGTTGGAGCTACTACATACCCTTATGTATGTAAGGATTTTAGTTGCAACTTAAAAGAAACTTTGTGTTCCCAACATGCTAGGTGAAGGATGGCTTTCACACACACTTATCTCTTAGACTTGAGCATGTGGGGAGACGTTCTTTCATCTAGCACAAATGTAACTGTTTGCAGGAGAAAATTTTGTTCTGGTTTCTCAGTCTGCATTCTAGTGCAAGTTTGAAGGTTCTGTATTTTTCACTTTAAAACCGATTTTCATCTGCAACTACACTTCTGTATTTATGGATTGTAGTTTTCAACAGAAAAGAAATTATGTGTTCTGAACAGCTAGGTGAAGGACGGCTTTCAAACAAAATTAATCTCAGAAATGAGCATGTGGGGAGACGTTCTTTCATCTAGCAATAAGGTAACGGTTTGAAGGAGAAACTTTTACTCTAGATTCACAGTCTGTTTCCTAGTGCCGGTATGATGTTCCAGCATTTTTCACTGTAAAACCGAGTTGGAGGTAGTACATCCCCATACATACGTATGTAGTGTAGTTTGCAACTGGAAAGAAACTTTGTGTTCCCAACAAGCTAGATGAAGGACGGCTTTCACACACACTTATCTCTCAGAACTCAGCATGTGGAGAGACGTTCTTTCATCTAGCACAAATGTAAGTGTTTGCAGAAGAAACTTTCACACTGTATTCGGAATCTCTTTCCTAGTGCCCGTTTAAAGTTAGTGCAATTTTCTCTGTAAAGCCGAGTTGCAGCTACTACATCCCCTTATGTATGTATGGATTGTAATTTGCAACTTAAAAGTAACTTTGTGTTCCCAATAAGATATTTCAAGGACGACTTTCACACACACTTATCTCTCAGAACTGAGCATGTGGAGAGACGATCGTTCATCTAGCACACAGGGAAAGGGTTGCAGGGAAACTTTTACTCTGGTTGCTCAGTCTGTTTCTTAGTGCCGGTTTTAAGTTCCTGCAGTTTTCACTGTAAACACGAGTTGCAGCTAGTACATCCCCATATATATGTATGCAGTGGAGTTGGCAACTGAAAAGAAACTTTGTGTTCCCAACAAGCTAGCTGAAGGACGGTTTTCACACACACTTATCTCTCAGAACTGAGCATGTGGAGAGGCGTTCGTTCATCTAGCACAAAAGGAACGGTTTGCAGGAGAAACTTTTACTCTTGTTTCTCAGTCTCTTCCCTATGCCGTTTTGAAGTGCCTCCAGTTTTCACTGTAGAACAGAGTTGGAGCTTGTACCTCCCCATACATATGTATTGATTGGAGTTTGCATCAAAAAGAAACTTTGTATTCCCAACAAGCTAGCTGAAGGACGGCTTTCACACACAATTATCTCTCAGAACTGAGCATGTGGAGAGACGTTCGTTCATCTAGCACAAAGGGAACGGGTTGAATGGGAATCTTTTACTCTGGTTTCTCAGCCTGTTTCCTAGTGCTGTTTGAAGTTCCTGCAGTTTTCACTGTAAAACCGAGTTGGAGCTAGTACTTCCCCATATATATGAATGGAGTGGAGTTTGCATCAGAAAAGAAACTTTGTGTTCCCAACAAGCTAGATGAAGGACGGCTTTCACACACACTTATCTCTCAGAACTGAGCATGTGGATAGACATTCGTTCATGAAGCACAAAGGAATGGGTTGCAGGAGAAACTGATACTCTGGTTTCTCAGTCTGTTTCCTATTGCCAGTTTGAAGTTCCTGCAGTTATCACTGTAAACACGAGTAGGAGCTATTAACACCCCTAATATATGTATGGATTGGAGTTTGCATCTGAACAGAAACTTTGTGTTCCCAACAAGCTAGGTAAAGGACAGTTTTCAAACATAAATTTGTCTCAGATCTGAGGATGTGGAGAGACGTTCGTTCATCTAGCACAAATGGAACCGATTGCATGAGAAACTATTACTCTGGTTTCTCAGTCTGTTTCCTAGTGCCTGTATGAACTTCCTGCAGTTTTCACTGTAAAACCGAGTTGGAGCTAGTACCTCCCCATATATTTGTATGGAGTGAAGTTTCCAACTAAAAAGAAACTTTGTGTTCCGAACAAGATATGTGAAGGACGGCTTTCACAGAAATTATTCTCTCAAAACTGAGCATGTTGAGAGACGTTTGTTCATCTAGAACAAATGTTACTGGTTGCAGGAGAAACCTTTACTCTGGTTTCTAAGTCTGTTTCCTAGTGCCGGTTTGAATTTCCTGCAGTTTTCAATGTAAAACCGAGTTGGAGCTGGAACTTCCCCATAGATATGTATGGAGTGGAGTTTGCAACTGAAAAGAAACTTTGTGTTCCCAACAAGCTAGGAGAAAGACGGCTTTCACACACACTTATCTCTCAGAACTGAGCATGTGGAGAGCCGTTCGTTCATTTAGCACAAAGGGAACGATTTGCAGGGGAAACTTTTACTCTGGTTTCCCAGTCTGATTCCTAGTGCCGGTTTGAAGTTCCTGCAGTTTTCACTGTAAAACAGAGTTGGAGCTTGTACCTCCCCATACATATGTATGAAGTGGTGTTTGCAAATTAAAGGAAACTATGTGTTCCCACGATCTATGTGAAGGACGGATTTCACACACACACTTATCTCTCAGAACTGATCCTGTGGAGAGACGTTCGTTCATCTAGCACAAATGGAACCGATTGCAGGAGAAACTATTACTCTGGTTTCTCAGTCTGTTTCCTAGTGGCGTTTTGAATTTCCTGCAGTTTTCACTGAAAATCGGATTTATAGCTAGTACTTCCCCACAGATATGTATGGAGTGGGGTTTGCAACTGAAAAGAAATTTTGTGTTCCCTACAAGCTATGTGAAGTACGGATTTCACACACTCTTATCACTCAGAACTGAGTATGTGGAGAGACGTTCGTTCATCTAGCACAAAGGGAACTGGCTGCAGGAGAAACTTTTACTCTGGATTCTCAGTCTCTTTCCTAGTGCCGGTCTGAAGATCCTGCAGTTATCAATGTAAACCCGTGTAGGAGCTAGTACCTCCCCATAGATATGTATGTATTGGGGTTAGCAACAGAAAAGAAACTTTGTGTTCCCAACTAGCGAGGTGATGGACGGATTTCACACACACTAATCTCTCAGAACTAAGGAAGTGGGGAGACGTTCGTTCATCTAGCACAAAGGAACGGGTTGAAGGAAAAAATTTACTCTGTTTCTCAGTCTTTTTCCAGTGCCGGTTTAAAGTTCCTGCAGTTTTCACTGTAAACCGAGTTGGAGCTAGTTCCTCCCCATATATATGTATGGAGTGGAGTTTGCAACTGAACAGAAACTTTGTGTTCCCAACAAGCTAGGTGAAGTACAGCTTTCACACATAATTATATCTCAGAAATGAGGATGTGGAGAGACGTTCGTTCATCTAGCAAGAAGGGAACGGGTTGCAGGAGAAAGTTTTAATCTGGTTTTTCAGTCTGTTTCCTAGTGCCGGTTTGAAGTTCCTGCAGTTTTCACTGTAAAACCGAGTTGGAGCTAGTACCTCCCCATACATAATAATGGATTGGAGTTTGCAACGAACAGAAACTTTGTGTTTCCTACAAGCTAGGTGAAGGACGGCTTTCACACACACTAATCCCTCAGAACTGAGAATGTGGAGAAACTTTCGTTCATTTAGCACAAAGGGAACGGTTTGCAGGAGAAACTTTTACTCTGGTTTCCCAGTCTGTTTCCTAGTGCCGGTTTGAAGTTCCTGCAGTTTTCACTGTAAAACATAGTTGGAGCTAGTATATCCCCATACTTATGTATGGATTGGAGTTTGCAACTGAAAAGAAACTTTCTGTTCCCAACAAGCTAGTTGAAGGACGGCTTACACACACACAAATCTCTCACAACTGAGCATGTGGAGAGACTTTCGTTCATCTAGCACAAAGGAACTTGTTGCAGGAGAAACTTTTACTCTACTTTCTCAGTCTGTTTCCTAATGCCGGTATGAAGTTCCTGCATTTTTCACTGTAAACCCGAGATGCAGCTCCTGCATCCCCAAAGATATGTTGGAGTGGAATTTCAACTGAACAGAAACTTTGTGTTCCCAATAAGCTAGGTGAAGGACGGCTTTCACACACTCTTATCTCTCAGAACTTAGCATGTATAGAGACGTACGTTCATCTAGCACAAAAGGAACGGGTTGCAGGAGAAACATTTACTCTGGTTTCTCAGTCTGTTTCCTAGTGCCGGTTTGAAGTTCCTGCAGTTTTCATGGTAAACGTGAGTTGGAGCTAGTACCTCCCAATAGATATGTATGGAGTGGTGTTTGTAACTTAAAATAAACTTTGTGTTCCCAACAAGCTAGTTGAAGGACGGCTTTCACACACAATTATCACTAAGAACTGAGCATGTTGAGAGACTTTCATTCATCTAGCACAAAGGGAACTGTCTGCAGGAGAAACATTTACCCTAGATTCTCAGTCTCTTTCCTAGTGCCGGTCTGAAGTTCCTGCAGTTATCACTGTAAACCAGTGTAGGAGCTAGTACCTCCCCATAGATATGTATGTATTGGGGTTAGCAACAGAAAAGAAACTTTGTGTTGCCAACTAGCTAGGTGATGGACGGATTTCACACACACTAATCTCTCAGAACTAAGGAAGTGGGGAGACTTTCGTTCATCTAGCACAAAGGAACGGGTTGCAGGAGAAACTTTTACTTTGTTTCTCAGTCTTTTTCCAGTGCCGGTTTAAAGTTCCTGCAGTTTTCACTGTAAAACCGAGTTGGAGCTAGTACCTCCCCATATATATGTATGGAGTGGAGTTTGCAACTGAACAGAAACTTTGTGTTCCCAACAAGCTAGGTGAAGGACAGCTTTCACACATAATTATATCTCAGAAATGAGGATGTGGAGAGACGTTCGTTCATCTAGCAAGAAGGGAACGGGTTGCAGGAGAAAGTTTTAATCTGGTTTCTCAGTCTGTTTCCTAGTGCCGGTTTGAAGTTCCTGCAGTTTTCACTGTAAAACCGAGTTGGAGCTACTACCACCCATAGATATATATGGATTGGAGTTTGCAATTGAAAAGAAACTTTGTGTTCCCAACAAGCTAGTTGAAGGACGGCTTTCACACACACAAATCTCTCACAACTGAGCATGTGGAGAGACTTTCGTTCATCTAGAACAAAGGGAACGGGTTGCAGGGGAAAACTTTTCTCTGGTTTCCCAGTCTGTTTCCTAGTGCCGGTTTGAATTTCCTGCAGTTTTCACCGTAAAACTGAGTTGGAGCTTGTACCTCAACATACATATGTATGGAGTGGGGTTTGCAAATGAAAAGAAACTTTGTGTTCCCATCAATCTATGTGAAGAACGGCTTTCACACACTCTTATCACTCAGAACTGAGCATGTGAAGAGACGTTCGTTCATCTAGCCCAAAGGGAACTGGCTGCAGGAAAAACTTTTACTCTGGATTCTCAGTCTGTTTCCTAGTATCGGTTTGAAGTTCCTGCAGTTTTCACTCTAAAACCGAGTTGGAGCTTGTACCTCAACATACATATGTATGGAGTGGGGTTTGCAACTGAAAAGAATCTTTGTGTTCCCAACAAGCTAGGTGAAGAACGGCTTTCACAGACTCTTATCATTCAGAACTGAGCATGTGGAGAGACATTCGTTCATCTAGCAAAAGGGAACGGGTTGCAGGGTAAACATTTACTCTGGTTTCTCAGTCTGTTTCCTTGTGCCGGTTTGAAGTCCCTACAATTTTCACTGTAAAACCGAGTTGGAGCTAGTACTTCCCCATAGATATGTATGGAGTGAAGTTTGAAACTAAAAAGAAACTTTGTGTTCCCAGCAAGCTAGGAGAAGGACGGCTTTCACACACACTTATCTCTCAGAACTCAGCATGTGGAGAGACGTTCGTTCATCTAGCACAAAGGGAAAGGGTTGCAGGGAAAATTTTACTCTGGTTTCTCAGTCTGTTTCTTAGTGCCGTTTTTAAGTTCATGCAGTTTTCGCTGTAAAACCGAGTTGCAGCTAGTACATCCCCATATATATGTATGGAGTGGAGTTTGCAACTGAAAAGAAAATTTGTGTTCCCAACAAGCTATGAGAAGGACGGCTTTCACACACACTTATCTCTCAAAACTGATCCTGTGGAGATACTTTCGTTCATCTAGTACAAAAAGAACGAATTTCATTAGAAACATTTACTGTGGTTTCTGGGTCTGTTTCCTAGTGCTGGTTTGTATTTTCTGCAGTATTTTATGAAAAACAGTTTCTGAGCTTGTATACCCCTATACATTTATGTGGTGTTGCCTTCAACTGAAAAGAATCTTTGCGGTCCCAACAGGGTAGCTGAAGGACGGCTTTCACACACATTTATCTCTCTGAAATGAGCATATGGAGAGCCGTTCGTTCATCAGGCATAAATGGAAGGGCTTGCATGAGAAACTTTTACTCTGGTTTCTCAGTCGGTTTCCTAGTCCCGGTTTGAAGTTCCTGCAGTTTTCTCTGTAAAACCGAGTTGAAGCTAGTACCGACCCATATATATGTATGGAGTGTAGTTTGCAACGGAAAAGAAACTGTGTGTTCCCAACAAGCTAGGTGAAGTACGGCTTTCACACACAATTATCTCTGAGAACTGAGCATTTGGAGAGACGTTCGTTCATCTAGCACAAAGGGAAAGGTTTGCAGGAGAAACTTTTTCTCTGGTTTCTCAGTCTGTTTCCTAGTGCCGGTTTGAAGTTCCTGTAGTTTTCACTGTGAATACGAGTTGGAGCTAGTACCACCCCATATATATGTATGGAGTGTAGTTTGCAAATGAGAAGAAACTTTCTGTTCCCAACTTGCTAGTTGAAGGACGGCTTACACAAACACTTATAACTAAGAACTGAGCTTCTGGAGAGACGTTCGTTCATCTAGCACAAAGGGAACGTTTTGCAGGAGAAACTTTTACTCTGGTTCTCTGTCTGTCTGCTAGTGCCCGTTTGAAGTTCCTGCAGTTTTCACTATAAAACCAAGTTGGAGCTAATACCACCCCATATATGTATGGATTGTACCTTGCAAATGAAAAGAAATATTGTGTTCCCAACAACCTATGTGAAGGACGGCATTCACACACAATTTTCCCTCAGAAAAGAGCAAGTGGAGAGACGTTCTTTCATCTAGCACAAAGGAAACAGGTTGCAGGATAATCATTTACTTTTGTTTCTCAGTCTGTTTCCTAGGGCCAGTTTGAAGTACCTGCAATTTTCACTATAAATCGAGTTGGAGCTACTACATACCCTTATGTATGTAAGGATTTTAGTTGCAACTTAAAAGAAACTTTGTGTTCCCAACATGCTAGGTGAAGGATGGCTTTCACACACACTTATCTCTTAGACTTGAGCATGTGGGGAGACGTTCTTTCATCTAGCACAAATGTAACTGTTTGCAGGAGAAAATTTTGTTCTGGTTTCTCAGTCTGCATTCTAGTGCAAGTTTGAAGGTTCTGTATTTTTCACTTTAAAACCGATTTTCATCTGCAACTACACTTCTGTATTTATGGATTGTAGTTTTCAACAGAAAAGAAATTATGTGTTCTGAACAGCTAGGTGAAGGACGGCTTTCAAACAAAATTAATCTCAGAAATGAGCATGTGGGGAGACGTTCTTTCATCTAGCAATAAGGTAACGGTTTGAAGGAGAAACTTTTACTCTAGATTCACAGTCTGTTTCCTAGTGCCGGTATGATGTTCCAGCATTTTTCACTGTAAAACCGAGTTGGAGGTAGTACATCCCCATACATACGTATGTAGTGTAGTTTGCAACTGGAAAGAAACTTTGTGTTCCCAACAAGCTAGATGAAGGACGGCTTTCACACACACTTATCTCTCAGAACTCAGCATGTGGAGAGACGTTCTTTCATCTAGCACAAATGTAAGTGTTTGCAGAAGAAACTTTCACACTGTATTCGGAATCTCTTTCCTAGTGCCCGTTTAAAGTTAGTGCAATTTTCTCTGTAAAGCCGAGTTGCAGCTACTACATCCCCTTATGTATGTATGGATTGTAATTTGCAACTTAAAAGTAACTTTGTGTTCCCAATAAGATATTTCAAGGACGACTTTCACACACACTTATCTCTCAGAACTGAGCATGTGGAGAGACGATCGTTCATCTAGCACACAGGGAAAGGGTTGCAGGGAAACTTTTACTCTGGTTGCTCAGTCTGTTTCTTAGTGCCGGTTTTAAGTTCCTGCAGTTTTCACTGTAAACACGAGTTGCAGCTAGTACATCCCCATATATATGTATGCAGTGGAGTTGGCAACTGAAAAGAAACTTTGTGTTCCCAACAAGCTAGCTGAAGGACGGTTTTCACACACACTTATCTCTCAGAACTGAGCATGTGGAGAGGCGTTCGTTCATCTAGCACAAAAGGAACGGTTTGCAGGAGAAACTTTTACTCTTGTTTCTCAGTCTCTTCCCTATGCCGTTTTGAAGTGCCTCCAGTTTTCACTGTAGAACAGAGTTGGAGCTTGTACCTCCCCATACATATGTATTGATTGGAGTTTGCATCAAAAAGAAACTTTGTATTCCCAACAAGCTAGCTGAAGGACGGCTTTCACACACAATTATCTCTCAGAACTGAGCATGTGGAGAGACGTTCGTTCATCTAGCACAAAGGGAACGGGTTGAATGGGAATCTTTTACTCTGGTTTCTCAGCCTGTTTCCTAGTGCTGTTTGAAGTTCCTGCAGTTTTCACTGTAAAACCGAGTTGGAGCTAGTACTTCCCCATATATATGAATGGAGTGGAGTTTGCATCAGAAAAGAAACTTTGTGTTCCCAACAAGCTAGATGAAGGACGGCTTTCACACACACTTATCTCTCAGAACTAAGCATGTGGATAGACATTCGTTCATGAAGCACAAAGGAATGGGTTGCAGGAGAAACTGATACTCTGGTTTCTCAGTCTGTTTCCTATTGCCAGTTTGAAGTCCCTGCAGTTATCACTGTAAACACGAGTAGGAGCTATTAACACCCCTAATATATGTATGGATTGGAGTTTGCATCTGAACAGAAACTTTGTGTTCCCAACAAGCTAGGTAAAGGACAGTTTTCAAACATAAATTTGTCTCAGATCTGAGGATGTGGAGAGACTTTCGTTCATCTAGCACAAATGGAACCGATTGCATGAGAAACTATTACTCTGGTTTCTCAGTCTGTTTCCTAGTGCCGGTATGAACTTCCTGCAGTTTTCACTGTAAAACCGAGTTGGAGCTAGTACCTCCCCATATATTTGTATGGAGTGAAGTTTCCAACTAAAAAGAAACTTTGTGTTCCGAACAAGATATGTGAAGGACGGCTTTCACAGAAATTATTCTCTCAAAACTGAGCATGTGGAGAGCCGTTCGTTCATTTAGCACAAAGGGAACGATTTGCAGGGGAAACTTTTACTCTGGTTTCCCAGTCTGATTCCTAGTGCCGGTTTGAAGTTCCTGCAGTTTTCACTGTAAAACAGAGTTGGAGCTTGTACCTCCCCATACATATGTATGAAGTGGTGTTTGCAACTTAAAGGAAACTATGTGTTCCCACGATCTATGTGAAGAACGGATTTCACACACACACTTATCTCTCAGAACTGATCCTGTGGAGAGACGTTCGTTCATCTAGCACAAATGGAACCGATTGCAGGAGAAACTATTACTCTGGTTTCTCAGTCTGTTTCCTAGTGCCGGTCTGAAGATCCTGCAGTTATCAATGTAAACCCGTGTAGGAACTAGTACCTCCCCATAGATATGTATGTATTGGGGTTAGCAACAGAAAAGAAACTTTGTGTTCCCAACTAGCGAGATGATGGACGGATTTCACACACACTAATCTCTCAGAACTAAGGAAGTGGGGAGACGTTCGTTCATCTAGCACAAAGGAACGGGTTGAAGGAAAAAATTTACTCTGTTTCTCAGTCTTTTTCCAGTGCCGGTTTAAAGTTCCTGCAGTTTTCACTGTAAACCGAGTTGGAGCTAGTTCCTCCCCATATATATGTATGGAGTGGAGTTTGCAACTGAACAGAAACTTTGTGTTCCCAACAAGCTAGGTGAAGGACAGCTTTCACACATAATTATATCTCAGAAATGAGGATGTGGAGAGACGTTCGTTCATCTAGCAAGAAGGGAACGGGTTGCAGGAGAAAGTTTTAATCTGGTTTTTCAGTCTGTTTCCTAGTGCCGGTTTGAAGTTCCTGCAGTTTTCACTGTAAAACCGAGTTGGAGCTAGTACCTCCCCATACATAATAATGGATTGGAGTTTGCAACGAACAGAAACTTTGTGTTTCCTACAAGCTAGGTGAAGGACGGCTTTCACACACACTAATCCCTCAGAACTGAGAATGTGGAGAAACTTTCGTTCATTTAGCACAAAGGGAACGGTTTGCAGGAGAAACTTTTACTCTGGTTTCCCAGTCTGTTTCCTAGTGCCGGTTTGAAGTTCCTGCAGTTTTCACTGTAAAACATAGTTGGAGCTAGTATATCCCCATACTTATGTATGGATTGGAGTTTGCAACTGAAAAGAAACTTTCTGTTCCCAACAAGCTAGTTGAAGGACGGCTTACACACACACAAATCTCTCACAACTGAGCATGTGGAGAGACTTTCGTTCATCTAGCACAAAGGAACTTGTTGCAGGAGAAACTTTTACTCTACTTTCTCAGTCTGTTTCCTAATGCCGGTATGAAGTTCCTGCATTTTTCACTGTAAACCCGAGATGCAGCTCCTGCATCCCCAAAGATATGTTGGAGTGGAATTTCAACTGAACAGAAACTTTGTGTTCCCAATAAGCTAGGTGAAGGACGGCTTTCACACACTCTTATCTCTCAGAATTTAGCATGTATAGAGACGTACGTTCATCTAGCACAAAAGGAACGGGTTGCAGGAGAAACATTTACTCTGGTTTCTCAGTCTGTTTCCTAGTGCCGGTTTGAAGTTCCTGCAGTTTTCATGGTAAACGTGAGTTGGAGCTAGTACCTCCCAATAGATATGTATGGAGTGGTGTTTGTAACTGAAAATAAACTTTGTGTTCCCAACAAGCTAGTTGAAGGACGGCTTTCACACACAATTATCACTCAGAACTGAGCATGTGGAGAGACTTTCGTTCATCTAGCACAAAGGGAACTGTCTGCAGGAGAAACATTTACCCTGGATTCTCAGTCTCTTTCCTAGTGCCGGTCTGAAGTTCCTGCAGTTATCACTGTAAACCAGTGTAGGAGCTAGTACCTCCCCATAGATATGTATGTATTGGGGTTAGCAACAGAAAAGAAACTTTGTGTTGCCAACTAGCTAGGTGATGGACGGATTTCACACACACTAATCTCTCAGAACTAAGGAAGTGGGGAGACTTTCGTTCATCTAGCACAAAGGAACGGGTTGCAGGAGAAACTTTTACTTTGTTTCTCAGTCTTTTTCCAGTGCCGGTTTAAAGTTCCTGCAGTTTTCACTGTAAAACCGAGTTGGAGCTAGTACCTCCCCATATATATGTATGGAGTGGAGTTTGCAACTGAACAGAAACTTTGTGTTCCCAACAAGCTAGGTGAAGGACAGCTTTCACACATAATTATATCTCAGAAATGAGGATGTGGAGAGACGTTCGTTCATCTAGCACAAAGGGAACGGGTTGCAGGAGAAAGTTTTAATCTGGTTTTTCAGTCTGTTTCCTAGCGCCGGTTTGAAGTTCCTGCAGTTTTCACTGTAAAACCGAGTTGGAGCTACTACCACCCATAGATATATATGGATTGGAGTTTGCAATTGAAAAGAAACTTTGTGTTCCCAACAAGCTAGTTGAAGGACGGCTTTCACACACACAAATCTCTCACAACTGAGCATGTGGAGAGACTTTCGTTCATCTAGAACAAAGGGAACGGGTTGCAGGGGAAAACTTTTCTCTGGTTTCCCAGTCTGTTTCCTAGTGCCGGTTTGAATTTCCTGCAGTTTTCACCGTAAAACTGAGTTGGAGCTTGTACCTCAACATACATATGTATGGAGTGGGGTTTGCAAATGAAAAGAAACTTTGTGTTCCCATCAATCTATGTGAAGAACGGCTTTCACACACTCTTATCACTCAGAACTGAGCATGTGAAGAGACGTTCGTTCATCTAGCCCAAAGGGAACTGGCTGCAGGAAAAACTTTTACTCTGGATTCTCAGTCTGTTTCCTAGTATCGGTTTGAAGTTCCTGCAGTTTTCACTCTAAAACCGAGTTGGAGCTTGTACCTCAACATACATATGTATGGAGTGGGGTTTGCAACTGAAAAGAATCTTTGTGTTCCCAACAAGCTAGGTGAAGAACGGCTTTCACAGACTCTTATCATTCAGAACTGAGCATGTGGAGAGACATTCGTTCATCTAGCAAAAGGGAACGGGTTGCAGGGTAAACATTTACTCTGGTTTCTCAGTCTGTTTCCTTGTGCCGGTTTGAAGTCCCTACAATTTTCACTGTAAAACCGAGTTGGAGCTAGTACTTCCCCATAGATATGTATGGAGTGAAGTTTGAAACTAAAAAGAAACTTTGTGTTCCCAGCAAGCTAGGAGAAGGACGGCTTTCACACACACTTATCTCTCAGAACTCAGCATGTGGAGAGACGTTCGTTCATCTAGCACAAAGGGAAAGGGTTGCAGGGAAAATTTTACTCTGGTTTCTCAGTCTGTTTCTTAGTGCCGTTTTTAAGTTCATGCAGTTTTCGCTGTAAAACCGAGTTGCAGCTAGTACATCCCCATATATATGTATGGAGTGGAGTTTGCAACTGAAAAGAAAATTTGTGTTCCCAACAAGCTATGAGAAGGACGGCTTTCACACACACTTATCTCTCAAAACTGATCCTGTGGAGATACTTTCGTTCATCTAGTACAAAAAGAACGAATTTCATTAGAAACATTTACTGTGGTTTCTGGGTCTGTTTCCTAGTGCTGGTTTGTATTTTCTGCAGTATTTTATGAAAAACAGTTTCTGAGCTTGTATACCCCTATACATTTATGTGGTGTTGCCTTCAACTGAAAAGAATCTTTGCGGTCCCAACAGGGTAGCTGAAGGACGGCTTTCACACACATTTATCTCTCTGAAATGAGCATATGGAGAGCCGTTCGTTCATCAGGCATAAATGGAAGGGCTTGCATGAGAAACTTTTACTCTGGTTTCTCAGTCGGTTTCCTAGTCCCGGTTTGAAGTTCCTGCAGTTTTCTCTGTAAAACCGAGTTGAAGCTAGTACCGACCCATATATATGTATGGAGTGTAGTTTGCAACGGAAAAGAAACTGTGTGTTCCCAACAAGCTAGGTGAAGTACGGCTTTCACACACAATTATCTCTGAGAACTGAGCATTTGGAGAGACGTTCGTTCATCTAGCACAAAGGGAAAGGTTTGCAGGAGAAACTTTTTCTCTGGTTTCTCAGTCTGTTTCCTAGTGCCGGTTTGAAGTTCCTGTAGTTTTCACTGTGAATACGAGTTGGAGCTAGTACCACCCCATATATATGTATGGAGTGTAGTTTGCAAATGAGAAGAAACTTTCTGTTCCCAACTTGCTAGTTGAAGGACGGCTTACACAAACACTTATAACTAAGAACTGAGCTTCTGGAGAGACGTTCGTTCATCTAGCACAAAGGGAACGTTTTGCAGGAGAAACTTTTACTCTGGTTCTCTGTCTGTCTGCTAGTGCCCGTTTGAAGTTCCTGCAGTTTTCACTATAAAACCGAGTTGGAGCTAATACCACCCCATATATGTATGGATTGTACCTTGCAAATGAAAAGAAATATTGTGTTCCCAACAACCTATGTGAAGGACGGCATTCACACACAATTTTCCCTCAGAAAAGAGCAAGTGGAGAGACGTTCTTTCATCTAGCACAAAGGAAACAGGTTGCAGGATAATCATTTACTTTTGTTTCTCAGTCTGTTTCCTAGGGCCAGTTTGAAGTACCTGCAATTTTCACTATAAATCGAGTTGGAGCTACTACATACCCTTATGTATGTAAGGATTTTAGTTGCAACTTAAAAGAAACTTTGTGTTCCCAACATGCTAGGTGAAGGATGGCTTTCACACACACTTATCTCTTAGACTTGAGCATGTGGGGAGACGTTCTTTCATCTAGCACAAATGTAACTGTTTGCAGGAGAAAATTTTGTTCTGGTTTCTCAGTCTGCATTCTAGTGCAAGTTTGAAGGTTCTGTATTTTTCACTTTAAAACCGATTTTCATCTGCAACTACACTTCTGTATTTATGGATTGTAGTTTTCAACAGAAAAGAAATTATGTGTTCTGAACAGCTAGGTGAAGGACGGCTTTCAAACAAAATTAATCTCAGAAATGAGCATGTGGGGAGACGTTCTTTCATCTAGCAATAAGGTAACGGTTTGAAGGAGAAACTTTTACTCTAGATTCACAGTCTGTTTCCTAGTGCCGGTATGATGTTCCAGCATTTTTCACTGTAAAACCGAGTTGGAGGTAGTACATCCCCATACATACGTATGTAGTGTAGTTTGCAACTGGAAAGAAACTTTGTGTTCCCAACAAGCTAGATGAAGGACGGCTTTCACACACACTTATCTCTCAGAACTCAGCATGTGGAGAGACGTTCTTTCATCTAGCACAAATGTAAGTGTTTGCAGAAGAAACTTTCACACTGTATTCGGAATCTCTTTCCTAGTGCCCGTTTAAAGTTAGTGCAATTTTCTCTGTAAAGCCGAGTTGCAGCTACTACATCCCCTTATGTATGTATGGATTGTAATTTGCAACTTAAAAGTAACTTTGTGTTCCCAATAAGATATTTCAAGGACGACTTTCACACACATTTATCTCTCAGAACTGAGCATGTGGAGAGACGATCGTTCATCTAGCACACAGGGAAAGGGTTGCAGGGAAACTTTTACTCTGGTTGCTCAGTCTGTTTCTTAGTGCCGGTTTTAAGTTCCTGCAGTTTTCACTGTAAACACGAGTTGCAGCTAGTACATCCCCATATATATGTATGCAGTGGAGTTGGCAACTGAAAAGAAACTTTGTGTTCCCAACAAGCTAGCTGAAGGACGGTTTTCACACACACTTATCTCTCAGAACTGAGCATGTGGAGAGGCGTTCGTTCATCTAGCACAAAAGGAACGGTTTGCAGGAGAAACTTTTACTCTTGTTTCTCAGTCTCTTCCCTATGCCGTTTTGAAGTGCCTCCAGTTTTCACTGTAGAACAGAGTTGGAGCTTGTACCTCCCCATACATATGTATTGATTGGAGTTTGCATCAAAAAGAAACTTTGTATTCCCAACAAGCTAGCTGAAGGACGGCTTTCACACACAATTATCTCTCAGAACTGAGCATGTGGAGAGACGTTCGTTCATCTAGCACAAAGGGAACGGGTTGAATGGGAATCTTTTACTCTGGTTTCTCAGCCTGTTTCCTAGTGCTGTTTGAAGTTCCTGCAGTTTTCACTGTAAAACCGAGTTGGAGCTAGTACTTCCCCATATATATGAATGGAGTGGAGTTTGCATCAGAAAAGAAACTTTGTGTTCCCAACAAGCTAGATGAAGGACGGCTTTCACACACACTTATCTCTCAGAACTGAGCATGTGGATAGACATTCGTTCATGAAGCACAAAGGAATGGGTTGCAGGAGAAACTGATACTCTGGTTTCTCAGTCTGTTTCCTATTGCCAGTTTGAAGTTCCTGCAGTTATCACTGTAAACACGAGTAGGAGCTATTAACACCCCTAATATATGTATGGATTGGAGTTTGCATCTGAACAGAAACTTTGTGTTCCCAACAAGCTAGGTAAAGGACAGTTTTCAAACATAAATTTGTCTCAGATCTGAGGATGTGGAGAGACGTTCGTTCATCTAGCACAAATGGAACCGATTGCATGAGAAACTATTACTCTGGTTTCTCAGTCTGTTTCCTAGTGCCGGTATGAACTTCCTGCAGTTTTCACTGTAAAACCGAGTTGGAGCTAGTACCTCCCCATATATTTGTATGGAGTGAAGTTTCCAACTAAAAAGAAACTTTGTGTTCCGAACAAGATATGTGAAGGACGGCTTTCACAGAAATTATTCTCTCAAAACTGAGCATGTTGAGAGACGTTTGTTCATCTAGAACAAATGTTACTGGTTGCAGGAGAAACCTTTACTCTGGTTTCTAAGTCTGTTTCCTAGTGCCGGTTTGAATTTCCTGCAGTTTTCAATGTAAAACCGAGTTGGAGCTGGAACTTCCCCATAGATATGTATGGAGTGGAGTTTGCAACTGAAAAGAAACTTTGTGTTCCCAACAAGCTAGGAGAAAGACGGCTTTCACACACACTTATCTCTCAGAACTGAGCATGTGGAGAGCCGTTCGTTCATTTAGCACAAAGGGAACGATTTGCAGGGGAAACTTTTACTCTGGTTTCCCAGTCTGATTCCTAGTGCCGGTTTGAAGTTCCTGCAGTTTTCACTGTAAAACAGAGTTGGAGCTTGTACCTCCCCATACATATGTATGAAGTGGTGTTTGCAAATTAAAGGAAACTATGTGTTCCCACGATCTATGTGAAGGACGGATTTCACACACACACTTATCTCTCAGAACTGATCCTGTGGAGAGACGTTCGTTCATCTAGCACAAATGGAACCGATTGCAGGAGAAACTATTACTCTGGTTTCTCAGTCTGTTTCCTAGTGGCGTTTTGAATTTCCTGCAGTTTTCACTGAAAATCGGATTTATAGCTAGTACTTCCCCACAGATATGTATGGAGTGGGGTTTGCAACTGAAAAGAAACTTTGTGTTCCCTACAAGCTATGTGAAGTACGGATTTCACACACTCTTATCACTCAGAACTGAGTATGTGGAGAGACGTTCGTTCATCTAGCACAAAGGGAACTGGCTGCAGGAGAAACTTTTACTCTGGATTCTCAGTCTCTTTCCTAGTGCCGGTCTGAAGATCCTGCAGTTATCAATGTAAACCCGTGTAGGAGCTAGTACCTCCCCATAGATATGTATGTATTGGGGTTAGCAACAGAAAAGAAACTTTGTGTTCACAACTAGCGAGGTGATGGACGGATTTCACACACACTAATCTCTCAGAACTAAGGAAGTGGGGAGACGTTCGTTCATCTAGCACAAAGGAACGGGTTGAAGGAAAAAATTTACTCTGTTTCTCAGTCTTTTTCCAGTGCCGGTTTAAAGTTCCTGCAGTTTTCACTGTAAACCGAGTTGGAGCTAGTCCCTCCCCATACATATGTATGGAGTGGAGTTTGCAACTGAACAGAAACTTTGTGCTCCCAACAAGCTAGGTGAAGTACAGCTTTCACACATAATTATATCTCAGAAATGAGGATGTGGAGAGACGTTCGTTCATCTAGCAAGAAGGGAACGGGTTGCAGGAGAAAGTTTTAATCTGGATTTTCATTCTGTTTCCTAGTGCCGGTTTGAAGTTCCTGCAGTTTTCACTGTAAAACCGAGTTGGAGCTAGTACCTCCCCATACATAATAATGGATAGGAGTTTGCAACGAACAGAAACTTTGTGTTTCCTACAAGCTAGGTGAAGGACGGCTTTCACACACACTAATCCCTCAGAACTGAGAATGTGGAGAAACTTTCGTTCATTTAGCACAAAGGGAACGGTTTGCAGGAGAAACTTTTACTCTGGTTTCCCAGTCTGTTTCCTAGTGCCGGTTTGAAGTTCCTGCAGTTTTCACTGTAAAACCTAGTTGGAGCTAGTATATCCCCATATTTATGTATGGATTGGAGTTTGCAACTGAAAAGAAACTTTCTGTTCCCAACAAGCTAGTTGAAGGACGGCTTACACACACACAAATCTCTCACAACTGAGCATGTGGAGAGACTTTCGTTCATCTAGCACAAAGGGAACGGGTTGCAGGGGAAACTTTTACTCTGGTTTCCCAGTCTGTTTCCTAGTGCCGGTTTGAATTTCCTGCAGTTTTCACTGTAAAACCGAGTTGGAGCTTGTACATCAACATACATATGTATGGAATGGGGTTTGCAACTGAAAAGAATCTTTGAGTTCCCAATAAGCTAGGTGAAGGACGGCTTTCACACACTCTTATCTCTCAGAACTTAGCATGTATAGAGACGTACGTTCATCTAGCACAAAAGGAACGGGTTGCAGGAGAAACATTTACTCTGGATTCTCAGTCTGTTTCCTAGTGCCGGTTTGAAGTTCCTGCAGTTTTCTTGGTAAACGTGAGTTGGAGCTAGTACCTCCCAATAGATATGTATGGAGTGGTGTTTGTACCTGAAAATAAACTTTGTGTTCCCAACAAGCAAGTTGAAGGACGGCTTTCACACACAATTATCACTCAGAACTGAGCATGTGGAGAGACTTTCGTTCATCTAGCACAAAGGGAACTGTCTGCAGGAGAAACATTTACCCTGGATTCTCAGTCTCTTTCCTAGTGCCGGTCTGAAGTTCCTGCAGTTATCACTGTAAACCAGTGTAGGAGCTAGTACCTCCCCATAGATATGTATGTATTGGGGTTAGCAACAGAAAAGAAACTTTGTGTTGCCAACTAGCTAGGTGATGGACGGATTTCACACACACTAATCTCTCAGAACTAAGGAAGTGGGGAGACTTTCGTTCATCTAGCACAAAGGAACGGGTTGCAGGAGAAACTTTTACTTTGTTTCTCAGTCTTTTTCCAGTGCCGGTTTAAAGTTCCTGCAGTTTTCACTGTAAAACCGAGTTGGAGCTAGTACCTCCCCATATATATGTATGGAGTGGAGTTTGCAACTGAACAGAAACTTTGCGTTCCCAACAAGCTAGGTGAAGGACAGCTTTCACACATAATTATATCTCAGAAATGAGGATGTGGAGAGACGTTCGTTCATCTAGCACAAAGGGAACGGTTTGCAGGAGAAAGTTTTAATCTGGTTTTTCAGTCTGTTTCCTAGTGCCGGTTTGAAGTTCCTGCAGTTTTCACTGTAAAACCGAGTTGGAGCTACTACCACCCATAGATATATATGGATTGGAGTTTGCAATTGAAAAGAAACTTTGTGTTCCCAACAAGCTAGTTGAAGGACGGCTTTCACACACACAAATCTCTCACAACTGAGCATGTGGAGAGACTTTCGTTCATCTAGAACAAAGGGAACGGGTTGCAGGGGAAAACTTTTCTCTGGTTTCCCAGTCTGTTTCCTAGTGCCGGTTTGAATTTCCTGCAGTTTTCACCGTAAAACTGAGTTGGAGCTTGTACCTCAACATACATATGTATGGAGTGGGGTTTGCAAATGAAAAGAAACTTTGTGTTCCCATCAATCTATGTGAAGAACGGCTTTCACACACTCTTATCACTCAGAACTGAGCATGTGAAGAGACGTTCGTTCATCTAGCCCAAAGGGAACTGGCTGCAGGAAAAACTTTTACTCTGGATTCTCAGTCTGTTTCCTAGTATCGGTTTGAAGTTCCTGCAGTTTTCACTCTAAAACCGAGTTGGAGCTTGTACCTCAACATACATATGTATGGAGTGGGGTTTGCAACTGAAAAGAATCTTTGTGTTCCCAACAAGCTAGGTGAAGAACGGCTTTCACAAACTCTTATCATTCAGAACTGAGCATGTGGAGAGACATTCGTTCATCTAGCAAAAGGGAACGGGTTGCAGGGTAAACATTTACTCTGGTTTCTCAGTCTGTCTCCTTGTGCCGGTTTGAAGTCCCTACAATTTTCACTGTAAAACCGAGTTGGAGCTAGTTCTTCCCCATAGATATGTATGGAGTGAAGTTTGAAACTAAAAAGAAACTTTGTGTTCCCAGCAAGCTAGGAGAAGGACGGCTTTCACACACACTTATCTCTCAGAACTCAGCATGTGGAGAGACGTTCGTTCATCTAGCACAAAGGGAAAGGGTTGCAGGGAAAATTTTACTCTGGTTTCTCAGTCTGTTTCTTAGTGCCGTTTTTAAGTTCATGCAGTTTTCGCTGTAAAACCGAGTTGCAGCTAGTACATCCCCATATATATGTATGGAGTGGAGTTTGCAACTGAAAAGAAAATTTGTGTTCCCAACAAGCTATGAGAAGGACGGCTTTCACACACACTTATCTCTCAAAACTGATCCTGTGGAGATACTTTCGTTCATCTAGTACAAAAAGAACGAATTTCATTAGAAACATTTACTGTGGTTTCTGGGTCTGTTTCCTAGTGCTGGTTTGTATTTTCTGCAGTATTTTATGAAAAACAGTTTCTGAGCTTGTATACCCCTATACATTTATGTGGTGTTGCCTTCAACTGAAAAGAATCTTTGCGGTCCCAACAGGGTAGCTGAAGGACGGCTTTCACACACATATATCTCTCTGAAATGAGCATATGGAGAGCCGTTCGTTCATCAGGCATAAATGGAAGGGCTTGCATGAGAAAATTTTACTCTGGTTTCTCAGTCTGTTTCCTAGTCCCGGTTTGAAGTTCCTGCAGTTTTCTCTGTAAAACCGAGTTGAAGCTAGTACCGACCCATATATATGTATGGAGTGTAATTTGCAACGGAAAAGAAACTGTGTGTTCCCAACAAGCTAGGTGAAGTACGGCTTTCACACACAATTATCTCTGAGAACTGAGCATTTGGAGAGACGTTCGTTCATCTAGCACAAAGGGAAAGGTTTGCAGGAGAAACTTTTTCTCTGGTTTCTCAGTCTGTTTCCTAGTGCCGGTTTGAAGTTCCTGTAGTTTTCACTGTGAATACGAGTTGGAGCTAGTACCACCCCATATATATGTATGGAGTGTAGTTTGCAAATGAGAAGAAACTTTCTGTTCCCAACTTGCTAGTTGAAGGACGGCTTACACAAACACTTATAACTCAGAACTGAGCTTCTGGAGAGACGTTCGTTCATCTAGCACAAAGGGAACGTTTTGCAGGAGAAACTTTTACTCTGGTTCTCTGTCTGTCTGCTAGTGCCCGTTTGAAGTTCCTGCAGTTTTCACTATAAAACCGAGTTGGAGCTAATACCACCCCATATATGTATGGATTGTACCTTGCAAATGAAAAGAAATATTGTGTTCCCAACAACCTATGTGAAGGACGGCATTCACACACAATTTTCCCTCAGAAAAGAGCAAGTGGAGAGACGTTCTTTCATCTAGCACAAAGGAAACAGGTTGCAGGATAATCATTTACTTTTGTTTCTCAGTCTGTTTCCTAGGGCCAGTTTGAAGTACCTGCAATTTTCACTATAAATCGAGTTGGAGCTACTACATACCCTTATGTATGTAAGGATTTTAGTTGCAACTTAAAAGAAACTTTGTGTTCCCAACATGCTAGGTGAAGGATGGCTTTCACACACACTTATCTCTTAGACTTGAGCATGTGGGGAGACGTTCTTTCATCTAGCACAAGTGTAACTGTTTGCAGGAGAAAATTTTGTTCTGGTTTCTCAGTCTGCATTCTAGTGCAAGTTTGAAGGTTCTGTATTTTTCACTTTAAAACCGATTTTCATCTGCAACTACACTTCTGTATTTATGGATTGTAGTTTTCAACAGAAAAGAAATTATGTGTTCTGAACAGCTAGGTGAAGGACGGCTTTCAAACAAAATTAATCTCAGAAATGAGCATGTGGGGAGACGTTCTTTCATCTAACACAAATGTAAGTGTTTGCAGAAGAAACTTTCACAATGTATTCAGAATCTCTTTCCTAGTGCCCGTTTAAAGTTAGTGCAATTTTCTCTGTAAAGTCGAGTTGCAGCTACTACATCCCCTTATGTATGTATGGATTGTAATTTGCAACTTAAAAGTAACTTTGTGTTCCCAATAAGATATTTGAAGGACGACATTCACACACACTTATCTCTCAGAACTGAGCATGTGGAGAGACGATCGTTCATCTAGCACACAGGGAAAGGGTTGCAGGGAAACTTTTACTCTGGTTGCTCAGTCTGTTTCTTAGTGCCGGTTTTAAGTTCCTGCAGTTTTCACTGTAAACACGAGTTGCAGCTAGTACATCCCCATATATATGTATGCAGTGGAGTTGGCAACTGAAAAGAAACTTTGTGTTCCCAACAAGCTAGCTGAAGGACGGTTTTCACACACACTTATCTCTCAGAACTGAGCATGTGGAGAGGCGTTCGTTCATCTAGCACAAAAGGAACGGTTTGCAGGAGAAACTTTTACTCTTGTTTCTCAGTCTCTTCCCTATGCCGTTTTGAAGTGCCTCCAGTTTTCACTGTAGAACAGAGTTGGAGCTTGTACCTCCCCATACATATGTATTGATTGGAGTTTGCATCAAAAAGAAACTTTGTATTCCCAACAAGCTAGCTGAAGGACGGCTTTCACACACAATTATCTCTCAGATCTGAGCATGTGGAGAGACGTTCGTTCATCTAGCACAAAGGGAACGGGTTGAATGGGAATCTTTTACTCTGGTTTCTCAGCCTGTTTCCTAGTGCTGTTTGAAGTTCCTGCAGTTTTCACTGTAAAACCGAGTTGGAGCTAGTACTTCCCCATATATATGAATGGAGTGGAGTTTGCATCAGAAAAGAAACTTTGTGTTCCCAACAAGCTAGATGAAGGACGGCTTTCACACACACTTATCTCTCAGAACTGAGCATGTGGATAGACATTCGTTCATGAAGCACAAAGGAATGGGTTGCAGGAGAAACTGATACTCTGGTTTCTCAGTCTGTTTCCTATTGCCAGTTTGAAGTTCCTGCAGTTATCACTGTAAACACGAGTAGGAGCTATTAACACTCCTAATATATGTATGGATTGGAGTTTGCATCTGAACAGAAACTTTGTGTTCCCAACAAGCTAGGTAAAGGACAGTTTTCAAACATAAATTTGTCTCAGATCTGAGGATGTGGAGAGACGTTCGTTCATCTAGCACAAATGGAACCGATTGCATGAGAAACTATTACTCTGGTTTCTCAGTCTGTTTCCTAGTGCCGGTATGAACTTCCTGCAGTTTTCACTGTAAAACCGAGTTGGAGCTAGTACCTCCCCATATATTTGTATGGAGTGAAGTTTCCAACTAAAAAGAAACTTTGTGTTCCGAACAAGATATGTGAAGGACGGCTTTCACAGAAATTATTCTCTCAAAACTGAGCATGTTGAGAGACGTTTGTTCATCTAGAACAAATGTTACTGGTTGCAGGAGAAACCTTTACTCTGGTTTCTAAGTCTGTTTCCTAGTGCCGGTTTGAATTTCCTGCAGTTTTCAATGTAAAACCGAGTTGGAGCTGGAACTTCCCCATAGATATGTATGGAGTGGAGTTTGCAACTGAAAAGAAACTTTGTGTTCCCAACAAGCTAGGAGAAAGACGGCTTTCACACACACTTATCTCTCAGAACTGAGCATGTGGAGAGCCGTTCGTTCATTTAGCACAAAGGGAACGATTTGCAGGGGAAACTTTTACTCTGGTTTCCCAGTCTGATTCCTAGTGCCGGTTTGAAGTTCCTGCAGTTTTCACTGTAAAACAGAGTTGGAGCTTGTACCTCCCCATACATATGTATGAAGTGGTGTTTGCAACTTAAAGGAAACTATGTGTTCCCACGATCTATGTGAAGGACGGATTTCACACACACACTTATCTCTCAGAACTGATCCTGTGGAGAGACGTTCGTTCATCTAGCACAAATGGAACCGATTGCAGGAGAAACTATTACTCTGGTTTCTCAGTCTGTTTCCTAGTGGCGTTTTGAATTTCCTGCAGTTTTCACTGAAAATCGGATTTATAGCTAGTACTTCCCCACAGATATGTATGGAGTGGGGTTTGCAACTGAAAAGAAACTTTGTGTTCCCTACAAGCTAGGTGAAGTACGGATTTCACACACTCTTATCACTCAGATCTGAGTATGTGGAGAGACGTTCGTTCATCTAGAACAAAGGGAACTGGCTGCAGGAGAATCTTTTACTCTGGATTCTCAGTCTCTTTCCTAGTGCCGGTCTGAAGATCCTGCAGTTATCAATGTAAACCCGTGTAGGAGCTAGTACCTCCCCATAGATATGTATGTATTGGGGTTAGCAACAGAAAAGAAACTTTGTGTTCCCAACTAGCGAGGTGATGGACGGATTTCACACACACTAATCTCTCAGAACTAAGGAAGTGGGGAGACGTTCGTTCATCTAGCACAAAGGAACGGGTTGAAGGAAAAAATTTACTCTGTTTCTCAGTCTTTTTCCAGTGCCGGTTTAAAGTTCCTGCAGTTTTCACTGTAAAACGAGTTGGAGCTAGTTCCTCCCCATATATTTGTATGGAGTGGAGTTTGCAACTGAACAGAAACTTTGTGTTCCCAACAAGCTAGGTGAAGTACAGCTTTCACACATAATTATATCTCAGAAATGAGGATGTGGAGAGACGTTCGTTCATCTAGCAAGAAGGGAACGGGTTGCAGGAGAAAGTTTTAATCTGGATTTTCAGTCTGTTTCCTAGTGCCGGTTTGAAGTTCCTGCAGTTTTCACTGTAAAACCGAGTTGGAGCTAGTACCTCCCCATACATAATAATGGATAGGAGTTTGCAACGAACAGAAACTTTGTGTTTCCTACAAGCTAGGTGAAGGACGGCTTTCACACACACTAATCCCTCAGAACTGAGAATGTGGAGAAACTTTCGTTCATTTAGCACAAAGGGAACGGTTTGCAGGAGAAACTTTTACTCTGGTTTCCCAGTCTGTTTCCTAGTGCCGGTTTGAAGTTCCTGCAGTTTTCACTGTAAAACCTAGTTGGAGCTAGTATATCCCCATATTTATGTATGGATTGGAGTTTGCAACTGAAAAGAAACTTTCTGTTCCCAACAAGCTAGTTGAAGGACGGCTTACACACACACAAATCTCTCACAACTGAGCATGTGGAGAGACTTTCGTTCATCTAGCACAAAGGGAACGGGTTGCAGGGGAAACTTTTACTCTGGTTTCCCAGTCTGTTTCCTAGTGCCGGTTTGAATTTCCTGCAGTTTTCACTGTAAAACCGAGTTGGAGCTTGTACCAACCCATAGATATGTATGGAGAGGAGTTTGCAAGTGAAAAGAAACTTGGTGTTCCCAACAAGCTAGGTTAAGGACGCCTTTCACACACACTTATCTCTCAGAACTGAGCATGTGGAGAGACGTTCTTTCATCTAGCACAAATGGAACCGAATGCAGTAGAAACATTTACTCTGGATTCTTAGTTTGTTTCTCAGTGCCGATTTGAAGTTCCTGCAGTTTTCACTGTAAAACCGAGTTGGAGCTTTTACCACCCCATAGATATGTATGGAGAGGAGTTTGCAAATGAAAAGAAACTTTGTGTTCCCAACAAGCTAGGTGAAGAACGGCTTTCACACACTCTTATCACTCAGAACTGAGCATGTGGAGAGACGTTCGTTCATCTATCCCAAAGGGAACTGGCTGCAGGAAAAACTTTTACTCTGGATTCTCAGTCTGTTTCCTAGTATCGGTTTGAAGTTCCTGCAGTTTTCACTCTAAAACCGAGTTGGAGCTTGTACCTCATAATACATATGTATGGAGTGGGGTTTGCAACTGAAAAGAAACTTTGTGTTCCCAACAAGCTAGGTGAAGAACGGCTTTCACAGACTCTTATCACTCAGAACTGAGCATGTGGAGAGACGTTCGTTCATCTAGCCCAAAGGGAACTGGCTGCAGGAGAAACTTTTACTCTGGATTCTCAGTCTGTTTCCTAGTGCCGGTTTGAAGTTCCTGCAGTTTTCACTGTAAAACCGAGTTGGAGCTTGTACCACCCCATAGATATGTATGGAGAGGTGTTTGCAAGTAAAAAGAAACTTTTTGTTCCCAACAAGCTAGGTTAAGGACGCTTTTCACACACACTTATCTCTCAGAACTGAGCATGTGGAGAGACGTTCTTTCATCTAGCACAAATGGATCCGAATGCAGTAGAAACATTTACTCTGGATTCTTAGTTTGTTTCTCAGTGCCGATTTGATGTTCCTGCAGTTTTCACTGTAAACACGAGTTGGAGCTTTTACCACCTCATAGATATGTATGGAGAGGAGTTTGCAAATGAAAAGAAACTTTGTGTTCCCAACAAGCTAGGTGAAGAACGGCTTTCACACACTCTTATCACTCAGAACTGAGCATGTGGAGAGACGTTCGTTCATCCAGCAAAAAAGGAACGGTTTGCAGGAGAAATTTTACTCTTGTTTCTCAGTCTCTTCCCTATGCCGTTTTGAAGTTCCTGCTGTTTTCACTGTAGAACAGAGTTGGAAATAGTACCTCCCCATACATATGTATGGATTGGAGTTTGCATCAAAAAGAAACTTTGTATTCCCAACAAGCTAGGTGAAGGACGGCTTTCACACACAATTATCTCTCAGAACTGAGCATGTGGAGAGAAGTTCGTTCATCTATCTCAAAGGGAACTGGTTGAATGGGAAACTTTTACTCGGGTTTCTCAGTCTATCTCCTAGTGTGGGTTTGAATTTCCTGCAGATTTCACTGTAAAATGGAGTTGGAGCTTGTACATGCCCATAGATAGGTATGGAGTGGAGTTTGCAACTGAAAAGAACTTTTGTGTTCCCAACAAGCTAGTTGAAGGACGGCTTTCACACACACATATCTCTCAGAACTGAGCATGTGGAGAGACGTTCTTTCATCTAGCACAAATGGAACCGATTGCAGTAGAAACTTTTACTCTGTATTCTCACTCTGTTTCCAAGTGCCGGTATGAAGATCCTGCAGATTTCACTGTAAAACCGTGTTGGAGCTAGTACTTCCCCATAGATTTGTATGCAGTGTAATTTGCAACTGAAAAGAATCTTTGTGTTCCCAACAAGCTAGGAGAAGGACGGCTTTCACACACATTTATCTCTCAGAACTGAGCATGTGGAGAGACGTTCGTTCATCTAGCACAAAGTGAAAGTGTTGCAGGGAAACTTTTACTCTGGTTTCTCAGTCTGTTTCTTAGTGCCGGTTTTAAGTTCCTGCAGTTTTCGCTGTAAACACGAGTTGCAGCTAGTACATCCCCATATATATGTATGCAGTGGAGTTGGCAACTGAAAAGAAACTTTGTGTTTCCAACAAGCTAGCTGAAGGACGGCTTCCACACACAATTATCTCTCAGAACTGAGCATGTGGAGAGACGTTCGTTCATCTAGCACAAAGGGAACGGGTTGAATTGGAATCTTTTACTCTGGTTTCTCAGCCTGTTTCCTAGTGCTGTTTGAAGTTCCTGCAGTTTTCACTGTAAAACCGAGTTGGAGCTAGTACTTCCCCATATATATGAATGGAGTAGAGTTTGCATCAGAAAAGAAACTTTGTGTTCCCAACAAGCTAGATGAAGGACGGCTTTCACACACACTTATCTCTCAGAACTGAGCATGTGGATAGACATTCGTTCATGAAGCACAAAGGAATGGGTTGCAGGAGAAACTTTTACTCTGGTTTCTCAGTCTGTTTCCTAGTGGCGTTTTGAATTTACTGCAGTTTTCACTGAAAATCGGATTTATAGCTAGTACTTCCCCACAGATATGTATGGAGTGGAGTTTGCAAATGAGAAGAAACTTTCTATTCCCAACAAGCTAGTTGAAGGAAGGCTTTCACACACGCTAATCTCTCAGAACTGAGCATGTGGAGAGCCGTTCGTTCATGTAGCCAAAAGCGAACTGGTTGATGGAGAAACTTTTACTCTGGTTTCTCAGTTTGTTTCCTAGTGTCGGTTTCAATTTCCATCAGTTCACACTGTAAACCCGAGTTGCAGCTAGTACCTCCCCACAGATATGTATGGAGTGGAATTTGCAACTGAAAAGAAACTTTGTGTTCCCAACAAGCTAGGTGAAGTCCGGATTTCACACACTCTTATCACTCAGAACTGAGTATGTTGAAAGACGTTCGTTCATCTAGCACAAAGGGAACTGGCTGCAGGAGAAACTTTTACTCTGGATTCTCAGTCTGTTTCCTACTGCCGTTTTGAAATTCCTGCAGGTTTCACTGTAAAACCGAGTTGGAGCTTGTACCCCCCCATAGATATGTATGGACTGGAGTTTGCAAATGAAAAGAAACTTTGTGTTCCCAACAAGCTAGGTGAAGGACGCCTTTCACACACACTTATCTCTCAGAACTTAGCATGTAGAGAGACGTTCGTTCATTTAGCAAAAAGGGAAGGGGTTGCAAGAGAAAATTTTACTCTGGTTTCTCAGTCTATCTCCTAGGGCCGGTTTGAATTTCCTGCAGATTTCAGTGTAAAACGGAGTTGGAGCTAGTACATCCCCATAGATAGGTATGGAGTGGTGTTTGCAACTAAAAAGAAACTTTGTGTTCCCAACAAGCTAGTTGAAAGACGGCTTTCACACACACTTATTTCTCAGAACTGAGCATGTGGGGAGACGTTCGATCACCTAGCCCAAAAGGAACCGGTTGCAGGGGAAACTTTTACTCTTGTTTCCCAGTCTGTTTCCTAGTGCCGGTTTGAACTTAGTGATGTTTTCACTGTAAAACATTGTTGGAGCTACAACCTCCCATATATATATATATGGAGTAGTGTTTGCAACTGAAAGGAAATTTTGTGTTCCCAACACGTTTGGTGATGGACGGCTTTCACACACACTAATCTCTCAGAACTGAGAATTTGGAGAGATGTTCGTTCATCTAGCACTAAGGAAAGTTTTGCAGGAGGAACTATTAATCTGGTTTCTCAGTCTGTTTCCTAGTGCCGGTTTGAAGTTCTTGCAGTTTTCACTAAAAAACCGTGTTGGAGCTACTACCACCCATAGATATATATGGATTGGAGTTTGCAACTGAAAAGAAACTTTGTGTTCCCAACAAGCTAGGTGAAGGACGGCTATCAGACACACTTATCTCTCAGAACTGAGCATGTGGAGAGACGTTCGTTCCTCTAGCACAAAGTGAACGGCTTGCAGGAGAAACTATTACTCTGGTTTCTCAGTCTGTTTCCTAGTGCCGTTTTGAAGTTCCTGCAGTTTTCACTGTAAAACCGAGTTGGAGCTAGTACCTCCACATACATAATAATGGATTGGAGTTTGCAACCTAACAGAAACTTTGTGTTTCCTACAAGCTAGGTGAAGGACGGCTTTCACACACACAAATCTCTCAGAACTGAGCATGTGGAGAGACTTTCGTTCATCTAGCACAAAGGGAAGGGGTGGCAGGGAAACTTTTACTCTGGTTTCCCAGTCTGTTTCCTAGTGACGGTTTGAATTTCCTACAGTTTTCACTGTAAAACCGAGTTGGAGCTTGTACCTCAACATACATATGTATGGAGTGGGGTTTGCAACTGAAAAGAAACTTTGTGTTCCCACGATCTATGTGAAGGACGGCTTTCAAACACACTTATCTCTCAGAACTGATCCTGTGGAGAGAAGTTCGTTCATCTAGCACAAAGGGAACGGGTTGAAGGAGAAACTTTTACTCTGGTTTCTCAGTCTGTTTCCTAGTGGCGATTTGAATTTCCTGCAGTTTTCTCTGAAAAAACGATTTATAGCTAGTCCTTCCCCACAGAAATGTATGGAGTGGAGTTTGCAACTAAAAAGAATCTTTGTGTTCCCAGCAAGCTAGGTGAAGAACGGCTTTCACACACTCTTATCACTCAGAACTGAGCATGTGGAGAGACGTTCGTTCATCTAGCACAAAAGGAACTGGTTGCAGGGGAAACTTTTACTCTTGTTTCCCAGTCTGTTTCCTAGAGCCGGTTTGAAGTTCCTGTAGGTTTCACTGTAAAACCGTGTTGGAGCTAGAACCTCCCCATATATATATATGGTGTGATGTTTGCACCTGAAAGGAAACTTTGTGTTCCCAATAAGCTTGGTGATGGACGGCATTCACACACACTAATCTCTCAGTACTGAGGATGTGGAGAGACGTTCGTTCATCAAGCACTAAGGAATGTTTTGCAGAGGAAACTTTACTCTGGTTTTTCAGTCTGATTCCTTGTGACGGTTTGAAGTTCCTGCAGATTTCACTGTAAAAACGAGTTGGAGCTAGTACCACACCATACATATGTATGGAGTGGTGTTTGCAACTGAAAACAAACTTTGTGTTCCCAACAAGCTTTTTGAAGGACGGCTTTCACACACAATTATCTCTCAGAACTCAGCATGTGGAGAAACGTTCGTTCACCTAGTACAAAGGAACGGGTTGCAGGAGAAACTTTTACTCTGGTTTCTCAGTCTGTTTCCTAGTGCCGGTTTGAAGTTCCTGCATTTTTCACTGTAAAACCGAGTTGGAGCTAGTACCTACCCATAGATATATATGGAGTGGAGTTTGCAACTGGAAAGAAACTTTGTGTTCCCAACAAGCTAGGTGAAGAACGGATTTCACACACACTTATCTCTCTGAACTGAGCATGTGGGGAGACGTTCGTTCACTTAGCACAAAAGGAACGGGTTGCAGGAGAGACTTTTACTTTGGTTTCCCAGTTTGTTTCCTAGTGCCGGTATGAATATCCTGCACTTTTCACTGTAAACCCGAGTTGGAGCTATTAACTAACCTATATATATGTATGGAGTGGAGTCTGCAACTGATCAGAAACTTTGTGTTCCCAAGAAGCTAGGTGAAGGACGGCTTTCACACATATTTATCTCTCAGAACAGAGCATGTAGAGAGACGTTCGTTCATCTAGCACAAAGGAACGGGTTGCAGGAGGAACTTTTACTCTGGATTCCCAGTCTGTGTCCTAGGGCCGGTTTGAAGTTCCTGAAGTTTACTCTATAAAACCGAGTTGGAGATAATATCTCCCCATACATATGTATGGAGTGGAGTTTGCATCTGAACAGAAACTTTGTGCTCCCAACAAGCTTGGTGAAGGACGGCTTTCACACACATTTATCTCTCAGAACTGAGCATGTGGAGAGACTTTTGTTCATCAAGAACAAATGGAAAGGATTGCAGGAGAAGCTTTTACTCTGGATTCTAAGACTGTTTCCTAGTGTCGGTTAAATTTCCTTCAGTTTTCACTATAAAACCGAGCTGGAGCTGGTAGCACCGCATAGATATGTATGGAGTGGAGTTTGCATCTGTAAAGAAACTTTGTGTTCCCAAAAAGCTGGGTGAAGAACGGCTTTCACACACAATTATCTCTGAGAACTGGTTATGTGTATTGACGTTCGTTCATCTAGCACAAAGGGAACGGGTTGCAGGTGAAAATTTTACCCTTCTTTCCCAGTCTGTTTCCTTGTGCCGTTTTGATGTTCCTGCAGTTTTCACTGTAAAACCGTGTTGGAGCTAGTAACTCCCCATACATATACATGGAGTGGAGTTTGAAACTTAAAAGAAATTTGTGTTCCCAACAAGCTATGTGAAGGACGAATTCCACACAGACATCTCTCATTACTTAGCATGTGGGGAGACGTTCGTTCATCTAGCAGAAAAGGAACGGTTTGCAGAAGAAACTTTTACTCTGGTTTCTCAGCCTGTTTCCTAGTGGCGTTTGAATTTCCTGCAGTTTACACTGTAAAACCGATTTATAGCTAGTACTTCCCCACAGATATGTATGGAGTGGAATTTGCAACTGAAAAGAAACTTTGTGTTCCCAAGAAGCTAGGTGAAGTACGGATTTCACACACTCTTATCACTCAGAATTGAGTATGTTGAAAGACGTTCGTTCATCTAGCACAAAGGGAACGGGCTGCAGGAGAAACTTTTACTCTGGATTCTCAGTCTGTTTCCTACTGCCGGTTTGAAATTCCTGCAGGTTTCACTGTAAAACCGAGTTGGAGCTTGTACCACCCCATAGATATGTATGGACTGGAGTTTGCAAATGAAAAGAAACATTGTGTTCCCAACAAGCTAGGTGAAGGACGCCTTTCACACACACTTATCTCTCAGAACTTAGCATGTAGAGAGACGTTCGTTCATCTAGCAAAAAGGGAAGGGGTTGCAAGAGAAAATTTTACTCTGGTTTCAGTCTTTCTCCTAGGGCCGGTTTGAATTTCCTGCAGATTTCAGTGTAAAACGGAGTTGGAGCTAGTACATCCCCATAGATAGGTATGGAGTGGTGTTTGCAACTAAAAAGAAACTTTGTGTTCCCAACAAGCTAGTTGAAGGACGGCTTTCACACACACTTATCTCTCAGAACTGAGCATGTGGGGAGACGTTCGATCACCTAGCCCAAAAGGAACTTGTTGCAGGGGAAATTTTACTCTTGTTTCCTAGAGCCGGTTTGAAGTTCCTTCAGTTTTCACTGTAAAACCGTGTTGGAGCTACAACCTCCCCATATATATATATGGAGTAGTGTTTGCAACTGAAAGGAAATTTTGTGTTCCCAACACGTTTGGTGATGGACGGCTTTCACACACACTAATCTCTCAGAACTGAGAATTTGGAGAGATGTTCGTTCATCTAGCACTAAGGAAAGTTTTGCAGGAGGAACTATTAATCTGGTTTCTCAGTCTGTTTCCTAGTGCCGGTTTGAAGTTCTTGCAGTTTTCACTAAAAAACCGTGTTGGAGCTACCACAACCCATAGATATATATAGATTGGAGTTTGCAGCTGAAAAGAAACTTTGTGTTCCCAACAAGCTAGGTGAAGGACGGCTATCAGACACACTTATCTCTCAGAACTGAGCATGTGGAGAGACGTTCGTTCCTCTAGCACAAAGTGAACGGCTTGCAGGAGAAACTATTACTCTGGTTTCTCAGTCTGTTTCCTAGTGCCGTTTTGAAGTTCCTGCAGTTTTCACTGTAAAACCGAGTTGGAGCTACTACCTCCACATACATAATAATGGATTGGAGTTTGCAACCTAACAGAAACTTTGTGTTTCCTACAAGCTAGGTGAAGGACGGCTTTCACACACACAAATCTCTCAGAACTGAGCATGTGGAGAGACTTTCGTTCATCTAGCACAAAGGGAAGGGGTGGCAGGGAAACTTTTACTCTGGTTTCCCAGTCTGTTTCCTAGTGACGGTTTGAATTTCCTACAGTTTTCACTGTAAAACCGAGTTGGAGCTTGTACCTCAACATACATATGTATGGAGTGGGGTTTGCAACTGAAAAGAAACTTTGTGTTCCCACGATCTATGTGAAGGACGGCTTTCAAACACACTTATCTCTCAGAACTGATCCTGTGGAGAGAAGTTCGTTCATCTAGCACAAAGGGAACGGGTTGAAGGAGAAACTTTTACTCTGGTTTCTCAGTCTGTTTCCTAGTGGCGATTTGAATTTCCTGCAGTTTTCTCTGAAAAAACGATTTATAGCTAGTCCTTCCCCACAGAAATGTATGGAGTGGAGTTTGCAACTAAAAAGAATCTTTGTGTTCCCAGCAAGCTAGGTGAAGAACGGCTTTCACACACTCTTATCACTCAGAACTGAGCATGTGGAGAGACGTTCGTTCATCTAGCACAAAAGGAACTGGTTGCAGGGGAAACTTTTACTCTTGTTTCCCAGTCTGTTTCCTAGAGCCGGTTTGAAGTTCCTGTAGGTTTCACTGTAAAACCGTGTTGGAGCTAGAACCTCCCCATATATATATATGGTGTGATGTTTGCACCTGAAAGGAAACTTTGTGTTCCCAATAAGCTTGGTGATGGACGGCATTCACACACACTAATCTCTCAGTACTGAGGATGTGGAGAGACGTTCGTTCATCAAGCACTAAGGAATGTTTTGCAGAGGAAACTTTACTCTGGTTTTTCAGTCTGATTCCTTGTGACGGTTTGAAGTTCCTGCAGATTTCACTGTAAAAACGAGTTGGAGCTAGTACCACACCATACATATGTATGGAGTGGTGTTTGCAACTGAAAACAAACTTTGTGTTCCCAACAAGCTTTTTGAAGGACGGCTTTCACACACAATTATCTCTCAGAACTCAGCATGTGGAGAAACGTTCGTTCACCTAGTACAAAGGAACGGGTTGCAGGAGAAACTTTTACTCTGGTTTCTCAGTCTGTTTCCTAGTGCCGGTTTGAAGTTCCTGCATTTTTCACTGTAAAACCGAGTTGGAGCTAGTACCTACCCATAGATATATATGGAGTGGAGTTTGCAACTGGAAAGAAACTTTGTGTTCCCAACAAGCTAGGTGAAGAACGGATTTCACACACACTTATCTCTCTGAACTGAGCATGTGGGGAGACGTTCGTTCACTTAGCACAAAAGGAACGGGTTGCAGGAGAGACTTTTACTTTGGTTTCCCAGTTTGTTTCCTAGTGCCGGTATGAATATCCTGCACTTTTCACTGTAAACCCGAGTTGGAGCTATTAACTAACCTATATATATGTATGGAGTGGAGTCTGCAACTGATCAGAAACTTTGTGTTCCCAAGAAGCTAGGTGAAGGACGGCTTTCACACATATTTATCTCTCAGAACAGAGCATGTAGAGAGACGTTCGTTCATCTAGCACAAAGGAACGGGTTGCAGGAGGAACTTTTACTCTGGATTCCCAGTCTGTGTCCTAGGGCCGGTTTGAAGTTCCTGAAGTTTACTCTATAAAACCGAGTTGGAGATAATATCTCCCCATACATATGTATGGAGTGGAGTTTGCATCTGAACAGAAACTTTGTGCTCCCAACAAGCTTGGTGAAGGACGGCTTTCACACACATTTATCTCTCAGAACTGAGCATGTGGAGAGACTTTTGTTCATCAAGAACAAATGGAAAGGATTGCAGGAGAAGCTTTTACTCTGGATTCTAAGACTGTTTCCTAGTGTCGGTTAAATTTCCTGCAGTTTTCACTATAAAACCGAGCTGGAGCTGGTAGCACCGCATAGATATGTATGGAGTGGAGTTTGCATCTGTAAAGAAACTTTGTGTTCCCAAAAAGCTGGGTGAAGAATGGCTTTCACACACAATTATCTCTGAGAACTGGTTATGTGTATTGACGTTCGTTCATCTAGCACAAAGGGAACGGGTTGCAGGTGAAAATTTTACCCTTCTTTCCCAGTCTGTTTCCTTGTGCCGTTTTGATGTTCCTGCAGTTTTCACTGTAAAACCGTGTTGGAGCTAGTAACTCCCCATACATATACATGGAGTGGAGTTTGAAACTTAAAAGAAATTTGTGTTCCCAACAAGCTATGTGAAGGACGAATTCCACACAGACATCTCTCATTACTTAGCATGTGGGGAGACGTTCGTTCATCTAGCAGAAAAGGAACGGTTTGCAGAAGAAACTTTTACTCTGGTTTCTCAGCCTGTTTCCTAGTGGCGTTTGAATTTCCTGCAGGTTACACTGTAAAACGGATTTATAGCTAGTACTTCCCCACAGATATGTATGGAGTGGAATTTGCAACTGAAAAGAAACTTTGTGTTCCCAAGAAGCTAGGTGAAGTACGGATTTCACACACTCTTATCACTCAGAATTGAGTATGTTGAAAGACGTTCGTTCATCTAGCACAAAGGGAACGGGCTGCAGGAGAAACTTTTACTCTGGATTCTCAGTCTGTTTCCTACTGCCGGTTTGAAATTCCTGCAGGTTTCACTGTAAAACCGAGTTGGAGCTTGTACCACCCCATAGATATGTATGGACTGGAGTTTGCAAATGAAAAGAAACATTGTGTTCCCAACAAGCTAGGTGAAGGACGCCTTTCACACACACTTATCTCTCAGAACTTAGCATGTAGAGAGACGTTCGTTCATCTAGCAAAAAGGGAAGGGTTTGCAAGAGAAAATTTTACTCTGGTTTCAGTCTTTCTCCTAGGGCCGGTTTGAATTTCCTGCAGATTTCAGTGTAAAACGGAGTTGGAGCTAGTACATCCCCATAGATAGGTATGGAGTGGTGTTTGCAACTAAAAAGAAACTTTGTGTTCCCAACAAGCTAGTTGAAGGACGGCTTTCACACACACTTATCTCTCAGAACTGAGCATGTGGGGAGACGTTCGATCACCTAGCCCAAAAGGAACTTGTTGCAGGGGAAATTTTACTCTTGTTTCCTAGAGCCGGTTTGAAGTTCCTTCAGTTTTCACTGTAAAACCGTGTTGGAGCTACAACCTCCCCATATATATATATGGAGTAGTGTTTGCAACTGAAAGGAAATTTTGTGTTCCCAACACGTTTGGTGATGGACGGCTTTCACACACACTAATCTCTCAGAACTGAGAATTTGGAGAGATGTTCGTTCATCTAGCACTAAGGAAAGTTTTGCAGGAGGAACTATTAATCTGGTTTCTCAGTCTGTTTCCTAGTGCTGGTTTGACGTTCTTGCAGATTTCACTAAAAAACCGTGTTGGAGCTACCACAACTCATAGATATATATGGATTGGAGTTTGCAGCTGAAAAGAAACTTTGTGTTCCCAACAAGCTAGGTGAAGGACGGCTATCAGACACACTTATCTCTCAGAACTGAGCATGTGGAGAGACGTTCGTTCCTCTAGCACAAAGTGAACGGCTTGCAGGAGAAACGATTACTCTGGTTTCTCAGTCTGTTTCCTAGTGCCGTTTTGAAGTTCCTGCAGTTTTCACTGTAAAACCGAGTTGGAGCTAGTACCTCCACATACATAATAATGGATTGGAGTTTGCAACCTAACAGAAACTTTGTGTTTCCTACAAGCTAGGTGAAGGACGGCTTTCACACACACAAATCTCTCAGAACTGAGCATGTGGAGAGACTTTCGTTCATCTAGCACAAAGGGAAGTGGTGGCAGGGAAACTTTTACTCTGGTTTCCCAGTCTGTTTCCTAGTGACGGTTTGAATTTCCTACAGTTTTCACTGTAAAACCGAGTTGGAGCTTGTACCTCAACATACATATGTATGGAGTGGGGTTTGCAACTGAAAAGAAACTTTGTGTTCCCACGATCTATGTGAAGGACGGCTTTCAAACACACTTATCTCTCAGAACTGATCCTGTGGAGAGAAGTTCGTTCATCTAGCACAAAGGGAACGGGTTGAAGGAGAAACTTTTACTCTGGTTTCTCAGTCTGTTTCCTAGTGGCGATTTGAATTTCCTGCAGTTTTCCCTGAAAAAACGATTTATAGCTAGTCCTTCCCCACAGAAATGTATGGAGTGGAGTTTGCAACTAAAAAGAATCTTTGTGTTCCCAGCAAGCTAGGTGAAGAACGGCTTTCACACACTCTTATCACTCAGAACTGAGCATGTGGAGAGACGTTCGTTCATCTAGCACAAAAGGAACTGGTTGCAGGGGAAACTTTTACTCTTGTTTCCCAGTCTGTTTCCTAGAGCCGGTTTGAAGTTCCTGTAGGTTTCACTGTAAAACCGTGTTGGAGCTAGAACCTCCCCATATATATATATGGTGTGATGTTTGCACCTGAAAGGAAACTTTGTGTTCCCAATAAGCTTGGTGATGGACGGCATTCACACACACTAATCTCTCAGTACTGAGGATGTGGAGAGACGTTCGTTCATCAAGCACTAAGGAATGTTTTGCAGAGGAAACTTTACTCTGGTTTTTCAGTCTGATTCCTTGTGACGGTTTGAAGTTCCTGCAGATTTCACTGTAAAAACGAGTTGGAGCTAGTACCACACCATACATATGTATGGAGTGGTGTTTGCAACTGAAAACAAACTTTGTGTTCCCAACAAGCTTTTTGAAGGACGGCTTTCACACACAATTATCTCTCAGAACTCAGCATGTGGAGAAACGTTCGTTCACCTAGTACAAAGGAACGGGTTGCAGGAGAAACTTTTACTCTGGTTTCTCAGTCTGTTTCCTAGTGCCGGTTTGAAGTTCCTGCATTTTTCACTGTAAAACCGAGTTGGAGCTAGTACCTACCCATAGATATATATGGAGTGGAGTTTGCAACTGGAAAGAAACTTTGTGTTCCCAACAAGCTAGGTGAAGAACGGATTTCACACACACTTATCTCTCTGAACTGAGCATGTGGGGAGACGTTCGTTCACTTAGCACAAAAGGAACGGGTTGCAGGAGAGACTTTTACTTTGGTTTCCCAGTTTGTTTCCTAGTGCCGGTATGAATATCCTGCACTTTTCACTGTAAACCCGAGTTGGAGCTATTAACTAACCTATATATATGTATGGAGTGGAGTCTGCAACTGATCAGAAACTTTGTGTTCCCAAGAAGCTAGGTGAAGGACGGCTTTCACACATATTTATCTCTCAGAACAGAGCATGTAGAGAGACGTTCGTTCATCTAGCACAAAGGAACGGGTTGCAGGAGGAACTTTTACTCTGGATTCCCAGTCTGTGTCCTAGGGCCGGTTTGAAGTTCCTGAAGTTTACTCTATAAAACCGAGTTGGAGATAGTAGCTCCCCATACATATGTATGGAGTGGAGTTTGCATCTGAACAGAAACTTTGTGTTCCCAAAAAGCTAGGTGAAGGACGGCTTTCAGACACACTAATCTCTCGGAACTGAGCATGTGGAGAAAGTTTCGTTCATCTAGCACAAATGAAACGGATTGAAGGAGAAAGTTTTACTCTGGATTCTCAGTCTGTTTCCTAGTTTCGGTTTCAATTTCCTGCAATTTACACTGTAACCCCGAGTTGAAGCTAGTACCTCCCCATATATATGTATGGATTGGAGTTTGCAACGGGACAGAAACTTTGTGCTCCCAGCAAGCTAGGTGAAGGACGGCTTTCACACACACTTATCTCTCAGAACTGAACATGTGGAGAGACGTTCTTTCATCTAGCACAAATGTTACTGGTTTCTGGAGAAACTTTTACTCTGGTTTCTCAGTCTGTTTCCTAGTGCCGGTTTGAAGTTCCTGCAGTTTTCCCTGTAAACCCGATTTGCAGCTAGTATATCCCCATAGATATGTATGGAGTGGAGGTGCAACTGAAAAGAAACTTTGGTTTCCCTACAAGCTAGTTGAAGGACGGCTTTCACACACACTTATCTATAATAACTGTGCATTTGGAGAGACTTTCGTTCATCTAGCACAAAGGGAATGGTTTGCAGGAGAATCTTTTACTCTGGTTTCACAGTCTGTTTCCTATGCCGGGTTGAAGTTCCTGCAGTTTTCACTGAAAAACCGAGTTGGAGCTAGTACCTCCCCATATATATATATGGAGTGGAGTTTGCAACTGAACAGAAAATTTGTGTTCCCAACAAGCTGGGTGAAGGACGGCTTTCACACACACTAATCTCTCAGAATTGAGCATGTGGAGAGACTTTCATTCATCTAGCACAAAGGGAACGGTTTGCATGAGAAACTTTTACTCTGGATTCCCAGTCTGTTTCCTAGTTTCGGTTTCAATTTCCTGCAATTTACACTGTAAACCCGAGTTAAATCTAGTAACTCCCCATATATATGTATGGATTGGAGTTTGCAACGGAACAGAAACTTTGGGCTCCCAACAACCTAGGTGAATTACGGCTTTCACACACACACATCTCTCAGAACTGAACATGTGGAGAGACGTTCTTTCATCTAGCACAAATGTTACTGGTTGCAGGAGAAACTTTTACTCTGGTTTCTCAGTCTGTTTCCTAGTGCCGTTTTGATGTTCTTGCAGTTTTCCCTGTAAACCCGATTTGCAGCTAGTACATCCCCATATATATGTACGGAGCGGTGTTTGCAACTAAAAAGAAACTTTGTGTTCCCAACAAGCTAGTTGAAGGACGGCTTTCACAGACACTAATCTCTCAGAACTGAGAATTTGGAGAGATGTTCGTTCATCTAGCACTAAGGAAACTTTTGCAGGAGTAACTATTAATCTGGTTTCTCAGTCTGTTTCCTAGTGCCGGTTTGAAGTTCTTGCAGTTTTCACTAAAAATCCGTGTTGGAGCTACTACCACCCATAGATATATATGGATTGGAGTTTGCAACTGAAAAGAAACTTTGTGTTCCCAACAAGCTAGGTGAAGGACGGCTATCAGACACACTTATCTCTCAGATCTGAGCATGTGGAGAGACGTTCGTTCATCTAGCACAAAGTGAACGGCTTGCAGGAGAAACTATTACTCTGGTTTCTCAGTCTGTTTCCTAGTGCCGTTTTGAAGTTCCTGCAGTTTTCACTGTAAAACCGAGTTGGAGCTAGTACCTCCACATACATAATAATGGATTGGAGTATGCAACCTAACAGAAACTTTGTGTTTCCTACAAGCTAGGTGAAGGACGGCTTTCACACACATAAATCTCTCAGAACTGAGCATGTGGAGAGAGTTTCGTTCATCTAGCACAAAGGGAAGGGGTGGCAGGGAAACTTTTACTCTGGTTTCCCAGTCTGTTTCCTAGTGCCGGTTTGAATTTCCTACAGTTTTCACTGTAAAATCGAGTTGGAGCTTGTACCTCAACATACATATGTATGGAGTGGGGTTTGCAACTGAAAAGAAACTTTGTGTTCCCACGATCTATGTGAAGGACGGCTTTCAAACACACTTATCTCTAAGAACTGATCCTGTGGAGAGAAGTTCGTTCATCTAGCACAAAGGGAACGGGTTGAAGGAGAAACTTTTGCTCTGGTTTCTCAGTCTGTTTCCTAATGTCGGTTTCATTTTCCTGCAGTTTTCTCTGAAAAAACGATTTATAGCTACTCCTTCCCCACAGAAATGTATGGAGTGGAGTTTGCACATAAAAAGAAACTTTGTGTTCCCAACAAGCTAGGTGAAGAACGGCTTTCACACACTCTTATCACTCAGAACTGAGCATGTGGAGAGACGTTCGTTCATCTAGCACAAATGGAACTGGCTGCAGGAGAATCTTTTACTCTGGATTCTGAGACTGTTTCCCTGTGCCGGTTTGAAGTTCCTGCAGTTTTCACTGTAAAACCGAGTTGGAGCTTATACCACCCCATAGATATGTACGGATAGGAGTTTGCAAATAAAAGAAACTTTGTGTTCCCAACAAGCTAGGAGAAGGGTGGCTTAGACACAGAATTATCTCTCAGAACTGAGCATGTGGAGAGACTTTCGTTCATCAAGCACAAAGGAAAAGTGTTGCATGTGAAACTTTTACTCTGGTTTTTTCAGTCTGTTTCCTAGTGCTGTTTGAAGTTCCAGCAGTTTTCACTGTACAATCGACTTGGAGCTAGTACCTCCCCATATATATGTATGTAGTGGAGTTTGCATCAGAAAAGAAACTTTGTGTTCCCAACAAGCTAGATGAAGGACGGCTTTCACCCACACTTGTCTCTCAGAACTGAGCATGTGGATAGACGTTCGTTCATCTAGCACAAAGAACGGGTTGCAGTAGAAACGGTTACTCTGGTTTTTCAGTCTGTTTCCTAGTGCCAGTTTTAAGTTCCTGCATTTATCACTGTAAACCTGAGTAGGATCTAATAATACTCCTAATATATGTATGGATAGGAGTTTGCATCTGAACAGAAATTTTGTGTTCCCAACAAGCTAGGTGAAGGACAGTTTTCACACATAAATTTGTCTCAGAACTGAGGATGTGGAGAGACGTTCGTTCATCTAGCACAAAATGAAGGGGTTGCAGGAGAAACTTTTACTCTGGTTTCTCAGTCTTTTTCCTAGTGTCGGTTTCAATTTCCTGCAATTTACACTGTAAACCCGAGTTGCAGCTAGTACCACCCCATATATATGTATGTATTGGTGTTTGCAACTGAACAGAAACTTTGTGTTCCCAACAAGCTAGGTGAAGGACGGCTTTAACACACACTTATCTCTCAGAACTGAGCATGTGGAGAGCCGTTCGTTCATCTAGCCCAAAGGGAATTGGCTGCAGGCGAAAATTTTACTCTGGTTTCCCAGTCTGATTCCTAGTACCGGTTTGAAGTTCCTGCAGTTTTCACTGTAAAACCGAGTTGGAGCTTGAACCACCCCATGCATATGTATGGAGTGGAGTTTGCAACTTAAAAGAAACTATGTGTTCCCACGATCAATGTGTCGGACAGCTTTCACAAACACTTATATCTCAGAACTGATACTATGGATAGACGTTCGTTCATCTAGCACAAAGCGAACTGGTTGAAGGAGAAACTTTTACTCTGGTTTCTCAGTCTGTTTCCTAGTGTTGGTTTCAATTTCCTTCAGTTTACACTGTAAACCTGAGTTGCATCTAGTACCTCCCCATATATATGTATGGATTGGAGTTTGCAACTGAAAAGAATCTTTGTGTTCCCAACAAGCTAGGTGAAGGACGGCTTTCACACACACTTACCTTAAGAACTCGGCATGTGGATAGACGTTCGTTAAATTAGCACAAAATTACGGGTTGCAGGAGAAATTTTACTCTGGTTTCTCATTCTGTTTCTTAGTGGCGTTTTGAATTTCCTGCAGTTTTCACTGAAAAACTTATTTACAGCTAGTACTTCCCCACAGATATGTATGGAGTGGAGTTTGCAACTGAAAAGAAACTTTGTGTTACCAACAAGCTAGGTGAAGAACGGCTTTCACACACTTATATCACTCAGAACTGAGCATGTGGAGAGACGTTCGTTCATCTAGCACAAAGGGTACTGCCTGCAGGAAAAACTTTTACTCTACTTTCTCAGTCTGTTTCCTAATGCCGGTATGAAGTTCCTGCATTTTTCACTGTAAACCCGAGGTGGAGCTCGTACAACCCCAAAGATATGTTGGAGTGGAATTTCAACTGAACAGAAACTTTCTGTTCCCAATAAGCTAGGTGAAGGACGACTTTCACACACACTTATCTTAAGAACTGAGCATGTGGAGAGACTTTCGTTCAATTAGCACAAATGTTACGGGTTGCAAGAGAAACAATTACTCTGGTTTCTCAGTCTGTTTCCTAGTGGCGTTTGAATTTCCTGCAGTTTACACTGTAAAACCAATTTATAGCTAGTACTTCCCCAAAGATATGTATGGAGTGGAATTTGCAACTGAAAAGAAACTTTGTGTTCCCAAGAAGCTAGGTGAAGGACGGATTTCACACACTCTTATCACTCAGAACTGAGTATGTTGAAAGACGTTCGTTCATCTAGCACAAAGGGAACTGGCTGCAGGAGAAAATTTTACTTTGGATTCTCAGTCTGTTTCCTACTGCCGGTTTGAAATTCCTGCAGGTTTCATTGTAAAACCGATATGGAGCTTGTACCACCCCATAGATATGTATGGAGTGGAGTTTGCAAATGAAAAGAAACTTTGTGTTCCCAACAAGCTAGTTGAAGGACGGCTTTCACACACACTTATCTCTCAGAACTGAGCATGTGGGGAGACGTTCGTTCATCTAGACCAAAAGGAACTGGTTGCAGGGGAAACTTTTACTCTTGTTTCCCAGTGTGTTTCCTAGTGCCGGTTTGAACTTAGTGAAGTTTTCACTGTAAAACCGTGTTGGAGCTACAACCTCCCCATATATATATATGGAGTAGTGTTTGCAACTGAAAGGAAATTTTGTGTTCCCAACACGTTTGGTTATGGACGGCTTTCACACACTAATCTCTCAGAACTGAGAATTTGGAGAGATGTTCGTTCATCTAGCACTAAGGAAAGTTTTCCTGGAGGAACTATTAATCTGGTTTCTCAGTCTGTTTCCTAGTGCCGGTTTGAAGTTCTTGCAGTTTTCACTAAAAAACCGTGTTGGAGCTACTACCACCCATAGATATATATGGATTGGATTTTGCAACTGAAAAGAAACTTTGTGTTCCCAACAAGCTAGGTGAAGGACGGCTATTAGACCCACTTATCTATTAGATCTGAGCATGTGGAGAGACGTTCGTTCATCTAGCACAAAGTGAACGGCTTGCAGGAGAAACTATTACTCTGGTTTCTCAGTCTGTTTCCTAGTGACGTTTTGAAGTTCCTGCAGTTTTCACTGTAAAACCGAGTTGGAGCTAGTACCTCCACATACATAATAATGGATTGGAGTATGCAACCTAACAGAAACTTTGTGTTTCCTACAATCTAGGTGAAGGACGGCTTTCACACACACAAATCTCTCAGAACTGAGCATGTGGAGAGACTTTCGTTCATCTAGCACAATGGGAAGGGGTGGCAGGGAAAATTTTACTCTGGTCTCCCAGTCTGTTTCCTAGTGCCGGTTTGAATTTCCTACAGTTTTCACTGTAAAACCGAGTTGGAGCTTGTACCTCAACATACTTATGTATGGAGTGGGGTTTGCAACTGAAAAGAAACTTTGTGTTCCCACGATCTATGTGAAGGACGGCTTTCAAACACACTTATCTCTCAGAACTGATCCTGTGGAGAGAAGTTCGTTCATCTAGCACAAAGGGAAAGGGTTGAAGGAGAAACTTTTACTCTGGTTTCTCAGTCTGTTTCCTAGTGGCGATTTGAATTTCCTGCAGTTTTCTCTGAAAAAACGATTTATAGCTAGTCCTTCCCCACAGAAATGTATGGAGTGGAGTTTGCAACTAAAAAGAAACTTTGTGTTCCCAGCAAGCTAGGTGAAGAACGGCTTTCACACACTCTTATCACTCAGAACTGAGCATGTGGAGACACGTTCGTTCATCTAGCACAAAGGGAACCAATTGAAGTGGAAACTTTTACTCTGGTTTCTCAGTCTATCTCCTAGTGCCGGTTTGAATTTCCTGCAGTTTCCACTGTAAAACCGAGTTGGAGCTACTACCACCCATAGATATATATGGATTGGATTTTGCAACAGAAAAGAAACTTTGTGTTCCCAACAAGCTAGTTGAAGGACGGCTTCGACACACGCTAATCTCTCAGAACTGAGCATGTGGAGAGCCGTTCGTTCATCTTGCACAAAGGGAACGGTTTGCAGGAGAAACTTTTACTCTGGTTTCCCAGTATGATTCCTAGTTCCGGTTTGAAGTTCCTGCAGTTTTCACTGTAAAACCGAGTTAGAGCTTGAACCACCCCATGCATATATATGGAGTGGAGTTTGCAACTTAAAAGAAACTATGTGTTCCCACGATCAATGTGTCGGACAGCTTTCACAAACACTTATATCTCAGAACTGATACTATGGATAGACGTTCGTTCATCTAGCACAAAGGGAACTGGTTGAAGGAGAAACTTTTACTCTGGTTTCTCAGTCTATTTCCTAGTGTCGGTTTCAATTTCCTTCACTTTACACTGTAAAACCGAGTTGCAGCTAGTACCTCCCCATAAATATGTATGGATTGGAGTTTGCAACTGAAAAGAATCTTTGTGTTCCCAACAAGCTAGGTGAAGGACGGCTTTCACACACACTTATCTTAAGAACTCGGCATGTGGAGAGACGTTCGTTCATCTAGCACAAATGGAACCGGATGCAGTAGAAATATTTACTCTGGATTCTTAGTTTGTTTCCCAGTGCCGGTTTGAAGTTCCTGCAGTTTTCACTGTAAAACCGAGTTGGAGCTTTTACCACCCAGTAGATATGTATGAAGAGGAGTTTGCAAATGAAAAGAAACTTTGTGTTCCCAACAAGCTAGGTGAAGAACGGCTTTCACACAGTCTTATCACTCAGAACTGAGCATGTGGAGAGACGTTCGTTCATCCAGCAAAAAAGGAACGGTTTGCAGGAGAAAATTTACTCTTGTTTCTCAGTCTATTCCCTATGCCGTTTTGAAGTTCCTGCTGTTTTCACGGTAGAACAGAGTTGGAAATAGTACCTCCCCATACATATGTATTGATTGGAGTTTGCATCAAAAAGAAACTTTGTATTCCCAACAAGTTAGGTGAAGGACGGCTTTCACACACAATTATCTCTCAGAACTGAGCATGTGGAGAGAAGTTCGTTCATCTATCACAAAGGGAACGGATTGAATGGGAAACTTTTACTCGCGTTTCTCAGTCTATCTCTTAGTGTCGGTTTGAATTTCTTGCAGATTTCACTGTAAAATGGAGTTGGAGCTTGTACATGCCCATAGATATTTATGGAGTAGAGTTTGCAACTGAAAAGAACTTTTGTGTTCCCAACAAGCTAGTTGAAGGACGGCTTTCACACACACTTATCTCTCAGAACTGAGCATGTGGAGAGACGTTCTTTCATCTAGCACAAATGGAACCGATTGCAGTAGAAACTTTTACTCTGGATTCTCACTCTGTTTCCAAGTGCCGGTTTGAAGATCCTGCAGATTTCACTGTAAAACCGAGTTGGAGCTAGTACTTCCCCATAGATATGTATGGAGAGTAATTTGCAACTAAAAAGAAACTTTGTGTTCCCAACAAGCTAGGAGAAGGACGGCTTTCACACAGAATTATCCCTCAGACATGAGCATGTGGAGAGACGTTCGTTCATCTAGCACAAAGGAACTTGTTGCAGGAGAAACTTTTACTCTACTTTCTCAGTCTGCTTCCTAATGCCGGTATGAAGTTCCTACATTTTTCACTGTAAACCCGAGGTGGAGCACGTACATTCCCAAAGATATGTTGGAGTGGAATTTCAACTGAACAGAAACTTTCTGTTCCCAATAAGCTAGGTGAAGGACGGCTTTCACACACACATATCTCTCAGAACTGAGCATGTGGAGAGACGTTCTTTCATCTAGCACAAAGGGAACGGGTTGCAGGAGAAACATTTACTCTGGTTTCTCAGTCTGTTTCCTAGTGCCGGTTTGAAGTTCCTGCAGTTTTCATGGTAAACGTGAGTTGGTGCTAGTACCTCCCCATAGATATGTATGGAGTGGTGTTTGTAACTGAAAATAAACTTTGTGTTCCCAACAAGCTAGGGGAAGGACGGCTTTCACACACAATTATCACTCAGAACTGAGCATGTGGAGAGACTTTCGTTCATCTAGCACAAAGGGAACTGTCTGCAGGAGAAACATTTACTCTGGATTCTCAGTCTCTTTCCTAGTGCCGGTCTGAAGTTCCTGCAGTTATCACTGTAAACCCGTGTAGGAGCTAGTACTTCCCAATACATATGAATGTATTGGGGTTAGCAACAGAAAAGAAACTTTGTGTTCCCAACTAGCTAGGGGATGGACGGATTTCACACACACTAATCTCTCAGAACTAAGGAAGTGGGGAGACGTTCGTTCAACTAGCACAAAGGAACGGGTTGCAGGAGAAAATTTTACTCTGTTTCTCAGTCTTTTTCCAGTGCCGGTTTAAAGTTCCTGCAGTTTTCACCGTAAAACCGAGTTGGAGCTAGTTCCTCCCCATATATATGTATGGACTGGAGTTTGCAACTGAACAGAAACTTTGTGTTCCCAACAAGCAAGGTGAAGGACAGCTTTCACACATAATTATATCTCAGAACTGAGGATGTGGAGAGAGGTTCGTTCATCTAGCACAAAGGGAACGGTTTGCAGGAGAAAGTTTTAATCTGGTTTCTCAGTCTGTTTCCTAGTGCCGGTTTGAAGTTCCTGCAGTTTTCATGGTAAACGTGAGTTGGAGCTAGTACCTCCCCATAGATATTTATGGAGTGGTATTTGTAACTGAAAATAAACTTTGTGTTCCCAACAAGCTAGGTGAAGGACGGCTTTCACACACAATTATCACTCAGAACTGAGCATGTGGAGAGACTTTCGTTCATCTAGCACAAAGGGAACGGTTTGCAGGAGAAACATTTACTCTGGTTTCCCAGTCTGTTTCCTAGTGCCGCTTTGAATTTCCTGCAGTTTTCACTGTAAAACCGAGTTGGAGCTAGTACCTCCCCATACTTATGTATGGATTGGAGTTTGAAACTGAAAAGAAACTTTGTGTTCCCAACAAGCTAGGTGAAGGACGGCTAACACACACACTTATCTCTCAGAACTGAGCATGTGGAGAGACGTTCGTTCATCTAGCACAAATTGAACGAGTTGCAGGAGAAACTATTACTCTGGTTTGTCAGTCTGTTTCCTAGTGCCGGTTTGAAGTTCCTGCAGTTTTCACTGTAAAACCGAGTTGGAGCTACTACCACCCATAGATATATATGGATTGGAATTTGCAATTGAAAAGAAACTTTGTGTTCCCAACAAGCTAGCTGAAGGACGGCTTTCACACACTCTTATCACTCAGAACTGAGCATGTGGAGAGACGTTTGTTCATCTAGCCCAAAGGGAACTGGCTGCAGGAGAAACTTTTACTCTGGATTCTCAGTCTGTTTCCTAGTGTCGGTTTGAAGTTCCTGCAGTTTTCACTCTAAAACCGAGTTGGAGCTTGTACCTCAACATACATACGTATGGAGTGGGGTTTGCAACTGAAAAAAATCTTTGTGTTCCCAACAAGCTAGGTGAAGAACGGCTTTCACACACTCTTATCACTGAGAACTGAGCATGTGGAGAGACGTTCGTTCATCTAGCCCAAAGGGAACTGGATGCAGGGGAAACTTTTTCTCTGGATTCTGAGTCTGTTTCCTAGCGCCGGTTTGAAATTCCTGCAGTTTTCACTGTAAAACCGACTTGGAGCTTGTAACAACCCATAGATATGTGTGGATTGGAGTTTGCAAATGAAAACAAACTTTGTTTTCCCAACAAGATAGGTGAAGGACGCCTTTCACACACACTTAACTCTCAGAACTGAGCATGTGGAGAGACGTTCTTTCATCTAGCACAAATGGAACCGAATGCAGTAGAAACATTTACTCTGGATTCTTAGATTGTTTCCCAGTGCCGGTTTGAATTTCCTGCAGTTTTCACTGTAAAATCGAGTTGGACCTAGTAACTCACCATACATATGTATGGAGTGGAGTTTGCAACTGAAAAGAACCTTTGTGTTCCCAACAAGCTAGTTGAAGGACGGCTTCACACACACTTATCTCTCAGAACTGAGCATTTGGAGAGACTTTCGTTCATCCAGCAAAAAGGGAACGTGTTGCATGAGAAATTTTTACTCTGGTTTCTCAGTCTCTTTCCTAGTGCCGGTTTGTAGATCCTGCATATTTCACTATAAAACCGAGTAGGAGCTAGTACTTCCCCATAGATATGTATGGAGTGTAGTTTGCAACTGAAAAGAAACTTTGTGTTCCCAAAAAGCTAGGAGAAGTACGGCTTTCACACAGAATTATCTCTCAGAAATGAGCATGTGGAGAGACGAACGTTCATCTAGCACAAAGGTTACTGGTTGCAGGAAAAAACCTTTACTCTGGTTTCTAAGTCTGTTTCCTAGTACCGGTTTGAAGTTCCTGCAGTTTTCAATTTAAACCGAGTTGGAGCTGGAACTTCCCCATAGATATGTACGGAGTGAAGTTTGCAACTGAAAAGAAACATCGTATTCCCAACAAGCTAGATGAAGGACGGCTTTCACACACACTTATCTCTCAGAACTGATCCAATGGAGAGACGTTCGTTCATCTAGCACAAAGGAACTTCTTGCAGGAGAAACTTTTACTCTACTTTCTCAGTCTGTTTCCTAATGCCGGTATGAAGTTCCTGCATTTTTCACTGTAAACCCGAGATGCAGTGCCTACATCCCCAAAGATAAGTTGGAGTGGAGTTTCAACTGAACAGAAACTTTGTGTTCCCAATAAGCTAGATGAAGGACGGCTTTCACACACACTTATCTCTCAGATCTTAGCATGTGGAGAGACGTTCGTTCATCTAGCACAAAGGGAACTGGTTGCAGGAGAAACATTTACTCTGGTTTCTCAGTCTGTTTCCTAGTGCCGGTTTGAAGTTCCTGCAGTTTTCATGGTAAACGTGAGTTGGAGCTAGAACCTCCCAATAGATATGTATGGAGTGGTGTTTGTAACTGAAAATAAACTTTGTGTTCCCAACAAGCTAGTTGAAGGACGGCTTTCACACACAATTATCACTCAGAACTGAGCATGTGGAGAGATTTTCGTTCATCTAGCACAAAGGGAACTGTCTACAGGAGAAACATTTACCCTGGATTCTCAGTCTCTTTCCTAGTGCCGGTCTGAAGTTCCCGCAGTTATCACTGTAAACCCGTGTAGGAGCTAGTACCTCCCTGTAGATATGTATGTATTGGGGTTAGCAACAGAAAAGAAATTTTGTGTTGCCAACTAGCTAGGTGATGGACGGATTTCACACACACTAATCTCTCAGAACTAAGGAAGTGGGGAGACTTTCGTTCATCTAGCACAAAGGAACGGGATGCAGGAGAAACTTTTACTCTGTTTCTCAGTCTTTTTCCAGTGCCGGTTTAAAGTTCCTGCAGTTTTCACTGTAAAACCGAGTTGGAGCTAGTTCCTCCCCATATATATGTATGGAGTGGAGTTTGCAACTGAACAGAAACTTTGTGTTCCCAACAAGCTAGGTGAAGGACAGCTTTCACACATAAATATATCTCAGAAATGAGGATGTGGAGAGACGTTCGTTCATCTAGCACAAAGGGAACGGGTTGCAGGAGAAAGTTTTAATCTGGTTTTTCAGTCTGTTTCCTAGCGCCGGTTTGAAGTTCCTGCAGTTTTCACTGTAAAAGCGAGTTGGAGCTAGTACCTCCCCATACACAATAATGGATTGGAGTTTGCAACGTAACACAAATTTTGTGTTTCCTACAAGCTAGTTGAAGGACTGCTTTCACACAACTAATCTCTCAGAACTGAGAATGTGGAGAGACTTTCGTTCATCTAGCACAAAGGGAACGGTTTGCAGGAGAAACTTTTACTCTGGTTTCCCAGTCTGTTTCCTAGTGCCGGTTTGAAGTTCCTGCAGTTTTCGCTGTAAAACCGACTTGGAGCTACTACCACCCATAGATATATATGGATTGGAGTTTGCAATTGAAAAGAAACTTTGTGTTCCCAACAAGCTAGTTGAAGGACGGCTTTCACACACACAAATCTCTCACAACAGAGCATGTGGATAGACATTCGTTCATGAAGCACAAAGGAACGGCTTGCAGGAGAAACTGTTACTCTGGTTTCTCAGTCTGTTTCCAAGTGCCAGTTTGAAGTTCCGCAGTTATCACTGTAAACACGAGTAGGAGCTATTAAATCCCCTAATATATGTATGGATTGGAGTTTGCATCTGAACAGAAACTTTGTGTTCCCAACAAGCTAGGTAAAGGACAGTTTTCAAACATAAATTTGTCTCAGATCTGAGGATGTGGAAAGACTTTCGTTCATCTAGCACAAATGGAAATGATTGCAGGAGAAACTATTACTCTGGTTTCTCAGTCTGTTTCCTAGTGCCGGTATGAACTTCCTGCAGTTTTCACTGTAAAACCGAGTTGGAGCTACTACCACCCATAGATATATATGGATTGGAGTTTGCAATTGAAAAGAAACTTTGTGTTCCCAACAAGCTAGTTGAAGGACGGCTTTCACACACACAAATCTCTCACAACTGAGCATGTGGAGTGACTTTCATTCATCTAGCACAAATGGAACCGGATGCAGTAGAAATATTTACTCTGGATTCTTAGTTTGTTTCCCAGTGCCGGTTTGAAGTTCATGCAGTTTTCACTGTAAAACCGAGTTGGAGCTTTTACCACCGAGTAGATATGTATGAAGAGAAGTTTGCAAATGAAAAGAAACTTTGTGTTCCCAACAAGCTAGGAGAAGGACGGCTTTCACACACACTTATCTCTCAGAACTGAGCATGTGGTGAGACGTTCGTTCATCTAGCACAAAGGGAAAGGGTTGCAGGGAAAGTTTTACTCTGGTGTCTCAGTCTGTTTCTTAGTGCCGGTTTTAAGTTCATGCAGTTTTCACTGTAAACCCGAGTTGCAGCTAGTACATCCCCATATATATGTATGCAGTGGAGTTGGCAACTGAAAAGAAACTTTGTGTTCCCAACAAGCTAGCTGAAGGACGGTTTTCACACACACTTATCTCTCAGAACTGAGCATGTGGAGAGGCGTTCGTTCATCTAGCACAAAAGGAACGGTTTGCAGGAGAAACTTTTACTCTTGTTTCTCAGTCTCTTCCCTATGCCGTTTTTAAGTTCCAGCAGTTTTCACTGTAGAACAGAGTTGGAGCTTGTATCTCCCCATACATATGTATAGATTGGAGTTTGCATCAAAAAGAAACTTTGTATTCCCAACAAGCTAGCTGAAGGACGGCTTTCACACACAATTATCTCTCAGAACTGAGCATGTGGAGAGACGTTCGTTCATCTAGCACAAAGGGAACGGGTTGAATGGGAATCTTTTACTCTGGTTTCTCAGCCTGTTTCCTAGTGCTGTTTGAAGTTCCTGCAGTTTTCACTGTAAAACCGAGTTGGAGCTAGTACTTCCCCATATATATGAATGGAGTGGAGTTTGCATCAGAAAACAAACTTTGTGTTCCCAACAAGCTAGATGAAGAACGGCTTTCACACAAACTTATCTCTCAAAACTGAGCATGTGGATAGACATTCGTTCATGAAGCACAAAGGAACGGCTTGCAGGAGAAACTGTTACTCTGGTTTCTCAGTCTGTTTCCAAGTGCCAGTTTGAAGTTCCGCAGTTATCACTGTAAACACGAGTAGGAGCTATTAAATCCCCTAATATATGTATGGATTGGAGTTTGCATCTGAACAGAAACTTTGTGTTCCCAACAAGCTAGGTAAAGGACAGTTTTCAAACATAAATTTGTCTCAGATCTGAGGATGTGGAAAGACTTTCGTTCATCTAGCACAAATGGAAATGATTGCAGGAGAAACTATTACTCTGGTTTCTCAGTCTGTTTCCTAGTGCCGGTATGAACTTCCTGCAGTTTTCACTGTAAAACCGAGTTGGAGCTAGTACCACCCCATATATTTGTATGGAGTGAAGTTTCCAACTAAAAAGAAACTTTCTGTTCCGAACAAGATATGTGAAGGACGGCTTTCACAGAAATTATTCTCTCAAAACTGAGCATGTTGAGAGACGTTCGTTCATCTAGCACAAATGTTATTGGTTGCAGGAGATACCTTTACTCTGGATTCTCAGTCTTTTTCCTAGTGCCGGTTTGAAGTTCCTGCAGTTTTCACTGTAAAACCGAGTTGGAGCTTCTACCTCCCCATACATATGTATGAAGTGGTGTTTGCAACTTAAAAGAAACTATGTGTTCCCACGATCTATGTGAAGGACGGATTTCACACACACTTATCTCTCAGAACTGGTCCTGTGGAGAGACGTTCGTTCATCTAGCACAAAGGGAACTGGCTGCATGAGAAACTTTTACTATGGTTTCTCAGTCTGTTTCCTAGTGTCGGTTTCAATTTCCTTCAGTTTACACTGTAAACCCGAGTTGCAACTAGTACCTCCCCATATATATGTATGTATTGTAGTTTGCAACTGAAAAGAATCTTGGTGTTCCCAACAAGCTAGGTGAAGGACGGCTTTCACACACACTTATCTTAAGAACTGGGCATGTGGATAAACGTTCTTTCAATTAGCACAAAAGTTACGGGTTGCTGGAGAAACTTTTACTCTGGTTTCTCAGTCTGTTTCCTAGTGGCGTTTTGAATTTCCTGCAGTTTTCACTGAAAATCGGATTTATAGCTAGTACTTCCCCACAGATATGTATGGAGTGGAGTTTGCAACTGAAAGGAAACTTTGTGTTCCCTACAAGCTAGGTGAAGTACGGATTTCACACACTCTTATCACTCAGAACTGAGTATGTGGAGAGACGTTCGTTCATCTAGCACAAAGGGAACTGGCTGCAGGAGAAACTTTTACTCTGGATTCTCAGTCTGTTTCCTAGTGCCGGTTTGAAGTTCCTGAAGTTTTCACTGTAAAACCGTGTTGGAGCTAGAACCTCCCCATATATATGTATGGAGAGGTGTTTGCAATTGAAAGGAAACTTTCTGTTCCCAACAAGCTTAGTGATGGACGGCTTTCACACACACTAATCTCTCAGAACTGAGCATGTGGAGAGACGTTCGTTCATCCAGCACAAATGGAACGTGTTGCATGGGAAACTTTTACTCTGGTTACTCAGTCTGTTTCCTAGTGCCGGTTTTGAAGGTCCTGCAGATTTCACTGTAAAACCGAGTTGGAGCTAGTACTTCCCCATACATATGTATGGAGTGTAGTTTGCAAATGAGAAGAAACTTTTTGTTCCCAACAAGCTAGGATTAGGACGGCTTTCACACACAATTATCTCTAGAACTGAGCATGTGGAGAGACGTTCGTTCATCTAATACAAAGGGAAAGGGTTGCAGGGAAAATTTTACTCTGGTTTCTCAGTCTGTTTCTTAGTGCCGTTTTTAAGTTCATGCAGTTTTCGCTGTAAAACCGAGTTGCAGCTAGTACATCCCCATATATATGTATGGAGTGGAGTTTGCAACTGAAAAGAAAATTTGTGTTCCCAACAAGCTATGAGAAGGACGGCTTTCACACACACTTATCTCTCAAAACTGATCCTGTGGAGATACTTTCGTTCATCTAGTACAAAAAGAACGAATTTCATTAGAAACATTTACTGTGGTTTCTGGGTCTGTTTCCTAGTGCTGGTTTGTATTTTCTGCAGTATTTTATGAAAAACACTTTCTGAGCTTGTATACCCCTATACATTTATGTGGTGTTGCCTTCAACTGAAAAGAATCTTTGCGGTCCCAACAGGGTACCTGAAGGACGGCTTTCACAGACATTTATCCCTCTGAAATGAGCATATGGAGAGCCGTTCGTTCATCAGGCATAAATGGAAGGGCTTGCATGAGAAACTTTTACTCTGGTTTCTCAGTCTGTTTCCTAGTCCCGGTTTGAAGTTCCTGCAGTTTTCTCTGTAAAACCGAGTTGAAGCTAGTACCGACCCATATATATGTATGGAGTATAGTTTGCAACGGAAAAGAAACTGTGTGTTCCCAACAAGCTAGGTGAAGTACGGCTTTCACACACAATTATCTCTGAGAACTGAGCATTTGGAGAGACGTTCGTTCATCTAGCACAAAGGGAAAGGTTTGCAGGAGAAACTTTTCCTCTGGTTTCTCAGTCTGTTTCCTAGTGCCGGTTTGAAGTTCCTGTAGTTTTCACTGTGAATACGAGTTGGAGCTAGTACCACCCCATATATATGTATGGAGTGTAGTTTGCAAATGAGAAGAAACTTTCTGTTCCCAACTTGCTAGTTGAAGGACGGCTTACACAAACACTTATAACTCAGAACTGAGCTTCTGGAGAGACGTTCGTTCATCTAGCACAAAGGGAACGTTTTGCAGGAGAAACTTTTACTCTGGTTCTCTGTCTGTCTGCTAGTGCCCGTTTGAAGTTCCTGCAGTTTTCACTATAAAACCGAGTTGGAGCTAATACCACCCCATATATGTATGGATTGTACCTTGCAAATGAAAAGAAATATTGTGTTCCCAACAACCTATGTGAAGGACGGCATTCACACACAATTTTCCCTCAGAAAAGAGCAAGTGGAGAGACGTTCTTTCATCTAGCACAAAGGAAACAGGTTGCAGGATAATCATTTACTTTTGTTTCTCAGTCTGTTTCCTAGGGCCAGTTTGAAGTACCTGCAATTTTCACTATAAATCGAGTTGGAGCTACTACATACCCTTATGTATGTAAGGATTTTAGTTGCAACTTAAAAGAAACTTTGTGTTCCCAACATGCTAGGTGAAGGATGGCTTTCACACACACTTATCTCTTAGACTTGAGCATGTGGGGAGACGTTCTTTCATCTAGCACAAATGTAACTGTTTGCAGGAGAAAATTTTGTTCTGGTTTCTCAGTCTGCATCCTAGTGCAAGTTTGAAGTTTCTGTATTTTTCACTTTAAAACCGATTTTCATCTGCAACTACACTTCTGTATTTATGGATTGTAGATTTCAACAGAAAAGAAATTATGTGTTCTGAACAGCTAGGTGAAGGACGGCTTTCACACAAAATTAATCTCAGAAATGAGCATGTGGGGAGACGTTCTTTCATCTAGCAATAAGGTAACGGTTTGAAGGAGAAACTTTTACTCTAGATTCACAGTCTGTTTCCTAGTGCCGGTATGATGTTCCAGCATTTTTCACTGTAAAACCGAGTTGGAGGTAGTACATCCCCATACATACGTATGTAGTTTAGTTTGCAACTGGAAAGAAACTTTGTGTTCCCAACAAGCTAGCTGAAGGGCGGCTTTCAGACACTCTTATCTGTCACAACTAAGCATGTAGAGATACGTTCGTTCATCTAGCACAAATGTAAGTGTTTGCAGAAGAAACTTTCACACTGTATTCGGAATCTCTTTCCTAGTGCCCGTTTAAAGTTAGTGCAATTTTCTCTGTAAAGCCGAGTTGCAGCTACTACATCCCCTTATGTATGTATGGATTGTAATTTGCAACTTAAAAGTAACTTTGTGTTCCCAATAAGATATTTGAAGGACGACTTTCACACACACTTATCTCTCAGAACTGAGCATGTGGAGAGACGATCGTTCATCTAGCACAAAGGGAAAGGGTTGCAGGGAAACTTTTACTCTGGTTGCTCAGTCTGTTTCTTAGTGCCGGTTTTAAGTTCCTGCAGTTTTCACTGTAAACCCGAGTTGCAGCTAGTACATCCCCATATATATGTATGTAGTGGAGTTGGCAACTGAAAAGAAACTTTGTGTTCCCAACAAGCTAGCTGAAGGACGGTTTTCACACACACTTATCTCTCAGAACTGAGCATGTGGAGAGGCGTTCGTTCATCTAGCACAAAAGGAACGGTTTGCAGGAGAAACTTTTACTCTTGTTTCTCAGTCTCTTCCCTATGCCGTTTTGAAGTTCCTGCAGTTTTCACTGTAGAACAGAGTTGCAGCTTGTATCTCCCCATACATATGTATTGATTGGAGTTTGCATCAAAAAGAAACTTTGTATTCCCAACAAGCTAGCTGAAGGACGGCTTTCACACACAATTATCTCTCAGAACTGAGCATGTGGAGAGACGTTCGTTCATCTAGCACAAAGGGAACGGGTTGAATGGGAATCTTTTACTCTGGTTTCTCAGCCTGTTTCCTAGTGCTGTTTGAAGTTCCTGCAGTTTTCACTGTAAAACCGAGTTGGAGCTAGTACTTCCCCATATAAATGAATGGAGTGGAGTTTGCATCAGAAAAGAAACTTTGTGTTCCCAACAAGCTAGATGAAGAACGGCTTTAACACACACTTATCTCTCAGAACTGAGCATGTGGATAGACATTCGTTCATGAAGCACAAAGGAACGGCTTGCAGGAGAAACTGTTACTCTGGTTTCTCAGTCTGTTTCCTAGTGCCAGTTTGAAGTTCCTGCAGTTATCACTGTAAACACGAGTAGGAGCTATTAACTCCCCTAATATATGTATGGATTGGAGTTTGCATCTGAACAGAAACTTTGTGTTCCCAACAAGCTAGGTAAAGGACAGTTTTCAAACATAAATTTGTCTCAGATCTGAGGATGTGGAGAGACGTTCGTTCATCTAGCACAAAGGGAACGATTTGCAGGGGAAACTTTTACTCTGGTTTCCCAGTGTGATTCCTAGTGCCGGTTTGAAGTTCCTGCAGTTTTCACTGTAAAACCGAGTTGGAGCTTGTACCTCCCCATACATATGTATGAAGTGGTGTTTGCAACTTAAAAGAAACTATGTGTTCCCACGATCTATGTGAAGGACGGATTTCACACACACTTATCTCTCAGAACTGATCCTGTGGAGAGACGTTCGTTCATCTAGCACAAAGGGAACTGGTTGCATGAGAAACTTTTACTCTGGTTTCTCAGTCTGTTTCCTAGTGCCGGTATGAACTTCCTGCAGTTTTCACTGTAAAACCGAGTTGGAGCTAGTACCTCCCCATATATTTGTATGGAGTGAAGTTTCCAACTAAAAAGAAACTTTGTGTTCCGAACAAGATATGTGAAGGACGGCTTTCACAGAAATTATTCTCTCAAAACTGAGCAAGTTGAGAGATGTTCGTTCATCTAGCACAAATGTTATTGGTTGCAGGAGAAACCTTTACTCTGGTTTCTAAGTCTGTTTCCTAGTGCCTGTTTGAATTTCCTGCAGTTTTCAATGTAAAACCGAGTTGGAGCTGGATCTTCCCCATAGATATGTATGGAGAGGAGTTTGCAACTGAAAAGAAACTTTGTGTTCCCAACAAGCTAGGAGAAAGACGGCTTTCACACACACGTACCTCTCAGAACTGAGCATGTGGAGAGCCGTTCGTTCATCTAGCACAAAGGGAACGATTTGCAGGGGAAACTTTTACTCTGGTTTCCCAGTCTGATTCCTAGTGCCGGTTTGAAGTTCCTGCAGTTTTCACTGTAAAATCGAGTTGGAGCTTGTACCTCCCCATACATATGTATGAAGTGGTGTTTGCAACTTAAAAGAAACTATGTGTTCCCACGATCTATGTGAAGGATGGATTTCACACACACTTATCTCTCAGAACTTATCCTGTGGAGAGACGTTCGTTCATCTAGCACAAAGGGAACTGGCTGCATGAGAAACTTTTACTATGGTTTCTCAGTCTGTTTCCTAGTGTCGGTTTCAATTTCCTTCAGTTTACACTGTAAACCCGAGTTGCAACTAGTACCTCCCCATATATATGTATGTATTGTAGTTTGCAACTGAAAAGAATCTTGGTGTTCCCAACAAGCTAGGTGAAGGACGGCTTTCACACACACTTATCTTAAGAACTGGGCATGTGGATAAACGTTCTTTCAATTAGCACAAAAGTTACGGGTTGCAGGAGAAACTTTTACTCTGGTTTCTCAGTCTGTTTCCTAGTGGCGTTTTGAATTTCCTGCAGTTTTCACTGAAAATCGGATTTATAGCTAGTACTTCCCCACAGATATGTATGGAGTGGAGTTTGCAACTGAAAGGAAACTTTGTGTTCCCTACAAGCTAGGTGAAGTACGGATTTCACACACTCTTATCACTCAGAACTGAGTATGTGGAGAGACGTTCGTTCATCTAGCACAAAGGGAACTGGCTGCAGGAGAAACTTTTACTCTGGATTCTCAGTCTGTTTCCTAGTGCCGGTTTGAAGTTCCTGAAGTTTTCACTGTAAAACCGTGTTGGAGCTAGAACCTCCCCATATATATGTATGGAGAGGTGTTTGCAATTGAAAGGAAACTTTCTGTTCCCAACAAGCTTAGTGATGGACGGCTTTCACACACACTAATCTCTCAGAACTGAGCATGTGGAGAGACGTTCGTTCATCCAGCACAAATGGAACGTGTTGCATGGGAAACTTTTACTCTGGTTACTCAGTCTGTTTCCTAGTGCCGGTTTTGAAGATCCTGCAGATTTCACTGTAAAACCGAGTTGGAGCTAGTACTTCCCCATACATATGTATGGAGTGTAGTTTGCAAATGAGAAGAAACTTTTTGTTCCCAACAAGCTAGGATTAGGACGGCTTTCACACACACTTATCTCTCAAAACTGATCCTGTGGAGATACTTTCGTTCATCTAGTACAAATAGAACGAATTTCATTAGAAACATTTACTGTGGTTTCTGGGTCTGTTTCCTAGTGCTGGTTTGTATTTTCTGCAGTATTTATGAAAAACTGTTTCTGAGCTTGTATACCCCTATACATTTATGTGGTGTTGCCTTCAACTGAAAAGAATCTTTGCGGTCCCAACAGGGTAGCTGAAGGACGGCTTTCACACACATTTATCTCTCTGAAATGAGCATATGGAGAGCCGTTCGTTCATCAGGCATAAATGGAAGGGCTTGCATGAGAAACTTTTACTCTGGTTTCTCAGTCTGTTTCCTAGTCCCGGTTTGAAGTTCCTGCAGTTTTCTCTGTAAAACCGAGTTGAAGCTAGTACCGACCCATATATATGTATGGAGTGTAGTTTGCAAATGAGAAGAAACTTTCTGTTCCCAACTTGCTAGTTGAAGGACGGCTTACACAAACACTTATAACTCAGAACTGAGCTTCTGGAGAGACGTTCGTTCATCTAGCACAAAGGGAACGTTTTGCAGGAGAAACTTTTACTCTGGTTCTCTGTCTGTCTGCTAGTGCCCGTTTGAAGTTCCTGCAGTTTTCACTATAAAACCGAGTTGGAGCTAATACCACCCCATATATGTATGGATTGTACCTTGCAAATGAAAAGAAATATTGTGTTCCCAACAACCTATGTGAAGGACGGCATTCACACACAATTTTCCCTCAGAAAAGAGCAAGTGGAGAGACGTTCTTTCATCTAGCACAAAGGAAACAGGTTGCAGGATAATCATTTACTTTTGTTTCTCAGTCTGTTTCCTAGGGCCAGTTTGAAGTACCTGCAATTTTCACTATAAATCGAGTTGGAGCTACTACATACCCTTATGTATGTAAGGATTTTAGTTGCAACTTAAAAGAAACTTGTGTTCCCAACATGCTAGGTGAAGGATGGCTTTCACACACACTTATCTCTTAGACTTGAGCATGTGGGGAGACGTTCTTTCATCTAGCACAAATGTAACTGTTTGCAGGAGAAAATTTTGTTCTGGTTTCTCAGTCTGCATTCTAGTGCAAGTTTGAAGGTTCTGTATTTTTCACTTTAAAACCGATTTTCATCTGCAACTACACTTCTGTATTTATGGATTGTAGTTTTCAACAGAAAAGAAATTATGTGTTCTGAACAGCTAGGTGAAGGACGGCTTTCAAACAAAATTAATCTCAGAAATGTGCATGTGGGGAGACGTTCTTTCATCTAGCAATAAGGTAACGGTTTGAAGGAGAAACTTTTACTCTAGATTCACAGTCTGTTTCCTAGTGCCGGTATGATGTTCCAGCATTTTTCACTGTAAAACCGAGTTGGAGGTAGTACATCCCCATACATACGTATGTAGTGTAGTTTGCAACTGGAAAGAAACTTTGTGTTCCCAACAAGCTAGATGAAGGACGGCTTTCACACACACTTATCTCTCAGAACTCAGCATGTGGAGAGACGTTCTTTCATCTAGCACAAATGTAAGTGTATGCAGAAGAAACTTTCACACTGTATTCGGAATCTCTTTCCTAGTGCCCGTTTAAAGTTAGTGCAATTTTCTCTGTAAAGCCGAGTTGCAGCTACTACATCCCCTTATGTATGTATGGATTGTAATTTGCAACTTAAAAGTAACTTTGTGTTCCCAATAAGATATTTGAAGGACGACTTTCACACACACTTATCTCTCAGAACTGAGCATGTGGAGAGACGATCGTTCATCTAGCACACAGGGAAAGGGTTGCAGGGAAACTTTTACTCTGGTTGCTCAGTCTGTTTCTTAGTGCCGGTTTTAAGTTCCTGCAGTTTTCACTGTAAACACGAGTTGCAGCTAGTACATCCCCATATATATGTATGCAGTGGAGTTGGCAACTGAAAAGAAACTTTGTGTTCCCAACAAGCTAGCTGAAGGACGGTTTTCACACACACTTATCTCTCAGAACTGAGCATGTGGAGAGGCGTTCGTTCATCTAGCACAAAAGGAACGGTTTGCAGGAGAAACTTTTACTCTTGTTTCTCAGGCTCTTCCCTATGCTGTTTTGAAGTGCCTCCAGTTTTCACTGTAGAACAGAGTTGGAGCTTGTACCTCCCCATACATATGTATTGATTGGAGTTTGCATCAAAAAGAAACTTTGTATTCCCAACAAGCTAGCTGAAGGACGGCTTTCACACACAATTATCTCTCAGAACTGAGCATGTGGAGAGACGTTCGTTCATCTAGCACAAAGGGAACGGGTTGAATGGGAATCTTTTACTCTGGTTTCTCAGCCTGTTTCCTAGTGCTGTTTGAAGTTCCTGCAGTTTTCACTGTAAAACCGAGTTGGAGCTAGTACTTCCCCATATATATGAATGGAGTGGAGTTTGCATCAGAAAAGAAACTTTGTGTTCCCAACAAGCTAGATGAAGGACGGCTTTCACACACACTTATCTCTCAGAACTGAGCATGTGGATAGACATTCGTTCATGAAGCACAAAGGAATGGGTTGCAGGAGACACTGATACTCTGGTTTCTCAGTCTGTTTCCTATTGCCAGTTTGAAGTTCCTGCAGTTATCACTGTAAACACGAGTAGGAGCTATTAACACCCCTAATATATGTATGGATTGGAGTTTGCATCTGAACAGAATCTTTGTGTTCCCAACAAGCTAGGTAAAGGACAGTTTTCAAACATAAATTTGTCTCAGATCTGAGGATGTGGAGAGACGTTTGTTCATCTAGCACAAATGGAACCGATTGCATGAGAAACTATTACTCTGGTTTCTCAGTCTGTTTCCTAGTGCCCGTATGAACTTAATGCAGTTTTCACTGTAAAACCGAGTTGGAGCTAGTACCTCCCCATATATTTGTATGGAGTGAAGTTTCCAACTAAAAAGAAACTTTGTGTTCCGAACAAGATATGTGAAGGACGGCTTTCACAGAAATTATTCTCTCAAAACTGAGCATGTTGAGAGACGTTTGTTCATCTAGAACAAATGTTACTGGTTGCAGGAGAAACCTTTACTCTGGTTTCTAAGTCTGTTTCCTAGTGCCGGTTTGAATTTCCTGCAGTTTTCAATGTAAAACCGAGTTGGAGCTGGAACTTCCCCATAGATATGTATGGAGTGGAGTTTGCAACTGAAAAGAAACTTTGTGTTCCCAACAAGCTAGGAGAAAGACGGCTTTCACACACACTTATCTCTCAGAACTGAGCATGTGGAGAGCCGTTCGTTCATTTAGCACAAAGGGAACGATTTGCAGGGGAAACTTTTACTCTGGTTTCCCAGTCTGATTCCTAGTGCCGGTTTGAAGTTCCTGCAGTTTTCACTGTAAAACAGAGTTGGAGCTTGTACCTCCCCATACATATGTATGAAGTGGTGTTTGCAACTTAAAGGAAACTATGTGTTCCCACGATCTATGTGAAGGACGGATTTCACACACACACTTATCTCTCAGAACTGATCCTGTGGAGAGACGTTCGTTCATCTAGCACAAATGGAACCGATTGCAGGAGAAACTATTACTCTGGTTTCTCAGTCTGTTTCCTAGTGGCGTTTTGAATTTCCTGCAGTTTTCACTGAAAATCGGATTTATAGCTAGTACTTCCCCACAGATATGTATGGAGTGGGGTTTGCAACTGAAAAGAAACTTTGTGTTCCCTACAAGCTAGGTGAAGTACGGATTTCACACACTCTTATCACTCAGAACTGAGTATGTGGAGAGACGTTCGTTCATCTAGCACAAAGGGAACTGGCTGCAGGAGAAACTTTTACTCTGGATTCTCAGTCTCTTTCCTAGTGCCGGTCTGAAGATCCTGCAGTTATCAATGTAAACCCGTGTAGGAGCTAGTACCTCCCCATAGATATGTATGTATTGGGGTTAGCAACAGAAAAGAAACTTTGTGTTCCCAACTAGCGAGGTGATGGACGGATTTCACACACACTAATCTCTCAGAACTAAGGAAGTGGGGAGACGTTCGTTCATCTAGCACAAAGGAACGGGTTGAAGGAAAAAATTTACTCTGTTTCTCAGTCTTTTTCCAATGCCGGTTTAAAGTTCCTGCAGTTTTCACTGTAAACCGAGTTGGAGCTAGTTCCTCCCCATATATATGTATGGAGTGGAGTTTGCAACTGAACAGAAACTTTGTGTTCCCAACAAGCTAGGTGAAGTACAGCTTTCACACATAATTATATCTCAGAAATGAGGATGTGGAGAGACGTTCGTTCATCTAGCAAGAAGGGAACGGGTTGCAGGAGAAAGTTTTAATCTGGTTTTTCAGTCTGTTTCCTAGTGCCGGTTTGAAGTTCCTGCAGTTTTCACTGTAAAACCGAGTTGGAGCTAGTACCTCCCCATACATAATAATGGATTGGAGTTTGCAACGAACAGAAACTTTGTGTTTCCTACAAGCTAGGTGAAGGACGGCTTTCACACACACTAATCCCTCAGAACTGAGAATGTGGAGAAACTTTCGTTCATTTAGCACAAAGGGAACGGTTTGCAGGAGAAACTTTTACTCTGGTTTCCCAGTCTGTTTCCTAGTGCCGGTTTGAAGTTCCCGCAGTTTTCACTGTAAAACACAGTTGGAGCTAGTATATCCCCATACTTATGTATGGATTGGAGTTTGCAACTGAAAAGAAACTTTCTGTTCCCAACAAGCTAGTTGAAGGACGGCTTACACACACACAAATCTCTCACAACTGAGCATGTGGAGAGACTTTTGTTCATCTAGCACAAAGGAACTTGTTGCAGGAGAAACTTTTACTCTACTTTCTCAGTCTATTTCCTAATGCCGGTATGAAGTTCCTGCATTTTTCACTGTAAACCCGAGATGCAGCTCCTACATCCCCAAAGATATGTTGGAGTGGAATTTCAACTGAACAGAAACTTTGTGTTCCCAATAAGCTAGGTGAAGGACGGCTTTCACACACTCTTATCTCTCAGAACTTAGCATGTATAGAGACGTACGTTCATCTAGCACAAAAGGAACGGGTTGCAGGAGAAACATTTACTCTGGTTTCTCAGTCTGTTTCCTAGTGCCGGTTTGAAGTTCCTGCAGTTTTCATGGTAAACGTGAGTTGGAGCTAGTACCTCCCAATAGATATGTATGGAGTGGTGTTTGTAACTGAAAATAAACTTTGTGTTCCCAGCAAGCTAGTTGAAGGACGGCTTTCACACACAATTATCACTCAGAACTGAGCATGTGGAGAGACTTTCGTTCATCTAGCACAAAGGGAACTGTCTGCAGGAGAAACATTTACCCTGGATTCTCAGTCTCTTTCCTAGTGCCGGTCTGAAGTTCCTGCAGTTATCACTGTAAACCAGTGTAGGAGCTAGTACCTCCCCATAGATATGTATGTATTGGGGTTAGCAACAGAAAAGAAACTTTGTGTTGCCAACTAGCTAGGTGATGGACGGATTTCACACACACTAATCTCTCAGAACTAAGGAAGTGGGGAGACATTCGTTCATCTAGCACAAAGGAACGGGTTGCAGGAGAAACTTTTACTTTGTTTCTCAGTCTTTTTCCAGTGCCGGTTTAAAGTTCCTGCAGTTTTCACTGTAAAACCGAGTTGGAGCTAGTACCTCCCCATATATATGTATGGAGTGGAGTTTGCAACTGAACAGAAACTTTGTGTTCCCAACAAGCTAGGTGAAGGACAGCTTTCACACATAATTATATCTCAGAAATGAGGATGTGGAGAGACGTTCGTTCATCTAGCACAAAGGGAACGGGTTGCAGGAGAAAGTTTTAATCTGGTTTTTCAGTCTGTTTCCTAGCGCCGGTTTGAAGTTCCTGCAGTTTTCACTGTAAAACCGAGTTGGAGCTACTACCACCCATAGATATATATGGATTGGAGTTTGCAATTGAAAAGAAATTTTGTGTTCCCAACAAGCTAGTTGAAGGACGGCTTTCACACACACAAATCTCTCACAACTGAGCATGTGGAGAGACTTTCGTTCATCTAGAACAAAGGGAACGGGTTGCAGGGGAAAACTTTTCTCTGGTTTCCCAGTCTGTTTCCTAGTGCCGGTTTGAATTTCCTGCAGTTTTCACCGTAAAACTGAGTTGGAGCTTGTACCTCAACATACATATGTATGGAGTGGGGTTTGCAAATGAAAAGAAACTTTGTGTTCCCATCAATCTATGTGAAGAACGGCTTTCACACACTCTTATCACTCAGAACTGAGCATGTGAAGAGACGTTCGTTCATCTAGCCCAAAGGGAACCGATTGCAGGAGAAACTATTACTCTGGTTTCTCAGTCTGTTTCCTAGTGCCGGTATGAACTTCCTGCAGTTTTCACTGTAAAACCGAGTTGGAGCTAGTACCTCCCCATATATTTGTATGGAGTGAAGTTTCCAACTAAAAAGAAACTATCTGTTCCGAACAAGATATGTGAAGGACGGCTTTCACAGAAATTATTCTCTCAAAACTGAGCATGTTGAGAGACGTTCGTTCATCTAGCACAAATGTTATTGGTTGCAGGAGATACCTTTACTCTGGATTCTCAGTCTGTTTCCTAGTGCCGGTTTGAAGTTCCTGAATTTTTCACTGTAAAACCGTGTTGTAGCTAGAACCTTCCCATATATATGTATGGAGAGGTGTTTGCAATTGAAAGGAAACTTTCTGTTCCCAACAAGCTTAGTGATGGACGGCTTTCACACACACTAATCTCTCAGAACTGAGCATGTGGAGAGACGTTCGTTCATCCAGCACAAATGGAACGTGTTGCATGGGAAACTTTTACTCTGGTTACTCAGTCTGTTTCCTAGTGCCGGTTTTGAAGATCCTGCAGATTTCACTGTAAAACCGAGTTGGAGCTAGTACTTCCCCATACATATGTATGGAGTGTAGTTTGCAAATGAGAAGAAACTTTTTGTTCCCAACAAGCTAGGATTAGGACGGCTTTCACACACAATTATCTCTAGAACTGAGCATGTGGAGAGACGTTCGTTCATCTAGCACAAAGGGAAAGCGTTGCAGGGAAAATTTTACTCTGGTTTCTCAGTCTGTTTCTTAGTGCCGTTTTTAAGTTCATGCAGTTTTCGCTGTAAAACCGAGTTGCAGCTAGTACATCCCCATATATATGTATGGAGTGGAGTTTGCAACTGAAAAGAAAATTTGTGTTCCCAACAAGCTATGAGAAGGACGGCTTTCACACACACTTATCTCTCAAAACTGATCCTGTGGAGATACTTTCGTTCATCTAGTACAAAAAGAACGAATTTCATTAGAAACATTTACTGTGGTTTCTGGGTCTGTTTCCTAGTGCTGGTTTGTATTTTCTGCAGTATTTTATGAAAAACAGTTTCTGAGCTTGTATACCCCTATACATTTATGTGGTGTTGCCTTCAACTGAAAAGAATCTTTGCGGTCCCAACAGGGTAGCTGAAGGACGGCTTTCACACACATTTATCTCTCTGAAATGAGCATATGGAGAGCCGTTCGTTCATCAGGCATAAATGGAAGGGCTTGCATGAGAAACTTTTACTCTGGTTTCTCAGTCTGTTTCCTAGTCCCGGTTTGAAGTTCCTGCAGTTTTCTCTGTAAAACCGAGTTGAAGCTAGTACCGACCCATATATATGTATGGAGTGTAGTTTGCAACGGAAAAGAAACTGTGTGTTCCCAACAAGCTAGGTGAAGTACGGCTTTCACACACAATTATCTCTGAGAACTGAGCATTTGGAGAGACGTTCGTTCATCTAGCACAAAGGGAAAGGTTTGCAGGAGAAACTTTTTCTCTGGTTTCTCAGTCTGTTTCCTAGTGCCGGTTTGAAGTTCCTGTAGTTTTCACTGTGAATACGAGTTGGAGCTAGTACCACCCCATATATATGTATGGAGTGTAGTTTGCAAATGAGAAGAAACTTTCTGTTCCCAACTTGCTAGTTGAAGGACGGCTTACACAGACACTTATAACTCAGAACTGAGCTTCTGGAGAGACGTTCGTTCATCTAGCACAAAGGGAACGTTTTGCAGGAGAAACTTTTACTCTGGTTCTCTGTCTGTCTGCTAGTGCCCGTTTGAAGTTCCTGCAGTTTTCACTATAAAACCGAGTTGGAGCTAATACCACCCCATATATGTATGGATTGTACCTTGCAAATGAAAAGAAATATTGTGTTCCCAACAACCTATGTGAAGGACGGCATTCACACACAATTTTCCCTCAGAAAAGAGCAAGTGGAGAGACGTTCTTTCATCTAGCACAAAGGAAACAGGTTGCAGGATAATCATTTACTTTTGTTTCTCAGTCTGTTTCCTAGGGCCAGTTTGAAGTACCTGCAATTTTCACTATAAATCGAGTTGGAGCTACTACATACCCTTATGTATGTAAGGATTTTAGTTGCAACTTAAAAGAAACTTTGTGTTCCCAACATGCTAGGTGAAGGATGGCTTTCACACACACTTATCTCTTAGACTTGAGCATGTGGGGAGACGTTCTTTCATCTAGCACAAATGTAACTGTTTGCAGGAGAAAATTTTGTTCTGGTTTCTCAGTCTGCATTCTAGTGCAAGTTTGAAGGTTCTGTATTTTTCACTTTAAAACCGATTTTCATCTGCAACTACACTTCTGTATTTATGGATTGTAGTTTTCAACAGAAAAGAAATTATGTGTTCTGAACAGCTAGGTGAAGGACGGCTTTCAAACAAAATTAATCTCAGAAATGAGCATGTGGGGAGACGTTCTTTCATCTAGCAATAAGGTAACGGTTTGAAGGAGAAACTTTTACTCTAGATTCACAGTCTGTTTCCTAGTGCCGGTATGATGTTCCAGCATTTTTCACTGTAAAACCAAGTTGGAGGTAGTACATCCCCATACATACGTATGTAGTGTAGTTTGCAACTGGAAAGAAACTTTGTGTTCCCAACAAGCTAGATGAAGGACGGCTTTCACACACACTTATCTCTCAGAACTCAGCATGTGGAGAGACGTTCTTTCATCTAGCACAAATGTAAGTGTTTGCAGAAGAAACTTTCACACTGTATTCGGAATCTCTTTCCTAGTGCCCGTTTAAAGTTAGTGCAATTTTCTCTGTAAAGCCGAGTTGCAGCTACTACATCCCCTTATGTATGTATGGATTGTAATTTGCAACTTAAAAGTAACTTTGTGTTCCCAATAAGATATTTCAAGGACGACTTTCACACACACTTATCTCTCAGAACTGAGCATGTGGAGAGACGATCGTTCATCTAGCACACAGGGAAAGGGTTGCAGGGAAACTTTTACTCTGGTTGCTCAGTCTGTTTCTTAGTGCCGGTTTTAAGTTCCTGCAGTTTTCACTGTAAACACGAGTTGCAGCTAGTACATCCCCATATATATGTATGCAGTGGAGTTGGCAACTGAAAAGAAACTTTGTGTTCCCAACAAGCTAGCTGAAGGACGGTTTTCACACACACTTATCTCTCAGAACTGAGCATGTGGAGAGGCGTTCGTTCATCTAGCACAAAAGGAACGGTTTGCAGGAGAAAATTTTACTCTTGTTTCTCAGTCTCTTCCCTATGCCGTTTTGAAGTGCCTCCAGTTTTCACTGTAGAACAGAGTTGGAGCTTGTACCTCCCCATACATATGTATTGATTGGAGTTTGCATCAAAAAGAAACTTTGTATTCCCAACAAGCTAGCTGAAGGACGGCTTTCACACACAATTATCTCTCAGAACTGAGCATGTGGAGAGACGTTCGTTCATCTAGCACAAAGGGAACGGGTTGAATGGGAATCTTTTACTCTGGTTTCTCAGCCTGTTTCCTAGTGCTGTTTGAAGTTCCTGCAGTTTTCACTGTAAAACCGAGTTGGAGCTAGTACTTCCCCATATATATGAATGGAGTGGAGTTTGCATCAGAAAACAAACTTTGTGTTCCCAACAAGCTAGATGAAGGACGGCTTTCACACACACTTATCTCTCAAAACTGAGCATGTGGATAGACATTCGTTCATGAAGCACAAAGGAATGGGTTGCAGGAGAAACTGATACTCTGGTTTCTCAGTCTGTTTCCTATTGCCAGTTTGAAGTTCCTGCAGTTATCACTGTAAACACGAGTAGGAGCTATTAACACCCCTAATATATGTATGGATTGGAGTTTGCATCTGAACAGAAACTTTGTGTTCCCAACAAGCTAGGTAAAGGACAGTTTTCAAACATAAATTTGTCTCAGATCTGAGGATGTGGAGAGACGTTCGTTCATCTAGCACAAATGGAACCGATTGCATGAGAAACTATTACTCTGGTTTCTCAGTCTGTTTCCTAGTGCCGGTATGAACTTCCTGCAGTTTTCACTGTAAAACCGAGTTGGAGCTAGTACCTCCCCATATATTTGTATGGAGTGAAGTTTCCAACTAAAAAGAAACTTTGTGTTCCGAACAAGATATGTGAAGGACGGCTTTCACAGAAATTATTCTCTCAAAACTGAGCATGTTGAGAGACGTTTGTTCATCTAGAACAAATGTTACTGGTTGCAGGAGAAACCTTTACTCTGGTTTCTAAGTCTGTTTCCTAGTGCCGGTTTGAATTTCCTGCAGTTTTCACTGTAAACCGAGTTGGAGCTAGTTCCTCCCCATATATATGTATGGAGTGGAGTTTGCAACTGAACAGAAACTTTGTGTTCCCAACAAGCTAGGTGAAGTACAGCTTTCACACATAATTATATCTCAGAAATGAGGATGTGGAGAGACGTTCGTTCATCTAGCAAGAAGGGAACGGGTTGCAGGAGAAAGTTTTAATCTGGTTTTTCAGTCTGTTTCCTAGTGCCGGTTTGAAGTTCCTGCAGTTTTCACTGTAAAACCGAGTTGGAGCTAGTACCTCCCCATACATAATAATGGATAGGAGTTTGCAACGAACAGAAACTTTGTGTTTCCTACAAGCTAGGTGAAGGACGGCTTTCACACACACTAATCCCTCAGAACTGAGAATGTGGAGAAACTTTCGTTCATTTAGCACAAAGGGAACGGTTTGCAGGAGAAACTTTTACTCTGTTTTCCCAGTCTGTTTCCTAGTGCCGGTTTGAAGTTCCTGCAGTTTTCACTGTAAAACCTAGTTGGAGCTAGTATATCCCCATACTTATGTATGGATTGGAGTTTGCAACTGAAAAGAAACTTTCTGTTCCCAACAAGCTAGTTGAAGGACGGCTTACACACACACAAATCTCTCACAACTGAGCATGTGGAGAGACTTTCGTTCATCTAGCACAAAGGGAACGGGTTGCAGGGGAAACTTTTACTCTGTTTTCCCAGTCTGTTTCCTAGTGCCGGTTTGAATTTCCTGCAGTTTTCACTGTAAAACTGAGTTGGAGCTTGTACATTAACATACATATGTATGGAATGGGGTTTGCAACTGAAAAGAATCTTTGAGTTCCCAACAATCTAGGTGAAGAACGGCTTTCACACACTCTTATCACTCAGAACTGAGCATGTGGAGAGACGTTCGTTCATCTATCCCAAAGGGAACTGGCTGCAGGAAAAACTTTTACTCTGGATTCTCAGTCTGTTTCCTAGTATCGGTTTGAAGTTCCTGCAGTTTTCACTCTAAAACCGAGTTGGAGCTTGTACCTCAACATACATATGTATGGAGTGGGGTTTGCAACTGAAAAGAAACTTTGTGTTCCCAACAAGCTAGGTGAAGAACGGCTTTCACAGACTCTTATCACTCAGAACTCAGCATGTGGAGAGAAGTTCGTTCATCTAGCCCAAAGGGAACTGGCTGCAGGAGAAACTTTTACTCTGGATTCTCAGTCTGTTTCCTAGTGCCGGTTTGAAGTTCCTGCAGTTTTCACTGTAAAACCGAGTTGGAGCTTGTACCACCCCATAGATATGTATGGAGAGGAGTTTGCAAGTGAAAAGAAACTTTGTGTTCCCAACAAGCTAGGTTAAGGACGCCTTTCACACACACTTATCTCTCAGAACTGAGCATGTGGAGAGACGTTCTTTCATCTAGCACAAATGGAACCGAATGCAGTAGAAACATTTACTCTGGATTCTTAGTTTGTTTCTCAGTGCCGATTTGAAGTTCCTCCAGTTTTCACTGTAAAACCGAGTTGGAGCTTTTACCACCCCATAGATATGTATGGAGAGGAGATGGCAAATGAAAAGAAACTTTGTGTTCCCAACAAGCTAGGTGAAGAACGGCTTTCACACACTCTTATCACTCAGAACTGAGCATGTGGAGAGACGTTCGTTCATCTATCCCAAAGGGAACTGGCTGCAGGAAAAACTTTTTCTCTGGATTCTCAGTCTGTTTCCTAGTATCGGTTTGAAGTTCCTGCAGTTTTCACTCTAAAACCGAGTTGGAGCTTGTACCTCAACATACATATGTATGGAGTGGGGTTTGCAACTGAAAAGAAACTTTGTGTTCCCAACAAGCTAGGTGAAGAACGGCTTTCACAGACTCTTATCACTCAGAACTGAGCATGTGGAGAGACATTCGTTCATCTAGCCCAAAGGGAACTGGCTGCAGGAGAAACTTTTACTCTGGATTCTCAGTCTGTTTCCTAGTGCCGGTTTGAAGTTCCTGCAGTTTTCACTGTAAAACCGAGTTGGAGCTTGTACCACCCCATAGATATGTATGGAAAGGAGTTTGCAAGTGAAAAGAAACTTTGTGTTCCCAACAAGCTAGGTTAAGGACGCTTTTCACACACACTTATCTCTCAGAACTGAGCATGTGGAGAGACGTTCTTTCATCTAGCACAAATGGATCCGAATGCAGTAGAAACATTTACTCTGGATTCTTAGTTTGTTTCTCAGTGCCGATTTGAAGTTCCTGCAGTTTTCACTGAAAACACGAGTTGCAGCTTTTACCACCCCATAGATATGTATGGAGAGGAGTTTGCAAATGAAAAGAAACTTTGTGTTCCCAACAAGCTAGGTGAAGAACGGCTTTCACACACTCTTATCACTCAGAACTGAGCATGTGGAGAGACGTTCGTTCATCCAGCAAAAAAGGAACGGTTTGCAGGAGAAATTTTACTCTTGTTTCTCAGTCTCTTCCCTATGCCGTTTTGAAGTTCCTGCTGTTTTCACTGTAGAACAGAGTTGGAAATAGTACCTCCCCATACATATGTATGGATTGGAGTTTGCATCAAAAAGAAACTTTGTATTCCCAACAAGCTAGGTGAAGGACGGCTTTCACACACAATTATCTCTCAAAACTGAGCATGTGGAGAGAAGTTCGTTCATCTATCTCAAAGGGAACTGGTTGAATGGGAAACTTTTACTCGGGTTTCTCAGTCTATCTCCTAGTGTGGGTTTGAATTTCCTGCAGATTTCACTGTAAAATGGAGTTGGAGCTTGTACATGCCCATAGATAGGTATGGAGTGGAGTTTGCAACTGAAAAGAACTTTTGTGTTCCCAACAAGCTAGTTGAAGGACGGCTTTCACACACACATATCTCTCAGAACTGAGCATGTGGAGAGACGTTCTTTCATCTAGCACAAATGGAACCGATTGCAGTAGAAACTTTTACTCTGGATTCTCACTCTGTTTCCAAGTGCCGGTATGAAGATCCTGCAGATTTCACTGTAAAACCATGTTGGAGCTAGTACTTCCCCATAGATTTGTATGGAGTGTAATTTGCAACTGAAAAGAAACTTTGTGTTCCCAACAAGCTAGGAGAAGGACGGTTTTCACACACACTTATCTCTCAGAACTTAGCATGTGGAGAGGCGTTCGTTCATCTAGCACAAAGGGAAAGTGTTGCAGGGGAAACTTTTACTCTTGTTTCTCAGTCTCTTCCCTATGCCGTTTTGAAGTTCCTGCAGTTTTCACTGTAGAAGAGAGTTGGAGCTTGTACCTCCCCATACATATGTTTTGATTGGAGTTTGCATCAAAAAGAAACTTTGTATTCCCAACAAGCTAGCTGAAGGACGGCTTTCACACACAATTATCTCTCAGAACTGAGCATGTGGAGAGACGTTCGTTCATCTAGCACAAAGGGAACGGGTTGAATTGGAATCTTTTACTCTGGTTTCTCAGCCTGTTTCCTAGTGCTGTTTTAAGTTCCTGCAGTTTTCACTGTAAAACCGAGTTGGAGCTAGTACTTCCCCATATATATGAATGGAGTGGAGTTTGCATCAGAAAAGAAACTTTGTGTTCCCAACAAGCTAGATGAAGGACGGCTTTCACACACACTTATCTCTCAGAACTGAGCATGTGGATAGACATTCGTTCATGAAGCACAAAGGAATGGGTTGCAGGAGAAACTTTTACTCTGGTTTCTCAGTCTGTTTCCTAGTGGCGTTTTAATTTACTGCAGTTTTCACTGAAAATCGGATTTATAGCTAGTACTTCCCCACAGATATGTATGGAGTGGTGTTTGCAAATGATAAGAAACTTTCTGTTCCCAACAAGCTAGTTGAAGGAAGGCTTTCACACACGCTAATCTCTCAGAACTGAGCATGTGGAGAGCCGTTCGTTCATCTAGCCAAAAGCGAACTGGTGGAAGGAGAAACTTTTACTCTGGTTTCTCAGTCTGTTTCCTAGTGTCGGTTTCAATTTCCATCAGTTCACACTGTAAACCCGAGTTGCAGCTAGTACCTCCCCACAAATATGTATGGAGTGGAATTTGCAACTGAAAAGAAACTTTGTGTTCCCAACAAGCTAGGTGAAGTCCGGATTTCACACACTCTTATCACTCAGAACTGAGTATGTTGTAAGACGTTCGTTCATCTAGCACAAAGGGAACTGGCTGCAGGAGAAACTTTTACTCTGGATTCTCAGTCTGTTTCCTACTGCCGTTTTGAAATTCCTGCAGGTTTCACTGTAAAACCGAGTTGGAGCTTGTACCACCCCATAGATATGTATGGACTGGAGTTTGCAAATGAAAAGAAACTTTGTGTTCCCAACAAGCTAGGTGAAGGACGCCTTTCACACACACTTATCTCTCAGAACTTAGCATGTAGAGAGACTTTCGTTCATTTAGCAAAAAGGGAAGGGGTTGAAAGAGAAAATTTTACTCTGGTTTCTCAGTCTATCTCCTAGGGCCGGTTTGAATTTCCTGCAGATTTCACTCTAAAACGGAGTTGGAGCTAGTACATCCCCATAGATAGGTATGGAGTGGTGTTTGCAACTAAAAAGAAACTTTGTGTTCCCAACAAGCTAGTTGAAGGACGGCTTTCACACACACTTATCTCTCAGAACTGAGCATGTGGGGAGACGTTCGATCACCTAGCCCAAAAGGAACCGGTTGCAGGGGAAACTTTTACTCTTGTTTCCCAGTCTGTTTCCTAGTGCCGGTTTGAACTTAGTGATGTTTTCACTGTAAAACATTGTTGGAGCTACAACCTCCCCATATATATATATATGGAGTAGTGTTTGCAACTGAAAGGAAATTTTGTGTTCCCAACACGTTTGGTGATGGACGGCTTTCACACACACTAATCTCTCAGAACTGAGAATTTGGAGAGGTGTTCGTTCATCTAGCACTAAGGAAAGTTTTGCAGGAGGAACTATTAATCTGGTTTCTCAGTCTGTTTCCTAGTGCCGGTTTGAAGTTCTTGCAGTTTTCACTAAAAAACCGTGTTGGAGCTACTACCACCCATAGATATATATGGATTGGAGTTTGCAACTGAAAAGAAACTTTGTGTTCCCAACAAGCTAGGTGAAGGACGGCTATCAGACACACTTATCTCTCAGAACTGAGCATGTGGAGAGACGTTCGTTCCTCTAGCACAAAGTGAACGGCTTGCAGGAGAAACTATTACTCTGGTTTCTCAGTCTGTTTCCTAGTGCCGTTTTGAAGTTCCTGCAGTTTTCACTGTAAAACCGAGTTGGAGCTAGTACCTCCACATACATAATAATGGATTGGAGTTTGCAAACTAACAGAAACTTTGTGTTTCCTACAAGCTAGGTGAAGGACGGCTTTCACACACACAAATCTCTCAGAACTGAGCATGTGGAGAGACTTTCGTTCATCTAGCACAAAGGGAAGGGGTGGCAGGGAAACTTTTACTCTGGTTTCCCAGTCTGTTTCCTAGTGACGGTTTGAATTTCCTACAGTTTTCACTGTAAAACCGAGTTGGAGCTTGTACCTCAACATACATATGTATGGAGTGGGGTTTGCAACTGAAAAGAAACTTTGTGTTCCCACGATCTATGTGAAGGACGGCTTTCAAACACACTTATCTCTCAGAACTGATCCTGTGGAGAGAAGTTCGTTCATCTAGCACAAAGGGAACGGGTTGAAGGAGAAACTTTTACTCTGGTTTCTCAGTCTGTTTCCTAGTGGCGATTTGAATTTCCTGCAGTTTTCTCTGAAAAAAACGATTTATAGCTAGTCCTTCCCCACAGAAATGTATGGAGTGGAGTTTGCAACTAAAAAGAATCTTTGTGTTCCCAGCAAGCTAGGTGAAGAACGGCTTTCACACACTCTTATCACTCAGAACTGAGCATGTGGAGAGACGTTCGTTCATCTAGCACAAAAGGAACTGGTTGCAGGGGAAACTTTTACTCTTGTTTCCCAGTCTGTTTCCTAGAGCCGGTTTGAAGTTCCTGTAGGTTTCACTGTAAAACCGTGTTGGAGCTAGAACCTCCCCATATATATATATGGTGTGATGTTTGCACCTGAAAGGAAACTTTGTGTTCCCAATAAGCTTGGTGATGGACGGCATTCACACACACTAATCTCTCAGTACTGAGGATGTGGAGAGACGTTCGTTCATCAAGCACTAAGGAATGTTTTGCAGAGGAAACTTTACTCTGGTTTTTCAGTCTGATTCCTTGTGACGGTTTGAAGTTCCTGCAGATTTCACTGTAAAAACGAGTTGGAGCTAGTACCACACCATACATATGTATGGAGTGGTGTTTGCAACTGAAAACAAACTTTGTGTTCCCAACAAGCTTTTTGAAGGACGGCTTTCACACACAATTATCTCTCAGAACTCAGCATGTGGAGAAACGTTCGTTCACCTAGTACAAAGGAACGGGTTGCAGGAGAAACTTTTACTCTGGTTTCTCAGTCTGTTTCCTAGTGCCGGTTTGAAGTTCCTGCATTTTTCACTGTAAAACCGAGTTGGAGCTAGTACCTACCCATAGATATATATGGAGTGGAGTTTGCAACTGGAAAGAAACTTTGTGTTCCCAACAAGCTAGGTGAAGAACGGATTTCACACACACTTATCTCTCTGAACTGAGCATGTGGGGAGACGTTCGTTCACTTAGCACAAAAGGAACGGGTTGCAGGAGAGACTTTTACTTTGGTTTCCCAGTTTGTTTCCTAGTGCCGGTATGAATATCCTGCACTTTTCACTGTAAACCCGAGTTGGAGCTATTAACTAACCTATATATATGTATGGAGTGGAGTCTGCAACTGATCAGAAACTTTGTGTTCCCAAGAAGCTAGGTGAAGGACGGCTTTCACACATATTTATCTCTCAGAACAGAGCATGTAGAGAGACGTTCGTTCATCTAGCACAAAGGAACGGGTTGCAGGAGGAACTTTTACTCTGGATTCCCAGTCTGTGTCCTAGGGCCGGTTTGAAGTTCCTGAAGTTTACTCTATAAAACCGAGTTGGAGATAGTAGCTCCCCATACATATGTATGGAGTGGAGTTTGCATCTGAACAGAAACTTTGTGCTCCCAACAAGCTTGGTGAAGGACGGCTTTCACACACATTTATCTCTCAGAACTGAGCATGTGGAGAGACTTTTGTTCATCAAGAACAAATGGAAAGGATTGCAGGAGAAGCTTTTACTCTGGATTCTAAGACTGTTTCCTAGTGTCGGTTAAATTTCCTGCAGTTTTCACTATAAAACCGAGCTGGAGCTGGTAGCACCGCATAGATATGTATGGAGTGGAGTTTGCATCTGTAAAGAAACTTTGTGTTCCCAAAAAGCTGGGTGAAGAACGGCTTTCACACACAATTATCTCTGAGAACTGGTTATGTGTATTGACGTTCGTTCATCTAGCACAAAGGGAACGGGTTGCAGGTGAAAATTTTACCCTTCTTTCCCAGTCTGTTTCCTTGTGCCGTTTTGATGTTCCTGCAGTTTTCACTGTAAAACCGTGTTGGAGCTAGTAACTCCCCATACATATACATAGAGTGGAGTTTGCAACTTAAAAGAAATTTGTGTTCCCAACAAGCTATGTGAAGGACGAATTCCACACAGACATCTCTCATAACTTAGCATGTGGGGAGACATTCGTTCATCTAGCACAAAAGGAACGGTTTGCAGAAGAAACTTTTACTCTGGTTTCTCAGCCTGTTTCCTAGTGGCGTTTGAATTTCCTGCAGTTTACACTGTAAAACCGATTTATAGCTAGTATTTCCCCACAGATATGTATGGAGTGGAATTTGCAACTGAAAAGAAACTTTGTGTTCCCAAGAAGCTAGGTGAAGTACGGATTTCACACACTCTTATCACTCAGAATTGAGTATGTTGAAAGACGTTCGTTCATCTAGCACAAAGGGAACTGGCTGCAGGAGAAACTTTTACTCTGGATTCTCAGTCTGTTTCCTACTGCCGGTTTGAAATTCCTGCAGGTTTCACTGTAAAACCGAGTTGGAGCTTGTACCACCCCATAGATATGTATGGACTGGAGTTTGCAAATGAAAAGAAACTTTGTGTTCCCAACAAGCTAGGTGAAGGACGCCTTTCACACACACTTATCTCTCAGAATTTAGCATGTAGAGAGACGTTCGTTCATCTAGCAAAAAGGGAAGGGGTTGCAAGAGAAAATTTTACTCTGGTTTCAGTCTTTCTCCTAGGGCCGGTTTGAATTTCCTGCAGATTTCAGTGTAAAACGGAGTTGGAGCTAGTACATCCCCATAGATAGGTATGGAGTGGTGTTTGCAACTAAAAAGAAACTTTGTGTTCCCAACAAGCTAGTTGAAGGACGGCTTTCACACACACTTATCTCTCAGAACTGAGCATGTGGGGAGACGTTCGATCACCTAGCCCAAAAGGAACTTGTTGCAGGGGAAATTTTACTCTTGTTTCCTAGAGCCGGTTTGAAGTTCCTTCAGTTTTCACTGTAAAACCGTGTTGGAGCTACAACCTCCCCATATATATATATGGAGTAGTGTTTGCAACTGAAAGGAAATTTTGTGTTCCCAACACGTTTGGTGATGGACGGCTTTCACACACACTAATCTCTCAGAACTGAGTATTTGGAGAGATGTTCGTTCATCTAGCACTAAGGAAAGTTTTGCAGGAGGAACTATTAATCTGGTTTCTCAGTCTGTTTCCTAGTGCCGGTTTGAAGTTCGCAGTTTTCACTAAAAAACCGTGTTGGAGCTACCACAACCCATAGATATATATGGATTGGAGTTTGCAACTGAAAAGAAACTTTGTGTTCCCAACAAGCTAGGTGAAGGACGGCTATCAGACACACTTATCTCTCAGAACTGAGCATGTGGAGAGACGTTCGTTCCTCTAGCACAAAGTGAACGGCTTGCAGGAGAAACTATTACTCTGGTTTCTCAGTCTGTTTCCTAGTGCCGTTTTGAAGTTCCTGCAGTTTTCACTGTAAAACCGTGTTGGAGCTAGTACCTCCACATACATAATAATGGATTGGAGTTTGCAACCTAACAGAAACTTTGTGTTTCCTACAAGCTAGGTGAAGGACGGCTTTCACACACACAAATCTCTCAGAACTGAGCATGTGGAGAGACTTTCGTTCATCTAGCACAAAGGGAAGGGGTGGCAGGGAAACTTTTACTCTGGTTTCCCAGTCTGTTTCCTAGTGACGGTTTGAATTTCCTACAGTTTTCACTGTAAAACCGAGTTGGAGCTTGTACCTCAACATACATATGTATGGAGTGGGGTTTGCAACTGAAAAGAAACTTTGTGTTCCCACGATCTATGTGAAGGACGGCTTTCAAACACACTTATCTCTCAGAACTGATCCTGTGGAGAGAAGTTCGTTCATCTAGCACAAAGGGAACGGGTTGAAGGAGAAACTTTTACTCTGGTTTCTCAGTCTGTTTCCTAGTGGCGATTTGAATTTCCTGCAGTTTTCTCTGAAAAAACGATTTATAGCTAGTCCTTCCCCACAGAAATGTATGGAGTGGAGTTTGCAACTAAAAAGAATCTTTGTGTTCCCAGCAAGCTAGGTGAAGAACGGCTTTCACACACTCTTATCACTCAGAACTGAGCATGTGGAGAGACGTTCGTTCATCTAGCACAAAAGGAACTGGTTGCAGGGGAAACTTTTACTCTTGTTTCCCAGTCTGTTTCCTAGAGCCGGTTTGAAGTTCCTGTAGGTTTCACTGTAAAACCGTGTTGGAGCTAGAACCTCCCCATATATATATATGGTGTGATGTTTGCACCTGAAAGGAAACTTTGTGTTCCCAATAAGCTTGGTGATGGACGGCATTCACACACACTAATCTCTCAGTACTGAGGATGTGGAGAGACGTTCGTTCATCAAGCACTAAGGAATGTTTTGCAGAGGAAACTTTACTCTGGTTTTTCAGTCTGATTCCTTGTGACGGTTTGAAGTTCCTGCAGATTTCACTGTAAAAACGAGTTGGAGCTAGTACCACACCATACATATGTATGGAGTGGTGTTTGCAACTGAAAACAAACTTTGTGTTCCCAACAAGCTTTTTGAAGGACGGCTTTCACACACAATTATCTCTCAGAACTCAGCATGTGGAGAAACGTTCGTTCACCTAGTACAAAGGAACGGGTTGCAGGAGAAACTTTTACTCTGGTTTCTCAGTCTGTTTCCTAGTGCCGGTTTGAAGTTCCTGCATTTTTCACTGTAAAACCGAGTTGGAGCTAGTACCTACCCATAGATATATATGGAGTGGAGTTTGCAACTGGAAAGAAACTTTGTGTTCCCAACAAGCTAGGTGAAGAACGGATTTCACACACACTTATCTCTCTGAACTGAGCATGTGGGGAGACGTTCGTTCACTTAGCACAAAAGGAACGGGTTGCAGGAGAGACTTTTACTTTGGTTTCCCAGTTTGTTTCCTAGTGCCGGTATGAATATCCTGCACTTTTCACTGTAAACCCGAGTTGGAGCTATTAACTAACCTATATATATGTATGGAGTGGAGTCTGCAACTGATCAGAAACTTTGTGTTCCCAAGAAGCTAGGTGAAGGACGGCTTTCACACATATTTATCTGTCAGAACAGAGCATGTAGAGAGACGTTCGTTCATCTAGCACAAAGGAACGGGTTGCAGGAGGAACTTTTACTCTGGATTCCCAGTCTGTGTCCTAGGGCCGGTTTGAAGTTCCTGAAGTTTACTCTATAAAACCGAGTTGGAGATAGTAGCTCCCCATACATATGTATGGAGTGGAGTTTGCATCTGAACAGAAACTTTGTGCTCCCAACAAGCTTGGTGAAGGACGGCTTTCACACACATTTATCTCTCAGAACTGAGCATGTGGAGAGACTTTTGTTCATCAAGAACAAATGGAAAGGATTGCAGGAGAAGCTTTTACTCTGGATTCTAAGACTGTTTCCTAGTGTCGGTTAAATTTCCTGCAGTTTTCACTATAAAACCGAGCTGGAGCTGGTAGCACCGCATAGATATGTATGGAGTGGAGTTTGCATCTGTAAAGAAACTTTGTGTTCCCAAAAAGCTGGGTGAAGAACGGCTTTCACACACAATTATCTCTGAGAACTGGTTATGTGTATTGACGTTCGTTCATCTAGCACAAAGGGAACGGGTTGCAGGTGAAAATTTTACCCTTCTTTCCCAGTCTGTTTCCTTGTGCCGTTTTGATGTTCCTGCAGTTTTCACTGTAAAACCGTGTTGGAGCTAGTAACTCCCCATACATATAAATGGAGTGGAGTTTGCAACTTAAAAGAAATTTGTGTTCCCAACAAGCTATGTGAAGGACGAATTCCACACAGACATCTCTCATAACTTAGCATGTGGGGAGACATTCGTTCATCTAGCACAAAAGGAACGGTTTGCAGAAGAAACTTTTACTCTGGTTTCTCAGCCTGTTTCCTAGAGTCGGTTTCAATTACCTGCAATTTACACGGTAAACCTGAGTTGCAACTAATACCCCCCATATATATGTATGGATTGGAGTTTGCAACTGAACAGAAACTTTGTGTTCCGAACAATCTATGTGAAGGACGGCTTTCACACAAATTTATTTCTCAGAAATGAGCATGAAGAGAGACGTTTGTTCATCTAGCACAAAGGGGACGGGTTGAAGGAGAAAATTTTACTCTGATTTCTCAGTCTGTTTTCTACTGCCGGTATGAAGTTCCTGCAGTTTTCACAGTAAAACCGAGTTGGAGCTATTACCTCCCCATATATTTTATGGAGTGCAGTTTGCAACTGAAAAGAAACTTTGTGTTCCATAGAAGCTAGGTGAAGGTAGGCTTTCAAACAGATTTATCTCTCAGAAATGAGCTTGTGGAGAATGTTTCGTTCATCTAGCAAAAATTAAACGGATTGCAGGAGAAACTTTTACTCTGGTTTCCCAGTCTGTTTCCTAGAGTCGGTTAAAGATCCTGCACATTTCACTGTAAAACCGAGTTGGAGATAGTACCTCCCCAGAGATATGTATGGAGTGGGGTTTGCAACTGAACAGAAAATTTGTGTTCCCAACAAGCTAGGTGAAGTACGGCTTTCACACACACTATTCTCTCAGAACTGAGCATGTGGAGAGACTTTCATTCATCTAGCACAAAGGGAACGGGTTACAGGAGAAACTTTTACTCTGGATTCCCAGTCTGTTTTCTAGTGTCGGTTAAAGTTCCTGCAGTTTTCACTGAAAAACCGAGTTGGAGCTAGTACCTCCCCATATATATATATGGAGTGGAGTTTGCAACTGAACAGAAAATTTGTGTTCCCAACAAGCTGGGTGAAGGACGGCTTTCACACACACTAATCTCTCAGAATTGAGCATGTGGAGAGACTTTCATTCATCTAGCACAAAGGGAACGGTTTGCATGAGAAACTTTTACTCTGGATTCCCAGTCTGTTTCCTAGTTTCGGTTTCAATTTCCTGCAATTTACACTGTAAACCCGAGTTAAATCTAGTAACTCCCCATATATATATATGGATTGGAGTTTGCAACGGAACAGAAACTTTGGGCTCCCAACAACCTAGGTGAATTACGGCTTTCACACACACACATCTCTCAGAACTGAACATGTGGAGAGACGTTCTTTCATCTAGCACAAATGTTACTGGTTGCAGGAGAAACTTTTACTCTGGTTTCTCAGTCTGTTTCCTAGTGCCGTTTTGATGTTCTTGCAGTTTTCCCTGTAAACCCGATTTGCAGCTAGTACATCCCCATATATATGTACGGAGTGGTGTTTGCAACTAAAAAGAAACTTTGTGTTCCCAACAAGCTAGTTGAAGGACGGCTTTCACAGACACTAATCTCTCAGAACTGAGAATTTGGAGAGATGTTCGTTCATCTAGCACTAAGGAAACTTTTGCAGGAGTAACTATTAATCTGGTTTCTCAGTCTGTTTCCTAGTGCCGGTTTGAAGTTCTTGCAGTTTTCACTAAAAATCCGTGTTGGAGCTAATACCACCCATAGATATATATGGATTGGAGTTTGCAACTGAAAAGAAACTTTGTGTTCCCAACAAGCTAGGTGAAGGACGGCTATCAGACACACTTATCTCTCAGATCTGAGCATGTGGAGAGACGTTCGTTCATCTAGCACAAAGTGAACGACTTGCAGGAGAAACTATTACTCTGGTTTCTCAGTCTGTTTCCTAGTGCCGTTTTGAAGTTCCTGCAGTTTTCACTGTAAAACCGAGTTGGAGCTAGTACCTCCACATACATAATAATGGATTGGAGTTTGCAACCTAACAGAAACTTTGTGTTTCCTACAAGCTAGGTGAAGGACGGCTTTCACACACACAAATCTCTCAGAACTGAGCATGTGGAGAGAGTTTCGTTCATCTAGCACAAAGGGAAGGGGTGGCAGGGAAACTTTTACTCTGGTTTCCCAGTCTGTTTCCTAGTGCCGGTTTGAATTTCCTACAGTTTTCACTGTAAAATCGAGTTGGAGCTTGTACCTCAACATACATATGTATGGAGTGGGGTTTGCAACTGAAAAGAAATTTTTGTGTTCCCACGATCTATGTGAAGGACGGCTTTCAAACACACTTATCTCTAAGAACTGATCCTGTGGAGAAAAGTTCGTTCATCTAGCACAAAGGGAACGGGTTGAAGGAGAAACTTTTGCTCTGGTTTCTCAGTCTGTTTCCTAATGTCGGTTTCATTTTCCTGCAGTTTTCTCTGAAAAAACGATTTATAGCTACTCCTTCCCCACAGAAATGTATGGAGTGGAGTTTGCACATAAAAAGAAACTTTGTGTTCCCAACAAGCTAGGTGAAGAACGGCTTTCACACACTCTTATCACTCAGAACTGAGCATGTGGAGAGACGTTCGTTCATCTAGCACAAATGGAACTGGCTGCAGGAGAATCTTTTACTCTGGATTCTGAGACTGTTTCCTAGTGCCGGTTTGAAGTTCCTGCAGTTTTCACTGTAAAACCGAGTTGGAGCTTGTACCACCCCATAGATATGTACGGATAGGAATTTGCAAATAAAAGAAACTTTGTGTTCCCAACAAGCTAGGAGAAGGGCGGCTTAGACACAGAATTATCTCTCAGAACTGAGCATGAGGAGAGACTTTCGTTCATCAAGCACAAAGGAAAAGTGTTGCATGTGAAACTTTTACTCTGGTTTCTCAGTCTTTTCCTAGTGCTGTTTGAAGTTCCAGCAGTTTTCACTGTAAAATCGACTTGGAGCTAGTACCTCCCCATATATATGTATGTAGTGGAGTTTGCATCAGAAAAGAAACTTTGTGTTCCCAACAAGCTAGATGAAGGACGGCTTTCACCCACACTTGTCTCTCAGAACTGAGCATGTGGATAGACGTTCGTTCATCTAGCACAAAGAACGGGTTGCAGTAGAAACGGTTACTCTGGTTTTTCAGTCTGTTCCCTAGTGCCAGTTTTAAGTTCCTGCATTTATCACTGTAAACCTGAGTAGGATCTAGTAACACTCCTAATATATGTATAGATAGGAGTTTGCATCTGAACAGAAATTTTGTGTTCCCAACAAGCTAGGTGAAGGACAGTTTTCACACATAAATTTGTCTCAGAACTGAGGATGTGGAGAGACGTTCGTTCATCTAGCACAAAATGAAGGGGTTGCAGGAGAAACTTTTACTCTGGTTTCTCAGTCTTTTTCCTAGTGTCGGTTTCAATTTCCTGCAATTTACACTGTAAACCCGAGTTGCAGCTAGTACCACCCCATATATATGTATGTATTGGTGTTCGCAACTGAACAGAAACTTTGTGTTCCCAACAAGCTAGGTGAAGGACGGCTTTAACACACACTTATCTCTCAGAACTGAGCATGTGGAGAGCCGTTCGTTCATCTAGCCCAAAGGGAACTGGCTGCAGGCGAAAATTTTACTCTGGTTTCCCAGTCTGATTCCTAGTACCGGTTTGAAGTTCCTGCAGTTTTCACTGTAAAACCGAGTTGGAGCTTGAACCACCCCATGCATATGTATGGAGTGGAGTTTGCAACTTAAAAGAAACTATGTGTTCCCACGATCAATGTGACGGACAGCTTTCACAAACACTTATATCTCAGAACTGATACTGTGGATAGACGTTCGTTCATCTAGCACAAAGCGAACTGTTTGAAGGAGAAACTTTTACTCTGGTTTCTCAGTCTGTTTCCTAGTGTTGGTTTCAATTTCCTTCAGTTTACACTGTAAACCTGAGTTGCATCTAGTACCTCCCCATATATATGTATGGATTGGAGTTTGCAACTGAAAAGAATCTTTGTGTTCCCAACAAGCTAGGTGAAGGACGGCTTTCACACACACTTACCTTAAGAACTCGGCATGTGGATAGACGTTCGTTAAATTAGCACAAAATTACGGGTTGCAGGAGAAATTTTACTCTGGTTTCTCATTCTGTTTCTTAGTGGCGTTTTGAATTTCCTGCAGTTTTCACTGAAAAACGTATTTACAGCTAGTACTTCCCCACAGATATGTATGGAGTGGAGTTTGCAACTGAAAAGAAACTTTGTGTTACCAACAAGCTAGGTGAAGAACGGCTTTCACACACTTATATCACTCAGAACTGAGCATGTGGAGAGACGTTCGTTCATCTAGCACAAAGGGTACTGCCTGCAGGAAAAACTTTTACTCTACTTTCTCAGTCTGTTTCCTAATGCCGGTATGAAGTTCCTGCATTTTTCACTGTAAACCCGAGGTGGAGCTCGTACAACCCCAAAGATATGTTGGAGTGGAATTTCAACTGAACAGAAACTTTCTGTTCCCAATAAGCTAGGTGAAGGACGACTTTCACACACACTTATCTTAAGAACTGAGCATGTGGAGAGACTTTCGTTCAATTAGCACAAATGTTACGGGTTGCAAGAGAAACTATTACTCTGGTTTCTCAGTCTGTTTCCTAGTGGCGTTTGAATTTCCTGCAGTTTACACTGTAAAACCGATTTATAGCTAGTACTTCCCCAAAGATATGTATGGAGTGGAATTTGCAACTGAAAAGAAACTTTGTGTTCCCAAGAAGCTAGGTGAAGGACGGATTTCACACACTCTTATCACTCAGAACTGAGTATGTTGAAAGACGTTCGTTCATCTAGCACAAAGGGAACTGGCTGCAGGAGAAACTTTTACTCTGGATTCTCAGTCTGTTTCCTACTGCCGGTTTGAAATTCCTGCAGGTTTCATTGTAAAACCGATTTGGAGCTTGTACCACCCCATAGATATGTATGGAGTGGAGTTTGCAAATGAAAAGAAACTTTGTGTTCCCAACAAGCTAGTTGAAGGACGGCTTTCACACACACTTATCTCTCAGAACTGAGCATGTGGGGAGACGTTCGTTCATCTAGACCAAAAGGAACTGGTTGCAGGGGAAACTTTTACTCTTGTTTCCCAGTGTGTTTCCTAGTGCCGGTTTGAACTTAGTGAAGTTTTCACTGTAAAACCGTGTTGGAGCTACAACCTCCCCATATATATATATGGAGTAGTGTTTGCAAATGAAAGGAAATTTTGTGTTCCCAACACGTTTGGTTATGGACGGCTTTCACACACTAATCTCTCAGAACTGAGAATTTGGAGAGATGTTCGTTCATCTAGCACTAAGGAAAGTTTTCCTGGAGGAACTATTAATCTGGTTTCTCAGTCTGTTTCCTAGTGCCGGTTTGAAGTTCTTGCAGTTTTCACTAAAAAACCGTGTTGGAGCTACTACCACCCATAGATATATATGGATTGGATTTTGCAACTGAAAAGACACTTTGTGTTCCCAACAAGCTAGGTGAAGGACGGCTATCAGACACACTTATCTCTCAGATCTGAGCATGTGGAGAGACGTTCGTTCATCTAGCACAAAGGGAACGGGTTGAAGGAGAAACTTTTACTCTGGTTTCTCAGTCTGTTTCCTAGTGGCGATTTGAATTTCCTGCAGTTTTCACTGAAAAAACGATTTATAGCTAGTCCTTCCCCACAGAAATGTATGGAGTGGAGTTTGCAACTAAAAAGAAACTTTGTGTTCCCAGCAAGCTAGGTGAAGGACGGCTTTCACACACTCTTATCACTCAGAACTGAGCATGTGGAGACACGTTCGTTCATCTAGCACAAAGGGAACCAATTGAAGTGGAAACTTTTACTCTGGTTTCTCAGTCTATCTCCTAGTGCCGGTTTGAATTTCCTGCAGTTTCCACTGTAAAACCGATTTGGAGCTACTACCACCCATAGATATATATGGATTGGATTTTGCAACAGAAAAGAAACTTTGTGTTCCCAACAAGCTAGTTGAAGGACGGCTTCGACACACGCTAATCTCTCAGAACTGAGCATGTGGAGAGCCGTTCGTTCATCTTGCACAAAGGGAACGGTTTGCAGGAGAAACTTTTACTCTGGTTTCCCAGTATGATTCCTAGTTCCGGTTTGAAGTTCCTGCAGTTTTCACTGTAAAACCGAGTTAGAGCTTGAACCACCCCATGCATATATATGGAGTGGAGTTTGCAACTTTAAAGAAACTATGTGTTCCCACGATCAATGTGTCGGACAGCTGTCACAAACACTTATATCTCAGAACTGATACTATGGATAGACGTTCGTTCATCTAGCACAAAGGGAACTGGTTGAAGGAGAAACTTTTACTCTGGTTTCTCAGTCTGTTTCCTAGTGTCGGTTTCAATTTCCTTCACTTTACACTGTAAAACCGAGTTGCAGCTAGTTCCTCCCCATAAATATGTATGGATTGGAGTTTGCAACTGAAAAGAATCTTTGTGTTCCCAACAAGCTAGGTGAAGGACGGCTTTCACACACACTTATCTTAAGAACTCGGCATGTGGAGAGACGTTCGTTCATCTAGCACAAATGGAACCGGATGCAGTAGAAATATTTACTCTGGATTCTTAGTTTGTTTCCCAGTGCCGGTTTGAAGTTCCTGCAGTTTTCACTGTAAAACCGAGTTGGAGCTTTTACCACCCAGTAGATATGTATGAAGAGGAGTTTGCAAATGAAAAGAAACTTTGTGTTCCCAACAAGCTAGGTGAAGAACGGCTTTCACACAGTCTTATCACTCAGAACTGAGCATGTGGAGAGACGTTCGTTCATCCAGCAAAAAGGGAACGGTTTGCAGGAGAAAATTTACTCTTGTTTCTCAGTCTATTCCCTATGCCGTTTTGAAGTTCCTGCTGTTTTCACGGTAGAACAGAGTTGGAAATAGTACCTCCCCATACATATGTATTGATTGGAGTTTGCATCAAAAAGAAACTTTGTATTCCCAACAAGTTAGGTGAAGGACGGCTTTCACACACAATTATCTCTCAGAACTGAGCATGTGGAGAGAAGTTCGTTCATCTATCACAAAGGGAACGGGTTGAATGGGAAACTTTTACTCGCGTTTCTCAGTCTATCTCTTAGTGTCGGTTTGAATTTCCTGCAGATTTCACTGTAAAATGGAGTTGGAGCTTGTACATGCCCATAGATAGTTATGGAGTAGAGTTTGCAACTGAAAAGAACTTTTGTGTTCCCAACAAGCTAGTTGAAGGACGGCTTTCACACACACTTATCTCTCAGAACTGAGCATGTGGAGAGACGTTCTTTCATCTAGCACAAATGGAACCGATTGCAGTAGAAACTTTTACTCTGGATTCTCACTCTGTTTCCAAGTGCCGGTTTGAAGATCCTGCAGATTTCACTGTAAAACCGATTTGGAGCTAGTACTTCCCCATAGATATGTATGGAGTGTAATTTGCAACTAAAAAGAAACTATGTGTTCCCAACAAGCTAGGAGAAGCACGGCTTTCACACAGAATTATCCCTCAGACATGAGCATGTGGAGAGACGTTCGTTCATCTAGCACAAAGGAACTTGTTGCAGGAGAAACTTTTACTCTACTTTCTCAGTCTGCTTCCTAATGCCGGTATGAAGTTCCTACATTTTTCACTGTAAACCTGAGGTGGAGCACGTACATTCCCAAAGATATGTTGGAGTGGAATTTCAACTGAACAGAAACTTTCTGTTCCCAATAAGCTAGGTGAAGGACGGCTTTCACACACACTTATCTCTCAGAACTGAGCATGTGGAGAGACGTTCGTTCATCTAGCACAAAGGGAACGGGTTGCAGGAGAAACATTTACTCTGGTTTCTCAGTCTGTTTCCTAGTGCCAGTTTGAAGTTCCTGCAGTTTTCATGGTAAACGTGAGTTGGTGCTAGTACCTCCCCATAGATATGTATGGAGTGGTGTTTGTAACTGAAAATAAACTTTGTGTTCCCAACAAGCTAGGGGAAGGACGGCTTTCACACACAATTATCACTCAGAACTGAGCATGTGGAGAGACTTTCGTTCATCTAGCACAAAGAGAACTGTCTGCAGGAGAAACATTTACTCTGGATTCTCAGTCTCTTTCCTAGTGCCGGTCTGAAGTTCCTGCAGTTATCACTTTAAACCCGTGTAGGAGCTAGTACTTCCCAATACATATGTATGTATTGGGGTTAGCAACAGAAAAGAAACTTTGTGTTCCCAACTAGCTAGGGGATGGACGGATTTCACACACACTAATCTCTCAGAACTAAGGAAGTGGGGAGACGTTCGTTCAACTAGCACAAAGGAACGGGTTGCAGGAGAAAATTTTACTCTGTTTCTCTGTCTTTTTCCAGTGCCGGTTTAAAGTTCCTGCAGTTTTCACTGTAAAACCGAGTTGGAGCTAGTTCCTCCCCATATATATGTATGGAGTGGAGTTTGCAACTGAACAGAAACTTTGTGTTCCCAACAAGCTAGGTGAAGGACAGCTTTCACACATAATTATATCTCAGAACTGAGGATGTGGAGAGACGTTCGTTCATCTAGCACAAAGGGAACGGTTTGCAGGAGAAAGTTTTAATCTGGTTTCTCAGTCTGTTTCCTAGTGCCGGTTTGAAGTTCCTGCAGTTTTCATGGTAAACGTGAGTTGGAGCTAGTACCTCCCCATAGATATTTATGGAGTGGTGTTTGTAACTGAAAATAAACTTTGTGTTCCCAACAAGCTAGGTGAAGGACGGCTTTCACACACAATTATCACTCAGAACTGAGCATGTGGAGAGACTTTTGTTCATCTAGCACAAAGGGAACGGTTTGCAGGAGAAACATTTACTCTGGTTTCCCAGTCCGTTTCCTAGTGCCGCTTTGAATTTCCTGCAGTTTTCACTGTAAAACCGAGTTGGAGCTAGTACCTCCCCATACTTATGTATGGATTGGATTTTGCAACTGAAAAGAAACTTTGTGTTCCCAACAAGCTAGGTGAAGGACGGCTATCACACACACTTATCTCTCAGAACTGAGCATGTGGAGAGACGTTCGTTCATCTAGCACAAATTGAACGAGTTGCAGGAGAAACTATTACTCTGGTTTGTCAGTCTGTTTCCTAGTGCCTGTTTGAAGTTCCTGCAGTTTTCACTCTAAAACCGAGTTGGAGCTTGTACCTCAACATACATACGTATGGAGTGGGGTTTGCAACTGAAAATAATCTTTGTGTTCCCAACAAGCTAGGTGAAGAACGGCTTTCACACACTCTTATCACTGAGAACTGAGCATGTGGAGAGACGTTCGTTCATCTAGCCCAAAGGGAACTGGATGCAGGGGAAACTTTTTCTCTGGATTCTGAGTCTGTTTCCTAGTGCCGGTTTGAAATTCCTGCAGTTTTCACTGTAAAACCGAGTTGGAGCTTGTACCAACCCATAGATATGTGAGGAGAGGAGTTTGCAAATGAAAACAAACTTTGTTTTCCCAACAAGATAGGTGAAGGACGCCTTTCACACACACTTAACTCTCAGAACTGAGCATGTGGAGAGACGTTCTTTCATCTAGCACAAATGGAACCGAATGCAGTAGAAACATTTACTCTGGATTCTTAGATTGTTTCCCAGTGCCGGTTTGAATTTCCTGCAGTTTTCACTGTAAAATCGAGTTGGACCTAGTAACTCACCATACATATGTATGGAGTGGAGTTTGCAACTGAAAAGAACCTTTGTGTTCCCAACAAGCTAGTTGAAGGACGGCTTCACACACACTTATCTCTCAGAACTGGGCATTTGGAGAGACTTTCGTTCATCCAGCAAAAAGGGAACGTGTTGCATGAGAAATTTTTACTCTGGTTTCTCAGTCTCTTTCCTAGTGCCGGTTTGTAGATCCTGCATATTTCACTATAAAATCGAGTAGGAGCTAGTACTTCCCCATAGATATGTATGGAGTGTAGTTTGCAACTGAAAAGAAACTTTGTGTTCCCAACAAGCTAGGAGAAGTACGGCTTTCACACAGAATTATCTCTCAGAAATGAGCATGTGGAGAGACGAACGTTCATCTAGCACAAAGGGAAAGGGTTGCAGGGAAAGTTTTACTCTTGTTTCTCAGTCTGTTTCTTAATGCCGTTTTTAAGTTCATGCTGTTTTCATTGTAAAACTGAGTTGCAGCTAGTACATCCCCATATATATGTATGGAGTGCAGTTGGCAATTGAAAAGAACTTTTCTGTTCCCAACAATTTAGCTGAAGGACTGCTTTCACACACACTTATCTCTCAGAAATGAGCATGTGGAGAGACGTTCGTTCATCCAGCAAAAAGGGAACGTGTTGCATGGGAAACTTTTTCTCTGGTTACTCTGTCTGTTTCCTAGTGCCGCTTTGAAGATCCTGCAGATTTCACTATAAACCCGAGTTGGAGCTAGTACCTACCCATATATTTGTATGGAGTGAAGTTTCCAACTAAAAAGAAACTTTGTGTTCCGAACAAGCTATGTGAAGGACGGATTCACACAAACTAATCTCTCAAAACTGAGCATGTGGAGAGACGTTCGTTCATCTAGCACAAAGGTTACTGGTTGCAGGAAAAAACCTTTACTCTGGTTTCTAAGTCTGTTTCCTAGTACCGGTTTGAAGTTCCTGCAGTTTTCAATTTAAACCGAGTTGGAGCTGGAACTTCCCCATAGATATGTACGGAGTGAAGTTTGCAACTGAAAAGAAACATCGTGTTCCCAACAAGCTAGATGAAGGACGGCTTTCACACACACTTATCTCTCAGAACTGATCCAATGGAGAGACGTTCGTTCATCTAGCACAAAGGAACTTCTTGCAGGAGAAACTTTTACTCTACTTTCTCAGTCTGTTTCCTAATGCCGGTATGAAGTTCCTGCATTTTTCACTGTAAACCCGAGATGCAGCGCCTACATCCCCAAAGATAAGTTGGAGTGGAGTTTCAACTGAACAGAAACTTTGTGTTCCCAATAAGCTAGATGAAGGACGGCTTTCACACACACTTATCTCTCAGATCTTAGCATGTGGAGAGACGTTCGTTCATCTAGCACAAAGGGAACTGGTTGCAGGAGAAACATTTACTCTGGTTTCTCAGTCTGTTTCCTAGTGCCGGTTTGAAGTTCCTGCAGTTTTCATGGTAAACGTGAGTTGGAGCTAGTACCTCCCAATAGATATGTATGGAGTGGTGTTTGTAACTGAAAATAAACTTTGTGTTCCCAACAAGCTAGTTGAAGGACGGCTTTCACACACAATTATCAATCAGAACTGAGCATGTGGAGAGATTTTCGTTCATCTAGCACAAAGGGAACTGTCTACAGGAGAAACATTTACCCTGGATTCTCAGTCTCTTTCCTACTGCCGGTCTGAAGTTCCCGCAGTTATCACTGTAAACCCGTGTAGGAGCTAGTACTTCCCTGTAGATATGTATGTATTGGGGTTAGCAACAGAAAAGAAATTTTGTGTTGCCAATTAGCTAGGTGATGGACGGATTTCACACACACTAATCTCTCAGAACTAAGGAAGTGGGGAGACTTTCGTTCATCTAGCACAAAGGAACGGGATGCAGGAGAAACTTTTACTCTGTTTCCCAGTCTTTTTCCACTGCCGGTTTAAAGTTCCTGCAGTTTTCACTGTAAAACCGAGTTGGAGCTAGTTCCTCCCCATATATATGTATGGAGTGGAGTTTGCAACTGAACAGAAACTTTGTGTTCCCAACAAGCTAGGTGAAGGACAGCTTTCACACATAATTATATCTCAGAAATGAGGATGTGGAGAGACGTTCGTTCATCTAGCACAAAGGGAACGGGTTGCAGGAGAAAGTTTTAATCTGGTTTTTCAGTCTGTTTCCTAGCGCCGGTTTGAAGTTCCTGCAGTTTTCACTGTAAAAGCGAGTTGGAGCTAGTACCTCCCCATACATAATAATGGATTGGATTTTGCAACGTAACAGAAATTTTGTGTTTCCTACAAGCTAGTTGAAGGACGGCTTTCACACAACTAATCTCTCAGAACTGAGAATGTGGAGAGACTTTCGTTCATCTAGCACAAAGGGAACGGTTTGCAGGAGAAACTTTTACTCTGGTTTCCCAGTCTGTTTCCTAGTGCCGGTTTGAAGTTCCTGCAGTTTTCGCTGTAAAACCGAGTTGGAGCTACTACCACCCATAGATATATATGGATTGGAGTTTGCAATTGAAAAGAAACTTTGTGTTCCCAACAAGCTAGTTGAAGGACGGCTTTCACACACACAAATCTCTCACAACTGAGCATGTGGAGTGACTTTCGTTCATCTAGCACAAATGGAAACGGATGCAGTAGAAATATTTACTCTGGATTCTTAGTTTGTTTCCCAGTGCCGGTTTGAAGTTCCTGCAGTTTTCACTGTAAAACCGAGTTGGAGCTTTTACCACCCAGTAGATATGTATGAAGAGGAGTTTGCAAATGAAAAGAAACTTTGTGTTCCCAACAAGTTAGGTGAAGGACGGCTTTCACACACAATTATCTCTCAGAACTGAGCATGTGGAGAGACGTTCGTTCATCCAGCAAAAAAGGAACGGTTTGCAGGAGAAAATTTACTCTTGTTTCTCAGTCTATTCCCTATGCCGTTTTGAAGTTCCTGCTGTTTTCACGGTAGAACAGAGTTGGAAATAGTACCTCCCCATACATATGTATTGATTGGAGTTTGCATCAAAAAGAAACTTTGTATTCCCAACAAGTTAGGTGAAGGACGGCTTTCACACACAATTATCTCTCAGAACTGAGCATGTGGAGAGAAGTTCGTTCATCTATCACAAAGGGAACGGGTTGAATGGGAAACTTTTACTCGCGTTTCTCAGTCTATCTCTTAGTGTCGGTTTGAATTTCCTGCAGATTTCACTGTAAAATGGAGTTGGAGCTTGTACATGCCCATAGATAGTTATGGAGTAGAGTTTGCAACTGAAAAGAACTTTTGTGTTCCCAACAAGCTAGTTGAAGGACGGCTTTCACACACACTTATCTCTCAGAACTGAGCATGTGGAGAGACGTTCTTTCATCTAGCACAAATGGAACCGATTGCAGTAGAAACTTTTACTCTGGATTCTCACTCTGTTTCCAAGTGCCGGTTTGAAGATCCTGCAGATTTCACTGTAAAACCGAGTTGGAGCTCGTACTTCCCCATTGATATGTATGGAGTGTAATTTGCAACTGAAAAGAAACTTTGTGTTCCCAACAAGCTAGGAGAAGGACGGCTTTCACACACACTTATCTCTCAGAACTGAGCATGTGGTGAGACGTTCGTTCATCTAGCACAAAGGGAAAGGGTTGCAGGGAAAGTTTTACTCTGGTGTCTCAGTCTGTTTCTTAGTGCCGGTTTTAAGTTCATGCAGTTTTCACTGTAAACCCGAGTTGCAGCTAGTACATCCCCATATATATGTATGCAGTGGAGTTGGCAACTGAAAAGAAACTTTGTGTTCCCAACAAGCTAGCTGAAGGACGGTTTTCACACACACTTATCTCTCAGAACTGAGCATGTGGAGAGGCGTTCGTTCATCTAGCACAAAAGGAACGGTTTGCAGGAGAAACTTTTACTCTTGTTTCTCAGTCTCTTCCTAATGCCGTTTTGAAGTTCCTGCAGTTTTCACTGTAGAACAGAGTTGGAGCTTGTATCTCCCCATACATATGTATTGATTGGAGTTTGCATCAAAAAGAAACTTTGTATTCCCTACAAGCTAGCTGAAGGACGGCTTTCACACACAATTATCTCTCAGAACTGAGCATGTGGAGAGACGTTCGTTCATCTAGCACAAAGGGAACGGGTTGAATGGGAATCTTTTACTCTGGTTTCTCAGCCTGTTTCCTAGTGCTGTTTGAAGTTCCTGCAGTTTTCACTTTAAAACCGATTTGGAGCTAGTACTTCCCCATATATATGAATGGAGTGGAGTATGCATCAGAAAACAAACTTTGTGTTCCCAACAAGCTAGATGAAGAACGGCTTTCACACACACTTATCTCTCAGAACTGAGCATGTGGATAGACATTCGTTCATGAAGCACAAAGGAACGGCTTGCAGGAGAAACTGTTACTCTGGTTTCTCAGTCTGTTTCCAAGTGCCAGTTTGAAGTTCCGCAGTTATCACTGTAAACACGAGTAGGAGCTATTAAATCCCCTAATATATGTATGGATTGGAGTTTGCATCTGAACAGAAACTTTGTGTTCCCAACAAGCTAGGTAAAGGACAGTTTTCAAACATAAATTTGTCTCAGATCTGAGGATGTGGAAAGACTTTCGTTCATCTAGCACAAATGGAACCGATTACAGGAGAAACTATTACTCTGGTTTCTCAGTCTGTTTCCTAGTGCCGGTATGAACTTCCTGCAGTTTTCACTGTAAAACCGAGTTGGAGCTAGTACCTCCCCATATATTTGTATGGAGTGAATTTTCCAACTAAAAAGAAACTTTCTGTTCCGAACAAGATATGTAAAGGAAGGCTTTCACAGAAATTATTCTCTCAAAACTGAGCATGTTGAGAGACGTTCGTTCATCTAGCACAAATGTTATTGGTTGCAGGAGATACCTTTACTCTGGATTCTCAGTCTGTTTCCTAGTGCCGGTTTGAAGTTCCTGAATTTTTCACTGTAAAACCGTGTTGTAGCTAGAACCTCCCCATATATATGTATGGAGAGGTGTTTGCAATTGAAAGGAAACTTTCTGTTCCCAACAAGCTTAGTGATGGACGGCTTTCACACACACTAATCTCTCAGAACTGAGCATGTGGAGAGACGTTCGTTCATCCAGCACAAATGGAACGTGTTGCATGGGAAACTTTTACTCTGGTTACTCAGTCTGTTTCCTAGTGCCGGTTTTGAAGATCCTGCAGATTTCACTGTAAAACCGAGTTGGAGCTAGTACTTCCCCATATATATGTATGGAGTGTAGTTTGCAAATGAGAAGAAACTTTTTGTTCCCAACAAGCTAGGATTAGGACGGCTTTCACACACAATTATCTCTAGAACTGAGCGTGTGGAGAGACGTTCGTTCATCTAGCACAAAGGGAAAGGGTTGCAGGGAAAATTTTACTCTGGTTTCTCAGTCTGTTTCTTAGTGCCGTTTTTAAGTTCATGCAGTTTTCGCTGTAAAACCGAGTTGCAGCTAGTACATCCCCATATATATGTATGGAGTGGAGTTTGCAACTGAAAAGAAAATTTGTGTTCCCAACAAGCTATGAGAAGGACGGCTTTCACACACACTTATCTCTCAAAACTGATCCTGTGGAGATACTTTCGTTCATCTAGTACAAAAAGAACGAATTTCATTAGAAACATTTACTGTGGTTTCTGGGTCTGTTTCCTAGTGCTGGTTTGTATTTTCTGCAGTATTTATGAAAAACAGTTTCTGAGCTTGTATACCCCTATACATTTATGTGGTGTTGCCTTCAACTGAAAAGAATCTTTGCGGTCCCAACAGGGTAGCTGAAGGACGGCTTTCACACACATTTATCTCTCTGAAATGAGCATATGGAGAGCCGTTCGTTCATCAGGCATAAATGGAAGGGCTTGCATGAGAAACTTTTACTCTGGTTTCTCAGTCTGTTTCCTAGTCCCGGTTTGAAGTTCCTGCAGTTTTCTCTGTAAAACCGAGTTGAAGCTAGTACCGACCCATATATATGTATGGAGTGTAGTTTGCAACGGAAAAGAAACTGTGTGTTCCCAACAAGCTAGGTGAAGTACGGCTTTCACACACAATTATCTCTGAGAACTGAGCATTTGGAGAGACGTTCGTTCATCTAGCACAAAGGGAAAGGTTTGCAGGAGAAACGTTTTCTCTGGTTTCTCAGTCTGTTTCCTAGTGCCGGTTTGAAGTTCCTGTAGTTTTCACTGTGAATACGAGTTGGAGCTAGTACCACCCCATATATATGTATGGAGTGTAGTTTGCAAATGAGAAGAAACTTTCTGTTCCCAACTTGCTAGTTGAAGGACGGCTTACACAAACACTTATAACTCAGAACTGAGCTTCTGGAGAGACGTTCGTTCATCTAGCACAAAGGGAACGTTTTGCAGGAGAAACTTTTACTCTGGTTCTCTGTCTGTCTGCTAGTGCCCGTTTGAAGTTCCTGCAGTTTTCACTATAAAACCGAGTTGGAGCTAATACCACCCCATATATGTATGGATTGTACCTTGCAAATGAAAAGAAATATTGTGTTCCCAACAACCTATGTGAAGGACGGCATTCACACACAATTTTCCCTCAGAAAAGAGCAAGTGGAGAGACGTTCTTTCATCTAGCACAAAGGAAACAGGTTGCAGGATAATCATTTACTTTTGTTTCTCAGTCTGTTTCCTAGGGCCAGTTTGAAGTACCTGCAATTTTCACTATAAATCGAGTTGGAGCTACTACATACCCTTATGTATGTAAGGATTTTAGTTGCAACTTAAAAGAAACTTTGTGTTCCCAACATGCTAGGTGAAGGATGGCTTTCACACACACTTATCTCTTAGACTTGAGCATGTGGGGAGACGTTCTTTCATCTAGCACAAATGTAACTGTTTGCAGGAGAAAATTTTGTTCTGGTTTCTCAGTCTGCATTCTAGTGCAAGTTTGAAGGTTCTGTATTTTTCACTTTAAAACCGATTTTCATCTGCAACTACACTTCTGTATTTATGGATTGTAGTTTTCAACAGAAAAGAAATTATGTGTTCTGAACAGCTAGGTGAAGGACGGCTTTCAAACAAAATTAATCTCAGAAATGAGCATGTGGGGAGACGTTCTTTCATCTAGCAATAAGGTAACGGTTTGAAGGAGAAACTTTTACTCTAGATTCACAGTCTGTTTCCTAGTGCCGGTATGATGTTCCAGAATTTTTCACTGTAAAACCGAGTTGGAGGTAGTACATCCCCATACATACGTATGTAGTGTAGTTTGCAACTGGAAAGAAACTTTGTGTTCCCAACAAGCAATATCAAGGACGACTTTCACACACACTTATCTCTCAGAACTGAGCATGTGGAGAGACGATCGTTCATCTAGCACACAGGGAAAGGGTTGCAGGGAAACTTTTACTCTGGTTGCTCAGTCTGTTTCTTAGTGCCGGTTTTAAGTTCCTGCAGTTTTCACTGTAAACACGAGTTGCAGCTAGTACATCCCCATATATATGTATGCAGTGGAGTTGGCAACTGAAAAGAAACTTTGTGTTCCCAACAAGCTAGCTGAAGGACGGTTTTCACACACACTTATCTCTCAGAACTGAGCATGTGGAGAGGCGTTCGTTCATCTAGCACAAAAGGAACGGTTTGCAGGAGAAACTTTTACCCTTGTTTCTCAGTCTCTTCCCTATGCCGTTTTGAATTGCCTCCAGTTTTCACTGTAGAACAGAGTTGGAGCTTGTACCTCCCCATACATATGTATTGATTGGAGTTTGCATCAAAAAGAAACTTTGTATTCCCAACAAGCTAGGTGAAGGACGGCTTTCACACACAATTATCTCTCAGATCTGAGCATGTGGAGAGACGTTCGTTCATCTAGCACAAAGGGAACGGGTTGAATGGGAATCTTTTACTCTGGTTTCTCAGCCTGTTTCCTAGTGCTGTTTGAAGTTCCTGCAGTTTTCACTGTAAAACCGAGTTGGAGCTAGTACTTCCCCATATATATGAATGGAGTGGAGTTTGCATCAGAAAACAAACTTTGTGTTCCCAACAAGCTAGATGAAGGACGGCTTTCACACACACTTATCTCTCAAAACTGAGCATGTGGATAGACATTCGTTCATGAATCACAAAGGAATGGGTTGCAGGAGAAACTGATACTCTGGTTTCTCAGTCTGTTTCCTATTGCCAGTTTGAAGTTCCTGCAGTTATCACTGTAAACACGAGTAGGAGCTATTAACACCCCTAATATATGTATGGATTGGAGTTTGCATCTGAACAGAAACTTTGTGTTCCCAACAAGCTAGGTAAAGGACAGTTTTCAAACATAAATTTGTCTCAGATATGAGGATGTGGAGAGACGTTCGTTCATCTAGCACAAATGGAACCGATTGCATGAGAAACTATTACTCTGGTTTCTCAGTCTGTTTCCTAGTGCCGGTATGAACTTCCTGCAGTTTTCACTGTAAAACCGAGTTGGAGCTAGTACCTCCCCATATATTTGTATGGAGTGAAGTTTCCAACTAAAAAGAAACTTTGTGTTCCGAACAAGATATGTGAAGGACGACTTTCACAGAAATTATTCTCTCAAAACTGAGCATGTTGAGAGACGTTTGTTCATCTAGAACAAATGTTACTGGTTGCAGGAGAAACCTTTACTCTGGTTTCTAAGTCTGTTTCCTAGTGCCGGTTTGAATTTCCTGCAGTTTTCAATGTAAAACCGAGTTGGAGCTGGAACTTCCCCATAGATATGTATGGAGTGGAGTTTGCAACTGAAAAGAAAATTTTTGTTCCAAACAAGCTAGGATTAGGACGGCTTTCACACACACTTATCTCTCAAAACTGATCCTGTGGAGATACTTTCGTTCATCTAGTACAAAAAGAACGAATTTCATTAGAAACATTTACTGTGGTTTCTGGGTCCGTTTCCTAGTGCTGGTTTGTATTTTCTGCAGTATTTATGAAAAATAGTTTCTGAGCTTGTATACCCCTATACATTTATGTGGTGTTGCCTTCAACTGAAAAGAATCTTTGCGGTCCCAACAGGGTAGCTGAAGGACGGCTTTCACACACATTTATCTCTCTGAAATGAGCATATGGAGAGCCGTTCGTTCATCAGGCATAAATGGAAGGGCTTGCATGAGAAACTTTTACTCTGGTTTCTCAGTCTGTTTCCTAGTCCCGGTTTGAAGTTCCTGCAGTTTTCTCTGTAAAACCGAGTTGAAGCTAGTACCGACCCATATATATGTATGGAGTGTAGTTTGCAACGGAAAAGAAACTGTGTGTTCCCAACAAGCTAGGTGAAGTACGGCTTTCACACACAATTATCTCTGAGAACTGAGCATTTGGAGAGACGTTCGTTCATCTAGCACAAAGGGAAAGGTTTGCAGGAGAAACTTTTTCTCTGGTTTCTCAGTCTGTTTCCTAGTGCCGGTTTGAAGTTCCTGTAGTTTTCACTGTGAATACGAGTTGGAGCTAGTACCACCCCATATATATGTATGGAGTGTAGTTTGCAAATGAGAAGAAACTTTCTGTTCCCAACTTGCTAGTTGAAGGACGGCTTACACAAACACTTATAACTCAGAACTGAGCTTCTGGAGAGACGTTCGTTCATCTAGCACAAAGGGAACGTTTTGCAGGAGAAACTTTTACTCTGGTTCTCTGTCTGTCTGCTAGTGCCCGTTTGAAGTTCCTGCAGTTTTCACTATAAAACCGAGTTGGAGCTAATACCACCCCATATATGTATGGATTGTACCTTGCAAATGAAAAGAAATATTGTGTTCCCAACAACCTATGTGAAGGACGGCATTCACACACAATTTTCCCTCAGAAAAGAGCAAGTGGAGAGACGTTCTTTCATCTAGCACAAAGGAAACAGGTTGCAGGATAGTCATTTACTTTTGTTTCTCAGTCTGTTTCCTAGGGCCAGTTTGAAGTACCTGCAATTTTCACTATAAATCGAGTTGGAGCTACTACATACCCTTATGTATGTAAGGATTTTAGTTGCAACTTAAAAGAAACTTGTGTTCCCAACATGCTAGGTGAAGGATGGCTTTCACACACACTTATCTCTTAGACTTGAGCATGTGGGGAGACGTTCTTTCATCTAGCACAAATGTAAATGTTTGCAGGAGAAAATTTTGTTCTGGTTTCTCAGTCTGCATCCTAGTGCAAGTTTGAAGTTTCTGTATTTTTCACTTTAAAACTGATTTTCATCTGCAACTACACTTCTGTATTTATGGTTTGTAGATTTCAACAGAAAAGAAATTATGTGTTCTGAACAGCTAGGTGAAGGACGGCTTTCACACAAAATTAATCTCAGAAATGAGCATGTGGGGAGACGTTCTTTCATCTAGCAATAAGGTAACGGTTTGAAGGAGAAACTTTTACTCTAGATTCACAGTCTGTTTCCTAGTGCCGGTATGATGTTCCAGCATTTTTCACTGTAAAACCGAGTTGGAGGTAGTACATCCCCATACATACTTATGTAGTGTAGTTTGCAACTGGAAAGAAACTTTGTGTTCCCAACAAGCTAGCTGAAGGGCGGCTTTCAGACACTCTTATCTGTCACAACTAAGCATGTAGAGATACGTTCGTTCATCTAGCACAAATGTAAGTGTTTGCAGAAGAAACTTTCACACTGTATTCGGAATCTCTTTCCGAGTGCCCGTTTAAAGTTAGTGCAATTTTCTCTGTAAAGCCGAGTTGCAGCTACTACATCCCCTTATGTATGTATGGATTGTAATTTGCAACTTAAAAGTAACTTTGTGTTCCCAATAAGATATTTGAAGGACGACTTTCACACACACTTATCTCTCAGAACTGAGCATGTGGAGAGACGATCGTTCATCTAGCACAAAGGGAAAGGGTTGCAGGGAAACTTTTACTCTGGTTGCTCAGTCTGTTTCTTAGTGCCGGTTTTAAGTTCCTGCAGTTTTCACTGTAAACCCGAGTTGCAGCTAGTACATCCCCATATATATGTATGCAGTGGAGTTGGCAACTGAAAAGAAATTTTTGTGTTCCCAACAAGCTAGCTGAAGGACGGTTTTCACACACACTTATCTCTCAGAACTGAGCATGTGGAGAGGCGTTCGTTCATCTAGCACAAAAGGAACGGTTTGCAGGAGAAATTTTACACTTGTTTCTCAGTCTCTTCCCTATGCCGTTTTGAAGTTCCTGCAGTTTTCACTGTAGAACAGAGTTGGAGCTTGTATCTCCCCATACATATGTATTGATTGGAGTTTGCATCAAAAAGAAACTTTGTATTCCCAACAAGCTAGCTGAAGGACGGCTTTCACACACACTTATCTCTCAGAACTGAGCATGTGGATAGACATTCGTTCATGAAGCACAAAGGAACGGATTGCAGGAGAAACTGTTACTCTGGTTTCTCAGCCTGTTTCCTAGTGCTGTTTGAAGTTCCTGCAGTTTTCACTGTAAAACCGAGTTGGAGCTAGTACTTCCCCATATATATGAATGGAGTGGAGTTTGCATCAGAAAAGAAACTTTGTGTTCCCAACAAGCTAGATGAAGAACGGCTTTCACACACACTTATCTCTCAGAACTGAGCATGTGGATAGACATTCGTTCATGAAGCACAAAGGAACGGATTGCAGGAGAAACTGTTACTCTGGTTTCTCAGTCTGTTTCCTAGTGCCAGTTTGAAGTTCCTGCAGTTATCACTGTAAACACGAGTAGGAGCTATTAACTCCCCTAATATATGTATGGATTGGAGTTTGCATCTGAACAGAAACTTTGTGTTCCCAACAAGCTAGGTAAAGGACAGTTTTCAAACATAAATTTGTCTCAGATCTGAGGATGTGGAGAGACGTTCGTTCATCTAGCACAAAGGGAACTGGTTGCATGAGAAACTTTTACTCTGGTTTCTCAGTCTGTTTCCTAGTGTCGGTTTCAATTTCCTTCAGTTTACACTGTAAACCCGAGTTGCAACTAGTACCTCCCCATATATATGTATGGATTGGAGTTTGCAACTGAAAAGAATCTTTGTGTTCCCAACAAGCTAGGTGAAGGACGGCTTTCACACACACTTATCTTAAGAACTGGGCATGTGGATAAACGTTCTTTCAATTAGCACAAAAGTTACGGGTTGCAGGAGAAACTTTTACTCTGGTTTCTCAGTCTGTTTCCTAGTGGCGTTTTGAATTTCCTGCAGTTTTCACTGAAAATTGGATTTATAGCTAGTACTTCCCCACAGATATGTATGGAGTGGAGTTTGCAACTGAAAGGAAACTTTGTGTTCCCTACAAGCTAGGTGAAGTACGGATTTCACACACTCTTATCACTCAGAACTGAGTATATGGAGAGACGTTCGTTCATCTAGCACAAAGGGAACTGGCTGCAGGAGAAACTTTTACTCTGGATTCTCAGTCTGTTTCCTAGTGCCGGTTTGAAGTTCCTGAAGTTTTCACTGTAAAACCGTGTTGGAGCTAGAACTTCCCCATATATATGTATGGAGAGGTGTTTGCAATTGAAAGGAAACTTTCTGTTCCCAACAAGCTTAGTGATGGACGGCTTTCACACACACTAATCTCTCAGAACTGAGCATGTGGAGAGACGTTCGTTAATCCAGCACAAATGGAACGTGTTGCATGGGAAACTTTTACTCTGGTTACTCAGTCTGTTTCCTAGTGCCGGTTTTGAAGATCCTGCAGATTTCACTGTAAAACCGAGTTGGAGCTAGTACTTCCCCATAGATATGTATGGAGTGTAGTTTGCAACTGAAAAGAAACTTTTTGTTCCAAACAAGCTAGGATTAGGACGGCTTTCACACACACTTATCTCTCAAAACTGATCCTGTGGAGATACTTTCGTTCATCTAGTACAAAAAGAACGAATTTCATTAGAAACATTTACTGTGGTTTCTGGGTCTGTTTCCTAGTGCTGGTTTGTATTTTCTGCAGTATTTATGAAAAACAGTTTCTGAGCTTGTATACCCCTATACATTTATGTGGTGTTGCCTTCAACTGAAAAGAATCTTTGCGGTCCCAACAGGGTAGCTGAAGGACGGCTTTCACACACATTTATCTCTCTGAAATGAGCATATGGAGAGCCGTTCGTTCATCAGGCATAAATGGAAGGGCTTGCATGAGAAACTTTTACTCTGGTTTCTCAGTCTGTTTCCTAGTCCCGGTTTGAAGTTCCTGCAGTTTTCTCTGTAAAACCGAGTTGAAGCTAGTACCGACCCATATATATGTATGGAGTGTAGTTTGCAACGGAAAAGAAACTGTGTGTTCCCAACAAGCTAGGTGAAGTACGGCTTTCACACACAATTATCTCTGAGAACTGAGCATTTGGAGAGACGTTCGTTCATCTAGCACAAAGGGAAAGGTTTGCAGGAGAAACTTTTTCTCTGGTTTCTCAGTCTGTTTCCTAGTGCCGGTTTGAAGTTCCTGTAGTTTTCACTGTGAATACGAGTTGGAGCTAGTACCACCCCATATATATGTATGGAGTGTAGTTTGCAAATGAGAAGAAACTTTCTGTTCCCAACTTGCTAGTTGAAGGACGGCTTACACAAACACTTATAACTCAGAACTGAGCTTCTGGAGAGACGTTCGTTCATCTAGCACAAAGGGAACGTTTTGCAGGAGAAACTTTTACTCTGGTTCTCTGTCTGTCTGCTAGTGCCCGTTTGAAGTTCCTGCAGTTTTCACTATAAAACCGAGTTGGAGCTAATACCACCCCATATATGTATGGATTGTACCTTGCAAATGAAAAGAAATATTGTGTTCCCAACAACCTATGTGAAGGACGGCATTCACACACAATTTTCCCTCAGAAAAGAGCAAGTGGAGAGACGTTCTTTCATCTAGCACAAAGGAAACAGGTTGCAGGATAGTCATTTACTTTTGTTTCTCAGTCTGTTTCCTAGGGCCAGTTTGAAGTACCTGCAATTTTCACTATAAATCGAGTTGGAGCTACTACATACCCTTATGTATGTAAGGATTTTAGTTGCAACTTAAAAGAAACTTGTGTTCCCAACATGCTAGGTGAAGGATGGCTTTCACACACACTTATCTCTTAGACTTGAGCATGTGGGGAGACGTTCTTTCATCTAGCACAAATGTAAATGTTTGCAGGAGAAAATTTTGTTCTGGTTTCTCAGTCTGCATCCTAGTGCAAGTTTGAAGTTTCTGTATTTTTCACTTTAAAACCGATTTTCATCTGCAACTACACTTCTGTATTTATGGATTGTAGATTTCAACAGAAAAGAAATTATGTGTTCTGAACAGCTAGGTGAAGGACGGCTTTCACACAAAATTAATCTCAGAAATGAGCATGTGGGGAGACGTTCTTTCATCTAGCAATAAGGTAACGGTTTGAAGGAGAAACTTTTACTCTAGATTCACAGTCTGTTTCCTAGTGCCGGTATGATGTTCCAGCATTTTTCACTGTAAAACCGAGTTGGAGGTAGTACATCCCCATACATACGTATGTAGTGTAGTTTGCAACTGGAAAGAAACTTTGTGTTCCCAACAAGCTAGCTGAAGGGCGGCTTTCAGACACTCTTATCTGTCACAACTAAGCATGTAGAGATACGTTCGTTCATCTAGCACAAATGTAAGTGTTTGCAGAAGAAACTTTCACACTGTATTCGGAATCTCTTTCCGAGTGCCCGTTTAAAGTTAGTGCAATTTTCTCTGTAAAGCCGAGTTGCAGCTACTACATCCCCTTATGTATGTATGGATTGTAATTTGCAACTTAAAAGTAACTTTGTGTTCCCAATAAGATATTTGAAGGACGACTTTCACACACACTTATCTCTCAGAACTGAGCATGTGGAGAGACGATCGTTCATCTAGCACAAAGGGAAAGGGTTGCAGGGAAACTTTTACTCTGGTTGCTCAGTCTGTTTCTTAGTGCCGGTTTTAAGTTCCTGCAGTTTTCACTGTAAACCCGAGTTGCAGCTAGTACATCCCCATATATATGTATGCAGTGGAGTTGGCAACTGAAAAGAAACTTTGTGTTCCCAACAAGCTAGCTGAAGGACGGTTTTCACACACACTTATCTCTCAGAACTGAGCATGTGGAGAGGCGTTCGTTCATCTAGCACAAAAGGAACGGTTTGCAGGAGAAACTTTTACTCTTGTTTCTCAGTCTCTTCCCTATGCCGTTTTGAAGTTCCTGCAGTTTTCACTGTAGAACAGAGTTGGAGCTTGTATCTCCCCATACATATGTATTGATTGGAGTTTGCATCAAAAAGAAACTTTGTATTCCCAACAAGCTAGCTGAAGGACGGCTTTCACACACAATTATCTCTCAGAACTGAGCATGTGGAGAGACGTTCGTTCATCTAGCACAAAGGGAACGGGTTGAATGGGAATCTTTTACTCTGGTTTCTCAGCCTGTTTCCTAGTGCTGTTTGAAGTTCCTGCAGTTTTCACTGTAAAACCGAGTTGGAGCTAGTACTTCCCCATATATATGAATGGAGTGGAGTTTGCATCAGAAAAGAAACTTTGTGTTCCCAACAAGCTAGATGAAGAACGGCTTTCACACACACTTATCTCTCAGAACTGAGCATGTGGATAGACATTCGTTCATGAAGCACAAAGGAACGGCTTGCAGGAGAAACTGTTACTCTGGTTTCTCAGTCTGTTTCCTAGTGCCAGTTTGAAGTTCCTGCAGTTATCACTGTAAACACGAGTAGGAGCTATTAACTCCCCTAATATATGTATGGATTGGAGTTTGCATCTGAACAGAAACTTTGTGTTCCCAACAAGCTAGGTAAAGGACAGTTTTCAAACATAAATTTGTCTCAGATCTGAGGATGTGGAGAGACGTTCGTTCATCTAGCACAAAGGGAACGATTTGCAGGGGAAACTTTTACTCTGGTTTCCCAGTGTGATTCCTAGTGCCGGTTTGAAGTTCCTGCAGTTTTCACTGTAAAACCGAGTTGGAGCTTGTACCTCCCCATACATATGTATGAAGTGGTGTTTGCAACTTAAAAGAAACTATGTGTTCCCACGATCTATGTGAAGGACGGATTTCACACACACTTATCTCTCAGAACTGATCCTGTGGAGAGACGTTCGTTCATCTAGCACAAAGGGAACTGGTTGCATGAGAAACTTTTACTCTGGTTTCTCAGTCTGTTTCCTAGTGTCGGTTTCAATTTCCTTCAGTTTACACTGTAAACCCGAGTTGCAACTAGTACCTCCCCATATATATGTATGGATTGGAGTTTGCAACTGAAAAGAATCTTTGTGTTCCCAACAAGCTAGGTGAAGGACGGCTTTCACACACACTTATCTTAAGAACTGGGCATGTGGATAAACGTTCTTTCAATTAGCACAAAAGTTACGGGTTGCAGGAGAAACTTTTACTCTGGTTTCTCAGTCTGTTTCCTAGTGGCGTTTTGAATTTCCTGCAGTTTTCACTGAAAATCGGATTTATAGCTAGTACTTCCCCACAGATATGTATGGAGTGGAGTTTGCAACTGAAAGGAAACTTTGTGTTCCCTACAAGCTAGGTGAAGTACGGATTTCACACACTCTTATCACTCAGAACTGAGTATGTGGAGAGACGTTCGTTCATCTAGCACAAAGGGAACTGGCTGCAGGAGAAACTTTTACTCTGGATTCTCAGTCTGTTTCCTAGTGCCGGTTTGAAGTTCCTGCAGTTTTCACTGTAAAACCGAGTTGGAGCTAGTACTTCCCCATATATATGAATGGAGTGGAGTTTGCATCAGAAAAGAAACTTTGTGTTCCCAACAAGCTAGATGAAGAACGGCTTTCACACACACTTATCTCTCAGAACTGAGCATGTGGATAGACATTCGTTCATGAAGCACAAAGGAACGGCTTGCAGGAGAAACTGTTACTCTGGTTTCTCAGTCTGTTTCCTAGTGCCAGTTTGAAGTTCCTGCAGTTATCACTGTAAACACGAGTAGGAGCTATTAACTCCCCTAATATATGTATGGATTGGAGTTTGCATCTGAACAGAAATTTTGTGTTCCCAACAAGCTAGGTAAAGGACAGTTTTCAAACATAAATTTGTCTCAGATCTGAGGATGTGGAGAGACGTTCGTTCATCTAGCACAAATGGAACCGATTGCAGGAGAAACTATTACTCTGGTTTCTCAGTCTGTTTCCTAGTGCCGGTATGAACTTCCTGCAGTTTTCACTGTAAACCCGAGTTGCAACTAGTACCTCCCCATATATATGTATGGATTGGAGTTTGCAACTGAAAAGAATCTTTGTGTTCCCAACAAGCTAGGTGAAGGACGGCTTTCACACACACTTATCTTAAGAACTGGGCATGTGGATAAACGTTCTTTCAATTAGCACAAAAGTTACGGGTTGCAGGAGAAACTTTTACTCTGGTTTCTCCGTCTGTTTCCTAGTGGCGTTTTGAATTTCCTGCAGTTTTCACTGAAAATCGGATTTATAGCTAGTACTTCCCCACAGATATGTATGGAGTGGAGTTTGCAACTGAAAGGAAACTTTGTGTTCCCTACAAGCTAGGTGAAGTACGGATTTCACACACTCTTATCACTCAGAACTGAGTATGTGGAGAGACGTTCGTTCATCTAGCACAAAGGGAACTGGCTGCAGGAGAAACTTTTACTCTGGATTCTCAGTCTGTTTCCTAGTGCCGGTTTGAAGTTCCTGAAGTTTTCACTGTAAAACCGTGTTGGAGCTAGAACCTCCCCATATATATGTATGGAGAGGTGTTTGCAATTGAAAGGAAACTTTCTGTTCCCAACAAGCTTAGTGATGGACGGCTTTCACACACACTAATCTCTCAGAACTGAGCATGTGGAGAGACGTTCGTTAATCCAGCACAAATGGAACGTGTTGCATGGGAAACTTTTACTCTGGTTACTCAGTCTGTTTCCTAGTGCCGGTTTTGAAGATCCTGCAGATTTCACTGTAAAACCGAGTTGGAGCTAGTACTTCCCCATAGATATGTATGGAGTGTAGTTTGCAACTGAAAAGAAACTTTTTGTTCCAAACAAGCTAGGATTAGGACGGCTTTCACACACACTTATCTCTCAAAACTGATCCTGTGGAGATACTTTCGTTCATCTAGTACAAAAAGAACGAATTTCATTAGAAACATTTACTGTGGTTTCTGGGTCTGTTTCCTAGTGCTGGTTTGTATTTTCTGCAGTATTTATGAAAAACAGTTTCTGAGCTTGTATACCCCTATACATTTATGTGGTGTTGCCTTCAACTGAAAAGAATCTTTGCGGTCCCAACAGGGTAGCTGAAGGACGGCTTTCACACACATTTATCTCTCTGAAATGAGCATATGGAGAGCCGTTCGTTCATCAGGCATAAATGGAAGGGCTTGCATGAGAAACTTTTACTCTGGTTTCTCAGTCTGTTTCCTAGTCCCGGTTTGAAGTTCCTGCAGTTTTCTCTGTAAAACCGAGTTGAAGCTAGTACCGACCCATATATATGTATGGAGTGTAGTTTGCAACGGAAAAGAAACTGTGTGTTCCCAACAAGCTAGGTGAAGTACGGCTTTCACACACAATTATCTCTGAGAACTGAGCATTTGGAGAGACGTTCGTTCATCTAGCACAAAGGGAAAGGTTTGCAGGAGAAACTTTTTCTCTGGTTTCTCAGTCTGTTTCCTAGTGCCGGTTTGAAGTTCCTGTAGTTTTCACTGTGAATACGAGTTGGAGCTAGTACCACCCCATATATATGTATGGAGTGTAGTTTGCAAATGAGAAGAAACTTTCTGTTCCCAACTTGCTAGTTGAAGGACGGCTTACACAAACACTTATAACTCAGAACTGAGCTTCTGGAGAGACGTTCGTTCATCTAGCACAAAGGGAACGTTTTGCAGGAGAAACTTTTACTCTGGTTCTCTGTCTGTCTGCTAGTGCCCGTTTGAAGTTCCTGCAGTTTTCACTATAAAACCGAGTTGGAGCTAATACCACCCCATATATGTATGGATTGTACCTTGCAAATGAAAAGAAATATTGTGTTCCCAACAACCTATGTGAAGGACGGCATTCACACACAATTTTCCCTCAGAAAAGAGCAAGTGGAGAGACGTTCTTTCATCTAGCACAAAGGAAACAGGTTGCAGGATAATCATTTACTTTTGTTTCTCAGTCTGTTTCCTAGGGCCAGTTTGAAGTACCTGCAATTTTCACTATAAATCGAGTTGGAGCTACTACATACCCTTATGTATGTAAGGATTTTAGTTGCAACTTAAAAGAAACTTGTGTTCCCAACATGCTAGGTGAAGGATGGCTTTCACACACACTTATCTCTTAGACTTGAGCATGTGGGGAGACGTTCTTTCATCTAGCACAAATGTAAATGTTTGCAGGAGAAAATTTTGTTCTGGTTTCTCAGTCTGCATCCTAGTGCAAGTTTGAAGTTTCTGTATTTTTCACTTTAAAACCGATTTTCATCTGCAACTACACTTCTGTATTTATGGATTGTAGATTTCAACAGAAAAGAAATTATGTGTTCTGAACAGCTAGGTGAAGGACGGCTTTCACACAAAATTAATCTCAGAAATGAGCATGTGGGGAGACGTTCTTTCATCTAGCAATAAGGTAACGGTTTGAAGGAGAAACTTTTACTCTAGATTCACAGTCTGTTTCCTAGTGCCGGTATGATGTTCCAGCATTTTTCACTGTAAAACCGAGTTGGAGGTAGTACATCCCCATACATACGTATGTAGTGTAGTTTGCAACTGGAAAGAAACTTTGTGTTCCCAACAAGCTAGCTGAAGGGCGGCTTTCAGACACTCTTATCTGTCACAACTAAGCATGTAGAGATACGTTCGTTCATCTAGCACAAATGTAAGTGTTTGCAGAAGAAACTTTCACACTGTATTCGGAATCTCTTTCCGAGTGCCCGTTTAAAGTTAGTGCAATTTTCTCTGTAAAGCCGAGTTGCAGCTACTACATCCCCTTATGTATGTATGGATTGTAATTTGCAACTTAAAAGTAACTTTGTGTTCCCAATAAGATATTTGAAGGACGACTTTCACACACACTTATCTCTCAGAACTGAGCATGTGGAGAGACGATCGTTCATCTAGCACAAAGGGAAAGGGTTGCAGGGAAACTTTTACTCTGGTTGCTCAGTCTGTTTCTTAGTGCCGGTTTTAAGTTCCTGCAGTTTTCACTGTAAACCCGAGTTGCAGCTAGTACATCCCCATATATATGTATGCAGTGGAGTTGGCAACTGAAAAGAAACTTTGTGTTCCCAACAAGCTAGCTGAAGGACGGTTTTCACACACACTTATCTCTCAGAACTGAGCATGTGGAGAGGCGTTCGTTCATCTAGCACAAAAGGAACGGTTTGCAGGAGAAACTTTTACTCTTGTTTCTCAGTCTCTTCCCTATGCCGTTTTGAAGTTCCTGCAGTTTTCACTGTAGAACAGAGTTGGAGCTTGTATCTCCCCATACATATGTATTGATTGGAGTTTGCATCAAAAAGAAACTTTGTATTCCCAACAAGCTAGCTGAAGGACGGCTTTCACACACAATTATCTCTCAGAACTGAGCATGTGGAGAGACGTTCGTTCATCTAGCACAAAGGGAACGGGTTGAATGGGAATCTTTTACTCTGGTTTCTCAGCCTGTTTCCTAGTGCTGTTTGAAGTTCCTGCAGTTTTCACTGTAAAACCGAGTTGGAGCTAGTACTTCCCCATATATATGAATGGAGTGGAGTTTGCATCAGAAAAGAAACTTTGTGTTCCCAACAAGCTAGATGAAGAACGGCTTTCACACACACTTATCTCTCAGAACTGAGCATGTGGATAGACATTCGTTCATGAAGCACAAAGGAACGGCTTGCAGGAGAAACTGTTACTCTGGTTTCTCAGTCTGTTTCCTAGTGCCAGTTTGAAGTTCCTGCAGTTATCACTGTAAACACGAGTAGGAGCTATTAACTCCCCTAATATATGTATGGATTGGAGTTTGCATCTGAACAGAAACTTTGTGTTCCCAACAAGCTAGGTAAAGGACAGTTTTCAAACATAAATTTGTCTCAGATCTGAGGATGTGGAGAGACGTTCGTTCATCTAGCACAAAGGGAACGATTTGCAGGGGAAACTTTTACTCTGGTTTCCCAGTGTGATTCCTAGTGCCGGTTTGAAGTTCCTGCAGTTTTCACTGTAAAACCGAGTTGGAGCTTGTACCTCCCCATACATATGTATGAAGTGGTGTTTGCAACTTAAAAGAAACTATGTGTTCCCACGATCTATGTGAAGGACGGATTTCACACACACTTATCTCTCAGAACTGATCCTGTGGAGAGACGTTCGTTCATCTAGCACAAAGGGAACTGGTTGCATGAGAAACTTTTACTCTGGTTTCTCAGTCTGTTTCCTAGTGTCGGTTTCAATTTCCTTCAGTTTACACTGTAAACCCGAGTTGCAACTAGTACCTCCCCATATATATGTATGGATTGGAGTTTGCAACTGAAAAGAATCTTTGTGTTCCCAACAAGCTAGGTGAAGGACGGCTTTCACACACACTTATCTTAAGAACTGGGCATGTGGATAAACGTTCTTTCAATTAGCACAAAAGTTACGGGTTGCAGGAGAAACTTTTACTCTGGTTTCTCAGTCTGTTTCCTAGTGGCGTTTTGAATTTCCTGCAGTTTTCACTGAAAATCGGATTTATAGCTAGTACTTCCCCACAGATATGTATGGAGTGGAGTTTGCAACTGAAAGGAAACTTTGTGTTCCCTACAAGCTAGGTGAAGTACGGATTTCACACACTCTTATCACTCAGAACTGAGTATGTGGAGAGACGTTCGTTCATCTAGCACAAAGGGAACTGGCTGCAGGAGAAACTTTTACTCTGGATTCTCAGTCTGTTTCCTAGTGCCGGTTTGAAGTTCCTGCAGTTTTCACTGTAAAACCGAGTTGGAGCTAGTACTTCCCCATATATATGAATGGAGTGGAGTTTGCATCAGAAAAGAAACTTTGTGTTCCCAACAAGCTAGATGAAGAACGGCTTTCACACACACTTATCTCTCAGAACTGAGCATGTGGATAGACATTCGTTCATGAAGCACAAAGGAACGGCTTGCAGGAGAAACTGTTACTCTGGTTTCTCAGTCTGTTTCCTAGTGCCAGTTTGAAGTTCCTGCAGTTATCACTGTAAACACGAGTAGGAGCTATTAACTCCCCTAATATATGTATGGATTGGAGTTTGCATCTGAACAGAAATTTTGTGTTCCCAACAAGCTAGGTAAAGGACAGTTTTCAAACATAAATTTGTCTCAGATCTGAGGATGTGGAGAGACGTTCGTTCATCTAGCACAAATGGAACCGATTGCAGGAGAAACTATTACTCTGGTTTCTCAGTCTGTTTCCTAGTGCCGGTATGAACTTCCTGCAGTTTTCACTGTAAACCCGAGTTGCAACTAGTACCTCCCCATATATATGTATGGATTGGAGTTTGCAACTGAAAAGAATCTTTGTGTTCCCAACAAGCTAGGTGAAGGACGGCTTTCACACACACTTATCTTAAGAACTGGGCATGTGGATAAACGTTCTTTCAATTAGCACAAAAGTTACGGGTTGCAGGAGAAACTTTTACTCTGGTTTCTCCGTCTGTTTCCTAGTGGCGTTTTGAATTTCCTGCAGTTTTCACTGAAAATCGGATTTATAGCTAGTACTTCCCCACAGATATGTATGGAGTGGAGTTTGCAACTGAAAGGAAACTTTGTGTTCCCTACAAGCTAGGTGAAGTACGGATTTCACACACTCTTATCACTCAGAACTGAGTATGTGGAGAGACGTTCGTTCATCTAGCACAAAGGGAACTGGCTGCAGGAGAAACTTTTACTCTGGATTCTCAGTCTGTTTCCTAGTGCCGGTTTGAAGTTCCTGAAGTTTTCACTGTAAAACCGTGTTGGAGCTAGAACCTCCCCATATATATGTATGGAGAGGTGTTTGCAATTGAAAGGAAACTTTCTGTTCCCAACAAGCTTAGTGATGGACGGCTTTCACACACACTAATCTCTCAGAACTGAGCATGTGGAGAGACGTTCGTTAATCCAGCACAAATGGAACGTGTTGCATGGGAAACTTTTACTCTGGTTACTCAGTCTGTTTCCTAGTGCCGGTTTTGAAGATCCTGCAGATTTCACTGTAAAACCGAGTTGGAGCTAGTACTTCCCCATAGATATGTATGGAGTGTAGTTTGCAACTGAAAAGAAACTTTTTGTTCCAAACAAGCTAGGATTAGGACGGCTTTCACACACACTTATCTCTCAAAACTGATCCTGTGGAGATACTTTCGTTCATCTAGTACAAAAAGAACGAATTTCATTAGAAACATTTACTGTGGTTTCTGGGTCTGTTTCCTAGTGCTGGTTTGTATTTTCTGCAGTATTTATGAAAAACAGTTTCTGAGCTTGTATACCCCTATACATTTATGTGGTGTTGCCTTCAACTGAAAAGAATCTTTGCGGTCCCAACAGGGTAGCTGAAGGACGGCTTTCACACACATTTATCTCTCTGAAATGAGCATATGGAGAGCCGTTCGTTCATCAGGCATAAATGGAAGGGCTTGCATGAGAAACTTTTACTCTGGTTTCTCAGTCTGTTTCCTAGTCCCGGTTTGAAGTTCCTGCAGTTTTCTCTGTAAAACCGAGTTGAAGCTAGTACCGACCCATATATATGTATGGAGTGTAGTTTGCAACGGAAAAGAAACTGTGTGTTCCCAACAAGCTAGGTGAAGTACGGCTTTCACACACAATTATCTCTGAGAACTGAGCATTTGGAGAGACGTTCGTTCATCTAGCACAAAGGGAAAGGTTTGCAGGAGAAACTTTTTCTCTGGTTTCTCAGTCTGTTTCCTAGTGCCGGTTTGAAGTTCCTGTAGTTTTCACTGTGAATACGAGTTGGAGCTAGTACCACCCCATATATATGTATGGAGTGTAGTTTGCAAATGAGAAGAAACTTTCTGTTCCCAACTTGCTAGTTGAAGGACGGCTTACACAAACACTTATAACTCAGAACTGAGCTTCTGGAGAGACGTTCGTTCATCTAGCACAAAGGGAACGTTTTGCAGGAGAAACTTTTACTCTGGTTCTCTGTCTGTCTGCTAGTGCCCGTTTGAAGTTCCTGCAGTTTTCACTATAAAACCGAGTTGGAGCTAATACCACCCCATATATGTATGGATTGTACCTTGCAAATGAAAAGAAATATTGTGTTCCCAACAACCTATGTGAAGGACGGCATTCACACACAATTTTCCCTCAGAAAAGAGCAAGTGGAGAGACGTTCTTTCATCTAGCACAAAGGAAACAGGTTGCAGGATAATCATTTACTTTTGTTTCTCAGTCTGTTTCCTAGGGCCAGTTTGAAGTACCTGCAATTTTCACTATAAATCGAGTTGGAGCTACTACATACCCTTATGTATGTAAGGATTTTAGTTGCAACTTAAAAGAAACTTGTGTTCCCAACATGCTAGGTGAAGGATGGCTTTCACACACACTTATCTCTTAGACTTGAGCATGTGGGGAGACGTTCTTTCATCTAGCACAAATGTAAATGTTTGCAGGAGAAAATTTTGTTCTGGTTTCTCAGTCTGCATCCTAGTGCAAGTTTGAAGTTTCTGTATTTTTCACTTTAAAACCGATTTTCATCTGCAACTACACTTCTGTATTTATGGATTGTAGATTTCAACAGAAAAGAAATTATGTGTTCTGAACAGCTAGGTGAAGGACGGCTTTCACACAAAATTAATCTCAGAAATGAGCATGTGGGGAGACGTTCTTTCATCTAGCAATAAGGTAACGGTTTGAAGGAGAAACTTTTACTCTAGATTCACAGTCTGTTTCCTAGTGCCGGTATGATGTTCCAGCATTTTTCACTGTAAAACCGAGTTGGAGGTAGTACATCCCCATACATACGTATGTAGTGTAGTTTGCAACTGGAAAGAAACTTTGTGTTCCCAACAAGCTAGCTGAAGGGCGGCTTTCAGACACTCTTATCTGTCACAACTAAGCATGTAGAGATACGTTCGTTCATCTAGCACAAATGTAAGTGTTTGCAGAAGAAACTTTCACACTGTATTCGGAATCTCTTTCCGAGTGCCCGTTTAAAGTTAGTGCAATTTTCTCTGTAAAGCCGAGTTGCAGCTACTACATCCCCTTATGTATGTATGGATTGTAATTTGCAACTTAAAAGTAACTTTGTGTTCCCAATAAGATATTTGAAGGACGACTTTCACACACACTTATCTCTCAGAACTGAGCATGTGGAGAGACGATCGTTCATCTAGCACAAAGGGAAAGGGTTGCAGGGAAACTTTTACTCTGGTTGCTCAGTCTGTTTCTTAGTGCCGGTTTTAAGTTCCTGCAGTTTTCACTGTAAACCCGAGTTGCAGCTAGTACATCCCCATATATATGTATGCAGTGGAGTTGGCAACTGAAAAGAAACTTTGTGTTCCCAACAAGCTAGCTGAAGGACGGTTTTCACACACACTTATCTCTCAGAACTGAGCATGTGGAGAGGCGTTCGTTCATCTGGCACAAAAGGAACGGTTTGCAGGAGAAACTTTTACTCTTGTTTCTCAGTCTCTTCCCTATGCCGTTTTGAAGTTCCTGCAGTTTTCACTGTAGAACAGAGTTGGAGCTTGTATCTCCCCATACATATGTATTGATTGGAGTTTGCATCAAAAAGAAACTTTGTATTCCCAACAAGCTAGCTGAAGGACGGCTTTCACACACAATTATCTCTCAGAACTGAGCATGTGGAGAGACGTTCGTTCATCTAGCACAAAGGGAACGGGTTGAATGGGAATCTTTTACTCTGGTTTCTCAGCCTGTTTCCTAGTGCTGTTTGAAGTTCCTGCAGTTTTCACTGTAAAACCGAGTTGGAGCTAGTACTTCCCCATATATATGAATGGAGTGGAGTTTGCATCAGAAAACAAACTTTGTGTTCCCAACAAGCTAGATGAAGAACGGCTTTCACACACACTTATCTCTCAGAACTGAGCATGTGGATAGACATTCGTTCATGAAGCACAAAGGAACGGCTTGCAGGAGAAACTCTTACTCTGGTTTCTCAGTCTGTTTCCTATTGCCAGTTTGAAGTTCCTGCAGTTATCACTGTAAACACGAGTAGGAGCTATTAACTCCCCTAATATATGTATGGATTGGAGTTTGCATCTGAACAGAAACTTTGTGTTCCCAACAAGCTAGGTAAAGGACAGTTTTCAAACATAAATTTGTCTCAGATCTGAGGATGTGGAGAGACGTTCGTTCATCTAGCACAAAGGGAATGGGTTGAATGGGAATCTTTTACTCTTGTTTCTCAGCCTGTTTCCTAGTGCTGTTTGAAGTTCCTGCAGTTTTCACTGTAAAACCGATTTGGAGCTAGTAGTTCCCCATATATATGAATGGAGTGGAGTTTGCATCAGAAAACAAACTTTGTGTTCCCAACAAGCTAGATGAAGGACGGCTTTCACACACACTTATCTCTCAGAACTGAGCATGTGGATAGACATTCGTTCATGAAGCACAAAGGAACGGCTTGCAGGAGAAACTGTTACTCTGGTTTCTCAGTCTGTTTCCAAGTGCCAGTTTGAAGTTCCGCAGTTATCACTGTAAACACGAATAGGAGCTATTAAATCCCCTAATATATGTATGGATTGGAGTTTGCATCTGAACAGAAACTTAGTGTTCCCAACAAGCTAGGTAAAGGACAGTTTTCAAACATAAATTTGTCTCAGAACTGAGGATGTGGAAAGACTTTCGTTCATCTAGCACAAATGGAACCGATTGCAGGAGAAACTATTACTCTGGTTTCTCAGTCTGTTTCCTAGTGCCGGTATGAACTTCCTGCAGTTTTCACTGTAAAACCGAGTTGGAGCTAGTACCTCCCCATATATTTGTATGGAGTGAAGTTTCCAACTAAAAAGAAACTTTCTGTTCCGAACAAGATATGTGAAGGACGGCTTTCACAGAAATTATTCTCTCAAAACTGAGCATGTTGAGAGACGTTCGTTCATCTAGCACAAATGTTATTGGTTGCAGGAGATACCTTTACTCTGGATTCTCAGTCTGTTTCCTAGTGCCGGTTTGAAGTTCCTGAATTTTTCACTGTAAAACCGTGTTGTAGCTAGAACCTCCCCATATATATGTATGGAGAGGTGTTTGCAATTGAAAGGAAACTTTCTGTTCCCAACAAGCTTAGTGATGGACGGCTTTCACACACACTAATCTCTCAGAACTGAGCATGTGGAGAGACGTTCGTTCATCCAGCACAAATGGAACGTGTTGCATGGGAAACTTTTAATCTGGTTACTCAGTCTGTTTCCTAGTGCCGGTTTTGAAGATCCTGCAGATTTCACTGTAAAACCGAGTTGGAGCTAGTACTTCCCCATACATATGTATGGAGTGTAGTTTGCAAATGAGAAGAAACTTTTTGTTCCCAACAAGCTAGGATTAGGACGGCTTTCACACACAATTATCTCTAGAACTGAGCATGTGGAGAGACGTTCGTTCATCTAGTACAAAGGGAAAGGGTTGCAGGGAAAATTTTACTCTGGTTTCTCAGTCTGTTTCTTAGTGCCGTTTTTAAGTTCATGCAGTTTTCGCTGTAAAACCGAGTTGCAGCTAGTACATCCCCATATATATGTATGGAGTGGAGTTTGCAACTGAAAAGAAAATTTGTGTTCCCAACAAGCTATGAGAAGGACGGCTTTCACACACACTTATCTCTCAAAACTGATCCTGTGGAGATACTTTCGTTCATCTAGTACAAAAAGAACGAATTTCATTAGAAACATTTACTGTGGTTTCTGGGTCTGTTTCCTAGTGCTGGTTTGTATTTTCTGCAGTATTTATGAAAAACAGTTTCTGAGCTTGTATACCCCTATACATTTATGTGGTGTTGCCTTCAACTGAAAAGAATCTTTGCGGTCCCAACAGGGTAGCTGAAGGACGGCTTTCACACACATTTATCTCTCTGAAATGAGCATATGGAGAGCCGTTCGTTCATCAGGCATAAATGGAAGGGCTTGCATGAGAAACTTTTACTCTGGTTTCTCAGTCTGTTTCCTAGTCCCGGTTTGAAGTTCCTGCAGTTTTCTCTGTAAAACCGAGTTGAAGCTAGTACCGACCCATATATATGTATGGAGTGTAGTTTGCAACGGAAAAGAAACTGTGTGTTCCCAACAAGCTAGGTGAAGTACGGCTTTCACACACAATTATCTCTGAGAACTGAGCATTTGGAGAGACGTTCGTTCATCTAGCACAAAGGGAAAGGTTTGCAGGAGAAACTTTTTCTCTGGTTTCTCAGTCTGTTTCCTAGTGCCGGTTTGAAGTTCCTGTAGTTTTCACTGTGAATACGAGTTGGAGCTAGTACCACCCCATATATATGTATGGAGTGTAGTTTGCAAATGAGAAGAAACTTTCTGTTCCCAACTTGCTAGTTGAAGGACGGCTTACACAAACACTTATAACTCAGAACTGAGCTTCTGGAGAGACGTTCGTTCATCTAGCACAAAGGGAACGTTTTGCAGGAGAAACTTTTACTCTGGTTCTCTGTCTGTCTGCTAGTGCCCGTTTGAAGTTCCTGCAGTTTTCACTATAAAACCGAGTTGGAGCTAATACCACCCCATATATGTATGGATTGTACCTTGCAAATGAAAAGAAATATTGTGTTCCCAACAACCTATGTGAAGGACGGCATTCACACACAATTTTCCCTCAGAAAAGAGCAAGTGGAGAGACGTTCTTTCATCTAGCACAAAGGAAACAGGTTGCAGGATAATCATTTACTTTTGTTTCTCAGTCTGTTTCCTAGGGCCAGTTTGAAGTACCTGCAATTTTCACTATAAATCGAGTTGGAGCTACTACATACCCTTATGTATGTAAGGATTTTAGTTGCAACTTAAAAGAAACTTTGTGTTTCCAACATGCTAGGTGAAGGATGGCTTTCACACACACTTATCTCTTAGACTTGAGCATGTGGGGAGACGTTCTTTCATCTAGCACAAATGTAACTGTTTGCAGGAGAAAATTTTGTTCTGGTTTCTCAGTCTGCATTCTAGTGCAAGTTTGAAGGTTCTGTATTTTTCACTTTAAAACCGATTTTCATCTGCAACTACACTTCTGTATTTATGGATTGTAGTTTTCAACAGAAAAGAAATTATTTGTTCTGAACAGCTAGGTGAAGGACGGCTTTCAAACAAAATTAATCTCAGAAATGAGCATGTGGGGAGACGTTCTTTCATCTAGCAATAAGGTAACGGTTTGAAGGAGAAACTTTTACTCTAGATTCACAGTCTGTTTCCTAGTGCCGGTATGATGTTCCAGCATTTTTCACTGTAAAACCGAGTTGGAGGTAGTACATCCCCATACATACTTATGTAGTGTAGTTTGCAACTGGAAAGAAACTTTGTGTTCCCAACAAGCTAGATGAAGGACGGCTTTCACACACACTTATCTCTCAGAACTCAGCATGTGGAGAGACGTTCTTTCATCTAGCACAAATGTAAGTGTTTGCAGAAGAAACTTTCACACTGTATTCGGAATCTCTTTCCTAGTGCCCGTTTAAAGTTAGTGCAATTTTCTCTGTAAAGCCGAGTTGCAGCTACTACATCCCCTTATGTATGTATGGATTGTAATTTGCAACTTAAAAGTAACTTTGTGTTCCCAATAAGATATTTGAAGGACGACTTTCACACACACTTATCTCTCAGAACTGAGCATGTGGAGAGACGATCGTTCATCTAGCACACAGGGAAAGGGTTGCAGGGAAACTTTTACTCTGGTTGCTCAGTCTGTTTCTTAGTGCCGGTTTTAAGTTCCTGCAGTTTTCACTGTAAACACGAGTTGCAGCTAGTACATCCCCATATATATGTATGCAGTGGAGTTGGCAACTGAAAAGAAACTTTGTGTTCCCAACAAGCTAGCTGAAGGACGGTTTTCACACACACTTATCTCTCAGAACTGAGCATGTGGAGAGGCGTTCGTTCATCTAGCACAAAAGGAACGGTTTGCAGGAGAAAATTTTACTCTTGTTTCTCAGTCTCTTCCCTATGCCGTTTTGAAGTGCCTCCAGTTTTCACTGTAGAACAGAGTTGGAGCTTGTACCTCCCCATACATATGTATTGATTGGAGTTTGCATCAAAAAGAAACTTTGTATTCCCAACAAGCTAGCTGAAGGACGGCTTTCACACACAATTATCTCTCAGAACTGAGCATGTGGAGAGACGTTCGTTCATCTAGCACAAAGGGAATGGGTTGAATGGGAATCTTTTACTCTGGTTTCTCAGCCTGTTTCCTAGTGCTGTTTGAAGTTCCTGCAGTTTTCACTGTAAAACCGAGTTGGAGCTAGTACTTCCCCATATATATGAATGGAGTGGAGTTTGCATCAGAAAACAAACTTTGTGTTCCCAACAAGCTAGATGAAGGACGGCTTTCACACACACTTATCTCTCAAAACTGAGCATGTGGATAGACATTCGTTCATGAAGCACAAAGGAATGGGTTGCAGGAGAAACTGATACTCTGGTTTCTCAGTCTGTTTCCTATTGCCAGTTTGAAGTTCCTGCAGTTATCACTGTAAACACGAGTAGGAGCTATTAACACCCCTAATATATGTATGGATTGGAGTTTGCATCTGAACAGAAACTTTGTGTTCCCAACAAGCTAGGTAAAGGACAGTTTTCAAACATAAATTTGTCTCAGATCTGAGGATGTGGAGAGACGTTCGTTCATCTAGCACAAATGGAACCGATTGCAGGAGAAACTATTACTCTGGTTTCTCAGTCTGTTTCCTAGTGCCGGTATGAACTTCCTGCAGTTTTCACTGTAAAACCGAGTTGGAGCTAGTACCTCCCCATATATTTGTATGGAGTGAAGTTTCCAACTAAAAAGAAACTTTGTGTTCCGAACAAGATATGTGAAGGACGGCTTTCATAGAAAATATTCTCTCAAAACTGAGCATGTTGAGAGACGTTTGTTCATCTAGAACAAATGTTACTGGTTGCAGGAGAAACCTTTACTCTGGTTTCTAAGTCTGTTTCCTAGTGCCGGTTTGAATTTCCTGCAGTTTTCAATGTAAAACCGAGTTGGAGCTGGAACTTCCCCATAGATATGTATGGAGTGGAGTTTGCAACTGAAAAGAAACTTTGTGTTCCCAACAAGCTAGGAGAAAGACGGCTTTCACACACACTTATCTCTCAGAACTGAGCATGTGGAGAGCCGTTCGTTCATTTAGCACAAAGGGAACGATTTGCAGGGGAAACTTTTACTCTGGTTTCCCAGTCTGATTCCTAGTGCCGGTTTGAAGTTCCTGCAGTTTTCACTGTAAAACAGAGTTTGAGCTTGTACCTCCCCATACATATGTATGAAGTGGTGTTTGCAACTTAAAGGAAACTATGTGTTCCCACGATCTATGTGAAGGACGGATTTCACACACACACTTATCTCTCAGAACTGATCCTGTGGAGAGACGTTCGTTCATCTATCACAAATGGAACCGATTGCAGGAGAAACTATTACTCTGGTTTCTCAGTCTGTTTCCTAGTGGCGTTTTGAATTTCCTGCAGTTTTCACTGAAAATCGGATTTATAGCTAGTACTTCCCCACAGATATGTATGGATTGGGGTTTGCAACTGAAAAGAAACTTTGTGTTCCCTACAAGCTAGGTGAAGTACGGATTTCACACACTCTTATCAATCAGAACTGAGTATGTGGAGAGACGTTCGTTCATCTAGCACAAAGGGAACTGGCTGCAGGAGAAACGTTTACTCTGGATTCTCAGTCTCTTTCCTAGTGCCGGTCTGAAGATCCTGCAGTTATCAATGTAAACCCGTGTAGGAGCTAGTACCTCCCCATAGATATGTATGTATTGGGGTTAGCAACAGAAAAGAAACTTTGTGTTCCCAACTAGCGAGGTGATGGACGGATTTCACACACACTAATCTCTCAGAACTAAGGAAGTGGGGAGACGTTCGTTCATCTAGCACAAAGGAACGGGTTGAAGGAAAAAATTTACTCTGTTTCTCAGTCTTTTCCAGTGCCGGTATAAAGTTCCTGCAGTTTTCACTGTAAACCGAGTTGGAGCTAGTTCCTCCCCATATATATGTATGGAGTGGAGTTTGCAACTGAACAGAAACTTTGTGTTCCCAACAAGCTAGGTGAAGTACAGCTTTCACACATAATTATATCTCACAAATGAGGATGTGGAGAGACGTTCGTTCATCTAGCAAGAAGGGAACGGGTTGCAGGAGAAAGTTTTAATCTGGTTTTTCAGTCTGTTTCCTAGTGCCGGTTTGAAGTTCCTGCAGTTTTCACTGTAAAACCGAGTTGGAGCTAGTACCTCCCCATACATAATAATGGATAGGAGTTTGCAACGAACAGAAACTTTGTGTTTCCTACAAGCTAGGTGAAGGACGGCTTTCACACACACTAATCCCTCAGAACTGAGAATGTGGAGAAACTTTCGTTCATTTAGCACAAAGGGAACGGTTTGCAGGAGAAACTTTTACTCTGGTTTCCCAGTCTGTTTCCTAGTGCCGGTTTGAAGTTCCTGCAGTTTTCACTGTAAAACCTAGTTGGAGCTAGTATATCCCCATACTTATGTATGGATTGGAGTTTGCAACTGAAAAGAAACTTTCTGTTCCCAACAAGCTAGTTGAAGGACGGCTTACACACACACAAATCTCTCACAACTGAGCATGTGGAGAGACTTTCGTTCATCTAGCACAAAGGGAACGGGTTGCAGGGGAAACTTTTACTCTGGTTTCCCAGTCTGTTTCCTAGTGCCGGTATTAATTTCCTGCAGTTTTCACTGTAAAACTGAGTTGGAGCTTGTACATCAACATACATATGTATGGAATGGGGTTTGCAACTGAAAAGAATCTTTGAGTTCCCAACAATCTAGGTGAAGAACGGCTTTCACACACTCTTATCACTCAGAACTGAGCATGTGGAGAGACGTTCGTTCATCTATCCCAAAGGGAACTGGCTGCAGGAAAAACTTTTACTCCGGATTCTCAGTCTGTTTCCTAGTATCGGTTTGAAGTTCCTGCAGTTTTCACTCTAAAACCGAGTTGGAGCTTGTACCTCAACATACATATGTATGGAGTGGGGTTTGCAACTGAAAAGAAACTTTGTGTTCCCAACAAGCTAGGTGAAGAACGGCTTTCACAGACTCTTATCACTCAGAACTCAGCATGTGGAGAGAAGTTCGTTCATCTAGCCCAAAGGGAACTGGCTGCAGGAGAAACTTTTACTCTGGATTCTCAGTCTGTTTCCTAGTGCCGGTTTGAAGTTCCTGCAGTTTTCACTGTAAAACCGAGTTGGAGCTTGTACCACCCCATAGATATGTATGGAAAGGAGTTTGCAAGTGAAAAGAAACTTTGTGTTCCCAACAAGCTAGGTTAAGGACGCTTTTCACACACACTTATCTCTCAGAACTGAGCATGTGGAGAAACGTTCTTTCATCTAGCACAAATGGATCCGAATGCAGTAGAAACATTTACTCTGGATTCTTAGTTTGTTTCTCAGTGCCGATTTGAAGTTCCTGCAGTTTTCAATGTAAACACGAGTTGGAGCTTTTACCACCCCATAGATATGTATGGAGAGGAGTTTGCAAATGAAAAGAAACTTTGTGTTCCCAACAAGCTAGTTGAAGAACGGCTTTCACACACTCTTATCACTCAGAACTGAGCATGTGGAGAGACGTTCGTTCATCCAGCAAAAAAGGAACGGTTTGCAGGAGAAATTTTACTCTTGTTTCTCAGTCTCTTCCCTATGCCGTTTTGAAGTTCCTGCTGTTTTCACTGTAGAACAGAGTTGGAAATAGTACCTCCCCATACATATGTATGGATTGGAGTTTGCATCAAAAAGAAACTTTGTATTCCCAACAAGCTAGGTGAAGGACGGCTTTCACACACAATTATCTCTCAGAACTGAGCATGTGGAGAGATGTTCGTTCATCTATCTCAAAGGGAACTGGTTGAATGGGAAACTTTTACTCGGGTTTCTCAGTCTATCTCCTAGTGTGGGTTTGAATTTCCTGCAGATTTCACTGTAAAATGGAGTTGGAGCTTGTACATGCCCATAGATAGGTATGGAGTGGAGTTTGCAACTGAAAAGAACTTTTGTGTTCCCAACAAGCTAGGAGAAGGACGGCTTTCACACACACTTATCTCTCAGAACTGAGCATGTGGAGAGACGTTCGTTCATCTAGCACAAAGGGAAAGTGTTGCAGGGAAACTTTTACTCTGGTTTCTCAGTCTGTTTCTTAGTGCCGGTTTTAAGTTCCTGCAGTTTTCGCTGTAAACACGAGTTGCAGCTAGTACATCCCCATATATATGTATGCAGTGGAGTTGGCAACTGAAAAGAAACTTTGTGTTCCCAACAAGCTAGCTGAAGGACGGTTTTCACACACACTTATCTCTCAGAACTGAGCATGTGGAGAGGCGTTCGTTCATCTAGCACAAAAGGTACGGTTTGCAGGGGAAACTTTTACTCTTGTTTCTCAGTCTCTTCCCTATGCCGTTTTGAAGTTCCTGCAGTTTTCACTGTAGAAGAGAGTTGGAGCTTGTACCTCCCCATACATATGTATTGATTGGAGTTTGCATCAAAAAGAAACTTTGTATTCCCAACAAGCTAGCTGAAGGACGGCTTTCACACACAATTATCTCTCAGAACTGAGCATGTGGAGAGACGTTCGTTCATCTAGCACAAAGGGAACGGGTTGAATTGGAATCTTTTACTCTGGTTTCTCAGCCTGTTTCCTAGTGCTGTTTGAAGTTCCTGCAGTTTTCACTGTAAAACCGAGTTGGAGCTAGTACTTCCCCATATATATGAATGGAGTGGAGTTTGCATCAGAAAAGAAACTTTGTGTTCCCAACAAGCTAGATGAAGGACGGCTTTCACACACACTTATCTCTCAGAACTGAGCATGTGGATAGACATTCGTTCATGAAGCACAAAGGAATGGGTTGCAGGAGAAACTTTTACTCTGGTTTCTCAGTCTGTTTCCTAGTGGCGTTTTGAATTTACTGCAGTTTTCACTGAAAATCGGATTTATAGCTAGTACTTCCCCACAGATATGTATGGAGTGGAGTTTGCAAATGAGAAGAAACTTTCTGTTCCCAACAAGCTAGTTGAAGGAAGGCTTTCACACACGCTAATCTCTCAGAACTGAGCATGTGGAGAGCCGTTCGTTCATCTAGCCAAAAGCGAACTGGTTGAAGGAGAAACTTTTACTCTGGTTTCTCAGTCTGTTTCCTAGTGTCGGTTTCAATTTCCATCAGTTCACACTGTAAACCCGAGTTGCAGCTTGTACCTCCCCACAGATATGTATGGAGTGGAATTTGCAACTGAAAAGAGACTTTGTGTTCCCAACAAGCTAGGTGAAGTCCGGATTTCACACACTCTTATCACTCAGAACTGAGTATGTTGAAAGACGTTCGTTCATCTAGCACAAAGGGAACTGGCTGCAGGAGAAACTTTTACTCTGGATTCTCAGTCTGTTTCCTACTGCCGGTTTGAAATTCCTGCAGGTTTCACTGTAAAACCGAGTTGGAGCTTGTACCACCCCATAGATATGTATGGACTGGAGTTTGCAAATGAAAAGAAACTTTGTGTTCCCAACAAGCTAGGTGAAGGACGCCTTTCACACACACTTATCTCTCAGAACTTAGCATGTAGAGAGACGTTCGTTCATTTAGCAAAAAGGGAAGGGGTTGCAAGAGAAAATTTTACTCTGGTTTCTCAGTCTATCTCCTAGGGCCGGTTTGAATTTCCTGCAGATTTCACTCTAAAACGGAGTTGGAGCTAGTACATCCCCATAGATAGGTATGGAGTGGTGTTTGCAAATAAAAAGAAACTTTGTGTTCCCAACAAGCTAGTTGAAGGACGGCTTTCACACACACTTATCTCTCAGAACTGAGCATGTGGGGAGACGTTCGATCACCTAGCCCAAAAGGAACCGGTTGCAGGGGAAACTTTTACTCTTGTTTCCCAGTCTGTTTCCTAGTGCCGGTTTGAACTTAGTGATGTTTTCACTGTAAAACATTGTTGGAGCTACAACCTAACCATATATATATATATGGAGTAGTGTTTGCAACTGAAAGGAAATTTTGTGTTCCCAACACGTTTGGTGATGGACGGCTTTCACACACACTAATCTCTCAGAACTGAGAATTTGGAGAGATGTTCGTTCATCTAGCACTAAGGAAAGTTTTGCAGGAGGAACTATTAATCTGGTTTCTCAGTCTGTTTCCTAGTGCCGGTTTGAAGTTCTTGCAGTTTTCACTAAAAAACCGTGTTGGAGCTACTACCACCCATAGATATATATGGATTGGAGTTTGCAACTGAAAAGAAACTTTGTGTTCCCAACAAGCTAGGTGAAGGACGGCTATCAGACACACTTATCTCTCAGAACTGAGCATGTGGAGAGACGTTCGTTCCTCTAGCACAAAGTGAACGGCTTGCAGGAGAAACTATTACTCTGGTTTCTCAGTCTGTTTCCTAGTGCCGTTTTGAAGTTCCTGCAGTTTTCACTGTAAAACCGAGTTGGAGCTAGTACCTCCACATACATAATAATGGATTGGAGTTTGCAACCTAACAGAAACTTTGTGTTTCCTACAAGCTAGGTGAAGGACGGCTTTCACACACACAAATCTCTCAGAACTGAGCATGTGGAGAGACTTTCGTTCATCTAGCACAAAGGGAAGGGGTGGCAGGGAAACTTTTACTCTGGTTTCCCAGTCTGTTTCCTAGTGACGGTTTGAATTTCCTACAGTTTTCACTGTAAAACCGAGTTGGAGATTGTACCTCAACATACATATGTATGGAGTGGGGTTTGCAACTGAAAAGAAACTTTGTGTTCCCACGATCTATGTGAAGGACGGCTTTCAAACACACTTATCTCTCAGAACTGATCCTGTGGAGAGAAGTTCGTTCATCTAGCACAAAGGGAACGGGTTGAAGGAGAAACTTTTACTCTGGTTTCTCAGTCTGTTTCCTAGTGGCGATTTGAATTTCCTGCAGTTTTCTCTGAAAAAACGATTTATAGCTAGTCCTTCCCCACAGAAATGTATGGAGTGGAGTTTGCAACTAAAAAGAATCTTTGTGTTCCCAGCAAGCTAGGTGAAGAACGGCTTTCACACACTCTTATCACTCAGAACTGAGCATGTGGAGAGACGTTCGTTCATCTAGCACAAAAGGAACTGGTTGCAGGGGAAACTTTTACTCTTGTTTCCCAGTCTGTTTCCTAGAGCCGGTTTGAAGTTCCTGTAGGTTTCACTGTAAAACCGTGTTGGAGCTAGAACCTCCCCATATATATATATGGTGTGATGTTTGCACCTGAAAGGAAACTTTGTGTTCCCAATAAGCTTGGTGATGGACGGCATTCACACACACTAATCTCTCAGTACTGAGGATGTGGAGAGACGTTCGTTCATCAAGCACTAAGGAATGTTTTGCAGAGGAAACTTTACTCTGGTTTTTCAGTCTGATTCCTTGTGACGGTTTGAAGTTCCTGCAGATTTCACTGTAAAAACGAGTTGGAGCTAGTACCACACCATACATATGTATGGAGTGGTGTTTGCAACTGAAAACAAACTTTGTGTTCCCAACAAGCTTTTTGAAGGACGGCTTTCACACACAATTATCTCTCAGAACTCAGCATGTGGAGAAACGTTCGTTCACCTAGTACAAAGGAACGGGTTGCAGGAGAAACTTTTACTCTGGTTTCTCAGTCTGTTTCCTAGTGCCGGTTTGAAGTTCCTGCATTTTTCACTGTAAAACCGAGTTGGAGCTAGTACCTACCCATAGATATATATGGAGTGGAGTTTGCAACTGGAAAGAAACTTTGTGTTCCCAACAAGCTAGGTGAAGAACGGATTTCACACACACTTATCTCTCTGAACTGAGCATGTGGGGAGACGTTCGTTCACTTAGCACAAAAGGAACGGGTTGCAGGAGAGACTTTTACTTTGGTTTCCCAGTTTGTTTCCTAGTGCCGGTATGAATATCCTGCACTTTTCACTGTAAACCCGAGTTGGAGCTATTAACTAACCTATATATATGTATGGAGTGGAGTCTGCAACTGATCAGAAACTTTGTGTTCCCAAGAAGCTAGGTGAAGGACGGCTTTCACACATATTTATCTCTCAGAACAGAGCATGTAGAGAGACGTTCGTTCATCTAGCACAAAGGAACGGGTTGCAGGAGGAACTTTTACTCTGGATTCCCAGTCTGTGTCCTAGGGCCGGTTTGAAGTTCCTGAAGTTTACTCTATAAAACCGAGTTGGAGATAATATCTCCCCATACATATGTATGGAGTGGAGTTTGCATCTGAACAGAAACTTTGTGCTCCCAACAAGCTTGGTGAAGGACGGCTTTCACACACATTTATCTCTCAGAACTGAGCATGTGGAGAGACTTTTGTTCATCAAGAACAAATGGAAAGGATTGCAGGAGAAGCTTTTACTCTGGATTCTAAGACTGTTTCCTAGTGTCGGTTAAATTTCCTGCAGTTTTCACTATAAAACCGAGCTGCAGCTGGTAGCACCACATAGATATGTATGGAGTGGAGTTTGCATCTGTAAAGAAACTTTGTGTTCCCAAAAAGCTGGGTGAAGAACGGCTTTCACACACAATTATCTCTGAGAACTGGTTATGTGTATTGACGTTCGTTCATCTAGCACAAAGGGAACGGGTTGCAGGTGAAAATTTTACCCTTCTTTCCCAGTCTGTTTCCTTGTGCCGTTTTGATGTTCCTGCAGTTTTCACTGTAAAACCGTGTTGGAGCTAGTAACTCCCCATACATATACATGGAGTGGAGTTTGAAACTTAAAAGAAATTTGTGTTCCCAACAAGCTATGTGAAGGACGAATTCCACACAGACATCTCTCATTACTTAGCATGTGGGGAGACGTTCGTTCATCTAGCACAAAAGGAACGGTTTGCAGAAGAAACTTTTACTCTGGTTTCTCAGCCTGTTTCCTAGTGGCGTTTGAATTTCCTGCAGTTTACACTGTAAAACCGATTTATAGCTAGTACTTCCCCACAGATATGTATGGAGTGGAATTTGCAACTGAAAAGAAACTTTGTGTTCCCAAGAAGCTAGGTGAAGAACGGATTTCACACACACTTATCTCTCTGAACTGAGCATGTGGAGAGACGTTCTTTCATCTAGCACAAATGGAACCGATTGCAGTAGAAACTTTTACTCTGGATTCTCACTCTGTTTCCAAGTGCCGGTATGAAGATCCTGCAGATTTCACTGTAAAACCGTGTTGGAGCTAGTACTTCCCCATAGATTTGTATGGAGTGTAATTTGCAACTGAAAAGAAACTTTGTGTTCCCAACAAGCTAGGAGAAGGACGGCTTTCACACACACTTATCTCTCAGAACTGAGCATGTGGAGAGACGTTCGTTCATCTAGCACAAAGGGAAAGTGTTGCAGGGAAACTTTTACTCTGGTTTCTCAGTCTGTTTCTTAGTGCCGGTTTTAAGTTCCTGCAGTTTTCACTGTAAACACGAGTTGCAGCTAGTACATCCCCATATATATGTATGCAGTGGAGTTGGCAACTGAAAAGAAACTTTGTGTTCCCAACAAGCTAGCTGAAGGACGGTTTTCACACACACTTATCTCTCAGAACTGAGCATGTGGAGAGGCGTTCGTTCATCTAGCACAAAAGGTACGGTTTGCAGGGGAAACTTTTACTCTTGTTTCTCAGTCTCTTCCCTATGCCGTTTTGAAGTTCCTGCAGTTTTCACTGTAGAAGAGAGTTGGAGCTTGTACCTCCCCATACATATGTATTGATTGGAGTTTGCATCAAAAAGAAACTTTGTATTCCCAACAAGCTAGCTGAAGGACGGCTTTCACACACAATTATCTCTCAGAACTGAGCATGTGGAGAGACGTTCGTTCATCTAGCACAAAGGGAACGGGTTGAATTGGAATCTTTTACTCTGGTTTCTCAGCCTGTTTCCTAGTGCTGTTTGAAGTTCCTGCAGTTTTCACTGTAAAACCGAGTTGGAGCTAGTACTTCCCCATATATATGAATGGAGTGGAGTTTGCATCAGAAAAGAAACTTTGTGTTCCCAACAAGCTAGATGAAGGACGGCTTTCACACACACTTATCTCTCAGAACTGAGCATGTGGATAGACATTCGTTCATGAAGCACAAAGGAATGGGTTGCAGGAGAAACTTTTACTCTGGTTTCTCAGTCTGTTTCCTAGTGGCGTTTTGAATTTACTGCAGTTTTCACTAAAAATCGGATTTATAGCTAGTACTTCCCCACAGATATGTATGGAGTGGAGTTTGCAAATGAGAAGAAACTTTCTGTTCCCAACAAGCTAGTTGAAGGAAGGCTTTCACACACGCTAATCTCTCAGAACTGAGCATGTGGAGAGCCGTTCGTTCATCTAGCCAAAAGCGAACTGGTTGAAGGAGAAACTTTTACTCTGGTTTCTCAGTCTGTTTCCTAGTGTCGGTTTCAATTTCCATCAGTTCACACTGTAAACCCGAGTTGCAGCTAGTACCTCCCCACAGATATGTATGGAGTGGAATTTGCAACTGAAAAGAAACTTTGTGTTCCCAACAAGCTAGGTGAAGTCCGGATTTCACACACTCTTATCACTCAGAACTGAGTATGTTGAAAGACGTTCGTTCATCTAGCACAAAGGGAACTGGCTGCAGGAGAAACTTTTACTCTGGATTCTCAGTCTGTTTCCTACTGCCGTTTTGAAATTCCTGCAGGTTTCACTGTAAAACCGAGTTGGAGCTTGTACCACCCCATAGATATGTATGGACTGGAGTTTGCAAATGAAAAGAAACTTTGTGTTCCCAACAAGCTAGGTGAAGGACGCCTTTCACACACACTTATCTCTCAGAACTTAGCATGTAGAGAGACGTTCGTTCATTTAGCAAAAACGGAAGGGGTTGCAAGAGAAAATTTTACTCTGGTTTCTCAGTCTATCTCCTAGGGCCGGTTTGAATTTCCTGCAGATTTCACTGTAAAATGGAGTTGGAGCTTGTACATGCCCATAGATAGGTATGGAGTGGAGTTTGCAACTGAAAAGAACTTTTGTGTTCCCAACAAGCTAGTTGAAGGACGGCTTTCACACACACATATCTCTCAGAACTGAGCATGTGGAGAGACGTTCTTTCATCTAGCACAAATGGAACCGATTGCAGTAGAAACTTTTACTCTGGATTCTCACTCTGTTTCCAAGTGCCGGTATGAAGATCCTGCAGATTTCACTGTAAAACCGTGTTGGAGCTAGTACTTCCCCATAGATTTGTATGGAGTGTAATTTGCAACTGAAAAGAAACTTTGTGTTCCCAACAAGCTAGGAGAAGGACGGCTTTCACACACACTTATCTCTCAGAACTGAGCATGTGGAGAGACGTTCGTTCATCTAGCACAAAGGGAAAGTGTTGCAGGGAAACTTTTACTCTGGTTTCTCAGTCTGTTTCTTAGTGCCGGTTTTAAGTTCCTGCAGTTTTCACTGTAAACACGAGTTGCAGCTAGTACATCCCCATATATATGTATGCAGTGGAGTTGGCAACTGAAAAGAAACTTTGTGTTCCCAACAAGCTAGCTGAAGGACGGTTTTCACACACACTTATCTCTCAGAACTGAGCATGTGGAGAGGCGTTCGTTCATCTAGCACAAAAGGTACGGTTTGCAGGGGAAACTTTTACTCTTGTTTCTCAGTCTCTTCCCTATGCCGTTTTGAAGTTCCTGCAGTTTTCACTGTAGAAGAGAGTTGGAGCTTGTACCTCCCCATACATATGTATTGATTGGAGTTTGCATCAAAAAGAAACTTTGTATTCCCAACAAGCTAGCTGAAGGACGGCTTTCACACACAATTATCTCTCAGAACTGAGCATGTGGAGAGACGTTCGTTCATCTAGCACAAAGGGAACAGGTTGAATTGGAATCTTTTACTCTGGTTTCTCAGCCTGTTTCCTAGTGCTGTTTGAAGTTCCTGCAGTTTTCACTGTAAAACCGAGTTGGAGCTAGTACTTCCCCATATATATGAATGGAGTGGAGTTTGCATCAGAAAAGAAACTTTGTGTTCCCAACAAGCTAGATGAAGGACGGCTTTCACACACACTTATCTCTCAGAACTGAGCATGTGGATAGACATTCGTTCATGAAGCACAAAGGAATGGGTTGCAGGAGAAACTTTTACTCTGGTTTCTCAGTCTGTTTCCTAGTGGCGTTTTGAATTTACTGCAGTTTTCACTGAAAATCGGATTTATAGCTAGTACTTCCCCACAGATATGTATGGAGTGGAGTTTGCAAATGAGAAGAAACTTTCTGTTCCCAACAAGCTAGTTGAAGGAAGGCTTTCACACACGCTAATCTCTCAGAACTGAGCATGTGGAGAGCCGTTCGTTCATCTAGCCAAAAGCGAACTGGTTGAAGGAGAAACTTTTACTCTGGTTTCTCAGTCTGTTTCCTAGTGTCGGTTTCAATTTCCATCAGTTCACACTGTAAACCCGAGTTGCAGCTAGTACCTCCCCACAGATATGTATGGAGTGGAATTTGCAACTGAAAAGAAACTTTGTGTTCCCAACAAGCTAGGTGAAGTCCGGATTTCACACACTCTTATCACTCAGAACTGAGTATGTTGAAAGACGTTCGTTCATCTAGCACAAAGGGAACTGGCTGCAGGAGAAACTTTTACTCTGGATTCTCAGTCTGTTTCCTACTGCCGTTTTGAAATTCCTGCAGGTTTCACTGTAAAACCGAGTTGGAGCTTGTACCACCCCATAGATATGTATGGACTGGAGTTTGCAAATGAAAAGAAACTTTGTGTTCCCAACAAGCTAGGTGAAGGACGCCTTTCACACACACTTATCTCTCAGAACTTAGCATGTAGAGAGACTTTCGTTCATTTAGCAAAAAGGGAAGGGGTTGCAAGAGAAAATTTTACTCTGGTTTCTCAGTCTATCTCCTAGGGCCGGTTTGAATTTCCTGCAGATTTCACTCTAAAACGTAGTTGGAGCTAGTACATCCCCATAGATAGGTATGGAGTGGTGTTTGCAAATAAAAAGAAACTTTGTGTTCCCAACAAGCTAGTTGAAGGACGGCTTTCACACACACTTATCTCTCAGAACTGAGCATGTGGGGAGACGTTCGATCACCTAGCCCAAAAGGAACCGGTTGCAGGGGAAACTTTTACTCTTGTTTCCCAGTCTGTTTCCTAGTGCCGGTTTGAACTTAGTGATGTTTTCACTGTAAAACCGTGTTGGAGCTACAACCTCCCCATATATATATATGGAGTAGTGTTTGCAACTGAAAGGAAATTTTGTGTTCCCAACACGTTTGGTGATGGACGGCTTTCACACACACTAATCTCTCAGAACTGAGAATTTGGAGAGATGTTCGTTCATCTAGCACTAAGGAAAGTTTTGCAGGAGGAACTATTAATCTGGTCCCTCAGTCTGTTTCCTAGTGCCGGTTTGAAGTTCTTGCAGTTTTCACTAAAAAACCGTGTTGGAGCTACTACCACCCATAGATATATATGGATTGGAGTTTGCAACTGAAAAGAAACTTTGTGTTCCCAACAAGCTAGGTGAAGGACGGCTATCAGACACACTTATCTCTCAGAACTGAGCATGTGGAGAGACGTTCGTTCCTCTAGCACAAAGTGAACGGCTTGCAGGAGAAACTATTACTCTGGTTTCTCAGTCTGTTTCCTAGTGCCGTTTTGAAGTTCCTGCAGTTTTCACTGTAAAACCGAGTTGGAGCTAGTACCTCCACATACATAATAATGGATTGGAGTTTGCAACCTAACAGAAACTTTGTGTTTCCTACAAGCTAGGTGAAGGACGGCTTTCACACACACAAATCTCTCAGAACTGAGCATGTGGAGAGACTTTCGTTCATCTAGCACAAAGGGAAGGGGTGGCAGGGAAACTTTTACTCTGGTTTCCCAGTCTGTTTCCTAGTGACGGTTTGAATTTCCTACAGTTTTCACTGTAAAACCGAGTTGGAGCTTGTACCTCAACATACATATGTATGGAGTGGGGTTTGCAACTGAAAAGAAACTTTGTGTTCCCACGATCTATGTGAAGGACGGCTTTCAAACACACTTATCTCTCAGAACTGATCCTGTGGAGAGAAGTTCGTTCATCTAGCACAAAGGGAACGGGTTGAAGGAGAAACTTTTACTCTGGTTTCTCAGTCTGTTTCCTAGTGGCGATTTGAATTTCCTGCAGTTTTCTCTGAAAAAACGATTTATAGCTAGTCCTTCCCCACAGAAATGTATGGAGTGGAGTTTGCAACTAAAAAGAATCTTTGTGTTCCCAGCAAGCTAGGTGAAGAACGGCTTTCACACACTCTTATCACTCAGAACTGAGCATGTGGAGAGACGTTCGTTCATCTAGCACAAAAGGAACTGGTTGCAGGGGAAACTTTTACTCTTGTTTCCCAGTCTGTTTCCTAGAGCCGGTTTGAAGTTCCTGTAGGTTTCACTGTAAAACCGTGTTGGAGCTAGAACCTCCCCATATATATATATGGTGTGATGTTTGCACCTGAAAGGAAACTTTGTGTTCCCAATAAGCTTGGTGATGGACGGCATTCACACACACTAATCTCTCAGTACTGAGGATGTGGAGAGACGTTCGTTCATCAAGCACTAAGGAATGTTTTGCAGAGGAAACTTTACTCTGGTTTTTCAGTCTGATTCCTTGTGACGGTTTGAAGTTCCTGCAGATTTCACTGTAAAAACGAGTTGGAGCTAGTACCACACCATACATATGTATGGAGTGGTGTTTGCAACTGAAAACAAACTTTGTGTTCCCAACAAGCTTTTTGAAGGACGGCTTTCACACACAATTATCTCTCAGAACTCAGCATGTGGAGAAACGTTCGTTCACCTAGTACAAAGGAACGGGTTGCAGGAGAAACTTTTACTCTGGTTTCTCAGTCTGTTTCCTAGTGCCGGTTTGAAGTTCCTGCATTTTTCACTGTAAAACCGAGTTGGAGCTAGTACCTACCCATAGATATATATGGAGTGGAGTTTGCAACTGGAAAGAAACTTTGTGTTCCCAACAAGCTAGGTGAAGAACGGATTTCACACACACTTATCTCTCTGAACTGAGCATGTGGGGAGACGTTCGTTCACTTAGCACAAAAGGAACGGGTTGCAGGAGAGACTTTTACTTTGGTTTCCCAGTTTGTTTCCTAGTGCCGGTATGAATATCCTGCACTTTTCACTGTAAACCCGAGTTGGAGCTATTAACTAACCTATATATATGTATGGAGTGGAGTCTGCAACTGATCAGAAACTTTGTGTTCCCAAGAAGCTAGGTGAAGGACGGCTTTCACACATATTTATCTCTCAGAACAGAGCATGTAGAGAGACGTTCGTTCATCTAGCACAAAGGAACGGGTTGCAGGAGGAACTTTTACTCTGGATTCCCAGTCTGTGTCCTAGGGCCGGTTTGAAGTTCCTGAAGTTTACTCTATAAAACCGAGTTGGAGATAGTAGCTCCCCATACATATGTATGGAGTGGAGTTTGCATCTGAACAGAAACTTTGTGCTCCCAACAAGCTTGGTGAAGGACGGCTTTCACACACATTTATCTCTCAGAACTGAGCATGTGGAGAGACTTTTGTTCATCAAGAACAAATGGAAAGGATTGCAGGAGAAGCTTTTACTCTGGATTCTAAGACTGTTTCCTAGTGTCGGTTAAATTTCCTGCAGTTTTCACTATAAAACCGAGCTGGAGCTGGTAGCACCGCATAGATATGTATGGAGTGGAGTTTGCATCTGTAAAGAAACTTTGTGTTCCCAAAAAGCTGGGTGAAGAACGGCTTTCACACACAATTATCTCTGAGAACTGGTTATATGTATTGACGTTCGTTCATCTAGCACAAAGGGAACGGGTTGCAGGTGAAAATTTTACCCTTCTTTCCCAGTCTGTTTCCTTGTGCCGTTTTGATGTTCCTGCAGTTTTCACTGTAAAACCGTGTTGGAGCTAGTAACTCCCCATACATATACATGGAGTGGAGTTTGCAACTTAAAAGAAATTTGTGTTCCCAACAAGCTATGTGAAGGACGAATTCCACACAGACATCTCTCATAACTTAGCATGTGGGGAGACGTTCGTTCATCTAGCACAAAAGGAACGGTTTGCAGAAGAAACTTTTACTCTGGTTTCTCAGCCTGTTTCCTAGAGTCGGTTTCAATTACCTGCAATTTACACGGTAAACCTGAGTTGCAGCTAATACCCCCCATATATATGTATGGATTGGAGTTTGCAACTGAACAGAAACTTTGTGTTCCGAACAAGCTATGTGAAGGATGGCGTTCACACAAACTAATCTCTCAGAAATGAGCATGTGGAGAGACGTTCGTTTATCTAGCACAAAGTGAACGGGTTGCAGGTGAAACTTTCACTCTGGTTTCTCAGTCTTTTACTAGTGCCGGTTTGAAGTTCCTGCAGCTTTCACTGTAAAACCGTGTTGGAGCTAGTACCTCCCCATAGATATGTATAGAGTGGAGTTTGCAACTGAAAAGAAACTTTGTGTTCCCAAAAAGCTAGGTGAAGGACGGCTTTCAGACACACTAATCTCTCGGAACTGAGCATGTGGAGAAAGTTTCGTTCATCTAGCACAAATGAAACGGATTGAAGGAGAAAGTTTTACTCTGGATTCTCAGTCTGTTTCCTAGTTTCGGTTTCAATTTCCTGCAATTTACACTGTAACCCCGAGTTGAAGCTAGTACCTCCCCATATATATGTATGGATTGGAGTTTGCAACGGGACAGAAACTTTGTGCTCCCAACAAGCTAGGTGAAGGACGGCTTTCACACACACTTATCTCTCAGAACTGAACATGTGGAGAGACGTTCTTTCATCTAGCACAAATGTTACTGGTTTCAGGAGAAACTTTTACTCTGGTTTCTCAGTCTGTTTCCTAGTGCCGGTTTGAAGTTCCTGCAGTTTTCCCTGTAAACCCGATTTGCAGCTAGTATATCCCCATAGATATGTATGGAGTGGAGGTGCAACTGAAAAGAAACTTTGGTTTCCCTACAAGCTAGTTGAAGGACGGCTTTCACACACACTTATCTATAATAACTGTGCATTTGGAGAGACTTTCGTTCATCTAGCACAAAGGGAATGGTTTGCAGGAGAATCTTTTACTCTGGTTTCACAGTCTGTTTCCTGTGCCGGGTTGAAGTTCCTGCAGTTTTCACTGTAAACCCGAGATGGAGCTAGTAACAACCCTATATATATGTATGCATTGGAGTTTGCATCTGAAGCGAAACTTTGTGTTCCCAACAATCTATGTGAAGGACGGCTTTCACACAAATTTATTTCTCAGAACTGAGCATGAAGAGAGACGTTTGTTCATCTAGCACAAAGGGGACGGGTTGAAGGAGAAAATTTTACTCTGATTTCTCAGTCTGTTTTCTACTGCCGGTATGAAGTTCCTGCAGTTTTCACAGTAAAACCGAGTTGGAGCTATTACCTCCCCATATATTTTATGGAGTGCAGTTTGCAACTGAAAAGAAAGTTTCTGTTCCATAGAAGCTAGGTGAAGGTAGGCTTTCAAACAGATTTATCTCTCAGAAATGAGCTTGTGGAGAATGTTTCGTTCATCTAGCAAAAATTAAACGGATTGCAGGAGAAACTTTTACTCTGGTTTCCCAGTCTGTTTCCTAGAGTCGGTTAAATATCCTGCACATTTCACTGTAAAACCGAGTTGGAGATAGTACCTCCCCAGAGATATGTATGGAGTGGGGTTTGCAACTGAACAGAAAATTTGTGTTCCCAACAAGCTAGGTGAAGTACGGCTTTCACACACACTATTCTCTCAGAACTGAGCATGTGGAGAGACCTTCATTCATCTAGCACAAAGGGAACGGGTTACAGGAGAAACTTTTACTCTGGATTCCCAGTCTGTTTTCTAGTGTCGGTTAAAGTTCCTGCAGTTTTCACTGAAAAACCGAGTTGGAGCTACTACCTCCCCATATATATATATGGAGTGGAGTTTGCAACTGAACAGAAAATTTGTGTTCCCAACAAGCTGGGTGAAGGACGGCTTTCACACACACTAATCTCTCAGAATTGAGCATGTGGAGAGACTTTCATTCATCTAGCACAAAGGGAACGGTTTGCATGAGAAACTTTTACTCTGGATTCCCAGTCTGTTTCCTACTTTCAGTTTCAATTTCCTGCAATTTACACTGTAAACCCGAGTTAAATCTAGTAACTCCCCATATATATGTATGGATTGGAGTTTGCAACGGAACAGAAACTTTGGGCTCCCAACAACCTAGGTGAATTACGGCTTTCACACACACACATCTCTCAGAACTGAACATGTGGAGAGACGTTCTTTCATCTAGCACAAATGTTACTGGTTGCAGGAGAAACTTTTACTCTGGTTTCTCAGTCTGTTTCCTAGTGCCGTTTTGATGTTCTTGCAGTTTTCCCTGTAAACCCGATTTGCAGCTAGTACATCCCCATATATATGTACGGAGTGGTGTTTGCAACTAAAAAGAAACTTTGTGTTCCCAACAAGCTAGTTGAAGGACGGCTTTCACAGACACTAATCTCTCAGAACTGAGAATTTGGAGAGATGTTCCTTCATCTAGCACTAAGGAAAGTTTTGCAGGAGGAACTATTAATCTGGTTTCTCAGTCTGTTTCCTAGTGCCGGTTTGAAGTTCTTGCATTTTTCACTAAAAATCCGTGTTGGAGCTACTACCACCCATAGATATATATGGATTGGAGTTTGCAACTGAAAAGAAACTTTGTGTTCCCAACAAGCTAGGTGAAGGACGGCTATCAGACACACTTATCTCTCAGATCTGAGCATGTGGAGAGACGTTCGTTCATCTAGCACAAAGTGAACGGCTTGCAGGAGAAACTATTACTCTGGTTTCTCAGTCTGTTTCCTAGTGCCGTTTTGAAGTTCCTGCAGTTTTCACTGTAAAACCGAGTTGGAGCTAGTACCTCCACATACATAATAATGGATTGGAGTTTGCAACCTAACAGAAACTTTGTGTTTCCTACAAGCTAGGTGAAGGACGGCTTTCACACACACAAATCTCTCAGAACTGAGCATGTGGAGAGAGTTTCGTTCATCTAGCACAAAGGGAAGGGGTGGCAGGGAAACTTTTACTCTGGTTTCCCAGTCTGTTTCCTAGTGCCGGTTTGAATTTCCTACAGTTTTCACTGTAAAATCGAGTTGGAGCTTGTACCTCAACATACATATGTATGGAGTGGGGTTTGCAACTGAAAAGAAACTTTGTGTTCCCACGATCTATGTGAAGGACGGCTTTCAAACAGACTTATCTCTAAGAACTGATCCTGTGGAGAGAAGTTCGTTCATCTAGCACAAAGGGAACGGGTTGAAGGAGAAACTTTTGCTCTGGTTTCTCAGTCTGTTTCCTAATGTCGGTTTCATTTTCCTGCAGTTTTCTCTGAAAAAACGATTTATAGCTACTCCATCCCCACAGAAATGTATGGAGTGGAGTTTGCACATAAAAAGAAACTTTGTGTTCCCAACAAGCTAGGTGAAGAACGGCTTTCACACACTCTTATCACTCAGAACTGAGCATGTGGAGAGACGTTCGTTCATCTAGCACAAATGGAACTGGCTGCAGGAGAATCTTTTACTCTGGATTCTGAGACTGTTTCCTAGTGCCGGTTTGAAGTTCCTGCAGTTTTCACTGTAAAACCGAGTTGGAGCTTGTACCACCCCATAGATATGTACGGATAGGAGTATGCAAATAAAAGAAACTTTGTGTTCCCAACAAGCTAGGAGAAGGGCGGCTTAGACACAGAATTATCTCTCAGAACTGAGCATGTGGAGAGACTTTCGTTCATCAAGCACAAAGGAAAAGTGTTGCATGTGAAACTTTTACTCTGGTTTCTCAGTCTGTTTCCTAGTGCTGTTTGAAGTTCCAGCAGTTTTCACTGTAAAATCGACTTGGAGCTAGTACCTCCCCATATATATGTATGTAGTGGAGTTTGCATCAGAAAACAAACTTTGTGTTCCCAACAAGCTAGATGAAGGACGGCTTTCACCCACACTTGTCTCTCAGAACTGAGCATGTGGATAGACGTTCGTTCATCTAGCACAAAGAACGGGTTGCAGTAGAAACGGTTACTCTGGTTTTTCAGTCTGTTTCCTAGTGCCAGTTTTAAGTTCCTGCATTTATCACTGTAAACCTGAGTAGGATCTAGTAATACTCCTAATATATGTATGGATAGGAGTTTGCATCTGAACAGAAATTTTGTGTTCCCAACAAGGTAGGTGAAGGACAGTTTTCACACATAAATTTGTCTCAGAACTGAGGATGTGGAGAGACGTTCGTTCATCTAGCACAAAATGAAGGGGTTGCAGGAGAAACTTTTACTCTGGTTTCTCAGTCTTTTTCCTAGTGTCGGTTTCAATTTCCTGCAATTTACACTGTAAACCCGAGTTGCAGCTAGTACCACCCCATATATATGTATGTATTGGTGTTTGCAACTGAACAGAAACTTTGTGTTCCCAACAAGCTAGGTGAAGGACGGCTTTAACACACACTTATCTCTCAGAACTGAGCATGTGGAGAGCCGTTCGTTCATCTAGCCCAAAGGGAACTGGCTGCAGGCGAAAATTTTACTCTGGTTTCCCAGTCTGATTCCTAGTACCGGTTTGAAGTTCCTGCAGTTTTCACTGTAAAACCGAGTTGGAGCTTGAACCACCCCATGCATATGTATGGAGTGGAGTTTGCAACTTAAAAGAAACTATGTGTTCCCACGATCAATGTGACGGACAGCTTTCACAAACACTTATATCTCAGAACTGATACTGTGGATAGACGTTCGTTCATCTAGCACAAAGCGAACTGGTTGAAGGAGAAACTTTTACTCTGGTTTCTCAGTCTGTTTCCTAGTGTTGGTTTCAATTTCCTTCAGTTTACACTGTAAACCTGAGTTGCATCTAGTACCTCCCCATATATATGTATGGATTGGAGTTTGCAACTGAAAAGAATCTTTGTGTTCCCAACAAGCTAGGTGAAGGATGGCTTTCACACACACTTACCTTAAGAACTCGGCATGTGGATAGACGTTCGTTAAATTAGCACAAAATTACGGGTTGCAGGAGAAATTTTACTCTGGTTTCTCATTCTGTTTCTTAGTGGCGTTTTGAATTTCCTGCAGTTTTCACTGAAAAACGTATTTACAGCTAGTACTTCCCCACAGATATTTATGGAGTGGAGTTTGCAACTGAAAAGAAACTTTGTGTTACCAACAAGCTAGGTGAAGAACGGCTTTCACACACTTTTATCACTCAGAACTGAGCATGTGGAGAGACGTTCGTTCATCTAGCACAAAGGGTACTGCCTGCAGGAAAAACTTTTACTCTACTTTCTCAGTCTGTTTCCTAATGCCGGTATGAAGTTCCTGCATTTTTCACTGTAAACCCGAGGTGGAGCTCGTACAACCCCAAAGATATGTTGGAGTGGAATTTCAACTGAACAGAAACTTTCTGTTCCCAATAAGCTAGGTGAAGGACGACTTTCACACACACTTATCTTAAGAACTGTGCATGTGGAGAGACTTTCGTTCAATTAGCACAAATGTTACGGGTTGCAAGAGAAACTATTACTCTGGTTTCTCAGTCTGTTTCCTAGTGGCGTTTGAATTTCCTGCAGTTTACACTGTAAAACCGATTTATAGCTAGTACTTCCCCAAAGATATGTATGGAGTGGAATTTGCAACTGAAAAGAAACTTTGTGTTCCCAAGAAGCTAGGTGAAGGACGGAATTCACACACTCTTATCACTCAGAACTGAGTATATTGAAAGACGTTCGTTCATCTAGCACAAAGGGAACTGGCTGCAGGAGAAACTTTTACTCTGGATTCTCAGTCTGTTTCCTACTGCCGGTTTGAAATTCCTGCAGGTTTCATTGTAAAACCGATTTGGAGCTTGTACCACCCCATAGATATGTATGGAGTGGAGTTTGCAAATGAAAAGAAACTTTGTGTTCCCAACAAGCTAGTTGAAGGACGGCTTTCACACACACTTATCTCTCAGAACTGAGCATGTGGGGAGACGTTCGTTCATCTAGCCCAAAAGGAACTGGTTGCAGGGGAAACTTTTACTCTTGTTTCCCAGTGTGTTTCCTAGTGCCGGTTTGAACTTAGTGAAGTTTTCACTGTAAAACCGTGTTGGAGCTACAACCTCCCCATATATATATATGGAGCAGTGTTTGCAACTAAAAAGGAACTTTGTGTTCCCAACAAGCTAGTTGAAGGACGGCTTTCACAGACACTAATCTCTCAGAACTGAGAATTTGGAGAGATGTTCGTTCATCTAGCACTAAGGAAAGTTTTGCAGGAGGAACTATTAATCTGGTTTCTCAGTCTGTTTCCTAGTGCCGGTTTGAAGTTCTTGCAGTTTTCACTAAAAATCCGTGTTGGAGCTACTACCACCCATAGATATATATGGATTGGAGTTTGCAACTGAAAAGAAACTTTGTGTTCCCAACAAGCTAGGTGAAGGACGGCTATCAGACACACTTATCTCTCAGATCTGAGCATGTGGAGAGACGTTCGTTCATCTAGCACAAAGTGAACGGCTTGCAGGAGAAACTATTACTCTGGTTTCTCAGTCTGTTTCCTAGTGCCGTTTTGAAGTTCCTGCAGTTTTCACTGTAAAACCGAGTTGGAGCTAGTACCTCCACATACATAATAATGGATTGGAGTTTGCAACCTAACAGAAACTTTGTGTTTCCTACAAGCTAGGTGAAGGACGGCTTTCACACACACAAATCTCTCAGAACTGAGCATGTGGAGAGAGTTTCGTTCATCTAGCACAAAGGGAAGGGGTGGCAGGGAAACTTTTACTCTGGTTTCCCAGTCTGTTTCCTAGTGCCGGTTTGAATTTCCTACAGTTTTCACTGTAAAATCGAGTTGGAGCTTGTACCTCAACATACATATGTATGGAGTGGGGTTTGCAACTGAAAAGAAACTTTGTGTTCCCACGATCTATGTGAAGGACGGCTTTCAAACAGACTTATCTCTAAGAACTGATCCTGTGGAGAGAAGTTCGTTCATCTAGCACAAAGGGAACGGGTTGAAGGAGAAACTTTTTCTCTGGTTTCTCAGTCTGTTTCCTAATGTCGGTTTCATTTTCCTGCAGTTTTCTCTGAAAAAACGATTTATAGCTACTCCATCCCCACAGAAATGTATGGAGTGGAGTTTGCACATAAAAAGAAACTTTGTGTTCCCAACAAGCTAGGTGAAGAACGGCTTTCACACACTCTTATCACTCAGAACTGAGCATGTGGAGAGACGTTCGTTCATCTAGCACAAATGGAACTGGCTGCAGGAGAATCTTTTACTCTGGATTCTGAGACTGTTTCCTAGTGCCGGTTTGAAGTTCCTGCAGTTTTCACTGTAAAACCGAGTTGGAGCTTGTACCACCCCATAGATATGTACGGATAGGAGTATGCAAATAAAAGAAACTTTGTGTTCCCAACAAGCTAGGAGAAGGGCGGCTTAGACACAGAATTATCTCTCAGAACTGAGCATGTGGAGAGACTTTCGTTCATCAAGCACAAAGGAAAAGTGTTGCATGTGAAACTTTTACTCTGGTTTCTCAGTCTGTTTCCTAGTGCTGTTTGAAGTTCCAGCAGTTTTCACTGTAAAATCGACTTGGAGCTAGTACCTCCCCATATATATGTATGTAGTGGAGTTTGCATCAGAAAACAAACTTTGTGTTCCCAACAAGCTAGATGAAGGACGGCTTTCACCCACACTTGTCTCTCAGAACTGAGCATGTGGATAGACGTTCGTTCATCTAGCACAAAGAACGGGTTGCAGTAGAAACGGTTACTCTGGTTTTTCAGTCTGTTTCCTAGTGCCAGTTTTAAGTTCCTGCATTTATCACTGTAAACCTGAGTAGGATCTAGTAATACTCCTAATATATGTATGGATAGGAGTTTGCATCTGAACAGAAATTTTGTGTTCCCAACAAGGTAGGTGAAGGACAGTTTTCACACATAAATTTGTCTCAGAACTGAGGATGTGGAGAGACGTTCGTTCATCTAGCACAAAATGAAGGGGTTGCAGGAGAAACTTTTACTCTGGTTTCTCAGTCTTTTTTTTTGTGTCGGTTTCAATTTCCTGCAATTTACACTGTAAACCCGAGTTGCAGCTAGTACCACCCCATATATATGTATGTATTGGTGTTTGCAACTGAACAGAAACTTTGTGTTCCCAACAAGCTAGGTGAAGGACGGCTTTAACACACACTTATCTCTCAGAACTGAGCATGTGGAGAGCCGTTCGTTCATCTAGCCCAAAGGGAACTGGCTGCAGGCGAAAATTTTACTCTGGTTTCCCAGTCTGATTCCTAGTACCGGTTTGAAGTTCCTGCAGTTTTCACTGTAAAACCGAGTTGGAGCTTGAACCACCCCATGCATATGTATGGAGTGGAGTTTGCAACTTAAAAGAAACTATGTGTTCCCACGATCAATGTGACGGACAGCTTTCACAAACACTTATATCTCAGAACTGATACTGTGGATAGACGTTCGTTCATCTAGCACAAAGCGAACTGGTTGAAGGAGAAACTTTTACTCTGGTTTCTCAGTCTGTTTCCTAGTGTTGGTTTCAATTTCCTTCAGTTTACACTGTAAACCTGAGTTGCATCTAGTACCTCCCCATATATATGTATGGATTGGAGTTTGCAACTGAAAAGAATCTTTGTGTTCCCAACAAGCTAGGTGAAGGACGGCTTTCACACACACTTACCTTAAGAACTCGGCATGTGGATAGACGTTCGTTAAATTAGCACAAAATTACGGGTTGCAGGAGAAATTTTACTCTGGTTTCTCATTCTGTTTCTTAGTGGCGTTTTGAATTTCCTGCAGTTTTCACTGAAAAACGTATTTACAGCTAGTACTTCCCCACAGATATTTATGGAGTGGAGTTTGCAACTGAAAAGAAACTTTGTGTTACCAACAAGCTAGGTGAAGAACGGCTTTCACACACTTTTATCACTCAGAACTGAGCATGTGGAGAGACGTTCGTTCATCTAGCACAAAGGGAACTGGCTGCAGGAGAAACTTTTACTCTGGTTTCTCAGTCTGTTTCCTAGTGTCGGTTTCAATTTCCTTCACTTTACACTGTAAAACCGAGTTGCAGCTAGTACCTCCCCATAAATATGTATGGATTGGAGTTTGCAACTGAAAAGAATCTTTGTGTTCCCAACAAGCTAGGTGAAGTACGGCTTTCACACACACTTATCTTAAGAACTCGGCATGTGGAGAGACGTTCGTTCATCTAGCACAAATGGAACCGGATGCAGTAGAAATATTTACTCTGGATTCTTAGTTTGTTTCCCAGTGCCGGTTTGAAGTTCCTGCAGTTTTCACTGTAAAACCGAGTTGGAGCTTTTACCACCCAGTAGATATGTATGAAGAGGAGTTTGCAAATGAAAAGAAACTTTGTGTTCCCAACAAGCTAGGTGAAGAACGGCTTTCACACAGTCTTATCACTCAGAACTGAGCATGTGGAGAGACGTTCGTTCATCCAGCAAAAAAGGAACGGTTTGCAGGTGAAAATTTACTCTTGTTTCTCAGTCTATTCCCTATGCCGTTTTGAAGTTCCTGCTGTTTTCACGGTAGAACAGAGTTGGAAATAGTACCTCCCCATACATATGTATTGATTGGAGTTTGCATCAAAAAGAAACTTTGTATTCCCAACAAGTTAGGTGAAGGACGGCTTTCACACACAATTATCTCTCAGAACTGAGCATGTGGAGAGAAGTTCGTTCATCTATCACAAAGGGAACGGGTTGAATGGGAAACTTTTACTCGCGTTTCTCAGTCTATCTCTTAGTGTCGGTTTGAATTTCCTGCAGATTTCACTGTAAAATGGAGTTGGAGCTTGTACATGCCCATAGATAGTTATGGAGTAGAGTTTGCAACTGAAAAGAACTTTTGTGTTCCCAACAAGCTAGTTGAAGGACGGCTTTCACACACACTTATCTCTCAGAAATGAGCATGTGGAGAGACGTTCTTTCATCTAGCACAAATGGAACCGATTGCAGTAGAAACTTTTACTCTGGATTCTCACTCTGTTTCCAAGTGCCGGTTTGAAGATCCTGCAGATTTCACTGTAAAACCGAGTTGGAGCTAGTACTTCCCCATAGATATGTATGGAGTGTAATTTGCAACTAAAAAGAAACTTTGTGTTCCCAACAAGCTAGGAGAAGGACGGCTTTCACACAGAATTATCCCTCAGACATGAGCATGTGGAGAGACGTTCGTTCATCTAGCACAAAGGAACTTGTTGCAGGAGAAACTTTTACTCTACTTTTTCAGTCTGCTTCCTAATGCCGGTATGAAGTTCCTACATTTTTCACTGTAAACCCGAGGTGGAGCACGTACATTCCCAAAGATATGTTGGAGTGGAATTTCAACTGAACAGAAACTTTCTGTTCCCAATAAGCTAGGTGAAGGACGGCTTTCACACACACTTATTTCTCAGAACTGAGCATGTGGAGAGACGTTCGTTCATCTAGCACAAAGGGAACGGGTTGCAGGAGAAACATTTACTCTGGTTTCTCAGTCTGTTTCCTAGTGCCGGTTTGAAGTTCCTGCAGTTTTCATGGTAAACGTGAGTTGGTGCTAGTACCTCCCCATAGATATGTATGGAGTGGTGTTTGTAACTGAAAATAAACTTTGTGTTCCCAACAAGCTAGGGGAAGGACGGCTTTCACACACAATTATCACTCAGAACTGAGCATGTGGAGAGACTTTCGTTCATCTAGCACAAAGAGAACTGTCTGCAGGAGAAACATTTACTCTGGATTCTCAGTCTCTTTCCTAGTGCCGGTCTGAAGTTCCTGCAGTTATCACTGTAAACCCGTGTAGGAGCTAGTACTTCCCAATACATATGTATGTATTGGGGTTAGCAACAGAAAAGAAACTTTGTGTTCCCTACTAGCTAGGGGATGGACGGATTTCACACACACTAATCTCTCAGAACTAAGGAAGTGGGGAGACGTTCGTTCAACTAGCACAAAGGAACGGGTTGCAGGAGAAAATTTTACTCTGTTTCTCAGTCTTTTTCCAGTGCCGGTTTAAAGTTCCTGCAGTTTTCACTGTAAAACCGATTTGGAGCTAGTTCCTCCCCATATATATGTATGGAGTGGAGTTTGCAACTGAACAGAAACTTTGTGTTCCCAACAAGCTAGGTGAAGGACAGCTTTCACACATAATTATATCTCAGAACTGAGGATGTGGAGAGACGTTCGTTCATCTAGCACAAAGGGAACGGTTTGCAGGAGAAAGTTTTAATCTGGTTTCTCAGTCTGTTTCCTAGTGCCGGTTTGAAGTTCCTGCAGTTTTCATGGTAAACGTGAGTTGGAGCTAGTACCTCCCCATAGATATTTATGGAGTGGTGTTTGTAACTGAAAATAAACTTTGTGTTCCCAACAAGCTAGGTGAAGGACGGCTTTCACACACAATTATCACTCAGAACTGAGCATGTGGAGAGACTTTCGTTCATCTAGCACAAAGGGAACGGTTTGCAGGAGAAACATTTACTCTGGTTTCCCAGTCTGTTTCCTAGTGCCGCTTTGAATTTCCTGCAGTTTTCACTGTAAAACCGAGTTGGAGCTAGTACCTCCCCATACTTATGTATGGATTGGAGTTTGCAACTGAAAAGAAACTTTGTGTTCCCAACAAGCTAGGTGAAGGACGGCTATCACACACACTTATCTCTCAGAACTGAGCATGTGGAGAGACGTTCGTTCATCTAGCACAAATTGAACGAGTTGCAGGAGAAACTATTACTCTGGTTTGTCAGTCTATTTCCTAGTGCCGCTTTGAAGTTCCTGCATTTTTCACTGTAAAACCGAGTTGGAGCTACTACCACCCATAGATATATATGGATTGGAATTTGCAATTGAAAAGAAACTTTGTGTTCCCAACAAGCTAGCTGAAGGACGGCTTTCACACACTCTTATCACTCAGAACTGAGCATGTGGAGAGACGTTTGTTCATCTAGCCCAAAGGGAACTGGCTGCAGGAGAAACTTTTACTCTGGATTCTCAGTCTGTTTCCTAGTGCCTGTTTGAAGTTCCTGCAGTTTTCACTCTAAAACCGAGTTGGAGCTTGTACCTCAACATACATACGTATGGAGTGGGGTTTGCAACTGAAAAGAATCTTTGTGTTCCCAACAAGCTAGGTGAAGAACGGCTTTCACACACTCTTATCACTGAGAACTGAGCATGTTGAGAGACGTTCGTTCATCTAGCCCAAAGGGAACTGGATGCAGGGGAAACTTTTTCTCTGGATTCTGAGTCTGTTTCCTAGTGCCGGTTTGAAATTCCTGCAGTTTTCACTGTAAAACCGAGTTGGAGCTTGTACCAACCCATAGATATGTGAGGAGAGGAGTTTGCAAATGAAAACAAACTTTGTTTTCCCAACAAGATAGTTGAAGGACGCCTTTCACACACACTTAACTCTCAGAACTGAGCATGTGGAGAGACGTTCTTTCATCTAGCACAAATGGAACCGAATGCAGTAGAAACATTTACTCTGGATTCTTAGATTGTTTCCCAGTGCCGGTTTGAATTTCCTGCAGTTTTCACTGTAAAATCGAGTTGGACCTAGTAACTCACCATACATATGTATAGAGTGGAGTTTGCAACTGAAAAGAACCTTTGTGTTCCCAACAAGCTAGTTGAAGGACGGCTTCACACACACTTATCTCTCAGAACTGAGCATTTGGAGAGACTTTCGTTCATCCAGCAAAAAGGGAACGTGTTGCATGAGAAATTTTTACTCTGGTTTCTCAGTCTCTTTCCTAGTGCCGGTTTGTAGATCCTGCATATTTCACTATAAAACCGAGTAGGAGCTAGTACTTCCCCATAGATATGTATGGAGTGTAGTTTGCAACTGAAAAGAAACTTTGTGTTCCAAACAAGCTAGGAGAAGTACGGCTTTCACACAGAATTATCTCTCAGAAATGAGCATGTGGAGAGACGAACGTTCATCTAGCACAAAGGGAAAGGGTTGCAGGGAAAGTTTTACTCTTGTTTCTCAGTCTGTTTCTTAATGCCGTTTTTAAGTTCATGCTGTTTTCATTGTAAAACTGAGTTGCAGCTAGTACATACCCATATATATGTATGGAGTGCAGTTGGCAACTGAAAAGAACTTTTCTGTTCCCAACAAGTTAGCTGAAGGACTGCTTTCACACACACTTATCTCTCAGAAATGAGCATGTGGAGAGACGTTCGTTCATCCAGCAAAAAGGGAACGTGTTGCATGGGAAACTTTTTCTCTGGTTACTTTGTCTGTTTCCTAGTGCCGCTGTGAAGATCCTGCAGATTTCACTATAAACCCGAGTTGGAGCTAGTACCTACCCATATATTTGTATGGAGTGAAGTTTCCAACTAAAAAGAAACTTTGTGTTCCGAACAAGCTATGTGAAGGACGGATTCACACAAACTAATCTCTCAAAACTGAGCATGTGGAGAGACGTTCGTTCATCTAGCACAAAGGTTACTGGTTGCAGGAAAAAACCTTTACTCTGGTTTCTAAGTCTGTTTCCTAGTACCGGTTTGAATTTCCTGCAGTTTTCAATTTAAACCGAGTTGGAGCTGGAACTTCCCCATAGATATGTACGGAGTGAAGTTTGCAACTGAAAAGAAACATCATGTTCCCAACAAGCTAGATGAAGGACGGCTTTCACACACACTTATCTCTCAGAACTGATCCAATGGAGAGACGTTCGTTCATCTAGCACAAAGGAACTTCTTGCAGGAGAAACTTTTACTCTACTTTCTCAGTCTGTTTCCTAATGCCGGTATGAAGTTCCTGCATTTTTCACTGTAAACCCGAGATGCAGCGCCTACATCCCCAAAGATAAGTTGGAGTGGAGTTTCAACTGAACAGAAACTTTGTGTTCCCAATAAGCTAGATGAAGGACGGCTTTCACACACACTTATCTCTCAGATCTTAGCATGTGGAGAGACGTTCGTTCATCTAGCACAAAGGGAACTGGTTGCAGGAGAAACATTTACTCTGGTTTCTCAGTCTGTTTCCTAGTGCCGGTTTGAAGTTCCTGCAGTTTTCATGGTAAACGTGAGTTGGAGCTAGTACCTCCCAATAGATATGTATGGAGTGGTGTTTGTAACTGAAAATAAACTTTGTGTTCCCAACAAGCTAGTTGAAGGACGGCTTTCACACACAATTATCACTCAGAACTGAGCATGTGGAGAGATTTTCGTTCATCTAGCACAAAGGGAACTGTCTACAGGAGAAACATTTACCCTGGATTCTCAGTCTCTTTCCTACTGCCGGTCTGAAGTTCCCGCAGTTATCACTGTAAACCCGTGTAGGAGCTAGTACCTCCCTGTAGATATGTATGTATTGGGGTTAGCAACAGAAAAGAAATTTTTTGTTGCCAATTAGCTAGGTGATGGACGGATTTCACACACACTAATCTCTCAGAACTAAGGAAGTGGGGAGACTTTCGTTCATCTAGCACAAAGGAACGGGATGCAGGAGAAACTTTACTCTGTTTCCCAGTCTTTTTCCAGTGCCGGTTTAAAGTTCCTGCAGTTTTCACTGTAAAACCGAGTTGGAGCTAGTTCCTCCCCATATATATGTATGGAGTGGAGTTTGCAACTGAACAGAAACTTTGTGTTCCCAACAAGCTAGGTGAAGGACAGCTTTCACACGTAATTATATCTCAGAAATGAGGATGTGGAGAGAAGTTCGTTCATCTAGCACAAAGGGAACGGGTTGCAGGAGAAAGTTTTAATCTGGTTTTTCAGTCTGTTTCCTAGCGCCGGTTTGAAGTTCCTGCAGTTTTCACTGTAAAAGCGAGTTGGAGCTAGTACCTCCCCATACATAATAATGGATTGGAGTTTGCAACGTAACAGAAATTTTGTGTTTCCTACAAGCTAGTTGAAGGACGGCTTTCACACAACTAATCTCTCAGAACTGAGAATGTGGAGAGACTTTCGTTCATCTAGCACAAAGGGAACGGTTTGCAGGAGAAACTTTTACTCTGGTTTCCCAGTCTGTTTCCTAGTGCCGGTTTGAAGTTCCTGCAGTTTTCGCTGTAAAACCGAGTTGGAGCTACTACCACCCATAGATATATATGGATTGGAGTTTGCAATTGAAAAGAAACTTTGTGTTCCCAACAAGCTAGTTGAAGGACGGCTTTCACACACACAAATCTCTCACAACTGAGCATGTGGAGTGACTTTCGTTCATCTAGCACAAATGGAACCGGATGCAGTAGAAATATTTACTCTGGATTCTTAGTTTGTTTCCCAGTGCCGGTTTGAAGTTCCTGCAGTTTTCACTGTAAAACCGAGCTGGAGCTTTTACCACCCAGTAGATATGTATGAAGAGGAGTTTGCAAATGAAAAGAAACTTTGTGTTCCCAACAAGTTAGGTGAAGAACGGCTTTCACACACAATTATCTCTCAGAACTGAGCATGTGGAGAGACGTTCGTTCATCCAGCAAAAAAGGAACGGTTTGCAGGAGAAAATTTACTCTTGTTTCTCAGTCTATTCCCTATGCCGTTTTGAAGTTCCTGCTGTTTTCACGGTAGAACAGAGTTGGAAATAGTACCTCCCCATACATATGTATTGATTGGAGTTTGCATCAAAAAGAAACTTTGTATTCCCAACAAGTTAGGTGAAGGACGGCTTTCACACACAATTGTCTCTCAGAACTGAGCATGTGGAGAGAAGTTCGTTCATCTATCACAAAGGGAACGGGTTGAATGGGAAACTTTTACTCGCGTTTCTCAGTCTATCTCTTAGTGTCGGTTTGAATTTCCTGCAGATTTCACTGTAAAATGGAGTTGGAGCTTGTACATGCCCATAGATAGTTATGGAGTAGAGTTTGCAACTGAAAAGAACTTTTGTGTTCCCAACAAGCTAGTTGAAGGACGGCTTTCACACACACTTATCTCTCAGAACTGAGCATGTGGAGAGACGTTCTTTCATCTAGCACAAATGGAACCGATTGCAGTAGAAACTTTTACTCTGGATTCTCACTCTGTTTCCAAGTGCCGGTTTGAAGATCCTGCAGATTTCACTGTAAAACCGAGTTGGAGCTAGTACTTCCCCATTGATATGTATGGATTGGAGTTTGCATCTGAACAGAAACTTTGTGTTCCCAACAAGCTAGGTAAAGGACAGTTTTCAAACATAAATTTGTCTCAGATCTGAGGATGTGGAAAGACTTTCGTTCATCTAGCACAAATGGAACCGATTGCAGGAGAAACTATTACTCTGGTTTCTCAGTCTGTTTCCTAGTGCCGGTATGAACTTCCTGCAGTTTTCACTGTAAAACCGAGTTGGAGCTAGTACCTCCCCATATATTTGTATGGAGTGAAGTTTCCAACTAAAAAGAAACTTTCTGTTCCGAACAAGATATGTGAAGGACGGCTTTCACAGAAATTATTCTCTCAAAACTGAGCATGTTGAGAGACGTTTGTTCATCTAGAACAAATGTTACTGGTTGCAGGAGAAACCTTTACTCTGGTTTCTAAGTCTGTTTCCTAGTGCCGGTTTGAAGTTCCTGAATTTTTCACTGTAAAACCGTGTTGTAGCTAGAACCTCCCCATATATATGTATGGAGAGGTGTTTGCAATTGAAAGGAAACTTTCTGTTCCCAACAAGCTTAGTGATGGACGGCTTTCACACACACTAATCTCTCAGAACTGAGCATGTGGAGAGACGTTCGTTCATCCAGCACAAATGGAACGTGTTGCATGGGAAACTTTTACTCTGGTTACTCAGTCTGTTTCCTAGTGCCGGTTTTGAAGATCCTGCAGATTTCACTGTAAAACCGAGTTGGAGCTAGTACTTCCCCATACATATGTATGGAGTGTAGTTTGCAAATGAGAAGAAACTTTTTGTTCCCAACAAGCTAGGATTAGGACCGCTTTCACACACAATTATCTCTAGAACTGAGCATGTGGAGAGACGTTCGTTCATCTAGCAAAAAGGGAAAGGGTTGCAGGGAAACTTTTACTCTGGTTTCTCAGTCTGTTTCTTAGTGCCGTTTTTAAGTTCATGCAGTTTTCGCTGTAAAACCGAGTTGCAGCTAGTACATCCCCATATATATGTATGGAGTGGAGTTTGCAACTGAAAAGAAAATTTGTGTTCCCAACAAGCTATGAGAAGGACGGCTTTCACACACACTTATCTCTCAAAACTGATCCTGTGGAGATACTTTCGTTCATCTAGTACAAAAAGAACTAATTTCATTAGAAACATTTACTGTGGTTTCTGGGTCTGTTTCCTAGTGCTGGTTTGTATTTTCTGCAGTATTTTATGAAAAACAGTTTCTGAGCTTGTATACCCCTATACATTTATGTGGTGTTGCCTTCAACTGAAAAGAATCTTTGCGGTCCCAACAGGGTAGCTGAAGGACGGCTTTCACACACATTTATCTCTCTGAAATGAGCATATGGAGAGCCGTTCGTTCATCAGGCATAAATGGAAGGGCTTGCATGAGAAACTTTTACTCTGGTTTCTCAGTCTGTTTCCTAGTCCCGGTTTGAAGTTCCTGCAGTTTTCTCTGTAAAACCGAGTTGAAGCTAGTACCGACCCATATATATGTATGGAGTGTAGTTTGCAACGGAAAAGAAACTGTGTGTTCCCAACAAGCTAGGTGAAGTACGGCTTTCACACACAATTATCTCTGAGAACTGAGCATTTGGAGAGACGTTCGTTCATCTAGCACAAAGGGAAAGGTTTGCAGGAGAAACTTTTTCTCTGGTTTCTCAGTCTGTTTCCTAGTGCCGGTTTGAAGTTCCTGTAGTTTTCACTGTGAATACGAGTTGGAGCTAGTACCACCCCATATATATGTATGGAGTGTAGTTTGCAAATGAGAAGAAACTTTCTGTTCCCAACTTGCTAGTTGAAGGACGGCTTACACAAACACTTATAACTCAGAACTGAGCTTCTGGAGAGACGTTCGTTCATCTAGCACAAAGGGAACGTTTTGCAGGAGAAACTTTTACTCTGGTTCTCTGTCTGTCTGCTAGTGCCCGTTTGAAGTTCCTGCAGTTTTCACTATAAAACCGAGTTGGAGCTAATACCACCCCATATATGTATGGATTGTACCTTGAAAATGAAAAGAAATATTGTGTTCCCAACAACCTATGTGAAGGACGGCATTCACACACAATTTTCCCTCAGAAAAGAGCAAGTGGAGAGACGTTCTTTCATCTAGCACAAAGGAAACAGGTTGCAGGATAATCATTTACTTTTGTTTCTCAGTCTGTTTCCTAGGGCCAGTTTGAAGTACCTGCAATTTTCACTATAAATCGAGTTGGAGCTACTACATACCCTTATGTATGTAAGGATTTTAGTTGCAACTTAAAAGAAACTTTGTGTTCCCAACATGCTAGGTGAAGGATGGCTTTCACACACACTTATCTCTTAGACTTGAGCATGTGGGGAGACGTTCTTTCATCTAGCACAAATGTAACTGTTTACAGGAGAAAATTTTGTTCTGGTTTCTCAGTCTGCATTCTAGTGCAAGTTTGAAGGTTCTGTATTTTTCACTTTAAAACCGATTTTCATCTGCAACTACACTTCTGTATTTATGGATTGTAGTTTTCAACAGAAAAGAAATTATGTGTTCTGAACAGCTAGGTGAAGGACGGCTTTCAAACAAAATTAATCTCAGAAATGAGCATGTGGGGAGACGTTCTTTCATCTAGCAATAAGGTAACGGTTTGAAGGAGAAACTTTTACTCTAGATTCACAGTCTGTTTCCTAGTGCCGGTATGATGTTCCAGCATTTTTCACTGTAAAACCGAGTTGGAGGTAGTACATCCCCATACATACGTATGTAGTGTAGTTTGCAACTGGAAAGAAACTTTGTGTTCCCAACAAGCTAGATGAAGGACGGCTTTCACACACACTTATCTCTCAGAACTCAGCATGTGGAGAGACGTTCTTTCATCTAGCACAAATGTAAGTGTATGCAGAAGAAACTTTCACACTGTATTCGGAATCTCTTTCCTAGTACCCGTTTAAAGTTAGTGCAATTTTCTCTGTAAAGCCGAGTTGCAGCTACTACATCCCCTTATGTATGTATGGATTGTAATTTGCAACTTAAAAGTAACTTTGTGTTCCCAATAAGATATTTGAAGGACGACTTTCACACACACTTATCTCTCAGAACTGAGCATGTGGAGAGACGATCGTTCATCTAGCACACAGGGAAAGGGTTGCAGGGAAACTTTTACTCTGGTTGCTCAGTCTGTTTCTTAGTGCCGGTTTTAAGTTCCTGCAGTTTTCACTGTAAACACGAGTTGCAGCTAGTACATCCCCATATATATGTATGCAGTGGAGTTGGCAACTGAAAAGAAACTTTGTGTTCCCAACAAGCTAGCTGAAGGACGGTTTTCACACACACTTATCTCTCAGAACTGAGCATGTGGAGAGGCGTTCGTTCATCTAGCACAAAAGGAACGGTTTGCAGGAGAAACTTTTACTCTTGTTTCTCAGTCTCTTCCCTATGCCGTTTTGAAGTGCCTCCAGTTTTCACTGTAGAACAGAGTTGGAGCTTGTACCTCCCCATATATATGTATTGATTGGAGTTTGCATCAAAAAGAAACTTTGTATTCCCAACAAGCTAGCTGAAGGACGGCTTTCACACACAATTATCTCTCAGAACTGAGCATGTGGAGAGACGTTCGTTCATCTAGCACAAAGGGAACGGGTTGAATGGGAATCTTTTACTCTGGTTTCTCAGCCTGTTTCCTAGTGCTGTTTGAAGTTCCTGCAGTTTTCACTGTAAAACCGAGTTGGAGCTAGTACTTCCCCATATATATGAATGGAGTGGAGTTTGCATCAGAAAAGAAACTTTGTGTTCCCAACAAGCTAGATGAAGAACGGCTTTCACACACACTTATCTCTCAGAACTGAGCATGTGGATAGACATTCGTTCATGAAGCACAAAGGAATGGGTTGCAGGAGAAACTGATACTCTGGTTTCTCAGTCTGTTTCCTATTGCCAGTTTGAAGTTCCTGCAGTTATCACTGTAAACACGAGTAGGAGCTATTAACACCCCTAATATATGTATGGATTGGAGTTTGCATCTAAACAGAAACTTTGTGTTCCCAACAAGCTAGGTAAAGGACAGTTTTCAAACATAAATTTGTCTCAGATATGAGGATGTGGAGAGACGTTCGTTCATCTAGCACAAAGGGAACCGATTGCATGAGAAACTATTACTCTGGTTTCTCAGTCTGTTTCCTAGTGCCGGTATGAACTTCCTGCAGTTTTCACTGTAAAACCGAGTTGGAACTAGTACCTCCCCATATATTTGTATGGAGTGAAGTTTCCAACTAAAAAGAAACTTTGTGTTCCGAACAAGATATGTGAAGGACGGCTTTCACAGAAATTATTCTCTCAAAACTGAGCATGTTGAGAGACGTTTGTTCATCTAGAACAAATGTTACTGGTTGCAGGAGAAACCTTTACTCTGGTTTCTAAGTCTGTTTCCTAGTGCCGGTTTGAATTTCCTGCAGTTTTCAATGTAAAACAGAGTTGGAGCTGGAACTTCCCCATAGATATGTATGGAGTGGAGTTTGCAACTGAAAAGAAACTTTTTGTTCCAAACAAGCTAGGATTAGGACGGCTTTCACACACACTTATCTCTCAAAACTGATCCTGTGGAGATACTTTCGTTCATCTAGTACAAAAAGAACGAATTTCATTAGAAACATTTACTGTGGTTTCTGGGTCCGTTTCCTAGTGCTGGTTTGTATTTTCTGCAGTATTTATGAAAAACAGTTTCTGAGCTTGTATACCCTATACATTTATGTGGTGTTGCCTTCAACTGAAAAGAATCTTTGCGGTCCCAACAGGGTAGCTGAAGGACGGCTTTCACACACATTTATCTCTCTGAAATGAGCATATGGAGAGCCGTTCGTTCATCAGGCATAAATGGAAGGGCTTGCATGAGAAACTTTTACTCTGGTTTCTCAGTCTGTTTCCTAGTCCCGGTTTGAAGTTCCTGCAGTTTTCTCTGTAAAACCGAGTTGGAGCTAGTACTTCCCCATATATATGAATGGAGTGGAGTTTACATCAGAAAAGAAACTTTGTGTTCCCAACAAGCTAGATGAAGAACGGCTTTCACACACACTTATCTCTCAGAACTGAGCATGTGGATAGACATTCGTTCATGAAGCACAAAGGAACGGCTTGCAGGAGAAACTGTTACTCTGGTTTCTCAGTCTGTTTCCTACTGCCAGTTTGAAGTTCCTGCAGTTATCACTGTAAACACGAGTAGGAGCTATTAACTCCCCTAATATATGTATGGATTGGAGTTTGCATCTGAACAGAAACTTTGTGTTCCCAACAAGCTAGGTAAAGGGCAGTTTTCAAACATAAATTTGTTTCAGATCTGAGGATGTGGAGAGACGTTCGTTCATCTAGCACAAAGGGAACGATTTGCAGGGGAAACTTTTACTCTGGTTTCCCAGTCTGATTCCTAGTGCCGGTTTGAAGTTCCTGCAGTTTTCACTGTAAAACCGAGTTGGAGCTTGTACCTCCCCATACATATGTATGAAGTGGTGTTTGCAACTTAAAAGAAACTATGTGTTCCCACGATCTATGTGAAGGACGGATTTCACACACACTTATCTCTCAGAACTGATCCTGTGGAGAGACGTTCGTTCATCTAGCACAAAGGGAACTGGTTGCATGAGAAACTTTTACTCTGGTTTCTCAGTCTGTTTCCTAGTGTCGGTTTCAATTTCCTTCAGTTTACACTGTAAACCCGAGTTGCAACTAGTACCTCCCCATATATATGTATGGATTGGAGTTTGCAACTGAAAAGAATCTTTGTGTTCCCAACAAGCTAGGTGAAGGACGGCTTTCACACACACTTATCTTAAGAACTGGGCATGTGGATAAACGTTCTTTCAATTAGCACAAAAGTTACGGGTTGCAGGAGAAACTTTTACTCTGGTTTCTCAGTCTGTTTCCTAGTGGCGTTTTGAATTTCCTGCAGTTTTCACTGAAAATCGGATTTATAGCTAGTACTTCCCCACAGATATGTATGGAGTGGAGTTTGCAACTGAAAGGAAACTTTGTGTTCCCTACAAGCTAGGTGAAGTACGGATTTCACACACTCTTATCACTCAGAACTGAGTATGTGGAGAGACGTTCGTTCATCTAGCACAAAGGGAACTGGCTGCAGGAGAAACTTTTACTCTGGATTCTCAGTCTGTTTCCTAGTGCCGGTTTGAAGTTCCTGCAGTTTTCACTGTAAAACCGTGTTGGAGCTAGAACCTCCCCATATATATGTATGGAGAGGTGTTTGCAATTGAAAGGAAACTTTCTGTTCCCAACAAGCTTAGTGATGGACGGCTTTCACACACACTAATCTCTCAGAACTGAGCATGTGGAGAGACGTTCGTTAATCCAGCACAAATGGAACGTGTTGCATGGGAAACTTTTACTCTGGTTACTCAGTCTGTTTCCTAGTGCCGGTTTTGAAGATCCTGCAGATTTCACTGTAAAACCGAGTTGGAGCTAGTACTTCCCCATAGATATGTATGGAGTGTAGTTTGCAACTGAAAAGAAACTTTTTGTTCCAAACAAGCTAGGATTAGGACGGCTTTCACACACACTTATCTCTCAAAACTGATCCTGTGGAGATACTTTCGTTCATCTAGTACAAAAAGAACGAATTTCATTAGAAACATTTACTGTGGTTTCTGGGTCTGTTTCCTAGTGCTGGTTTGTATTTTCTGCAGTATTTATGAAAAACAGTTTCTGAGCTTTTATACCCCTATACATTTATGTGGTGTTGCCTTCAACTGAAAAGAATCTTTGCGGTCCCAACAGGATAGCTGAAGGACGGCTTTCACACACATTTATCTCTCTGAAATGAGCATATGGAGAGCCGTTCGTTCATCAGGCATAAATGGAAGGGCTTGCATGAGAAACTTTTACTCTGGTTTCTCAGTCTGTTTCCTAGTCCCGGTTTGAAGTTCCTGCAGTTTTCTCTGTAAAACCGAGTTGAAGCTAGTACCGACCCATATATATGTATGGAGTGTAGTTTGCAACGGAAAAGAAACTGTGTGTTCCCAACAAGCTAGGTGAAGTACGGCTTTCACACACAATTATCTCTGAGAACTGAGCATTTGGAGAGACGTTCGTTCATCTAGCACAAAGGGAAAGGTTTGCAGGAGAAACTTTTTCTCTGGTTTCTCAGTCTGTTTCCTAGTGCCGGTTTGAAGTTCCTGTAGTTTTCACTGTGAATACGAGTTGGAGCTAGTACCACCCCATATATATGTATGGAGTGTAGTTTGCAAATGAGAAGAAACTTTCTGTTCCCAACTTGCTAGTTGAAGGACGGCTTACACAAACACTTATAACTCAGAACTGAGCTTCTGGAGAGACGTTCGTTCATCTAGCACAAAGGGAACGTTTTGCAGGAGAAACTTTTACTCTGGTTCTCTGTCTGTCTGCTAGTGCCCGTTTGAAGTTCCTGCAGTTTTCACTATAAAACCGAGTTGGAGCTAATACCACCCCATATATGTATGGATTGTACCTTGCAAATGAAAAGAAATATTGTGTTCCCAACAACCTATGTGAAGGACGGCATTCACACACAATTTTCCCTCAGAAAAGAGCAAGTGGAGAGACGTTCTTTCATCTAGCACAAAGGAAACAGGTTGCAGGATAATCATTTACTTTTGTTTCTCAGTCTGTTTCCTAGGGCCAGTTTGAAGTACCTGCAATTTTCACTATAAATCGAGTTGGAGCTACTACATACCCTTATGTATGTAAGGATTTTAGTTGCAACTTAAAAGAAACTTGTGTTCCCAACATGCTAGGTGAAGGATGGCTTTCACACACACTTATCTCTTAGACTTGAGCATGTGGGGAGACGTTCTTTCATCTAGCACAAATGTAAATGTTTGCAGGAGAAAATTTTGTTCTGGTTTCTCAGTCTGCATCCTAGTGCAAGTTTGAAGTTTCTGTATTTTTCACTTTAAAACCGATTTTCATCTGCAACTACACTTCTGTATTTATGGATTGTAGATTTCAACAGAAAAGAAATTATGTGTTCTGAACAGCTAGGTGAAGGACGGCTTTCACACAAAATTAATCTCAGAAATGAGCATGTGGGGAGACGTTCTTTCATCTAGCAATAAGGTAACGGTTTGAAGGAGAAACTTTTACTCTAGATTCACAGTCTGTTTCCTAGTGCCGGTATGATGTTCCAGCATTTTTCACTGTAAAACCGAGTTGGAGGTAGTACATCCCCATACATACGTATGTAGTGTAGTTTGCAACTGGAAAGAAACTTTGTGTTCCCAACAAGCTAGCTGAAGGGTGGCTTTCAGACACTCTTATCTGTCACAACTAAGCATGTAGAGATACGTTCGTTCATCTAGCACAAATGTAAGTGTTTGCAGAAGAAACTTTCACACTGTATTCGGAATCTCTTTCCGAGTGCCCGTTTAAAGTTAGTGCAATTTTCTCTGTAAAGCCGAGTTGCAGCTACTACATCCCCTTATGTATGTATGGATTGTAATTTGCAACTTAAAAGTAACTTTGTGTTCCCAATAAGATATTTGAAGGACGACTTTCACACACACTTATCTCTCAGAACTGAGCATGTGGAGAGACGATCGTTCATCTAGCACAAAGGGAAAGGGTTGCAGGGAAACTTTTACTCTGGTTGCTCAGTCTGTTTCTTAGTGCCGGTTTTAAGTTCCTGCAGTTTTCACTGTAAACCCGAGTTGCAGCTAGTACATCCCCATATATATGTATGCAATGGAGTTGGCAACTGAAAAGAAACTTTGTGTTCCCAACAAGCTAGCTGAAGGACGGTTTTCACACACAATTATCTCTCAGAACTGAGCATGTGGAGAGGCGTTCGTTCATCTAGCACAAAAGGAACGGTTTGCAGGAGAAAATTTTACTCTTGTTTCTCAGTCTCTTCCCTATGCCGTTTTGAAGTGCCTCCAGTTTTCACTGTAGAACAGAGTTGGAGCTTGTATCTCCCCATACATATGTATTGATTGGAGTTTGCATCAAAAAGAAACTTTGTATTCCCAACAAGCTAGCTGAAGGACGGCTTTCACACACAATTATCTCTCAGAACTGAGCATGTGGAGAGACGTTCGTTCATCTAGCACAAAGGGAACGGGTTGAATGGGAATCTTTTACTCTGGTTTCTCAGCCTGTTTCCTAGTGCTGTTTGAAGTTCCTGCAGTTTTCACTGTAAAACCGAGTTGGAGCTAGTACTTCCCCATATATATGAATGGAGTGGAGTTTGCATCAGAAAAGAAACTTTGTGTTCCCAACAAGCTAGATGAAGAACAGCTTTCACACACACTTATCTCTCAGAACTGAGCATGTGGATAGACATTCGTTCATGAAGCACAAAGGAACGGCTTGCAGGAGAAACTGTTACTCTGGTTTCTCAGTCTGTTTCCTAGTGCCAGTTTGAAGTTCCTGCAGTTATCACTGTAAACACGATTAGGAGCTATTAACTCCCCTAATATATGTATGGATTGGAGTTTGCATCTGAACAGAGACTTTGTGTTCCCAACAAGCTAGGTAAAGGACAGTTTTCAAACATAAATTTGTCTCAGATCTGAGGATGTGGAGAGACGTTCGTTCATCTAGCACAAATGGAACCGATTGCAGGAGAAACTATTACTCTGGTTTCTCAGTCTGTTTCCTAGTGCCGGTATGAACTTCCTGCAGTTTTCACTGTAAAACCGAGTTGGAGCTAGTACCTCCCCATATATTTGTATGGAGTGAAGTTTCCAACTAAAAAGAAACTTTGTGTTCCGAACAAGATATGTGAAGGACGGCTTTCACAGAAATTATTCTCTCAAAACTGAGCAAGTTGGGAGACGTTCGTTCATCTAGCACAAATGTTATTGGTTGCAGGAGAAACCTTTACTCTGGTTTCTAAGTCTGTTTCCTAGTGCCGGTTTGAATTTCCTGCAGTTTTCAATGTAAAACCGAGTTGGAGCTGGAACTTCCCCATAGATATGTATAGAGAGGAGTTTGCAACTGAAAAGAAACTTTGTGTTCCCAACAAGCTAGGAGAAAGACGGCTTTCACACACACTTATCTCTCAGAACTGAGCATGTGGAGAGCCGTTCGTTCATCTAGCACAAAGGGAACGATTTGCAGGGGAAACTTTTACTCTGGTTTCCCAGTCTGATTCCTAGTGCCGGTTTGAAGTTCCTGCAGTTTTCACTGTAAAACCGAGTTGGAGCTTGTACCTCCCCATACATATGTATGAAGTGGTGTTTGCAACTTAAAAGAAACTATGTGTTCCCACGATCTATGTGAAGGACGGATTTCACACACACTTATCTCTCAGAACTGATCCTGTGGAGAGACGTTCGTTCATCTAGCACAAAGGGAACTGGTTGCATGAGAAACTTTTACTCTGGTTTCTCAGTCTGTTTCCTAGTGTCGGTTTCAATTTCCTTCAGTTTACACTGTAAACCCGAGTTGCAACTAGTACCTCCCCATATATATGTATGGATTGGAGTTTGCAACTGAAAAGAATCTTTGTGTTCCCAACAAGCTAGGTGAAGGACGGCTTTCACACACACTTATCTTAAGAACTGGGCATGTGGATAAACGTTCTTTCAATTAGCACAAAAGTTACGGGTTGCAGGAGAAACTTTTACTCTGGTTTCTCAGTCTGTTTCCTAGTGGCGTTTTGAATTTCCTGCAGTTTTCACTGAAAATCGGATTTATAGCTAGTACTTCCCCACAGATATGTATGGAGTGGAGTTTGCAACTGAAAGGAAACTTTGTGTTCCCTACAAGCTAGGTGAAGTACGGATTTCACACACTCTTATCACTCAGAACTGAGTATGTGGAGAGACGTTCGTTCATCTAGCACAAAGGGAACTGGCTGCAGGAGAAACTTTTACTCTGGATTCTCAGTCTGTTTCCTAGTGCCGGTTTGAAGTTCCTGCAGTTTTCACTGTAAAACCGTGTTGGAGCTAGAACCTCCCCATATATATGTATGGAGAGGTGTTTGCAATTGAAAGGAAACTTTCTGTTCCCAACAAGCTTAGTGATGGACGGCTTTCACACACACTAATCTCTCAGAACTGAGCATGTGGAGAGACGTTCGTTAATCCAGCACAAATGGAACGTGTTGCATGGGAAACTTTTACTCTGGTTACTCAGTCTGTTTCCTAGTGCCGGTTTTGAAGATCCTGCAGATTTCACTGTAAAACCGAGTTGGAGCTAGTACTTCCCCATAGATATGTATGGAGTGTAGTTTGCAACTGAAAAGAAACTTTTTGTTCCAAACAAGCTAGGATTAGGACGGCTTTCACACACACTTATCTCTCAAAACTGATCCTGTGGAGATACTTTCGTTCATCTAGTACAAAAAGAACGAATTTCATTAGAAACATTTACTGTGGTTTCTGGGTCTGTTTCCTAGTGCTGGTTTGTATTTTCTGCAGTATTTATGAAAAACAGTTTCTGAGCTTGTATACCCCTATACATTTATGTGGTGTTGCCTTCAACTGAAAAGAATCTTTGCGGTCCCAACAGGATAGCTGAAGGACGGCTTTCACACACATTTATCTCTCTGAAATGAGCATATGGAGAGCCGTTCGTTCATCAGGCATAAATGGAAGGGCTTGCATGAGAAACTTTTACTCTGGTTTCTCAGTCTGTTTCCTAGTCCCGGTTTGAAGTTCCTGCAGTTTTCTCTGTAAAACCGAGTTGAAGCTAGTACCGACCCATATATATGTATGGAGTGTAGTTTGCAACGGAAAAGAAACTGTGTGTTCCCAACAAGCTAGGTGAAGTACGGCTTTCACACACAATTATCTCTGAGAACTGAGCATTTGGAGAGACGTTCGTTCATCTAGCACAAAGGGAAAGGTTTGCAGGAGAAACTTTTTCTCTGGTTTCTCAGTCTGTTTCCTAGTGCCGGTTTGAAGTTCCTGTAGTTTTCACTGTGAATACGAGTTGGAGCTAGTACCACCCCATATATATGTATGGAGTGTAGTTTGCAAATGAGAAGAAACTTTCTGTTCCCAACTTGCTAGTTGAAGGACGGCTTACACAAACACTTATAACTCAGAACTGAGCTTCTGGAGAGACGTTCGTTCATCTAGCACAAAGGGAACGTTTTGCAGGAGAAACTTTTACTCTGGTTCTCTGTCTGTCTGCTAGTGCCCGTTTGAAGTTCCTGCAGTTTTCACTATAAAACCGAGTTGGAGCTAATACCACCCCATATATGTATGGATTGTACCTTGAAAATGAAAAGAAATATTGTGTTCCCAACAACCTATGTGAAGGACGGCATTCACACACAATTTTCCCTCAGAAAAGAGCAAGTGGAGAGACGTTCTTTCATCTAGCACAAAGGAAACAGGTTGCAGGATAATCATTTACTTTTGTTTCTCAGTCTGTTTCCTAGGGCCAGTTTGAAGTACCTGCAATTTTCACTATAAATCGAGTTGGAGCTACTACATACCCTTATGTATGTAAGGATTTTAGTTGCAACTTAAAAGAAACTTGTGTTCCCAACATGCTAGGTGAAGGATGGCTTTCACACACACTTATCTCTTAGACTTGAGCATGTGGGGAGACGTTCTTTCATCTAGCACAAATGTAAATGTTTGCAGGAGAAAATTTTGTTCTGGTTTCTCAGTCTGCATCCTAGTGCAAGTTTGAAGTTTCTGTATTTTTCACTTTAAAACCGATTTTCATCTGCAACTACACTTCTGTATTTATGGATTGTAGATTTCAACAGAAAAGAAATTATGTGTTCTGAACAGCTAGGTGAAGGACGGCTTTCACACAAAATTAATCTCAGAAATGAGCATGTGGGGAGACGTTCTTTCATCTAGCAATAAGGTAACGGTTTGAAGGAGAAACTTTTACTCTAGATTCACAGTCTGTTTCCTAGTGCCGGTATGATGTTCCAGCATTTTTCACTGTAAAACCGAGTTGGAGGTAGTACATCCCCATACATACGTATGTAGTGTAGTTTGCAACTGGAAAGAAACTTTGTGTTCCCAACAAGCTAGCTGAAGGGCGGCTTTCAGACACTCTTATCTGTCACAACTAAGCATGTAGAGATACGTTCGTTCATCTAGCACAAATGTAAGTGTTTGCAGAAGAAACTTTCACACTGTATTCGGAATCTCTTTCCGAGTGCCCGTTTAAAGTTAGTGCAATTTTCTCTGTAAAGCCGAGTTGCAGCTACTACATCCCCTTATGTATGTATGGATTGTAATTTGCAACTTAAAAGTAACTTTGTGTTCCCAATAAGATATTTGAAGGACGACTTTCACACACACTTATCTCTCAGAACTGAGCATGTGGAGAGGCGTTCGTTCATCTAGCACAAAAGGAACGGTTTGCAGGAGAAACTTTTACTCTTGTTTCTCAGTCTCTTCCCTATGCCGTTTTGAAGTTCCTGCAGTTTTCACTGTAGAACAGAGTTGGAGCTTGTATCTCCCCATACATATGTATTGATTGGAGTTTGCATCAAAAAGAAACTTTGTATTCCCAACAAGCTAGCTGAAGGACGGCTTTCACACACAATTATCTCTCAGAACTGAGCATGTGGAGAGACGTTCGTTCATCTAGCACAAAGGGAAGGGGTTGAATGGGAATCTTTTACTCTGGTTTCTCAGCCTGTTTCCTAGTGCTGTTTGAAGTTCCTGCAGTTTTCACTGTAAAACCGATTTGGAGCTAGTACTTCCCCATATATATGAATGGAGTGGAGTTTGCATCAGAAAAGAAACTTTGTGTTCCCAACAAGCTAGATGAAGAACAGCTTTCACACACACTTATCTCTCAGAACTGAGCATGTGGATAGACATTCATTCATGAAGCACAAAGGAACGGCTTGCAGGAGAAACTGTTACTCTGGTTTCTCAGTCTGTTTCCTAGTGCCAGTTTGAAGTTCCTGCAGTTATCACTGTAAACACGATTAGGAGCTATTAACTCCCCTAATATATGTATGGATTGGAGTTTGCATCTGAACAGAGACTTTGTGTTCCCAACAAGCTAGGTAAAGGACAGTTTTCAAACATAAATTTGTCTCAGATCTGAGGATGTGGAGAGACGTTCGTTCATCTAGCACAAATGGAACCGATTGCAGGAGAAACTATTACTCTGGTTTCTCAGTCTGTTTCCTAGTGCCGGTATGAACTTCCTGCAGTTTTCACTGTAAAACCGAGTTGGAGCTAGTACCTCCCCATATATTTGTATGGAGTGAAGTTTCCAACTAAAAAGAAACTTTGTGTTCCGAACAAGATATGTGAAGGACGGCTTTCACAGAAATTATTCTCTCAAAACTGAGCAAGTTGAGAGACGTTCGTTCATCTAGCACAAATGTTATTGGTTGCAGGAGAAACCTTTACTCTGGTTTCTAAGTCTGTTTCCTAGTGCCGGTTTGAATTTCCTGCAGTTTTCAATGTAAAACCGAGTTGGAGCTGGAACTTCCCCATAGATATGTATAGAGAGGAGTTTGCAACTGAAAAGAAACTTTGTGTTCCCAACAAGCTAGGAGAAAGACGGCTTTCACACACACTTATCTCTCAGAACTGAGCATGTGGAGAGCCGTTCGTTCATCTAGCACAAAGGGAACGATTTGCAGGGGAAACTTTTACTCTGGTTTCCCAGTCTGATTCCTAGTGCCGGTTTGAAGTTCCTGCAGTTTTCACTGTAAAACCGAGTTGGAGCTTGTACCTCCCCATACATATGTATGAAGTGGTGTTTGCAACTTAAAAGAAACTATGTGTTCCCACGATCTATGTGAAGGACGGATTTCACACACACTTATCTCTCAGAACTGATCCTGTGGAGAGACGTTCGTTCATCTAGCACAAAGGGAACTGGTTGCATGAGAAACTTTTACTCTGGTTTCTCAGTCTGTTTCCTAGTGTTGGTTTCAATTTCCTTCAGTTTACACTGTAAACCCGAGTTGCAACTAGTACCTCCCCATATATATGTATGGATTGGAGTTTGCAACTGAAAAGAATCTTTGTGTTCCCAACAAGCTAGGTGAAGGACGGCTTTCACACACACTTATCTTAAGAACTGGGCATGTGGATAAACGTTCTTTCAATTAGCACAAAAGTTACGGGTTGCAGGAGAAACTTTTACTCTGGTTTCTCAGTCTGTTTCCTAGTGGCGTTTTGAATTTCCTGCAGTTTTCACTGAAAATCGGATTTATAGCTAGTACTTCCCCACAGATATGTATGGAGTGGAGTTTGCAACTGAAAGGAAACTTTGTGTTCCCTACAAGCTAGGTGAAGTACGGATTTCACACACTCTTATCACTCAGAACTGAGTATGTGGAGAGACGTTCGTTCATCTAGCACAAAGGGAACTGGCTGCAGGAGAAACTTTTACTCTGGATTCTCAGTCTGTTTCCTAGTGCCGGTTTGAAGTTCCTGAAGTTTTCACTGTAAAACCGTGTTGGAGCTAGAACCTCCCCATATATATGTATGGAGAGGTGTTTGCAATTGAAAGGAAACTTTCTGTTCCCAACAAGCTTAGTGATGGACGGCTTTCACACACACTAATCTCTCAGAACTGAGCATGTGGAGAGACGTTCGTTAATCCAGCACAAATGGAACGTGTTGCATGGGAAACTTTTACTCTGGTTACTCAGTCTGTTTCCTAGTGCCGGTTTTGAAGATCCTGCAGATTTCACTGTAAAACCGAGTTGGAGCTAGTACTTCCCCATAGATATGTATGGAGTGTAGTTTGCAACTGAAAAGAAACTTTTTGTTCCAAACAAGCTAGGATTAGGACGGCTTTCACACACACTTATCTCTCAAAACTGATCCTGTGGAGATACTTTCGTTCATCTAGTACAAAAAGAACGAATTTCATTAGAAACATTTACTGTGGTTTCTGGGTCTGTTTCCTAGTGCTGGTTTGTATTTTCTGCAGTATTTATGAAAAACAGTTTCTGAGCTTGTATACCCCTATACATTTATGTGGTGTTGCCTTCAACTGAAAAGAATCTTTGCGGTCCCAACAGGGTAGCTGAAGGACGGCTTTCACACACATTTATCTCTCTGAAATGAGCATATGGAGAGCCGTTCGTTCATCAGGCATAAATGGAAGGGCTTGCATGAGAAACTTTTACTCTGGTTTCTCAGTCTGTTTCCTAGTCCCGGTTTGAAGTTCCTGCAGTTTTCTCTGTAAAACCGAGTTGAAGCTAGTACCGACCCACATATATGTATGGAGTGTAGTTTGCAACGGAAAAGAAACTGTGTGTTCCCAACAAGCTAGGTGAAGTACGGCTTTCACACACAATTATCTCTGAGAACTGAGCATTTGGAGAGACGTTCGTTCATCTAGCACAAAGGGAAAGGTTTGCAGGAGAAACTTTTTCTCTGGTTTCTCAGTCTGTTTCCTAGTGCCGGTTTGAAGTTCCTGTAGTTTTCACTGTGAATACGAGTTGGAGCTAGTACCACCCCATATATATGTATGGAGTGTAGTTTGCAAATGAGAAGAAACTTTCTGTTCCCAACTTGCTAGTTGAAGGACGGCTTACACAAACACTTATAACTCAGAACTGAGCTTCTGGAGAGACGTTCGTTCATCTAGCACAAAGGGAACGTTTTGCAGGAGAAACTTTTACTCTGGTTCTCTGTCTGTCTGCTAGTGCCCGTTTGAAGTTCCTGCAGTTTTCACTATAAAACCGAGTTGGAGCTAATACCACCCCATATATGTATGGATTGTACCTTGAAAATGAAAAGAAATATTGTGTTCCCAACAACCTATGTGAAGGACGGCATTCACACACAATTTTCCCTCAGAAAAGAGCAAGTGGAGAGACGTTCTTTCATCTAGCACAAAGGAAACAGGTTGCAGGATAATCATTTACTTTTGTTTCTCAGTCTGTTTCCTAGGGCCAGTTTGAAGTACCTGCAATTTTCACTATAAATCGAGTTGGAGCTACTACATACCCTTATGTATGTAAGGATTTTAGTTGCAACTTAAAAGAAACTTGTGTTCCCAACATGCTAGGTGAAGGATGGCTTTCACACACACTTATCTCTTAGACTTGAGCATGTGGGGAGACGTTCTTTCATCTAGCACAAATGTAAATGTTTGCAGGAGAAAATTTTGTTCTGGTTTCTCAGTCTGCATCCTAGTGCAAGTTTGAAGTTTCTGTATTTTTCACTTTAAAACCGATTTTCATCTGCAACTACACTTCTGTATTTATGGATTGTAGATTTCAACAGAAAAGAAATTATGTGTTCTGAACAGCTAGGTGAAGGACGGCTTTCACACAAAATTAATCTCAGAAATGAGCATGTGGGGAGACGTTCTTTCATCTAGCAATAAGGTAACGGTTTGAAGGAGAAACTTTTACTCTAGATTCACAGTCTGTTTCCTAGTGCCGGTATGATGTTCCAGCATTTTTCACTGTAAAACCGAGTTGGAGGTAGTACATCCCCATACATACGTATGTAGTGTAGTTTGCAACTGGAAAGAAACTTTGTGTTCCCAACAAGCTAGCTGAAGGGCGGCTTTCAGACACTCTTATCTGTCACAACTAAGCATGTAGAGATACGTTCGTTCATCTAGCACAAATGTAAGTGTTTGCAGAAGAAACTTTCACACTGTATTCGGAATCTCTTTCCGAGTGCCCGTTTAAAGTTAGTGCAATTTTCTCTGTAAAGCCGAGTTGCAGCTACTACATCCCCTTATGTATGTATGGATTGTAATTTGCAACTTAAAAGTAACTTTGTGTTCCCAATAAGATATTTGAAGGACGACTTTCACACACACTTATCTCTCAGAACTGAGCATGTGGAGAGACGATCGTTCATCTAGCACAAAGGGAAAGGGTTGCAGGGAAACTTTTACTCTGGTTGCTCAGTCTGTTTCTTAGTGCCGGTTTTAAGTTCCTGCAGTTTTCACTGTAAACCCGAGTTGCAGCTAGTACATCCCCATATATATGTATGCAGTGGAGTTGGCAACTGAAAAGAAACTTTGTGTTCCCAACAAGCTAGCTGAAGGACGGTTTTCACACACACTTATCTCTCAGAACTGAGCATGTGGAGAGGCGTTCGTTCATCTAGCACAAAAGGAACGGTTTGCAGGAGAAACTTTTACTCTTGTTTCTCAGTCTCTTCCCTATGCCGTTTTGAAGTTCCTGCAGTTTTCACTGTAGAACAGAGTTGGAGCTTGTATCTCCCCATACATATGTATTGATTGGAGTTTGCATCAAAAAGAAACTTTGTATTCCCAACAAGCTAGCTGAAGGACGGCTTTCACACACAATTATCTCTCAGAACTGAGCATGTGGAGAGACGTTCGTTCATCTAGCACAAAGGGAACGGGTTGAATGGGAATCTTTTACTCTGGTTTCTCAGCCTGTTTCCTAGTGCTGTTTGAAGTTCCTGCAGTTTTCACTGTAAAACCGAGTTGGAGCTAGTACTTCCCCATATATATGAATGGAGTGGAGTTTGCATCAGAAAAGAAACTTTGTGTTCCCAACAAGCTAGATGAAGAACGGCTTTCACACACACTTATCTCTCAGAACTGAGCATGTGGATAGACATTCGTTCATGAAGCACAAAGGAACGGCTTGCAGGAGAAACTGTTACTCTGGTTTCTCAGTCTGTTTCCTAGTGCCAGTTTGAAGTTCCTGCAGTTATCACTGTAAACACGAGTAGGAGCTATTAACTCCCCTAATATATGTATGGATTGGAGTTTGCATCTGAACAGAAACTTTGTGTTCCCAACAAGCTAGGTAAAGGACAGTTTTCAAACATAAATTTGTCTCAGATCTGAGGATGTGGAGAGACGTTCGTTCATCTAGCACAAATGGAACCGATTGCAGGAGAAACTATTACTCTGGTTTCTCAGTCTGTTTCCAAGTGCCGGTATGAACTTCCTGCAGTTTTCACTGTAAAACCGAGTTGGAGCTAGTACCTCCCCATATATTTGTATGGAGTGAAGTTTCCAACTAAAAAGAAACTTTGTGTTCCGAACAAGATATGTGAAGGACGGCTTTCACAGAAATTATTCTCTCAAAACTGAGCAAGTTGAGAGACGTTCGTTCATCTAGCACAAATGTTATTGGTTGCAGGAGAAACCTTTACTCTGGTTTCTAAGTCTGTTTCCTAGTGCCGGTTTGAATTTCCTGCAGTTTTCAATGTAAAACCGAGTTGGAGCTGGAACTTCCCCATAGATATGTATAGAGAGGAGTTTGCAACTGAAAAGAAACTTTGTGTTCCCAACAAGCTAGGAGAAAGACGGCTTTCACACACACTTATCTCTCAGAACTGAGCATGTGGAGAGCCGTTCGTTCATCTAGCACAAAGGGAACGATTTGCAGGGGAAACTTTTACTCTGGTTTCCCAGTCTGATTCCTAGTGCCGGTTTGAAGTTCCTGCAGTTTTCACTGTAAAACCGAGTTGGAGCTTGTACCTCCCCATACATATGTATGAAGTGGTGTTTGCAACTTAAAAGAAACTATGTGTTCCCACGATCTATGTGAAGGACGGATTTCACACACACTTATCTCTCAGTACTGATCCTGTGGAGAGACGTTCGTTCATCTAGCACAAAGGGAACTGGTTGCATGAGAAACTTTTACTCTGGTTTCTCAGTCTGTTTCCTAGTGTCGGTTTCAATTTCCTTCAGTTTACACTGTAAACCCGAGTTGCAACTAGTACCTCCCCATATATATGTATGGATTGGAGTTTGCAACTGAAAAGAATCTTTGTGTTCCCAACAAGCTAGGTGAAGGACGGCTTTCACACACACTTATCTTAAGAACTGGGCATGTGGATAAACGTTCTTTCAATTAGCACAAAAGTTACGGGTTGCAGGAGAAACTTTTACTCTGGTTTCTCAGTCTGTTTCCTAGTGGCGTTTTGAATTTCCTGCAGTTTTCACTGAAAATCGGATTTATAGCTAGTACTTCCCCACAGATATGTATGGAGTGGAGTTTGCAACTGAAAGGAAACTTTGTGTTCCCTACAAGCTAGGTGAAGTACGGATTTCACACACTCTTATCACTCAGAACTGAGTATGTGGAGAGACGTTCGTTCATCTAGCACAAAGGGAACTGGCTGCAGGAGAAACTTTTACTCTGGATTCTCAGTCTGTTTCCTAGTGCCGGTTTGAAGTTCCTGAAGTTTTCACTGTAAAACCGTGTTGGAGCTAGAACCTCCCCATATATATGTATGGAGAGGTGTTTGCAATTGAAAGGAAACTTTCTGTTCCCAACAAGCTTAGTGATGGACGGCTTTCACACACACTAATCTCTCAGAACTGAGCATGTGGAGAGACGTTCGTTAATCCAGCACAAATGGAACGTGTTGCATGGGAAACTTTTACTCTGGTTACTCAGTCTGTTTCCTAGTGCCGGTTTTGAAGATCCTGCAGATTTCACTGTAAAACCGAGTTGGAGCTAGTACTTCCCCATAGATATGTATGGAGTGTAGTTTGCAACTGAAAAGAAACTTTTTGTTCCAAACAAGCTAGGATTAGGACGGCTTTCACACACACTTATCTCTCAAAACTGATCCTGTGGAGATACTTTCGTTCATCTAGTACAAAAAGAACGAATTTCATTAGAAACATTTACTGTGGTTTCTGGGTCTGTTTCCTAGTGCTGGTTTGTATTTTCTGCAGTATTTATGAAAAACAGTTTCTGAGCTTGTATACCCCTATACATTTATGTGGTGTTGCCTTCAACTGAAAAGAATCTTTGCGGTCCCAACAGGGTAGCTGAAGGACGGCTTTCACACACATTTATCTCTCTGAAATGAGCATATGGAGAGCCGTTCGTTCATCAGGCATAAATGGAAGGGCTTGCATGAGAAACTTTTACTCTGGTTTCTCAGTCTGTTTCCTAGTCCCGGTTTGAAGTTCCTGCAGTTTTCTCTGTAAAACCGAGTTGAAGCTAGTACCGACCCATATATATGTATGGAGTGTAGTTTGCAACGGAAAAGAAACTGTGTGTTCCCAACAAGCTAGGTGAAGTACGGCTTTCACACACAATTATCTCTGAGAACTGAGCATTTGGAGAGACGTTCGTTCATCTAGCACAAAGGGAAAGGTTTGCAGGAGAAACTTTTTCTCTGGTTTCTCAGTCTGTTTCCTAGTGCCGGTTTGAAGTTCCTGTAGTTTTCACTGTGAATACGAGTTGGAGCTAGTACCACCCCATATATATGTATGGAGTGTAGTTTGCAAATGAGAAGAAACTTTCTGTTCCCAACTTGCTAGTTGAAGGACGGCTTACACAAACACTTATAACTCAGAACTGAGCTTCTGGAGAGACGTTCGTTCATCTAGCACAAAGGGAACGTTTTGCAGGAGAAACTTTTACTCTGGTTCTCTGTCTGTCTGCTAGTGCCCGTTTGAAGTTCCTGCAGTTTTCACTATAAAACCGAGTTGGAGCTAATACCACCCCATATATGTATGGATTGTACCTTGAAAATGAAAAGAAATATTGTGTTCCCAACAACCTATGTGAAGGACGGCATTCACACACAATTTTCCCTCAGAAAAGAGCAAGTGGAGAGACGTTCTTTCATCTAGCACAAAGGAAACAGGTTGCAGGATAATCATTTACTTTTGTTTCTCAGTCTGTTTCCTAGGGCCAGTTTGAAGTACCTGCAATTTTCACTATAAATCGAGTTGGAGCTACTACATACCCTTATGTATGTAAGGATTTTAGTTGCAACTTAAAAGAAACTTGTGTTCCCAACATGCTAGGTGAAGGATGGCTTTCACACACACTTATCTCTTAGACTTGAGCATGTGGGGAGACGTTCTTTCATCTAGCACAAATGTAAATGTTTGCAGGAGAAAATTTTGTTCTGGTTTCTCAGTCTGCATCCTAGTGCAAGTTTGAAGTTTCTGTATTTTTCACTTTAAAACCGATTTTCATCTGCAACTACACTTCTGTATTTATGGATTGTAGATTTCAACAGAAAAGAAATTATGTGTTCTGAACAGCTAGGTGAAGGACGGCTTTCACACAAAATTAATCTCAGAAATGAGCATGTGGGGAGACGTTCTTTCATCTAGCAATAAGGTAACGGTTTGAAGGAGAAACTTTTACTCTAGATTCACAGTCTGTTTCCTAGTGCCGGTATGATGTTCCAGCATTTTTCACTGTAAAACCGAGTTGGAGGTAGTACATCCCCATACATACGTATGTAGTGTAGTTTGCAACTGGAAAGAAACTTTGTGTTCCCAACAAGCTAGCTGAAGGGTGGCTTTCAGACACTCTTATCTGTCACAACTAAGCATGTAGAGATACGTTCGTTCATCTAGCACAAATGTAAGTGTTTGCAGAAGAAACTTTCACACTGTATTCGGAATCTCTTTCCGAGTGCCCGTTTAAAGTTAGTGCAATTTTCTCTGTAAAGCCGAGTTGCAGCTACTACATCCCCTTATGTATGTATGGATTGTAATTTGCAACTTAAAAGTAACTTTGTGTTCCCAATAAGATATTTGAAGGACGACTTTCACACACACTTATCTCTCAGAACTGAGCATGTGGAGAGACGATCGTTCATCTAGCACAAAGGGAAAGGGTTGCAGGGAAACTTTTACTCTGGTTGCTCAGTCTGTTTCTTAGTGCCGGTTTTAAGTTCCTGCAGTTTTCACTGTAAACCCGAGTTGCAGCTAGTACATCCCCATATATATGTATGCAGTGGAGTTGGCAACTGAAAAGAAACTTTGTGTTCCCAACAAGCTAGCTGAAGGACGGTTTTCACACACACTTATCTCTCAGAACTGAGCATGTGGAGAGGCGTTCGTTCATCTAGCACAAAAGGAACGGTTTGCAGGAGAAACTTTTACTCTTGTTTCTCAGTCTCTTCCCTATGCCGTTTTGAAGTTCCTGCAGTTTTCACTGTAGAACAGAGTTGGAGCTTGTATCTCCCCATACATATGTATTGATTGGAGTTTGCATCAAAAAGAAACTTTGTATTCCCAACAAGCTAGCTGAAGGACGGCTTTCACACACAATTATCTCTCAGAACTGAGCATGTGGAGAGACGTTCGTTCATCTAGCACAAAGGGAACGGGTTGAATGGGAATCTTTTACTCTGGTTTCTCAGCCTGTTTCCTAGTGCTGTTTGAAGTTCCTGCAGTTTTCACTGTAAAACCGAGTTGGAGCTAGTACTTCCCCATATATATGAATGGAGTGGAGTTTGCATCAGAAAAGAAACTTTGTGTTCCCAACAAGCTAGATGAAGAACGGCTTTCACACACACTTATCTCTCAGAACTGAGCATGTGGATAGACATTCGTTCATGAAGCACAAAGGAACGGCTTGCAGGAGAAACTGTTACTCTGGTTTCTCAGTCTGTTTCCTAGTGCCAGTTTGAAGTTCCTGCAGTTATCACTGTAAACACGAGTAGGAGCTATTAACTCCCCTAATATATGTATGGATTGGAGTTTGCATCTGAACAGAAATTTTGTGTTCCCAACAAGCTAGGTAAAGGACAGTTTTCAAACATAAATTTGTCTCAGATCTGAGGATGTGGAGAGACGTTCGTTCATCTAGCACAAATGGAACCGATTGCAGGAGAAACTATTACTCTGGTTTCTCAGTCTGTTTCCTAGTGCCGGTATGAACTTCCTGCAGTTTTCACTGTAAACCCGAGTTGCAACTAGTACCTCCCCATATATATGTATGGATTGGAGTTTGCAACTGAAAAGAATCTTTGTGTTCCCAACAAGCTAGGTGAAGGACGGCTTTCACACACACTTATCTTAAGAACTGGGCATGTGGATAAACGTTCTTTCAATTAGCACAAAAGTTACGGGTTGCAGGAGAAACTTTTACTCTGGTTTCTCCGTCTGTTTCCTAGTGGCGTTTTGAATTTCCTGCAGTTTTCACTGAAAATCGGATTTATAGCTAGTACTTCCCCACAGATATGTATGGAGTGGAGTTTGCAACTGAAAGGAAACTTTGTGTTCCCTACAAGCTAGGTGAAGTACGGATTTCACACACTCTTATCACTCAGAACTGAGTATGTGGAGAGACGTTCGTTCATCTAGCACAAAGGGAACTGGCTGCAGGAGAAACTTTTACTCTGGATTCTCTGTCTGTCTGCTAGTGCCCGTTTGAAGTTCCTGCAGTTTTCACTGTAAAACCGTGTTGGAGCTAGAACCTCCCCATATATATGTATGGAGAGGTGTTTGCAATTGAAAGGAAACTTTCTGTTCCCAACAAGCTTAGTGATGGACGGCTTTCACACACACTAATCTCTCAGAACTGAGCATGTGGAGAGACGTTCGTTAATCCAGCACAAATGGAACGTGTTGCATGGGAAACTTTTACTCTGGTTACTCAGTCTGTTTCCTAGTGCCGGTTTTGAAGATCCTGCAGATTTCACTATAAAACCGAGTTGGAGCTAGTACTTCCCCATAGATATGTATGGAGTGTAGTTTGCAACTGAAAAGAAACTTTTTGTTCCAAACAAGCTAGGATTAGGACGGCTTTCACACACACTTATCTCTCAAAACTGATCCTGTGGAGATACTTTCGTTCATCTAGTACAAAAAGAACGAATTTCATTAGAAACATTTACTGTGGTTTCTGGGTCTGTTTCCTAGTGCTGGTTTGTATTTTCTGCAGTATTTATGAAAAACAGTTTCTGAGCTTGTATACCCCTATACATTTATGTGGTGTTGCCTTCAACTGAAAAGAATCTTTGCGGTCCCAACAGGGTAGCTGAAGGACGGCTTTCACACACATTTATCTCTCTGAAATGAGCATATGGAGAGCCGTTCGTTCATCAGGCATAAATGGAAGGGCTTGCATGAGAAACTTTTACTCTGGTTTCTCAGTCTGTTTCCTAGTCCCGGTTTGAAGTTCCTGCAGTTTTCTCTGTAAAACCGAGTTGAAGCTAGTACCGACCCACATATATGTATGGAGTGTAGTTTGCAACGGAAAAGAAACTGTGTGTTCCCAACAAGCTAGGTGAAGTACGGCTTTCACACACAATTATCTCTGAGAACTGAGCATTTGGAGAGACGTTCGTTCATCTAGCACAAAGGGAAAGGTTTGCAGGAGAAACTTTTTCTCTGGTTTCTCAGTCTGTTTCCTAGTGCCGGTTTGAAGTTCCTGTAGTTTTCACTGTGAATACGAGTTGGAGCTAGTACCACCCCATATATATGTATGGAGTGTAGTTTGCAAATGAGAAGAAACTTTCTGTTCCCAACTTGCTAGTTGAAGGACGGCTTACACAAACACTTATAACTCAGAACTGAGCTTCTGGAGAGACGTTCGTTCATCTAGCACAAAGGGAACGTTTTGCAGGAGAAACTTTTACTCTGGTTCTCTGTCTGTCTGCTAGTGCCCGTTTGAAGTTCCTGCAGTTTTCACTATAAAACCGAGTTGGAGCTAATACCACCCCATATATGTATGGATTGTACCTTGAAAATGAAAAGAAATATTGTGTTCCCAACAACCTATGTGAAGGACGGCATTCACACACAATTTTCCCTCAGAAAAGAGCAAGTGGAGAGACGTTCTTTCATCTAGCACAAAGGAAACAGGTTGCAGGATAATCATTTACTTTTGTTTCTCAGTCTGTTTCCTAGGGCCAGTTTGAAGTACCTGCAATTTTCACTATAAATCGAGTTGGAGCTACTACATACCCTTATGTATGTAAGGATTTTAGTTGCAACTTAAAAGAAACTTGTGTTCCCAACATGCTAGGTGAAGGATGGCTTTCACACACACTTATCTCTTAGACTTGAGCATGTGGGGAGACGTTCTTTCATCTAGCACAAATGTAAATGTTTGCAGGAGAAAATTTTGTTCTGGTTTCTCAGTCTGCATCCTAGTGCAAGTTTGAAGTTTCTGTATTTTTCACTTTAAAACCGATTTTCATCTGCAACTACACTTCTGTATTTATGGATTGTAGATTTCAACAGAAAAGAAATTATGTGTTCTGAACAGCTAGGTGAAGGACGGCTTTCACACAAAATTAATCTCAGAAATGAGCATGTGGGGAGACGTTCTTTCATCTAGCAATAAGGTAACGGTTTGAAGGAGAAACTTTTACTCTAGATTCACAGTCTGTTTCCTAGTGCCGGTATGATGTTCCAGCATTTTTCACTGTAAAACCGAGTTGGAGGTAGTACATCCCCATACATACGTATGTAGTGTAGTTTGCAACTGGAAAGAAACTTTGTGTTCCCAACAAGCTAGCTGAAGGGCGGCTTTCAGACACTCTTATCTGTCACAACTAAGCATGTAGAGATACGTTCGTTCATCTAGCACAAATGTAAGTGTTTGCAGAAGAAACTTTCACACTGTATTCGGAATCTCTTTCCGAGTGCCCGTTTAAAGTTAGTGCAATTTTCTCTGTAAAGCCGAGTTGCAGCTACTACATCCCCTTATGTATGTATGGATTGTAATTTGCAACTTAAAAGTAACTTTGTGTTCCCAATAAGATATTTGAAGGACGACTTTCACACACACTTATCTCTCAGAACTGAGCATGTGGAGAGACGATCGTTCATCTAGCACAAAGGGAAAGGGTTGCAGGGAAACTTTTACTCTGGTTGCTCAGTCTGTTTCTTAGTGCCGGTTTTAAGTTCCTGCAGTTTTCACTGTAAACCCGAGTTGCAGCTAGTACATCCCCATATATATGTATGCAGTGGAGTTGGCAACTGAAAAGAAACTTTGTGTTCCCAACAAGCTAGCTGAAGGACGGTTTTCACACACACTTATCTCTCAGAACTGAGCATGTGGAGAGGCGTTCGTTCATCTAGCACAAAAGGAACGGTTTGCAGGAGAAACTTTTACTCTTGTTTCTCAGTCTCTTCCCTATGCCGTTTTGAAGTTCCTGCAGTTTTCACTGTAGAACAGAGTTGGAGCTTGTATCTCCCCATACATATGTATTGATTGGAGTTTGCATCAAAAAGAAACTTTGTATTCCCAACAAGCTAGCTGAAGGACGGCTTTCACACACAATTATCTCTCAGAACTGAGCATGTGGAGAGACGTTCGTTCATCTAGCACAAAGGGAAGGGGTTGAATGGGAATCTTTTACTCTGGTTTCTCAGCCTGTTTCCTAGTGCTGTTTGAAGTTCCTGCAGTTTTCACTGTAAAACCGAGTTGGAGCTAGTACTTCCCCATATATATGAATGGAGTGGAGTTTGCATCAGAAAAGAAACTTTGTGTTCCCAACAAGCTAGATGAAGAACGGCTTTCACACACACTTATCTCTCAGAACTGAGCATGTGGATAGACATTCGTTCATGAAGCACAAAGGAACGGCTTGCAGGAGAAACTGTTACTCTGGTTTCTCAGTCTGTTTCCTAGTGCCAGTTTGAAGTTCCTGCAGTTATCACTGTAAACACGAGTAGGAGCTATTAACTCCCCTAATATATGTATGGATTGGAGTTTGCATCTGAACAGAAACTTTGTGTTCCCAACAAGCTAGGTAAAGGACAGTTTTCAAACATAAATTTGTCTCAGATCTGAGGATGTGGAGAGACGTTCGTTCATCTAGCACAAAGGGAACGATTTGCAGGGGAAACTTTTACTCTGGTTTCCCAGTCTGATTCCTAGTGCCGGTTTGAAGTTCCTGCAGTTTTCACTGTAAAACCGAGTTGGAGCTTGTACCTCCCCATACATATGTATGAAGTGGTGTTTGCAACTTAAAAGAAACTATGTGTTCCCACGATCTATGTGAAGGACGGATTTCACACACACTTATCTCTCAGAACTGATCCTGTGGAGAGACGTTCGTTCATCTAGCACAAAGGGAACTGGTTGCATGAGAAACTTTTACTCTGGTTTCTCAGTCTGTTTCCTAGTGTCGGTTTCAATTTCCTTCAGTTTACACTGTAAACCCGAGTTGCAACTGGTACCTCCCCATATATATGTATGGATTGGAGTTTGCAACTGAAAAGAATCTTTGTGTTCCCAACAAGCTAGGTGAAGGACGGCTTTCACACACACTTATCTTAAGAACTGGGCATGTGGATAAACGTTCTTTCAATTAGCACAAAAGTTACGGGTTGCAGGAGAAACTTTTACTCTGGTTTCTCAGTCTGTTTCCTAGTGGCGTTTTGAATTTCCTGCAGTTTTCACTGAAAATCGGATTATAGCTAGTACTTCCCCACAGATATGTATGGAGTGGAGTTTGCAACTGAAAGGAAACTTTGTGTTCCCTACAATCTAGGTGAAGTACGGATTTCACACACTCTTATCACTCAGAACTGAGTATGTGGAGAGACGTTCGTTCATCTAGCACAAAGGGAACTGGCTGCAGGAGAAACTTTTACTCTGGATTCTCAGTCTGTTTCCTAGTGCCGGTTTGAAGTTCCTGAAGTTTTCACTGTAAAACCGTGTTGGAGCTAGAACCTCCCCATATATATGTATGGAGAGGTGTTTGCAATTGAAAGGAAACTTTCTGTTCCCAACAAGCTTAGTGATGGACGGCTTTCACACACACTAATCTCTCAGAACTGAGCATGTGGAGAGACGTTCGTTCATCCAGCACAAATGGAACGTGTTGCATGGGAAACTTTTACTCTGGTTACTCAGTCTGTTTCCTAGTGCCGGTTTTGAAGATCCTGCAGATTTCACTGTAAAACCGAGTTGGAGCTAGTACTTCCCCATAGATATGTATGGAGTGTAGTTTGCAACTGAAAAGAAACTTTTTGTTCCAAACAAGCTAGGATTAGGACGGCTTTCACACACACTTATCTCTCAAAACTGATCCTGTGGAGATACTTTCGTTCATCTAGTACAAAAAGAACGAATTTCATTAGAAACATTTACTGTGGTTTCTGGGTCTGTTTCCTAGTGCTGGTTTGTATTTTCTGCAGTATTTATGAAAAACAGTTTCTGAGCTTGTATACCCCTATACATTTATGTGGTGTTGCCTTCAACTGAAAAGAATCTTTGCGGTCCCAACAGGGTAGCTGAAGGACGGCTTTCACACACATTTATCTCTCTGAAATGAGCATATGGAGAGCCGTTCGTTCATCAGGCATAAATGGAAGGGCTTGCATGAGAAACTTTTACTCTGGTTTCTCAGTCTGTTTCCTAGTCCCGGTTTGAAGTTCCTGCAGTTTTCTCTGTAAAACCGAGTTGAAGCTAGTACCGACCCATATATATGTATGGAGTGTAGTTTGCAACGGAAAAGAAACTTTTTGTTCCAAACAAGCTAGGATTAGGACGGCTTTCACACACACTTATCTCTCAAAACTGATCCTGTGGAGATACTTTCGTTCATCTAGTACAAAAAGAACGAATTTCATTAGAAACATTTACTGTGGTTTCTGGGTCTGTTTCCTAGTGCTGGTTTGTATTTTCTGCAGTATTTAAAAAACAATTTCTGAGCTTGTATACCCCTATACATTTATGTGGTGTTGCCTTCAACTGAAAAGAATCTTTGCGGTCCCAACAGGGTAGCTGAAGGACGGCTTTCACACACATTTATCTCTCTGAAATGAGCATATGGAGAGCCGTTCGTTCATCAGGCATAAATGGAAGGGCTTGCATGAGAAACTTTTACTCTGGTTTCTCAGTCTGTTTCCTAGTCCCGGTTTGAAGTTCCTGCAGTTTTCTCTGTAAAACCGAGTTGAAGCTAGTACCGACCCATATATATGTATGGAGTGTAGTTTGCAACGGAAAAGAAACTGTGTGTTCCCAACAAGCTAGGTGAAGTACGGCTTTCACACACAATTATCTCTGAGAACTGAGCATTTGGAGAGACGTTCGTTCATCTAGCACAAAGGGAAAGGTTTGCAGGAGAAACTTTTTCTCTGGTTTCTCAGTCTGTTTCCTAGTGCCGGTTTGAAGTTCCTGTAGTTTTCACTGTGAATACGAGTTGGAGCTAGTACCACCCCATATATATGTATGGAGTGTAGTTTGCAAATGAGAAGAAACTTTCTGTTCCCAACTTGCTAGTTGAAGGACGGCTTACACAAACACTTATAACTCAGAACTGAGCTTCTGGAGAGACGTTCGTTCATCTAGCACAAAGGGAACGTTTTGCAGGAGAAACTTTTACTCTGGTTCTCTGTCTGTCTGCTAGTGCCCGTTTGAAGTTCCTGCAGTTTTCACTATAAAACCGAGTTGGAGCTAATACCACCCCATATATGTATGGATTGTACCTTGAAAATGAAAAGAAATATTGTGTTCCCAACAACCTATGTGAAGGACGGCATTCACACACAATTTTCCCTCAGAAAAGAGCAAGTGGAGAGACGTTCTTTCATCTAGCACAAAGGAAACAGGTTGCAGGATAATCATTTACTTTTGTTTCTCAGTCTGTTTCCTAGGGCCAGTTTGAAGTACCTGCAATTTTCACTATAAATCGAGTTGGAGCTACTACATACCCTTATGTATGTAAGGATTTTAGTTGCAACTTAAAAGAAACTTGTGTTCCCAACATGCTAGGTGAAGGATGGCTTTCACACACACTTATCTCTTAGACTTGAGCATGTGGGGAGACGTTCTTTCATCTAGCACAAATGTAAATGTTTGCAGGAGAAAATTTTGTTCTGGTTTCTCAGTCTGCATCCTAGTGCAAGTTTGAAGTTTCTGTATTTTTCACTTTAAAACCGATTTTCATCTGCAACTACACTTCTGTATTTATGGATTGTAGATTTCAACAGAAAAGAAATTATGTGTTCTGAACAGCTAGGTGAAGGACGGCTTTCACACAAAATTAATCTCAGAAATGAGCATGTGGGGAGACGTTCTTTCATCTAGCAATAAGGTAACGGTTTGAAGGAGAAACTTTTACTCTAGATTCACAGTCTGTTTCCTAGTGCCGGTATGATGTTCCAGCATTTTTCACTGTAAAACCGAGTTGGAGGTAGTACATCCCCATACATACGTATGTAGTGTAGTTTGCAACTGGAAAGAAACTTTGTGTTCCCAACAAGCTAGCTGAAGGGCGGCTTTCAGACACTCTTATCTGTCACAACTAAGCATGTAGAGATACGTTCGTTCATCTAGCACAAATGTAAGTGTTTGCAGAAGAAACTTTCACACTGTATTCGGAATCTCTTTCCGAGTGCCCGTTTAAAGTTAGTGCAATTTTCTCTGTAAAGCCGAGTTGCAGCTACTACATCCCCTTATGTATGTATGGATTGTAATTTGCAACTTAAAAGTAACTTTGTGTTCCCAATAAGATATTTGAAGGACGACTTTCACACACACTTATCTCTCAGAACTGAGCATGTGGAGAGACGATCGTTCATCTAGCACAAAGGGAAAGGGTTGCAGGGAAACTTTTACTCTGGTTGCTCAGTCTGTTTCTTAGTGCCGGTTTTAAGTTCCTGCAGTTTTCACTGTAAACCCGAGTTGCAGCTAGTACATCCCCATATATATGTATGCAGTGGAGTTGGCAACTGAAAAGAAACTTTGTGTTCCCAACAAGCTAGCTGAAGGACGGTTTTCACACACACTTATCTCTCAGAACTGAGCATGTGGAGAGGCGTTCGTTCATCTAGCACAAAAGGAACGGTTTGCAGGAGAAACTTTTACTCTTGTTTCTCAGTCTCTTCCCTATGCCGTTTTGAAGTTCCTGCAGTTTTCACTGTAGAACAGAGTTGGAGCTTGTATCTCCCCATACATATGTATTGATTGGAGTTTGCATCAAAAAGAAACTTTGTATTCCCAACAAGCTAGCTGAAGGACGGCTTTCACACACAATTATCTCTCAGAACTGAGCATGTGGAGAGACGTTCGTTCATCTAGCACAAAGGGAACGGGTTGAATGGGAATCTTTTACTCTGGTTTCTCAGCCTGTTTCCTAGTGCTGTTTGAAGTTCCTGCAGTTTTCACTGTAAAACCGAGTTGGAGCTAGTACTTCCCCATATATATGAATGGAGTGGAGTTTGCATCAGAAAAGAAACTTTGTGTTCCCAACAAGCTAGATGAAGAACGGCTTTCACACACACTTATCTCTCAGAACTGAGCATGTGGATAGACATTCGTTCAAGAAGCACAAAGGAACGGCTTGCAGGAGAAACTGTTACTCTGGTTTCTCAGTCTGTTTCCTAGTGCCAGTTTGAAGTTCCTGCAGTTATCACTGTAAACACGAGTAGGAGCTATTAACTCCCCTAATATATGTATGGATTGGAGTTTGCATCTGAACAGAAACTTTGTGTTCCCAACAAGCTAGGTAAAGGACAGTTTTCAAACATAAATTTGTCTCAGATCTGAGGATGTGGAGAGACGTTCGTTCATCTAGCACAAATGGAACCGATTGCAGGAGAAACTATTACTCTGGTTTCTCAGTCTGTTTCCAAGTGCCGGTATGAACTTCCTGCAGTTTTCACTGTAAAACCGAGTTGGAGCTAGTACCTCCCCATATATTTGTATGGAGTGAAGTTTCCAACTAAAAAGAAACTTTGTGTTCCGAACAAGATATGTGAAGGACGGCTTTCACAGAAATTATTCTCTCAAAACTGAGCAAGTTGAGAGACGTTCGTTCATCTAGCACAAATGTTATTGGTTGCAGGAGAAACCTTTACTCTGGTTTCTAAGTCTGTTTCCTAGTGCCGGTTTGAATTTCCTGCAGTTTTCAATGTAAAACCGAGTTGGAGCTGGAACTTCCCCATAGATATGTATAGAGAGGAGTTTGCAACTGAAAAGAAACTTTGTGTTCCCAACAAGCTAGGAGAAAGACGGCTTTCACACACACTTATCTCTCAGAACTGAGCATGTGGAGAGCCGTTCGTTCATCTAGCACAAAGGGAACGATTTGCAGGGGAAACTTTTACTCTGGTTTCCCAGTCTGATTCCTAGTGCCGGTTTGAAGTTCCTGCAGTTTTCACTGTAAAACCGAGTTGGAGCTTGTACCTCCCCATACATATGTATGAAGTGGTGTTTGCAACTTAAAAGAAACTATGTGTTCCCACGATCTATGTGAAGGACGGATTTCACACACACTTATCTCTCAGAACTGATCCTGTGGAGAGACGTTCGTTCATCTAGCACAAAGGGAACTGGTTGCATGAGAAACTTTTACTCTGGTTTCTCAGTCTGTTTCCTAGTGTCGGTTTCAATTTCCTTCAGTTTACACTGTAAACACGAGTTGCAACTAGTACCTCCCCATATATATGTATGGATTGGAGTTTGCAACTGAAAAGAATCTTTGTGTTCCCAACAAGCTAGGTGAAGGACGGCTTTCACACACACTTATTTTAAGAACTGGGCATGTGGATAAACGTTCTTTCAATTAGCACAAAAGTTACGGGTTGCAGGAGAAACTTTTACTCTGGTTTCTCAGTCTGTTTCCTAGTGGCGTTTTGAATTTCCTGCAGTTTTCACTGAAAATCGGATTTATAGCTAGTACTTCCCCACAGATATGTATGGAGTGGAGTTTGCAACTGAAAGGAAACTTTGTGTTCCCTACAAGCTAGGTGAAGTACGGATTTCACACACTCTTATCACTCAGAACTGAGTATGTGGAGAGACGTTCGTTCATCTAGCACAAAGGGAACTGGCTGCAGGAGAAACTTTTACTCTGGATTCTCAGTCTGTTTCCTAGTGCCGGTTTGAAGTTCCTGCAGTTTTCACTGTAAAACCGTGTTGGAGCTAGAACCTCCCCATATATATGTATGGAGAGGTGTTTGCAATTGAAAGGAAACTTTCTGTTCCCAACAAGCTTAGTGATGGACGGCTTTCACACACACTAATCTCTCAGAACTGAGCATGTGGAGAGACGTTCGTTCATCCAGCACAAATGGAACGTGTTGCATGGGAAACTTTTACTCTGGTTACTCAGTCTGTTTCCTAGTGCCGGTTTTGAAGATCCTGCAGATTTCACTGTAAAACCGAGTTGGAGCTAGTACTTCCCCATAGATATGTATGGAGTGTAGTTTGCAACTGAAAAGAAACTTTTTGTTCCAAACAAGCTAGGATTAGGACGGCTTTCACACACACTTATCTCTCAAAACTGATCCTGTGGAGATACTTTCGTTCATCTAGTACAAAAAGAACGAATTTCATTAGAAACATTTACTGTGGTTTCTGGGTCTGTTTCCTAGTGCTGGTTTGTATTTTCTGCAGTATTTATGAAAAACAGTTTCTGAGCTTGTATACCCCTATACATTTATGTGGTGTTGCCTTCAACTGAAAAGAATCTTTGCGGTCCCAACAGGGTAGCTGAAGGACGGCTTTCACACACATTTATCTCTCTGAAATGAGCATATGGAGAGCCGTTCGTTCATCAGGCATAAATGGAAGGGCTTGCATGAGAAACTTTTACTCTGGTTTCTCAGTCTGTTTCCTAGTCCCGGTTTGAAGTTCCTGCAGTTTTCTCTGTAAAACCGAGTTGAAGCTAGTACCGACCCATATATATGTATGGAGTGTAGTTTGCAACGGAAAAGAAACTGTGTGTTCCCAACAAGCTAGGTGAAGTACGGCTTTCACACACAATTATCTCTGAGAACTGAGCATTTGGAGAGACGTTCGTTCATCTAGCACAAAGGGAAAGGTTTGCAGGAGAAACTTTTTCTCTGGTTTCTCAGTCTGTTTCCTAGTGCCGGTTTGAAGTTCCTGTAGTTTTCACTGTGAATACGAGTTGGAGCTAGTACCACCCCATATATATGTATGGAGTGTAGTTTGCAAATGAGAAGAAACTTTCTGTTCCCAACTTGCTAGTTGAAGGACGGCTTACACAAACACTTATAACTCAGAACTGAGCTTCTGGAGAGACGTTCGTTCATCTAGCACAAAGGGAACGTTTTGCAGGAGAAACTTTTACTCTGGTTCTCTGTCTGTCTGCTAGTGCCCGTTTGAAGTTCCTGCAGTTTTCACTATAAAACCGAGTTGGAGCTAATACCACCCCATATATGTATGGATTGTACCTTGAAAATGAAAAGAAATATTGTGTTCCCAACAACCTATGTGAAGGACGGCATTCACACACAATTTTCCCTCAGAAAAGAGCAAGTGGAGAGACGTTCTTTCATCTAGCACAAAGGAAACAGGTTGCAGGATAATCATTTACTTTTGTTTCTCAGTCTGTTTCCTAGGGCCAGTTTGAAGTACCTGCAATTTTCACTATAAATCGAGTTGGAGCTACTACATACCCTTATGTATGTAAGGATTTTAGTTGCAACTTAAAAGAAACTTGTGTTCCCAACATGCTAGGTGAAGGATGGCTTTCACACACACTTATCTCTTAGACTTGAGCATGTGGGGAGACGTTCTTTCATCTAGCACAAATGTAAATGTTTGCAGGAGAAAATTTTGTTCTGGTTTCTCAGTCTGCATCCTAGTGCAAGTTTGAAGTTTCTGTATTTTTCACTTTAAAACCGATTTTCATCTGCAACTACACTTCTGTATTTATGGATTGTAGATTTCAACAGAAAAGAAATTATGTGTTCTGAACAGCTAGGTGAAGGACGGCTTTCACACAAAATTAATCTCAGAAATGAGCATGTGGGGAGACGTTCTTTCATCTAGCAATAAGGTAACGGTTTGAAGGAGAAACTTTTACTCTAGATTCACAGTCTGTTTCCTAGTGCCGGTATGATGTTCCAGCATTTTTCACTGTAAAACCGAGTTGGAGGTAGTACATCCCCATACATACGTATGTAGTGTAGTTTGCAACTGGAAAGAAACTTTGTGTTCCCAACAAGCTAGCTGAAGGGTGGCTTTCAGACACTCTTATCTGTCACAACTAAGCATGTAGAGATACGTTCGTTCATCTAGCACAAATGTAAGTGTTTGCAGAAGAAACTTTCACACTGTATTCGGAATCTCTTTCCTAGTGCCCGTTTAAAGTTAGTGCAATTTTCTCTGTAAAGCCGAGTTGCAGCTACTACATCCCCTTATGTATGTATGGATTGTAATTTGCAACTTAAAAGTAACTTTGTGTTCCCAATAAGATATTTGAAGGACGACTTTCACACACACTTATCTCTCAGAACTGAGCATGTGGAGAGACGATCGTTCATCTAGCACAAAGGGAAAGGGTTGCAGGGAAACTTTTACTCTGGTTGCTCAGTCTGTTTCTTAGTGCCGGTTTTAAGTTCCTGCAGTTTTCACTGTAAACCCGAGTTGCAGCTAGTACATCCCCATATATATGTATGCAGTGGAGTTGGCAACTGAAAAGAAACTTTGTGTTCCCAACAAGCTAGCTGAAGGACGGTTTTCACACACACTTATCTCTCAGAACTGAGCATGTGGAGAGGCGTTCGTTCATCTAGCACAAAAGGAACGGTTTGCAGGAGAAACTTTTACTCTTGTTTCTCAGTCTCTTCCCTATGCCGTTTTGAAGTTCCTGCAGTTTTCACTGTAGAACAGAGTTGGAGCTTGTATCTCCCCATACATATGTATTGATTGGAGTTTGCATCAAAAAGAAACTTTGTATTCCCAACAAGCTAGCTGAAGGACGGCTTTCACACACAATTATCTCTCAGAACTGAGCATGTGGAGAGACGTTCGTTCATCTAGCACAAAGGGAACGGGTTGAATGGGAATCTTTTACTCTGGTTTCTCAGCCTGTTTCCTAGTGCTGTTTGAAGTTCCTGCAGTTTTCACTGTAAAACCGAGTTGGAGCTAGTACTTCCCCATATATATGAATGGAGTGGAGTTTGCATCAGAAAACAAACTTTGTGTTCCCAACAAGCTAGATGAAGAACGGCTTTCACACACACTTATCTCTCAGAACTGAGCATGTGGATAGACATTCGTTCATGAAGCACAAAGGAACGGCTTGCAGGAGAAACTGTTACTCTGGTTTCTCAGTCTGTTTCCTAGTGCCAGTTTGAAGTTCCTGCAGTTATCACTGTAAACACTAGTAGGAGCTATTAACTCCCCTAATATATGTATGGATTGGAGTTTGCATCTGAACAGAAATTTTGTGTTCCCAACAAGCTAGGTAAAGGACAGTTTTCAAACATAAATTTGTCTCAGATCTGAGGATGTGGAGAGACGTTCGTTCATCTAGCACAAATGGAACCGATTGCAGGAGAAACTATTACTCTGGTTTCTCAGTCTGTTTCCTAGTGCCGGTATGAACTTCCTGCAGTTTTCACTGTAAACCCGAGTTGCAACTAGTACCTCCCCATATATATGTATGGATTGGAGTTTGCAACTGAAAAGAATCTTTGTGTTCCCAACAAGCTAGGTGAAGGACGGCTTTCACACACACTTATCTTAAGAACTGGGCATGTGGATAAACGTTCTTTCAATTAGCACAAAAGTTACGGGTTGCAGGAGAAACTTTTACACTGGTTTCTCCGTCTGTTTACTAGTGGCGTTTTGAATTTCCTGCAGTTTTCACTGAAAATCGGATTTATAGCTAGTACTTCCCCACAGATATGTATGGAGTGGAGTTTGCAACTGAAAGGAAACTTTGTGTTCCCTACAAGCTAGGTGAAGTACGGATTTCACACACTCTTATCACTCAGAACTGAGTATGTGGAGAGACGTTCGTTCATCTAGCACAAAGGGAACTGGCTGCAGGAGAAAATTTTACTCTGGATTCTCAGTCTGTTTCCTAGTGCCGGTTTGAAGTTCCTGAAGTTTTCACTGTAAAACCGTGTTGGAGCTAGAACCTCCCCATATATATGTATGGAGAGGTGTTTGCAATTGAAAGGAAACTTTCTGTTCCCAACAAGCTTAGTGATGGACGGCTTTCACACACACTAATCTCTCAGAACTGAGCATGTGGAGAGACGTTCGTTAATCCAGCACAAATGGAACGTGTTGCATGGGAAACTTTTACTCTGGTTACTCAGTCTGTTTCCTAGTGCCGGTTTTGAAGATCCTGCAGATTTCACTGTAAAACCGAGTTGGAGCTAGTACTTCCCCATAGATATGTATGGAGTGTAGTTTGCAACTGAAAAGAAACTTTTTGTTCCAAACAAGCTAGGATTAGGACGGCTTTCACACACACTTATCTCTCAAAACTGATCCTGTGGAGATACTTTCGTTCATCTAGTACAAAAAGAACGAATTTCATTAGAAACATTTACTGTGGTTTCTGGGTCTGTTTCCTAGTGCTGGTTTGTATTTTCTGCAGTATTTATGAAAAACAGTTTCTGAGCTTGTATACCCTTATACATTTATGTGGTGTTGCCTTCAACTGAAAAGAATCTTTGCGGTCCCAACAGGGTAGCTGAAGGACGGCTTTCACACACATTTATCTCTCTGAAATGAGCATATGGAGAGCCGTTCGTTCATCAGGCATAAATGGAAGGGCTTGCATGAGAAACTTTTACTCTGGTTTCTCAGTCTGTTTCCTAGTCCCGGTTTGAAGTTCCTGCAGTTTTCTCTGTAAAACCGAGTTGAAGCTAGTACCGACCCATATATATGTATGGAGTGTAGTTTGCAACGGAAAAGAAACTGTGTGTTCCCAACAAGCTAGGTGAAGTACGGCTTTCACACACAATTATCTCTGAGAACTGAGCATTTGGAGAGACGTTCGTTCATCTAGCACAAAGGGAAAGGTTTGCAGGAGAAACTTTTTCTCTGGTTTCTCAGTCTGTTTCCTAGTGCCGGTTTGAAGTTCCTGTAGTTTTCACTGTGAATACGAGTTGGAGCTAGTACCACCCCATATATATGTATGGAGTGTAGTTTGCAAATGAGAAGAAACTTTCTGTTCCCAACTTGCTAGTTGAAGGACGGCTTACACAAACACTTATAACTCAGAACTGAGCTTCTGGAGAGACGTTCGTTCATCTAGCACAAAGGGAACGTTTTGCAGGAGAAACTTTTACTCTGGTTCTCTGTCTGTCTGCTAGTGCCCGTTTGAAGTTCCTGCAGTTTTCACTATAAAACCGAGTTGGAGCTAATACCACCCCATATATGTATGGATTGTACCTTGAAAATGAAAAGAAATATTGTGTTCCCAACAACCTATGTGAAGGACGGCATTCACACACAATTTTCCCTCAGAAAAGAGCAAGTGGAGAGACGTTCTTTCATCTAGCACAAAGGAAACAGGTTGCAGGATAATCATTTACTTTTGTTTCTCAGTCTGTTTCCTAGGGCCAGTTTGAAGTACCTGCAATTTTCACTATAAATCGAGTTGGAGCTACTACATACCCTTATGTATGTAAGGATTTTAGTTGCAACTTAAAAGAAACTTGTGTTCCCAACATGCTAGGTGAAGGATGGCTTTCACACACACTTATCTCTTAGACTTGAGCATGTGGGGAGACGTTCTTTCATCTAGCACAAATGTAAATGTTTGCAGGAGAAAATTTTGTTCTGGTTTCTCAGTCTGCATCCTAGTGCAAGTTTGAAGTTTCTGTATTTTTCACTTTAAAACCGATTTTCATCTGCAACTACACTTCTGTATTTATGGATTGTAGATTTCAACAGAAAAGAAATTATGTGTTCTGAACAGCTAGGTGAAGGACGGCTTTCACACAAAATTAATCTCAGAAATGAGCATGTGGGGAGACGTTCTTTCATCTAGCAATAAGGTAACGGTTTGAAGGAGAAACTTTTACTCTAGATTCACAGTCTGTTTCCTAGTGCCGGTATGATGTTCCAGCATTTTTCACTGTAAAACCGAGTTGGAGGTAGTACATCCCCATACATACGTATGTAGTGTAGTTTGCAACTGGAAAGAAACTTTGTGTTCCCAACAAGCTAGCTGAAGGGCGGCTTTCAGACACTCTTATCTGTCACAACTAAGCATGTAGAGATACGTTCGTTCATCTAGCACAAATGTAAGTGTTTGCAGAAGAAACTTTCACACTGTATTCGGAATCTCTTTCCTAGTGCCCGTTTAAAGTTAGTGCAATTTTCTCTGTAAAGCCGAGTTGCAGCTACTACATCCCCTTATGTATGTATGGATTGTAATTTGCAACTTAAAAGTAACTTTGTGTTCCCAATAAGATATTTGAAGGACGACTTTCACACACACTTATCTCTCAGAACTGAGCATGTGGAGAGACGATCGTTCATCTAGCACAAAGGGAAAGGGTTGCAGGGAAACTTTTACTCTGGTTGCTCAGTCTGTTTCTTAGTGCCGGTTTTAAGTTCCTGCAGTTTTCACTGTAAACCCGAGTTGCAGCTAGTACATCCCCATATATATGTATGCAGTGGAGTTGGCAACTGAAAAGAAACTTTGTGTTCCCAACAAGCTAGCTGAAGGACGGTTTTCACACACACTTATCTCTCAGAACTGAGCATGTGGAGAGGCGTTCGTTCATCTAGCACAAAAGGAACGGTTTGCAGGAGAAACTTTTACTCTTGTTTCTCAGTCTCTTCCCTATGCCGTTTTGAAGTTCCTGCAGTTTTCACTGTAGAACAGAGTTGGAGCTTGTATCTCCCCATACATATGTATTGATTGGAGTTTGCATCAAAAAGAAACTTTGTATTCCCAACAAGCTAGCTGAAGGACGGCTTTCACACACAATTATCTCTCAGAACTGAGCATGTGGAGAGACGTTCGTTCATCTAGCACAAAGGGAACTGGTTGCATGAGAAACTTTTACTCTGGTTTCTCAGTCTGTTTCCTAGTGTCGGTTTCAATTTCCTTCAGTTTACACTGTAAACCCGAGTTGCAACTAGTACCTCCCCATATATATGTATGGATTGGAGTTTGCAACTGAAAAGAATCTTTGTGTTCCCAACAAGCTAGGTGAAGGACGGCTTTCACACACACTTATCTTAAGAACTGGGCATGTGGATAAACGTTCTTTCAATTAGCACAAAAGTTACGGGTTGCAGGAGAAACTTTTACTCTGGTTTCTCAGTCTGTTTCCTAGTGGCGTTTTGAATTTCCTGCAGTTTTCACTGAAAATCGGATTTATAGCTAGTACTTCCCCACAGATATGTATGGAGTGGAGTTTGCAACTGAAAGGAAACTTTGTGTTCCCTACAAGCTAGGTGAAGTACGGATTTCACACACTCTTATCACTCAGAACTGAGTATGTGGAGAGACGTTCGTTCATCTAGCACAAAGGGAACTGGCTGCAGGAGAAACTTTTACTCTGGATTCTCTGTCTGTCTGCTAGTGCCCGTTTGAAGTTCCTGCAGTTTTCACTGTAAAACCGTGTTGGAGCTAGAACCTCCCCTTATATATGTATGGAGAGGTGTTTGCAATTGAAAGGAAACTTTCTGTTCCCAACAAGCTTAGTGATGGACGGCTTTCACACACACTAATCTCTCAGAACTGAGCATGTGGAGAGACGTTCGTTAATCCAGCACAAATGGAACGTGTTGCATGGGAAACTTTTACTCTGGTTACTCAGTCTGTTTCCTAGTGCCGGTTTTGAAGATCCTGCAGATTTCACTGTAAAACCGAGTTGGAGCTAGTACTTCCCCATAGATATGTATGGAGTGTAGTTTGCAACTGAAAAGAAACTTTTTGTTCCAAACAAGCTAGGATTAGGACGGCTTTCACACACACTTATCTCTCAAAACTGATCCTGTGGAGATACTTTCGTTCATCTAGTACAAAAAGAACGAATTTCATTCGAAACATTTACTGTGGTTTCTGGGTCTGTTTCCTAGTGCTGGTTTGTATTTTCTGCAGTATTTATGAAAAACAGTTTCTGAGCTTGTATACCCCTATACATTTATGTGGTGTTGCCTTCAACTGAAAAGAATCTTTGCGGTCCCAACAGGGTAGCTGAAGGACGGCTTTCACACACATTTATCTCTCTGAAATGAGCATATGGAGAGCCGTTCGTTCATCAGGCATAAATGGAAGGGCTTGCATGAGAAACTTTTACTCTGGTTTCTCAGTCTGTTTCCTAGTCCCGGTTTGAAGTTCCTGCAGTTTTCTCTGTAAAACCGAGTTGAAGCTAGTACCGACCCATACATATGTATGGAGTGTAGTTTGCAACGGAAAAGAAACTTTTGTTCCAAACAAGCTAGGATTAGGACGGCTTTCACACACACTTATCTCTCAAAACTGATCCTGTGGAGATACTTTCGTTCATCTAGTACAAAAAGAACGAATTTCATTAGAAACATTTACTGTGGTTTCTGGGTCTGTTTCCTAGTGCTGGTTTGTATTTTCTGCAGTATTTATGAAAAACAGTTTCTGAGCTTGTATACCCCTATACATTTATGTGGTGTTGCCTTCAACTGAAAAGAATCTTTGCGGTCCCAACAGGGTAGCTGAAGGACGGCTTTCACACACATTTATCTCTCTGAAATGAGCATATGGAGAGCCGTTCGTTCATCAGGCATAAATGGAAGGGCTTGCATGAGAAACTTTTACTCTGGTTTCTCAGTCTGTTTCCTAGTCCCGGTTTGAAGTTCCTGCAGTTTTCTCTGTAAAACCGAGTTGAAGCTAGTACCGACCCATATATATGTATGGAGTGTAGTTTGCAACGGAAAAGAAACTGTGTGTTCCCAACAAGCTAGGTGAAGTACGGCTTTCACACACAATTATCTCTGAGAACTGAGCATTTGGAGAGACGTTCGTTCATCTAGCACAAAGGGAAAGGTTTGCAGGAGAAACTTTTTCTCTGGTTTCTCAGTCTGTTTCCTAGTGCCGGTTTGAAGTTCCTGTAGTTTTCACTGTGAATACGAGTTGGAGCTAGTACCACCCCATATATATGTATGGAGTGTAGTTTGCAAATGAGAAGAAACTTTCTGTTCCCAACTTGCTAGTTGAAGGACGGCTTACACAAACACTTATAACTCAGAACTGAGCTTCTGGAGAGACGTTCGTTCATCTAGCACAAAGGGAACGTTTTGCAGGAGAAACTTTTACTCTGGTTCTCTGTCTGTCTGCTAGTGCCCGTTTGAAGTTCCTGCAGTTTTCACTATAAAACCGAGTTGGAGCTAATACCACCCCATATATGTATGGATTGTACCTTGAAAATGAAAAGAAATATTGTGTTCCCAACAACCTATGTGAAGGACGGCATTCACACACAATTTTCCCTCAGAAAAGAGCAAGTGGAGAGACGTTCTTTCATCTAGCACAAAGGAAACAGGTTGCAGGATAATCATTTACTTTTGTTTCTCAGTCTGTTTCCTAGGGCCAGTTTGAAGTACCTGCAATTTTCACTATAAATCGAGTTGGAGCTACTACATACCCTTATGTATGTAAGGATTTTAGTTGCAACTTAAAAGAAACTTGTGTTCCCAACATGCTAGGTGAAGGATGGCTTTCACACACACTTATCTCTTAGACTTGAGCATGTGGGGAGACGTTCTTTCATCTAGCACAAATGTAAATGTTTGCAGGAGAAAATTTTGTTCTGGTTTCTCAGTCTGCATCCTAGTGCAAGTTTGAAGTTTCTGTATTTTTCACTTTAAAACCGATTTTCATCTGCAACTACACTTCTGTATTTATGGATTGTAGATTTCAACAGAAAAGAAATTATGTGTTCTGAACAGCTAGGTGAAGGACGGCTTTCACACAAAATTAATCTCAGAAATGAGCATGTGGGGAGACGTTCTTTCATCTAGCAATAAGGTAACGGTTTGAAGGAGAAACTTTTACTCTAGATTCACAGTCTGTTTCCTAGTGCCGGTATGATGTTCCAGCATTTTTCACTGTAAAACCGAGTTGGAGGTAGTACATCCCCATACATACGTATGTAGTGTAGTTTGCAACTGGAAAGAAACTTTGTGTTCCCAACAAGCTAGCTGAAGGGCGGCTTTCAGACACTCTTATCTGTCACAACTAAGCATGTAGAGATACGTTCGTTCATCTAGCACAAATGTAAGTGTTTGCAGAAGAAACTTTCACACTGTATTCGGAATCTCTTTCCTAGTGCCCGTTTAAAGTTAGTGCAATTTTCTCTGTAAAGCCGAGTTGCAGCTACTACATCCCCTTATGTATGTATGGATTGTAATTTGCAACTTAAAAGTAACTTTGTGTTCCCAATAAGATATTTGAAGGACGACTTTCACACACACTTATCTCTCAGAACTGAGCATGTGGAGAGACGATCGTTCATCTAGCACAAAGGGAAAGGGTTGCAGGGAAACTTTTACTCTGGTTGCTCAGTCTGTTTCTTAGTGCCGGTTTTAAGTTCCTGCAGTTTTCACTGTAAACCCGAGTTGCAGCTAGTACATCCCCATATATATGTATGCAGTGGAGTTGGCAACTGAAAAGAAACTTTGTGTTCCCAACAAGCTAGCTGAAGGACGGTTTTCACACACACTTATCTCTCAGAACTGAGCATGTGGAGAGGCGTTCGTTCATCTAGCACAAAAGGAACGGTTTGCAGGAGAAACTTTTACTCTTGTTTCTCAGTCTCTTCCCTATGCCGTTTTGAAGTTCCTGCAGTTTTCACTGTAGAACAGAGTTGGAGCTTGTATCTCCCCATACATATGTATTGATTGGAGTTTGCATCAAAAAGAAACTTTGTATTCCCAACAAGCTAGCTGAAGGACGGCTTTCACACACAATTATCTCTCAGAACTGAGCATGTGGAGAGACGTTCGTTCATCTAGCACAAAGGGAACGGGTTGAATGGGAATCTTTTACTCTGGTTTCTCAGCCTGTTTCCTAGTGCTGTTTGAAGTTCCTGCAGTTTTCACTGTAAAACCGAGTTGGAGCTAGTACTTCCCCATATATATGAATGGAGTGGAGTTTGCATCAGAAAAGAAACTTTGTGTTCCCAACAAGCTAGATGAAGAACGGCTTTCACACACACTTATCTCTCAGAACTGAGCATGTGGATAGACATTCGTTCATGAAGCACAAAGGAACGGCTTGCAGGAGAAACTGTTACTCTGGTTTCTCAGTCTGTTTCCTAGTGCCAGTTTGAAGTTCCTGCAGTTATCACTGTAAACACGAGTAGGAGCTATTAACTCCCCTAATATATGTATGGATTGGAGTTTGCATCTGAACAGAAATTTTGTGTTCCCAACAAGCTAGGTAAAGGACAGTTTTCAAACATAAATTTGTCTCAGATCTGAGGATGTGGAGAGACGTTCGTTCATCTAGCACAAATGGAACCGATTGCAGGAGAAACTATTACTCTGGTTTCTCAGTCTGTTTCCTAGTGCCGGTATGAACTTCCTGCAGTTTTCACTGTAAAACCGAGTTGGAGCTAGTACCTCCCCATATATTTGTATGGAGTGAAGTTTCCAACTAAAAAGAAACTTTGTGTTCCGAACAAGATATGTGAAGGACGGCTTTCACAGAAATTATTCTCTCAAAACTGAGCAAGTTGAGAGACGTTCGTTCATCTAGCACAAATGTTATTGGTTGCAGGAGAAACCTTTACTCTGGTTTCTAAGTCTGTTTCCTAGTGCCGGTTTGAATTTCCTGCAGTTTTCAATGTAAAACCGAGTTGGAGCTGGAACTTCCCCATAGATATGTATAGAGAGGAGTTTGCAACTGAAAAGAAACTTTGTGTTCCCAACAAGCTAGGAGAAAGACGGCTTTCACACACACTTATCTCTCAGAACTGAGCATGTGGAGAGCCGTTCGTTCATCTAGCACAAAGGGAACGATTTGCAGGGGAAACTTTTACTCTGGTTTCCCAGTCTGATTCCTAGTGCCGGTTTGAAGTTCCTGCAGTTTTCACTGTAAAACCGAGTTGGAGCTTGTACCTCCCCATACATATGTATGAAGTGGTGTTTGCAACTTAAAAGAAACTATGTGTTCCCACGATCTATGTGAAGGACGGATTTCACACACACTTATCTCTCAGAACTGATCCTGTGGAGAGACGTTCGTTCATCTAGCACAAAGGGAACTGGCTGCAGGAGAAACTTTTACTCTGGATTCTCTGTCTGTCTGCTAGTGCCCGTTTGAAGTTCCTGCAGTTTTCACTGTAAAACCGTGTTGGAGCTAGAACCTCCCCATATATGTATGGATTGTACCTTGCAAATGAAAAGAAATATTGTGTTCCCAACAACCTATGTGAAGGACGGCATTCACACACAATTTTCCCTCAGAAAAGAGCAAGTGGAGAGACGTTCGTTAATCCAGCACAAAGGAAACAGGTTGCAGGATAATCATTTACTTTTGTTTCTCAGTCTGTTTCCTAGTGCCGGTTTTGAAGATCCTGCAGATTTCACTATAAATCGAGTTGGAGCTACTACATACCCTTATGTATGTAAGGATTTTAGTTGCAACTTAAAAGAAACTATGTGTTCCCACGATCTATGTGAAGGATGGCTTTCACACACACTTATCTCTCAAAACTGATCCTGTGGAGATACTTTCGTTCATCTAGTACAAAAAGAACTAATTTCATTCGAAACATTTACTGTGGTTTCTGGGTCTGTTTCCTAGTGCTGGTTTGTATTTTCTGCAGTATTTATGAAAAACAGTTTCTGAGCTTGTATACCCCTATACATTTATGTGGTGTTGCCTTCAACTGAAAAGAATCTTTGCGGTCCCAACAGGGTAGCTGAAGGACGGCTTTCACACACATTTATCTCTCTGAAATGAGCATATGGAGAGCCGTTCGTTCATCAGGCATAAATGGAAGGGCTTGCATGAGAAACTTTTACTCTGGTTTCTCAGTCTGTTTCCTAGTCCCGGTTTGAAGTTCCTGCAGTTTTCTCTGTAAAACCGAGTTGAAGCTAGTACCGACCCATATATATGTATGGAGTGTAGTTTGCAACGGAAAAGAAACTGTGTGTTCCCAACAAGCTAGGTGAAGTACGGCTTTCACACACAATTATCTCTGAGAACTGAGCATTTGGAGAGACGTTCGTTCATCTAGCACAAAGGGAAAGGTTTGCAGGAGAAACTTTTTCTCTGGTTTCTCAGTCTGTTTCCTAGTGCCGGTTTGAAGTTCCTGTAGTTTTCACTGTGAATACGAGTTGGAGCTAGTACCACCCCATATATATGTATGGAGTGTAGTTTGCAAATGAGAAGAAACTTTCTGTTCCCAACTTGCTAGTTGAAGGACGGCTTACACAAACACTTATAACTCAGAACTGAGCTTCTGGAGAGACGTTCGTTCATCTAGCACAAAGGGAACGTTTTGCAGGAGAAACTTTTACTCTGGTTCTCTGTCTGTCTGCTAGTGCCCGTTTGAAGTTCCTGCAGTTTTCACTATAAAACCGAGTTGGAGCTAATACCACCCCATATATGTATGGATTGTACCTTGCAAATGAAAAGAAATATTGTGTTCCCAACAACCTATGTGAAGGACGGCATTCACACACAATTTTCCCTCAGAAAAGAGCAAGTGGAGAGACGTTCTTTCATCTAGCACAAAGGAAACAGGTTGCAGGATAGTCATTTACTTTTGTTTCTCAGTCTGTTTCCTAGGGCCAGTTTGAAGTACCTGCAATTTTCACTATAAATCGAGTTGGAGCTACTACATACCCTTATGTATGTAAGGATTTTAGTTGCAACTTAAAAGAAACTTGTGTTCCCAACATGCTAGGTGAAGGATGGCTTTCACACACACTTATCTCTTAGACTTGAGCATGTGGGGAGACGTTCTTTCATCTAGCACAAATGTAAATGTTTGCAGGAGAAAATTTTGTTCTGGTTTCTCAGTCTGCATCCTAGTGCAAGTTTGAAGTTTCTGTATTTTTCACTTTAAAACCGATTTTCATCTGCAACTACACTTCTGTATTTATGGATTGTAGATTTCAACAGAAAAGAAATTATGTGTTCTGAACAGCTAGGTGAAGGACGGCTTTCACACAAAATTAATCTCAGAAATGAGCATGTGGGGAGACGTTCTTTCATCTAGCAATAAGGTAACGGTTTGAAGGAGAAACTTTTACTCTAGATTCACAGTCTGTTTCCTAGTGCCGGTATGATGTTCCAGCATTTTTCACTGTAAAACCGAGTTGGAGGTAGTACATCCCCATACATACGTATGTAGTGTAGTTTGCAACTGGAAAGAAACTTTGTGTTCCCAACAAGCTAGCTGAAGGGCGGCTTTCAGACACTCTTATCTGTCACAACTAAGCATGTAGAGATACGTTCGTTCATCTAGCACAAATGTAAGTGTTTGCAGAAGAAACTTTCACACTGTATTCGGAATCTCTTTCCGAGTGCCCGTTTAAAGTTAGTGCAATTTTCTCTGTAAAGCCGAGTTGCAGCTACTACATCCCCTTATGTATGTATGGATTGTAATTTGCAACTTAAAAGTAACTTTGTGTTCCCAATAAGATATTTGAAGGACGACTTTCACACACACTTATCTCTCAGAACTGAGCATGTGGAGAGACGATCGTTCATCTAGCACAAAGGGAAAGGGTTGCAGGGAAACTTTTACTCTGGTTGCTCAGTCTGTTTCTTAGTGCCGGTTTTAAGTTCCTGCAGTTTTCACTGTAAACACGAGTTGCAGCTGGTACATCCCCATATATATGTATGCAGTGGAGTTGGCAACTGAAAAGAAACTTTGTGTTCCCAACAAGCTAGCTGAAGGACGGTTTTCACACACACTTATCTCTCAGAACTGAGCATGTGGAGAGGCGTTCGTTCATCTGGCACAAAAGGAACGGTTTGCAGGAGAAACTTTTACTCTTGTTTCTCAGTCTCTTCCCTATGCCGTTTTGAAGTTCCTGCAGTTTTCACTGTAGAACAGAGTTGGAGCTTGTATCTCCCCATACATATGTATTGATTGGAGTTTGCATCAAAAAGAAACTTTGTATTCCCAACAAGCTAGCTGAAGGACGGCTTTCACACACAATTATCTCTCAGAACTGAGCATGTGGAGAGACGTTCGTTCATCTAGCACAAAGGGAACGGGTTGAATGGGAATCTTTTACTCTGGTTTCTCAGCCTGTTTCCTAGTGCTGTTTGAAGTTCCTGCAGTTTTCACTGTAAAACCGAGTTGGAGCTAGTACTTCCCCATATATATGAATGGAGTGGAGTTTGCATCAGAAAACAAACTTTGTGTTCCCAACAAGCTAGATGAAGAACGGCTTTCACACACACTTATCTCTCAGAACTGAGCATGTGGATAGACATTCGTTCATGAAGCACAAAGGAACGGCTTGCAGGAGAAACTGTTACTCTGGTTTCTCAGTCTGTTTCCTAGTGCCAGTTTGAAGTTCCTGCAGTTATCACTGTAAACACGAGTAGGAGCTATTAACTCCCCTAATATATGTATGGATTGGAGTTTGCATCTGAACAGAAACTTTGTGTTCCCAACAAGCTAGGTAAAGGACAGTTTTCAAACATAAATTTGTCTCAGATCTGAGGATGTGGAGAGACGTTCGTTCATCTAGCACAAAGGGAATGGGTTGAATGGGAATCTTTTACTCTGGTTTCTCAGCCTGTTTCCTAGTGCTGTTTGAAGTTCCTGCAGTTTTCACTGTAAAACCGATTTGGAGCTAGTAGTTCCCCATATATATGAATGGAGTGGAGTTTGCATCAGAAAACAAACTTTGTGTTCCCAACAAGCTAGATGAAGGACGGCTTTCACACACACTTATCTCTCAGAACTGAGCATGTGGATAGACATTCGTTCATGAAGCACAAAGGAACGGCTTGCAGGAGAAACTGTTACTCTGGTTTCTCAGTCTGTTTCCAAGTGCCAGTTTGAAGTTCCGCAGTTATCACTGTAAACACGAATAGGAGCTATTAAATCCCCTAATATATGTATGGATTGGAGTTTGCATCTGAACAGAAACTTAGTGTTCCCAACAAGCTAGGTAAAGGACAGTTTTCAAACATAAATTTGTCTCAGATCTGAGGATGTGGAAAGACTTTCGTTCATCTAGCACAAATGGAACCGATTGCAGGAGAAACTATTACTCTGGTTTCTCAGTCTGTTTCCTAGTGCCGGTATGAACTTCCTGCAGTTTTCACTGTAAAACCGAGTTGGAGCTAGTACCTCCCCATATATTTGTATGGAGTGAAGTTTCCAACTAAAAAGAAACTTTCTGTTCCGAACAAGATATGTGAAGGACGGCTTTCACAGAAATTATTCTCTCAAAACTGAGCATGTTGAGAGACGTTCGTTCATCTAGCGCAAATGTTATTGGTTGCAGGAGATACCTTTACTCTGGATTCTCACTCTGTTTCCTAGTGCCGGTTTGAAGTTCCTGAATTTTTCACTGTAAAACCGTGTTGTAGCTAGAACCTCCCCATATATATGTATGGAGAGGTGTTTGCAATTGAAAGGAAACTTTCTGTTCCCAACAAGCTTAGTGATGGACGGCTTTCACACACACTAATCTCTCAGAACTGAGCATGTGGAGAGACGTTCGTTCATCCAGCACAAATGGAACGTGTTGCATGGGAAACTTTTAATCTGGTTACTCAGTCTGTTTCCTAGTGCCGGTTTTGAAGATCCTGCAGATTTCACTGTAAAACCGAGTTGGAGCTAGTACTTCCCCATACATATGTATGGAGTGTAGTTTGCAAATGAGAAGAAACTTTTTGTTCCCAACAAGCTAGGATTAGGACGGCTTTCACACACAATTATCTCTAGAACTGAGCATGTGGAGAGACGTTCGTTCATCTAGTACAAAGGGAAAGGGTTGCAGGGAAAATTTTACTCTGGTTTCTCAGTCTGTTTCTTAGTGCCGTTTTTAAGTTCATGCAGTTTTTGCTGTAAAACCGAGTTGCAGCTAGTACATCCCCATATATATGTATGGAGTGGAGTTTGCAACTGAAAAGAAAATTTGTGTTCCCAACAAGCTATGAGAAGGACGGCTTTCACACACACTTATCTCTCAAAACTGATCCTGTGGAGATACTTTCGTTCATCTAGTACAAAAAGAACGAATTTCATTAGAAACATTTACTGTGGTTTCTGGGTCTGTTTCCTAGTGCTGGTTTGTATTTTCTGCAGTATTTATGAAAAACAGTTTCTGAGCTTGTATACCCCTATACATTTATGTGGTGTTGCCTTCAACTGAAAAGAATCTTTGCGGTCCCAACAGGGTAGCTGAAGGACGGCTTTCACACACATTTATCTCTCTGAAATGAGCATATGGAGAGCCGTTCGTTCATCAGGCATAAATGGAAGGGCTTGCATGAGAAACTTTTACTCTGGTTTCTCAGTCTGTTTCCTAGTCCCGGTTTGAAGTTCCTGCAGTTTTCTCTGTAAAACCGAGTTGAAGCTAGTACCGACCCATATATATGTATGGAGTGTAGTTTGCAACGGAAAAGAAACTGTGTGTTCCCAACAAGCTAGGTGAAGTACGGCTTTCACACACAATTATCTCTGAGAACTGAGCATTTGGAGAGACGTTCGTTCATCTAGCACAAAGGGAAAGGTTTGCAGGAGAAACTTTTTCTCTGGTTTCTCAGTCTGTTTCCTAGTGCCGGTTTGAAGTTCCTGTAGTTTTCACTGTGAATACGAGTTGGAGCTAGTACCACCCCATATATATGTATGGAGTGTAGTTTGCAAATGAGAAGAAACTTTCTGTTCCCAACTTGCTAGTTGAAGGACGGCTTACACAAACACTTATAACTCAGAACTGAGCTTCTGGAGAGACGTTCGTTCATCTAGCACAAAGGGAACGTTTTGCAGGAGAAACTTTTACTCTGGTTCTCTGTCTGTCTGCTAGTGCCCGTTTGAAGTTCCTGCAGTTTTCACTATAAAACCGAGTTGGAGCTAATACCACCCCATATATGTATGGATTGTACCTTGAAAATGAAAAGAAATATTGTGTTCCCAACAACCTATGTGAAGGACGGCATTCACACACAATTTTCCCTCAGAAAAGAGCAAGTGGAGAGACGTTCTTTCATCTAGCACAAAGGAAACAGGTTGCAGGATAATCATTTACTTTTGTTTCTCAGTCTGTTTCCTAGGGCCAGTTTGAAGTACCTGCAATTTTCACTATAAATCGAGTTGGAGCTACTACATACCCTTATGTATGTAAGGATTTTAGTTGCAACTTAAAAGAAACTTTGTGTTCCCAACATGCTAGGTGAAGGATGGCTTTCACACACACTTATCTCTTAGACTTGAGCATGTGGGGAGACGTTCTTTCATCTAGCACAAATGTAACTGTTTGCAGGAGAAAATTTTGTTCTGGTTTCTCAGTCTGCATTCTAGTGCAAGTTTGAAGGTTCTGTATTTTTCACTTTAAAACCGATTTTCATCTGCAACTACACTTCTGTATTTATGGATTGTAGTTTTCAACAGAAAAGAAATTATGTGTTCTGAACAGCTAGGTGAAGGACGGCTTTCAAACAAAATTAATCTCAGAAATGAGCATGTGGGGAGACGTTCTTTCATCTAGCAATAAGGTAACGGTTTGAAGGAGAAACTTTTACTCTAGATTCACAGTCTGTTTCCTAGTGCCGGTATGATGTTCCAGCATTTTTCACTGTAAAACAGAGTTGGAGGTAGTACATCCCCATACATACTTATGTAGTGTAGTTTGCAACTGGAAAGAAACTTTGTGTTCCCAACAAGCTAGATGAAGGACGGCTTTCACACACACTTATCTCTCAGAACTCAGCATGTGGAGAGACGTTCTTTCATCTAGCACAAATGTAAGTGTTTGCAGAAGAAACTTTCACACTGTATTCGGAATCTCTTTCCTAGTGCCCGTTTAAAGTTAGTGCAATTTTCTCTGTAAAGCCGAGTTGCAGCTACTACATCCCCTTATGTATGTATGGATTGTAATTTGCAACTTAAAAGTAACTTTGTGTTCCCAATAAGATATTTGAAGGACGACTTTCACACACACTTATCTCTCAGAACTGAGCATGTGGAGAGACGATCGTTCATCTAGCACACAGGAAAAGGGTTGCAGGGAAACTTTTACTCTGGTTGCTCAGTCTGTTTCTTAGTGCCGGTTTTAAGTTCCTGCAGTTTTCACTGTAAACACGAGTTGCAGCTAGTACATCCCCATATATATGTATGCAGTGGGGTTGGCAACTGAAAAGAAACTTTGTGTTCCCAACAAGCTAGCTGAAGGACGGTTTTCACACACACTTATCTCTCAGAACTGAGCATGTGGAGAGGCGTTCGTTCATCTAGCACAAAAGGAACGGTTTGCAGGAGAAACTTTTACTCTTGTTTCTCAGTCTCTTCCCTATGCCGTTTTGAAGTTCCTGCAGTTTTCACTGTAGAACAGAGTTGGAGCTTGTATCTCCCCATACATATGTATTGATTGGAGTTTGCATCAAAAAGAAACTTTGTATTCCCAACAACCTAGCTGAAGGACGGCTTTCACACACAATTATCTCTCAGAACTGAGCATGTGGAGAGACGTTCGTTCATCTAGCACAAAGGGAATGGGTTGAATGGGAATCTTTTACTCTGGTTTCTCAGCCTGTTTCCTAGTGCTGTTTGAAGTTCCTGCAGTTTTCACTGTAAAACCGAGTTGGAGCTAGTACTTCCCCATATATATGAATGGAGTGGAGTTTGCATCAGAAAACAAACTTTGTGTTCCCAACAAGCTAGATGAAGGACGGCTTTCACACACACTTATCTCTCAAAACTGAGCATGTGGATAGACATTCGTTCATGAAGCACAAACGAATGGGTTGCAGGAGAAACTGATACTCTGGTTTCTCAGTCTGTTTCCTATTGCCAGTTTGAAGTTCCTGCAGTTATCACTGTAAACACGAGTAGGAGCTATTAACACCCCTAATATATGTATGGATTGGAGTTTGCATCTGAACAGAAACTTTGTGTTCCCAACAAGCTAGGTAAAGGACAGTTTTCAAACATAAATTTGTCTCAGATCTGAGGATGTGGAGAGACGTTCGTTCATCTAGCACAAATGGAACCGATTGCAGGAGAAACTATTACTCTGGTTTCTCAGTCTGTTTCCTAGTGCCGGTATGAACTTCCTGCAGTTTTCACTGTAAAACCGAGTTGGAGCTAGTACCTCCCCATATATTTGTATGGAGTGAAGTTTCCAACTAAAAAGAAACTTTGTGTTCCGAACAAGATATGTGAAGGACGACTTTCACAGAAATTATTCTCTCAAAACTGAGCAAGTTGAGAGACGTTCGTTCATCTAGCACAAATGTTATTGGTTGCAGGAGAAACCTTTACTCTGGTTTCTAAGTCTGTTTCCTAGTGCCGGTTTGAATTTCCTGCAGTTTTCAATGTAAAACCGAGTTGGAGCTGGAACTTCCCCATAGATATGTATAGAGAGGAGTTTGCAACTGAAAAGAAACTTTGTGTTCCCAACAAGCTAGGAGAAAGACGGCTTTCACACACACTTATCTCTCAGAACTGAGCATGTGGAGAGCCGTTCGTTCATCTAGCACAAAGGGAACGATTTGCAGGGGAAACTTTTACTCTGGTTTCCCAGTCTGATTCCTAGTGCCGGTTTGAAGTTCCTGCAGTTTTCACTGTAAAACCGAGTTGGAGCTTGTACCTCCCCATACATATGTATGAAGTGGTGTTTGCAACTTAAAAGAAACTATGTGTTCCCACGATCTATGTGAAGGACGGATTTCACACACACTTATCTCTCAGAACTGATCCTGTGGAGAGACGTTCGTTCATCTAGCACAAAGGGAACTGGTTGCATGAGAAACTTTTACTCTGGTTTCTCAGTCTGTTTCCTAGTGTCGGTTTCAATTTCCTTCAGTTTACACTGTAAACCCGAGTTGCAACTAGTACCTCCCCATATATATGTATGGATTGGAGTTTGCAACTGAAAAGAATCTTTGTGTTCCCAACAAGCTAGGTGAAGGACGGCTTTCACACACACTTATCTTAAGAACTGGGCATGTGGATAAACGTTCTTTCAATTAGCACAAAAGTTACGGGTTGCAGGAGAAACTTTTACTCTGGTTTCTCAGTCTGTTTCCTAGTGGCGTTTTGAATTTCCTGCAGTTTTCACTGAAAATCGGATTTATAGCTAGTACTTCCCCACAGATATGTATGGAGTGGAGTTTGCAACTGAAAGGAAACTTTGTGTTCCCTACAAGCTAGGTGAAGTACGGATTTCACACACTCTTATCACTCAGAACTGAGTATGTGGAGAGACGTTCGTTCATCTAGCACAAAGGGAACTGGCTGCAGGAGAAACTTTTACTCTGGATTCTCAGTCTGTTTCCTAGTGCCGGTTTGAAGTTCCTGAAGTTTTCACTGTAAAACCGTGTTGGAGCTAGAACCTCCCCATATATATGTATGGAGAGGTGTTTGCAATTGAAAGGAAACTTTCTGTTCCCAACAAGCTTAGTGATGGACGGCTTTCACACACACTAATCTCTCAGAACTGAGCATGTGGAGAGACGTTCGTTAATCCAGCACAAATGGAACGTGTTGCATGGGAAACTTTTACTCTGGTTACTCAGTCTGTTTCCTAGTGCCGGTTTTGAAGATCCTGCAGATTTCACTGTAAAACCGAGTTGGAGCTAGTACTTCCCCATAGATATGTATGGAGTGTAGTTTGCAACTGAAAAGAAACTTTTTGTTCCAAACAAGCTAGTATTAGGACGGCTTTCACACACACTTATCTCTCAAAACTGATCCTGTGGAGATACTTTCGTTCATCTAGTACAAAAAGAACGAATTTCATTCGAAACATTTACTGTGGTTTCTGGGTCTGTTTCCTAGTGCTGGTTTGTATTTTCTGCAGTATTTATGAAAAACAGTTTCTGAGCTTGTATACCCCTATACATTTATGTGGTGTTGCCTTCAACTGAAAAGAATCTTTGCGGTCCCAACAGGGTAGCTGAAGGACGGCTTTCACACACATTTATCTCTCTGAAATGAGCATATGGAGAGCCGTTCGTTCATCAGGCATAAATGGAAGGGCTTGCATGAGAAACTTTTACTCTGGTTTCTCAGTCTGTTTCCTAGTCCCGGTTTGAAGTTCCTGCAGTTTTCTCTGTAAAACCGAGTTGAAGCTAGTACCGACCCATATATATGTATGGAGTGTAGTTTGCAACGGAAAAGAAACTGTGTGTTCCCAACAAGCTAGGTGAAGTACGGCTTTCACACACAATTATCTCTGAGAACTGAGCATTTGGAGAGACGTTCGTTCATCTAGCACAAAGGGAAAGGTTTGCAGGAGAAACTTTTTCTCTGGTTTCTCAGTCTGTTTCCTAGTGCCGGTTTGAAGTTCCTGTAGTTTTCACTGTGAATACGAGTTGGAGCTAGTACCACCCCATATATATGTATGGAGTGTAGTTTGCAAATGAGAAGAAACTTTCTGTTCCCAACTTGCTAGTTGAAGGACGGCTTACACAAACACTTATAACTCAGAACTGAGCTTCTGGAGAGACGTTCGTTCATCTAGCACAAAGGGAACGTTTTGCAGGAGAAACTTTTACTCTGGTTCTCTGTCTGTCTGCTAGTGCCCGTTTGAAGTTCCTGCAGTTTTCACTATAAAACCGAGTTGGAGCTAATACCACCCCATATATGTATGGATTGTACCTTGAAAATGAAAAGAAATATTGTGTTCCCAACAACCTATGTGAAGGACGGCATTCACACACAATTTTCCCTCAGAAAAGAGCAAGTGGAGAGACGTTCTTTCATCTAGCACAAAGGAAACAGGTTGCAGGATAATCATTTACTTTTGTTTCTCAGTCTGTTTCCTAGGGCCAGTTTGAAGTACCTGCAATTTTCACTATAAATCGAGTTGGAGCTACTACATACCCTTATGTATGTAAGGATTTTAGTTGCAACTTAAAAGAAACTTTGTGTTCCCAACATGCTAGGTGAAGGATGGCTTTCACACACACTTATCTCTTAGACTTGAGCATGTGGGGAGACGTTCTTTCATCTAGCACAAATGTAACTGTTTGCAGGAGAAAATTTTGTTCTGGTTTCTCAGTCTGCATCCTAGTGCAAGTTTGAAGTTTCTGTATTTTTCACTTTAAAACCGATTTTCATCTGCAACTACACTTCTGTATTTATGGATTGTAGATTTCAACAGAAAAGAAATTATGTGTTCTGAACAGCTAGGTGAAGGACGGCTTTCACACAAAATTAATCTCAGAAATGAGCATGTGGGGAGACGTTCTTTCATCTAGCAATAAGGTAACGGTTTGAAGGAGAAACTTTTACTCTAGATTCACAGTCTGTTTCCTAGTGCCGGTATGATGTTCCAGCATTTTTCACTGTAAAACCGAGTTGGAGGTAGTACATCCCCATACATACGTATGTAGTGTAGTTTGCAACTGGAAAGAAACTTTGTGTTCCCAACAAGCTAGCTGAAGGGCGGTTTTCACACACACTTATCTCTCAGAACTGAGCATGTGGAGAGACGATCGTTCATCTAGCACAAAGGGAAAGGGTTGCAGGGAAACTTTTACTCTGGTTTCTCAGTCTGTTTCTTAGTGCCGGTTTTAAGTTCCTGCAGTTTTCACTGTAAACCCGAGTTGCAGCTAGTACATCCCCATATATATGTATGCAGTGTTGTTGGCAACTGAAAAGAAACTTTGTGTTCCCAACAAGCTAGCTGAAGGACGGTTTTCACACACACTTATCTCTCAGAACTGAGCATGTAGAGAGACGTTCGTTCATCTAGCACAAAGGAAAAGTGTTGCATGGGAAACTTTTACTCTGGTTGCTCAGTCTGTTTCTTAGTGCCGGTTTTAAGTTCCTGCAGTTTTCACTGTAAACCCGAGTTGCAGCTGGTACATCCCCATATATATGTATGCAGTGGAGTTGGCAACTGAAAAGAAACTTTGTGTTCCCAACAAGCTAGCTGAAGGACGGTTTTCACACACACTTATCTCTCAGAACTGAGCATGTGGAGAGGCGTTCGTTCATCTAGCACAAAAGGAACGGTTTGCAGGAGAAACTTTTACTCTTGTTTCTCAGTCTCTTCCCTATGCCGTTTTGAAGTTCCTGCAGTTTTCACTGTAGAACAGAGTTGGAGCTTGTATCTCCCCATACATATGTATTGATTGGAGTTTGCATCAAAAAGAAACTTTGTATTCCCAACAAGCTAGCTGAAGGACGGCTTTCACACACAATTATCTCTCAGAACTGAGCATGTGGAGAGACGTTCGTTCATCTAGCACAAAGGGAACGGGTTGAATGGGAATCTTTTACTCTGGTTTCTCAGCCTGTTTCCTAGTGCTGTTTGAAGTTCCTGCAGTTTTCACTGTAAAACCGAGTTGGAGCTAGTACTTCCCCATATATATGAATGGAGTGGAGTTTGCATCAGAAAAGAAACTTTGTGTTCCCAACAAGCTAGATGAAGAACGGCTTTCACACACACTTATCTCTCAGAACTGAGCATGTGGATAGACATTCGTTCATGAAGCACAAAGGAACGGCTTGCAGGAGAAACTGTTACTCTGGTTTCTCAGTCTGTTTCCTAGTGCCAGTTTGAAGTTCCTGCAGTTATCACTGTAAACACGAGTAGGAGCTATTAACTCCCCTAATATATGTATGGATTGGAGTTTGCATCTGAACAGAAACTTTGTGTTCCCAACAAGCTAGGTAAAGGACAGTGTTCAAACATAAATTTGTCTCAGATCTGAGGATGTGGAGAGACGTTCGTTCATCTAGCACAAATGGAACCGATTGCAGGAGAAACTATTACTCTGGTTTCTCAGTCTGTTTCCTAGTGCCGGTATGAACTTCCTGCAGTTTTCACTGTAAAACCGAGTTGGAGCTAGTACCTCCCCATATATTTGTATGGAGTGAAGTTTCCAACTAAAAAGAAACTTTGTGTTCCGAACAAGATATGTGAAGGACGGCTTTCACAGAAATTATTCTCTCAAAACTGAGCAAGTTGAGAGACGTTCGTTCATCTAGCACAAATGTTATTGGTTGCAGGAGAAACCTTTACTCTGGTTTCTAAGTCTGTTTCCTAGTGCCGGTTTGAATTTCCTGCAGTTTTCAATGTAAAACCGAGTTGGAGCTGGAACTTCCCCATAGATATGTATAGAGAGGAGTTTGCAACTGAAAAGAAACTTTGTGTTCCCAACAAGCTAGGAGAAAGACGGCTTTCACACACACTTATCTCTCAGAACTGAGCATGTGGAGAGCCGTTCGTTCATCTAGCACAAAGGGAACGATTTGCAGGGGAAACTTTTACTCTGGTTTCCCAGTCTGATTCCTAGTGCCGGTTTGAAGTTCCTGCAGTTTTCACTGTAAAACCGAGTTGGAGCTTGTACCTCCCCATACATATGTATGAAGTGGTGTTTGCAACTTAAAAGAAACTATGTGTTCCCACGATCTATGTGAAGGACGGATTTCACACACACTTATCTCTCAGAACTGATCCTGTGGAGAGACGTTCGTTCATCTAGCACAAAGGGAACTGGTTGCATGAGAAACTTTTACTCTGGTTTCTCAGTCTGTTTCCTAGTGTCGGTTTCAATTTCCTTCAGTTTACACTGTAAACCCGAGTTGCAACTAGTACCTCCCCATATATATGTATGGATTGGAGTTTGCAACTGAAAAGAATCTTTGTGTTCCCAACAAGCTAGGTGAAGGACGGCTTTCACACACACTTATCTTAAGAACTGGGCATGTGGATAAACGTTCTTTCAATTAGCACAAAAGTTACGGGTTGCAGGAGAAACTTTTACTCTGGTTTCTCAGTCTGTTTCCTAGTGGCGTTTTGAATTTCCTGCAGTTTTCACTGAAAATCGGATTTATAGCTAGTACTTCCCCACAGATATGTATGGAGTGGAGTTTGCAACTGAAAGGAAACTTTGTGTTCCCTACAAGCTAGGTGAAGTACGGATTTCACACACTCTTATCACTCAGAACTGAGTATGTGGAGAGACGTTCGTTCATCTAGCACAAAGGGAACTGGCTGCAGGAGAAACTTTTACTCTGGATTCTCTGTCTGTCTGCTAGTGCCCGTTTGAAGTTCCTGCAGTTTTCACTGTAAAACCGTGTTGGAGCTAGAACCTCCCCATATATGTATGGATTGTACCTTGCAAATGAAAAGAAATATTGTGTTCCCAACAACCTATGTGAAGGACGGCATTCACACACAATTTTCCCTCAGAAAAGAGCAAGTGGAGAGACGTTCGTTAATCCAGCACAAAGGAAACAGGTTGCAGGATAAACATTTACTTTTGTTTCTCAGTCTGTTTCCTAGTGCCGGTTTTGAAGATCCTGCAGATTTCACTATAAATCGAGTTGGAGCTACTACATACCCTTATGTATGTAAGGATTTTAGTTGCAACTTAAAAGAAACTTGTGTTCCCAACATGCTAGGTGAAGGACGGCTTTCACACACACTTATCTCTCAAAACTGATCCTGTGGAGATACTTTCGTTCATCTAGTACAAAAAGAACGAATTTCATTCGAAACATTTACTGTGGTTTCTGGGTCTGTTTCCTAGTGCTGGTTTGTATTTTCTGCAGTATTTATGAAAAACAGTTTCTGAGCTTGTATACCCCTATACATTTATGTGGTGTTGCCTTCAACTGAAAAGAATCTTTGCGGTCCCAACAGGGTAGCTGAAGGACGGCTTTCACACACATTTATCTCTCTGAAATGAGCATATGGAGAGCCGTTCGTTCATCAGGCATAAATGGAAGGGCTTGCATGAGAAACTTTTACTCTGGTTTCTCAGTCTGTTTCCTAGTCCCGGTTTGAAGTTCCTGCAGTTTTCTCTGTAAAACCGAGTTGAAGCTAGTACCGACCCATATATATGTATGGAGTGTAGTTTGCAACGGAAAAGAAACTGTGTGTTCCCAACAAGCTAGGTGAAGTACGGCTTTCACACACAATTATCTCTGAGAACTGAGCATTTGGAGAGACGTTCGTTCATCTAGCACAAAGGGAAAGGTTTGCAGGAGAAACTTTTTCTCTGGTTTCTCAGTCTGTTTCCTAGTGCCGGTTTGAAGTTCCTGTAGTTTTCACTGTGAATACGAGTTGGAGCTAGTACCACCCCATATATATGTATGGAGTGTAGTTTGCAAATGAGAAGAAACTTTCTGTTCCCAACTTGCTAGTTGAAGGACGGCTTACACAAACACTTATAACTCAGAACTGAGCTTCTGGAGAGACGTTCGTTCATCTAGCACAAAGGGAACGTTTTGCAGGAGAAACTTTTACTCTGGTTCTCTGTCTGTCTGCTAGTGCCCGTTTGAAGTTCCTGCAGTTTTCACTATAAAACCGAGTTGGAGCTAATACCACCCCATATATGTATGGATTGTACCTTGCAAATGAAAAGAAATATTGTGTTCCCAACAACCTATGTGAAGGACGGCATTCACACACAATTTTCCCTCAGAAAAGAGCAAGTGGAGAGACGTTCTTTCATCTAGCACAAAGGAAACAGGTTGCAGGATAATCATTTACTTTTGTTTCTCAGTCTGTTTCCTAGGGCCAGTTTGAAGTACCTGCAATTTTCACTATAAATCGAGTTGGAGCTACTACATACCCTTATGTATGTAAGGATTTTAGTTGCAACTTAAAAGAAACTTGTGTTCCCAACATGCTAGGTGAAGGATGGCTTTCACACACACTTATCTCTTAGACTTGAGCATGTGGGGAGACGTTCTTTCATCTAGCACAAATGTAAATGTTTGCAGGAGAAAATTTTGTTCTGGTTTCTCAGTCTGCATCCTAGTGCAAGTTTGAAGTTTCTGTATTTTTCACTTTAAAACCGATTTTCATCTGCAACTACACTTCTGTATTTATGGATTGTAGATTTCAACAGAAAAGAAATTATGTGTTCTGAACAGCTAGGTGAAGGACGGCTTTCACACAAAATTAATCTCAGAAATGAGCATGTGGGGAGACGTTCTTTCATCTAGCAATAAGGTAACGGTTTGAAGGAGAAACTTTTACTCTAGATTCACAGTCTGTTTCCTAGTGCCGGTATGATGTTCCAGCATTTTTCACTGTAAAACCGAGTTGGAGGTAGTACATCCCCATACATACGTATGTAGTGTAGTTTGCAACTGGAAAGAAACTTTGTGTTCCCAACAAGCTAGCTGAAGGGCGGCTTTCAGACACTCTTATCTGTCACAACTAAGCATGTAGAGATACGTTCGTTCATCTAGCACAAATGTAAGTGTTTGCAGAAGAAACTTTCACACTGTATTCGGAATCTCTTTCCGAGTGCCCGTTTAAAGTTAGTGCAATTTTCTCTGTAAAGCCGAGTTGCAGCTACTACATCCCCTTATGTATGTATGGATTGTAATTTGCAACTTAAAAGTAACTTTGTGTTCCCAATAAGATATTTGAAGGACGACTTTCACACACACTTATCTCTCAGAACTGAGCATGTGGAGAGACGATCGTTCATCTAGCACAAAGGGAAAGGGTTGCAGGGAAACTTTTACTCTGGTTGCTCAGTCTGTTTCTTAGTGCCGGTTTTAAGTTCCTGCAGTTTTCACTGTAAACCCGAGTTGCAGCTGGTACATCCCCATATATATGTATGCAGTGGAGTTGGCAACTGAAAAGAAACTTTGTGTTCCCAACAAGCTAGCTGAAGGACGGTTTTCACACACACTTATCTCTCAGAACTGAGCATGTGGAGAGGCGTTCGTTCATCTAGCACAAAAGGAACGGTTTGCAGGAGAAACTTTTACTCTGGTTTCTCAGCCTGTTTAATAGTGCTGTTTGAAGTTCCTGCAGTTTTCACTGTAAAACCGAGTTGGAGCTAGTACTTCCCCATATATATGAATGGAGTGGAGTTTGCATCAGAAAAGAAACTTTGTGTTCCCAACAAGCTAGATGAAGAACGGCTTTCACACACACTTATCTCTCAGAACTGAGCATGTGGATAGACATTCGTTCATGAAGCACAAAGGAACGGCTTGCAGGAGAAACTGTTACTCTGGTTTCTCAGTCTGTTTCCTAGTGCCAGTTTGAAGTTCCTGCAGTTATCACTGTAAACACGAGTAGGAGCTATTAACTCCCCTAATATATGTATGGATTGGAGTTTGCATCTGAACAGAAACTTTGTGTTCCCAACAAGCTAGGTAAAGGACAGTTTTCAAACATAAATTTGTCTCAGATCTGAGGATGTGGAGAGACGTTCGTTCATCTAGCACAAATGGAACCGATTGCAGGAGAAACTATTACTCTGGTTTCTCAGTCTGTTTCCTAGTGCCGGTATGAACTTCCTGCAGTTTTCACTGTAAAACCGAGTTGGAGCTAGTACCTCCCCATATATTTGTATGGAGTGAAGTTTCCAACTAAAAAGAAACTTTGTGTTCCGAACAAGATATGTGAAGGACGGCTTTCACAGAAATTATTCTCTCAAAACTGAGCAAGTTGAGAGACGTTCGTTCATCTAGCACAAATGTTATTGGTTGCAGGAGAAACCTTTACTCTGGTTTCTAAGTCTGTTTCCTAGTGCCGGTTTGAATTTCCTGCAGTTTTCAATGTAAAACCGAGTTGGAGCTGGAACTTCCCCATAGATATGTATAGAGAGGAGTTTGCAACTGAAAAGAAACTTTGTGTTCCCAACAAGCTAGGAGAAAGACGGCTTTCACACACACTTATCTCTCAGAACTGAGCATGTGGTCTAGCACAAAGGGAACGATTTGCAGGGGAAACTTTTACTCTGGTTTCCCAGTCTGATTCCTAGTGCCGGTTTGAAGTTCCTGCAGTTTTCACTGTAAAACCGAGTTGGAGCTTGTACCTCCCCATACATATGTATGAAGTGGTGTTTGCAACTTAAAAGAAACTATGTGTTCCCACGATCTATGTGAAGGACGGATTTCACACACACTTATCTCTCAGAACTGATCCTGTGGAGAGACGTTCGTTCATCTAGCACAAAGGGAACTGGTTGCATGAGAAACTTTTACTCTGGTTTCTCAGTCTGTTTCCTAGTGTCGGTTTCAATTTCCTTCAGTTTACACTGTAAACCCGAGTTGCAACTAGTACCTCCCCATATATATGTATGGATTGGAGTTTGCAACTGAAAAGAATCTTTGTGTTCCCAACAAGCTAGGTGAAGGACGGCTTTCACACACACTTATCTTAAGAACTGGGCATGTGGATAAACGTTCTTTCAATTAGCACAAAAGTTACGGGTTGCAGGAGAAACTTTTACTCTGGTTTCTCAGTCTGTTTCCTAGTGGCGTTTTGAATTTCCTGCAGTTTTCACTGAAAATCGGATTTATAGCTAGTACTTCCCCACAGATATGTATGGAGTGGAGTTTGCAACTGAAAGGAAACTTTGTGTTCCCTACAAGCTAGGTGAAGTACGGATTTCACACACTCTTATCACTCAGAACTGAGTATGTGGAGAGACGTTCGTTCATCTAGCACAAAGGGAACTGGCTGCAGGAGAAACTTTTACTCTGGATTCTCAGTCTGTTTCCTAGTGCCGGTTTGAAGTTCCTGAAGTTTTCACTGTAAAACCGTGTTGGAGCTAGAACCTCCCCATATATGTATGGATTGTACCTTGCAAATGAAAAGAAATATTGTGTTCCCAACAACCTATGTGAAGGACGGCATTCACACACAATTTTCCCTCAGAAAAGAGCAAGTGGAGAGACGTTCGTTAATCCAGCACAAAGGAAACAGGTTGCAGGATAAACATTTACTTTTGTTTCTCAGTCTGTTTCCTAGTGCCGGTTTTGAAGATCCTGCAGATTTCACTATAAATCGAGTTGGAGCTACTACATACCCTTATGTATGTAAGGATTTTAGTTGCAACTTAAAAGAAACTTGTGTTCCCAACATGCTAGGTGAAGGACGGCTTTCACACACACTTATCTCTCAAAACTGATCCTGTGGAGATACTTTCGTTCATCTAGTACAAAAAGAACGAATTTCATTCGAAACATTTACTGTGGTTTCTGGGTCTGTTTCCTAGTGCTGGTTTGTATTTTCTGCAGTATTTATGAAAAACAGTTTCTGAGCTTGTATACCCCTATACATTTATGTGGTGTTGCCTTCAACTGAAAAGAATCTTTGCGGTCCCAACAGGGTAGCTGAAGGACGGCTTTCACACACATTTATCTCTCTGAAATGAGCATATGGAGAGCCGTTCGTTCATCAGGCATAAATGGAAGGGCTTGCATGAGAAACTTTTACTCTGGTTTCTCAGTCTGTTTCCTAGTCCCGGTTTGAAGTTCCTGCAGTTTTCTCTGTAAAACCGAGTTGAAGCTAGTACCGACCCATATATATGTATGGAGTGTAGTTTGCAACGGAAAAGAAACTGTGTGTTCCCAACAAGCTAGGTGAAGTACGGCTTTCACACACAATTATCTCTGAGAACTGAGCATTTGGAGAGACGTTCGTTCATCTAGCACAAAGGGAAAGGTTTGCAGGAGAAACTTTTTCTCTGGTTTCTCAGTCTGTTTCCTAGTGCCGGTTTGAAGTTCCTGTAGTTTTCACTGTGAATACGAGTTGGAGCTAGTACCACCCCATATATATGTATGGAGTGTAGTTTGCAAATGAGAAGAAACTTTCTGTTCCCAACTTGCTAGTTGAAGGACGGCTTACACAAACACTTATAACTCAGAACTGAGCTTCTGGAGAGACGTTCGTTCATCTAGCACAAAGGGAACGTTTTGCAGGAGAAACTTTTACTCTGGTTCTCTGTCTGTCTGCTAGTGCCCGTTTGAAGTTCCTGCAGTTTTCACTATAAAACCGAGTTGGAGCTAATACCACCCCATATATGTATGGATTGTACCTTGCAAATGAAAAGAAATATTGTGTTCCCAACAACCTATGTGAAGGACGGCATTCACACACAATTTTCCCTCAGAAAAGAGCAAGTGGAGAGACGTTCTTTCATCTAGCACAAAGGAAACAGGTTGCAGGATAATCATTTACTTTTGTTTCTCAGTCTGTTTCCTAGGGCCAGTTTGAAGTACCTGCAATTTTCACTATAAATCGAGTTGGAGCTACTACATACCCTTATGTATGTAAGGATTTTAGTTGCAACTTAAAAGAAACTTGTGTTCCCAACATGCTAGGTGAAGGATGGCTTTCACACACACTTATCTCTTAGACTTGAGCATGTGGGGAGACGTTCTTTCATCTAGCACAAATGTAAATGTTTGCAGGAGAAAATTTTGTTCTGGTTTCTCAGTCTGCATCCTAGTGCAAGTTTGAAGTTTCTGTATTTTTCACTTTAAAACCGATTTTCATCTGCAACTACACTTCTGTATTTATGGATTGTAGATTTCAACAGAAAAGAAATTATGTGTTCTGAACAGCTAGGTGAAGGACGGCTTTCACACAAAATTAATCTCAGAAATGAGCATGTGGGGAGACGTTCTTTCATCTAGCAATAAGGTAACGGTTTGAAGGAGAAACTTTTACTCTAGATTCACAGTCTGTTTCCTAGTGCCGGTATGATGTTCCAGCATTTTTCACTGTAAAACCGAGTTGGAGGTAGTACATCCCCATACATACGTATGTAGTGTAGTTTGCAACTGGAAAGAAACTTTGTGTTCCCAACAAGCTAGCTGAAGGGCGGCTTTCAGACACTCTTATCTGTCACAACTAAGCATGTAGAGATACGTTCGTTCATCTAGCACAAATGTAAGTGTTTGCAGAAGAAACTTTCACACTGTATTCGGAATCTCTTTCCGAGTGCCCGTTTAAAGTTAGTGCAATTTTCTCTGTAAAGCCGAGTTGCAGCTACTACATCCCCTTATGTATGTATGGATTGTAATTTGCAACTTAAAAGTAACTTTGTGTTCCCAATAAGATATTTGAAGGACGACTTTCACACACACTTATCTCTCAGAACTGAGCATGTGGAGAGACGATCGTTCATCTAGCACAAAGGGAAAGGGTTGCAGGGAAACTTTTACTCTGGTTGCTCAGTCTGTTTCTTAGTGCCGGTTTTAAGTTCCTGCAGTTTTCACTGTAAACCCGAGTTGCAGCTGGTACATCCCCATATATATGTATGCAGTGGAGTTGGCAACTGAAAAGAAACTTTGTGTTCCCAACAAGCTAGCTGAAGGACGGTTTTCACACACACTTATCTCTCAGAACTGAGCATGTGGAGAGGCGTTCGTTCATCTAGCACAAAAGGAACGGTTTGCAGGAGAAACTTTTACTCTTGTTTCTCAGTCTCTTCCCTATGCCGTTTTGAAGTTCCTGCAGTTTTCACTGTAGAACAGAGTTGGAGCTTGTATCTCCCCATACATATGTATTGATTGGAGTTTGCATCAAAAAGAAACTTTGTATTCCCAACAAGCTAGCTGAAGGACGGCTTTCACACACAATTATCTCTCAGAACTGAGCATGTGGAGAGACGTTCGTTCATCTAGCACAAAGGGAACGGGTTGAATGGGAATCTTTTACTCTGGTTTCTCAGCCTGTTTCCTAGTGCTGTTTGAAGTTCCTGCTGTTTTCACTGTAAAACCGAGTTGGAGCTAGTACTTCCCCATATATATGAATGGAGTGGAGTTTGCATCAGAAAAGAAACTTTGTGTTCCCAACAAGCTAGATGAAGAACGGCTTTCACACACACTTATCTCTCAGAACTGAGCATGTGGATAGACATTCGTTCATGAAGCACAAAGGAACGGCTTGCAGGAGAAACTGTTACTCTGGTTTCTCAGTCTGTTTCCTAGTGCCAGTTTGAAGTTCCTGCAGTTATCACTGTAAACACGAGTAGGAGCTATTAACTCCCCTAATATATGTATGGATTGGAGTTTGCATCTGAACAGAAACTTTGTGTTCCCAACAAGCTAGGTAAAGGACAGTTTTCAAACATAAATTTGTCTCAGATCTGAGGATGTGGAGAGACGTTCGTTCATCTAGCACAAATGGAACCGATTGCAGGAGAAACTATTACTCTGGTTTCTCAGTCTGTTTCCTAGTGCCGGTATGAACTTCCTGCAGTTTTCACTGTAAAACCGAGTTGGAGCTAGTACCTCCCCATATATTTGTATGGAGTGAAGTTTCCAACTAAAAAGAAACTTTGTGTTCCGAACAAGATATGTGAAGGACGGCTTTCACAGAAATTATTCTCTCAAAACTGAGCAAGTTGAGAGACGTTCGTTCATCTAGCACAAATGTTATTGGTTGCAGGAGAAACCTTTACTCTGGTTTCTAAGTCTGTTTCCTAGTGCCGGTTTGAATTTCCTGCAGTTTTCAATGTAAAACCGAGTTGGAGCTGGAACTTCCCCATAGATATGTATAGAGAGGAGTTTGCAACTGAAAAGAAACTTTGTGTTCCCAACAAGCTAGGAGAAAGACGGCTTTCACACACACTTATCTCTCAGAACTGAGCATGTGGAGAGACGTTCGTTCATCTAGCACAAAGGGAACGATTTGCAGGGGAAACTTTTACTCTGGTTTCCCAGTCTGATTCCTAGTGCCGGTTTGAAGTTCCTGCAGTTTTCACTGTAAAACCGAGTTGGAGCTTGTACCTCCCCATACATATGTATGAAGTGGTGTTTGCAACTTAAAAGAAACTATGTGTTCCCACGATCTATGTGAAGGACGGATTTCACACACACTTATCTCTCAGAACTGATCCTGTGGAGAGACGTTCGTTCATCTAGCACAAAGGGAACTGGTTGCATGAGAAACTTTTACTCTGGTTTCTCAGTCTGTTTCCTAGTGTCGGTTTCAATTTCCTTCAGTTTACACTGTAAACCCGAGTTGCAACTAGTACCTCCCCATATATATGTATGGATTGGAGTTTGCAACTGAAAAGAATCTTTGTGTTCCCAACAAGCTAGGTGAAGGACGGCTTTCACACACACTTATCTTAAGAACTGGGCATGTGGATAAACGTTCTTTCAATTAGCACAAAAGTTACGGGTTGCAGGAGAAACTTTTACTCTGGTTTCTCAGTCTGTTTCCTAGTGGCGTTTTGAATTTCCTGCAGTTTTCACTGAAAATCGGATTTATAGCTAGTACTTCCCCACAGATATGTATGGAGTGGAGTTTGCAACTGAAAGGAAACTTTGTGTTCCCTACAAGCTAGGTGAAGTACGGATTTCACACACTCTTATCACTCAGAACTGAGTATGTGGAGAGACGTTCGTTCATCTAGCACAAAGGGAACTGGCTGCAGGAGAAACTTTTACTCTGGATTCTCAGTCTGTTTCCTAGTGCCGGTTTGAAGTTCCTGAAGTTTTCACTGTAAAACCGTGTTGGAGCTAGAACCTCCCCATATATATGTATGGAGAGGTGTTTGCAATTGAAAGGAAACTTTCTGTTCCCAACAAGCTTAGTGATGGACGGCTTTCACACACACTAATCTCTCAGAACTGAGCATGTGGAGAGACGTTCGTTAATCCAGCACAAATGGAACGTGTTGCATGGGAAACTTTTACTCTGGTTACTCAGTCTGTTTCCTAGTGCCGGTTTTGAAGATCCTGCAGATTTCACTGTAAAACCGAGTTGGAGCTAGTACTTCCCCATAGATATGTATGGAGTGTAGTTTGCAACTGAAAAGAAACTTTTTGTTCCAAACAAGCTAGGATTAGGACGGCTTTCACACACACTTATCTCTCAAAACTGATCCTGTGGAGATACTTTCGTTCATCTAGTACAAAAAGAACGAATTTCATTCGAAACATTTACTGTGGTTTCTGGGTCTGTTTCCTAGTGCTGGTTTGTATTTTCTGCAGTATTTATGAAAAACAGTTTCTGAGCTTGTATACCCCTATACATTTATGTGGTGTTGCCTTCAACTGAAAAGAATCTTTGCGGTCCCAACAGGGTAGCTGAAGGACGGCTTTCACACACATTTATCTCTCTGAAATGAGCATATGGAGAGCCGTTCGTTCATCAGGCATAAATGGAAGGGCTTGCATGAGAAACTTTTACTCTGGTTTCTCAGTCTGTTTCCTAGTCCCGGTTTGAAGTTCCTGCAGTTTTCTCTGTAAAACCGAGTTGAAGCTAGTACCGACCCATATATATGTATGGAGTGTAGTTTGCAACGGAAAAGAAACTGTGTGTTCCCAACAAGCTAGGTGAAGTACGGCTTTCACACACAATTATCTCTGAGAACTGAGCATTTGGAGAGACGTTCGTTCATCTAGCACAAAGGGAAAGGTTTGCAGGAGAAACTTTTTCTCTGGTTTCTCAGTCTGTTTCCTAGTGCCGGTTTGAAGTTCCTGTAGTTTTCACTGTGAATACGAGTTGGAGCTAGTACCACCCCATATATATGTATGGAGTGTAGTTTGCAAATGAGAAGAAACTTTCTGTTCCCAACTTGCTAGTTGAAGGACGGCTTACACAAACACTTATAACTCAGAACTGAGCTTCTGGAGAGACGTTCGTTCATCTAGCACAAAGGGAACGTTTTGCAGGAGAAACTTTTACTCTGGTTCTCTGTCTGTCTGCTAGTGCCCGTTTGAAGTTCCTGCAGTTTTCACTATAAAACCGAGTTGGAGCTAATACCACCCCATATATGTATGGATTGTACCTTGCAAATGAAAAGAAATATTGTGTTCCCAACAACCTATGTGAAGGACGGCATTCACACACAATTTTCCCTCAGAAAAGAGCAAGTGGAGAGACGTTCTTTCATCTAGCACAAAGGAAACAGGTTGCAGGATAATCATTTACTTTTGTTTCTCAGTCTGTTTCCTAGGGCCAGTTTGAAGTACCTGCAATTTTCACTATAAATCGAGTTGGAGCTACTACATACCCTTATGTATGTAAGGATTTTAGTTGCAACTTAAAAGAAACTTGTGTTCCCAACATGCTAGGTGAAGGATGGCTTTCACACACACTTATCTCTTAGACTTGAGCATGTGGGGAGACGTTCTTTCATCTAGCACAAATGTAAATGTTTGCAGGAGAAAATTTTGTTCTGGTTTCTCAGTCTGCATCCTAGTGCAAGTTTGAAGTTTCTGTATTTTTCACTTTAAAACCGATTTTCATCTGCAACTACACTTCTGTATTTATGGATTGTAGATTTCAACAGAAAAGAAATTATGTGTTCTGAACAGCTAGGTGAAGGACGGCTTTCACACAAAATTAATCTCAGAAATGAGCATGTGGGGAGACGTTCTTTCATCTAGCAATAAGGTAACGGTTTGAAGGAGAAACTTTTACTCTAGATTCACAGTCTGTTTCCTAGTGCCGGTATGATGTTCCAGCATTTTTCACTGTAAAACCGAGTTGGAGGTAGTACATCCCCATACATACGTATGTAGTGTAGTTTGCAACTGGAAAGAAACTTTGTGTTCCCAACAAGCTAGCTGAAGGGCGGCTTTCAGACACTCTTATCTGTCACAACTAAGCATGTAGAGATACGTTCGTTCATCTAGCACAAATGTAAGTGTTTGCAGAAGAAACTTTCACACTGTATTCGGAATCTCTTTCCGAGTGCCCGTTTAAAGTTAGTGCAATTTTCTCTGTAAAGCCGAGTTGCAGCTACTACATCCCCTTATGTATGTATGGATTGTAATTTGCAACTTAAAAGTAACTTTGTGTTCCCAATAAGATATTTGAAGGACGACTTTCACACACACTTATCTCTCAGAACTGAGCATGTGGAGAGACGATCGTTCATCTAGCACAAAGGGAAAGGGTTGCAGGGAAACTTTTACTCTGGTTGCTCAGTCTGTTTCTTAGTGCCGGTTTTAAGTTCCTGCAGTTTTCACTGTAAACCCGAGTTGCAGCTGGTACATCCCCATATATATGTATGCAGTGGAGTTGGCAACTGAAAAGAAACTTTGTGTTCCCAACAAGCTAGCTGAAGGACGGTTTTCACACACACTTATCTCTCAGAACTGAGCATGTGGAGAGGCGTTCGTTCATCTAGCACAAAAGGAACGGTTTGCAGGAGAAACTTTTACTCTTGTTTCTCAGTCTCTTCCCTATGCCGTTTTGAAGTTCCTGCAGTTTTCACTGTAGAACAGAGTTGGAGCTTGTATCTCCCCATACATATGTATTGATTGGAGTTTGCATCAAAAAGAAACTTTGTATTCCCAACAAGCTAGCTGAAGGACGGCTTTCACACACAATTATCTCTCAGAACTGAGCATGTGGAGAGACGTTCGTTCATCTAGCACAAAGGGAACGGGTTGAATGGGAATCTTTTACTCTGGTTTCTCAGCCTGTTTCCTAGTGCTGTTTGAAGTTCCTGCTGTTTTCACTGTAAAACCGAGTTGGAGCTAGTACTTCCCCATATATATGAATGGAGTGGAGTTTGCATCAGAAAAGAAACTTTGTGTTCCCAACAAGCTAGATGAAGAACGGCTTTCACACACACTTATCTCTCAGAACTGAGCATGTGGATAGACATTCGTTCATGAAGCACAAAGGAACGGCTTGCAGGAGAAACTGTTACTCTGGTTTCTCAGTCTGTTTCCTAGTGCCAGTTTGAAGTTCCTGCAGTTATCACTGTAAACACGAGTAGGAGCTATTAACTCCCCTAATATATGTATGGATTGGAGTTTGCATCTGAACAGAAACTTTGTGTTCCCAACAAGCTAGGTAAAGGACAGTTTTCAAACATAAATTTGTCTCAGATCTGAGGATGTGGAGAGACGTTCGTTCATCTAGCACAAATGGAACCGATTGCAGGAGAAACTATTACTCTGGTTTCTCAGTCTGTTTCCTAGTGCCGGTATGAACTTCCTGCAGTTTTCACTGTAAAACCGAGTTGGAGCTAGTACCTCCCCATATATTTGTATGGAGTGAAGTTTCCAACTAAAAAGAAACTTTGTGTTCCGAACAAGATATGTGAAGGACGGCTTTCACAGAAATTATTCTCTCAAAACTGAGCAAGTTGAGAGACGTTCGTTCATCTAGCACAAATGTTATTGGTTGCAGGAGAAACCTTTACTCTGGTTTCTAAGTCTGTTTCCTAGTGCCGGTTTGAATTTCCTGCAGTTTTCAATGTAAAACCGAGTTGGAGCTGGAACTTCCCCATAGATATGTATAGAGAGGAGTTTGCAACTGAAAAGAAACTTTGTGTTCCCAACAAGCTAGGAGAAAGACGGCTTTCACACACACTTATCTCTCAGAACTGAGCATGTGGAGAGCCGTTCGTTCATCTAGCACAAAGGGAACGATTTGCAGGGGAAACTTTTACTCTGGTTTCCCAGTCTGATTCCTAGTGCCGGTTTGAAGTTCCTGCAGTTTTCACTGTAAAACCGAGTTGGAGCTTGTACCTCCCCATACATATGTATGAAGTGGTGTTTGCAACTTAAAAGAAACTATGTGTTCCCACGATCTATGTGAAGGACGGATTTCACACACACTTATCTCTCAGAACTGATCCTGTGGAGAGACGTTCGTTCATCTAGCACAAAGGGAACTGGTTGCATGAGAAACTTTTACTCTGGTTTCTCAGTCTGTTTCCTAGTGTCGGTTTCAATTTCCTTCAGTTTACACTGTAAACCCGAGTTGCAACTACTACTTCCCCATATATATGTATGGATTGGAGTTTGCAACTGAAAAGAATCTTTGTGTTCCCAACAAGCTAGGTGAAGGACGGCTTTCACACACACTTATCTTAAGAACTGGGCATGTGGATAAACGTTCTTTCAATTAGCACAAAAGTTACGGGTTGCAGGAGAAACTTTTACTCTGGTTTCTCAGTCTGTTTCCTAGTGGCGTTTTGAATTTCCTGCAGTTTTCACTGAAAATCGGATTTATAGCTAGTACTTCCCCACAGATATGTATGGAGTGGAGTTTGCAACTGAAAGGAAACTTTGTGTTCCCTACAATCTAGGTGAAGTACGGATTTCACACACTCTTATCACTCAGAACTGAGTATGTGGAGAGACGTTCGTTCATCTAGCACAAAGGGAACTGGCTGCAGGAGAAACTTTTACTCTGGATTCTCAGTCTGTTTCCTAGTGCCGGTTTGAAGTTCCTGAAGTTTTCACTGTAAAACCGTGTTGGAGCTAGAACCTCCCCATATATATGTATGGAGAGGTGTTTGCAATTGAAAGGAAACTTTCTGTTCCCAACAAGCTTAGTGATGGACGGCTTTCACACACACTAATCTCTCAGAACTGAGCATGTGGAGAGACGTTCGTTAATCCAGCACAAATGGAACGTGTTGCATGGGAAACTTTTACTCTGGTTACTCAGTCTGTTTCCTAGTGCCGGTTTTGAAGATCCTGCAGATTTCACTGTAAAACCGAGTTGGAGCTAGTACTTCCCCATAGATATGTATGGAGTGTAGTTTGCAACTGAAAAGAAACTTTTTGTTCCAAACAAGCTAGGATTAGGACGGCTTTCACACACACTTATCTCTCAAAACTGATCCTGTGGAGATACTTTCGTTCATCTAGTACAAAAAGAACTAATTTCATTCGAAACATTTACTGTGGTTTCTGGGTCTGTTTCCTAGTGCTGGTTTGTATTTTCTGCAGTATTTATGAAAAACAGTTTCTGAGCTTGTATACCCCTATACATTTATGTGGTGTTGCCTTCAACTGAAAAGAATCTTTGCGGTCCCAACAGGGTAGCTGAAGGACGGCTTTCACACACATTTATCTCTCTGAAATGAGCATATGGAGAGCCGTTCGTTCATCAGGCATAAATGGAAGGGCTTGCATGAGAAACTTTTACTCTGGTTTCTCAGTCTGTTTCCTAGTCCCGGTTTGAAGTTCCTGCAGTTTTCTCTGTAAAACCGAGTTGAAGCTAGTACCGACCCATACATATGTATGGAGTGTAGTTTGCAACGGAAAAGAAACTTTTTGTTCCAAACAAGCTAGGATTAGGACGGCTTTCACACACACTTATCTCTCAAAACTGATCCTGTGGAGATACTTTCGTTCATCTAGTACAAAAAGAACGAATTTCATTAGAAACATTTACTGTGGTTTCTGGGTCTGTTTCCTAGTGCTGGTTTGTATTTTCTGCAGTATTTATGAAAAACAGTTTCTGAGCTTGTATACCCCTATACATTTATGTGGTGTTGCCTTCAACTGAAAAGAATCTTTGCGGTCCCAACAGGGTAGCTGAAGGACGGCTTTCACACACATTTATCTCTCTGAAATGAGCATATGGAGAGCCGTTCGTTCATCAGGCATAAATGGAAGGGCTTGCATGAGAAACTTTTACTCTGGTTTCTCAGTCTGTTTCCTAGTCCCGGTTTGAAGTTCCTGCAGTTTTCTCTGTAAAACCGAGTTGAAGCTAGTACCGACCCATATATATGTATGGAGTGTAGTTTGCAACGGAAAAGAAACTGTGTGTTCCCAACAAGCTAGGTGAAGTACGGCTTTCACACACAATTATCTCTGAGAACTGAGCATTTGGAGAGACGTTCGTTCATCTAGCACAAAGGGAAAGGTTTGCAGGAGAAACTTTTTCTCTGGTTTCTCAGTCTGTTTCCTAGTGCCGGTTTGAAGTTCCTGTAGTTTTCACTGTGAATACGAGTTGGAGCTAGTACCACCCCATATATATGTATGGAGTGTAGTTTGCAAATGAGAAGAAACTTTCTGTTCCCAACTTGCTAGTTGAAGGACGGCTTACACAAACACTTATAACTCAGAACTGAGCTTCTGGAGAGACGTTCGTTCATCTAGCACAAAGGGAACGTTTTGCAGGAGAAACTTTTACTCTGGTTCTCTGTCTGTCTGCTAGTGCCCGTTTGAAGTTCCTGCAGTTTTCACTATAAAACCGAGTTGGAGCTAATACCACCCCATATATGTATGGATTGTACCTTGCAAATGAAAAGAAATATTGTGTTCCCAACAACCTATGTGAAGGACGGCATTCACACACAATTTTCCCTCAGAAAAGAGCAAGTGGAGAGACGTTCTTTCATCTAGCACAAAGGAAACAGGTTGCAGGATAATCATTTACTTTTGTTTCTCAGTCTGTTTCCTAGGGCCAGTTTGAAGTACCTGCAATTTTCACTATAAATCGAGTTGGAGCTACTACATACCCTTATGTATGTAAGGATTTTAGTTGCAACTTAAAAGAAACTTGTGTTCCCAACATGCTAGGTGAAGGATGGCTTTCACACACACTTATCTCTTAGACTTGAGCATGTGGGGAGACGTTCTTTCATCTAGCACAAATGTAAATGTTTGCAGGAGAAAATTTTGTTCTGGTTTCTCAGTCTGCATCCTAGTGCAAGTTTGAAGTTTCTGTATTTTTCACTTTAAAACCGATTTTCATCTGCAACTACACTTCTGTATTTATGGATTGTAGATTTCAACAGAAAAGAAATTATGTGTTCTGAACAGCTAGGTGAAGGACGGCTTTCACACAAAATTAATCTCAGAAATGAGCATGTGGGGAGACGTTCTTTCATCTAGCAATAAGGTAACGGTTTGAAGGAGAAACTTTTACTCTAGATTCACAGTCTGTTTCCTAGTGCCGGTATGATGTTCCAGCATTTTTCACTGTAAAACCGAGTTGGAGGTAGTACATCCCCATACATACGTATGTAGTGTAGTTTGCAACTGGAAAGAAACTTTGTGTTCCCAACAAGCTAGCTGAAGGGCGGCTTTCAGACACTCTTATCTGTCACAACTAAGCATGTAGAGATACGTTCGTTCATCTAGCACAAATGTAAGTGTTTGCAGAAGAAACTTTCACACTGTATTCGGAATCTCTTTCCGAGTGCCCGTTTAAAGTTAGTGCAATTTTCTCTGTAAAGCCGAGTTGCAGCTACTACATCCCCTTATGTATGTATGGATTGTAATTTGCAACTTAAAAGTAACTTTGTGTTCCCAATAAGATATTTGAAGGACGACTTTCACACACACTTATCTCTCAGAACTGAGCATGTGGAGAGACGATCGTTCATCTAGCACAAAGGGAAAGGGTTGCAGGGAAACTTTTACTCTGGTTGCTCAGTCTGTTTCTTAGTGCCGGTTTTAAGTTCCTGCAGTTTTCACTGTAAACCCGAGTTGCAGCTGGTACATCCCCATATATATGTATGCAGTGGAGTTGGCAACTGAAAAGAAACTTTGTGTTCCCAACAAGCTAGCTGAAGGACGGTTTTCACACACACTTATCTCTCAGAACTGAGCATGTGGAGAGGCGTTCGTTCATCTAGCACAAAAGGAACGGTTTGCAGGAGAAACTTTTACTCTTGTTTCTCAGTCTCTTCCCTATGCCGTTTTGAAGTTCCTGCAGTTTTCACTGTAGAACAGAGTTGGAGCTTGTATCTCCCCATACATATGTATTGATTGGAGTTTGCATCAAAAAGAAACTTTGTATTCCCAACAAGCTAGCTGAAGGACGGCTTTCACACACAATTATCTCTCAGAACTGAGCATGTGGAGAGACGTTCGTTCATCTAGCACAAAGGGAACGGGTTGAATGGGAATCTTTTACTCTGGTTTCTCAGCCTGTTTCCTAGTGCTGTTTGAAGTTCCTGCAGTTTTCACTGTAAAACCGAGTTGGAGCTAGTACTTCCCCATATATATGAATGGAGTGGAGTTTGCATCAGAAAAGAAACTTTGTGTTCCCAACAAGCTAGATGAAGAACGGCTTTCACACACACTTATCTCTCAGAACTGAGCATGTGGATAGACATTCGTTCATGAAGCACAAAGGAACGGCTTGCAGGAGAAACTGTTACTCTGGTTTCTCAGTCTGTTTCCTAGTGCCAGTTTGAAGTTCCTGCAGTTATCACTGTAAACACGAGTAGGAGCTATTAACTCCCCTAATATATGTATGGATTGGAGTTTGCATCTGAACAGAAATTTTGTGTTCCCAACAAGCTAGGTAAAGGACAGTTTTCAAACATAAATTTGTCTCAGATCTGAGGATGTGGAGAGACGTTCGTTCATCTAGCACAAATGGAACCGATTGCAGGAGAAACTATTACTCTGGTTTCTCAGTCTGTTTCCTAGTGCCGGTATGAACTTCCTGCAGTTTTCACTGTAAAACCGAGTTGGAGCTAGTACCTCCCCATATATTTGTATGGAGTGAAGTTTCCAACTAAAAAGAAACTTTGTGTTCCGAACAAGATATGTGAAGGACGGCTTTCACAGAAATTATTCTCTCAAAACTGAGCAAGTTGAGAGACGTTCGTTCATCTAGCACAAATGTTATTGGTTGCAGGAGAAACCTTTACTCTGGTTTCTAAGTCTGTTTCCTAGTGGCGTTTTGAATTTCCTGCAGTTTTCACTGAAAATCGGATTTATAGCTAGTACTTCCCCACAGATATGTATGGAGTGGAGTTTGCAACTGAAAGGAAACTTTGTGTTCCCTACAAGCTAGGTGAAGTACGGATTTCACACACTCTTATCACTCAGAACTGAGTATGTGGAGAGACGTTCGTTCATCTAGCACAAAGGGAACTGGCTGCAGGAGAAACTTTTACTCTGGATTCTCTGTCTGTCTGCTAGTGCCCGTTTGAAGTTCCTGCAGTTTTCACTGTAAAACCGAGTTGGAGCTTGTACCTCCCCATACATATGTATGAAGTGGTGTTTGCAACTTAAAAGAAACTATGTGTTCCCACGATCTATGTGAAGGACGGATTTCACACACACTTATCTCTCAGAACTGATCCTGTGGAGAGACGTTCGTTCATCTAGCACAAAGGGAACTGGTTGCATGAGAAACTTTTACTCTGGTTTCTCAGTCTGTTTCCTAGTGTCGGTTTCAATTTCCTTCAGTTTACACTGTAAACCCGAGTTGCAACTAGTACCTCCCCATATATATGTATGGATTGGAGTTTGCAACTGAAAAGAATCTTTGTGTTCCCAACAAGCTAGGTGAAGGACGGCTTTCACACACACTTATCTTAAGAACTGGGCATGTGGATAAACGTTCTTTCAATTAGCACAAAAGTTACGGGTTGCAGCAGAAACTTTTACTCTGGTTTCTCAGTCTGTTTCCTAGTGGCGTTTTGAATTTCCTGCAGTTTTCACTGAAAATCGGATTTATAGCTAGTACTTCCCCACAGATATGTATGGAGTGGAGTTTGCAACTGAAAGGAAACTTTGTGTTCCCTACAAGCTAGGTGAAGTACGGATTTCACACACTCTTATCACTCAGAACTGAGTATGTGGAGAGACGTTCGTTCATCTAGCACAAAGGGAACTGGCTGCAGGAGAAACTTTTACTCTGGATTCTCTGTCTGTCTGCTAGTGCCCGTTTGAAGTTCCTGCAGTTTTCACTGTAAAACCGTGTTGGAGCTAGAACCTCCCCATATATATGTATGGAGAGGTGTTTGCAATTGAAAGGAAACTTTCTGTTCCCAACAAGCTTAGTGATGGACGGCTTTCACACACACTAATCTCTCAGAACTGAGCATGTGGAGAGACGTTCGTTAATCCAGCACAAATGGAACGTGTTGCATGGGAAACTTTTACTCTGGTTACTCAGTCTGTTTCCTAGTGCCGGTTTTGAAGATCCTGCAGATTTCACTGTAAAACCGAGTTGGAGCTAGTACTTCCCCATAGATATGTATGGAGTGTAGTTTGCAACTGAAAAGAAACTTTTTGTTCCAAACAAGCTAGGATTAGGACGGCTTTCACACACACTTATCTCTCAAAACTGATCCTGTGGAGATACTTTCGTTCATCTAGTACAAAAAGAACTAATTTCATTCGAAATATTTACTGTGGTTTCTGGGTCTGTTTCCTAGTGCTGGTTTGTATTTTCTGCAGTATTTATGAAAAACAGTTTCTGAGCTTGTATACCCCTATACATTTATGTGGTGTTGCCTTCAACTGAAAAGAATCTTTGCGGTCCCAACAGGGTAGCTGAAGGACGGCTTTCACACACATTTATCTCTCTGAAATGAGCATATGGAGAGCCGTTCGTTCATCAGGCATAAATGGAAGGGCTTGCATGAGAAACTTTTACTCTGGTTTCTCAGTCTGTTTCCTAGTCCCGGTTTGAAGTTCCTGCAGTTTTCTCTGTAAAACCGAGTTGAAGCTAGTACCGACCCATACATATGTATGGAGTGTAGTTTGCAACGGAAAAGAAACTTTTTGTTCCAAACAAGCTAGGATTAGGACGGCTTTCACACACACTTATCTCTCAAAACTGATCCTGTGGAGATACTTTCGTTCATCTAGTACAAAAAGAACGAATTTCATTAGAAACATTTACTGTGGTTTCTGGGTCTGTTTCCTAGTGCTGGTTTGTATTTTCTGCAGTATTTATGAAAAACAGTTTCTGAGCTTGTATACCCCTATACATTTATGTGGTGTTGCCTTCAACTGAAAAGAATCTTTGCGGTCCCAACAGGGTAGCTGAAGGACGGCTTTCACACACATTTATCTCTCTGAAATGAGCATATGGAGAGCCGTTCGTTCATCAGGCATAAATGGAAGGGCTTGCATGAGAAACTTTTACTCTGGTTTCTCAGTCTGTTTCCTAGTCCCGGTTTGAAGTTCCTGCAGTTTTCTCTGTAAAACCGAGTTGAAGCTAGTACCGACCCATATATATGTATGGAGTGTAGTTTGCAACGGAAAAGAAACTGTGTGTTCCCAACAAGCTAGGTGAAGTACGGCTTTCACACACAATTATCTCTGAGAACTGAGCATTTGGAGAGACGTTCGTTCATCTAGCACAAAGGGAAAGGTTTGCAGGAGAAACTTTTTCTCTGGTTTCTCAGTCTGTTTCCTAGTGCCGGTTTGAAGTTCCTGTAGTTTTCACTGTGAATACGAGTTGGAGCTAGTACCACCCCATATATATGTATGGAGTGTAGTTTGCAAATGAGAAGAAACTTTCTGTTCCCAACTTGCTAGTTGAAGGACGGCTTACACAAACACTTATAACTCAGAACTGAGCTTCTGGAGAGACGTTCGTTCATCTAGCACAAAGGGAACGTTTTGCAGGAGAAACTTTTACTCTGGTTCTCTGTCTGTCTGCTAGTGCCCGTTTGAAGTTCCTGCAGTTTTCACTATAAAACCGAGTTGGAGCTAATACCACCCCATATATGTATGGATTGTACCTTGCAAATGAAAAGAAATATTGTGTTCCCAACAACCTATGTGAAGGACGGCATTCACACACAATTTTCCCTCAGAAAAGAGCAAGTGGAGAGACGTTCTTTCATCTAGCACAAAGGAAACAGGTTGCAGGATAATCATTTACTTTTGTTTCTCAGTCTGTTTCCTAGGGCCAGTTTGAAGTACCTGCAATTTTCACTATAAATCGAGTTGGAGCTACTACATACCCTTATGTATGTAAGGATTTTAGTTGCAACTTAAAAGAAACTTTGTGTTCCCAACATGCTAGGTGAAGGATGGCTTTCACACACACTTATCTCTTAGACTTGAGCATGTGGGGAGACGTTCTTTCATCTAGCACAAATGTAACTGTTTGCAGGAGAAAATTTTGTTCTGGTTTCTCAGTCTGCATCCTAGTGCAAGTTTGAAGTTTCTGTATTTTTCACTTTAAAACCGATTTTCATCTCAACTACACTTCTGTATTTATGGATTGTAGATTTCAACAGAAAAGAAATTATGTGTTCTGAACAGCTAGGTGAAGGACGGCTTTCACACAAAATTAATCTCAGAAATGAGCATGTGGGGAGACGTTCTTTCATCTAGCAATAAGGTAACGGTTTGAAGGAGAAACTTTTACTCTAGATTCACAGTCTGTTTCCTAGTGCCGGTATGATGTTCCAGCATTTTTCACTGTAAAACCGAGTTGGAGGTAGTACATCCCCATACATACGTATGTAGTGTAGTTTGCAACTGGAAAGAAACTTTGTGTTCCCAACAAGCTAGCTGAAGGGCGGTTTTCACACACACTTATCTCTCAGAACTGAGCATGTGGAGAGACGATCGTTCATCTAGCACAAAGGGAAAGGGTTGCAGGGAAACTTTTACTCTGGTTTCTCAGTCTGTTTCTTAGTGCCGGTTTTAAGTTCCTGCAGTTTTCACTGTAAACCCGAGTTGCAGCTAGTACATCCCCATATATATGTATGCAGTGTTGTTGGCAACTGAAAAGAAACTTTGTGTTCCCAACAAGCTAGCTGAAGGACGGTTTTCACACACACTTATCTCTCAGAACTGAGCATGTAGAGAGACGTTCGTTCATCTAGCACAAAGGAAAAGTGTTGCATGGGAAACTTTTACTCTGGTTTCTCAGTCTGTTTCCTAGTGCTGTTTGAAGTTCCTGCAGTTTTCACTGTAAAACCGAGTTGGAGCTATTACATCCCCATATATATGTATGGAGTGGAATTTGCATCAGAAAAGAAACTTTGTGTTCCCAATAAGCTAGATGAAGTACGGCTTTCACACACACTTATCTCTCAGAACTGAGCATGTGGATAGACGTTCGTTCATCTAGCACAAAGGGACGGGTTGCAGGAGAAACTGTTACTCTGGTTTCCTCAGCCTGTTTCCTAGTGCCAGTTTGAAGTTCCTGCAGTTATCACTGTAAACCCGAGTAGGAGCTACTAACTCCCCTAACATATGTATGGATTGGAGTTTGCATGTGAACAGAAACTTTGTGTTCCCAACAAGCTATGTGAAGGACAGATTTCACACATAATTTTGTCTCAGAACTGAGGATGTGCAGAGACGTTCGTTCATCTAGCACAAAGAGAACGAATTTCATTACAAACATTTACTGTGGTTTCTGGGTCTGTTTCCTAGTGCTGGTTTGTATTTTCTGCAGTATTTTATTATAAACAGTTTCTGAGCTTGTATACCCTATACATTTATGTGGTGTTGTCTTCAACTGAAAAGAATCTTTGCGGTACCAACGTGGTAGCTGAAGGACGTCTTTCACATACACTTATCTCTCAGAACTGATCATGTGGAGAGACGTTCGTTCATCTAGCACAAAGGGAAAGGGTTGCAGGGAAACTTTTACTCTGGTTTCTCAGTCTGTTTCTTAGTGCCGGTTTTAAGTTCCTGCAGTTTTCACTGTAAACCCGAGTTGCAGCTAGTACATCCCCATATATATGTATGCAGTGTTGTTGGCAACTGAAAAGAAACTTTGTGTTCCCAACAAGCTAGCTGAAGGACGGTTTTCACACACACTTATCTCTCAGAACTGAGCATGTAGAGAGACGTTCGTTCATCTAGCACAAAGGAAAAGTGTTGCATGGGAAACTTTTACTCTGGTTTCTCAGTCTGTTTCCTAGTGCTGTTTGAAGTTCCTGCAGTTTTCACTGTGAAACGTAGTTGGAGCTCCTACCTCCCCATATATATGTATTTAGTGTTGTTTGCAACTGAAATGAAAATTTGTGTTCCCAACAAGCTATGTGTAGGTCGGCTTTCACACACACTTATCCGTTAGAACTGAGCTGGTGTAGAAACGTTCGTTCATCAAGCAAAAATGGAACGGGATGCAGGAGAAAATTTTACTCTAGTTTCTCAGTCTGTTTCCTAGTACTGCTTTGAAGTTCCTGCAGTTTTCACTGTAAAAGTGTTTTGGAGCTAGTACCTCCCCATATATATGTATGGAGTGTAGTTTGCAACTGAAAAGAAACTTTGTGTTCCCATCAAGCTAGGTGAAGGACAGCTTTCACACACACTTATGCCTCAGAACTGAGCATGTGGAGGGTAAGTCGTTCATCTAGCACAAAAGGAACGAATTTCATTAGAAACATTTACTGTGGTTTCTGGGTCTGTTTCCTAGTGCTGGTTTGTATTTTCTGCAGTATTTTATGAAAAACAGTTTCTGAGCTTGTACACCCCTATATATTTATGTGCTGTTGTATTCAACTGAAAAGAATCTTTGTGGTCCCAACAGGGTAGCTGAAGGACGCCTTTCACACACACTTATCTCTCAGAAATGAGCATGTGGAGAGACGTTCGTTCATCTAGCACAAAGTGAACGGAATGCAGGAGAAACTTTTACTCTGGTTTCTCAGTCTGTTTCCTAGTGCCGGTTTGAAGTTCCTGCAGTTTTAACTGTAAAACGAGTTGGAGCTAATACCTCCCCATATATATGTATGGAGTGTAGTTTTCAACTGAAAAGAATCTTTTTGTTCCCAAAAAGCAAGGTGAAGGACGGCTTTCACACACACTTATCTCTCAGAATGAGCATGTGGAGAGACGTTCGTACATCTAGCACAAATGTAACTGGTTGTAGGTGAAACTTTTTCTCTGGTTTCTCCATCTTTTTCCTAGTGCCGGTTTGAAGTTCCTGCAATTTTGACTGTAAATACTTGTTGAATCTTGTTCCTCCCCTTATATATGCATGGATTGTAGTTTGCAACTTAAAAGAATCTTTGTTTTCCCAACATGCTAGGTGAAGGACGGCTTACACACACACTTATCTCTCAGAACTAAGCATGTGGAGAGACTTTTTTTCATATTTCATCATGTGGTGATATTTTCTTTTATCCAGTTAATAGGTAGGTTGTATTTTAATAACACCATCTCTGATTTCTCTGTAAGGATTCAAGGGTCGGTTTTAATGTAAATCTTGTTTGCTGTTTAAAATTGTTTTGCAGTAGTGCTTGCCCTGGGATATGTAAGTAATCTATTTTCTCTAGGCCAGAAACTCTGGTTTTACATGAATTTATGTGAAGTACTTCTCTAACACACATACTGATGTGGGAATTCACCATGTGCTGAGGCGTTCTATCATCCAGCATTAAAGTTAAAGGACATACAGAAACACTTACTCTGTTTTCTCTGTTTGTTTCTCAAAGCCGGTTTCCAAGAAAAGTTGTTTGCACTGGAAAACCGATTTGGTTCTAATACATACCCATATATATGAAAGCAGTGTAGTTTCCCCTGGCCAAAATCTCAGGTTTCCCACAAGCCAGTGGAAACCCGGCTTCCATACGCATACAGACCTAAAAATTTAGCATGTATAGAGGCATTATTTCATCCAGCATAAAATACAAGGGGACTTCTAGAGACACATTCTCTGATTTCTCAGAATGTTTCCTGATGCCGGTTTCAAAGTTAAAGCCGTTTCCTGTGGATAACCGTTTTGGAGATTGTGCCTCCCTTTACATATATAAGTAGTGTAGATGCTCTAAGACAGAAGCTATGTGTACCCAAAAATCTAGTATTACAACAGCTTCCACACAGATTGAGATGTCAGAAGTGATCATGTGGAGAGGCGTTGTTACATCCGTCATAAAAGGTAGAGTGACATGTAGTAACACTTACTCTCTTTTCTCAGCATGATTCTTAAAGCCCGTCTCTAGTAAAATCGGTTTGCAATGGAAAAGCGCGCTAGAGCTTTTGCCTCCCCTTTGATATGTAACTAGCCTAATTCCCCGTGGCCAGAAACTCTGGGTTTCCAAAAACCTAAGTGAAGGAGACTGCAACACATATTCCGTTCCCAAAATGGTACATGTGGGGACGCATTCCTTTATGTAACGTAAACAGCAAGGCTACACCTCAAGCCCTTAACATGATTTCTCAGCATGATTTCTAGAGTAGGTTTAAAGCTAAAAGCATTTTTCGCTCAAAAACCTTATTAGAGCTTGTTCCTTCTCTTATATTTATAGGTCGGTCAGTGCCCCTAACACCAAAATTCTGTGTTCCAACAGGGTTGGTGAAGGATGATTTGCAAACACATTCGGTTTTCTCTCCTCCTCACTCTTCTGCTAAGGGAACCATGCAGGTTGTCTATTCTGGAAGCCAAGGAAAGTTTTTTCATTTAGGATCAGCCTCAGAGAAAACTGAGACCTGCTTCTGCTTCTGCTTCTTTTCCCTGCTAGATTTCCTCTTGATGCATTTCCAGATCCTCACGAATGAGTTCCTGTAACCAAGAAATTATTTCAAAGAAAATGAGCAGGTTTCCATAAGGCCGCTACTTCTTTTATATTCTTGCTTTTTAATACCTCATTTCCATCTCTTTATCTCCAGGTATCTTATTTCTATGTTCTTTGGTTGGGGCTGAAGTCTAATCAGCAATAGTGTAGAAATTATTGCTTGATATTACTGATTTACTTTCTTTCCATGGATATTTGAATTATCATTGGATTTTAGGGAAGATACTTTCTTTAAAAAAATTCTGGTAAGTATCTTGTGGGTGATTCTGATTCTCTTTGTCTAGAATTATAATGCTTAATTTCTGAATAAGTGATGCTTTCATAGAGCTCAAAATTCCAAAGGTTTGAGCGCCACCACTGTCCCGAAGCCTTTCAAACTTTTCCTTGGGGGCACTCAGAACTGTGTGTGTCTGTGCGTGTGTGTGTGTGTGTCCTTCTGGACTTAGTTTAGCCTGAAATGAGCAAAGGGAAGTACCCCTCTTTTTACACAAACAGCAGACGACTTTCACAAATTTATAACTTTTAAAAATATATGAACTGTAATGTTGTAGAATTTTACAAGAGGCAGTGACCTTCAGAGCTGTCAACAATGGAGGTAGAACAGTTGGAAGGACAGCAGGTGGTCGTGCTCAGTGGCTGAAGTCACAGAACATCCACGGCCACCTCTGGTTAATCTTATAGAGTTGGTGCTGTCTGCAGGCTTTCAGGGCTGTGCCCCCCTCCCTACCAAATATATATATTAGGAAAACTGGTGAGCCTCAGTATGAGAAACAATAAAGTATTAGAAGGGGAAATTGAGTATATTGTTTTTAAAAAGAAAAATTAGCATCCAGGTAGTTTAATTTCAGCTCCTAATAGACTGATGTGATGACATTGACAAGGATGCATAAACACCTGTAAGATCAAGGGACAGGACCGGAGACTCTGAAGCAGCAATCACCACACACAACCTTCACTGCTGTCCTTGACAACCTTATTGAATTACTTGATTTAAAATAGACTATAGATGTTAAATATCATCATTTTGAGAAAGCTGTTCTTTTGAAATCTTATATATTTATGTAACTGAATTGGATAAAGAAATGCTAAATGTGTAATAAAGTATCCAAAGAGGTAACGATTACTGAAAACACCACAAATTGAAGAGTACCACAGCATAATGTGCATATATAGTTTAATGATCTGGAAGAATCACTCACCATTTTATTCAAGACATCTAGAGATGATGTCAAATGTGGTTGCCCTTGGATAGCTTTTTGTGAATGTTAGAATGAAATCAGGGTTAAGCACACAAGTTTAGTTTAAAAGCAAAAGGTGAAACAGACTTCTTTTCAAAAAGCTATTGTGTCTGGTTAGAAATCATCGAATCCATGGGTCAAGGGAAGGAAAAAAAACCTAGTGACCACGTGACTGTTTCAGGAGCTGGTAGTAAAATGGAAGTTGACAATTGTGTAAATTAGATATGATATTGATGTCCAACTGACCCAATGATTTTTAGTCCATGTGTAAAAAATATATCAAGGAATAAATACTGATTTATGTGTTCTCAGCTCTGTTGCCCCCCTTCAAGCCTGCATTCTGGTTGGGAAACTAAGAACTTCTACTTCAGGGAGGGGGATTTTCAAAAATGGAGTGTCCCACAACCAAGAAAATAAAGAAAATGTAGCCATACACTGTAGAGACACAGGGAGATCTGTTGAGACAGATGACACTTGCTTTACTGTCAACTAGTATGAGGTGCAGCTTTTTGATGACTTGGGTACCACGTTGCTGCATTTCTCAAGGTATTGCCCATGGCTCTTGAGAAGTGATGAAGTGGGGCCAAGGAATTAGCCTCCGAATGCCCTTTGCCATGGATGTTGTCTCTATTCTCCACTTTTAAGTTTTAGCTTAGACAAGTTGCCGTGTCTTGCCAAGTGAGCTACAGACAGTAGGTACATCTTGAAGCACATGGCTCTTTCCTCCTCACTGCAGCAGAGGACCTCTGCATTGGAGCATCCTGAGATGTCATTGATGGTCATTTTTCATGTTAGGAATCAGTAAGGATGCTATGTCCACATGGATGAGGAGGGTAAGATTTCAGTCTCTAAAGTGGCAATGATGGGTTGACCTTTTCACTTAGTCTCACATCAACAAATGCGTGTCTGTTCTGGACCAAGAAGAAACAAGTGTTTGAAAAAGAATAGCTTGAAAGGTCAGTGGGACATGTCAGGCATCTTCTTCATGTCCTCAAGTTCGGGTATCCAACATGGTTTTCCTATCCTGAGTGATACTGACAATTTGCCGTGCTCTGTGCCTCATGTATACCAAAGGCTTTCCTAAATAAAATATCTAGAAATGGTAACATTCTTGATATGTGTTAAACCGGAGGAGGTGAAGGATTTAAAATTAGTCCCTAATGTGCATTGATTTTTTTAAAGACATCAATTTTATAGAAACTTTTGAAGATTAAAGTGACAGAAAATTACAAAGCACCTTTTCCTTCTGATAAGAAAGGGTTCTGTATTCCTTTATTGATGAATGTAACATAGAATCAGTACTAATATTGTTTGTATTGTACTTAGTGTTTACAGAGTGATTCACAGATATTCTCCTATTTCATCTGTGCAATGACCTCTGGAAGATAAGATTTCCTAGTTATGCTTTTTAATGTCTATTTTTAACTCTGTCTAAAAGCAGATTGATTGAACCCCATTTGCTCAATTTAGAAGGCTGGACTGATTAATTGTGTCAGAACATTCCAGGAGGCAGAGGAAAGGAAGAGACAGGGGTTCTACACGATGGAAGCTGCTCCTGAAATGATTTGACCAGCAGTCTTATCCATTTTTCCCAAGGCTGGAAACAAAACATAACCCAAGACAAGGAAAACTGGTAGCCCATGTGACTCCAGCCTTGGCACGTAGAGTCACGGCTGTCCTTCTTTGCCTTGGAGAGGAGGATGCTTTGGGTCTCTGTTCTGCAAACTCTGTTTTGCTTTATCTCCACAGTGTCTTGTTTTACTGGCATATGCTGAAACTTGATTTACATTTCATAGCATTAAAACAAAAATCAAGATCTCTTTATCATATATTAACTATTTGGTAAATAGTTTTTGGTGAATATTTAACTTTATTATTAGGTCTTACCATGGCAATGCACAACACCTAGTTCCCCAGATAACAGCAGTGGCTTAAACATGCTAAAATTGTATTTCCCTCTTACATAAAGAAATCAAGCAATCGGTAGTCAAGGGCTGGTTTGCATTATGGCCCCTGGGTCAGAGAACAAGATGCCTGTTATCTTCAGCCCATCAACCTGATGGCCCAAAGTGGCTGCCTGAGGGTCAACCATCAGGTCCACATTCCAGGCAGCAGAGAGGAGGGAAGAAAGGTGCTTCAGTTCCCTTTTGGGAAGGTTCTGTAAAGTCCCAGGTAGCTTTCCTGCTTTTATCTTGCTTTAGACAGAGGGCTGAGAGACAGCTTGCTATGAGGTAAGCTCAACTCAGGACCAGCCTTCTCCCTCGAGGGGAGGGGAGGGAGTGGGCGGGGAGGAACCGATCATCCTGCACATGGTGTAAGACAACACGATGAGCCGCCAGGGGCCTCTGCAGTCCGCCCATTGCTTTGGGCTGCACTGAGCAGTTGGTAACGGTTGAGATTTTCACGTAGAGGTGCGTGTATGCTTGAACAATTGCTCGGTTCATTTAAACTAGTGGCTACCAGAGCACGTTGGAGAACACATTTGTTCTCACCTTCTAGCCAGTGACCCTCCCGCCAGGTTTCTGTCCTGTTGTTCATTTCCACATTATTTTCCAAGACTTCCAGAGGAAATGTAAGCAGCCTGATGCTCAAATGCTTTTCTGTGTGATTCCCCCCTTGTTCTTTGAAGGAACAACAAATTGCCTAGAGAAGAGTGGACAAAATTCCAACCCTCAATTTCCTTAAAGCTCTGAGATTTGGTGTTAGGAAATAGAAGAAAATTCCAGAAACACCGTTAAGAAACATTATTTCTTTCAAATGTGATTTAGAACAGCAAAGGACAATATATTTTATAGAACAATTTTTAAGACAACTGAATTGGCAGTAAGTTCACATAATGAAACTTCCAACAAGTCTTTATATTTCTCCTGGAAATTCCTTGGCTCTTGGTGTAAATTATTAATAATTAATATCAGCTTTCTATTCTTTCTTTTCCTGTAGTTGTAGAGTTAACGTGAAAATAGCTTGTTGTGTCACTGAGAAAGCCTCCTGGTCAGCCTTCTAGTTAAACAGCTTGTGTGCGTTTCGGTGGCAGGTGTGCCAAATAGTAGTTTTCAGGCACTTGGGGGATGCCCATCACACCAGCACTGCGGGAGCCTATTTCTCACCCACGACCAGGTGAGACCCTCCTTTCCTCCGCTGCCTCGCCCAGCCCCCCGCATTCTGGTTCTTTCTCACCACCCATTTTCATCAGGTTCAGCCCTGCACAAGCAGAGCAAGTCTTGGTTTCTCAAAGACCAGGGTCTTAGTTCTAGGCTTTCTGTTAAAGGGCAGTGTATAAAATCAGGCAAATTTATGTGTCTTTTGAGGCCTCGGGATCTCTGCAATTAAAACAAGAAGTTGAGTTACAATACTATTCTTTTCCACTTCTGAATTTCTATAACTCCACACAATAGCTTTTTTATTAATTAGCTAAAATTTTTTCCAGAATATATTTTCCTAAGATTCACAAATATCTGTTACTTTATATTTAAAGATGCTATATTTAAGAAATGGAATAATTATTTACTTTTAAAAAGTAATTTAAGTCAAGAAATGTTTGATACTGAATGTTTACTATGAGTTCAAGTATGTAAGCTTAATTTTTGTGGTACTGTCGTTAAACCACACAACGTGAGAGTTGTGGGTTAGGTTTTATCCGGGGCAAAATGAGGACCAGAGCCCAGGTGTCAGCATCTCAGAGAGCTCGGAGGAACTGCTCTGAATTTGAGGGGGAGTTCAGCATTATATGAGATTTCATTGAATGCGGACGTGCAGTCAAGTATACGTTAAGTCAGAGGCTGCTGCTAGTCGAGGAACTGGTGTCTCTGTTAATGATTTTAGTGCTTTTCTAGATAGGAGGAGATGCAAGAATTTGGGCTCATAAAATTTCCTGAAAATGTCTAACTATCTGAAAGATTTTCTGCCCATTTTCCCAGAGCACAGAGCGCCCCATTCCTGATCTCCACCCTGAAATACTTTCAGAGGGTGTTCAAGGTCAGCAGCTGCAGCGGCTCATGACTTAATCAAATCAGAGGCAGATGACAAGTGCCAATTTTTAGTTGACAATATGTATATATTGTAGGAAAAAATGTTACTTTCCAACCCTACCCCTGTTTTACTTTTTGTTAGAGCTCAACTGATAACTGTTAGATGACTTAAGTCAGATGAGGGGTGAAGGAGTCGTCTCGTGAGCCGGCCAGTGCTCTGTGTCAGCCTCCTTGATCACATTCAATTTTCTTTCTGTTCAAACAGCATGCATCTGATTTTATGAAGTTTGGAGACTGTCCTGAGCACATGGGGTCTGGAAGTGGCCCTGTTCCTGTGGTCTTTGTTTATTCTGTGAATTATGGTGTGAATCTTTATGTGCCCAAGCTTCATCATAATTTCAAACTTTAAGGATTTAAATATGGGAGATGGATGCCAAGTTCTGGGAATAGATTTTCAGGATAACAGCCAGGATTGGTAAAAAGTAGGGAGAATGGATACAGCCTTTAAAAAAGAAAAGTTATTTTACAATTTCTGGCAGATAAATTAAAGTCCTTGTTGGGATTCTATCAGGAATGTTTAATTGGGAGACCTACCTCCCATTTTCATGAAATAAAATAATTTTATTATTTGTTTAGTGCCTACTGTCTAACAAATAAGTATCCCCTTTGCATATAGTTTTATCGTTTAATCTCTACAAAGATTCCCTGGAGAACACACGTGTCACAGGTGAGGGAACCAAGATCATCCAGGGTAAGTGGCTGGAAGGCAGATGGGCTGGAGGGCTTACCCTCCTTCAGGCTGAGACAGAGACACCAAGGTTTATTGACAAGCATGTAGCTGAAGTGGTTTATTTAATACTTTGCTTCCTTGATGAATTGGATCTCTTGAAATTGTTTATGTCTGGCTTATCTTCCCCTCTCTCCTCTGCCTCAGGACTTCTCCTCGTAAGTAGTATGAATTCAGCCTGAGCTGATTCAGGAAAATCAGAAAATAAAAAATTAGCCCACAAAAATGACTGCTTAGTCCTTGTAATTCAGTACTTCCTAAAACTCTCAGAAACGCAAGGAAGGTGTGTTACCTCGGGGACTGAGTGCATTTGAAGAGTGAGAAATGTTAAGTGTGATCTGGTAAAGGCTCAGGCTCTATAGACAAAGATCCGGGTTTGGATCCTGGCTCCATCAAGTACTGGAAACATGACCACCTAGAGCCTCAGTTTCTTCATGAGTTAAATGGGCTGATGGAGCTCACCTCCAAGTGGTCAGGTCAAAATGAGATGGTACGAGTGACTCTCAGGCAGAATGCTTGGCAAAGTGCTAGTTGCTCTTGCTGCTTTATAATGTCCTCTTAGGTAATTCCATTGTCCATTGGCTTGAGAATACCTCCTCATTTGATTTAAGAAAAATAGCATGCCTTAAGAATTTTAAAAATAAGGAATGAAGATTTACTGATTAATGCTGGGTGTATTTTTATAGGTCATTTATTTAAAAAAAAAAGTAGGAGTTCTCTAAAGAGAATTTATTCAGTGTGCCTAGAATATGATTCAGTTAAAAATGGTTTTCCTTTAAATACTTTTCAGAAATTTTCTGTGATATTTTTCTTGAAAAGTACTTGAAGATTTCTGAGGAGGTTTTACATTTAGAAAAGTTTATTCTTTTAACAATTGACACATTAAAAAATGATTCATATCCCTGGACAGCATAAAGCCCTGGCTTTTTTATTTTAATATATATAATTTTGGTGGTTAGTTCTATGACATTTTATTGGGTAGAATTATCTCCCATTTCCATTTTACAGGCAGAGAAGATGAGTCATACGATACTCACTACACAAGAGAAGCAGAGGCTGATTAATTTGGGCAGAAGAGTAAAAGGGTGTGGAAAAAAAAATTCTTGACTCACAAACTGGATGCATTCTGCGGTGCTGTGCAGCTGAAACGGATTTGATTTTGCTTCTGCATTGTCCTAGGTTTCGGCGCATGTGCCTGGAAATGTCTCTCGGGCAAAGATGCTTATTTAAGAAGATTGTCATTGTAAATGTTCTTAAGAGTATTAAACAAATTCCACAGCAAATAAATGAACATGTTTGGAAGGTTTTCCACCCTCATGTAATTTCCAGAAAACAGACATGATTCACTTGCTAAACGAAACACACAGGTACAATAATGAGCCTGGCTCACATGACTGGACAGCACGGAGGGAGCCTCATCTATTGGCGTGGGTTACGCTGTAGTAACTGCACCTGAAATTTTAATTAGAATTTATTTACAGCGAGTGCTGCTTCTGCGTTTTTCTCCCCAAAGTAAGGAAGCGCCCTCCTTGCCTGGCCATTAGCCTGCAGAGCCCCGCGGCTCACACACTCCCCGGCTCATCAGGAGGCTGATGGAGCCAGTTTGCTTAGACACACTTAGCTACACTCGCAGCGGGGATCATTAGTCTCTTCTGTGTGTTGATCTCCACGTGCAGGGGAGAAAATCGACTTTTGCTGCCGACAAACGCTAATTGACTACCAGTTGTTTCAGAGGGACTGTGATGTTGAAAACTGGTGTCCCATTCATTTTTATATGTTGGATGCTGACAAATTTCACGGCGACACCCGCACGGTAAGTACACCCACCAGGGAGGGTGTCGGAGTTTGAATTTCTGTGTGTTTTAGTATTCAGATCCTGGCACTGGTCAGTTTTCAGTGTTCTCGCTGGGTTTGGGAGACTGTTTCTGGAGCGATTTCTTTGGCTTCCAATAAATTTGCAAAGCCGTCTCCTTCAGTCGATTTCTGATGAGCTGAGTTGGGAGGGGCATGTGAAATTGGGGCGGGCAGAGAGGTGCAATGAAAACTAGCCACCATCTGGTTACCTTTCATTTTTTGTGGGCCAAAAATGCTTGTCTTCTTTTCTTTTCTCCTCCATCCATCCTTTCAGGTCAGGGAGTCGTCTTCAAGAATTTCTTCCTTAAATGTAAAGTAATGATGAAGGCAGTGTGTTTCTGTGGTTGATTTCATTTGATTTGCTTTCATTGTTAAAGATTTTCTGGTGAGGTTCTTATGAGCTCTTAAAAGCTGGAAGAGCAGCAATACCAAGGAGAGAAAGTCAGAGAAACGAGTCAGCGGCCCCTGTGAGGTCTGGGGGACGAGGGCAGGAGGTGGGGCAGAGGCAGCACCGTGGCCTCCACTGCAGCCCTGAGGGCAACGTGCGCATGTAAAGCCAGCGTCTCTTGTCACCATGTGTTCTACCAGGACTCCCACTAAAGGAATGCGAGGAGATTTGGGGAGGCCTTACCTTTTACCCTCTTGTCAAACATCTTTAATGCTGACTGTATTTATTCAAGATGACACAGAGATCACCTGCAGAGCTTGAGGGAGCGGTGCTTGCTTCCTGTCTTGCCCGCCCCAGGCTCACTCATCAGACACCTGATTCTCGCAGGCACTGCACTGCCCGTGGGGGGAGCTCTGCTCCTGTGGGGGGAGCTCTGCTCCTCGGGGAGCTGGGCACGGGAGTGCGCACATTGGAGCCGGTTGCACCATTGCTGACCCCACGCCAAATGGCAAGATGAGCCCTTTGTGTAAGTAGTAGAGGTGGGATCCAGAGTCTTCCTGTGTCTAAGGAGTTCTGCAGTAAAGCAAACTTGGAGGAAAGAAAGAAAATGCCTACTGTTCCATGACTGTGTCCTAAGGGTTTAAAGCTCACTGCGGAGCACACGTGAGATCTCATTCAGTAAATACTCTGGGGTCTTGACTCTGACTTGTCTTGAATTTGGCATTCTCATGTTATTTCTCTTAAAATATGTCTAAGCAATCATTTTTGTGTGATGGTTATGTGTGCGTAAGGGTCCTGAAGAAACTGTTGTGGATGAAAGTGTGGGCATCAGTGGTACCAGAAGGGCTGGTGGCCCTGGGGGCTGCCCGAGCTCCACACCATTTGTTACCAGCAGTCTTTCAGATTGCATCTTTTTCCAGAGCTCATCGGGGCTCCCATCTCTCACTACGTGTCTTGAGAGAATATTTGTTCAGAGGGGAGGGGACGGGGTGCTTCCAAGCTTGGGTTCTGGGGTTCCCTGTCTAAAGGTGGCACTGGCACAAATCCTTTATTCATGGAGTAATGAAGCCCCCCAGTCTCGTGGCTAATTGGGCCTCCCTGTCCTTCTTCATGTTAGGAGCTGGAGGGCTTGGGTTAGGCCCCCAAACCTGTTTTTTGGTGAGCTTTCAGCCCTATCACACCACCTGGGTTGTCCCGTTTCAGTCACATGACTTTGATTTTTGCAGGTAGGTGTGAATCCTGGATAGTGCCTGGGACTTCCAGGTTTCCCCTACAGTAGGGACACTGAAGAAAGTTCACCCCATAAGGTGTGTTCAGGGGCCTCGAGGACAAGTAGGGACCCACAGACAGATGTCTGGATGGGTGGCGATCAGGCCCGAGTCTTGGAAGAACAGAGATTCCATTACTGTTTTAACAGTGAAATTGAGGGAGTAATTCTGGAAGGTCTGATGCAACTGAGATTAAAATTATTATATGGTTTTTATTGTTAGCAGGAGTGGTTTTTAACCCTTAGACCCAGTCCCCCCTATTTATAATAAATATTTTGTAACCTTTCTTTTCTGGTGCCCGGAAGTGAACGTCATAGAAAATGTAACCTAACTATAAATATGATAAACAAATAGGTAGATGGAAAGATGTGGTGCCTAAATTCTTATATTATGGGGTATTTTATATTCTATGCTAATTAGTGACCTCTCAGGAAAAAAGGCACATACAAAGGGAGTCACTTCTAATAAACTATTTTTCCAAGCCTTACCTAACTGGGAAACAAGTGGCTTCAGAATGTTAGAGCACCTCCCATGTCCCCGGGGAAATCTCCTTGTCAGAGTTACAATTGCTGATGGTGTTCTGTGCTAAGTGTAAGCAAATGCGGTTCGGAAGCTGCCCGGAGGCTGACTCCGGGGATTCCTTCTCCGTCGCAGCTGTGAGGGAGCCTTGTCTTTCCTGACCACAACCACAGAGGCGATTTTGAATCTCTTAAAACTGCCATACCAGTGTATATCACAACCCTCACAAGATACGTTGAATAAAGTAGAAAACTTTAAGTGTCTCCTTTAGGATAGAAATAGGGTATAAAAGAAATAAATTAAAAAATTCTAGTGCCCGAATAAGTGCTACATTACACTGGCTGCATTATAAGTTTAGACAACTTCATTACCGCTTTACATACCACATCTTGTATTTAGATTTTATTTATCTTTTTTTTCCCCTAAAGAAAAAACAATCATTTGATGAGTTCTTGTGTCAGAGGTGACGAGCAGAGAGCAAGTGTAAAACGGGGAATCGTGGTGCTGGTTAGTCTAAGACCATCTCCGTCACTGCGCAGATCATCTTCACTCATTTTTCTGCACTTTTTGGAATCACCTTCTCACTTGGAAAAACCCCTGTGTCAGTTGGATTTGCTAGTAAAACAATTATTTTTCTTACCTAGAACATCAGTGATGTTTTCAAGATGATAAAAAAAATTTGCCCATGGCATTTAAACAGTTGCTTGTTCTCGTAACTCATGGCTCACGGTCTCGTATTTGTCACAATTGGAGAACTGTGTTTTCTTTGTGCAAATTCTCATTGCTTTGGTGACGCAGGGACACTTGTCCTTACTGGATGGAGTATGATAGTAGTTTTTTGCATTCTCTCCCTAAATCTGGAGTCCTGTGTTATGTTTCCTGTTAACTTAAAAAATAGGAATATTGTTATTTACCTAAATATCTAACCTCACACCAGTGGTGCATATCAAATTGGTCCAAATAGGAATTCCAATATTAAATGAGACAGTAATTTCACAACCCACTTTTCCAAAAATTTGGATTGATGGTTCAATTATACCAGGGACATTAGCTGTTTTAATTGAATCAATCATTGCTTTCTTCAATAAAATTTTCCATTCCATCTGCTCTTTTGGTTTATTGTTCTTCAGTGTTTCATTTGCTTTCTTTCCCAAAAATATATGATTTTGGCTTTTGTCATTGAAAATCCTTGCTGGTTTTGCTACCTCATGCTGGAGAGGAAGGCTTGTGACTGTTTTATAGTCACTGGTTTCATGGTTGTATGAGTGCTTAATGCCACGTTGCAGGGGTGTGGAGACCTAATGAATTGTGTACATAAAAGGCTTAGTCTACACTGAGTGCAGGGTTAGTGTTCGCAGCCCATGTCATCAGTATCATAATTAATCCATTACAATCATCCTCTATTAATCAGTGTTTTCCTTCTAACGTCTCCAGGAGAGGAAATGTAGTAGTCTAAATGCAAATCTTTGCCAAACTTTCAGTCAATTCAAAACCTTTAAAGCTTTGCTGTCAATAGGACTGTGTGCCTTCTATCCCTACTTCTCATCCTCCTGACCCAGGACGCGGTCTCCACAGCTGATGATCCGTGAGACACTGGATTCTTGATCCCATGGCTCTGTGTGTTCTGAGAAATCTGGGGACTTCAGCACTGTTTTAGGGGCTTTGGGTCCCACCTCTTCATAGCATTGCTGAGATGAGATCTGTGGGTTCACCCTCATTCTTGACTGTATGGTGCATTTTTTCTAGAACCAACACACGCCACCGTGGCAGCACTACTTTGAACACGTGCTGGGGCAGCGTGTGCTTGTCAGTTCTTGGGTTTAAATTTTCTGTTCTAATTTCTATAATGGGGTATATTGACAGATACACTCCATGTAAACAGAAGCTCTGTGGGGTTTTCAGCAACTTCTAAGAACATAAATATTCCTGAAGCAGCTAATCTTCCTCCCAACAAGTGAGGAGCAAGCCGGCAAGTCCTGGGGGCCTGTGGCGGCCAAGCTGTGCAGCCCAGGCTGCTCACCGAGGAGCAAGGAGAAAATCTTAAAAACCTACTTCCATTCTGTCTTTCACAGAATCTCAGAAATGAACGTTTTAATATCTAAAGAGGGGTGATTTTTTAAAATAAATTTTTTATTTTTTTCCTTTTTCAGTTTTATCAGGTAGAATTTTTACAGTTCAACTTCACATACACATATTGCATGTAAATACATATATAGAGCATACTGCATTTTTTAGTTTATATATATGTACTAATTATTGTTTCTAAAACAGATTAGAGCTTTAGATTTTTAAAATTAGTTACCAGAGGAATAAGGACATCTACAAAAGAATAAACAGAATATGGTAATCCAATCACAAAGGACAGTCAGATGTGCTTGCATATATTCAAGAAATCAAAACAATATTTAGTTCATTTGTGGTCTTATTATTATTGCTATTAATTTTAGATTCCCCATAAATGAAGTCATATGGCATTTTTCTTTCTCTTTCCACCCCACTTCACTTAGAATGACAGTCTTCAGGTCCATCCATGTTGCTGCAAATGGCATCATTTATGGCTGAGTAGTATTCCATTGTAAATATGTATCACCTCGTCTTTATCCAGTCATGTGCTGATGGACATTTGTGTTGTTTACATGTTCCTTGTTCTATGTCCCTTCTGGCAACAATTACGGATTTTAAATATTTTCCACCTTAAAATCCTTCCTGAAGGAGATGTGGTAACTGGAATCAAAAACAGTTACAGCACAGGGTTGTGTGTGATGGGCCCTGGGGGCTTGGTAGAAAGGTTGGCAGAAAGGATTTCAGGTTCTGATCAAATGAGTCCTCCTCTTGTAGCCCTGCTGACCGCCTCTCTCACGGCCTGTCCTACAAGTCTGACCAGTCCCTTCTGTGAATCCTACTGTATTGTGCACAAATTTTGTCCAATTGGTGTCATCCAGTAGGGACCTTAAGTGAGGCACCCAAGCTCCTGTGTTGGTTTCTTCCATCAGCCCTTAACTTCCTTGGGATCCAGGACTGTCTCATTGCCCCAAGGATCCCTAATGCCTAGTGAGATGCCTGATAAAGCTGGTACTTAACGAGCACATGGGTCAAATGGAAAAACCTGATCAAAAAAGGCCCTCATTTTTCAGACATGCCTACTTGAGCACATAAGGTAAAATGACATGTCTTCTTGGATTTGCTGTCAAATACTTCAACAAAGGACAAATAAAAGAACAAAGGTCTGAATAAAGGAAATATGGAAAAGTTTGTGAATTCCTTAATCTGGGTGATGGGCTGATTGTACTATACTTACTGATGTATACTTAAGTTAGTTTATAATTTTACTGTCATTAGCTGAATAGCAAGTATTAATACGTATTAATTGAAATCCTTAGAACTGAACAAACTTACCCCACACAAAATCCTTAATATCCTAGTAGCTTGTCTTTCAGAAATCTTTTCCCACAAAGACAGGAAAAAAGGGAAAGGCAGATCCGTGCAGTATTTCCACGTTGTCAAAAGACCAAAGGCCGATACAAAAGAAGAGATTGTAAAAAAGATAAACAGGCTGAAATCAATGTCCGGAAAACCTAGCTAACAATCCTAAATGGCCCAACTTAACTAACCTCAGCACTGCTGCATCAAGAATGGGGCAAATAGCACCTAGTGGATTTTTTTTTAATAAATAAATAATAATCCAGTTCCTACCACAGGCAATTATGATAAGACTGAGTATAATTTCTAACACCAACTAGTGTACAAATCATAATTTCTACTTGATTCAAACTGCTTCTTCTATAAAATTTGAATCTTTTTATTCTTAAGACAGATTTGTGGCCTATGACCTAGTGATAAAATTTTCAACTGGCTTGTATTAAAAAAGTTCACCATAGTGAGAGTTTATTACATCAAGTATTCCTTTTTGGGAAACCCATGTGCCTTGTCACTCACTTTCATAAGATTTCCTGTGGAAAATTCAATCCTTCATTCAGGAAAATGCTGAGCAATATATCTCATGGAAAACCTTCATAAACTGCAACACAAGTAAATGAAAATGAAAGTGAGCAGCCCGTGAAGCCGGCAGACACACAGTGCACGGCTGTGTTCCCACCTCGACTTTCTGTAACCAGCAGGGAAAATGTGCATTTCAAGAAATAGACATAAACACTTTTCAGGACCTGAGCACACAATTTCCCTTTCAGGGTTTAGTGGGCTTCCATTTAATTCTATGAGAAATGTTTAAAACAACAGAACAACAGCTGAGATAAGGTTTAAAGTAACTTTTATGTCTTAGTGAAAATGAAGCCAACTGATAGTTATCATTTTTACTTTATTTGATCTCACTCTCTTACTTTACCTCCCCAACCTCCTCCACAAAATGATGGTGAACATCCCCTCCTGGGTCAGAAGGCTAAGTAGAAAGTACCAATCAAATGGAGGTGTGCTTTGTTGTTTTATTTTTCAAAACAAACAAGTTTCATTCATGTGATTTAATAATTAACATCAGAAACAAAGTCTACTCAATAAATGGTAGCCAAAATATGTCATCATAGCTGCTCATCAGGTTTGGCCCCACGTTACACACTTTTACATGGACATGTGCCATGTGCTGTCATGGGAAACGGTGAGTGGGGACAGGGCCTCTGCTCTCACAGGGCACACGGCCTGGTGGGGGAGGTGGTGTTCAATCATTGCCCTTCTTTTTTTTTAATGTACTTACAAATTATGGGGAATGCTATTTAAAAAGAACAAAATGAGTCAATGAAAGTGAAAAATACAAGGACAGTATTTAGGCTGAGGGAAGACAGGGAACCTCTTTGAAGAGCTGACACTCCACTGAGACCCAAAGGACAACTCCGGTGCTGCAGGTGAAGGGCAGGGACACACTGATAAAGGGCTGATATCCAGAATATACCAAAATCTCTTTAAACTCAACAAGAAGGATGAAAAACCTGATTAAAAAATGAGCAAAGTGCCTGAACACACACCTCATCAAAGAAGAAATCTAGATGCCAAAGAAGTCTATGGAAAGATGCTCCACAGCATCTGTCATCAAGGGGATGCAGACTGAAACAGCGAGGTACCACTGCACACCTGTCAGAACTGCCAAAATGCAGAACACTGACAGCACCGAATGCTGGTGAGGATGTGGAGCGTCAGGAATTCTCATGCATTGCTGGTGGGAATGTAAAATGGCCCAGATACTTTGGAAGACTGTATGGCAATTTTTTACAAAACTAAACGTACTCCTAATATATGATCCGGCAACTGTGCTCCTTGGTGTTTACTCGACGAAATGGAAACTTATGTCCACACACAAATCTGCATACAGATGTTAATAGCAGCTTTATTCATAATCATCAGAACTCAGAAGCAATTAAGCTGTTCTTCAGTAGGTGAATGGATAAACTGTGGTCCAGCCAGAAAATGGACTATTATTTGGTGCTAAAATGAAATGAGTTATCAAGGCATGGAAAGACATGGAGGAACCTTAAATGCTTATTACTAAGTGAAAGAAGCCAATCTGGGAAGGTTCCGCAACTGTCTGATTCCAACTGTATGGTGTTCTGGGAAAGGGAAAACCACAGAGACTAAAAGATCAGTGGCTGTCAGAGGCTAGAGGGGAAGGAGCAATGAATGAGGTGCAGCACGGAGCATTTTAAGGTCACTAAGACAGACTACTCTGTATGATGCTATGACGGTGGATACATGTCATTGCACATCTGTCCAAACCCACAGAGTGCACACCACCAAGTGTAAATCCTAGTGTCAAGTCTGGGCTCTGGGTGATGATGACGTGTCAGTGCAGGTTCACCCATTGTCGCAAATGCACGCTCTGGTGCAGGCGTCAATAGTGAGGAGGCTGTGGGGACAAACTGCAGTTCATACACCGAATCCAGCCCCAGACACAGCTGTTAATAAAGCTCTGTGGGTGTGTGGAATGTCCGGCTGCTCTGGCGTCTGAACAGCAGAGCTGAGCAGCTGCACCAGAGATCAGGAGGTTTGCAGACCCTGAAATACTTACTCCCAAGCCCTTGACAGAAAAAGTCTGCTGAGCCCTGTTCTAAATGAATCAGAATTCACCCTGATGAGACAGGACAGCAGGGCCCAAACCAGGCATGGTTAATGGGACTGAAGCAATGTTTTAGTTCCAACACCTTTGCTGAAGTCCTGCAGATCCAGCGACAGACTGTAGCCAGGAAGCGTCTGCAGAAGGAGTCGGTAGCAGGCCTTCCCGCCAGGCTCCGGGATGCCGGGGGCCGCTCGCTGCACGGGGGCCACCCGCTTGAAGAAGGCGGACTTGCGGTGGAAGCCGATCAACTCATAGAGCTCGGAGAGGATGCTGCACTGCTGAATTCTCTCCTAGGAATGCTGAAGCACAGGGAGAAAAGCAACAAGCATCTGAATGAAACATGTAATTGAAAAAAGACCCTTAAAAATTTTTCCCTTAAAACAGAGACCCAACGACACAGGAAGGAAGAGGAAGGCTGACTTCGTGCACTGATGGGGCCGGATGCAGAAATGCAGGGAAGCAGCGCTGTGCAGACGCTCCAGACCCCCTCTGGGCCCCACCTTTCCGTGTTCCACCTCTCCTTTTACTAGAAAGGCCCATATTCCCTGAAAGAGAGGAATCTGCTACCTAAACATGGGACACAGTGAAGGGAAAGAGGAAAAGGAAGGGAAAGTAAAGGAACAACAGTTCATCTAGACCCTAGGGTTTGGGCGGGACTTTGACCAAACACACAACCTGTCAAAGCACAGAGCACACAGTGAGAGGCTGACAGAGTGATTGCGACTTCTGCTCCTTAAACACCACCTACCTACCAGCACATGCTGTGCCCATTACTGAATCATTACAATAATTTCAGAAACTATTATTACCCCAGCTAACAGGCAAGGAAATCTGAAACTCGGGGAGGAATTATTATCATCCTGGACAAATTCCCACGACCCAGAAGTGTCAGAGCCTCCGGCAGACCCTGGACTAAAATGCTCCTCATCACCACGGGCCCTGAGCCTCAGGCTGAGGCCACGTCAGGTCTGCACGGGCCCAGAGCACGAGTCTGTGGGACAGGGAGTGGTCCCACTCGAAGTGCCAGGCCAAGGCCCTCAGGAACCTATGTAATGAAACCAAATCCCCAAACTCATTTCCAACGCACTGCCCTGTCCGGGAGGACTGCTCGGCACATCTGTGCTGTCACCTGTGCACAGGCTGTGCAAGGGGCCCAGACAGTGACGTGACGTCCCAGTGGAAGTGGCTCGGAGACTGCTTCATCACAGGACAGACGCTCCCGGCTTCCAACGTTAACTCTCCATTCCATTTAAAACTGGAAAGTAAGTTTAGACTTGTTTTCCTCTCCAGAAACAAAGAGAGTGGTAACATCAGCGGGAAACTCAAGACTGAGGAAGAGTCTCCTGGTCATTTGGAAGGATAGGCTGGGGAGGGAACAGAGACAGGGATCAGAAAGACCCGTGTTCCAGTCCAAAGTCTGCACATCACTCGCTTTGACAGTTTCCTTATTAATACAGGTGATAAAATCTAATTATGATTGTTGGGAAAACTAAATGAAATAACGTATGCCACTAGCATAGGTGTAAAATCCTCCATGAGTGTTCCAGAAACGGACGTGACCATGGTTAGATGCTGTCTGCCAAGTCTTGTGTGCTAAGTTCACATCAGCCAGCCAGAGATGTGCCAGAGAATGCCTCAACAGCCAGCAGCCTTCTCCAACTTGGAAACTCACAGTGTCCGAAGAACAGGCAGTGGTGGATGCTTTGGGACACTCTGGAGGTAGCACTCCAGTGATGACTTTAAAAAGCTGGGGAGAATTTAGGGGACCATACAGTTCAAATGCAGAAAACTCATTCCATGTCTACAAATATTCATCTCGAGCCATGATGATTCTGAGAGGAAATACATATTCAAACGTATATCATTTTCCCACATAAGTGCATCAAAACAATTTGGAAAGAATGTAACTTTCTTCTCTAGATCACACAGCGGGGATTACAAGGTTTGTACTGAAAGCCCTACGTGTAAATCATCTGCAAACGTAACTGGGTCCATTATCAGTCATCATCATTCGAAGGGAAGGATGGAAAAAAACAAAGCCAAGCTAATACGCTCCGGTATTTTGTTGGGTTACGATGTCACAGAGAAGACGGACAGGTCATCAAGGAACCACTCTGCCGTGATCACGGAGCCGGGGAGCGGGATGGGTGGCAAGATGTATGGCGCAGCCGTAGCTGTGCCCGCACTTCTAGGCAGGTACCCAGTCACCTCGACAAGGTGTCAAAAGTGTATGCCCACGTCCTCAGCACCTGTCATGTATTAAAGAGAAATGGAAACCTATAAACGGCCAATACCCTCGGTGGGTACACCGTCCAAAGAGTAAAGTCACAGTTTGACAACTGGCCATCCCGGTTCCCTGGGATTCATTCTTGGAGAACCTTAAAAACCACTCCTCTGTCCTCAAGAAGTGCTGCCTACATGTCCTATCTTTGGCTCAGGGATACAGCACGTTCACGTGGACTTTAATGTCTGCACAGATTTGACTGTCTTTCTCCAGGTTCACTTGTCCATTCTGAAGAGGCCTGAGTTAAGTCCAAATTCCATAAGATCAATTCCCTCCAGTGACAACTCAACGAGTCTGCAATTACAAACCAACTGAACAGGACTGTCCTCAGCTAAAAATGTCACCCGCCCTTCACTGCTTTCTTAATCTCCTCTCCTGGCTAATTGCAACAGACTAACACCACCCTCCACCAAGTTCCCCAACTATGTCAAATAGAAAGTAAGGTCCATAAAACGGGGGACAACTCCATAGTCACCTCTGAATTCCTAGCATATATTAATGTCAATAAATACAACTATGATTATGGCTTCTTTCCTTTAAAACCTTTCTGGTTATTTAAATGAGACCATGGAAGGGAGGTGTTTGGGTCCAGTATCTTGATCCAGAAGACTCTGGAGACCTTTTTCGGAATGGCTGCCCACGGATTCATTCAAAACACGACTTCTCTTTCCGGGAGGAGCTGTGATTTTCTGCCAGGAGTTTGTTGTCACTCTCATGCCAGAACAGATTTAAACTAAATACTTACATTGGATATGTTATTTTTCCCCGCTTCCAAAAAAGCTGACTTTCCTTACTTCCTTGCCTTGAGGAATGCTTTTTTACTTTTCTTTCTAATTCACCCTTTTATAAAGCAAGATTCTCAGGATGTGCTTGGCCTTACATAAGAACAGCCATCCAACTCCCAGTGTGAGAGGCCTGGGGCTCACCTCCTGCCCTCCTGTCAAGGCAAATGAAACTCAGTTCAGGAGCCAACCGGCCCCCCAGGGCTTCTAAGGCTCGTGTATCTCCCAGAATCCCTGCTTTCTGGTTTGACTTGGCTTCTGAGGATTTCCCCTCACTTTCTTGACAATTAGCTGTGCAGCTTGAAAGATGAGGAAGGAAGGTCTTATTTCTTAATCAGCATTTTAAGGAACTTATGTAATGAAGGTTTTCAAGAGTTTCTAGAACCCTCCATTGCTGAGACAGAAAACACACTAGATATTTTCTAAATCTAGCTATCATGTGCATTTTTTCTTTGCTTTTGTTTTCTTAACTGCTAACAGACATTTTTTAATTAAAAAATAAAATAAGGCCCCAAAAAGGATAGAACATTGAAGAGGAAACAAAATTAAAGGGCAAAGACAGAAAAATGATAAGTACTCTACAAAGTTAATAGAAAACATACAATATGGATCAGATCAGCAATTCTCAGTAACAGCTAATTGAAACCTGACCATGAGGTAAAATGTCTCTCCTGTCAGGAGACGGCCAACAGAAAACAGAATTAAATCAACAAATTAAAATTCTAAGTCTGGCGAGGTAGAGAAGTCTACCAGCTAAATGTGTTTTCTTCTGGAAAAGAGGGAGACTCACAAGATCTTTTCTGTGGAGCCTGAGCCCAGGTGAGGACGGTGAAGTGAGCTCTGTAAGTACCCAATTAGCAAAGTGAGTGATGAATAAAGAGACGTGAGCTTTGATGACAGAGATGATACTACTATTCACTTGTCCTGTAAGTATGTCTTCACGTTCAATGATCAATACCTCGGCGTCCTCAGGGATTGAGATTATAGGAAAATGCACAGCCCAGGCCCAGACCTCCTCTGTGATAGTGGCACTGCACTTAGATGTTTCAAGGGCACCTCCAACTCCACCTGCAAATAGCTGACTTCATGGTGCTCCTCCCATAGCCGTCCTGCCCAGGGCCCCTTGTCAGGGGGCAAGGTCTGTCTGCCTCTCCCAGCTCAGTCCCATCACTCACAGATGTGACTGGACCCCTCCTTCAGGGCCCAATTTCCTCAGTCAACGAGTCCCACCACCCACACCTCACCTACCAGGTTCTCACTGGCACTCCCTCAGCACTGACTCTGTGCTGGGGGCCACACTGCACATTGTGCACACGTTATCTCACTGGATCTCCACAGCAGTCCTGGGAAGTCGGTATATCACTGCTTCAATTAATAAGTTAAATTGTTTCACTTCCTTGAGTGTGTCATCCAAAGTGACACAGCTACTGAGCCACAAACCTGGGACTGAAAATCACTTGAAAATTGAACACTGCTACACCTCACAGCCACCCTACTCTGACTTATCACAACACCTCCTGCCGAGCCTTCTAAATGTTTCTAAGCATTCTACAAGACAAAAGTGATCTACGAGAGCACCCCACTCCCCTACTTAAAATCTGACAATGATGTTCCACTTCCCTTAGGAGAAAGCCCCACCGGGCCTGAGCACAGCCCAATGGCCCGGCATCCGCGTTCCCTGCGCAGCCGCGCCGCCTCACCCACCACGCAGCACTACACGTGCCGTGACCAGGACAGGGATGCTGACTCCGTACAACCCGTGGCTCGTCTTACTCAAACAATGATCACCCTCTTCAGTGCTGACTCTCAGAAAAATGTTTTCTCTGGATGAATCAGTATCTTTTTCCTTACAACTTCCCATCATTGATAATGAACTCCCCCCAAAAGAGAGAAGACCTAATCCTCAGACTCCTTATCTGTAAAGTGTGAATAACAAGGAAATATGAGAGGTTTTAAGTGAAATAATATTCATGTGAATCTGAGGGACAATTCCCAACATACAGTAAGCACTCAATATGTGCTTACTTAATATTAATAAAATAGATTCCATTTCAGCAACCTTAAATCAATGCTTTATGGCTTTGTCCAAAAGACTACTGACAAACTATTGGACGAACTCCTTTGAGCAGATCCGCCCAAGCGTATTGGGATAGGTAAGCCTTGAATCCAGTTACAGCTGCAGCCAACCAGCACTACGGGGCGGGGGCAGTTTGCTCAAACTCTTACATGTTGTTTGAGCATTTAGTTGTAGTTATTGAATAAAGACAGGTATTATATAGTCAAAGCTCCTGAAACATAAATCTTCAAAGACTGATGCAAATTAGGTTTCAAGTACAACACTCTCACTAGAAATTATTTGAAAATTATAGTCTTAGCTCCTCCACACATCAAAAGGGCATGTTCTTAATGTATCTGACTATATACACTGAGAGGATTGTTTAAAAGAAATTAAGATGAAGCCATAATGAATAAGCTTTCAGTATAATCTGCACAAAGCCCCACCCAAGGGTCTCACTTCTCACTTCCACATAGGTGTTCAGGTAGCTTAACCTGGGTCTTGGTTTCTTATGACACGGGGGTGGGAAGAATTGTAGATAGATTTATGTAGCAAATATAAATCTAGGGTATTTGCTGTGTAGGAATCCTAGAAATAAATAAATTGATATATAGTCCCACCCTTAGGAAGCTCAGCCTTTCCAATTACAACAGCATTAAAAATAAAATGAGAAATACATTTAACAAAATTTTACAAGATTTGCACATTGAAAATTTTGAAGTATCACCAAAAAAAATTTAAAAGATCTCTGTATATGGAAGGCATCCCATGTTCATGGAATGGTAGACAATATTGTTAAAAATGTTAAGACTCCCGAAAGTGATCTACAAATTTAATGGAATCCCTATCAAAATTCCAGCTGACTTCTTTGCAAAAATTGAAAAACTGATGCCAAAATTCATATGGAAGTGCAAGGGACCCAGGTCAGCCAAAACAATCTTGAAAAAGAAGAGCAAAGTTGGAGGACTCACTTAAAGGTTACTACAAATCTATAGTACTCAAGTCATTATGGTACTGGCATAAGTTTGGATGCATAAATCTATGAGACACAATAAAAAATCCAGGGGGGAATCTTACATTTACAGTCATTTTTCCAGAAATGTGCCAAAAACACTCCATTGAAAGAATAGTCTATTCAACAAATGGTGCAGAGACACCTGGGTATCTGAAGGCAAAAGAATGAATCTGGAATCTGGACCCCCGTATTTTATATAACAAATAAAATATTAATTCAAAATGGATCACAGACGGAAACGTAAAAACTAAATGTATAAACTTTCTAAAAGAAGACACAGTTTAAATCTTTGTGGTCCTAGGATAGGCTATGGCTTCCTAGATACAATACCAAGAGCACAAGTGAAAAAAAAGAAAGATAAAATGGACTTCATCAAAATTAAAACCATTTGTTACAAAGGACATCATCAAGAAAGTGAAATGAAAGGGGAAGGGGGTAGCTCAAGTGATAGAGTGCGTCCTTAGCAAGAAAAATAAAATGAATAAATCTAATTACCTCCCTTAGAAAGAAATTGTTTTAATGTTTAAAAAAAGTAAAGTGAAACGACAATCTGCAGAATAGGAGAAAAATTTTGCAAAGCATATATCTAATAAGAGACTAGTATCCAGGATATAAAACAAATGCTTACAACTGACCAATACAAAGAAAATCGACCCAATTTTTAAATATGCCAAGTATTTAAATAGATACACAATTGGCCAATAAGCATATGAAAAGATGCTCAGCATCACTAGCGAAATCAACATCAAAATGAGACCTGATTTTACACTCACTAGGATGGTTATAATCAAAACATGGACAATAACAAGTGTCGGTCAGGAGGCAGAGAAATGGGAACCCTCAATACGGAGCCGTTAGAAAGGGGCAATGGTGCAGCTTCTTTGGAAAAGCCTGGTGTTTCCTCAAAAGGTTAGAATTATATGGCACAGCAATTCCACTCCTACATATAGAGTCATCCCTCAGTATCCTCGGGGGGGTTCGTTTCAGGAAACCCCCACCCTGGATACCATAATCCAAGGATGTTCGAGTCCCTTTACAATCAGCCATCTGGATCTATGAAGTGGAAACTACAGATATGGTAGGCCAACTGTACAGCCAAAAGAATGAAAATATATTCTCACAAAAACTTGCACATCAATATTCATGGCAGTATCATTCAGAGTAGCCAAAGGTTACAAACAATATCCATCCATCAATGAACGGATAAACAAAATTACCAAGAATAGTCCCACAAACTTTTGGTCATTGAAACTTTGACAAAGGAGGTGAGAACATACAATGGAGTAAAGACAGCCTCTTCAGAAAATGGTGTAGGGAAAACTGGACAGCTGAATGTAAATCAATGAAGTTAGGCTACTCCCTCACAGCATACACAAAAATAAATTAAAAATGGTTTAAAGACTTAAACATGTAGACAAGACACTATAAACCTCTTAGAAGAAAATATAGGCAAAACATCTGACATACATCTCAACAATGTTTTCCTAGAGCAGTCTACTCAAGCAATAGAAATACAAGCAAAATAATACAAGTGGGATCTAATTAAACTTACAAGCTTTTGCAAAGAAAAGGAAACAAAAAGCAAAACAAAAAGACAATATATGGAATGGGAGATAATAGTTGCAATAAATGAAACTGACAAGGGCTTAATTCCCAGAATATGTAAACAGCTTTTACACTTAATAAGAAAGAAAAACAAACAATTCAATTCAAAAATGGGCAGAAGCCCTAAAGAAACATTTCTCCAATGAAGACATACAAATGGCCAATAGGCACATGAAAAAAATGCTCAATATCATTATCAGAGAAATGCAAATCAAAACTGCAATCAAGTCTCACCTCTCACCAGTCAGAATAGCCATCATTCAGAAGTTCACAGACAGTAAATGCTGGAGAGGCTGCGGAGAATTGGGAACCCTCCTACACTGCGGTGGGAATGCAGTTTGGTGGAGCCATTGTGGAAAACTGTATAGAGGTTCCTCAAAAGACAAAAAATTGACCTCCCATATGACCCAGCAATCCGACTCCTGGACATATATCCAGAAGGAACCCTAATTCAAACAGACACTTTCACCCCAATGTTCACAGCAGCACTACTTACAATAGCAAGACATGGAAACAACCTAAACGTCCACTGAAAGATGACTGGATAAAGAGACTGTAGTATATTTCTCCAATAGACTACTATTCAGCCATAAAATAATAATAAAGTAATGCCATTTGTAGCAACATGAATGGACCTGGAGAATGTCATTCTAAGAAAAGTAAGCCAGAAAGAGAAAGAAAAATACCATATGAGATCGCTCACATGTGGAATCTAAAAAAAAAAAAAAAATCAAAGTACAAAGACACAAAAAGATAAACTTATCTACAGAACAGAAACAGACACAGAGACATAGAAACCAAACTATGGTTACCAGAGGGGAGAGGGTGTGGGAAGGAATATATTGGGAGTTCAAGATTTGCAGATACTGAGTATGTATAGAATAAACCGCAAGTTTATACTGTATAGCACAGGAGAATATATTTAATATCTTATAGTAACTTATGTTTAAAAACAATATGAAAATGAATACAGGTATGTTCCTATTTAACTGAATTGTTGTGCTGTACACAAGAAACTGACACAACATTATAAACTGAATAGACTTCAATGAAAATATTTTTAAATAGACCAAAAACGAAAAAAAAGAAAAAGGATATTATGAAACCAAAAGAATAAAGTACTGACTCAGGCTACAATATGGATGAACCTTGAAACTTTATGCTAAAATAAGCCAGACAAAAAAGGACAAATAGTGCCCTTTAAGGTGAACTGTATCTAAGCGTTTACTGTACTACTTCTGTAAATTTTCCGGAGGTTTGAAGTCTATCAATATCAAAATAAAATGTATTATTCATTAAAATCATAAAACGCTTCCTCACAGGAGGGCTTTAATTATTAAATGCAGAAATGCATGTAAAGCTCCTGGAAAAACACTTTGCACTTCCACACACAGACACTGCTGTCACTGCCGCTCAGAGGGTGGTGCCAGCGCTGATGAGGGCTGCCTCCACTCGCTGCCCTGCAGACAGGACTGAGGGCCTGGGCTCTGACAGGCAGGGTGAGCGTGACCCTGGGTCAGACACAGCCATGCCCCAGACTCTGCGTTACCCAACTTTCTTATACAAACTGCAACATGTAATGTAAACACGCTACAGGGATGTATCTTACAACACAGGGAATACAGCCAATGTTTACAGTAACTATAAATGGAGCATCTATTGTACACCTGAAACATATCATTTTAAATCAGCTATATCTTTGTAAAAATTAAAAAATAATTTAAAAATGTTATCACTTTAATATTCAATTCGGTTTTTAAGTAACTACTAAACAGCTTAGAATGTATAAAAGCATTTAAGTGTGCTGTTTGTTTACATATTTATTTACTTTCAGCCTCCTGCTAAAAGAGAAATTAAACAATTTTTTTAAACACACCTTAACAACCATAACAACAAAAAGGCAAAACTGAAAGTGAAGAGAAATTGGAGATTCAATACTTAAATGAAACCTGGGGGAGGTAAAGTCATAAAAATGGATTCCCTGGAGTCAGGGCAAGTGTTAAAGGCCGACTAGAAATTCAGCTGTAAGATTCTTGGCAGCTAAAGCAAAAAGAAAAGATCATGGGGGGTGGTAGAGCGTGTGCTTAGCGTGCACGGGGTCCCGGGTTCAAGCCCCAGGGCCTCCACTAACAGATAAATACACCTAATTACCTACCCCCCCAAAAGAGCCCCAAAGAAAAGAAAAAGAGAAATTTCTTTCCAAAAAAACCTGATATTAAACTTGGATTAAATACTTAAAAAAAAAAAAAAGAAATATAGAAAAGATGAGTGACACTGTGAAGGAAAAGCCCAGCTGGGCTAACGAGCTAAGTCACAAATCTAAGTGTGATAAGTGTCGGTTTACTGATCTAAGTATTGCTGGGCTAACTCGTAAATCTGAAGTTTAGTGTCAGTTTACTGGGCTAATAAGCTAACTCGTAAATCCAAGGTCAACAATTGTCAGTAACGTGATCTGTTCCAAATTCATAAGCTTCAGTGTACTGATTCCTTGCTTTTTGTTGTTTGAGCCTTATTGGCTAATAGCCCCTTACTTGTAATTAACCCTATAGAACCTCATGTGCAGGTCTTGGAGGTGCTCAGAGCTTCGGAACAGAAGCCCCTCTGAGCCCGCCGGCATAATAAATCTCAGTGCTTGTTTCTTGGCTGGCCTGTTGTTTCCATAACAACACAAGCGATAATGACCTTGAGATAAATCTGTGATGGCTGCTGGCAGGTCCCCATGTCTCACGTGGCAAAATCTGAAACATCTTTCTCACCACTCAGAGTCATCATAAACCCACCCCACACCTCCCGCTGTTAAATGCAGGAGCACAGGCAGGGCCCGGCCTTTGCTCTCTCTGTGTCATCACAGTGAGGCAGGATGGAAGGGGGCAGAGCACAGCCATTCAAGGAAGGCCACAGCAATTAACATCAAAATGGTGAAGGATTCAACCCCCAGTAGGCCTTGAGGCTCAGGATGAAGAGATTTAACTTCTAGCAGAGCTTGAGCTTCATTATACACCCATTGTAATAGTAACATGGTGAATAACATGCCCCAGGCACCATGGCAGTCCCAAGGCTAGCCACAAAAGGTCACAGGGTGGGAAATGGCCAACTCCCTGGGAATCCCAGCCCCTTGCCCTTAGGCTGGTCCTTCTACATATTAGCAAATGAAACCACCAAGCACAAGAAAACGAGCAACACAGCGCCACCTCGCGGTTACCCCTCTCTCTCCCTCTTCGGAGAAAGCCCACACTCTGTGGAGTGTGTACCTACTTTTAATCTGAGTATCCAACCCCCGCACCTCGTGACCTTTCTCTTGCCTTTCAATGTATCTCTCTGAGTAAATCTACCTTTACTCAACACTGGCTTGCTCTTGAATCCTTTACTGCAAGAAGCCAGGGAACAACATCTGGCGGGGCACATCCCAGGGGCTCAACCAAAGCCTGGGACACAGCCCTTCTCATGCCTCACCTTTTTTTTCTTGTATCAACAGGACTGGGTTGTGAAGGGAGCTCTGAGGCCCCAGCTAAGGGACAGAAGCAGCCCCCGGGCTCGAATTGGCGGGCAGCCTCTTCCCCAGCAGGGGCCTTGTGGTCTGCCTGGTTCTCTGTGTTTCCGTGTTGTGCTGACTCCCCAGCCATTCAGCTTTCTCCCTAGGCCTGTCCCCACAAAACCCTTCTCTCCAAAATACAAGCACATCATGTCACAATCCTCTTGTTCAACCAGGAAATGTACAGCCCACTATTTCCCTCCCCAGTAAAGTACCTAACTGTCCTCCCTCCCATCCCACCACTTCTTTCTTTGTGAGAACTCTGCACTCTCCACACACCATCCTGAACGCAGGTGCCTTGCTGGCTGGGACCGAGATGCTTCAGTCTCACACAGCCTGCGTCCGTTCACTTTCCCCTTGTTACCTTAAAAAAGCCTTTCCTGAGTCACCCACTAATCTGATTCTGAACTTCACAAAGTGCTGAGGTTGCAGTCACTGTGTGCATACCTCCCAGGTTTTGACTAGGTTTCCTTTGCAGGATCTTCATTAAGGAGCTGCATCAAGAATTTTAAAGAGGCTATTCTTACATCTGAGCAGCGGAGCCTGCAAAACATTTAAATGGCTTTGAAGAGAGAGTTAACCAGGTACAGAGAGGTCGCAGGTCCTAGTCAACAGTGTCATGAGGCAAAATGTTCTTCAAAGGCTCAGAGAGGCTTCTGAACACGAAGTCGGCAGGGAGGAGGTGCCAGGCAGTGAGTGGGGTGAGTGACACAGGGTACGCTCCCCTAGCTGGGGAAGAATTGGATTTTTTTCTAGTTTTCCAAACAATTTCTTAATACCTTTTTCTCCTATTGTCACATACCATTTCCTACGAATTAAGAATATCAATTTCAGTCATTTGGGCCGCTCGGGAGAAGCAACAGGATGCCATTCACAGGGCTGGGACATGACAGCCACGCCAGTCTAGGTTGAAAGACCAGTGGGGGTATTTCCAAGGTAATCACGGGCATGCAGCAAACTCCCCAGCTTCAATGACCTCATCTCAAAGTGGGGCCAATAAAACTACCAAGCAATGTGCGTGATGATTATGGCCGACAACTGTTTACTAGGTAAGTGCCCGTGACAGCTGCAGCTTAATGGGGAATGAGTATGACAAACGAGGCCCAGTCTACCTGGTCACAAGCGCCCTGCCTTCCTGCCTTGGTGCAGCAGCAGAGTTTGTTTAGCTGAGATGAACGCCCCCAGAGCAGCCCCGACGGGAAACTCCCAGCTCTGCACGGCGAGATGTGTTCCTTTCCTTCTCAGAGCTGATCACAGTTTGCAGTTGTCTGTTTTTATGTTTATCCCTTTAGTACCTGCCTCTCCTCCGGAGTTTTTGCTCAAGCAGCGCAGGGCCAGGTGTGTCTTGCGGCCTGCCGGATATTCTGGGCTGGGAAACAGCCGACCACACATCTGCCTCTGGTGCTGAACGGAGACGGCAGAAGGCCCAGGGGCCCATGCTGAACAGAGGCCCCTGCACCCAAAATTATGGTCTGACTTTCGGCAAATTACACAGTCTTCTTTACCCTGAGATTCCTCATCTGTCCATGAAAATAACTGCCCATGGCACACAGAGTTACAAGGATTAAAGGAAATCATCAAATTCACAACCTAGCCAAGGGGCTACCAGTGCGCCCTCAACAGGCAAATGCTGCCTTTACGGCTCTGACACAAGCCAAGTGGGGCGGCCGCACACAGTGAACACTGCTAAGTGCCAGTGTGTTAAGTGCTTCATGTGTGCTACAATACTCTTTAGAACTTACAACAATCCCAGGAAGAAACGAATATTATCATGCCCATTTCACAGATTCATCAACAGGTTAATAGAGGTTACATTCTACTCCAAGGCCCTATGGTGAGGAAATGGCGATTTAAACCAGAATCTGGGCCCAGGCCTTGGCTCCATCTCTCTCCCATCCACCTGACCACTTGCCTATGAATTCCACCTGTCCAATACCTAAGTTTGCAGCCGGCCAGCTCTTAAATGCAATGTGTGCCACCGTTTGTCAATGTTGGTTAATTACCATAAACTGTTCTCAGAAACCACTACAGTAAAGAAAGGTGGACTTAAGGAATTCTGCATTGCGTTCTCCTGTAATGTGCAGAAACCCTTCCCTACACCACCAAATCCTTTTTTATGCTTCCTCCATGTTTATGTTTGCACACGGCTTATTAAATTAGGAGGTACCTGCAGTAATTCCATCTCGGTTGCTTTCCAAGGTTGCAGATTATCCATAATCAGTCCGTGAACGAAAATACTACAATGAGAATGAAAATACTGCAACCATGTCAGTAAACAAAGAATGCTGAAACCAAGTCATTAGCAGCTGCCGCCAACCCCCAGCGAGGACAGGCCTGCAGCCCAGCCGCTGCAGCAACTCACAATGGTGCCCTCTGAGCAGACTCAGAATAAGAAAGGACAGGATACTGGCCCTAGATAGCTAGGTGCTTCTCTAAAGAATGAATTCAGTGAGTCCAAAATGTTTGCTTCCTCCCATACATGGAAAAGCACTAAATTCTTGAACTTGAGATACCTAGCTTTCTTTAGATAACAAGTAATCTTTTATTGTTCCAACAACCTGGTCTTTGTTGTAAAGCTCCTATATATCCTAGCTCCTCCTCAACCTCTTGGGAGCAGTCCCTCAGAGAGATCTGAGAGGCTGTCATCCCGGCTCGAGTCCTCCCGCCAAATAAAACATAACTCTTAACTTTTAGGCTGCACATGTATTTCAGTCAACAGTTTTGGACACCATGAAGGGACCCAGAGCAGACTCTTTCCACCTTAACTCTCCGAGTAACCAGGGCCTTTGTACCAGCAGTGGCCCTTTGTGCCCATCCGCCTCCTCGGGGAGTCCAGATGAATTTGGGTGAGTCTCTCCTGGTTCTCGGATCTCACATATTGATTGATAATCCTGAGTTTTATTTGGTGGTGTTTCCAGGTACCTGGTCCTCCAGTTGAAGGAGACTTGGGGGAATTACCCACCCAGTGGAGACATACTGGGTGGGACCTGGTTGAAAGATAATGAGAAATACCCACCTTGAGGAGATGTCCGAAGTGAGCTGGTGGAAACATATCAGGAAAATACTCACCCAGTGGAGACGTCCCGAGTGGGTCCAAGTTGAAAGACACTGGGTTCAGGACTGAGTGGTTAGGTAAGAGGCTGGTCTAATGTTTTCCTCAATTTGGTTACATCCATTGAATTTTTCAGGATAAAAGTAAAACTCTTATGAGGAACCTTTCAACTCCACAAATGGGACCCTCCTCCTGGCTGGTAACAGCTTTCTCGGGTGACAGAGAAACTTGCAGGAGTGGTAGAGGCAAAGATTTCATGCCATAGAGTTGTCCCTGCAGGAAATCTTACTAGCAAATTTATTCTGAGAAACCGACCTTACAATGGGGAATAGAACTTTCAAAAAAAATAAAATCAAAAAAGAAAAGAAAAAGAAATGACAGATTGCCTGCCTCCAACTATTACCCCAGCCAGGTTTATGTACGTACAAAACTTACAACATTAATTGGGAATTAGAAAAAAAATCTCACTCTGAAAGTAACTAACCAGGCCTGATAAAAACATTTTTTGGAATTCTGAACTTATAAAAACAAAATCCCCGTTAGGGGGAACTTGGATTTCTCTTCCTGTGTCCTTGAATTGTAAACGTTTTATCTTTCTCTGTGTCTTTTAAGTGTGTGTATGTATATATATATATGTTTACTTTTTTTTTTTAAGGAAACCTTGGACTCTGCCATACAAAAGGTTCAAGTATTGTGTAAATATTGTGGCCACGCAAATAAATTGGGATTCTAAGCAATTCTTTGATTGTACCAATTTTCAGATATTTTGTCATCTTAAACTTTGTTGCATCAGCCTGGACCACAAAGGCCTTTAGCTTTTGGAGAATAAACCTTTGAATTTTATTTAGGCAACACCCCCACTCTCATGTGGAAGAGCTTCTTCATCTTATTGGTTTAAAATCACTATATATATATAAATTGATGGCCATATGATGGATCCTTTAATTTGGGAAAACTTTTAAATTGGTGAAAGTTGAAAGAGATCTCATTATAAACAGCTGTTTTATTGGTACCTATTAAAATCAAGTTTAAAGGTAGAAAATTATATCTAATGATTAACCTAAGAAATTAGTTAAAAAAATAAAACTGGCTTGAAAAGCTACATTTGTGTTTTTCCTTTCCGATAAATGGTTCTAGAGATGTTAATAAAAACTTAGAATAATTAATGTTAATTAGATTGAATAACTGGAAAAAGGATTGTAAAAATGTCGAAAAAAAAAAGTTAAGGGGCTTATCCCAAGTGGATAAATATTTTTATATGGTTATTTTGAATGAGATAAATAAAATGGACATTTTTGGATTTAGATACAAGGTTTTGATAATACACTACTTAAAGTTTAAAAAAAAAAGGACCAAAGAGATCACCTACTGCCCTCCAACATTAAAGTTCAAACAAGTCCGTTTTATTTACCACATTTTAAAATATATGTATATATAGACTGAAATACTTGATCAATGATTGGGACAACAGACCAATTAATCAAATTAAAAACTGAGAAGGGTCTAAGCTCTTTGGCTGAAACTTGGGCATCTAGAGAATTTTATATAAAATTAGATAAAATGCACAAAAAAAAAAAGGCTTCTGGCACTCCTAGAAATAAGAATTATTGATTAAACCTAATAAATATAAAAATTAAAGGTATAAGATTTAATCAAATTGAGATAAAATTTGTAAAATTGGTATATTTAAATGGTCTTTATATAAAACTTTCATTTAATTATATTGTGGGATAGATATATTTCAATGGAAAAACGCTTCCCCTTCTTGGTATTATAAGGCTGGGCACATATCTGTCCCTCAGAAAATATTAATTGAACAAAGTAGAGGAAACCAATAGAGTTACATGAGCCGTCCAGTATAACGTAAAACTAAAAATTAATATTCGGTGGCTAATAAAAAAATATAGTAAGAGGTTTACCCTGGGTTTAACTTATAGCTCAAGGAAAAGAGACCTTACTAAATGCCTTATGCAAGCTTTGGAAAACATGATAAAGTAAACCTTAAAGTTTTAAAACACGGAATTCTTTGTTTACAGCTCTTCTCACTGATAAAAAAAATGCCAATTAAGGAGAGAAAATTGGGTCTGGGTGACACAGCAGTTCTCTGGGGAATTGGAAGAGTGTGTCTTTGTCTTGCAGATCAGAAATGTAAACACAGCAAACAGTGACCTAGGACTGAGCCTAATTAGCTCAATGAAATAAAACTTAAGGCCAAGAAATTTTTGGCATTTTAGAACTCAGAACTCTGACGGGTCCTTCAGACTTTGTCAAGAAATCTTAAATGTCTGTTTCATAAACAGTAAGCCTTAGTGATTTGAGTAAGCAAATTCACTTTACTCCAACTATTATTATACCTATCTTATAAGTAAGTTTTAAAGTGAAGCTATGAGATCTCTAGCTTTTGTCTGTTTATAAGACTGTGTACACATTATAGATGTGAGATAATTCTACAGCTAAAAAAAAAAAAATCAAAGTCAAAGTGCTCTGCTTAATTGACGTAAAAAATAAGAGCTTACAAATTAAGTATTTTTAAAATAAAAACGGACCAAATTGAATTTCAGCTTCACGTGAACTGGAGAATATTCAATATTAAGATAATATTTGATATTGTTTAGTTTAAGAATGTTCTAATTAATATAAACATCTTTAAAGTCATCAATATTAAGTATAATACCTTTACTGTACCTAGGTTTAATGAAAGTCAAATACGATCCTGTTATATCTGTTGCAGATTGGTCAAGAAAAAAAAAAACAGTAATGTGGTGTGGTAAAATTTTAAGTAAATTAAATGCAAATGAGATGAGATCTTTGGGTAAATTTTTAAAATATATTTTTAAAATGTATGCTTAAGATAATCTCTAAATGTTTGGTATCTTTAAATTCTAGAGTTGTACTAAATTAAGTCAAATGATAGGATTTTATTAAATAGCTATGCCATTTTCAGATAAAATAAGATTGAAATATGAATTACTTAACATGTAACTTCCTCTTACAGAGAAAATAAAGGTGTTTATAAACATTAATAAATGGTTGGTGCCACCCTGAAATAGTCTCTATTATTAATGGAATGATCTCAGTATCCTAGGAAAATAAGATAAATGTGTAAAGAAGTTATAAGAATGGAATTATATTTTGTTAATGAAAAATAGTGAATATCTCCTGAAGCTGGTTACTTCCGAATGGAAGAGAAAATAAGGGACACACTAATATGAGTATAGAAAGCTGTGGAAGGCTTGTGGAAGAGGAACCATGAAGAAAGAGTTCCGTATGTGGTCGGAATTGGCTAAGTCTAGAATCAACTTGGGCAAAGTAAATGAATCTTAGAAGTAAGCAGGTACAAGACTAGATTTGGTTTTCTCTCTGTTAAGAGGAAAATATTTTCTTAAAATGTTAATCCACCTTCAGTAACAGATTGTAAAGCTTCTTATATCACTTAACTATCTGTTCTGCCTTTACCTTTGACGTATTTTCTTGTTAATGAATAAGTACTACGTTACAGTGATCTATATGTTTATCTGACCAAGTGTTTTGAAATCTTTTAACAAGCTCCCCAAATATCAATTTCTAATTAAAGTTCTTTTAATCTCCAGTTAAGTTTGGGATGTTACAGAGGGCCCCTGAAACATCCCAAAGAGAGATTTTAATCTAGTAAGTTTCATTTGGCATGTTAAATAACATGGTATTGTCAAATGAATAATAAATCTTCTAAGGTTATATTGTATGAGAAAATATTATTAATATAGATATTGTAGAAATTATATGGACTCCCTAAAATTCTGGTATATCTGAAATGTTACCAGTGATAATTCTGGGTATAGTGACCAGGTTTCTTTATCGATTATAGTGTAACAGTTTAACCATACTTTTAAATCTTTTGTCATTTATAGACAGTTAATGGTTGTCTTCTGATGGTTTTGCAAAATGCTTTCTCTTCAAGGAGATTTACTGGTTTCTAATAAATTTCAAACTATAGCAGTGAACTAAACTGGGTAAGAAATTTTAAAGTTACAATGAAAACTGATTAAAAGAATTAGTTACATGGGACTGAGTAAACTGGTGAATATGGTTATAATTTTTGATCTTGTTTAAAATACTACTGGCTTTTAACCTGTTTCCCAGACATAAAGAATCTCTTCTCTTTAAGCTAGTTATGATTCACAGCAATTTGATAAATTATACCTATGTAATCAGACTTGGAACAGTTATCTTTTCTCTCTATCTGATCCCTCAATCGGCTAAAAACTCTTAGGTCCCCAGTGGCTCTATCAGACAAATGAGGAAGATCATCTCCTAACAGATATAGGAATCTCAAGGTATTTTAAGGATTTTAAAGACAAAAGAATTTACCTAAATCTGTAAGGCAGAAATCCATGACAAGACCTTGACAGGGCTTTCCTGGCCTTAGCAAACCTTATTAACATTCTACCCTGAGACTCCTAATTAAAAGTTCCAACACAGCCAATTTAAAAAAGCCTATATGATCAAATAATCAGACTTTAATTGTAAACAAATTAATCTTGACATGGCTTTATTTGAGAAAAATGAGGGTAACTTTAGAGAGAAAAAAGATTATAATTTAGTGGATATTAAATTCTAGTTTTGTTAATTGAGGTCCGTATTTACTAAGACACTTCCCAGATCATTCCTTGCTGTTATGTCACATTGCTGTACAGTTTAATTGAATTATGAAAAGGGTACTCTAGGTTTGTTTCTGAAGCTCAGTAATCTATCCTTGGGTAAATTTCCAGTGCCCCATTACCTGCAGCCAGGGGATTATACATACTGGAACAGGCATGACTTAAAGAACTCTCTCCAACCTGAATGGAAGGACCCTTTATCAGGTACTCTTAACTAGACCATACACACCAAACTGAAGGAAATGGACTTTAGGGTTCATTTCCTATCAGAAATAGCCCCTGCAGTGCACTGGCCTATAGAGCACTGCTCACCTTAAAACAATGCCCAAATGGAGAAAAAGCTACCAGGCCAGGATGAGAAGAAGATGACATCTGAGGTAGACAGCTGACCCAAGACACTGGACCAGGCCTGCATAACAATTACTGTGATAATTTCTCCTACCTTTAATTATGAACTACTCCAATTGTTAAGTTTATGGTAAATTACCTATGTCTAGTACTTCTGTGTTACCTTGGTGGGTTTCCCTACTCCAAGGCTCTAACTAGATAGCCCTCAGAAATGTTATTCTAAAAATAAATTATAGTTCTGTTTAGGCCACTGTTAATCTTACAAGGTGGGAGATATCACCTGGCCAATTAATACCTGCTCTGACCCTGACCATAAATATGAAATTTCTCATAAGATCACTCAAACTCAATCAGAAATACAAGCAAAATTTTAACCCAAAATTACAACTTCTTGACTGTTAAATTCTTACTCGTGACTTTATTAACGTTACTAGCTGTATTACTGATATACTGTCTATTTTATAAAATTGTTGTCTGTTACATTTCCCAATGTGTAACTAGGCCTACAAGATTGATGATGGCTAAACATCTTGAAGAAATAGATAAAAGTTATAACCCTGAATAAAGTAATTGTAATAGTGTGATTCTAGGTATGGGAATGAGCAATGAAGGGTAAACAATTCCTGGATCATAATAGACTAGTAATACAGGTGATCCAGAGAACTTTTAGTATCAACAGAGCCTGATAAAAAAAACTAACACCTTGAATGGCAACTCAGAAGATTCTTCACCTGAACTAGGATTGAGCCATCCCAGCACCGTGGGACAAAATTTGTCATGAAACGTCTCTCAAAATATTGGTCGAATTTAGGACCAAAGGGGAGCACTGTGAATGAAAATACTACAATGTGAATGAAAATACTGCAACCATGTCAGTAAACAAAGAATGCTGAAACCAAGTCATCAGCGGCTGCTGCCACCCCCCAGCGAGTGCATGCCTGCAGCCCAGCCTCTCAGCCACTCACAGTGGTACCCTCTGAGCGGACTCAGGCTAAGAAAGGACAGGATACTGGCCGTAGATAGCTAGGTACTTGCCAAAGGAATGAATTCAATGACCCAAATGTTTGCTTCCTCCCATACATAGAAAAGCACTAAATACTTGAACTTGAGATATCTGGTTTTCTTTAGATAACAAGCAATATTTTATTGTTCCAACTACCTGGTCTTTCTTGTAAATCTTCTATATATCCTAGCTCCTCCCCTACCTCTTGGGAGCAGTCCCTCAGAGTGATCTGAGAGGCTGTCATCCCGGCTCGAGTCCTCCAGCCAAATAAAACATAACTTTTAACATTTAGGCTGAACGTTTATTTCAATGAAGTCCCAGAATAGTCACAACTCATAAATTCTGTAATGGGACACACTGGATCAGGAACCAAAAGCGTGTTTTAGTCCGGAAAAACTACAGTTTCCTCTTTCTTCCTGTCATTATACAATCCCACCAGAACTCATTAATTTGCTGTCTGCTCATCTGGCAACCAAACTCAGAGAAGAGTCAACTCAGCAGAGTGCTCTACTGGGGATAACACCCCGCAGCAGCACTGCAGGCTACCTGCCCTCCCGCACGCTCTGCTGACCCTTGGTGTCCTCCGTGGAGACCAGGCCAACAGAGCTGTTCCCAACAGCTGCGAAGTCCCACACGTTAAATAAATCATTTTATTTTATACGATATTTTACGTATATACCCATCTCTGAAAACAGATTTGCCAGAAGCCCAAATCTTCAGCATCAATCTGCAAAGGCAAATCCAGTCCGCAAGGGAAAACAAGACTTAAGACGAAGCTAAGGCGTCCAAAGTACTCTCCACGACCTAAGGCCTCCAAAGTCCCCTCCAGGACCGTCAACCAAACTGCATTCAGGTCTGCAGCTGCAGGCGGCAACACGTCTGTATTTAAAGCAACCCCTTCCTGCCCTCGGGAGCTACAATGTCCCTGCAAGCCCTCCCTTCTCAGGGTAAGAGCAGCCGCTGCAGAACCTTGCAGGGAAGCAGTGACAGGACTGGACAAAGAGGATCAGAGCTAAACTAAGCCTTCTGATGACACGAGCTTGTCACTGTATCACTTTACAGATGAAGATATATATAGAGAGGTGGGGTGATCTTGCTCAAAGTCACACAGCTAATAAGTGGCAAAGTCTATAATTCTGCTCCTCCCTCTGGTGTGACGCCCCAGCTGGGACGCCCACAGGGTTCTCTCGTGCCTGCCTGAACAGTCCTTTCCTGTCACTCATAACACACCAAAGGGTCTGACCCTAGCCTGCCTTTTCAGCATCTTTTCCCTGCAGTCTCGCAGGAACAAGGCTGCTCGGGCCACTGTATGACTTCCGGCTCCCAGAAGCCTCCGTGCTCAGGCTGGTCTTGCCTGTGCATCCGGCCCCCTGCTCAGAGGCTTTTCCTCCCCTACAGAAGGACGTTTCCACTCTCCGCAGCGACACCCCCTCAGGGAAGCCCTCTTCTCGCCCTCAGCACGGCAGGTGTCCCAGGCCACTTCCCGAGCTTCCCCATTAGGACTGCGGGTGCCCAGGTTTGCTAGTCAGACCAGCAGCCTCAGACCCAGGGATTATGCCCGGGTCACCCTGCAAACCTACTGCCCGCCTCACAGCCCCCAGCCAGCAGCTCACCTGGAAGTCACAGCAAGTGATCCACCCAATCCCGAAGTCTTCATTTGCCAGCACCGCTGACGGCTGGTTTCCAACCTTTGGTCAGTTTCGCACAAAACAACAGCTTCAACTGTGAAGCAGGGGGTTTTCTCTTCTGCTCACATCCTTACTGGAAACGTCAAGGGAAACAAAAAGGCCTTTTCTCAACACTTTTGTGATAACACCCTCCCACCCACAATACTCATATGCACAAGAGCTTTGGGTCTACGTGATTTTGTTTCCCTTACACTAAGTGGCTCAAAACACTGTGGGAGTCTTTCTCTTTGGAGGGTATTTGTACTCAGTTTATCGGCTTTAATCTGTTTTTGTCTCCTTCAGTATCCCTAGAAGTTGCCACTTCTTACTCCCTTCAGCAGCCTCCCTCCCAACATCCAGTCTAGGAAATCAGCTGTGATGAGGGGCCCAGGGGCAGTCACAGAAGATGCAACTAAGGCACAGAGAGGCGACATAATTTACCCGAGAAGATCAGCTTCAAAGCCCAACACTGTGTGTCACGTCCCTCTGTTTAACTTTTATGCTAAGCAAGCTAACTTTTTGTAGATTATGGTTATAAACAGATAAGGTTTCAAAATACATACAAGGACACACATCAACTCTAAGATATTCATTAACTCCACTATTTTGTTTCTATTTATTTTATTTCTATTAAAAAAAAAATTAAGAACCTCTGCAGTCAATATACCAAAATGTCACGGGGCTTTAAATACAGAATATAGAGGTGTTAAGTGTGTCATTACTCATCCTTATTTGTATGTTCACAAGACAAAATGATTTGAAAGTCCCTCTCCCCTCCCCCTACTCACTACTGCCTTCACCAGAGCTCCCAAACCACACATCTAACAGCCTTTCAATTTACCCATAGCTGAACTCATCAGTTTTTCCCCAGAACTCCCTCTGCAGCTTTCCCTCCTCAGAGCACAGCAGGACCATCATTTACCTCATTAATCCACCCAGAAACCTGGGCCTTACTCCATCCTAACTTCACAGAAAGTATACATCCTTTCCTTTTTACCATCTAAACATGCCCTCAATCTGTTCACTTTTACCCACTGACCGTCCCACCGGTCAAGTGGAAGCCACCAACACTGCCCACCTGGACTCACGGGTCTCCAAAGTGGCCCCACAGCCACTGTCCCCTACTTGAGGCAAATGGGATTGTGTCACTCCCGCGCTTTTTGGACTCTTTTCAAACCCACTGTTCTTAGAAGAAACTCCAATTTCTTCACCTGGTGAAGGTCTTTGCCATGAAACTGTCAGCTCAGGGAGGGCAGGACCCGCCCTCTCCCCTCGGCACTGCCCTCTGGCAGAGCATCAGCTTGGGAGGACCTGCTGAGCTACACCAGCCTGTATTCTAAACCTGGTCTTGAGTTCTTAGCAAACTGCTTCACTTATCCATACAAATCCAAGGTAGATTAGAAAGATTTTAGATGTTGAGCTAGACTATTGATTTGGGGATTTTGCACTAGCAACATGCAAGTACATGTTCTAATGATTCTGTCTTCTTAAAACCACACCCAGATTTAAGTAGTACTTGTGGAATGTCTTCGGAGTAAAAGGGACTGTACTTTTACAGACTTTATGTTTTATAACATGAACAACCCGGACAGGGTCACAAATTGAACCGCCTCACAAGTGACAGAAGACAGGTGAGAGACATATAGCAACAGGTCACAAAGATGGTAAGAGCAAAGTTGTTTCTCCAACCCCTCAAAAATTTTTTGAAAGAACCGAAAACTCTGAATTTTGAAAGTAAAATACTATCATATAAAGAAATAAAATAATCCTCTTCATCAGGGTTTCAAGATCTGACTCCAGAATTTTTAGCATGCAATATTGAATCCTAGCACAGAAAAATCAGATGGAATAGTGGTAAGTAAGTTCCAGGAAAACTGCAGTAATTCCTCCACTTATAAACGGACATAAACTCACCTGCTGAAGGTGAATGTAGACCGCATTCTGGAGAAATTTGGAAGATTCCAGGCTCCGCTTCTCAATGGCGAGGACATGGACAGCTTCAAAGCATGCTTATAACTGAGTCACCAGCATTCTTACACTGCAGGGGGAAACGGAGGCCCCCAGTCAAGAGCAGAGATGTTCCTGTCGTGTCTCACAGCCCGAGCCTCGGGGACTCAGTGCCCTGCAGCAGCCCGGCCCCAGGTGAGGACCCGCAGCGTGTCCCACCCAAGCAGGAGGTGCACTGTGCTTGAGAAATCCCATCCCCAATGGGGGCAAGAGGGGCTGGTGGTGTTGAGTGAACCTATAAATGCCCACAGAAATATGCCTGCATTCATTCAAGTGATACAAGCAACAGTAGCAGGCTATTTAACAAAATTTCAATTGTCAGTGGAAATTTACCATTCCTTTCCGCTTGTCCCCTGCACTCTGAGACAGGCTTAGGCTCTCTCACACCGGCAGCTCTGATGCAATAGTTGTGAAGTCATTTTACTTTGCTGCAAATGTCCTCACTTCCTGTGTCGCTGTGATTTTCATCTCTTAACACAGTCAGATGTCTTCCTGGATCTCTCCCTGCGTTCCTTGCTCCTGCTCCTCAGATCCTAAGATAAAGGGCAAGTGAAGACACATGACCAGAAAAGGCACCGTGAACTTGAACGAAGTCCTCAGTGATCCCCTAGGTGAGTGCTGCCCACCCCTTACCTTCGATTCTCAAGTTTCTGCCCAGGGTGACATCCAGAAAGGAAAGAGTCCTGGCCAATTAAAAGCTGTGTGGCCTGGGTGCGGAGACATGTGCAGGAGCTGGTTCCGGAGACGTGCCCCTCCCCACCTCTGCTCCCCTCTCTCCCAAGGACCCACTGCCAAGCCCCCAGTCTCCCTGATCTTCTGTCCTTCTCTTCTACTCTAATCCAAGCCCTTTTCCTTTTCCTTTATTCCCTAATTATCCCTAGTTGAAGTGGTTTTTCAGTCACAGTATCTGAAAAAATTTCCGGCAGCTGAAAAAGAGGTCTCCAGAGGTCAATGCCCATACGCTGATTCCTGAAGAGAGCCCCTGGTTATGGGGTCCCTCACCAACACCCACGGGGCATCAGACATGTTGCAGGGTTGACCACCCCCAACAAGAGTTTGCTGTGACCCCAGTGCCCGCACAGCATCCCTGCTCTCATAAATGTATTTGGCCCACTTATCCGTTACTAAGAAGCAAAAGTAAAAAAAATTGCTCATGTTTCTTACTAAAATTATTTACGAGGTAGAAAAAGAAATTGTAATAGAAAAGAATAAATTTGACTGCATGTTAGATCTGTTCCTTTGGCTTTAAACCTGTGCTGTTTTCTAGGCTCAGACTTGCTAGCTCTGTACCTTTTGTAAAATTAAGTTGCCTTTAGCCTGAAATACCCAGGAGAGCCTATTCTCCGGGCTCTGAACTTTCAGGATGTTAACTCTTCTACACTTATGTAGAGATGGCAAGTTGCAAAATAGAGAATAATCTTTGTTTTTTTTGTGAGGTTTTACAGGGGCACCATGATTTGACACACATGGACAGCTGCAAGAACAAAGGATTCCAAGAACAAACAATTCGTACAGCAAGAAGTTTGCAACAACCAACCATACCCACGCCCCTTTTTAGTCTAAAAGGAGACTGAATTCTGACTTGGGGAAGAGGATTCTCCAGGATATCAGTATGCCATCTTCTGAGTCTGCCAGCTTTTCAAATAAAGTCACTATTCTTTGCTCCAACACCTCATCTCCCGATTTATTGGCCTGTCATGCAGCAAGCAGAACGAGTTTGGGCTTGGTAACAAAATGACTGCATTGGTGGTAGTATGTCTCCACTCTTTCCTCAATTCCAATAGGTCACAACCTATCAATTTTATATGCTGTTTAACAACACAACCAAAAAACCTATCATAGGGAATTGATTCTATGGAAATAAAGTTATTTCTATTCCTTCAATACTTGTTTTTCTTTTCTATTTTATTTTGTTTTGCTTATTGAAAAGAAATTAAAAGTGAAATAATTTTATTTCACCTATTTTTTTACAGCTACATATTTTAAATACTACAGAAAAGATTTAAATTGCATTAAAAATTGTTCATATATTAGTATAAAGATATATAAACAATCAATGCGGATTAAGAAAGGAATGGATATTTACTAAAAATCCACTGCACATCCAGTCCTTTACAACCATATCCTGGAATATAAGCTCTAGAATCCAGGGTTCCCCCACTCTCTTTCTCACTGCCAAGTGCCTTAGTAATCAACAACCAAGGCACCATCATAGAACAATGCGATCAGTATTTTAGGTATAAATGAGGGAATTAGCTCATTCAATTCTAAAACAAAAACCTTAAAATAAATACTGAACTTATTTACAGACAAAAAATTCTACACAAAAAGTAGTTCCTTCCCCAAGGTCAGAAAGCTAATAACTGGTAAAGGCAAGATTTGAACTCATCTGCCTGATTCTAAAAACTAAGGTGGAAATCACATTTGATTGTGGAGAGTCCAGCAGCACAGCCTATAACCCTATCTTTGTTAAGATCTAGCCATAGACAGCCTGAGACAGCACCCCATTCCTATGGAACTCGAGGGCTAACGATAACACAAAGGATTTTATATCCAGTAGTTTCTTAGGTCTCATTTATTTAAAGTGTCAGCAGGTCAGCAGAAAAAACTCTGGGAAATATGAGTGGGTTCAGAGCTTTTTGCTGATTAGAAACTCTATTTATCAGGACAGAGTGACCTTCCCATGAGAGGCCACATGGACCTAAACTAAAGGCAGATGAGCAATGAAAACTAACAAGACCCTAGAACTCAAGCAAGAAGGATCCCTGCCATCCCCCACCAAGTTGCCTCTTCACCCGCGTGGAAACGATGGCAGAAGATCCAGGTTCTTGTCCAAGTTACACCATCATGGATTCTCACCCATAAACAGTTATGACTCTATGCTGTCTTAAGGCCTTCCCAACACAAATATGATGACACCAACGTCTCAGCAGAATATCTATGTCTCCACTTCCTCTCTTCTATTAGGAGAATAATTCTATGGCCACAAAGCAGAAATCTAACTAAAAACACCATGCACGAAGCCAGGTGAAGTCTGCGTTACACACTTTGCTCTCATGGTCAGTGAATGAAAACTCAGAATAAGTGGTTCTTCTCCCTCAGTAAGTGGGAGGTAGCCTGATTGTGTGTGTGTGTGTGTGTGTGTGTGTGTGTGCATGCACACGTGTGTGTAAATCAAATACAATGAATTCTGAGATGTGTACAGATTTTTTTTAAGTTACTATCATTTCATGAGGATGAGACAACCTTTAAACTAATTTGAATCTAGTGTTCTGAGACAGTCTCAGGCTCTTTTGATGGAGGAGGGGAAAGGGGAAAGGAAAAGAGGAAAGAAGTAAATGAAGCAAAGGAGTAAGAATACTGCTAGTGAAAGGCAAGACATTAATTTTGTTCCTACTTGCATCACACAAAAATTAGGGACTGGCTTTCCCCTGATGTCTTGTCGAGCACTGAGTTGCAGAAGAAGAGGCGACAGCCCATTTCTCACTGAACTTGTGACAGTACTTGGCATCTTATAGACACAAAACATTTAGCCTGATCGAACACTCTAGCAGCAGGCCGTAATTCTCCTATTTTGAGAGACAAGAAAACAGGAGTTCAAAGAGTGTATATAACTTGACAAAAGTCAGAGGACCAGTAAACAAGAGAGGATGAATTCAAACTCAGATCTGAATGCAGAGTCTGATCTTCCCACTCCCAGGGCTGGAAAATCCTTAACACACAGGCTCCCCAGCTCCCCTGCAGTGTTCCTGGCACCAAGCATTTCCCATGGTGATGGTCTCCAGTTCTCACAGACACAGCGCTCTGTGCAGCCAATGGCCTCCATCAGACCTTGTTCATCTACCTGCCACGCCCACCAGGCTTCACCATAAAGGCAGGAAAGCTGGCTTTCAAGTGCATACAAATCCATCCCTGGTCTTACCTGGGCTCTTCGGAGGCCTCTCCAGCCTAAAGGCAGCCATGAAACTGCTCACAGTTTGTACGTGAGCCACACTACCTCTCTCCATCTGTCTCCCCACCTATACTACTTAGCTATGACCATTTTGAGAATCTTGGAAACAAATTTTGAAAAACAGAAAAGAAAGGATTCTGGAACAAGTATTTAATACTTACAATTTTAAATGACAAGTTACAAAGTGAGTATTGACAATCCGATTCTGCCTTCCTAGGTGTCAGTTTAAACAATTAAAATATATAATTGCAAAAAATTCTCACTTACAAAATTAACTGAAACATAAACAATAATCCGGAATAAACTCAAAAATAATGCCCATGTTCTACATGGAGAAACTACAGGACTGTACTGAGGGGTAAAGTAAGAGATGTGCATGTAGAGACATCAACATATTGCATGGAGGAAAGCAGTTTTGTAAAGATGAAAGTTCTGCTAAAGATAATTCAAAACTTACTAAAAAATCCTATGAAAACCCTTATCTGTTTTTTTTTTTTAACTTGAACAAAGTATTTTAGAAATCTTCAGGAATAATAGTCATAATACTAGCCAAGAAAATTTGGGATGGAAGGAAAGAATCAAAAAAAAATCGCACTTTCAGATATTAAATAAATTTTTACATTATGTATGTTATGGTGCTGGAATAAGAAAGAAAGACTGACAGAAATAAACCATGAGCTCAAAAAGAGACTCTAGTGTACATAAGTATTTTGTACACGTGGGAATTCAAATCAAAGAAGCAAAGTATGAATTCAATAATTGTCCTGGGACAATCAGAGAATCACCTGGATAGAACAAATTCTATTCCTGTCATAATGAACACCAGAAAATTTACAGATAGTGATGTAAATATTAAAACGTACTAATAACAGCAAATACAACTCTTTGCTCATTTTAATTCAACTTCCCCTCATTATAACAATTACTATTATCATCTCCACCTTAGAGATTACAAAACCTACAGAAGAGATTTGTACCATTATAAGAAAGTATTTCTAAGAATAATAACAAAAATATAACCGAAAAAGAAGACATTTACTATCTTAAGTATATTTTGGGCCACAACAAAAGTAAACCTACTGAACAAAATGAAAGGCAAGAAATGACAAGTAAAAGCTGTGTGATGCATGTTGATGAAGACAAGGGGTTAATATTTATAACATACAAAGAGCTGTCACAAAGCAACAAGAAGCTCCCTCACTTAAATGTGTGCAAAGGACAAAAGGGATCATTCACTTTTTAAAAGTCAGATGGCTAATAAGTGAAAAATGCTGAATACCTCACTGGTCATCAAATGCATGCTAAAACAATGAAAAAGCAGATTTGCTCATCATATTGGCAAATATTTTTAAAAGATATTCTAGCTAGTGTCCATCTGTGAGAGAACAAACTGTGAGCGACGTGTTTGGAGGACGACATGTCAATGGATATGTAAACTCTGAAAAACGTGTGTACACACAGACTCAACTCCACTTCTAGGAATCGTTTCGTTTAGAAAAAAAAAATCAGTTCAAAAAGATGTACTCATCAGGGTATTTTCACAGCACTGTTTACAATGGTGGAAAGAAAAGCTGAAGTGAAATCATTTCCAGCGATAGAGAAATGGTTGCATAAGTAATTCTACATCTTTTCATTCCCCACTGGAGAAGAAATTTCTAGAGTCACTTGAAAAGAGCCTGTGATGAATGTAAATGTCACATCCAGGGACTAAATTTCCAGAAGACTTAACTAAAGGAATACTCATACGAGTTCACAGGAATATTTGCAGAAGAAGGATGCCAGTCAAACATCTTTTCTGACAGTGGAAATTGGAGAAAACTGAAGTGTCCACCATCAAGACAACGATGCGGTAAATCACGGCGAGCTGTGGGCTCTGATGGGGCCGGCGTTTCGGCATGGTCCAGGGCCTTGTCCACAGCACTCTCCCACCATAGGTGTCCTTGCACAAGAGGCCACACCTGCACATCAGGGGACCCCTCCACTCTATCTGAAAGGACCGGGTGAGTCTGGAGTGGGAGGACGTCTATGATATACCCCTGAGTGAATAAAGCGAGCTGCATAAAACATATAGTATGGCCTTATTTTTCAATAAAGCATATATACACACACATATACATAGATTTCTCAGATTCGTGTATGTATCTATGTATGTATGTGTATATACATAGGCATAAATGTCATGAAATATATACACCACATTGTCAACAGTTTTGCCCTCAGGAAAAAAGGGGAAGGGATGTAGGGGAGTTTCAGTACCACCACAGTTCTCTTTTCAGTATTTCAGTTAAATATACTTGGAATTTAAAAGTTTATTTAAGTCCGAAGTAAAATGGACGATGCCTCCACAAGACAGAATGCTATACTGGTCATTAAAAATCATGACAGGGGAGTTAGAATATTGTAGTAAAATGTATAAAAATCCGAATGGAAAATGGAGGTCTCCACACAGTAAACAGGCACAGAGTGCTCGCTGGTTTTTATGAGATAGTTGATACACACTGATGAAAAGGACAGAAAATAGATGTTAAATTGTTAATTATTATCTCTGAGTAGTGGGACCAGGATAGCCTCTTTTGTCCCTTTTTTCAGACTTATTATATTAAATACACATTATTTTTCATGTGAAAAAAGCATTTTTAAGATGTGTAGTACCACACATTGAAGAAAATACATGATTACATACAGAAACAAGTAACTAGGAGGCACGGCAGCAGCGTCACACAGTGTAGAACGGGCGATCCTGATTAACACCGCACAGTTACATAAGAATCCACAAATGAGAGCACCTGCTGTAACAGGACATGGCCCCCTTCTATTTGTCAGTTGTGTCTTCAGGGCTGAGGCAGTTCTGAGCACGGACAGTGTCAGTGCTGGTGTCTGGATGGATGCCACTGTAGGTGAGGGCACCTGTAAGCCGAGAGGAAAAACAGAAATCATCCTCTGCTTTTTCAGTCCTGTTTCTTTGTTACTTTAAAAGAGAGGCATAAATAAGATAAACTGTGAATCTTCCCTACTGAAATTTCAGTAATGAAACCTTTCTTAAAATCTTCACAGCTTATATTCTGCCTATAACTGTCTTTTCAACAAAGCATCATATTTATTAAATGTTAATTAACTCAGTTAATTAACTCCCTGTTGAAACCTTCTATTAAAGAATATGAAAAGCACTACGTAAAAGCACCACGCCTGTAGTGACTACCTTAGATGTCTTGATTGCAGTGCAGTCAGCCCGCACCATCCCATGGCACTGAGCTCCTGATGCTGCTAAGAGAGCACGCTGCCACCTCAGATGGAGAGAAACGGTGAAAGCGTTCTCGGAAAACTACAGCACTGACAAAACATAACTGACAAATCCCAGGCTCCTTGGAGGCTGTCATTTTCTGTTTCTGTCCAGACACAGTCAAAGAGCAGAACCACCCCATTCCCAAGCCATGGGACTCAGGTGGGAAGGAGTTTTGGAGAAATTTCCAGGTATAGAATGTAACCAACAATACATAGAACTCTGACAAAATAAAAGATGAAATACTCTGATTTTGGAAGACACTAAAAGTATTCTCCTAAGCCTTAGTAGCTGGAAAGGCTGGGCTCCTCCTAAGCCACTTATTTATTTCACAGCCAGTGAGCATCTCCCACAAACCCTGTTTCCCTGTGTCTGCTGGGAGCCTCAGGCACACTCTTGCTGTTGATCTTATAAGTCACAGGGCAGAGGTGTGTGTCTCACGCCTGCAAACCTCACACAGGCTCGCCTCCTAGCCTCACTGTCTGAACTTGGCCCCATTTTCTCACCTGTTTATTTGGTATCTGTTCTTCTGTAAGCTTCCTGAAGTGCTCCTTGGAACAAGTCAGAAGAATGAGTGGGTAGAGAAATGGACAGATGGACAGGTGAGAGATGGGCAGACAGAAAGAGAGACTCCAAGAAAAGGGGAACAAAGAAAATTTCCTATGCAAAACCCTCTTCTAGTCAGGGAAGAAAACCACCACGGAGAAGAGTGAAGAGGCAGGTGGCTTAGGGCTGTTTCCTGGATTCCATGAAAAGTCACACCAACAGATGAGAGGGTAGAACTATAAATAATAAAAGAAAAAAACACGCATGCTTGAAAAATATATCTACAATATGTACTTTCTAAAGAATAGATTCAAATCAGAAGAGCCCAATAACACAATCATTGGGTATTTACAGAAGTGAGAATCCCATCTCCAATCCACAAGGCATCCCTTTGGAGCACTGAGAGTCTACACGGTGGGGCCATAAAGCCGTCTCCGCAAATCCATTCTATCCTGCACTTACGAGGAACGAGCAGCTGTGCTCGGGCTGCCCACGCGTGTCATTTACACCCCACAGCACCTCTAAGGGGGAGGGACGCCGCGCGAGCCCCTTCTCTGCAGGACAGAAAACAAGCCCGGGAGAGGCTAAGCCGACCTACCAGTTCTCCGTCTCACAGGACTGGTCACTCCAGAGCAGGACTTGAACTCGGACCCACGTTTGTAATCACGGTACTACCGTGGTTTGTGTGCTTTTTGTGTGTATAATACATTTGTTTCCAGCATGAAAGGATATTTAACAAATGTTCGGTTGTCTTGTCTATCTCATTAGCTCACAATCAATCTTTATACTGTTGAATTGTACTCTTCCCCTGGAGAAAGTAACGGAAAAAGCAGGGGTCAGAATGAGGTGGGGGCTCCATTCTTTATCTGGTACCTCATCTCATCCAAGTCCCCAACCAGGGAGAAGGAGCAAATGTTCTCTTCATCTTTTAAAGAGAGGGCTCCACTGATGGTGACTTACTCAACTCCAAAACCAAGGCTGGGGGAAGGGCACAGGCAGTAACCAGAGCAGTATCACCTGTAGGAAGGTGAAAAGTGCTCACGGGAGGGCTAAGGGGTGTGCCTCATTTAATTTCAATTGATAAAAGAATACCACAGTCTAAAAATACTAGCATGCAATGGATTTGCTCTTCCTTGACATCTAGCAAGTTTCCACAGCCCCCATGTAACATTATCATGTACCAGTGAAAGGAAGTGTCTACAGACAGGGAAAATCAGTACCACAGGCAGGCTGAAAACCAGGCTGGAGGAAAGGAAAAGAAAGGGCATAGTTAAGAAGAGGGAAAAGGCTGGGAAAAAGACATCATCACAAGGACTCTCAAGCATCATCCAACAATCATATAATCATTCATTCGAGAGAGTTACTGAGGTCTTATTTTGTGCAAGATCTTACACAGGGCAAAGCAAGAGCACAGTGTCCATGGTGGCAGCAATTGGCGGGGATCAAATACACTTCTGATCCCAGTACCTGCCACACTTGTCCTCAGTATAAAGGAAAAGAAAAAAAAGTAAAATAATACTCTGTAAACTCAACGCATTGTTGAAAAAAGATTAAAGAAGACCTAAATACCTGGACAGACACACCACGCACATTCATGGATCAGAAGACAGCGCTCTTGGGATGGCAGTGCTCCCCAGAGCGATCTGTGCATTCAACGTGGTCTCGATCACAATCTCAGCGGCCTCCTCTGCAGAAACTGACTAGCTGCTGCTACAATTCATATGGGAATTCGAGGGTCTCAGTAACCAAAACGTACTTGAAAAAGAAGAACAACGTGAGAGGACTTGTAATTCTCAATTTCAAATCTTACGACTGTATCTCCACGTGAGTTTAGATGCCATTTTAAAGTTATTATTGTGTTTATCCTTATTTTCCAAATTCTGTACAATGAAAATAACTGTTACAATAAGAAAACTAAAAAGTAATGTATCTTTTAAAACATGCACACCGATTCATTCATTGGGAAAAAAATATTTTAACTATAAAGATTTAAACAAATATCTAGTGAAAAAGGACTACTTAAAAACAAGAGTGCATTTACATTTTTCATAAATTGAAAACTGAAAAGCACAAACACATCAAGTTTCTAGGGAGACCAATGCAACATATTAATAGTTATTTCCAAAATTCTAATTTAATGATGAAAACTCAAGAAAGAGAAAATCGTGATTGACAGCCAACTGCAAACACATGGAGAGCAAAGGCCTAGAAATCACAGTTCCTTTAAATCTGCTACGAACTCAATAGGAGAGGAAATTCCTCACTGAGGGGACAGTGGAATCCCATGCATAAGACAGTATACACAGTACAAACTGCACTAGAATCGGGGGTGATTTTCTTAGAAGAATTCTAAAGTTACAACATTGCTGAAAAACTATAAATACACTGACAGACAGATTAAAAGACACAGTCATATATATTATATAGAAACATATGAAGTCTGCTCCCATGTTGCATAGAAATACAAACATATTTGTTCATTTATGGGCACTGATTACTTTATCCCAGGTAGAGTATTTCAACTAAAACAAATAATCAATAATGCACTCCTCCAGTCAAATCTAGTTGATAAGTTACTCTGCTATGTAACCATAATGTGTCTAAGATAGATCTAAAATTATTGAAAAAGAGCTTTGTATGGCTTCTTGAACTCTTCTCAAAATTCCAATCTTAATTTTAAAATAGATCTGAGCAGTATTTCTATATGATCTTTTCCCTCGTGAAATAAACAACACAGTCTGTTGTCAAAATTCTGTCCTTACAATGATTCACGAGCACTGTATCCTAACAAAACTGCTGGACAGCAAGTCACTATCCAGACACTGTGACCAAACAAGTGAAACACAAGGAAGACAGTGACCCTATTCTGGAGGGCTTATAATCTGTGCCAACGCCGGGGATTTTATTTGATTGGTTTGATTGGGTTGCAAAATGAAATCAATCAAGTAATTTCTTCTTTGAGCATTCTGTAAGTCATGACTCTGTTTTTAGTGTCATGAGCAGGAAAGACTTAAGCATGACTTGATTAGGTCAACTAGCAACAATCATCACAGGAGAGTGAGTAATAAAGAAGTAAACTGATAGCAATGCTTCTGCCTACATGAGACCTAAAATAAACCTACACTGATCTCTGAAACAAAATGAGCAGATGAGGTCCCCAGTGAGAAAACAAACTAACAAGAAATCATAAAAGGAAAGACTTTTTTATTAACAATTCCAGGAAGAAGTGGAGCATGCTGGTGAAGAGCACAGATGCTGGGGACAAACATGAGGGTCTGAACTCCCACAGCACTGGGTAGCTGTGACACTGATATGTCAGTGAAATTTTCTGCATCTCAGTCTCCTATCCATAGACTGGGGACAACAACAGCACCTGTCTCCTACAATGGTCCTAAGAATTAAGTTATTTTATATATTAAAGTTTAAATAAAATACCTCAGATTTTAAATATTACCCCAAAAGCACAAGGAACAAAGAAAACAGTGATAAATTGGAATTCATCAAAATGTAAAACTTTGCTTCAAAGGACACCATCCAGATAGTGAAAAAACAACAGACAGGAGAAAAGTTATTCAAATTATTTATCTGATTAGGAATTTGTATCTTCAAATAAAAAAAAGCTCCTACAACCCTACAACTCAACAATAAAATGGTAACTCAATTAAAAGTGAATAAAGGATCTGAAAATGTATTTTTCAAAGAAAATATACAAATGGCCAATAAGCACAATCAAACGATGTTCAATATCACTAGCTCTAAAGGAAATCAAATCAAAACCACTAGGAGAAACTGCTTCACACTGACTACAATAGGTTATAATAAAAAAAAAAAAGAGTAACAAGCACTAATGAGGACACAGAGGAAGTGGAGCTCACAGCCCTTGCTGGTGAGGATATAACACTGCGTGGCCACTTTGGAAAACAGCCTGGCAGGTCCTCAGAGAGTTGAACATTTGGTTTATGAATGACGCAGCATTTCTGCTCTCTGGTCACACAAGTAAGAGAACTGAAAACAAATGTCCACATAAAAACTCCTACAGGAATATTCACGGCGCCATTATTCATCACAGCCAAAAAGAAGAAACAACCAAAATGCCTATCACCTGATGAATGGGTAAACAGAGGGGCCCAGCCATACAGTAGAATATAATTCAGCAATAGCAAAGCATATAGTACTGACACAGGCCACAATGTGGACAAAGATTGAAAACGTTACTCAGTGTGAAAGAAGTCAGTCACAATAGACGGTTCCATTTACATGAAATGACTCATTTTACATGAAATGTCCAGCACAGGCAAATCCACAGAGAGAGAATAGTGGCTGACTGGGGATGGGGGAGGATGGGGAAGATGGGAATGACTGCTTGTGCATACGGGGCTTCCTGTTGGGGGATGAAAATATTCTAAGATTGACTGCGATGCACAATTCTGGGCATAAAGTAAAAACCACTGTACATTTTAATGGGTGAATTGTATTAAAACTTAAGGACAAAAGCACCTAGGGCCAGTACCTTCAAATAGTAAATTCAAATTGCTAACTTTTATTACAGGAAGAAGAAACTGCCCTCAGCATGAAAGCAGCAGATCAGCAAATATGGGTTAATTGAAATTGGACAAGAGCATTTCACTTGAAACAGTTGCTGAGTGTACACAAAATATTCAGAAATAGGAAAATCAGCTTGACATCACGAAGAAGCATTCTGCTTCAAATGCAGATCAAATACTTAGCAAGTCCAGCTGCTAGAAATGACCAGAGAAGAAACCTGGTTCTTAAAACAAGCACCAGAGCCAACAAGGAAATGGTGGTGAGGAAAGCAGGCGGCCGAAAATCTGGAACACTTAGCTACAAATAATTTATCCACTGAAAATTCAAAAATAAAATGAAAGTGACACAGTGCTGTGCTGGCCTGATGTGAATGGGCTTCCTCCGGTGCTCGACAGTTCTGTAACCCCGAATGAGAGACTCAGGAGAATCAGCATGGCTCCTGGCAGTCCCCAAGTGACTGCCCACCAGCACGCCGACCACCATCACATCTGCCAGGGTTGAATTGCAGAGAAGAGACCAACTTCTGAAAGGCACAGGAAATGTTGACAAGGGAAGAAAAGGCTGCGGTAAGTCCTGGGACAGAGACCCTATGAGCAGAGGCCAGAAGGCTGCAGGTGAACTGGGGTGGCCCTGGGGCAGGAAGGGACCACGGAGGAGCAGATCTCAATTCTCTACTCTCTCTCCCTCGGGTAGGAGAGATAAAGCCTGCATCCTTCTCACCTGGAACTGTGGGTTCTGGCTGGCATAAGTCTTACCTACAGGGAATGATTACTCAATACTCTGTGGAAAAAGTCAAGAAAGCAAGAGGGAGTAGGGAGCCAACTCCACAAGCCTCTCCAATGCTCCCATATTTATTGTGTATAATCAAAGGAAAAAGTCATTAACAGTTGTGTGATAGTAAGCAGGAAATTGGGGAAAGAAGGGATGAGACAGAGATTGCAGAATCCACCATGAGTACAAAGACTTAGTGTATCTTTAGGGAAGTCATGGGGTGAGTTGAACAAGATACATTCTTTAGATATGTGAATTACAAAGCAGGCCACCAGACCAGCTAGGTCCTTGTTTTGGGGATAATAGACTATCTAACTGCACACAAGCCCAGCGTTTATAGCTGAGGGCATGGGTCATTGCTTTGCAATGAGCAGAGTGCAATCTAAAATCTCAACTATGTAAGCAAAACATTGTCTCTGCTTTTTAAGGCAAGGAGACAGGAGTGAGGATGCACAGGCCCCTGCTTGCAAAGCAGTTACTAAGCATATTTTTTTCTTCTTAAAGTTGACAGGCAGCTGGGGTCTGTTAAAATTTGTTAACCCAATCATGGGCTCCCGCATGAAACCATTATTGAGGACACCCTAGGGTGACAAATCCTGGCTTTGGGCGTTTTCCTGCCAGCTTCAGCCACTCTAGCAGTGTCCAGGCACATCCCTGAATAACGATCCCACAGTACCACCCACACTCTTAACTCCTGGTGCTTGAAACTTAATTTTAGCTCTACATAACATAACGTAGAAAATTTCAGAAATAAAAGATATTATATTCATTTTATATCTCATAATAGGACTGATTTTTCTGATTGCTCTAAGCTGCTTCTTCTTGGTAAAGCACCTAATTCTGCAGGTGAATTCCGTACTTTCCTTTGGGCATAACTAGCCAGTTTGGTCTCGCTAACTTCTATTGGTCAAATACCGATACACTTAATTGATTTCATTGTTCATCAATTTCAGCTGGGAGTAGAGGGAGTGTCACTTTGATCCTCAGCCCACCCTCAACTCTTTATCATCAGCAACTCAGGCCTCCGGAAAACAAAAAAAAAAAAAGCATTTGTTTCCCTTCTGCACTTTCAACAAACCCAACAGGATACATCAGCCTGGAGAAATAATTCAACACGTATGTTAAAACAAAAATCTATAAACCTGAAGAAACTCCATCTCCGAATCATGTTACACAATGACATGAAAGTAAGTGTGTCAGGCACAAAGCATGGGTGAGCCTGACCACCTGATTTCTATTCTTCAAAGGAAGGAAGGTTTTCCCATTTTTAATTATCACTCTGTCATTGTTTCTGATTAAGCCAAAAAATAGTTTATGAAATAATTAAGCACTGCAATAACAGATTATTGTTGTATCAATTACAGAAGACATTCAGAGGGGTTAGGAAAACCCACCTCTGTAAAAAAATGCAATATTTCTTCCCCTGTGAAGAACACGTATACAAAATGCAACAGAGAATTCAAACTCTTGTGGAGAGGAGCAAAACCCACAGAAACAAAGCAAAGTCATTAGTATGAGTCAATTCAAAATTCACTGGACAATCATGTTCAATGCATTCAATGAAATTTAAAGGCACACTGCAAACCATTCACTTAATGATCTGCAGGCTAGAGGAAGAATTTCTCTCTTTAACAGACAACAGTAATAAATAGGGTGAACCACCAAACAAGGACCAAAGAACAATCAGGTTTTTAACAGTTCTGATAAATCAGCATGTTCTAAAGATCAAAATCCAAAAATTTTAAACATTCATTCACACCACAATGAAACAAGCACTTAAAAAAAAAAAACAAAAAACCCAAAGAAACTAAGCACATAGATCATGTACCTGGATCAATGAGAACTTCATGAACCGCCTGGAAGAAAGAACAAGCTATAGCCTTTTACTTGAAAAATAAAACTACTTTTAAAGATAAATGCTAAAACACATTTCAACATTCAGGTTGCCTTGAAAAATCTGAGGCACTTGTATCTCATTAGAAAAGCAATTCTGAATAATAGTATGTTACAATTCAGTGCCAGTTTGCTTTAGGAGAAAAGAGAAAAGAAAAGCTACTGTTTCTCATATCCTGCATAAAGTGTGAAGTGCCTCCCTGCCTCTTTCTCCTCCCGTTTTCTAAGCTCATGCTCCCCAACCCTTCTGAAACAAGTATGAGAACGACTTATTCCCACCTATATGCCAAATGACAAAAGAATATCAATTTATTTGTGTAAATATATGCTTACAGCTTAAACTAGAGGAGAAATATATCAGAAGTCTATATGGAACTTCTTTCTACCTTCCTGAAATCACACACAAAATCGTTCACACACACAGACATATTCCCTCTGGATTACTGGGCACTTCACAAGCTTAGGACTTCCAACTTCTAGAAGATAACTTTGTAGTTAGTTTAAAATACAAAACTGTCAGCTTTTGAAAGCCTTGTTCATCTGCTAAACCATCCAAATATCAAAGAGACCCAATTAGCCTTCTCTGTAGTATGTAATTTCCCATGATGGCAAAACAGACCCTAAGAAGCACTGGATACAAGTCTTCTGTTTATCACTAGCTATGATCGTTTTTAAGCACATTAGCAGATTCAGAAAGGTATGTCCCAACAACATTTATTCTTATTGAAATAGTATACTTGTTCAATTGCCTATATAGAGACTAGGTCCCATGATGGTGTTTAAGAGCTATTTTGTGTATTGCAATATGTAGTTTTAAGTGCAGACAAGGAGGGTGGGTATTACTCAGTTGTAGACCACCTGCTTAGCATGCACAATGTCCTGGCTTCAGTCCCGAGTACCTCCAAAAAAATAAATAAAAATAAGTGCATATTTAAAAATAAGAGTAAAGTTATAAAAAAATGCAGACTAAAAACCACTGCCATCTAGGAGCCAAAATTAAAATAAAAAAACAAGAGTTTCTATCAAATATTGACTATATGCCAATCACAGAGACAACCACAAATCACACCTGACAACCATCACGTGTGATTCTCAGCAACCCTTCTAAGTAGACACGGAAGAGAAACCTGGCACTGTGGATGAGGAGACGGAGCTCGGAGTATCCGGGGACACTGACCGTCCTGCTCCCCGTGACAACACGTCAGCCCAGGGCAAGAGCTGACAGAGCTACACTGAGGGGACACCCAGATGCATGGAACCTTGGGGAACTGGGGAGTCCTAGAAAACTCAAAAAATTGTTCAGTGAAAAACCAGCTCAAATATATTACACTGTGCCACATCCTTTAAACAGGGAACACGACTGAGACCTTTTTGGTGCCTCCGTGTCCTTTCTGCCATGATCAGTTTCTTGCCCTCTCAGCACGACCAGTGATGATTTGGACCCCTTATGAAGTGCACTCAGATGGCAGAGCTTTTAAAGCTGTTTTATGAAGTTAGTAAGACTCTGTCTATGCCTCACACAGGCGGTCATCCATCCCTTCTCACCAGTGTGGATGTGCCACCTGAAACCACTCCTTTCTGCTTTTTAAAATCCCTTCATCTAATCCAGACATTTCAACAGCAAAGAAGCAGCTCAACCACAGACAGTGGAGAGCTCTTCACCAAATTACTCGAACAGCCCATTGGACTACCTGGAAGCCCTTTTCTTCTATTAAAACCACTTCCAGGTACTTCATCATTTTCTGATTGGTGGACTTGGCCGCTGACTGGCCTACTCAGAGAGCTCCCAGCCTCACATGCAGGGGTGGGAGAGGACCCTGCTGTTGGGGGAAATCAGTGAGGAAGGCGTACATCCTCCAGTCAGGTCTGCACGGGTAGAAGTGCCACAACGTGCTCAGACATTATACCGTCAGCACCTCTGGGCTCCCATGGACTGGTTTCACATTAACCAAACTCATGAGAGACTGATGCAAGAAAACCAGAAATTTAACTTATTAATGTAACAGAAGACGTGAAACTATGAACCAGACTGCAATATCAGAGTTCAACCATCAGTACATGTTCTCCTCAATGGCCCAATCACGGGCAGGCAGTCACATGGCAAGCGTGGACAGAAGCAGAGCAGGAAGGGTTTCTAGATAAATTCAATGGACTAAATTTCTGTTATACCAACAGATCTACTGCCTGGAAAACAACGCTAATCACGGTGCACTCTTCATGGACAGTGGCCGAGACACGACTGTGAGCACCTGTGTGACTCTCCTTTCTCTGTCCTTTCTGGGCTAACTGATGCACAGACGTTCAGAAATCCAAGGATGCAGATACATATAAACACCCAAAGCCCATTCTAGAAGCCTCAAAACCAGACAGCCAGGGTTAAAATACTAGCTCTGCCACTAACTAATTTTGTGACCTTGGCCAACTTATCCTCTGTGTGCCTCAAATTCCACACTGTAAAACTGGGATAACAATCAAACCTTTCTTACTCGCTTGTTGAGAAGATTGAAGGATTCATTTCTGTAAAATGCTCAGAAATGAATGTAGCACATTTTTGGTGCTCAACAAATGTCAACTTAATATTACAGTGGTTTACAAGTCTCCTTTCTAATCATCTGCTGTGTTTCCTGGCTAGACTAAGTCCCAAAGGAAAATCTTATTTCTACTTTTATAAACTCTTGGGGTCCACCCTTCTGTTCCATCCCACCACCTGTTTAAACTGAATGAGGGGATGCCTCCTCCCCACTCCTCTGGGCCATGGAGAGTGCTTCTCCCTTCATACCCCTGACCGCTGGCCCACAGCTAGCCCTCCTCACACTAACAGAGTGAGTTGTGATTCCAGGGAGACAAGCAGGGCATGTGAAACCCTTCCTTTCCCTCCAGTGTTGGCCACCCTTGGGAAGCACCTGTGATTCTCAGCTCCATGGCAGAACAGCCCTGTGCATTATGGGGCTGATCCTCTCAAGGGAAGGCTCGCTGTGGTCCAGAGCTACCTGGGACAGGGTAAGTCTCTACTTCTGGGACACAGTATCATGACACTCATTTACCCACAGCCCTGAAGTTCATGGAGAACGTGGCTTCATCAGTAACAAAGAAGACACTTATCGCCTGCCTAGTCTTTTGTGTCATCTCTCAGTTGGCTGCTGGAGACAACATGTGTATAAGTATTGGATCCCCATAGGCCCCAACATATATGAAGTAACAAAAAATTCTGTAGCTTAACGTTGGTTCAGGGCGACTGTGTAACAGTTCTGACTCTGCTGATGCTAAACTATGGGTATAGAAATTATAGAACCTCCTCAAATATCTTTCATCATAAAACCAGCTTTTCTTATTTACCTGTTTCTTAGTAATTGCCAAAGACCATCAAATGATGGCTTCACATAAAACAGCAGCTAAAGTTTAAGAGCCCTCTTGACATACCCACTGTGGTAAACACTTTACATAATTTCTAATTCTCACAATTCTACAAAGCAGATATGAGCGTCCCCATCTCACAGACGAGGGAAAAACTCAGAACGAACTGACTCAGGCTCACGTGGTTCAGTGGCAGCATGTGCACGCAAACCCAAGTCAAAAAACTACACCCCTTCGTATATGTACCTAATCATCTCCCACCAATTAACACACAGCGGCGGGGTCAATACTCAGGGAACTCAACACACTTTTTAGCTTTAAGTTGCTCCAGAGGCCACTTCTAGCTCTTTTATAAAATCCCGGCTCACTGGTTTCTAACACTGGAAGAAAACTCCGATTTTGCCATTGTTTGCACAGCAAGTCTGAAATGTTCACAGCGAGATGACAGAATAAAACTAAGATATAAGCAGAATAATTTTTCCAGTTAGACAGGCACAATGGACATTGTGCTATTCTGAAGCATTAAGCAAAGTAATCAAAATAAAATAACGTTGTTTAAGCCTTCTTTTACAAACAGGAAAATTAAGAGTGTAAGAAGGTGCAACAGCGCCACCTATGGCTAAAAAGACCTTCCAGGTTGCCGGGAAAGATGCAACACAAAAATTGCCTGTAGGATGAGAAACGAGAATCAGATAACTAAAAGCTTATGTAGCACATACTGCACTTTGGTTCGGGGGAAGGAAGGAGTATTCAGTATTTTATCTGACATTGCTAATACTCCTGAATATAAACAAAAGATATAGGCTCATGGAAACTCATCTTAGAAGAGGAAAGAATCAAGTCCAGACACTTCATTTTACAGGATGGGAGACTGAGACTTTGGATTTGTCCTCCTGTCAATCAGCAGCAAAGCTCTCCTAGGCCTCATGTCTTGCATTGTAGCAAAAACCAACAGATCCGTAATAGGCCTATATTCATAAAAGTCACGTCTGTATTTTTCCAACAGTAGGTAATCTAAGTATCTTGCAAAATATTCCTCAAAGAGCCAGGAAATCATACAAGTTTGTTGAAATACAAAAACTTTTATTTAGATATTAAAACAGCATAAGCTTTATTCTCTCTATTAAAAAAGTGACATGTGAAATCAAAATTTTGATATTTTAAAACCTGTTAAGAGTGCAGAAAAAAATCAAAATTTTATTTAATCACAAAACAGAGAAGCTTATTCCCTGAAAATGATCAATGTGGATTTTTCTAAACTTAATGGTTCTGGTCAGAATCCCAGGAATTTAAATGTCTGAGTGGATGGTTACAGGACAACAGGAATTCTGAGTTGTAACAATACACATTCTGTGTAAATAATTTTCAAGGTCCTCTGCTTAAGGCAATTTAACTAGTCCCTGTCTCACTAGAATGATACAGATTTCATTAAAACTTCATACTGCCCTAAAAGAAAAGAAAACTGAATCCTTGTTACTTTAATCCATATTCATAAATATCATATATATACATAATGAATATGCATCAGGAATAAGCTACCCTTTTTAGTATTCAGAGTTGATACTTCTAAAGTATCAGTCATTGTGACAGTACATTTTTATTAAGCACCTCTACGGTGCTTTGTATACAACGCGTCTAACTCTCACAGTCAGACAAGGTAAACGATATTACTCAAATTTCACAAATGACGAAATGTACTTAAGCCATGAAAACAACTAACATATTCATCATCAGGAAAGGAAAGAGTAAGGATTTTACTTACAATACTCACTGACAATCTTTTCTTCCATACTAAGACTACATAAAAACAATTCAGTCTTTGTAAATTTTTCAGTCAATAAGCTCCCCTAGAGAAAAACAAGTAACATCATTAGCAACGGTTGGACGTTCAAAGCCCACTTCTCTTTTGCACTACAATTACTTTTAATGATTTGTTTTTAGTGCTTACAGAGCACTAAAACAAAAAAATATTAATTTTAAGTCATTACCTGAGAATAAATCATTTGTGAAAATGTACAATTTTATTTTATGCCACTCTGTCTCACATTCTCACTGGTGTCTCTCCTTTGAAGAACTCATCAGGCTAAGATCGCTAAAATCGGTCATTTATGGACTCACAGGAGTTCGGGAAACCACTCAATGGGATGCTGATTAGAGGAGCAATTGAGAATGCATCCTGTGCAGACTGGATTCCAGCACCGAGCTAGCCACCGCCAGCTGCGTGTGATTTGGGACAAGCTGGCCCGTCTCTCAATCCCTCAGCTGCAAAAAAGGAGACACTGATACCTACGCTCAAACACCTGCTATGAAGTAAAACATGAGGAAAGCATTTTGACTTTAGGTATGTGTCCACTCACAGCGAGTTGGTCATTATGATGGTGAGGATGGCTGTTAATAAATTAAGCTAGACCAAAAAGTAGAAATCACCATAAAGGAGAAACACTTTAAGTCAAACAGCATTTCCTTTTGGAGTGGATTGCAGAATATTCTATTGATTTTTTAATAAACCAAATTTTGTCCATTAATTATAGATTTACAAGTTCATGGACAAGTCTCCAGAAAAAGTATTAGAGGCCTCTAACCTCTGATTACTAAGAAAGTAAAGTTTAAAAAAAATCAGGGGGGATATTTTACCTCATTTGGGAGAGTATGTGCTTAGCATGCATGAGGCCCTCAGTTCAGTCCCCGATAACTCCATTTAAAAACATTTTTTTAAGAAATGGAGAATTAAAGCAAAAAGTTGGAGGAATACAGAATTTTTTTAGAGACTCAACTCAGATTTAAGATGGGGAAAAAACTTCCATTTCTCAGAGGAAATCTTGAGAACTATGTAAACTGGATCTGAGTTGTCTACTCTTTTAACATTATTCATGAATTCATATTACCAAGTCTTAAAACTACCTGATAACCCACATTGGTGATACTGATCGTAACAGCTGCCAACGCGGATCGAGCTCCGGCTAGGACTGCTGTGTACTGACATCTCTGCCCCTGAGGCCTCACCAGGCTGAGAGCACTAAATTCGGTCATTCATGAGCATCTCGTTTAAGTCCTCCATTTGTGCTTCTCACTCCCCCCTCACCATCTGAGGGAAGCACTGTTATCATCTTCTCCACCCGCAGATAAGGCCACTGAGGCACTGAGACTAAACCCGTTCCAGGTCACATTGTTATTAAAGGATGTCTGTATTTCTGCTGTTTTTCTTTTGACAAAGGAATCTGAGATATCAATTCAAGAGAGACTGTTAAATAATCAAGTCTGTCTGGCCTTCACAAAGAGCAGATACTATAAATTCCTGATGTAGGATGAGGCTGCTGCCACAAACTGACTCAGCTTGAAATTAACATCCAAAATGAAGCAGCGGATACACGTAAGTATTCATGACTGTCAACTCCGCTCACGGGTCTGGGCCCTTCACTGCCTGAACGGGGTTTAAATCCCCACCCGTGTCATGGAGGGATGCACGGCTCTTCCAGGTCTCACCTAGGCTTCACGGGATGTTTCCCCCCACAGACTGTCCTCAACGATTAAAAAGCTCTCAAGATTTTTACATCATGCAAAACTGAAAGACATTTCTGCAGATGGAGTAGTTTCTCAGGCTTAAACCTTTTTTGCCTACACTCACCAAGGGGGAAAAAGAAACATGACTCTACAAAGTCTCTGACCCTCACCACTCACAGGAGTAGAACGGCCTCAGCACAAGATGACTCTTCACATTGCAGGGTGAGAAGAATAAAGCCGCCCCAACATCAGGCACTCCCAGAGACAGCGCTCAGCAGTCTTCTGCTCACTCACGGTTGTGCAGCCCTCAACACCATCTATTTCCTGAACACTTCATCACCCCAGAAGAAACCCCCTGTCACTAACAGTCACTCCTTAAAAGCCCTCCACCCAGCCCCTTGCAACCATCACCTGCTCTCTGCCTCTGCATGTGCCTATTCTGGGCATTTGAGATCACTGAAATCAACAATATGTGGCCGTTTGTGTCTGGTTCCTTTCGCTTAACGTGCTGTTATCAAGGCTCGTCCATGTTGAAGTGGCATAAGCATCTCTCTCTCTTTTTTTTTTTTTTGAAAACGTTAAAGTTTTTTAGAAGGTGGTAAGTACTATCAAAAAGAGTATAGTGGAATATAAGGGATTGGGTTTCAAAGGGAAAAGGGCGGGTTGAGCAGTCAGGGTGGACTTCCCAAAGCAGGAGACCTTTTTCATCTTCCCTTTTATTTATTTTTTTCTTTTTTATTCACTCTTACGTCTGAATAATGTTCCACTACATGGAGATACTACATTCTGTTCATCAATTCAGCAGCTATGTATGGACGAGGTCCAAAAGAATGAGTTTAAGAGGTGACTAGCAGGGATGGCATTTAAACAAAGGGCAAGATGTGCTTTAAAAGAAAAGCCAACCAACAGAGGCACAAGGAAATTCACTGCATTTCTGAGCAAAGTGCTTGCTTGCTTCGGCAGGACTACCGTGCAGGGCTGGGGCGGATATTGGAAGGGATCACGGTGAAGGAGTCACCTGAGAAGACTCCCCACTGCAAGCAGCTCAGACAATTCTCCTCCCTCATCCTGTATTTTTAGAGCTATGTTTCTATGTTTCTCTTATTTCAAGTAATAGCACTTTAACTACACATCTGATCATCTGCATCAGACCACCTTACCTCCAAGCCACAGAAAATCATTCACTGACCGGAGCAGCTTCAGGACATAACGGTGATGGATCAGGGAGTCCTGCAGCATCCCAGCTTGCAGGAACAAACCCCACATGTGCCCTGTTGATGTCCAGAAATTAAAGTGCATGGAAATATCTCACTGCTGGTGCATGACATTTACTCCCAAATTACCCCAAAATCATGCTGGCAAAGCACTACTCAACCCTCTCACTACAAAAAAAAAAAAAAAAAAAAAAGCTAAGAAGGCAAATTTAGGCTCTTCCATTGAAAACCAGCAACGTCACTGCCAGTATCTCCGCTTGAATTCTCCTGAATCCAAAAACCACTGGGCAGTTACTTTTCAAACGTGTAACGCATATATGTATTCCATGTAGATGACATTACAGAAGGATTTTTCTTTTCAAAAGTTCCAGTTGCAATATTAGCACAAGAAAGTTTATGTTTCAGCTTTAAAAAAATTCAATTATCTTCCACTTTCTTAATGTTGATCCTATTATTATTTTATAAAGGGAGCTATGCTGCATATTATAAACCAACTGTTTGGCTTCTGCAAACAAGACTTTTATGACCTCACTATTTCAGAGCAAACTTTAATGATGCTTTGAGAGGTGGGGCCTGGGGCGCTCACTAACAGCTCTTTAAATACAGACAAGGATGTGCTATTAAGTAATGCAAAGGCTCTAACTCCACATTAACTCAGAAACCAAAGAAACTATACCAAAACGTTACTTTATCATTTTTAAATATTCCGATTCTTTTGAATATTAAATTTCTTAAAAGATATAATTTCTTTTTGAGAAAAACAACAGCTGTATTAAATTTCCTTTCACCAAGAAAGCAATCTTTATCAAGAATAAAAACCCCTATAAAAATCCAAAAGACGGGACGTTTCTAGCTAAGTGAACATGCAGATCTGAAAACAAACATATGTCCTATCAGATCTCAGTCGAACGAGCGCAACAAAGTACTGGGCTACCCTAGAACTTGCCTCTTCTGTTCCAAATGTTGGCTGAGCTAAGATCATCAGCCAAGGCAGGGAAGGAGAGAAGAGGAAAGTCCACCTGGGTGCCTCCATCAGTTTTCTTCCAGCCACAAGGTGCCGCAAGGGCCTCCCCACTAACAAGCCCTCCCTATAAGGAAATCCGTCATCCACATGCCCCTGCCGTCCGCAAGCAGCCCCGACGCCCCACTCCCACTGGTCACCTCCCAGCCTGTGAATGGTCTTCTAATGACCCCGCCAGTTGGTGGCAACCTCCCCCTCTTCCCCGCTACACACACACACACACACACACACACACACACACACACACACACACACACACAGAGCCAAGGCAGCCTTCCCAAAGCACAAATTTGATCACATCAACCCCCACTTCAAACCCTTCAGAGGCTCCCTGGTAGAGTTCTAGCCCCACCCCTGACCCTGACCCTGACCGGGCTCGCCCAGCCTCACCTCAGTACCCAGGTCCCCAGTGACCTCAGGGACCCCCTGACTTGCTCTTACTTCCCACTTGCCTCCAGGCTCATTTTGACTGTTTCTCAAGGAAGCCATCCCTCACTCCAACCTCCGCAATTTGTTCCTCTGTTCCTAGAACTTTCTAGGTTAAGTCAACTTCTGACACTGCTAAGCTCCCAAGAAGCAATTACATTTTGCTTACTAATGTGGGTCCACCCTCTCTCCACTAGAAACTCAGAAGTGCGCGTGTTATGAATAAATGAATGACGGGGTGGGTCTCAAATGGAGAGACATACCTGCTCTCGCCCGTCCCGGCCCTTCTTTCTGAAGAATATCAGAAGCAAAACCAGAAGTACCTTTCCTGAGAGTCACTTCCTGCTGACATCCTTCACTGCCTCCTGGGTCAGTTTTAGTAAAACCCAAGCTCCTCCAAAGCCCTCCTCCCAGGTCCTCTCCAGTGTCCTCCCCAGCAAGGGCACCATCCACCCTGGACCACAGAGGGCAGTCTCCATGAGTCCCCACCCACAAACCTCCAGGCCTCTGCCCGGGCTGCACCTGCCACCTGAGCCACCTTCTTGACTCCTTCTCCTGGCTGACTCTTACTCTGTCCTCAGAACTGAATGTAGAGCCCATTTCTTCCAGGAAGTCCTCTCTGATAATGTCCTTTAGACCTTGGCTGGGCTCCCTCTACAGCAGCACTGCATGGCGACCAAGTGGTGTTTGTCCACCCACTCCTTTGAGACCATGACATCTTGGAGGCCACATGGGAAAAAGGAGTGAGATGACAAGAGGGGTGGGAAGAGCAAAAAGCAAAATCACAGCCCAAATCCCAAATTTAAGGATTCTTTCTCAGAAAAAAGAATAAAATGTTTCATACATGTGTCATTTGGCTACGATTTTTGTGGCTCATGGAAAGCAAGAGCTTGGTGTTCTAGTCCAAAAACCAAGTTACATACAAAGAAATGTACATTTTCATATATAAAGCAAGCCAGAACTGCTCGACAACAGTTTGCAGTTAAATTCCAAAGGAAATTTGATAAAGGCAATCTCTCTCTCTCCTTTTTTTTTTTTTTTTTTTTTTTTTGGAATCATATAGTTTCAGAAGCGTTTGTATAACTAAGTGATGGCTACAGCCCATGATTCTGCACTGGAGTGTTTGGGGCTGAGGAAGCCCAGATTACATGCACTGTGAAAATGCAATCACACCAACACACTGACAGGCGCCCTAGTGGCTGAGCTGAATTTTCAAAGCAGACAACCTTACAATGAAACACAGTTCTATGTAGAAAGTAAGAAATGCAATGTTCTGTACTCAATTTCATACGTTATATGGGCCATTAACCAATAGTGCATCTTGTCTAATGAAACCCAAAAATAAATTGCCAACGTCGATTTTCTCCATCTGATCATTTTATGTTAACATTGGTTATCAAACCCTCAATCCATACAGAAACCTCAGGCTTACGCTGCAGCAGAGTTACATCCCACGGAAGAAAGCCGATCAAGGAAGAACTGGAGAGTTCCCCTTCAGAAGCTGCTAAGTCTGGTTTTGCACCTGTACGTCATTTGCAACCACGTCATTGTCAAAGGAGTAAGACCTAACCTCTGTGGGGCGTAAAGCACTGCGTTGCTTCCAAACAATCAAAGAACACTGAGCTTTGTGAAACAGTTCTGAGGCACTTAAATCTCACTTTTTCTGAAAGGCTCCAAAACTGACCTACTTGACCATTCCAGGTACAACAGGGAGGTACCGGAATTAGTAGAGAAAACATGCCCTTGAAGTCTGACAAGGCCCTGCTTCAATCCTGTTACAGCATTTACTAGTCACTAAATGGACCAATAACTTAACCCCTCTGAGAAGGCTTGCCAATCCACAAAAGGGGGCTGCCACCGCCCCCATGGGAAGGATGGATGTGAATGGAACACGCAATTAGGCCTGCCGGCTGGTACCTGACACAGGGCCTGGCTAGTTTCCCTCCGCTGCCCTTCTCCCCCTTTAAACTTGCACTGTTGCCTCTGGTAAGGATCAAGCCCCCGCAAGAGACTGCCCGATTCTTCTGTGTATCCCCGGATACATGACTTACACTTAGGAGGCCAGAAAAACTGCCTCCTCCCCAGTTACTATCAATATTCTTTAGAGTCTGGGTTTTTTTAACTCTATTTTGGAGGGAGACTATTCCAGAACTGTCCAAGCACCATTCTCCAGGTTGGCTCCCCTCCTAGCACCCATCCCTTTTCATCTCAGATCCTCTGTCTGATTGCCTTCTGTTCATGGGAAAGAGAGTCCGGTAGGGTGGGGACTCCCTAGGCCTCCCTCCCTGATGGGTAAGTGTGACTACCTTCTCCCTACTCCCCACTCCAACTCCAGCTTCTGAGGAGTCTCCCCTCCCGGACCCTGCAGCCTCTGCATCATCCCAAGTCGCACACGTGGCCACGACCCTCCTTTAGATTTCATCCTGGCTGGCCTGCCCACCACCCGGCCCTTTAAGGATAAATGGCATTGCTCTGAAAATCCCAAATGCCGCTGACTGACACACCAAAGCTTCATTGTCTGGGCTTTCCTCCAACCGAGGCAAAGCCCTGCCCTCCCTCAGCCTCCATCTGCACCTCTTGAGAAGAGCTAAACCACATGTAAGGCTGTGAACACCAGCTAAGAAGGACGAATCCCAACGTGTATCTCTAGTCCGGCACCTTCAGCTGAGCCCCAGGCTCATAGACCCGAGTGCCTTTTTGAAGTCCTAACTTCGATGACAAATGACATCTTAAAAATGCCTCATGTCCACCATTTACTCTGGAATTCAATTCCTGGCAGGTACCTCCCAGACTCCCCATTTTAGTAACAGCCCCAGCACCCACCTAGGTGTTTGAGGTCACATTCAATTTCCCCTGTTCCCTCCCACCAGCCCTGCCCTGGAATCAGTCCTGTTATTTCTGTCGCTAAGCCTGTCATGTCCGGTTCTGCAGGGACCATGGCCGTAACCCCACAAGCTCACAGCAAGGTGCAGTGAATCACAGTCCTCCGCAGGGTGCTCCCTGGAGGAGGAGGCATCTCCTGCCGATGGTGACCTCAGAAGGCACTGGATTCTCACACAGGAGGCCTAGGAGAAGGGACTCAAGGTTCTCCCGTGGTCTGAGATTTGAAGGACCCGAGGTCTGGGGGATCTCCTAATTAGCAGACACACCTGCCAGTGAGCAGATGAGGATGGAGGAATCCAGGCAAGGCTGTTCTCACTCTGACCCCTGGGCTCTCAGGAGCCACGGGAAAGGCCTGTGTCCAGGGCACAGCCCACCAATCACAGACCCCAGCCTGCATTTGCCAACCTGGACAGCCTAGACTCCTTCTATTTGCAACACTTACTTCTGTTCTGTTCCCCACCCAGAATGTGATGGACTATTTCAGGAAGTCTGGCCTGTCTCAAGCGATACCAAGTCAGTGAAAAACGCAATGTCCACATTTGGACCAGAGCATGAAGGGAGAAACAAGGCCTCATGGTCAGCATGATGGTGGTGGCCAAACCCTTCCCCTGGGGGAGATGAACCATGGTAGGGGTGAGAATGCAAGGTCCTAGTTCGGCCAAAGCATCTTCCTTCACAGCTGACTGTGGTGTTGGGGTCTCACTATCGAAAACTAACGACATGGCTGTCAGTTGTGGACGTCAGCTGCAACAGACACAGAGATAGATATTTACTGCAAACGTGTGTTAAAAGTAAAGGCCGGTATCCGGAGGCCTGCACGGCTGCTGAGGCAAACCACAGACCCGGCTCTGAATGCCCACTGGATGAAGCAGAGTAGAACATACGGTCCCCTTTAGCGGTCCATTTGTCCACCAGATCCAGGTGAGCCAGCCTCTTTGGAGAAGGCCATGTTTTCCTGATACTCAAAAAAACCAGCCTCGTACAGGGAAAAAAAGAGTGGCATGGATTATAGACCCGGTACTGTCCCTTTATGAAGGCAAAGTAAAGTAAATGGCACGGGAAGTAAAATGCAAAAAAAAGAAAAAATTAATTAACAAAACGGTGACTGCTTCCTCCAACAGCTGCTCACCCCCGAGCCTGCCACTTCCTCCTCACCAGTGACCGCAGGCCAGTAAGCGCCATCACGCACGTCACACAGCGACAGCCAGGAACCGTGTGCTAAGCACTTTTGTGTAAAAGCAGGAATCGAGCAAGGTGCTGCAGACTTTGACTTTCCAAGTTTAAATACTCCATGAAAAGAATCCCTCAGCAGCAGCCTAAATCAATTCGCATCTCACTTCTTCAAAACAAATTTAATAAGGGCGCATTTGTCACCAAATATAAGGAGGACCAAACAGGTTCCTCAAAGCAAAGATTTTAACAGGTATCAAACACCAGTGGGTGATGTGCTAACAAAGCAAATATTCCAAAAAATTAGAAAATAAAAAGTTGACTAGGATAATACATGGATCAAGGCAGCTGTTAAGTTTTTGCTTTTCAAAGCGATAGAGACAGCACGGAGGGCGATCTAGCTATTTCCAATGCAGGGTGTGCACAGCCCACCTTTTCAGATGCAACATGCTCACAGGGCAGTACAAGAGAAAAAGGAAAAAAGAAAAAGGAAAAGAGGAACAAGCGAAAATTAGAAAGAAACAATAACAAAAGTGACTTTGACAGCCTGTACAAGATCTTACGTGAGTGTGATGAGGACAGGGACATGGGGATGGTGAGACCCACCCTCACCTCCTGCTCCAGGGAAGGCAGGGGCCTGTGGGGATCGGCGCTGCCGGGGGACACCAACGTGGTCAGAGCCCCAAACCAAATTTCCACCTACAGCGTCTAGATAGCTTTTGAGCTACAAAATGTGGTTGCATTTCAGGCTGGAAAGTTTTACTCACTCCCACCAAGAGCAGCAGGAGAGAATTAGGCTCTGCTCCTGCACCAAAGCATTGTTTTATAAATTAATGACTGCAGAATAGTAAAAGGAACAATGGAGTAAAAGTGACTGGAGGAGAACGTGCTTGACCCGAGCTCACTGGCTGTGTTATCTCACTGACGTTCAGATGCTGGCTGAGACATTATGGTACCAAAACAGACAGACCCACCAGGAGGGAGGTTTAATGCGCTGCTGTATTTTGATGCCGAGAACCATGACTGATACACGAGGTTCTGGGTAAACAATGGTGACAGTGTCAAACACTGTGGGCTAAGCACACATCCAGCTACTCTGCCAAATCCCAAGGACAGACTTCAAAAGGCAAAAACAAGCTGGCATTCTCTGGTGGGTCTACAGACTCAGAGTCAAGCAGTTGCTGAGCAAACATTTCACCAGTGCCTCCTATGACAAAAGAGGAGGCACTGGACAAGGGGCTGGGGCAGGGCTCCAGGCTTCCACTGCTCACCCACCGGTCTGTGCAGGGGGTGAAGACAGTCCCTGCTTACGTTGCACCGATGCACCTACCCGGACTAACGCCTGGGGGCTCAGCAGGAGGTGACAGGTGAGGTGAATGGAGCCAGTCTGGGAGTGGCCCGGTGCTGGCAGCTGTGCCTTCAGCAGTTCCCAGGCTCCTAAACTTGCCACCTCATCTCCAAGTAGCAGAAGGGGAGTGTGGACATGTAGATCACAGGGCCCTGTGAGGACAAGTGCAGATCATGGCCACGACATGCCTTGCCCCTTCCTTAAGCCATAGAGGAATGTCCGGGAAGGAACTGAAAATTCATCCAGAGTTTGCCAGGCACCACAGGCAGGTGGGACTCGGGTCCCCTGTGCCTCTCACTCACAGGGCTGGTCTGGACTTTCTTTTTATCAATTCTCTGCAATCTTATCCTCCAACTGACCAACAACCAGAAAGTAGGATCTGATCTTAGGTAAGTTCAAGAATCACAGAGCACCGCCTCCACAGCGGGCCCGGCAGCACACGCCAGGTCCTCCGACCGTCACCTGTGGGACCGCCATGAGCGCTCTCCAGACTCAAGGCCTGAGGCCATAGGCCAGGGGGACACAGCTTCCCTCACTCTCCCCAGCAAAGGGGGACCACCTCTCGGCAAAGGCAACTCAACCTCTCCTGCCAGAGGGAAAACACGATGGACACACGGGGAAACAGAGCAGAAGATGGGGGTTAGGCAGCCCAGAAGAACTCGTCTGCACTTTCGAGGCAATGTGAGGACTTTGACGTAATCACAGGGACAAAGTGAAGATGAACCTTTCCCTGCTCTGTCCCATACTCCGTGACACGCCTTTTCCTGTGTAAGTAGTTCATTTGGAAGTCCCTGGTAGTGTTTCTGATGTCCTAACCTTGCATGGTGGCTGTCGGGCATGAATAGAGGGCCTGAGCTGTGCAGGTGCTGGGCCTAGGAGTCAGGAGACACCGGCTCCACCCTCAGCTCAACCAGAGCCTCGTTCTGCATCTCGGGATTCAGCATCTTATCTATAAGCAAAGGGATGAGACTGTCCCAGGAAAGGCTGCCCAACAGTAATGAAATGAGATCCATGTAAAAAGTTTCCCATTTGCCACATTTAAAAAGTAAACAAAGAAATAAACAAACAAAAAACAAATACTAGAAACTGATTTTAAGAACAGACCTTACTTATTCTACTCTATGTAAAATACTATCATTTTGACATGTAATCAATATAGAAAGTAACAAGGTAGATTACATTCCTTTTACTAGATAACTCTCAGCGTCTGATGTGCATTTGACCTACAGCACATGTCAGCTCAGACCAGCCTCCTCCCCAGCGCTCCTAGCATCAGTGGCTTTGGCTACTCTATTGGACAGCAACTCCAGGGGTCCCACTAGGGGTCCTGGCTGAAAAGCGGGAGAAAGTGTCCACAATAACCATAAAAGGATCTCTCTGAAACAAAGGCGGATTCACTTTTAAATGTCTGTAAACCGGCGGGCTGCACCTCCCTCCACCCTTGGCTACAAGACAGCCCTCTTCCTTGCTGATCCCTTCCTGGATGTAGGGAAGCAACCCTTCACACAGCCAGGGTGGCCGGGCTTCCAGGTAGACTTACCTGCTGTCTGTGTCCAGTCCCATGAAGAACTCCTTCTCAAACAAGGTGCAGAGGAGGGGGATCTTGTCCCCAGACTTGTTGGGGGCCCTATACAGCCACTTGTACTTGAGCAAGATGAAGAGTGACTCAGTGAAGTCCTCGATCCTCTTCTCCACCAGCCTGCAGTCCTCGTAGATTGAAGGCCACGTCGGTGCGTGTCTGCTCGTCTACCTCCCCATGCAGCACAAAGACAAAGAGCTGAGAGTCATTAAGCGTGGTGCCATACAGCTCCTCTGCACGTGGAGCTTCTCGAAGGCCTTAGCCGAGAGGCAGTCAGTAATGGTGACAAGGCCCACTACATTGCTGTGGGCCTGGAAGTTTCTCCACCCATTCTCAGGCGCATAGTGGTGCCTGTAGTGGATACAGAGTGCCCAATGGGAGCCGCACGGGCTGATTTGGCTCACCAAAGAGATTTGCTTATAGATGCAAAAGAAATTCTCCTCTGAGATGATCCCAATGGCTTGGATCAGCACAGGGAGAATCTGGTCGTTCTCAGGGCACTGCACGTAGAGAGGGATGCTCATGTTGCAGCCCCTGCTGAGAGGGGAGAGGAGATCAATATACATACTCTGCTGTGGGCTGTGGGCTGTGGGCTGTGGCCCCTCTGGGTTGTGGTGACCTGGTGTGTACCAGCCAGAAGGCAAGGGAAGCCCAAGCAAAGCCGGGGATACAGTTTATCCTCAGTGTCTGCACATGGCTACCGTAGGTCGGATCACATTACCCAGCTTTTGGTCCAGGCTTCCTGCCCATGCAGAGCAGGGTCATTTCTTGTTTTCTGTTCCAAGCACCTAGCCAGACCCTGATGCAAAGTCAGTGCTCAAAACTGCTGAATAAAGAAATGAACAAAGGAACTGCTTTCCACACCCCTTTAAGCAGAATATAAAGAAAAGAACCACAGTGGGATCAAAACATCTGGATTTCAACTCCAATTTATTTGAACTCCTAAGCTGCAGAATAATGGATAAGATAACTTGCTTTGGGGAGGAGGGTACAGTTCAGTGGTAGAGCACGTGCTTAGCAAGTACGAGGTCCTGTGTTTAATACCCAGTATCTCATTTTAAAAAGTCAAACAAATAAACAAACCTAATTACCCTACTCAAAAAAATATTTTTAACTCAAAATTCAAAAAAAGCGCCTTGCAATTGACACAACATTGTAAACTTGACTATACTTCAATTAAAAAAAAAAAATCCTTGCCTAACAAGAATATATCTGGATTATGGAAGTTTGCAAATGTAAAATGCCTAGGTTACAACCTGCATAAAAAGTGGGGACTGTACAAATTTACTATCCCTCCTTTATGAGCTATATTTCCTTTGGGGTGGGTTATAACCTCTCAGAGCTAATTTTCTCAGATTAAAAAGCAGAAAATATTACCTGATTCTCAGTACTGCGGAAGAATCTGATAACCCTATTAAAGCATCTGACACACAGAGGTTACTCAATAAATGTTTGTTGAATGAATGAATAAACACGCAAGTGAATGCTGCCTCTGCCACAGACCATCACAGTGGTACTGCCTGGAAATCCCAAGCCCATGTTCCACCCGACTCTACATTAACCATGTGGGTGAACTGTGCAGGTCTGTGTGCTTCTCTAAGCCCCAGTTTAATCATGAATAGAAATGAGGGCAATAACACAAACCTCAAAGGGTTAGTGAGTCAGTAATGAATTGTCCCCGAATTTTGCAAGATTGAACCATTAAGGAAAATTGGGCAAAGGGTCCATAGGCCCTCTCCATATTATCTCTTATGACTACATGGGAATCTACATTACATCACAAAATTAAAAGTCTAATTTTTTAAAGAGGCTATTGAGGTTAAATGAGCTCACTGTCTCAAATAAGGAACACACAGCACAAATAGGACAATCCCTAGAACATGAGATACACTCAGTTAAATTACCCACTGAACCCACTGGTCCCTCCAACTTCAGAACACGAGGATGGGTCCTCGTGGCCAGAGGCCACTGCACCTGAAGCTAACAAAGCTAATGGTCCCCACTTCCAAGAGCCCCTGTCACCACCCTAGGTCTAAGTTTGTGTTTGTAATTTTTTTCTTTTTATTAAATAGAAATCCCCAATTGCATAGCCTTCAGGTCACCAAAACCTGACCACAGAGATCAAGATGGCAGCCCTTCTTGGTGAAACAATAAAATGAAAAGCCATTTCCACAAGAACTCTGTGTAAATCTACTAGGGAACTTCATCCTGGACTGAGGGAAAGAGGACTGGGGAGGAGGGGGCAATCTGGGGCACAGAGAACCATGGGCCACCTGTCCCATGATGGACTTTAGTTTCAATACTCACCCTCTAGGAACTTCAAAATACACACAGACAGAGTGCTATGGACAAGATTTTTTTTTTTTTTAAAGAAATCACTGACTCCCTAGCAGGTCTTGTTTCTACTGAGACACAAATGGATTATCTGTATAATGTTTCACAAAAACCCTAAAATACTATCACCCCAACTTGACACATGAAGAAACTGAGGGAGAGAGGTTTATCACATTGTGCAAGATTAGAGATAGGCCACATTAGACAACGTATTTAAACCCAATCCCCTGCTCCATTGCTCACACTGGAAAGTGTGATACACTGCCCCTTTCCTGCACTTTCCCTGCAATAAATCTCTGAAGAGTCTTTTCTGTGCCACCTGGAATCACAATCACATCAGTTTTCCACAAAGAGCTATGTCACTCCTTGGAGGACGTATCAAAATCTAAAGGGTTGGAATGGGAGGAGAGATTTGCATTTTCTGTTTCTCAAAGGAAACATGGCTTTAAAAGAAACTGAAAAGGACTTATCTAGGCTATGGTCTCATTGTACAGAGAAGGAAATGGAGGCTCAGAAGAGATTAGGAAAGGTCCTTATTAACAAATATTGCCTGAGTGCAGCACCAAGCCAGCCCTGGGCACTGCTGTGGGAGGATCTGGGAGGCCCAGGAGAATGAGTGTTAGAAAAAGGAAAGAGAAGAAGCATACAAGGCGCTGTCTCTACACCACCATAACATAGAGTTCCAGCAAATTATCCAGTATGGGTGCAGCCAACATTAAGATTGGCTAGAGAGGTTATAGAAACCTGGAAGTCTCAAGCATAGTGGAAATTCCAAAATTTACTATGTTTTTTTCCCAGTTCAAGCATCAGCTCAGTGGGTACTCTGTACCAGGGACTACACGAGGCCTGGAGTTCTCCCAAATACAGATCTCTATTACCACATGTGCAAACCACATAAAGGCCACCAGAAGAAAAGCGCCCACAGATAAGATGGAATTACTGAAACTGAAAGCAGCCAAGCAGCATATATTAACCAGGAAAAATGGTGCTGCTAGAAATGGACTCATGGGCATAGAAACAAACTGTGGTTAGCAGGCAGGAAAAGGGGGATTAACAGATACACATTAATTAATATAAAATAAATGACAAGGACCTGCTATATAGCACAGGGAACTATATTCAAGTTCTTGTAATGATTTGTACTAAAAACAATCTAAAAGGTATATATATATGCATATGTTAATAACTGAATCTCTGCTGTCACCTGAATCTAACATTGTAAGTTAACTACACTTCAATAAAAAATAATTAGAAAAATAAAAGAAAGTCATTAAAAAAATAAAAGAACACTGTAATACCTGTAGCTGTAGGTGGTGGAGAATTCTGGCTGCAAGCAGCAAGTCCACTGGATCACTCCAGCACTGACTATCACCCTTTCTGACCATCAGAGAGTCACTTGGCTTCACTGAGGTTACTTTTCTCTTCTGTGAAAGGCTACAATTGCAACTAACAATGTATAGAATTTCATCATTCACAAGCCCAAAAATTAGTGAGGACTTCCCATGGGCCAGGCTCTGGACAGATGAAAAGATAGGGTCTCAGATATATTCATGGGTAGAAGAAGTTTTTGCCATAAAGACATTAATTCTTACTGTTTTGATAGACAGATTCAATGCAATTCTGATTAGAATGCCTATCAGATTTTTCATGGAATGTAACAAGTTAATTTATGGTCAGGAAAAGCCAAGAAACTTCTTTAGAACCACCACTGGGGAAGAGTGGATAGGTCATTGATTTCCACTGTTCTTTCTGAAGTGATGAAAACGTTCTGGAATAATAATGCTTGCACCACTGTGAATATGCTAAAAGCTGCTGAATTGTACCATTTAAATGGGTGGACTTCATGGTGTGTGAACAATATCATAATAAAGCTGTTATATGAAAAATTATTTCTTGACAATTATTTTCACCTCTATACAACTAGTCTGCCACACAATTTAAGAAAAACAAAAAACCAAAACAAACCAAACTGTGCCAGGAGCTATTTAGGACTGCAATGTCCCTAGGTCTCCAACGCCTCTGGTGGTGCTGTTCCTGTTAACACACACTGGCTGGGCTGGGCTAGTTAGGGACTGTAACTATCTTTCTAAAATCGACGTTCACACGTTTCACCCTGGGAAAGGGAAGCCTGGAGGATGTCACAGCCTCATGCCTTCAGATCATTTTTAACTGAACCAAGCCCTGCTTTCAACACTCTAATCCCTCTCACTATAAAAACACGTGACATCATCAAGCACCGCCATCATAACACCTGAAAGTGTTCAAGGAATTTACCTGCGGCAGAAACACTGAGGGAGGAGACGGAAGTGCCCTCAGCACTGACGCTCCATTTTGCCGACTTCACCAGGAGAAGCTGGTATTTACAGCCTGAGGCTCTCAGCCCGGGGAACAGCCCCCACGCCACTGAGCTGGTCCTGAGGGAGCGGGAAAGGGAGAGGAGGGCAGCCCCGGGGTCACGGGGCAGGGAAAGCAGCGGTGGGATGGGGACGCGGGCTGCAGCCCCGCTCGAAGGCCAGCCCCAGCCCCAGCCGCCCCCCCCGTCCGGGTCCGCAGACCCCGCCCGCCCGGGACACAGCCCGCCCAGGGGCGGGGACGGGCCGGCGGCTGAGGAGAGGCAGCCCGGGAGGAGAGGACTCGCGGGCGGGAGAGGGGAAGGGGACGCCAGCCGCGGACTGAGGGGAGCCTGGCTGGGGCGAGAGGCGGCAGGTGCACACCTGGCCCTGGACAGCTGTGGCCGGGGCGCCGGGGCAGGTGGCGCTGGCAGAGGGGCCTGGTCCGAGCAATTCAGCTGAACACAAGCTGACTCGCACCCTCGCGGGCTGTGACACACGGACCGCCCTCCAGCAGCCCCCTTGAACTTTCCCGTGAACCCCCTACCTTGCACTTCCACAGCCGGAGGCCCCGGCCCCGGGCAGGAGCCAAAGGCCTACCGGGCAAGAGCTGAGAAGCCTTTGGGGCCGATCCCCGGCTCGGAGCTGGAGCTTCCAAACCTCGGTCCAGCTGGCACCAACTGCGCATGCGCAGGAGGGCCAGCGATCCTCTGGGTTCTGCGACAGAAGGTGGGGAAGCAAGGGAGGGAGAAGATGGGAGGAGGAGGGGAGAAGGGGAAAAGTGGAGGGATACCGATGGACAGGAGGTGCAGAGAGAAGGGAGGGATCTAGAGAGGGGAGGGGAGAAGCAGAGATGGAGAGAAAAACTTTACCTCTGGGGGCACCCCGACACAGGCGGCAGTCATGCCTCTGTACCCTTCTCTAACACTTCAAGGCCCGCACCTCAAATTTTCCCTCCCTTGTCAACCCCTCCAGCCGAGGCCTCTGCAGAATCCCTACGGGTATCACACCCGTTGCCCCCACGCGGAGCTGGGTTTTCTGTTGCTCTGGGAACCAAGCACCCGCGGGTGTTGCCGCTCAGAACTACCTTGGGAAGAGTATATATTCCCCTTTTACACGCTGAGAAACAGGTAGGCACGATCTCTGCCTTAGCTCCACTGTCCCAGGTGTTGGGCTGCCTGGGAGCGGGAGGTACAAGATCAGAGCCCCAGACAGAGCAGACTGCCTGAGTGTTGGTGCATAGTCCCCATCCCTCCTGGGTAAACCACACACCACCCTAGTGGAACCATCAAGGGCTCACAGTAGGTCCCTGGATGTGGGAGAGCTGTCCTCAGTTCCAGTGTCCAGCTTGCTAGGTAGATAGGAGTGTTACCGAGTCCAAATTCATTCTCCTCAGTGCAGGACAGGCCAATAATTTGGGAGACCAGGTGTTGGGGCATGGAATAACCAGTTTCTCTAGACCTTGATAGCAAAATAATGTCCTGGAAAACCATCTCCCCAAGTCAGAATTCAGGCTCCTTTCCTACATGCTTGGTTGTAGCAAACTTCTCGGTGTAGGAATTCTTTGTCGTTAGAATTCTTTGTTCTTGCAGCTATCTGCCTGGGTCAAATCTCTGTAAACCCCCAGCAAAACAAACTTTATTTTCTATTCTGCAAATTGTTATCTTTATATGAATGGAAAAGTGTTAAGTATCCTTAAAGGTCAGAGCCTTGAAAATAGGCTCTCCTGTATATTTCAGGCTCTAGGCAACATTGTTTCACAAGCAAGATGAAGCCTAGGAGACAGAGCACAGGGTTAAAGTCAAAGGAAAATATCTAGTATGGAGTCAGATTTGTTCTTTTCTATTACCCGGGCAGAAGGCACTTGAAGATTTAAACCCCTTTAAGTTAAAAATAAGTAAATGTTTAAAGGAATTTACATACATAGGTGGGAACGTGCATAGCATACCTGGAAAAGCACACAAAGGATAATAAACAGTGGCATCTCCAGGGAGGGCTGAAAGAACAGAGGATGAGGGAAAACTTCTTTCACTTGTGTATTTTTGTGCTCTGTTTGAATTTTTTTAACCATATGCATGGATTTCTTTTTCAGTTAGAAAACAATTGTAATGGAGCAAAGGAGTAATTAGCACAGCAAATACAGCAGCCATGGAATCACTGAGCCATCAGTTTTAATTTAAGCCAGGAAATATTTATTGACTCTCTCCTATGTGCCCAGTGCTCTTTTAAGAGTTCTTTTATTATTATTTTTTTTTATTTATTTTATAAAATAATAACATGCTATCCCTCACCCCTGCCCAGGGTTGGCGGAAAACCAACTGAGTTTTCTTGAGTTGTTTTCCAAGGAGTAGAGATGATTTATAAACAGAACACATCTTCCAGGTAAAACAGTCGGAGTGGTTTTCCAGCAGGCCAGACAACTATGAAGGGTTTACAATAGAGGTGCCCAGAGGCTGAGAGAGAAAGCCTCCAGGACCCTACAACAAGCTGCCCAAAGTGCCTTCTCCATGGCACTACAGAAATAGGAAAGAACAAATATGACTCCATATTAGATCTGTTCTTTTGACTTTAACCCTGTGCCCTGTTTCCTAGGTTTAGTCTTGTTGGTTCTGCACCTTTTGTAAAACAATGTTGCCTAGAGCCTGAAATATACAGGAGAACCTATTCTCAAGGCTCTGACTTTAAAGGATATTAACACTTTTCCATTCATATAAAGATAACAAGTTACAGAATAGAAAATAACATGTGTTTGTTGGAGGTTTACACGGATCTGACCCAGGTGAAGAGCGGCAAGAACAAAAGATTCTAACAACAATGAATTCATAAACCAAGTTTGCAACAACCAAGCATTCCTGCTTCTCCTTTTTAATATAAAAAGAGCCTGAATTCTGATTTTGGGAGATGGTTTTCCAGGACATTAGACTTCCATCTTCTCAGCTGGCTTTCCAAATTAAAGTCGCTATTTCTTGCCCCAAAACCTGGTCTCCCGATTTATTGGCCTGTAATGCATGAGCAGAACAAGTCTGGACTTGGAAACACAAACATACATTGAAAGTACCCATTTGGTATATTAAATGACTTGCTTCCACTCTTCTTCCTGACATTTTCTTCTCTTGAAAACTCCTGCTATGTTTATGAAAACCCTGTCATGTGGACACATTTGCATCTCTAGCCACTACCCTTCCAGGTAAGAACTGATGCCAAGAAGTCAATGGAAGTTGCTAGAATGTATTACCTGGCCAGAAAAGAGCAGAAGTGGTTACTGGCTGATGTTCAGGAGCAGGCTGGGACACCTGACAAGATGTCATAAGTACCGATAGACAGCTGGGCACCAAAGGAGAAGCTTCTAAGCCTCCATGAGGGACTTGTTGGATAGGAAGGAAAAGTCCCAACCTATAGCTCTGATCCCACCACGATCTTCCTGGGCGAGGCTGGACAATTCACTTAAATTCTCTAGGCCCGTGCTGTCCAACATGGGAGCCACCAGCCACATTCAGGATTATGAAGTTACTCTGTAGCCAGACAGATTTATAAATACACATTTTATTGCAAAGGTACAGCAAGTATAATATTTAAAAACGTTATTGGTTATCTTGCCCTAACGAGTTATTTTTGTATGTCTAGCTTTCTGTGGTTTGCAATGCCTGCGACTAATGTTTCCCTTACAGTGAGTTATTTTGAAATTATAAGTTACTGGACACAGTACCCTCATATCACACTTGAAAAAAATTGATCCACATAATCAAGGTGATCTGACTTAGTAGTTATGAGCAGGGGCTCTGGGGTCAGCCTGCCTGAGTATAAATTCTCACTCTGCCTCCAGGGGATTCTGTGTGAATCTTGGAAAAATTGTTGTTGTTGTTGTTGTTGTTGTTATTGTTGTTATTTGTGTCTCTTTTTCCTTCCCTTTTAAATAGCGAGGAATATGTAGACTATATCTCGTACAGTGTTGCCAGGATTAAATGAGTAAACGTCTGTGCTGCCCACTTCCCTGGGTTTCAGCATTCTCCAGGCAATCAGTGTCAAACTCAGAGGCATTCTCCACTGTCTTCGTCAGTCTGGGATGCTGTAACATATTACCATGGGTCGGGTGGCTTAAACAACCAGCATGTTCCTTAAGTTGCGGAGGCTGTGGTCTATGTATCTGGGAGAGGATAGCCTTCATAGCTCAAAGATGGCTGTCTTCCCACTATCTTCATGGGCCAGAGAGCAGAGAGAAGCAAGCAATCTGGGGCCCTTTATAACGGCACTAGTCCCATTCATGAGGGCTCCACTCTCATGACCTCATTTTATCCTAGTAATCACCTCCCAAAGGACCCGCCTCCCAATACCATCACCCTGGGAGATGGGGTTTTGACATATGGATTTTGAGGGGATGCAAACATTCAGTCCACACATCGGCTAACTCTCCCCAACATGCAATCATCAAACCTGTAGCTAATTTCAAAGTAATGTTTATATCTCTCTGCCCATTTCCATTCCTGCATCCACTAACACTGAAGCACTGTTATATCTTATTCCTTATTTTTCTGGTAGAGATTTAATTGATTCCTCTACTCCAATGCTCTCCTCACACCAAACAGTCCTATTAACAGCCCTGCCAGGTAGGTCTTCCTTAAAACACCTTCCCACTGCATCTGGTTGTTTTTTAGGTGTAAATGTCAGAATCCTCTCCACACCCCATCCTAGAGCTTTAATCCCTTACACTACCGCTCACTATGTTATTTTTCTATTACCACTGTAACAAACTTCCATAAGCTTAACAGCTTAAACCAGCACAGATTTATCACCTTATGGCTGTGGAGGTCAGAGATCCAACACAGTTCTCACTGAGCTAAATTCAAGTTACCAGCAGGGTTCCTTCCTTCTAGAGGATCAAGAAGAGAATGTTTCCTTGTTTTTGTTTTTTTTTTTTTTCCAGTTTCCAGAGGTCACCCACCTTCCTTAGCTTGTGCCACATGACTTCCTCCATTTTCATGGCCAGCAGCCTTTCTGAACACTGCTCCATGGCTACACCTCCCTCTGATTTTAAACTCAGCTGGGCTATGTCCTCCATTTTAAGGACCCCTGTGATTACATTGGGCCCACCTGGACAATCCAGGCTACTCACCCTATTGTCTCATCTCAGGATCCCCTTCTCTCCTCCCATTCAGGCATTATGTACATGGCTGTGACACTCACATTGTGTGACATTTCCTCTCATGAGCAAATTAAGGTTCAAGGCACTTATGAATGACTTTTTGTTTTTCTTCCTTAGTCTATCTACCTTCAGTATGTGTGGTGAGATTATATGAATCCTTTTTATTTGTGGCCCTCCACTAATCTTTAATAATGTATCATGGGTTTAAAAGGCTAATAGACAATTTAGAAGACAGAAATCCTCTAAGATTTTTCTCCTAATATATCTGTCATCCCTTTTGCCATGTACAGTAACATGTCACAGTTGGCTACCCTGTGGCAGGGGAGGAACATGATTCTGCCACCACACTCCCCTCATTCACACCAATTTGATGATCGGCTAACCAGGGATCTATGCTCCCCGCTTCGCTCACTTCCTCCTCCTTTCCATTGACTATCCTGTTCCCACTGCTTCCTTCATTCACCACATCAGGATTTCATGACCACATTCTTCTCTAAGTAAAATGGATATCTTGCATCTAATGTCTGATAACTGTTCTTATTGTATATGCACACACTGACCTACACATAACCCCACCCATCTCTTTATTTTCCTAGAATCTTCCAGAGGAATCAGTTCCATGATAATTATGATAATGATACTGACAGTGATGACAGGGGCCTCTCAAGGATTCTGATAAAGAGGGAATCAATAAAGGGAGGGAATCATTGCAAAATTGCCCCAGGAACAGGCTTAAACATAAATAACTGTTAAAGTGTTTAATGAAATTGACTAATATTTAACTATTTTTAAAACTTTGTAACACTGAATTTAAAATTTTAATGGGAATTTTCATTCACCCTTAACCAAGATTCAACTCTAGGACCAAAATCTAACGATTTCTATCTTCTAACAAATTGTCTACTAGCCTTTTAAACACTTGATCCTTTAAAAAGGGTAAGTGCTGGGCTGAAAATAAGCAGGATTCATATAATCTCACCAGACACAGTGAATGTGGAAAGACCAAGGAAGAAAAACAAAAAGCCATTCATAACGTCTTGAACTTTACGTTGCTCACAGGAGAAAATGTTAGCCAAGGTGAGCGTCACATCAACATGACGCCTGAGTGGGACGGGGAAGCCGATCTTCCTCATCAGACATTTATGCTGATTTGTTAGATGCCAACACAGTTTCCTCATTGGATTTGCTTCTAACAAGTTTGGAAGAGTTTAGGCTCTACCAAGAGCAGACTAAACATTTTCCCCTGCTGTCAGATCACTGGACTGAATGTCCCCACAAGAATGATATGATTATGTTTCATAGGGAAGTCTTCCTGAGAAGCAACAGGCTTTTCGAGGGCAGAACTGCAGGTCCCCGCATGGGGGGCTTGAGGAGGGCAAGAGGGGACACTGGAAATACAGGAGGAGTGAGTTCAGATACTGCTGCTCAGGTCGCCAAAGTCAGCAGTGCTATGTCTAAGGATATGTCATTCTCCCAAAAGTTCCATGAGTGAAGGAGCCTGTGAACACTGAGCAGATTTTTAAGACACAGCAGCACATAATTTGCATCACAACACAATTACAGTATGTTTTCATATTTGGAAAATAATTAGCCCATTGTTATTTGAAACTGCAGCAGTAGTAATAGAAATAAAAAAGACTGAGCCATCTTGGAGACAATAATCAATAAACAATTCTAAATCTGCAGGATTCCTTAACAATATGCAAGCAATGAGCTAGATGTGTGCTGCAGATACCTCTTACTGCAGGGCTCACCCCTGCAAAGCACAGAACTAGTTTTCTCAGCAGACATAGGGAACCAAGTCAAGATTCCTAATCTTGAGAGGTTTACTATATGGCAGGGAATATCAGACAAGTACATACAGCCAAATATGAATAAATGTAATCAAATATTATGAAATGTGAATGGAGCACAGACGAAAGAGAAATTCCTTTCACCTGGGATCTAGAGAGACTTCTTCAGAAAATGTGGCTTTGGAGATGGCCAAATTCACGGGTGGAATTTTGGCAGAACAGGATGTAAGGAATTTAAAAACTGATTCTAAAATTCATATAAAAATGCAAAGGATCCCAAATATCCAAAACAACTTTGAACAAGAAAAACAAATTTGGAAGACTTACACTATCTGATTTTCAGACTTTTTTTTAATAAAGCTACAGTAATCAGAAAGTATGCTGTTGGTGTAAAACAGGAAAATAGAATAATGGAACAGAATAGAAAGTTCAGAACTAAGCCAACAGTTATATAGGCAATTGATTCTCAAAAAGGATGCAGTGGAAGAAAGGATCTTTTCAACAAGTAGTGCTGGAATTGTTAGATAGTGATATGCAAAAAAAAAAAATGAACTTTGATCCACACCTCACAAAATATACAAAAATTAACTCAAAGTGGATCATAGATCTTAATAGGAAAACTAAAACTATAAAACAGCTAAGAGAAAAAGCATAGGCTTAAGATTTATGACCTTGGGTTTGGCAAATATTTCTTTGCTATGACACGAAAAGTATAATCTATTTTAAAAAGTAACTGATAGAGTGAACTTTACAAAAATGAAGACTCTTCAAAGCTCTTCTAAATACTGTGAAGCAAATGAAAAGACAAGCCATAGACAGAAGCTATTTGCAGATCATATTATCTGGTAAAGATCTCTCTTTGTGTCTGATCCAGAATATAATGGTTTCAAAACTCAATAATAATGCAAACACCTGAATGAATGAATGAGGCCAGAAAACACATGTCAGTAAAGATATCCAGATGGATAATAAGCATATGAAAAGATGCTGATTAAAGATGCCATTAGTCATTAGAGAAATGCTTTTAAAAACCACAGTGAGATACTAGTACACATACATACTAGAATGTATACGATTAGAAAGACCAACCTTACAAAGTGCTGGCAAGGAAGTAGAGCAACCAGAACTGATACACATCACGAGGAATTTACAATAGCACAACCATTTTGGAAAACTTTTTAACAGTTTATTTTAAAAAGGTAAACACCTATCTACCATATAACCCAGACATTCCTCATCTGATGCTTTAGAAAATAAAAGCATATGTCCATACAAAGACTTGTAACCAAATATTCACTGCAATATTATTTATAGTAGCTCAAGTTGTAAATAACCCATGCATCCATCAAGAAGTAAATGGAGAAACAAAGGATGGTCTTTCCAAACAATGCTCACAATAAATTATTCAGGAAAAACTCAGCACTAAGCAATACTCTGCTATAAGAAAAATAAGCTATTAATACAGTAACACAGATGACTCTCAAAATAATTACACTGAATGAAAGAAGTCAGACAACATAGAGTAGATACTGCATGAATCCATTCATACAACGATCTTGAAAATGCAAACCAGTATGTTGTGATAGAAAGCAGATCAATGGTTTCCAGGGGAATAGACGGGGAGGGAGGGAGGGACAACAAAATGCAGGAGAGGAGTTTTGTGGGTGATGGGTATGTTCACTGTCTTGAATGTGGTCATGTTTTCTTGGGGATATACTTATGTCAAAACGTATTAAGTTGTACACTTTAAATGTGTGAAAATTATTTTGCCAAGTATACCTCAAATCTGTTTTAAGAAAAAAGGCACTTCTGTCCTGACACAACTCAGGGCCTGATTGGAGTGAGATGATCAGTCCCTCACCCTGTCTGCCTAACGGGAAGGTGGAAAACCTCTCATGGAAGATAAGATATGGATTTTTCATTTGCAATGTCTGCCATGTAATAAAGAATTTCTAGACATGTAACTTGTCAAGACTATATGATGGATAAAATGAGAATAAGAATCATTAGACAATGGATGCAAACCCCCAGGTGATGTAGGCATCAGAGTTACCAATAAAGGCTATGAAATACTTTTAATATATTCAAGAAAATAAGGAAATGATGGGAGAATATATAACAGGGTCAAGACTTTCACCAGAGAAATATACTGGAATGTATTTTTAAGAAAAATCAAACAGATACTCTAGAACTGAAGCTTTCAGCTCTGGAAACATGTAAACAGAGCTAATCAGGATCCCTTTTAAGTAAAACTTTCAGTAATGCTGGATAAAATACAACAACAAAAGTAACACGGAGCTAACTATGGAGAGAGAAGTTCCCAGGTGACAATAAAAAGAGGACACTTAACGACAAAATGGTAATCTTGTGAGCTGATGCAACCGCACCCTGGAGGGAAGGGGTTTTCATCTGCACATAAATAGGGATACAATGTCCATTTAGGAAAAAGGGTTCATACGAGATGTAGAAGAGTCTTCCTTTATAGAAACCTCTGCATAAGACGTATTGGAAGACTTGCCTCTTCACTGAAAGGGAGACTCACAGTTCTCCACATGTGCACACAGGAAAGGGGTGAAACAACCGGTTCTCTAGGGAAAAACAAAGTCTCCCTTAAAAAAGTCTAATCTCCACGCCCCTGCTTTATATGAATGTGGAATCCAAATTGATACTCCACTTAAGATTCCGGAATTCAAGCCAAAAAATATAATAATTCAAGGTTGATCATATCACCTGGAGCCTTAGGATAAGCAACACAAAATTGTTCTCTAGGGAAAATTTAAAAACCAGGATGTAAGGGACAATCATAGGAAAAAAATTGTACTCACTATAGAGAAGATCCCACAACTCTGCACACACACAGGCACACAACTAAAACCAGAAAGAAATAAGTGCCACAGGGAAGAAAGAGCTAACCGTAAAACACAGGATGATTAATATTCCAGAGCCTAAAATTATGAAACAATCTAAGAGAGAGCATAAAATAAGTATGACTGAATCATTAAAAGGTAAAATTAATCTTATATAACATAATGAACAATCAGGACATCATGAAAAAGAACACAGATCAATTTTTTAAAGAACTAAACAGAACTTATGGAAACAAAATACAGATATCATTTGGTATATAAAATTCAATGTATGGGTTAAGTAACATTTAAATCTTCAATATCTAGGGTGTTCATTAAAATTCAACAGTAATCTCTAAAGTAATTGTTTAAAAAGAGAATAAAAATAAAGAAGTCAAAATGAAGAATGCAAAATAGGCCGGTCACTATTCTAAGTTCTTCATCTATTTTATCACTTAATGCTCACAGTCTTTGAGGTGGATAGTACCACTTTTTTACATGAAGGAGGTGAGTCTCAAAGGGATTGCATATACTGGTTACATGGTTAGCGAGGGAGGGAACAAGCCCGGATAGGCAGTCTCTAGACGCCATGCTCTTAACCATGACTGCAAGGTATATAACAGGCAGGAGAAAAGCAGAGCAAAGCAAATAGAAATCACAAAACAAGATGCCAGAAATAAAACATCATCACTAATCACAATGTATTTAGATGAAATAAATAATGAGTTAAAAGATTTACCGATTTCATTTGTTAACCTGAGACAAAGCAAAATTAAAACTTAAAACTGGTTGAAAGCTTAGAAGAATAACAGAAAGAAGTCAAAAGTTAGAGCCAGAAAAAGAGACACCTGAGAAATACTAATCAATGGATAGGGAATCACTCAAGCCTCCCTCAGGTTCATAGGTACCTGAAACCCACCTTGGCCTGACACTTACCAGCTCTGTGCCTGAGTGAAACACTCAGTCCCCCGGAATCTTCATTCACTCACCTGTGAATGTAAGGAACGATCCCTCCTTCCATCCGGCCAATTTGTATTGACTGCTGTGCCACGGGTCCTGGTCAAGCCACCTGAGGTCCGTCAGTGAACAAATAAGGATCCTTGTCCCTGTAGGACTGAGGAGGAGCAGAACATAGACTACAGTCGTGACAGTCATGTGAAATATATGGTATTCTAGAAGGTGATAGAAATAATATGATCAGGGAGAGGGGGTTTCTGGGGCAGAGACAAGGGGAAGGCAGTTTCCAGTTTAAAATGAGATGGCCAGAGTCGGCCTCACTGAGGACCTTGAGAAGGGGGTGCTAGTTGCTGAGCTCCCTCTAACACAGCACCACACACTGGGTGACATGAACCACAGAGGCTCACTGTCTCACAGCCCTGGGGGCGGGGAGTTTGCAGGCAGGGGGTCAGCAGGGCTGGTTCCTCCTGAAGGCTGGGAGGGAGAGGCTGGTCCAGGCCTCTCTCCTTGGCTTGGAGACGACCGTCTTCTCTCCACATCTCATCACGTCATCTCCCATGTACACGTGTTTCTGTGGGCACATTGCACCTTTTTGTCAGGACACAAGTCATACTGGATTAGGGCTCACCCTAATGACCTCTTCTTAACCAATGCCATCTGCAACAACCCTATTACCAAATGGGGTCATGTTCTGTAGTCCTGGGGGTTAGGACTTCAGCATATGAGTTGGACAGAGACCGGCCAGGGTAACAGGCCTGTGGGTGAATGTCTGATGTCTCCAAGGGCCAGCAGGGAGGCCAGTGTGGCTGGAGCGGAGTGAGCCAGGGAGAAAACCAGAGATGAGCTCAGTTTGGGGAGGGGGAGGAAAGCTGTAAAGTCACCATAAGGACTCTCACTTCTTCACTGAGTGAAATGAGAAGCCATTGCAGGATTTTGAGCAGAGAAGATCACACCCAGGGTCTCAATCATGCCTGACTTAGGCGATGAGGATGAAAATATTCAGGCTTTTGAGCTGATAATAGTTAGACTACATGTTGGACTTTGAGTTGATGGTGTAGTAAATGAGACTCTGGAGGGTGTTGGGATGAGGTGGATGCATTTTGCATGTGGGATGGACAAGAACCAGTGGGGCCAAAGGGAAGAACTTGGTAGAATAATGGCCCCCAATATGTCCACGGTCTGATCCCTAGAACCTGGGAATATGTCACTGTTCATGGCAAAAGGGACTCTGCAGGTGTGACTGTCAAGGACCTTGGGATGGCAGATCACTGTGGGAAAGCAAACTTCATCACGGAGGTCCTTAGAGGAGAGAGGCAGATTGGTCAGAGACAGAGATGTGAAGTGGCAGCAGAAGTCACAGTGACACAGGGCCCTGGGCCAAGGAGTGTGAGCACCTCTGCAAGCTGGGAAAGGTAGGAAGATGAATCCCTCCCAAGAGCCTCGGTGTGGAACGTAGACTTGGCCACACGTTGGTTTTAGCGCACTGACATTGACTTTGCACTTCTGCACCTTAGAACAGTGAGACAATGGATGTGTGTTATTTTAAGCCACTGAGTCTGTGGTCCTTTGTTACAACAGCAATAGGAAAGGCACTCAGGAACCAACATGAACATGAACCACAGGCTGCCTGCTGTACTGGCAGGAAGTCTTTTGTCTCTGATCCTGGGGGAGTGTCCTGTCTTCTGGCAGCATCCACACACTACCTCATGCTAACCTGGCAGCTTGCAGGGGGTCAAATCTTAACCCTGCACAGTTCTTGATCATGTCATCATGGGTATTTTTCCATCTTTTAAATACACTTCAGTCTTCTAATTGAGAGACCGTGTACATAGTTTTCAATCTTAATAATAAATAACTGTGGCTTTATTTGGTTATTTAAATTATGAATAATAATATTCACATTAGTAAAAGTTATTAAAATCAACATTTTTCAATGAAAATATCAAATTTCTTTTTGCATGAACATGTATTAACTACAAGAAATGTTCCATACATTGATCTACGATTTAGTGTTAGAGTCTTAGAGAATAATATTTTCCTCAAAAGTTATTATGGTGAGGGGATTTCTTTTGGTGGTACAGTTCCTACATAAAATCTGGTGCATGGCTCAGGCCACTGGGAACCTAGAGATGATAGAAATAAGGAGGCATTATAAACATAGAACAATTTTTAAAGGAATTAAAAAACTGGATGTGTGAAAACAAAGAATCAGAGAATATTCTGGTGAAATAAAAGTATTTTTCAGCTTAAGCAAGACACTGGGTGAATAAATCTAAAATGAAAAAACCATCCAGAGATTAGCAGCGAGTCATGCATGCAGTGTGACTGATCAAAACCAAGTTGTTTCCAAACCAGTGTGCAGGCTTGATGCCTTCATCAATCAAGTCTGTGTGGCACCAGACCACCTCTAATACATGTTGATGAGGTATTTATAAGCTCTTCAACATCCCAGCTCAAAGCCCACACACAAGCCACACGACCATCACCTACACGTCTGCAAAACACACATCATGGTGAATAGCACTTTTCTTGCTCAGTAGCCAGTGGCAGGGCACTGTGAGCAGATAGAGATACAGGGACACAGGGACACAGAGACACCTCCCCTCACTCAGCTCAAAACCTTCCATGCATTCCTGGGGACTGGATTGTCATAAAATGCGCCATGCATTGATCCTCCTCCTAGGAAAGAAACGACAGGGTTGTCCCCAGGTTTGAGCAAGGGTGGCCGGGGGATCTCAGTAGAGCTGTTTCAGCACAACCAATAGAAATGATGGCCACCATGACCACGAGAGACGTCCCCTGCCATCTCGGTAGGCACTTGGATTCCTGACAAAAGCTGGGCTCAGTAAAGGGTTGGGTAGAAGGCACAGGCCTGAGGGATGCCCCAGCAAGAGACAGGAGGTAGGGCCTGGTTTATACTGCTCTGGGTGTATCCCAGCCTCATCCGAATACGAAATCAGAAATTTGCAAAACAGCAGAGCTGGGATGGATCACCTACTCCAGACTCCTCACCTTAGAGTTTAAAGGGTGGCAGCCCTGGGAGGCAAAGCAACGTGCTAAAGGCAGAGCGTGGAAGTGGCAGCGCCAGATGAAACGCACCATGGCAACCCCCGTTCAAGGACGCTGACACTGAGTACGGGGCCAAGGTTTCCAACTAGGAGAATGAGACAGTGTAAATACTTTGTTCCCCCCAAAACCCTAAATGTTTTTTAAAGGCACAAGAACTCACTTTAACTAGCTCTCTTCTGAGGGGGCACTCTTCTGTCTCCATCTTTCTGTCTGTCTCCATTTCTCTCTCTCAGACACATACACATACAATTTCGTGAAAGGGGAATTCCTGCCATACAAAGACATACTTCACATCTTCAGAAAGACACTTGACAAAGCACATTTTCTCAATTCAAGTCTTTGTGTGAGGTCTGAGCAACTGGCTTATCTTCTAGAAAAATTGGTGGTTCCAAAATCAGGAAATCATCTTCCCCAAAGGAAGAGTTCTGGTCCGTGTTGATGAAATTGGGGATGTCACATTTCATAAGCCTGTTCAGCTCCTCCTCTGGCCACCTGCTGCATCTGATGGCTTCCTGGAGCCGAATATCACTGTCAAGAGCAATGGTTGAGATACCAGCTTTGGCCTTGTCCAAGTGGCCCACTTCATTGATGTAGCAGTGAAAGAGGGACCTAGATTCGTCATTGCACTGCCAGAGAACACCTTGGGCACCAGTGGTCTTCCAAAGTCTGACACAAAGCTGTTCAGTCTGAATCTCTTCTCGGGAGACTCTGCATTGCCATAAAGAAAACCAAAATAAAAGATCGCTCACACTCTAGCCCGGTGACATGAAGAATCATAGTTTTTGCCATCTACTGAGTGCAAGTCCCTGCACAGAGAATGCTGACAAGCACTGGAAGTGAGAGACATCACTTCTGAACACATATAATTAAACCCAAGGCAAAAGTCACAAGTGAGGGCCCTTGGACCATCCTAAACAGAAATCATTCCCTGAGAATCCTCAATATTGCTGTATCGCACAACACTGTTTCTCAATGGGGCACTCAGATCATCTTCATCAGAATTAGTTAAAGTGCTTCTTAAAATGCAGAATTGTGGGGTACATTCAGCGTCTCCAGAGTTAGGGACAGGTAGTCTGTATTTTCAGAGCCGCCAAGGTCACTAAACATGCTCAGGTTTAACACCGCAGTCTACATCGGGTCACCTGAGCATCGACAATGCTGTCTCACGGGGTGGGGGGATTGCCATGTGTGTCAGGGTGCTGTCCTACCCATGAGACTCCCCTGATTCTCAGAACTGACAGTGCTGCCCCATTGGGCAAGAAATACCACCATTTCACAATGCATACGCAGGGCGCCCGACTGACAGATACAATCAGTGATAGGAGAGGGGACAAAACTCATGTCCCTGATCCCTTGTTTCACTTACTGTGGGACAAATGATCAATTCAAGCGTAATAAATCAGACGCCCCCAGGATTGGCCGCGGGGAAGAGGAGAGAAAATTGACAGGCTCCATGCTGCAGGTCCTCTACCCCCGCCGTCGCCACCCTCGCACCTTAAAGGCACCGCCCAGAGCGCCCCTCCCCCAGCAGGCTCAATGGGACAGGTGTGTCTGGTGATCTGGGGCTGGAGAGGCCACTCCCACATGAATAACATGACTCTCGTTAGTCCCACGAATGCCTGGATGAGGGATCCTAGGCATAACAGCCCATCTACTTAATTGCCATCCTCCCCAGATTTATGTAAAGGTTACTTCCACCCAGGAAGTGACTCCTGAAGGGCAAGAATCATGTCTGAACACACTCTCAAATCCAGAACAGAACCTGACAACAATTAGGCTCTGGAGTCTGTGTTTAGCGAGTGTGGAATCTCAGAGATTCCAGCTCTTACACCTTGCCTTCCCATCCCACCCCTCACGATATGGCCCTTATGACCAGCTCTCCCGGGGCTGCGGCCATGGAAACCATTTACAGGACTGGAAGAATCTGATTATGTAAACCATCCCCCAGATTATCATCAAGAGTCACCTGCATTTCAGGGATCAGTAATCCCAGAAGCTTTGCAGTTCAGGCAGCTGAGGGACTTTTATATCAGCTCTGTCTTCTACTGTGACTGCCTGGGTGACATCAGACAAGGAATTCTCAAAAACCTGAGCTTTTCCTTTCAGGAATAATCTACTTAACAAATCTCGTTGACCACTCAACAAATGTGATGTGAAGATCAATGATTTACACAGGAGTACAACATTCACTAGGTCGTGGATTTAGAATCAGAGAAAAATCATTTGAGGAAGATTGACAGAATGTAGCTTTAATGCAAATTTAAGTATTCTTACCTTTCAGTAAATCATCTTCCCCTACTTATCACTTCACCCAAATTTAAAAGATGTTTGAGAACAGGGATGAGTGTGCCAGCAATATGTGACCCAATAACCTAAAATGTCACCTAGGAAAAAGAGGGGAGTAACATTTTTAAAAACATGGTGAGGATGGCGGGGCCATCCCCCAACTCCAGACTAAGAAGCTCTGAGTAATAGCTTTCCTGCCTGCCTGGGGCATCAGCTGATGTGAAAACCCACCCAGAAACCTCACTGTCCAGCAGCTCCTCCGTAACACAGGCTACACTTTCTCAGGATTAAGAATTGGGTCCAGTAACCACTTCGCTGAAGAATAAAGACAAAGGAGAAGAAGAGAGTTCTGCCCCTCCCCAGGGGAGAGCCCAGACCTTGGGCTGCATGCACTGCGCCCACCTCCCAGGAGAAGGATAAACTGGAGAAGGGCGTCTTGCGAAACTGGGCTGCAAAGGTTGAGATGGGAACAAATTGACCAGCTGGCCAGGGACAGCCCCCTCCATCGCTGCCTTGGCGGCTGCCTCCGCCCCCTTAGCACACCCTGCCCACTTCCGGTGGTTAAGCAGTCAGGGAAACTGCTTTGCGACCTGGGGCAACAGAGGCTGCCCCCAGGCAAAGCTGCAGGGGAGATGGGAGCTATACCACTAGCTCCCAAGCGGCAGGCTCCACACTCCCGCCAACACCCCGCCGCCCCCGCACCCTACAGCACCCCCGGGGCAATATGTCCTGGAGAAGGGTGACCTGGGAACGAGGGGCAGCAGAAGCCTCCCCCACGTCAGGCCTCCAGAGAGATGGGAGCTTATCCTCCAGCTCACCAGGGGCAGCCCCCTCTGCTCTCCACACCCTGATCTCACCGCGCCCACCTCCCAGGAGCAAACTGACCGGGTGTGGGGTGTCGGGCGAATCTTGGGCGGGAAAGGCCATCCCCAGGCCAGGTCAGGGGAGAGGAGAAGAAGTGGCCCCATTAGGCGGGGCAGCCGGCCGTCGCAGCTGCCTCTGCCCCTCGACCGCATCGCGCCCGCCTCCCAGGAGCAAGCTGACCTGGAGACGGGCATCCGGCTTCTTGGGCAGCAGAGGACGCCCCCAGGATTGGCCGCGGGGAAGAGGAGAGAAAATTGACAGGCTCCATGCTGCAGGTCCTCTACCCCCGCCGTCGCCACCCTCGCACCTTAAAGGCACCGCCCAGAGCGCCCCTCCCCCAGCAGGCTCAATGGGACAGGTGTGTCTGGTGATCTGGGGCTGGAGAGGCCACTCCCACACCAGGCCTTCGGGGAGACGGGAGCCAATCCACCAGCTCCCCAAGGCAGCTCCCTACCCCCGCAGCAGCCACCATTCTTGCCCCCTGACCTCAAGGTGGCCTCCTCTAGGGAGCAGGCTGAACTTGAGATGGACTTCCGGCGAACTAGGGACAACTAGGACAAATGGGAGCAAATGGACCAGCTCCATGGGAAAACCTGCCGCTGCTGCCACCACCCCCAATGAACCACTCCCGCCTCCCGGGGTCAGATCGACTAGGATACACGTGTCTCGCAACCCAGGGCAACAGAGACAGCCCCCAGGACAAGCCGAGGGGAAGATGGGAGCAAATGGGCCAGCTCCTCCACTGCAGGCTCCTGAACCCAACCACCCCTGCACCCTGACTACCCTGCCTCCCGCCCCCAGCAGGCAAAGTGGGACAGGGGTGTCCCGGGACCTGGAGCAGCAGAGGAGGCCTGCAGGCCATGTGGCGCAGACATGGGAACTAATCCACAAGCTCCCCCATGGCAGCCTCCCTATCACCGCAGCCACCACCTTCCCAGCCCCCTGACTGCACAGCACCCATCTCCCAGGAGCAAGCTCACCTGGAGTCGGACCTCAGGCAAATCTCCGGCGGCAGAGGTTGCCCCCAGGCCAGGCCGCGGGGGAGAGAAGAAATGGAGCAGCTCCCTGGAACGGCCCCCCTCCCCCTGGCGCCGCAGCCGCCGCCTCCCAGGAGCAAGCTCACCTAGAGACCTGCGTCCCGCCTCTAGGGCAGCAGAAGCCGCCCCCAGACTCCGCCACGGGGGAGAGCGGAGTGAAATGACCGGCTTCCGCGCAGCAGCCCCCTACCCTCGTGGGCCCCGCACCTTAATGGCACTGCCCCCACTCCGCACTCAGCAAGCTGAGTGGGACAGGTGTGTCCGGCGACCTGAGGCAGCAGAGGCCGCTCCCAGGCCAGGCAGCAGGGACAAGGCAGCTATTCCATCAGTTCGCCAGTGGCAGCCCCGCTCCGCCCCCACTGCCGCTGCCGCCGCCCCTTGACCTAACCGCCCCACCTCCCAGGAGCAAGCTTACCTGGAGTCCAACATCTGGCGAATCTCCGGCGGCCAAGGCCCCCCCAGGCCAGGCTGCAGGGAAGAGAAGAAATCGACCGGCTTGCCCGGGCAGCCTCCCTCCCGCCGCCCCGCCGCCGCCGCCCCAGACCATTCCACCTGCCTCCCAGGGTCAGGCTGACAGCGAGGATGTGCACTTGCCTTCTGATCCTGGCCACGTGCCTGAGCACCCCCCTGCACCCCTACACTCCTTGCACCTCTGCACCCCTGCCACTCTCTGCACTTCTGCACTCCCTGCACTTCTGCACCCCTGCACCCCCACATCCCCTGAACTGCCTGCGCCCTCCACAGCCCCTGCACCCCTGGCACCACTTACACTTTTGCACTGCTTACACTCCTGCACCCCAGCATGTCCCACACACCACCTCTTGGGCCTGTGGCAGAGTCTCTATTGTTAGACCAATGCACAGGAACTCACATCTTTGCCAGTATATGATGCATCAGTGGACGTCTGGGGTTGGCTGCAGGAAGGTACATGTTCCCGGTCACTAGCCTGGGCCACTAGGGTGATCTCTGTGAGGTCACCCAGGACGGGCTCAGAGATTCTGTTTTCCAGGAAGAGAGGAGTTGAAACTGGTCTTGAGGGCAGAGCTGTGCTCACCAGGCCATCCACACTTCATGTTTTACACAGGGCTTGGGGATGTGAAATGGATCTGGCCAAGTAAGACCTGCCTGCTGTGCTCCCACCTCAGTCCTGGGCTCTGAGGCAGACTGACTGGCTCCCACCCTCAGGGCCCATTTTGGGCACCTGAATGGTCCCTTGGAGGCATCCCATCAGTTCTCAGGAAGAAGTCTGGCTGCTTCCACCCCATGGCCCTCCCTCCCACTGTGCTGGCCTCAGGAAGTTTCCTTATTTGGGGAAGAAGGCAGCCCAACCCTACCCCACCCCTCACCGTGCTCTCACTCAGGCTGGTGCTCTCTCTGCACGTCAGAGTCTGGAAAGCCATCCCTCTTCAGTTATGCCCCTTTTGAGATAGACTTGCTTCCACTAAATTCTAGGTGAAGAAGCACCATGGAATGCACTGGGTAAGAGAACCAAAATAAATACTTTCTTCTGTGAGGTTTTCTGTTTATCTACTGGGGCTGAGCTATGTGTAGTTTGCTACAGCTATTGGTGTGAGGGGCTAAAGCCGCCTGTGTGTCCTTGTTTTCATCTCCCCGCTGTCTTTGGGTTTTCCCTAGACACTCCTGAGACATTTACTTCTTTTAGTTTTATTCCTGTCATTACACAGGGGCCCTACTGACATGGAGGTAAGGGGTTGGGGGAGCTGGAAAGAGCAGGGCATCTGTAGTCCTGTGATTAGTTCTCATTGAGCCTGTGCCCTGAGCTGTGACCTCCACAAGTGTGTCTCTTTCCCCTCACCCCAATTTGGGTGACACAGAAGGTATTTCCCTTCCCCCAGGTTGGTTAGGCTTTGGTAAAATAATTTCTCATTAAAAAAACAAACAAATAAAAAACAACTTCCCCCAGTGAAACAGAATGTTCTGGGTGTATTTCAATAGAGTTATTTTCTGCTTTCCAGGCAGGAAGCATTAGGAGTCTTTCTCTGACTTTCAGTCTGAGAACAGGGTACGGTCCTGGAGGTAAAATGCATGAAAAAGAGCAGGGGGCCCCTCTGACTGGCCCCCTGGAGTTGTCAAACTCAGACTTCCCCACATTGAGCCTCCCGCTGGCCTCAGGGACCTGTTAAATCTGCCTTTCCCCGGGGTTCTTACAAAAGCGGGTTCTGCCCTGGGAGCTGTGACTCTCCAAGCCTGCCTGGCTGCCTCTCTGGGTTGGGAGCAGCTTTCAGTTTTCTTGTGGATCTAAGAAGAGCAGTGGGTTTGCAGCTCCCTCAGCCCTGGTGTTATTTTCAGGACAGAAGGAGGAACTTCTGAGCTCCTCACAAGCTGAACCAGAGGCTGGAAGCCTCCCCTCCTCTGCCTCCGTGCAATCAGTGGCTGTGCTTCTGGCCGAGTTTCTGAAGATGTGGATTTAAACACACACATCCCAGCCCCTACAGGAGCACACAGTCCCAATAAATCCTCCCAGTTTCGACTGGGAACTACGGAGCCAATGGGGACACGAGTTTTGGGACCACAGAGGCCTGACTGCATGACTTGCTCCGTGGCCTATTAACGTGGTTGCTCTGGGTCTTCCCTGAAGTGGCTTGCTTACCACACCTGGTACGTGGGAAACACAAAATAAGTATTAGAACCTTCACTTTTGCTCCCTCCAAGGCTTTCAAACATAGAAAGTAATAAGTGAACTCAGACGGCCTAGTCACCACAATGAGGTCCGACCAGCCTGGCTCTCCTGAGTGATGGGCACTGACTTGCACCTTAACTCGGAACAGTAGGGGAACCGCCTTCCTCTAACTGGGCCTCTCCCCACACCAGGCACGCCCTCAGCTGAGACGGGGAAAGCTCCCCCACTGAGGTGTGTGCTGGTGGCTTCAGTGTGACCTGGCCCTGACAGGATGTGAACCTGAAGTGAGTGCGGTGGAGGGTCGGGTGGAGGGGGGGTCCCTTCTGGGTGGCTGGGGGCCCGGTAGCACCCCACCCGGCCTGGTGCCTGGGGCTCCCTAAAACCTCCTACATCTCCTGGGTTGGCTCCGGTCCTGGCCACTCCACACACCCTCCCAGTATCTTTTCATTAAGTCCCATTTTTGCTTTTATCAGCGAGAAGTGGCTTCTGTTGCTTGTTCAGTGGAACAGTGCATCGGGAAACCAGACTATTTCTAACATCAGTAAAATACCAACCTCGGTCAGCTCGCCGGGCAGACCACCCAGCACAAAGGCCTGCAAAGGGCTGTGTGAACGGCTTACGTGAAGGGTCCTCATCATCTGACTTCAGAGATACAGAAGCTGGTGGTTCAGGTAAAACCTCAGGGAGGGATTGAGGAATCCAAAGCTGGTTGGTTTCAAAGGCTAACTGGTCAGACCAGACCCCTGAGCTGTGGACAGAAGCCTAGCTCAACATCACGCAGACTCAGCACCCTAAGTGCTGGGTGGGGCCGGTGGTGTTCCCTTTGCAGGCTATCGTTGGGGATTCACTGTAGCCCCTTAAATGCAGCAGAGATTCCAGCCTCCTTAGCCCCCACCATGAGTGATCCATGACACAAATCCCGGGAGTGTTTAATTTTCATCTTTGTTTAGGAGGATGAAGGAGGGGCAAGAGGAGACATAAATTCATACTGACTGACACAAGCTCACAGCCAGCACCTCCTCCTCGGAGAGCTATGCGCTCCCACAGTGGTGTCTGGGGGGCTGGGCGGAGACCCTCCTCTGGTCCCAGAGGGACTCGATCCTCTGGCCACAACTGATGTGTTGGACAACAGATCCAGAGGGAGACAGAGCATCTTTCCTGGGAATTTGTAACTGACACACAGAAATCAAGTTCACTCATCTGGGGATTGGCGAGGGGGAGGGGCGGTGGTTGGAAATCAAATGAAACCAGAGCATGAGAGAAAGCTAGAAGTGAAAGAGAGAGAGACAGAGAGACTGAGCTTGTGAGAGCAAATAGTCAGAAAGAAGGAAAACAATCAGGGGACAGAGGAATTCCAGCTCCTGACTGTCTAGTCTGTCCCAGCCCATCAACCACCCCGCGGGATGGTTAATATCATTCCAGTTTTGCAGATTAGGAAACAGGCTGAAAAAGGTGGGGGCTGGGTTTGGGTGCACAGTTAATTCAAGTGCCGCTGGACCCCTCACTTCCCATTGCCTGAAGGCACCTTAATCCTCACTGGGACCCCTGCGGTCCCCTGACCACCCAGCACCCTGATCAAAGGGCCCCTGCGGGAGTGGGAACCTCTCTGAGTGTGGAGAGTTCCCTGCACCGAGATGCCATACATCAGCAGGCTCCCGCTCACCCGAGGTTAACATCGCCCCAGCTGTGCAGTCTCCTGAACCAATTCCCTCCCTGCCAGGCACCCCTGTCCTTACCACCGAAAGTACTGCAGGAATTCAGGCACAGGGATGCCCAAAGCAACACGAGCCCACCGGCTGTACAAACAGCAGACTCCCAGCCCCACCTGGGTTCCAAGGGGACAGTAGGCGTCCTCACCATTCATGTGTCGAAGACAATCTTCTTCTTCAGCTGGAGGTTATAGAGAAAAATAAAATGTCCAAAACATAGTTCGGTGAGGAATTCCTCCAAGGACCTGACTGCAGAGTCTACAACCAGGTGTACCTATCCCCCAGACTTGGGGTGAAGGTGGATTATTGATCAGCACAACCCCCGGTGGCCCAGCTCCTCGGCTTGGCTGCCCAGAGGGGGCTGGGGGAATGGGTAAGGCCAGGGCACTCAGGAAGAGCACAGAGGACCTGACATCTCCCCTCCACACTCGTAAACCCTTCCCCAAATCTCAAGACATCGGACAGAGAGCCACCACAACAATAAGGAGATGCTCCCATCTCTTCACTCACTCCTTTCAGTTCACTTACGAGCTGAGCATCCACTGGGTCCCAGGACATGACACATAGGATGACCGTTGGGACAGGCTTGGTCCTTACACCTGGACCCTGTTCAATCTGATGGAAGAATGATCACTTATAAAGAGTTTCTCAAAATTATACAGAGACCAAAGACAAACTGCAGAGTGAACCAAATTTAAAAATATATATGAAGATCCCCCAGTCTCCCCGTCTAAGGTTAACAGCATAAAGCAAGAAATTCTTGCCTTTGATCACCAAGGAAGTTGTCACCCCCTCTCAGGTGGAAAGGAGAGTTATTCTTTGAGCAGGACACAGAAGTGCTCCATCGGATTGGACCAGGGCATCTACATTCATTCAGCAAATGTGTATAAGCTCCTACTACGTACGGGAATCTCCTAACTAGACCCGTTCCCAAGGCTCTCGGGCTTTATCAGTCAACAAAATAGACATGACTCCCCATCACTGGGGGCTCAGAGTTTTAGCAGAGGAAACAGGCAGCATGTTGGGGGTAGCAAGAGCTTGGAAAAATTTTAAAAAATGAGTGATATGAGCAAACTCGGGTAATGGCGGTGGGGTGGGAGGCAGGCAGGAGGGAATAAGGCAATCCTGGCAGATCTCACGGAGTAATGAACTTGAAGCAGAATAGATCCGGAGGAAGAAGGAAGAGCCGGAGCCAGAGGCCCCCAGAGTGAGGGGGAGAGTGTGGGCGGAGAGGCAGAGCACGCCGGGTCCTGAGGCCTTTGTGACGACTTTGGCTCCTAATGAAATGGTGAACCGTTTAGTGAGTTTTGAGGGGAGGGGTGATGTAGTCCAACTTATGCTTTTGTGTTTGTGTTTTTCTGGGGGAGGTAATTTATTTATTTTAATGAAGGTGCTGGGGATTGAACCCAGGATCTCATGTATGCTAAGCATGCGCCCTACACCCACCCCCTCAATGTATGCTTTTACAGGCTCCCTATGACTCTATGTGGATGAGAGATTGTAGGAAAGCAAAGATGGAAACAGGAGGCTATTGGTGTCCAGGAAGGGCTGAAGGTGGCTCTTAGGAGGGTGGGGAGCAGGGAGCAGGTGGTTAATGAAGACAGAGTATCCAGAATTTTCTAACAAGCTGGATTTTCTGTCTGTGTGTGTAAGAGAAAGAGAGAGAAAGGACATGGTTCCAACATCTGGACCTGGAAAATGGGAGGGATGTCCTCTCCATCCACAGGGTATGGGACAAGGTGGAGCTGAGCAGGTGGAAAGGGGCTGGTTTCAGCTCAGTTCTTCAATGTCGTGATTAAGGGGTGTATTACATATTGCCATAGAAATGCCTAATAGGTAGAGGAGTCTGTTTTCTTTTTCTTTTTAACATTTAAAAAATATAATTTAAATGTATTAATTGTATTATGTGAATGATTTGGGAATTTTGTTTCATGCCAAGGTATATGTTATATATAGCCAAATGGAAAATATATCAGAAAAGGGGAGAAATGAGGGCTTTCACATAAACTGATTGTCCGTAACATAGGTAAAATTTCAATAAAACCAGTTTTCAGTGCAAAAACCTCATCTCGGTGTTACATAAAAATAAATGAAAAAGGACTATGTTGATGTATCATTATTTCATGTTACATAACAGCCCGAAACAAACTCACTGTTTCACTTTGAGGCTTGTACAAATACTATCTGCTTTATTCACATAAATACAGAAATGCAGAAATGTTCTCAGGTAAAATAAACATCTTAGTGGAAATAATACAGATTTGAGCATTTTACATGATATATATGTACTGATTCAAAATTTGGAAAAGTAATTACATAGTAGAACATATGTATGAATGTGAAACCAAGATGAATGAAAGAAAAAGAATGTGAGTCTCAGGGATAAAGGTCCAGATGGAAAGGGCAAATCAGGGATTTTTGGAGAAATTGAGAAATTGATGGCATGCCAATTTCCAAGGCTGGGTTGCTTCCACCAAAGGAATAGCAGAGAGAGGAGAGGCCTAGGAACCAGCTCTGGGACACACCCACAGTATATGTTTGGAAAAAAGAGGAGACATTGCCAAAGGACCAGCCAGTAGACCAAAAGCAGACAGAGCGATGGGCTAGAGGTTGAGTGAAGCAGGAACACGGAGGAGGAGGGATGGAAGAGCTGGGTCAAATGCTGCCGAGGGACCATGCATGATGAGGACTGAAAAGTGACCACTATATTTAGCAACGTGGGGTCACTGATGGCCTTGACAGGGCAGTTTCCATAGAGCGAGGGATCAGGGGGAAAAGCCAGAGTGGGTGTAAAAGGGGATGGTTCAGGAGAAGATGCAGACAGTGAGTTTAAACAACTCCTTAAATATTTTCTGCAAAGACACAGGGTGGCAATTGGTGGGGGTGAATTAGGGTCAAGGAGTGCTGTTTGTTTCTTTTAAGAGGATGGACGTTTATATACTGATGGGAGCCAACTAGCAGGAGAACAAAATAGATGAGGTAGTGAAAGAGAGGATGGTTTTGGGAGTGACAACCCAGAGAAGATGGGAGGGAAGGGGCCCCGGGGACTTTTGGAGGAATTGGCTTTCGATGTCACTTGTAATAAGAGGTGGGGCACAGAGAGTGAGGTCACAGACATCAGAAGGCGAGCGGATGTGCTGGGAGTTGCTTGTGAAATTTCTCTTCTGTTGGCTTGTAGGCTTGTTCAAAGTAGAAAAGTAACCTTACCAGCTGAGGGACGAGGAGGAAGAAAGAGTTACTGGAGCCATTAGCAGAAGATAAGAAAGAGCCTTCCATGGAGAATGGGACAGTGAAAAGAGCAGGGGGAGATGGGGGAGTGCGCTCCCAGAACGTTAAATTTTATCTTTGAGGTCCCCAAGTGTGTGATGTGTGATTATCCTTCCTGCTCTCTACAAAATAAAAATTAAGTATGATTCAGAGGAAATGCTATTTCATTCTAAGAGGCTGCCTGTTTCTCAGGAATGGTCATCTTAAACTGCAAACATTACAAGAAATGTTGAAAAGATGAACCTGTGTACCTAAAATCCCCTATTTTCTATTAATCTGGTTACTATTTAGTTCCCCTATGAATAACACATAACCAATACTGCCGTGATGGAGGTACATCGATGCTTAAAAGGAAATGAGATCTGTATCCTTCTCCTAAATTCCATGGCTTCCTTAATATGCAATTCCCCTTGGAATTTAGGAATGTCTAGTATAAGAAGTGAGAAACAGTTTGAGAAAATCCCGGCTCAGAATTACACAGCACAAACACATCTCAGAAGTATATACAGCTGTAAAGAATTTTACAAGCAAAACTCCGTAACTACTCTTAAAGACTTTTGCAAACCTGGGCCTGCCCAGATGTTTCCAAACTGGAAAGGAACTCCAATCACTTGCCTGGTACCGGGACCAGAGGCTGGCCAGCCTTTTCTGTAATAGCGAGAGAGGAAATATTTTCAGTTTTGCAGATCATTTTGTTGTAACCATGCAGGTCTGCAATAAGAAAGTGAAGAGCACTGGGAGACAGGAAACAAATGGGCATGCCCACACCCTCCCTTCCACTCAGGGCAGCTTCTCTGTGGTGGGGAGCTTTGCCACAATCACTTGCTTCTTTGTTTCCATTGGTTTCTTTGTTTCCACCTTACTGCTCAAGCTCAGAACTTCATGTTGGTCTGGTCCTTCTGCATCCATGCAGAGAGAAGGCTGAGCAGGGGTGGGAACCCCACCTGATGGAGAAGAGAGATTGCTGGGAGGGACACTGTGGTGGCCACCATGACACGACACAATCACACCTTCCGTGGTGAAAGGGAATGAAGACAAGGGAGGGACACAGCAGTGGGACCCCTAGGTCACCTGCCAGGCTTGCTCTCCCTCCGTGGCCACCCTGGGGGCCTGGGGGGTGTTGGGCTTCAGCTACAGATATTAGGCTGAAGGGACTCAATATAAAGGACCCTCCACCTCCTCACTAGGTTCCAAACGCAGCCCCTCTAAGTCCACCCTCTGAGTTTCTGGAACTCAGCTGGAAGAATACATGATCAGGCCAGACCCAGAGCCCAAGCCAAACACGACAGGGGTCACGTAGGGTTGTAACCCCGTGCTCAGTGGTCGGGGACTCCTTGCAAATCTGCAGAAATCCCCGTTCCGCCTCATTCCTGGGAGAAAGCCCAGATCTCCTCCTGCTTTGTCTGTTCTTCTCTTGAGGCTATTGTCCTGGAGGGATGCAGAGTCCTTGAACCTGGCCCTCCAAACGTACATAAGCAGCTTGTTCAATAAAACAAATTATGCACTTTTTCACATTTGCTAGTTTTTTGATTCCAGAAAGGCTGTGGGACTCATTCTCACACTCTTCTTTGCCCCCACCACTTGGTGGCCCTCTCCTCATGGAAACACGATTTCCCACATCTGCACCCTGCCTCCCAGCTTGTCAGAGGGGAGTGTCCCACAAAGACACAGGAGTTTGTGAGGATCCTGTCCCCCAGCAGAAAGACTACTCCTGGAGCGACGGACAGGGATCTGGCCTCCTGAGCCGCTCAGCTCTAATTCAAAGCGTAAAGTGGGGACCCCAAACATTGCTGAATGAATTTCTGAGTCACCTGGGCTGGAGGGGCCTGATTTTTCTTTCCAGGAATGGAGGTAGCGCAACTTCCATTTTCAGGGCTGACATTGACGATGGATCTAGTTCCCCCCACTGCACCGCAGGAAGGAGGGGCCCTTCCATCCCACAGCTAGGAAACCCAGCCCACGGGAGTTCTGAAGCAGTGCATCACTGCCAGGTCCAGCATCCCTCAGAGTGGCCTCTGCCCCTGAATGAGCCCCTTCCCTGGGCCTTTTCTGCCCCGACACGACCACACCCCAGGTTGTGCCAGAGCTCTGGGGCTCTGTGTCCAGGGTACACAGGTGGGACCTGAGCCAGGTGTCCCCTGGGCCTCAAGGGGGAGAGATCTGCCTCTGCATCAGGGGAAGGTGACCCCACATGGCTGGCAGGACACTCTCAATATGGACCTCCAGGAGCCCAGGGAGCAGTTTCCCTGCAGGTGTTAGGAGCCATCATCAGGAGGGCAGGACCCTCTTTGCGCAGAGCATCCAGCAGTGCTGGGCCCACGTGCTGACCACAGAAACCTACATGCCCCCAGGGTACCCCAGGCAACCTCACAACTTCGTCACCTAGTGACCTGGGTACCACGGGCTCCTTGGCCATCCCATGAGGGTAGTCCTTGCAGGCATGGTCTCCAGGTGCTCCCGTTAAGAAATCCCCCTGGGTTTCTGTGGTCACAGAGACCACACCAGAAAATTGTAGTCCTGCAGTGACCCCCACAGCAGTCAGCTCCCCTGTGCATGTCCAGGGACAAATGACAGCAATTTATTGCCAGGAACCATAATGAACAAGGGGGTGGGATTCCATACTAAGTTCAGGATCCTGGTAACTCACTCTGCACCCCAAAAAGCATCCATGAGAAATGTGTGTATTTGGATGCCTGTGCCCCTAGAAAAGCTGTTCCAGAGGGCTCCTGGGACTCTCCAGCCCCTCTCAAGATTCTCAGAGCCTGGGTCTAAATTTCTATCTCCCTCCTTTGGTGTACAGTCACCTGTGTCTCGTGGTCACGGGTCACTTTATTGCATGACTTGGCATGTTTTTAGTGCTCGTACTCCACCCCTGCACTAGACTCCCAAGATGTTCCCACTGACCCTTGGTTCCCTGTGTGGGTCAGGGGGCCCTAAGTCTGCAACTTTCACTCTCCTCCTCTACCCCCACCACTGGGGCCACCCCTAGGTGGACTGGGAGGTGTTTGTAAATGAGTCTTACACAAGGACATGACTGGACAAAGCAGGACCCCACCCCCAGAAAGCACACCTGCTCCCTTCTCTGAAGAGGACCCCACAGCCCCACATTGCCTCCCAGGGGTCTACTCAGGACACAGTCCCCCTGTTCTGGGCAAGGCATCTCCCTGGAATCCTTGCTTCCAGGCAATCTCTCTGTCATTCTTCAGAGTTTAGAGTTGTTCCCATGTCTCTGAGCACCTAGGTGACCAGCACAGGCCCTTCAGTGACCTGGAGAGACAAGGAAGATATGTGGCCACAGGTCTCACAGGACACACCTGCAGGGACCCCAGGCCAAAGGGCCGTCCTTCTGCCTTCTCAGGTGTGGATCCCGTGGTACCTTTTTGCAGGGGGCCCAAATGGGGAGTGGGGCCCAGAGCAGTTCATGGGGCTCTCTGGGCAGGGAAGACTTGGGCCAGGCGGCCTTGCCTGGTTTCCCTGCTGGACCACTCTGAAAACCCCGGCTCCTCTGGCTGTGGCTGGAGGCCCCCCAAACCTCAGGGCAGGGCCCTTTGTCTCAGCCTCCACTGCCTCCAAAGCCACGCTGGTGCTGGCATGTGGAAAGAGCTTTCTTGCTTTCTTGTGGCCAAGTTGCCACAGGTGGATGCTGTGGGGAGCTGGAGAGAGAGGTAGCACTTGCTCAGATGTGAGTGGTGAGGCAAATTGACACCCTGTCAATTAGCCTTAAACATTGGAAAGAGGGCTTTCCCGTGAAAGCTGGAAGTTACTTTCAGTAATTTGTCTAAAGATTTCTTTTTTTTTTCCCCTTAAAGACTCATAAAACCTCTCCCAGGTCATTCCTGGTATGGACCATTATCCAGGGATCAATCAAGAACTGCAGAAGGAGAGGGGTGGGGCTGAGGGAGAGGGGAGGGGAGATCAGAGCCCACGGAGAGGAGATGCCCCTCCCAGGAGCCACACACTGGGCAGTGGCTGCTGGCATCCAGCTCTCCTGTTCTCAGGCCCATTTCATCTGGGGGGTGTTTCCAAAAGAAACAATGGTGGAAGGGCCAAGGAGGACACCTAGACCTCCCAGAATAGACAGGGGGAGCAGAGTCACCATGCTGGCCCAGGGCTTGGAGACAGACCTGTAGTGGAGACCACAGGTCTCCTGAGAAGCCAGTTTTGAAATAAAGGCAGTATGCGCTGAAATACCCAGTTCGAGCGAGTGCTTCATCATAGACATGTAATTTACATAGTTCTTCTCACCACGAAACTGTGTTCCCAACACGCTATGTGAATGACGGCTTCAACACACATTCACTTCTGAGATGTGAACAAGTGTAGAGCCGCTCTTTCATCCAGCATAATGGGCATGGTCACACCTAGGAACGCTTACCAAGATTTCTCAGCTGGTTCCTTCACCCAGATTCAAAATAAAGGCACTTTGTGCTGGAAAAGCCTGTTGGAGCGTGTTCAGAGCTGTTTTGGGCTCTGTCCCAGCTGGAGGGTGCAAACCCCAACTTCCAGAAAGAGGGACCAGGACCCTACCCGCCAGGTGGTGTTGCCTTTGTTGGGGAACAGTGATCTTTGGGTTAGATATTTTGCGGCTCTCTCTAAAAACTGCTTTGACTTAAGTTTGCATCCTAGTCACCAGTTCCAGGGCAACAGAAAAAGCATACCCTACATCCCTTTGCACTCAAATCTTCCCAAAAGAGCAAATATTTGCCCATGAAAATACCAGCTGCTCTTCTAAGGCCCCCTAAATACCCAGCAGTTTGGGCGGTGCCCTCTTGACCAGGGACAGGAGGAAAGGGACCAGCGGCCCTCAGGCAGGCTTGGCCCAGTGTGGCAGCTGCACTGTGGGTGTGTAGTGGGGAGGGCCATGCAGGGAATCCTGTTTGAGGGGCCTCTGTGCACGACTGCTTTATGGTCTGAGGTTTCATAAAAAGGCTCCAGGCATCCTAACAGGTCAGATAAAGCCCCCACCCTCAGGCTGGAACCACCAGGAGCTCAGTACCTGTAACAGGGACAGTGCCTGGTGTGGGGAGAGGTCATGGGACACTCCGGGGGCAGGGGCAGTGGTGCTGGGGAAGGCAGGGGATGCAGTGAAGGGTGGAGGGAGCAGGGTCCCTTGCTTGGGGGTGAGAGTTCTTGGGGAGACCACAGAGCATGGCACACACCATCCCCACCCCATATCCCAAATTCCTAGCCCCGCCAACAAGGGGCTGCTCTACACCCTCTCACCGTGGCTCTCCTGTAAGACCGCACCCAACCCGGCATCTGGCACCCCTGCCCTACCTCCCCTCTTGGGACAGATCCCGTCTTCTTGGAAACTGCCCAGCAGCGTGATTTCAAGTCCGACAGCGGACCTGGCGGATCTGCACTTCAGGTGCCCTAACTGGCCAGCCATGCGTGCCTGGGCTCAGTCCTCTATCTTGCCCACCGGCAGCCTGGGTCCACGTCCGGTGCAAGTGGAGGCCAGCGGAGCCCAGGCTGAGCCCCGCACACTGACAGCTGAGAGTGCCCCCGCCCCGCTGCCCCGCTGCCCCGCTGCCCCGCTGCCCCGCTGCCCCGCTGCCCCGCTGCCCCGCTGCCCCGCTGCCCCGCTGCCCCGCTGCCCCGCCTACTGGTGGCAGCACCGCCCCAGCCTCCGGCGGGCGCCAACTGCAGGTGAGGACGTCCGCGCGGCTCCGCCCGCCCCGGCCCCGCCCAGCTGTCCCATAAGCCTCCCCCCAGCCCCCGTCCTGGCCTCGCCCTGGCTCCCATTGGCTCCGAAAGTTCTGCCCTCACACATCTAGACTCGGGAGGACGCACGACGCAAGCGCTAGGGGAGGGTCCCGTGACGTTGCCATGGCTACAGGCGCCGCGCTCCGCGCCAGCCGGTGTGCGCTTCTGGGGCGGGCAGCGGGCTCCGGAAGTGTGCAGCTGCCCGGGACCATGGCAGTGCTTGCTGCTGGGGCTGGCGGCTTGCTCGGCCGGGCGACTAGTTCTGGCCTGGTCAGTCGGCGGCCGACATCCTGTCTGGGGCGGCGTCCCACATACGGTAAACGTACGTCCGCGCCGTCGGCGGGGCCGGCGGACATGAACCGGGGTGGGATCGGGGTTGGGGCGGTGGCCAGGGAGGGCTGTGGTGCCAGGGAGCGGGTTGGGGAGGGGCAGGGCAGGGCTTGGGCACAGCCTCAAGCTTTCCTCCCCCTCAGGCCCTGGGGCTGGGGCCGCGAGTCTGGGTCGCCCTTGGTGGCCGTGGCCTCCCAGAACCCCCCAGGAAGGTCAGGCGGAGGACCCATCTTAGATGAAGCGGGGCCTTACCCGGGTTTCGAAGAGCCCCAGAATCAGATGTTGGAATGGGGTGGTTTATCAGCCTTGTTTATCTGCAGGGAAATTTCAGTTAAATCCAGATGTTGGTTCCTTCAGTCAACCTCAGGAATAAGACACAAGGGTCAGTGCCGATTAGCAGTTATCTAGGGCTTGACTCAAAATAGACTGTGTGGGGTGTAGGGATGGTAGATGGTCCCTCCCTCTCAAGGTTGGCAGTCTTCTGGGATTAGAGGCCCCAGTTGAGGATTACCTCAACTGCAGTAATGGAGGTTGTGGGAAACATTAACATAGAGAAGGGAGGCGTGTGGCTGCGGTAACTCATTAAAGAAGCCAGGACACTTGCCTGGCTCTTGTGTAGGAGGGTCTCGCCTATGGTAGGGCAGCAGTTATCAAAGTGTGTCTGAGGCCCCTGAGATGCAAGACTATTTTAGTAGAAACCCCGGTATGTCACCTGCCTTTTGCATACTCTTGCACTCCCGAGTTTCCTGTGGGGTTTTCCAGGGAAAACCTGGACTGTGATACCACAAAACAGGGAATATAGAGGCAGATAGAATTCAGCTCTCACCAGTCCAAAAGAGATTTGCAGAAATTAAAATCACTGCTATTCTTCTTATTAATGATTTTTGTTTAGAAAAATATACTTATTTTTTGCTTAAGAGTATTAATGGTAACATGTACTAGGTTGTTATTATTTTTAAGTGAACTCATAAGCATTTTTTAAAGTTCTAATTTAACTTCTAACACAGGAAATATTGATAGATTTAACCCACATAAACAGCAGCCTTTTGGAGTCCTCAGTAATTAAGAGTGTACAGGGGTCTGTAGACCAAGAAGCTTGAGAGCCCCTGGAGAACGGGTGCTCAGGTACTAGTCAGGTGCTTAGCGTTATTAGACAGATGCCAAGATGTCTTCTGCATGTGCTCCTGGACTCGAAGTAATTGGCCACATGGAGATGGGTGGGCAGTGCCTCCACTATACAAACCAGAAGCTGCTGAACGTGTCTTGAGTCTAGGCCATGTACTGTGCAGGGATTCCCGTTGTATCTGTTATATCTAAGCCCGGATTCCTGTGCAGAGGCCTGGCCCTGAAGACCCGCTCTCCTTTGCTCCCTGCCAGGTACCTTCTGTGTGACGTCAACCCTCCAGAGGGCTTCAGCCTCCGTAGGGGCGTCTGTATCCACATCGCCTTCTTCCTGAAGACCCTGCTGAAAATGGAGGAGTCGGTGCTGGTGCTACCCCCTTGGGGCCGCCTCTACCATTGGCAGAGCCTGGCCATCCACCAGGTCCTGATTCCCTGGTCTGACTTTTTTGATCTCTCAAGTCTCAACAGAAACATCCCTGACACTGAGTACGAACAGTTCATTGCAGGTGAGATGGTGATCGTTTAACTGGGGCCAGACGGTTGTTGTTCTGGTTCCGATGTGAACATCGGGCCACCTTGCTTCGGGCTTGTTGGTCTGCTTAGGGGCCCTGCTCATGTTTCCCGCACTGCAGGTGAATTTGGTCTTTCCATAGTTTTTCTCAGGAAATAGATCTGAAGTGTATGAACTCTGTGTTCCCTCCCCTCTTAAATCCCTGGCCTCCTGGTGAGATGGAGTGGTGACAAGGAGGCCACTGCCACAGAGGCCTTGTCCCAGCAGGACTCGCTCCCTGGGCAGTAAGGGCCATTCTTACCTGAAGGAAAACACGATGTGTGTGTAGCATGGGCCACATGCTGGAGAAGGTATGTAACCTCTCATTCAGTATAATTTGGTCCTGCTCAAGCTTGCCATTTTACTTTCTGTAAGAGGTAAGGGTTGAAGATTTTCTTTGAATAAAGCTATTTAGAGCTTATCTTTTTTTAATTGAAATGTGGTTGATTTAAAGTGTTTTGTTAGTTTCAGATATACAGCTGTTTTGTTAGTTTCAGGTATACAGCATAGAGATTCATTTGCACATATACATAGTCTATTCTTTTTCAGGTTCTTTTCCATTATAGGTTGCAAGATACTGAATATTTTCCCCTGTGTTCTACAGTGAATCCTTGTTGTTTGTCTGTTTTACATATAGTAGTTTGTAATTGTTAATCCCAAACTCCTAAGTTTGTTTTCTAAGTCTGTGAGTGTGTTTTTGTTTTGTAAATAAGTTCATTTGTACCATTTTTTAAAATTCCACATATAAGTAATATCATATAATACTTGTCTTCCTCTGTCTGAGTTATTTCACTTTAGTGTGATAATCTCCAGGTCCATCCATGTTGATGTAAACGGCATTATTTCCTTCTTTATTATGACTGAGTAATATTCTTTTATATCTAAATACTACATATTTATCCAGTCATCTGTCAGTGGGCCTTTAGGTTGCTTCTATGTCTTGGCCATTGTAAACAATGCTGCTGTGATCATTGGGGTGCAGGTATATTTTGGAATTAAGGTTCCCTCTGGATATATACCCAGGAGTGGGATTGCTGGATCAAATGATAAGTCTTTTTTTAGTCTTTTGAGGAATCTCCATACTGTTTTCCACAGTGGCTGCACCAAACTACATTCCCACCAAAAATGTAGGAGAGTTCCCTTTTCTCCACAGCCTCTCCAGCATTTATGGTTTGTGGATTTTTCAATGGTGGCAATTCTGACTAGTGTGAGATGATAACATTATAGTTTTGATTTGCATTTCTATGATAATTAGCTATATTAAGCTTTTTTTATATGCCTATTGGCCATTTGTATATCTTCATTGGAGAATTGCTTGTTTAGTTGTTCTGTCCATTTTTGGACTGGGATGTTTATTTTTTTATTAAGTTTTATGAACTATTTATATAGTCTAGAAGTTAAGCCATGTTCAGTCTCATCTTTTGCAAATATTTTCTCCCATTCCATAGGTTGTCTTTTTGTTTTGTTTACGGTTTCTATTGCTGTGAAAAAGCTGATAGGTGTAATTAGGTCCCATTTGTTTATTTTGGCTTTTATTTCTCTTGCTTGGGTGGATTGCCCTAGGAAAACTTGCTGAGATGTATGTCAAATGATGTTTTGCCAATGTTTTCTTCTGAAAGGTTTATAGCGTCTTGTCTAATGTTTAAGTCTTTAAGCCATTTTGAGTTTGTTTCTTTTTGGGTTTTGTTTTTTGCGACTCTATTTTATGCTTTCGATTTGGGGTTACCTTATTTTTCAAGTATATCAACCCGTTACTATATCTATTTCCTTTAGACTGATAATCACGCAGGCTCCAATACATCCTAAGAATAATGAGAAAAAGAAAAGAAAGAGAAAAAAATCTATCTTTTCTTGCTACTATCTCCCATTCCCACCTTTTTGTATTTTGATGTACTTTTTCTTTTTTACATCTTCATGTTTATTCTCTTGTAACTCGTTATTGCATTTCCAACTATGGTTTTCCCATTTCTATAGCATCCTGCTTCCTTTCTGTTTAGAGTAGAACCTTTTAATATCTATGTTTTGTTCAATAATGCTGAATTATCTCCCCACCCCCCTCCCCCCGCGCCTCTGATTCCTCAGTCCAGGGAAGCCAAAACATCCTTGCCTTCATTGGTTCTGGGAAAGCAATCTTCAGAGTGGGAAAAAAACATTGAAAAGTAATATTCTGTGTGTTGCTTTCTACCCTTGCCCAGAGAGTGAGAATCACCTCTGAAGGCAGAGGAAGAAAGTTGGTGGTGTGGAGCACAAAGTCTTTTCTGCTTTTGCTACTGAAAAAAAGATTGCTTTTATAATTAGTGATGATACCGTTTAAATTGGTGAGATTGAGATTCCACAGCTTCAGCACCTGTGAATAACCAGCTGGGAGAAAGCTCTCCAGGGCCCCTGCAGTGGGAAAGGCAGCCCCTCTGAGTACCTGTTGTTCTATATTCTTACTGCCTCCACACGGGTTTGCTAGGCACCGTGCAGGACAATGCAGTTACACAAGGTGGAGGACGGGGAGACCCCTGCTTGGTGGAGAGCCACAGGAGCCCACACTTGAAGGACAAAGTGAAGAGTAGTGGGGCGGGCATAGGAGGAGAGGATGGTTGAGACACAGGATGGTGTCCTAGAGTCCAGCAGGCGAGGCTGGTGGGGCAGATGGGGCCCTGGGACATGGGCAGACCTTGAGGGATCTGAAGCAAAGATATGAACCAAGAGACTGGGTTCGTGTGGGCGTACAGCGCCCCCTGGGGGCCGCGGGGCAGCGCAGCGAGCCCAGGAGGAGCGGGCACTTCCCCAAAGTTGGGTTGACAGGTCACAACCAACTCACTGGGAACCGAGAGGTACCGAGATATTGCTAATTTTTGTCCCTCGTCCTTGAAAATAACTGCTTCCTGTTGAGTAGCCTGTGTCGTTAGTGAGAATTAAAGACATGAAGCAACATTGCCTCAAAGGTCACCCATTGTGTAGCTGTTAATAAGGGTCAGATGCAAACTTGAATAGATGAAATCAAACATTCATCATCGGATTTTAAAATCCTCTAAAGTAAAAATACTTGCTGTCTTTGTTCTTCATTTCAGGGTTCACTTGGTGATAATAATAGTAACCAAAGCAACAGCAAACCCTTAAAGAACTCTGTCCTGCTGTTCCAGGAACGCTGTGTTCACGACAACCCAATGAGGTGGCACTTTAAAGGAAGGACAGTCATTAATCACACAGCTAGTAAATGGCAGAGCTGGGACTTGAACCCAAGCTCTCTGGCCCCAGAGCCCCCTTTCAGCCCCTTCACTGCAGCTCATCACTTGGCATGCCTGACACAGGCCACCATTAAGGAGCGGCGTGTCCTTGGCCAAGGCTGCTTCACCGCTTGGTCTCTGTTTCCTCATCTGTAGAATGGGGGTGTGGGCAGTGAACTCTGTGAGCTCAGTTGTCACTTCCTCCAGCCCTGCTATTCTACTGCTTTGAGTTAATTTAGTAAGTATCCAAGCCTCTGAATGGCCCACCCATAGGCTGGCGCTTTGCTAGGCCCTGGGTTACGGAGAAAAGTAAGATCAGCCTGCTTCTCCAAGGAGCCTGTGTCCCTCCACGGCAAACAGCTGCGAGGCCCAGGCTCCCTCACTGGCGGTCGGGGGCTGGGCAGGAAAGTCTGATAGAAGATGGAGGTAGAGCCACTCTGAGAACAGTGGTGGCCACACAGCTCTCAGGAGCGGGAGCGTCTGTCCAGGCTGGTGAGAGGGGAGTCCTCATAAGGCCAGTAGCCCCCCAACCTAAGCTCTCAGGACAAAGTTCCAGCCATCCCTGCAGTGTCACCATAGAGCCAGTCCATCCTCATCACTGTGCCTCTGTGCTTCTTTGTCCTGGGGCCTCTCTTCCCCCTACACCCAGAAGACTCTTCTCCCTCTCTTCTCTGAGTGTCCCCTCACTTCACCCGTGGTCCCTGCTTCCTGGGCCACCATCTCTGGAGTTGACGCTTTGCCCCCTCACACCCCCACGTTTGATCAGGAGCCTGGGTTGGCCTCCTTGTGCTCACTTTCCCCCTTCAGATGATTGCTCCCACTCTCGTGGGAGCACCTGGAAAACCCAGATCCTTTCCTAGCAGTGCCTGCCACCCTGGCCTCCCTGCTCATCTGCCTCAGTCAGGAGCACCTGGACCACCAGCTCTGTATTGCCTCGCCTCCTACCATCAAGACGTCAAAGTTCATTCTTCCTTCACCACCCAGTGTGGTCATTGTAGGGTCTTCTTCTCCGTCAGCCTGAGCCAGCCACCCCCCATTCACCCTACCCCCGGGCTCATACCCTGGCGGGTCTCCAACCCCGGTCCAGCCTCTCTCCTTTAAGTGCCCACCTCTAGCCGTCCAGCTGCTTCTCCACCAGCCTCCCTGGCCCTCATTCACCCTCACTGGGGCATCATGTGCTGACTCCTCTGCTTTCCTGCCTGTCCACGTTCCTCTTACTTCCACTTCCCCACCTTCCAGCTCTGCATCCACAGTCAGCACTCTCTTTATGACAGACAAAACCCCCTTGAGCCTTGACCTTTTCAGCTCCTCACCAGGATGACTTCCATCTCGGTTCACCCAGCTCTACTTGTTCTGAGCCTGCAGGCAGCAGGCTCTCCCAGCACAGGTTTCTAAGACTGCAAATCAATGCCCACCGTGTTGCCACTGCCAGGCAATCCTCCAGGATTTCTCTTGTGAGCACATTTCCCCACATCACTCAGTGGTGTCAACATTCTCTGCTCTCTGCACACCTCTAACCTTCCCTCTGTCTCTTCCCCGACTCCCATCAGATGGCCTTCCCTCCTGCTTCAGAGAGAATAGCATGTCACTGGAAAGGAACTCGCTCACCTGCAGCAAATCTGCTCACCTCACCTTTTCTCTGTCCCTCTCCCACTGGACTCTAGCTGTAGTTGTTCTTAGTTTAGTGAGTTTAGTTGACATATATATACACATTAAAAGCATAGCACACTATCGGCTACCTTCTAGGGCTTACTTTTTCAATTTAACATATAGTGTATGATGCATCCACTTCATTGCATGTACCTGCAGTTCACTTGTTTTAACTGATCTTAAATGTTGTGTGTGTGAAAGTAACACAAGAGAAGGGTAAGCCAGGATTCAGGATGCTGGTTACTTCCTGTGAGAAGAGGCCAAGAGCAGGATAGGACACAGTATGTGACTGTCAATACTCCTGTTCTGATGCTGGGTGAAAGGTTCACAACTGTTTCTTATAATATTAATTTTAATACATAAATACCTCTGACAGGCACCTAAGGTGAGAATGTGTCATGAACCAAGACATACAATGGGTAATATTACATCATTATTGTTATGTAATCTTGTTATAAAATATATTAATCATAATCCTACATTGATATGTGTTATATATTATATAGATGCATGAATTATATATTATGTATAAAAATACCTACATATGTATTATATACTATCTGATAATAAATAAACAGAACATAATATGCTAGTATATCTACTATTATGTATTATTTAATAAATAATAACATACTATATCCTGTTATATCACATGGCACATAATCTTCAATCAAATAAAATTATGTCACTATATGTAATGGTAATTAATAAAATTAAATGAAAATGCCCGCAGCTTTTAACACTGACACCACTCCAGCTGTCACTGTCTTTTCTCTTCCCTTTCATGGTCGAGGTCCTCACAGTGCTGTCCATTACCCCTTTCATCTCCTTATCCTGAACCTTCCTCCTCCTCTCATCCCATGCTGCCTTCCACCCCGTGGTCTCTCTAGTCTCCAGCGGCCTCTGGGGCACTGATATGCGGGCGCGGTCTCAGATCCCAACTCACCTGCCTGTCCGCCGCCTCTGCCACCGCTGGTGGGGGCGGGGAGGGGGGCAGAGTGCACCTCTCGTCCTGGAAGAGAACACAGCACAGACTGTGACCAGCAGCAGGTGTGGCCGGGAACTGCAGGACTGGGGGGAGAGCCAGACTGTCTGCATCCAGACCTGGGGCACTTGGAGTGTGAAGAAGCCCCGTCCTCACTGCCCCTGAAGTGAGGAAAACACCCTCAGGTGAGTTAAAGTGCTTATGACCTAGGTCTGTTGGCTGGAAAGGACAAACGGGCCCCTAAGGGGAGGGTAGTTGATGTTCCAGGCCCCACCATGGCCCTAAGGGCTGGCGGGGAACCAGGCTGGACCCTCCACTGGACCCAGTGCCCCCACGGGTGTGGGGCCTTCAGGAACAAGCAGAAAGCCCTTGGTCTCTGGGGGGAACTGGGCAGTGTGGGAGCATCCCTGCAGCGAGTCAAGTGATGTCAGGGCTTGTGGGCTCCCTTTTTATGGCCACATCGAGCCTCAGCAGAAGCCACAGCAGAAGTGGATTCCTGTCCCTCCAGCAGTCATCGTGTCTGAGTGCCAGGCTTCAGACCCGATCCCCTGGGGTACTTGGACAGTTATAGACAGAGGCCGCTTGGGGAGGCCTCAAAGGGGCGGTACTGGCCTTCCTGCCACCACGATTACACAAAGATCAAACAATCCATTTATGGAAATAAAATAAGAAACATAGTCACATCTGGATGCCAAGCTTAGAGGTGGTGTATGGGTGACATTTATTGACAATCCAGCGAGGTTCTGGCCAGAGCTAGAGGCCAGGGCAGCAAGACGGGAGTGGCACTAAGTAGCATCGTGGTTCAGAGGCTGGACTGGGGCCCCGCAGGTTCCTCCCAGGAGGAAACTCAGTGTTTTGGAGGTGGCTAACATACCTCCTTCGTATCACCAGCAAGTGATGCCACCTGCGGAAAATCAGCTATAATCCTGAGCCGGATCAGCCCTAGTGATGTGATAAAGGCTCCTACAAGAGGGGGGGCCAGACAGATAGTGAACCAACCAACAGGCTGGTGAGTTTCTGGCCTGTGTTTATCGTGCTTTTGTATCAAGAATGAGGAGAGAGTTGAATGGCTCACCATGAAGATTTTAACAACTTAAAGAGGGTTCCGTGTCTCACCCGAAGGAATTCAGGAGGTGTTTAGACCCTGTGGAGACTAACGGCCTCTTGGTTCCTCATGAACCTGGCAAACCCACCAGCCCTCTATGGCCAGACCTTGGCAAGTGCCTTCCCTTGTTCTAACAAAATCCTTTCCACCCACGCCTGTGGTAAGCTTTTTTTTTTTTTTTTTAAATAATGGGAATGAAGTTACCTTACAGCCTCCTCAGAACTCTCCGTAGGGTTTCTGCCCTTAGACCCCAGCAAGGGGGCCTGCTGCCCTGGGTCCTGAAATACAGAGGGTCCCTCTGGCCCTGACACTTCCTCTGGCCACGCCCTCCATGGGGTGGAGTCAGCAGGGCCAAGGGGACATGGTCATTGTCTCCATCCCGTGCTGTAGAAACCCAGGACCCCAAATGCACTGCCTCAACAGCCCCTGACCCACTTGTAGTGCCTGCACCGGCTCTCCCCAGAGTTCAGATTCCCAGGACTCACAGAGAGGCCAACGGGCAGCTGTTTGCATGGAGGGTATGGACAAAGCCCGGATGTGAGGTCTGAGTGTCCCCCTGTGCACATCCAAGGCCCCTTGTGGCAAAGGATGGACCCAACATTGGGAAGAAAATGGTCAGGCTAGTGATCAGAGACTGGGAATCAGCTATCCCCACACCCTCACTTTCTTTGCGGGACTCGCTTGAGTCTGGGAATTCTAAATTTGATCCTGGATTTCCCCCTTATAATGAATGTATATTTGTAAAGGCAGGAGTTTAGAACCTACTGCACTTAACATGTTTACATGTATAGGATGTGAGCTCCCAGGTATGCTCTAGCCCTGCACTTCCAAAGTTCCAGAGCAGTTATGTTGGCTCTACTGGGACTGTAAGTGGTAAAGACTATCTCCAGAGAGGAGGGGCTCCTGCTTCATGCTCCAAAGTCAGGATCTTCTAAGTGGATAAAACAATGGACACTGACCCTCAATTGTAAATTGATTTAGAATAACGCCAAAGTGTGTAAGACGTGTGTGTATGCATGCGCACACCTGGGGACGTGTGTGGTACATGACTGTGTGTGTGTTTGCGTGTGCGCACGCCTGGGGATGTATGTGGTTCTGTTTGTTATGTGTGTGTGTGCGCCTGAGGACGTGTGTGGTTGTGTGTATGGTATGTGTGTGTGTGTGGTACATGACTCCATGTGTGTGTGCACATGGGGATGTATGTGGAGCAGAGTCAGTGTGTCTGCACGTGTGTTTGTGTGTACGTGCATGCATTAGTTTTAACAGTAGAAGCTGTCCTTTAGAATTATGAAGAAGTAAAAATTGTATGATGTCCTTTGCTGTATAATTCAAATTTAAAATAATCTTCAATCACCAGAAATTTAGTCCCCCTCATATTCTGATTTTTTTTCCATATTGATTATGTCTTCATTTTACTGATGGGAAAACTGTAGCTTAGAGATGCTAACTGACTCAACAAAGGGCATGGAGCTCGCGAGCCCAGGACCAGGACGCAGTCCAAGCCGCGCTGCTCCAGAGGCCTGGAGCCCTGCTCACGATCACACGTGGCCTCTTGGCAGGGGAACAGACACTGATGGGCCGGGGCCAGCGTGCAGGCTGCCCAAGCCGGGGACTCGGGAAGCCGGGCGGAGAGTACCAGACAGCAGACAAGGGTGAAGGGCTGCTAAGAAGTCAGATAGTTTCCTAGGTCTTGGATGAGGAATGAGGCTCACTGCTCATCCTTGATCCCTTTGCTGGTGGCTAAAAGGTACCAAGGCCCACGAAAGCACTTCTGGGAGCTGCCTGCCAAAACCAGGAAAAGTGCTGCTCAGGACTGGCTCTGCAGTAGGAGCAGAGGGAGGCAATGTCGCCTCCAGGTGGACATCCTTGGTGATGGCAGTGGGAGGCCTAGCAGTCTTGGTTTGGAGGTGGCAGGATAAGGTCCTAGTGGATGATCGTTTTCACATGTCTTAAAAATCATTGCTTCATATATTTTATCCATTTTGTGGTTTATTTTAGGATGGTAAATACAGTCTCTGTTACTCCATATTAAATGGATTGATTAATTTTTTTATTGTTAATTTTCTCTTCAGTGATTTGGAAGCTATATTGCCTCTTAATGAAAATTCTCTAAATTTTTATAAATGATCTCTAAGTTCATTACTTTATATGTAATTGAACCAGTATTCCTATAAGAGTCTCAAAAGTGAAATAATCTATTAGATCCTGTTCCTCAATAATGATAAATTTAGCATATTTTACCTATCTGCTGTTCCAAATTGTGTGTGTGTTTGTGTGTGTGTGCTCCAGTTACTATTTTTTAGACTGTTGCTTTAAGTTTGTTACATTAACAAAGAAAATATAGGTATAAACACCTTGGATTTCATTGCTCACTACCACTATTTAATCCTATGTCTTTCCCACTTTTCAGTTATTTACTTATCGGGATTTCCCAATCAACTGGACACATGATTGACTAATTTTTTTCTAGCGGTGGACTTGTAACACTTACATATCTATATGCAGATTTATGTTCTCCTGATCAACAACTCTCAGCGTGTTGTTGATGGCCCAAGCCTTGTATTAAAATAAGGCATAGTTTTTCATTAGCAAAAAAAAAAAAAAAATTCTTAATTTAAGGTGCTGTCTTTTTATGGCTGTCTAGTCTTGTATGGTGAATGGATATTAATAGAGATTTCCTTAACTTTCCTCCTTCTTTTTGCCATATCTCGAATTCATTGAGAAGAATGTTTTTACCATTTCTCAGATGGGCTTCCGCTTTGACTTCCACTTTAAACCATCACCCCACTCTTTTTCCCCATGCTTATTCCTGAAAAAGTGAGCTCTCTATCGGATTAAAGGTGGTTCCCATCAGAGATGTGTGGCTCCCTGTCCAAAGGTCCAAAGGAAGAGAAAAGGAAAGATTCCTATTTTTGGTGGTTACATTTTGTCACGTTAGAGATCTAGTTATCCCTGTGGCTGTGGTGGAATCTGCAATATCCTAGCTCATAGTTTCCTTTTTCTGGCTTACTAGGGGAGCCGCATTAGCTGGGGTCACGGCGCTGTGGCTGTTGTCAGGATCCCGGGGCTGAGGCAGCCCCTCTCAGCCCTTGTTATTTTGATCTTGCAAACTGGGTCCCAGCTATGCGAACCCTGCATTTGGCGGCCAGGTCGCCCCCCACGCGACGTGTCCCCAGTTCCTCGGCATCCCTCACTGCTATCAGCTAGCTCTAGTAAGGGTACAAGATGGCTTCCACTGCGGTCCTTCATCTTTCCTCTCTATTCAGGCCCTCCTTTCCCACTAGTGGCCCTAAGCCTTCTCTCCTGCGCTACTTAAGCTGAAGGAATTCCTCAGGATTTCCATCAGGTAGATGGCGCTCTTCTATGTTTGGACCACTTCAGTGCTTGCAGTGGAAATTTAGGAGGTGGGAAGAAGGAGCTTGCGGGTTCTCCATATCAAGGGGTTCCCTATCCAGCAGATTCAACTAACTGTGGATTGAAAATATTCGGGTAAAAAACAGAAAGTTTCAAAAAGCAACACTTGAATTTGCCATAAACTGGCAACTACTTACATAGCATTCATGTTGTATTAGATACCATGTGTAATCTAGAGATAATTTAAAGTACACAGGAGGACACAGCGAAAGAGAAAGTGACAACAAATATATGTGTATATTCATGTATAACTGAAAACTTGTGCTGTATGCTGGAATTTGAAACAACATTGTAAAATGACTATAACTCAATAAAAAAAAAGTTTGAATATATATAAAAAAAAGTACATGGGAGGATGTACATGATTTCCATGCAAGCCCTATGTCATTTTATACAAGAGATGTCAGCATCCATGAATGTTGATGTCGGGGGGAGTCCTGGAAACAGTGCCCCATGGTTACCAAGGGATGACTGGAAGTCTAGGCTCCTTATCACAGCCTGTCAAGTCCCCACGTGGTCTGAATCCTACTTGTACCACACTTCCCTTGTCACTCTCCTCCAGCCCTGGCAGACTGCCCTCAGGTTCTTGAACAGGCCACCCTCACTGCACTTCATGTCTGGCCCCTAGAAATACCCGTTTCTTTCTAAGCATGGCTCTGCTTTCACAAAATGGGCTGCACTGTCACTAGAGAAGACAGTGTGGAGGTTCCTTTAAAAACTGAAAATGGACTTACCTCATGATCCAGCCTTCCCACTCCCAGGCATATGTCAGAAGAAAACTCTAATTCAAAAAGTCACATGCACCTCAATGCTCACAGCAGCACTATTTATAATAGCCAGGACATGGCAATAACCCAAATGTCCATCAGCAGCTGACTGGATAAAGAAGTCGTAGGATACAATGGAATACTATGCAGCCATGAAAAAAACAAATAATGTCATTTGCAGCCACATGGATGGACATAGAGATAGTCATTCTAAGTGAAGTAAGCCAGAAAAAGAGAAAAATGCCATATTATATCACTAAAATCTGGAATCTAAAAATGACACAAATGAACTTAGCTACAAAAGAGAAACAGACCCACAGAGTTAGAGAAACAAACTTTCGGTTATCAGGGAGAGAAGGGGATGGGAAGGGATAAATATGGGAATTCGAAAAGTGCCCCTCTTGGGGAGTGATGGAAATGTTAGCTATCTTGATTGTGGTGATGGTTTTCTGGGTGTAGACATTTATCAAATTCATCAAATACTACAGGTGAAATATGTGTATTTTACTGTACAGGAATCATACCACAATAAAGGTGCCTGTAAAAGAACAAGAAAAGATTGGCGGCATTGTGTCCTATGTTTTTATGTGTCTTTAGTGAGTGGGTCTTCAAGTTTCTGATCTGCCATATTTTCTGAACCAGAAGTGCCCTCCTTCCCTTTTCTTTGGTAAACTGTCAGTGGGTGGCATTTATTCCCGTGGCTTCAACTGCTCTCAGTCCACTGATTAACTGTCAAATCTTTTCCAGCATGAACATCTCAGTTCAGTCCCAGAAATATACTAATAATTGACAAGTAGACATTCCCATTTGATTAGCCCATAAAAATCTCAAGCTCTGTATGTTTGGATTTACACTCGCTCAGAACTAGATTTACTTCTTCAAACAATGGCATCACTATCCCATCTGATTTCCGAGCCGTACATCTGGGATTTTTCCTTTACTTTTTCACTCCTTCACCCCCGTCAGTACTACAATTCTATTCCTTAATGTCCCCCAACTAAGTCCCTGCTCCTCGCTCCCCACTGCATTAATTCACACCCCTTGCTAGTCCCCCCAGTCTGTTCTTTAGAGTGAACAATCCACTTTGCTCACTTTTAATGACTAATCTGTGTCACTCTCCTCCTTAAAACCCCAAAGAATTCCCCACTGTCTATGTGAGGAAGTCCACGCTCCCTGATTTAACGTCACATCTTCTCATCACCTAGTTGCTGCTTTTTTTCAGCCTCAGCTTCCGTTAGTTCCTCACAGCCTGTAGCCTCACTGACCTTCCTTCCCTAAGTGCAAAGTGCTCTTAGACACGACCAGGCGTCTGCACGAGACCTGCAAGCTGCCGAGAATCCCGTCCCCACCACGCACTCTCCTGGTCTACAGATTTGCTGGAATCCTTCAGATGTCAGTGCAGAAAGCGTTTCCCCTCTGACACCTTCCCTACCTTCTAGAATCCTGCCCCTGGCAGTGCAAAAGCCCCTCTGAACATACAGTATACATGATGCCAAGTGACTCTTACCGCATTGTTTTGAAAACCTATTTAAATTTGTCTCTTCCATGACACACTGTGATCTCCTTGAGGGATGGGGGCTGGGTGGTATTTGTCTAGACAGCTAATGTCTGGCACAGACCCCGGGCCATTGGAAACAGTCTGCTGACTCATCAAGAATTGTCGTCTTTGCGATGTAAGAAAGACTACATGATCTCTGATCTTACACCATCCGGCAAGGGTCAAAATAATTTCACATAGAACTGCACAGGCAAAATATGTGTATTCTTTTCCTCTTTGTGAGCCCGAGATCATAGGCATCCTGGAACGGAGGTGTCACTCTAAGCTGTCTGACCCCTAGGCTGTCACGTCCAGCTCCAACATATTTTTTAGAAGTTGTAGGGATACGTGTACATCACCCCATCTTAGAGCAAACGGCGCTTCAGCCTGACCCAGTTTAATGTCTATATGAAAATCAGAAATCTTCCAAACTGAAGCCTGAAGAAACATTTCCCATCTCTCCTTCCAGTCTGTCTTCCATCTGCATCACACATCCCCACTACTCATCTGCGTCAGGCCACATTCTACCTAGAAACATTGTTGGTGGGACACTTGGATGAGAACTAATTACAGGAGTCATAAATATGGTCCCATGAACGTAGGCTCTGCACAACAAGGATGCTTTGACCGGAGGCCTCAGCCGTGCCTGTAGGGTCTGTTCACGTGTTCTGCCTGGCTTCCCTGCAGACGTTCTGCAGAAAATCAAGCCTGCAGTTAAAGTCAGAGAAGGTCCAAGAAATCCAGAAAAATGAAGTGAGATTCAGTTCCTTGGGAATATTTCTGAAAACCATCCACTAATAGGAAGAAGAGATTTTAGAGGTTTGTTTCAGAGCAGATGATGTCCAACTGCAGGTGGGTCAGTTTTGTCATTGTTGCTCGCTAGTTGGCTTTCTGCTGCTTCTAACACGCCTCTTTATAGAGAAGTGGCCTAAGTCGGCCCTCAGAGCAGAAAGGTGAGCTGGGCCTGAAGACAGCCAAGCTCTTCTGCTGTGTAGTGACCCGCTGAGAAGGAAGGGATGGCCCAGGGCTTCCTCTGACTCTCTCCCTCAGTTATAAACTCTATGAAGGAAAATGGAACAAAAAATCTTAATTCAATATGGTATTGTCAATGTATAAAAATAATTGTCTTTGGAGGGGATGGCATAGTTCAAGGGCTAGAGTACGTGCGGGGTTCAATTTACAGTACCTCAATGTAAAAAAATAACAAGAAAAATTCTTTTAAAAAAAGAAAAAGAACAAAGAAGAAAAGAGATCTCAAACAACCCAAGTTTAAAAAGAAAAAAAGTCTTTTAAAAATAGTAATCAGCTCGGTCTTTTGCTAGATTAGGAGTTTGGGATTAAAAGATACACACTACTATGTATAAAATAAATAACCAACTCTCAGGTCCTTAATAACCTAGTTCAACCTGAATCCTTGCTCTTTTTTCCCCTAAGCAACCCGTGGAAGCCTCTGAAATTCTCATCTTATAAAATAATTCATTTAAAGGCGGCTTGAAAGTTACTGGTTAAAACAGTTATTTGTGGTTCCATGAATATAAGCCTAGTAAGAAAGACAGACAATAAACCAGTAGGCAAATAAATATATGATGTACTGCCAGGTACTAACAATTGCCACAAAGAAACATAAAGCATATTAGGAGAGAAAATGATTGAATAGGACATATGTGCATTCTATTTTAAATAATGTGGTCAGATAAGTCCTCTCTGAGGGTAAAATAATTTGAACAAAGTCCTGAATGAAGCAAAAGAATAAGCCACATAGGTAACAGACAAGGAAAGCCTCCCAGGCCGGGAGAAGTGTAAGTACGAGACTTGGAGTTAAAAACACAGCTGTCCCAGTGGGGACCATCTGGGCGGTGAAGATGGGCTGGAGCAGAACGGTGAGAACTGAGGCTGCAGAGACGGGTGAGGGACCGGATCACACAGGGCCTTGGTAGGGACTCCGGATATCCTTCTGAATACAATGGAAAATCACGAGAGTATTTTGTAAAGCGGAAAAACTTGATCTGATTCATACTTTAATAAGACCGTTCTGGGTAACATATGGGGAATAAGCAATGGAAGCAGGGCAAGGTAACCTGATGGGAAGCCAGTGGGATGAGTGCTGCTGACCTGGAGAGAGACACCGAGGTTGGGCTGGGATGATAACGGGAGACGGGCTGAAAGGGGACACGATTTGACAGTAACGGTCACAGGCTTTAATGCTTGAGTTGGACACAGACACAGAGTGTTTCAGTGTGATGGGTATGTGATATTTGGGGCTGAGCCACAGTTTTTGTGCAGAGACCTGACAGAAGAATAAAGTGGGGACGTTGACGTCGGTAAGAAGAGCTGGTGGGTGTTGACTTCCCCCAAGAGCCGTGACTCTGTTTCTCTGTAGATGAAGTCAGCAGAGCAGGGATGGGTGTTCCTACTTCTGCAGAGAATTCCATGTCCTCCTCACCGACAAATTCGAGAGGCTGACCTGCCCATCCAATTGCAACATCTTGAATCCGCTTCTTTCTATCCAGGAGGAGATTTCCAACTAAGATGCCAATCAAAAATTCCCGTGTCCAGAGTTAGAGCTGTGTGCCTTTGGGATGATCTCAGAGATGCCTACACAAAGGCTCTGTGTGCTCTCTCTCCCTCAGAGCACACTATTCCCTTCAGTCTGGTGGGTCTCAGCAGAGAAGATTTCACAAATAGCCCCTCTCAGGCCCTCGGGACCAACCTCCCACTTAGCCGAGCTCTGAAAATGAGCACGAGTTCCGGGGAAAGGACCTTCTCCAGGGCGCTATCTGGCAGATTACATGAGGACAGTGTACAAAGGAGTGGGAGGGTTGATGGTATAAATGGATTTTAATTTTTGTTCTGAATCTGATTCTGTCCTTCCGTTTTGTTAAGGAAGAGTTCTTAGGCCAGACATGATTCTCCTTTTTTATTTCTATTTGATCATCCAAGAGGTTTAGATAGGGTATTTGTTTTAGGGTAAGAATCTTTAAAAAAAAAAAAAAACAAACCTTGCAAATTTGTCTTGTTAGACATTTGGACAAGTAAATTCTCCCAGCAGTATTGAACCCCCTTGTTCCTCCAGGGGGTCTCCAAAGGTATACATGTTCCAAATCTGACCCAAAACCAATGAACCTTTTTTTTTAAGCACTTCACCATGGACAAAAGATGTCACTAAAGAAGGTGAGAAAAGAGCAGGTCCCCATCATCCAGAGTCCCTCCCAAAGAGCCCACAGAAGTAAAGAGGAGATGAACGAGAGAAACGGGTTATTTATACACACGCAGGAGCCAACCAGAAAAGTAACTACCATGTTAAATGGTGAAAGTTAAAGGCTTTTTTATCAAACTAACTTAATAGGGCAAAGGGGGAGGAGAGAACTGGCTTCCATGACAGGTTTTCTTCTACATCTATAGAATCTCAGGTATCTTCAGATTAAAGTGCTTTTGTATTAACCATGGGTTCCATCTGATTTTCCATTCCTCGAAATTTGTTCTTCTTTTTCAAGATTCAGTCATGTATTCTGAGCCCCTGGATTTTCCACGTGAATTTTAGATTGATTGCGAAGTCCAGCAAAACACCACCTGGGATTTGGGTAAGCATTCTTTGAATCCTTTGATCTATTCGTGGACTATAGTCATCTTAGTAGAATGAAGCCTTCTGCTCCATGAATATGGGATTATTCTCTGTGAACGTAGGTCTTAATTTCTCTCAACAGAATCTCTAATCTATTGTAGTCTTCAGTGTCCAAGTCTGGGACTTCTTCCTCACCTCTATTGGATGCTGATTCAGAAGAGACACGACCTCCTGGAGAACCTCTGTTGCCACGGAGCTGACATGGAACTGAGTCCTGAGAAGGCTTTAAATTCTTTTAAAGATAGGATAAATGTACTTTAATTACTCCATAGATGAGTAATGAATGGGTCACATTAACATAGGATTTTAATCCTTCTAGAATTAGTAGAGTAATATAGACACATTACAAAAAATTGAAATATTGCCTAAAAGAGAAGAGATTTGTAATTCCCACCCACAGAGGTGACTGTCATGAATGATTTGGTGCTTATGTCTCAGTCTCTGGGTCTCTCAATATGTCTCTCTCCATCTCTGTCTCTCACACACTCACAATCAGATCAATTTACATCTATACTGATTTCACACATATGTGGTAGTGCAGATGGGACCCTGAATGCAGACAGTGGGTCTGCATACTTCCACCCTGAGGCCTCCCTTGACATTGGGTTGAGACCAGACACCCACTTTTCCAACTGCACAGCATTCATTCATCCACATGAACCAGAACGAGTGGACCCCATCCCCTCTCCATCAACATTAGTTTTGCTTTAATTCCGACTTTTTCAACCAGTGCTGAGATGAACACCCTTGTAAAGGCATCTTTGAATAAGTGTGTAAGGATTTTAGTGGGATAAACTCTAAGGATCAGAACTTCTGGGGAAGAGATGCATCTGTGGCCCTTTGATGCATCCTGCACCATGTTCTCCTGAAGAGGAGTGACCCTTCACTCTTCCCTCCAGGGTATCTGCCGGAGCCTCTGTCTGCTTACATTGTCACCAGGGCTGGTTGTCACCTGACTAAAGACCCACCAGTGTGATGGTGACCGGTGCTGTCTCTGCAGTGTTTCCGTCTGCCTGTGTTCTCACCAGAGAGGTCAAGCATCTCTAACACAAACTGGCCACCTGCATTGCCTCTCATTGGAACTGTCCATGTCTGTTCTGTTTCTGTTTAGAACACTGGGTTTTGAAAGGATTTTGGACTACAGGGATGGGAAATCTTCCTCCAACCCTGGGTTATGAGGAATGATTTTTCCACCTTGTGGTTTGTCTTTCAAGCAGTTTTTCTAGGCTTTTGCTAATTTTTTTGATTTGTTTGGTTTTGTTTTTGCCACAGGAAGAGCTAAGCATCTCCCTTATGTCTTCTGACTGTGGTGTCACAGGAGGAACAGCAGTGTCTACCCTGAGATTATGCACAGAGTTACTAAAAGGGCTTCATTTTGTACATCACATCTTTAATCCCCCTGGATAACCCCTTAAAATAATAAAAATGCTGTTTCAAGTGAAAACAACAAAAAATCACCATCCCCAGCTTAAAACATGTGGGCAGGGACAAAAGAAATCTTTTTTTAAAGTTTCATTGACAGGGAACAACCAGGAGAGGTAAAGACACGCAGAGAGAAAGAGGACTTGGGGTTGTCAGGGGCTGGGTGAGGAGGGAGGGGAGTGCGCTCTGGATCCATGGTTTCAATTTGAGGAAAGAAATAGTGTGAAACTAGATGGTAGTGATGGTCGCACAACATTGTGAATGCCCCTAATGCTCCTGAATTGCACAATTTAAAAGCGGAAAAGTCTATATTTTATTAATGAAACTCTAAAAAGCAAAATAAATGATGCCATAAATGACGTGAAACAAACAAAGGAAACTAAAGAAAACCAAACAAATACATCTCCAGCGGAAGGGACGTCAACTTTGGGAGGGGGAGGGGGAGGGGACTGATGCTGGGATTTTGGAGAACATTTTGGAGAAGAAGGTGTGGGTGGGTGCAGAGGGGGCTCTGCCCCAGGGGGTGGTGATGCCTGAACTGGTTCTCTGTTGCCCAGCAGTCCAGGTGCAGATGCAGGTTCAGGAGGAGCTGCAGGAGCAGCAGGAGGGAGCTCAGGGTCTCCTGCTGGATCCAGATCGTCCTTTTTTTGGTTTCTGACATCCTCCCCTGCCCTTGCCTGCTCTGTAACTTTTGGATGTGGAGAGCGTTTTAAGTCTTTTGGAAGAGCTCATGCTGTGAGAGAGGAAAATTTTACCCACCTGCCTCCATTTCCATGTGCCTCTTCAAGGACAGAAACCTTCCCAGAGCTTTCCAGACAGCTCCCACCCAGAAAGTGCCCACAGGATGTGTTCTGTGACTGAATTTTTCCAGACAGGTGGTCTGAGGCCATTCTTTGCTCTGGTCCCAACAGTAGCCTCTGGGGACACCTCCCTGTGTGGCCCAGCCCTCGCCCCTCCCTCACCTGCACACATGCACCAGCCCCGCCTTTCTGACCTTCGGGCTTTGCTTCGGGGGCTCCTGGTCCTCCACCTGACTTGCAGCGAGGTGGGCACGGTGCTCCAGGTCAGAGCCGGGTGTGCTGAGCTGCCCGTTAGCCCCGGGCAGATCCCTGGGGAGAGCCCTGGGTGATGTCTGGGTCGGAGGCCTGCCCCACTGATTTGTGGGCCATGGTGGTGGGGACCCCGCCATATCCAGACCCACCTGGAGCCTGCGCTGGCCCTCAGAAGAGTGGCACATCAGCCCTTCACTTGGAGAGGGGGCGTTGGTGTTCTTATTCATCAGCTTCTGTTCAATATGTGGTATCTGGCTCTGCAATGACAGTGACCAGCCGCTGACCCGGCCTGGAAGTCTCAGAGCCCTGCCCAGCCAGGAACACTCCTGATTCTGTCCACTCGACCCTCTGCTGCCACATCAGACCGGGACCTTGTTCAGCTCAGACACCGGGAGGGAAAAGACATACCCAGAGAGCATGGGCTCCACCTCGGGCAGCAGGACCCTTCCCCGGCTCTCCACATCCCAGCCAGCCAGCTTTGACCTGGGCTGTGGATGTGACCAGCCCCCCAGACCTTTGACCTGCTCTTGCTTGAGTCAGAAACCCATCCCCAACATGACTGCTCCACCTCAACCAGCCAGGACTTGGCCGTGTGGCTACCTTGGTGGGATCTGAGTGGTGGCCCGGCCTGGGCAGGCCTGTCCTGGGCATCCCTGTGTTACCTTTGGGTCTCTCTGGCCAAAAGGCCAGAGGCGCCTTGAGTGAGACCTGACCCAGCATCGGCAGCGTTGGTACAGCCCCTCGCTGCAGGCTTTCCAGGGTCTGCGGCCTCGGGATATTGGGATGCAGCAGAACATGCCTCTGTCTCCAACCAAGTGAGCTGAGTAGGGACTTCTCTACAGACTGGGTGCCTGGTGACTTCGGTTCCAAGTTCTGTTGGGCTCTATTGCCAGGGAAGTGAAGTCACTTCCTGGGGTCCACTTATCCAAACTTCCTCCTGACACAAAGCTCCCCAAGGGACTTTCTGGGCTGCTGATCTCTCATTTCTCACTCCATGCCATGTCCACACACAGTGACATCAACTCAGCCCCCCCATAGCCCTGGGGAGGCCTGGATGCAGCCAGCGCCGCAGCTCTGAAGACACAGCTGTGTTCAGACATGGCTCCCCCCACTCAGCAGTGCTGTCACCCTGGACAAGCCACGTGCCTCTCAGGGTCTCCCCAATCCCCCATTGGCACAATGGGGATCATTCTGTCCCCTGTTTCCTAGAGAAGCCATCCTGTCTCTAGACCTAGAAACACCCACTGCATCTGTCACCCCCACGGGCTGGCATCACAGGGAGCTCGTGCACAGACTCAGCAAAGGAAGGACCCCACAGAGGGCTGGCGGAGCGCAGAGCACATGCCACACAGGCCTGGGTCTGCCCTGGGGTCTGGAGAAAGTCACTTTCCTTGCTGCTTGCTTCCCAGGTCCCAGTCATGCGACTGAAATTAAATACAACTGTGACATCGTCCGCTCTGGCATGCAACCTCCTAGGTCATTCTGTCATGTTGACATACAGGCCCAGGGTCCCATCTCGGCCTCTGTGGTGGGCTGCCCCACAATGGCTTCCTATTTTTTTGCCTTCTGTTCCCACGCCCTTGTGTGATTCGCACACCGTCCCCTGGAGGGTGGATGGAATTTGGGACCAGGTTCTGACATGTACACTGACTTGTGAAAATGTGAGTGAGTTCCAGTCATTACCAGCTCCAGTGTTCCTTCTCTCTGTCTCTGTCTCTCTCTCTGTTTCTCTGTCTCTCCCTGCTTCTCTGTGTTTCAGTCTGTCTGTTTCTTTTCCTGTATGTATGTGTGTATATATTTATGTGTTTATGTGTGTATTTATCTGTGTGTATTGTTTGGGCCCAGGGCAGGTCTCTTCTCAAAATCCCTTGATGACATATTGATTATTTTGAATTCATGTTACTGAAGAAAAATTATCTTTGAAAATTGTGCAAGAACTTTGGTGGGATCTTCTCTAAGGATCAGCACTGCTAGGGAAGGGATGCACCTGTGCCACTTTGTTGTATCCTGCACCTTGTTCTGCCGGAGAGAAGCGTCCATTTGCTCTTCCCTCCAGGGGACCTCCTGGGGCCTCTGCCTGCTCACGTTGTCACCAGGGCTGGTTGTCACCGGGCTAAAGACCTGCCAGTGTGATGGTGGCCAGTGCTGTCTCTGCAGTCTGTCCGTCTGACTGTGTCCTCACCTGAGAGGTCGAGCATCTCTAGCACACACTGGCCACCTGCACTGCCTCTCGTTGGAACTGCCTGTGTGTGTTTTGTTTCTTTTCAGAACACTGGGCTTCAAGAGGTTTTTGGACCACAGGGATGTGAAGCTTTTCTCTGACCTTGGGTCATGAGGAAACCTTTTTCCAGGCTGTGGTTTGTCTTTCCAGCTGTCTTTCTTGGCCTTTGTTTTCTGCTTTTGTTTGGTTTTATTTTGCCACAAGAAGAGCTAAGCATCTCACTTTTGGCTCTGGTTTCACACTTAGAACAGCAGTGCCTACCCTGAGATCATGCACAGAGTTACTAAAAGGGCTTCATTTGGTACGTCTCATCTTTAATCCATCTGGATTTTCCTCTCAAAATACAAAAATGCTCATTCACGTGAAAACAAACAAACAAAAAATTCACCCGTCCCTACTTAAGATATGTGGGCAGACAAAAAAAAAAAATCCACCTTTTATATGATTTCATTGATAGGGAACCTCCAGGATAGGTAAAGACAGAGAGAGACAAAGGGGATTAGGGCTTGTCATGGGCTGGGTGAGGTAGGATTTGGGGTGCGCTTTGTATACAAGCTTTTACTTTGAGGAAGGAAATAGTCTGAAACCAGTGGTGTTGGTCTCACAGCATTGTGAATGCACTTAAACCTCCTGAGAATTGCACGATTTAAAATGGGAAAAGGCTAAACTTTATTCTTATAAACTTTAAACAAAAATAGAATATACTATAGTAGAAAAGAAAAACATCTGACTCCATAGAAGATCTGTCCTTTTAGCTTTAACCCTGTGCCCTCTTTTCTAGGCTTAATCTTACTAGCTCTGCACCTTTTGTAAAACAATGTTGCCTTTAGCCTGAAATATACAGGAGAACCTGTTTTCAAGGCTCTGATCTTTAAGGATATTAACACTTTTGCACTTATATAAAGACCACAAGTTGCAGAATAGAAAATAACTTTTGTTTTGTTAGAGGTTTTACAGAGGCACTATGACCTGGTCTATGTAGACAGCTGCAGACCAAGATAATGGCAGACTAATATCTTGGATAACCATCTTCCCCAAGTCAGACTTTAGGCTCCTTTTCTAGTAACTAGGGGAGGGGCTGTGGTTGGTTGTTGCAAACTTGTTGGTGTAGGATTTCTTTGTTCTTGGAATACTTTGCAGCTGTCCACGTGGGTCAGATCATCGTGTTCTTGTAAAACCTGCAACAAAACAAATTTCTATTCTGCAACTTGTTATCTTTATAGGAGTGCAAAAGTGTTAATATCCTTAAAGGTCAGAGTTTTAAGAATAGGCTCTCCTGTTTATTTCAGGCTAAAGGCAACATTGTTTTGCAAAAGGAGCATAGCTAGCAAGACTAAGCCTAGAAAACAGGGCAGAGGGTTAAAGGAAAAGGAACAGAACCAGTATGGAGTCAGATTTGTTCTTCTCTATTACAGTGCCTTTTGGTGAGAGCTAAGAGGATGATTCCTGGGTGGGTCCTCCACTGTCCCAGACTGGGGTTCAGGCAGGATCCCTGCCAGATTCACCATGACTTTGGACCTGATCTCCCGCATGACATTGGACCTGATCTCCCGCAGAGAAAGTGACAATTATTGAATAATTGAATTATTGAATAAAATTGCCTGTCAAAATCCCTTCAATTTCCTGTAAACTATACCACAGCAGGGGATGTCTCATTGGCCAGTCAACTGCCAGTCTCCCCTGAAACAAGGGACCAGCGTCGTAGCGGGATCCACGGTGGCCTGGCCAGTGCACCTCCCTACTTTGCTCTCCAGCCTTGGCTTCCTCACTTTGAAGCTTTAAAAGCTCCCGTCCCTCTTCCCACTGGCCTGGTGTGAATGAACAAGTTCCCTTCACACAACTGGGCTTAGCCCAGGCCACGCACACAGCCCCATACACACAACCCACCATCTGCTGTCTAACCCTGGGTTCAAGTGCACCCTCTGAACTCCCCCACCCCAAATGTCTGCGTGCCCAGTGCCTCCGCCCTAGGTGTCCAGATCACCATCAGGACCATCAAACACCCAAGGCCCACAGGCCAGTGGCTGGCAGCCTGGGATCACCCTGACCCATTGGGTCAGTTGAGGCACAGGGTGCGGGGATCAGGGTGACAGGGCGGGAATTGGAACCGCCTTCAGTCCAGCCTGCCTCTCCCTGTAGACTCAGACATTACTATGAAGGTGCACACTAGGCTGGATCCCCCACTGGTGGCAGTAGTCATCATTACTGGAGCCCGGATTTCCCCACCCCAACCACCGGGTGAAGGGTGAGGTAGTCAGCTCAGAGTAGGGGTCCACTCAGAGCGAAGGGGATCCTATGGTGAGGGGGTACAGAATGAGGGGTGTGGGGCCCACTCAGAGTGGAACTGACCTGGCTGAGAGGTGAGGGGGACAATTTCAGGATGCTGGGGGTCCTGTGGTGAGGCATGAGGGGTAAGCTTGTGGGTGTAGGGGCCACAGGTTAGGACCTAGCAGGATGGAGTGTCAGGGCAGGGACCTAGGTGTGAGGAGAAGGAGCCCTGTCTTCAAGGTCTGGTGGGAGACTGGGCCTGGCCAGGGGTGAGAGGGTAGTAACAGGGAGGGGAAGGTGAGCAGGGGAAGTGGGGCTGGCGGGGTGTGGCATGGCCCAGGGCAGTCGTGTTTCTAGTTCAGTGCCAGGACCCAGTCGGTGGCAGAGTGAAGGCTCTGGGGACGGAGACCCGGCGGGACGAGCAGGAGGGGCCCCACCTGGCTCCTCCCGGCCCCAGTGGCCTGGTCTGGTAAAGCAGGAGACCCACCCGGGCAGTTTGCGCTGCGGGCAGGAGGAGGAGGGGCACGCACGCGCAGACAGACAGACGCGCGATGCCGGAACACGCCCAGAACGCGTGGAAGCTGGCGGCAGCCGGTTGCTCCTGGACCAGCTCCTGGAAGAGGAACACGGCCTGGGGTCTGGGCCGCCGCTTGCCCGCGGCTCGGCTGCCGCTGCCGGGCAGTCAAGGGGGCGCTGGTGGGGGCGCGCTGCTCGAAGCCGGCGGGTGACGCCTGGGCTGTGCGGCTGGGGAGGCGCCCAGGGAGGGGTGCGGAGGTGAGGTCCCAGCCGCGCGTCCCGTTAGGACCCTGAGGCGGGTCCCAGCCGCTGCTGTGGTTAGTGGTAACCCCGCTATTAGTAGTTCCTGAACCCCGCGTTTTTGCCGCCGCTTATACCCGGGTTTATGAGAGCAGGTAGAGCCCCGGGAGGTGGGAGGGCGCCGGACGGCTCCAGAGCATCTCCGACTGGCCCTCAGACCATGGCCTGCTCCTGGGAGGTGGGTGTGGTGCGGGCGCGGGGCCTCGGATGGAATGGGGGCTGCCCCATGAGAGCCCCTGGATTTGCTCCCATCTTCCCCGCGCCCTGACCTTGGGGGCGGCCTCTAAAGCCCCAGGTTCGTGGTACTGAGGTTACATGTCAGGCTGCTCCTGGGAGGTGGGCGCGGTGCAGTCAGTGTGTTGGGATGGCTGCAGCAACAGCAGGAAATGGTCGCAACCCCCGCGCTCTCACAGGGCAGCCCCAATCCCACCATCGCAGCCACCGCCATTCCCTGACAGCACAGCACCCGCCTTCCAGGAGCAGGCGGACCTGTAACCTGAGTTCCACGAACCTGGGGCAGCAAAAGCCAAGCTCAGGCCATGCGCTGGGGAGTTTGAAGCAAATCCACGGGCTCCCATGGGCAGACCCCATAACCCGCCACTGCCTACGACCACACCGCGCCTTCCTCCCGGGAGCAGGCCGACCTGGGGACCGTGCCAGGAGCAGCAGAGGCTGAGCCCTGGACAGGCCGTGGGGGAGATGGGGGCAAATCGACCAGCTTGCCAGGTCGCTGCCCATCTCCCTGCCATTGCCCCAGGTTCGTGGATCACTTGTTTTCAAGTCAGTGGGTTCCTGAGAGGCAGGCTTGGTGCAGTCAGGTGGCGGGGGCTGTGGGGAGGGTTGCTGCCCCATAGGGACCAGGTGGACTTGTTCCCTTCTCCCCCAGGGCCAGACCTGGGGACGGCCTCTGCTGCCTCAGGTTGGCAGGACACATGTCATGTCAGCCTGTCCCTGGAAGGCGGGCTCAGTGTACTCGGGGCAGCCTCAGTGGCTGACAAGGATTTTAGAAGTGGGTTCTAGCACAGCATAACTAACTCTCCTTTCTTCTCTTGCTTCCTCAGTTGGTGGCTGTACCGGCTTTTTCATTATAGGTTATTGCTGGATAATGAACGTAGGGTTCTGTGCTATACAGAAGAAACTTTACTTAAAATCTATATTTATATATATAGTGGCTAATGTTTGTAAATCTCAAACTCCCAAATTTAGCCCTTCCCATCCCCTTTCCCTGGTAACCTTAAGATTGTTTACTAAGTCTGCAAGTCTGTTTCCGTTTTGTAGATGAGTTCACAGTGTCTTTTTCTCTCTTTTTTTAGATTGCACATATGAGTCGGTATCATTTGGTATTTTTCTGTTTCTGGCTGCTTTCACTTAGAATGACGATCTCTGGCTCCATCGATGTTGCTGCAAATGGTTTTATTTTGTCCTTTTCATGGTAGAGTAGTATTCCAGTGTATAAATATACCACAACTTCTTTATCCAGTCATCTGTTGCTACATTTAGCTTTCCTCCATGTCTCGTCTATTGTATACAGTGGTGCTATGAATACTGGGGTGCAGGTATCTTTTCACATTGGAGTTCCTTCCAGTTATATACCCAGAAGCGGGATTGCTGGGTCATAGGATAAGTCTACTTTTATTTTTTGAGGGATTTCCGTGCTTTCCATAATGACTACACCAAACTGAATTCCCACCAGCAGTATAAGAGGGTTCCCTTCCCTCTACAGCCACTCTAGTATTTATCATTCATAAACTTCTGAGCGATGGCCATTCTGACTGGTGTGAGCTGATACCTCATTGAAGTTTTGATTTGCATTTCTCTGTTTATTAGTGATACTGAGCATTTTTTCATGTGTCTATTGGCCATTTGTGTCTTCATTGGAGAAATGCTTGTTTAGGTCTTCTGCCTATTTTTGGATTGAGTCGTTTGTTTTTTTGTTACTAAGTTGTATCAGCTGTTTATATATTCTGAAAATTAAGCCTTTGTTAGTCATATCATTTGGAAATATTTTCTCCAATTCGTAGGTTGTTGTTTTGTTTTACTTATGGTTGCCTTTGCTGTGAAGAAATTTATGAGTTTAATTGCGTCCCATTTGTTTGTTTTTTTCTCTTATTTCCATTGCCTGGGTAGATTGCCCTAGGAGAACGTTCCTAAGATTTATGTCAGATAATGTTTTGCCTATGTTTTCTTTTAGGAGATTTATCATGTCTTGTCCATCTGCATCTTAAGCCTGTACTCTAGATCTGTGCTTCAGTTTTGAATTTTGAGCTTCTTAGAGAACACCTACTCTTAGCTCATATGTCACATTCAAAATTTCTAAAGCTGATTTCATAATCTTTTTTCTTGCAGTGTCTCCACTTATTCAGTGGGATAATCATTCTTCCGATCTTGAATACCCAAAGGCTTGGAGTGGTCTTTGATTTATTTCTCTCATCACCCTCCACATTTTGTCAGCTTCTGGAACTGTATGTTTTTGATTTCAAGTGTCTATTCTGATTGCTGATGCTCTGATGAAGAGCTTTCATCCCTGATAAATGAATTTTTCCTTCTGCTGAATTCTTGGATATTCTCTCCCCCCCCACCTTTCAGTCAACCTACAGTTTTGACGCTCCAACATCTAGAGTCAAGTCAAAGATTTACCACAACCAGGTCTCAGCCAGGTAGTCTCGACCTTCCATCACTTTGGCCTTACCTTATGTGTTCCAATCATTATGTGACCTATCCTCCTAGGGTAACCTGTGCCTTATTAAAAACCAGGAATCACCAGGCTTTTCCTATCCAGTCCTCAGTTAAATAGCTTAGAATTGCCCTGAGAACTAGTTGGAGCCCCATCCCCTTCATAGAGTCTTCCTTATTTACTCCAAATACTTCTAGTTCCTCTTTGTATTCCTGCAGTGTTTATGACCAGTAGCCTGTAATCTTGGCTTTGAGTACTGACTTGGTACCACTCCCGGGTGGTTTCCAATGTGTCTCATCACTTAGCTCGTAACTGGAGAAGACTCCCTTGTTCAGCCTCCTTTATAACCCTCACCCTGCTTAGCATCAGGCAATAGCAGGCATCCAGGCAGTGCTTACCTACTTTACTTATTCGCAGGGGTGGTGGTGTGGATTATAGCTGGTAACTATTAATTCAGTGTTGCAATTAAAAAAGAAAGCCAAGAAAATCCATAAAACTTTATCTCCATGTTCAGTTTAGCGCTTTACCTCAACAGTTTTCTTAACTATGTGTTTACATTTACATAGTGTTCAGTGCTTGTACAGTTCCCTGAGGCAAGCAGGTGAGATGTCATTATGCTTACATTTCATATTGGATATATTTGTGCAATGACAAAACCTCCTTTTATAAGTAAACAGCCGGAAGCCCAGAGAGACTAAGAGCCTAACCCAGGGTCACCTGGTTAGTGTTGGGCACAGGCCAGGACTGCGGTTCACATCTTCCAGCTGCCCCTCTTCCAGTGCCTTTTCATTCCAGTGCTGGGAAATGTAGCCCCATCAGCCAAGTGGCCAAGTCCCATTGCTGCCCCTTTACCTGCCAGTGATGGCAGTGCTACAAAAAGTGGCAAAGGAAAGGTCAGAAATAGGAGTGATAAAAGACATGGTAGTGCTGGAAATGGATCCTCAACCTCCTCCTCCCTATTTGAGCGCCTCACAAGTGTCCCACTCTGACAGTGCTGCTCATTGTTTATGACATAGTCTTTAAAATCAGACTGATTTTTTATAGGACATGCTTTTATCTTGGTCCCTTTCCTGCTAGTAGTCACTGTCATGGGTAGAAAGTGCCTGACTCTGCTCTGTTTGTCACTTAGGTGGGAGGGAAAGTGGGAGAGGGAGAGGGTTGAACTGAAGCCGAGCTTTTTACAGATCTGTTGTTCTAGGACCAGAGCACTTCCACTCTTCCTTTCACCACCTCTCCACCTCCAAGTCCCAGCCACCCACTCCTGCCTGCTTCCCCACATGCCACATCCTGGGGGAGGACAGGGTGGTGGGCAATGCCCTCACTGCCCTCCGCTTTGGGAGGTGAAGGAGTCTGCTTTAACTTTTGAGCTGTTTTGGTAATTGGGCATTTCCAGCTTTTCTAGACATCTCCTATCTAGCTCTGAGAAATTGGAGATGTAACTTAGCCATACATGGACTCTACTAATGTATTCAGTGGCATTAATGTGATGTTGTCTGTAAGGTGTTCTGTGACTGGATAGGAGGTTTTTTATCTCACAGGATGCTTCATATCCAATTCTAAAGACCTACAGGCTGCAGGTGTAATTCAAGTTCTTACATGTCTGTAAGGCAGACATGAACATTATTTGGTAATATGACCATATGTTCATTGATTACGGTTAGTCCGCCGGCTCTGTATCTAATAAAAGTTTAAATTCCAAACGCTTGAAGAAAATTTGTGGAACATGTCTTTTTGCCTGTAAGTAGTTGCAAAAACTGAAGTCACATCTCTACCACAGGCCACAGTGTTTTCCAGTAGAGAAAGCCCTCTACTTTTACAACCTCTAAGTAATGTGGTGGTTCTTTGTGTGAGCTGAGGGATACCAGAGTATTTTGTTGGAAAACTAGAGTGGCATGACATGTATTCTGGGACTGGTTACAGTTGAATCTCTACTTCTTATATCCTGCACTGATTACAGAGGCAATGTTAGTGCGGTAACCAGCTCCTGAATGCAAGTGTAGCTAGGAAGAAAACAGAGAAAATAGAAGGGATATAAAGTAATGGAGGGACTTCATAGCAGGACAAATGGTGACTTTGACACCACCAGCTGCTGACGTGGACTTGGCAGGAATTTGTGAGAAGTGGTGAGTGTCTTTGCAAGCAGGAGAGTCCTGCAGCTTTTGGGGTGAACAGGCAAAGGGGAGAGCAGATATGGTGGCCACCCTGGGGCTATTTGTGTCTTGAATGTGAAAATATCTGGTCCCCTGTTCAATTTTGCAGCCACAACTTCACATGACTCAGGGCATTATTTCCACCAGAAAACCATAAAAACATAAAGAACCTCTGTTTCCCAAAGTGTTTGTTCTCGATCTGAGATGATTGTCCTGTGGTGGGAGGTAAATGGGCGGTGGGGCCTGTTACATCACCCCCTTTCACTAAAAGTCTACCTCACTGTTTTTCACCCCACTCCTAGAGGTGCTGTCATTCTATTACACCTAGACCTGTGAGATGGGCTTGCCTGAATCCTCACCTGAAGAGGGACGGTTATGTGCAGTTTTAAAAAATTGCTTGGGTCATGGGGTCCTATGTCCCCTCCATTGGAAATCACTGTTCCAGAGCAAATAGTATGCATCTATAGAAACTATATTGTTTGTAAGATGTCTTCAGAAGTTTTGCAGTAGGTTTAAATATTTGCTTGCTGATGGCGTCTTGATTGTTTGAAGGTGGCAACCCTCACTAGGGGCTTTGTTTGCTTCCTGTCTGAGATTTCCTTTACTGGCAGTAGAGTGTTCGTAGGAAGAGTTAGAAAGTTACCTGGTCTGAGAAGCCGAATTTGCCCGCAGCTGGGAATTGGCAGAAGAGTCAGTTATGGAAGGAAGGCTTTAGGATTATCTGATAGCAGAGTTCTGGGATCCAAACCCTGGGAAACCTCAGCTTTTGTAGAGTATGTTCTGTAACAAAAGGCTATTGGATAATTTTAACACTTGTTATGGGATGTAAAGTTGGGGAAAGACTTAAAAGTGAAATAACCTTAAAAAAGAATCTCCAAATATTTTAAAGAAGACAGTTCTCAGAATGAGAGCTTTTCTGGAAAAGACTAGTTCTTCACTTCACAGGGGAAGCAGGGAGCAGGTGTAACTGCACTTACGGTAACTTAGAAGTTAAACTTCACCCTCCCACTTAGCTGTGTCCTTCTGTACGTTCATCTCCCACATCTGTAGTTTTAGACATGACGTGTCATTTTCTGGTACTGCATTCTGCTTCTGAGTGAGAGACTGACACAAAGTCACATAGCGATTGAAAAATTGCGCAAAGGACTTATTGTTAAAAATGTAGCCCTGTGGCAGGGTGCTACATTTGCAAGTGACTTTCAGTACAGAGAACCCTTAAAAGAATACAGTGTTATTTCTTTTTTTATTCCTTTAAGCCTTTGAATAGAAGGTTTTCTTTGCAGAGTTTCTGGAGTACATCAAAACAAGCAGGAACTAAAAATAGCTTTAAGAAAGCACCAGTATAGACGTTGCTTATAGTATGGTATCTGTCTTAAAGTTAATTCTTTAAAGCAGGAAGTTGTAATTCTCAATTTCTTAAGCAAATACAAACATTCTTGACTCTTAATGACATTCTTTGTGGGGTGAAGCTGCTTTTGCTTCCATTCTGAGCATTGAAAGGCCTTCTATAATACTTCTACCAGTCCTCAATATTTTATTTTCCCTCTGTTGTGAACATGTTATTAAACTTGAAGCAGATATAAATATCATTAACTTGCTACATATGTAGATATTCAGTGTTACATAGTCAGAAAGTTTGTGTACGTCACACGTATCTACATAATTCCCCCCTTTCCAACTGTGTTCCTGATGAAAGGATGGTGGGAAATGGCATTATGGGGATATGTCTTACACTACACAGTGTTTCCCCTGTTCCCTTTATCAGATCTGGATGTTCTTTCATCTTTCAGTTTCTAGACTTACTAGCTCTTTTTCTTAAGCGAGGTGTAACTCATCCCCCTGCACACACTCACATGCATGTACACACACACACACACACACACACACACACACACATATTCTGCCATAGGGAGTAGCGTGCACCATCCCATTCTCCCACTCCATCTCTGATCCCACCCAATGGAGGCAGTGTCTTGCACGAATTCATTTGTAAGTTCCATTTTAAAACTCGAGTGGTCGGGAAATAGGACTGATATCCACACCTAGTAGGCAGGCCCTCAAGAATAACTTCTATGGTTAATGCCAGGTTATCTTAATGTTTGAGTACCTGGGTTACATGGCTTCCTGTACCACCTGTGTGACCCATGATTCCCACATTTCTGTCTCTGGCTAGACTTTTTCTCTCCAACTCTGGACTCTTACAATCTTCTGCTGATTTGACATCTTCACTTGGAACTCTGATATCTTAAGACCAACATGTGTAAAAACTGAGCTCTTGGTCCTCCTACCCCCCAAACTGGTTCTTTCTGCAGCCTCCCCTATTCAGTTAGTGGAAACTTAATCCTTCCAGCTGCTTGGGTCAAAAATCTTGGAGTTATTCTGACTTTCACTGACATACCACTAGAATTCTGTCAGTTGATCTGGTTTAACACTGCCTTTAAAACATATCCAGAACCCAGCCACTTCTCACCATGGCTCCTGCCTCCACTGATGCTTCCCTGCCCTGAGCCACTGTCCTCTCCTCCTGCACAGCCCTTCTCAATGGCTTCCCTCTTTTAATCTCTGAACCATTTCGACTATTCTCACCTGGCACTCAAGTGAGCCTTGAAAACCTAAGTTAGATTGTGTCGTCCTTCTGCAGTGCCTCCGCATTTCACTCCGGGTAAAAGCCACAGTCCTTACAACGTCCTCCAAGGCCTTACAGGATCTGCACTGACCCTTCTCCGCAGCTCCAGCCTTGCCCCCATTCTGGAACATGCGAGGTGCGTGCTGGCCTTGGTGATGGTTATTCCGTCCACCTGGGACTTCTCACCTCCTAGTCCTAGTCCTAATCTCAGTCCTCAGTGTGGCCTGCTCTGGTATTTAATACAACATCACCCTTATCCCATACTCTCAACCCTATTTACCTTGCCCTTTTTTCTTTTTCCATGGTTCCTCTTTCCTAACATGCCACCTCCTCTGCTGCTCTGTTGTGTGAATTGTCATCTCCACCCCCCACCCCAGATAGACCCCAACCAAGCTCCGTGAGGACAGGACTTTTGTTTTGTTTATTGATCTATTCCAAGTGCCTAGACTAGTCCTGGGTACATAGTAGGCAGTCAAAAATTATTTGCTGAATAAATTAAAAGACTATTTTAAAACTGAATCATCCTTTCAGGAACTGGTGAGGAAAGGAAGCTGCATGAAGGAAAATGGTGCAGTAAATAATGATATTTGCCTGTTGTTCTTTGTGTGATATATATGTGTTTTAGTCTTAATTTGGTATCCCAGTTTCTTAATTTAATAGCTGTATTAAGGTGCAATTTACAGGCCATAAAATTCACACATTATAATTGTTCAAGTCAGCCATTTTAGCTATTTCTAGAGTTGTGCAACTGTGTCCCCAAAATGTCCCCTTGTGTCTGTCCATATGCAGTTCGCCCTCCCCTTAGTGGTACCCTGATATTATATCTTTTTGTTTTTTTGGCAATCATATCTCAAAAGAATAATTTACACAGGAGTACTAATATAGCTTTGCACTTTTAGAAATGACACACTTAAATATGAATTCAGCGGTCATTGCTGAATGTACGTAGCAGTATCAGACATTGGTGAGAAGAATGGACTTGAGTGTCAGACTGGCTGCAGTCTTACCCAGCTCCACCATTTACCAAGTTACCCAAATTATTTTCTGCCCCAAGCTCTTTATCTGTTATATAAGGGTAATAATAGCAGCTTACAGAGCTGTGAGGATTAAGAAAACAGGGAAACAAAATTTAGTATAGTGGCCAGCTTATGTTATTACCTAAAAAATAGCCTTGCAGGTAGACAGCAAAATTCAAATCAGTTTCTAAAGTATGTGTAAAATATGATCCAGTTCCTGCCTGGTTTGTAAACACGTATGCTTACTGCAGAATGTAAAAGCAGGCTAATATCCAACAGAAAAGACCATTTATCAGCATTTCTTTCAAAGGCAGTTGCAAAACCAGTTTTACTAAATTTTCTGTGCCCATCTCTGACAGAGCTTTGACACCAGGGAGGTAATTATCTACTTTTCTGTTAAAATCACGCTGACCATCAGAAAGTGTTCTGAATTATATTTTAGCCTTTATGTTGGGAAATACTGTGAGACATCTTCAAAATTAATGGGGGGAGGGGCATTCATTGTAGCTCTTGTAGCCTGATAAGCCTGCACTAAATTATCATTTTTAAACTTTTAATTAAAATTAGTTAATTAATTTTTTGCAGGGGGGGTGGTAATTAGATTTTTATTTATTCATTTTATTTTTAGAAGAAGTACTGGGGATTGATCCCAGGTGCTTGTGCATGCTAAGAATATGATCTTTCACTTGAGCTATACCCTCCCCCCTAAATTATCTTTAATAAGGTCTTTTTCTCTGTTTTGTTATTTTCTTTTATGTACAGATGCACAAAGCAGGGTCATCAGAATCCTCTCAATTCCAAAGATGATAATAGTGAAAAACATTGCACAGTGACATTGAATCCTTGGCATATGAAGAAAGATTGTAAAGTCCTGAATGAATTAAGAAGTTATTGTTAAATTAACATACATGTAACCATGGCTCTCTTACCTTTATTTTTCACCTTATAATGAAGATACTCCACACCCGTCAAGGTTGCTTTGTTTGATATAGGGAATATCTAAAGCCTTTTCTGCAAGTTTTTTAAATAAGTAAGAGCAGGTAATTTACCAGAATTGGAAATGGTGTAATGTGCTCTGTCTAGTATGGTAGCCACAGACCACATGTGGCTATTGTGAATTGAGATGTTTTATAAGTGGAAAATACGTAATAGATTTTCAAGACTTCATAAAACAAAAATAATGTAAAATATTTTTTAATAAGTTTTAAAAGTGTTTATCACACTTTTGAAATGATAGTATATTGGATATTTTTAGATAAATATAATTATTGCTGGAATTAATTTCACTTGTTCCTTTTTATTTTCTAAATGGGATTATTGGAAATTGTGATTTGCACTATGTTTCTATTGACAGTGCTGGCTTGTAAATTATTGCAAATAATATGAAAAGAAAACTTTGATTAAAAATTTTGTAATTGAGTAGTTGATTTATATCCTAGTATTTTCAGGTGTACAACACAGAGGCCCAACATTTTTATAGATTATATTCCATTTAAAGTCACCATAAAATAATGGCTATATTTCCCTGTGCTGTATGATGCAGCCCTGTAGCCTATCCATTATATACGTAGTAATTTTTACCTCTCAATCCCCTACTCCCTTCCTGCCTCCCCTCTCCTCCTTCTCCCCACTGGTAACCACCAGTCTGTTCTGTGTACCTGTGAGTATATTTCTGTTTTATTATAGTCATTAATTTGTTTTATTTTTTAGATATACATATAAGTTAATACATAGAATAATTGTTTTTCTTTCTCTGACTTATTTCACTTAGCCTAATACCCTGTAGGTCCATCCATGTTATTGCAAATGGCATTATTTTATCTTTTATGGGTGAGCAGTATTCCACTGTGTGTGTGTGTGCGTGTGTATATATATGTATATATACATATTTATATAATATACCACACCTTCATTATCCAGTCATCTGTCAGTGAACATTTGGGTTGTTTCAGTGTTTTGGCTATTGTAAATAGTGCTGCTGTGAACATTGGGGTGCATGTCTTTTTGAATTATATTCTTCTCCAGACATATACCCATGAATGGGATTGCTGGATGACATGGAAATCTATTTTTAGTTTTTTAAGGAACCTCTATACTGTCCTCCATAGTGGCTGCACCAATTTACATTCCCACCAACTGAGTAGGAGGGTTCCTTTTTGTCTTAAAAGGTCAAAAATTCTCTACATTTATATACTTTCCTTACAGTTTAGGACACAATTTGGCAAAAGCCAGATAGAATTTAATAGCAGTTAATACAGTATTTTTTTTTAAATGGCCATGCATTATGGATAGATATGTTATTGATGAGTTGGTTCTCTATTTTTGTAGATGCAGAAGTTTTTATAGCTTCACAGACATTTCAGACTTTCAGAGAGAAAAATTTCTTTACATTTTGCTGAACTTGTCCGGGTGGCTTTATCGAATTTGGTCCAGGCCTGCAGAGGTAAATACATATCCAAACCTGAACCATTTGAATGTCTGCAAGATTTTAAGAGTCTAGAATGTCAGATCTGGACTATAACTCTGGTGAATGACATCAGTGAGTGGACTCAAGAAAACTCCATTTGAGTCCAAAACTTTTCATAAGCTAAAAAAGGCTTTGAAATTGTGGCAAAGCCAGAGAGTTTTGTGCTCCACATATGACCACAAACACATGGGGACAACCACAGGCCTTCTGGAGTGCCAAGGGAATTCCATGTGGGAGTCCAGCACTCACAGGAATCCAACAAATCTCTGCTTGCCAGAGCACCTTCATTGCTACTGTGCTGTTTTGAGCAAATGTCTTTTCATCAGGTTCAAACTGGTTTGTTGTTATTTTTGCATAAAAAAAAATCAAACAACTTCTTGTTCCCTTGGTGAAAGTAAAAGCCTAACATTTTCTGGTTTCTTTTGACAGAGAAAACATGAGCCTATGAATCTAACTTCATCTATGATGGTCTGCAGCTGGGAGCAACCAGATCAGTGTCAGTCCCTTTGCAGCCATTGGTTGGGAGCCTGCATGTTACCTGGAATGGTATTTGAAATATGTCACCCTAGCCGTGCCTTCGCTGTGGGCTGGGAGGCGAGTCAGTCAGAATCTGCATTATGGAATGTATGTTTCAGATCCAAAGCTAGGAGATCTTTTCTAATAGCCAGAGAATGTACTCATAAATATATCTATTAATTATGCAAGAAACTTTTTAAAGATTTTTTTATTATAAAAATTTACCCCCAGAAATTGAAAATGAAAGAACAGTGGAATTAAAAATCATCTGTTCCTTAATTATACATTAAGAATCTTAAAATCCTTGTAAACTTTTTTTATTCAAATGTAGATATTTTTCCCTTCCAAGAAGGAAAATTATTATTTCATATTTTTTTGCTTTTTCCTTTTATTATATATTCCATATCAATAAATATAATTCTTTTCAATCCCTTTTAATGGCCGTTTAACACTATATTGAACAGATATGTAATTAGTCCTAGGTTTCAGAAATTTAAAAAATTGTCATTACAATACCACTGCAAAGAATATTTTGGTGTTTCTATTTTTAGTTACTAATTTGGATTAAAAATTAAGAAGTTTGCTTTTCTTCATCTAAAACATTGGTTATTTTATGAATGAACTGTAAGGATTTTAAATAACTTTTCAGTAATTTCAACAAAGAAATTATCTTTAAGGCAAATATGTATGATGGTTTGCAAATCTACTTTTATTATATCTTCACTTTTACCAGTGTCATATGTGTGTGTGTTTGCACAAGTGCTTTAACTACCAGCAACGTAAGAAAAACCTGTGTACTAAAAATGTGAAAATACTTAGTTTCCTGGTTTGTGTTTTCATTCTCCCAATATAGGTTTTGGATGACAAGCTTGTATTTGCAAAAGTACACACCCTGTGGGAGGTGCTCTGTACATACATTGAGATACTGCACATAAAATTGCCTCTGAAGCTCAATGATCTGAAAACTCGGTCCTCTGCCTTTGATAATTTCAGCTGTTATCTGAAAGTCCCCCAAGTGGATGAAAGTATCATCAAGCTGGAGCAAGAGTTTTTCATTGCCCTATTTGAGAAGAGCTGCGTGAATGACTTTTATATTCAGGATAGAGATACATTCTTCAATCCAGCCACTAGAAGCTGCATTGTAAGTCTAAACTGAGTTTAGCTGCTGTCTTGGGGGTGATTTAGAGCCTGCTGTTGAATTATCAGTGATTTGGTTTGGTTGGTTTGGTTTGGTTTTTAAAAACTGCCCATAAAAAGGAAAAAAAGAGAAAGAAAAGAAATATGCCTACAGATTCCTGTTAGGATAATAAACAGTGGCTGTTTAGTTACCCTGTATAAACCACACACTCTCTTAGAATATTTTTATGTTTACTTCATCCTTTCTCAGATCAAGTATCAACTAAGGGATAGTGTTAAAAAAAATTTCGGGATTAACAGGCTTGTGAGCTCTGGGATCTGCAAGGCAGCTTTCCCTCCCATTGGTGTAAGTCAAATGGCAGAAATGAAATAAAGCACGTCATGTATCCTCCGGTGTTAACCGGAAAAGGCTAATATTCTTGACCTTGTTTCTTCCTGGGTAAAATGAAGACAATATGTCAGGAGGCGAGACCCTCACTTAGGGCAAGAACCATGTTGTTTTGTTCACTGCTAAATCCCAGGCACCGGGAAGGCTGAGTTTAACGAGTGAATGGATGAACTGTAGTTCCCCCAGAGTTACCATGTGGGGCAGTGCAGATTAGCAGCTAAGAGCATAGACTCGAGAGGGGAGGGTACAGCTCAAGTGATGGGGTGCATGCTTAGCACGCATAAGGTCCTGGGTTCAGCCCCCAACATCTCCTCTAAAATAAACCAATAACCCTAATTACCTCCCCATCCCCCACCATAATTACATTATTATCTCCCCGCCACAAAAAAAAAAAAAAAAAAAAAAAAAAGAGAGAAGTGGCCAAGAGCGTAAACTCAGGCTGGAACACCTGTGCTGGTTTCTCGCTGTCGACCTTGTAAAAGTCATTTAGCCACTGTGTTTATCAAGTTCCTCATCAATAAAATGGGGATAATAATAGTACCCACCTCGTAGAGTTGCTATGGGGATTAATGAATCTGTGTCAATGTTAGAACAGCCCTGGCTAATAGTAAGTACTATGCATCTGTCAGCTCTTTTCATAATTATTGACAGATGTTATTATCAACCAAAGAAGTATTAGTTCTTTGTAAGGGAAATGCATTTTAGACCATTTCATTTATAATTTTCTGTAATTCAGGCTTTTCCCTCTGAAATACCATTTTCTGTCTGTGCACTAGGAAGCCACAGGGCTTTCCAAATTTCATCTGTCTGGGTTCTTGTCATGATGGCAATACTGCAGAGTGTTGACATTTTTTAGGGACTCCGTCTGAGATGACAGCAACCCCTCAAATTCAGGAGCACTTCTCTAACGGATAACATCTTGCATGAAATGAAGTTTTTAAAATGTAACAGCTTCAGACGCTTAATGATGCCATAAATGCAAGGATGCTATATCTAAGCTCTTTAAATAAATCCCGTCATTGAAATAATGGAAATACTGTATTATAGCACTCTATGACTTTGTTATATTTGCTATCCATTTATCTGACTCTCTAAGACCAAAGAAAGCAAAGACTGAGATTGATCGTTACTACTGTGTGGTACACATATTTGTGGATGAAGACAATACTGAAATGCACTGTTTAAGATATTAAAGTGGACACTAAACAGCTGCTTGATGCACATGCATGAACAGAACAGGGAGCTGGGTACAGGGAGCAGACACTGAGCTTCCTGGATCAGAGACCCAGCATAGCAGTCCAGCCCAGCCGTCCACATGTTTTATATTTATGTCCCAGCAAAATTAGCAGTGAGAGTCTTAAATGAACTTTGGGGACACTTGCAAACAGCTGTCATGATTACTAATGTGGGACACCAGGATCCTACAGTGTTTAGTTGGCATCTGCGCACAACCAGTTCTTTTCCACTAAAGCCTCTTGTACTTGCTGGTCCCACATCCAGGCTGAGGAATCATCTCATGTGGTGTTTGGGAGGGAGGTAAGTGGAGTCAGAATCCATGCTAAGGCTGGGTGGGTAATAATCTGGTTCTAGTACAGGAGAAAGGAAAGTAGGTCAGGTGGGAAGGAGAATGACTGGATTTAAATTTTGTTTCTTGAGTAAGCTAAATATATAACATCATGTCAAGTTTCTTTGTTGTTTATATTCCATGTGCTGTCACAAAATATCTACTGAATTTTGGGGACAAAAAATCCTGGGTTTTAAAATTGACCCTGCCCCTAACCAGCCAGAGTCCAGGTTCCTCTGGGGGTCCAAGGAGGGGGCTGCACCGTCAGGTGTCCCTCCACTGCAGCAGTTTGGGCACTTGGGTGGCCTAGTTTTTTGACTTTTGAAGACTGGCCCGCTTGTAGGACATTAAGCATCTGCAAGGCTCTCACCAGGTACCCACGGTGGTCCCAGTGCTGTAACATCCAAGCGTTCCTTTCCACCCACCAATGCAAATGACCCTCAAGGAGTTAGTATTAATACTAGGTGAGAATTATGAAAAAGTATATGGTACCTCCATCCCTCCTGGCAAGTGAGGGCCCCTTATTTACAAATGACCATAAAGTGTTAGCACCACATTTTAACAACAGAACATGTGAAAACGTGGTGACAGTGATGCTCACCTGTTTGCTTCTGCTTCCCAGTGCAACTTCAGCCTCCGTCAGAGGACCTCAGCTGCCCCAGCAAACCGGGCCTTCTGTACAGGGAATGGGCTCCTCCTCAAAGCATAGACAAGAAGCAGCCCTTAGATCTCATCAGGTGAGTTGTTGTGGAGAGCACTCCAGTGGGAAGGGCTCAGGGTTGCCCTCATGGCATCTGAGTGTGACAGTCCTCCAAGAGTGTTACCAACCAGGAAGCTCACAGGAGCTCTGAGCTTTATTGCGCCAAGTCTTTTCTGGAGGCTTTATTACAGAGACATGATTTATTGGGTCACTACCAACATGGCTAACCCAAACCCTAACTGTAACTCAAACCTTTCCTTAGCCCTAACCATTGAGCCCATTCCTCTCCTGGTCGTCACTCATTTGTCACAAAGCTCAAAGCGCCACTCCTCTAATCACATGGTTGGTGTCTCTGGCTGGCCAGTCCCAATCCTGAGTCATCTCATGAACACAAGCCATCCAAGGGTCCACCATGAATAGAAAAGACACTCTTATCTTGGGAAATTTCAAGGCTTTAGGGGTTGCTATCCAGGAACTGGGACCAATGACCTACCAAATTCTTCATTAAACAGGAGTAAATGTTAGATTTCACTTAAATTATAAAATAAGAGACGGAGGACGGAGAAGATGGTGGAGTACAGGGACGCTCGTGGCTCACCCTCTCCCACAGATACAACAAGATCCACAACTATGGACCCACTCAGCCAACCAGAGAACCTGCGGAACTACGACAGAACATCGCCCTCTTCAAAAGATAAAGACGCCAAAAATCTGGTAGAAGAAAAGGAAAAAAGAAAGAACAAAAGGCAAAGCAGCGCAGGACTGGTCCCGCGGGGAGGGAGCGGCAAAGGAGGACTGGTGCTCGCTTGCTGGGTCTCCCCTCTCCAACTGAGAGGCCAGCTGGACGGAGGGGGAGCCTCCGAGGCTCGGATCTGTACAGACAGCCCTTGACTGACAGAACTAAGTTAAACGGGCACAGAGCGTCCCCCCGACACCCAGCCTGAGACGGGCCGGCGGCGGCGGGCAGGGCCAGGCTGCACAAGCGGGGCGGAGGACGGGGGCGGCTGCACGGAGGCAGCCCCAGGGGAACGCAAGGGGCTGTGCGCTGTGGCTGTGGGTGCACAGGGCAGAACAACCTGGGCCCTCCATAAAACAGCAAGGTTGATGTGCTCTCGGGGGAAGGGTGCATACCCCCATCTCTGAAAACCTGCGGAAACTTTTCGGGGGAAGAGAGGCGGGGCTCAGGGACAGCCGCCATATCGCCATATCCTCCGGCGCTTAGCACCCAGGCGGGGGCGGGGGCGAAACCTGCATCCGCACGGAAGGGCTTAGCAGCCTCAAAGGCCAGACTGAGACTGGCCTACATACAGCCCGGGGCAGATAGGATCCTTTCATTCTGGTCCCTCAGAGAACTTGCTCCACAAAAACAAACAAGGAGCTGGGTTCTGGCTCGGAGCAGGGACAGGGCTGTCCCTCGGTCTTCCCCGAGCCCACCTGCGGAGCGCCGACCAGGGCGGAGCGCGCAGCCGCACAGAGCAGCGGAGCTACCGGCGGCGGCGCAGGTAGAGCGAGAGCGGCCCCTCCGCCTTTCGGGCAGGAACACAGCCCCTGACCGAGGTCCTGGGAGTGGGCACGACCCGCCCTCCTATCCGGCCAGTCTGCAACATCTGACTGCGGCATCCAGAGGGGCAGCGACCCGCCCGCCCACAGTAGAGGAGAGTTGCACCTGACCCAGTGTTAGGAGGAGGCATGATCTGCTTGCCGACAGGTGCTGGGAGCAGCACAGAAGAGGGCGCCAATGGAGGGCCTCTGAAAACAGCAAGCTGAGCTTCCAAAACAGGACGAAGACAGAAAGACTTCACATTAAAAGCACACAGACTCCAGGATAACACAGACAACTCCCCCTTTTTTTTTCTTTTTTTAAATCTGTTTTTACATGTGCTATTTTCGATTACTCTCTTAATTTTTACCTCTTAATACATTTCTATTTATCTTGGGTTTTGATGTCCTGTTATTGATTAGACAGAGGTTTCAAATACATCTATTCATCTCCCCCCCCCTTTTTTTAAAGGTTTTAAAAGGACGTCTCAACCCGATTAATACTCTGCTTCAACTCGCTCTTCTATTATTCATTATACACTGTTTTCAAACCCTCTTTCTCCCTTCTTTTAAAATTCATTCTCTCTCTCTCTTATTTTTTTTTCTTTTTTTCCTAAGATCTATTCCTAAATAGGCATTAGATAGATTAAACCTTTAAGGACCAAAATAGACAACTGATACTCCATAAACCACAGTGCCAAAGAGGTATGAGCAAGATGAAGCAGAGAAACGTTTCCCAATTAAAAGAACAAGAGAAGTCCCCTGAAAGAAAGATCAATGAAATAGACATCGATAGCCTACTAGATCAAAATTTCAAAAAAGGAGTGATCAAATTGCTGAAGGAATTAAAAGAGATAGTGTTTAGAGATACAAAATGTGTCAAAAATGAAATTGAAGCTATAAAGAAGAGCCAAGTAGAATGGGTAAACTCATTGACAGAGATGAGGAATGATCTAATAGCTGTGCAAAGTCGACTAGATAATGCAGAGGAACGAAATAGTGGTCTAGAAGACAGGGCAATAGAAAGCACCCATTCAGAAGAACTACAAGATAAGCAAATAAAAAATACTGAAAATAGCATAAGGGACATATGGGATAATATAAAGCATCCCAATCTTGGCATAATAGGGGTCCCAGAAGGGGAAGAAAGATCAAAGGGGATTGAAAAGGTTTTTGAAGAAATCATGGCTGAAAACTTCCCAAACTTAAAGAAGGAATCAGATATCCAAGTACAGGAAGCTCAGAGGGTCCCAAACAGGAAGAACCCAAATAGACCCACACCAAGACATATCATAATCAAGATGGCCAGAGTCAAGGATAAAGAAAATATTCTAAAGGCAGCAAGAGGGAAGCAAAGAGTAAGATACATGGGAACCCCCATAAGGCTCTCAGCTGATTTCTCTACACAAAAACTACAGGCCAGAAGGGAGTGGCAAGATATATTCAAAGCCCTGAATGAAAAAAAAAGATGCAGCCTAGGATATTTTATCCAGCAAGGCTATCCTTTAGGATAGAAGGAGAAATAAAGAGTTTCACAGAGAAAAAAAAGCTGCAGGAGTTTAGCAACACTAAACCCATGCTAAAAGAAATATTGAAAGGGCTATTCTAAATAGAAAAGCAGCAGGATGCTACAGAAATGAGAAACTCACAACTGGAAAGGTGATAACTCATGAATTACAAATAAACTAAACACGAAATTATAAAAGAAGACATACATATCAGTAAGAGTGGGAGAGGGAGGCAGGGAAATATAGAATATTTTTTTCTTTCTTTTTTAAATTTTTTTAACAGTAGGATGGGTTTGAGATCATGTTACTATCAGTTTAATAAATACAGTTATAGTAATGGGTTAATAGATTTACAAAAAAGGGTAACCACAAGCCAAAAATTTACAAGGGAGTCACAAAAATTAAATTAAATCCATGATAATACAAAGGAAAATTACCAAACCACAAAAGGAAGAAGAAAGGAACAAAGAGGATATACCAATTCAACTGCAAAGATAAGTTCAAAATGGCAATAAACACACATCTATCATTAATTACTGTAAATGTTAATGGACTAAATGCTCCAGTCAAAAGACATAAAGTGGCAGACTGGATAATAAAGCAAGAAAATTCAATATGCTGCATACAAGAGACCCACTTTAGGGAGAAGGACACGTATAGATTGAGAGTGAAAGGATGGAAAAGGATATTCCATGCAAATGGAAAAGCCAAAAAAGCAGGTGTTGCAGTACTGATTTCAGACAAAATAGACTTTAAAAAAAAAGGCCATAAAGATAAAGAAGGACATTTTATAATGATTAAAGGAATGATACAAGATGAGGATATTACAGTTGTTAATATATATGCACCCAATATAGGAGCACCTATGTACATACAAGAAATACTAACAGAGATAAAGGGGGATATTGATGGGAATACAATCATAGTTGGAGATTTTAACACTGCATTAACATCACTAGACAGATCTTCCAGACAGAAAATAAACAAGGCAACAGAGAAATTAAATACTACAATAGAAAAACTAGATTTGGTGGATATTTTCAGAGCATTACACCCCAAAAAAATAGGATATACATTCTTTTCAAGTGCACATGGAACATTTTCCAGGATCGATCATGTACTTGGGCACAAAAGAAACCTCAAAAATTTTAAGAAGATAGAAATTACCTCAAGCACTTTTACTGACCACAATGCCATGAAACTGGAAATCAACAACAGAGAAACAAAGGAGAAAAAAAGGAAAGCATGGAGATTAAACAATATGTTATTGAAAAAACAATGGATCAATGAGGAAATAAAAGCTGAAATTAAAAAATACCTTGAGACAAATGATAATGAAAGCACAACCACTCTAAAACTATGGGACACAGCAAAGGCAGTGCTAAGAGGGAAGTTTATAGCGATACAGGCCTTCCTCAAAAAAGAAGAACAATCTCAAATAAACAATTTAACCCACCACCTGAATGAATTAGAAAAAGAAGAACAAAAAGCTCCAAAAAGCAGCAGAAGGAAGGAAATAATATAGATCAGAGGGGAATTAAATACAATAGAGATTAACAAGACCATAGAAAAAATCAACCAAACCAAAAGCTGGTTTTTTTAAAAAGTAAATAAAATCGACAAACCTCTGGCCAAACTCACAAAGAAGAAAAAAGAGAGAGCACAAATTAGCAAAATAAGAAAGGAAAATGGAGAAATTACAACAAACAAAATAGAAATACAGAATATCATACAAGAATATTATGAAAAACTATATGGAACCAAACTGGATAACCTAGAGGAGATGGACAAGTTTTTGGAAACATACTGTCCACCAAAACTGAATCAAGAAGAATCTGAACACTTGAACATTCTGATCACTAGAAAGGAAATAGAAATAGCAATTAAAAACCTCCCTACAAATAAAAGTCCAGGACCGGACGGCTTCACCGGGGAATTCTACCAAACATACAAAGAAGAACTCATACCAGTCCTTCTCAAACTCTTCCAGATGATTGAAAAGGAGGGAATACTCCCAAACTCATTCTATGAAGCCACCATCACCCTGATACCAAAACCAGGTAAAGACACTACAAAAAAAGAGAATTGTAGGCCAATATCACTGATGAACATAGACGCCAAAATCCTCACCAAAATTTTAGCAAATAGAATCCAACAACACATAAAAAAGATTATACATCATGACCAAGTGGGGTTCATCCCAGGGACACAAGGCTGGTTCAACATATGCAAATCAATCAATGTAATACATCATATCAACAAGAGAAAGGACAAAAACCACATGATCATCTCAATCGATGCAGAAAAAGCATTTGATAAAATTCAACACCCATTTATGATAAAAACTCTCGCCAAAGTGGGTATAGCGGGAACATATCTCAACATAATAAAAGCTATATATGACAAACCTACAGCCAGCATAGTACTCAACGGTGAAAAACTCAAAAGCTTCCCACTAAAATCTGGGACAAGGATGCCCACTATCACCACTCTTATTCAACATAGTCCTGGAAGTCCTAGCCACAGCAGTCAGGCAAGAGAAAGAAATAAAAGGGATCCAAATTGGAAAAGAAGAGGTAAAAGTGTCATTATATGCTGATGACATGTTACTATATATAGAAAACCCTAAAAGGTCCACACAAAAGCTACTAGAGCTGATTGAAGAATTCAGCAAGGTAGCAGGTTACAAAATTAACGTTCGAAAATCAGTTGCATTTCTTTACACTAACGATAAATCAACAGAAGAAGAAAGTAAAGAAACAATCCCCTTTAAAATAGCACCCAAAGTAATAAAATATCTGGGAATAAATCTAACCAAGGAGGTGAAAGAATTATACACAGAAAACTATAAACCATTGATGAAGGAAATTAAAGAAGACTTTAAAAAATGGAAAGATATTCCATGCTCTTGGATTGGAAGAATCAATAATGTTAAAATGGTCACACTGTCCAAGGTAATCTACAGATTTAATGCAATCCCTACCAAATTACCCAGGACATATTTCACAGAACTACAACAAATCAGAATAAAATTTATATGGAACCATCAAAGACCTAGAATTGCCAAAGCATTACTGAAGAGAAAGAAAGAGGCTGGAGGAATAACTCTCCCAGACTTCAGACAATACTATAGAGCTACAGTCATCAAGACAGCATGGTATTGGTACCAAAACAGACATATAGCCCAGAAATGAACCCACAAACTTTTGGTCAACTCATCTTTGACAAAGGAGGCAAGAATATACAATGGAATAAAGACAGTCTCTTCAGCAAATGGTGTTGGGAAAACTGGACAGCAGCATGTAAAACAATGAAGCTAGAACACTCCCTTACACCATATACAAAAATTAACTCAAAATGGATTAAAGACTTAAACATAAGACAAGATACAATAAACCTCCTAGAGGAAAACATAGGCAAAACATTATCTGACATGCATTTCAAAAACTTTCTCCTAGAAGAAATAAAAGCAAGAATAAACAAATGGGACCTAATGAAACTTACAAGTTTCTGCACAGCAAAGGAAACCAGAAGTAAAACAAGAAGAAAACCTAAGGAATGGGAGAAAATTTTTGCTAGTGAAACCGACAAAGGCTTGATCTCCAGAATATATAAGCAGCTCATATGACTCAATAAGAAAAAAATAAACAACCCAATCCAAAAATGGGCAGAAGACCTAAACAAGCAATTCTCCAAGGAAGACATACAAATGATCAAAAAGCACATGAAAAAAATGCTCAATATCACTAATTATCAGAGAAATGCAAATCAAAACTACAATGAGGTATCACCTCACACCAGTCAGAATGGCCGTCATTCAAAAATCCACAAATGACAAATGCTAGAGAGGCTGTGGAGAAAGGGAAACCTCCTACACTCCTGGTGGGAATGCAGTTTGGTGCAGCCACTATGGAAAACAGTGTGGAGATTCCTCAAAAGACTAGGAATAGACTTACCATATGACCCAGGAATCCCACTCCTGGGCTTGTATCCAGAAGGAAATCTACTTCAGGATGACACCTGCACCCCAATGTTCATAGCAGCACTATTTACAATAGCCAAAACATGGAAACAGCCTAAATGTACATCAACAGGTGACTGGATAAAGAAGAGGTGGTATATTTATACAATGGAATACTACTCAGCCATAAAAACTGACAACATAATGCCATTTGCAGCAACATGGATGCTCCTGGAGAATGTCATTCTAAGTGAAGTAAGCCAGAAAGGGAAAGAAAAATACCATATGAGATCGCTCATATGTGGAATCTAAAAAACAAAAACAAAGAGTAAATAAAGGACAGAAATAGACTCAGAGACAGAGAATACAGACTTGTGGTTACCGGGGGGTGGAGGGTGGGAAGGGATAGCCTGGGATTTCAAAATTGTAGGATAGATAAACAAGATTACACTGTATAGCACAGGGAAATATACACAAAATGTTATGATGACTCACAGAGAAAAAAATGTGACAATGAGTGTGTATATGTCGATGAACGACTGAAAAATTGTGCTGAACACTGGAATTTGAAACATTGTAAAATGATTATAAATCAATAAAAAAAAAGCTAAAAAAAAAAAAAAGAAAAAAAAAATGCCATGAGTGTTGACAGGGGTTGCATTGGATCTGTAGGTTCCTTTGGGTAGATGGCCATTTTGATAATGTTGTTGCTTCCAACCCAAGAGCATAAGATATATTTCCATTTCTTTGTATCATCCTCAATTTCCTTCATCAGTGTTTTACAGTTTTCAGAATATACGTAACCTCCTTGGTTAAGTTTATTGTTAGGTATTTTGTTGGTTTTGATGCAATGGAATTGTTTATGCCAGTTCTAAAATTCTGGGTTTTGAAGTTAAAAATGAATGAAGGCCAAAAAAGGAAAAATACACTTCTCTCTTATGGATGAATTGTATTCCATTACCTACATATGGTGAATCTCCTTTATCCATTCATCTGTTGATATGTACTTGGGATGCTTTCATGTCTTGGCAATTGTAAATAGTGTTGCTGTTAATAGTGGGATGTGTGTATCTTTTTGAATTTTTATTGTGTTTGGTTTTATTCCTTTAATAACTACATAAGTTTAAAAAGCTAAAGCTCTAAACATTCTTAGAGACAATGAACAGTACATATATGTAAATTTAAAAAATATGTGCAGTAAAGACAGCTGATAGACTCATGAGGGATTTCCTTTTCTGTGACACTTTCCTTTTTTCTTGCTGCCTTTAGAATTCTATCATTGTCTTTAAATTTTGCTTTTTGAATGATGGTATGTCTTGATGTGAGTCTGTCTCAGCTGATCCTGTTTGAGACTCTCTGATTCCTGTGCCTTGATACTCGTTTCTTTCTTCAGATTTGGGAAGTTTTCAGCCTTAATTTTATCCAATGTTTTCTCAGCCTTTTTCTCTCTCCCTGCAGGGACTTCTGTAATGTGAGTGTTACTATGCTTGCTGCTGTCTCGGAAGTGCTTTAAACTCATGTAGCAGGCCTTTTCTTCTTGCTTTTTTGATTGGGTGTTTTTCATTCTGTCTTTCGGATTGCTAATGGATCATCTGCATTGCCTAATCTTCTGTACAACTTGCAGTTCTGCTCTGATTGGTCCATTTTTATATTTTCTAGTTCTTTTGACAGTTTTCCCGGTGCTCATCTCTTCTTTTTCCCAGTTCAGTTATCATTCTTGTTGCTATTGCTTTGACCTCTTTGTCAGGTAAAGTATTTATTTCTTTTCATTATGGTTATTTTGTTATTCTTTCATTTAAAATGTGTTCTTGTGTCTTCTCATTTTAACTTTCTCTATTTCTGTGAAATTAGGTGAAACAGTTGCCTGCCCCAGAATGAAAGGTGTCCTTGTGTGAGAGCATTCCTGTGCAGACTTCTGTGCCCAGTGGGTGTGTTGGGAAGAGCTGGACCTGAAGTGATCCTGGGCTGCCCTCTTCCCCCGGAACGTGCTGGCAGCCGCTGCAATGGGGGCTGCAGGGCTGGAGTCAGAGGGGCTGAAGCCAGTTCCAGGTTGAAGCAGAGGCTTCTCCTCTGCTCAGTGACTGTTCTAGCCCTATCAGGGGTGGCACAGTGCCCTGTGGGGCTGGAGCTGGATCTCTGTGGGAGTGGGGTTCTCCTGGGTGTGGTGGCAGTCTCTGGTTTGGGATGTGGCTGAGGCCTGAGGGCTTGCAGCGGCCCTTCTGTACTGGTTTTACTTTTTCCCCAGTGTGCACACCTTGGCTAGAGGGTGGATTGGGGCCAGAGAGATTGGGGCCGCACCACTGAGCTGGCCCCACCCCGTCAGGCGTGCACAGGAAAGTGAGTTCTGGTGATGGAAGTCCCTGCCCTGGTGCTGGTGCTGTTCCCTGCAGAGTGTGTGCAGGGACACTAGCTGGCCGTGACTGCCGGCCGTCTTTTCAGAGGCAGGGCCTCACCCAGGCCAGCGCCACTTTCTCCCACGGTGTGCACTCTCACGGGCAGTGGAGGCCTCCACCTGAGTGGGGAGCAGCACCAGAACACGGAGGGAGGGAGCAGGAGCCTGGGGGAGTCCGGGGGTCCCCCTGAGCCACCCCTGCCAACCGGCCGGAGCCCCAGGCAGTGTTCAGCCTGCTGTGTCCCTGCCGTGATGGGGAGTCAGCGGGTCTCTGCACAGGCTGTTCAAGAGCAGTGGCTCCGCGTCTTACAGCGCCCCAGCAAGCTAGCTGGTTTTCACTCCAGCTGAGGGGACTCCTCGTCCCGGTGCTGAACCCCGTGCCTGGGTGCCTGACACGTGCTTCAGACCAGTACATAATGCGTGGGTTGTTGTCAGGGCTGGAGCACTTCTGTGACATCATGCTGTCTGAGCACGGATGCCCACAGCTCCTACTGTGTGTGGCTGGTGGGGAGCCCTGCGGGGAGTGGCTGTACGTCTGTCTGGCACAGACAGATGGGGCTCGTTATGATCATTCTTTGTAAAGATAGTATAAGGACAGGATATGCCGTCTGGTTTTCCAAGGGATTGAATATTATAATGTGTGATGTGCCCCAGCTGCCTAGTGTGAGCAGCATGACTGCAGGTGCTCTGGGTCCAGGAATGCAAACTCCAGTTAAGCCCTTGGGAACCAAAGGAGCAGGTCCTAAAGGAGTCTGCTTACTCTAAATGCTCTTACACATACCAGTCACAGGGAAACACCAGATTAAGAAATGGATGCTGCCTGAGTTTAGTGTTGAATTATTATAAAATGTAAGGAACCTACAAGATTCTGGGTAAAAATTAATGCAGTGACAAGTGAAAATGATCCAAGGAGTACATACAGTAAGATACAGAGTCCTGAATTTAATCATCTTGTCTGATTTTCTCAGTGGGTAGTAAATAATTAGGGTTTTGACTAATGTTGTTTTGATTTAACTATAGAATGTGGTCAGTTGTGAAGTGTGAAAGTCTAAGGATGTTTGTAGTAAGGGTACTTGTGATGACACAGTTTTGGGGGTTAATGATTGCTGGGATGGATGAAATCGGCTGGCTGTGTATGCTGGTGGAAGAAGAGACGTTGTTGATGCAAGTGGAGGCACTAACAGAAAGGAGGCTAGTGAAAAGTGGAGGCTGTGTCAGTTGATTCAGGAGCAATAAGCTGATAAGGCTGGTTAATATGCCATAAGGTTTAGTGTTAATTCAGAGGATATAATTTTCAGTAATCATGTTAATTGTATTACTATAATGTTTGGAATAATGAGTTTTAGCCTTGAAGAAGGTTAAGATTTTGTACACAATCAGTACCGCAGGCGCTGGATCCCACAGCTGTTAGTGACGGTCCCGGTGCAGCCGCACAGGCGGGGAGCACTGATGGTAGGTGTTATGCCAGCTCATGTAGAATGGGTGCTGAGCGTGGTGACAGCAGCTGTAATGAAAAATGATATTGTGCCATCTGAGCATAGTAATTGGGGATATTAAGTGTGATTTATATATTAGTATCCATATAGGATAGTGTAAATGCAAAGAGGATAGTAATATAGACTAATGCCATTTGATAATTATGAAGTTAATTTCAATTTTATGAGTTAAAATGTTTTTGTTTAAAGTAATTATCATACGTTCATTCTAATCCTTTTAAATTCATTCATAGGCTAACCTTATGGCTACTAGTAATGCGATTACAGTTTGTGCCATGAAGAGTTTAGTTTTTAGGTTACTCTTCTGAAATGCTCAGGGTAGGGGTAGGAGGAGGGCAACTTCTAGGTCAAATATAGGAAAGTAGTGACAACTGAGAGTAAGTAAATGGAGAAGGTGGGCGTGCTGCCCTATAGAGTCACATCCACACGTGTGTGGGCTTGATTTTTCTGGGCACTGACTAGAGGAGGTCAGAGTGCGGTCAGGACAAGCTGTGAGTCTGGTAGTGTAGCGGTGAGTGACGTCGGTATAAGCTTTATTGTTTCTCCAGTTACAGGAAAAGCTGTAGGCTGGAAGTCAGTTGTTCTATTTAATACTAAAAGAATAAAATGCTCATCAATAGATAGCGATCTATAGGAACAATCAAACTATCTACAAAATGCACTATCAGGCCACTGACTGAAATCCAAAATAACGAGATGTATAGGGAAATTTTAGTTGGGACAGAAAGCACAGAACGGGAAAAGTAGAGCCAATAATTTTGTGTAGTCAGTGGAAACTTTTAACCATGAAAACTACTGAGCCAAAAACTCCATCTGAAATTGAATTTTATATTCTTCTGACACTTGCAATAATATAAGTTCTTAGAGGAACTGTAATGAATCAAACTTGAAGTATTGTTTATGATTTCTTTCTGTTAGATGATGGTGAGCGCAAGTGAGGGGAACTTCAAAGGCTCATAGAACTGAAGTATTAAGAAGTTATTATGGGAATTGTGTGTGTGGTCAGTGTGTTGTTAGGTGGTGTGAGCACATATCTTTATCTTTTTTCTGATCAGAAGGTAGATGGTCATTTTAGGATCTATGTGCATTTGCCTGTGCGTGTGTGTGTGTGTTTGTGTGTGTGTGTGTGTGTGTGTGTGTGTGTGGTGAGAGTTTGGTCGTGAGGAGAAGCACTGTGAACTTACCCACCCTGTAATGAGAGCTGTGGGACATCCTTCCCTGCTAAAAATGACCCTGGTCTTGTCACCACATCCCCACCCATGACAGCACTTCTTTGTAATAAATGTATGTAATGTCCTGTTTGTCATGGACCAATGCAATGCGTCCATTTATAGTTCATAAAGTTATTTATATTTTAAATTAAAAGTACTTATATGTATGATGGATTTTATGTTGTTACTCTTATTTACCTTGGTGCCCGAATTAATGATAATAGAAGACCCATTTCCTGAGACAAAGTTGACTTGCCGTTAAGAGTCAGGATCCCTCGTGAACACATCCTCACCGTTTGTCCTGACTGATGCATGACAATGTCATTGCAAGAGGAATTTCCCAAGGAAAAGCCAACGGTCTTCCTCAGAACCTCAGGGAGCAGGTCACAGGATGGGCTCCAGGTGGAATCGCTTTCCAAGGTAGATCTTAGTTCAGGGTAAAGTTACAGCACTCGCCGGCCCGAGACCCCTAGGTGATTCACATCCCCTCTGTCTTCTCATCCATAAAATGGGTTATTGAGAATGTTGTGTAATTGGAACACTGCACTTTGAATTTGGTCAGTTGGCACAGTTTATTGCTTAGTGTGAGACCTCAATACCTTTGACCTGATGCTAATTGGTGATTTACAGGGGGTCCCGACTCCTGAGGGTTGGAAGGAATTCTGATTGACAGTAGGAGGAGACCCAGGATCCATGAAGCCTGCTCACCCTGGGTGGGACTCAGTCCCTCCAGGCCAGGGGATCCTGGAGCCAGCACAGTGCCTGAAGCCTGGCTGTGGGACCAGGAAGTCCCAGCAGTGCGGTTGGAAACGCAGCCCCACTGGGTCTGTGAGCAGTCGGGGTCAACTCCCCACAGGGCAGGAGGGTCTCTCCGACTCTTGAGACTGGCAGGCCCCATGTGCTCAGTATTTCTTGATTGAGTGAACACAACCACCCCCCATATCTATACACCAAATCTTCCCACCACCCCAAAAGGTTTTCTCAGGCCCCCTCACAGCCAGTACTGCCCCAAAGCACAACATTGCTTCTGCCCCACCCAGGTTGTTTCTGCCTCCTTGAACCTGGGTGTAAGTGAATCACCCAAGTGCAGTGTAGGGGGTGTGACAATATATAATTAAATTTTATAGTTTTATATATTTTTGGCAATATATCATAGGGCTTATTTTTATGCATGTGACATACGTACATAAAATTAATGTGTCACCTACAGGTGTACTACAGATAAGGACGGCCACATGGGTGTGGCAATGTGATTAAGATGGTGTGCTGTTAAGAGCTTCTCCATCTTGTGGACGTTCTCTCTGCATTTTGTGTGCAGTGCTGAGCGAAGTGGAGTGAGGACCTCCCACCCTGCCTGTATATTTGATTCCTCTTGGTTCTGTCATTGTCTACCTAATATGTTTTTCAGCCACTGCCCAAGGGAAATCCTGGGAATTTGGAAAAGGAGGAGGGAGCACCCCAGAAGTAGGGGGCAGGGGACATCGGTTGGGCAGGACCAGAAAGCATAAGGTCAGAAAAGTTTGCAGAGAGGACCCAGGGTTAGATGGCAGTTGGTGGTGGGGGATCAGTTAGGCGGGGCCCATTGTAAAAGTGACGTCACCCGGAATGTCCACTGTGAGGTGCCAGGGGCAAAGGCAGGTGATTGGTCGAGAGAGGGCATAAAGCATGGGGCGTTGCTAAGGCAGAGTTCAGACAGGAGAAAGCTTGGAGGGAGGCGTCTGGTCCCCTCCAGCTGCTCCTGAGAGTCCGCTTGCCTGCTGTTTGTTTCCCTGACCTGCTGACCTCCTGACATGACTGAACCCTCCTTCCTCCCCTCAAGAGCTTGATTGGCCCTCATTCTTTCTGTGACCCCCTTCTTCTCCTCCCAAGTGCCCAACCCCTCTTCCTGTCACACTCCCTCCCCACCCCATCCCCCAACCCTCCCCTCCCCTCCCCTCCCCCCTCCCCACCTGAGAGAACCAGGACATGGAGGTGATGGGGATGTTCTGGTCCCACGTGCTGGGTTGCACTGGATATGAAAATACAAATGTGAGTAAACATCGGGCATCAGGTGTCCTCCTTTTTCCTGGGCTCTTTCACACTGTGGTTAAATAGCTGCTTTCTCATAGGGTCCTTGATGGGAACGCATCGTTGGTGAAGCCCGAGGCTCTCAGGACAGGTTTCTTGACCAGCCTAGAGCGGCTCTGGCCACCGGGGTCCTCAAGATCTGAGTCCTATCAGGACCTCTTGGACCAAACAGCAGGTTGACAGGATGAAACCTGAAATAGTTACTTTATTGCATCAAAGAAGGAAGTGTGAACATCCTAAAAGCCATTGAGTTGTATGCCTAAAATGGGGGAGCGGGTGAATTATATCTCAGTAAAGCAGTTTTTTAAAAAGCGAGAAACTCCTATTTACTAGAAGTCATAGTGAGATTGGCTCCCGGAAAGCTTGTCAGGATCCTGCTTCAAGTTGTGCGTGTTCCGGTTCCGTCCCTGTGCGGTGTGCTCTCCTGTGTGTGCACCCTTCCTGGTGGTGACGTCTGGCAGTCCTGGGAGCAGTGGTGTCTCAGCACTGGGTTGGTGCTGGTCTGTTAAACAGGGAAATGTCATCTCTGCTCTGTGCTTTCTGGTTTGTTAACTTACAGCAACTTTGTTTTTTCTTTGAAGTGTATTCTTTTCAGAAATTTTAATGTAACAAAAATATTCAATAGCCCTATAAATTTTAAAATATTTTCATTGAAGTATAGTCAGTTTACCATGTTGTCCATTTCTCATGTACAACAGAATGCTTCAGTCATATAGGAAAATACATATATTCATTTTCATATTTTTTTACCATAAATTACTACAAGATATTAAATAGAGTTCCCTGTGCTGTACAGTGTAAACTAGTTGTTGTCTACTTTATAGAGATTAGTATTCATGAATCTCAAACTTCCAATTTTTCCCTTCCCACTCCCTTTCCCTCTGGTAACCATAAGTTTGTTTTCTATGCTGTAAGTCTGTTTCTGTTTTGTAAATAAGTTTGTCTTTTTCTTTTTTTTTTTTTTTGATTCCAAATATAAGTGATATCATATGGTATTTTTCTTTTCCTTTATGACTACTTCACTTAGAATGACATTCTCCAGGTCCATCCATTCCCTGTTGCTGCAAATGGCATCATTTTATCATTTTTATGGCTGAGTAGTAGTCCATTGTGTAAAATATACCACAGCTTCTTTTTTTTGACATTTTTATTGAGTTATAGTCATTTTACAATAGTGTGTCAAATTCTAGTGTAGAGCACAGTTTTTCAGTTACATATGAACATACATATTTTCATTGTCAGAATTTTTTTCTCTGTGAACTAGCATAAGATCTTGTATATATTTCCCTATGATATACAGTATAATCTTGATTATCTATTCTGCATATGCCTGTCAGTATCTACAAATTTCAAACTCCCAATCTGTCCCTTCCCACCCCTCAGCCCCTTGGCAACCTCAAGTTTGTATTCTATGTCTGTGAGTCTGTTTCTGTTTTGTATTTATGCTCTTTTTTTTTTTTTTTTTTTGGATTCCACATGTGAGCAATCTCATATGGTATTTTTCTTTCTCTTTTTGGCTTCCTTCACTTAGAATGACATTCTCCAGGGACATCCATGTTGCTGCAAATGGCATATTGGTTTTTTATGGCCAAATAGTATTTCATTGTATAAATATACCACCTCTTCTTTATCCAGTCATCTGTTGATGGACATTTAGGCTGTTTCCATGTCTTGGCTATTGTAAATAGTGCTGCTATGAACATTGGGGTGCAGGTGTCTTTTTGAAGTAGGGTTCCTTCTGGACATATGCCCAGGAGTGGGATTATTAGTTCATATGGTAAGTCTATTCCTAGTCTTTTGAGGAATCTACAAACTTTTGCACAGTGGCTGCACCAACCTGCATTCCCACCAGCGGTGTAGGAGAGTCCCATTTTCTCCACAGCTTCTCCAACATTTGTCATTTGTGGACTTTTGAATGACGGCCATTCTGACTTGTGTGAGGTGATACCTCATTGTAGTTTTGATTTGCATTTCTCTGATAATCAGTGATAATGAGCACTTTATCATGTGCCTGTTAGCCATTTGTATGTCTTCACTGGACAATTGCTTGTTTAGGTCTTCTGCCCATTTTTGGATTGAGTTTTTTTTTTTTTTTCTTATTTAGTTGTATGATTTGTTTCTATATTCTGGTGATTAAGCCCTTGTCAGTTTCATGTTTTGCAAAAATTTTCTCCCATTCTGTAGCTTGTCTTTTTGTTTTGCTTATGGTTTCCATTGCTATGCAAAAGCTTCCAAGTTTAATTAGGTCCCATTTGTTTATTTTTGCTTTTATTTTTATTGGACTTCTAGCAAATTCTTAGTTATCCCTTTCCTTTTTATCTTGGAGGCTGCCCCCAGGGACTCTGTGTCCAGCTAGGTTGATGGGGGAGCCCTGAGAGCCGAGCTGATGTGAAAATCAGTGGCTGCAACCTGCTGTGATGTTTACAATGAGGAAATGCTCAGGTGGGATGTGACCAGGAGGTGGACGAGTTGTCTTTTTTTTTAGTGACGTGTCCTTGTGAAGAATGTTGATTTCCCCAAAGCAGAAAGTGTCCTTCATGTCCTTAGAATTGTCTAAATATAAAGAAAATTCAGGTACATGCTGTGAAATTTTTACTGTGTCAGGATAAATCACCTCCACACCCTAAAAAAGAAAGACTGAGAACACCTCATGGATTTAAGTGGTTTGTTCTGATAGACTTCCACCAGATTCTTATGGACCTGGAAAAACCAAGTGTCAGGAACAATCTTTGCACTGAAGCAGAATCAATGCCACATGAACACTCCACCCAAAGAAGAGTCTGTTCTGTTTCTTTTGAGCCTACTAAGGAGGACGTTTCTAGGTCATCTTTGTTGGGATTTTTTCCCTCAAAGGGAATGAGGCTGAGTTCTCACAGGTTAGTCAGCCCTCTTTCCCTACCACATCTTTGAGCATTTGGATAAACTAACTTGTCCTTCTCCACCGTTGCTCATTGCCGCTGACAGAACCTGAGTCCATTGGCCCTGATGGATAGACTCTAGGTAGGAGGCAGCTGCTGACATCAGCGCTCAGTTATATATGCCCATGGTGGAGGGGGTTTTACCAGTTAGCGACTAGATGGTGTTTGTTTTTGTGCCTTTTATCTGCATGTCTCTCCTTTGTGCTGAGATCCACTGCTCTCTCAGACGGCAGCTATGCAAAGACAGTGCATGTTTTCCACCAGCACACATTTTACTGACCCCAACTGTGAGAGCTGACAATGACAGTGTTACTGATTTCAGAGGCTGCTTTCTAGAGGGGTTTTATTTGCACAAGACTGAAACTTGGTGTCTAGATGAAGTACAGATTACATTGTGCATTTATTCCCTCCTATAATACTTATAAATCTAGTTTTTACAAAACTATGTGTTTGGCTTTTGTTTTGGTGACTGTACATTCCAGAAATACAAATTAATTTTCTTGGTGGCTGTTAATGGACGTAGGTGCAGTACTGTGAAATATGCATGTAAATTATTTGTACTGATTATTTTGAGCTCTCTTTTTATGTAAATTCACTCTTTGAGTAATCTTGTATAATACGATTAAAACTCTATTATACAAATCCCTATTTATTTCAGAAGTCTGACATTACATGCTCTGGTTCAGAACCAAAGTGAATATTGAAGAAAACCTCCATGGTTTTTAGATAGTTGGGCTAAAATATATCATTAATTTTTGCTGGAATAGTAATTTTGACATTATTCTAAGAGCTGGTCTGCTTTCTCACTCATGTCCAGTCTATAAATGTAGAAATACATCTCTGTACATCTCTCTGTATTTTAACACATACCTTCATTGCTCTTTCCCCATACATGTTGAGTATATTTTTGGAGACATTTCATAGGGGTTTGTCCAGGTACTTCATGAACATACAATAGAAGATGGAGGCGTCCCATGCCCTGTAGGTTTGTGTTTGCTTATTTTCAATTTCAAGTTGGCTTCTACATTCATAAGTTAAGTTCTGTTAACTATTTTAAAAATATTTGCAATGTGCCTGTCAGCAAAGTCAAATCTCTAACATTTTGTGTATCAGGTATTTGATGTATGTGTGCAGCAGAGAAACTATTACCAAATCAAGGCAGTAAACATGCCCACACTCCCAAGAGCTCCTTTGAACTCAAGTGTCCCTTCTCGCCTCTCTGTGGAGCTATTTGAGGATGTGGTTGAGGGTTTCTAAAGATGATTCTCTGTGGCATATACATTGGGAATGTCTTTGAGGTTCCTCATTATATCTAATATCTTTTCAGATCCTCGACACCCTGATTCTCCTTTTCCATCCTGCGTCTGATGTTTATGAACTTCTGTGGAAGCTTATTCTTCTTGCTGCCTCCTGGGGAGTTTCTATTTTTCTCTTGTTCGTCTGGAGGACCGTCCTTGCTGTGAGTATTACTAAAGTACCTGACAGTGTCCTTTTAATCACACCTAATAGGAATTTTTATAGTCACTGGACATTTTATTTGCCTGCCTGGGCCAGAATCCAGGAGTCTTTTCTTTGTTTCCTTTTAGATTACTAACTTGAACACAAATTAGTTTTGAAATGGAAATTTGTTGCAAAATCTTTATAGTAAAAACTCATTGAGCAAGACAACAGTATATTCTCAATGAGACAATGGCAATTTATAAACTCTTCTCTTCAATAACAAAACAGGAAGGTTAAGTATTTGGTGAGCCCATCTATCTCTCCACCTGCCCCTGCCTGTGTGTTGGGTGACAGGGGACAGGGAAGCTCAGTGTTCCTGAGCAAGTGTGAAGTTAAGGGAACATCTGTGGTTTTCTGTTTGCCCTCCATGGATGCATTCATCTATTGCCACATTATTGCCACTGGATCTTCGACACTGTGATGATTCTCCAATATCTTGGCAAGGTTAGGGGCTGGCCTCAGTCTCTGATCATCACTTAAAGTTTTGAATGAAGAAATATGTGTTAAGGGTCAGGGAAATGTGTCTTTACATGGTATTACAGTGGAGTCCTGCCTGGGTTTTACTGAACTATTACTCCTCAGATGATGACTTGTGTCTGAGTCAAGAAGCACGTTTGCTTCTTGAAAATGGTCGCTGTCCGTCCTGCTGCTGTGTGTGCTTTTACTACAGCCATTACTCACTTTCATTCTCGTCTGATGTCTCATTTGATGTCCGTTTGTTTTTAGTGGTCTTGACAAATCTTACGACCTCATATGTTACAATTGCTTATCAATTCAACAGTCAACTCTGTATAAGATTTCAGAAAACCTTTCATTGAATGAAAGGGGTGCATCTTAATCTTAGTATAAAGATTTTGCCTTTATTTTTCTTTTAGTTTTCTCCTCTCTGTCTCTCTCTCTCTTTTGAAGGTTACACAACTATCCAGGTTCTGGACTTAAGTGTGGATGTTTGGTTTGACAAAAAAAAAATTAGATAAATGATGCATTACAACAACATATCATGAAAATAATATAGTTCAGTGATGTTAAATATGAATATGCGTTATGAAAATTGAATAGAGTGATGTTTATTTAATAGAATGTAAGCAGATCTTTTGTTCTAAAATAAGTTATTTACCATTGTGCTATCAGAAATGGTGAGTGAAAGATCATGCCTTAAGTAGGAAATTCTGATTTTTCCTGATTTTTAATCATATTAATTGTTATGCTGAACCAAAGTGATAATTGTGATTTCAATGGATTACTGTTTTGATAGTTTATTAGAAATTATAGATTTACTAATTATATGTTTTGACTTCAAATTTAATGTTTCTTCCTCTCCTAGGTAAAGTCTCCAGTGTGTCAAGGTAAGGTATTAGGGTTTAGTTTCCTTTGTAATATTTTCTCAATACCAGGATTTGATGTGGATTTTAATTCAACTAAGAGTAAACACAATGACTTCTGATGTCTAACTGACTTCTCAACTCTTGAAAATTTTACTCCTGCGATGGTGTCTAAATGACATCGTAGAGGAAGTTGGCATCTATTGAGCTAAGAGGCCAGGAGGGTCACAGGAGTAGGGAGACTAGGATGAGTTTAATTTTGCATAGCAACCTTGAGGAAGCAGGTGATGAGAAGAGTCTAATGTTCGGAGTGTGTCCCTAATATGAGCTGGCTCTTGGTGAAAAGTAAAGATACTGAAACACTACTTGAGCCTGTCAGGACTCTCCAGGCTGAGGGAGGGATGCAGATGTAGCCAGGCGGTGTGTGTCACAGCAGAGGGGAAACCATGGGCTGTGACTCATAAGTGAAGGGAGCCATTCATGGCAGTGGGGACTTAATGGAAGTGATTCAGCCTGAGGATGATGCTTTCTATGCAGGCTTCACACTCTGCTGACCGAGTGGGGCTGTGCGTGGTGGGCAGGTTGGCTGCCCGGCGCTCAGTAGGCCCTCAAGGGCTGCTGTTGGTGACAGTTGATGCAGAAGGGCTGGTGCTGAGAAGAGGGATCTCAGCATCAGAGCATCCCCACTGGGCAGAGAGAAGACGCGTGTGCACTGTGTGGTCAGATGAGGGACTTAGATGCCTGAGAGAGGAGTCTGGTTCTGAGGGCTGCGTTCTAGAGCTTCACACGTGGAGTCGCCTGTGACTGGCTGTTTTTCATGTGCTGCTTTCCTGAAGCAGTGATGGTAACATTGTCATCCTGGCGATAGAAAAGCTTGTCATTTAGGGCCTGTGTGTTATCCAGGTCCTCCAGTGACTAGGTGGGGAAGCCCACATGGTACCAAAGTGTTTAATTCCAGCGACCTTGTCCTTCAGGGCCCCCAACATGGTTTTCATGAAAGACGATCTGCCAGGCAGCAGGAAGACACTGGAGGCCTGTGCAGGCCCAGTCAGGCAACGTTTTGAACTTGCCTTCTGTGGTATTGCAGATAGGCCTGGCTGTGGGGTGAACCTGCGTGGGATAAGGGTTCTATTTTTTTTAAGCAGGGGCATGTTTACTTACCTTAGTAATTGGAGGAGAGAATGTTAAGGGGACAGGATGCTTGGTTTTTCTTTTTCATCTCTGGTGATGTCAGAAGTATTTGAATGATTGAATTTTCTAAGAATGGTGCTTATAGCTGGGAGAGAATTTAGGGGAAGACTTTTTATTGTGTTTCTGCATCTTTGAAAAAAATTAAACTAGGAATCTCAATGATCTCACATTTAGAATGCCACTAAGATTTACTTCCTTTAGGCACAGTAGAAAAGCTAAAAAGTTAATTATACTCATAGTGCCAGCCAGATATGTCTCTACTGCTAATAAATCATGATAATTCTATTCTACTGGGTTTTCTTGCCAATATGAAAAATTGCTTCATCTCCTTTTAGTTACTTTAAAGCAGATGACTGAGCAGAGCAAGAATTTGGAGAACGAAAACAGAGAACTTGCAGAAAATATATCTGCTTGGGTGCAGAAGGTATCCTTGTCCTTTTGCTTTTTGTGTGTGTGTGTGATTTTACCTTCAATTCCTCCCCCCTCTTGCAGTTCAGTTATTTGGCTCTCTTTTCCTTCATCCTACTGTCCTGTTCCATGTGTTCCATAAGAGGTCTAGGTTCAAAGCAAGTGTCCTAGATTAAAAAAAAAAAAACAAAAAACAAAAAACAAATTTCTTCTGTAGAGCACAGGGAACTCTACTTGATATCTTGTAATCTATAATGAAAAAGAATGTGAAGACAAACATAGGTGTATATATATATATATATGTGACTGAAACATGTTGTACACCAGAAAATTGACACATTGTAACTGACTATATATCAGTAAAAAAATAAACAAAGCAAGTGTCGTAGATGTAAAGCACCACTTTCTGTATTAGTGGAAGGGGTCACTCACAAGATAGGTTCAGCTAGCAGTGTAATTAGTATTTGTAATTCTTTTGCCTTCATTACATTTTTGCATAGAACAACAATGCAAAGAAATGCTTATAGGAGGCCATCAGGCAAAAGAAGATGCCCTCTGAGAAAGCACTGAAGTTTAAGGTACGTACCTCTTCTCTTGTTAGATTACATTCTGAAAATAGAAATGAAACTAATGAGTAATTGTTACTAATTCAATGTTTCATTGAAGGAGAGCTTGAAAGCCATTGAGAAGGTGAATGAACATTTGAATGACATCATTCAGATTGTTCGAGCTAAGCTGCAGGCAGTGAGGGACCAGAACGCCAAGAACCCACACCTGGTGAGAGCTGCCACGTTGACCATAGCCGGGCTTCTGAGGCTTTTTGTGCCCTGGGCGAGCTGCGTGCTCCTGCTCCTCCTGCTTTTGACCACAGCAGAGTGTGAGAGCCCAGGAGCGGAACCTCCCTGTGAACAATGACCCAGAATTTCATGGACTAAAACCTCTGTGACTTTTTCTATTTCAGAGACTAGGAAATATGTCTTATTTTCACAACCTAGAGAGTTTTCTCACCACTCACACTGCCCTCCAAGTTACACAGGAGATGCCAGGAAATACCTGAGAGGTGAAGGAATTTACTAGACTAGGTGCACAGCTCCTTGCCCTGTTGATGTTAAACAGAGAATTTTCCGTGTGAATTTGGGTAAACTTTGTTTATATTTCACCAGGGACACTCATTTGTGAGCTCTTTGACATGAGCAGTTTCTCACCCTTGCTTCCCCTTGTCGTCCAGTCGTGCCCTCCATTGTCCAGGGAGGAGGAAGCCTGTGGAGGCGAGGAAATATCTGTGCCTGGAGGTCTTTTTTCCACATTTCTTTATGGGCTTGACATTTTTCCTGGGCCCAGCCTGGATCAGCTGCCATCACAGGAAACTTAGGGGTAGTTGTGGGTACTGGCTGAGAAGGGACAGGATTCCAAAAGGGTTGAAGAGAAGCAACTGCCCATCAGAACAAACCAAGACTTTCTGGAAGAGATTGGCAGGCTGGCAGTGGAAGAGGACCAGCTGAAGAAGGAAATGCAAGGTGCAAAGGGTTGCTAGGATGCCCGGTGCTACAACTTGAAGGAAGAGGCCCTGTCTGCTGTATGCTAGGATGCTAGGATGCCCGGTGCTACAACTTGAAGGAAGAGGCCCTGTCTGCTGTAAACTCTCAAATGGAGCACTGTCTTCAGCCCCAAACCAAAATTCAGGGAAAGTCTCAGATGCTTTCAAGCATGTGTAAGGGAATGTATAACACTTGCTTTCCTTTCTTTATAAAATTTATATGTTCAGAATCATTTCACTGCCTTAATATCTTCTGGAGAGAATGCTCATCAAAGTCTTTGGACATGTACCAGGGCTAATATATTTATTTTCTATGGTTTGTTTTGCAGTTAACAAAATACTTTGTTTCTGGGAAAAAAAAAGTTACACTTTTTAAGCATATCACCCTGAGTTTTCATTGAAATCTTAGTACATACTTTATTTCTGTCCTGTGTGAAGATACTGGAAAAAGGAACATCTCCAGAGAACTTGAAAGGTGCTGTTTCAATGAACACTTCAGGAATTTGAGGTAAATGCCTCCAGTTGCAGCAGGATTTCCACTGTACACATTAGCTTTCACAAGGAACAACAATCTCATGTCTTAGAAGATTAAATGTTGATATCTACTCAAATTATTTTTCTTGGGAATTTAGTCACCAATGAGAATGTTTTAAGTTGAAATTGCTCTTGATAAATCTCATGTCTGTGAAGCCACAGTGAAATCTGAAGAAATGCATGTGTAGGAGGACGTTCAGATCAGCAGCAAGAAGAGAGTAAGGGTTGTTACTCACCCCCAGAGATGCTTACCTCAGAGAACCGAGCATCACTGAGTCAGTGTTTAATTGTGCTGTAACGCACGGAAAGCAGATGGCCCATCTTAGCTGATTCCAAGCGTATGATTCCTCTCATGTTAAGTATGTTCACATTGCTGTGGATCAGTACTTCTTGAATGTCTTCTCATATCTACCTTACAGCCAGGTGTTTCGAAGACCAGATCTGAGGATTCGATGCAGCGAGCTGTGACAACTGGGGACTGCAGCCTGGAAGGTATGTTGCTTGTTGGGAAGAAAACCTTACATACAGGATTCCTGGGAGATGTTGTGGCTTCAGTTCTAGACCCCTAGAATAAAATAAATATAATAAAGAGAGTCAAATAACTTATTTTTTTTTGTTTGTTTGTTTTTGTTTTCCAGTGCAAATAACAGTTAAGTTTACACTATACTGTAGTCTATTAAGTGAGCAATACCACTGTGTCTAAAAACCCCAATGTTCATAACTTAATGAAAATACTCTTTATTACTAAAAACTTCTAGCCATCATTGGAGCCTTTAGTGAGGTGTAATCTTTTTGTTGGTGGATGGCCTTTTTTTTTTTTTTAACTTTTTTTTATTGAGTTACAGTCATTTTGGTGGATGGTCTTGAATTAACGTTGGTGGCTGCTGACTGGTCATTGTGGCAGTTGCTGAAGATCGGTGTGGCTTTTGCAATTTCTTAACATAAGACCACAATGAAGTTTGTGACAGGATTCTCTCTTCCTTTCAGGAACAAGTCCTCTGTCGCAGGCAATTTGACACATTTTACACACAGTAGAAATTCTTTCCAAAATGGAGTCAGTCCTCTCAAACCCTGCGATAATTTATCAGCTAAGTTCATACGCTCTTCTAAGTCCTTTGTTATTTCAACCTTTTTCACAGCATCTTCACCAGTAGATTCCATCTCAAGAAGCCAATTTCTTTGCTTGTCCATAAGAAGCAGCTCCTCATTCATGCACATTTTATCATGAGGTTGCAGCCAATCAGTCATATCTTCAGGCTCCACTTGTAACTCTAGTTCTCCTGCTATTTTCAGCACATCTGAAGCTCCTTCCTGCACTGAAGTCTTGAGCCCCTCAAAGTCACACATCAGGATTGGAATCAATACCTTCCAAACCCCAGTTCATGTTGATATTTTGACTTCTTCCCATGAATCACGAATGTTCTTAATGGCGTGTAAAATGGTGAATCCTTTCCAGAAAATTTTCCATTCATTTGCCCAGACCCATCATTGGTGTCACTGTGTATGGCAGCTAAAGCCTTCCAAAATGTATTTCTTAAATAATAAGACTTGAAAGTCATAATTACTCCTGATCCATGGGCTGCAGAATAGATGTCGTGTTAAGCATGGAAACAGCATTCATCACATGCATCTCCATCAGAGCTCCTGGATGACGTGCATTGTCCATGAGCAGTAATATTTTGAAAGAAAATTCTTTTTGTGTTTTGTTTTGTTTTCTGAGCAGTAGGTCTCAACAATGGGCTAAAATATTCATGTTGTAAATAGATGTGCTGTCATTCAGGCTTTGTTCTATTTATAGAGCACAGAGTAGATTTCACTTGATTCTCATGGGACATAGGATTTTCATAATGTTAAATGAATATTGGCTTCGTTAGCCGCTAACGGGAAAATCAGCCTGTCCATTGAAGCCTTGATGTCAGGCGCTGACATCTCTCCAGCTGTGATGGTGCTGGGTAGCCTCCCCTTGCAGTTCTCTGCATTGAAAACCTGTTGTTTAGTGCAGCCACCTTCATTAGCTGCCTTAGCTTCATCTCCTGGAGCACTTGCAGCAGCCTCTGGGTCAGCTCTTCTCGCCTTACCTTGCACAGGTATGCAGTGGAGATGGAATCTTGCCTTAAACTTCATGGGCCAACCCCTGCTGGCTTCACACTTTTCTTCTGAAGCCTCTTCACCTCTCTCAGGATTTATAGAATTGCTGAGAACTAGGGACTTCCGCTGGATTAGGCTTTGCCTTAAAGGAATGTCATGCCTGTTTTAATTAAAATGATAAAGAACCAAATATTTCAGGAACTACCAAAATGTGACACAGAGATAAGAAATAAGCAAATGCTGCCAGAAAAAATTGTCACCAATGGAATTGCTGTACTCAGGGTTGTTACAAATCTTCAATTGTTCAAAAATATGCATTACCAGGGAGGGCAATAAAATGAAACATGCCTGTAATAGCAATGAATTTGCACTGGGAAGGTAAAAAGTGGATTCCTGCCTTCAGAATTCTCTCCTTTCTCCACTCCCCAGCACAGCCAAGCTCTTGAGTGCACATGTGCACACACAAAGCCAGTTGTTTTATGTTTATAGAGGGTAAAAAGAAAATGCAAGACCACCATGCTGCATCGGGATCTCTGAAAGAATGTGAGGAAGACGGTTTCCAAAGGCAGGTGAAGAAAGTACGCGTCCTTGATGAAATCAGTGGACAGAGAACTATGGACACTGAAGGGTAAGACGTTCCCGTGTTAATTATGACAATGTGTGAATGAATGTGTGGAGTTATGTGGATATTGTAATATGTTTCAGAGTACTTACCACCATATTTTCTTTACCATATTCAATCAGTACAGATGTGCATTTATTTTTCGACCTTGATTTCTGTAATCTGCTGCTTCTGTTCATTCTAACTGGTTACCAGAGTCTTGTTTGTACTTAGTTTGAGATTTTAGCAGGTTCTTGGACCAGATTTAGTCACTTCATTATCTGGATCCCCCTAGGTCCATTTTTATTTTCCTTAGGTTTCAACCACATCAAAGTGTCATGACTTGCCATGTGTCTATCATTTTTAATAAACTCTAGACATTGGGTAGAAAATAGAGAAAATTTGAGGCCTCGTGTGAGGTTAACTTGCTGCAGAGAAGGTGGGCATTACAGCTGGCAGGTGGTCAGGGAGCCAGCAGTGCTACATCCTGTTAACCTGGTTAGCAGCTGAGATCAGTCAGTGCAGCCAGCTTTCGTGAGGCCCGTGTGTCTCCTGTCCACCTTTGTTTCTGGCATGTAGCTCTCGTGGATCCCAGCTAAGTCCTGTGGGTCTCTCTAGGGATCACCTTCGCTGACGGACCGTGAGCTCCAGCTGCCTGACTGTGGTGCCCGTGCGTAGGGGACACCGGCTGCTGGGCTGCTCTGCATCTCAGTGGTTTCCTCTGCAGTTATCGGTTGACCCCCGGAGAAGGTGGGCCCAGTCCTGGGCTTTCTTCTTCTCCATCTTGGCCTCATGTCCCTTTCTGGCTTGTTAGCAATTTGGTACATTCGATCATGGATTTCATAATTTGTTCAGAGTTTCCTGTCATTCTCAGGGAGAGGTCATGGACATCACACCCATTAACCCGCTTTCAAAAACAAACATTTTCTTATATTTCCTAAAGGATCAGGTTTTGCTCCAGGTTTTGACTGAAATCTGGGCTCTCTGTGGGAGAAATCAAACAAGTCATGAACGCTTGTTTACCCTAATGTGTTTGGTTGTGATGACTTGGTCAGACCCTGATTCCCACGTTGAAACACAGTGAGCTCTCGCTGTCCCAGGCACAGGAGCCTGAGCCTGGTGGGGAGGCGTAGAGCACACCTCACGTGGGCTTTTCCTGTGTGTTTACTTTATGCATAAATGATTAGGGGTGGGGACGCTGAAGGGAAGCCCGGATACCAAACACTTGCCAGAGGCCTGGGTGTAGTTTTTTCATATTTATTAGTGGGGGTACTTTAATTCTTTCCTGTGTATTTATCAGCCTGAGCATTTATGGGGAAGGGCGAAAGGAACATGGAATTCTTCCCTTCCAGTTTCTGGGAGGGAAACTGGCAGAATTTCAGAGTTTCTTTCCCCTCTCAGGAAGGTGGACATGAACGGATGTGAGCTGGTGGGAAACCAGCAGCTGTTGGCAGCAAAGGAGGAGGCAAATTTGGCTGAAGAGGAGACAAGATGGTACAAGTGAGTTCAGCTCCTCTGCACCTGCGGCTCTGAAAACACCTGTTGGATTTTTTGAAAACTTTTCTAAAATGTTTAGACACAATATCATAAACCGACCCAAACAAAAGACATTTGTATACATGGCTTCACACAGGAGGAAAAGTGTTAAGTTTTACACATGTTAAGTTAAACGTTTAACTTTAAAAAGTATTAAGTTACTAAGAATTTCCTGGTCCCAGTGCTGGCCAGACTGAGAGGAGAGACAGTTCACAGAGATGTTTCTGAAGGTGCTATAAACCGTTCTCACCCTGAGGATAGCAGTTTAGTGTAGAGTCAGTCGGACCAATAAACATTCCCGTGCTGCTGGGGAGACCCAGGGGTAAGAAGTAGGGTCAGGATGTAAGGAAAGGAAGAATCAAGCTTTGTGATGAAAGATGCTCAGCACAGGACACGTGAGGGAAATGCTGAGAACGGGAGGGGGAATTGTGTCAGGGCAGAACCGGGCAGGCGTTCAGTAACAGTGACGGAAGGAGTGGCTGCAGAAACAGCTTTGCACCTGCCGTGCTTCTGCAGCCGTGTGCAGTGTGTCTTGAGCGGTGAGATGATGTGTGTGAGTGTGCAGTGCAGATAACGTGGACTGGGGCAGGTTATTTAACAGCATACCCAGCATTGTGTCTTCTCTGATGGAACAATTTGTAACTCATAGGATAAGACTTGAAGAATGTCACGGGCAAATGCGGGAAGCAGAGATCACTTGGAGACACCAGGTAACCTGCCTTCCTCCTGACACAGCGAGTCCTCAGCACCTGATGCAGACAGTTATTGTGGCCCTGAGAACCCCTAGCCATGGGGTATTTCTTGATGTGTTGACTTTTTCAGGTCACTCTTGCCGAGAAGAAGGCCCAAGACAGCTCGGTAAGAATTTGTTTCCTTCCTTCCCTTTGTGCACAGTCGGCCACAACTGAACGTGGAGGTGTTTTTCTCCCACAGCTCAGGGCTCAGGAGCTGGAGAGGGAAATCTCTGAATTGAGAAGGGAAAACTCTGACCTGAGAAGGGAAAACTCTGACCTGAGAAGGGAAAACTCCTCTGAGCTGAGAAGGGAAGTTGCCCACCTGAAACAGAGGTACAGAATTTTGACACATTTTTACGGGTGTTTTGAGATTTTTAAGGACTGGTTGTTTTGTGCCTAGTAGAGGAATTGGTGGTGTAATTTGTATTGAAGCCATTCTTTATCTTTAAGATTGGATGCAATCTGCAGACGGAGGCAGACAGAGGAATACATGAGGCAGGAGCCCACCCCAGGAAGACCGTACAGGCTGCACCCTCCCCTGAGAGGTAAGGAGCGCACTGTGAAGTGCGGCAGCTCCATTTCTGCAGCAGGAGCCGCCCAGTGGGCTGCTTGTCCCCATGGGTAGTTGTCGGGTTTCCTGGACACCACACCACACACTCACTGTGGGGAACAGGTTCACAGCTAGGTGACAAGATGCTGTTTTCTTTACATGCCACCAGCCAGCAGGGCTCTGTCCCCTGTGAGCGGTGGAGCTCACGCCCCTCCAGGGACTGCGGGCCGCCCCCCAGGCTCTTGGTTGCCTGGCGTGGCTGGCATGGCTGCTTTCTGTGCACTAGAAGACGTGAGCGTCAGCCCTCTATTCCCGCCTGGACACGGTTTTGAAGGCTGAATTTTCTTCTAATTTCAGGAAAATAACATGGATGAAATTTTAGAATGAAGGCAGTATAACGAGAAAACCATTTTTTTTCATTTGCCTTGGTGGTTAAATATTCTATTCAAGATCTGCTTTAAGGCAGCAGGCATTTCTTCACTAATTTTGCAGGTCCCTTCGTTCTTATAAAAAAGCTTGCACAGTGACCTAGAGTAGCCAGTTAGTAAGTGACATGACTACGTAGCCTCCCTCTCCCAGAGTTAACGTGTAACTCTAAAGTCTCCCACCAGCTACTCCATGTAACTCACCATTCTTTTGCCGATTATTACAACATGAGTCATTGAGTCCATTTCTTTCATAAATGTTTACGTGACATCTGGTCACTTATACAAGACATGCGCTGTCAGAGAGAAGGCTTTTAACAGTTTACCAACAGGCTGAGGAGGAAGAGGTGGAGCTCACAGTCAGGGGTTGTTGATACTCTTCCTACGAAAGACACTTCTTACTTTAATGTATAATCTGAATACAGACTGATTTGCCCTGAAGTGTGCTGGGAGTCCCCTGTGTCAGTGTTGGTTGCCAGGGATCTGAGCCCTGAGACCCCATCCAGGGTGATTAGCTACGAAAACACCTGAATCAAGGCCCTGTGGTGTCCTCGTCATGGGACAGGGGTCCAGTCTCCCCTCGTCCTCGGGGTCACCTGAGGTGTGAGGGAGACCTGCGGACTCTGTGAAGAGCCCGGGGCGTGGGCGGAGTGAGAGCTCCTGGAGGAGGGCACGGAGGGCTCGGCTCGTGCTTCCCCCGCACGGAATCTGTCAGATAGAATCAGCCTTCAGCGCTGCTCTCCCTTTACAGCTTCAGGGCCGGGTGGCAACCCTGTTAGGAATGGCACCGCCTTTCCGGCTCAGGAGGAAGAGGAAACCAAAGTAAGTAATTGTTTTCAGCTGTGGTCCAGTGGTCATTTTGTATTGAATAATACCTGGAACTAGCATTTTCCTTTTCAACAAACTTTTCCTGGCTTTGCCTATGGATTGGGAATTAGGGGATAAGTATGCCCTGTCATCACAGTGAAGTTTGATGAGAGTATTTTATCCCCAAAGCCTCCTGTGCAGCCCAGGCTGAAGGCAGGCCCAGGGCTGATGGAGTGCATGCAGCGTAGCTGCCAACTGGGCACCCAGTGCAGGGGAGGGTGCCCGGTGCCGACAGCTGCTGCATTGGGTTTCGGCTCTTGTCGGTGTTGGCGCTTTTGTCTGTCATCCAACCCAGCCCTCCCTTCTGTCCTGCAGGTCACCCCGTGGGCCGGAGGGCACCAACCTTTCCGAGGACCAGCCCACGTGGCCTGCCCCGTGAGCGGCCCATCGTCGCCCAGCTGGGCACCTGCACCTGGTCCCCCTTGGTGCCCTGTGCAACCTCGCCCTCCACCGCCAGCTGCTCTGCTCGGTAAGAGGAAAGCATAGTCCTCTGTTTCTTCCTTGAGTCACTGCAGAAGAAGGGCAGATCGCTCTCCGGGGCTTCCCGGTGCACGGGCGGCCCTGACTGGGCTCACAGCCTTGTCCCTCTGGTCCCTTAGCAGACGCACTTGATGGACCGCGTCTTCCCCGTCCTGCCCTGGGGAGGGAGGTGTCTGTTGTAGAGGGAAAGAGGGTCCTCTGACGGAGGGCAGACGTGTCGGTTCTGCACACGGGCCTTCAACAGACACCACGTTCCGGGCTCCCTGGAGGAGAAGCCCGCCCCTGTCACTGTCTGCAGCGAGTGGAGCCCTGACCTTCCACAGCCGATGATCGGTTATGGAAGACACACCCGAACCCGGGGCCTGTGGTCTCTTCAGTCAAGGGTCCTGAGACCTGTCTCCCACTCGGTGTGATATGAGAGCGATTGTCATATGGGAAAGAAGGCTCAAATTTTTGTTTTGCTTGAGTATATTCTACTCTGAAAAGCCTAATCCTCCAACCTTTCTGTGGTTTTTTTCCGGTTCAGAACCTCGTGTGTCTCCGGTGTTCCCCGGTAGCTCCCGCCCTCCTGAGGCGACCACGGAGGCCCAGATAAATTGGGAGGTCGTGTTCGGTGGATGTCTCTCTGGGATATGTAATGTTTTTTTTGCAGCAGCAGCCTCTGTAGGCCTCGTCTGCAGACTGTGTGTTCTGTTATGAGTCTGGCATGTCTTTCTGTTTTCAAATTCATACTCTTGCCCAGGGTCCATTGGTTTTTCCTCTCCCCCTGTCACCTTGAGTGTTACTTGCAGAAGCCATCAGCGAGGGAGTGCATGAGGGCTGAGGACCTCAGGCTTTGACTGTGTTTTTCTTAAAATAGCATAAGAATTGAAAGCCCTTGCTCCATACTGACTTCTCCTGGCTTGGCTAACTCCTTTTTTCCTCCTTCTCTTGGGATTGCTCCTGGGTCACTGAGACAGGTTCCTGTTGTCATTCTTTGAATGGTTTCCTGGCTCAGGCTGTGGGATTCTCCTTTGTAGAATGCCCATTCAATTCCTCGTAACTGAAAACTGAGCTAAGCCACCCCTCCAGCCTTACACCTTGGTGTTTGTGCTACTTTGAATCTTCCTGGGTGTGGTAAATATCACAGGCCATCACTGTCTCTTCTGGGGAGGTATAGGTGCCTTCCCCGCTGCCTCCAGTTGTACTCTTGGGCAGAAAAGCCTGACTCTCAGAGATGGTGCATTTATAGTAGGGAATTCAGTCTAGAAGGGAAAGTGCCCGCCGTGAAAATGCCTACTTCCCTGCAGGACCAATTTGCACCACAGTCCTGGCATCATGTTCTCCATCCCGCGGTGGGTTGGTTCTGCCCTTGATGCTGTCAGAGCTTCTTCTCTGTCTCATCACACACCATGGGATTTTCCACATAAGCTAAAATCCCGTTGGTGTTATTTGCAGGATTGAGACTTCCCCCTTCCCTTTCCCATAGGACAAACGTAGTGTGCTTTTCCTAGCGAACTTAAAATCCAGACATCCCTGCGTATAAGGATGATTGTAGCGGAGACTGACTCCCTTCTGAGGACAGCCTTGTCCCCTCAGAAGCACTTTGCCAGCTCCCCCACAGGACTGCAGGATGCCCAGCTCTTCAGAGCTCATTGCGCCCAGGGGAAGCTCCTGCTGGCGGAGGAGGGCCCTTTGTGAGCAGGGAGTAGAGAGGGTCTGGCAGGGTCCTGCAGACAGAGCAAGTACCCAGGTGCGGCTCTGATTCTATGTGGAAAACCAGGCCTTCACTTCCTTTCTTTCTCTGTGTTTCTGGTTCATGCAGACCATGCTTCTGTGGAGCTGGGGAAGGTGTCAGGGTGGGTTGTCCTGCACAGAGAGGCTTCCTGTTTGGGAGGTCCTACTTTATCAATTTGCTGGAACCTCTGTACATCGTCTCAGGCAGGACTCTCGCCTTCCTCCACTTACAGACACCGGCGGTGTCGTGTGGCAACAGTGTTTTATCCCCAAGGTCGAGTGTGTGGCCCTGTGCTGCTGTCTGGGCACCCGGTGGAGGGGAGGGTGCCCGGTGCTGACAGCTGCTGCATTGGGTTTCAGGTTCTGTAGGTGTTGTTCCTTTTGTCTGTCATCCAACACAGCTCTCTCTTCTGTTCTGCAGGTCACTGTGGATTCCTGATGTCCCAGTACTTGTGCAGGACCACTTGGTGTGCCTCGCCTGATGGGACACCCAGCGTCATTTCTCAGAGGCTATTCATCACCGCCACCCCCACCTCTGTTGTGGCCTATGCCGTCTCACCCACCGCCACCCCCACCACCACCAGTTACAGCACTCGGTAAGATGAGAGCATGTGCTTCTGCTCCCTTGTCGAGTCTTTGCAGAAGGGGAGATGGCACTCCAGGGCCTTGCGATGCCTGAGGAAATCTGACTTGGGACATTGTGATGTCTGTCTAGCTTCCCAGCACACACATCTGATGGACTGTGTCATTTCCCCATCCTGACCTGGGAAGCAGGTGTCTCTTGTATAGAACAGAAGAGACTTTTGACAGAATATCAAATGAATTTGAAGTCCCAGTTTGGCAGATGTGCCTCTTGCATGGACCATGTGATGTGCTCTGTGAGGGGTGAAGCACACCCCTAACTTCAGGGGCTCATGGGGTTGCCTCGAGGAGTAAGGGAGCGAGTGAGGGAGAGAGATATTCACAGCAGACAGCTTGTCACCATAGCAGATGTGCCCGTGCAGGGCCTCAGAGTGCAGAAGAGGGACACATGAGACACACAGGAGTGAATAAGAGGGTGTGGAGGGGAAGAAAGAAATTGAGGGGCTGCCCAGTGGGCGTTTGTTGGGTTCACTCAGATGGAGCTGGAAGGTCACTCCCGGCAGGGCGGGCAGCTCAGGCGGGCCGTGCGAATGCAGCGTGAGGTCCACTCAGAGCCACGTGTGTGTGCAGGGGACTCAGTGCAGCCATGCACGTATCCCCTTCAGAACCCAGTGCCTCCAGAAAGCCCTCAGTTCACAACCTCATATAAAGATGATTGTTCTCTTGGATTTCTGAAAGTTCTGGGTCTGGATGAAATTTCTGGATATCAGAGAAACTGAAATTTAGCTTGTTTTTTTCAGGGTATTTTGTGTGGCTGAAGTTTTCTTTTGCCCCAGTGATTTGAAAAGTGCAGGCAGGATTTAGATCAGCTGAGCAGGTGCCTTGCCCTTCAGCATGAGGCCGGTTCTTTGGGGGAATTCAGGGGTGATCAGGAGACACCCTGTAGGACCCCTGTCCCTACACCCCTGCTCCCTCCTGTCACCATGCCCACTGTCAGCTTGGCATCTCCACATTTATGTCACAAGATCCAATTTCTGATTCTATGAGTTCTTGCAGTTCATCCCCTAACACCAAGACTCAGTGGGACCCCCACAGGGTCTCAGCGTTGTTGTCTGTGAGCCGGGGGATAACGCTGGTCCCTGACGTCATTGTGAGAAGGGTTGGGTCAAGCACACACATTGTTTTGCAAAATGACTGGGACATATTTCTCACTCAGCATTCTCATAGTTTAAAAGAAAGTGTCTGCACACAGAATCATCAAAAGAGACCTTAGGAAGTACATTAAATTAAACTGAAGATATAAGAGCTCAGGCCCAGAGCTTACCATTCTCTGCTTTAAAGATAAGGCAAAAGGTCCCTTTCTTCTATTAAATATTAGGTCTTACTAGTTAAAGAAGGAAATATAATAATGAGAATGTGCACATTTTGAGATCTGTGTCTGAGATGTGAAAATAATTATTTTCATTCTGTATAGACACGGAGATGCACACACAGACTACAGTGTCCGTCAGAGGCCATACATACATTAGAGAAGACAAAATCAGGAAAAAATAAGATCCTATTAAAATAAATAACTCTTTTTGCCTTACAGCACAGTCCATTTGCCAACTGAAGGGGCCCCTCAGCTGTGGCAATGATGTGTTTAGAGAAGATGTCAGAGGTGCATTACGGCCCGAATGTTTCCCTGCTCCAACCTGCCCCCTCTGCTGTTCTCTCCTATTGTCACCCCTAATGAAATTGTCACAGTTCTCTCTGTGTCGGTGTCTGCTTCCTGGAGGACCAGTGGTCACACCCTCTTGAGGGCACGCAGTGATTCACGGGCACACAACTCACAAACCAGCAGGAACTAAGATGACAGGGCAGATGCAAAGTTACCCCTTCAGGGCAGCAGTGACCACAGGGGCCCCGGGGCTCCTCCTGGGTGGTGGGTACAGCCTGTGTCTAGATCTAGTGATGGCTGTGCTGCTTCAGTCTGTAAACACTCACTGGGCATGTGGGGCCTGTCAGTCACAGGGGTGTCCGGTCGTGAGCTAGATGACCAGAATGAAGTGGCCGTGTCTCATGGTGAGGAACGGATGAGGTGCAGGGGGGCCATGGGCGTCCAGTGAGAGGCCCTGCACTGACCAGGCCCGTGCCCCTGCCCCGCGTCAGCTGCCCGGCAGCCCCGGCTCCAGGCAGACCCTGAGGGGGGCTGAGGGCAGCAGTGCTCTCAGTGGGCCCCATGAGCACCCTTCATCCTCCCACAGCCTCCTGACTCTGAGGTGGGCGGGGCAGGGTCAGTTGTTGGGGTGCCACCACTGCCAGGGAGAAGGTGTTGGGTATAAAAAGAGTCCACTCCACTCTGTGCCAGCTGTCCCTGGAGCCCACAGGGCCCTCCCTCCTTCCAGGTGGGAGAGGCAGCCAGCCCTGCAGCAGCTCTGGGGTCCAGGCTGGGCCACAAACAGGTCAAGGTGAGACTGCTGCGCTGCCCGGGAAGTGGGGGGATCAGCGATGCAGCAGCAAATGCCAGCAGGAGCAGCTCTGTAACCGGGCTCCTCCACTGTGAGCAGAGCTGGGGCTGGAACATCGCTGTGAAGGTGGGAGGGCTGGGAGAGATGTGGCCCTGTGGCTCTGTGGTCCTGCACAGGGCTAGACCTGAGCTCAGGGCCTGAGGGCCTGGGGGAGAGGCAGAGAAAGACACACACAGGGAGAGACAGTGTATGAGTGAGAGAGAGAAAGGTGGGGGTCAAGTCCTAGAGAGGGACAGGAGGTGACAAGAGAGGGACACCAGGTGGGGGGAAGCAGAGACAAGAGGAGGCAGGAAGGAAAGAGGGAGCCAGCCCAGGGTGCGTGGTGGGGGACGATGGACCAGGGTGACTGGGAAGGGGAGTTGGCCCATCCTTCACCAAGCCGTGTAGCTGCCACTGTCAGGGCCGCAGGGACCAGCAGCCCGCCCAGCTAGACAGGCACCATCGGCCCTCAGGAAGGGCCCTCCGGCCACTTCCAAGGTAAGGAGGACCAGGAGGGCTCTCCCCAGCACCACAGCAGCACCATCTCTAGCTTCACAGAGACCCTGTGAGCAGGCGCCGTCCCGTCCCCCGTTCCACAGAAGGGAAACTGAGGCTCGGCCAGCCAGACAACTTGGCCCTGTCTGCAGGGTTATTCACTTTCCCGATGCTTCTTTCCCAGGCAGGCTTGTGCACCTGTCCTAAGAAGGGTGCCTGTGACAAGCCCGAAGGCCTGGGTCCCACCCGACTGCCCTCCTGTGCTGGGTGACCTGGGCAGGTCTCTTCCCCTCCTTGGGCCTCGACTGTATGACCAGCGGCCCTTCTCCCCATCTTCCTGGGTAGTAGGACCCCAGCAGGGCCAACACTCCAGGCCTCCCAGGCCCCTGGGTGGGTGTGGGGTGAGCTCTGGCTCTCGGGGGAATTCCTTTCTGGGCGAGGCGATGGCTCACGTGCGCTCACCACTTTTTACGGGGTCACATCCTGCTATTTCCGTCTGGAATGGGACTTATCTACCATGGAGCCTGAAACTTGGTTTTCCACATTTTTCTAAATTAGCCCTTGTGCAGAAGAGAGGCTCCCTTGGCCGGGGTGACAAACTCAGTCCTCGTGAGGAGGCCCTTCTTACTCCCCTCACTTCACTGCTGCTGGTCACCCCCAAACTCCAGAGCCGTGCTCACCCCCTTGGATTCCCTGCTCCCCCTCCCCATGCCAAACCCAGCCACCTCATCCTGCCCCAGAGACCCCTCCTCCTGAGGGAAGTTGTGGGGCCCTTAGGGTCAGGACTCCAAGCCCTGTGTCATGGCAGGGAACACCCCAGCTGATTGGTGACAGGCCTGGAAGCAAGGGTGGGGCCCTGAGCCCCAAGATAGGCTGTGTGGCCTTGGTCAGGTCACAGCCTCTCAGCCCAGCATCACAGCCTCGCACACCCCTCCAGGCCCACGTGCCTGAAATGTCACTCAGTCACACACACAGGCTTCAGCCCCACTCCCCACCCCCATGCAGGCACATGGAGGGCACACATGCACACACAGGGACATGTACACACATACAGGAACATACAAACATGCACAGGGACACACACACAGGCTCATCCCCCAGCCACCAGGATGCCACTTTTTCATTCTTACATGTTGCTGCTGTAATAAAATAATTAAAACATGAATATTCAAATGGTAAATGCTAGAGAGGGTGTGGAAAACAGTGAACCCTTGTACACTGTCGGTGGGAATGTAGTTTGGTACAGCAGTTATGGAAAATGGCATGGAGAGTCCTCAAAAAACTAAAAATACATTTACTATATGATACAATAATCCCACTCCTGGGCATATATCCAAAGGGAGCCTTAATACAGAAAGACACCAGCACCCCAATGTTCATAGCACTATTTACAATAGCCAAGACATGGAGACAGCTTAAATGTCCACCAACAGATGACTGGATACAGAAGCCGTGTCATGTATACAATGGAATACTACTCAGCCATAAAAAATAATATCATGCCATTTGCAGCAACATGGATGGCCCTGGAAAACATCATTCTAAGTGAAGTAAGCCAGAAAGAAAGAAAAACACCATATGACAACACTCATGTGGAATCTAAAATTAAACAGACATAGAAAACAAACTCATGGTTACCAGAGGGGAACAGGGTGGGAAGGGATACACTGGGAGTTTGAGATTTGCAGATAGTGACTGGTAAATATAAAATAGAGCAACAAGTTTATACTACACAGCACAGGGAACCATAGTCAGTATCTTGTAGTAGCTCATGGTGAAAAAGGACATGAAAATGATTATACGTATGTTCATGTATGACTGAAGCATTGTGCTGTACACCAGAAATTGACACAACATTGTAAACTGACTATACTTCAATAAAATAAAAATTTAAAAACCTGAACATTTAAAACGACCCTTGAGAGAAATGGCCCCATCTCACCAAAGGCAGGAAAACGCTGAGACACTATGGGGAGGAGGAGGGGAGATGGCGCTGAGAGGCCGGGGGAGCAGGAGGGCAGCTATAGAGGGGCACCAGGCAGGGGGCAAAAGCGGAGAAGAGGGGATAGCTGCTCTAGCCCAAGGAATGCTTGCCAGCCGGATGTGTGTCATGGCCCTGTGGCATTTGGACAGGCCAGGGTGGAGCAGGGCTGAAAATGGGCCACGGGCTGACCTGGGCCTCTTTCTGGCTTCCAGCTGGGCTGGGGATAGAGGGACAAGTGTGACGCGGCCTCCCCTAGCCAGTGTGAGCTGCAGACCTCCCTGGGCACAGGCTCAGCCAGGAAGGTCTGAAGCTTGGCCCCTGCCTGGGTCAGCTGTGTGCTTTCTGAATGACTGCTGGACCTCTGGTCTAAGTGCCACCCCACACTGACACACGTGCACACACACACACACACACCCTCCCAGTAGAGTGCCTTGTAGGAGATGCTCCATTTGGGGCCACCAGGTGACATAAGCTGGCAGTTGGGAAGAGGTACACACAGTGTGTTTGTTCCATTTGTACTTTTTGTTTCTTTGGTCAGGTTGGATATATTATTTGTTATGCGCCTCTTTGTCTTTATGTACTGAAATTTATTTATTTATTGAATAGAAAACATGACAATTAGGCAAGTTAAATGGCTGAGGGGTGACACACACACACACCGGGGTGCATCATGAACCTCCTGGATCTTGGCTAATGATGGAAGTGGACACATGAAGGATTCCCTGGTGTGACAAGTGAATGTGAGCATCTTGAAGCCCAGTCATGTGATGTTTCTACCTTAATGTTCTTTGAAATAAATGATTGCCTCCCCATGTTCCTGCTTTACTGAATTACCCACTGCGTTGGTGAGTCAGCCTCAGATACCAAAAGCTGCAAAGTAATATACCACATCATATGCTTTCACTCATGAAAAATAAATGTACTAGCTTCCTTTTTTTGAAGTAAATCATTTTAAATTTGCATCTTATATTTGGTTATCAAGAGGCATGCAGAACCCTCCGATTTTAATGAGAACAGTGATTTTGTGTCTTTTTATCACATATCTGCTTAATGTTAGGTGTGGTGTTGCTAAGTCAGATCCACATCTAGTTGGTTGTTTTTTTTTTTTTTTTTTCCGCATAATAGGAAAATCCTGCTTCACATAGGTGCATGGTAGTAAACGAAGCAGTACACAACCTGCAAGCATTGCAACGCTTGTCTACTCCTGACTCAGGCTGCTCCAAAAATCATTTCATGAAAGTTCAGTGAAATTTTGCTTCACCTGGGAATCAGATGTTAAATCAATCAGGCTCTCATAGTCCCATGACACTAATGAGGTTGGGTTAGGTTACTGTAAATAAATTTCTAACCCAAGCATTATTACCTTTTGTTACAGGAAAATATTAACAGAGTAGAATGCAAATCCCTGCGGTGCTGCACAGCGGCCCTGAAAGTATCTCCATCAACCATAGGATTAATTTGAGTCAAGTCACTGAGTGTAGGAAAACAAAGTTTTCTTTTGATGACATTTTATCAAATACTGTAAAAACTGTCACATTTTCCCCTTGCATTGACAGATTAACCTCATTTAATTTAGTAAAAATATCTGCAAGATATACAAGTCTTAGCAACCACGATGAATTTGTTAAACAATCAGATCTTCAAAAAGCAGAATCCATGAAAACCAATCGTTCACAACGAAGCTCAAAAAGGCTTACAGGCTGCTCCAAGCTCATGTTGACGGAGTAGGGGGCAGGAAAGAAGCTGGACTGGAAGGTCTGATGGGGAGTTGGGGTCACCTCTTCCAGCCTAGTCCCTCCTCGGGCCCCAACCCCGGCCCGAGGCCTCAGCTCCTTCATGGTGTTGATGGCGGCGAAGCACGTGGACCGCCAGTTCTGCATGTTCTCACCCGGATCCTCCTCCTCTGTCTCTTCTGAGATGCCCTTCTCCTTCTCCTTCTTCTCATCCTCATCAGCCTGAAAGGCTGGCCAAGTCTGGAGTCCTGCATACATCCCCGCACCCTGGTCATTCCCAGAGCCCTGGACCATCTGGGAGTCCCCCTTCCATTCTGACCATCTGCTTCCCGGAAGCCCTGGGCTCCAGGAGGCTCTGGGGGGCCCCCAATGTCAAAGGGGCAGGGCCTTGATTTGTGGAAATGGATGCCACGGCCCACAGAGGGTCATGACCTGCCAGCATGAACCACCAGCCGAGGCAGAACCAGCACCCGGGGGCCCTGCTCCCCAAGCAGCTCTCTCCAGCTGCCTCTCCGGGGCTGCATGCTGGCCGGAGTCCCAGGGGCTGGGGGTGTCTCAGTCCCTGAAGCTGCTCCCCTTGGCCTGATACCTTGCATGGTGTAGGGTCTTCTCTCCCCAGAACCCCCTGTGGTCCCCACACTCACCACGTCCACCGTGATGGCTGCATCAGAAGTCTGCAGGGGGGAAGCATGGAGACAGGGACAGGCCTTAGCCACAGGGCTGGACGTGGAGGCAGTGGCCCAGCCAGGGAGGGAGGAGGAGAGGGAGCTGACGCAGGGATGCTCCCTGTGCGCTGCGAGCGCCTGTCCTCACACAGCCAGTTCTGAGGCCGTGAAGGCTCTGCCTCACAGATGTTTCCTCAGACCTTCCAGGGCGGTGGCTGGCAACCCTGGCTGCACATTAGAATCACTGGGGGCTTTCAAAAGTGACCGGTTTCAGGGCTCCACCGAGTCTAAATGGGGGTGCTGGGCCCCGGGATGGCTGCGCACGGCCAGGGGATCCCTGCAGCGCACAGGCCGCATCAGAAGGGGAGGCTGACAAGGCACGTGGCCGGCGCTCGGTGATGTTGGCTATGGGGGGGTGCAAGGGCCTCAACAGGGAAGTGGACGCTCAGTGACACAGCTGAAGAGGATCCTGGTGACACGGCCCCACAGAAGCCCAGGGCCTGTGGGATGATGGGGAAGTTCGGGCCAGTGCTGTCCTCTGTTCACTGATGGCCTGGACACTCTCAGAGGGAGGTCAGGAGGCTGGGAGCTGAGGGGGGGTTGGGGTCTCCAGGTGCTGCCCCAGAGCCCTAGCCATGCCACCCGGGCCTGTGGGCCAGGCCTGGGCCTCAGCTGCTCCCCTTTCCACAGAGCCACACCCGCACTAGCTCAGCTGGGACTCTCTGGGGACCAGGATGATGGGGGTAAGGGAAAGTCATTTCAGACCCAGCTCAGGCTTCAGAAGCTAGGGGGCACCCCAGGCTGCATGAAGCACACGATGTGAGGAATGGGGTACAGAGCAAGTGATGGGGTGCTGGGGGAAGGCCCGAACTCTTTCTTCCACACTGTCTGGATTCAGGATGGCCTGTTCCAGGCTAGCCTCCATCCTGCCCTCCTTGGCAGAGGCCACCTCCACACCTGAATCCCCAGGTCTCCCTCTGGCGGATAAACAGCCCTAGTCCCAAAGGACGAATAAGGAGCTTCCACCTGGAAATTCGTCCCCAAGCCAGGCATGGGGAGGGTCTTTTGTGAATGGCTGTGAAGGAACCCAGGGACCCTCTGGAAAGAACACTGGTATTCACACAAGGAATCCAGTGCTTATGGTGTTTGTTGGAATAAAATAATTGCAGGCTATGACTTCACATGGTCACTGTTCTCCCTGCCTCTCACATGTGTACCATGTGTTCAGGCATGTGTCCCCAGATGCATGCCATCCCAGGACAGTCTAGGACAGGGCTCTGTGCACATGCAGTCAGGGGAGGCCCTGTCCCATCACATGCTGAAGGGGAAGGGACTTAATGTACTGTCTCACAGGTGGACTGGCCTGGCTCTGGTAAAGTGTCACATGCAGGTGCACATCCGCAGCCAGCGTGGGACTGACCCCAGGCACCTCACTGCGTCCAGCTTCACCATGGTCTCCAGCTTCTTGACAGGCACCTCTGGCTCCATGTTCACCACGACCTCCCCTGCGGGGTGAGAGGAGGGCCCCCCCATTGTACAGCACACGGCAGCCCTTGGGGAGTCTGCCTGGACAGAGAGATGGACAGACAGACAGGGAAGAGCAGGAGTAATGGTGAGAGTCATGGGTGGATGAAATGACCGGAGGTTAAAGCTGATTCTGGAGCTTTATGAGGGGAGAGGGAGGGAGGCGACAGCTGAGGGAGAAAAGATTGGCACAGGCAGAGGACGAGGTGGCCAGAGAGGAGGGTGGGCTGCAGTGAGTGACACAGTGGAGGCTGGGAGGGGTCCTGGGTCTTCTCAAGACCTGGCAGAGGAAGTCATCTGCCCTCAGGCCCTCTAAGGACACCTGGCCCTGGACCTTTCTGGCTTGAGAGTGAGGGGCAGCCCCAGGCAGCCTTACTTGGCCCCTGGGTGGGTCCTCCCTCCTGGCCTCCCTGACTCTGACTAGGGGATGAGCCCAAGGAAGAAATCCTTGGAGCCCCATCCGTGGGCCTCTGGGGCATGGCCGTCCCTGTGCTGTTCCAGGTGGGGGCTGAGTGGTCTGGGGGCCGGGAGAGGAAGCACTGCAGGGAGCTGATGGCTGGGAGCCCCCCAGGGTGCTGCAGCCAAGGCCCGGCAGCCGCCACGCTGATGTCCGAGGGCAGCTGCAGGAGCTCGTTCTCCGGGAGGTCCTGGGGGTGGGGGCTGGCACGGCCTGAGCCCAGAGAAGGGCCAGAGGCACCCGGCCCTGCCCAGCTGCCCGGCTGCACCCAGCTCTGCCCAGCGACCCCGGGGCCCAGATCTACCACTTCAGACCACTTGACGAGGGTGCTGAATTTGGGGTTCTTCTTGTAATTGTGAATCAGGGACGATGGCACCCCCTTCCCCGCACACTCGATGTCCACATTGGCCGGTCCACCTGGGCCAGGTTCATGTCCTTGAGGTCCCACAGGCCCCAGAACAGCACTTGCGTGAGTTGGAGGGAGGCGGGGGAAGAGGAGAGCCCCTCAGTCAAGGGCACCAGCTGTGGGTGCCAGGCCACCTAAGGAGGCCTTGGCCCCTGGGTGGGCAGTGCGTGGGAGGGGGCTGGGCGCAGACAGCTGACGAGGGGCGGATGTCCTGAAGGGGCTTCAGGGTGAGGGTGGGTGTTGTGGGCAGATGGAGGGCTGGGATAGGTCCTGGATGGCAGCAGTGTGATGGTGCAGAAGGGGCAGGCACTGGATGGGCAGCAGTCTGGGTCTGCTGCCGGCTCCTTGGTGTGACCTGGGGCCAGTCACTTCCCCTCCTTGGCCTTCATCACCCTTATCTGGAAAATGAGGCATGGCCTGAGGTTGCCGAAGACCACTGGACTCTGATGCCAACCATATAATATGTGCACAGACCCTTGATAGGGAGAAAGCGAGGGGGCCGTGAAGCCAAGCACATCAGGGCCTGTTGCAGGCAAGGACGGGCAAGGTGTGCAGTCCTCACACACCTCGTCTGGTACTTGCTGAGCTTTGGCCAGATGCCAATGGGCACAGGCATGATGGGACCTCGGTCCACGTCCACTGGACCATTGATAGGCAGCAGGTCGGCCTTCCCTGCTGGTCCAATCTGGGAAATGGGGGACATAGTGTCCTAGCCTGGGGAGAGCTCCCTCTCCTCATGAGTTATTTGCCATGTGACCTGGGGAGACAGGGAAAGCTGAACAGCCTGGGTTCCCAAGAACCACATCCTCAGCTTCCATCACAATGGGCCTCACAGCAGGATGGGGAGGAGACTGGCCCCCACTCAGTCCCCTCTTCCCTGCAGCCCCACCTGCCAGAGCTCGAAGGTGGCCAGCAGGTCCCCCACGGTGGCACTGCCCCGGTAGATCTGGTAGGACTCAAGTGGGGGCGGGAAGCAGGGTGGGCAGTATGCCTCACTGGCCAGCTTCACCACGGGCTTGGCAGTTCCGGCCCATGTAGTCGGCTTTGCCCTGACACGACAAACAGCCAGGGTAGCCTCTCAGCGCTTGAATTTACCAAGCATGTTGACATCCTGGATCACATTCAGTCCCCCACAGCATCATGTAGCTGCAGGGGTGATCATCCCATTTTACAGATGGGGAAACCAAGTCTCAGGCTAGCTCAGGCCAGGTAGGTAATGAACAGCAGATGCAGTACTCAGACTAGAAACGGGTGCGCCTGCCTCTAGTCCAGAGCTCACTCGGGGCACCCCAGTCCTCCACTCCCCCACTCCAGCGCTCCTGTGGAAAGCTGGGCAGATGACTGTGGTAGGTGTGGGCAGGGGCCGGGGAGTCCCTGGGGTGGGGGAGGCAGGGGACAGCAGGCCTTACTGACACATCTCTTGAAGATTCTGGGCCTGAGTTTGGGCTGTCTGTGCTGGGAGGCGGGTTGCCCTGACCCATCTCCTCCCTGAAGCCCCAGAGTCCCCGAGCATCAGGAAGGAGTCAGACTGAAGTGACAGGCCAGGGGACACCTGAGGTGTCCTGGAGGGGCTGCCCAACCTTCCAGCTTCCCAGCAAGCACCTGGCCGAGGGGCTCAGGGGAGAGTGGGGGAGGGGGCCACCATTGCGGTTGTAGTGAGGGGACGTTGGAGTGGTCCCTGGTGCCGAAGCCCACCTACACCAGTGTCCTGGCCATAGATTTCAATGACAATGATTGGGGGGTCGTCCAGGAACTCGAGCTTCCCCATAGCACTCAAGGGTGTCGAACACCAGCACCTGGTCCCAGGTGGGGCACAGGGTCTCATTCAGCACCTGTAGCTCAGGGCAGGGGGGATGGGTAATCAATGGTGGTGGGCGGGCAGATACCCGAGCAGGAGTCACCCCCAGCCACTGTGGTTTCCAGGGGACTCGGGGGCGGGAGGGACATATTCCCTGACTCTTCTGGGAATCTTAAAATTAAGGTTGATGTGAGGTCTGCTCCCGACCCTGTTCCCTCAGCCCCTGCCAGGTCTTCCCTGTCCTCCATGCAGAATGTAACTGCATTAAAGCCTCCTCCATGTGGCCCGGGTCCCCAGGTATCTGCCAGGCTTCCCTCTGAGGGTCTAGGGTGCTGGCTGATCTGTCTCCCCAGGCCCTAGAAGCTCACAGGCCTCCCCCAGTGCCTGCAAAGCCAGTGCCACTCCCTCCTCCCCCAGCCCTCACTTCCATGCACCGACTCTGGTCGATAAAAAGACTCAGGTGAAGAGTCTGAGAGGCCACTGCAGTCAGCTGTGCAGAGGCTCCGAGCCTGGTACCTGCGGGCAAGGGGCTGGAGGCCTGCTTCTCTGTGGGGAGCACAGGCCGGGAGGCTGGGAGCAGGTGGCCGTAGTGCTCTCCCAGGGTGAGGGCTGGAGCCAGGGGCTTCCCTGGGCCTGGCTGCAACCTGCCTCACTCACTGGTGCATACCAGGCTCCTGGGCAGGAGGGAGTGCAGGCCCAAACCCAGGGCCGACTGGACTCCCTCAAAGCCACAGTGCAGGCCCCACAGGAAGTCCCTGCACTGCCTGCTGTGGCCCAGCTGCAGGCAGGGCTCCAGCCTGGCTTGCACTGCCCAGCCCACCGCGCCGAAGCCCCACTTCCCAGGCTGCTGGGGGTGGGCACAGGGTCAGCTGCTGGAGCCTGTGGGGTGAGGAAGGGGCAGGGGGCTGCAGCAGGCCGTGGTCAGAGGGCCTCTGTCCCTTTGCAGCCATTCCACTGGGCTGTGGGTTTGGGAACAGAGTGCCAAGGAGGATGGGTGGGATGGGACCAGCTGTCATTTCTGCTCTCTCCACCTCTTCTCTGAGCACCCCATCAGCTCAGGCCAGCCAGACCCGGGGTGGGCACGCTGCTCCCTCCAAGGGGAGACTGACCCCTTGAACAAAGCCCTGACCCCACCACCCTCTAATCTCGCTTCCCTTCTGGCACCTTGAGGAAGAGTGCCTTGATCTGGTGCGGTCCTCACCCAGCTCCTCCCCCACGATGGAGAAGAGCAGGTCCTGGGGGGGCACCAGGCTGAGGCCATGTGCTTGTCGTCGCTCATCATCCATATGAAGACATCGGGGATGCTGTGCGAGCCTGCGGTGGGCAGGTGGGGGCCCGTAAGGGAGAGGTCCTGCCCCTTGGCCAGCCCTGGACCCACGGAGGGAAGGACCCCTGATGCTGGGGTTTCCTTCTCCTCCCACGGACCCAGGGGTAAGAACACCCAACAGGGTGAAAGGCTTGGTCACCCCCGTCCCCTAGCGGCTGTCAGAGCAGGAGGGGCCTCCTGGGTGGTCTGGCTCAACGCCTCCTGTGCAGCCCCACTTCTGCCTCGGGTCACTTGGGTTTGGGGCTGGCATCCCCTCTGTGCATGCCTTCGGGGGGCACACCTCGTCTGCCAGGAAGTGCAGCTTCTGCAGGAAGTTCTGGCTTAGCCTCAGCTTGTCCCACACTGTGTGCCGCTTCACCTGTGCCCGCAGGGACTTTGCCTATTGCCCCATACTCTCCTGCGGGGTCATGGGGTGTATGTTGGGTTTAGTCCATGACTTGTGATGGAGGCTGGCCCTAGGGGCTGTGACTTCAGAGCAGATGTCCCCCCACCTTGAGTTCCCTTTCCACCTCCAGACCCTGCCCTGTCCCCCATGTGGTCCAGCGGCATCCGCACCAGCTCCTGCACGCGGGACTTGAGGCACTCTCTGTCTACCCTGGTGTGGGACGAGGAGCCCTGGTGCTTGTCAGCCAGTGAGAGGAAACGGCTGGGACAGAAAGTGGGGAACAGGGCTTAGCAGAGCCCACCTGCCAGCAGGAGGCCTGCAAATGCCTCCTTCACTGCCAGCCCCCTCTTCTGCATGCCGCGCCACCCCCGGCCTATTCAGCAGCCCTGCGGCTCACCAGCAGCCACAGCTCGGCTCCTGCAGGATGCCACGCTGTCGCTCAGCGTAGGACTTGTCCGTTTTGATCATCATCCAGGCCCTCTTCCTGTGAACCAGGAGTGTGAGCCCCAGCCTCCATCAGCTCCCCCAGATGTCTTACCCCGTTCATAATGGGGACAAGGGGCTAGCGCCCTAGGACCTCCCATGAGCACTGTCCCTGGAGTGTCCCATCGTCATAGGGAAACCACCAGTTTCTCTGTTTTCAGAGCCTGGAGGCCTTCATGTTCACAGGGCTTCAGTTCCTGAAGGAAGAAGCCACTTCTGGCCTGAGTCTGTGGTCTGGTGGACTCACAGGGGCTGGGCGGGACTCAGGTCTAGATGTGAGCGGTGGAAGGTATGCAGGCCAGAGACAGAGGGATTGGCCAGCCGCCTCCAGTGATCACAGGGGCTGGGTGGCCCTCAGGCCCTCTTCCACTCTTAGGACTTGGGTGGGGACAGAAACTCCTGCTGAGGCCGTTCCTGCAGAACTTCACCCACCCGACAGCAAGCTGCTGGGCAAACAGGCCTCTTGTGTTGCGAGGGAAACTTCCAGGCTGAGGGAGGTCATCCGAAGCATCCCCCTCCCCAGCTTTCCCCTCCCTCCCCGGCCTGGCCACGACCAGCTTGTCTGCGATGTGTCCACGATGCTGGCTCTGCAGAGGCAGTGGCACTGGTCTGGCCATCAGCTTTTGATGCAGATGCAGGGCTTGCACTCCAAGTATGGCAGGTGGAAGTAGTTCCTGGGGGGTGGGGAGCAGGTGGGAGGTTGAGGCCTGGGAGCCCAGGGAGGTGGCAAGGGGAGCGGGCCATGAGAGGATGGGGGCAGCAGGCAGGGCCTCCCAGCACCCTCTATCCCGCTGGCTCACCAGTTGGTGGTCTGGGGCCGCATGGGTGGGGTGGAGGAGACTGAGGCTAAGTCCCCAGCCTCGTCAGACTTGTCATCACTGTTGTTCTGGATCAGATCAACCTCCTTTTTGTCCCCTGGATCCTTCCGAGGCCAAGGCCGCTGAGGGCGTGACAGGCCATCAGCTTCATTCCCATAGTTGCCTGGAGGCAGAGGAGGGCTTGCGAGTACCTAGGGTCCCCACCCTGCCCTCCAGTCCCAAGCTTTGTGGAAGGGAAGAGGGAAAGTCAGGGAAAGGGGAAGGTGCTGGGGTCAGAGCCAGCAAAGACAGGACAGAGCACTAGCCAGAGAAAGAGACCTCCCTGGGGCCCCGATGACCGCTGAGCTCAAGATCCCGCCCGGGAAGTGCCCCGGACTCCCACCCTCTCCTCGCCCACCCAGCAAGGCCTTGCTCCCTTCTGCAGGGGGCTTCTTTCCTGCCCGTGCTCCTCACACAGCCTAGCCCTAGGCGGAGCTAAGGTGCGCCCGGTGGGGCGTGTGTGCACTCAGGGACGGACGCTGTGTGCTGTGTGGGCCCCTGAGGACACGCGAAGGAAGTGGTCAAAGTTCCCCTCCCCCCAGGGCTGTGGCGCAGGGCCTGGCAGTGACCACCCAGCACCCCCCACCCAGGCCTGAAGACCCCTCTGTGAGCCCAGCTCTCACCTAAGGTGACCTCACAGATGATGGGCTTGTCTCCATTTTACCAATCAATCATTGAGGCCTCCAGAAAGGTTCCAAATAGAAAGAATTCTCCCACTTTCCACATGCAGCTCTGTGGAGAAGGTGGTTCAAAGTATCCTGAGAACTTAGCCGGGATGTTGGGCCTGGGGCCAGGCCTCCTCCTACCATCTCACAGACAGGCCCTGGTGGCTAATGGTGGGGGATATGCTACCCAGCTGTGGAGCTGGGAGCCCGGACACTGAAGGTCCAACTCCTTTTGCCTCCCAGCCTGGATGTCCCTGGGGGAAAGGCTGCTCTGTCCAACACGAGGACAGCCACCGCCAGGAACAGGGCAGAGGCAGGGCTCCACCTCAGGACCTCCAGGCAGAGCAGTCGCAGGCACTGGAAGGGGACACTGCTTCCTGGGCAGGGAGGTCTCATCCTGGGGTCCAGCCCCCGAGGCAGGCAGGGTGGCCACAGGCTGAGCCTGGGCCCAGGCTGCTGGGGCAGGAAGGGGACTGAGCAGGGGGCTCCAGAGGACAGCACAGCACCCCCCCCCAGCAGGGGCCTCACCTCTGAGACAGGCGTGGCCTGCTCCCCCTGCACCTCCGAGGGGCCGGTGAGCTCAGGGTTGGAGGTATCCAGGACTTCCACCCCCGGGCCCCGCATGAGGTGGGTGAGAAAGGACATGGCCTCCCCCAGGCCCTCGTTCTGGTCCTGGTGCTCATCGGGCAGCATGTGGTTGCATATGGAGCTGCAAACGCTCACCCAGGAGGGCCCGGCGTGGGCAGCACGCCTGCGGGCGGGGGCAGAGGGTGGAGGGGCTTGCTCGGGGTGGGGGGACCTCTTTGGGGGGCTCCCAGCCTGCACCTCCTGGTTGCTGAGCTGAGGACCTCATGCCTGGCTCAGGGAGTCACCCGAGGCCAGAGAGGGCCTGGGGGGCGGCTTGAGGCTCTCAAGGGGCTGCGGAGAGAGCTTGTGTCTGCTGTGCGCGGTGACGGGGTGGCTTTCTCACATGCATGGGGCACTGTCATATGTCACCTTATTCCCTATGGGGCCTGAGCCAGCGGTGGCACCCACGTACACCCACATCCAAGTCTGTGCAGCGAAGTCGTGCTGCCCGCTGCCTGGTGCCTGCTCCCGGGCCACCAACAAGCCACTTAAAGGACGGCTGTGTTCCACCACAGTCTCACCTGCTTCCGCAGACCCCTCCCCTCCTCTCCAAAGGTCCTTCCTCTCTGCCTCTGCCTCTGCCTGTTAAACGCTCTTCCCCCACGAAGACCTCCCGTTTCCTAGTCCCAACTATTTTTCTTCTGTTGGGATTTGTCATGGCTCATGTGAAACTTGGATCCAATTCTGCTTTGTGTCTTTTCTTTGGTTTTGTTCTGCCTAGTTAATAAAAAAATTACAGCATTTTAAAATTTGAGATATACTTCATGTAACGTAAAATTCACCATTTTAAGTACACATTTCAGTGTTTTTTAGTGTGTTCACTATGTTGTGCAACCATCCAGGACATTTCCATCCCCCTCAAAACAAACCCCGTAGCTTTCAGCAGGTCATCCTCACTCCCCTCCTCCCACCCCTGGGAAACCATGAGTCAATTTGCTGCCTCTATGGATTTGCTTATTCTGGATATTTCATGTAAACAGAATTGTACAATCTGTGTGGTCTTTTGTGCCTCATGCCTCAGGTTTTGCACATTTAGTAGCACATCCGTCTCCCTCATCCCCAGTGAGCACTGTGAGGACAGGATGGATTCCTCCCTTGCTCTGTATCCCTTACCCAGCTCAGTGCCCAGGTCCTAGGAGGGGTGAGACTTTCCAAGTCGCCACAAGTGTGCAGGTAGTTTCTAGGGGGGCAGTACGCATGTGTATGTGATGTGCATGTACATATGCACACATAGATAATTGTCATTATTTCATCATTTTACAGATGCGAAAACAGATACAAAGCTCACACAGCTTCTCACTGTCAGAGCAGCTGATCTTCGAATCCAGGCAGCCTGGCTCAGACAAGCCCAGGCAGCTCTGTGCAGAGCTGAGTCATGAGTTTCCACCCTTCCCCTGAGGCAGAGGCTGCTGGTAAAAGCCCTGAGCAAGCCCACTGCCGCTCCAGCCTCCAGCCAAGGTGCGGGATGGTGGGGGCGTGTGTGGGAGTCTCACTGACTCCGCCCCTTCAGCCCCACCCCCACCCCACCCCCCGGCCTCCTGTTACTCAGCTTTGTCTCTGTCATTGGAAACCTTGAGCAGGTCAGTGAAGTGGGCACCCTTGGGCACGTCGTTGACCTAGTCCGAGTCCCGGATCTGTACTTTCGTGCACTTGCAGAGTTGGGGGACAGGTCTGTAAAGACCACCCGCTCATTCCACAGTGGCTCATAGCTGCTCTTCTGCACTGAGGTCTTGCCCTGGTGGGAGGGGGTGAGAGTTTGCGTGTGTGTGAGCACGTGTGTCTGCGGGTGAGTGGGTATATATGTGTTATGTGTGGCTCGTAGCAGCTGTGCACGTGTGTATGTGTGTGTGTGTGCACGCTCCTCTCCTCACTCTTCCCCCCTACCAGCCTCTCAAACACTCCTCCCTCACAGTGTCCCCCCCGTTCAGCTCTTGGTCTCTGTGACCTGGGGGCAGGGAGGAATCCCTAAGGCCCAGACTGGCCTGGCCCCCAGCCCCTCTGAGCTGGAGCTCCGCTCATATCTCCTCACTTCCAGAGGTGAACGCACCAAGGTGATCGAAGTCCAGTCTGGTGGCTTCTGATTCTGCCTCATGTCTGTCCCCAGGACCCCTTGACCATCCCTCTGCACCCTGGTGCCTGTCACCCCACGCCCCAGCCTCCTGCTGCCTGTGCCCCAATCCCTTCTGGCCAGCAAAGATGACTTGCACATAGGGGTCAACCAGGTCCTTGTTCTCACCAGTGAAAGCCTTCTTCACATCGGCCATGGGGCCTGTGTTCGTGTGGGGCAGCCCCTTTGCTCGGTAAATTTTCACGTAGAACCGGGCCCACTGGCGTTCAGGGGGCACCCCCTCAGGGAGCAGCAAGTTCCTGCCTGCGCATACAGTTAGGACTGTGGTGGCCAGACCGGGCGCCCAGACTCCTGCCCCAGCATCTGCACACCCCTGGGGCCCAGGACAGCATGTGAAGGACGGCTGAGAAGGACCACACCAGGACTGAAGATGCTCAAGTTGATGGTTCCTGGTCTCTCATGGGATCCTAGGCAAATCTCCCCAACTCTCTGAGCCTCAGCTTCCTCACCTGGAAGACAGGAATAACAGCCGCCTCCCAGGAGTAGGATAAGGCTCCCTTCCAGGAGTGTGATAAACAGGTTAAAACACATGAGCACTTTGTAAACCGCAGAGGGGGAGATCCATCCTGGTAACACTGTCCCCTTTCCTAGCTGGGTGTCACATCTTTTGTCTCCCACACAGAAACCTCACCCGTGGCCACCACGCTCCCTCCCCGGCCCACCGAAGTCATGACTCACTGGATCCCAGCACTTTCTCCCTCTGTGTTCAGACAAGGTCCCAGAATACTTCTCAACAGCCACTGTCAGCTGCTTAAAATTGGCACAGAAAACAAAATGGCTTTGCCCTCCTGGGTGTAGACTCAAGATCCAGCAGCTCTGGGAACCTGCCCCTTTTTTTCCCAAGTTTCTCACAGACAGAAGTCCAGATGTCAAATGACTGTCATTCCTGACTGTCCCCTGTGAACCCTGCCCGCCTGGCCTCAGGCCTTTCTGTCCCATGTGGAGAGTCCGTGGACACTGACACTGGCTCCTTCCAGGGACAGCTGGGCCATCTGAGTGTGTGGCTGAGGGAGACAGAGGGAGGGCACAGTCTCTGGGCCAGGTCCACCCCAGACGCCCCCTTGTGCCCCTGGAAGGGCCGGGCCAGGTCGCCAGGGGCCGGGGGAGACAGGCGCCTCAGCCCTTGATGCCATCCTCGTCCATCTGGCTGGCCTCGTGGGGTGTCTTGGTGTCGGCCCCCTTGCCCACCACGGCGACGTCACACCTCCCGTGGCCCCTCGGCCCCGCGGGGACGTGCGCGGGGGCCGGCAGGACGGCCTGCCCGCGGGGCAGCCGGGGCTCTGCGGCGGTGAGCGGGGCCCCGAGCCCGGGACGCTCCCGCCCTCGGGGCCGCCGCGCAGCCCGGAGTGGAGCACAGTGTTGGTGCGTGGAGTCCGGGCTGTCGGGCCCAGCGGCACTGGGGCCACAGCTCCGCCTGCTTCTGGGCCAGAGGACACACGGTCCCCGAGCCACAGCCCGGTCATGCCACCGGGGGTGTGATGTGGCGGAACTGGCGCCTCAGGAGCAGGGGGCTGGGGCCTAGGCTGCTCCAGAGTGTCAGGGTCTTGCTGGAACTGATGATTGTGGCACGGATACAGGAACAGGTAGCCAGACGGCTGGGTGGGGAGACGGATACAGGGTGGGTGGGGGGCTGCCAGGCCAGCTGAAAATGTACACGGATGGATGGGTGGATGGTAGATGAATAAATGGATAGAAGATGGATTAATATGTGGACAGGCGGGTGGGTGGATGAGTGGATACACGGGCAGGTGGACAGGTGTGCGCATGGCTGGCTGAACTGGGCGACATTTAGCAAGGAAGGAGAATGAGACTCAGGAAGGACATAAAATCTGCCTTCAAAGGTAAAGGCTATTTGAAGAGGGAGTGGGTTTATTCTTTCTGTCCTTTCATAGAGAGATCAGACTAGGTGTTTTTAAGGTCTCTTGAAGTTTCCATGTTCTATGGTTTTGTGATTTTTATGTGTATAATCTTGGGTTTTGAACTTCAGTTTCCTGGCCTGAATGATAGTTATAACGTGCACCAGCCAAGTGTCTGCTAGGGTGAACCACAAGGAATCGCCAATTTGTTCAACCTAGTAGTTTAGTGGCACCTCTGAGACACAACTTCTCTTGGCCTCATTTACCTCTTCTGTAGAATGGGGAGGAACGCTGATGCCTCCCTCACTGTTTGCTGAGGGTCAGATGTGATAGTCACACATTGTAGTGTCACTGTCAAAGGGCTAACGAGGTCCTTACTGTACCGCCAGTGACAAGTCCACTTGCAGGGCTTGGGTGGAGCCCAATGCCAGCTTGTGTGCCTGTGGTTCCTGGGCTGGCCGTGTGCTTAGCTGTTGTCTGTCAGGTCAAGGGCACTTTCTCTGCCTGGCCCAGCCATCATCACCAGCCCTCTGGGCCACCCCTCGGAGTTCCTTCACTGACCCCATGGAGGTTTGACTCCAGGTTACCATAGACACAGCACCACAAGGCTGGTCTCAGGTGGCCTGGGTCCCTTGATGGATGGTCAGTGGAAGTGTTTGAGGGCCCAGCGTCACTGCATCTGGTGCTGAGAACTTCACCACCGACCAACTGGGTGACTGGGGAAACCCGGGTGCTGCTCTAAGGTCCAGGCTCCCCAATTGTAAAAGGGGGTGATGCTGCCTACCTCGTGGGGCTCCTGTGAACCCCGCAGACTGGGTGCAGGTAGTCATTGTTTTTGTGTGCAGACAGGGCTCCCCATTGCCCTGCACACCCCATGGCTGTGTGTACTTGTGGCCCCATCCGAGTTCACGGTCCTGGCCAGGCTGAGACCAGGGGCTGGCAGGGTGTGAAGGACAGCGTGCCCCAAGCTCCCAGAGCCGTGTGCACCCACACTGACCAGGCCATGCGACTACACACCAGGCTGGCAACACGTGGTTCCCACGTCCATCTTGAAGGACCCCACGAGGGTGCCACTGCGCAGCAGGTTCTTGGAGTGAGTCACCTTCCAGGCAGATCCACCAGCCGCCAGTCAGGAGGGATGGGGCTGAGGCTTTCCACCGGGCAAAGAGTTGACTTCCAGTGGTGCCACCTCACTTTCTGGGGACCTGAGCTTCATGGAAGCAGGAGGGCATCCGGCAGGGCAGGGGTGGCTCTCTGGGGCTTAGCATCAGGCTGTCCTGCGTTCTGTGTTTTGTGGGCTCCCAGGTACAGGTGAACAGGTTGTACACTCTCCAGAAGCATCTGGCTGATGGAGTGAGTGGGGCCCAAATCCAGCCAGTGCTCGGCTTGCTCAGATGTGTGTCTGGGTGCAGGTCTGCTTTTCTGTGGCTGGCCCTCCCAGAGGGGGTGCCCTTTGCAAGTCTGCACAAAGGTGCAGTTGGAGCCCCACCTGCCAGGGACTGTGCGCCACTCACCGAGGTCTTGATGATCCTATCGAACATACCATCAGGGGAGATGTGGAAGTCAGAGATGAAGCGCTGGAGAGGGAAGGCCCCAGACCTGGTGTCTCTGGGCCGGCAGAGGCTGAGTGCCGGTCCCCTCCCTCCTGGCAGTGCCTGTCTGCACCCGGGCCATGTCCCCTGAGCCCCAAAATGTGGATGTGCAGGAGGAGCAAGAACCACTGGACCCTGCTCACCCTGATGCAGCTGAGAGCTGTGTGGCCCTGAGCAACACATCCTCTGAACCCCAGCTTTGTGAGCTGTCAAGTTGGGGTAATGACCCACCTTAGAGTCTCGTTACCGGGCTTGATGAGGCACACGAGATGCTGGAAGGTACACTGTGGCTATCGGGGTCCCACAGACATCACCATTAAAGTACAATGCTGCCTGCACGCTGCACCCCAACTTCAGAGGTGTTAACTTTTACAGTAAGCTGAGCCTTAGAACTGAGAATGGATGAACTTACTCGGCTGTCAGTGTAAATGCGGTGGCTGTGACCCGTCCTCCCCAGCTGGGAGCTGCCACGCACAGGTGCAGCTCCCCATGACTTCTCCTGACCTCAGCATACCAGCGCTGGGAATAATGAGGGTGTGGGCAGTGAGCAGAGGGCCCACTGCTTTGGTGAACTTGTGGGAAGGAGAAGGAAGAAATGTGGCCCAAGTACTTGGAATAAATGAGAATCTTCTCCCAGCTGCTGGAGGCTCACGCTAGAGCATTGTGGGTAAAAGTGCCAACTTTAGAGCCAAAAAGCCTGAGTTTTGGGGCAAACCACTTCTATCCTGGGCCTCAGTTTACCCCTCTGTGACATGGGATTAATGATCCAGAGCCACCCTGGGGAAATGCTCCGGGGCACCATTCACGAGGTTGCTGGGAGGCATGGTTATAAATCTAAATGAGATGATCCCAGCCAAGCACTCAGCCCAGGTCATGTCAGGGCACAGTGCATGCCAAGTGCTGTGCATAGCAGCTCTCTGCCCAGGTGGTGCTGACCACGGGGGCTGAAGCTCTGGAGAGGCGGGTGGTCCACGCATCTAGAAACACAGACGGTACCTGACCCCTTGGGGAGACACCCCAGGCGAGTAGGTGGGAAATTAGGAAAGAAGGTGGCCCAGGACAGGGCTCCAAGCAGCAGCAGCACTTGAGCAGTGGGCAGAGGGAGAAAGGCGGTGAGGACAGGAGCTGGCGAGACAGGGGAAAACGTGAGAGGGCAGGAGAGGTCCCCGGGGCGGGGGCAGCGAGAGGATGGAAGGATCTGGGCAGTCAAGGGAGAGGGGACGATGGTGGACCCTGAACTTAGGAACAGCCAAGTCTGTGGTGAATTGGCTGTTCCTAGTTTCAGGAAAGCTGGGGGTCGGGCAGACGTGACTGCAAGGAGTAAAGTGAGGGAAGTGTGGTCACTAGGAGGTATGGGGGACTGAGGAAAGGCACAGCTGGACGGACAGACAGACACACGTAGGCAGGTAGATGGACAGAGAGATGAAATGCTTCTAGCTCCTGTCCTCGAGCAGGACAGTTCTCCTCGCTGCACTTAGACTCTGGAGTGAAAGGCCTTGCAGGCCAAGGAGGAGCCAGAAGCAGAGCAAAGGCAGAGCTGGTGATGCAGAGGGGAGGGTGTCGTGCTAGATAATCTGGGACGTAGAGAGTGATTCCAGACAAAGGGGAGGGGGGGTTCTAGGTAGAAGGAAGATGCTGGTGGGCAGGACTGGATGCAACCACGGAGAAGGGGTCTTGCTCTGGCCTGTGGACAGCCAGGTTGATCGGGAAGAGTGATGATTGTGAGCCTCCCTTCTCGAAAGACAGGTCTCCCTTCTCGACAGCCAGGCAGGAGGGTCAAGGCCAGACCGAGTGCCCCAGAGCTGTGCCCGCCCTGGTGGAGGGAGGGGCTCAGCTAGCACTCTGAGCCATCTGCGCTCATAGTTCTTGTATCTCTGGAGCTGATTTCCCTTTTGTAATTACCTATGTGATGTTGATTATTTTCACCTCCCTCTATCATGTTTAGCGGTGTCAAAGGCAGGTTCCCATCAACTCAGAGAATTAGAAGGAAGCAGTCCACCTCTGGGACCAGGGGGATATTATAACAGGAAGAGGAATTTAGCCCAGAAAGAGAAGAAAAGGGAAAGAAAATTCCAGCTTCGGGGCTGGAAGGAATCATGGGAAGATAGTTTAGAGCTCTGGTTCTCAGCTGGGGACAATTTCAACCCCTAGGGTGCATCTGACAACCTCTGGACACTTCTTGGTTGCTACCCCTGAGTGGAGGATTGCTACTGGTGTCCAGCGGGTAGAACCGGGGACGCTGCTCAGCATCCTGTGATGCACAGTGCTGAGTGAGAGGAGCTCGGGGTGAGAGGAGAGAGAAATTGAATAAATCTGTTACTTGGGTTTGTGAAAAGGAACAAAAATGTGATCAGGTATAAATTGAAGATAGTCCAAAGATGAGCAGAATAAATAGTCTTAGTGGATATAAATTTAGAGTTTGGAAAACAGATTCGAGGCTAGAACTAGGAGGTATCCTGTTTGCAGCCCTCGCGTAGCCAGGCATGAGCCTGGTGCACAGCAGGTGCCCCGTGGCTGTCTGTTTCTTCATTTGGGTAAGTATCCATTTGTCAGAGTGTCACCAAAGACCTCCAGGTACATGCCAGTCCCTGGGCTGGGCTACAGCGATGCAGGAGACCAAGAGCCTCCCAGTTTAAGACATGAACGATCAACTGCAACTCAGCAATGTTACTGTCAGAGAGAGAGGAATGCCCTGATCTCTGACCTAGAGAGTGCATGGAAGGCTGCTCAGTGCAAAGATATTTGAGCTGGGCCCTGCAGAGTGAGTAGGAGTTTGCTGGGGAGCCACAGAGCGGGGAGAACAGCTCCGTGTCCTTGGAAAGGAGGAAGGCATTTGAATGAAACATGAGGTGTGTGGGTTCAGTGCAAGGTGAGCCCTCCAGTCACCCCAACATGGCCTCGCCACTATCAGATAACCACGGAAGGCTGTGGGTGCCTGTCTCCATAGCTGTTCAGGAAAATTAGACCTTATCGGGGCTGGAGGCTTTTCCAGTCAGGGATAAGTCCTGACATGAGGTCAGAGATGGGAGCCTGAGTTTCCTGGATCCTGGGAAAGTTGCCACACGGGGCTGAGGGGCATCCTGAACAGTGAGGTCCCAGTCCTGCGGGAAACCAGCTGTAGGAACAGGGCCCATCTGTGGTTGCTTAGGAGACTTCGGCCAGGCCCCGGCCATAGCCCGGGTCCCCGTGAAAGGTGGCTGCGTGCTTTCTTCCTGAAGGGGCGCAGCTGGAGGCTCCCACAGCTGCCTAAGGGACGTCCTCTCACACGTGGCAGATGGTGCCTTCCGCCCTCACCGCTCCTCAGGAGACGCTGAGGCACGGGACAAGGATGCCTCACGTGGGCTGGCCTGGCTCCCCTCACTGCCTGGAGCCGCCAGGAGAAGCAGGCGGGAAGCCCCTCCAGAAAAGGGAGGGCCAGGGCCCCCCTCCCAGTGATCTCTGACTTAGTCCGATGTGCATCAGGCGTCTGCGTGGCTTCTCTCCCCAGAGCTGACTATGATGGGTCCCTCCCGGGAGCCGAGGCACAGTGCTGTCTGGGGTGGCCTTCCAGGGTGGCAGGCAGAGAGCTGGGCAGAGACTGGACAGTTCGGGCCCTCCTCTGTCTATAATGATCTGCGATCCTGGCGCTTCCCAGATGGAGGCCTCAGTCTCCGCCCCGCAGAGAGAGGTTCAGTCACCCGTGACGACAGCGGGCAGGGAGCACATGCACACAGAACTGACTCTGTCACTTAGCACCTGGGCCAGGTCCTTCTCCAGGAGCCTCAATGTCCCTTGTGTAAAATGGGCTTGATGGTGACAACTTCTGACAGTTGTGAGAATCAGAAGACATAACGCCCTTAGAAGAATTTAGGAGATGGCACAGCACATCTCAGGTGCTCGTTATGGTTCTGGGTCCACCATGGGCCGGGGCCACCATGGGCTGGGGCCCGGGCCTGGGAAGCAGCTGGAAGCAGGTCTCACAGGAGCAGGGCTCACTCACAGGCACTGCTGGGAGCGGCGCAGGAGGCCCTGGGGCAGTGTTCCTTTCTCAGGGTGGCTCGTGCTCAGACCAGTGTCAATCTGGGATCCAGACCAGGGGTTCAGAGGACAGGGCCCTGCACATCAGTGTGCTGGGGGTTGGGCCAGGGCGGGCCGGGGTCACCCCAGCTGGTAGCCCTTTGTGACCCATGACTCCCAGCTTCTCCTGTTGGGCACGATGAGCCGGTGCCCAGCCCCGGTCACCCTTTAGAGGTCCCTTCCCCGAGGGCAAGGACACTGACCTCGTTGTAGGAGGGGCAGTTAGCACACTCCTTCATGGATGTGCACTTCTCGTCGTCCCCACCGCCCCGCACACTACGGGGTCCACGTTCAAGCCCACCAGCTGCCGGGCCCCGATCACGGTGACATCGACCTGTGCAGGTGAGGGTGGGGGGTGAGAGGGAAAGCCAGTGAGGCTTGGAGCTGGTCCTGTTGGAGTCGGGGGCTGGGACAGAGGGCCAAAGGGGGCAGGAAGCTAGCACTGGGCTTGGGTGCCAGTCTGAGCGTTGCCTCGAGCCTGCTGTGATCCTGGGCTCTTTTCCCACTGAGCTCAGTGTCCTCATTTATAAACAAGGGGTGTGGGTGGATCACCTCCCAGTCAGCGAATTACCAAGGGGGAGGGCGCGGCAGTGCTTGAAGACCCCGAGGCCCCGACCACACTCCAGACCAACCCGATCCAATCTTGGTGGATGGGGTAGGAGGCGTGGGGCCCAGCATCAATATTTGTAAAGCGCCCAGTGGATTCCAAGTGCTCTGAGTTCTCCCCCGGCATCAACGACCCGGCCTCACAGAGGACTGCAAACTTACGTCCCAGGTTTCATGCACTCAGGAATGAAGCTTTCTACATTAACATGAATTTCATTTTCTGCTCCAGCATGTCCCATCTTTGTGTGTGTGTGTGTGTGTGTGAGGAGGTAATTAGGTTTATTTATTCATTCTTAGAGGAAGTACTGGCGATTGAACCCAGAACCTCCTGCTTGCTAAGTATGCACACAACCACTTGAGCTACAGCTTCCCCTCCAGCATTTCTCACCTTAACCCTACCGGCCTCTTTTTCATTCCTGGAATTTGGCCCCCTTTCCACATTCTTAGTTTCCCCTCTTTTGGAGAGTTGGTATTTTATTGTTTAAACTGCTAAATATGATTTTACTACCGAGAATGTCTTTCCCTTTTACATAAAAAAGAATAACCATGAAAATCATCATCTGCTGTGTCCATCAAAGTCTCATAAATATTCTGAAGGCCAAGGAAAACCCACACATCAAAACTAATGATGCTTAAAAAAGAAAAATAAGCATCTATGTCTATAAGAACGTTGTCAAGCAAGTATATAGAACTGGAAAGTTAATATGTACTAATTGAAGTAACCCTTGAGCTGTGAAAGCGAGCGTTTCTGTGTGGAACTTGGCATCCCAAAGGGCATGGAGCTGACCTGGCGCAGTCATCACTGCTCCGTCAGGGAGCTTAGAAGCAGACAGAGCCAGCTCGGAGGAGTTTATTGTGAAGAAAGTAAACAGACACTAGAAGACCTTCCAGAATATGCTTAGCATAGTACATGATAGAGTTTTAATCTCTACGAAACTTCTTATACCAAAAGTTTTTAAAAATCTTATTTTTCCCACAATGAACCCATCCACTCCTCTCCCTTAAAAATAATCAAAACCAAACAAACAAAAAAACTGTTTGTAACTTAAGACTGGGAGGCAGACAGACACAGTTGGGCATTATAAGGTGCTAAACATGTTCCATCAGGAGACTGACCTTCCCAATGTGAGTGGTTGGCTGGTTTTTATGTTTTTCATCCAAAGGCCTAGCCATAATGATAGGCTTTTTGCCTCCAGTCCTTTCCAGGACCCAGAGTTTCCACCTTTGTCCACTGAGCAGAGCCAACAATGGTGGACAACCCAGGCTGGAAGCCCTGAGAGCCAAAGGGTAGGAGGTAGAGAGGGGAGATGGCAGAGTGTTGAAAGGAGAAAAGGGTGGGGTGGGGTGAAGATGCTCCAGCGGGTGATCTTGGCTGGCAGAGAGGTGGCTCTGAGGGGACTCTTGAGGGTGCATACTGGAGGTTGCTGCATGGTATTAGATGGGGAGGGGAATGCCATTCCTGCCGCCCCCCCCCCACCTGGGGTGCTATGGAGGGGAAACATATAACATGGACTAGAAATTTTTAAAAAATTCTGAGGAAGGGGATTAACCATCCTTTCCTTCCATTCTTCAGTCATCAGCAGAGGACTCGATCTCTCTAGGATGGAACATGAGGTGGCAAAGACAGACAAAAAGGGACCAAATGACCCACCGACCCAAGAAACTCTTTTGGTAATTGGCTAGTCCATCCTCTCCTTCCAAGACATAAGGGACATAATCTCCAGGTGGCTTCATGAATGTCATCACAGGGAACAATGAGTATAAATCTATGCCTCTGCCCTGGGAGAACCCAAGTCGTGGTGCTCTGTGGCCAGCCTCTGAGGGAGCTGATCATGCTGCAGGGACATCTCTGGGAGCTGGAGATGAGGGATGGTGGACCAGATAGTACTGCTCTTTTGAAACATCCTTTACCTTCCCCCATCTCCAGGTGACAGGGATAAGACATGCCCAGATTTTCATTTTGAAAAGGCCACCCCAGTGGCGGCATAGAGGATGACACAGAGGCAGCAGCATGAGGGCAGAGAGACCAGATAGGAAGTGGGTGCCATATTGCAGTTGAGTTGGGGTCTAGGGTCAGTGGTGGTGAGATGACATGGAAGTGAAAACTGGAGAGATGTTTGAAGGAAAAAAACAAATATGGCCTTGGTGCCAGGAAGAGAGGGTAGTGACTGGATTCAAGACTCCATGACCCATCAAGAACATCTCGGCCAAACTCCAAGTTTGCCCATCTGATGTTGGAAACTGCATATTCATAGGAGGAAGCTGCGGCTTCTCTCTTTTAAAATGCCAGTAATCAGGAAAACGTTTCCATATTACATGCATCCTAAACAGATGAAACAAAGGGTATAGGTACCCCATAGTCTTTTCACTTCAGGACCTCTTTTCAGTGCCACCCAACCTGTAGGATGGTTCTGAGCCCCGAGGATCCTTCCCGGATCTGGGTGTAGCTAAGCTCTCCCCCTTTCATGGGCTGAGGTCTTTCTAACTAAGCAGAGCCAAGTTCTCCAAGACAGTGAATTTCATCTGATAGCTCTTCTTGCTTTATGCATTGTACTCATTGAAAGCAAGAAAGATTCCACATTTGCATCTGCATCACTCTCTCTCCAAGTGTGTTAACACTCACACTTGAGATATCTACCAACCTGTCAGGGAATATTGTGTTACCAGGTTAAATACAATAGTTTGGTTCAATTCAGAATGTTTACAAAGTGTTTGGAGGGAGACCATTCCAGTTCACTCAATAAAATTGAGGGTGTGGCCCTGCAAAGCTGAGGATCAGGTCCCAAGCTGGGGAGGCTGCACTGGGTCCTGTTGCCCTGGGTGGCCCTCTCCCAGCAGCAGCCAGCTGTGCTGGTGCCCGGTCCTGCCTGCACAGTGGCCACACTAACAATCTGACAGTTACAAGTCTCTCCTTTTCTCAGCCATTTGGTCTCCAGTTTTAGAAACACACAAATAAAAAAATTAAGTGTTAATTTTAGAAAATACAGTGGAACAAAAAGAAGGGAAAACAAAGCATCCACATTCTCACCATCTATAAGTAGCCAGGACTGACATTACTTCCAACATTAAAGTAATACAAAATGACAATTTAAAAAACACACTAAAAATCTTCTTTTCATAGGTACTTGTATTCTAACTGCTGGAACGTTTGTGTGCGTGTTCGTTGGCCTCTTTATAGATCCCCAGCTCCCTCTCACTGACGCCGCCCGTTGCTGGACGCAGCACCGTCAGGGGGCCTGTTCTCAGGCTCCTGGCTGGGGTTGTGCTTCTCTACTTACAACACTGCTGTGGGGCCTCCCAGGAGCAAGCTCACTGTGAGAACTTGCATTCAGCGTGTGGTTCTCTGTGACGCCCAGATCCACGCCTCAACATCTAGCCGTAACCCCCCACTAGAGCAGAGCTGCAAAGGCACAAGGCATCTAGTTGCCCCACCTAGCTGGTAATCCTTGGGCTGCCCAGCATTTGGCTCCATCTCAATGTCTGGCTTGGATCTAAGGAGGAGAATGTCCTGTCAGGCTGGGTGTAAGGGGACTGTTTGCAGGGGAGGAGGAGGGCACTGGCAGTGGTTAGACCCTGGAGAAAGACAGAAGGACAGAATCATGGTCGTCAAATACTCCAGGACTGCCAAACAGAATGGGGATTAGTTGCTCTCAGAGTTTCCAACCAATGGCAGAAGTGACAGGGAGATAGACCTTAGGTCAACAGGTTCCAGCGTGGGCCTGGGCACCTCTGTGATTTCCCTTTGCCTGGAGGTGTTCAATGATCTGGGAACAGGCCCCGGCCTTTGTAGGAAGAGAGATGAGAAAGACTTCCAGGAAAAGAAGAAAAGGGCAGAGTTAGGCAGGAGCTGTCCACGGTGCCTGATTCCACCCCACCCAAACTCCAGAAAGGGCAAGCTGGGTCCTGCCTGACTGGATGAAGGCAACTGTGGCTGGGGGGCTCCTGCCCTCTCGCCGCTGTTGAAAACGTTGGTGGTGAGCGCTGAGACGGCAGCTAGAGACACAGTCAGTATCCGGCCCATTCCAAGACAAATGGCAAGGCATTCAATGTCCTCCCTCTCCACCACTGATGGTTCATTTAGGGAAGAAGAAAGGTGGGTTAGGTGGGCTGGATGATGCAATACTGACAGTCTCTCCCCGTTGGCTTTGGCATCCAGAAAGCTGAGAGTCAAATCCCAGCTTTAGTTGGCAGCATCCGCGTAGAATGTTATGGCGTAGAAGACCATGGCTCTTATCTTCTTCATATCGATGGATTGTTCGGACTTCATGTCAGCGTGTTGGCAGGAAGGCCAGCACCGCCCTCTCGAGGCCTCCCTGAAGACACATAGAAGCATAGGACACAGTGCAGCCCATCTCTTTTGTTTTAAAACACCTTTATTTTGGTAGGATTTCTGTGCGGTCAATTAAACACATCTAACGTGTAGTATTTGATGAATTTTCATAGATGTCTACAACCAGAAAACCATCACCACCATCAAGATAGCTACCATTTCCATCCCTCCCCAAAAGGGGCAATTTTCCAATTCCCATATTTACCCCTTCCCACCCCGTTCCCTCCCTGGTAACCATAAGTTTGTTTCTCTATGTCTGTGGGTCTGTTCCTCTTTGGTTGTTGAGCTCATTTCTGTCTTTTTTTTAGATTCCACATGGAAGTGGTATCATATGGCATTTTTCTCTCTTCTGGCTCACTTACTTCACTCAGAATGACCCTGTGTCCATCCATGTTGCCGCAAATGTCATCGTTTCATCCTTTTTCATGGCTGAGTAGTATTCCACGGCAGAAAGAGACCACTACTTCTTTATCCAGTCCCCAGGCGATGGACGTTTGGGTTGGTTCCATGTCCTGGCTATTATATAGGGCTGCTGTGAGCATTGAGGTTCATGTGACATCTTGAATTAGAGGTTTCTCCTGCCATATCCCCAGGCGTGGGAAGGCTGAATCATAAGGTAAGTCCATTTGTAGTTTTTTAAGGAAACTCCATCCTGTCTTCTCTAGTGGCAATGCAGCCCGTCTTACTGAAGCAGAGCCATGCTCAGAAAGTAACGGGTATTTGTAGAGGTCAGACATGAAGTGCAGTGAGCTTGGCCTGTTCCAGAAGAAGAGGGCAGTCTGGGAGGGCTGGAGGAGAGTGACCAGGGGAGTGTGGTACAGGCAGGATTCAGACCACATGGCGACATGACAGGCTGGGATAAGGAGCATGGGCTTCCAGTCATGCCTTCGTCACCGTGGGGCACTGGTTCCAGGACTCCCCACAGATGCCAACATCCATGGATGTTGAAACCTCTTGTAGAAAATGACATAGGACTTACATGGAATTACATGCATCCTCCCATGTACTTTATTTTTTACCTGGAAACATTTTATTTTTTGAGTTATAGTCATTTTACAATGTGTCAAATTCCAGTCTAGAGCACAATTTTTCAGTTATACATGAACATACGCATACAGTCATTGTCACATTCTCTTTCGCTGTGTCCTCCTGTGTACTTTAAATCATCTCTAGAGGACGCGCGGTATGTAAGGCAACGTGAATGCTATGTAAGCAGTTGCCGGTGTGTGGCAAGTTCAAGTGTTGCTTTTTTAAACTTTCCATTTTTTCCCAAATATTTTCAACCCACAGTTAGTTGAATCGGCTGGATCGCGAGCCCCTACATACGGAGAACCCCCAAGCCCTTCCCACCTCCTAAATTTCCACTGGAAGCGCTGCAGGGGACCCAAGAGAGGAGAAGAGCGCCCTTTAGCGGCTGAAAACGCTGAGGAATTCCTTCAGCGTATGCAGCGCATGAGAGAAAGTTTCGGGCCGACTGGCGCAAAAGGAGGGCCTGCCTAGACAGGAAGGGGGAAGGACGGCAGTGGAAGCCAGCTCGCACCCTTCCTGGAGCTAGCTGGTAGCAGTGAGGGATGCCGAGGGACTGGGGACACGTCGCGTGGGGGGGCAATCCTGGCCGCCAGGTGCAGTGTTCACACAGCCGGCACCCAGTTGGCAGGATCAAAATAACAAGGAGTGGGGCTGGGGGGAAGGGGCTGCCTCAGCACCGGGATCCTGACAAGGGCCAGAGCGCCGTGACCTCAGCTAATGCGGCTCCCCTAGTAAGCCAGAAAAAGGAAACTCTGAGGCAAGATATTGCAGATTCCACCGCAGCCACACAGAGGACTAGATCTCTATTCTGACACAATGGAAGCATCGGAAACAGGAATCTTCCCTTTTCTCTTCATTTTGACCTTTGGACAGGGAGCCACACATCTCTGACAGAAACCATCTTTACTCCGTTAGAGAGATCACTTTTTCAGGAATAAGCATGGAGAAAAAGAGTACGGTGATGATGTAGCAGTTCAAAGAGGAAGCCCATCTGAGAAACGGTAAAAACATGCTTCTCAATGAAGCCGAGTTATGGCAAAAAGCAGGAGGAAGGTTAAGGTAACCTCTCTTAATATCCATTCAGCAGACAAGACTAGCTAGTCCTTAAAGGCAGCACTTTAAATCAGGAAAGTGTTTTTTTGTTTGTTTTTTTGTTTGTTTGTTTTTGGATATGAAAAACAATGCTGTATTTTAAAACAGAGCTTGGGGCCCTAGATACGGAGAGTGTTGTAGAGTGTTTTAGAGTGTTGAGGCTGAGAGCTGTTGATGAAGAGAACATAAAGCTGCGTATAGACAGGTAAGATTTCCAAGTCCACTGCTCAAAAAAATTAGCCAATCATGTGTCCATTTGATTGGGAAAGAAGTAAGTAACTCAAAAATGGGAAAGACATGGGATTAAATAGCGGTAGTGAACAATTAAATCCAAGATGTTTATACCTATATTTTCATTGTGAATGTAACAAACTTTAAGCAAATGTCTAAAAAGCAGTAACTGTAGCGCGCGCGCACGCACACATGCACACAATTGGGAACAGCAAAGAGGTAAAATATGGAAAATCTATCATGATTGAGAAACAAGATCTAAAAGATTATTTCATTTTTGAGACTGTTATAGCAACACTGGCCAATTACATATAAAGTAATGAACTTAGAGATGGTTTATGAAAATTTAGACCGAATTTTCATTGAAAGGCAATATAGCTTCCAAATGATTGAAGAGAAAATTAACCTCAAAAAAAATTAATCAATCCAGCTAAGATGGAGTAACGGAGAACATGGTTACCAACGTAGAATAAACCCAAAGATGGATAAAATATGTGAAGCAATGATTTGTAAGACATGTGAAAACGATCATCCACTAGGACCTCGTCCTGCCGCCTCCATACCAAGGCTGCGAGGCCTCCTACTGCCACTACCAAGGATGACCACCACCAGGTGGCGACATTGCCTTCCTCTGCTCCTGCTGCAGAGCCAGTCCTGAGCAGTCCTGTTCCAGGTTTTGGCAGGCCACTCCCAGAAGCGCTCTCGTGGGCCTTGGTCCCTTTTAGCCACCAGCAAAGGGATAGAGGATGAGCAGTGTGCCTCTTTACTCCGCGAAGATCTAGGAAGCTATCTGATTTGTGAACAGCCCTTTACCGTCATGTGCTGTCTGGTACTCTCCACCCGACTTGCAGAGTCCGCGGCTTGGGCAGCCTGCACGCTGGCCCCGACCCATCAGAATCTGTTCCCCCGGCCGAGAGGCCACGCGCGGTCGTGAGCAGGGCTCCAGGACTCTGGAGCCGCGCCTCTTGGCCTGCGTCCTGGCCATGGGCTCGTGAGCTCCATGCCCTTGGCTGAGTCACTTCACGTCTCTAAGCTAGTTTCCTCATCAGTACAATGAAGGCATAATCAATATGGGGGAGAAAATCAGAAACCGGGGGGGACTACATCTCTGGTGATTGAAGATTATTTTCATTTTGAATTATACAGTGAGGGACACCTTACAATTTTTACTACTTCAGACTTCTGAAGGACAGCTTCTACTATTCTTAAAACTAATGCGTGCACGTACACCCAAACACACGTGCCCACACCCTCTGCCCCACATACATGCCCACGCACACACACTTGGAGTCATGGACCACACTCACCTCCATTAACATACACACAACCACACACATCCCCAGGTGCACGCGAGCGCACACGCACACACACGTCACACACACCTTTGGCGTCATTCTAAACCAACTTCCAATCGAGGGTCTCAGTGTCCATTGTTTCATCCGCTCAGAAGCTCCTGACTTCGGAGCATGAAGCAGGAACCCCTCCTCTCTGGAGATGATCTTTGCCTCTTGCAGTCTCAGCAGAGCCAGCATAACTGCTCTGGACCTTTGGAAGTGCAGGGCCAGAGCATACCTGGGAGTTCCCATCCTATGTAGGTCAACATTTTAAGTGCAGTTGGCTCTAAACTCCTGCCTTTACAGCTACACATTCATTAGAAGGGGAAAGGCCAGGCTCAACTTTAGAATTCCCAGACTCAGGGGAGTCCCGCAAAGAAAGTGACAGTGTGCGGAGGGCCGATTCCCAGTCTCTGACCACTAGCCTGACCCTTTTCTTCCCAATGCTGTGTCCATCCCTTGCCCCAGGGGGCCTTGGATATTCACAGGGGGACCCTCAAAACTCACATCCGGGCTATGCCCATACCCTCCATGCCAACAGCTGCCCGTTGGCCTCCCTGTGAGTCCTGGGAAGTTGAACTCTGGGGAGAGCCGGTGCAGACACTACAAGTGGGTAAGGGGCTGCTGGGTCGGGGCATTCGGGCTCCTGGGTTTCCAGAGCACGGAGTGGAACCAATGGGCATGTCCCCTTGGCCCTGCTGACCCCACCCCGTGGAAAGCGTGGCCAGAGGGAGGGTCAGGGCCAGAGGGACCCTCTGTAGTTCAGGACCCAGGGCAGGAGGGGGTGGCCCTTAACGGTGTCTAAGGGCAGAAGCCCTAAGGAAGGACCTGAGCAAGCTGTAAGGTATCCACATTCCCATCAATTAAAAGAACAAAAGCTCGCCAGAGGCGAGGGTGGGAAGGGTTTTGTTAGAGCAAGGGAAGGCGCTTGCCAAGGTCTGGCCAGAGAGGGCTGGGAGGCTTGCCAGGCTGATGAGGAACCGAGAGGCCATCAGCCTCTAAAGACCGCCCGAATTCCTCGGGGTGACACTGAAACGCAGTGAGACACGGAAAACACGATAAACACAGGCCGGAAACTCAGCAGCCTGTTGCTTGGTTCACCGTCCGTCTGTCGTCCCCTCTGGTAGGAGCCTTTACTGCATCACCCAGGGCTGACCCAGCTCAGGATTCCAACTGATTCCCCACAGGTAGCATCACTTGCTGGTGACACAAAGCAGGCACGTTAGCCACCTCCCAAACACTGAGGCTTCTCCTGGGAGGAGCCGGCGGGGCCCCAGTCCAGCCTCTGCTCCACCATGCTCCTTAGTGCCACTCCCGGTTTGCTGCCCCGGCCTCAAGCTCTGGCTGGAAGCTCGCTGGATTGTCGATAATTGTCCCCCCATGCACCACGTCTTAGCTTGGGGTCCAGATGTGACCATGGCTCTAATCTTCTTCCCATCGATGGATCGTTCGTGCTTCATGTCATCGTGTTGGCAGGAAGGCCAGCACCGCCCTCTTTAGGCCTACCTGAAGACACATAGAAACTTAGGACACAATGAAGCCCATCTCTTCTTGTTAAAACACCTTTATTGTGGTACGATTTCTGTTCCGTCAATTAGACACGTCTCACATGTAGTATTTGATGAATTTTCATAGACGTCTACACCCCGAAAACCATCACCACCATCAAGATAGCTACCATTTCCATCCCTCCCCAAGAGGGGCAATTTTCCAATTCCCATATTTACCCCTTCCCACCCCCTTCCCTCCCTGTTAACCATTAGTTTGTTTCTCTATGTGTTTGGGTTGTTCCTCTTTCGTCGTTTTGATTCTTTCTGTCTTTTGTTTAGATTCCGCATGGAAGTGGTATCATATGGCATTTTTCTCTATTCTGGCTTACTTACATGACTCAGAATGACTATCTCTGTGACCATCCATGTTGCCGCAAATAGCATCATTTTATCCTTTTTCGTGGCTGAGTAGTATTCCATGGCATAAATTGACAACCTCTTCATTATCCAGTCACCAGGCGATGGACGTTTGGGTTGGTTCCAAGTCCTGGCTGTTATAAATAGGGCTGCTGTGAGCACTGAGGTGCATGTGACTTTTTGAATTAGCTTTTTCTCCTGACATATCCCCTGGTGTGGGAAGGGTGGATCATATGGTAAGTGCATTTTTAATTTTTTTAAGGAACCTCCATCCTGTTTTCTGTCGTGGCAATGGACCACGTGTTATTGATGTAGAGCCATGCTCAGAAAATAACGGGTATTTCTAGAGGTCAGATATGAATTGCATTGAGCTTGGTGTGTTCCTGAAGAAGAGGGCATTCTGGCACGGCTGGAGGAGAGTGACCATGGGAGTGTGGTACAGGCAGGATTCAGACCACATTGGGTCGTGCCAGGCTAGGATCAGGAGCCTGGGCTTCCAGTCATCCCTTGGTAACCTTAGGGCACTGGTTCCTTGACTTCCCCCTGATGCCCCCATCCATGGATTCTGACACATCTTGTATAAAATTTTAGAGGAGTTGCACGTATTTTACGTGCTCCCACCCGTGTTCTTTAAATCCTCTCTAGATTACTCACAGTATCTGTGTCAACGTGAATGCTATGTAAGTAGTTATCATCCTGTGGCAAATTCAAGTGTTGCTTTTTTAAACTTTCCATTTTTTTCTGAATATTTTCCTTCCACAGTTCGTTCAGTCTACTGGATAGGGGGCCCCTAGATATGGACAGTGGACTGTATTCTCAGTCTAATCTAAAATAGACTACCCAAAGTAAAGCAAACCAAACCCAAATGAGCTGTTTTAATTAACAGCACTTAGAGCACTGGTTCAGTGACTCAAGTCTCCGAGCTGACTATTTTGGTGAACAGTGTTCATCTACAGGAGCATGTTCCAGAACCATCTATCACCTCAGGTGTCAGCTTCTGTTTATTCTGTTGCTTTCTTAAGCTGAACTGTATCATTACCCAGAAGCTCCTGGTTTCCCACACACTGCTGTAATCTTTTCTGCAGGCCACTCATTTCTTATGTGTTTCTTCCAAAATTATTATTTCATATAATTTTTCACCTATAAGATAAAGGAAATCAATAACCTGAATGTAATTTTTCAAAATATGGAAATAACTAAATTAAAAGATTTCACATGAAAACCAATGCCTATTTAATGAAAGCATCATGAAAAAATAAGGGGCAAAAACAAACAAACAAACAAACAATGGATGTAGCAAAGTTGTGCACAGTACAGTGTGTTAGTAAAAGAAGGTTGTGTTCACAGTCTGAATCCTCAAAGTTTGTATGATTTTATTTAACACGACAAATACATGATGGGAGCAATGATTATTACTGTATTTTGCAGAAGAGGAAAGTACATTTCTTACGAACAGGTTAGTGGATTTTTTGTAAGTATCTTACACTGAAGATCATAAAATCGCAGAGAAAAGAGCTTTCCTTTGGCAATAAGGGCTCCTCTGATCGACCTTTCCGGCCCTGTGCCCTGCCCGCCTGCAGCCCAGGACAGGTGCGCTCAGTGACACGCCCACGAGACACAGCTGCGGGGCCTCCCTCCTCTCCTCCCAAGGCCCTCCACCTGCCAGGACCCAGCTCAAACGCTTCTCCTCCCTGAAACCCTTACCAGGAACCTCCTGTTTATTTCTAATTTTTTTTAAATATTAAACTTTTCTGCATTCTTACCTTACTCCTCCTTTGTTTTCCCAGGTGGGGAACACCATATTCACCCTTGTGTCTTCTACAAACACAGCACGGTGTTGTCTGTTCACCTGTCAAACACTTGAGAGCTTATGTTTCAGGCCCAGGGATAAAAAGGGAGTCCGGCCCTGGAAGGTCGCGGTCCAGCTGGGAGGACTGCAAACAGCTGCGCACACAATGCCATGAATTCAAAATAATTTTTGAGTTTCTTCAACTCTTGCAATTATTGCTGCTGAAACCAATCAAATGTACATACCTCTTAATAACTAATTTTCAAAAGTTTCTAAAATTACAATATACTTCTAGGAATAGCATTTTGCTTATATTAGTTGCTATAACTTACACTCAAGTTCAGCACAGTTACGAGTATAAAGTACTCATCCCAGCTCTGCGTGCTTCCTGTGGTGCGTGCACCTGCTCTCTGGTTTGGTCTCTCTCTTTCTTCGTTTTTCCCAAGTCTGCTTCAAGAGCTTGCTTGTCTTGCTTCAGTCTTTTGAGGTCTTCCAATAAGCCTGTTTTCTCTTTCTTGATATTCCTAGAAATACAAAAGCAACTTATTCCTAATCACGACAGATTGCGTTATAGGCTCTCTTTTACCCAATTCGTCCTATTCTGCTGCTGGTCATCTTTCCTACATTTCAGCTCTGATTTTACCTCGCCCCCTCCAAATGATGACGAGCTTCCCAGAGCCCGCCAGAGCCAGCTCTGAGCATGTGCCCAGCACAGCCGCAGGGCCCTCCCCACCGCTGCTCTCACTGCTCCCGGATGACGACGACCCCCTAACTAGCCCGCCTCTTCCACTCCCAGCACCTGAGGTCCGCCTTCCACACAAGAAGAGGTGAATTGTTTTGAAGAGTCCATTAATATCACTCCTTCATCTGAAACTCTCTGGTGGCTCCCCTCTGTTAGGGTAAATCTGAAGTCCTTATTACCATGACTTCAGTGTCGCAAAACCCAGTGTTGCCCGCTCCTCTGATGCATGTCCCACAAATCTTCCCCCTCCTGCTCCACTCGGGCTGCAGAGACCTCCTGGCTGGCTGGGAACACGCTCAGCACACTCCTACCCCAGTGTGTTTGCACTGACTGCTTCCCCTGCCTGCAGCTCTGCCCCCTGGAGCCGGGTGTCTCGCTCCTGCACTGGCTCAGGACTTCTGCACAGGTGCGGCCCCAGGAAGGCCTTCCCTGATCCCTCTTTCTAAAATGGCAGCCCCCAACCTGGCCCCCAGGTGTGCTGCTTTATTTTCTTCTCAAAACACTCATCAGCACCTGACACTGTATATATTTACTTAAAAGCAAAACTTGATTTTGCTCACCTTTGTATCACAAATGCAGGAAAAATAAAGGCTTGGCCCAACATTCCACACAACTCTCAATATCCTCATTCCTCTGCTTCACAGAGTCACACTTATCCTTCAAGACTGAGTTCAAGTGCAGCTCTTCCCGATAACCTCTCCCCACCCCCCCAAGAACCTTCCATGTCCCTCCAGCACAGCACTCACTGCTTTGTTTTCCATGACCCTGACCTGTGTGCAGGCCTTTTCTCTTTAACAAGCTGCAAGCTCTGTGGGGACCGAGACTGATGTCACCACCTGGTTACTTGATGGCACTAAGCAGAGGGCAGTTGCTCAGTAAATGAATGTGGGACTTAACTCAGAACTGCTGAAGAAATTCTCGGATTCATGGCAGGACACTTGGTACAGTTCAGTTTCAAAATAAAAATTGTCAGAAATTTTGTATCACACTACCTTAAAATCCAGCCTTACCAAGAAAATAAATCCATCCATAAAGCCCTGTATTATCATGGGTTTTGGCTTCATCATTTCATTGTTGAATCTTCTGTGTGATCTTCTGTGGATGTCATTTCAGGAGAGTTACTGAGATTCTTCAAGATTTTACTGTGAGACACACTCAGGGGCCTCAGGCCGCCTCTCTGACCTGATCTTCCACCACTCTGGTCCTTACTCCTTTCAATACAAAATATTCAGTTCTTAAAAATTCAAAACTAACTCACAGTGGAACTCTGTGTCACTGAAGATGAAAAGTTTATTTTCTCTAAAGAGCAAAACACTAAGTGAGGAGTACACTCTAAGGGAAACGCTGATGTGGGATCTAAAAGAACGCAAACCCTCAGAGTGTTGACTTATTAGGAATATAAAAATACTTCCTGCCAATTCTCAGAGGAAAAAACAAATCAATGTCCCACAAAGATTTGCTGCATTTTCCTGTGGGGTCTGTGCCCCCTGTCATGTCATTCTAGACTCCCTTCTGAGAAGCACACATTGCCAGTCAGACACATGGAAACTAACCAACCAAATACAGTCCACTACCTGAACCTTAGAATCAATTTTTTCTGTTTTTCCAGAGACATTATAAAAGGACGTTAGGACTCCATATATGATCATCTAACCCCAATGTACTAAAGAAATCATTTATTTCATTGTGAAAATTATTTAGAGCTCCAGTTTTGGAGCCTGGAATAGATCTTCTATTTTAAAAAACAGGCAATATAAGATGTGAAATTTTGAAACACTTTACTGAAGCATTTGGGAAGAAAGCAGATGTAAATCATCATGCTTCAGAACTAGGCAGATTAGCCTTGGCCTAGGGAAAGGAGATTTCCCCCTCTACTTACTCAAAAGTGCCCTCACTTGCCAACCTGTGTACTTTCTAGCTTTGTCTGTACAATGTGTGTCTTTTTCTATTTTGCATGAAAGATCAGTGTGAGCTAACAGCAGCCCTGCCTCAATGCCCTAAGTTATCTTACAGAAAAATGGAAGAAGTATGTGAATATGTGTAACATACATGACATTCACAGCCAAAGAAGTTTCTTCTGACAGCAGTCCTATTTGCAAGTTTTGGTGAAATGGTTAATCACTTCTTAAAAGAAGGCAGGACCCTAGCTTGCCCACGGCTGTTGGTTCAGCTCCTTCACTTAACATGTTAAAGGTGGATGTAGTAACATCCAAAATCCCTTACAGTGTGAGCTCTGCCAGCCCGCCACAGTGAGTGTTGGTTCTCACCACTGAGGGTCCCCTCCTCTGGAGAAACATCCTCACCAAATGGCAGCCCCTGCCCGTGGCCTAGAGATACCCCCACCCACTTCCTAGAGCACACTTCAGCCAGGGACTGACTGGCTGGGGGGCACAAATGGCTTTCCCCCACTTGCATCATTTGGGGACCAACTCTGGGGTGCAGTCTGCTCTCCTGAGCTTCCTGGTGAGGGAAGAATGACGCCAGCCTCTGGCTGAGACCACGGTCTCACTTGCCCTCCCTCCCCCTGCCCACCCCCACCTTGCATCTCTCACTCCCCTTCTCCTGAGAGTTATCCTGCAGGAAATCACCTCCACAAGGACCCCCAGCTCAGGCTCTACTTGTTCGGAACCCGACCTAAGACAGTAAATGATACTGTATATTTATTTTACCATTATTACTAAAAGCACCATTACTGAGATGCATTACATAAGCGTCCCAGGCTTAATGATGGATCAAGAGGGCTGTTCAGCTTCCTAAAACTGATGTCAAATTCAAATATGAATAAGCTGAAAATACTGAAGTATGTATTAGTTGTCTAACGCCAAAAGAAAACCCACTGAAAACTAAAAACATGAAAGTTACAAAACTGAAAATCAACGTAAAATTTTTAAAATTTCCAAGTATAACTAAATGTATTGTTAATATAACAATAAAATGCTTAGAAAGAATCGATTTGATTTTAAGAATTTAAAAAGGACTTACTTTCAGGATGCTAATTTGCTGAATAAGCTCTGGTTTTCCTTGAACATTCACTCTTCATTTTTCTTGTTCATGGAGATCTTTCACTTGATTATACAATTTTTCATTTTCCTTTTTATAAATAGAAAGTTACATTGTAGTTAAGTCAGCAGGACCTATATAACATTAGCATATGTGCTCATGAAAGGTACATCCTTTAAATATTTTTAGTCTTTAAATTTCTTCAGTTTTTGAGTAAGCTTTAAAACCTTTTTCAAACTTTCTATTTTCTCAGAAGACAATTTTCTAGCTGAAAACAACTGTTTCCAAAATGCTCCAAATGCTTAGTAAACAAAAAAGTTGCAGAACTTCCCAAAGCCAACGAGCCTGGCAGTATAATGTACTGCGTTTCACAGGGGTAAGCGGGCGAGTGACTGCAGGAAAAACCACATCCTGATTTTGCACATCAGGGATGGAAAGGCCAGGGGGGCTGTTTGTGTGATAAAAAAGAACAAACCCAACTCCGTATTAGATCTGTTCCTTTGACTTTAACCCTGTGCTCTGTTTTCTAGGCTCAATCTTGCCAGCTCTGCACCTTTTGTGGAACAATGTTGCCAATAGCCTGAAATATAGAGGAAAGCCTGTTCCCAAGGCTCTGACTTTTAAGGACACTAACACATTTCCATTCACATAAAGATAACAAGTTGCAGAACACAAAATAACATTTTTTTTGTTGGAAGTTTACAGGGGCACCATGATCTGACCTACGTGGACAGCTGCAAGAACACAGGATTCCAAGAACAAAGAATTCTTATGTCAAGAAGTTTGCAACAACCAAGCAAGTAGGAAAGGAGCCTGAATTCTGACTTGGGGAAGATGGTTCTCCAGGACCTTAATCTGCCATCTTCTTGGTCTGCCAGCTTTCTGAATGGCTTTCTAAATAAAGTAACTGTTCATTGCCCCAAGACCCTGTCTCCTAACTTACTGGCTTTTGTGCAGTGAGTAGAATGAGTTTGGACTTAGTGACATTTGTACCTTCTTTTTTTCTGTTTTTGGCCCATCTTTCTGCAGTGAGGAAACTGGATGGAGCCACAGTGAGTAGACAGGCTTGTTTCTGGAACTCTCTGCAAGCAAGGAGGTAACGACTAGGTGTTTCCATGAGATCAGGATGAGGCAAAGCAAAGCCTAGACCCAGCTCAGCACCTGGCTTGAGCTAAAGAGGGACTCAGACAGTGAGATCAGTGGCAATCTGTGCTTAGATGTTCTGGTTTATTAACCTCTTTAAAATTAAAAGTCTGATGAAAACCAAGGACCTTTGTGAATCTAATGAAACTCTGAACTGTCTCACCACACCTGGCCTAATGCCTGGCAGATAGTCCGTGCTTAATTCTGCAGAATTCTTGAAACCCAGAAAAATATGTACATATGTTGATACACAAGTTTTGTGTTCTGTGTGTGTGTGAGGGGTGGCTGGCATACTCATGGGTCTGTTCCTTAAAATGCCATGGTCCGTGGGAGCTCAGAACTGCAGGCAGAGGGTCTGGATGGCTCTCAGTGCCTCTAGGGCCGTGTGTCCTGCGAAATCAGTACTATCTCATTTGCAGTAAATGCGGTCGCCTCTGATGCGGTAGCACTTTCTCTGGATGTCCCTGGAGTGAAAGCGCTTCTTATTGGCAGGCTCAAGGCTTAGGCTACTACTGTCAAAGGGGAAAAAGGTAATGAGATGGAAGGGGCTGGGGTGGGGGAGAGGAAATGAAGGTGAAGCTCGTGCTGGAGATCACCAAACCTGTCCTGCCTGCCTGTCAGGTTAGCGTCACCAAGATGCATCACACAGAACAAATGTCTGACTTCTACAGGACACGTACATTTTCTCCCAATTTTAAGTCAAATTTTTTTCAATCTCAGGGCATTGGCAATTAATGCCCAATTCATATTTCTGAATATAATATCAAAACTAGCCAATATTATCTACTGAAAATCATTACAAAAAATAAAAGAAAAATGGGACAGTTTCTAAGGAAACATGGCTATAACATTAGTCATAGGCAATTCGCATTAACTGGTTACTGTGCGGAGGGCACTCAGGTTGGCCTGCACTGTCTTTTTTATGATTTAAATATATATATTTCCTAATGAGGCTTTAATCTCACACAAGTGGCTTTTAAGTGTAAAGCAAGAGAAAACTGGTAGCCAAGGAAAGCCTGCCGGGCCTCTGTTCTCCGAGCCCATGGAAGGCCCCGCCGGCCCATCCAAGCCCTGACCAGTGGGTTTAGCAGCAGCTGTGACAACAGCCCCATGTCCCTCAGGGACAGCCAGGGTGTAGGCCCTGCACTCTCAGAAGCCTGGTTTCCTACGGGGCCGTGGGCACCTCTGGGCCCCTGGTTCACTACACCAGTGAAAACTCCCTTAATCCGTAGTCTTTTAACTCTGACTTGGGAAGGGCGGCTCCCCTGGCAGGCAGGCTGGGGGCAGAATCAGCCTGCCTCTACTGCAGGGCTCGGGGAGATGAGGCGCTGTCTTATCTTAATTTCACAACCACTCTTATGAGACAGGTACTGTCAGTCTCATTCCCATTTCACAGATGGGAAAACTGGCTCAGAGGGGGGATGTGACTTGCCTAAGGCTGCACAGCAGGTAGTGAAGCCAAGCCTAAAACCAGACTCTGAATCCAGAACCCATGCCCTTAACCACTTCAATTCTGCCCATGACAAATGTACAGACCAGTCAAATGATTATTACTTCCTCATATTGCCAGAATTCCCATTACCTGTTAAATGGACACAAATATTTTTAAATGCCTTATTTTCAAAACCAAAGGATCTCATAACAAACTCATCATGTGCTGAAGAACCCTACCTGTTGACGTCCCTGTACAAGTGTCTCTTGTTCCTATTTCTGTTTTTGATTTTATTTTTCCTCTGTGGCAGGAGCCGATGTTTCCTCAAAAGGCAACCACCTTTGTTTCTTGTTTGATTCTTCAATGCTACTTCACTAAGAAAATGCAGAAATTATTTTATTTGGGAAAGGAAATGATGAAGAGAGGAAGAATAAAAGAAAACACAAGGTGCACAGATCTAGAACTGTCTTACAACCACACTGGAATTAGTTTAACACCAGCGACAGTTAATTCATTACAGGATGTTTTGTGCTGATGGCTCTGATGATGTAATTAACTCAGAAATGCTACACAGTGTCATTCTCTGAACTTAGCCCTTCTACAGCAATCTTTCTGAAACTCTGTCTTCCTTGAAGGTCACCACCATGAACTAAGGGATTTATTTTCAAAAAGGACTGCTAACAAGAGAAGGATCAATATGAGCCAGTTTAAATTCTTATTTTTCCCCAGGGGTTTGATTTAGGCTCTTCTGTTGGGAGGCACTCTCGGGAACCAAGTCACTGGCAGCAAACGCTTCAAGTCAAAGAGCCACAGGGACAGAGGGTGACAATGCATTTAGCAGGGAGTACTAGTTCTTTTTCCATAAATAAAAGAAAAAGTAGGACAATGTGTCTAGTACCTTGGCTCGAAGTATGAAGGAAAAGCCCAGCTGGGCTAACAAGCTAAGTCACAAATCTAAGTGTAACAAGTGTCGGATTACTGATCTGAGTTCTGCTGGGCTAACTCGTAAATCTGAAGTTTAGTGTCAGTTTATTGGGCTAACGAGCTAAGTCACAAATCTAAGTGTGATAAGTGTCGGTTTACTGATATAAGTTCTGCCGGGCTAACTCGTAAATCTGAAGTTCAGTGTCAGTTTACTGGGCTAACAAGCTAACTCATAAATCCAAGCTCAACAAGTGTCAGTAACGTGATCTGTTCTGAATTGATAAGCTTCAGTGTACTGACTCCTTGCTTTTTTGTTGTTTGAGCCTTATTGGCTAATAGCCCCATACTTGTAATTAACCCTATAAAACCTCGTGTGCATGTCTTGGAGGTGCTCAGAGCTTTGGAGCAGAAGCCCCTCTGAGCCCGCCGGCATAATAAATCTGAGTACTCCAACCCTCTGAGTGGTGCTTGTTTCTTGGCTGGCCTATCATTTCCATAACAGAAGAATATAATTGTCTTGACTCAGTTGGAATAGTTCCTTCTCCTGCTGTCTCTAGTTCCTCCATCTTATCTTCCAAAGCTCTCGCTCTTTTTCTGAGAATGTGAATGTAATCCACTGCCCAAGTGCCTGTGTCCCTCTGCATTTTCCCTCTGCTTCCTGAACTCTCAAACATAGTCAGTTTTGCTTCCTTGTTCCCACCACCATAGCCTGAAGAATCCTTTTAAGGAAAAGCATTCCTTTGGTTTGTAGAGTTATATATTAGATTTGAACACAGTGGGTTAGGGAAAAAAAAAAACACAAATGAAAATGACATGGTTAACAGTGTTCTACTACAACAGAAAATCAATAAATGTTCAGTAAGAGTGAGTGAGTGCAGTATCACTCAGTGCAGAAGAAATTTCATTATTTATAATTTAGTTTTAACATATAATTATAGACCATACAACCATTATGAATATTACTGTGAAATTCAACACCTACATTCAGAAACTGAACACAGGCATCAGTTTCTGAGGGGCCCTCAGACTTCTCGGGGAGCCACACAGCTTTCCCTGTGGGAGGCTGGAGTTGCTGGCTTGGTGAGTCCTGCTCCAGATATTCCTAAATGTCATGAACAATGGATAAAAGCACTGCAAGTACAAACTACGTTGAATGTGTATTTGGCAATTATGTAACAAGAATCACTAATACAAACAGGAGCACTAAGACAAGTGAGGATCTCAGAGCAGGCAGGTGCATAACAAGTGCCCTCACACAGCTGTCCCCCTGCACGCAGGACCCTGCACGTGGGACCCCTGCCCAGAACAGGCTTCTACTCCATTTGACATGGAGGCCAACTGACCCAAGGCTCATGTCCAATGACACATGGAGCTAAATAAATGTGAGGAGAATGTGGATAGGGATAATTTCAGGTTTTGTCACTTTTAAATAAATTACTCTTTTAAATGTTCACAGAAATATCTAAAAATATCTAAAAGAGGAATCAAAGAGCAGCTGATAACTTTATGAAGAATTTTAGTTCAGATTAAGTGGGCTTTAAATGACATTTTTCTATATAAAGTATATCAAGGTATAGTATCACCGGAATAATATAAATTGCATGGAAACTATAACAAGTTTAAGTTTGATTAAAGAAATAAATGATAATCCTGCTCTAATACTGTGATATCATTCATCACATTAGAAAAAATGTTATTCATGTATATTTTGGTCAAATTTTTGGCTTTTAAGGTACCTCATAAATCCCCAAACAGCAGAAATAGTTCTAAGGCCAATAATTATTCAGTTAGTAATACAAAAAGAAAGTTTCAGGGAACTCCCTAGAAGAGATCTGGAGGCCCGTACTCAAACCCTGCAGGTCCTGAACTGACCCCCAGTGAACGTTTCCCTGACTGCCTTCGAGGTAAGTGAAGAATTAAAATTTTATATCTTTAATATAATTTCTTTAGGATGTTAACTTTTTAAATGCAAAGTTTACTTCTTTCATTAAAAGTGAAATAAGTGGTTCTTAAAGATTTGGAAACTACAGAAAAGTCAAAAGAAGAAACAAGTCCCCAAAAGTACCTCACCCCAAGATTTCCTTCAAATCTTTTCCAGGTTTTTTCCTTATAGAGTAGTAATCACATTTAATTGGGCAGTTTGATTTAGAAGGTTTTCTGTAGAAACCTCTTAAAGCATTCATAAAGGATCTGTTTCAGTCAATGTAAAATCAGGCCATTAATCCCTCCAAGTCACTGGAGGACGATTAACGTGGCCAGTGAAGGGGTCAGACCCGCCAGCACTGTGATTCTCCCCAGGACGAGGCAGAGGGAGTGTGGCAGGTGTTTCTTGCTCCAGCTGCGGTCAGCCAGTGCTTTCACACCAGAATTCTCCCTTCCTGAGTTCTTCATTTTGATTTCTCTAAGTTGTTATTTTTCAGTAATAGTACATGGCCAGTATCTCTTCCTTTTATACAGGAAAGAAAAGTTGCTTAGATATCAAATTCAAACATGAAAACACTGCAGAATTTGGGACTTCTGAGCCCTTCTTAAAAAAACAATGGATTAAAAAAAATTCAGTCAAATTATAGGGCAATCAAAATAATTCCAGAATGGAGGCGCAATGGCTAATGGACTGGTGAAAGGTATTCTGGCTCTGTAATAACCAGAACCAAGATCCACTTTCAAACGCTTAAGGGAATTACAGCTGCTGGAGAGAATATAATAAATATATTAATTATAAGTAATATAATCATACATAAATATATATAATGATATATGACACATACATTATATATAGTATATAAAATAAAGTTATAAATAATATACTTATTTTTAAAAAAAACCAACAAAAATGGGTAGGAGTCATGTGAGTGGGGGATGTAAGAGTTTTACTACGTATTTAATAGAAGGGAAAATTGATCGTGTATAAAGTTGGAAAAAGCAGTTAAAAACAACAATACAGCTTTGGTAGTCTTTCAGGGGTTTTCATAATCTATGTTCTTGAAGGACCTTTTGGGATGTAACATTTCTCAGGATGAAGTTTCTTTTTCTTCTTACAGATTTAAGTAAAATGAAACCTAATGTTTTAATGAAAAGAACTGATAAAGTGTGATCTGTTCTTATAAAATGCTTCATCCACTTTTATTTGCCCACGTGCCTGCCTGTCTCCTTCCTTCCAGCTCTCATCCCTGCTTCCTTCCATCTGCAGAAAGACACACACACGAGAGGCATGGAATGAGGCTCACCCACTATGACACCAGCTGTTTCTGGCTAAATTATTGCTTCCTTTTTACTTTTCTGTACTTTTGAATTTAAATAATGAGCAACTATTCCTTTTGTGACAACAAACATACTAATCTAAAAGTAAAAACACAAGAGTAGACAGTCAAAGAAAATTAATTTAGAATAAAAAGGAAAATCACCACATGGCAGACACTGCTAGCTGCCAACCTCCTCTTCCTCCCCACTTAAATTCTGCCCCTGGCAGCAATGTGCCAGTTAAAAACACCCCTCTCCCTGGACTCCATGCACCCGGGGTGGGGTGGGGGGGCAGGGGCCCAGGATCAAAGTTCTGACCAGTAAGATGAAAGCAAAAATTTCCAACATCGGGCTTCCAGGACAGCGACTACTTCTCTGATTAAGCTGCTGAGTTAGTGGGTGTATACCTTTTAGCTTTCACCCTCTTCTTCCTGACAGGGCTGGAGGCTGTGCAGCCATCTGTGACAAGGAAGACTGAAGTCACAGACTAGGGATTTTGCAGCAGGAAAGAAGAGGGGGGCCTGGTTCCTTGCACAGGTGCACTGGCTCTGAATTAACTGGCCCAGGCTTCCTGGTTACGTGAAAGAGAAGACTTCGAACTGCATCAGCGCCAGTCACGAGGGGCTGCCCCCTGGGAACCAGGGCTGATGCCAAGCACAGTCTCTAGACTTTCTGTACACGCACTTTTGGCTCAGAGGCTGCTTCTCTGGCACCCAACCTGTGACAAGTAACAACCACCCCCAAGGAATTCCAGTTCTTTGGAATAAAACTAAAATCACTCTGGGCAATTTTCCAACAAAAAGATTTTTTTTTTTAAATCCTACTTAACAGAGACTAATGAGAAAAAGTAGATCAGTACAAAAACAGAAAATCACAGTTTGCCATTGTACTCAAATAAATATGAATTTTAGTGATGTGTTTTTATTTATTTTGGCAGTAGCAAACACTATGAAATTTTGAAATCAGGGAAAATGTTCATAAAAATATTGTTGCCTTCACCTATCAACCTCTATGCCATCCCCCTCGTTTCCATCGACTGTGACCTGACGTCTGGCTTCACTCTTAGTAATTTCCAACTGCGCACCAGAGACCCTTCAACTCCCTCCCTGTGCACGTCTCTCCGCCCCAGCTGCTCTCTCCCACTGGTTTTTCTGGGTCTTTTTCTGTTACCAGTAAAGCAACTGTGCCCGAATCTCAGTCTTAGGCATTTACCCTCTAGCAGTCCTACCCCCACCAGGCGTGCCCTCTGGCACCTGGATGCCCACAGCGCTTGGGCCCCCAGGACTCACTCTGTTGATCCTGTGTGTCTCATACTGTCCACACCCCCGATGTCTCTTCTTCCTTCACGACCCCGCTTACATCCCAGACACATGGACAGCTCCTTCCTGCTCTTCTCTCAGTCCACTGCACTCATTGGGCAAAAACCACTTCTCTTGGTAAATCCAACTACACAACTATCAACACCCGCAGTCGTGCGGGAGAAAGTGGCTGTACACTCACAGATACACACACACACACACGCCCCCCTCCTGCCTGCCTGCTCCCAGCTCACATTCACGGTCACCAACCTGGAGCAGACTTCCTGCTGCTGAGAGCCCAGCCCTCCAGGAGAGCCCCCCCCACAACTGCTCCCCTCCAGCACCCTGGCCCCATCCTCACTGCCGCCTCATCACAGCACGTTTTACTTCTCAGAGGAAGTGGAGGCAACCGGAGGAAATCACCCCCATCTCTCACCACTTCTGCCCCTACCAGTACCCACACCCACCTCTCCCCTCCTCCTTTCTGCTTTTCCACAGGTGAACTGTCCATGTTCCCACCTGAAGCCAACCCTCCCACTGGGCCCGGGACCCCATTACAGCCCCTCCTCTCGAGGACTTGGCTCTACAACTCCCCTCATCATGCACTTCTTCCTGGCTACTGCATCTTTCCAAAAAGCACATTCTATTATTCATTCATACCATGATTTCTCTCATTAAATTCAAAACAAGGCAAATGAAAAGTCTTCCTGACTCCACCCTCCTGCCAGCTATTCCCCCCTCCTCCCAACCTTTTACACCCTTTCCTCCAGCAGGTCTATACCATTAAGTAGCCAATTCCACTTCTCCTGTTCCCACTCTGTTTGCCTTTCACAGCCACCTGCCCATGGAAACTGCTTGTCCAATGCCGACGGCCTCCTTCCAGCTAAACTCCAAGGTCAGCTGTCAGTCCTCATTCTCTCTCAGCAGCAGTGGACACAGCAGATCTACTCTTCTCTATATAATCTACCCACATGGCTTCAGAAGTGCACGTGCTCAGGTTGCCTCAACCTTGCTCTGTCCTTGCAGGTTACCCCCTCCCTCTTTAGGTCCGCACGCCCTGGGCTCAGGCCTTGGGTTTGCTTTTTCTCTCCAGATATGCTCCCTTGATAATCTTTTTGTTTGTTTGTTTTGTTTTTTGGTTTTTTTTGGGGGGGTAGGGAGATAATTAGATTTATTTACTTAATTTCTTCTTCTTTTTTTTTTTTTTAAATGGAGATACTGGGGATTGAACCCAGGATCTTGTGCATGCTAAGCATACACTCTACTATATGAGCTATACCCTCCCCACCTCCTTGATAATCTTTGTCAAGTCTCAGAGAATATTACATCTAATGAAGTTAGTCAGATGGAGAAAAATACTATAGATCACTTGCATGGGGAATCTCAAAAATAATACAAATGAACATATATGAAAACAGAAAGACTCACAGACAGAAAAGAAACTTGTGGTTAACAAGGGGAGGTGAAGGGGAGGACAAATTAAAGGTACAGGATTAATGGACACAAACTACTGTACATAAAATTGTTAAGCGACAAGGACTTACTGTACAGCACAGGGAATTCTACCCAATGTCTTGTAATAACCTGTAACAGAATATAATCTGCGAAAAAATTGATTCATTTTGCTGTACTGAAACTAACCCAATACTGTAAATCCATTACACTGCAATTAAAAAAAAAACCCATGGCTTCAAAAATATTCATTTTTAACAACACTCGATACCTACAGTCCACACCTCCCTCTCAGCCCTAGAATCCCATCTAACTGCCTCCTTGCCATCTCCACTTGCACACAGAACAGGCATCTCAAAATTAGGATCTCAGCAGCTCAACTCCTGGTCCTCCCTCCACCCCCAAGCCCACTCTGCCTCCCACTCCATCCCAGCTGGACAGGAACCGCATTCTTCCAGCTGCTCAAGCCACATACCCTGCCATCACCCATGAGGCCTCTCTCACAACCCCAAACCACTCTTTTAGACTTTTGACTCTATCTTCTAAATACATCCCCATCCAATAGCTTCTCATTACCACCACTGCCACCACCCTGGATCGGGCCCCATCACTCCCAGCCCAGATTCCTCAAATCCTCTTTTAACTGGTCTCTGTGCTTCTTCCTGTGCCCCTATGGTGTGTGTCTATATTTGTGAGCATATGGTCAATGGCATCAGCCCAAGAAATCTGTCTAAAGGATGCATCAGGTGAAGTCACTGCCATGCTCGCAACTTCCCAGGCACTCATCTTTCCACACTGAGTGAAAGCCCATGGCTGCTTCATGCCCTAGAAAAGCCGACCGTGCCTGTCCCTGTGATGCCTGATCTCCCCTCCCCCTCCCCTCTCTGCCCACTCTGCCCCAGCCATGTGGGCTTCTATGTTGACCCCCAAAATGCCAGGCATTCCTCCCTCTTTGGGACTTTTGGACTGACTGTTTCATTTTTCTGGAATATGCTTCCCACACACACCCACACAGCCAATCCCAATTCCTCCTACAAGTCTTCGTTCAAAGGGCTCTCTCACCGAAGCCGACCCTATCTTATTTCAAGTGGTGACCTGCTGGACTCCACCGACACTCTCACTCTGCTTTCTATTTCTCCTTAGCATGTAACATCATTTACTGATTTGTATGCTTGTTGTTAAGTGTCTGTCCCTCCTTATCAGATGAGAGCTCCACGAGATGGGGGAGGGGAGGTGGCGCTGCCTTGTTTACCAACGTACCTAGAGGGCGTCCAACAGTGCCTAGACCCAGGTCGGTGCCCAAAAACACATGTTATATGAATGAATTTGGATAAAGTAAACTTCAGAAATGTTGGGAGTTAGTTTATCTAAAATAAATATAATAGAGTAAATAAATATTAAAAACAAAATTTCATTCTCTTGCTCTCAAAGGTACAGACAGGATGAATACTCCTAAAACATGAATGAAAAAACCTCTACACTCCTCTTGATGATTCTAAGATTTGGGAAACGTTCTGAGTGTTTTTCTTAACATTAAGCACTAGATCCAGCAGAGGGTTAATTACTAACAACAATGACTAGAAGACAGCCACACAAGCAGGTGCTCCACAGAAAAGGAAGAGGAAGTAAGAGAACACAAGGCGCCTGTTAGGGGAAGGGATCTGAGGTCCCCACGTTAAGACCAGGAGGAAAGGATGCTGCATCAAGCCAGCAGAATCTGATTCCCATGTGCACAGAACAGCCACCACTCCGGCTGCTCTCCTGCACGCGGACAGAGACAAGCCCTACAACTGACATGCGCAGGCTGCTGCAACGGACGCACAGCCACACAGACAGGAGAGGAGAGGCTTCACTGCTGAAAGAATTCTAATAGAGTCCACGTGGTCCTGGGATGGATTGCTGCAGGGAAAGGCAGGGGAGACACTTTAAGCTGGAAGTGAGTTTCCCAGTGAGGCTAGCTCTCCTCCGTCACAGCAGGCAGCAGTGATGGCCTTGGTCGCCTATTTGGCTGAACCACAAAGCAAAACATGAAGCACTTCTGGCTCTACTGCCCTCCCGGCCCCGCCAGAGTCTAAAGACAGCAGGAACCCTGGTCTGACTTGAGCATTTCTATTCCTATTAATAGTGCCGTGGGCTCCTACATGGGAAATCACCCTTTCCTCCCGCCAAAATGGATGATTCCACCAGGAAATAACTGAGAGGCACTGGGATGTATAAACGCACGCAGGTGATTGATAAAATATCCAGACTCCCAACACTAGATCAAACTCACATCCGGATATTTCTCTCTGTATCCATCTTCATTTGTATGTTGCCCTTTGCATTCTGAATTGATAGCTCTTTTCTGGCAAACATTTTGGATATTACAAAGCCAACCAGATGAGGAGGGGTTTGACTCTCCAATCTTATATTCACCTCCCATACTTTCTGGGTCTCATTCAGGAAAACCTAGAACTAATGATAAAAAAAGATAAAAAAAAAAAAACTGAACTGAACTGAACTGAATCTATCTTTCAGAGATGGAATGTAGCACCAATTAAACTTAAGATTAATTTTTTTCTACAAAGAAAGAAAGTTCACAGAAGGAAAGAAGGAAACAGGGAAAGTAGAGAATAAGGAAAATGAAATAATACATTATATGTACATAATTTTATTATGAAAAGTGTGTATAATTACCTTTTTTCCTAGCTTGATTTGAGGCAGGGATGGATCTCAAGTTTTTGCTTTTCATAATGCTCTTTGAAGTACTCTTTTCAAGAGTAGAAAATGTCTTGAATGGTGAGCTGAGTTTGCCATAGTCTGAGATCCTCACTGATGCATATAATCCACTCTGGGGTGTTCTTTTAAACAAAGGAAGGGCACTTCTGGCCTTCCTGTGTGGTAGCTATGTACCAGTCCCAGCCCCTGCTTCTCCAGAACTCAGTCAAGATCTAAAAGTCTGTACACAAGTACAAAGTCTTCAGTAGTTAAACATCAGTGACAGTTGTAAATACGATTTAACAGATGGCAAATCCATAGTGATTACTGAAGAACACGGTTTGTAGAAGGCAAGCAATGACATTCAAATTCTCCAAGCCTAATTCACCAGAATTTTAGTATTCTGAAGCACATCTTCAAAGTCAGGGGTAAAAAAAAAAGCAAAATAATAAAACAAAATAGGCTTGCCAGAGAGCAAGACATGTAATTACAAGAATGAACTTGGAGGAGAGTGGGGAAGAGCAGAGTTGAAATGACTTAAAGTCTTATATTTTTTCTCCAGCTTTCTCAAGGTAAAAACTGATTAGCACCCTGCCTTATTCCACAAGGAACTGGAGATAGTTTATGGTTAGTTTATGGTAAACACATAGATCAAAACCGTAAAATAAAAATGCAATACTGGGGTCACAGAGACTATAAATCAGAATAAATCAAGAACACAGAAACAAGAAACAGTGATGTATAAGTTTCTCAACAGTTGCTAACAGCATTTATATGAAATGCCAACTCACCTTTTGCAAAACACATACTGGTAAGATTGAATAAAAAGCACTAGAATAAACTTAATTTTCTTATGTTACTCAAATTCTGGACTATGTTTATTTAAAAAATAAAAAATGTAAAGAATGGCTTCTAAAAGAAAGTTAATGCTACAGTGGCATTTTAAAATCTGGGGACAACAGGGTGTTGTAACAGCTACTGCTCACAGATACCCAGGATCCACGTGGAGGTTAGTCTGTAATCAGTCCCGCTGGCTCACGAAGTACATACCTATCAGCAGTATTTATGTAACTTCATTTATCACTATGTCAATTCAATATAAACTATAAACACTTACCTTATGTATTTTGTCATCCTGGGGTAATTATCAAGGACTGACAGATTTTTTTCTTCAAAATACCAAGGTACACTTTATCTATTTGTTCTTCCACAGTATTTACTCTTGGACAGTTATTTTCTGTACCTTCATTTGTTGACTTTTGTAAAACTATATGCTCTTCATTTTTGTCCAAAAATTGGTTCACATTTTGTGCTTCTTGAGACATAGCATTTGGATTCATCTTAAGGGGTGAAGGGTTAACAAATTCAGTTTCTTTATTCTCAGCCAGTTTCTTATAGCTATAAAACAAAACAGGACACAGAGGATGAACCCTGTATGACTTCTCAAAATTAACATATATGAATACACATGATATACAAGAAAACACATTTAATTATTAACATATATAATACTATTAAATATATTTAATACCTGTAACTCTCAAATTAGGTCATTAATGTTAAATATATTACAATTCTGGTTAACAGAGTATACTCACATAGTGTCACATAATTGTTTTAAACTTCAGATAATAACTTTAATACAGTATAATATTAGGGATTTCATGGTTGACTTGAAGACCTACTTCAAAGGAAAGCCAAACCAAGTAAGACTGAGATTGCTTTTGTTTAAGAAAAATAAAAAATGAATCTAAATGGCCCTTTTGTAATATATCTTTTATCCATATTATAAAGTCAACATACATTTGAGGCAGGAAAAACATTTCATACCTTTCCAGTAGAAACTAAAGAAGCAACCATAATTTACATCAATGAAGCATAAAATATAAATATTAAAATGCATGAATTTCATCACAGTGTAAGAAAATCTTAAAACAAAATCACTAGGATTTTTAAATGAAATCATTCCTGTGGCTTAAAATACTTTAATGCAATGTAACATTTCAGAACATTACATTTTTAAAATATGAGAAATACCCCTTAAGGAAATGTTATAAATGTGGGTGAACATCAGCATATTATGGGGGCTCCAAAAATATGGATATTGTCATTTTCAAATCACCTTAATCATGGTCAATGAGGTCACTTCATTTTGTAATTTATAAAATAAGATTAAAAAAAGTTTAAGAGGCTACCGATTCAATGAGGTAGATTGGCTTCTCAACAATTGCTAGAAATAACTGTGAGAAGTAGCTGGGATGGTCAGAAAACCTAAGCGCCCTTCCTTCTTCATGGCGGCAGAACCCAGCAGGCCGCTCACTAACACTGCTCCCCATGCATTGCCCCTCACCAGCTGAACCGCACTCCACTCCGCCTCCAGTCTACAAGGGACCATCACCAGTTCTGGCCTTTAGAATGTGAGGCGATGGTGACCAGAAGTTAAAATTCGTGTCATGGGCTTAGTGGTCAGTTTCTGGGTGGCAAGGAAACTGATACTAGAGGCTGGAGAGGGGCAAACTCACATTTTATGAAAAGTGACAAAACATTTGCTAAGCTGTCACCTACAGTGGTTTACAAGGCCGACCACTGGCGCCTGAGCCTGGGGCCCTCAGCAGAGTCTGAGAATGGCAGGAGAGGACAGGGAATGTTGAAGTGCCGGCAACTACTGGCAACTGCTGGCAAGATACTATGTGAAACAGATGAGCTCAAGACAGAATGGGCTGGTCTTTAATGAAGGAATCCAAGGGAACAGAGTCTAGAAACTCAGGGCCTCTTAGGTTCACTCTCTGCATCTGGACTCAAACAGTAAGATTCAGCACTGAAAAATGCTGTGAAAAAGCAAGATTTCATGAGAACTCCTGGTTGAAGAGTGTCTCAGTTCCTTGGCAAACATCACATTAGAGGTGTCGTCTTCAAACTTAAGATTATTGCTCCTCATAATAACCAGACAGCTGCAATTCAACTGAGAAAAAAGCCAACAAAAACTAATGTTCTGTAATTATAGTTACTGGCACATGGGACTGCCTGGAACCAAACAGATCAGAAGCCTAAAAATTTTTTGAAGGAGCTGTAATGACAAAGATGATAAAGAAACCACAACTCTACTTAAAAAAAAAAAAAAAAAAAAAAAAAAAAGCTAGAGACTTGTCTGGCAGCCTTAGAACCACCTACCTGCAGGCAGAAAGTGGGCGGAGAAGAGTGCATTCTCAATGGGCGTCCCCTCCCCCCAAAACCCACGTCGGTTGTAGCCAGTGGTGAAGGGACACAAGACCACTGGAACCAGGAGCTCCATGGAACAACACATTTATAAAGCAGTTCCTCCTTAAGAGCAGAATAATGGCCTAATTAAGGAAAACGCCCAACTTGAAGGTAGGGGGTCTTCCTTAGGTCTTTCAGTGGCTCTCAAAGCTGTGTTACTGATTGCCGTAGCTTCCTCACTCTTTCCTTTCTGGATAGGAGTGTTCTTGCAGATTCACTGTCATATATGGGGTGAAGTAGGAAGTGACTTGGCTTTCAATTCACTGATTAGTAGACAATGAGGAGCTACACCAAAACCTGACAAAGAGAATCTTGCTTCACCTGGAAATCCTTACCATTCTGAATGGGACTCTGGGCTGTTTGCTTTGGGGAGGGGCTGAGTAGGCCTTTGTTCAAGGAAGAGTAGACAGGATATCTGGCTGTTAGAAGGGGAGTTTCTGGTAGATACTGGCTAGACTCCTACCAAATGCATTTACATTTCTTTCTGGGCACACAAGCAAACCACACTTCCTAGCCCTCTTGGACCTAGTTTAGCTGGATGTGCTGGTTTTTACCAAAACAATGTGGGCTGAAGGGAGGTAACACTCCTGTGATTAGGCAGTTAAAAGGAAGCATGCTAACCATCTATTTCCTTTCCTTATTGACTGATAAGGTCAGGAGGACCTCAAAACCATGTGTTGATGACAGAAAGCCTCCTGGGTCCCTAAATGACTATGTGGAGCAGAGTCCCACCCCCAACTCCACTGAGACATGTGGAATTAGGATGTGAGCAAGACAGAAATTGCTGATGATATTAAACTACTGAAATTTCAAGGACTATTTGTTACAGCAGCTAGGATTACTTATCCTATGGTTTTCTAAAGGGTTTTTGGATACACGTACTCTACTTTCTACTACTGACACTCCTATAATTATTGTTATGCCTTTAATTTAAGTATACTTGTTTTCAGCTTTTAAGCACCAATGTAAACATCTCTATTTAGAATTCACATTACTAAAATTGTGTCAGTTATGCCAACAAAGATGCAAGATGTGTAGAAAAATCCCTTCAGTGACCCAAGTGTAGCCCCAAACAGCAGTGATAAGAGAGCCCAATTAGCTCCATAAAAACACTAACTAGCACCACAGACCAGGGGAGAAGGCTAGACTCAGCGGTCAAGTAGACAGGGTTTAGGGTGAGCCACAGCACATCCCTTTCTCTCAAATAGCACATGCAGTACAAACAAGGCCAGGAGATCACTGCAGGTGGATTTCATGATGAGCATGGGGTTCAAGGAGGGGCTCAAAAACTTGTCTGTTGAAAACACAAATGAACAAATGATACAAGAATGGATGACAGGCTTTTCACAGAAATATTTCATGGAGTTCAAAGACCTGACAATCCAACTGCATTGCTGGGTTATGGCCATGTGATCTTGAACAATTTATTTAACCTCTTTAAGCCTAGGTTTCTTATCTATGAAATGGGGATGATAATGGAGACTATTCCTCATGAGGCTACTGTAAGAGTAAATGAAATCTAGTATGTAAAGAACCTTGCACAATATCAAGCCCACAGTAAGCAGGTGGTAAAAATGTTAGCTGTCATCATCTGGTTCTTGTGAGAGCCCTGCCACTAAGTTGTTCACCTCAGTCTCATCACTTGAATGATGAGGATAAAGATGCCTGACCTACTTATTATGTAGATCTCATAAAAAAATGGATGTGACACTTGTCTTATGACAAGGCTATTGTGACATGCTACTCTGTGCTGGTGAATGACAGCAAGGCCCCACAAGCTTCCATTAAAAGCTACTGGAGCTGGAACATTTTCACAAAGTCCTTTTCTCTTGTGACCAAAGAACTCACCCTAGGAGATTAAAGTATCTATTTTCACCTTTAAGAAAAGGTGAAAACACACCTACCCAGTAGCTAAGTAACTCCACTCAGAGGTATACAATTAACAGAAAGAAATGTGTGTTATGTGCAGGGAACGCTATGTACAAGATTTACCATAGCAGCATTATTTAAGGAGCCCCAAACTGCACATAACCTAAATGTCCATCAGCAGTAGAATAGAGAAATAAACTGCAGTATAGTCTTATGATAGTATCTTAAACTTCAGTGAAAATGAGAAAGCTAATGCCACACACAAAATAGTATACATCTCACAAATGCAATGTTGTATGAAGGCACCGGGGGGAGGGGAGAGCAGATATATAATCCTGTTTCTATTAAATTCAAAAACAAGCCAAACTAACCTCTGATCACAAAGTCAGAACAGTAGTTAACTCTGGGGTGAATAGATTATTTGACTGGGACAGGACACAGGGAGACTTCACAGTACTTGACAGGTTTGGATTTAGGTTATGGTTACAGAAGCGTGTTCACTTTGTAAAAGTTCATCAATATAGAAAAGTTCATTTCCGGTCAAGATGGTGGAGTAGCGGGACCACGAGCTCACCCCTCCTCACGCCTAAAACAAAACCACAACTGACTGCTAAACAGCCTCTTCTCCCAGGAGTTATGTTTTTCTTCTGTGAAGTGTTTTATCGACTTGGACTGCTGACCTCTATTTGAAATAATCCATCAAGGCATGAATCCTATTGTGTGGAAAAAGTCACTTCAAGAAGATGAAAATCTAAAACATATTTGAGTTTCATCTTACTACTACTTTTATTATATAAACGTAGTACTGAAAACTATATTTTATGTAGTTGAGTGCTAAGCTTTTAAATCAACTAGCTGATTCAGAGAGGAGTAAAATTTATTCTCACAGAAAAAAATACTAAAAAAATACTAATAAAGGTAATGATAATGATAATTATTTGTAATATTGAGAGCTTGTTAAAAATGGAGATCTGAGGCATCTCCCCAGGCCTACTAAATCAGAGGGTTCATTTTAACAAGATTCACTGGGATTCCTGGGCAAATAAATGTTAGAGAAGCACTTATTCAGTGTCCCTAATTGTCCCTAGGGAAGGAAGAGCCAGACTGAGATTCACTGCCAGTCAGCGCTCACAATGATTTGCATAGTAAATACACATGATGGAAGATTTAAATAACTAGTAAACTTTGATTTTCCTTAGCATAGTGAAAAATCTTGAATAAAAAGGCAGTGCAAAATTTATTTTTATAAAATCTAACAAGCCTTTTATATAATTGCAAAGCATTTTATTTGGGTAGGCCATCTACTTCTTAGGGCGTCTGGCTGTAGGGCGGGTGGAGACTCAGAGGTTCTGCTGCGTGTGTATGAGGCTGGTTAGAATGTGGATTCAGTGTCAGGCATCAGGACCACTCCTCAGCCAGCACTGTGAGCTGCCCTATGGATGCCTCTCACCCAGAGTCTGTGCTAGTGAAAGATGATAAGTATCGTTCTCCTTCTGCAGACTGCCCTTTCACTGAGGGTGGGGCAGAAGGGAGGAGTTGATGTGAGGATTCTAATGAGTATTTTTTCATATCAGTTTTGTATAAGGAACTAAACTAAGCATACAATTTTATACGATAAGTCTTTGCTCAAATTCTAAAGCATTGTATGGCTTTCAGGATTGAAGTTTAAATTTTTATAAATTAACTATTAATTAGTTTTTTATAGCTAAAATTCATACGTATTAAGATTTGAATTTAGTAAAAGACAGTGATTTGAAAAGCATGGGTTTTGTCATTTTCTAAATTTTAAAAAAAATTTTGTTTTATTGAGTTATAGTTAGTTTACAATGTTGCATCAATTTCCAGTCTAAATTTTTAATATAAATTCCTCCTTGCCTTTTTGGTTTTGCAAGAGAAAAATCTGAAGAAAAGCCTTTAAAAGAAAATTTGTAACCTGTATCAAGAAACAAGTATCCCAGAATTTCCAAGGCATTCGTCAATGTTCTACTACTTCATGATTAACTTACTCTTTTAAGTTTGTTATGTTTCCTAAAGTTATTATGTTTTGACATCTGGCAGTACAGAGAGATTGATTAATCTACTTTTAGACTCAAATAAACAAGGAGGCCATTTTTTGTTACGCAAATGTACATTTCTGACCTTAGTAGAGAATTTGCATACTGGTTTTAAATAAATTCATAGTGGTTCATAGAGCTTTGCTTTAAGTAGCATAAACTCCTGATTATAAAAGATAGAGTCAGAGTGTTCCCAGGATCAGGGTAATGATTTTGATGCTCCTGAAAATAAGGATGTTTTATTTGTCATTAAAGATCAAACACCAGCACCTAGTCATTACCTTAAAAAAAAAAGTTGATATGAATATTATTTTTGGTAGCTTTTTATTCATTTAATAGAGATTCTGAGTCAATGTGGTCTTTAGAGAAAGTGTATTACAACTTATAAAAATGTGATGAATGACTTGCTGTAACAGCATAATAGTCTTTTGTCTTAATTACATTTCACTTTATAAAATTATAATAGCACTTGGTTCAGAGGTTAATTCTATTTCTCTTTCCTGACCTGCTGTTGATCATGGGCATGCACTGTGAATTCAGGCATTCCTATCAGATTTTCACTTATTTGCAAATGAGCCATGATTGCTGAATTCTCTTTCCTTAGGATCCTCTATAAATCAGAGACCATTCCATTCAAAGAAATGACTTTCTCCTTCTCCCCTCAAACATCAAAGTAAACAAGAGTGAGTCACATCCTTTCATATTACATTGTAACAGGTCCACTATGTTTGGTTACCCTTACTTTCTGAAATATGTCTATTAAGGACTGCAGTTCTTTATATTTGCAATACTTCTCTTATTAGCTTTGTTTGCACTGATTTTTGTTCTTAAGTAATTTACATTTTAATTAAACTTTTCTCTTTTAGCTGTGTTTTGGGGTGACATTGCCTTAGATGATGAAGATTTAAATATCTTTCAAACTGTTAGGACAATTGACCACACAGGACCCCTTTAGAAAATTTGAGCACACCACAGGTATGGTTGATTGTTTGATTCAGTTTGCATTCATCTATTCTTCAAATGTTAAAATGCTCTTGGGAGCATTTTTAATGTCTACTCATCAACTCTTGATTCCCTTGATATAGATGAGCCTATATGAAACTTAGGTTTTGTTCATAGTTTTAATTTTATTAATTAATGTATATAACAAAGCATTTACCTCATACCAGGCCTGATTTAAGTACTTTGCAAGTGTTAACTCTTTGTATCCTCATAATGACCCCATGAGGGTAGCTGCTAATATTATTGTGATTTTCAAGTGTAGAGAATTACAAGGTTATGTAGTTTTCTATTTTCATGTAGCCAGGAAATGGCTGAGTGAGAACCAAAACTCAATTCTGAGAAAGGCCAAATTTCATCCTCTTGAGCAGTGTATTCAGTTGCCTCCTATTTGGATGCTGAGTTGCAAAATGTAAATTATTCTTACAGTAATTATGCACAAGCTTATTTAGAAAAACTTTTCTATATAATTTTTATGAAAACCCAGAAGACAATTTCAATTTAACTGTTCAAACATGTTTGAATTATGCTTATATGAGATTTGTAATATTTAAAAAATTATTTGGGTTCTCATTTTAAAATATTTTTATTAAAATTTTTAAAAAATTAGATTATTTTGATATAATTTTTTAATTCTATTTTATTTTAGAGGAAAATCGCAAAATTAAAAATGTAAAACTTCTTTTTGTTGTTATAGCTAGAACATTTATTCAATGTCATGCTTTTTGGTTTTATTGAATCTCTCCTCATGTCCAATGCCAGTTTTATTTTCTTCTTGTATTCTATGGAAAATAAGATATATCATCCCTTTGTGGTATCTGAGCAGACAAGTACACTTTAGACTCGACTTTTTATTGTGAATTAACATCCCTTTGCCTAATTTACTTTTTTACAACTTGTCATTATAAGTTTCAAAAGTATGGAAAAGTTGATAGGATAATGCAAGGAATACCCATACACCTCGAAGATTCAACAGTTGTTAAGTTTGCTTTATTTGCTCTGTGTGTGTGTGTGTGTGCATGCATACATGCAGAAGGAGGTATAAAATATTTTGAGGTTAATTGTAGACAACATAGCTTTTTAATGTTAAATAGGTTAACATGCAGTTTTTGAGGATAAAGACATTATTGTATATACTTGAAATACAATTATTATGTGTAAGAAATTTAAGATAATAAAACTTGAGGAAATCATTTAAAATAATACATTCTTAAAAATAATATGCTTTAGCCCTAGTTATAGTGAAAAGTATGGGCTGTGAAAGGCTTTTCTAAAACAGAGACCAAATATAGGAGGAAAGCTGCTTTGCAGTGCAATCACAGATAGTGCATTCCTGTAGATATGTTCACTGACAGACTCTTAAACCAGTATCTCACACTTAACACTGAACAGAGACAATGGATTTGAGATAACAGAGCAATGATACAACTCAACAAAAGCTTAGACTTACCATGTTCCATTTTCAGACTTTATTAAAACTTGTTGGAGTCAAGATCTACTCAAGTCATTTCTTTAACTCATTTTCCTCTCTTTGGACTGGGGCACTTATTTTCTGTGATTTAGAATATTTTACTACTATATAATTTTGTCATTTTGAGACAGGATGGAAGAGGGCAGGGCATAGCCATTCAAGGGATGCTATAGCAATTACATCAAAATGGTGAAAGATTCAACCCCCACTAGGCCTTGGGGCTCAGGTTGAAGAGATTTAACTTCTGGCAGATCTTGAGATTCATTATATGCCCATTGTAATAGTGAGGTGGTGAATAACATGCCCACAGGCACCATGGCAGTCCCAAGGCTAGCCACAAAAGGTCAAAGGGTGGGAAATGGCCAACTCCCTGGGAATCCCAGCCCCTTCCCCTTAGGCTGGTCCTTCCATTTAGTAGCATATGAAGCTACAAAGCCCATAAAAAACAGCAACATGCACCTCAAGGCCACCCCTCTCTCTCCCTCCCTCTTCAGAGACCAGCCCACACTCTGTCTAAGGAGTGTGTACCTACCTTTAATCTGAGCATCCAATCCCCACACTTCATGGCCTTTCTCTTGCCTTTCAGTGTATCTCTCTGAATCAATCTACCTTCATTCAACTGTGGCTCACCCTTGAATTCTTTCCTGCATGAAGCCAAGGACCCACAGGGGCTCAACCGAGACCTGGGACATGGCCCTCCTCATCCCCACATCTGTTTACCTGCATCAATTTCATTTATAGTTAAACTCTGAAAATGTAATATTTGGAAGAATATACCATTATTTTAGATAAATAGCATAAAATAAGATTACACTATCAATCATTAAAAAATGTATTTTCAAAATATATATGTGAATGTTATGAATTTCAAAGTAATTTGCACTGTTCAGTTTGATTCCAAACATTGGGGAAGTAGTCTGTATTTTAGTTTTTCCCTACTCTATCTTTTCCCTTCCTTCTTAGTTTTTGCTGAACTGTATTTTTATTTCAAAATGTGTTGTCTCTCCCATAAATATTCATTTGGTTTGTATATTTTTCATTTTAGAATTTTTAGAATATGTGAGAAATAATCACTTATGAATTTTCTTTTTTTTTCTATTTCAGTGAACTACCTACACAGAACTTTATCTCAATTGCTATAAAAATTATTCAGAATTACAAAAATATTTAAAACATTATTGCCTTTGATAGCCTTAAAATGTTTTTCCCTAGTCTATAATTACTCATCCTTATAATCACCTTAATAGTAACTAAGATATTTCATTTTTCCTCAGGATTAGCCTCATTCTATAGCTATTTATATGTGTTTCAGGCCTAATTTGCAATATAATTTTTACACAATTGTGATTTCAAATACATTTTTACCATCCTTTAAAAATGTTTCTTGTAACTGCTTAGGAATGAATACATTTAAGTATTACTTCATCTTTCTAAAATGTTCAGTTAAAAAATTTTCTCAAGGGGCACAGCGAAAATGTGACTATGTGATGCACATAATTAAGCAGACTGTTAGGGAACAAGCACTCTGACTTATTTGCATTCTAAGGACTTAATTGATTTTCCTATGAGGCTTATACAGAACAACTTTTGATATTGTTTTTGTTTTTCATTAGTTTGAATATAGGTAATGAAGTTTCAGTCTTAAAGGGGGAAAGGGCATTGGAAGGAAATAGTTCAAAGTGCAGAAGAGTCTGTTGTTTCCATGAATTTCTGGTCCCCTTTCATTGTGTCCACATGCTCATGAACCCTTTGTTCTGATATCATTACTGATCATATTAGCTGTTTGCTCAATGATATGTTTTATTATTTGTCAATCGAAAATTCAAGGAGAAGGCAAAACAGGGGATAAAATTTGAGGTATTTTATTAAAGACTTGGAATTAGAATTAGAGTTGGATTTTCATCAAATGATCTGCTTTCTAATTATAACTATGTTCTTAAAATTACAAGAAAACATATTTCCTTATCCCCACTCTTTCCCCTACCTTTTGAGCTATGAAATTCTTTACATCTTTTAAAATAATTTTTGCAAATTGCATAGCATACAGAATGTATTTTGCAGGTGGACATCTTTTTGGAATCTCACCTTGTGACTTTATTCTAATTATAAATTATTGGTTTTTATAAATCATAGAAACTAATTTTCAAAATTAATTTGATTATCTTATAAAACATCATATGCTTTAAGAAATCTAAGCTTTGGAGCAAAACTTGCACTATACACTTGCTCTTTTTATTTTCCAGTTTCATTGAAAAGTAATTGACATACATCATGCTCTTCTAATGTCTTTATTCCCATTTGCTGACTTGGCATCTGAAAATTTTTAGTTTGCACTGGGAAAGTAGCTGGAATGCACTCCACAGGGCAGAACAATGTGCTGTCATCCTATACAATACTATGTGATGTCAAGGTCACAGTGAAGAAAAATGTTTCAAATTATCAATAGATGACTTGGTTGCCACGATGTCCAAATAAAAGTCAGTTGGATTGCTCTCTGGGTCTCTCCTACCCACTTAGTTTTTGTTGCTAAAATTTGTTATTGTAGAATTTTTCCTTTTTCCAAGATTTATGGATATTCATAAGGCCACATAAAAAGAAACCTCCAGAGAGAGCACTGTAGCCTATTCCTGTGGCTTATTTAAAAGAACTTTAATTTACAGTGAGTTTAACTTAACCATGTCCTTTATTCTTTAAGGTGAATTTGGAGACCATGGCATGTCAAAGAAACTAGGGGCCATCTATCAACTTATAGAGAGGATGAGAAGAATTGGCTCTAGTATATTAGTGTTTAAAGTTGCAGATACTTGACTTTTTAAAAAAAAATTGTATTATTTAATTATTTTAATTTGGTGGGGGTAAGAGAGGTAATTAAGTTTATTTATTTTTAGAGGAGGTACTGAGGATTGAACCCAGGACCTCCTGTATTCTAAGCACACACTCTACTGCTTGAGATATACCCTCCCCACCCTGCAGACACTTGACTTGGTGCACAGTGAATATTACAGCAGTTCAGTTTGCCATTAAGATGTACAGCATGGAAAGGATAGATTCTGAAAGTCCATTATTCATTTTGATTTTGTTAGTTGCTTTTCAATGTAAGTTTTTTAGAACATAATTTGGAACATTTGAAATATTTCAACTTATTTTCAGCTTCTCATTATTAAAAAATTATATTAGGTGTTTATTTTATTGTTGACATTTATTTCCAGTACATTGGTATCACACAGTGATTTTATCAAGCATGGAGCTACATAAATTTTTATCACATGAAAACATATCATGGCTGTTTGTTTTGAAATGAAATCCACTTATTGGCAAATTAATTAATTAGATTAAAAATAGTTGAAAATATTTTTGACCCTTCCAAAGATATATATAAGAAAACATTCAGAGGAATTGCCTTCTGGCTTCATGATTAGTTAATATGTAAAGTATTGAATATATTAATCACTATTTGTATATTTTAGAGTTTCTTTTTAAAGTCTTCAGTTCAAAGTTCTAATTCCCTTGATTATTAATAAAATACTTAAAAGTGCCTACTTTCAAGAATTAATTTTCCAAATCAAAGATGCTTTATTCCAGGATATTAAGAAGATAGAGATGTTAGGGACACACACATAGGGGGGCATACACTCAATATTTCTTGTCTAAAGTGTATGCAAGTTGTAAGATATTTGTATCAACAGTGATATATAAATAAGAAAAAATAATCATGCAAATTTAGGAAAAATAAAGCAGTAATAATAAAAGTTATGAAATGCTACCAAGAAAAGTTAGTGACTACAGACCTGAACGTGCTCCAGAACAGACTGCATTTTGTGTTGGCCTGTTCACTTTCTATGCTGAGCTCTAAACCATGCTGTTGTTTGGATGTGAATCCCAAGGAAACTGGTCTCAGAATCTGAAACCATGTCTATCTTATCCATATTTCATTTACTGTCTATACAGTGTAATATTCACAATTTTAGGCTGTGCTAGAGAGTATCAATTCTGATCTAAAGAATTAGGGATTTAGCAGGAGTAAGAAGAGTTTTGAACATCAAAGGACTTTAAAAAAAAGTCTGTTTTATTCTGGTGGAGAATTTCTTAGTGATCTAATAAAGCAGAATACAGAATACAAAATACTGGTATTCAGCCAACTGAAAGGAATATAGAATACAATGTTCCCTAAACTTATTTTAAAAATGAAACACCCATCTCACCCTTTTAATAGTGAAGAATGTATATCAACATCCCAGAACACATTTTGGGAAAGGCTAGCCTGAGAATAAAATCCAGATTCTTTGATATAACATTTAAGGAATTCCATGAGCTTACCACAGCTTCCACCTGCCACTTCTTCTGCTCCCACATGTCTCCACAAATCCCATAATCTAGTCAAGTTACAGTAACAGCAGTTCTCCAAACAATGATGGATACTTTAAAAGATTTTTGATTGTAAAATTTTTCATGCTTTTCTCTCTGTATTTCCAGTTAATTGAAACTCATATTTAAACATTTGAATATTTAAATTTAGCTTCCATTTTTGTTTATTTGTTTGCTAAGAACATAGGGTGTGCTGTCTACTTTACCTTGCATCACATCAAGGGGTACAAGTGCCTGGACCCACCACTTTAGTGATGCTATTATGATCAGTGGATTTAGGTGGTGACGGCCAGGTCCCTGCATTGTACAAGTTCTCCGCATTGCAAAATTGTGATTTTCTAATGTTGTTCTTTTCTTTTATTCCTTCTACATTTATTGGCTGAAATTCTTCTATAAAGAGAAATTTTCTCTAATCAGCTATAGCTATTTGAATACCTTCTATCATAGTTCATATAGGGAAGTAAAAATAACTGATTAACTCCTTTGGAGGAAATAGTTCTTGCCCTAATGACACATATTTTGTGGGTGGTAGAAATATGTATTTCACTAGGTGTTGGGAGAATTACAACATCTGGCTTTGTTTCTACATTTTCCCAGAACATTTAACTTAACTTAAAAAGTAATGGGTTTTGTGCTTCCTTCAGAGTCACATATATAAAATTGGAAAGATGCAGATATGAGCATGGCCCCTGCACAAAGGTTACATGCAAATTCCATATTTTTTAATAAATTAGGAGTTTGGGATTTGCAGATACTATTATATATAAAGTAGATAACAAGGTCCTACTGTATAGCACAGGGGACTATATTCAGTACCTTGTAACAGCCTATAATAAAAAAAAAGAACATGTATAAGTATAATTGAATCACTATGTGATATACCTGAAATTAACACAACATTGTAAATCAACTATATTTCAATTTAAAAAAATGGGTTTTAATTTTGGCCCTAAATGACATTAAGGAAAATTATAGATGATTATTTTTCTATATATTTTTGGATAGTGCCATAATTTTTTAGCTATGACTTATTTAAGCAATGTTTCCTTCTGAATTACTCTAATTTTAGCTTGACAAGTTTTGATTACATTTGAAGTCCCTCCTAGTACTTTATGTGTATTTAGTATTTAAAAGGCCAAATCTAGACTGTCCTTCCTTCCTCTGGTTATCTAGTAGGAGTGGATATACATATTTCTAAATATATAATGTATTCAGATCAATACATCTTTTCTCTTTCCTGCCCTTCAATTTTGTAAAACAAATACACCCAAAGCCCCAGTCGCTTATTATTTCATTGCTCAAATTGTGTTTGTAACAAATTCATATGTATACTCATATTCTTTTATTAATTTGGCTCTTTTCAAAGTTTTACATTTCACTTGTTTTATCCTGCTAAACTATCTTTCTCCATTTACTGTCATATCTTCATGTTTGTTTTTGTGACATTTTAGCTGCTTGAACGTCTTTCCTTTCTCATCAGTGGAAGTCTATCACATATTTTATTCTCACCCATTTCTGAGCTTCCCACAGTGGGACTTTGCTCTGCAACAGCTGTAATAACTCCATTTCACTGCCAGTTCAAATGTCTGCCTTCACCACTGATGAGGGCAGGGAGCCTACTTCTGTGTCCCTCGTGACACTCAGCATACTGCTTTATAAGTAGGCGATCACGAAGGTATTGACAACTTACACGTCAGCTAATGTATATTGTGTGTAATCCTAAGATAAAAGAATGTAAGAATTTAAAGGGGTTTTGAAGAACATGTACTTCATGACTTTAGAGATGTGAAAACTGAAGTTGGAACTTGCCCAAAGATACTGAAATCTGTAGTTGCATTCCTGAAATTAGACTTTTTTTGAGTATTTGTATGTACATTTGTGACTATTATAGTAATAATGTTGCATTTTGATTTGTTTTGGTGCTCACTTTTCACGTCACATTTGCCCTGTGTTGTATTTTTCAATGATAAGAAGGATTATGCTTTTTGTAGGAATTGATCTTTGACTCACTAATCATTCTGATCGTTTCATGACTTCTAAATTTAATTTGAAATTACCATTATTGGCTACAATTTCATGAAACAATTATTTCATCTTTTTGCTATGCTAATGCTGTATTTACACCTCATTAAAATTAATTTAAATTATTAAAGGTTTTGAGTGTTGATATTGCACAAAATACTGAGGGCCATCTCGAATAAGATAGATTTTCTCTTTCCTCAGCTGCGGCCAAGGTGCTCTGTTCTTCTGAGAGAGCTAAGGCCGCGTTGGGGTGAGGCCCTCACTTCATCCGGCGACTAGCACCGCGCCCGGCAGCGCCAGCCTGGAGCTCTCCCGCGCCATGGCCTCGGTCTCCGAGCTCGCCTGCATCTGCTGGCCCTCATTCTGCACGATGAAGAGGTGACCGTCACGGAGGACAAGATCAACGCCCTCATTAAAGCAGCCGGAGTGAACTTCGAGCCTTTCAGGCCGGGCTTGTTTGCAAAGGCTCTGGCCAACGTCAGCATCGGGAGCCTCATATGCAACGTGGAGGCCGGTGGGCCTGCCGCCGCCGCCGCCGCCCCAGCTGAGAAGAAGAAAGTGGAAGCAAGAAAGAAGAGTCCGAGGAGTCTGATGACGACATGGGCTTTGGTCTTTTTGACTAAACCTCTGTAGGAACACATCCAGTAAAAAGCTGAGCTCTTAAAAAAGAAAACTCTCTAGTGGGTTATAGATTAATAGTTATAAAATCAGCTCCATACCTTTATGAAAACCTCACCTTAGAATTGAATATGCTAAAATATACTGACCATTTTTTATGAAGAAGAGTTTTAACAGTTGCTTCTGTCAGAGGTTGAGATAATGTAGGGTATTTCCTGAGAAAGGTTGTGATACAGACAGACAAACCAGAGACTTGCGGAACATAGGTTTCATCATATGGTCTGCTTAGTTCATTGAAAACTGCTTATTGTGTGAATTCATTATAAGGTGGACTAACACACTTAACTCTGGGACTTGGGTTCTGTAACTTCAGGCTGATTGTTTCATCTTTAATGCTCAAGTGAGTGTATCAGATTTCCTTATCACATGTAGGAAAAAAAATGTGTGGCATCACTCAGTTTCTTTATTGCCTTTCTGGAAAACTTTTTCCTTGATGTGATATTTTACATTTGGTAGTAATGTGTCAGTTGGAATAAAATTAAAGTAGATAAGTGTTGTAATAGTTCTGTTTTTTAACTCAAATCTTGAATTTGAAATCCTAAAGCTCACCTTTACATTTTGATGTTTCAAAATGAGCTATAGAAGTGGCCATCTTTGGCTGCTGAACTTGTGAAACATGAATTACTGAAACCTAAACTAAACCTCAGGAAACACTCTGCTTCTGAACCACAGATGTAGATCTATGTGCTTAACTCTATGTTATTTTCAAATTTCAAGAAATATATTACAATCCAAACACTAATAGGCAGTTGAGAAATCTATTAATACAACAATAGCCAGAAGCTAAAATAACAGTTGTGAAAAGTGATAAAAAGAAAAATTAAGTTCTGAAACATATTCTTCTTGATCAAAAAAGTCCTCCAAGTAGAGCCTCCTTTTCATCAAAGAGAATCTTGTTTGTTTTGAGTGAACTTGCTGCTGTTATTTTATCTTTTTGGTTTTTTTTTTTTTTTTTTTTGCTGTGCTAAGGATGTGTGAATTTTTTAATTTTCTTTTTTAACTTAAAATTAAAAAAATTTTTAATATATATTTATTGATGTTATTTTATCTTTAGTGACAAAATCATATAGCAAACGCCTGCAGTGTTGTGTGTACATACAAATACTGTTGTTTTGTTTTCCCCAATGTTTCATAGGAAGCATTTTTTTTTTCTTTTTTCTTTTTTTGGTCTTGGCAAATGTAGTCATAAGAGAAAGGTGGGGAACTCATTAGATAAAAATGTAACTTTTTACAGCCATAGTACTGTAAAAAAAAAAAAAACCAACATTTAAAATTTTAAAGAAACAAATATTATGAAAAAGTGAAAGAGTATACAAAGAAAACAAACCCAAAGTATGTCTTTGGCAATCTACCATTTTGCTGAAATTAACTTATTAATGAATGCAATATTGCTCTTTCAAAATGATATTCATTTGCACACAGTGGCACTGGCTGTGCCCTTTTGCATGTGCCTAGGTGTTAGTGTGTAAATACAACCACATGAAGATCAGTGATCAGATACAGATACAGAGCAGATACAGGCCAGGAATGGCTCTTCTGTTCTCTTTTCTGTTAAGAGGATTATGGACAGTTTCCTGTGCCTGATTCTTAGGTCAAGGGTACAATTTTCTGAAGATGGAGCCTGGAGAAGTGAACTCACTTGGAGAAAGACATGATTTTGACAGTATCATGCCAGGAACACCTTCTCAAGGTTGGATTCTCAGCTTATACCTTTTGACTTTTAATTCCTATCCTCTGTGTGGCCCCTCACAAAACTAGATTTAACTTTACAACTAGAACCACTTTCAAATATTGCTGCCACAAAGTACAAAAAATACTAATTGGCATTTGTAACTGACACCGGGCTTTTGAGATATAAAAAACACATTTTCACATTTCCTATCAAATAAATAGATTCAAAGCAAAAGTTAAAATGATATGAATTATTTAAATTATGTAATATTCCCAAATCATAAAAAAATTCAATGAAAATGATTACCAAAACTTTCAGAATGTTAAACTGGCAAAGCACTTTTAATGAAATTTAGGCCTTTCAAGTCAAACAGAGAGCTCAGTTGCTGAGCTGGAATGTTGTGCTCTCTATGTGACTTATGTTCTCTTCTATGTATTTTCTGTTGCTCAAGTACTAATTATACTCAAAAATTGCTATAGTAGAATAATTCTCAGAGAGTGTTTTAGGAAGCTATTTTACTTCACAGAATTTAGAATTTTGCCATTTGTTAACCTTCAACTTATTTCATTAGTGACTGATGTTTATTTTTAAGGGTCTGCAGGGGGGGGGTGGGAAGGGACAGACTGGGAATTCAAAATTTGTAGATACTGACAGGCATATGTAGAATAGATGAACAAGTTTATACTGTATAGCACAGGGAAATATATCTAAGATCTTTCATCGTGGTAGCTCACAGTGAAAAAGAATGTGACAATGAATATAGGTATGTTCATGTATAACTGAAAAATTGTGCTCTACACTGGAAATTGACACAACATTGTAAACTGACTATAACTCAATAAAATAAAAAGAGTCGGATAAATTTGGGTTCTAAAGAAGAGATTATCAGGAAGTAGTTCATGGTAAGTAATTTGGAGCTGTTAAAACCATTGAAGTCATCTCTTGTTCCCATTCTATGCCCATTTTATACTTGTATGTCTATTCCACTCACTCTTTTTGATCACTGTGTCCATTTCACAACTCATTAATCTGTGCTTCTAAAGGTAGGATTAGGAAGAAGACTGAAAAAACCAAATTAATTCCCCTGTCTTTTTTTTTTTTTAATTATTGGTAAAAACTAGAGAAGGATATAAATAAACTCTTAATACTTGAATACATTTTAAAATTATGCTTTTTTTAAAGGCAAAACTTCATTATTAAAATAATTGAGTGGTAACTGTATTTTAAAAATCATTTTCTTCTGAAATGTATAATATATATTTGTTCAAATATAATAACTATCCACATATTTACTATCTCTGGAATTGAGTTTAAGTTTTAGTAAAAATATACCCATAAATTTGGCCTGAAATTAAACTTAAAGAGTTGCAAAGCTTTGTTTTTAGGTCAGTGTTTGGAATTGAGTTTTCCTTAGAAACGTGAAAAATTGGGATTTGGTACCAGTTTAACCAAAGTGCTTTTTAAAAAATACTGTTGAATTATATTAATTAGAAATGAAGTGAGTTTTGATTTTTTGGAACAGAGGAGGTGCTGCAGAGTGGAAGAAGTAATGTGTTCTTTCCCTGATAGACAGTGAACCTATAAGAAAGCTTGAAATACATATTTTCCCTTATTCTGTACTCCTTTTATATGTTTAAATTGTTTCTTTTCTATAAACCATGGGGATATTGCAGTTTATCGCCCCCTATACCTATTTTGGTATTGCTAGTGCTTTTTTTCTTATTGTTTCAAAATGTTCCTATTCACTTTTCCCAAATAAACTTATATTCCTAGAGTGAAAGTAATTATATCTATCTGTTAAAAGCATTGATCCAATTCACATTATTTTTTGTTCTGCTTTTTAAAGAAAATGTTTACTGATTCATTCATATGTTTAAATAAATGAATTTTAGGAGAGGAAATATTTGGCACAGTTCTCAGCCACCACCTCCAAAGTATTTGAATTTTGTTTGTTTGTTTGTTTGTTTATTTGTTTATTGTGGTAAAGAAACCTCAGTATCACATTTACCATAGTAACTATTTTTAAGAGTACAATTTAGTAGTATTAAGTACATTTGCGTTGTTGTGAAACAGATCCCCAGAAGGCTTTCATCTTGCAAAACTGAAACTCTACCCCCATTACACGGCAACGCTCCACTTTCCCCTCCCCCAGCCTCTGGTAACCACGTTCCACTTTCTGTTTCTATGAATTTGGCTACTTTGGAGACAGTATTTATCTTTTTGTGGCTGGCTTATTTCATCTAGCATAATGTCCTTAAGGCTCTTCTATGTCACAGCAAGTAACAGAATTTCCTTCCTTTCTAAGGCTGAATAATATTCCATTGGACATGTGTACCGTATTTTGTTTGTTCGTTCATTTATTGATAGACATTTGAGTCACTTTCACCTCTTGGCTACTGTGAATAGTGCTGTCATGAACGTGTGTCTGCAAATGTCTCTTCCAGACCCTGTTTTCCTTTCTTTTTAATATATACACAGCAGTGGGGTTGCTGGATTAGGTGGTAGTTCTAGTTTTAATTTTTTGAAGAGCCTCCATAATGTTTTCTTAGGAGCTGCACTATTTTACAGTCCCGTCAACAGTACCCAAGGGTTTCAGTTTCTCCACATTTCACCAACATGACTTATTTTCTGTTTTGTTTTTTTTTTTATTATTATTTTGATAGTAGCCTCTCTAATGTGTGTGACATGTCTTGTTTTGGTTTTGATTTGCATTTCTCTGATGATTAGTGATCTTTTTATATGCTTAGCCATTTGTATATCATCTTTAAAGAAATCCCTATTCAAATCTTCTGCCCATCTTAAAAATCAGATTATTGCATTTTTCTGCTGTTGAGTTGTAAGATTTCTTTATATATTCTGGCCATTCATTAGATATATATTTTGCAAATATTCTCCCTCCTTTTCACTCTGTTGAATATTTCCTTTGCTCAGCACAAGATTTTTAGTTTGATGTGGTTCCCCTCACCCGTTTTTGCTTTTGTCATCTCTGCTTTTGGTGTCATACCCAAGAAATCATTGCCACAGTCAACGTCACCAAGTTTCCCCTTTGTTTTCTTCTAAGAGTTTTATGATTTGGGAATTTTATGTTTAGATCTTTAATCTGTTTTGAGTTATTTTTTGTGAATGGCTTTGATAAAGGCCTAACTTTGTTTTTTGTACATGGATAGCCAGTTTTCCTAACATCATTTGTTGGAAAGATTGTCTTTTCCCTATTGAATAGTCTTGATGCTTTTGTTAAAGGTCTCTCACTATATACACTAGGATTTATTTCTGGGATTCCTATTCTAGTCTATTGGTCTGTAGGTCTTTTTTTTTTTTTTTTTTTTTTGCCAATACCACACTGTATTAGTAACTTTAGCTTTGTAATATATTTTGAAATCAGGAAGTGTAAGTCCTCCAACTTTGGTTTTTGGGTTTTTTTAAAAAAAAAAAAAAACTTTGGCTATTCAAGGTCCTATAAGATTACATATGAATTTTAGAACTTTTTTTTTTTTTTTCCTATTTTCACCGTAGATGCTGTTGGGGTTTTGGTAGGGATTGTGTTGATCATTTTGTGTGGCTATCTTAGCAAATTAAGTCAATCAGTCCATAAATACAGATTGTTTTTCCATTCATTTGTGTCTTTTTAAATTTCTTTCAGTGATGCTTTGTACTTTTCAGTGTATAAGTCTTTGGCCTCCTTGGTTAAGTTTATTCCCAAGTATTTTATTCTTTTTGATTCTATTTTAAATGGAATTGTTGTCTTACTTTCCTTTTCAGATGGTTCACTGTTGCTGTATAGAAATGTGACTGGTTTTGGGGTGCTGATTTTGTATCCTGCAGTTTTGCTGAATTCCTTTATTAGTTCTGACAGGTTTTTAGTGGACTCTCTAGGATTTTCTATGTATAAGATCATGTCATCTACAGAAATGATTTTCCTTTTCTTTCAATTTGATGCCTTTTGATTATTTTCTTGCCTAATTGTGCTAGGATTTTCAATACTATACTGAATAGAAACAGTGACAGCAATTATCCTAACTTAGATGAAAAGCTTTCACTTTTTCACCATTGACTATGATGTTAACTGTAGGCTTTTCATGCATTACCTTTTATGATGAGGTAGTTTCTTTCTATTACTAGTTCATTGAGTGCTTTTATCATGAAAGGATGTTGAATTTTGTCAAATGCTTTTTCTGCATCAATTAGATGAACATGTGGCTTTTGTCCTTCATTCTGTTAATGTAAGTGTTTGAAGTTTTATAATTTCTTCTATTCTGAACCAAAATAGTATATAAAAGTTTTAGCTGTTTTCATGATTGTTGACCATGAGCAGATTTAGGTACTTACTGTGAGAACAGGACTGGATACAGGGGGCATTTTATATATGTAGGTAATTTGTAATGTAGATGCTTGCAAACTGTCACTGCCCATTTTTAATTAATAAAAGAGTTCTAACATTTTATGAAGTTTCATAAAAAGCATAGTTAATTCACTCTTCTACTGTAGGGAAAACAAATGAAGGTTAGTAAGTGACCCCACCTATGGTCTTTCTGAGAGAATGTTCAGAAGAGCCTACATTGCTTAATGGCCTGGATGTGGAGGGAGAGACTTCTTAACTTTTTGACCGTAAAGAAAGATCAAAAGATTGGGTGATTGACCCCATACAAACGGAAGGCAGTTTATCTCAGTAGACTGAATGAACCAAAATTCATCATTCTATTGTCTGAGTTTGAAAATATCTACTCCAAGATGTCCTTGACCCTTTTAAATGGACTCTTTTTTGAAAACTGGAAAAAACCCCAAAACTTTTCAAAGATTACAATTTTTTTTAAAGAAATAGAAATAGAAAATGGTGAACACTTCGTTAGTATTGAAGTACTGCAGAAGTTGTAACACTCCATTAATGTGAACTTCCCTACTTAATGTACCTGTTGATTAGTGCAACAGAGATGAAGGATGGCTTTTCTCAATGCTCCCCTGTAGCTCATCTTCCCCTTCAGTTGCATTGGCCTGGCAGGAGCGGCATCTTATTAAGTGTGTGCAAGCTCTCATGTTTGATGGTCAATTCCCATGAATCATTAGTTCCCCCTCCCTCCCTTCATTGCAGATAGTATACATATGGAGTTGTGTAGAGACTTACATTTGGTTTTAAAGAGTTTCATTCACTATTTGAGTAATTGGGTTTTGTATAAAGATCACTACCCTCACCTAGAAGCTAGGGCAGTTAGTTATAAATCACTCATATATCATGTCACACTTCTGTTTACCATCCTCCACATATTGAGTTTTCCTCAGGAAAGTTAAACTCTCTGTCTGGCACTCAAGCCCTTTACAGGTCCTCCCATCTCAGGCTGTTGTATTTGTTAAAGTCCTTTCTCTCTGTGACTCTCTGCTCCCAGTTACCCACGTTTCCCTCACCTTCATTTCCTTCATGTTTGGCTAAAATATCAGCTTCCAAGTGATTTTTTCTTTCATCACTCTATTTACAGGCTGTCCTATCAGTGGATAACCAATATCCATCTTCTCTTTCTTGTGATAGTTCCTGTCACTCTCTCAGTTATCAGTCTTGTCTCAGGACTTTCTCCCTCTATTAGAATGTGAAAACCAGAAGGGGGGTAATTTTTGTTTCTTTTATTTATTGTTATAAATCCAGGCCTATAACAATGCTCAGTAAATATTTCTTAAGGGAGGAAGTAAGTAGAACTAAAATGTTGTTCTTTTAATCTGCATTTTAAGTACAATTTATTCATTTATAAATTTTGGGAAAAACCTGTCATGTCATTCATTTCAATTTAAAAGATTTTTAAATAATTGAATCTCTTAATTTAAAACACTTTTATAAAAAGTATTTCTTTTTTGGAAAATTCTGATATACACGCTCCATCCTCACCATTTGGAATAGTCTCCCAGTCCATTTAACTTTAAGCTCAGTACTTTCTTTAGAGTTGTAAATGTAGATATTTATTGAAAAATTAGACTGTATCTTTAGTGCACTAGGTTCAGAATGTTTAGTCATGCATATTAAGAAAATTAGCAAGTTTCTATCACAACCTTGGGTGCAAAACAGTTCAGTATCTGTAGCTTAGCACTGTCAGGGCCTTGCTTAGTTCGTTTGTTTTTGTTTTTGTTTTTGTTTTTGTTTTTTTGGCTTATCAATTTTACCATGAAGTTTTTACATTGTATGTCTATGTGTGTGTTTGAGTGTGTATATGTATCACAAAATTATTTTGCTTTAAACTATTCTAAAATTTGACACTTTGTTTTTTCCTGTTCTTTTAACAAATACTATACTAAGTGAACTTCTAAAAATACTTAGGTTAAATTAGTAGTTTAATTTGAAAATATCAATATACATATTTTGTTTCACTTAACAATTTTAGTAATTTGAAAATAATTATTATAAGCTGTTCTTAAGAAAATAGCACTTGATGAGGAAGAATTGTTTCACAAATTAGGAAGGTAACTCTTTTTAGATCTTGAGAGACCAAAAAAACTTGATAGGGGGCTATATAGAATTTTAGATTTTTAAAAAACATATAATATACATTTCTAAGAAAGAAGTGAATGCTGTCACTGACTTTATGCTAGGCATACACATTTAACATGCAATATTTTTCTACTTTGATGAAAGTATTTTGAAAGTCTGGCACACTGTTTAAATCTCAACTCTGATATATTTCTCCTTTGATTGACTTGAGTTTGGGGAAAAAACCTATTTGTAAGGAATATATGTGTCAATGTGGTGGCTTATATGTGGCTTGCTTCTGATTTTTTCCAGGGGATGTTTCTGGATGCTATTCTCCACTCTCGTGATGATAATGGCATACATCCAGCAATTGGTCAGCAAACGTGTTTAAGCAAAGGAGATACTGCACAGGCAAGGAAGCTGTGCAGATGTCCAGGTATTGCACCATCCAAACTCAGAAACAGAGCTGTGCCTGACTGTGCTCTTCCAGACAAATAAGCCCCAGTTTACTCAGCTGTCTACTTGTCTCCATGCTGGTAAGGGACTGATATATTCAGTTCAAAGTAACTAATCATAAAATGAAATAAGAGAGAACTCTGGAACACTTATAGGGATAATTGAAAATAAATTGCTAGAAATCATATTTCAAGCACAAGGATAGTAAGCTTTATTTATTGTTTTGCTTTAATGAATAAAAGAGCAGAAAGCATGGTCATTTTATACTTGTTATTAAATAGTTGCATGACTTCATAGTCTAATTGTGTTTCCTTGCCAACGTAGAAAAAATATTCTTTATTTCAACTTCAGAATTGAGTCCTGAATGATTTTTCCTTGCAAGTACTGTCATTAATAGTATATAAATTTAAACTTTATTAGGTGGAATTTATAACTTTGTTGCAAAAAAATTAGTTCTAACCAGTGCTAGTGAACTATTTACTGTATGTTTGCTACCAGATAAAGTAGTGAAAAAAGATTAAAGGAAGGTCTTAATAACAATGTTCTGGGGGACACTAATGCTGTACTGGTCCAAGAAAGAAAAGCATCTGCTTCCAAATTGGAAATCCTGCATACTCTGCACACCTCCTGTATACTCAAAATGCTTTGAAATAGCTTGTATCAAAGATACGTGCTTAACTTTGCTTAACACAGCTTTTCCTCCATTTTCTTTTGTTGATGGAGTCCTCTTTTTGCCTGATACTTAATGTGTAGAATTCACTTTTGGAAATGTTGTTCCAGGTACTAAGATCACAAGTGGTAAAATAACTATAAAATTTTAATTGTCTGCTATTCTAATTCAGAGATATGATGGGTATATTAATCACTGAAGTTTTACATAGTTTTTTTATGTCTTTTTTTCACTTTTACTTTTCTTTTTAATGTTAGCAGTCATGGATAATCATTGCTCATATTCATTAACTCATCAGGGGTTGCAAGTGTTCATCTTTTTTTGTTGTTTGTTTGTTTTATGAGAGGGAATTAATTAGGTTTATTTATTTACATTTGGAGGAGGGACTGGGATTGAACCCAGGACCTCATGCATGCTGGGCATGTGCTTTACCACTTGAGCTACATTCTCCCCCCATTTTACATAGATTCTTATGTTTAAAATTTATTTCCATACATTTAATTATTGGTAAGTTATATTAAGTTTACTGGGATTATTGGTATCAGTTCAGGAAACTTTCTTTGTAGGGTACAGGAGAGGGCTAGCTAATTGATTAACAAAAATGTAATATTTGCTCATTGACATATAGTATAAAACACTTTAGTTGAGCAAATTAACACTCAAGTGCAAGCAGAAAAAAAGTGAGTTGGTTGAATAAACTCAGAAAATAACTAGGAAGTTGACAGTTCATTATGGGTGATAACATCTGATTCATCGACCTTTGGTCCAGTCATTGATGGATTACCTAGAAAGAGAGCAAGAGTTTACAAAATAAAGTCTGGTGTATCTCAGTTTTAATACAGAGAGGAGAGGGTTGTACTACTGAATATCCCTTTGGAGTCTGGCTTTTTTCTTTTGTTAGAAATTGCTGGTGAACACAACCAGTTAGAAGTGCCTGGTTACTTTTTACTCCAATATTTTTCTCCTTATTGGTTTATGCTTGAAGCTCTATTAAGATCTAATCTGTCCTTTATAAAGCTATTCCTTAGAACTTAATCTTGAAAGGAGTGCTGACTGGGTTCACACTAAAGTATACAAGGTTGTGTCTTGTCAAGTGGGACCCTGAGTCCCAAAGGGCAAGTTTCTGAAAGGCAGGTAACAAATAGGAGGCAGACTGCAAATACTGTCACTTCTCTTTTGATGATACAGGAAATGTGTGCTTATCAACTGGAAGATGAACAACAATAAAAATGTGTATGTTTTCAATTCCCTTAAAACAATATAAACTATTATCTTTGTGGGACTTTGTAGGTGATAAAGAACTTGTAACCCATTATATTTATCTAGTTATATATGCCAAATATATAGATTGGATTTGTGTGTGAGAACTCAGTTACTTCTTGTGCAGTCAGTGTACATGCATCATGAAAAAGCCCCATACAGAAATAAAAGTTTGTTTTTAAGCTCATGGAATGAGGATAAGTTTCTTTCAGTTTAGAATTGTTTGCATTGCCATTTCTTGCTCTTACTTTTAAAAGCAGGCAAGGGAAGTCTCCCTATGCATTGTGATGTGAAGAAAAGATATGATACTTTACAGCCCTGACACTCTAATGACATAAGACCCAGTCATCCATTGCCAGAACACACACACCCAAAAAGGAACAGGAAGGGAAAAGGAAGGAAGGCTGCTCAACCCTGAGATTGACTAGGTGTCCGGACACTGCTGTCCAAAGGCCAATCCCATGTCCTTCCAAAGGCTCCCATGGCTTTCTAGCATTAAAGGCATCTGAAAGGACACCTGTTAATGTCACTTGCCTTGCATTACAATTCCTTGTATCCCACATTCTGTCAGGACATGAAACATCCACATGGGGCAGAGTATGGTCTTCATCTTTCCTTTATCCCAGTAATCAGGAGTCTGCTGTTGAAAGAGATCCTCTGCAAGGTGTGTGAGTGGTGGTGCACCTTCCTCTCTTCCTGAATGATTCATGTGTTCTATTGTTCTCTCTCTTTTTGGGGACCTTTTTTCCCCCATGTTCTAAATGAATTTGCCTCTACTTTGATCTAATTTTAGGAATGCTTTCCCTTTTTATTTCTCAACTGCTAAAATTGAACTCTTCTGATAAAGTCTCTGCTGTTTATTTGCATTTTTTCTTAATATAGGTTTTCTGTAGTCCTATGACATTTTAGCTTATAACAACCTAACACTTATACCAACTTTCAACCAAAATATTCTCTCAGTAAATCTTCTATAATTGAATGTCAAGTAATATAATAAAATTAGAAAAAATGTAAAGTAAATTGGCATCCAAAAATAAAGGGGCTTCTGAGGATCAGAATTTTCCCTATTATATAAAAGTGCTTATGTGTTCATAGATGAACACACATACAATCTATGTTCATAAATTTAAAAGCATCATTAAACACACAGTACCTGTACAGAGCACCCATGTACACAGAGGCACATCTGTCTGGAGTGTGTAGGGGCAGAAGGCCAGCTTCAGTGTGCGTGGAGTTTGGATACCAGAAACCTTTTAACACTTGTTTCATTAAAGTTACTTTTTAAGACTTTTTTAGATTTTTTTTTTTTTTGATTTTTAAAATAATAAATGCATGTTCTGAGCCCGGAGCACACACTCCGCACTCTCAGCACTTGAAGTTCCTTTTTAAACTAATATAAGGTTCTTTTTAGTTACCTAAAATACTAATCTCTTACTTCCTGCAATAATTCTCTGAGACTCCAACTAGAATATCCTTGCTATATATGCTTGCATATAATTCTTGGCTAAAATATATTGCCAACCTGCACAAAAAAAGAATGTAGCCACTTTCTCCACTTATTCATGGACCTATTTATTCCTCCCATAGACCATCACTTAGTTCAGTTGCCGGTACCACGCACGGGTCATCCAGGAGCCCAAGCAGAACCGTGGAGGGCATTCTAACTTCATTCTCTCTCTGCCTCACTTCCCCCAACCAGTCAGCCTGCTACCTTCTTGGTCTTGGTATCTCACATTGTGGGAATGAATCCCTCATCCAGGGACCCTGGTCTGATGTGGGCTGCTCCAATGCCTGCTCACTAGCCTTTCTCTCCAGTCTTACATCTCTTTAGTTCTCTGGCCACAATGCTATTCAATTGACTTTTTAAATATGGAAATCTTACTCTGCTTATTTTGGGATAAAGGTTAATTTCCTTTTCAACGTCTCCTTCAAGATTCCTCACCACCCTCTCCCCATCTCTTCCCTCATCCTCTTCTCTGGGTATCCCCCTGACAGCCAGCTTCTCACCCCTACTTCATTCAGCCCCTGACCCCACTGTATACTCGCCTTCTGCCTCTTCCTCCAGCCAGAGCACTCATAACTGACTCCTGGCCTAATCCTAATATGTAACCTCTGACTTAAAAACTGTCTGGACTCCCAGGACTCCCACGGTGGTAAATGCCTTGTTCAGTTCTGGCCTTTGTGTCTGACTCCTATAATCATCACGTCATTTATCAGTTCCCACGTTAGAGTATAAGGTTCTTTAGGACTGGAGTTGGGCTTTTTCCTCATGTTTTCTGAATTGGATATAAATTAGATGCTTGAGAGGTAGTTGCTGTCTGAATGAAGTAGCTGCTTTAATGTGTGAAAGGCCCTGCACCAGGTACTGTGGCCACAGAGAAGGAAGCACAGCTCATACACACAAATAGCAGTCACCTGCGGGATCACACAGACAGTGTCACTTAGTGAGGCAGTAAGTCTCTTCAGTAAAGGACGCTGAAGCAGTCCTGAGTGGGGACCTAACGTGACCTGGACCCGGGATGAGGGAGGCTCCTTGGAGTTGGTGTTTGTGCTTCAGCATAAAGGATGATTCAGACTTGGCTAGGCAGTTACTATTGAAATATATTTTAAAATATTTCAGTAATTAATCTCACCTTTATGGCTTAGACAATTTAGGGTTCCTCTTAACATCCTTTCCTTTAAAAATCACTTTAAACCTATATTTTATTTATTACATATAAAAGTTTAAGAGAGCCATGGAAGTAAGAAAAAGTTAATTAGGTAGTGCTAAATTGATGATATATAGTTTTATTTTACCCCTACTTTAGAGTTTATTGAGGTTCTTTGGGAAGAGATTTATTTAGTAGTTTACTGTATGTTTTCTTTAGAGTTAGCAAAATTGTAAGTGTGTTTTTATAGAATATGGATAAAGGATTCTAAACCTTTGATATTTGCTGAATGTTGTAGACATTTGCTGGGGAGAATATTTGTAGGTAGAACTACAATCAGGTGTAAATTTATCCATATTATTAAAAACACAGGAATTTGAAATAATTGCTCGGCCATACACAATCCAAGTAGCATTTATACAATTCAAACACACTTTTCTATCTTGTAAGAAGAAAGATACATGAGAATTATCTGTTGCAAAAGTGAGATGAATCATATGATGAAGTATTTAGAAGTGTAACTCTTTTATTATTAATTATTTTAAAATTTTGGTGAAACACATAACATATGATCTCTCCTATTAACAAAATTTTAATCGCATAATACAATACTGTTAACTATACGTACATTTTATGCAGAAGATCTTTAAGAACTTTTTCATCTTGCGTGACTAACACTGAAACTCTGTCCCTAGTGGATGGTGGCTCCCCACTCCCCTCCTCCCAGTCCTTGGCGGCCACCATTTTACTTTCTCCTATAAATTTGACCACTTTAGAAACCTTATGTAAGTGGAGTCATGTTGTATTTGGCCTTCTGTGTGTGACTGGTGTATTTCACTTAGAATAGTGTCCTCCAGGTTCATTTGTGTTGTAGCAGTGACAGATTTCTTTCTGTTTTAAGGCTGAATGATACTCCTTGTGTGTATGTACCATGTTTTCTTTATTCACTCATCCAATAATGGACACTTAGGTTGTTTCTGTCTCTTGGCTACTCTGAATAATGCTTCAGTGAATATGCGTGTGTATGATTTCTTCAAGATTCTGTTTTCAACTCTTTTGGAACAATAGTCAGAAGTGAAATTGCTGGATCATTTGGTAGCTATATTTATAATTTCTGAGGAAATGCCACACTGTTTTCCACAGTGACTGCACATTTTACATTCCTACCAACAGTGCCAAATGGTTCTAATTTCTCCATATCCTCACCAACACCTGTTCCTTCCTGTGTTTTGGGTTGTTTGTTTGATAATGGCCATCCTAACAGGTATGAAGTGAAATCTTATTGTGGTTTTGGTTTGCATTTCCCTGATAATTAGTAATGTTGAGCATTTTTTCATTATAAATTGGCCATTTGTATATTTTCTTTGAAGAAATATCTATTCAAGTCCTTTGCCCATTTTAAAGTTTGGTTATTCGGGGTTTTTGTTTGTTTTGTTTTTTTGCTTTCGATTCCTATTGAGTTGTAGGAGTTCCTTATATATTGTGGATACTAACCCTTTATGAGATGTACGATTTGCAAATGTTTTCTTCTGTTCTGAAGATTGCTTTTCACTCTATTGATGGTTCCCTTTGCTGCACAGAAGCTTTAGCAGTCGGAGTCCCACTTGTCTATTTTTGCTCTTGTTGCCTGTGCTTTTGCTGTCATATCCAAGAAATCATTGCCGGGACTACAGTTATGAAGCTTTTCACCTATGTTTTTTCTTCTAGGGATTTTACAATTTTGGTTCTTTCTTCTAAGCCTTTAATCCACTTTGAGTTGGCTTTTGTGTATAGTGAAAGATGAGTCTAATTTTATTCTTTTGTAAGTGCATATCTAGTTTCCCCAACACCATTTGTTGAAGAGACTGTCCTTTCCCCACTGTGTAGTCTTGGCCCCCTTGTTGAAGATCCCATTTAACCATTTAGGTGTGGGTTTATTCTGGGGTCCTTATTCAGTCCCACTGGTCTGTAGGTCTATCTTATGTCAGTACCATACTCTTGATTACTGTAGGTGTGTAATATGAAGAAGTATGAGGCTTCCAGCTTTTTTCTCAAGATTGTTTTGGCTATTTAGGGTTTGTGGTTCTGTATGTATTGTAAGACTATTTCCCCCCACTTCTGCAAAAAATGCCATTGGGAATTTGATAGGGATTGCATTGAATCTGTAGATTGCTTTGGGTAGTACAGATAACATTTTAACAATACTAAGTTTTCCAATCCATGAACACATTACTTTGTGTCTTTCTTTAAATTCTTTCAGCAATGTTTTGTAGTTTTCAGTATACATGTCTTCTGCCTCCTTAGTTAAGTTTATTCCTAAATATTTTACTCTTTTTTGTGTTCTTATAAGTGGGATTGTTTTCTTAATTTCCTTTTCATATTGTTTGTTGTTTATAGATATGCAACTGATTTTTGTGTGTTGGTTTGGCATTGTAAAATTTTAGTGAATTTTTTATTACTTCTAACAGTATTTTTGTGTGTGGAATTTTTATGATTTTGTGCATATAGGATCATGCCATCTGCCTGGAGAGATAGAAGTTTAATGTCAAAATTGTTTTTTAGAGCAATTTTGATTAGTAGAGTGATGATAATACTTTGTCTTTGTATACAAAATGCCTTTTTTCTCTCAAATATGACTGAGTTTTGTAGCCCAAAGACACATTCCAACAGTTAAGACCACAGACTTTCTACCTGTGTAACGAGGTATCTGAGGATTAAAAAGGGGACTAAGGACATTACAGTACTTGACTCTCCAAAGCAACTTTATGACATACATGTTAATAAGATAGCCACTTTTCAGAGGAGAAAATTGAAGTTAAACTTTTGAGACTTGCTTGTGTGACATAATTAACAAGGGGGTGATGCCATGACTCAAACTTCAGTTTTCACATGCACATCACTTTCTGAGTAAACAGACAGACTATGCATTTATCTTGGCAGTACCATCTTTTCCTTGCTAATGAAAATTAGCAAGATTCTTTGGTTCTTTTAATAATAAAGTTTAATAATAAAGTTTTCTTTTTATATACGGGCATAAATCAACAAATGGCCAGGAACATTGATGAAAATCTTCTGTAATAAGGATCAAGTAGCCTGGAACGTTCACATGTAGTAAGGAAAATGTACAAATGATTGCCACAAAATGTACAAATGATTGCCACAAATTGATTGCTTGGTGTTTGCACTTCTTGCAGTATAAGTAGGTGCTATATGATAGGTTTATTTAATTTTTGAATTATTTTGGGGGTTTTATTTTTTCATTTTAAAGAGTCTTTTGTTTCATCCTTTTATCAGAATACTATTATTTATTTGCATTTGTGGATTAAATATATTTGATTGTTTTAATTCCACTTTAGGAAATCCAGTACCAGATATTCTATGTGACTTAGTGGAGTTTTCAATCACTATAGAATTTATTTTTAAACTGCTGTGAATTTTTTCATTGAAATGCACTCGACTCCCAAATGACTATTTAGCATCTACACTGATCCTAGTTAGAAGCACATTGTTTGCATTAATAAATCTTGACAAACTTTCATTTTTCTAAGGGTTCTTGTAAGGTCACATTTATCAAGTTCCCTTAGATGTTTCATGGAAAGTGCTGGTTGTATATTTTTTACCTTGAGCATTTTTGTTCCATTCTAATGTTGCTTTTATATGCCTATTCATCAGAATAAGCATTGCTTACTTTAAATTTATTTGTTGTGGAAACATAATATCTGTTATTCTATGTAAATATTTATATCTTATCTGATTATTTTTATAGCTGCACTTTATGTTTTCAAAGTCATCTTTGTATCTTTGTCTCTTACTTTCACTCAAGATATGGAGAACCATTTATAATTTATTGAACTGTTAAGACAAGAGTTCACCTGCTGGTAGCTATGGCTCTATAATGCAGTGCTGTATGAGTTTTTATTTCAGTCTCCTTCAGAAGGAAGGAGCTATGTTTTCAAATTGTTTTATGAAGGTTATAAAGATGGCTGGCTGCAGCAAAGGAATTATTAAATTAAGGACACTAAAACAGTCTAGGTTTATGTGACTCATACCATGTCTTGAAAAAGCAATAAGAAAATCCATTGTAGAATGCTTCTGGCTGCAAACCTTGGCTGAACCAAAGCTAATTGCCATCTGCCTTTTGACTTTGTAGAAATGGCCCTAGAAATATCAATTACATGGATATTGAGGCTGAGCAGCTGATTATTTGCCATTTAAGATGACTGGTAATTATTTCCAAGAAATTAGGCAGGCTTAGTAAGAAGAAAAAAATATAATTGCTTTTCCAGCAATTTCTCCTTATGATCAACAAAAATCAGAGAGTAAATAAATGTCTATATCTTGTTGGAAACTTTTAGTCTCCTATGTTTTTATCTTTCAATTTTTTCCAGCTTATCTTGAGAAAAAATTTCATTGTGTATGACATTTTGGCACTAATATAAGTGGTTATTAGTTATTATTTAAGATTTCCTTTTTTTCAACTTTGATATGGTATATTCATTATTAAAATTAGCCCCACTCTACATCAAATATGTTACTAGGATATAACATGTGGCCTCAGAGACACATCAGCTAGGCATCCACTGGCCTGAATCTGATTATGGGTGATTTATAAGTAGGCTACTGACTTCTTGGGAATGAATGACACAGGTTTCCAAAAGGAAGAACCTTATGAATGCCAGGTTATTTATCTCATAATCTTGTTTTATAGTTAGTGCTAGTGATCCCATTAAGTATACTGAAATTCTGGTAAGAAAGACATAGAAAGAAATTACTTAGAAAGGAAAATCTTTTATAAAATACAAATATATATTCTAACACCTTATCTATCTAATAAAACTCAAGGTTTTATTATGATACCAATGTCTTTCATAAAAATTAAAGAATAATCTTTTTCATCTGTTTAAAAAATCAAAAATGTGTGTTTTTTTCTTTCAGCATGTGGAGAAACCCTACAAGAATCCAATGGCAACCTTTTCTCCTCATTTCCAAATGGCTATCCTTCTTATACACACTGCATCTGAAGAGTTTCAGTGACCCCAGGGAGAAGGCAGTTTATCCCATCAAGAGTTCTTTTTCAGTTTCATATAAGCAAAGATTCATCATTTTTTCAAACATAATTTACTTTAAAAAAATTCTTCTTTGATTTATCAAATAACAGACTAAATAACTCAGAAAGTTTATAATGGAAGTTACTCAAACTCCAGTTTTTTAAACATGTAATTTTAAAAGAAATGTTAAATAGCCTAAAAGGATTGAAATAATACAAATTATGTTTTCAGACACAATGAAATTAAGTTAAAAATCAGTGTTAGAAAGATAACTAGAAAAATCTCACACATTTTAAAATTTAAAAATATACATCAAATATCCAATTCAGTTAAGAAGTTCTAATGAAAATGAGAAATTATTTTCAGTTCTAACAAAAATACTGAGAATACTAAGCCTATAAGATGCACCTAAAGCAGTATTTAGAAGGAAATACATAACCTTAACTGCTCACATTAGGAAATAAAAAATACCCAAAACTAATGACGTAAACATCCTCATAACAAGGCTAGAAAAAGAACAATAAAATAAATAGAAAAGTACATAGAAGAGGAAGTAATAAATAAAAGATAACATTGAAAACATGAAACATGGCACAAAATATGAAGAAAGTTGATACTTTGAAACAACTTAGAAAAATAGAGAAATGGATGAAAAGAGATCAAGAGAGATAAAAGAGAAAGCACAATTATCTAATATTTAGAATAAAAAGATTATTATAACCATAGATGCTTTAGACACCAAAATAAGAATAAAGAATATTTTGAACATTATGACAAAACTTAAAAATGTAAATGAAATGGCAAATTACTATAAAATATTACTTATTAAGTGCTTACTCAAGAAGAAATAAAAAGCCTGAATGCTTCTGAAGCATTAAAGAAATCATATTACTATTTGATTGAATTATTAGTCAGTTTTTCAACAATGACTATCCAGGCTCAGATGGCTTAATCAGTGAGTTCTATCCAACAACTAAATAAGAAATAAGTATAGTCTTATAAAATCTTTTAGGAAATTTTTAAAAGGATACACTCTTCTATTTATATAGGTAGAAAAACTTTGACAGTCATCCTGATGACAAGAACAGTAGAAGAAAGGAAAACTTTAACCCAGACTCACAATTGAATATGTATGTAAAATCCTCCACAAATTACCAAACCAAATGCAGCTATATATGCATCTATATGTATGTATGTATGTATGCATCTGTCTATAAATATATAAATAATACATAAAATATATTAGTGTACATATATTTCAAATACAGATACAGATGCATAGAAATGTGTATATATGTATTATATATTATTTATATATATATATCTGTGTGTATATGTGTGTATATATATATATGCATATATATATGCACCATTAGATGTATCTCAACTAAATCAAGAAAACAATCTATTAATGATTTAACAACAACAAACCCTGAGCAAACTAAGAATAGAAGAATATTTTCTTACTCTTATAAAGAGAATCAACAAAAATTAGTGCAAATGCCATTATTATTGGGGAAATCCTGAAATTATTTATTTGACATAGGTAAAAGGCCAAGAATGTCCACTAGTCCCCTTTTTTTTTTTTTTTTTTTTTTTTACATTTTGGTGGAAATAATAGCACGTTAAGGCAAGAAAGTGAGATTATACACATAAGGGTTAAAAAGGAAGACATAAAATTCACCTTATTATATTGTTTGTTTGATTAGTTATAGAATTTAAAATTACTAAGAAACAAATAAATTTATTAATTTCTGGATTCTGTCTTGAATGCTAACCTTAAGTCTCCCCGGACTGAGACTGTCTTGATGTTAATCTTTGTTTTTCACTAGTTGTTAAATGATTTTTTACTTTTGCAAATTCATCTGGAATGACTCAAATACACTTTGAGTTTTGGTGGGAATGCAAATGCAGCTAAAGAAGGTTTGATCTGATAACTGAGTGTTGTTATGATTACTGTGGGTATGGAGCTGTCCAGGTTGTTGCAATACTTACAATAAAAACTAAATGAAACTCTTGTTACCATAAATAGATTTTACACATAAAAATTTACAACTGACTTGTAATACATTAACACATATGTAATTCTTTATATAGTTATTTTTAATTTAAGAATTATGAGTCTATGTTGTAATATAGTTATAAGTACTGATCAATTTCTGTTTAGATTGTTTGAACCAACCCATGAAAATCATTAAAAAGGTACTGAAGAGAAAGATATAAAAGATGATAAAGCTTCAAAAAAAGTTTAAAACTATACATAACTTTTGAAAATAAAGTCTTATATAATATAGAAAGCTTTGGAACAAGATTAATCAAGTTAAATCAGCTTGTAAGAACAAGATAATATCTGAAAAATGTTTCTCTTATGTAATTGCAATACCTGTGCCATTAGCATTCAGGGCTCATTCACTTTTCTTGTACATAGGATTGCTAATAAAGTGGTATTTTCTAAAGTGTTGCAAAAAGGAAGAAATAAACAAATCCATTAAATTTTCTGTTACATTTTTAACTGTGTACAATGATGAGCAAATAAATTTTATTATTATAAGCGGCCAATGAAAAATATTAACTCATTTTTCATTCTTACATTTTTGCTATTTTCTTTAATATCTTCTCTTCTTTACTTCACTTTTATTTTATTGATGTATAGTTAATTTACAATTTTATATTAGTTTCAAGTATACAGCATAGGGATTCAGTATTTTTACAGATTATACTCCATGAAAAGTTATTGTGTGATAGTGGGTATAATTCTCATGTTGTACAATATATCTTTTTTGTTTATTTATTTTCTACATAGGAATTTTTATTTCTTAATCCCATACTCCTATTTTGCCCCTCCCCCTTCTCTTTCTCCTTTGGTAATCACAAGTTTGTTTTCTATATCTGTGAATCTCCTTCTGTTTTGTGTATACATTTGTTTGTATTATTTTTTAGATTCCACACATAAGTGATTTTATACAGCATTTGTCTTTCTCTGATTTCATTTCACTAAACATAATATCTCTAGATCCATCAATGTTGCTGCAAATGGCAGAATTTCATTCTTTTTTTTTTTTTTATGGCTGAGTAATATCCCAGTGTTTGTGTGTGTGTGTGTGTGTGTGTGTATCACATCTTCTTTATTCACTCATCTGTTGTTTGGAACTTGGGTTTCTTCTATATCCTGGCTATTGTAAATAATGCTGCTATGAACATTGGGGTGTATGTATCCTTTCAAATTAGTTTTTTCATTTTTTCCTAGATATATACCCAAGAATGGAATTATTGGATCATATGTTACTCCTGTTTTAGTTTTTTAAGGAACTTCCACACTGTCTTCCATAGTGGCTGCACCAATTTGCATTCCCACCAACAGTGTACAAGGGTTCCCCTTTCTCTACATTCTTGCCAACAATTTGTTATTGGTAGACTTTTTGATGATATCCATTCTGACAGGTGTGAAGTGATGTCTCATTGTGGTTTTGATTTGTATTTCTCTAATAATTAGAGATGTTGAGCATCTTTTCGTGTACCTGTTAGCCACCTGTATGTCTTTTTTTTGCAAAAATGTTTGTTAAAGTCTTCTGCCTATTTTTTGATTGAATTTTTTTAGTATTGAGTCATAAAAGCTGTTTATACATTTTAGATATTAACTCCTTGTCATCCATATCATTTACAAACATATTCTCCAATTCAGTAGCTTGTCTTTTTGTTTTGTCAATGATTTCCCTTCTTGTGCAAAGTCTTTTAAGTTTAATTAGGTCCATTTTGCTTGTTTTTGCTTTTATTTCTTCTGCCTTAGGAGACAGATCCCCCCCCCAAAATTGCTACTATTTATGTCAAAGAGTGTTCTGCCTATGTTCTCTTTGAAGATTTTACAGTTTCAGGTCTTTCATTTAGGCCTTTAATATATTTTGAGTTTATTTTTATACATGGTGTGAGGAACTGTTGTAATTGCATCCTTTTCCATGTAGCTGTCCAGTTTTCTCAGCACCATTTATTGAAGAGGCTATCTTTTCTCCATTGTATATTCTCACCTCCTTTGTTTTAGATTAATTGACCTTAACATCTGTGTGTGGGCTTATTTCCAGGCCCTGCATTCTGTTCCATTGTTCTACATGCCTGTTTCTGTGCCAATGCCATACTTTTGATTACTGTAGCTTTGTATTATAGTCTGAAGTCTGGAAGTATGATATCTTCAGCTTTCTTCTTTTTTTTTTTTTCAGATTTCCTTGGCAATTTGAGGTCTTTTATGGTTCTGTGTAATTTTAGGATTATTTTTTCTGGTTCTGTGGAAAATATCATGGATATTTTGATAGAGATTGCATTAAATCTGTAGCTTTAATGGGTCTTTTTTACTTTGGGTCTTTTTTACTTCTTCTTTTGCAAGTTTAACTCATTAATTTCAAGTATCTTTTACTTTCCAATACAAGCATTTAAGGCTGTATGTTAACATTTAAGGACTACTGTATCTGAATTTCATCAGCTTGACACATAGTATTTTTGTTATTTTTCAATTCTAATGATCTTCTTTATCTTTTATCATTTCTTCTAAGCCCATGTATTTTTCAGTGACAAATTTTTTATTTGCAAAAACATGTTATTTTTCTAATGTTTCCTTTTTAGTAATTTCTCCTTTAGTCACTTTTTTGGACAGAGACTATAGTCTATATGATGTCAGTGTTTGAAATAACTTGAGTCTGGCAGTGTGACCTTAGAATTGACCAGTATTCATTAAAAAACCATCTTTGCTTTGAAATGTGACTTGTGCAATGGTTGGGTTCAAAGTTTTCTATACATGCATTAGTCTTTTTAATTGTGCTGTTTATGTATTCTCTGTAGTGCTGTTTTTGACTGCTTCATCTATCAAATAGTAGGAAGATATGTTATTAACATATTAAAATATATTTTCCACTTTTTGGTAGATTAATTGCTCTTTATAGGTTTAAGATACTTTTATGCTATGTTATTATATATTGTATAAATATATGTTTATAATGTTGTATCTTCCCAATAAGTTAGACTAGTATCATTCAATAGTGTATCTCTTTATCTCTAGTCATGGTTTAGGTTGAAACAATTTTTTTTTCTGATATTAATAAGTTTAAATTTTCTTTTGATTAATATTAATATTTCTGCCTGGTATATCTTTATCTTCTTTAGACATTTAGCCATTTGAGATTTTGTGTCTCATGTGTATCCCTTTTAGACAGCAAATTATTTGGCTTTATTTTTAATTGACTCTATGATGGCTAGTTTTGTCCTTAACTAAAGGGCTTTTTGCAGTTAACATCTATTATGATTACTGATGTATTACTGCATCCTATTTACATTCTATATGTCCCACTTGGTTTCTTTTGTTCTATGTTTTGCCTTCTAAAGTATTGAATTATGTTTTATTTTCCCTCATTTCATTTTTTTCCTTCTACTGGTTTGAAAATTTTAAGTGTGTATTCTATTTTTTGGTACCCTTTTCTACTAGCTTATTCTCTACATGGAGTCATATGTAGTTAATATCTTTATCCTCCTACCAAACCATAGAAAGAGTCTAAAAAAGATTATGATTCACATCCCTTCATCTTATATGACATTGTTTTGTTTTGTTTTCAAGTTTGTTTTCTCTCTGATACAAATGAGATGCTATTATTGTTTTTTGCACTTGACATTGAACTCCATGCAGATATTCACATAACATTTTTATTGTGATAAAAACATATAAAGTTGCTATCAACCATTTTTAAATACACAATTCAGTGGTGTTAAATGCATGCACACTTTGTGAAACAGATCTGTAGAACTTTTACATCTTGCAAAACTGAAACTCTATATCCATTAAACAATTCTCCATTTTCCTCTTCCTCAGTTCCTGGTAAGCACCATTTACCTTCTGGGGTTTGTTTTGTTTTGTTTTGTTTTGTTTGTTGTTTTTTAATGAATTGACTACTTTAGATACCTTGTATAAGTAGAGTCACACAGTATTTTTTTTTTTTATAAGTGGCTTATCTGTGTATAATGGCCTAAAGGCTTTTCCGTGGTGTAACATGCATAAATTCTTAGGGATTGATGGATCATTTGGCAGTTCTACTTTTAGTTTTTTGAGGAGCTTTCATACCATTTTCTATAGTGGCTGCACTATTCTAGAATCTTTCCAGCAATGCACATGGGGTCCAGTTTCTCCACATCTTCATCAAAATGTGTTATTTTCAAGTCTTTTGATAGTCACCATTATAATGGGTGTGAAGTGATATCTCCTTATGGTTTTGATTTGCATTTCTCTGATGATTATGTTACAGACTCCAAACTCATTCTGTTTGCCAGGGTACAGGGTTAAAGCCAAAGAAATAGATCTAATATGGAGTCAGATTCATTCTTTTCTATTACAACTGTACATGAAAGCTAAGAAAAGCAGGGCTTTGAATCAGTGATTAAATGTATCTTCCCTTCAGTCTGCAGGAAAAAACTTGTTATTTATTTAGTTTAAAAGAATAGGCAAGAATTCCTACTCAAGTCAGAATTCAGGCTTCTTTTATACTAAAATGGGAAGGAGTGTGGTTGGTTGTTACAAACTTCTTGGTGTAGGAATTCTTTGTTCTTGCAGCTGTCCCTGTGTGTCAGATCACAGTGCCCCTGTAAACCTCCAACAAAAGAAATGTTGTTTTCTATTCTGCAACTTGTTATCTTTGTAGGAGTGCAAAAGTGTTAATATCCATAAAGGTCAGAGCTTTGAGAATAGGCTCTCCTGTATATTTCAGGCTACAGGCAACATTGTTTCACAAAAGGTGCAGAGCTAGCAAGACTTAGCCTAGAAACCAGGGCACAGGGTTAAAGGAAAAGGAACAGATTTAATATGGAGTCAGATTTGTTCTTTTCTATTATAATTGTACATAAAAGCTAAGGAGAGTGGGGCTTTGAATCAGTGATTAAAGATATCTTCCCTTCAGCTTGCAGGAAAAGACTTGTTACTCATTTAGTTTAAAAGATGTTTCTTAAAAATGAGCTTAAAGATATTTGGCAAAATGTTCTTTTAGTGAAAGAAATGTATGCCCAGCACGTCACGCACTAGTGACTAGTATCCTGCCTGTGGCACTAGTATTTCTAAGGCAACATTCAAGTTGCAAGAGAACCTAACTTTCTACCAAGGGAAAGGTGTATGTTTCATTCCATCTGAATATCAAAACTTACTTTCAGATTAGATTGGTAAACCTGTTTTGGACAAGCCACATGAAAGAAACTTTAGGCCCAGTGTTCTGTCCATGAAATAACATTAGGTGAAGAGACACATGGCCTGGAGTGGCTTCTTTACCCTGCTGTGGCACAGGTGTTTCCAAAGCTAAAAGGAAGCTGAATAAAGCTCGGATTCTTAACAGGAAGGAAAACGTTATCTACCGCCTGTGCCATCACAGTGTTAAACATGTTCCCACATGAGGTTCGTAACAAGCTTTCTGTCAAGCTCCAGGCAAGAAATCTTGAGCAGTCATACACATGTGAAGAAAACTAACAGACCTGTGATGATACTACCACTAGGGCACCACATCGAGGCTGCTAAAAGATGGATCTTCCTTTCTGTCTGTTTGCAATGGCTTCCTTTCAGATTAGATGTACATACATGTTTCTTACAAGCCACATGAAACACATTTGAGGCCCTCCCTTCTTTCTGTTAGGTAGAGTTATACTCAGGAGCATATGCATGTGGCGAATTGTCCAACAGACCTGTAGGACTGCTGCCTCCAAAGTGCCACTGCGACCTTGGGAAGCCTGTCCTTCTGAAAGCGATGAAACTTATCTTTTCTGCCACCTGCACCTAAAGCCTTGACCTGGCATTATACAAACAAACGTATCTGATGAGCTGCGTGACAGAAACTTTTAACACCATATTCTTACAGTGAAAGAAAGCTGCTCCCAGGGAGTCAGGTGTGTATGGGATTGTGTGAGAGAGCTTTAGCACCAGTGCTTATAAGGATACAGCAAACTGTATGTAAAATGGTTGGCTTCAAAGCCTGAATATATGATTCTTTTTTTAGCCCAAAGAAAAACTGGTTTTCAATCAGGTAAATCTGAACACCTACATGAAAAATTATTCAGGTATAGTGCAATTTTCCCTGAATGGAAGGTAAGCGTTGGGAGTGACACATGTAGGGAACAGTGTAACGTACTCATTTTTAAAGCTACATTGAAAGTGAGAAAAGCCTAGCTTTCTTTCTAGGAAAAAAATGTATCTATCTTTTCTTCTTCATCTAAAGGCTTGCTTTCAGATTTGATGTATGTATATATTCTTAAAAGTAATGTGAAAGATACTCATAGCAGAGAGTAGATTCAGTGACAGAGAGTTCCCTTAGTGATGTGTATGCAGTGAATTTGATAATAGGTCTGTAAAAATACTCCTTCTAAGGCTACACTGAGATTTCAAAAAACATAGCTGTCTTTTGAGAAAAAGATGTATTTTTCTTTCTATATGATATAAATAGCTGTTCTTGCTAGCTATAGGAAAGGAATTTTACACACATGTTCTTACAGTAAATAGTTTCTACTATGCACATTTAATTGATACAGTTGTTAACTATTTCACAGTCCTGTGACACTAGTGTTTTTAAGGCTGCCTAGAAGCTGTGCTAATTAGTTTTCTAACATCGAATATTAGTGAATGCCTTTCCATCTGCATATAAAATCTTCACATATCATATATATATATGTCTGTTATAAGCTTTATCAAAGACAATTTAGATGGTGTTCTTTCAGTTAAATTAAGTTACAGATAATGGGTGATGCATATATTTAATTGTTTAATAGACATAAAACATTAGTGTTTCTAAGGCTACCCAGAAGCTGGGCTAAGACTGTGACCTTGAACAGTAACGAATGCCCTCCGGTCTGCAGGTAAAGACTTATTCACATACAAGATGTATATATATAGATGTTAGTTACAAACAATATGAAAGAGTTTTTTGCAGTTTTCTTATAGAGAAAGTTATACACATGCACATGGTGAAGATGTCACTACTGTAACACTTGTGTTTCTAAGGCACTTAACGGCTGTGCTAAGCTTAATGATCTAACACTGAATGCACATGAGAGTCTCCATGGCTGCATGTAATTAACATCATATTAGATATATGCACATAGATGTTCATTACAAGTTTATGAAAAAAGCTTTTGGCATAGTGTTTTGTCCATGAAAGGAAGTTATATCCAGTGAGTGTTCTATGCAGTAAATTGTTTAACAGACCTGTCGCATGTCTAAGGCTGCTCATGTCCATGGAACACTCATTTTAAAGGAGGAATGCGAGAGTTTGTGCATCATTTAAATTAGCATAGGAAGAAAAAAAACACCACTAAAATGTAACTTAAATAGGTTTTATAATAATGTTCAAATTTAGCATTAAATACATACTGCTTTTCCAAATAAGTAACTGGACCTTGGGAATGAAGCATTAGAGAGATGGGGCCAGTGCACTCTGTGTGTCCCAGCTGTGTCCCTGACACAGTGGAGGTCCCACCACCACTGGACACACAGTCTCCCTTGTGCTTGATGATGGCTGTGTCTCTTGGCCTTGAGAGTTCTGCTGCCCAAAGTTGACTGGGGCACCAGCTAGCAGGGTAGGATGTAGCTACAAGAGAGGGTGGATCCAGTTTGGCTACCAGAAGCCACAATTCAGGAATCACTCATAGTGTCTGGCCAGCAGCTGGAGTCTGGATGCTCCAGTGGTCACCATGCAACAAGGTCTGGGACTGAGCAGGGAGACATGGACTCAGCTCTCTGGATGGGCCAGTGGAGAGAGTTCACCCTGACTTTCTCCTCTCTGGCCTCACTGAGCTGCTCTCTGTCCCAGAACCAGGCACCAAATTGCTCCTCTGGCTGTAGGTTGTAATTTTCTGCTGCCACCTAGAGCAACCTGATTCTGGGTCTTTGCACACATGGGAGCCCTCCTTCCCTGCAATTCTTTCCAGGCCCTACCTGTTTGCAGAGATGCAATAAATAGCCCCTCATCCAGGAATTTTTCCTTGATGCCATCCCCTTTCCTCCACCCATCAGCAGGATGGGTCTCCCACGCCTCTGTTAATCAAACTCTCCCAACAAATGTAAGCTGCAGAGCATGAAGCCAGGCAGTGTTCTGCCCGGTGTCATCTCTGATTTCCTCCTCACACCCATCCCTGTGGGGATGGCCACTGCTGCTCACCTTCTTCTTCTGGTGGTTGATCTCATTCCCCCAGAAGACAAACACACACCAGAAAGAGCCTTTGAGTCATTACCAGTTCTCTATGCCCACCCCTTCTCATGTTGCACCACCCCAAGTTTCACAGAGGGTCCCGGCACGCACAGAAAACAGCACGTGGACCAAGGCCAGGCTCTTGGCCCCAGAGACAGCGGGGTATGAGGACAGAGTCTCACAGACCTTGTAGCACAAGCCTCTCTGATGACAGCCAGGCAGGAAGGGACTGCTTGCTCGCTTATGTGTTACTGGACTTGGAGGGCCCCCCACTTCATTCTTGCCCCTCGGATACCACTTGAGGAAGAAACTCAGTTCATGCAAAACCTCATGCAGCTTTGCAGTCAGGGACCTCTGCTGCTTCACCAGCCTTGGGAACTGGAACCAGTGGAGTCTCCTTTCACTCATTACTAAAAATGGATATGAATTTCCAGCTCACAGGGATGCCGTGAGGCTCTCCTGAGAGGAGGTCTGCCTCGTGCTGACAGTTCAGGGCTCAGTACTGGGGCTCTCCCTTCCCAAGCCTCCATCCTTGTCCCCCCTGCCTGGCCCCCAGGCTCACTGTCCCACAGGTAATCCTCTACCATGGAGCCCAGCAGCATGAGTTCAGTGAGGATTATGCCAAGGAAGGTTGCCATCCGGGTGGGAGTGGGATGAGCCCCTGCTGTCAGGTGCCCCCACAAGCCCTCCTTTGAAAACTCCCCACCCTCCACTCCTGCCCAGGGGTTTCCTCTGGAGCAGCCTAGGGCCTTAATAACTTCCCATCAATTTCCCTCCCTCCACCCTCCAAGAACATTAGACTTGTAGTCACTTTCAAAGGTCTGCATCTGGCAAATCATAGGTTATTTAATCCTTGGCCCCTTCCCGCCCCCAAATCCATCCTGCAGCAGCTCTTCCAGGCCCTCCCCCTGTTCACTTTACAGGAGGATTTCAGGCCACTTGGCAAAAGGCATCAGGGCTGGAGGAACAAGCCCCTTCCTCTCTGAGCTTGGAGGTCTCCAGCTGGGAGGGGGAGACCCTTTCCCCTGACCCTGGGGCCCCTCTTCCACAGGACACTGGCCTTCCTCTGTAGCCTCTTCTGGGCTCCATGGAGGCTCATCATCAGGGTGGTGAATGTGGCAGGCTGCTCCTGCGAGTACTGGGGATGGGGTCATCGAGGCAATACTCCCCTCATCCCATTTCCCCCAATACCCCTGACCTCAGATCCTGGACATCTGACCCAAGTCAGCTGATACTCTGTCCTCCAGCAAGCTCTGATTCTAGGCTAATCCCTGGCCTCCCTGCCCCTGTTTTCTCTTCTGGAAAGTCTGTGCCACACAAGTTCTCGTGAGGACGCGGCGCCATACTGCTGTCCCGCTACCATCACTGCTTCTCCCTCAGCCCTGCAGGTGGAGCAGGGCGCAATGGCTCCCTCTTCCTTTCTTCCCTCTCACCTCATCGGAGCCTTGTGAGGCCTGTACCAGGGGATCATCATCCCTCCATTTCCCAGATGAGGAGACACAGAATCAAAGGGCAGTGAGTTGCTCAGGGCCCCACAGAGGAGAGCTGAGCTTCCTCTTGGCCAGAGGCTCTGTCACAGCTTCCCTCCTCCCATCCCAGCCCCGTCTGTCCTGTGTTCTAATCTCTCATTTGTTCAGGCCCTCATCTGGATAAAGCTGTGGATGGAGAGGGACAGGATGTCTTGGAGGCGTGGTTGAGTTCCCCGCCTGCCCCAGATACACAGGAGTCTCCGAAATCCAGGCTGGAACCAAGGCTACACTGAAACCCTCACCTCCCCAGGATCAGCGCAGGACCCTCCTCTGACCACAGTATCCTCTCATCCACTCAGTAGAGTGATCCCTGAGGGGCCACCTATGACTGACGGGGGAGAGGGTGACAGTCAATCTGCTTCTTTTTGTTAATGAAGCTTCTGAGGGCCATTCAGGAAGGATCCACTAAAAATCCATCAGTTTCCCAGATACTTCTTTTTTTTTTTTTTTTGACAACAACAGAATTTATTTTGAAATTATCCAGCTATTGTTCTTTTCCCTTACTACTGATATTTGATATTTGCACTTATATGATGTTTATAAACAGAAGCACCCTATCTTTGTGGTAAGCAGATTCATTAAATTCCTAGGAGCAATTGCTATTGGGATAAGTGTTAAATCTGGAGTGGGGCTGTGAACAGACCTATGACAGTGTAAGTTCTCTGACGGGCAAAGGGAAGTTAAAAATCTCATCTTTTCTTGTATCCTAAGATTACTTTTTTTGAAAAAAAATAACGACTTCAAAAACAGGAATCATAGCCGTTAGACCTGGAAAATTCTTAGGGAATCCTCTAGTACAAACTCCTTTACAGATGAGGATGGTGAAACTTGAAAAGGCCAGGTAACTGGTCCATGCCGCTTGTTTCTGTGGAAGGGCTGGGCTGGAACTCAGCTCTGACTCTGTCCAGTGTTCTCTCTCTTGATCTCTTTTCTCCTCACTTGAGACATTCCACTGTCATTTTAAAGAATTACTTTCTTGATCATACACTGTAATGACAGAGCTTGCCTCATTTGCTCCTTTTGTGTGTGTCGCAGTGGAAGCCAAGTCACGTGTGCACTGTCTCCCTCTTGGTTCTCCTCTCTTGACAGTCTTCCCCCCTGCCCTTTCCCCCTACCCTTTGCCTGGAACTTGCTCTCCCTTCCTCTTCAAACTCTGTTATTTTTGGAAATATGTGTGTGCATGTCCCAACCTGGCTGGGATCTGCAGCAAGGTGACTCCTGGTTGAATGGAGTCTTTTCCACAGTGCTTGAATTTGTCCAAGGGTTTGGAAGGCTGGACAACCAACAGAAAGTAAAACTGCCATCCTTTGTCCTTTCAGCAGGCTTGTGTTCCATTAACAGAGGAAGAATTAAGAATAAGGAAGAAAAAAAGAAAGAAACTCCACTTGAAGTACTCATCTGTCCCCTGGAAAAGTTCAGGGTTGTTGTTCAGTGTCTGAATGTTTCCCTTGTGATTCGCTTGTAGTCCTTAAAACATCGTCAGACATCTGATCTAGGAAGCATCAGAGGCAAATTTAAAAGTTGGGTATTTGCGTTGAAGTCAGTGTCTTGGCTCATAGAAGTTGGTGGGGGATGTGATTTTTCTCTCTGGGTCTGGGTGTTCAGAATGGGAGTCTTTTCTGGCGCAGGAAGCCTTCCTAGCCGCAGGGGCCACTGCACGGGCTGCGGCACTCTTTGTAATTTCCATTCCTCAGTAGACACTGTGAGGGGCAGGCCTGTTTTCTGCATTCTAGCACCTGCACTCAGAGCCCCCTAAGTACCCAAGAGAACCTTGTTTTTAATCAGAGGTTGAAATGGAACCTCCCCCTGGGTGCACCGGAGAGTTCCTTTGGGGCAGCGCCCCACCTTCCGGAGGGCAGCAACCTGCTGGGGGTGGGGGCCCAGCCTTGATCCCCGGGCACCTCTGTCTCTGGAGACGCCCTGCCAACCGGGTAGGTAGAGGTGAGGCGCTGTCCGCTTTCCACGGCGGCGGGTGCTGAACTTGGAGCGGGATGGTGGGTCTGGAGAGCCGCGGGGCGTAAGCCGGTCAACACGGGTGGGCGTGGCGAACTCATTCACGGGGGTCTCGGGGGAAGTTCGGGCGGGGTCCGTCGGCTCGCTGGCTTTCTTGCTCTAAAATCCATCCTGGGCAGAGCAGCCCCACTTCTCACCCAAACTCGGGGAGACGAGGGATCAGGCCGGTGCGGGGTTCAGCGAGGCAGTTGGGGAAGCGCTCAGCCCCTGCGGCGAGGCCCCTCCAGCGCTCGTCCGCGACCCAGGGCGCCGACCCAACCGCCTCGGCTGCAGCGGGTTCCGCCTGTAGGAGGCCGGTTTTACGAAGAGGGCAGCGGGGGCTCCTGGACTCCAGCCTGGGCCGGTCTCAGGTGGGCCAGTCCGCCAGCCCTCGCCCGCCCTCGCTCGCCCCGCGAGGTGGCGGCCTCTTCCGCCTTTCCGGGGTCCTCCCGACATTGCTTATAAGCCACCCAAGCCACGTGTCCTTGCTGACTAGCACTGAGGCGAGACTCCTGACTGATGGACTGGCAGCGATTGTATAGGGGCTCAGTGCGGAGTCGCAGAATGCACACATACCTGTCTCTGGTCCAACCATTTGGACTCAAGGTTGCACAGTCCATTTGGACACCTGGTCCATGGGACTCCCCTGCAGTGCCCGTCCTTGGGGAAAGAAGGGTGCCCTCCACTTGGGGGTATGGTGAAGGAAAGAAGCAGCAGGGACCTGGGTTTCCTGAGGACAAACTGGACTGGTTGGTTTAGGGAAGAAAGTTACCCCCACCCACCCCATCTATCCAACAGCCTGGAAGAAGCTAAGTGCTAGCCGGATGGACCAGCATGGAAGCCAGAGACCTGCTAATTTTTCTGTCTCAGCACCCCCTCCTGAAAAGCCCAGCCATCATCATTTTACCTCATTACCAGGACCTCCTGCCCCTCACCCTGCCCATAGACAAAACTACCCTCTTCCTGTTAATCCAGAGAAGACTGGAATTTTTCAAAATAACTTTAAGTGAGAAGCTAAAAAAAGCGCATCCTGCCCGCTCCCCTTTCCCATTCCTATCCTTCCACTCTTAACAGACCTCTAGCCTCCACTCTACCAGCTCCCTGCTCAATGAGTTGTCTTTACTACAAACCTTTTTAGATTTTCAGGAGCTCTTCCTGAGCAGAGTGGAAAGAGGGAAGGAGAGGTGAATATATATATATGACGGGCATTAAAGTCCAAATACTTTTTAATTGAGAACATAAAAAAATCAAATTGCCTGGATGAGGGTTTTTCACTGGGCTCCTCTGAACACTAAGGTCCCGCAGGACTGAAGGATGGAGTGCTCAGGTTGGTCACTAGGGGCCGCCATTCCCATTTCTATTGAGAAGCTTTTTTTTTTTTTTTAATTGCTTGAATTCTGTTGTTTTTACTTTGTTTTTTTTCCCATTTTTCAGTTTGATTAGGTAGAATTATTACAGTTCGACTGCACATACACATTATATTGCATGTAGATACATATATATATACAGTACACTGCACTTTTTTTTCGTTTATATGTATGTGCAGATCATTGTTTCTAAGAACAGATCAGAGCTTCAGCTTTTTAGCTTTGGCTTCTCACTAACTCCAAGCTCCAGAAGAGGCAGCTCAGTTCCACTAGAGGGCGTCTTCCACTCATTCTGCTCACCCCTCGGTCTGACTCCCCAGTCAGGCGCGCGTTACCTTGCTGCAGCACAGCCATAGGGTTGGCTTGTTCGTCTTGTACTTTTGTACACTTCAGGTGCCTAATAAATGCTGAGGCTGCTGAGCAGATGAGTGGGTGACCCACGGCCCTGGCCGCACGCAGCGAGCTACCCTTCCCCAAACAATAATAAAAAGCCCTACAGCTTTCTGCCTGTTAGACCTCAATGAATCTGCACAGCCATTCTGTGTGGCAAGTCCTGTCGTTACCCGTCTCAGCCAAGCTTAGGTAGACAGCAGCAGCTTGCAGCTTATGGAGCTTGCTCAGGTCACACAGCTGATAAATAGTGAATCTGGGATTTGGGCCCATTTCATAGGAGGCTGGATCAGGGAAAGGCAGGTTTGGGGCAGCTGACGGCAGAGAGAAGCCCTGCCCCAGCTCTGCCCTGTAAGCCCAGCTACTCATCGCATCTGTCAGAGTCAACTGCCCTGCCACCAGCCTTGCAGAGGAGCTCTGGCGTCAGGCTTCTCCTCACTTGGCCTGCTCTTCTAGGTCACATGCTAGAGGCAGGAGTTCCCTGGGGCTGAAGCTGGCTCTGTCTCTCTTTTTGGAGATGGAGACGGAATTCTCACTGGAGAACGCTGTCCCACTGACTCCAGCTCAGGACCTGCTGGTCAGGCGGAGCAGATGTGGCTTGCTTCACCGCTGGAGGAGCTAGTGGAGGTGACATTGGCTCCCGCACTAGAGATGGTGGTAGAAACAGAGGTGAAGCTATTTCTAGATTCAGGGTTGGCCCTTCTTCTGGCTCGGCCACTGGCATGAGCCTTGAAACTAGTGCTGGAGCAAGAAAAAGTAAGGTTCTGACTTTCTCTTGCCTTTAAAAAATTGTCAAGATTCCACTGCCTGTAAAAAGCTACCCAGCCCATGAACCTCACCCCAACCTGCAGTCCCCCTTCTCCTCTGGCTCTGTCTCAGTGGGATCTAGCAGTCCTGCATTGACCAAGAAAAGGAGATCATGCTGCTTCAGGTCTGACTCACGCCAACTGAATTGCACAGAGGCAACCTTTAGCTTGAGGCAGAGACAGTTCAGGGGCTGCCAGCTTCATTGCACATGTCAACCTGGCCAGGTGCCCCAGATGAGAGAAGGAGCACTGGGGAGAGTCACGTGTGGGGCAGAGTCAGAGGCCTGGCCTTTCATTCCACACTGGGTTCCCAGCACCCTTCTTTGGGTCTGAACCCAGATCATGATCCCAGCCCACTTCCAAACCCTGTTTACCTGTCCTGGCAATGGAAGGCTCAGCCACAGAGCAAGTCTAACCAAGATCCTGTGTGAGTCTGATTTTCCTAATGACACTTCTCCCCAAGGTCCTGGACAGAGCCTACCCCATGGTCCATGCACATGAGCGTCAGGACTGACTTTGACATTTTGGTGAGCAGGCTGCTCCCCATGCCTCCTGTTCTGGGCCCCTGTGTGGTGGTCATAAGGGATGGGTATGGAGAGGGTGAGTCAAATGACATGGGACTGTGGAGAGAATGGGTCTCTCAGGGGTCAGCTGAACCTGCCTCTCCCCTGTTGCTTCCCAGAGAGTCCAGGACCCCATGCACAACTCTCTTTGACTCATTTGCTCCTGCAGGGGAAGGTCCCAGACCTCAGCTCTTCCATGAAAATCAACAGATGTGGGAGGGCCAGGTGCCTGTTGGCTCCTCCTCAGCCCCAGACCCCATACAATCCCTCTCTATTCTGTGAAGATGGGGGCCCTCTTTGTGGGCCCAAAGACCGCTCACAGTTTTAGTAGATTCTGTGCTTCATTAACATAGTCAGAATGTGAGAGGACACATCCATACCTAGAGGAAGCCCTGAGGCATCACATCTAATGTACCATGGGTACCAATGCTTATAATGTCTAGAGTGACTGCCCAGCTGTGCGACTAGAATTTCACCCTAGGGGTTGTGACTACTTCATTCATTAAGTTATTTTACTGTGTAGAAAAATGCCTGCATGTAGCAGGGCCTTAATATATACTACTGAATGAATAAACTACAGTCAGAATCATCCAGTTATCTGAGTAGGCCTGGTGGTCCTATGCCTGCCTCCAGAGATCCCTAATCTGGTCACACCAAGACAAGGACCAGGAATAGCTAGATGGAACCTCAACATTTCTTTGCAAATAGGAAAACAGGCTGCTTTCCATCTGCCTTCTTTCCCCCTTCCACTCCCCTACCCTTACATTGCTCCTCCCCACCTTCTCCCCAGTGGTAACCACTACTTTGTTCTCTTTATCCCGAGTCTGCTGCTTTTTGTTTGATCGTTTGTTTGTCATATTCACTCGTTTGTTGTATTATTTTAGATTCCACATATAAGTGGTATCCTACAGCATTTGTCTTTGTCTGACTTGTTTCACTTAGTGTAATGCCCCTCAAGTCCATCCATGTTGTTGCAAATGGCAAAATTTCATTCTTTTTAATGGCTAATATTCCTATTCCTCTGTGTGTGTGTGTGTGTGTGTGTGTGTGTGTGTGTGTGTGTGTGTGTGTGTGTGTGTGTGTTTACATATATCACATCTTCTTTATCCATTCCTCTGTTGATGGACACTTAGGTTGCTTCCATATCTTGGCAATTCGGCAATTATAAATTATACTGGTGTGAACATTGGGGTGCATGCATCTTTTTGAATTGGTGTTTTTATTTTTCCTTTTGTTTTTGTTTTGGATATATACCCAGGACTGCAATTGCTGGGTCGTATGGTAGTTCTATTTTTAATTTTTTGAGAAACTTCCATACTGTTTTCCACAGTGGTTGCACCCATTTACATTCCCACCAACAGTGTGAGAGGGTTCCCTTTTCTTCACATCCTTGCAACATTTGTTATTTGTGTTCTTTTTGATGGTAGACATTCTGACAGGTGTGAGGTGATAATCTCATTGAGGTTTTCATTTACATTTCCTTGATAATTAGCCGTGATGAGCATCTTTTCATGTGTCTGTTGGTCATCTGCATTTCCTCTTTGGAAAAATGGCTATTCCGTTTTTCTCCCCATTTTTTAATTAAGCTGCTTTTTAAATTTTTGAATTGAATGAGCTATTTATATATGTTTGATATTAATCCCCTATGGTCATATCATTTGCAAATACTTTCTCCCATTAAGTAGGTTGTCTTTTTATTTTTGTTAATGGTTTCCTTTGCTGTGCAAAAGCTTTCAAATTTAATTAGGTCCCATTTGTTTATTTTTGCTTTCATTTATTTACTTTAGGAGATAGACCCAAAAATATTGTGGTAATTTATGTCAAAGAATGTTCTGCCTATGTTTTCTTCTAGGAGTTTTATACTATTTGGTCTTACATTTAGGTCTTTAACCTATTTTGAGTTTATTTTTGTAATGATGTTAGAGAATATTCCAATTTCTATTCTCTTACAGGCAGCTGTCCAGTTTTACCACTTATTGAAGAGACTGCCTTTTCCCCATTGTATATTCTTGCCTCCTTTGTCATAGATTAATTGCACATACATGCATGGGTTTATTTCTGGATTTTCTGTCCTGTTCCATTGATCTATGTGTCTGTTTTTGTGCCAGTGCCATACTGTTTTGATTATTGTAGCTTTGTAGTATAGCCTGAAGTCAGGGAGCCTGATTCCTTCAGCTCTGTTCTTCTTTCTGAAGGTTGTCTTGGCTACTTAATGTCTTTTCTGTATCCAAACAAGTTTTTAGATTATTTCTTCTAGTTCTGAAATGAAAAATGAAAAAAAAATGGTATTTTGATAGGGATTGAATTGAATCATTAGATTGCCTTCAGTAGTACTGTCACTTTTAACAATACTGTTTCTAGAACACAGTATGTCTTTCCATCTGTTTGTGTCATCTTTAATTTCTTTCAATAGCATTGTAGTTTCAGAGTACAGGTCTTTTGCCTCCTTCTCAATCTGTTACCAAAAATTGCAGAAGGAAGAACATTTCTGAACTCATTCTATAAGGCCAGCATCACTCTGATACCAAAACCAGACAAAAATATCACACACAAAAGAAAATTACAGGCCAATAATGCTGATGTACATAGATGCAAAAATCCTCAACAAACTACTAGCCAATCAGCTCCAATAATACATTAAAAGAATCACACATCATGATCAAGAGGGATTTATCCCAGGGATGCATAAAACTTTCAGTATTTGCATATCAATCAATGTGATATCCCACATTAATAAGTTAAAAAATAAAAACTATGTGAGCATCTCAATAAATGCAGAAAAAAGCTTTTGATAAAATTCAACATCTATTTATGATAAAAACTCCATAGAATGGGCATAGAGGGAACATACCTCAACATAACAAAGGCCATATATGACATTCCCACCATTCTCAATGTTGAAAAGCTGGTAGCATTTCCTCTAAGATCAGGAACAAGACAAGGATGCCCACTCTCACCACTTTTCTAACACAGTTTTGGAGGTCCTCCTTAAAGCAAACAGAGAAGAAAAAGAAATAAAAGGAATCCAAATCAGGAAGGAAGAAGTAAACTGTCACTGTTTACATATGACATGATATTATAAACAGAAAACCCTAAAGACACCACCAAAAAATTACTATAGCTCATCAATGAATTTGGTAAATTAGGTGCAAGATATAAAATTAATACACAGAAATTGGTTGCATTTATATACACTAACAATGAAGTATCGAAAAGAGAAATTAAAGAAACAATCCCATTTACCATCACATCCAAAAGGGTAAAATATCTGAGAATAAACCCACCTAAGGATAATTTCCATGCTCATTTCTAAATTTTGAAAGGCCACAGTCCAGTGAGGGATGAGGCAGAGAGCTTCTTCATTAGGGAGAGATGTAATAAACATGAAGCTGTCCAGCATGCCCATCAGCCTTCTCTGCAGCGCCAGGCCCCAGATAAGCATCTATCATAGCTTATCCCATGACTTTCTATAGTAGCCCTATGAAGCTTGTTCTTTTACCACCCCACATGTCAAAAGAACAAAGTGAAGCTCAGAAAGGTGCAGTGGGTTTCCAGAGACACACAGGTAAAGGTGGGGCACTCACCACCATGCCATGAATGGGGCAGATACTCACCCATTGAACTGTTGGTGCAGGACGTGTTGGGCAGTGGGGAAGCCTCATAGGAGTGCAGGAAGGTGTTGACATAGATGATGTTTCTACCCAGGGAGGCTGGTGCCAGTGAGTCTACCAGCTTCTCCATTGTGCCTTCATTCAGGGTCAACACTGTGCAAGCCTCATCCAGAAACAAGGTTATCTCCTTTTCATATGAAGTAGACAAGGATGGACATATATCCAGTGGAATCACCATGAGCCATGAGGATCAGGATGTAGAGCTCAGGCCAGAAACTCCCAGAACCTCAAGAACTTGTACCAGAGGAAGGATTGAGTGACCACCTTGAAAAAGTTTCTAGGTTTTAAAGTACAGTGTGATTTAGTGGGAAGAATATGCATTTGGTACCTTCAAGGCATTGTATTATCTCAGGAACAATACTACCACCCTATTTTAAGAGCATTATCCCAATGAGTCATCAGTAAATATTCTCTCTGTAGATATGAGAAAACAGAAGATGGAGGTTTCAAATGGCTGCTCAGGATTACACAGATCAGAACTGAGAACCCTGCAAACATAAGCTGCTTGCCACTCCCTCTAAGCTACCTGAGGCTTGCTGTGCTCCTGACATGGGGCAGAAGACTCGGGGAACCACATTCCTCAGAGGACCCCAGGGAAGTGTCATATTTGAGCCTGGGTTTTAGGCCTGCTCTGATCATCTCTAGGTCCTGGGAGTTGAGATCTTCTGTACTTGTTTTCATCTTAAACCACTGGATATTGTTGGTGGCCTGGTTCACCTGCCCCTTGTCTCTGTAAATGGAGCAGTTGAACTCATTGAACAGCTCCTTGAAGAGGTCATGGGTGGAGTTCTACAAAGACAGAACCTGGTAGCTTGGCCAGTGAGCATCAGGGACTTTCCACTCAGTGTGAAATTTGATATAATGGCAGATCTAACAAACTAAAACAGTTCATTAAGACACATGTATGGTGTTCCCTGCAGCACTGTTGAAATGGCAACAAAATTGAGTCATTGAATTTAATGCTGCTGACATGGGCAACAACACTGAAAAGCTGAATCATGGTGGCAATTGGCTGACCTCTTATATGGGATGTTTTGAAGACAAGTAAGGATGCAGCTCTTGACTTCTTGGGCTTACAATAATTTGATGTATCTGTGAGATGACATGTCGCAGAGATATAGAATAGCTTAGCCTCATGCCCCCTTTTATGTATAAATATCCATATTAAGTGAGGTGACTGGTAAGTCTTGGAGCAGGCGTACCAGGACAGTGAAGGTGATTGCCACAGTGGATACCTGTGGTGTGTATTTAAAAGAATCAAAACAGGATCAAAATGCAAGGATATTCATAAAAATAAAAACAATATTAAATATTTCTCTACGATTTCAGCAACTAGCTGACAAGTATCTTTCCCACACTACAGTGTAGTGTGTGGGAAATTGTAGAGGTCCAGATTCCCCAGGAGTGGCCTGTTGGCCACTCATGTGGAAAAGCCTTAGAAGGGCCCCAGGGGGATCTCCAGATTTGAGTCTGGGTTTGGGGCCCATTCCAGGTCTCTGTGGGTCCCGGATGTGGAGAGACCTCTACAGCTGTTCTCATGTCAGACCAGCGCTGGCCACTGTTGACAGTTCCGTGCACCTGCTCCTTGCCCAGGGAGTGGGAGCAATGAACTTGTTGAGCAGCTCCTCAAAGACCTGCTGGGTGGAGCTCTGCAAAGACAGTGTCTCATAGCTGGGCCTGGAGCCTTCAGGGGTGTGCCTGGACATCGCCACAGGGAGAGACCCCGCTATGAGCAATTCAGTTTCTCATTTTAGGCACAGAAAGCCATCTGAAAAGTCATCCAGCCACGGGGGAAACCAGATGAAACCTCGAGAGCTCAGGATTAACATACGGGTAGATGAGCTTGGTTCTCAGCACTTTCTCAGCCTGCCAGCCACGACCTGCGGTATAAACATGACAAACCAGCAGGCTTCCAGCACCTAACAACCTTCTCTTTCCAAGGAAGGGCATGCACCTCATCCTCTGACACCACCAACCTCGAAATATGCACACAGCGAGGGGCAAAGAAAACAGGGCCATCAGGGGAATCAAATGTGTGGCCCGGCCAGCATTGGGTCACCATGTTTTCCTTGAGTGCTTCCTGTCCAACGGCCAGAGGTGTAGGTGGTGAGGGAAAGTCTCTCTGGATTTTGCTCAGCCCAGAGCCTCTGAATGTTGGGACACAATGTGGCACAAGAGGAGAACATCTTGTTCTTTTCCGTCTTTCTGGTCGTGTGAGCTCTTGAGGCAGCCGTCTCTGGAGCGAGGGTGCCTGGCACTAAGTTTCACTGGGGCCTATCACCAGGGAAGTGAGACCTCTTTTCCAAGATTCCATTACCTAAGCTCTTCCATTCACTCAAATCTAGCTGTTTCTGAAACAGGGGGACACGCACAGAGGGCTCTGCATGACTCGCCCTGCTCTCGTTCCTCCTGCAAAGGTCAGTGGGCACCAGTGACACAGGAGGCCACTTTTAGTCCGGTGGCCAGTGCCAGCAGTGCGGCCCCAGACAGGAACACCACCAGACAAGCTGGCACTGTTGTTTGGGTGTCCTCAAGGCAGTGGCTCTCCTCAGTCCCCAGGGCAAAGGAGGAGACTCTATGGGCTCTGCAGGCAGTGCACGTGACCTCAGAAGCTCCCTTCCCCTATCATTCTGTCCATCACCGAGATGACCGTCTTTATCCATGAAGCATCACCTTATTCAAAACAATGATACCCCCACATATTCAAATGAAGACCCTGCGGGTCAAACAAGGAGTGGTCCTGTCCCCGGACCCCAGACTTGGTCTACAGTGCTCTGGTGCATTTTTCCTTATCCCAAGTCCCTGAGCTCCTGTCTGCTCTAAAAGACCTCTTGAGAGTGGAGAACATTTCCCAAGATTCTCAGGGCACTGTGGGTCATAGAGAGCCAAGGCTGAGGGACACTGTGTGAGCATGTAAAGCCACTGGAGTCACCTACCAAAAGCACCCCAACTTCAAAAGGATATTGAGGTTTTTCTCCTATGACCACTGTCTACTAGAGGGTGTGGGCTTATAGTTCCAGGTGCTCACACAGGTGGACTGCAAGACCCAAGTCCTATCCTACTGAGGTTGGACCAAGAATGTCCCTGGACAAGACAGAACCCCAGGAACCCCAGGACTCCTCTGCCCACTTCTGGAACTGTGACCATGTAGCTAAGAAAATGGATGCCATCACCGCCTGCTAGAGCTGCCCCCAGACTTTCTTCCTTTCCTGTTGTCACTTCCCCAGTGTCTGCTTTTTTTGACCACACACCCAGTGCGTATGTTTCTGCACACACGTGGGGATGCAGAGAGGAAAACGACTGTGCAGGAGAGGGGACATGTAGCATCCCCCCAGGACCTCTGAGCTTTAATCTCTCCATGCTGTGGGTTGAGCCCTGGCCTGAGGGAACTACAGCCCTGCTAATCTTCTGGACTGACTACCTCCTGTAGTCTGGGCCGGTACTGCCCTATGTTTTGGACCTTGGTTTTGAACTTGTACAGTGAAGGCTTAGATATAGAATTGCATAAGTATGCACTCATCCACGACTTGTCAGTCTCCATATATACTAGATAGGATGTCAAAGTGATGTATTGCTTAACTGTTCATGGGCACTAAATGCTCCCTAACACCAAGGGACATGGGGAAAACCCACCAGCCAACCAGTGTCCACGTGAAGGCCAGAAGGGAGTTCTGGCATGTAAGCCCTGCTTTCCACACACACACGGACAATATACCAAGGTTCTGCTCATGGGGCAGTTCTCAGAGCCCAACTCACCCCTTCACATGTCTTCTGTTCCCAATAGAAAAGGACATGGATGTCCGCCAAGCAAAAGCATCAGATAACAGAATTGTACAATCTGCCTCCACATTGCCCCTGTGATTTTGCATTAAGGGATATGTCCCAAAGGAGACAATCAGGAGAGAATTGTTTCTTCTTCCTATAAAAGAACCTTAGAGTCTAGCAGTCCAAACTAATCCTGGAATTCCCATGTAGACATAGTGCCTGGTATAGATCTGTCTTTCTGCTCCAGCATCTTAGTATGTGGTTTCTGTCATCAAGGATGTTCATGGTCCAGGATGGCCACTGGATCTCCTGCCTATACCAGAAACAACGTATACATTTTGGACCACAAGAAGGAGAATTAGCAGGAGGGCAAAACAAACCCTCCAAGCTCTATCAGTTCCCTTTGAGCAGCCTCCTTGAAGTCCCACGTTTAAATCATTGGCCTGAACATTGGTAATTCTTAATTGCACGAGAGGAGAGGAATTTTATTTTAGTTTAGTTTCTTATCAATAATTGATGCCTATTCTCAAGGATAAGAAAGAATAAAAACAGTGAAAACTACCTATGCTCTCTCCCTGAGTGTACCTTCAGGCTGAAGAGGAGGAGATAATGAAATTGTGAGACAAATTGGTCTTTTTTTCACCTATCACAGCCTCTCTTTTCTAAGTTTCTTAAAATTCATTCACAGAGAAAATAAAAAGTCTTACTTTCAGATTAGGAAATCTGAAGCAGATGCCTGATTTCTGTTTCTGGGAGAATGATTAGAACCACTATGTGGCTTTCATTCAGCTGTACCTGTGTCTTGTAGGTAGTTCTGAGGAAATCCTTTCTATTTCATGAAAGGAGTGGGATGGGCTTGAGATTTTTGAAGCCTGTTAGGCAACTGGCATATTTCTGAACTGCTGGGTCAAAACTGAATCTCTGTATATCGAAGATATACAAACTTTGATCCCACTATACATGCTCCATGGAGACTCTGAACCCACAAGGTGAATATTGCTAGTTAAAATCATCCACACAAAATAAAACTGAAGAAGTTGAAACTGAGGATACTTTTAAAGCCTATCGAAGGCTGAACTGAAAACATCAACATTCCATGACAGTTCCTGCAACTCTAATAATATATTTTGTTCCAACGCTAATGGGAAGAACAATAATTATCATATATTTTATGGTTTGGGCAAAAACATTAAACCTTAACTTTCTTTAAGGTAATATGTTTATATCTTTCAAATGTTGCCTAATGTCACTCTCCATTAAAAATGATATAGTTAAAGGATATGTCCATTGAACTTTGAGAAAGGAAAGTTCTTCATTCTTCCTCAATGAACAAGAAATGTGAAACAGGTGTCAGAGAAACTTACTTCTGTCATTGTTCAAGCAGTGCTGTCACTGGACCTCAGGTGACTTATCTATAAACTGGAGATACATAGGGATGCTGAGAATTTTCCAAAATCTCTTGCAGCTCTCACATTCAGTGGGTATATAATCAAACATTGTCTACTCTATGAAAAAAGTGATGCAAATAGTTTTTAATTACTTTATTAAACAAATAAACTTACAGAATTTAATAACCACAGGGATATAGCTCTAATATGAATTACTGACTTAATTTTTTAATTTTTATTTTATTGAAGTACAGTCAGTTACAATGTGTCAATTTCTGGTCTACAGCACAATGTCCCAGTCATGCATATGTATTCATTATCATATTCTTTTTCATTAAAGGTTATTACAAAATATTGAATATAGTTCTCTGTACTATACAGATAAAACTTGTTTTTTAATCTATTTTTATATATAGTGACTAACATGTAAATCTCAGACTATCAGATTTATCCCTTCCCACCTCCTTGCCCAAGTAACCATAAGATTATTTACTATTTCTATAAGTCTGTTTCTGTTTTATAGTTGAGTTCATAATGTTTTTTTTTCTTTAGATTCTACATATGAGTGATATCATATGGTATTTTTATTTCTCTTTCTGGCTCACTTCACTTAGAATGATGATCTCTAGGTCCATCCATGTTGCTGCAAATAACATTATCTCATTCTTTTTTATGGCTGTGTAGTATTCCATTGTATAAATATACCACAGCTGCTTTATCTAGTCATCTGTCAGTGGACATTTAGGTTGCTTCCATGTCTTGGCTATTGCATATAGTGCTGCTGTGAATATTGGTGTTCAAATTAGAGTTCCCTCCAGATATATGCCCAGGAGTGGGATTGCTGGATCATAGAGAAAGCCTATTTTTAGTTTTTTGAGGAATCTCCATACAGTTTTCCATAATGGCTGCACCAAACTACATTCCTACCAGCAGTGTAGGAGGGTTCCCTTTTCTCCACAGCCTCTCCAGCATTTATCATTTGTGGACTTTTGAATGATGGCCATTCTGACTGGTGTGAGGTGATACCTCATTGTAGTTTTGATTTGCATTTCTCTGATAATTAACAATATCAAGCATTTTTTCATGTACCTTTTGGCCATTTGTATGTATTCATTAGAGAAATGCTTTTTTAGGTCTTCTGCTTTTTTTAGATTGCATTTTTTTCTTATTACATTGTATGAGCTGTTTATATATTCTGGAAATTAAGCCCTTGTCAATCTCACCTTTTGCATATATTTTCTCCCATTCTGTAAGTTGTCATTTTGTTTTGCTCATGGTTTCCTTTGCTGTGCAAAAGCTTTTAAGTTTAATTAGGTCACATTTGTTTATTTTTGCTTTTATTTCTATTGCCTGGGTAGATTGCCCTAGGTGAACATTGGGAAGATTTATGTCAGAGAATGTTTTGCCTATGTTTTCTTCTAAGAGGTTTATGGTGTCTTGTCTTATATTTAAGCCTTTAAGCCATTTTGAGTTTATTTTTGTGTATGGTTTGATTGAGTAGTCTAACTTCATTGACTTACATGTTGCTGTTCACACCACTTGCTGAAGAAACTGTCTTTTCTCCATTGTATATTCTTGCCTCCTTTGTCAAAGATAATTGACCATAGGTCTGTGGGTTTATTTCTGGGCTCTCAATTCTGTTCAATTGATCCATATGTCAGTTTTTGTACAAAAAGCATGCTGTTTTGATTACTGTAGCTCTGTAGAATTGTCTGAAGTCTGGAAGGGTTATTTCTCCAGCTTTGTCCTTTTACTCAGTATTGTTTTGGCAATTCTGGGTCTTTTGTGATTCCATATAAATTTTAGGATTATTTGTTCTAGTTCTGTGAAAAATCTCCTGTGTAATTTGATAGGGATTGCATTGAATCTGTAGATTGCCTTATGCAGTCTGGTCATTTTAACAATATTGATTCTTCCAATCCAAGAAAATGGGACATCTTTCCATTTCTTTAAGTCTTCTTTAATTTCCTTAATCAATGTCTTGTAGTACTTCATGTATAAATCTTTCACCTCCTTAGTTAGATTTATTCCTAAGTGTTTTATTGTTTTGGATGCAATTTTAAAATGGATTGTTTCTTTACTTTTTTTCCCTGCTAATTCATTGTTAGTGTAAAGAAATGCAACTGATTTTTGTATATTAATCTTGGATCCTGCTACCTTGCCAAATTCTTTTATCAGCTGTAGTAAATTTCTTGTGGCGCTTTTAGGGTTTTCTATATATTGTATCATGTCATTGGCATATAGTGACAGTTTTACCTCTTCTCTTCTAATGTGGATCCTATTTATTTCTTTCTTTTGCCCAGTTGCTATGGCTAGGACTTCCAAGACTCTGTTGAATAGAAGTGATGGGAGTGGGCATCCTTGTCTTGTTCCAGATTTTAGTGGGAAAGCTTTCATTTTTTCACTGTTGAGTATTGTGCTGGCTGTAGGTTTGTCATAAATAGCTTTTTATATTGAGATATGTTCCCTGTATACCCATTTTGGTAAGAATTGTTTTCATAAATTAGTGTTGACTTTTATCAAGTACTTTTTCTGTGTCTATTCAGGTCATGTGATTTTCACCTTTCTGTTGTTGATGTGTGTATCACATTGATTGATTTGCATATGTTGAACCATCCTTTTGTCTCCGGGATGGATCCAACCTGATCATGATGTATGATATTTCTTATGTGTTGTTAGATTCTGTTTGCTAATATTTTGTTGAAGATTTTTGCATCTATGTTCATCAATGATATTGGCCTGTAATTTTCTTTTTCAGTAGTATCTTTGTCTGTATTTGGTATCAGGGTGATGGTGGCTTCATAGAATGAGCTTGGGTGTATTCCCTCCCTTTCTATCTTTTGGAAGAGTTTGAGAAGAATTGGTATGAGTTTTTCTTTCTACATTTGGTAGAATCCCCCAGCAAAGCCATCTGTTCCTGGACTTTTATTTGTAGGGAAGTTTTTTATTGCTGTTTCATTTCTAGTGATTAGGCTGTTCAAGTGGTCTATTTCTTCCAGATTCAGTCTTGTTGGACCATACATTTCCAGCAACTTGTCAATTTCTTCTAGGTTGTCCAATTTGTTTGGATATAGTTGTTCATAGTATTTGCTTTATTTTATTTTTTTGTATTTCTGTGGTATTGTTTGTAATTCCTCCATTTTCCTTTCTTATTCTGTTTATTTGTGTTCTCTTTCTTTTCTCTTAGTGAGCCTGACTAGAGGTTTGTCAATTTTGTTTACTCTTTCAAAAAACCAGTGCTTGGTTTGATTGATTTTTTCTATTTTTTATCTCTATTTTATTTATTTCCTTCCTGATCTTTATTATTTCCTTCCTTCTGCTGACTTTAAGTTTTGTTTGCTCTTCTTTTTCTAATTTTTTTTTAGGTGATAGGCTAGGTTTACCTGAGATTGTTCTTTTTTGCAGAAGGCTTATATTGCTATGCAATTCCCTCTTAGAACTGCTTTTGCTGCACCCTATGTTTTCATTGGCTATGTTTTCATTGTCATTTGCACCTATCAAAACTCATCTGATGTCACCTCCTTTGTGAAGACAGAGCTGGCACTTCTTTTGTTTGTGGTCACCACATTTTATTGGATCACTTCTCATAGGGTGTTGTAATTATTATGTCATGTCACAATTCAATGTTCCATCTCAACAGTGAGTTCTTCTTAACAGGGACTATGTCTTTATCTCTGTGCCTTTGGAGCAAGACATTGTGCCAGGGAGAAAATATGTTCTCAGTAAAGTTTGCTGAATAGTTTTTGTGGCTCCCCTAGAGAGACTGTGTCAGAGTCTGTGAGTGATCTGTGGAAGGTGCCGGCCTCTCTAGCCAGCAGTAGAGGCACCATCTTCCTCTGGTCCAGGAACTGACAATTCCCAGAACTTTACAAGACAATTGCAAGCTGGAAGGCACTCCTGGCCATCAGCCTCTTAATTAGCACCTCTCAACTCCATTCTCAGTTCTAACATTCATTATGGTGTGGTCTTTGGCATAATACTAAGGTTATATATGTACCAAAGCTAATGTGCCATTAATTTATTGCCTAAACTAGTTTTAAGCAGGGTAGTGTAGCAACTATGAAAAGTTGTCCATTATTTTATAGACGAACTTTAAAGCAATTTCAAAAGTAATCAAATCCTGTTGGGTAATACTCACACACGCTAAAGTTGATATTGCCTTTCTTGTGTTATGAAGACAATGAAGAACCTGTTGTCTCTGTCTAGATTTCAGATTGCAAATGAGATAAGATTTCCTAAACTCTTTATTTTCAACAATAAAAAGGAGTTATTCATTGGTATGTGCAACAACATAGATGAATCTCAAAATAACTGTACTGAGGGAAAGAAGTTAGACAAAAGAATAGGCATTGTATGATTCCATTCATATAAAATTCTAGAAAATGAAATCTAACCTATAGTGAAATAAATTAGTTTATTCCTTGAACTCTTAATGTAGCACAATATGTCAGTATAACAATATAAAATTTGATAAATGTCAGCATATATTATAGTTATTAAATTTCTAAAGACAGTAACTTTCATACTAAGTATTAAATTTTTTGATCAATAACATAAATAGAAGACAATATATTCTTTATACTATTAAATTTATCTGAGAGGTAACATAAAGCACCTGTGAATAATGTTCATTTGTTTCAGGGATGAGATATTCTATTTGAGATCCCCTTAGATGCTGGCCTAAAAGCAGTATGATTCTTCAACAAACACCACTGTCAGCTGAAAGCTGGATGCCTCTTGGAGGCACAGAGAATTATTGTTCCTCAAGCATTTGAGAGACAGTGGTCAAAAAATGTGATGGTTATCCCACCAACATGCACCAAGCTTGCAAAAAGGAAATCAAACTGAAATAGCTAACTGGAGAAAGAAATGATACTATAATTCAAATGGGAAAATTGTGTGAGGAATAAACATACATAATTCAGGGGGAAGTGTAATTATTCTCTTGTTGTGAGAATCAGTGATATATTGTTTCTTTACATACACAAACTTAGTTTTTCATTTCACAACTTAGGGACTTCATCAGTGTGCCTCGGATGTTTTGGTATTCCAGCAGACTTCAGAAATTAATTTTGATAAACTCTGTTACTCTGGGGTTTTGAGAATCCTTCTAGTCCACATAGTCTTGCTTGGGTTCTGTCATAATGTGTTGGGCCAGTGTAGATGTGAGCAGTAGTCTTATGAAACTATTAACAGGGGGAGGTCATAGCACAGTGGTAGAGTGTACACCTAGCATGCATAAGGTCCTAGGTTCAATCCCCGGTACCTACACCAAAGGAAATAAAAAGATAAACCTAATTACCTGCCCCACCCTCCAAAATTAAAGAAAATTAAAACTATTATATATTATTAACATGTCTGTTTGTCCCTTCCCTACTCCTGTCTCTAAACTGCATTCCCTTCTTCACACTGGGTTCCTGCCTTTAGTCTCGTATGCCATGAAAATCAAATAATACGTGACTCTTCAGCCTTAGGAAGGAATATTTAGATTCGCCAGGACCTAGATAAGCAACAATGGATGGAGTATATTTTATGGTAAGTCTCAACCTGCACAGCCACCATTCTGAGCTTAATATTTACTTATTTATTTTACTATTAGAGCATTATTACTTTGGACCCCTTCTGCAATGTGAAATCTTAATACAAATTATAATAACTGATTTTATTTTCACTTAAATTATAAATAGTCTTAAAAGTTTACTGATTGTTCAGTCTTCCATGAATTTTTTAAAATCTAAAATTCTCGCATTAGGAACTGCCCATGGAAGAGACAGAAACATGAGTGATGCAACCAGGTTTACAATAATTTCTCAGAAAATTCAAGGCTTTATTGCTTTTTTAAATTAGAAATTTATTTTTAAATAGAAATTAAACAGAGAACTTGAATTTCATCTCTGATAATTGATTTCTTCCCAAAAATTCTCAATAAAAAATTTTTTTAATGTAAGCAAGGGTAGTGCATATTTGCAAGTTTCATATGTAACTTGGTACTTGCCCTCTTTTTAAAAAGACTATGCTTCAAAAAGCAGGTTGTGGGGGAGGGTGTAGCTCAGTGATAGAGCACATCCTTAGCATGCACAAGGCCCTAGGTTCAATTCCCCGTACCTCCATTAAAAACAAATGAGTAAACCTAATTCTCCCCACAAAAATTTTTTAAAACAGATTAGAAAAATATAATAAAGCATAAATAAAATTAGTCAAATATGGCCCCCCACCCAGATAATTTTCATATACGGCCTATGCATTTTTTCTGAGATTATATGTATATGTATTTAACAAAATTCAAATTACAAATTCTAAACCTTATGTTTGACATTCTTTCATGTCCTGAGATTTCAATCTTTAAAGACTAGAGAGCTTTTCAAAATATAAAAAGAAACCAAAAAGAAAAATAGTCTTTTGTTCTTGAAGACTTGCCAGACCCGAAAATGTAAAACAAATTCAGTTCAGCAGTATATTCTGCTTGTATTATTCAGACAATAAAAAACTGTTGAGACAGCTCGCAGAGCCGCGGTCTGGGAGGCAGCGAGCGCCCCAAGCGCCCACCTTCCCCCGCCCGCCAGCCCGATGCCACCCGAGCCCAGCCCGCCACCCCAGCAGCAGCATCTTGGCTGGGGGAACACCTGCATTCACAGCCTCCTGGGATCTGTCAGGACGCAGCCATCGTGGGCTCCAAGGACTTGTCCTCCATCTGAGCCGTCGTCCCTGGAAAACCTTTGCTAACATCACGCTAGCTGAGGTTGGTGTCCTGGTTGACAAAGACCAGTCAAGTTTTCTACTGAATGGGCTAAGGCTTGGGGGCCAGAAATGTCCTGTTATGTGGGACTCACTGCTGCAGGATGGGGAATTTACCATGGATCTTGGTACCAACAACATTGGTGGAGCCCCCACCTTCAATGTCATGGTCACCATGACTGCCAAGATGCTAGTCCTGTTGATGGGCAAAGAAGGTGTCCACGGTCCTAGGATCAATAAGAAATGTTATGAAGTGGCCTCCCACCTGTGTTGTTCCCAGTACTGACCTCGTCCGTCTCTTCCCTCCACCACTCCCCACTGCGTTTACACCCCTCTCCTTCCCACACACACAGACACCATTTTTATTTTGGGGGCCATTACCCATACTCCTTATTGCTGCCCAACCACATGGGCAGGGGGCCAGGGCTGGATGGACACGTCCCCCTACTCGCACCCTTCCTGTGTGTGGTTGGAAAATTTTTTTGTTTTGGGTTTTTTTTTTTCCTAAGTTAAAAAAAGATTCTACTAAGAAAAAAAAGACTGTTGATCTGAGCCAAAAGTATATAATTCTCTTAATGTCAGATGCTACCTTTGCAGTAGCCTGCCCCTAGTTGGTTTTCACTCCATTGGCGGCTAGCCCTGCCAGCCCTGCCTCCCCACTCATGTGTTTCACCTGCCTGTGGCTCTGCTGCACATGACTGGGAGTTCTCAGACCATCCAACTTCATCCCCCAGGATGGCGGACAACTCTGGCCATTTGTCTCCCATATTCCTGGATGCTTGGGTTCAAACAAAGTATATTTGTGATGGTGGTGCTTCCAAGCTGTATACAGGGTCTACCTCCATGATTAAAATCATAGCTGGGACTCTTTTGAGAGTCCCCTTATTAAGCCCATGGCTTCTTAGATTTACACAAAAAGTATGTTTTTGTTAATATGTGACTTTACTTCTTTATTTCTTGCAGTGTCCATGTGACATATTTTTAGATAAAAGACTCAGTTTCAACTAAAATTAACTCAAATTTATCCCCTTTAAAAGAGTATCAAGAAATCAGAAACAACCTTGAAATATGGAGGCTATAATCTCATGGGTTTTATTCTCTTTTTTTAAACAAAATAAATCAATACCTCCTGTCTTCCCAGTGGGGACATGGAGTGGGGAGCATTAATCCTGCATCTTCACTTATGTATTAGAAAACAGCTTTTCAGTGTAGGTGAACAGCCTAAATGTGTTTATTTTTAAAAGAGGATGGAAATTAAACTCCTCAAGACAGTTACTTTAACTTGTTACATTAATTTATGAGAAAAATGTGGTGCAAATAGCAAAGCTTCTTCAGACTTCTCAAAGATATTGGGCAGGTACCTTATCCCAAAGGTCATCACCAAGGGCCTTCCTGATTCTAAGGACTCTGAGTAACCCTATTATGAAACAGTAAGCCATTAGTCAAGATTATTCCTTTATTCAGAATCTTTGAGAATTAAGACATAAAATGAGAGCATTTTTCCATTGATGCAGTATTTATCCAGTTAAAATGAAGCAACTCAGTCATCCATTTACTAGACCCCAGCAAGGTGGAGACAAGTGGGTTGACTCTGAGCAGCTGCTGAGCTGATGTAAAAGATGCTACAGTTCCTACATGTCTCACTGTGGTACCCCTAGACATTTGGTTTTCATGGCTATTTCTGAAGTTAGAGAAAGTCATAATGGATCATCGCCACATTTAGACTGTGACTGTAATTTCTCCTACCTAGAAATAATGTGGCTGCCCAGGCTCAGGCCAAAGGATACACTCTCTACCCAATACACAGGGGTGGGTTACTGGGAGGGGGGCAGCATTACCCCCATACATATAACATGTAACAATCATTGTAGAAATGTTTTCAGTTATAACTTAAATCATGAGATAAGAAAATGGAACAAAGAGACAATAAAGTCAATAGTTTCAACAACTGACTTGTTCAAAACATTGGTCTGATACAAAAATTAATAACACAATACCCACCCTGAAAAAAATTTATGATCTAGTAGGAGAAAGAGAAAGAGCAGGTATTCAACAATCAGTAAGCAAATAAGTAAATAAATAAAAATTGAAACATAAGTAACTTTTTTACTAGAAATAGAAGCAAAGAAGAACCGGTGTTTCCAACTTGTAGTAGCAGAAGGCCACTGAAGGCTTGGGTATATGAGCATGAAATAAAGCTGAATTGGATGTTCTTTTGTCCCTTATGCAGTTTTCCCAGAGTTAAATGGGTTGCTTTAATAAGGCAGTGGGGTTACAGAACTAACGCTGCTCTTAATATCCTTGATTATCAATGTAGATGCTGGGTTATTCTGGATTTCTCTCCCTTTGGCTTTCACCGTGAGAACCAGTTCATTGCTCATGAAAACCTCATGCAGAGGGCAGACGAGGGAGGGGAGGGAGATGAAATTCATTTCAGAACTTGTTAGAAGCATTGGTGAAAGGTTTGTTGGAATTGTGTGGCTCTTCCCAGCCATAGTGTCATGTCTGTTCATGGGCCAGTCGTCCAAATGGTGGGGTCTCTAAGGTTAAGGATGGAGTATGGTTCACATTCATGGAGCAAACTAAGCTGTCCACTTGGTTGCTGAGCATCTTCTATTCAGAGAAAGCTCTTTGGTGGGCACTAGCGTGAAACAACAGTTGGCATGCTGTATACCTGCTCCCGTTGATCCATCGCATGCCTCTTTCCCCAGATTTCCTTGTCTCTGTTTTGTTTTTTTTTTTTAATTTTTCTTTATCAAGGGCCCTGACAAAAAGTCACATGTTACTTCACAGTAGTCTATGCATATCCATAGCTCAGGCCACTTCTGCCTCCATATAATGTAATGTATGAATTGTTCTGTTCGGAGCTCTTCCCACTGGGAGGATTTCCCCTTAGGGATACATTCCTTTAGGGAGAGCTCTGAGTGCAGCTGTAGTGTGATAACAGTTCACTTATGGCTGCCATCAGCATATCACCCTGACCCACATGTGAATCAGGCCAGCGTTTTTTTCTCTTTAATCAGTTAGCACAGATATTTCTAGCTACCATCAGATCTGCTGGTTCATATGGCCTAAGCTTCCAGGAAACTGGCACAACTGCCTGGACCTCCTGTAGACCCTTTTATTTAGGGCAACATTCAAGTCCAAAAAATAGCTGGTACTGTATTCCCATAAGGCCCTTTGTGGAAGGGTAGGGAGAGTGTTTATAGTGATTTTTATGCCATTACAGAGTCCTTCCTCACGGGCACTCACCCTCCCTTTTAGCCAATGGTATCTGGGTCTGTTGAAATCAAATAATTCCAGAGATTGGGTGAAGGACCTGGATTTTCCATTGTGACAGCTGATCTTAGGAGTCTGCTTACCAGGCATCTATCGGGGGAAAAAATCCATGTAAAAATGGACCCTTACAGTTCAACCCGTTGTTCAAGGGTCAACTGTATTGACAAAAGACCACTGGAAGGATGAGAGAATGGAAGTTAGATAAGGAAGGAAGTGAAAACAAGGTTTGAATTCTGGTTCAGCCACTATGACTTTGAGCAAGTTACATCACCTCTGTGCTTCACTTCTCTTGTTTGTAAAATGGGGGGGACAACACAGGAACTTTGAGCATCTTTTCACATGGGTTTTTCTCACTGAAAGTGGCCTGTTCCTCTTCATCAACCCTTGCTGCTTCATCCTTTAGGTGGTTTAGGTTTTGATTTAGCCTTTATTTCCTCTGGGAAGCCTTCTCCATCCTCCCAGGGGTTGAGGCGACCTCTAATGTCTTTCAACCACATGGTACCTCTCCTATAGTTGTTGTCATACAGAATTGCAGCCGTCAGATCACTTGTCTATCTGCTCCCCTAGACCAAAGACTCCACTAGGGCAGGGATGATGACTGTCCTAGCCCATTTAGCACATATTAGAAATAAAAATCTAAATTCCATTGAATTCTCTTGTAGATTGTAAGGGTTAAGTGAAGTAATGCATGTGCAGCTCCTATCAACCTAAGTGTTCAGTAAATAGTAGCTTTAAAAAAATCTATTATTTTTCACATCTTTATCAAGGGCACAGTTCTTGGCATGTACACATTTGTATCACAATAAACACTTGGTGAATGAAAAGTTCAGACTGGATTGAAGAGGTCCTTAACTATGTCTGCCGGCCACAATGATTTCAACTGCTGTCGATTTTACATTCAGTGTCCTAAATGCTGTCCTCTGAAACTCCAACGTGTATTAAGTTCTTATTTTTTTTAGAGGAAGCAATAACAAAAACAAAATAAAAATCTAAGAAAGTAATTGTAAGATGCCGCTATAGAATGGGGGAAAAGCAGAGGGAGCCGGGAACCACAGAGAAGCTTGAGATGAGCAGGGCTTGGGGTGTGTCCGTTTATTTTCTTTCTTTCTTTTTTTGAATTTTCACTTAATTTTATTTTGTTTTGGAGTTCTACTGAGTTGTCTTCAGACACCTTCCTTTCATATCTTAAAATAACATGAGGGTGTTAGGAGAGAATTCAACAGCCTAGGGGGTCTCAACAAAATATAGCACATAGTTCGCATAACTTTAGGGAGTACTTTCTGAATTTAGGGATTATCCCTCTGGGTGAATGAAGGAAAATTTACACTCACTTGGGGGTCACTTTTGAATACATGGAGTTCAAACCTTCTCAGTTCCTCAGCTTTTGTTCCTCTTTTCCTGGGTTCAGAGGCCACCTGTACCGCAGGGCACAACTGCCACTCTTACTGCCCATAATCGCCATCTCCAGCCTGCAGAAGAAGGCTCCGTGGAAAGAAGAAGAGTAGGGCTCGAAGCACCAGCGGGCGGGGGCCGGGATGCTAGGGTGGTGGGGTGTGCGCGCCACCGCTGTCGTGTCACTTGCGTGCAGCACACGCCCGTGTTTACATCCCTCCTGGAGCTGTTGGCAGCAGCCAAATGGCAGCACTGTGGCGACACTGAGGCATAGAATTTAGGAGAGGAGTCTCTCCATCAGGCCGGCTCCAGGCGGTCAGGAGAAAAGGAGGAGGGGCGGGGACATCGCACACACGCGGCCTGACCACCTACCAGGCCTCACGGAACTCAAGCCTCTTGTGCAGAGCGCCACAGGCGCGGCGCGGGGCCTCGCTCCAGGGTTGGGGGAGGCCGGGGCGTGTGGCAGGCGCCGCGGCAGCGCGGGGCTTGTAAACAGATCCCGCCGCACGTGACCTTATGAGCTACCTGCTCCCTGGGCGCCTATTGTCTTTCCTGCCAGCCGAGCCACAAGGGAGCGTGACGATCTGAGCGCGGAGCAGCGGGCAAGGGAGCGGGCAGAGCTGCCAGGGCGCTAGGATGGCCGAAGGCGCCAGCGAGGCTGAGTGGTCGTGGGCCGGGCGCGGCTCAGCCAGCCGGTGAGTCCCCTGGCGGGCAGGGCCGGTGGCGCCTTCCCCGCGGCCTGGCGCCGGAGCCACCATGTCGTTGGCCCTCGAGGAGACGCTCGAGTCCGACTGGGTGGCCGTGAGGCCGCATGTGCTGGAGGAGCAGGAGAAGCACAGGTTTGCCTCCGTTGTCTCCGGGAACAAGATTGAGGCTTAGTTTGCCATAAGCTGCCACAACCAAACGGCCCAGAGGCAGAGCAGCACCCAGGATCAGGCGGGTGTGCGAGGGGGCGCCGAGCCTGGCGCACCCACCTCCGACAGGACCCGCAGGCCGGGCAGCCCAGTGGGCAGTGGTCGGCCAGAGGCCACTGCCTCGGTGACTCCGGGCAGGAGCCCTGGGCCCCGGAGGCTCCCAGCCTGGGCAGAGGGCAGCTCCCCTTGGAGCGTGTGCAGCCTTCCAGGGTGCCCGCTGCCATGGAGTTTGGCGGGAAAGAAGGCGGAGAGTCCTCTTCAGAGTCCAGTGAGGGCCAAGTCCAGCCCGGCCCGCAGTGCATCCGAAGGCAGAGGTGGGGCGGGGGCCAGCCGCGACGGCGCCCAAGGAGGCCCAGGTGTCCTCAGTGCGGGTAGTGAGCGCCTGGATGACCGTCACTGAGGAGACTGAGATGCTAGAAATGGTGAGGGAGGGCGAGGCGGACCGGGCATCCCTGGGCTTTTGGTGGCGGAGACGCTGCCGTGTGCCGCGGAGCTGGAGTCCCCAGCGAGGAGCTGGGCTGGGCGCTTCTTCCAGGATCTGCGCGCGGCGCACCAGCACCCCAGCTCCGTGCGCTCGCAGCTGGAGCCGTGCCTGCTGGTATTCCCCGAGGGGCTCTGGGGCATGTTGACAGTGCTGTTCCGGGGCGCCCCAGAGATGACTGAGCAGGAGGTCCACATCCTGTGTTACCAGCTCCAGAGCTCCCCGGGCCACGGGCTGGACACCTCCGGCTGGAAGATCCTCTCCCAGGTGCTCTTCACAGAGACCCGTGACCTGGAGGGGTATTATGAAAGCCTTAGCGAGCTGCGGCAGAAGGGCTATGAAGAAGAGCTTCAGCAGGCCAGGAAGCGCACCCAGGAGGTAAGGACCTAATCTGGGCTCCAGTCGTAGCTTGTGGTTACTCACTGCCAAAGGCTGGAGCCTCGGCCCAGGCTGCGCCCTTTTGGGACACTTGTTTTTCTAGACAAGGGAAAAGGAAGTCCTGTTTATTTTCAGTTTCTTGTCTGCTAGATGGTGTAGTTCTGTGAAAACTGTCCTGGGTAATGGGATCGCATTAAATCCGTAGATTGCCTTGGGCAGCCTGGCTGTTTGAACATAATTAATTCTTCCGATGCAAGAACATGGGATGTCTTTCCATTTCTCTAAGTCCTCTTTAATTTCCTTAGTCAGGGTTTTGTAGGTCTCCTCATAGAAACCTTTTACTTCCTGGGTCAGATTTATTCCTGAGTATTTTATTTTGGGGATGCGGATTTAAAAGCAATTAGTACTTTTGTGTAAAGAAATGCCACTGATTTCTGTACGTTGTTGTTGTATTCTGCTACCTTGCCAAATTCTTTTGTCAGCTCTAGCTGTTTTTTATGTGGAGCCTTTAGGGTTTTCTATATATAGTATCATGTCCTCCAGATATAATGACAGTTTTACCTCTTCTTTTTCCAATTTGGATCCCTTTTATTTCCTTTTCTTGTCCAGTCACTCTACTGGGACTGCCAATACTGTATTGAATAGAAGTAGTGAGAGTGGGCATCCTTGTCTTGTTCCAGATTTCAGCAGACAGGCTTTCAGCTTTTCTTGTAGAGTATGATGCTGGTTGTAGGTTTGCCATAAATAGCTTTGATGATGTTGGCGTATGTTCCCTCTATACGCACCTTGGTAAGACCGAAGACTCGGTGTGGTCAGGGGGCTGGGAGGATGGCAGTGGTAGTAGCAGCAGCGGGAGGAGGGGGGCTGCCCCTTGGGAGCCATTTATTTGCTCCGATTTCCCCCACAGCCTGATCTGGGGGTGGTCTCTGCTGCTCCAGGTTGACTGGATCCAGGTCTTTAGGTCGGTCGTCTCCCAGGAGGCTGGCACAGTGCGGTCAGGGGCGAGGGCAGTGGTGGTGGTGGGAGTGAGGCTGCCCTGTGCAAGCCCTTGCATTGATTTCCATCTCCCTGGCCGCCTGGCCTGGGGGCGGCCTCTGCTGCCCCAGTTTCGCTGGAGGCGTGTCATCAGGTCAGCCTGCTCCTGAGAGGCCGGCTTGGTGCGATCAGTGTGCTGGGGCAGGGACAGGGACAGCGACAGTGACAGTGGGAAACGGGAGCAAATCCCAACTCTAGCGTGGGGCAGTCCCAATCCACAGTTGCTGCTGCCTCCCCCACAGCCCCCTGACCACACCCCGTCTGCCTCCCAGGAGCAAGCTGACAGGGAGAAATTCTTTGCAAGAAGCTGGCGCGGCAGAAGTGCCCCCAGGCCAGGCAGCCAGGCAGCGTGGGAGATTGCAGCAAGTGCACTGGCTCTCCCAGGGCAGCCCCCCTGCTCTGCCGCCGCCACTGCCATGGCTGCTGCTGCCTGCTGTCCATCCCGGGCCGGGCTGCACCCTCCCTCCTGGCAGCGCCATCAACCACCCAGGTCCCACTGATAAACGCTGTTCAGCCCAGGACCACCCTGACCCATCAGCTCAGAGGCGGCACTGGGCATGGGGCGGTGGTTGCGGGGGAGTGGAGGTGGTGAGGGGTGGGGGTTTGAGGGGTGGGGGAGGGCACCCGGGAGGGAATTGGAACAACCTCTAGCCCTGCCTGCCCAGGCCCCGGCACCTGGGACACAGGGCTGTGTGCCCACATACTGCCTGGGATCACTGTCTGGCTGCTGTTGTCATGGTGATCGGAGCCCGGACGGCCCCGCCCCTGCGAAGTGAGGGGTGAGAGGGTCAGCTGGGTTAGGGGTGCACTCTGGGTGTGGTGGGATCCCGCGGTGAGGGAGGGGACAGGCTGAGGGGTTAAGGGTCACTGGGATTGGAAGTGATCCAGCTGTGGGGTGAGTGAGCTCGGCTCGGGATGAAGGCCGCTTGGAGTGGGGGGTCCTGGCTGAGTGGTGAGGGGGTAACTGCGCGGTGAAGGATGAAGGGACTATCTCTGGATGTTGGGGGGCCTGGGGTGAGGCATGAGGGGCAGCTTGGTTTGCGGGGGGCTGTAGCTTAGGACCTAGTGGGGCGCAGTGTGGGGGCGGGGACTTATGTGTGAGGAGAAGGAGCCTTGTCTTGGGGGTGCGATCAATCGGGGACCAGGCCTGGTAGGGGGTTGGGAGGCAGTGACTGGGTGGGGGACGGCGAGCAGGGGGTGTGGGGCTGGGGGTGTGGCCTGGCCCAGGGCCTGCGGTGGTTCTAGTTAACTGCCAGGACCCTGTGGGTGGCAGGGTGGGGACGTTGGGGTTGGGGACCCGGCCGGCCTGGTCCACGAGGTTGGCCGGCCCCACCGCCCCAGCGCCTGGCCCCAGTCGCAGAGTCCCTACTGCAGGAGCCCCACCCGTGTGTCAGCTCTGCGGGCGGGAGGAGGAGGGGGAGGGGGAGGGGCGCGCCCAGAGCGCGTGGAAGCCGGGCGGGAGCCGGGTGCTTCTGGGCCGGCTCCCGGAGGAGGAACGCGGCCTGGGGTCTGGGCCGCCGCCGCCTGCCGTCGCCTCTGCTGCCAACGCCGAGCAGGTAAGGGGGCGCTGGTGGGGGCGCGCAGGTCGGGGAGTCGGCGGGTGAGGCCTGGGCTGTGCAATTGGGGAGGCGCACAGGGAGGGGTGCGTAGGTGAGGTCCAGGCCGCGCTTCCCGTTTGGGCCCTGAGGCGGGTACCGGGCCGTTGTCCTGGTTGGGGTGCCCCCCCACCCCAGATTAGTAAATCACTGAATCCTGCGTCTTTCTCTGCTTCAGCTCATATGCATGTTTGGGAAAGTGGCTGAATTATTATGGCTGAATAATATTCCTGTGTGTGTGTGTGTGTGTGTGTGTGTGTGTGTGTGTGTGTGTGTGTGTGTGTGTGTGTGTGTGTGTGTGTGTGTGTGTGAATCACATTTGTTATCCGTTCATCCACTGTTGGACACTTAGGTTGTTTTCATATCTTGGCTCAATAATGCTGCAGTGAACGTGGGGTGCAGTTATCTGTTCATAGCGTTTTTATGTGGAGTTGCTGGATTCCAGTACCAGAATTCTGTGTGACTTAGTGGAGTTTCAGTCATTTCAGAATTTATTTTTAAACTGCTGTGAATTGCAGCTTTTTTTAATTGAAACACACTCAACTCCCAAATGACTATTTAGCGTCTAAATTGATCCTAGTTAGAAGCACATTGTTTGCACTTTCATTTTTCTAAGGGTTCTTGTAAGGTCACATTTATCAAGTTCCCTTATGAAACTTGATAAATTCATGGAAACTGCTGATTATATATTTTTTACCTTGAGCATTTTTCTTTCATTCTAAAGTTGCTTTTGTCTGCCTATTCATCAGAATAACATTGCTTACTTTAAATTTATTTGTTGTGAAAACATAATATCTTTTATTCTAAGTAAATATTCATATCTTGTCAGACTTTTTATATTTATGTTTTCATAGTCACCTTTGTATCTTTGTTTCTTCATTTAACTCAAGATACACAGAACCATTTATACCTTATTGATTTGATGAGACAAGAGTTCACTTGCTGGTAGCTATGGCTCTGTAATATGGTGCCATGTGAGTTTTATTTCAGTCTCCTTCAGAGAGAAGGAGCTGTTGATCAAGGTTATAAAGACAGCTGGCTGCAGCAGAGGAATTATTCTTGAATTAAGGACACTAAAACAGCCTAGATTTATGTGTCTCATACCATGTCTTGCAGAAGCAACAGGAAAATCCACAGTAGAATGCTTTTGACTACAAGCCTTGGCTGAACCAATGAGCTAATTACCCTCTGCTTTGGACTTTGTAGACATGGCCCTACAGATAACCAATCACACAGATCTTGAGGCTGAGCAGCTGATTATTTGTTATTTCAGATGACTGGTAATTATTTCCAAGAAATTAGACAGACTTAGTAAGAGGAAAAAACATAATTGCTTTTCCAGCAATTTCTCCTCATGATCAACAAAAAACAGAGTAAATAAATGTCTATATCTTGTTGGAAACTTTTAGTCTCCCATGATGTTTTTATCTTTCAATTTTTTTCTAGCTTATCTTTAGAAAAATTTTCATTGTATATGACATTTTGGTACCAATATAAGTAGTTATTAGTTATTATTTAAGATTTCTTCTTTTTCAACTTTGATACAGTATTCATTATTAAAATTAGCCTCATTCTACATCAAAGTGTTAATGGAATATATCATGTGGCCTCAGAGGCATATCAACTAGGTATCCACTGGCCTGAATTGATTGTGGGTGATTTATAATTAGGCTACTGACTTCTTGGGAATGAATGACAAAGAACCTTATGAATGCCAGGTTATTTATCTCATAATCTTCTTTATAGTTAGCTCTGGTGATCCCATTAAGTATACTGAAATTCTGGTAAGACATAGAAATTACTTAGAAAGGAAAGTCTTTTATAAAATACAAATATATATTTTAACACCTTATCTGTCTAATAAAACTCAAGGTTTTATTTATGATGCCAATGTCTTTCATAAAAATTAAAGAATAATCTTTTTCATTTTTTCAAAAAATAAAAAATGTGTATTTTTTTCTTTCAGCATGTGGAGAAACTCTAGAAGAATCCAATGGCAACCTTTCCTCTGCAGGATTTCCCAGTGGCTACTCTTCTTATACACACTGCATCTGGAGAGTATCTGTGACCCCAGGGGAGAAGGTAGTTTATCCCATCAAGAGTTCTCTTTAGTTTTGTATAAGCAAAGGTTCATCATTTTTTCAAATATAACTTACTTAAAAAAATTCTTCTTTGGTTCATCAAATAACAGACTAAGTAACTCAGAAAACTTAAATAAATGGAAATTACTCAAACTCCAAGAATTTTTTGTAATTTTAAAAGAAATGTTAAATAGCCTAAAGGGTTGAAATAATACAAATTATGTTTTCAGACACAATGAAATTAAGTTAGAAATCAGTGTCAGAAAGGTAACTAGAAAAATCTCGCATATTTTAACATTTAAAAATATACATCAGATATCCAATTTAGTCAAGAAGAAGTTATAATGAAAATTAGAAGTTATTTTCAGTTCTAACAAAAATACTGAGAATACCAAGCCTGGAAGATACACGTAAAGCAGTATTTAGAAGGAAATTCATAAGCTTAACTGCTCAGATTAGGAAATAAGAAATACCCTAAACTAAACAAGTAAACATCCTCATAAAGAGGCTAGAAAAAGAGCAATAAAATAAATAGAAAAGTACATAAAGGAAGAAGTAATAAATAAAAATTAAAAACATGAAACATGGCACAAAATATGAAGAAAGTTGGTACTTTGAAACAACTTAGATAAAAAAAGAAATGGATGAAAAGAGATTACGAAAGAAAAAAGAAAAGCACAATTACCTAATATTTAGAATAAAAAGATTATTATAACCATAGATGCTTTAAAAATATAAACGAAATGGCAAATTACTACAAAATATTACTAAGTTCTTACTCAAGAACAAATAAAAAGCCTGAATGCTTCTGTAAGCACTAAAGAAATCAAGTTACTATTTGGTTGAATTATTAGTCAGTTTTTTCAACAATGAATATTCAGGCTCAGATGGCTTAATCAGTGAGTTCTATCCAACAATCAAATAAGAAATAAGTACAATCTTACATAAAATCTTACAGGAAAATTTTTAAAAAGGATACACTCGCTTATTTATATACGTAGCAAAACTTTGATAGTCATCCTGATGACAAGGACAGTATAAGAAAGGAAAATTTTAACCCAGTCTAACCACTGAATATATGTGTAAAATCCTTCCCAAATTACCAAACCAAATGCAGGTATATATATGCATCTGTCTATAAATATGTAAATAATACATAAAATGTATGATGTATATTTCAAGTACAGATATAAATGCATCGAAATGTGTATATATGTATTATATATTATTTATGTGTTTGTGTGTATATGTATGTATGTGTATATATATATGCACCATTAGATGTATCTCAACTAAATCAAGAAAACAATCTATTAATGATTTAACAACAACAAATCCTGAGCAAACTAGGAATAGAAGAATACTTTCTTAATCATATAAAAAGAATCAAAAATTAGTACAAATACCATTATTGGGGAAATTCTTAAATTATTTATTTGACATAGGTAAAAAACCAAGTATAATTGCCACTCTCCTTCCTTTTTTTTTAATAATGTTTTGGTGGAAATAATAGCACCTTAAGGCAAGAAAATGAGATTATACACATAGGGATTAAAAAGGAAGACATAAAATTCCCTCTATTGTATTGTTTGATTGGTTATAGAATTTAAAATTACTAAGAAACAAATTTATCAATTTCTGGATTCTGTCTTGAATGCTAACCTTAAAAGTCTCCCCTGACTGAGATTGTCTTGATGTTAATCTTTGGTTTTTAACTAATTGTTAAATGATTTTTTACCTTTGGCAAATTCATCTGGAATGACTCAAATACACTTTGAGTTTTGGTGGGAATGCAAATGCAGCTAAAGAAGGTTTGATCTCTCGATAATTGAGTGTTGTTGTTATTACTGTGGGTATGGAGCTATCCAGGATGTTGCAATAGTTACAATGAAAACTAAATGAAACTACTGTGTAGCATCAATAGATTTTACACATAAAAATTTACAACTGGCTTATAATACATTAATGCATATGTAATTCTTTATATAGTTATTTTTAGTTTAAGAATTATGAGTCTACATTGTAATAGTTATAGGTGCTGATCAATTTCCATTTAGATTCTTTGAACAAACCCCTGAAAATATAACATGAGAATCATTAAAAAAAAAAAAAAAGTACTGAAGAGAAAGATATAAAGGATGATAAAGCTTCAGAGAAAGTTTAAAACTATACATAATTTTGGAAAATAAAGCCTTATAGAATATAGAAAGCTTTGGAACATGATTAATCAAGTTAAATCAGCTTGTAAGAGCAAGATAATATATGAAAAAGTTTCTGTTACCTAATTGCAGTACCCGTGCCATTAGCATTCAAAGTTCAACACTTTTCTTGTACGTAGGATTACTAATAAAATGGTATTTTCTAAAGTGTTGCAAAAGTGAAGAAATAAACAAATCCCTTAACTTTCTATCATATTTCTTAACTGTGTACAATTAGGGGCAAATAAATTGTATTATTGTAAGTGGCCAATCAACAATATTAACTGATTTTTCATTCTTATATTTTCCTTATTTTCTTTCTTTAATATCTTCTCTTTTTTAGTTCATTGACATATACTTGATTTACAATTTTATATTAGTTTCAGGTATACAGCATAGGGATTCAGTATTTTTACAGATTATACTCCATTAAAAACTATTGCAAGATAATAAGTGTAATTCTCAGTGCTGTACAATCTTATCTTTTTACTTATTTCTTTTCTACATAGGAGTTTGTATTTCTTAATCCCATATCATATTTTGCCCCTTCTCCCTTCTCTTTCTCCTTTGGTAACCACAAGTTTGTTTTCTTTATCTGTGAATCTCCTTCTGTTTTGTGTATACATTTGTATTTTTTTTTAGATTCCAAACGTAAGTGATTTTATACAGTATTTGTCTTTCTCTGTCTGATTTTGTTTCAATAAACATAATATTTTCTAGGTCCATCCATGTTGCTGCAAATGATGGAATTTCATTCTTTTTTTATGTCTGAGTAATACCCGTGTGTGTGTATCACATCTTTATCCACTCATCTGTTGATTGGAACTTGGGTTGCTTCCGTATCTTGGCTATTGCAAGTAATGCTGCTATGAACATTGGGGTGTATGTGTCCTTTCAAATTAGTTTTTTTTTTTCATTTCTTCCCAGATATATACCCAAGAATGAAGTTATTGGATCACATGTTAGTCCTGTTTTTAGTGTTTTAAGGAACTTCCATACTGTCTTCCATAGTGGCTGCACCAATTTGCATTCCCACCAACAGTGTACAAGGGTTCCCTTTTCTCCACATTCTCGCCAACGTTTGCTATTTGTAGACTTTTTGGTGATAGCCATTCTGACAGGTGTGAGGTGATATCTCATGTTTTTGATTTGTATTTCTCTAATAATTAGTGATGTTGAGCATCTTTTCATGCGCCTGTTAGCCATCTGTATGTCTTTTTTTGGAAAAATGTTAAAAGTCTTCTGCCCATTTTTCAATTGAATGTTTTTAGTATTGAGTTGTAAGAGCTGTTTACACATTTTAGATATTAACTCCTTGTCATCCATGTCACGTGCAAACATATTCTCCAATTCAGTAGCTTGTCTTTTTGTTTTGTCAGTGGTTTCCTTTCCTGTGCAAAGTCTTTTAAGTTTAATTAGGTCCCTTTTGTTTATTTTTGCTTTTATTTCTTTTGCCTTAGGAGACAGATCTAAAAAAAGATTGCTACTATTTATGTCAAAGAGTGCTCTGCCTATGTTCTCTTTGAGGAGTTTTATAGTTTCAGGTCTTTCATTTATGTCTTTAATATATTTTGAGTTTATTTTTGTACATGGTGTGAGGAACTGTTGTAATTGCATCCTTTTCCATGTAGCTGTCTAGTTTTCTCAGCACCATTTATTGAAAAGGCTATCTTTTCTCCATTGTATATTCTTACCTCCTTTGTTTTAGATTAATCGTCCAAAACGTAAGTGGTGTGTTTATTTCCGGGCCCTCCATTCTGTTCCGTTGTTCTACACGTCTGTTTCTGTGCCAATACCACTTCGCATTATTGTAGCTTTGTGGTATAGTCTAAAGTCTGGAAGTGTGATATCTTCAGCTTTCTTCTTTTTTTCTCAGATTTCTTTGGCAATTTGAGGTCTTTTCTGGTTCTATGTAATTTTAGGACTTTTTTTCCTGGTTCTGTGAAAAATATCATGGATATTTTGATACAGATTGCCTTAAATCTGTAGATTTAATAGGTCTTTTTTACTTCTTCTTTTGCAAGCTTAACTCATTAATTTCAAGTATCTTTTCTTTTCCAATACAAACACTTAAGGCTGTAAGTCTTCTTCTAAGGACTACTCTATCTGAATTTCACCAGCTTGACACATGGTGTTTTTGTTATTTTTAAATTCTAATTATCTTCTTCATCTTTTATTATTTCTTCTAAGCCTACATATTTTTCAGTGACATAATTTTTATTTGCAAAAAATATGTTGTTTTCCCAATCTTTCTTTTTTATTAATTTCTCCTTTAGTCACTTTTTTGGACAGAGACTATAGTCTGTATGATGTCAGTCTTTGAAATAACTTGAGGCTGGCAGTATGACCTTAGAATTGACCAGTATTCATTAAAAAAAATCCTTGCTTTTAAATGTGTCTTGTGCAATGGCTGGGTGCAAAGTTTTCTATATATGCATTAGTCTTTTTAATTGTGCTGTTTATATATTCTCTATAGTGCTGTTTTTGACTGCTTCATCTATCAAATAGTAGAAAGATATGTTATTAACATTAAAATATTATTTGCCACTGTTTGGTAGATTAATTGCTCTTCATAGTTTTAAAATAGTTTTACACTGTATTATTATATATTGTATACATATTTGTTTATAATATTACATTTTCCCAATAAATTAGACTATTATCATTCTATAGTGTATCTCTATCTCTAGTCATGGTTTAGGTTAAAACTTTTTTCTGATATTAATAGATTATACTTTTTTTGATCAATATTTCTGCCTGTATATCTTTATCTTCTTTAAACATTTAACCATTTGAGATTTTGTGTCTCATGTGTGTCCTTTTTAGATACCAAATACTTGGCTTTTATTTTTTATTGAATTCATGATGGCTAGTTTTGTCTTTAACTAAATTGCTTCTTGGAGTTACATCTGATTACTGATGTATTACTGCATCTTATTTACATTCTATATGTCCCGCTTGGTTTCTTTTGTTCTGTGCTTTGCCTTCTAATGTATTGAATTATGTTTTCTTTTCCCTCATTTCATTTTTTTTCCCTCTACTGGTTTGAAAATTTTAAGTGTGTATTCTATTTTTTGGTACCTCTTTCTACTAGCTTACTCTCTGCATGAAGCCATATATAATTAACATCTTTACACTCCTACCAAACCATAAAAAGATTCTAAAAAAAGATGCTGATTCAAATGCCTTCATCTTATATGATATTGTTTTGTTTTGTTTTCAAGCTTGTTTTCTCTCTGAGACAAATGAAATGCTATTATTGTTTTTTGCACTTAACTATGCAGATATTTATGTAACATTTTTATTGTGATAAAAACATACAAAATTGCTATCTTAACCATTGTTAAATACACAATTCAGTCATGTTAAATACATGCACACTTTGTGAAACAGATCTCTAGAACTTTTTCATCTTGCAAAACTGAAACTCCATTCATTAAACAACTCTCCATTTTCCCCTTCCTTGGTTCCTGGTAAGCACCATTTTCTTTCTGCTTTTTATGAATTGGCTACTTTAGAAACCTTATATAAGTGGGGTCACACAGTGTTTGTCTTTTTGTAAGTGGCTTATCTTCTGTGTATAATGGCCTAAAGGCTTATCCGTGGTGTAGCGTGCATAAATTCTTGGGGATTGTTGGATCATTTGGCAGTTCTATTTTTAGTTTTTGAGGAACATTCATACTGTTTTCTGTAGTGGCTGCACAATTCTAGAATCTTTCCAGCAATGCACATGGGGTCCAGTTTCTCCACATCTTTTATAGTCACCATTGTAGTGGGTGTGAAGTGATACCTCCTTGTGGCTTTAATCTGCATTTCTCTAATGATTAGTGATATTGATCATTTAAAAAATATGATTGTTGGCTATTTGTACGCCATCTTTGGAGAAATGTTTATTCAAGTTTTTTGCTTATTTTTAATTGGATTATTTTATTTTTTTCTTTTTGTGTTATGGGAGTTCTTTATATATTCTGGCTATTAACGCCCTATGAGACATAAAATTGGCAGATATTATCTCCTCTGTAGTTACCTTTTGACAGCACTGATTGTTTCCTTTGTTTCACAAAAGTTCTTTACTTTGATGTAGTACTAATGATCTAGTGATTTTTCACTTTTTTTAATTTTGCTTTTCAGGGAGTATCCAAGAAATCATTGCCATATCCAATGAAGCTTCTCCCCTATGTTTTCTTCTAGGCATTTTAGAGTTTTAAGTCTTAAGCTTAGGTCTTTAATCTATTGTCAAGTTAATTTTTGTGTACGGCTTCATTCTCTTGCATGTAGAGATATTTTTCCCAACAACATTTGTTGAAGATATACCAAATGTTTTTATTTAGTATTCCTTCTTGTATCTCAGACTTCCATCAAAGCTCATTTTGTCCTGACTATAGTCTATATTTTAGATTAGTTTTTTCACTTAGCTTGTTTTGGTGGTATTTTTCCTGTTTGAAATGTGGATTTTTTTTTTATTAAAGTATAGTTGATTTACAATATTGTATTAGTTTCAGGTGTACAACATAGTGATTTAATATTTGTATATGTTGTACTTCATTTAAAGTTTTTTTTTACCTGAATTCATGATAATATGGTTTCATTGGCTATATATTCAACTTGTAAAACATCAAAACCTGCAGAAATAGTTCTTTTTGAAGTATTTCTTAATGCAGAATCCTGGAAATTCAAGCTACCAAAACTGACTTAATAAGCATGAGAAGTTTCATAAGTTAATAACAGTATGAAGTAAGTTGACAAAAAGTTATTTGAAGTCATGCTGCTTGCAGGTGATTTCTCAAGGAATCTTTTTCAAACTGTAAAAATTCAGATACTTCCCACATAATAAAAATGTATTTCAAGTGAATTTTAGGTTTTATTTATTTTATTTTACTTCTTTTTGAGGGAGAGGTAATTAGGTTTATTTATTTATTTGTTTGTTTATTTATTTATTTATTTATTTATTTATTTAATTTATTTATTTATTTACTTCAGTGGCGGTACCAGGAATTGAACCCAGGATGTTGTGTATGCCAAGCCCACATTCTACCACTGAGCTATACCCCCCTCTCAAGTGCATTTTAAAACAATGTGTAGCCCCTTTGTTTACTTTATAAAACTGGTAAAATTCTGATAGGCATACTGCATACAACTCATGTGAAAAAAATATGAAATGCTTCTCATACAAATATAAACACACAGATGTTATGTATATATAATCAAATCAAATCATGTTCTGTAATTTATAAATTTGCAAGTGTTTTGATTTGGTAATTTGAGAGTAGTTCAGTGTTATAAAATCTGTTAATTTGAAAAATAATAATATCACAATAAAAAAAACCTTAAAATTGTCTATAAATGCTGTTAATGCTGGAATTCAGTATGTATGTTTAATGATAATTTGATGAATTAAGTCTAGAAGATGAATTAGGACTAGATAACCTGATGAATTAGGACTAGATTTAGACAATAAATAGAAGAAACTAATCTTTATTGAGTTTTTTACACTATACCAGATGCTGTACTAAATTTCTCTAATCTATTCACCCCCAGCTGAGTTTAATATTACAATTACCTACATTTTACAGATGAAGAAAATTGAATTTAAGAAAGAATTGAGTAATTTGCCTAACATCACACAGATTTCATTTGGCAGAGCTAATGATCACATTTGTTTAGTTATGAAGAATATGTTATTTCCTCCTCAAAAATTTAAAAGAAGCAATTAGAAAACAGAACTAGAGGTGATCAAATAAAAACAAATATATTTAAATGTAGTAGATTTTAGAGAACTGAAGACTTTGGAACTAAAACAGATCAATTGACTGTATTGTAGGACTTGTAATAAATTGTCAATTTTTCCAAAATTAATGTACAGTTTTAATTAATTCCAAATAAATTTCCAATAGATTTTTCTTCTGTACCCAGACCAAATATTTCTAGAGTTTATTTCTAAAATAAAAGGATTGGAAATAACCAAGGCAAGTTTGAAAGTAATTAATAAAAGAGAGTGAATTGCTTGGTAAGATAGTAGAAAAACATTATGAAGTTTCACTAATTCAAATTCTATGATAATGTCAAAATAGACTTCTCGATTAGTAGAACAATCTAAAAAGGAGAGAATTATGCCCAAGGGAATGGAAGACTTTAATCATATAAGAAATCATCTACAGACGTGATTTTTCAAATAAATTGTGAAAATAATTTTTCAACAAATAGTAATGAAATCATTTAAAATATTTTTGAAAAAGCTTCTACTTCATACTGCATATTTTTTCTAAAGAAAATATAAGTGATTTGTGTCTTGGGTACATAAGCTGAGAATAAAATGTTAAAATAATTTTTCAGAATTACATAAAATCTCATAAAATGCAAATACACATGTAAAAAGTCAACATGAGTAATATAGCACAAATGAATGAGAAAACTTTGGTGTTAATCATGTATAAATAGCTGCTGTAAATTAATAAAGATTGACATATAAAAATGACTAAGGAAGCAGAATATTTATTGAAGTATCAGTGCAAATAGATATTTAATCAATATATGAACTTGTTTACTCTCATTCTTTATCAAAGCAATGCTATTTGAACCAACAACAGTGTGTTGTAGTTCACCTATCAAATTAGCAAAGAAGGAATAGAATGATAATACCAAATGATTGTGAGGGTGCACAGCTTCTGGAAGTAAACACTGAAATATCTTTTCTGAAGAACTTTGTTGATCTGTGTCACATTTTGCAAAACATGCCTGCACTTTATCCTAGAAACTTATCCTACAGCGGTTATGTGGGTATGTGCAAAGATAGTTATTTACAATAATGAAAAATTGAAAATAAAATAAATTTTGAGAGCCAAAAGAAAATGTTGATTTTTTTAAGGATTAAAATATTCTATTTTACAAAAACATACATAATGGCCAGTGTAAAAGTAAAATGTTTATTTGATAATTTCCTTATCAAATTATGTTTATCAAGAAGGAATAAAATATGGTATAAAATAGGATTGTTGCTAAATTTATCTCTCTGAAGATAATCACATGAGTTATTATCAAAACATATCATGGTTCCTTTGTTACAAACTTTTTTTTTTTTAAAGATTATTTCCTGTAACTAGAGGACTGTTTTCAAACTATTGGTCAATTTAATAAACAGGTTAAAAATCACAGGCATGAAAAGATCTAATTTTTAAATTACATATGTTAGAGGCAAAATTATGAAAAGACATATACCAACACAATGGTTATTTCTCCCTGGTGGATTTACAAATAGGTTTTTATTTCTTCTTCCTTTTATTTTCTACAATAAACATATACTATGTTATCCAGGAAAAATATTTTTTAAGTAGAAGTGTTGTTGCACAACAGTGTAAATTTATTTAATGCTATAGAACTGTGTGCTTAAGATGGTTAAAATGTTAAATTGTATGTTCTAACTACAGTTAAAAAAATAAGACTGTCAATGTACAGACATGTCTTCTTATGACTGAGCCTCAAAAGATAAAGACAGAGTCCTGTCCAGTCTCAGACTGTCTTGGATGCTGCACAGCACATGCTGGGAACAGTCTAGAATGTGCCTCTGAGAATGTAGTCGTGTTGAGCTTATGAAAGCACACAATATCGATTTTTCCACTCCTTAGAACTGACTGCCTTTTAACAAGGGCATATTGCTTATGTTGTGAATAGAGTTAGCTCTTTTTTTTCCTACATAGCCCCAGTGAAAAGCTATCATTTGACCACTTTCGTGCTGTGAAAACTTTCTTTTCACAGAATCTGATGATTTACACATATGGGGTCAATTCACAACAGAATATTTATATTGCCAAAGGCCCTGCTTAACTTTAACAGTTACTTTGTAGAAAAATCTTTTATTTCTTTAAAATATATGCATCTTTCTGGTGTGTGAAAGAAATCTTTGCCATCAAGAATCTTAAAAACATATAGCAAGGGCAAGGCCTAGTAATATAGTAGGCAAACTGAAAATTAACTGAAGAAAACAAGATATATCTTGTCATGGACTTGCAGAGATAAGAGGGCTCAGATCTTACTGGGTGATCCAAGCATGACTGAAGACAGGGTAGCATTTAATTCAGACCTTGAGAGATGTGAAGAGTTTCCAAAAACAGAGAAGGGGAAAGTGGAATCTCGGGTAGAATGATGTGGACCCTGAAGAGAGGAATCCTGAGACTGGAGCCTTTGTCAGGACACGACAGCAGGCGTCGGGATGAGTGCGATGAAGACTCCGACACAGTGAAAGTGAGGCAGCAAAGGGAGTCCCAACCTAGAACCCGATGCACAGGCTCAGAAATTGATACTGAGTTGGACTTAAAGCCACCGACATCATAATGGGACCCCAACTTTAGTGGGATTAAAATGATCATAGAGTGGAGGATGAATTGGAGAAGGGCACGACTGAAAACCTAAGCACAGCTTGTGAATCTGCTGCATTCTTCAAAGAAGCACGGAGGACACGGCCAGTGAGAAAGACGGCATCTCGGGGGCACTGCAGAGTACATGTGGAAACTGGCAACTGGTTAGAGATGGGGGCAGAGTGGGGATTAAAGAAAGGCAGGTAGAAAAAATGTTCCTATAAATAGTTGGCAATGACAAATCAAAATTTCAAAATCCAGATATTAATATATAAGTTTAAGCTGAAAAATTATTTTCATAACCTAATCCAGCTTCCGGTTTTCACCTGTCAAATAATGAATCTCTGATGGAATTAAGATCTACCTGAGTCATACAACTAGTCTATTATAAAGCAATGGCTCAACTTGAGGCCCAAATTTGCGTGTCCATCCTTCTTTACATTTTAAATTAAGAATACCTTACTTTAATATGTTGATTTTTCTTTGAAACTTTAAAATTAATGTTTTTATGTTTCCCAGCATAGTTGGATTAAGTAAATTGGATTAATATTTTTATTCATTTTATAACTGTTCAGGATAATAATATATGAGAATCTTAACAATGTATTTAGGTTACCTTAGTGTTTTTCTACACATTATCCAATTACATTTTTCTGATTTAACCCTGCCCAGATCAGCCTGAAATAATCATCTCCATTTTATAGCAAGAAAATTCACTCAAACTCAGAAAGTTTAAGTAAACTAGCAAACTGAGAAGCTAGAACTTGAACCCAGGCTTTCTGACTCCCAGTCACAAACAGCTTCTAGTTGTAGAAAAAGATGTAGATTTTCCCTTTAGTATGATACAATTCAGTGCTGAACAAAACCTTCATTATCAATTATTCCAGGAGTTGTAAATCTTTCTGGAGAGGGCATACAGGAAATATTTTGGCTTTGCCACCTATACAGTTTGTTCAGATACTCAATTCTCCTGTTGTATCACAAAAGCAGTCACAGACAGTATGTAAAGGAATGTGTCTAACAAAACGTTCTTTACAAAAACTGGCTGCAGGCTGGATTTCACCCATGGGGTAGAGTTTACTGATCCCTGATCTCGCCTGTACTCTGACTTCTGAGAAGAAAACTGTTGACTCCCTAGAGAGTTTATTAGACTTGTCCAAACTATGTCTGGCTGGAGCCCAGAAATCTATTTTATTTTACTGCTTTTGATTCTAATGTCTTTTTCTAAAGAGCTATTTAATAATATCAGCCTAATTGACAAGATTTGTATCTTCCCCATTCTCAGCACTATAATGTATAAATATTATTCTAATTGGTCTTTTGATGGTGTTCATGGAATTAGTTTAGGTAGTCAGTGATGACTTAATTATGCTAACAAAGTTCACTGACTACATCTTTCTCTGGAGGCTTCCAGACATCTGGTCCCTTGACTGTTGATCTGCCTTTCTTCAAGATTCTTCACTCCGCAGGATTGTAAAACAAAGTCTTTAATAAGCAGAATCCACAGCAATTGTATCAATTTAACTTTGCAGAACAGCAACCAAGACTCCTAACAGAGCAGAGGAAATCTTAGAATTCTTTGTAACTCCCTCAATCCCATGTTCCGAGGGAACTATGATTAATTTTCAGTTGATAAATGGTAAATTGACACTTACCATAAGACATAAAACATTTATAAAATTGTGCTAGGTAGTTTTTATTTCATCATTTTTTTTTTGAAAAAAGATGCAGCATAAAATAGTATAATAGAAAACCAGATATTTTCCAAGTGCTTTTGATTTGTAATTCAAGTATGGATTCTGCTAGTAACCTTAGTCAAAGGCCAACATTTTTCTTCTCCCTAAGATTTGACTTTAGGAAACCTATCTTTATTACATTTTCTACTTCTAAAGGACTGTTTTATATTAAAGTAAGCCAGTTTTGGTCTTTTGCAGTGCTTGGAGTTTAAAATAGAAGATTAAAAACAAGATAGGAAACTGTGCTGTTTAGATTTACACCCCTCTTCCAACTGTGTGTGTGTGTGTTTTGGTGTGTTCCAAGCTTCAAGTATTAACTATTTGTTAGCAATGCAACCACATTGTTTCGATTTTGAATAAATTTTGATGATACACTTCCCTCCAGTTTAGCTGTTTTTTTTCCCCTCATTCAGAAGGAAGTTGAATCTCTTTGCATACTATTATTTTAAAAAAACCTTAAATCTCAGAGGGAAGCCACAAATGAGCCTTGAGGTCTACTGTTTGTGTCTATGTTCTAGTTTTGCCATCTCTGTTATAATAAATGAGTTCCCACATGATCATGCGGAGTTGAAACCCTAGTGGTCACTATAGGGAGACTACAAATGCAGACTGAAACTTAATACCAGACAGTGGTCATATTCCTTATTTGGTAGCAGTCTTAAACCAAGTACAAAGTTAAGGGGGAAACCAGAAATTATTTCCCAGTTACATCCGAAGAATAACTTGATGTTGCATTGGTACTCAGAGATGGAGGAGCAAACATATTGAGAACATCAGGAAAATAGAAGCCATGTGTTTTCATAATCAAGTACTGAGGATTATTGGAAAATACAAAAAAAAAAGAAAGATGAGTCTTTTGCCCTTTGATATTTTGGAAATTTTGTAACACTTAGAATATTTGAAATGATAAAATCAGGTGAAGGAAAAGAAAAATGAAGGAAAAAGAAAAATGTAAATAATCCAGACAGATAAATGAAAAGTTTTATTAAACCAAACCAAATTATGCCATACCTACTGTATTGCATTTAAAAAAGCATGTCTCTATTCTCAACATTTTTAATAGACTTCACCCTTTTGTAATCAAGAAAGTACATGTTTAAAGAAACTGATAAATGTTGAATTTAATGGTGAACGGCTAACACCATCATAAAGTACAAGTGAATCTCATTATAGCTAGACAAATTCTTATTTTTATTGGGAATTAAAACCAATGTTGGTATACAATTTCATCAATGATAATTGTGGTACTGAGATATAAGATGCCATGAGAAATATTGTTATGCTGTATTTTCATTTCAGGAAAAAGTAAGCTAATTAAGGATTGATTTGCCTTTCTGTTACTACTTACATTTCTGTTAAATACTGTGCTCAAGAAATGGGAGAAGTATATGTTTTCTAACACCAAAATGGTAGTTATTTTTAGGAAACATGGGTTCAAGATTGATTACGTATGTATTTTTTTGCTTTTTTTCATTCCTCAAGAATCCTCTAAAATTCAGATTTTTATATGGTCACAAAGGAATTCTTTAAATAGTGTTACAAACTGTAGTTTTATATTAGAAGTATTTCAAATTATCATAAATTGTTGCTTTTGGCCAAAGTCCATTTCTGTTTCTAGAGTAAAGAACAGGTTCACTATATACCTTAAGCATCTTGGATATTTTAAGCAGAATAGAGTTAGAATAATTTTTTGAATACAAAAATGTTTTCCGAATGAATTTTACCTCATTAGATACATGCATTTCTTAGTTTGGCTCTACTTTTGGTGTAATTAAGAAAAAAAGTTAATTACTTGAAAAGTTGAGTCTTTTTGTAAAGCAGTAAGAAAATTGCCTTTTCTAACATTCTTGAATTATTTTAAAAAGCATTATTTCAAAAGTACAGAATAAAGGCTTATGTACAAGATCTTTTAACTTGAAAGGTCTTTAAATATATATTCTTGGATCTAGAAAAACATAGTGACATCTGTTTTTGATGACAGTTACAGGGACAAATTTGAATTCTAGAGCTCTATTTAAAACATTTCAACATATGCAATAACGATCTTCAAAGATGGCACATAGTGGTTATTTTTAGTATGATTAAACATGTCTGAAATAAATTATTGAAAAGTAGAAAGTCATGGCAAAATCAGAAGTTTTCATGGTTTAATATTTAAGAAAATTCAAAACAAGCCATTTGAATAAAGATTTCTGTTTGTTTCATAATTATGCAAATAAATTAACTTTACAGAAACTTTGGTTTCATTGCTAAAATAATTTAGTTTGCTTATTGACATTGTGCTTCTATTTTGTTAAACATTCATGTGAATGACAAAATGGGATTTTTGAGGTGTTTTTTAAGAAGAAATTATAGAGAGATAATAATACAGAAAGAAAATAATAAGAATTTGCTGTGAATCCCATTTTCACAGTAGTCCCAGGTTCCTAGCCTCTAGGAATCAAATCACCCATGTGCAGTTACAGTCATTTTTAATCTGTGTGTTTTTTTGCTCCATTTTGCAGATCGTTTTAAATTTTACTACAGTGGCCCTATACAAAAGTAGCTTGTGCTGGTGTGACTACACTGAAGTCAGAGATGGGTGCTGGAGAAAACCCCCTCTCCTTGCTAAGAGATGATTCACCCCTTCTGTGGCTGTGCATATGGTCTGTCCTGTCTGAAGACAGTTCTTTCAAGAGTCACCTCAGAGTTTAAAATGTATGAGACTAACATTTTCATTTGTATTATACCTTTTTCCAACCACAGCAAAAATACAGATGGATAAATAGATGATTGATTTAAAGTAGCTTAAATTATGAGATGGTGCTTCTATCTGAACATACTGGTTTAGAATAGCTTTCGCATGCATTAAGCTTTTAGTGACTACTCATCACATGTCTCTGTGTTTTTAATTTAAAAATCAGAGTTTTAATGAGAAAACCAGATAAATTGTGTGTGTGTGTGTGTGTGTGTTTTGTTTGCTAAGACAGTAGAGCATGAGCTATTAGGAACACATTTGGTCACTGGCTTCCTAAACCAAAGGTGTTGGCTCTTACTGAAGATGTCATGGTGTTGCAGGTTTTTTGTGACTGAGAAACTAGTTTGTGTCATAAGTTATAGCTCAGATTTGGTGCTTACAAAAGTCTGCTGCCAACATGTAACCACAGACCACACCATTAGCTTGCGTGAGGCACTTTACTGTTGCCCTCAGTTTTACTTAAAGGTGAGAACTGCCACTGTGAGTGTCTGAGCATCTACTCTATTGATTTTTTTTTTGAGGTTGTATCTTTTCCTTTATTTTTGAAGTAGCTTTGCTCAATTATGTCTATGTGCTGTACAGATCTTTTTTTCTTAACATCTAAGACCTGCTGAATGGACACTGTTGTATTAAAGGTGACAGTGGTCTTAGTAAGTCCAAGAGATCTCTAGAAATGCTTAAAAATAAGGAAAAATAAGGATCTCATCTAATTGATAAGTCAGGTCCAGGAAAATACTGCCTTGAACATTGCTTCTTAGCCTAGCTGAAGCCATTTGTAATATATGTATATATGTTCCAAAGAAAACATTTCATAAACTCTTTTGGTCATGTCAGGGTGATGTGTTTTGGTAATGGTCATGGCTCTAGTACTGGGGGTAGAGATAGGAACCAAATCAGGGTTTATGTTTAATTTGTAGCTAAGTGGAAAGCAGTTAGAATATAGATTCACATTTAGGAGGCTCTCTTTATTCTTTTATTTCTTTTAGGTAGATTCTGTGGGGACAGATTGCCTGAAGCTCTTACCTCTGCAGACAGCAGAATGTGGGCTGAGCTTCGCAGCAGCAGTAACTGGGTGGGACAGGGGTTTGCAGTTGCCTGCAAAGGCAGGTCACACTGAGTTTTACAGGTGACTTCCCCTTAGATCTCTTAACAGAAGTGTCCTTTCTCTCAGTTTCATTAGAATGATCTTATTTTAATTATGAAGTTTTCTAAACCTGTATTATAATGTTTATCAGGATGATTTTCATAAAAATCCCTGGTAAATTTAAATCCCAAGAACAGCCTGTTTTCTGGTACCAGTAATGTAGTAACATAAATGTACTCCTCCAGGAAGTGTGGGGGAAAACTCATCAGGGATGTGTGAGAAACGGCAACAAATGGTACAAGAGTTCTTAGACTTCAGCTGTGTTTTCATGGTAGTATTAAAATATGAAGAAATAGCCACTTCCCTTTACTGAGCTGGTGTGTGTTTGACGCCTGTACTACTGAAGTACCTGTACTACTAGAAACTGCATGGTTCTGGGGCTTTCTTTGTCTAACTGAGAGCATAGGCATTCAAGAAGAATTTCCTAGATGGTTCACTCTATACGTCTTTTAAACAATAAACTGGCATCGTGCTTCCTGGCTTTAAAAACAGCTCCCTTCTTGCCAGGTCATGGGTGGAGAAGACCCTTCTTGCTCCTGCCTCTGCCCGGATAATCTATCTTATCTAAATTAAGATAATTTAAAAGACAGATTTCTTCTTCCCTTAGACTTTTAAGAGAACAGAGGCATTTGTTTTTGAGATTAACTAGGTGGCAGTGAAGAGGCTGGTTTGGATGGAGCCATGGATGTTGAGCACAAGGCCTGCTCAGGGCCAGAGGCCCAGGGAGTTCTGTGCAGCAACTTCATCTGAGGTTGAAAGACCAAAAGAAGCAGTTCAGGGAGTCACAGAACAAACTCACACAGAAGAAATTTACAAAATCTCCAAAAGTTTTTTAAAAGTAAACCAAAAAATGCTTGTTTTTGTAAAGAGGTGAATTAACAGTGGTTACCCCTCTGCTGACTATTACCTATTGTTTATAGTTGAGTGGTTAGGCTGTTTTGTTTGTTTGTTTGTTTGTTTGTTTGGGGGTTTTTTTTTTTGCCAACTAAATATTTACAACCAGCCAACCTTGATGTTTCTAACCTGGTCTGTAGGTACTCATCTACAGGCATGGAACTAAAATGTTACCTTAGAAGAAAATGAAAATGCATGTCTGGGTTTATTTACTTGTTTCTTTTGGCTTTCCTCAGCTATCTGTGGAGGTGAGATACATAAAAATGAAGGACAGATTCATTCTTCTAACTAGCCTGATGACTACAGGCCCAAGAAAGAACGTGTATGGAAAACAGCAGTGACAGAAGGTTGCTACGTCAGGCCGACCTTTCAGGCCTTTGAGGTCAAGTCCCTCGGGCAGCCTTCCCAGGGCACATCCTCCATAAATGACTGTACATTTAAGGGGATCCTCATTAAAGAAGCAAATACCTAGAGAAGCAGCTTTTTAATCAGCGAAGACGCAACGGATTGCCTATAAAATGTAACATCAAGAGCGAGGAGGGGTTTTTTTTCTTCTTTCCTCTTACTGCAGACATTTTCAAGAAGATTAAAGTGAATTTACATTATCTGTGCTTGTTGAATTAGAATGTTTGAAGCCCTGACAACAGTTTCTTTTAACAAATGCCCAGGCTTGTTTCACAAAGGATACTTGAAGGGTCCATTAAATAAAAAAACTTTTATTTCTCTTCTAAACTAAGAGGTTAAAAGGTAGATTGTCCTTTGTTGTTGTTGTTGGGGGAAAGCCATTTTTCATTTTTTATCATTATGCAGAAAATTGTTTATATCAGAAATAGAGATTTAAATATTCTTAGGAGCTTTTGACTTCATCAAAAATATTTATTGAGAAAGAGCTCAGCACCAACATTGCATTATTAGGTGAGGGCAGAATAAACCAAAGGCCAGTCAGAGGCCTGTGTCCAGTCCTCTTCCAGGTTCCAGGTGGAAGCCCCAGCTCCAGCCCCCAGTCCCAGCCTGACCCCGCCAGCTCCAGCCTTGGGTTCAGGGTCTCACAGACACTACGTTGCTCTCAGCTGTCTCCAAGGGGCTGCTGTGGTCTCCTCCAAGGCTCCAGCTCCCTTTCTGTCCCAGTGGACTTCCCCACGGGACAAGGGGCTTCCCAGGGGAGGGTGCTTCTCCTCCTTTGCTGCTCCCTCCCCCAGGGGACAGGTCCCACCCCAATTTCCTTTTTTTCTACCTGGTTTTGTGAGGATTATCTTTGTATTTCTGATTGTAAGATATTCTGCCAAAGTTCAGTATGTATTCTGTGAGGGTTCCTTATTCAGATGTAGTTTTAATGTACTCACGAGAGAGCGTGAGCTATGAGTCCTACTCTGCCATCTTGGCCATCTTCCCCCCAAATTTTTATCTTGGTACCATTGACCCTTTGAACAACACAGGTTCAACAGAGATCCACTTTTATGTGGATTTTTTAAAAAGCATAGTAACTGTTATTTTCATTTTCTTTAAGTGTGGGGAAGAGTTTTTGTTTGATTAGAGATCACAATATACAGAATCAAAAGAACTAGGGTTTAAGTGGTGAATCTCTCCAGACCGTTTCAGCCTCCTTCCCTTGGATAAGTCATTTATTAATTTGTTTGTTTTTCAACTGCACCAGCTTGGCACGCCTAACTCCAACATTGTTGAAGGGTCAAATGTACATTTTGAATTACCTGATTAAAAGTTATCCTTTAATTTCGTTAAGTGTTTTATATTAGTTAAAGTTAAGTAGACTAGTCTTTGTGAATGAACTAGGAATCCAGAACAAGGAGATCTTAATTAGTTAAAATTTTTATGCTTTCCCTGTCCTATTTTTGGATATTTGGCTAAGAATATATATTGGTTGATGACAATAAAAAAGAAGTATCTCTTCAGAATTACAGTTTAGGTTACCGTTCTACTCTGAAAGATTAGATCAAATAAACTTGACTAAGCTTGCATAATTATTGGTAGCACTGTGATTGAAACCAGTTTCATGGCCTGGCACTCCTGCACCCAGGTCTTGGTCACAAAGTGAGGCATCTGTATTCTCTCATGGCATTAAATTTATTCCCTTCATAAGTATTGTCATTTGTACGTTTGTATTGTTTGATCACTGAATGTCAATCAGGGACATGTCTGTTTATTCATCACTGTTCATACACTATCAAGTATATATTAACCGGCAATAGATTTTCAGTAAATATTTATTAAATTTATGAGTGACTTAAAAATAATTGTGTCATGAAGGAAAAAAAAATCAAATGGCAACATTGAAAAACCAGAATCATATGAAAATAGACCTAACCCGGACTCGTGGCTTTGATTTTCACATGATTGTGCATATTTGTTTTTTCTCCTCTATTTCTGAGCTGTAGTTACATATGTATCAATATTTGTTAAAGATTAAAAAGAAATAATAAAAAATTAAATATTATACTGGTATATCTGAAAATGATCATCTATTCAACTTTTTTCCTTCTTTTAAAAATTCCTTTTAACAATAGCATTATTACTTTGACTTTACTGTATTTTCCTATATTAAAATTGATTTATTTTTAATAATAAATGCTAATCTAGATTGTTTTTGTTAGTCATACTTTTCTTTAATGTTTTCCCCCAAAGCAAAAAATAATGATTTAAAAATTATTCCAAGTGTATACAATTTTAAGTTACATTATCTATAAAAGTTTAATCATTTTTGTAGTTGGTAGCATTCATTATATTTTGAAATTACATTCCAGCAGTCATAGAAGAGGGTATTTTTATTATGGTAAAAATAGACATGACAGAAAATTTACCGTCTTAACTATTTTTTAAGTGTACGACACAGTAGTGTTAAGTACACTCACACTGTTGTGCAATCAACCTCAAGAAGTCTTTTCATCTGCAAAGCTGAAACTCCTTACCCAGCAAGCAACAATTCCCCATTCCCTCTTCCCCCCAGCCCCTGATGATCACACTTCTGCTTTATTTCTCTATGAAGTTGACTACTCTTGGGTACCTCATGTAAGTGGAATCACAATACTTAACTTTTTTGGTGACTTTTTAAAATTGCACTTAGTGTAATATCCTCAAGGCTCTTGCATGCTGTAGCACATGAAAGGATTGCCTTCCTTTTTAAGGCTAATACTCCTTTATGTATATACCATATTTTGCTTATCCACTCATCCACTGATGGACATTGGGTTGCTTCCACCTCTTGGCTATTATGAATAATGCTGGTACAAATGTGGATATACAAATCTCTCTCCAAGACCCTGCTTTCAATTTTTAAAATATATACCCAGAAGTGGAATTGCTGAACCATATGGTAATTTTATTTTCAATTTTTCAGAGAGTATGAGAGAGCTTTTACTGAAACTATTACCTACAAGTTTTGGAGTTTTCAGAGGTTTTTACAAACATCTAGGTATCACAGTAGATGATTTTGCAATGTTACAGTTGGAAATTTGATTATAAAATAAAGGCAAAGTGTGTGAATGGGTCCTAAACCTGGGCCTGGTCTCTTGCTCCAAGGCGGGCTTTCCTGCAGTGTCAGGGCTCACCCTCACGCACTGGCCACAAAGCTCTGCACTGCTTGGCAGTGTTAGAATGAAAGGCTGACTACTTCAGGTTACATTTAATTGATTTTAGTTCTTGCTAAATAAAATCACTCAGCTTTTCCATGCTTCCTCTCTAACCTGCCAGTAAAAGGCCTGAGCCCCCACTTAGTAATGAAATGTAGTATTAATTCCTTCTGGCTAAACTTTGTACTTGTCCTTCCTTCTTTGTGTATTTGGATCTACTTCCATTGTCATTTATAAATCAGTTTCCAAAAAGATCTTCACAGCTTACTATCCCTTTCACTGTTTTCTCTATATACATATGAGTTCTGTTTATATTATGATAAACTTGCCACACTGCTATATGTTTTATGCTCTGATTACCTTAAAGTCTATAATAAACCAGCATCATCAGTATCAAAATATTTATTACGTGTATAATTGTGTGTGACATTGAGTTCAGGTCCCAGATCTATGAACTGTGTCCATGCTTTAAATCAAGACGAAACTGCTTTTCTTTCTTTGTTTTTGTGAACCATTGACTTTGGTGTTTTTTCTCATAGTTCTTAAGGTTACTAGCATAACATTAATGGACTTACCCACTTTTTAGCTTCAACCATATTTATTTCTATCTATTCTGTATACTAATTGATAAAGTAATTGATACAGCTGTAGAAAATATTATACAAATAAATAGAATAACTCAAGCTCTCATTTGTGCTCACCATCATTACTGTTGTGTAAATATAATTGAAGAGGTATAATTTTAACACCAATAGAGCAGATTTATTGTGCTGACTTTGCAGTTAGGATTACTGCAATTACACTGGAAAAAATATGTAAACAAAGATCATTGAGGTCATTGATATCTTATGTCAACAACAATGACATTTACTTATGGGAATATAGTGTGTATTTCTATTGTGTTACCCCTAATACCAGGTGCATAATACTTAATATGTAACTAATAGGTAATTCATAAATAGATACTGATGGAATTAATCCTAAAATTGGTCATTTTTTATGCACTTACCCATGAGATATTTATACTTTGTATGTCATATAAAATATTTGAACCTCTAAATTTTACCAAGTAAGCAGTGAAGATGTTATAAATTAAAATTTAAAAAGATCTACTGTGTAACTATTAAAGGGACAGAGTGAGTTTTATATATGGGGAAATATCCATTATCCTATTTCTCTTTAATCATTGAAGAAATGTAATTTTTTCAATAATTTGTATCCTGTTCTCTTTGTACTGTAATTTTTTAAGCAGTGATTTCTTCAAAATAGTCATTTAAAATCTTTTTAAATTAACCTCCTTATTTTTTTGCCTGGTATGGCTCCTAATATGAAGCACTGTGATTTTATTTTACTAATTGACCTTATGTGGCAAGCATCTTTTCTTCATTGTGTGTTCTCACTTTCTTTCCTCTTTGAACTTAGCCTCTCCTGCCTCTTCCAGTGTGATTCATGAGTTGGGAGCAGTTCATTCTGTGCTGCTCAAGCAGCTGAAGAAACGTTGGCTGACTGAGACCTTTGGTTATTTTCCCTACACTTTCATCACTAGTTCAGTTCTCTTTATGCTTTTACCAGGCTCTATACCGTAAGAGTTTTAGATGTTATTTTATGTGTCCCCTTGACCAGAGAATAGCCTTTGGTCATCTGAAAGTGTTCTCATATTTATAGAGACCTCTGATTTTGAAGGGAGTATATTAAGGACTGAGAGAAGAAGGTCTGTCTATAGCTGGTCAGATGGCCCTTGCCTTCCCTGGTCATTACTAGTGGGACTGCTAGCTCGCTCTCATCTCCCTGTTTAAATATGCTTTTAAAATGAGATATTTTTAATGTTAAATATTTTCCAATTCTTTCTCATAATTCCACACATACAGAATACATTTTTTAGGAAAAAAATCTATATTTATGAGTCACAGTGACTTCCTACTGATACTATAATTTAAAATTGCAACCTTAACTCCCTGCATCTGCTTCTCATATTTCCTATCTTGTTTCATGTTGTATTTTTCCATAGAATGTATTGCTTTCTTGTATTTTATGATTATTATTTACCCTGTTTATTGTTTCTTTGTTTTTTTCCCACCAGGATAAGCTCCAGGAGGGTGAGGTTCTTTGTTATTTGGCAGGACAACACATACTACATTAGGAGGGGTGCCCAGCAGAGAACAGGCACTGAATATTTGATGAAGGAATGAATGAATCCTGATTTGTGATTGGGAAAAGGGCAGCAGCAAAGGCAGTACTTAGTTTTAATCAAATCTGCTTCAGAATCTGTTTTTGTCTGTTTGTTCTTCTGCTGCCTAATTTGAAGACTGTAATTGTTAACATATTCACAAATCAGGAAATGGATCTTCACCCAACTGTACCAGCAGTTTCAGGCATACAGGTTTTAGTTCATCGAATGAACGTGTTTCTTGACATTCTTTTTGTACTAGGAGAATCCCATAATTTAGTGAATTGTATGTTGAATGATGGTTGACGAGATGTAATATTGTTCATGGTTTATTAATTACAGATGTCAGTGCTTTCTGGCTTCAAATACCTAATAAGTAGTTGACTCTGTTAAGACTTCAGGGTTAGTGCCCATTTTCTATGAAAAAATAAAAAGCAAGAATTTATTTTGAAATGGTCTTGTGATCTGTAAAACAATGTATAAATTTTGATTTGTTTGTAGAAGTTCAGGGCTAAAACACAGGTCCATGAACATGCACTTCTTTATAAAGTTTTATAGACCAATAGTCTGAGCTAATATTTGCATTTTAATTGTTTAAGAAGGAGACTGAGTTCCAAGTTGCACAGGTTGAGTGGGATGTGTTAAGGTAAAAGGGCTCATCTAAATAAGCCCCGTTACCCTGAGGCGGGGTCCAGTGCTGGTTCTGCAGTGGACAAGTCTTCTCACACACAGCTATGCTAACTACAGATAAAGAATTCCATAGACTAGAAAAATATGTAATCCCATGTTATCAAATTTGTCTTCAAAAGAGATACATAACCTAAAACTACAATATTTTGAATTCAGCTTCTCTATTAATAAAATTCTGGCTTTGTTGCTGAACTATGATGAAATAGCATATCTAGCCCAGATATCTAATGATAATTTTAAGTCTGAATTTTCTTGAATTGTGTTTTCCAAAGAATTATTTCTTGTATTTTTATTTTATTTTAAAAGGTGGTTAGCTTCTGTTGATCCTAAAGCATGTGGATGCACTTTTTCATAGATTTTTTTCCACTGTGTCTACCAGATTAATACAACCTTTATTCACAGATAGTGTAGGTATTACCAGGCACCCTCATCAGAGACACTCTCATTTGGTATACGTCATTTGTTCCCCGGCCAGGTCAGTATTATGGCACTGAGAACGCATAATGTTCTTACCATAGAAATTGTTTTATCTATTAATGAGATAGATCTTCACATATTTTTACTGTTGCAGATTGAAAGGCATGATAATTGTGCCTATGACTACCTAGAAGTTCAAGATGGAACCAGTGAAAATAGCCCTTTGATAGGGTGTTTTGGTCGTTATAATAAACCTAAAGATATCAGATCTACCTCCAATACCTTATGGATGAAGTTTGTTTCTGATGGAACAAGGCAGGGTTTGCTGCCAATTTTTTTAAAATGTATTTTGAAATAATGTAAAGTGTAAGCTTTTCTATCTCTAGAATAAATGTGATATTTAGCTTTGAATTAGGCGAGAACTAGAGTAAAGTAATTTTGAAGGTTGAAGTATGTTCATAAGGATATTTCTATGGTTTTTGATGGAAAAGCTTATTGGTAAAATACTGAAATTTGGAGCTTTATCGCACAGTGTAGGAACTCCATTAGGATAATCTGCCATCTGTTTTTTATGAAATAGCCAGAAGAGCAAATCCCAGAAAGGGATATACATGCAGGATGGAAATACTTGCAATGTAATCAACAAAGGGTTCATAGCCTGAAGGGGGTTACTGACATACAGTTCATCAATTTATTTCCAGGGGCGAGCATTTCTAAACCATCCCTTAGAGAAGAGCATTCCACCACATTAGAAATAATTTACGCTCCTTAGTGGAAAGTTCTGATACCTAAAATGTTTTTTTGACAAATAATTATTAGCAATCAGCTTTAATTTTGAATTGCATAACCAAATTTTAGTTTATTTTTGTGTCCCATGTTTGGTGTGTATTTCTGAGTTAAAAAAAAATCTGTGTTAGTGAAAATAATACCAGATTTGCATTTAGAAAATTCCTAGGCACTTAGGAAGTTTGTTATTGTAGAATAAGGTTATTTTATGGGAAGAGAAAATAAATTTTCTCTCCACTGATTTTTACAGAATAGATGATGGATTCAGTTGTGTATGTCAGATTTTAGTGTGACTAATATCTAGATATTTTTATTATTCAAAGAGCAACAATATAATAGATTTCCCCTGAGCATTACTTAGGTATTCATTATATGAATTGAAAGGTGGAGAACTTGGCACTTTTATGGTATATATTCAAAGTATTCATTAAAATGTTCATTTACATGCTTTGAATCTTCTTTATGTGTTACACTTTACAGTAGAAGAAACATGCTATGTCTCTCATGAGATGTTTATATATTGGGTTATCACAATGCTTAGTGTTTTGGTAATGCTAAATTTCTCCAGAGAATATTGTTTGCTGTTTTCCTAGCTCACAATAGGTTATTCCTAAAGAGTGAGATTATGGAGTACTTTGTTATATATGTTTTTTTAGATAGTATATATTTTTCATGTGTCTATTTCATATGTATGTTTCATGTTTTCATATACATGTGTTTATAAAAAATGATTATTGTATCTTCCGGATCAGTATGTCTATATGAAAAAAGTACTGCATGCTTTAAATTTTTCTTTTTAAAGTTTTCTTTCTTTTTAATTTTTAGTCACCATTATCTGTTTCTTAATAATGATATTTCTTTAAAAGCACTTTTTAGACTACCTAGCAAACTATACTATGAAATGAACAGGTGAATCTTTTTTTCTGTAAGTTTTTTATTTCATTCTAAATTTTAATAATCCTCTTTGACATTAAGTTCAGGAAAAAACACATTCTGTGTCTGAGATAAGGTGATCTTCCATTGGCCCAGTCCTTCCGGTTCTTAAACAATTCTTAGATTGTAATGACATGGATTCTTGTATTTCATCCATCAAGGGCTTGCAAATTGTTCTGGCTCCTTTGTTGAAAAAAATCAATTGTCTCAGTTTCATTCAAAGCTATTAAACATCATATTTTCAAAAAATTATGCATTAGTCTATAAAAATGAAATGCTCTAGCTGTTGTCTGATTGTTGCCACATTTGTAGGGGAAGATAAGTGTGCCAAGCCTGACCGTGGAGGCTGCCAGCAGCATTGTCTGAACACACTGGGCAGTCACTAGTGCTCATGTGAGCCTGGTTACAAGCTGGGACCTGACAAAAGGACCTGTGAAGGTAGCGCTGGATTTGCACGTGGCCTTCCCTGCCTGAAACCCCTGCCCGTTTCTTTCTTCCATTCTCATTCTTTATCTCTTTCTGCCTCCCTCTTCTACTGGAATAAAATGCACACAGTTATGAAGAAAATGTGATACCTTTAAAACAGAAGACATTGTATATCAGATAATAATAATGTAGCTGTTATTTCTGTGGGACTCCTAAAAATAAATATTTTGCATTATAAAAATTTACCCAAAACATAAAAGTACAGAGTTTTTAAAGTATATTCATAAATATATCAATATTTATATTAGTTCACATACATACACACATTTACATACATATACATATATCCAAAAAAGCAATTAAAGAGACCAGTTATTTAGCTAAGTCTTGACTCCCCAGGAATTAATTAGGAACTGTGTACAATATGTGTTCTTTTCATCTGACTTGCTTTTGAATACCCTAATTTTGCTAATTTCACTATCAATAAAAAGGAGTGGTAAAATAAATAGTACCTTTTTTTAAAAATTTAAGTATAGTCAATAGCACCTCTTTTATGCATATTTACTATTTATCTTGCCTTCTAGCTCAACTCTCTCCAAGAGTTGCTTGTCTTGGAAAAAAGCGTTTGAGGAACTAAACAACTGATGTTTACCATCAGACTATATTGTGCTTTACATAAATCTTTTTACTAATTTTCACAACCACCATATGGAGTATATATTATTACACACATTTAAAAGAGAAGAAAACTGACCCCCAGTTTTCTTTATATTGCTCTACCACTTTACGGTGATCTAAAATGTCGTAGTCCAGCTACCATCTGTTTGGCTCCAAAGCTACAAAATAACCCCTTATAAATGGGATCAGATGATTAAAACAGTTGTCCTGAAGACTGAGGACAGAGACTGCAACTTTCTAGATTTCAAAAATTCCAGAAGACAGTTGAAATTTAATGCTGAGATGTTTGATTATCAGTTGAAAGTTGCTTTGAAGGGGATGACTTTATTTGGAGAAACCTTTTCCTCTTCTTTCTTTCTAGTGGCTTGTGACAGACTTCTTACAAAACTGAATGGCACCATAGCCACTCCAGGCTTGCGTGTGGCAAATGGCTGCACTGACACAGTACAGAGCTTCTATGAAGTCTGAATTTTTTTAATTGGAGGGCAATGAAGTAAGTGAATAATAAATATAAATTTTTATATTATGTTTTGGAAATCCCTAAAGGCAATCTGGTAAACTAAAAGAGAGAGGGAGAGAGAGAGAGAAGGAAGGAAGGAAGACACATTGCAGGAGTATGGTAGTATAGATGCTCTAGTCTTTGCTCTATTTCTCATTTCTGCAACTGCTTAGAATTCCTCTTGGCACTGGATGATATTTTAGACTGTTTCTGGGAGACTAAAAATTCCTCAGAGGGAGTGTTTACTTAGTTGTATGAACATACAGCATTTTCCTCATGTATTAAAGTACTATGAAAATATTAGGGTCATGTCATATAGACTTTTCTAGAAAAAATAAACCAAAATTCACTTAAGTCATTACAAAAATACCTATTCAGGAGAACCTGGTATATTTCACTTTTGAAAATGAGTATATTTTTCATTATATAAATAGTTTTTCATTATGAATTTGCTCATGGTTTACGAGTAAAGATGAATTTTTTAACCTCACTAACAGATGCATTTAGTTGACACTATCTTTCTTTTACAAAATATAGCTTGCTCTAATAAAGATCTAGTTTTCTGTCTTGTATGTGTCTTGTATGATTGGTCAATGTTGGTTTAAGCCCAGAGAAAATGTAGCAAATGTTTGTTTTGTTTGAGCTTTCCCACTTGCTGTCTTTTTCTCTTTCTCCCACATTCTTTCTCCCAACAACGTTCTGTGTTTATTTTAAAATAAACAAGATTTGAAACTTCTATGTGTGATAAAGTTCACTCTGAAAAATGATTTTGTCTTTGATATATATCTGTTGAACACTTGCAAAGAAGTGAGAGAACAGAAATATAATGTATCAGTGTCTGGGCAATAATATTGGTAATATTCGTGGGATTTTATACCATAATTTTATTTTGTGTATGTATCTGTGCTTGTTTTTTTCCCCTCCTACTTTTTCTTCTTTCTTTTTAATTATTTTTTAAAAAAGTTCTGCTTCTAGAAGTCAAGGCACTTTTGTGCATTTTTTAGTCTTTTATCAATGGCTTTGAGGTAAAAAGAAGCTGCAGACTTTCGTGTTTCCTTAAAGGAAATTAAAGTCTGAAATGTGATGAACTCATATTTCAAAGAACTGTAGAAGTTTAGAGCTCAGCAGACCTTTTGCTATCTTTACATCATGTGTAAATTTTATGATGGAAAAAACTGTAACATATTTCTAATGTAAGTTATCCACATGAAACATCATTTTTCTTTAATAATTACCTGGAATTTGGGGAAATATTAAAATGAAGAATATATATTCATAGTAATCTTAGAAAAGCATTCATATGAGCAACACTTTTGGAAAATAGGGATCTTCCTGCCAGTTCTGTCATATATGAGCTTAGTATTAAATGGATTTTATTTTCTCAGTTTCCCTAAAGCTATTAGTTGTAGCAGAAATGACTTTAAAAAAAAATCAACTGTACTTTAATTAAAAAGCAAACAACCAACTTATTTAAAATATGGGCAGAAGAACTGAACAGACATTTTTCCAAAAGAGGAGACGCAGATGGCTCACAGGAACATGAAAAGTTGCTCAACATCACTAGTATCAGGGAAATGCAAATCAAAACCACCATGCAATATCATCTCACACCTGAATGGCCATCATCAAGAACACAAATAACAAATGTCAGCAAGGATGTGGAGAAAGGGGAACCCTTGTACACTGTTGGTGGGAATGTAAGTTGGTGCAGCCACTATGGGAAACAATATGGAGGTTTCTCAAAAATCTAAAAATAGAACCACCATATGGCCCAGCAATTCCAATCCTGGGCATATATCTGAGAAAAACAAAAACATTAATTCAAAAAGATATATAAACTCCGCTACTAAAAGCAATATTATGTATAATTGCCAAGATATAGAAGCCTCCGAAATGCACATCAATAGATGAATGGATAAAGAAGATGTAACATATATATGTAATAGAATGCAATTCACCCATAAAGAAGGATATTTTGCCATTTGCAGCCTTTCATTCACTTTTTTCTTCACTTCAAAAACTACCATTTTATAATTGGCATAAACATTTCCATTGCATCAAAAACAACAAAATACATAGAAATAAACTTAACGAAGGAGGTTACCTATACCTTGAAAACTGTAAAACACTGATGAAGGAAATTGAAAATGATACAAAGAAATGGAAAAAATATTCTGTGCTCCTGGATTGGAGGAATCAACACTATCAAAATGGCCACACCACCGAAAGCAATCCACAGATCCAATCCCTGCTAAAATACTCATAACATTTTTCACAGAACTAAAACAAACAATTCCAAAATTTATATGGAACCATAAAAGACGTCAAACTGCCAAAGCAATCTTCTGTAGGTTCCTAAAAGATACTTGTTTATAAAATCTCCTGTAAGATAGTGTTGACTCTCTCCAATGAGTACTAAATTGTATTAAAACAGTATCAGAAGAGCCCATGTACTTTTTTCTAAAAGTTCACCCGTTCTATCACTTAGATACCAAGTTTTCTGAATGTATCCAACATTGGCTACTCCATCTGCTGTTCTCAAGTCTCCTTGAGAATCTCTGGACAGAATTATGTTACTATTGTCTTTTAGCAGATTGAAATGTTCACTTTTTGTTAAATATGTGTATTTGCTCCCCCTTACGTCCTTTAAAAGCCCCATTTTCATAAAAATCCATTATTTGGACCCTAATTTGACATTTGGATGATAACACTAGCTTGACAGAAAACCTCTCGTGGTGTATCACCTATGCAGTGTAAAAATATATACACAGGGATTTTGTGCTTTTGGAGCTTATCAGATAAATTCTCATATCCTTCCTTGAACATGTCATCAGGTTCTTTCATAATGTCTTTAAGTTTAGCTTTTGATTAAGGTAGTTCAACAAGCAGATTATGTGACTTAGTATACTATTCTACCATGTAAAAGAACTTGTCATCTCTGGTAAGAACAAGATCAACTTTAAAAGAATAATATCTTTCCTTGGGTTAAATATCTTTTTTTGACATTGATCTGTAGTTTACAATTGTTTATGATATAATGACATGTTGAGCATCTTTTTCCTTTGTATTTACTTAATGTCATATCAAACTATATTATTATCTGAAGTATGACAGCTCCTCCTTTGACAAGACCATAGATAATTTCTTCTAACCTTGTAGGATTCTTGACATGAACCGAATGTTTCTGCAATTTTAGCATCATTTTTATAAAGACAGTGGACTCGATTAGTCATTTCTTAGCTATCCAATATTCATCTCAAAGATCTTGATCTTCCTCTTTGGGTCGTCCTCTTCAAGGTGAATATGTATTGGGCCAGCACAACCAGTGCCATCAGAGCACAAAGTCTGGCCCCCCTTTCTGAGTTCATTCTACTCATAGCCACCTGGTTCAGGCCTCTCATTTGCCTCCCAGCCAGGAAAAGAAGAGGCCAGTGACAGTGGCCAGCAAGCCATGCACAATGCCCCATGGTGAACCCTGTGAATACTCCCTCAATCATCTTTTCATATGTTTCTGTTATTCGTATTTCCTTTTCTATGGAATACTTGTCCATGTCAGTTCTATGAAAAACGTGTCCAGTACATGTGAGTGTGCCTTTTCCTTAATGTTTTGTAGGAATTCTTTATGTATACGTATGTATTTTCCAAACACCAACCCCCTTACTGGTTATGTATATTTCAAATATCTTCTCCTCTATTTTTTGTATTTCATTCTTAATGGTGAACTCAAGTTCTTAATTTTAATGCAATTTAATGTAGTGATCTTCTCATTAAACTTTGCATTATTTGCTTCTTGCTTAAGAAATAAGAGCTTAAGAAAATTTTATAATTTGGTGTTTCATAGGAAGTTTTAATCTAATGCAATTCATTTTTGTGTTGGAAGAAGGATGCAACTTAATTTTTTTTTTCTATTTGGATAAACAGTTGCCCTAGTGTCATTTATTGAATAGTTCGTTTTTCTCTCATGATCTATAATGTCTGCTTTGTCATAAATCCATTTTCCATATTGGCATGGGTTTGTTACTAGACTCTCTATTCTTCCTTTGGTCTGTTAGTCTGTGCCTGCACCAGTACCACACCGACTTCATTTCCATAGCTTATAGTAGTCCAGATAACTAGTAGCGAGTATCTCACACTAGCATCCCACATTTTGTTCTTAAGAACTTCTTGGCTTTTGTTGGCCCTTAATCTTTCATGTAAATTTTATAATTAGCTTGTTGAGTTTCACATGCATGTGCACACTCTGATAGGATTTGTATTTGAATTGTACAGATGTTTTAGATCAGTTTGGAGAGAATTATGGTATGCTTTATGATAGTCAGTCTTCCCACCCAATAATATGACAGATCTCCCTATTTATTAGGTCTTCTTTAATGTTTCTTTAATAAAGTTTATTAGCTTTCTCTTCAGAAGACTTACACATTTTTTATTTTATCATAAGTATTTAAAATGTTTATCACTGTTTTAAATTACATCTTTAAAGAAATTTATATTTTTAGTCAATTGTTGTGGGTATCTAGAAATGCAGTTTACTTTGCATATTAATTTTGAATCTAATATCTTTTTTATTAATTTAAATTTTTACTTTTTAAAAATCCTTCTCCCACATGACATAGATACCTAAAAGTAAATTTTAAGGGAAAGGAAATTAATATTTACTAAGTTGCTACTAGGTGCCAAGTAGTCAACATAGATTATTTTACTTAATCCTCACAACTATTTTGTTGCTTATTTTTCTCAGCAAACATTTATTAACCCCTATGTTAACCTTTTCTTTTTTTTGAAATTTTTGATATAAGCAATCATATCATCTATAAAATAATCAAGGTTTTTGTTTCTTTTTTCCAGTCCTTTACCTTTTACTTCTTTCTCTTGATTTACTATGCAAGGACCTCCAGAACAATGTAGTATAAGGCTGATGAAAACAGGCATCCTTATATTGAAGCTGCTCTTACAGAAGATGCTGTTAAAAGTTTCATTGTTAGATATGAGGTTTCTGTGGGTTTTTTGAAATGTCCTTTATTGAGCTAAGAATGTGTCTTCTGTTCCCAGTTTGCTAAGGAGGTTGTTGCTACTATTTCCTTTCATCACAGATAGATGTGAAATTTTATCCAATTTTTTCTGCCTCTATTAAGATACAGTTATTTTCACCTTAACATGGTAATATGATGATTTCCTTTAATTGATCTTCTCATGATAAGCCAATCTAGGATTCCTAGGAAACACCAACTTGGTCATATCCACTTACCTTTTTATACACTATCTGATTTATTTTATAAAAATATTTATTTTTAGTTTTTGCATCTACATTCATTCATAAGTGAGATCGGCCTGTGTTTTTTATTTTTTAAAATAGTATCTTTATCTGGTTTTGAAATATCACAAATGATTTTTTTTCCCATTATGTGGAATAGTTTGCATAAGATTAGAATTTCCCAATGCTCACATGTTTGGTAGAATTGCCTAGAAATCTATCTGGATCCAGAGTGTGTGTTTGTGTGTGTGTGTCTTTAATGGGATTATTTTAAATGACTGATTTAATTTCTTTAAAGCTTAGAGGACTTTTTATGTTCTCTATTTTTAAAAAAGACTTGGGTTTGTTAAGCTGTATATATCTGTATATTTCATCTAAGTTTTCAAGTTGAGGCACAGACTTGTTCATAGCATTTTGTCTGTTTAATCTGTGTAGCAACTATAGCTTTGCCCCCTTTTTATTCTTGATTTTAAAAAATGTAATGCATTTCTCTTTTTTCTCTTAATTATTCTCTCCAGAGATTGGTATCTTTTATTATTTTTCTGACCTCTCTCGATCCTCTTCTTATATGTTCACTTTCTCTTTCATTAACTTCTGCTTTTATTTTTATTATTTTCTCTCATTTTCTTGAGTTTATTTTGTTGTGCTTTTTTCCTAATTCCTTATGGTTGGATGATCACTTCATTAAGTTGAGCTTTTCTTTTTTCATGTAAGCATTTAAGACTAAATCTTTTGGAACTTAACTGTTCTGCCATTTTGGCACATAATATTTATGGTATTTTTGGTATTTTTGTTAATATTTTTTTCTAACTATTTTCTAAAGGGTTCATAATCTACACTTCTTTTATGATTGATAGGTTGTTCCAAAATATATTTAAAATTTTTAAGTATTTTTCCCTTTAGTTACATTTTTTAATAACTGAAGTGTATTTGGGTTAAATGATACATTCTTCATGATACCATTATTATTTCACATAGTGATTTCAAATTGGCTAGCTTTATGACCTAGCTTTAGTCAATTTTCATATACATTTAGTGTCAACCTGACAGTTATAATAAAGTGTCCTGTTGTTGGGGATAGTGTATAGCCAGATGTATCAGATGCACTTGGATATGAGCTTGTTGGTGGGTGGGTTATGGTGGGGGAGATAATACCTACTGCTGCCATAAGATAATTTTTCTTTTTAAGTAAGACAAAGGGACTAGGACACACTACTGAGTTTTAAAGTTGGAGTTTCCATAGATATTGGAAGTCTCTTACTACCTGTCTACAGGAGCATGTGGAAATCTTATGAATCTGAGGAGCAGGGCTTATTGTGATTTCTGCTTCCTTTGTCCCCCTATGCAGATCCTAAACCTGGGAAGAACTGTAGTTGGTTAAATTGATTGCTCATTTTATTGAAACATCTCAGAGGTGAATTGAGGTTTAAGGAATGGTTCCTTACCCTGTTGCTTCTATGAAAGTGAGTGCTAGCTGAGGTGTCCAATCTTTCTAATCCAGTAGAACCCAGACCTGAAAAACATGATGAATGATATAGTTGACTGGCTCTGCTAAGGGCTTTATCTAGTTCGTAAAAAGGAAATATCTGGAACAAGGCAGCAGGCAGAAGACCAGTTCCAGGAAGGGCTAACCAAACCTATCTAAGGTGGAATAACTTAGACAAGGCTGCCAAAAGTCAGGGTGACTTAGTTCTCTAGTGTGTCTGTCTAGAAGGCTTCTACTTACAAACATTTCTTAGAAAGTATCCTGGGGCTTTATCTGGGAAAATGCACCCTGGGTGCTGAGTCCATACCTGTATCTCTCAAGACTATTTATGAATGATTCCTGCTGATGGAAACAATCCTCAGGTAGAAACAAACCACATTTTGACACCTTCAGTTTGATTTATCATTCTTCCTCTCAAATTTGGGAGCTGGAGTTGCCTGGCCTGCCGCCTGTTATTTTGTGGAACACGTGGCCATGTGACTTCTGGAGGGAGTCCACGTGTTCTCAGCACAGCTGCTTATTTGCACCAAGCTAGGGTGAGCACCAGTGAAATAGAAAGCCTGGCCCAGGAATGGGAAAGAAAGGCGCCAGGGATATAGTGGCTTACAGGGTGGGCAGGGAATGTGTATGGAAACCATCTAGCTCCAGGGAGCCACCTGCAAGGTTGGTGGAAACTGGGGACATGCTGCTTCCAAGTCCTCTTTGCAATGGATGTTGCTGCCTCTTTTCCAACCTGGGTTTTCAGTGGCTGAACATACTCTGGTGGCTGGAAGATTTGTTCTTATCATTTCCACATCTACCGGTTTAATAGTTTGTTGAGAACTTTGTTTTAGAAACCAATATGGGGCTACTAGTTTTTGGTTTCTGGTATTCATCCTTTTGGAAGATCAGGCATTTTCCATCATTATACTGTATATGCTACGCCACATAAGATGTTGTGATGTTTACCAGTTACATGTGGAGAGGGTCAGCGTCTGAGAAAGTTGAACGATCCATCCATTTCACACATCAGAACATTGCCCAACTATAGTATCCTGGCAATCTTTTTGTTCTTAGTGCTCTGTGACTTTTCAGAGAATATCAAATTCATCTGGCATTCTGTGTAGCAATTCAATTGGACTTAATTTTTATGGTAAAGTGTTTTATAGCCAGGATGACTATGGCTTTAAAAAGTAACAGGGCCTTTTAGACTGCTGTTATATCCTGCTAAAAATATACAGTGCAATGCTGTCTGTTTTTCACATATTTATATTGTGAAGATTGACCCACCTCCATCTTGACAGTTGTCATATGGGCTATCTTGCCTATATATTTTACTGGCAATTGAATAGTGTAATGACTTCTATCTTTTTGGAGGGCACTTTTGAAACTATAGTGTTGTCCTGAATGGTAATCCCATCACCTTGGGGTTACTATGCTAATTAGTGCTATTTTTTATACTTCTTTTCCTTGTGTCCCTTTCTCATGTCATAATAAAATTATTTTTTGTCAAAGTATAGTTGATTTACAGTGTTGATTTTAGTTTCATCTGTAAAGCCTAGTGATTTACTTATACATACATTCTTTTTCAATATAAGTTATTACAAGATACTGAATATAGTTCCCTATGCTATGCAGTAGGACCTCATTGTTTATTTTGTGTATAGTGGTTTATATCTGCTAATGCCAAACTCCTAATTTATCCCTCCCTGACTTTCTTCTTTGGTAGCCATAAGTTTGTTTTCAATGCCTATGAGTCTGTTTCTGTTTTGTAAATTAGTTCATTTGTGTCATTTTTTTAGATTCCATATGTAAGTGATATTATATGATATTTATCTTTCTTTGTGTGAGTTACTTCACTTTGTATGATAATCTCTAGGCCCATCCATGTTGCAGCAAGTGGCATTATTTTATTCTTTTTATGGCTGAGTAGTATTCCATTGTGTCAATATACCACAACCTCCTTATCCAGTCATCTGTCAGTGGACATTTAGGTTGTTTCCGTGCTTCGGCCATTGTAAATAGTCCTGCTATGAACATTCAGGTGCATGTATCTTTTCAAATTGGGCTTTCTCTGGATATATGTCCAGGAGTGGGACTGCTGGATCATATGGTAACTTTAGTTTTAGTTTTTAAAGGAATCTCCATACTGTTTTCCATAGTGGTTGCACCAAATTACACTGCCACCAACAGTGTAGGAGGGTTTCCTTTTCTCCACAGCCTCTCCAGCAATGTGTGTAATAATAGCCTATAGCATGTTTTTAGGGATAGTGTGGCTAGACCATATCATAATCCATTTCCTATTGAATACTTAGGTATTTTTCAATTTTTCCTTAAGAATTCCTATAAGTTAAATTACTGTATTGAAAAGTATGAAAATTTAAAAAGTTTTTGTTACTTATTGCCACATTGACCTCCATATATATTGCACAAATTTGCATTCTCACCAGCAATGTATAAAAGTAGACTTTTCACAAAAACTTTCAGTAAACCTAGGTATCTTGATGTCTTAAATTTTTAATCTTTGCTAATTTTGTAGAAAAACTATAACTGCTGTTGTAACATGACAGGTTTCACATATTCATGTGAAATATGAGAATTTTTCCCATTAAAATTTTTTCATTTGTAAATTTCTGCTTCCTACACATTGCTCATTTTTTTTCATTTATTTGTAAGAATTCTGTGTGTTTAGGATTTAACACTTTATCAGCCATATGTGTTTAAAAATATTTTTACAATTTGATTTTACTTTTAGTTCTTTTTATGTTATTTTTGAGGCACTAAAATTTTAAATGTTTATTAGTCAAATTTATCAGTCTTTACGCTCTCTTCTTTTGGTATCATGGGTTGAAAGGCTTTCCCCTCATGAGATCAGACAAATGTTCAATTATATTTCTTCCATTCTTTTATTATTTTATTTTTGACATTTAACTTTTTAAATCATGAAAATATTTTAATATAATTTTCAAGTAAATCAATGTTGATTTAGTTTATAGTTCATCATGTAATTATTCATTCATCTACTGAGAACTTTTGACCATTTGTACTTCTGATAAAACTCTTAACTAAAAAGAACAAATGAAAGAAATGGAACTCATCTTACTTATATTGGCTGCTTTAGTTAAGGGTTTGGTGAAAAAGAAGCCCAACATTTGAACATAAGGCCGTTGACTTTTCTGAGTGCAAATCTAGGATATACTTGATAAAATGTGGGATATCTGCATTTTCATATTATTGACTTGTAAATAATATTCAGACTTTTTCTTGTAGTATTTCATGTTAAAATAAGAAATGTGTCTTGGCAGGGTTTGAGTAATCTGCTGTCCTACTTTGCAGTTCATCAAGGGATGAGTGTATTTATCTCCTTGTTCTCCTTGAAATTAATTTTGTTATATAATGTGAGAAAAGAATCTTACTTTTCCCAAATACGTAACTAATTGAATCATCCATTATTTTCTGACTGATTTGAAATGATACTCTTATGATTAACTAAATACATTTATGCATACACATATGTGCATATGTATATACACACATATATTTGGCTTTCTAATCTCTTTCCTCAATTTTTCTAGTTTTAGAACCAATATCTTACTGTTTTAATTATTGTAGCTTTAAGGTATATTTTAACATCAGGTAGTCATGTATTTTTATCATCATGTTCTCACAAGAAAGAATGATTTAAAATATTTTTGAACATATTTTAAAATGTTTTTGAATCTTTAGAACTTTTTGAAGCAAACTTTAAAATTACTTTAACGCTTAACATTTGTCAAACAGAAACAATAACTTCTACGTATTAACAATAAAATATAAATAAAATATGTATTAAAATATGACATACACTGTGATATTAGAAATTACTGTGTTTGCCATAGATGTGGGAAAGTCAGGACCTGATCAAGACAGCTGTTTACAAATCAGTTACATTCTGGGTCCACTTTTCGGTTTGTCTCAACTGGCTACAGTGGGAAGGGTACAATAGGCTTTCTGTTGGAAGAGATCCTTGTTGGTTTTTTTTTTAAACTCAGCTTTTATTTAATTTTCCTTCCAGTTTTATTGAGATATAATTGACATCTAGCACTGTGTAAGTTTAAGGTGTACAGGATAATGGTTTGACATAGATACATCGTAAAATGATTACTGCAATAAGTTTAGTAGACACCCATCATCTCAGAGAGCTACAAAACTAAGGAAATAAAAAACATTTTTCTCCTTGTGATAAGAACTCTTAGGATTTACTCTCTTAACAAGTTTCATATATAACATACTGCAGTGTTCATTATATTATGTTGTATATTACATCCCTACTACTTTATAACTGGAAGTTTGTACCTTTTGATTACCTTCATTCAGTTTTCCCTTCCCCCCCACCCCTCCCCACCTCTGGTAACCACAAATCTGATCTCTTTTCCTATGATCCTTGTTAGATTTTAACAAATGGATAAGACCAAATCTCTGGTGTGTCACTGTTAACCTGTAATCCTGATCCCAGTCCTGGCTTTTCATGCATCACTGTTTTGACCTTGGTTTTCCCTGTATTTCCTGGTTCCTGACTGTTTGGTGTCTGAACCACCACTCCATGTTGAGCATCCCTTGTCCATATTCACAGACTTCTTGGCCTGCTTGGTTCCACCTGTAGCCTCACCTCCCTGTTTCACCAGAGTTCTTAGATGGCTCCACCATGACAAGAAGAAAGGTGCTTCTGGCTGACTGACTCTTCCCATAGCTCTCTCTTCATATACTGATCTTTGGCTCAGACATTTTAATTATATACAATGAATCTTATAGAGCACAGAGTTGATTTTAACTCCGCATACAATTTATCTGCATATTTACAATATATCTGTAACAGAGATCTGTGCTATCAAAGAAGTTTAAGAATTCATCATTTTCTTTTGTACCACCTCACCTGCAACTTTGGTTTCAACTGTACTGTGCTTCTTCCATTTTCATGTGTCTAATGTCTTGAGATATATTTGTATTTGTCATAGGAAAGATAAATAATAGTCATGATGACAACAATAAGACAGGACCAAAAAATGTCAACTGAGAAAGGGAGAACAAAGAAATGAGATCAGCAAACCAAGTTTATTTTAGCAATACCACTAAAGGACAGTAACTTGGAGATAACAATGACCAATAACAAAGTAACTTGGTCATAATGATGACTGTTTCTAATAATTTTATGGTGTCTGTTAACCACCTATTCAGTTTGAAAGACTTCAAGTGTGTCCAGTAAACATTTACCAAGTAGAGCTGACCTGTACGTATTTCTAAACCACTCCACCACCTATCACACCGTTCAGGTCCATAAAAGAATGATGCTTCAGAAACAGTATTTTGTAGCATTTAAAACCCTGCACATTTTTTTGGTGAAATCATTCAGAGAGACAAGATTTTTGTTTGCTGAAGAGTGATGACATTCTGTGAATATATATTAAGAACAATGATAATTTTGCATTTTTCCCCAGAAGTATCAAATTAGGAGGCCCAAAGCATTAGCTATCTGGTTACCATATGCCATGTTTTTGTTTTTATGCAATATGACTTGAAACCTTCCATCAATTTGGAACAATTAGTTACTTACTTCTTTGTATGGAGAAATGAAGAATAGTACATTTCAAATCATTAAAGACTAACCAAAATTTTTGAAAGCTTGACCTTCCAAGCAGTTTTTGGAAAATAAGTGGTGTTTATGATAAGTCATAAATGTAAGGATATGTTTCTATGAATTGGAATTAAATGAGTGTTACTAATTGATGTACCAATAAAAGTAATTTTCTTTTAAGCTTCAGACAGTTTGGCAATCTATTGGTTTGAGTTTCAATGGCTTATTCATTTTATATTTTATATTTCCATTAGCTTCTCTACATTGCAACTCCATAAGGCACTTGGAGGAGAATGTATATGAAATGTGGGACTGAACTTGGTCTTCTAACCTTTCTTTGTGGGGCCAGGTGACGGGTTCAGATAGTAGGGTTCTGGGTAAGGTATGCAGGTCCAGTGCGTTAAGCCTACGAAGAAAGTGGATGGGAAACAACAAATCAAAACAAAACCAAAGCTAACAAAGAAACTTGTCCTGAAAGCTCTAAAGCAGTGGTTTACAGTCTGTTCTGCGGAAGCCCTGAAGGCCTTGAATTTATTACGGTCCCTCTAATTCAGTGATTCTTAACCCTGATCAACAGTCAGAAGTCAAATCTCCTGGTCAACCCCTCCTCCCACCAGTTATGGTTTAACTGATTAGTGTGGGGCTAAGGCATCAGAAGTTGCCTAAAGCTCCAAGTGATTCCAGTGTTAGGCAGGGTTGCCCACCACTGCTCTATTCTATGAATACCTGAGTGTCTGTAGACTGAAGAATTACCATATATCCACACATATCTTGTATTGCTTTTTCTCTATAATTTATGGACACAATAACTCAGATACAAATTCATTAAACATTTCATGGAGTTAATAGGAGCTTGTTGCATTTACATATTTTCTCATCCATATGTTCTAAAAATGTAATTACCATCATGTGAACGTCCTCAGATTTGAAGCGTTTGATCAAGGGTTCAAGGCAGAGTTGAGATTGTGGTTAAAGCAATCACCCATATAGGTTACATTGTGGTCAAGAAGAGTTCCTGGCTTAATCAAGAGCACTGGAAAATTTACAACAAGGAGTAGAGGAGAGAAGCCTTAAACACAGCGGGGATAAAAGACATCTTATGTGGCCCTCCTTGCCGTGAGTCTGAGATCTGAACAAGATTCATAGCTCGGGCTCCTCCTTGGGGAGCCTTGAGTGGCTTCTCTGAGAAAGTGAAAGAAGAGGGTAGATTCCCTTTGGCTTTGAGGCTTCTTAATGTGCCTCCAAAATATGCCTCCCTGAGGCTGCCTGGGCTTCTCGAGTGCAGTGAGCATAGCTCTTTTTTCAAGAACCTGAAAGCTTAGGTTGCAGTTCATTGTTTCTTCAACTTTAGTGGACCTTGCTGGTGGGTCCCGTTTTCTGGCTGTGTTCTGTGGCATCATAGTCAATGCAGAAGCTTGCAGACAGGGCTGCAAGTGCAAGGTCCTGGGGTCACAAATGTATCCAACTACTGTTCTTTGTGTAGCAGGCACTGGTCAGTTCCATTGCTAAGAAGTAAAAATTGCTTTTGACCTTATGAATTAATTTTTTTAAATATTAAAAATCAAGGCTGAGTGTCACATGCAAAGAATAGGTTGGTGCAAAAGGCACTGAGAAGATCCCTGCACTTCTGAAGAGCTTAAAATATCTGTGATAGGAACAATATTATGACATAAAAATCCTCGAAGCAAGAAAAGTCTACCACAATCATAAGAAACTCATTCCAGATTTTAACTACTTTATTAAAGAAGCCTTTTATTAGAAATCTCTCCTGTTGTAGATAGCTTGTTCTTTTGTCCTAATGGAGATGAATAAAAATTGGACACCATTCTCCATGTGATATTTCATTATAGACCTGGAGGTATTTGTTAGTTTCCTATTCAAGTTTCCATTTTCAGCAATAAATTTTTCTGCCCTCTTCTTGGTCCTGTCTCCTCCTTACCTGGCCTTTTATGAAGCTGTGCTGGTGAGTGTGATGAACTCCTGAAGACTTCAGGTAAAGTTATTGAGCAGGGTTCCTCATCCTTATCTAAACAGTCTCTTATTTGAATTCCAAGTCCTTTTCCTGAATTATAACACATCTATCTATCTACCCACCTACCTACCTATATCTCAAACTACTTTGTGGGCAATATCACCATGTGGGTGGCTCATAGTTAACTAAATTTCCAGACATCCACAGGGGAACTCATTATCCCCCCTCAGAATCTGCCCCCTCCCTGTGTTCCTCACTTAGTGAATCCACCACTCACCCAGGACTCGTGCCAGTTCTATGGAGCTTCTTTTTCCCTCTAACATTAGCAAGCTTACATGAAATGAATCAGCAAGTCCTATTGATTCTACCTCCTAAATATCTTTCAACTCAGTCCTTTCCCATCACCCCTACCATCACTAACCCCCATCCCACTGCAGACGAGATTGGGCGCGTTCAGGGTGGTATGACTGTAGACCCACCCTACTCCAGAGATGACTTCTCTCTCACCTGGACTTCTTGCGTCCAACTCATTCTTTACATGTAAGCAATAGTGCTCTTCCTAAAATGAAGAATCAGTCACATTACTCCCACCCACCTTCTTAAAACCCTTTAGTGACCCCTTTCCTTTGTGGTAAAGTCACAATTCTAAACCTGGTCCCCAGACCCCCCCTCATCAGCACGCAGCTGGTCTTTCTTGTTCCATCTCTGATGCTTCCCTTGAGAGACATGTTCAATTTCTTTCAATTCCTCTAATTCTATTTCTGTTGCCTCTGGGTTTTGTATACTATTCCTTCTTCCTGGGACACTGATCCTTCGGCTGTCAGCTTAAACATTTCACTATCCTTGGGAGATTTTTCTCTAACCCTAGACTAGATGTGCTTCCTCCCCCACTGCCCCAGCCTGTGTCTTGCTCTGCCCTGCTCCCGGCGTTGAGCTCTTCATGTGGGGTTGAGGGGTGTAACACCGGGTCAAGCGCAGGGCCTCCGTCATCAACGGGGACCAGCTGCAAGCCCAGGCCCTGGGGACGTGTGGCCCTGGGAGCTAGACCAGGGGCGGGGTGGGCAGGGGAAGAGGGGAGGGGAGGGCTCCAGAGAATGGATCTGAGGGGAAGGTTAACAGAGATATCAGAGGATTGCAAGCTGGAGCAGAAGCCAGACAGAGAGCCCCAGCACTCGTGCTCTGAGGCAGGCAGGCCGGGCTTTCCCAGGCAGCCAGACACATTTGGGGAGGAAATGATCCCCAAGCTTGGGAGGCCGGTGAAAGGAGAGCCCTGGGGGAAATGTGATGACCTTCACCCTTTCTTCTCCAGATCAATTCTGAACTGCAATTTCCTCCCACTCAGCTGTTCTGGGCCCCCACAAAATAAAGGGCCCTTGAGAGGCTGTGTTTTAGGGCTGACACTGGTGTGGGCGCTGGTGCCGGAGGTGGCCTCCCCCAGGCAGTGGCCTGGGCCCACTCCCTGGCTTTCCCAGAGCTGGCTTCTTAGGGCCTGTCACAGCAAGGTGACAACAGAAGTCACCTGTGTCCTGCAGTCATGACTCAAGTCTTTGTAAAGTTGTGTCTGAATCTCTCTAAAGAGGTCAGGTCCAGTGAGGCATGGGCCCCAGCCCTGCCTGTGTGTCATGAGGGGACTTTGCCCCCAGTCCCAGAGTGTGCTGTGAAAACAGGTACATGGCTGCGGGACCAGGCCAGTGGCACAGACTCCCTGCTGACTTTGGGGAGCAGTTGGCGTCTGTGGGTGGCAGCTGGCGCTTTTCGGCCATTTTAGAGTCTATGCCTTCAGACTGTCCCTGGGCCTGCAGGACCCTTTTGGTAAACTTGTGGCCCTGGGTCCACTCTGCTGTGCACCCTGGGGTGTGGTTTAAGGGTCCGCTCGTGGGCAGCCTGCACAGGCAGCCCTGTACCTTAGACCCACCTTGAACCCTGGGCCACAAAGTCCCCCACAGGGTTAGGGGCCCATCCTGTGCTGAGTTTGCCTTCCAGCCCTGTGACCCCACACCAATCCCCCCATTTGACCAATGGCAGATTTGCCAGCTCAGCGTTTGATTTCTTTCATTAAGAGAAAAATCACCACTCAAGAAAGGAAAAACAGCCCAGAGAAACCCAGCTCATGCAGGCAGGGGGCAGCACTTCGAGTACAAACCCCCAGCTGCACCTGGAAGGCTGGAGGGGCAGGCCCTTCAGGGAGAGGAGGGCATGGCGGAGGTGACCTGCGGGGGGGGGGGGGGGATATGGGGGAGGGGCATGGGGTTCACGCTACCCGCTTCTGGGCAAGGCCTGCAGCCTTAGGCTGGGCTGAGGAAGTTCTGGGAAGTAAGGAAAACCCCCAAACTGGGCTGGGCCTGGGCTTGAGCCCCCAGGGCTGAGAAGCCCAGGAAGAGGCCACCCCGTGGGATTAGTACAAAGGGCCTGGCCCGCTTCTGCAGAACCCACACTGCTGGCGTCGGCTGTCCTTGCAAGATTCTGTCTGGGGACAGGAGGGTGATGCTTCTTGTTTGTTCATTTGTTTTAAAGCCCTGGGCACTGGCCCCTGCAGGATTCTCGGTTAATTTCATTAAAGCTTCAGTGCTGACTGAAAGGCCAGGGGGAGGGTGTGGGGCAGCCTCCTTAGGGGCTCTGCAAGATGGGGCAGGCCCCCGCCCCTCCCCACATGCCCCACCCTGCAGGCAGGGACAGGGGCTGGGACTGGGCCAGCAGCAGGCTCAGGGTGATGAGGACAGGCAGGGAGGGGGCATCACCGGCCCAGCCAGCATGACGAAGGCCCCGAGATCCGAGGCCTCCACGCCAGAGGAGGGGCGAACATGCTGAACCAGGATGGGGTGCCGCAGGGAGGCCACGGGGCCTTCCAGCCCCCGAAAGCTTCTTGACCAGGTAACCAGGGAGGCTGCAGAGGAAGGTTGGCAGGAGCAGCCCCAGCAAAGCCTGCGTGAACGTGACGATGAGCCCCTGGCAGCGCGTGCAGATGAGGTACCTGATAGACTTGAGGGGGTTGAGGAACCAGACGATGGCCATCATTGGCCGGCCGGGGGAGGGGGAGCCTTGGTCAGATGGAGGCACCTCGAAGACCCCTCGTCCCCTCAGCCCTTCCAGACCCCAAGAGGGGCCCCTTCCTGGCCACAGTGCTAGTGCTGCTGCGAGGATCCGGCCCCTCTCTAAGCACCAGGTTTGCGACCTACATTCCCTGTCCTCTCTGCGGGGCCCTCCAGCGCCCCACCTCCTCCCAAGGCCTAGATGGCATGTCTGGCAGCTGGGCAGCCGCCACTCCCCCTGCACACGCACAGCCACAGTCTGCTTCTTAGGACGCTCCCCTATCGGGCAGTTCACTATGCGGTCCCGTGGTGCCCCACGTTCACAGTGAGATGGCTGTTTCTCAGCCTCTCCCCCTTTCTGCTTCAGTCCACATTAGGCCCTGCCAGGGATCTGGGGGCCCCGGGTGGGTGCACGCCCCCTGAGCCCCGACCTGCCCACCAGCACCGCTGCTCTGCCTTCTGAGGGGCCTCCGAGCCAAGACGTGCCCGTGGACCTTACATTCTGTTGATTGTGTTACAAAACCAATAGGTTCTATAAAATGTCAAGATGGACAATCAAAGCACTGAATATTTCTTCAAACTCCTGCCCCACCAACTCCTCCAGGGCTGCTCAGCGTGGGGGGGGGGGGGGCTGCAGAGCAGGGTGGGGGGCATTGGCACAGGGCAGCTGGCTTCCAGTCCCAGCTCTGACGGGCAAGTTAGGCACCCCTTCGAGCCTCAGTTTCCTCACTTGTACCACAGGGTTAACAGTAGACCCCACCTCCAGGGTTGGTGAAAGGGTGAAGTGAGAAAGCCCACGTGAAGCTCTCAGCCTGGCCTGGAACTCAGTGATGCAATGCACATGCTGGTTCATGAGCTGTTTGAAAGGGATGGAGCCACTCACTGTCCTGCAGGGTGGAAAAGGGCTCTGGGCTGGGAGGAGGATGCTGGTAGAAACTCCTCAGGACTTGCTGGCTAATCCTAGCCAAAGCCTTTCCCCTTTCCTGTCCATAGCTCAACTTTTTCCTGCCAGTGGAATTGGGTTCGAATCTGCCTGAATCTTGCTGGGAGAGGAGTTAGCACAGTGTGAAGGACACTGGATTGGCAATTTGGAAACCTTGGCTGAGTCGTAGCCAGGTGATTTGCCAGGTGGCCTTGGGCCAGTTACATCTCCTCTCTGGCCTACTCTGGAATCATGCAAGACAGTCATTTGCAGGTCTGCATGTATGATACCATTTGAAATCTTGAAAGTTGCTGTGTGTGGACTTATGTGTGCACTTGCGTGTGTGCGTGTTCCACCTGCTGCCCAGCGCACGAGCCCTACGTCCAGGAGGAAGGGAGTACCAGACCCAGGAGGATGCCAGACTCTGGCCCCAAGGATCTTCCTGACCAGGTGGCCAGGCTCAGAGTAGAGGAAAGGGCGAGGGGGAGGAGTGGCAGCATGAGCAGCGGCACTTGGAGGCACAGCCAGCGACACGTGTGCCACCAGAAGTAGCGGCAGACTTGAGGGGCTTCAAGAGCCAGATGAAGCTGGTGTTGGGCCGGCTGGAGCAGCAGGAGGAACAGAGGGAGCACGGAGAAAGGACCCAGAGGATGAGGGCTGGGGCGCGGCCAAGCTGCGGGCTGACCCTCACAGGAGGACAGAATTCCTGGCCCCTCCCCAGCCATCAAGGCTGCCTGGGGCCCCAGGTCCACCACGGCAGCTGCTTGCCTTTGGCAAGAACTAGGGAAGGCATTGAACTCAGTTGAGTGGGGCCCTCCCAGTGGGAGGTGCTGCTTCCCTGCACTGGTGGCCCCTGGTCTAGTTCAGAGGGAGGTGGTGGATTCGGGGGTGGCAGGTGGAGGAGAGGAGGGAGGAGGCTCCCCTGCAATGAGGCCGTGGCCTAGGAAGGGATGGAGAGGGCAGAGATGCCTCCAGAGTAGGGGCAAGAAAACCAGAGGGTTCTGGCCCATCCTTCCTTTTCCAGTGCCCCAGGGAGTGGCATGGTAGGGGCCCAGCAGGCAGGGCACTCCCTTGGGTTTCTCTAGGGGGGCAGGTTCATTGCGGGCCAGGCCTACCGGATTCTTCTCTGCCTCTTCAGCAGGGAGTAGATGAACCGCGCCTCCACCTAGCCCTGCAGAGATGCACAGATGGGTCCCCGTGCCCAGGACAGGTGCCAGGCCCCCAGCGCCCCAACCTGGCCCAGCCCTACCCAAGCTGAGCAGTGGTGGTGCCCACCGTGAGCTCAAACTCATCATTCTCATGGTGGGCCAGGAGAGGCTACCAGCCTTTGACACGTTTCTCCTTGAAGATGGAGACCAGGGGCATGTCCACCTCCCCGGTGGCTATCTCCGTGGTGCATGGCCTGGCCGTCTTCATGCCCCCCGGGAACTGGTTCAAGTCCAGCTTGATGGCCCCTGTGGCAACTTCAGAGTCAGCTCTGACATCCTGTCTGATCTCCCCACCTGGGGTGGGCTCACCCTATCTCTGCCCCCCCATCCCTTGCCCCCTCCCCTCCAGTCCCAGTCCCCTAGCCCCACACCTAGGAAGTCATCCACAGAGAAGTGGTCAGCACCCCAGATTTGCAGGGTGAGCTGCACGGGGATCTTGTATTCGGTCTCATCCCAGGACAGCATGGACTACATCTTGGAGATGACAGTCTTTTCTTCGGCAGCCAGGTAGTCAAAGGGGAACAGGCAGTGCCAGCTGAGCCTGCCCTTGCCAGTGAGGGGGTGGTGGTGGACATCCGTGTCTTGCTGGACCTCCTGGTGACCCCTTGGCCACCTGTGGGGCATCACCTGCTCCAGACCTGTGGCCACAGCCGGTAGGGCCTCTCTCAGCCCACAGCTCCCCTGTCTGGCCCCTCCTCTCCTGCTTCCCAGGAAGGTGGGCTCACCCAGCTCAGCCCTTCCCAGTCAGGGGCCTCTCACCCACCCCTACACAAAAACGTCACTGGACTTCTCCCCAGTGAAGAAGTGACCATCCTCCAGGACCACCTCATCTGTGCTCCACACGGTGACCCGTAGCTCATACCTGGGTGGGGAGAGAGGCTGATTAACAGTCTAGGGGGAGGGTTACCCCAGGGTCTTGGGGCTGGAAAGCAGATGGCCGGGACGAGTCCTAGGGACTGGGGGTGGGCCTGAGGCCTGGGTCAGGCTGGAGCTGAGAGAGCAGGTGTGGAGAAGCTGGGGGGATGGGGACATATGAGGACTCGTGGGTAAAAGAAAGAGGGTCATCCAGCCAGCCTGGCTGCTGTGAGGAGAGCCCCAGGTAGGGGGCAGTCTGTTTGGCTGGAACACCAGGACCCAGCCCACACTCCTGGACTGGGAGACTGACTTAGGTCTCTGGGAGGCTGCCTCGGGAGGCGAGGGGCTGGCTGCTGGGGGGTGGCTGAAGCGGGGCTTGGAGAGTTGGGAGCAAGATCCCCCATCACCAGAGGCCAGAAGCTCTGCTCCAGCTCGCAGTGGACCACCATGGAATCTGGTCCGCTTTATGTTGTTGTCACCCAGAGGGATTTTCCCCAGAGGTGTAATTGTCATAATCAGTGAGGTAGTTACATTTCAACCCTTAGGAGTGAGGTGGAGTAAACCACTAAACATTGACTGGAGTGTGACTGTCCGCAGAGTTATGCCCTGGACTGCAAGTCCTGGTGACATGGCGGGTTGGGGTGCCCCCTCATGGCAAGCCCTGGAACAGCCCACCTGGAGGCTATTCCAGGCAGAATCAGCTGTTATCACTTGCAGGGCCCAGTGTAAAATGGAAATCTTGGGCCTTAGGTTAGAGTACATGAAGAATTTTAAGACTGCCATCTTGAAATAAGTGTGGGGTCCTGAGCAACTTCATGGGTCTGCGCAGTTGGCCCTGATTCCAGGTACCCAGGCCAGTGCTGGCAGCGACTTGGTCCTGCCACTTGACAGATGGGAAAACTGAGGACCAGGGAGGCACACTGACCTGGCCAGTGTCAACCAGGAAAGACAGGTGGCTCGGCTCCTGACCCAGAGCTGTTTCTGCTCTCCGACCCACCCCGCTCCTTTGGGCACTCATCCTGCACATCTCATCAGCAGGTGCTTTCAATAAAACTTGGCAGAGCTGCACAACAGCCCGGAGTGGGGATGGTCAGGGAGCAGAGTGGGCTCTCAGGACTTCTGCGTCTTGTGGGTGTGTGCGCGTGCGTGTGCGCTGGGAGGGGTGGGTCTGTGAGGGTGAAAGTCCTCATCGCCCTCACTGACTGCACAGTGCGGGTGTGGCTCCTGTCCCAGCAAAGGGGAGTCACCTTGGCTGGGCCCCATAGCCTTCTTGATGAGTTGCTCTGCTCCCTCCTACAAGGCCACATGGGACTGACTCGGTGACCTGGGCCTGCAGCCTCCTGCAGAAGGGACACCAGGTGGAGCAGGGAGGAAGGGGTGCTGGGTCCGAGCAGCTCACTCCTCAGGCTTCCATGGGGAGATGTCCGGAGGTGTCCCAGGAGCCGGCACATCTGTGGTAAACATGTCCCCCCCCAACTCCAGGTGGCCCTGAGGAAGGAGGTCGTGGCAGGTCTTCTCACAGACTCCTCCCTCTGCCCGGCAAGGCCAGGTCTCCTCTCCCTCCCAACCTTGGTCCCATCAGAATCCGTTACACCAGTTTTCGTCCTTGGATGCCAGCCATTCCTATGACATCCCCAATAGCCATTGCAACCCCAGGTGTTCACCATAGCTGACAGAATTCTCACTCAGACCTAAGACATGAGCCGGGAAGTGCCGTGGTATGCGTGTGCAGGGTGCCCGCCAGCTTTGGGGAATGCAGTGAACAGCATGAGGACCTGTTCTTATGGACCCAGGTTGGGACTCCCTGATCCCAAATGCTGGAGAACCTCAGCGCTTGGCCAGGCCAGTCACCTGCTCGATGCCCTGGTTGTTAGGGTTGAGCCAGGGTTGCGTCTCCACATGTTCAGGCACCACGTGGCAGCCCACACAGGGGATGTCTTCCCAGTGCCTCAGGGCCAACAGTGCCACGTTCTCCTCCATGGGCTTCCTCTGACCTGTGGGTGCCGGTGGGTCAGCTGTACACAGAGGCTCAGCAGAACAAGACACCTGTGCTGGGCCAGGGATGCAGGGGCAAAAAAGGCCCCACCTCCAGGTGATTGTGGGGGAAACTGAGGCACAGAGGGAGACATGGCTGGTCCAAGCTGGTCCAGCTGCCACACAGGCCCAGAGAGGACTGTGTCCTTGGTTTCCTCTGCCTGGGGAACTTGACCAGAGAATCCTTCTGAGTTCTGAGGTCAGAGGGGGAAGACCCCACATCCTGTCCCAGCACCTTGAAGGTGGTGGTTTCCCGGCAGAGTCACCTGCTGGTTTTCTGGGAAGTGCTATGTGGGTGCAGGGATAGGGAAAGCCAGAGCAACCCAGGCCCACACCCTCACGCTGCCTCCGAAGAGCTGTGTGACCTTGGGCAAGTCTTGAAACCCTTTGGGTCTTGGTTTTCTCACCTGCAGAATGGGGAGAACCTCCCAACCCCACAGGGATGCTGAGAGGGAGAGAAAAGGCAACAAGTGGGCAAGGCTGGGTGGGGTGGAAGGGCAGTGGCTGGGGGGACAGAAGGGGGATGCTAGGGTGATGATCAGGGGGGCTGTCCCACCACAGGGAACTGTGGGCCCCTCCTCAGCCTCTGACATCCCCTCGGCTGCGTCTGGCATCCTGTTACCGTTGTCGTCCTCGATCTCGGAGGGTCCCATGAAGACATGGTTGGACACCTTCACTCTCCCAGGGGGGCTGAAGTGGGGGCCGTCCACTTTGCCCTCCTTGCAGAGACGGGTCAGGATCTGGCTGGGCTTCATGGGGTCCCGCTAGATATTGCAGCCATGTCTGTGGGAGGAGACACACGGGCTTGCTGGGGGAAATGTTCCCGGCCAGTTCTCTTGGGCTGGCTGTTGCTGCGTGTCAGTGAGTCCTGCCCTGTGTTCCAGGATCGGCTGAGACACTAGGGCTTCCTGCCCGGGGCTCTGACCCCACGTGCTCAGTGTCCCAAGGATGAGCATCCAGTCTCCCCCAGTGTGGCCTGCACCATTCCCCTACTGTGTCCACTCCTCCAGTGTCAGACTCCCTGAGGAAACTGATCATCACAGTGTTTAAGGGGCTTGACCAGGGTCACACAGCCCACAGGCCAGACTGATCCCCTGTGGACGCTCCCTAGCACACAGTGCTGCCCCTCTTCTCAGCCCCCTTTTCTCTCCTCATCTTGCCTCCTCTGTCCTGGAATCCCCTGGCTCTCTCTTTGTCTTGGAATCTGCTGTCCTGGCCCCTGAAGGCTGAGCCCAGAGCCTGTAGGGGTGGAGGCCTGGCTGGGACAGGAATCATAATAGGTCTCCCTTCCCAAACCACATGGTCTGAATCTTGTTTTTATTGTTATTGTTATTGTTACTATTACTATTGTTTTTTTATTTATTTATTTATTTTTGAGGTTTTTGTTTTTGTTTTTGTTTTTTAATATGAACTGGGAAAACCACTGTAAAGGCGAAAACTAACATAACAAGAACTCTAGGGATGTAGTAGAAAGCCTGAACTCATGTTTTACAAAAGGATCCACATAAATTGTAATATTAATAGTAGACAGTTGCCACTCATAGTTTAGACCTATGTATTGACCTAAGGAGATGTTGAAGGTATAGATTTCCTCATGACCACTAATGCTCATAGGCTTGTGGTCCTTTCTGATCACTGCCTCGTTTTCTTCCTGTGGACAGGCTACAGAAGCCCTGAGATGGGTGCACCACTCTATTTGCAGATGCCAGTAGAGGAACTCAATGAAAAGAAGTAATCTTACATTTTTAAATGTCAGTGAATTTTTGCATTGTGTTCATTTGCAGCTTAGAAACTGGAACTTTCTGAGTCCTGTAGTTCATTTGAATTTGACTATTTCAGTCTCTTTTGTTAGTAAAAAAAAAAAAAAAAAAGCTTGCAAAACACAGATATTCTTTAATATTCTCATATGAGATTTTTGGTTTGTGGATTTTCACGGCTCGTTGAGGTTGCTGCTGGAAGGAGCTTGGATGCGTCCAACAAAATCAAAGCATCTGCTGCTGCAGTTCAGCACATGAGTTAAGATTCCTCATCAGTGTCCTGTGTTCGTTCACTCCCATGCGGAAGTGAAACTGTCAGTGTGCCTGGCTTCACTTTGATTCTTAGGCTTCATTTAGATTCATCTTGCCATTACTTTCTAAATTCGTAGTTGAACACTTTTATCATTAAATATAGCTAAGATTATTATAAATTGTCACTTGAAATCATCTGTAGTCATTTGCTCTTATAGGTAGAACCATGGAGATGGCAACGCCTGTGAGTAGGGGGTTAAAGGACAGGTAAAATGTTCAACTGACGTGAAGTCCCTGTTATGACACAAAATGAGGTATAAATGTCCCACTGACCTTAGCATAGAGTTGGCACATGTTTTGAACTGCAACTGAAACAACATAGGCAAACTGCTGCTTCTGGCTAGCAACCCTCATGTTTGCTATCAGAGCCCAAACGTAACCATCTTCAGCCTCCGGTAGGTTATTAACATACTACTCAAATTTTATAAATCATATTAGTAAGAATTGAATCTTAAAAGTAATATCTGTTATTCCATTAACATAACAGTCCGCATGTGGGACTGCTGGACAGTGTATAGCAACTTAACACAGAAGGTACTGACAGAATCAAACTCTGCAAGTGTGTAGCCTCTACTAAGAAGTCACTATGTTTTATGTTTTCTATTTCCTTCTCAGAATGCCGTATCTATGCATGAAATATCACTTTTTGTACAAGACTGTAATGCTCACTTTGAAAAAAATGAACTGTTCTTGAAGGCTCATTTTTTAAAATGTGAGTGTTCAAGTCCTATACAAAAAGTGGTAACTCATACGTAGATTTACATGACCAAGTAACACAAGTCATCTATAAATTATGCAAATAAGAATGTGAATTAGAAAAATTTAATAAAACATGAATTTCAAATATTAAAGGAAAACTAATTCTTAGGATTCAAAAACCCTTAAAAAGATTAAAAAATTTCATGTAAAAAAGTCAGAAAATAAAAGTTAAATCAGCCAGATATTATGAGTAACCTTGCAATTTACTATAAAAGTCAAGTATTAGAAATGCTAATGCATTTTTAACTTACAGGAATTCCCTGAGGATTTCATTACTACATATCAAACCCCTTCACTGTGTTCCAATATGAACTATTTTTTTGAAGTTCTGTCATTAAAGCTTAAAACATTTTAAATTGCTATACCATAAACTTCAACCTAGGAATACTTCTTTTTATAAAAAGAAGGGAAAATCTATTTTAAATACAGATACATAAAACAAAACAGCACCTATCATTTAGATTTTGGAAAGAAATGCAGCTTCTTAGTTAGCAGTGAGGCAAAGCAGGGGACCTGCTTCTTTCCAATTGCATTTGGGTCTTTACAAAATTCTACTCGGCGCTGAGAAACTTTCCTATTCACCACTGTGAGGAGTTCTGTGAACTCTAAGGAGGAGTCAGATTTTCCCAGCATCTTACAGAAATCTTGAATGTACCATGAGCCGTTCACCGTTTCCCGATGAGAATAACAACCTTCTGCCATCGAGTAGCACATGAGGAAGTCCGCTCTGGCACGCAGTGCACACACTAAGGCAGCGTCCACCTGGGTTACGTTGGCATCCGGCACATCTGTCTGATGATCCACGACATCCAAAGGAATGACGGGCACATCGTGCTGGTTTCCCCGACATGCCTGAATGATAAATGTCTTGGGTTTTCCAACCAGGCTCTGACACCTGTCTCCTTTGATCAAGCCAGTCAATGTCTGAATTTCAATTTTGGCATCATATGCGTAAATGGGTTTGCCTTCACCGTGACTCAGGAAAACACACAAAAAGCAATTGGCATCTACATGGCTAGAGGTTGATGCCTCATGAATTTTGAGCAGTAGTTCTTCTGCTTTAAGATCATTAAAGCATTTCACTTCAAATCCTAGATCTGAAAACCTGCGCTGAAGATTGTCTCTGTCTGCGCTGGTTCCCTGCCGGTCCGGCAGCGTCAGGTGCCAGAAGGACCTCTCATGATTGAAGATTAAAGCAACTCCTCTCCTCTTGTGGTCCATTATGTACTTTTCTGCTGGATCAAACATTTCTCTCCTAGGGAAGGCATCTGTTTCTGTCACGTTGTGTTCTTCACCTGCACAGCCAGTCCCTCGGAACTCCAGCGCCGAACTCATGTCGGGCAAGGGCGCAGCACTGACTCCCAGACCGGCCTCAGCTTCTGGCAGCCCCTGCCCCTTCCTCCTCCCACTCCGCCCAGCGCCCCTGCTCCCTGCTCGCCTGCTGCCCGCCACCCGCTGCCCCCGTGGGCTGGGGGTTTGGGCGTGGATGCGCCCCGGGCAGGTGTCTGCAGCCGAGTGAAGGCCCCTGTCCCTCACTTGGGGCTAGCGGGGTCAGGGCCTCCAGGAAGGCAGGGGAAGCGGATGACCGCTTGGCGCCCGGAGAGGTGCCTGTTCCTATCCCGAGAACAAACGGCCTGAATCTCATTTATAGAGTTCAGGTGCAGCAGGTGTCGTCGGCGCGGTGCTCGCTGTAGAAGCCTTTCTCCAGGTCAGTCTTGGTTTCCCCGATGCGGTCGTCAGTGCCTGCAGATCCCAGTCATCCATGGCCACCGTCAGCATGGATTCCATGGGGAAGGAGGCCTCAATGTCAAAGATCCTGGTGGTAGGGGGTTGGGAGAAGGGCTGAGGGTCGGGGTTGGGTAGGAGGTAGTCTGGGCTGAGGAGGTCAGGCTGGGGTGGCGGTAGGGCACCAAGAGGCCTTACTTCCCAAAGACAGGCTTGAGCTGCTTGGAGATGGAGTTCTCCTTCTCACGGGCGTCAGTCTTGCCCAGCTGGATGGCGATGTAGGGGTCGGCTTTGCCACTGATGTCTGCAGGGTGCAGGTCTCTGGCCTGGGATGGAGGGGTGGTCCTGAGTAGGCTCCCCACACCCTCCTCATCTCCCAGTGCCCCTGCCCTCTCCTTGATGGCCCCGTGATGGTGAATGGCAGGAAAACAGGACCGGAGGCTTGTGTGACCCTAGGCAAGATGCCGACCCTCTCTGGGCCTTGGTTTCCTCCCCTATAAATGATGGGAACCAGACTAGCTGACCTCTCTGGTGCCTCCCAGTTGGAGGATATCAGTTTGCAGCTGCTTCAGCCCCTCCTGGGTGGGACGACTGGGGCTGGAGGGAGGGGATGAGAGGGGACTCTCACCCAAGCCACACAGACTCGGAGCAGTGGAGCAGCATGTTGATGGGGTCATTGCTGGGGATGCCCTGTAACATGCCATAGGTAGGGTTGTAGCCGGCTTCCCAAGACATGTCCTCTGGGAAGGGCACGTTGTTCATGCAGAGGGAGCCCTGGGGTGACGCAAGTGTGGGTCAGGGTGCAGGTTCCCATGGGAAAAGGCAAGGGTGGCACTCAAAACAGCCAAGAGCACTGAGGGTCTGCACCCTGCTGTGGTGGGGCCTTAACCCTTTAGTTGCTGGATCACAGGGAGTCAGGTTTTCTGGAAGGAGTGGCCAGGGAGGCAACTCTATGAGAGGAGGGGTGGGGAGCTGGGTTCAGGGCAGATGCTCTTCGTCAATCAGCATGGAAGCATTTTCATATTTTATCAAGCAGGACAGCTGATGGTTCCACCTGGCTGTCAGCCCTGGGCCTGGGGTGGGGAGAAGAGCTAGGGGGCTCAGGACTCAGGGCCTGGGGCTCAGGGACTGGGACCACACTCCCTGCCTATTCTTGAACTGGCCCACGATGTGCTCCTCCTCCGTCAGGTCATCTCCATCATCCCCTGTCTTGCCACGCAGCAGGTTGAAAGTGTGCAGCCAGTCCTCGAAGTTGTCCAAATCTGACTCCAGCTCCTTGGGGAACACCTGAGCCGGGCCTGGCTGTCAGGGGGCAAGGCCAGTCCATGGGCCTCCGTCTTGCCCCATCTGCCACCTGGTGCCCGAGGTGTGACCCCCACACTCTGACAGCATTTGTTTCCAGACCCTCACCTTGAGCTCATCAATCTTGGGTCTCTTCTTCTCGGGGGCCTCAGACGCCTGACCGGCGCCCAGGCTCTGGCTTCTCTTCTTTTCCTCCTTTGCAGCCCTCTCCTTCTCCTTGCCCTTCATTGGCCTCTTCAGGCCTGGCTGGAAACAGACAAGGAGGTGGAGATGATCTGAGCAGGAAGGCCCATGTTGGAGACCCAGATCCGGCACTTTGTTAGGTTAACTTCGCAGGTCTCTGTGTGCTCATCTGGAACATGCAGACAATGCTGCCTAGCATGCCTGCCTCCCACGGGGCCGGGACCCAGGATGCGGGGAATGTGCAAAGACTGCTGTGTGCTCTTTGACAGAGAGGGGCATGGAAGAAGCTTGGCTCTGGTGCCTGCTTGCTCTCGCCTCTGGCCTCAGTCTACCTGTCTTTAACATTAAGAGGATTGTTCTATACTAGTGTTTTCTAAACAGCATTAAGTCGAACACCAGGCGTAGGAGTTCTTGGAATGCTTTAGAACAATTCTCACTCACACACACACACATACACACACACACACAGAAAGTAAGTTGGTGAAATAATTTATTCTGTGTCTTCTAGAGGTTTAGAATAGCATTTGTATACTAAAGGCACTGAGAAGTTCTGTACCCAAGGACCTGTTAAACCCATTTGACCCAAGAACTCCCTTCAGAATACCCATTCATAGTGTTCCATGGAAAATGTCTCGAAATACTGAATGGAATGAGCTCTGAGGTCTCTTCCAGCTCTGATGCTCTGTGGCTCTAAGTGTCTGTCCATCACTCTGCTGAATTGATCAGAGTAAAAGCCACTGTAGATAAGGGCCTCAGGCTGCTTCCTGGTGGCCAAGGATGTCTGATATCTGCTATTGGCTGCTGCAGCTTTAGGGGCCCATGAGAAGGGGAAAGAGAAACAACCGGGGTGTGACAGGCAGGGGGGCTACCCACCCCGCAGGGCTCCAGGGCTCCAGGGCTCACCCTCAGTGTTGCCCATCTCCTCCTTCTCCTCCAAGTCAAATCCTCAGGCCATCTACCTGGGCGATAAAAATACAAGCAAAAATAAACAAATGGAACCGGATCACATTTATAAGATTTGCAGAACAAAGGAAACCATAAACAAAACAAAAAGACAACCTACGGGATGGGAGAAAATATTTGCAAAAGATGGGACTGACAAGAGCTTAGTTTCCAGAATATATACACAATTCATACAACTTAATAAGAAGAAAACAAACAATGCAATCCAAAACTGGGCAGAAGACCTAAACAAGCAATTCTCCAATGAAGACGTACAAAGGCCAATAGGTGCATATAAAATGCTCAATATTGCTAATTATCAGAGAAATGCAAATCCAAACTACAATGAGGTATCACCGCACACCTGGTGTCAGAATGGCCATCCTTAAAAAGTCAACAAACGATAAATGCTGGAGAAGGTGTGGCGAAAAGGGAATCTTCCTACACTGTTGACGGGAAAGTAGTTTGGTGCAGCCACTGTGGAAAACAGCATGGAGATTCCTCAAAGAACTACAAACAGATTTACCATATGATCCAGCAATCCCCCTCCTGGGCAGAGATCTGGAGAGAACTCTAATTCAAAAAGATATGCGCACCCCAACGTTCACAGCAGCACTATTTACAATAGCCAAGACATGGAAGCAGCCTTAATGTCCATTAACAGATGACTGAATGAAAAAGTTGTGGTATATTTATACAATGGAATACTACTCAGCCATAAATAATAATACAATAATGCCATTTGAAGCAACATGGTTGGATCTGGAGATTGCCATTCTGTGTGAAGCCAGAAACAGAAAGAAAAATACCACATGATGTCACTTACATGTGGAATCTAAAAAAAGACAAATGAACTCACTTACAAAACAGAAACAGACTCACTGAAATAGAAAACAAACTGATGGGTACCAAGAGGGGAGGAGCTGGGAAGGGATAAATTGGGAGTTCAAGATTTGCAGATACCAACTACTATATATAAAATAGATATAACAAGTTTATTCTGTATAGCAGAAGAAACTATATTCAGCATCTTCTAGTAACCTATAATGAAAAAGAATATGAAAACGAATATGTGTATACATATGTATGCCTGAACTATTACGTTGTATATTAGAAATTGTACATTTAAACTGACTATTCTTCAATTAAAAAAAAAAGAAAAAGAAAATGTGCTTCAGTCAGTACACACTGGACACTAAATCACCAGGTTTCAACCAAGGTGCCACCGCCACCTAGTGGTAGCCTGTGCAAATGACAGGAATAGACACAAGGCCGCCTCTTGGATGGATGGAGCTCCTGCCTGGCCAACTTGAATCCAGGAGGTGATGGGGGGAGAAGATACTACTAGGTGTCCCCAATTATCAGCTCTCCTGCCCTTCAAACATGTTTCTGGACACACATCAGCGAAGCTAAGATGACATCTCCCAGCCTCCCTCGCAGCCAAGTGTGACTATGGGGCTAGATTCCAGCCAACATGAGTGAAAAGTGGTATTTGCAGCTTCTCGGTTGGGCATTTAAAGGGAAGGGAGAAGCCTCCTCTTGTCTTAACAATTCCTGTGCACTGGTGTTGGGATGTGATGGCAAGCCATCTCTAGCCACACAGATGCCAGTAACAAGATGCCAGGGTATTGCTCCCTGACACTATGGAATCACCACACCACCTTCTCCTTGCTTACACCAATCTAACTTACTACAGCAGCTTAGCCTGTGCTCTGACGAACGTGGATGGTAAGCAGTACACCCAACTTGGGACCCAGAAAGGGCCTGGGGGGAGAGTGTGGCTGGATCAGCTCGGCTGAGGAAACACCACCACAGGCACACGTCCCTCCTGGTCAGCCAGTCAGTCAGGGGGTGCCTTGAGCTCGGTCAGCAGTGTGGAGGAAAGACAAATGAGGAAGAGGAGAAATGCTCTTTCTGGAAACTGCCATCTGGCTCAGCAGACAGAACCCACGTGCACACGATAGGGAAGAACGTTTCACAGCAACGGTGTAGTAGGAAGGTCTGGTCCTCTAAACACACCAGCAGGTGCATAGCCGTGTGGGCCCAGAGCCCTGCCTTAGGTGACTGACACAGTAAGTAGCTGGGGTGACAGCCCATGTAACATGCACCAACTGTTCCAAACAACATGTGGTCCAGCATGCAGGCACAGTTCAGTCCCCAGCATCTGTGTCATCACCTCCCGAGAAAACAAATTCAGCTGAAATGCTTCGGCTGAAGAGTTCATTTATGGGATTCCTATAATCAAGGCATGTTTGAGTTTCCATCCATATTTTTATTGTTGTTGTTTTTGCATTGATTTTAAAATTAATTTTTAATAAAATTTTATTTATTTTTAACTATAGTTGGTTTACAATAGTGTTAATTTCTGGTGTACAGCATAGTTATTCAGTTACACGTACATATATTCCTTTTTCAGATTCTTTTTCATCATAGGCTATTATAAGCTGTTGAATATACTTACCTGTGCTGTACAGTAGGACCTTGTTGTTTATCTATTCTGTATATAGTAATGTGATTCTGCCAATCCCAAACTCCCAATTAATCCCTTCCCCCATATTTTAATTTACTGCATATTTATAGTTTTCTCCAAGTTTCATCATCATCATTTCTCAGGATTTTCATATCCTTTACTGGACTCCCAGTTTACCATTTATCCAACATAAGGACGGTATTCTATTAGGACTACATTTCATGTTTGTTTGAGAGTCACAGTACGAAAAATCATGGTGTCATCAGAGAAAATTAAAAATAAAAAAGTCACAACAACAAAAATAAAAATACACCCTGTCTAAGAACTATTTCCGGGGAGGAAACCATTAATTCTGCTTTTCATGGGTTACATTCTAGTCACCAGCAGGACCTCAAAGCTGAGTTGAGGAACATAGGTCACTTTTGTTAATCACGCCTCAACTGGGGTGTAATCTACCTTAAGGCAGTGACCTTCATTATTGTAAGGTATCTGCCACTGTTGATGTCTCAGTGGTTCTGGCATCTTCTGGTGCTTTCCACCTTTTTTTGGAGTGGGGAGGAGGGTAGTTAGGTTCATTTATTTACTTATTTCTTTACTAGTGGAAGCAAGGATTGAAACCGGGACCTCATGCATGCTAAGCAAGGGCTCTACCGCTGAGCTATACCTCCCCTGGCCCCAGTTAGACTTTCAAATAATTGGTATAAATGCATTCCTAAGTCAGATTTTCACTCCTCCACTAAGCCAGGATGCTGTGAAACTTTCATGATGATCTTCCTCGCATTCTAATGAATGTGTCATCTAAAGGATGTTTGAATGCAAAAAGATATTTTCTGTTTTATTGAAGTATAGTCAGTTTACAATTTTGTGTCAACTTCTGGTCCACAGCATGGATCAAACTTTTGGTTACCAGACGGGTGGGAAGGGATATTGGGAGTTCAAAATTTGCAGATACTAACCACTATATATAAAATAAACGTAACAACAAATTAATACTGTATAGCACAGGGAACAATATTCAATATCTCGTAGCAACCTGTAATGAAAGACTTTTCTTAACAGTCGGTCACATGGCTTTGTTTTAGGATGCATACTATGTCTGTAAATCCTAATATAGTGAGTGACACCTATTATCAGATACTAATAGCTACAGGAACAGGGCACGTGGCTTAAATATTGTTTATCTTCTCATGTAACAAGAAACCTAGAGTTTGGGCAGGTTCAGGCTTTCTTAATTCCAGGGCTCAGTGGTATCACTGCTAGGCTCTTTGACCCTTTTTCCCCCATCATCCTCAGCCTGGAAACTTTAGACCTTATAAAAGAAATCCTTCAACAAAGACTCAAGAAAAAATCAGCAAAGTTTGAGGAAAGAACTGTCCCTCCAAGTCAAGCATTTCCTGATAAGTCACAGGTCTGGCTGCCAGAAATGCACTCTGCTGGCCCTAGGAGCAGCCGACACTCAAAACAAAATTTGCCACTTTTGTATCTCAAAAATTAATTTAGCTAAAGAGTAAAGAGGTGATAATCCATGACAAACGACGTGTCTTTCGTGGACTCGTTAATATAAAGCAAGAGTGCCATGGATCTTGGCTAAGTGCTTTCGCCATTTCTCCAGAAGAAAAGCTAACTGTTGATGGCCAGGTGACATGTAAGATCCCAGAAAGGAAAAGGTGGGAGAGAGAGGAGTTCAAGGCAGTTCAGGGTCAGAACAAGCTCAGGCCTCCTGTCCTTAGCAAATGCTCACCAAGCAGAAGGCAAAATACTACGTACCGGAAAAGGAGTGGGGGAGAAGGGGAAAACCACAGGAGAGTCAATGTGGCACAGAGAGGGTGATGGGAGGGAGCGAATCTGGAGCTACCCAGCTGAGCTGGGGAGCAAAACCATCAAGCACAAAAACGCTAAGAAAAGTAACTGCGACGGAAATGACAATACTTGGCAGCTCCCACGTCTCCCCCTCCCCATAAGTTCTTTGGGTTTCCCACATTCCCTCCACCTCTGCTCTGGACCAACACTCAGGGGTGTGACCCGCCAGCGGGAGACGGCGCTCATCTTCGCCTCGGCGGCTCCCCATGCGAGGGCGCCCCCTCCTCCCGCCCCCGACCCGCGCACACCCCCCGGCGTCTCCGAGGGGCTGGCAGCGCGACGGCCGCCGCCGCCTCGCCCACCTCCCGCGGCCCCGCGGCCCCGCGGCCCCTCAGTGCCCTCCCGGCTGCGCCGCCCGCTCCCGCAGCTCCACCCCCGCCGAGGGGACCTCCGTGTCTCGGGGGACTTCCTGCCTCTTCCGCTCCTCCGCCTCGCGGGGAGACCGGCCTCCCCCGGAGACCAAAGCCGCAGCAGGCACCCGAGGGGTCCCCCAGCAAAGGAACCTAGGGTCCGACACCCACACCCCACCCCCCGAAATGCCTGGGCGACCGGGGTCCGCGCAGGGCCCCAGGGGCGACAGGCACAAGCGAGCCCCCGCCGACGCGCCGCCCTCCCGGTGGGCCTGAGCCTCCCGCGCCCCCGCCAACCGCCCCGGCCCCCGCCCAGCACCCTGCGGCTCCTCTCAGCCCCCGGTCGGCGGGGCAGCGCGGAAAGCCCCGCGCGCCCTCGGCCGCTAACTCACCCGAGACGAGACGAGGCGCAGAGGGAAAGCGGCTCCGCCGACGCCCGCGGCGACCGGACGCGGGTCCGGGTTGCAGCGGCGCGCAGACCCAGGTCGCCTGAGACGCGCGGGCCGCCGCCGCCGCCGCCGCCTTCCAGCCCACGCGGAGAGTCCGAGCCTCCGGGAGGGGCCGCGGTTTCCTCACGCGTTGCCAAGCCCCCTGGACAACAGGGCTCCCGGGCCGCCCTCGGAGGAGCCGGGGCTGGAGCGAGGCGGGCGAGGAGGCGCAAACGCCCAACTGAGGAGGCGCGGCGGGACGCGGATTTCTTCCCGCGAACCCTGAGGAGCCGAGACTGCGGGGCCGGCTCTCGCTCACTGCGCATGCGGCTCTCGCTCACTGCGCATGCGGCTCTCGCTCACTGCGCATGCGTCGCTTTCTCGAGGCTGCGGATGGTCGCCCCGCCCGTTCCCTGGTGGAGAGCGAGAGGGGGGTCGTCTTTCTACTTAGGATAAGCTCGGTAAATAATGGCAGCTGTGACTGCTGCGTTACAGTGGCCCAGGTGTGGCCCGAGTCGGCACGCTGTTATTTTTGACCTGCAGTGGGAAATTAGAGGCTTAGTGATCTCCTATTGTGTGTGGTTTTGCTTAAGAGGTTTATTTTTGTAACCTTAAGTTAGAGTTTTTGTTATTCATTCTTTAGTTTTATTCCTTTAAAATGTGCCATTCAATGATTGAGAACAAAAAATAGTGTAGATTTATTAGAAAAACTATTTGAGAGCTAGTCTTCAGAGTTCTACAACAGGCAGGAGCCCAAAGTTAAAATTCTGAAATCAAGACGTCCTTGGTGACACCTTTATATTTCTGTGTACAACACGTGATTAAGATTCCGTTGTTTATTTACAATAATACTGAAGTGTTACAGACTAGCCTATAGCTTTAAAAAACTTTTTTTATTTAAGCTTGTACCTAAAGTACTTAAGCGGTATATATATAAATATATATATTTTAATTGAAGTGTATTTGGTTTGTAATGTGGACCATTGATGGGTGGCAGGTTGGCCTTCCCTGCTGGTCCAATCTGGGAAATGGGGGACATAGTGTCCTAGCCTGGGGAGCCTGGGGAGAGCTCCCTCTCCTCATGAGTTATTTGCCACGTGACCTGGGGAGACAGGGAAAGCTGAACAGCCGGGGTTCCCAAGAACCACATCCTCAGCTTCCATCACAACGGGCCTCACAGCAGGATGGGGAGGAGACTGGCCCCCACCCAGTCCCTCTTCCCTGCAGCCCCACCTGCCAGAGCTCCAAGGTAGCCAGCAGGTCCCCCACGGTGGAGCTGCCCCGGTAGATCTGGTAGGACTCGAGCTGGGGCGGGAAGCAGGGTGGGCAGTATGCCTCGCTGGCCAGCTTCACCACGGGCTTGGCAAAGTTCCGGCCCATGTAGTCGGCTTTGCCCTGACACGACAAAGAGCCAAGGTAGCCTCTCAGTGCTTGAATTTACCAAGCACGTTCACATCCCAGATCACATTCAGTCCCCCACAGCCCCATGGAGTTGCATTTTACAGATGGGGAGCAACCCATTTTATAGATGGGGAAACCAAGTCTCAGGCTAGCTCAGGCCAGGTTGGTAGTGAACGGCAGATGCGGTACTCAGACTACAAATAGGTGCGCCTGCCTCTAGTCCAGAACTCGCTCGTGGCACCCCAATCCTCCACTCCCCCACTCCAGCGCTCCCGTGGAAAGCTGGGCAGCTGACTGTGGTAGGTGTGGGCAGGGGCCGGGGAGTCCCTGAGGTGGAGGAGGCCGGGGACAGCAAGCCTTGCTGACACATCTCTTGAAGATTCTGGGTCTGAGTTTGGTCTGTCTGTGCTGGGAGGCGGGATGCCCTGGCCCATCTCCTCCCTGAGGCCCCAGAGTCCCCGACCATCAAAAAGGAGTCAGACTGCAGTGACAGGCCAGGGGACACCTGGGGTGTCCTGGAGGGGCTGCCCAACCCTCCAGCTTCCTAGCAAGCACGCTGGCCGAGCGGCCCGGGGGGAGAGCGGGGGAAGGTGCCACCAGTGCCCGTGGAGTGAGGGGACGTTGGAGTGGTCCCTGGTGCTGAAGCCCACCCACACCATGGTGTCCTGGTCGTAGATTTCAATGACAATGATGGGGGGGTCCTGCAACTCATGAGCTTCCCCATAGCACTCAAGGGTGTCGAACACCAGCACCTGGTCCCAGGTGGTGCACAGGGTCTCATTCAGCACCTGCAGCACAGGGCCAAGGGGGGACAGGTAATCAGTGGTGGTGGGTGGGCAGATACCCAAGCAGGAGTCACCCCCAGTCACTGTGGTTTCCAAGGGGCTCGGGGGCAGGAGGGACATATTCTCTGACTCTTCTGGGAATCTTAAAATGAAGGTTGGTGTGAGGTCTGCTCCTGACCCTCTTCACCGGACCTCCGCCAGGTCTTCCCTGTCCTCCATGCAGAATGTAAGCACATTAAAGCCTCCACCATGCAGCCTGGGACCACAGGTATCTGCCAGGCTGCCGTCTGAGGGTCTGGGGTTCTGGCTGATCTGTCTCCCCAGGCCCCAGAAGCTCACAGGCCTCCCCCAGTGCCCACAAAGCCAGTGCCACTCCCTCTTCCCCCAGCCCTTGCCTCTGTGCTCTGACTTGAAGTGATAAAGAAGACTCGGGTGAGGGGCTGAGAGGCCACTGCTGTCAGCAGCACAGAGGCTCCAAGCCTGGTACCTGCGGGCAAGGGGCTGGAAAGCCTGCTTCTCTGTGGGGAGAGCAGGCTGGGGGGCTGGGAACACGCAACCCCAGCGCTCTCCCAGGGTGAGGGTTGGGAGCCAGGGGCTTCCTTGGGCATGGCTGCAACCTGCCTAGCTCACTGGTGCAGACCAGGCTGCTGGGCAGGAGGGAGTGCAGGCCCAAACCTGGGGCCCCTGGGCCCCCTCAAAGCTGCAGGGCAGGCCCCACTGGAAGTCCCCGCGCTGCCTGCTGTGGCCCAGCCACAGGCAGGGCTCCAGCCTGGCTTGCACTGTCCAGCCCGCTGTGCCAAAGACCCACTTCCCCGGCCGCTGGGGGTGGGCACGGGATCAGCTTCCGGAGCCCGTGGGGTGAGGAAGGGGCAGGGGGCTACAGGAGGCCGTGGTCAGAGGGCCTCTGTCCCTCTGCAGCCATCCCACTGGGCTGTGGGGTTGGGAACAGAGCTCCAAGGAGGATGGATGGGATGGGGCCCCCTGCCATTCCTGCTCTCTCCACCTCTTCTCTAAGCACCCCATCAGCTCAGGCCAGCCAGACCCGGGGTGGGCACGCTGCTCCCTCCAAGGGAGGCTGACCCCCTTGAACGAAGCACGGACCCCTCCACCCCCTAATCTGACTTCCCTTCCGGCACCTTGAGGAAGAGCACCTTGATCTGGTGTGGTCCTCACCCAGCTCCTCCCCCACGATGGAGAAGAGCAGGTCCTGGGGGGGGCACCGGGATGAGGCCATGTGCTTGTCGTCGCTTATCATCCAGATGAAGACGTTGGGGATGCTGTGTGGGCCTGCGGTGGGCAGGTGAGGGCCCATAAGGGAGAGGTCCTGCCCCTTGGCCAGCCCTGGACCCATGGAGGGAAGGACCCCTGATGCTGGGATTTCCTTCTCCTCCCACGGATCCAGCGGGAAGAACACCCGACAGGGTGAAAGGCTTGGTCACCCCCGTCCCCCAATGGCTGTCAGAGCAGGAGGGGCCTCCTGGGTGATCTGGCTCAGTGCCTCCTGTGCAGCCCCACTTCTGCCTTGGGTCACTGGGGTTTGGGGCTGGCATCCCCTCTGTGCATGCCTTCGGGGGGCACACCTCGTCTGCCAGGAAGTGCAGCTTCTGCAGGAAGTTCTGGCTTAGCCTCAGCTTGTCCCACACTGTGTGCCACTTCACCTGTGCCCACAGGGTCTTTGCCTGTTGCCCCAGTCTCTCCTGCAGGGTTGAGGGTGTATGTGGGGCTCAGTCCACGACTTGTGATGGAGGCTGGCCTTGGGGGCTGTGACTTCAGAGCAGATGTCCCCCCACCTTGGGTTGCCTTTCCACCTCCAGATCCTCCCCTATCCCCCATGTGGTCCAGCGGCATCCTCACCTGTTCCCGCACACAAAACTTGAGGCACTCTCCTCCTAGCCTGGTGCGGGACGAGGGGCCCTGGTGCTTGTCAGCCAGTGAGAGGAAGCAGCTGGGACAGAAAGCGGGGAACAGGGCTTAGCAGAGCCCACCTGCCAGCAGGAGGCCTGCAAATGCCTCCTTGTCTGCCAGCCCCCTCTTCTGCATGCCGCGCCACCCCCGCCCCGTTCAGCAGCCCTGCCGCTCACCAGCAGCCACAGCTCGGCTCCTCCAGGACGCCCTGCAGTCATCGCTCAGGGTAGGACTTGTCCATTTTGATCATCTCCTGCACATCATCCAGGCCCTCTTACTCTGAACCAGGAGTGAGAGCCCCAGCCTCCATCAGCTCACGAGGGGCTAGTGCCCTAGGACCTCTCATGAGCACTGTCCCTGGAGTGTCCCCCCATCAAAAAAAAGGCCCCCCTGTTACACAGCTTCCACTCGTACCTTTATGAGCCCGACTGGCGGTTCATGGAGAGCAAGGAGAAGGACTGACAAGTGCTGGTGGACATTCCCACGATCTCCCTGCAGTTCAGAAATCTGGCTGATAAATATCAGGTGGTGATTGTTGACATTTGCTGGAAGATGGGATTTGGGATGACGAAGTGTTTGGATAAGCAAGTGACATCTGCACAGGAGCGGGACAAGTACTCTCACTATGTGGCTGGGCTGGTGGGGATTGGCCTTTCCTGTCTATTCTCAGCCTCAGAGTTTGAAGACCCCTTAGTTGGTGAAGACACAGAGCGTGCCAACTCCACGGGCCTGTTCCTGCAGAAAAGAAACATCATTCGTGATTATCTGGAAGACCAGTGAGAAGGAAGAGAGTTTTGGCCTCAAGAGGTTTGGGGCAAGTACGTGAAGAAGCTGGGCGACGTTGCTAAGCCAGAGCACGCTGACGTGGCTCTGCAGTGCCTGAACGAGCTGATAGCCAACACACTGCACCACATCCCCGATGTCATCACCTACCTTTCACGGCTGAGAAACCAGAGTGTGTTTAACTTCTGCGCTATTCCGCAGGTCATGGCCATTGCTACTTTGGCCGCCTGTTATAATAATCAGCACGTGTTCAGAGGGGTGGTGAAGATTCGGAAAGGGCAAGCAGTCACCCTGATGATGGATGCCACCAATATACCAGCCATCAAAGCTATAATACACCAGTACATGGAGGAGACTTATCACAGAATTCCTGGCTCCGACCCATGTTCTGGTAAAACAAGGCAGATCATCTCCACGATCAGGACACAGAATCTTCCCAATTGCCAGCTCATCTCCCGGAGCCACTAATCCCCCATCTACCTGTCATTTATCATGCTCCTGGTGGCCCTGAGCTGGCAGTACCTGAGCGCCCTGTCCCAGGTCACAGAGGACTACGTTCAGACCAGAGAGCGCTGAGGCGGGGTTGGTCTGGAGACCGAATCCGCCGAGAAGTGGGCCGACCTCTTCAGGGATGGACGATGGCTTTCCCCGCTTCGATACTGATGGTCATGTCATCTTCCAGAGTGTCCAGAGCTCGGAGAACCAAATAAAATATGCACACTGCATGGCGCATGTCCCCATCCAGCGCCTCGGTAACAGCTGCAAAACTGTGACTGGTCTGATTCAGATACTTGTAGCAAGTTTTCAAGCAGCTGCTGAGCGAGTCCTGGGGGCAGTGGAGACACACTGCGGTGGCAGGCGCGGAGGAGCTGGCGTGGGGCTGGGGCAGGCCCGCTGCGGGGCTCCGCAGCCGGCCGCAGACGCCCTCTCCCCGCGGCCGGTCCCTGCAGGGCCAGGCGGCAGGGGGCGAGGGGCAGCCGCGCGCGGGGGGGGGGGGGGGGGTTCCTGCGCCCCTGGGCGCTGCGGCGGGGCTCCGCCCCAAGGTCCGCTTGACTAGGGACATGGCCTTGGTGCCGCAGGCGGCTGCGGCCATGGGAATCGTGGGGCCAGCGCAGTTTTTCCTCCATAGACCCCAGCGGCGTGGAGGAGCCCACTTTCCTTTCGTAAGGAAACCACCAGTTTCTCTGTTTTCAGAGCCTGGAGGCCTTCACGTTCATGGGTTTTCAGTTCCTGAAGGAGGAAGCCACTTGTGGCCTGAGCCTGTGGTCTGGTGGACTCACAGGGGCTGGGAGGGACTCAGGGCTAGATGTGAAGGGTGGAAGCGGTGCAGGCCAGAGACAGAGGGGTTGGCCCGCGGCATCCAGGGAAACCCAGGACTGGATGGGCTAGGATTCCAACACGACACTCTGGGTGGCCCTCAGACCTTCTTCTACTCTTGGGACTTGGGTGGGGACAGGAACTCCTGCTGGGGCCATTCCTGCAGTACTTCACCCACCCGACGGCAAGCGGCTGGGCAGACAGGCCTCATGTGTTGTGAGGGAAGCTTCCAGGCTGAGGGAGGTCATCCGAAGCATCCCCCCCCCCACCAGATTTCACCTCCCTCCCCGGCCTGGCCCTGAGCAGCTTGTCTGCGATGTGTCCATAATGCTGGCACTGCAGAGGCGGCAGCGTTGGTCTGGCCACCAGCTCTTGATGCAAATGCAGGGCTTGCACTCCAGGTATGGCAGATGGAAGTAGTTCCTAGGGGGTGGGGAGCAGGTGGGAGGTTGAGGACTTGGGTGCCCAGGGAGGTGGCAGCGGGAGTGGGCCATGAGAGGATGGGGGCAGCAGGCAGCACCTCCCAGCACCCTCTGTCCCGCTGGCTCACCAGTCGGTGATCTGGTGCCGCATGGGTGGGGTGGAGGAGACTGAGGCTAAGTCCCCAGCCTTGTCAGTCTTGTCATCACTGTTGTTCTGGCTCAGATCGACCTCCTCGTCCCCTGGATCCTTCCGAGGCCAAGGCCGCTGAGGGCATGACAGCCGTCAGCTTCATTCCCATAGTTGCCTGGAGGCAGAGAAGGGCTTGCCAGTACCTAGGGTCCCCACCCTGCCCTCCAGTCCCAAGCTTTGTGGAAGGGAAGAGGGAAAGTCAGGGAAAGAGGCAGGTGCTGGGGTCGGAACCAGCGCAGACAGGACAGAGCACTAGCCAGAGAAAGAGACCTCCCTGGGGCCCCGATGACCGCTGAGCTCAAGATCCCGCCCGGGAAGTGCCCCGGACTCCCACCCTCTCCTCGCCCACCCAGCAAGGCCTTGCTCCCTTCTGCAGGGGGCTTCTTTCCTGCCCGTGGCCCTCACACAGCCTAGCCCTAGGCGGAGATAAGGTGCGCCAGGTGGGGCATGTGTGCACTCAGGGACGGACGCTGTGTGCTGTGTGGGCCCCTGAGGACACGCGAAGGAAGTGGTCAAAGTTCCCCTCCCCCCAGGACTGTGGCACGGGGCCTGGCAGTGACCACCCAGCACCCCCAACCCAGGCCTGAAGACCCCTTTGTGAGCCCAGCTCTCACCTGTGAGGTGATGGGCTTGTGTCCATTTTCCCAGTCGATCATTGAGGCCTCCAGAAAGGTTCCAAATAGAAAGAATTCTCCCACCTTCCGCATGCAGCTCTGTGGAGAAGGTGGTTCAGAGCATCCTGAGAACTTAGCTGGGATGTTGGGCCTGGGGCCAGGCCTCCTCCTACCATCTCACAGACAGGCCCTGGGGGCTAATGGTGGGGGACATGCTACCCAGCTGTGGAGCTGGGAGCCCGGACACTGAAGGTCCAATTCCTTTTGCCCCGCAGCCTGGATGTCCCTGGGGGAAAGGCTGCTCTGTTCAACACGAGGACAGCCACCGCCAGGAACAGGGCAGAGGCAGGGCTCCACATCAGGACCTCCGGGCACAGCAGTCACAGGCAGTAGAAGGGGACACTGCTTCCTGGGCAGGGAGGTCTCATCCTGAGGTCCGGTCCCCGAGGCAGGCAGGGTGGCCACAGGCTGAGCCCGGGCCCAGGCTGCCGGGGAGGGAAGGGGACTGAGTATGGGCTCTGCAGGACAGCACAGCGCACCCCCCACCAGCAGGTGCCTCACCTCCGAGATGGGCATGGCCTGCTCCCCCTGAACCTCCAAGGGGCCGGTGAGCTCAGGGTTGGAGGTGTCCAGGATTTCCACCCCCAGGCCCCGCATGAGGTGGGCGAGAAAGGACACGGCCTCCCCCAGGCCCTCGTTCCAGTCCTGGTGCTTGTCGGGCAGCGTGTGGTTGCGTGTGGAGCCGCACACACTCACCCAGGAGGGTCCAGCGTGGGCAGCACGCCTGCGGGCGGGGTCAGGGGGTGGAGGGGCTCGCTCGGGGTGGGGGGAATCTCTTTGGGGGGCTCCCAGCCTGCACCTCCTGGTTGCTGAGCTGAGGACCTCATGCCTGGCTCGGGGAGTCACCCGAGACCAGAGAGGGCCTGGGGGGCGGCTTGAGGCTCTCAAGGGCCACAGGGAGGGCTCGTGTCTGCTGTGCGCAGTGATGGGGTGGCCTTCTCACACGCATGGGGCACTGTCATGTGTCCCCTTATTCCCTGCGGGACCTGAGCCAGCGGTGGCGCCCACGTACACCTACATCCACGTCTGTGCCGCGAAGTCGTGCTGCCCGCTGCCCGGTGCCTGCTCCCAGGCCACCGACAAGCCACTTGAAGGATAGCTGCATGCCACCACGGTCTCCCCTGCTTCCGCAGACCCCTCCCCTCCTCTCCAAAGGTCCTTCCTCTCTGCCTCTGCCTGTTAAACGCTCTTCCCCCACGAAGCCCTCCCGTTTCCTAGTCCCGACTATTTTTTTCCCGTTGGGATTTGTCATGGCTCATGCGAAACATGGATCCAATTCTGCCTTATGTCTTTTGTTTGGTTTTTGTTTGGCCTAGTTTATAAAAAACATTACAGCATTTTAAAATTTGAGGTATCCTTCATGTAAGATAAAATTCACCATTTTAAGTATGCATTTCAGTGGTTTTTTAGCGTATTCACTGGGTTGTGCAACCATCCAGGACATTTCTATCCCCCTCAAAACAAACCCCGTAGCTTTCAGCAGGTAATCCCCCTCCCCTCCCCCCCACCCCTGGGAAACCACGTGTCGACTTGCTGTCTCTATGAATTTGCTTATTCTGGATATTTCATGTAAACAGAATAGTACAATCTGTGTGGTCTTTTGTGCCTCGTGCCTCAGGTTTTGCACATTTAGTAGCACATCCGTCTCCCTCATCCCCAGTGAGCACCGTGAGGACAGGATGGATTCCTCCCTTGCTCTGTATCCCTTACCCAGTTCAGTGCCCAGGTCCTAGGCGGGGTGAGTCCTTCCAAGTCCCCACAAGTCTGCAGATAGGTACTAGGGGGCAGTACGCATGTGTATGTGATGTGCATATACATATGCATGCATAGATGATTGTCATTATTTCATCATTTCACAGATGCGAAAACAGATACAAAGCTCACACAGCTTCTGTCAGAGCAGCTGGGCTTCGAATCTGGGCAGCCTGGCTCAGACAGGCCCAGGCAGCTCTGTGCAGAGCTGAGTCATGAGTTTCCACCCTTCCCCTGAGGCAGAGGCTGCTGGCAAATCCCTGAGCAAGCCCACTGCCGCTCCAGCCGAGGTGTGGGATGGTGGGGGCATGTGTGGGAATTTCACTCACTCCGCCCCTTAAGCCCCACCCCCACACCCAGCCTCCTGCTACTCAGCTTTGTCTCCATCATTGGAAACCTTGAGCAGGTCAGTGAAGTGGGCACCTATGGGCACGTCGTTGACCTTGTCTGAGTCCTGGGTCTGTACTTTCATGCACTTGCAGAGTTCGGGGACAGGTCTGTAAAGACCACCCGCTCATTCCACAGCGGCTCATAGCTGCTCTTCTGCACTGAGGTCCTGCCCTGGTGGGAGGGAGTGAGAGTTTGCGTGTGTGAGAGCACGTGTGTCTGCGGGTGAGTGGGTATATATGTGTTATGTGTGGCTCGTAGCAGCTGTGCACGTGTGTGTGTGTGTGTGCACGCTCCTCTCCTCACTCTTCCCCCCTACCAGCCTCTGAGACCCTCCTCCCTCACAGTGTCCCCCCCTTCAGCTCTTGGTCTCTGTGACCTGGGGGCAGGGAGGAATCCCTAAGGCCCAGACTGGCCTGGCCCCCAGCCCCTCTGGGCTGGAGCTCCGCTCATATCTCTTCACTTCCAGAGGTGAACGCACCAAGGTGATCAAAGTCCAGTCTGGTGGCTTCTGATTCTGCCTCATGTCTGTCTCCAGGACCCCTTGACCATCCCTCTGCACCCTGGTGCCTGTCACCCCACGCCCCAGCCTCCTGCTGCCTGTGCCCCAATCCCTTCTGGCCAGCAAAGATGACTTGCACATAGGGGTCAACCAGGTCCTTGTTCTCACCAGTGAAAGCTTTCTTCACGTCGGCCATGGGGCCTGTGTTCGTGTGGGGCAGCCCCTTTGCTCGGTAAATTTTCACGTAGAACCGGGCCCACTGGCGTTCAGGGGGCACCCCCTCAGGGAGCAGCAAGTTCCTGCCTGCGCATACAGTTAGGACTGTGGTGGCCAGACCGGGCGCCCAGACTCCTGCCCCAGCATCTGCACACCCCTGGGGCCCAGGACAGCATGTGAAGGACGGCTGAGAAGGACCACACCAGGACTGAAGATGCTCAAGTTGATGGTTCCTGGTCTCTCATGGGATCCTAGGCAAATCTCCCCAACTCTCTGAGCCTCAGCTTCCTCACCTGGAAGACAGGAATAACAGCCGCCTCCCAGGAGTAGGATAAGGCTCCCTTCCAGGAGTGTGATAAACAGGTTAAAACACATGAGCACTTTGTAAACCGCAGAGGGGGAGATCCATCCTGGTAACACTGTCCCCTTTCCTAGCTGGGTGTCACATCTTTTGTCTCCCACACAGAAACCTCACCCGTGGCCACCACGCTCCCTCCCCGGCCCACCGAAGTCATGACTCACTGGATCCCAGCACTTTCTCCCTCTGTGTTCAGACAAGGTCCCAGAATACTTCTCAACAGCCACTGTCAGCTGCTTAAAATTGGCACAGAAAACAAAATGGCTTTGCTCTCCTGGGTGTAGACTCAAGATCCAGCAGTTTTCCAAGTTTCTCACAGACAGAAGTCCAGATGTCAAACGACTGTCATTCCTGACTGTCCTCTGTGAACCCTGCCCGCCTGGCCTCAGGCCTTTCTGTCCCATGTGGAGAGTCCGTGGACACTGGGGCTAGCTCCTTCCAGGGACAGCTGGGCGTTCTGAGTGTGTGGCTGAGGGAGACAGAGGGAGGGCACGGTCTCTGGGCCAGGTCCACCCCGGGCACCCCCTTGTGCCCCTGGAAGGGCCAGGCCAGGTCGCCAGGGGCCGGGGGAGACAGGTGCCTCACCCCTCGATGCCATCCTCGTCCATCTGGCTGGCCTCATGGGGCGGCTTGGCGTCGGCCCCCTTGCCCACCACGGCGACGTCACACCTCCCGTGTCCCCTCGGCCCCGCGGGGACGTGCGCAGGGGCCGGCAGGACGGCCCGCCCGCGGGGCAGCCGGGGCTCTGCGGCGGTGAGTGGGGCCCCGAGCCCGGGCCGCTCCCGCCCTCGGGGCCGCCGCGCAGCCTGAGGGGAGCGCCGTGCTGGCGCCTGGAGTCCGGGCTGTCGGGCCCAGCGGCCCTGGGGCCACAGCTCCGCCTGCCTCTGGGCCAGAGGACACACGTTCCCCGAGCCCCGGCCCAGTCATGCCTCCGGGGGTGTGGTGTGGCGGAACTAGCGCCTCAGGAGCAGGGGGCCGGGGCCTAGGCTGCCCCAGAGCGTCAGGGTCTTGCTGGAACAGATGATTGCAGGACGGACACAGGAACAGGTAGCCAGACGGCTGGGTGGGGAGACGGATACAGGGTGGGTGGGGGGCTGCCAGGCCAGCTGAAAATGTAGACGGATGGATGGGTGGATGGTAGATGGATAAATGGATAGAGGATGGATTAGTATGTGGACAGGCGGGTGGGTGGATGAGTGGATTCACAGGCAGGTGGACAGGTGTGCGCATGGCTGGCTGAACTGGGCGACATTTAGCAAGGAAGGAGAATGAGACTCAGGAAGGACATAAAATCTGCCTTCAAAGTTAAAGGCCATTTGAAGAGGCAGTGGGTTTATTTCTGTCCTTTCATAGAGAGATCGGACTAGGTGTTTTTAAGGTCTCTTGAAGTTTCCGTGTTCTATGGTTTTGTGATTTTTATGTGTATAATCTTGGGTTTTGAACTTCAGTTTCCTGGCCTGAATGATAGTTACAATGTGCACCAGCCAAGTGTCTGCTAGGGTGAACCACAAGGAATCGCCAATTTGTTCAACCTAGTAGTTATTGGCACCTCCGAGACACAACTTCTCTTGGCCTCATTTATCTCTTCTGTAGAATGGGGAGGAACGCTGATGCCTCCGTCACTGTTTGGTGAGGGTCAGATGTGACAGTCACACATTGTAGTGTCACTGTCAAAGGGCTAATGAGGTCCTTACTGTACCCCCAGTGACAAGTCCACTTGCGGGGCTTGGGTGGAGCCCAATGCCAGCTTGTGTGCCTGTGGTTCCCGGGCTGGCCGTGTGCTTAGCTGTTGTCTGTCAGGCCAAGGGCACTTTCTCTGCCTGGCCCAGCCATCATCACCAGCCCTCTGGGCCACCCCTCGGAGTTCCTTCACCGACCCCATGGAGGTTTGGGCCCCGGGATCCCATAGATACAGCCCCACATGGCTGGTCTTAGGTGGCCTGGGTCCCTTGATGGATGGTCAGTGGAAGTGTTTGAGGGCCCAGCGTCACTGCATCTGGTGCTGAGAACCATGGGGCTTTGTCGGGACTCACAAAGCCTAACTTCACCGCCGACCAACTGGGTGACTGGGGAAGCCCGGGTGCTGCTCTGAGGTCCAGGCTCCCCAACTGTAAAAGGGGGCGATGCTGCCCACCCCGTGGGGCTGCTGTGAACCCCTCAGACTTGGTGCAGGTAGTCATTGTGTTTGTGTGCAGACAGGGCACCCCATTGCCCTGCACACCCCATGGCTGTGTGTACTTGTGGCCCCACCCGAGTTCACGGTCCTGGCCAGGCTGAGACCAGGGGCTGGCAGGGTGGGAAGGACAGCGTGCCCCGCGCTCGCAGAGCCATGTGCACTGACGCTGACCAGGCCATGCGACTACACACCAGGCTGGCAGCACATGGTTCCCACATCCATCTTGACGGACCCCACGAGGGTGCCACTGTGCAGCAGGTTCTTGGAGTGAGTCACCTTCCAGGCAGATCCACCAACTGCCAGTCAGGAGGGATGGGGCTGAGGCTTTCCACGGGGCAAAGGGTTGACTCCTAGTGGTGCCACCTCACTCTTTCTTGGGACCTGAGCTTCACGGTGAAGCAGGAGGGCATCCAGCAGGGCAGGGGCGGATCTCTGGGGCTTAGCGTCAGGCTGTCCTGCCTTCTGTGATTTGCAGGCTCCCAGGTACAGGTGAGCAGGTTGTACACTCTCCAGAAGCAACTGGCTGATGGAGTGAGAGGGGCCCAAATCCAACAGTGCTCGGCTTGCTCAGATGTGTGTCTGGGTGCAGGTCTGCTTTTCTGTGGCTGGCCCGCCCAGAGGGGGCGCCCTTTGCAATTCTGCACAAAGGTGCAGTTGGAGCTAAGAGCGCCGCCTGACAGGGAGTGTGCCCCCCTCACCGAGGTCTTGAAGATCCTGTCGAACATGCCATCAGGGGAGACTTGGAAGTCAGAGATGAAGTGCTGGAGGGCGAAGGTCCCAGACCTGGTGTCTCTGGGCCGGCAGAGGCTGAGTGCCGGTCCCCTCCCTCCTGGCAGCGCCTGTCTGCACCCGGGCCATGTCCCCTGAGCCCCAAAATGTGGATGAGCAGGAGCAAGAACCACTGGACCCTGCTGACCCTGATGCAGCTGAGAGCTGTGTGGCCCTGAGCAACACACCTTCTGAACCGCGGCTTCATGAGCTGTCAAGTGGGGGCAATGACCCATCTTAGAGTCTTGTTACCGGGCTTGATGAGGCACACGAGATGCTGGAAGGTGCACTGTGGCTATCGGGGTCCCACAGACATTGCCATTAAAGTACAATGCTGCCTGCACGCTGCGCCCCAACTTGAGAGGTGTTAACTTTTACAGTAAGCTGAGCCTTAGAACTGAGAACGGATTAACTTACTCATCTGTCCGTGTAAATGGCATGGCTGTGACCCATCCTCCCAGCTGGGAGCTGCCACGCACAGGTGCAGCTCCCCCCGACTTCTCCTGACCTCAGCGTGCCAGCCCTGGGAATGAGGGTGTGGGCAGTGAGCAGATGGCCCACTGCTTTGGTGAACTTGTGGGCAGGATGTGGAAGAAATGTGGCCCAAGTGCTTGGAATAAATGAGGAGGATTTGCTCCCAGCTGCTGGAGGCTCACGCTAGAGCATTGTGGGTAAAAGTGCCAACGTTACAGCCAAAAAGCCTGAGTTTTGGAGCCAATCACTTCTTTCCTGGGCCTCAGTTTACCCCTCTGTGACATGGGGATTAATGATCCAGAGCCACCCAGGGGAACTGCTCCGGGGCACCATACACGAGGTTGCTGGGAGGCGTGGTTATAAATCTAAATGGGATGACCCCAGTCAAGCACTCAGCCCAGGTCATGTCAGGGCACAGTGCATGCCAAGTGCTGTGCGTAGCAGCTCTCTGCCCAGGTGGTGCTGTCCACGGGGCCTGAAGCTCTGGAGAGGCGGGTGGTCCATGCATTAGACACACAGATGGTACCTGACACCTCTGGGAGACACCCCAGGAGAGTAGGTAAGAAATTAGGAAAGAAGGTGGCCCAGGACAGGGCTCCAAGCAGCAGCAGCACTTGAGCAGTGGGCAGAGGGAGAAAGGCGGTGAGGACAGGAGCTGGCGAGACAGGGGAAAGCGTGAGAGGGCAGGAGAGTTCCCCGGGGTGGGGGCAGCGAGAGGATGGAAGGACCTGGGCAGTCAAGGGAGAGGGGACGATGGTGGACCCTGAACTTAGGAACAGCCAAGTCTGTGGTGACCGGAGGAGGGCATTTCTGGAAAGCTGGGGATGGGGCAGACGTGACTGCAGGGAGTAAAGTGAGGGAGGGGTGGTCACTAGGAGGTACGGGGGACTGAGGAAAGGCACAGCTGGATGGACAGACAGGTGGGCAGGTAGATGGACAGACAGATGACAGGCTTCTAGCTCCTGTCCTCGAGCAGCACAGTTCTCCTCGCTGCGCTTAGACTCTGGAGTGAAAGGCCTTGCAGGCCAAGGAGGAGCCAGAAGCAGAGAAAAGGCAGAGCCGGTGAAGCTGAGGGGAGGGTGTCCTGTTAGATCCTCTGGGATGTAGGGAGAGAGTGATTCTGGACAAAGGGGAGGGGGGTTCTAGGTAGAAGGAAGATGCCTGTGGGCAGGACTGGATGCACCCATAGAGAAGGGGTCTTGCTCTGGCCTGTGGACTGCCAGGTTGCTCGGGAAGAGTGATGGTTGTGAGCCTCCCTTCTCGAAAGACAGGCAGGAGGATCAAGTCCAGACCGGGTGCCCCAGAGCTGTGCCGGCCCTGGTGGAGGGAGGGGCTCAGCTAGCACTCTGAGCCATCTGCGCTCATAGTTCTTGTATCTCCGGAGCTGACTTCCCCTTTGTCATTAGCTACGTGACGTTGATTACTTTCACCTCCCTCTATCGTGTTTAGTGGAGCCACAGGCAGATTTCTATCAACTCAGAGAATTAGAAGGAAGCAGTCCACCCCTGGGACCAGGGGGATATTATAACAGGAAGAGGAATTTACCCCAGGAAGAGAAGAAAAGGGAAAGAAAATTCCAGCTTTGGGGCTGGAAGGAATCATGGGAAGATAGTTTACAACTCTGGTTCTCAGCTGGGGGCAATTTCAACCCCTAGGGTGCATCTGACAACCTCTGGACACTTCTTGGTTGCTACCCCTGAGTGGAGGATTGCTATTGGTGTCCAGTGGGTAGAACCAGGGACGCTGCTCAGCATCCTTAGATGCACAGGGCTGAGTGAGAGGAGCTCAGGGTGAGAGGAAAGAGAAATTGAATAAATCTGTTACTTGGGTTTGTGAAAAGGAACAAAAATGTGATCCGGTATAAATTGAAGATGATCCAAAGATGAGCAAAATAAATAGTCTTAGTGGATATAAATTTAGAGTTTGGAAAACAGATTCGAGGCTAGAACTAGGAGGTATCCTGTTTGCAGCCCCCGCGTAGCCAGGCATGAGCCTGGTACACAGCAGGTGCCCCGTGGATGTCTGTTTCTTCATTTGGGTAAGTATCCATTTGTCAACGAGTCACCAAAGCCCTCCAGGTGCATGCCAGTCCCTGGGCTGGGCTACAGCAATGCAGGAGACCAGGAGCCTCCCAGTTAAAGACATGAAGGATCAACTGCAACTCAGCAATGTTACTGTCAGAGAGACAGGAATGCCCTGATCTCTGACCTAGAGAGTGCATGGAAGGCTGCTCAGTGCAAGGACATTTGAGCTGGGCCCTGCAGGGTGAGTAGGAGTTTGCTGGGGAGCCACAGAGTGGGGAGAACAGCTCTGTGTCCTTGGAAAGGAGGAAGGCATTTGAATGAAACATAAGCTGTGTGGGTCCAGTGCAAGGTGAGCCCTCCAGTCACCCCAACATGGCCTCGCCACTATCAGATAACCACAGAAGGCCGTGGGCGCCCATCTCCATAGCTGTTAAGGAGAATTAGACCTTATCGGGGCTGGAGGCTTTTCCAGTCAGGGATACGTCCTGACATGAGGTCAGAGACAGGAGCCTGAGGTTCCTGGCTCCTGGGAAGGTTGCCACATGGGGCTGAGGGATGTCCTGAACAGTGAGGTCCCAGCCCTGTGGGAAACCAGCTGTAGGAACAGGGCCCACCTGTGGTCACTTAGGGCACTTCGGCCAGGCCCTGGCCATAGCCCGGGTCCCCATGAAGGGCGGCTGCATGCTTTCTTCCTGAAGGGGCACAGCTGGGGGCCCCCACAGCTGCCTAAGGGACGTCCTCTCACATGTGGCAGATGGTGCCTTCCGCCCTCACCATTCCTCAGGAGACGCTGAGGCATGGGACAAAGATGCCTCACGTGGGCCGGCCTGGCTCCCCTCACTGCCTGGAGCTGCCAGGAGAAGCAGGCGGGAAGCCCCTCCAGAAAAGGGAGGGCCAGGGCCCCCCTGCCAGTGACCTCTGGCTTAGTCCGACGTGTGTCAGGCATCTGCGGGGCTTCCCTCCCTAGAGCTGACTACGATGGGTCCCTCCCTGGAGCCGAGGCACAGTGCAGTCTGGGGTGGCCGTCCAGGGTGGCAGGCAGAGAGCTGGGCAGAGACTGGACAGTTCGGGCCCTCCTCTGTCTATAATGCTCTGCAATCGTGGCCCTTCCCAGATGGATGCCTCAGTCTCCGCGCCGCAGAGAGAGGTTCAGGCACGCATGACGGCAGCGGGCAGGGAGCACGTGCACACAGAACCAACTCTGTCGTTTAGCACCTGGGCCAGGTCCTTCTCCAGGAACCTCAATGTCCCTTGTGTAAAATGGGCTTGATGGTGACAACTTCTGACAGTTGCGAGAATCACAAGACATGACGCCCTTAGAAGAGTTTAGGAGATGGCACAGCACATCTCAGGTGCTCGCTATGGTTCCGGGGCCACCACGGGCCGGGGCCTGGGCCTGGGAAGCAGCTGGGAGCAGGGCTCACGGGAGCAGGGCTCCTCACAGGCACTGCTGGGAGCGGCACAGGAGGGCCGGGGGCAGTGTTCCTTTCCCAGGGTGGCTCCTGGTCAGACCAGTGTCAGGCTGGGATCCAGACCAGGGGTTCAGAGGACAGGGCACTGCGCATCAGTGTGCTGGGGGTTGGACCACGGCGGGTCGGGGTCACCCCAGCTGGTAGCCCTTTGTGCCCCGTGACTCCCAGCTTCTCCTGTTGGGCACAATGAGCCGGTGCTCAGCCCCGGTCACCCTTTAGAGGCCCCTTCCCCGAGGGCAAGGGCACTGACCTCATTGTAGGAGGGGCAGTTAGCACATTCCTTCATGGATGTGCACTTCTCGTCGTCCCCACCGCCCCGCACACTACGGGGTCCACGTTCAAGCCCACCAGCTGCCGGGCCCCGATCACGGTGACATCGACCTGCGCAGGTGAGGGTGGGGGGTGAGAGGGAAAGCCGGTGAGGTTTGGAGCTGGTCCTGTTGGAGTCGGGGGCTGGGGCAGAGGGCCAGAGGGGGCGGGAAGCTAGCACTGGGCTTGGGTGCCAGTCTGAGCACTGCCTCAAGCCTGCTGTGATCCTGGGCTCTTTCCCCGCTGAGCTCAGTGTCCTCATTTATAAAGCAGGGGTGTGGGCTGATCACCTCCCAGTCGGCGAATTACCAAGGGGGAGGGCGCGGCAGTGCTTGAAGACCCCGAGGCCCCGACCACATTCCAGACCAACCTGATCCAATCTTGGGGGAGGGGGTAGGAGGCGTGGGGCCCAGCATCAATATTTGTAAAGCGCCCAGCAGATTCCAAGTGCTCTGAGTTCTCCCCCGGCATCGACGACCCGGCCTCACAGAGGACTGCAAACTTATGTCTCAGGTCTCACGCGTTCAGGAATCAAGCTTTCTCCATTTACATGAATTTCATTTTCTGCTCCAGCATTTCTCATCTCTGTGTGTGTGTGTGGTGGTGGGGGGGGAGGAGGTAATTAGGTTTATTTGTTTATTCTTAGAGGAAGTACTGGCGATTGAACCCAGAACCTCCTGCTTGCTAAGTATGCACACAACCACTTGAGCTACAGCCTCCCCTCCAGCATTTCTCGCCTTAACCCTGCTGGCTTCTTTTCTGTTCCTGGAATTTGGCCCCCTTTCCACATTCTTAGTTTCCCCTCTTTTGGAGAGTTGGTATTTTATAGTTAAAACTGCTAAATATGATTTTACTCCTGAGAATATCTTTCCCTTTTACATAAAAAAGAATAACCATGAAAATCATCATCTGCTGTGTCCATCAAAGTCTCATAAATATTCTGAAGGCCAAGGAAAACCCACACATCAAAATGAATGATGCTTAAAAAAGAAAAAGAAACATCTATGTCTATAAGAACTTTGTCAAGCAAGTGTATAGAACTGGAAACTGACCATGTACTAATTGAAGTAATCCTTGAGCTGTGAAAGCGAGTGTTTCTGTGTGGAACTTGGCATCCCAAAGGGCATGGAGCTGACCCGGCGCGGTCATCACTGCTCCGTCAGGGAGCTCAGAAGGAGACAGAGCCAGCTGGGAGGAGTTTATTGCGAAGAAAGTAAACAGACACTAGAAGTCCTTCCAGAATATGCTTAGCATAGTACGTGATAGAGTTTTAACCTCTATGAAACTTCTTATACCAAAGGTTTTTAAAAATCTTATTTTTCCCACAATGAACTCATCCACTCCTCTCCCTTAAAAAAAATAAAAACCAAACAAACAAAAAACTATTTGTAACTCAACACTGGGAGGCAGACAGACACAGTTGGGCATTATAAGGTGCTAAAAGTGTTCCATCAGGAGACTGACCTTCCCAATGTGAGTAAGGTGGGCTGGTTTGTATGTTTTTCATCCGGAGGCCTGGCCATAATGATAGCCTTTTTGCCCCCCAGTCCTTTTCAGGACCCAGAGTTTCCACCTTTCTCCACTGAGCAGAGCCAACAATGGTGGACAACCCAGGCTGGAAGCCCTGAGAGCCAAAGGGTAGGAGGTAGGGAGGGGAGAAGGCAGAGGGTTGAAAGGAGAAAAGGGTGGGGTGGGGTGAAGATGCTCCAGCGGGTGATCTTGGCTGGCGGAGAGGTGGCCCTGAGGGGACCCCTGAGGGTGCACACTGGAGGTTGCTGCATGGTATTGGTGGGGGAGGGGAATGCCATTCCTGCTGCCCCTCCCCCACCCGGGGCGCTATGGAGGGGAAACGTATCACATAGACTAGAAAGTTTTAAAAAATTCTGAGTAAGGGGATTAGCCACCCTTTCCTTCTTCAGTCATCAGCAGAGGACTCGATCTCTCTAGGATGGAACATGAGGCGGCAAAGAGAGACACACAAAGGGACCAAATGACCCGTTAACCCAAGAAACTCTCTTGGTAATTGGCGATTCCATCCTCTCCTTCCAAGACATAAGGGACATAATCTCCAGGTGGCTTCACGAATGTCATCACAGGGAACAATGAGTATAAATCTATGCCTCTGCCCTGGGAGAACCCAAGTCGTGGTGCTCTGTGGCCAGCCTCTGAGGGAGCTGATCATGCTGCAGGGACATCTCTGGGAGCTGGAGATGAGGGATGGTGGACCAGATAGTACGGCTCTTTTGAAACATCCTTTACCTTCCCCCATCTCCAGGTGACAGGGATAAGACATGCCCAGATTTTCATTTTGAAAAGGCCACTCCAGTGGTGGCATAGAGGATGACACAGAGGCAGCAGTATGAGGGCAGAGACCAGATAGGAAGTGGGTGCCATATTGCAGTTGAGCTGGGGTCTAGGGTCAGTAGTGGCAAGATGACATGGAAGTGAAAACTGGAGAGATGTTTGAAGGAAAAAAGCAAATATGGTCTTGGTGCCAGGAAGAGAGGGTAGTGACTGGATTCAAGACTTCATGACCCATCAAGAGCATCTCTGCCAAACGCCACGCTTTGCCCATCTGATGCGGAAACTGCATATTCACAGGAGGAAGCTGTGGCTTCTCTCTTTTAAGACGCCAATAATCAGGAAAGCGTTTCCATATTACATGCATCCTAAACAGATGAAACAAAGGGTACAGGTACCCCATGGTCTTTTCACTTCAGGACCTCTTTTCAGTGCCACCCAACCTGTAGGATGGTTCTGAGCCCCGAGGATCCTTCCCGGATCTGGGTGTAGCTAAGCTCTCCTCCTTTCATGGGCTGAGGTCTTTCTAACTCAGCAAAGCCAAGTTCTCCAAGACAGTGAAGTTCGTCTGATAGCTCTTCTTGCTTTATGCATTGTACTCGTTGAAAGCAAGAATAATTCCACATTTGCATCTGCATCACTCTCTCTCCAAGTATGTTAACACTCGCACTTGAGATATCTACCAACCTGTCAGGGAATACTGTGTTACCAGGTTAAATACAACCGTTTGGTTCAATTCAGAATGTTTACAAAGTCTTTGGAGGGAGACCATTCCAGTTCACTTAATAAAATTGAGGGTGTGGCCCTGCAAAGCTGAGGATCAGGTCCCAAGCTGGGGAGGCTGCACTGGGTCCTGTTGCCCTGGGTGGCCCTCTCCCAGCAGCAGCCAGCTGTGCTGGTGCCCGGTCCTGCCTGCACAGTGGCCACACTAACAATCTGACAGTTACAAGTCTCTCCTTTTCTCAGCCATTTGGTCTCCAGTTTTAGAAACACACAAATAAAAAAATTAAGTGTTAATTTTAGAAAATACAGTGGAACAAAAAGAAGGGAAAACAAAGCATCCACATTCTCACCATCTATAAGTAGCCAGGACTGACATTACTTCCAACATTAAAGTAATACAAAATGACAATTTAAAAAACACACTAAAAATCTTCTTTTCATAGGTACTTGTATTCTAACTGCTGGAACGTTTGTGTGCGTGTTCGTTGGCCTCTTTATAGATCCCCAGCTCCCTCTCACTGACGCCGCCCGTTGCTGGACGCAGCACCGTCAGGGGGCCTGTTCTCAGGCTCCTGGCTGGGGTTGTGCTTCTCTAGTTACAACACTGCTGTGGGGCCTCCCAGGAGCAAGCTCACCGTGAGAACTTGCATTCAGCGTGTGGTTTTCTGTGACGCCCAGATCCACGCCTCAACATCTAGCCGTAACCCCCCACTAGAGCAGAGCTGCAAAGGCACAAGGCATCCAGTTGCCCCACCTAGCTGGTAATCCTTGGGCTGCCCAGCACTTGGCTCCATCTCAATGTCTGGCTTGGATCTAAGGAGGAGAATGTCCTGTCAGGCTGGGTGTAAGGGGACTGCTTGCAGGGGAGGAGGAGGGCACTGGCAGTGGTTAGACCTTGGAGAAGGACAGGACAGAATCATGGTCATCAAATCCTCCAGGACTGCCAAACACAGTGGAGATTAGTTGCTCTCAGAGGTTCCAACGAGTGGCAGAAGTGACAGGGAGACAGACATTATGTCAACAGGTTCCAGTGTGGGGCTGGGCAGCTCTGTGATTTCCCTTTGCCTGGAGGTGTTCAATGATCTGGGAACAGGCCCCGGCATTTGTAGGAAGAGAGATGAGAAAGACTTCCAGGAAAAGAAGAAAGGGGCAGAGTTAGGCAGGAGCTGTCCACGGTGTCTGATTCTACCCCACCCAAACTCCAGAAAGGGCAAGCTGGGTCCTGCCTGACTGGATGAAGGCAACTGTGGCTGGGGGGGCTCCTGCCCTTTCGCCGCTGTTGGAAACGTTGTTGGTGAGCGCTGTGACGGCAGCTAGAGACACAGTCAGGATCTGGCCCATCCCCAAGACGCATGGCCAGGCAGTCAAGGTCCTCCCTCTCCAGCACTGCTGGTTCATCTAGGGAAAAAGAAAGGAGGGTTAGGTAGGCTGGATGATGCAATAGTGACGGTCTCTCCCCATTGGCTTTGGCATCCAGAAAGCTGAGAGTCAAATTCCAGGTTTAGTTGGCAGCATCTGCATAGAATGTCATGATCGTTATACCTGCAGTGTTTCTGACCTAATCTTGATCTTGGATTTTAATTGATATTTAATCTGGTCTTCTTTCTTTGTTTTAATTGAATGTATCCTTTGTGGAAGAAGGTAGAGAATAAAGAACCCATACTTACATACCTCTCATTTCATTTACTGAGAGGCTACTTTGTGCCAAGCACAATACCAGGGACATTTTGCACATATCTCTAGTCCTCACAGTCACATCCTGCCAAAACAGCACTATTCTCATGTCACAGGTGAAGAAACTGAGGCTGAGGAAGGAACTCATCCATGTGAAATAGCTGATGGGATTCAGAACCTAACCCTGGACTGATGTATATTAATCCAGTGAGATAAAGAAATAATGATTCTGAGATGGTGGGTTTGGGACTAAGCCAACAGCTCAACCTTCTCCAATGGAGGAAGGAGACGGGCACAGTTGGAATTGGCATGGGGGTCAAGAGAGAGGGAGAGAGATTCTGGGACCAGTGGGACACCCAGGGGATGCTGAGGAGGGAAGCCGGGAGCCCTGAGGATGGGCGCATGGGCCCAGACTTGGGTCAGAAAGCTACACACGGCTGCCTTTTACACTCCGTTTCTTCCCTATCTTCCATCTGTCCTCCTTGGCTGGTCTTCAACTGCTGTCTTGCCCACTCCCGCACCTCCCGTTCCAGTGTCACCAGTGCCACAGGCCACTCCATCCTTCCAGGACCCAACCTGCCTCTCTTGCCAGGGCCGTCCGTCCCTGGAGCTCGATGAGAGGGCACGATGGGGAAGAAGCAGGACCGTATGTCCAGACAGTGAGCAGGCCGACTCTGGTTTTCCCCCAGAAGTAAGGAATCGGCCAAACAACTTTCGTTCTTTGTTATTCCCTCCTCTGCTTAAAAACCTCTAGCTTTCTGTGTGGAGAAGAAAAGTGGGAGCCAAGAGGGCAGGAGGAGCCCACCGGAGAGAAGGTTCTGCCCAGTTCGAGACCAGAGGAAATGCTGTTCCCACCTTCAGCCCTCGGAGCGCTCCCTTCTGGAGGACCACGGTCAGAACCTGGCTCCTCAGCCAGCCAATGGGAGGCCAGGCCCCGCCCAGGCGGCCCCGCTGGCCAATCGCAGGAGATCCTGTTGGGGCGCTGCCCACGGAGTGGGGGCCTTTAGTCCCATTGAAGCGCAGAGAGAGGGCAGGAGGGCCTGGGCCCTGCTGGGGTCAGGGATGCACCTCGATACCTTGTCTTTGGGGTTCTTCCCTGTGAGGCCGGTTCTTGCTGAGCTTCATGGCGGAGATCACGCTCCTCCCGACTCTGTGAAGGGGCCGCAAGAATGAGGTGGAGGATGGACGACAGGAGGAAGACACACAAACACAGAAGAGCAAAACCTGAGAAAACACGTAACAGGGAGGGAGAGCCCAGCTTGAGCCCCTCACCTAAGGGTCGCAGAATATACTGGGGGCCAAACTTCCCACATTGGGAGACATGAGTGGGACATAGCGCAGAGGAAACCCCACCACTTCCTCCGTCCCCATGCACTTCACCAGTGAGGAGCAGGTCCGGGCCGGGGACCAGAGAAGGTGGCCTGCAGAACCGTTTTTACTGGGCTGATCCCAGCCCCTCAGTCCAGTCTTGGAACTCAGAGCTCTGCCAGTGCCACCAAGCTCATCTTCCCTGTCCGTGCACCCCACCTCAGCTGGGTGGAAAGAAAGCCAGATGATCAGACACAAGCATGAGAACAAAAGGGCAGGAGCAGCACTCAGAGGGCCAGAGGCTGATGAGGAGGTGAGACGTGTGGTTGAAACTAGCTGCTTAGTTCTCTGATGGCTCTGCTGCTCAGAGCCTGCCTTGTCTTTCCCAACCTCTCCTTGCCCTGGGATTCTCCTTGGCCCCCAGTGAAAAGGAGGCGATGGGTCCTTTCCCATCTATCTTTGTTCCTGGCTTTGCTCTCTCTGCCTGTCTCTACAGAAACTCCCTTTCTGCCAACTCCTAGGAACATACGGCAGGTTCCATAGATCCTACCTCTTCTTCTGGTTTGATGTGGCCTTGTGCCCCCAGGGGAAGGGCCTTGCAGTCAGGGGGGCTGAGGTAAGGGGGCAGGGGGTCCTCACTGTCCCTTCAGTGATGTCCTGTAGCCAAGCTTGCAGTCCCTGGTCCAGGAGGGACCAGGAGTAGGATCAGCAGGGGGTGAAGTGCGGTATTCCATTACCCCATCAACATTGCGTGAGCTGGACACCGGATTCTCTCCATTTCCCAATCTCCATCCTCCCAGCTGCGGCCTGTCATCCTGCAGGCCAAGGTGGGGCCGGGGGTGGACTCTAACCCTAAGCTCACCTACAGTAGAACCCACCCATGTCTGGGGTCAGGCAACTCCCATGCACAGGCTTCGATATGGTTCCCCAAGGAACCCTGTTCTTTATGCTGGGTCATATGAGATTGGGGAAACTCTTTTTGCCCCTGTAGAGATGTCCTAGAAAACTTAGGCCTCTCTACTCAGGGCTAGGGAGCCAGTCTCATCCCCCAAACCTGGCCCCATCCTAGCTCTAGGCCTTTCGTTTATTCTTCATATGCCAGATAAGACACAGAGGGGTGTGTGTGTCTGTGTCCTGGTGAGAGGTCGACCAAGAACCACCTCTTTCATGCAGCATCAGCTCACAGTTTAGGGGACCCTGGCATCTTCATGATTTCCAAAACAGTCCCAAGGCAGGTGAAAGAAGGCTGAGGTAGCACTGACCTGTCTACATTATCCAGCTTTGTGTTATCTGGGACAGACCAGTGGGAGGAAGAGGGAGAGAAAAGCACTCTAGAAACGGGAAACGGTTGCCTTTGGAATTACCTTGTTTCTCCCCAAGATGAGACTATATAATCTTTCTCGAGCAACTAATCATAACCAAAGGCTTTGTCAGATATTTGCACATTTCATCTTCCTAGCAGTTCTGGGAGGGCCACAGGCTTCTCATTCAACCCATGAAACACCTGGGGCTCTGAGATTTGGGATCGAAGCACACAGCTCCCACCTCCCAGGCTGACAACACTCCCACTGCGCCCTCAGTGCTGTGGGATTGCACTTCTCTGCGAATGTGATTCCCATCCTGACCACTTGGAACTTTGGCAAAAAGTCTACTCTTTCCAGCACCTATTGCAGATGGGGACGTTGTCTGTGAAGAGTCCCATGGACCATGCCTATGTTTACAGAGAGGGACCTCATTTCAAAATAAAGCATCAATACATTTTGGAAGAAACTTACAAATATTAAATTACTGATGAACTAAAATGGAACAGATCAATGAGCCCATTAGAAACAGCCATGTCGGGGGGAGGGTAGAGCTCAATGGTAGTGTATGTGATTAGCATGCACGGGGTCGTGGGTTCCAACACCAGGACCTCTCCAGGACTTCTGTTTAAAAAAGTAATAAAGAAATGAATAAATAAACCTTATTACCACCACCAACCCCAACAAAAAAGGAAAGAAAGAGTCCTGTGGTGATGAGAAAGGAACCATCCTCTGACATTTCTCCCTGCCTGGTGGCCTGAAGGGGACAGGTGTCAGCTGTGCTCTGACACTTGCAGCAGGTAGTGGGCCTGTTGTGGGCCTGCTCTCCAATTCCCATCTCACTAGCAAGACAAATAAAATAATTATAAATTCAGATGGCTACTATAAGAAAAGAGAGCCCCATGATCAAGTAACAGGGCTTGGTCTAGACTGGGCCCAGGGAATATCCCCCAGGGAAGAGATGGTCACACTGGGAATGAAGGATGAGCAGGAAGCGTTAAGCCCAGGAGGAAGCAGGCCACCTAGAGCGCGTGCCTGAGGCCTCCTGCAGGCGGCTTCCAGCCAAGACGGAGGAACAGGCACGGACGGGCCTGCCTCCTTGAAACAAGCAAAATGAAAACACACAAAATACATGAAAAAACAATCTTCAACACAAAGGACTTCAGGCAATGAAGGACAGTGATCCCTAAAAACACATGAAGTTCTCCCCAGTGCACAGCCTTGGGAGAATATCCAGGCTGTGACACAGGGACAGGGAACAGAGGTAGGAGGGCCCACCAGATGCCCTCAGTCGAGGTGACAAAGCAGAGAGTCGGGTGAAACCAACGCAGATAGAGATCAGAGGAGAGAGGGCTGGAGAGGAGGGAGTGGAATAGAAAAAGGCCCCTGGAGATCTGCAGTGGGGCTCCCTTGAGAATTCAACTGAGTAAAAAACAGTGCATAACAGGTGAGAAAACACTTGACAATAGAGGGTGGGTAGATACATTTCAAAACAGGAAACAGTGCATATTTCTCACGCACTTCGAGGAATAGAATCCATTCTTCTGATCAGGGGTGGCCCTGAATAGAGCACCACTGAATCAACTGTTCGTATAAGAAAGGGACATACTTCGTATTACTTACCATACTGTATTTCTTCTAAAATGTCCATGCAGCTCTAACTGAAAATATAAAATTTTGAAGGAAACAGGGACAGGTTTTAAAAGTTAGAGATGAAAATAGAAAAAATAACAACAAAAAACCATATTCCTTTTAATCAAATGTTTTTGACTGAATTACTGTAAAATTTAACACATAAATTATAAAAAAAGAAAAACATGGAAACAGAATGACAACTACTTCAGAAATTAGAGAAAACAAAGGTGAAGAACCCAAACGGAATCTACACAAATACAAATGACACGTTTTTGAGCTATACAGACGGGTTTAATTAAACGAGGGGGAAAAAATTAACAAAAGGATACAACACAGAATATGACATTTAATCCCGCCACATGGCATCAAGGACAGCTTTATATAACAATACAAGTAGTAAATAAATTCCACATACACATAAGATAAGCATACAAATTCCATCATCAAAAGTCTTTTTGTTCTGAAGACTTTTTCCTTTTGCAGAACCTCCAAGGGCTTTGGTATCATATTCAGGAATTACATATTCTGGCTCACTGAAAACTTCCTGTAAAAACAAAAAAAAGGAACCCCAAAACCAACCTTGAGAAACCACCCTAATCATGCACTTGGCCATTCAGTTTGTCAGTCAGTGAGGCAGGAAATATTCACTGTGTCTATCAAATCATAGGCATCATCCTGGCAACAGCTGGGAAGACACACAAAAGACACATTCTGCTCTGTGTTGTTACCAGAGGCAGGGACACGTGAACACCCATCAGCACAGAAAAGGACAATACAGCAGCTCTACAGCCGGAGTGAACGGACAGGCAGGGCACAGAAGAGAGAAGAGTCTGGGGCAGGTGTTGGCTCGGGGAACGCTGGGAAGACCGCACCGTGTCTTCAAAGGCAGGCTGAGCGCAGAGGCGGCAGGGTGAGGGATTCGAGGAAGGGCAGCATGAGCCAGAGGACAAGGTGGGAAACGGCACGGGAAGTCCCATGGAAAACCGGAACACACTGAGAGGGAACGGAATGGGAAGACCCCACTGGCAGGACTCAGTAAACTGAGGCACCAGTCCACTCATCGAAACCGAGGAGTGCCAAAACTACAAGACCAAACGGAAGACATTTGAAACCTCACCGAACTTGCACGGGGAGCTATCTATATGCAGTAACTTGGACTAACCTACCAGGGAAAAGTATTGGAAGCAAAGAACGTAGACACAGACACCGCTTTCCATAGGTGAGTGTGCAAAACTAACACAAGTGTCCTGTGCCATCGCGAGACCGAAAGCACAGAACGACTTAGTTAGCTGTGGATTAGAAAACGGCACTCAGGAATTGTGACGGGAAAACGCAAACATCGGGACGCAGGGGCAACGCATCCATCCGCTTCTGTACTAGCGACCCTCGATGGCCAGATGTTACAAGAATAAGAAAAACAAGAAAAGGAGACGGTACCTTTTTGACAGTGGTGTGTGCGTCTTCCTCCGGTCCCGAGGGGAAAGGTGACGCTTCACCTAGAGGGTGCAGTCACACAGATATTAATGACAACACTGACCGCTTTGAACTGTACACACACACACACGTGAAGTCTAACTCCATTCAAGAACCTTTCCATAAACTAACGTGGCCCAAAAGAATTTCAGAGGACTGAGGGATTTGCTCGAGGGAACGCCTGCTCGTGTTTGGGATATGTGTGGAGACAGTGAGCAGAAGGAAAACAAACCGCAGTACTGCATTGGGTACGTGGGCCTACAGTCCTGAGGTGTTTTAGATCAGCATTTAATTTCTTTCTTTGGAAGGAGGTCCTGGCAATGGGACCCAGGAACTTCTGCATCCGAAGCATGCCATCCATCTACCCATCAGCTACACCCTTCCCTGGCCCCACAGTAGCCTTTAAGCACACACAGGAGAAAAATCACCCTCCGTGGATGTTCACCAACGTACCGGACATGTCAGGTTGGTCTGCCGCAAGCACAGACGTCAATGTCTCGTCCTCGGTTGGCTCCTCCGGAGCACCTTCGTCAGCGACGTGCGTCTCAGTACGGGTGCCGTCCCGTTCAGCTTCTGGCTCGGGCACCCCTTCCTGTAAAAACAAAACAAAAGAACCCCACAGGCCACCTTGAGAAACCACCCTAATCATGCACTTGGTCACTCAATCTGTCAGTAAGTGCGGTAGGAACTATTCACTGCGTCTATCAAATCATAGGCATCATCCTGGCAACAGCTGGGAAGACACACGAAAGACGCATTTGGCTCTGTGTTGTTAGCAGAGGCAGGGACACGTGAACACCCATCAGCACAGAAAAGGACAATACAGCAGCTCTACAGCCGGAGTGGACGGACAGGCAGGGCACAGAGGAGGGAAGAGTCTCGGGCAGGTGTTGGCTCGGGGAACGCTGGGAAGACCGCACCGTGTCTTCAAAGGCAGGCCGAGCGCAGAGTGGTCAGGGGGACGGATTCGAGGAAGGGCAGCATGAGCCAAAGGACGAGGTGGGAAACGGCACGGGAAGTCACACGGAAAACCGGAACACACTGAGTGGGAACAGAATGGGAAGACCCCACTGGCAGGATTCAGTAAACTGAGGCACCAGTCCACTCATCGAAACCGAGGAGTGCCAAAACTACAAGACCAAATGGAACACATTTAAAACCTCAGCGAACTTGCACGGGGAGCTATCTATATGCAGTATCTTGAACTAAACTACTAGGGAAAAGTATTGGAAGCAAAGAACGTAGACACAGACACCGCTTTCCATAGGTGAGTGTGCAAAACTAACAGAAGTGTCCTGTTCCATCGGGAGACCGAAAGCACAGAACGACTTAGTTAGCCATGGATTTGAAAACAGCAGTCAAGGACTGTGACGGGAAAACGCAAACGTCGGGACGCAGGGGCGACGCATCCATCCGCTTCTGTACTAGCGACCCTCGACGGCTCGATGTTACAAGAAGACGAAAAACAAGAAAAGGAGACGGTACCTTTTTGACAGTGGTGTGTGCGTCTTCGTCCGGTCCCGAGGGGAAAGGTGACGCTTCACCTAGATGGTGCAGTCACACAGATTATTAATAGACAACACTGACCGCTTTGAACTGTACACACACACACACGTGAAGTCTAACTCCATTCAAGCACCTTTCCATAAACTAATGTGGCCCAAAAGAATTTTGCAGGGATGAAGCACTTTCTTTAAGAAAACCCTGGTCGTTTCTTGGCTATGTATTACGGTAGTTGGGAAATGGAAAAGAAAGTGTAATGGATATGGTATCTGGAGCTATAGACTTATATGTTACAATAGCTTTTGAATTTTTGTTTTTAATGGAGATACTGGGGATTGAACCTAGGAACTCCTGCATCTGAAGCATGTGACCCATCTACCACTGAGCTGTACCCTTCCCTTGCCCAGACCAGCTCATAAGCACAGATATGAAAAAAAATGAAACTCCATAAATCTTGTAATTTAACAGCCATGTCAGATGTGTCTCTTCCATCCACAGAGGTCCATTTCTTCTCATCTGTTGGCTCCGCTGGAGCACCTTCATCACCTGCGTCTGTCTCCGTACCAGTTTCTTCTTTTTGAATTTCTGGCTGTGTCACCCTTTCCTATAAAAACAAAATAGAAAACCCCACCTTCAGAAGCCATCATACTCATGCACTTGGCCATTCACTCTCTCAGTCAGTGAGACATAAAACTTCTACTGTATCTATGAAATAATAAGCATTATCCTGGGAGAACCTGGTAATGTAAAAGAAAGACAGATTTTTCTCTCTGTTGTACAAGAGGCAGGGATATGTGAAAACCAATCAGCACAGAAAACGATCATTCTACAGCTCTACAACTGAAGTCAACGGATAGTGAGGGCACAAAGGGGAGAAGAGTGTGGTGCATGTCTTGGCTCAGGGAATGCGGGGAGGCCGGGGCTGTGCCTTAAAAGAGAGGTCCAGTCCATAGGGTGAAGGGACAGGGATTCCAGGAGGGGCAGATTGATCAAAAGGCGACTTGTCAGAGGTTATACCATGTCAAATGGGAAACTAGAACAGACTTAGTTGGAATAGAATGGAAAGATCTCATTTCCAAGATTGAATAGGAGACATCATTTGATCAGTCGAAAATGAGAATTGCAAAAAACAAACGCAGAACATAAAAAAGAGAAGGATCTTCAATATACAGCTAGCTTGCACTTGGAACTATCTATATTAAGTATTTTGTACTTTGTAACAGAAAAGTATGTGAAGCACAGAATTTAGATACAGACACTGCTTTCAGTAGATGAGCGCAGAAAATTAACACAAGTGTACTATGCACTCGCATGACTGAAATCACAGAATGACTGCATTAACTGTAGATTAGAAAATATGTGAATTGTGATGGGAAAATGTAAATGTCAGAACACAAAGTCAAAACATCCATCCGCTTATGTTTTAATGAACCTTGATGGTTACGTATTAAAAGAAGAAGAAACATAACAAAAGGAGATAGTACCTCCGTATCAGGAGACTGCGCATCTTTGTCTTCTGCTGAGTAGACAGCTGATGTTTCACCTAGAAAATGTAGTCACACGTATATTAATGACAACACTGACCACTGTCTATAATACACACACACATATAGGTCTATGTCCATTCAACAAGATTTCCATACAATAATGTTGCACAAAAGAATTTCAGAGGATTAAAGCATTTTCTTGTAGAAAAACCTGGTTGAGGTTCAGATACGTATGAAGACAGCTGGCAAAATGAAAGCAAACAGTAATGGGTGTGGTAAATGGATCTACAATCTTCAGATATTTTAGACTAGCCTTTCTTTTTCCTTTTTCTATGCAGGTACTCTTGATTGAACCCAGGAACTCCTGCATCCAAAGCATGCAATCCATCTACCAATCAGCTATTCCCTTCCCTCGCCCTATAGTAGCTTTTAAGCACAGAGAGAAGAAACATCAAACTCCATAGATTTTACTAATTTACTGGCCAAGTCAGTGTTGTCTTTTCCATCCACAAAGGTCAACTTCTCATCTTTTGGCTCCTCTGGAGCACCTTCATCACTTGCATTCGTCTCAGTACCGTTTTCTTGTTTATCTATTTCTGGCTCGGTCATCCCTTCATATGCTTTAGGTCATGACCAGAGAGCCCTAATACTCAAACCTAATCTTCTTGCTCTTGTGCTCAAAATTCCCCATGGAATCCCTGCAGCACATATTGCTGATTTCCAACCTGACAGCCATTCTTTTTCTTCCTTCTTGTTGCACAATTGCAACTTTACTTTGATATCATTTTATTCCAATATACAAAGAAGGTAATCTCCCCCCAGCTCCCAAAAGAGAATTGACTATTCTAAGATAATCAGTGGAACTACTTTTCCTTCACCAGAGTCTCATTTAGGAATGAGTATGTGATATAACCCAGCCAGTAAAATGTTCGGGGAAGGCTATTGTAAGCATCTTGCTGTTCTTCGTTATTTGTAGGAAAAGAGGTAGACAAAAGCAGTCCTTCCGGCCTTTGGATATTGCCATGTGAGAATATAATGCGAGGAGCGGCTGCCAACCAGCAGACCAGGAAAGGAGACGTCAAACACCGGCAGCCTCACAACTGAAGGAGGGACATCTAAAGGCATCATGAATCATCTACACAATCCTACTTCTTATTTTAGCCACTGCCCCTCAGAGTCTATTATTCTTTACAGCAAGCAGCATTCCGATACATTTCCTGGGGTCTACAGGAGACCTAATCTTCTCTGTAGAACTAGAAGGGCTTTCCAGAGCATGCCTGAGCTGAGTATTCACCTCGTTCCCAACCAGGCCCACGGCATCCTTTTTGGACCAACAACATGAAACTCATGAATCTTCTCGAGTTCCCTGGCACATTTTTGCCTCTGCACTGCTGTTCCTTTGGCCAAATGTCATCTTGAAAGATGTTCCTCCTACCAAACACTGTCCTTCTGTCTGCTTCCCTGGCAAACTTCTACTCGCTCTGCATGCTTACCTCAAATCTTGCCCACTTTTTCAAAAGCCATTTCCTCACTATGAACTTAAAGTATTGAGCACATATGAAATACCAACAAAAGATACAGAAGGACACTTATGAAGCCCTAGGGGCCCTGGGATACAGGGAGCAGAGTCACCGAGAGGGAATCACAAACATGACAGTAAGTGACATGCTCCTGGGGGGCGGGGCTGCGTGTTAAACGTTTGCATTTTGTAATGTCAGGTTTGTGCTTAGCACCTACGAGACACTTGACAGCCATTTACGTGGGAAAAAATGACTTAAAAAGTGGTAATAATTATCAGATAAATGAGAATGCTTCCTTTCAAAATTCTATTTAAAAAAACAGAAAACAACCAGGGACAACTCTACTGTATTATGATTCCCTTAAGGACAAGAACTATCAGTTCCATCTTTGTGTCTCCCATAACTGGTAACGCCAACCAGCAGATGCTCTTTGCTTGCCAGGGGCCTGCTATGTTACAGGGGCCCTCACACAGCGCAGACTGTGCAAGTGCCAGGGCTCTCATCTAGGCGGCACAGCCGTGTTCATGTTCATGGGAAGCATTTTTGTGCTTTTACTGGAATTTCTTAAGTCCTGTGTTGAGCTATTTGAATATTTATGATGAAAATCCTTTAACTGATGGCAACAGAGCAGCTTGTTCTAACAAAATTAGTTTCATGACAAGTATCCAAGAATAAGAAGAGGAAGAGGAAGAGGGAGGAGAGAAGGAGGAGAAAAAGAGGAAAACATCTGGTTCTCATTAGGTCAGCATATCTCATTCTGCTTGCTCTTATGAGGAATGAAGTTGGTAAGAGTGAGACCTGGTTGGTGTAAGGATGGGAAAAACGACCAGTGCTTCTCCACAAGGCATTGCTTGCCGGACTTCTGTACTGTCGCTGGGGACTTTTCAGCAACAATCTCTTACTGGTGTGCTGCGCACTGGCTCAGCTTTGCAGTACTCACGGGTTGCCACGGTGTCAGAGTACCAGGAAGGGATTGCTGACTTCCCACTTTTAAAGACAGTAACTTTTTAAGTGAGACGAGTCACTGTGCAATAACTAACCTTCATTTCCTAAGTGTAACCCATTTGTTTTGAAGATTATAGATCCAGTTCTATGAGAAGTCCAGTGCGTTATAGTGTGGTTGATGGAGGAAATGTACAACAAACTTAAAGATCTGTTTTCCTTCTTTACACAAAGACAGAACATGGGATTTCAGGGGCTGTGTTTAAATACGTGAATTTCTTTCCAGACAACACTGTCTCAGGGTTTAAATGACCTACAAGTAACTTCCTAAATAATTTGGAATACTACAGCATTAAGGGAGAAACTAATTGTAAAAATCAAGGTATACATGAAATTCCCACACTGGCTGTTCTGACTGCTCTGTCATGATCAGCACTGCCTCCCTCTCACTTTCTCCATCTATGGCAGGACCACAGACAGTCACTTACAATCAGAAGTCTTGGCCAGGCTGGGATTTTGAAAAGGCATTTCACATCTCCTTTCATCTTTGTGTTCGCTATGTTAAAAAAAAAGTAATCGATAAATATTACTCTTGAATGCTAATATGAAAATAATGACCAAAGATACTAAATTCTTACATTATTTCAGACAATAGCAGAGCTAATATCAAACCTTCAATGGTCCTGTATACCTCAAATTTGTAAGTTCTATAAACTTGTCCTTTAGCATGTAATTAAAGGAGAAAAAAAGTCAGGTTAAGTAGTCATGAACTGAGGGCAGGATAGCTCACGAAGTGAACTAGACTTAGTCTGACATACGGAAAGGATCTTGAACTCAGAAGTCCTAGCTCTGTAACCAACAGCTATTTGCTCCTGGAAAAGTTGTTTCTCATCAGCTCAAAGTCTTCCTGTATAAAACTGGGATCTTACAGCTTTAATTCCCAATAGTATTCAGAGGATTGATTTAATGACATAATATACCCCCAAAATGCTCCGAGAAACGGTGATGAAATTGAATAAATCCTTCCTGAACTTTAATGCCAGAACTAGTTTAGCATCCCGAATAAAAACCAATGTGTGTTTTCTCATAGGTGCAACATTCAAAGGTGCAGTTTTCAGAAAAATGTTCCAAGTTATGGTGATGAGCCGTCCTTTTTTCAGGGTTTACCATTCAGGGCACCTCAGCCATTACATGTTTTGTAGCTGTATTTGTAAGTACAGGACGTCACACAAGCAATGCATGAGAACTAAACAAGCTGTCGCCCTGCAGTCTGAGCGTGGGTCACAAGGAAGGCTGAGGTGCGTGGGTCAGCAGGGGCGTCCCGGGAGGAGAGGTCACACAGGACAACTGCAGGGCCATGTTCTGTTTTCTTTTCTTCTTTTAAAATGATGCTATTAAAGGTCTTTAGAGAGCAACATGCACAGCGCAGACCCAGCTGCCAACGAGACCCTGTTAAGACCAGTTTTCATACCGACGCTGCAGCAACAGAATCGAGGAGCACAACAGAATGGCTAGAAAGCCCTCCTCCCCACCCCAACCCCAGTGACCTGTGGAAGACGGGTGTCACTTTGACCTCAGGGAATCCCTTTGCTTCTTGGAAGATTCCAGAGGAAGAGTACAGAGGAAAGCCCTCAAGGCAAAAGACAGGATTTTCTTCTCAAATAAACACTTTAAGACCCAAATAGCTGCTTAGAAAAATCAGTTATGACATTGTTTGTACCCCATGCATAAGGGATACACTTGGAATCAAATACAGAACACGAGGATGCTGAAGGACAAAGGGCTCAGAGGCCCTGAGATAAAGAATCCTGGGCCACTGCTGCATCTCACTAGTCTGGCCTTTGGCGTGATTTCCAGCTCATGAAGGGGCACAGCTCACTGCCATCCCCCAACTGCCTGCACCCAGCTTTGAACTCTCACCTGTTGTGTGACAAGTAACACTTATTTTCAACCCCAGTTTAGTGATCATCGCCATTTTAGTGTAAACACTTACATATTAAAACCACTAGTAAGAGCATATCCTTCTACACTGCATGCCTAGATATCTTGAGAAAAGACATCAATGCCTTGTTGAAGAAGAAGCCTGATCATATTTGGTGATTAATCACTTACAGCAAGCATGAGGGCCATTCTAAAATCAGGGAAGAAAACTCACCCCCTCCCCAAGGAATTTACTTAACTTACTTCAACAGCTAATTTGATATATTGTATCTTGACCATCTCTGTAAGACTGACCATATACATGCTCATGTGTTCATCTCGGCAAATTACCTCAAGGCCAAAAGCAAGCCACAAAAAAGCAGCCCCCTGTCCTACTGGGGTAACACAGAGACGAAATTGCAGATTTAAAGTCCTCTGATGGATAAGAAATGATGCTGAAGTCACTTATGTCAAGTAGGGAAAGATTTAAATAAAGATTTCCCCATTTCTTACTGAGTCTCAAATATTATACTTTAAAATCAGCTAGAGGGCAGTAAAACAAAAGCTGTTTGCAGGCTTCAAACAATAATGTGAATAATGAAAATAGTCACGGTTGCAGTGAATCACGCTGAAAAGTATGTGCTTGGCCCTGAATTAAATACCGTATGTCTTTCTTTCTTACACACAACCCCCCATAAAGGAGGTACTCCTGTCCTCCTTTACATATCAGGAAACCTATCTGTCGATAAGTCATGTTCCCCAGAGAACACACCTGACAAACAGGAAAACTAGGACTTAAACCTGGGCTGGATCTAAAGCTCAACTCTTTCCTCTTTATCATCTACCACTGGCTTGTCTGCTTTAAAGGAAATGTTTATTCAATCACTAAAGCTATCTTTCCGCTTTCTACCATTATCAATTAAAAATAAAATCATCAAAATGTACAAGAATTGAAAAAGGATAAAAACGGATGAGCCCATAGGATCCGGTAATGGTGATGAATACTCGTGTGTGATAACCTGAAAATATCAGTATTCTTCAAAGAGTCATTTCAAGCTAATAGTCATCTAAAAGACAAAACAAATTCCTCTACATTTAATCTTCATCTTTTAAGAAAAAACCTATACACAGTAGAAATTTAAAAATTATTATAAAAGAGTTCAGATATTCAATGTTCTATCATAAGGTCAATTAAAATTGTAATTCATACTAATAAAAAGAAAGTGATCTCCCTGACCTATGAGAAGACCATATGATCAAAAGAATCAGGTTGCAAATGACATCAGTCAACATTATAAAGGAAGATGAATCCTGCTGTATTCTGTTCTTTGTGACACCCAGTTGGAATTGCTTTTCTCCCTAACCGATGCTGTGTGGATTGTAAGTTAATCGTTTTATTAATTTAAATTTTCTAACTGATACTACCCGGGAACAACGGCAAAGGTTTTTTTTTTTTAAAGATAACAAACTACTGTACCTTTTCGTCTTCTCAACTGTATGTATATTTGCCTGTTTTTCCTTTAAAAATTCTGCCATTTGCTGCCTGTTTTCCCTTATGGCAATTAATAGTGGTGTCAAGTCATCCTGTAAAACAGTAAGAATAGTCTATAATGTACAAAATTACATATTTCAAAACTGAATGTAAAAATTTGTAAGTCTCTGAACATAAACATATCATGTAAACTAAATACAAAGTAGCCTCTTCCTCCTCACCCCTCTGGGCTCCTACTCTTTAAAACACTCCTCCTTGAGCTCTTCAGAAAGTTCACCGTGAAGTCATTCTCTAAAACTCACTTCAAGCACTTACTGGTTCCAAGAACCTTTGCTTCTGCCAGGCCTTCTGTCGCCCCCTTACTGCCCTGTGACTGCGCTCAGTGCTCTCAGCGCTGCTCCGCAGGGAGCCATGTAGCTACTGAGTCAAGCGCAGCTCTAAGGAGCCACGTGGAGGAGAAAGACATCACACCGTCTGCCGTGAGCATAACCTGTCAGCTATGACCACGACCAACCTCATCAGGTTTACAGACATTCCGATGGGAATGATTATTTGCATATTCATGAAAAAAAAAGTTTGTTTTAAAAATCAACTTATAAGTTCTAATTTGAAAAATTCAATCCCATGCGTGAGATTATTATACAATATGAAATAGATTATAAATTTAATATAGACTGCCATTAAAGTTTCAAAATCATTTTCAAAATATACTATAAAACAGGAATTGTCAAGTCAAATGCTTACAGAGGCAAAGTAGGGGACCCACGTTCAGTGAAGGTCCCAGGTGAGGACAGCAAAGTGGAGAACACACACCCCACTGACTAGGGGCCGCCTCTGCACAGCAGACCACACGGGAGCCTGGGCTCATGGGGGACTAGATTTGTTCCTTTAGTTGAAGTCTGAAATGTAGATTTCTGCATGAGTCTCCTAAATTTTAAATGTTGACTCAATGTGTGGAGGCCAACTGAATATATCCGGGAATGTTTCGTCTATAGCCCACTTGTGTTTGTATGTTTGCTGTGTTTCCAAACAGTTGGGTATAAAGCAAATATTTGGATGTAAAACCTTTCCTTCCTTTAGTATCATATGTCCTACAAAAACAAAAAAAAAAAAACAAAAAAAACAACCTGGGCCCCAACATGTCATAAAAAGTGCTGTAAAGACTCATAATACCCACTTTAAGAACTTTTCCTATGCCTACTCAGACTACAATCTGTATCTCAGTCTCCCTTATTGTTAATCATATGGATCTCTAGTTCATAAGATGGCTGAAACTACATTATTAAAATAATTCCCTTCTGTTAGTAACTTCCTGGGTTTTGATGTTTAAAACTGCCATCTTGCATGGTATATTCATATAGAATGGAATACTACTCAGCCATAAAAACAATGAAATCATGCCATTTGCAACAACATGGATGGGCCCAGAGATTATCATCCTGGATGAGGTAAGTTGGAAAGAGAAAGACAAATCCCAGGTGATATCACTTAATATGTGGACTCCAAACTATGACACCAATGAACTTACTGAAGAAACAGAAACAGACTCACAGATGTAGAAAATAAACTGATGGCTACCAAAGGGGAAAGGTGGTGGAGGAGGGGTAAGTTAGTAGTTTGGGATTAGCAAACACAAACTACTGCATATAGAATAGATAAATGACAAGTTCCCACTGTACAGTACAAGGCCCTGTATGCAACATTCTGTAGTAAACCAAAGTGGCCAAGAATATGAAAGTGTGTGTGTGTGCATATATATATAACTGAATCACTGCTATAAAGCAGAAACTAACACAACACTGTAAATCAAGTATACTGCAATTTTTAAACAAACCCACCATTTTAATGATGCAGGCGCTCAGTAAATCTAACAGATATATTGCAAGATTCGGTCACACAGATTTAACCAACAGAAGGGTCATGAGTTACTATTACTGCACTCAGGAAACCCTGCTGGCCTAATGCCTTGGTTGGTAACAAAAGGTGCAAAATCCTTAAAGGGCTCTACTTATTAAATCATTCACCAGAAGCAAATTTCTAAGACTCTTTGAGTGCCACTGAATGATCAGTGATTGGAAGGAAAAAGGAGTTATACTTCAAGCCCACATATACTGCCAATAATACTCGTTTTAACTTGTCAAGCACTGAAGTAGAGATGGATAAAAGTCAGGCTTCTGTGGCTGGAAAGGAGAGCACTGAAGCCAGCATCTGTCAAACTTCCACTCTTCTAGAGAGGCCTTCTTTCCGAGAGCTGTGAACTGACACGTATTACACGGAGCCATTCAATAGTTCTCACCCAAGGGTTGTATCAGAATCTCAAGGAAATCTTTCTAACTACCCATGTCCAGGCCTTACTACATTTATTCACTCAGAATCTTCAGGGGACAGCCTAGGCTTGTACATTTTTGGAAATGCTGCCAGGTGATTGTGGTTCACTGGCACGATTTAAGCTGAGAACTCGCACAGGAGACAACCGACCAGTTCGGACTCGCTTACCCACGTGGCCAGTTCCTTCTCTCATTTGAGGATTTGCACAAAGAAAAGTTGAGACATAAAAGTCACTTAACAAAACTGCATTTCATTCTCCTGGGTAGACAGCAGTACAACAGGGACTACTCAATTCAGAAGCAACTTGATTTCATTATCTCTGCCTTCTTTACTTCCCATCAAGACATCCTAGATTTGACAGCCAAGTCTAGACTCTTATCTAAGGGTCTGTTTCTGCCAGAATAGGACACTGGGCCAGTTCATTATCTGTTCTTCTCTCTTATTTCCCACTTACTCACCCCCCGTTCACCACCAGTGTCATTTCCTCAGAGTCCCCGTAAAACTGATGTCTCGGCAAGTGTACAGTTCACTCACACTCTTTCCCAAGATGACAATGTTTCTCCCAAACAGTGAAGAGCAGCTTGCCCAACTACATCAACAGAAGGAAAACAAAAACCTCCTCTCGCTATTTCCCAGTTGCCCAACTTCCACACTAGCCTGCATGTTTCAACTGCTCAATCCATAGTCTGTTTCCTTTTATTTCCTCTTAAGCCTTGGGCAATGAGACAGAAATCAGTTTTAGATAAATTCTTTGTTTTAATAAAACAGAAACTTGTCCATAGCAGCAAGGAGTTGATTACACTGTCAGATGTTTTTGTTTTGCTTCAGTGTTAAGACAAAGTCTATTTCCAAGGCAAGTTTTGCTTTCTTCGATTTTTACACCAATCAGAAAAAAATGTGAGTGGGTAAAAACAGAAAGAATTTTTTTTTACCTGCAACAAATGCAATGTTTGCACAAATATCTGCCATAAATAAGCAAAAGAAAGCTGTACCTTCTAATGCTTCTTTGGAAATCTCATTATTTAAAGTGAAATCTTAGACAATTAAGTTCTTTCCAAATATTTTCACTCAGGAAGTGCCTGCACCTCCAATAATATGTAAAACTGCACCTATTATGTCAGCGGAGGGCATTCCTGGCAGGGCTGCAGTGGCGGGAGGTAACGGATGTCCCGGAGGAAAAGCAGGCGGACCAGCTTTGCCATCAACTGCTGCCCACACAGAGCCACAGCCCCGCTGAGGAGCTGCACCAGGCTGAGCACGGAAGACCCTGGGGTGTACGTGGTGGGCCGCGTGGCCACCAGCACCAGTGAATGCCCCTGCTGGTTGTCAAACACGACCTGACCTCACTTGTCCTGATCCTATTACTGGGGGTCCTGGGGTGCTCAGGGCCTGTGGCCTGCTGCCTCCCCTGCCCATGTGCACTCACCCAGTTCCCCTGCTGCATACTGGGTCTCCCTCCTCCCACCCATCCCCAGTAGCCACCCCGCCTCTGAAGGCAGCCAGCCCCCATCATCACTTCACTCCCCCAGGCCTTCATCTTCTGTGGCCTCTGAACCTACCACCCACTCCCAAGCGCTTCCTAATGGGGAGCTGTTCCTTCCGGGGTAGCACAGGTGCTGGGCGACAGAGCTCTGCCTTTCCTGTGGGCGTCAGCTTTCTCTGGCCCCTGGCCTTGGCTTTGGACTTGTTTCCATGGTAACAGGGCCTGATGTAGTCTATTCGGTACATGTATTAGAAATAAAACACCTGTGGCTACAAAAGAACCTGTATTTGAAATAGTTTGTCAAGAAAGCAACTGGAGCTATACCTGGTTTTTCGCGTCCATGTCCGCGGCGTGGGACAGCAGCTTCTCCGCGATAGATGCGGTGTCGAGGCGTGCCGCATAGTGGAGCGCGGTGTTGCCAAGCACATCTGCGGCATTGACGTTCGCTCCACTTTTAAGGAGGATGTCCACGCACTCCTCCGCCTCGCACTGTACGGCCTGTCGGTATCATGCCAAGAAACAGACTGTAAGTGCCAGGAATTCCAAGTCAACATGCCACAAGTCCCAGTGGTTCATTATACTTAAACCAGATCAATTCAGTTTTAAGTCATTACATGGAATCCATCTCATGTGGGCACGGCTGGCTGCTACTCACCTTAATCAGCGCCGTCCTTTTCTTCCTGTCCTGCGCATCGACCTGGCAGCCTCGCTCCAGGAGAAGAGTCACCACGCCTCCGTGGCCACTGGCAGAGGCCAAATGGAGGGCCGTCCTATGAATGGGAGATGACTTTTTAGGACATTAGAGCATACTAGTTCAAACATACCATTACTCATGTCATTGGCAACATTCAATAGCATGCTCTTCCTACCCCTTTAAAAGAAATACTCAGTTTCCTTATGCAGAAAGAACACTATTTATAAGCTCTTACCACTCACCACATTAAAGGAAGAACAACCTGTTTGAATAGTAAGCATGACCTTGAGATTCAGCTCAACTTGGGCCGGACTTCTACTTTAACTGTCACTTACTAGCTGCCACATAGCCTTTCTGTGCCTCAATTTCCTCATCAACCAAACAGGGATGAAGTAGGAGTTATCTCACAGGACACGGCTGTGAGGCTTCAGTGAAAATCTATGCACAGTGTTTACAACAGTTCCTTGCACAAATAACAGCTCATTTGCTGTCAGACAATATAGTTATGACTCTTACTACTATTTTAGAAAGACAGCATTTCAGTGAAGTAAAATGGTATCACACCTACTTTGCTGCTGTAAGGATTAGAGAGAACACTGGACTTCAATGATCCTAAGATGTTCATTTTCTCACAGTTTAACATCTCTGGCATGGGAAGGCAATTTAAAATTCATCATGTCTTACCACTGTAATTGGTAGAATTTTAAAAAACTCTTTCTCATTTTTCCCATTGGTGTAATTATTGGGATGTCTTTTTGTCTCTGGTTGCATTTTTATTGTCGTGGAAGTATAGTTGATGTACAACATGATGACAGAAATTACAGGTGTACAATTCAGTGATTCACAACCTTTCAAAGTTACACTCCATTTGGAGTTATTGCCAAACAGTAGCTATACTCCCCGTGTTGTACAATATATCCTGGTAGCTTATGTTAAACCCAACAATTTGTGCCTCTATGTTCCCTACCCCTATACTGCCCCTCCCCACTTCCCTATTCCCATTGTAAACCACTAGTTTGTTCTCTGTGTCTGGGAGTTGGCAGCACTTAACAAATTTCCTTATTGTGACATAAAATAGTGGGGCATCTGACAACCTATTGTGCCTTCCAGTAAGTGCAATAATGGTCTATGCCACAGGTCTAGTGCACTTCTTGTCACATGGGTGGCATTTAAATCAACTTTAGATCTTAAAAACATGATAGGCAATATTGTAAATCAACTAAACTTCAGTTTAAAAAATCATAAAATAAAAGCATTACAGGGAAAGAGAACTCAAATAAACAAAACAAGAATTTTTGAAAATGGAACTCTTACTCTGATTTTCAAGAAACTTTAAGCCAAAGGAAATTCAGGATTCAATTCAATCAGGATGGCTCGTTTTATTCAATACTTAGATGTGTACATTGTATGAAAGCATAATTTCCAATGCTCAATATCAAAATTACATACTACTCTAAATGTTCAAAGGGGAAGGTGAACGTCAGCTTTTACAGTTTCCTCCCTTCAGACACTCTTTTGTTTGAAAGAAGGGAGGAAAAGTTTAAACTGAAATGAAGTTTTAATATTTCAGTTTTAAAGTTCTCATCTTGCTCAGAGGAAGCAACACGGAGTTTTTAAGGAGGAAAGGGTTCTGACAGACAGATGAAGAATATATCTACTACATCATAGTATTCAGGTTACAGTTGAGGAATAAATGGATTAAAAGAATGAATAAATATCTTGGCGAGTTCAATCTTTTTAAGAACTCTTTTATAAAGAAAAGCAATACTTTTGCAATAGGAACACTCATTGACATTGCTATTTTTGACTTTCTTGTCATAAGGACACACCTAAAATTTTACAAACTTTTGCAACAGTAATAATCATTTATATTTACTATTTTTCATTTCCATAAGAATGTAAAATGATTACTCTATAATCATTAACATATGATACATAATAAAGCTACATATATTCCAAAACTTGGGCATAGAATATATTCCTAGTAAAATCTACAAGCACAGATAACAAGATTCCCTTTACTTGTAAAGAGGCTAGAAGTTGTCTCAAGATTCAAATCCTCAAAAACATTTACAAAATAGAAAGTGAGAAATCATTTTTATCTGTGCAAGATTCATATTCTTGCTATTTCCCAGGAGTATTTCATTCATAAGAAACATTTACTAGAATTTGTACTTCTTCATTGTAGAAATCAGATTTTTTTAAATGGAAAATCTTCACAAAAAATGCAAATGCCCAGAACTATATTTTTATCACACTTGTGTACCTAGTTTTGGCTAAGAGAAGACCATAGCCTTCTTGGGTTTATATATAATAAAATTGATTTTTTTTCTGTTTTTCAATGATCTTCAAAAGGAGATCTCTGCAAGTCAACATACATCTATTATCTATGCCACCTTCCATGGTCAAAGATGGCTCCATACCAAATGCACTGCAATTGATTTAAAAATCCTTTTGTGAGTTTTCCTTTATACATTGCTGTTTTAGGTAGTCTTTGAGAAAAATAAGTTGTATGCTATTTATCTCTAATTTAGCTCTAATTATTTATCTCTCATTCATATAAATACCATTCATGTGTAAAGGGAATACACATTTTTTAATGTAGTACTTTTCAGGAAACTGTCTCTTTCAAACTCAAAAGCAACTTAAACTTGAATCAGCAGTAAAAGTACCACCGCTCTTCATCTGGATGAATTTTGTGAAGGGAAAATGATATTTCATTTCTTTTCACTTAAATTCCTTTTCTGACCAGAGATATTAAATATTTTCCCTGTTATCTATTGGTCACTTATAGACAAGAAAAAATTGTACTTTGCCCAATTTCAAATTAGGGGCTATTTTTGCTTGTTGCTTTCAAAGACTTGTCAGTAAAAATGAAGAATTCGTCTGACACAAATACACTGCACATCTTTTAAAAGCACATTGTTTTTCCTCTGGTTAATCTTATTTTCTAATCTACAGAGTTTTAATTTTTTTTATGTTGTTAAATCAACCTCCAGAATTCTTGCTTTTGAAGTCCTTCTTAGGAATGTCTTTGTCAGCATAAAAAATGTATAGACAGGAATTTACGTTTTCTTCCGGTACTTTTCTCACTTTCAATACTTAAAAATGTTAATCTATACATCTGACACTTGTTTGTGAGATAAAAACCTAGCTACTTTTCTCCAAATTGATTATTTCTCCACCATTCATGAATAACTCCTCTTTTCCTTATAGGAAATTTCATCAGTAACAAGTTCTAAAGTCTTACATAGACTTGGGTGTTTGGGCATGTTCCGTTCCATTCATTTATCTGTTTTCTCAACTGTTGGTAAAGCAGTAATCTGTGGAAATCTACAGCACATTTTGATATCAAGAACGGCAAAGCTTTGTCTTTGTCTACTACACAGAAATTTGAATTTCATCAAAAGAATTCAAAACAGCATGCGTAACTCAATGTTTTTAAAAACTCTGATATGTTCACTTGGTTTATGGAAAACTCAATAAATATGGGAAGACCACACATTTTAAGAAAATGAGTCCACCTGTTCAAGAGCACAGCTGTCTCCCCACTTCAAAGTTGTCCTCTAAGGTCCTTCAGTAAAGAACTTATGTACAAACGTGTACACTGATATAAAATGGATCTTGAATTTTATCCCAAGAAGTTTTATCCCAGAGGCGCATCTATCATGGGAATTATTTTTCTCATTACACACTTTCCTCTATATAAAATTGTACATTAGAAATAAGATGCCATTTTATCTTTATGTTTAATTTGGTTTATATTATTACTGACATGTAGTTAAGCAAGTCACTGAAAAACTGTCAGGAAAGTGCTCTCTACGGGGAATTATGAGTGGGTCCAAAACTAGTTCAAGCTTTAGCTGCCTATAAAGTTTGCTGGGCACTGGACCCCACGCTGGTTTCCAGGAGCCTCAGAGGGAAACTGACAGCTGGGCCCGGCCCCCGGCCCCTCCCAGACCCGCCCCACCCTGTCCCGCCACCCCTGTGACCTGTTCTTTCTATCAGGCTCGTCCAGGCCATTCTGCCTCAGGAAGAGTACTCGCTGGACGTTCCTGACATCTCCAACAGAGGCAGCTCTGTGGATTTTTTTTAAGTCTCTCCTGCGGATGTGGTAGCCAGGCTGCGAGTTCCTGCAGTCTCTCTCAGGGCTGATGGTACAGCCCACGGGTGACTCACAGTTCGCACGGCAAACGCAAAAAAATCGGCTCATCATCTCTATGAATAGGCTTTCCACCACCACTGGGGTCTGGCTGGGAAGCTGTGTCCGTTGGACTCTATCCGTACACAGTAACCGCAGCCTAGCAACACCGATGCAGTGCCCGTGCGCCTCGGAACCCCGAGCCCCTGCCCGTGCGCACAGAGGCCCTGAGGCCCAGCACGCCCCGCCCGCACGTGCCAGCCCCAGGCATCCCAGATCTCTGCCACTGCTTCTGGGCCACACTGCTTTCCTTTCAAATGTTGATGCTAGTTGGCTGGCTGGTTCAGGACATTTGAAGAATTTAGACTCACCCGACAAAGACGTGTTGGCATGTGACTGGTCATGGAGTGGCGTGAAGCTTCAGGATGCTGAGGGCCTCGTCCCCCAGAGAGCACCCCCCGATAACTCTTTCTGTCTCTTCACCCTTCAGTTTATCCCCGTTGTCGACTGAAATAAAGTCACACAATGTGAGAGTTCTGGGTTAAGTCATATTGATGGCAAAATGAAAGCTCTGAGAAACTCTTCCAAAGAGGCAAAGGGAAAACTCAGTGTCATACAGGATTTCAGTGAAGGGGGCACATGCAGTCAAGCACACACTCAGGCAGAGGGTGCTGCTAGTCACGAGGAGCAGATGTCACCGTCAATGATTTTCGTACTTTTCTAGATATGAGATGTGAGACTTTGGGCCATAAAATCTTCTCCTGAAAATACCTAACTGTCTGAAGGCCTGTTCAGCCAGTTTTCAGAGAGCACAGAGTGCCTCACTCGTGACCTCCGTCCTGAACTCCTCTCACGGAGTGCTGGAGGTCAGCGGTGGCAGCTGCTCATGATTGAATCCAAGCAGAGTTAGCTGGCGAGTGCCAACCTGATCCGATCCTTGGAGAGGCAGGTGGCAAGTGCCAGTTTTTAGTTAGCACTGCCCAGATGCCTCTGGGTCCCAGCCGCTCTCCATGGAATGCAGCAGGTGGAAACAGCAGAAAGCTCTTTTCATGGTTTCAGAGACTGTGGCAATGTGGGTCATTCAGTGCAAACTTAAGAGAAACTGATGCACGTTCTCCAGATGAAACGGAAACGCGTTTCCACGGGCCTGCTAACCCTTCCCTATGGCTCAGCCTTATGTTTTCACATTTGCTTCACTTTAATTTTTTGCTTTGATTTTCCACCAAATACATCTTTCATCAATCCAAGATTTGTTTTGGAGCATGGGGTAACATTGGAGAACGTTTTAAAAACGATTATCCACTTGTCCCAAACAACCCATCTTTTCTCAGCTGTACCACTTCAGCTTGCATTCAGTTCTCAGAGGTTTTTTCCATTTCTGGGTTTTCCATTCTGTTCCACTGAATGGTCTGCTGCTTCTAGTATCAGCAGTACATGTCCAAATGTCCCCTCCTCATCCTTCCTCTTCAGGATTCTCTCGGAAATGTTTACCTCTACATTATTTGACCGGAATTTTTAACCATCACTATGCCCCCTTAAAAAGAATTCTTAGTTTAGTGAGACTTTGGATGGTAATTATGTTAAGAGAATTAACTTTCACTGAGAATCAATCTTCTGTAACAGTGTATCCAGGTACATGATATGTCTCTCAATTGGTCTTATTTTATGTTCTTCTTTAGCTTTTGGTGTCTTTTTTCCTTATGTAAATCCTGTATATTTCTTGATATATTTATATACGGGTTTTTTCCATTTCTTTATTGTGACGGTATATTACTTTTTCATTACAATTCATAAATGACCCTTGGATATCTGTGGTTTCATTTTGTTTTCTTTTGCTTTTGATAGCAGGAGTGAAGAAAATGTTTAAGCATAATTTTGTAATAGGAGACAGAGGAGACAGTTTCTGGCAATACTTAAGGGAGGCACAGACCGGTTGGTGTAGATTTCACCAGATGTCGTAATTGAAGAACAGTATGCAGATGAAAAAAAAATCAAGTAAAATGCAAACATGGAAGGCAGAGGGGAACAAAGAGGATTGGGGAGAACGTCTGAAACTGAAGAACAATTCTAATGTTTCTGGCCAGGCCAAAGGAGAGTCCTGGAGCCTAAATCACCCAATAAAGAAATCCCACTTCTTCCAGAAATGGGCTTGTACTGTTACCCCTACCCTGCTAGTCAGAGGCTAGGAGCACTTGTGGGAAACATGGTCATGGTACAGACATAGATGTGGGTCCAGAAGGACAGCCGCTGGGGCGTAGTAATGTGTCCTAAGTGGGCTCTTCGGTTTGCCCAGGACTGGGGGATTCTTGGGGCCCAGGACTAAATCAAGACAGTCCTGGGGGAACTGGCATGGTTAGTTCCCCTCTCTCTAACACTGCAGACCTGACCTGAGCATTTTCTTGCCTGGCATACCCCTCATCTCTGTGGCTCCTCTTGGGATCATTTCTGTTTATCATGGCAGCTTACAGCTGGAAAATGTTTTCACCCTCTTCCTACTTTGGCCATCTAGCCACAGCAGACAGCATCTGTGATTCTGAGATTCCTTCCGCAGAATGGGGCAATTGTAACTTTTCTTGGTAGCTCTCAGACATTGAAACTCTCAGAGAATGCAAATTAAAATTTCAGCTCGGTCCTGTGTTACTTCCATACTTCCCTGTCGAATCCAGATGAACCCGTGTTGTGGGCCCTCCAGCACTGTGAGGGCACTGAGAAGGCCTACTTTAACCCTCCCACAAGGGCCTTTGCTTCCTAGAAGAAAAAGGCAAACGCTGGCACTGAGCTTATTTCCTCAGGACTACAGTCAGCCCCCAGTGCATTTCCACCTTCAACAAAAATGGGTGAGCATCTCTGCTTCACAAAGTCTTAAGCCATTTTTATTTGCTCCAGAATCTGGGCCAAATGTAGGACCTCTTAGATTTACAGGGGTTTGGTGCCAAGAAATTGTTACGACCATCCTCTTGGTGGCCAATGCTTTTTTCACTGGAAACAAATTGAGTGGCTCAGCCTCCAACCTGAGACCCAAGTGGGTCCTTGTAGGGGAAGGAGGTAGGCAAGAGCTTAGCATCACTCTTTAGAACCTGGCATGTGGGGGACTCAGTGTTAGCAGAGTGAGGCACACCTACATCCACTGGGACTACTGAGGTCTTCCTTGTCTCATATGTATTTTCTTTCTCATGTTTCCTATCTTTTTAATAGAAAATATAGGTTGCTTTTGCATAGATATATAGTGTGATTTGTTCTAGTTAAAATGATAAAATAGCCTTAAACATGCATACAGAAATATGAGATCAATTAAATTTTATCTACTAGATTATAAACTATATAATTAATAAATATAAAATTAAATACTAGCCTATGGAAAAATAAGCGTATTTTTGGAAAACAATATAGAGTTGAGCACTTGCTAACAGAAACTACCCAAATCAATCAGAGTTATATGGATTATTAAGTCATGGATGGGAAAAATCAATTCATGATAATACCTTTTTGTTTTAAACATTTTTTATTGATTTATAATCATTTTACAATGTTGTATCAAATTCCAGTGTTCAGCACAATTTTTCAGTTATACATGAACATATATACATTCATTGTCACATTTTTTTCTCTGTGAGCTACCATAAGGTTTTGTGTATATTTCTCTGTGCTATACAGTATAATCTTGCTTATCTATTCTACAATTTTCAAATTCCAGTTTATCCCTTCCCACCCTCCACCCCCTTGGCAACCACAAGTTTGTATTCTATGAGTCTATTTCTGTTTTGTATTTACGCTTTTTTTTTTTTTTGTCTTTTTGTTTTTGTTTTTGTTTTTTAGATTCCACATATGGTATTTTTCTTTCTCTTTCTCGCTTACTTCACTTAGAATGACATTCTCCAGGAGCATCCATGTTGCTGCAAATGGCGTTCTCACACCAGTCAGAATGGCCGTCATTCAGAAATCCACAAATGACAAATGCTGGAGAGGCTGTGGAGAAAGGGGAACCCTCCTACACCGCTGATGGAAATGCAGTTTGGTGCAGCCACTATGGAAAACAGTGTGGAGTTTCCTCAAAAGACTAGGAATAGACTTACCGTATGACCCAGGAATCCCACTCCTGGGCTTATATCCAGAAGGAACCCTACTTCAGGAAGACACCTGCACCCCAATGTTCATAGCAGCACTATTTACAATAGCCAAAAGATGGAAACAGCCTAAATGTCCATCAACAGGTGACTGGATAAAGAAGATGTGGTATATTTATACAATGGAATACTACTCAGCCATAAAAAACTGACAACATAACATGATAAGAACTTAATGACACATCTCAACATACACACCAAAATAAACTGCCAATTAGTAAAAATGTTTAGGCTTTTCAATGAAACCATTAAATAATTTAGAAGGAAATATGGATGAGTGGCATTATTTACAAGTGTTAGAAGATTTTCCAAGCGTAAACAGTAGAAGTTATAAAATAAAACATCAATACCTCTGGCCACATAAAATTGGGACCAAACACTTCAGTGTAAATGCAAACATAGAAAAGGCATTCACATACACACTTAATAAAACATTCTTACTTGGTTTACAATAAAGGAAATAACTTTTTTTTAATGACCAAACGATACCCTCAGTTCACAAATTAACCATTGGTACCAGAAGCTTTCTATTCTTACTTGATAGGAATAGTGGTTCCACTTCATTGTGTTGAAGACATTTGCTCTTTGGTTCTGTGAGAATTTAACCCACTGGGATCTTGATATTCTCACTATTTTACAGGACATCGAATGTACCCGTTAGGTGGGGGATCCCACGCTGATGCTATTAGTTGCATAGAAAATAGGAAATAGTTAGAAAGTCCTGGGAAAAAATTATTTTGCCACTTATAATTTATGTCAGTCCTCTTAAAAACAAATCAGCATTATCCATTTAAAGAAATATTTCCCCCAAAGTTAAGCACAAATTCAAAATGTCACCTTGGCATCACATGTAATTTAGAACAGACTATATTAACAGTGTTTTCTAACACCGACCAACAGCTTTGGTGGACAAATGAAATTTGTGATTTGGGGTATTGAGACGCATAGTAACAGCTCAATTTTAGAAAAGGTGTTTTCTCTGTTTTGTTTATAAAACCTAATCGACACAGACATTCTTTTTACCTTCTTTGAACTGTTCTAACAATTTTCTTCAAATTTTATATGAGAGGATTGGAGGAGATCTTATGACACTAAGAAGCAGCATGAACTTCAGAATCTTAACATCGAACAAGGACCAAAAAGCACACAGAATATGCGGAGCACAGGTAAGCACTTGCCCACCTGTCAACTTCCCAAACAGAAGGGAAAAAATCACATGAGGTTTTGATGAGTTTGGAAGTCAGCTTTCTTTTGTGCTGTCACAGTAGAAAACATTATCTTTCACCCAAATTTAAAATAAACAATGACGGACATCGTGGCACAGTTGACACTGACATGAGACTCTGCCCGGCGGTGCTGGGCTCCATCTCCCCAGGAACATGCTGCACCAGGCCCTGCTCGCTTGATTCAAAATTCCTACCATCATTCAGTCACTTCAGATTTGTGGTTATGGTTGGTTTGGGTTTCTTTTTCGATAATGATTATTTCCAAATACTATAAAAACAGAACCTCTCTTTTGTTCTTCCAGGAAATCCTTTAGCAAACATCTGCTCCAATCCTCTACATTTTCCTCTTCTTTCTCCATCTTTGCCCATCTCTGCCTCTTTCATAACCTTCAGAATTTCTACATGAGTTATTCAGGCATTACTGACATCTCAAGGTTACCAACTGCTCTTTAACAGGCCTCAGGACTGGGAATGGGGGCAATGGGTTGATCAAAGATAAAATACATCTTGTGTGAAATCAGTCCAGGATACCTGAAAGAATTTCACATGTTGTAGGTCTTAAATTTATCATTTTAGCCACTTAATAAATCCTTCAGTGTAAAACATGCCGTTGGCCTGGCACGCAATCCTACTTGGCATATCATCTCCTCAGAAGGATAATACTAGAAGGCTAATATCCTTCTAAGAAGGGCAACACTAGAAGAACGATGGGAAAATCACTACAAACAACCCCTCCTGGGGTCTGCGGGTCTCCAGTCTCCCTTCATGCACGTGGCCAGGCATCCAGCAGAGGGCTCTCAACAAGCAGTGCCCTCCTGCTGAGTATCAGGGGGTCAAGTCCTGCTAACAGGCCTTCTGTTGCCAGCATCCCTCAAGCACGCCGAGCAGATTCGGCCTCACACAGCAGCACTGGCTCTTCCTTCTCCGGGGAATGCTTTGCTGCCTGATCTTTGGACGGCTGGCCTGTGTCATTCAGATTTCAGTGTGTTAGCTCTTCAACCTCAAGTAGCTATTAGTTCCACTCTGTCAATGACCTCTCTTTGAATTCTTTGCCAGACATATCTCTATCTGACATTTTTCTTATTGCCCGATGTACTGACTGATACATTAACCATCTCTTCCTAGTCCTACCATAGCGTAAGCAACATGAGGGAAGGGAACTCTTTCTTTTGTATTCCCAGTGCCTGGCATACAGCAGGTACTCAATAAATATGTGTACAATGAAGGTCTGAATGAATGAATGAATGAATGAATGAATGAAAAAAGACCACCACCCTACCTACTTCACAATTCTGGCTCTATTTGGCCAAATGAATGACCCACGAATGACAGTCTCAAAGTTACTAGCCTCTGACTACAGGCTAAGTGAATAGGATGACCCTCCATACCTCCAAACCACTTTGAAAAGTGTATACAGTAGATTCCAGAGCCACACAGGGGTAAATCCACATAGAACAGAGTTGGCCCTCTGCATCCACAGTTCCTCTGCATCCCTGAACTCAGCCAACCACACTGTGGAGTACTGTAGATTTAATATTGATGAATATCTGCATATGAATGGACCCATGCAGCTCCAACCCTTGTTGTTTAAGGGTCAACTGTATTATAGATCAGTTGACAAGGTGATCAAGCCCCCTTTCCTCTATGAAAGCATCCTGGAAAACTCAAGGCCTCACTGGTTACTCACTGATTACCCCCCTTACTCACAATCAGCCCTTGTCCAGGTCAGCCACTCAGGGAGAGCTGCCTGCCACTCATCCCCTTGGATCCAATGCCTTACAGCTCTGTCTGGTCCAACTTGACTCCCCAGATTCTAACCTCTGGTGTCTCCTTACCCACAAGGCCACATGGTGCTCCCTTACTATTTTATCAGAACCCCCACAGAGACCTCTGGCAGGCTGGTCTACTGAAGCATCTTGGCCCCATCCCTGGTCTTACTCCATCACATCCTATTGCTTCCAACAACCTAAGAATGCTGCCAAGAAACGCTGTCCCATAGTGTTCTGAGCATGGACCCCAGAGCCACACCACCTGCGGGCAACCAAAGGGAAGCTATTTAACCTCGTGATGCCCCAGTTTACTCACCTGTAAAATGGAAATGATAACAGTATGCCTACCTCCCAGGGCTTTGTGAGAACTAAATGAACACATTTAAACAGTGGTAGTTATCATTAGTACATAGAATTTAGTTTAGGATAAACAAGTCTCTATACACTGAGGGAAACCGGAAGAAAAGCTCACATTAAAATAATGTCTTTACTAAGTTTTCTAATTCTTAACTTTGGGAAAGCTAGCAAAACCACTAACAGGTTGCCTCTAGTGACATTTAACTCATTCACTGGGAAAATAAAAAGTCAAAAGGTTTAGGAGTTTGAAAAGTGTTGATTCAATTTATACTTTATACTGAGCAAGGATTTTCCTATCACTTTCTATGAACTATTCTAATCCTCATGAGTTTGACGGACAGCAAGTATCCCAGACTCTGCAGACGGATCAATTCGGTCACACAGAGGTCTTGCTAGAGGCCCCTAATGGCAGTGCAAGACTGAGAGTGGGAATTCAGGTGGCTGGCTTTGGGAGTTTTTGAGGAAATCAAGTTTACATTACTATTAGTCACAAGGCCTCACAACTTTTCATTTTCTCCTAAGTATGGACACTAAGAGCATGGACTCAGGGGCCAGACAGGGAGTTGAAATCCCAGCCCTGCCACTCACTTGCTACGTGATCCTAGCAAGTTAGTTAACTTTCCTATGCCTGAGTTACCTCATTTGTAACAACACAAGGACAATCACCACACTGACTGTGACCAGGAAAGGAGATATTAGATGTAAGGTGCTTAGGACACCGCCTGCCACATAGTGAGCACTCAACTGATGTTAACTGTTGTTATTAGCCAGTTGTAGATACAGAGCATCTGGTATCTGCAAACAGTATCAGCCTCTGCAGAAGGCAGGGCAGAGGAATCACTGGTGTGGCATTTCTAAGGGGCCAGAAGGGCCTCCCCATAAACACACTTCTCTCCTAACCCCCAACTACCTGCAATGTTAAACGCACTGAGAAGGTCCCCACCACATGGCACCGTGTGCGTTTGTGTACACACTTTCTCCACTGTGCAGAGACTTCCTTGAGAGCAAAGGCCTGACATCCTCCACCTCCTCAGCACTGGACCTGACCCTGGCTCTAAGAGATGCTCCATGAATGTGGAATGAATCAGTGGACACTCATTTTAAGTGGCTTTAAATTTCAGGTCTCTTCTGAAAATACACATCCCTTAATGAACTGAATGAACAGAACTCCTCAACAAACATCTTCACGATGATTACTGAGCACTGAGCTGAGGGAGGACAGTGACAGCTTCCCACTGCTTGCAGCTCTGGCACATTCAGCCCCGTGTAGTCCCACAATCACAGAGGCAAAAATCTGTCCATTTTGAAATATGGTCTAGAGTCAATTCTGGCTGGAAAAAACAAAACAAATTTATTTTTACAAATAAAAGTATGTTTCCAAAGTGCTTACCTTGCCTCATAAACGAAAGGGCTTTTTCTCTTAAATCTGGTCAGTTGTTTCTCTTTAGTCAGGCAATCCAAAACACAAATATTTGGAAAAAATTTATTATGTTCTGTTCAGCACAGCAATAAGGCATCCAAATTAGTGAGGCTAAGCCATAGATGGAAGAACCAAGAATATCTCCTGAAAGCACAAGATATTTAATATGTTCAGCAAATCCTCAAATAGCTGTACCTACTCATGGCAAAGAGACTCCCTGTGAGAGCAGAAGGCACCTGACACAGAAGCAGTATCGTTATTCCACTGCCTGGAGCAGAGTAGAAACTGTATATCAAGCTTTTAGGAAAACTGGCCAAATGAGTGATAATACAGTGGTACTGAACTTGCAGGTTATGTGACAAATTAGTAGACTTTTGGTTCAAAGTCATGGCATATCTAAGCAAAAAGGAAGTTTAAAAAAATTCTTGGACAAAAATGTCAGGAATCAATCATCAGGAAATCATCATTCTTATATAGGAAAAAAAGATTTTATTATTAATATTCTTCACAGAAATAGAATTTTATTCTGATTTCCTTACTAATACACTACAAGTTCTTGAGAAATTATGTTTCTAAGAGCAGGGGTTGTGGTATGTTTCAATGTGCTCTATTCAGCAACAACAAAGTAGTTTCAAGCATTTCAGAGAATCTCAGGATCAAAAAGGATCAGAAATATCCTTCAAAGTTAGTTATGTAAAATTATACAAAACACACACTTTACCCACATTCTAACACCGTAACTCAGGAAAATACATAACAGTTTACACATATAGAGGCTGAGTTCTAATTCTGACCCCACTATGGTTGAACTGCATAGAATATCCATCATGTGGCTTATTTTAGAAATTTACACCCTTCCAAGTCCAGATACCTCGTGAAAATCTGCTTCTTAAAAAAACTGAATCCACAGAAGAGAGGAAGAGCTTCATGTGAGTAGGCTGCAGCCGTGCGAGCGTACGATGTCTTAAACTTTAGATGTTAGTGCAGAGAGGTAAACACCGCTGCAGGCTATGCTGTTAACTATTATTACCACTGCAGCTTATGTTTTTAATATTCAAAGTGAATACAGACTCTCAAAAATTTCAAACAGGCAATAACCTAACATTCACACATCTGCAGTACCAAATAGGTTTTTTAAAAATAAATAACCGTATAAAAGTAAAGCTTTAAAATCCATTACTGAAATAAAGCTTTATAATGAAACCTCAGAGCACTTCAATAACCATAGGCGGACTCTTTCCAATGTGAAGAGCAGTGGTGTCATTTAAAATTCCAGGCTTCTTCCCTCCTATGTGCATGTATGCGTGTGTTATGTGTGTATGTATGTGTGTGTGTTATGTGTTTATGTATGTGTGTATTTGTGTATGTCTGTTATGTGTGTATGTATATGTGTAGCTGTGTGTGTGTGTGCACATCAACCACAGGTGTGTTTGCTGCATCACTCAGCATCTCAAAACTATGGGAGGTGCTTAGGCATCTCTGAGCATCCCTGAGAAGAGAGATTATTTAATTCTTTTTAAGAATTTTATCTAAAGCTCCCCAAAAAATCCTCGCTAGAGGCACTGGTTATTGGGGGTTATGATAAAAAGTATTACATCTACAAATGACATTCAAAAGAACATCTGAAAAAGTGCCCCCGGTCCTGACACCTCACAGACCTAACAAACTATTTAGATGTCTTTAATCTACACACGGCCTTCAGGTATGTGTACAGCACAACTCTATAAATAAACCACTTGTGTGGAAGCTCTGTTGAACACTTGAAAGTACTTTTAGGTTGGCTATCAAAAGGTAGCTAGGAGAGGGGGACCATGCTAGTGGGCAGCTCCTGCCATGAAGGTTACTTGTGTTCTGCATAGAGAACTGCTCAGGCAGCAGTGCTCAGCATTTGGTGATCAGAAGCACTCATGGAAACTTTTCAAAATATGCAAGCGCAGCCACAGTCCCAGAGACTCTGACTGAGGAGACTGACAATAGAACCCAGAGATTCGTGTGTTTGCAAAGCCCCACAGATGGTGCTGACATTCACCAGTGGTCAAGAAGCTCTGCCCTTAGAATAACCCCTCCCTCCAGCCACAGGCTAGTCTGGCCTGGCTGCTCAAAGAGTGGTTTGCATGCCAGAGGCATCTGCAGCACCTGGGAGCTTGTGAGAAGTGCATAATCTGAGGCCCCACCCCAGGCCTCCTAAACCAGGATCTGCCTTCACCCAAGCTCCCCAGGTGCTTCACGCACACACTGATGATTGACAAGAACTAGTCCAGGACACACATCTTGCGGCCTTGCTACTGTCATAAGCACTGGGTACCTACTAAAACCTTTTTGTAATTTTTTCTCATTAGGACTAACTAAGAAAATATACCTATATACTGATGAAAAAATTAATTATTATATACAAATAAATCAGTAATGATGGTGATACACTGTATTCTTACCAATCGCAGTGATCTGAACTCTTTCACTACCGCTCACTGTATCAGGAGGGAAGGAGAAACTCAGAGTTTTCAGGGAAGTCTGTTGCCTGCTGTCCATCAAGTCTAGTAAGATGGATTGTGAATAGGATTTTTCTATTCCTTCAGCCTGTTGATAAAAGGAACACAATTAACATGGTCTCTACTCATCTGTTTACAGAGAACTATATGCAGATAGTAAATCTGGCCTGTGCGTAGTTAGATAAGTACCCACCATGTCTTGATTCTTGCTTCAAATCTGTCGATAAATGTTTACGTTCCAGTTAAATTCAACAAAACATTTCATGGAATGGCAATGGAAAAGACAAAGGAGAAGACGAAAAGGTGGTGAGAAATCCTCTTAGATGGGTCCTATTATCATCAAAAGAGGCAGGTCAAATACCTTGTCCAAAGACACCCTTGACAGAGAAAGGATGCAAACCCAGGGCTGTCTCACTCCAGAACACAAGCGCTTATCCCCTATTTTGAACCATCTGTTTGCATATTCTCTTCTCTGAAAAAAATCTACAAAATCTCTTCTACCCGTACTGAGGAATCCCAAAATTAAAAATCTACATACCAACTTGGCATGATTTAATAGGATCCCAACGCCACACAGTTTGTGAATGTAACTGACTTACTTTCTAGTCACCCTATAAATTTAAAGGAGACATTGGCAATTACTTATAAAACATACATGGGATATAGTTTTCCATTCAGATGGAAAACTGCCAGGCATTGCCAGGAGGGTAAAGAGATTGCCAATAGATTTAATCAAGAGAAAAACCACCTTCTCTTTCCTTTTCAGTTATGAATTTCCATTCCATTTATTGAGACTTCAAATCCTTACCTTCACTAAAAGCCTTTGGGTGACGGCATCAGAAGCAGCAGGTGAGACAGCCGTGACCGTGACAGGAATTTCTCCCAGGTGTGCTGGTGTAACTGGGAAAAGATTTGCCCCATCCTCACTGGGAACCAGGACAGTCTGCTAGGTTCCTGGGGCAGTGATTTCATTTGAAGCCATCAGAGTATCAAAATCATCACTTTTCTCAATGATCACCTTAACCTGGAAGAAAAAAATCATCAAAAGTTTGGCATAATAAATGTTCCTCAGGAAAATGTTGTTTTAAGTGGGGTTCAATCTGTGAGGCTCAAGCTTAGAGAAAGATGAGACAGAAAGGTTCAGCCGAGGAGAAGGTGAAAGGGTATCAGAAAAAAGCCTCATTTCTTTCCTATGCTTTTCCACTCTACCTTAAGCCACGTGGGGAAAGGGCATTCCTCAGCTCCATTTCTAACGTTAAACTCCTATGAACATTAAATTCTCTTATTTTCCAAAGCCTGTGAGTGGTAAGGGTGTGCCCAGAAAGGTTATTTCATGTCATGGTATTGCCACCAGCCTGACTCAACTGTGTCATCCTGGGACACTGGTCCCATTAGAAAAGCCTGACTCCAACAGAATGAAGTGTTATTACCCTCATTCAAAGTCTCTGCTAATGTTATTTCAAGAAAAGTATGACTCAGACATTAGTCCTGAAAGCGTACGTTGGTTGTAAATTTTTGTAAAGTGTGTCAAAGTTGCCAGGCTCATGAAGAATAGCATTTCTCTGGGTCTAAGATTTTATTAATTGTTTTCCCACTTATTATCTCATCTGTTTCTCAAAAGAGTGCCTGTAGGAACACCGATGTGTAAAACTGGGATTAAGTTACCTGCTTGTAAGTGGAGGAGCTGGACGTTGACTCCAGATCTTTTGCTCTCTACACTATAACGTGTTGAGACGATTAAGAAGCGAAATTAGAAAACTGGAAGCAATTTACTCTGCAGACATAGTACTTATGAAGATTACGGCATTATCAGGTCATAAGGTTAATGACACATCCCAACTTGCTCTGGGGGAAGAATCATTTTGCTAACACTATTACTATTCAGCACAACGCAAACAGAGAGCCTGATCCTGCCTTCCAGGGAACTGAGTGGCTAAGGAGACACCAGATCCATGATTCAAAACACAAAACCTGCAAAGGGGAACGCGCTGTACAAACACGGGGACAACAACCATAACTGAACGGGTGATTTCAAGACCTTAGTTTCAAACCAGGTGTCAAAAGGAATAAATTTTTGCCAATCACAGTGGGCACAGAATGGCGGTGAGAAGAGGCAACACACTTTGAATGTGGGAGAAGACGAGGGAAAGACTGCAGGGAGGCAGGAAAGAAAAAGATGTGCCACAGAAACAGCAAGGAAGTGGTGTGGCTAAAGCAGAGAAGCTGTGCGGGAAACTAAGGTGAGGATGCTCAGATGGGGTGATGACGCCCTTCGACATGAACAAGAAGGAATTACCGGCAATGTACAGCTGTTTTCAATCTCCCAGCAATGGATAAAGTGCTTAGATGCCCAAACACACATAACTTAATCCCTGCGGGGTTTCTTCATTGTTTTCTGAAATGGAATTGATGAAAAAAAACCTTTAATATGTTACCTCAGTGGTATCTTTTAAATAATTGAATATGGTTACTTCCAAAGCAAATTCTTCACCTCTGATGACAGAGTAGGGAATATTCAAAAAGATGAAAAACAGCTGGAAGGCTTGTAGCTGGAAAGAACACAATAAATACATATTTTATTCAAGTCCAAGTGCTTCCTATTTTACACAATTAAGAGCAAATCTCACAAAACCTGTGAGGCTTATGACTTCATATAGAAATGTCCATTTGTCTACCAACAGAAAGCAAACAGCAGCTTATCCCAAGTGAATAGGGATAAACTGATTTGACCTATGTTATTTAAACAGAAATCACTATATCTTAAGTGCCTGCTAGGGACCAGGGACTTTACACAGATTTTCTCATTTAGTCATTACACCTATAGAAGCAGGTGTTATGCTTAGATTTTACAGAAATCTGAAGTTCAGATACCTCTGGAACTCATACAAGGTCATGCTGCTGGCAAGAGGGGGAGCCAGAATGGGACCCCAGCATGTCTGAGGCTGAAGTCCAGCTACTCCTCCACTATGCCATGCTGATGCCACCAATCTTGTTAAGCCTTGGCCACACCGAACAGCACTTGGCTGAGACTCATGTGGAACAGCTAAATGATGTTTTGCCTGCCACCCTGCAACATACACAGACATGTGCTTCCTCGTTGGTCACCCAAACAGGTGCTGGTGTTGGATGACAGTGTTGGCCAGGTCCTGCAGGGAAATCTGAACCCCTCCCCTGCCTCTGAGGATAAACCTGGATTTGTGCAGGCCAACGGTTCTCACTGGCAGTGGAATTTCCCTCTTGAAGGTTTATCTGGACATTTGTGGGAGTGTTGTAGATTTCACAGTAGGATACTGTTGGTGATTTGTGGGTGAGGATCTGCATGCTTAGGACAGTTCCAGATAATGAAGAACTGTCCCGTGTTCCTCATGATTCTTTTTATTTAATTGAAGTACAGTCAGTTGACAATGTGTCAATTTCTGGTGTACAGCATAATAGTTCATACATATACATACGTAGATTCGTTTTCATATTCTTTTTCACTATAGGTGACTACAAGATACTGAATATAGTTCCCTGTGCTGTACAGTATAAACTTGTTGTTTATCTATTTTATATATAATACTTAGTATCTGCAAATCTTGAACTCCCAATTTATCCCTCCCTACTCCCTTTCCCCCGGTAACCATAAGTTTGTTTTCTAAGTCTGTGAATCCCTTTCTATTTTATAAATAAGTTCATTTGTCTTTATCTCAGATTCCACATATAAGTGATATTATATGGTATTTTTCTTTCTCTTTCTGGCTTACTTCACTTAGAATGACAGTCTCCAGGTCCATCCATGTTGCTGCAACAAGCATTATTTTATCCTTTTTTATGGCTGAGTAGTATTCCAGTGTATAAATATACCAAAACTTCTTTACCCAGTCATCTGTTGATGGAAATTTAGGTTGTTTCCATGTCTTGGCTACTGTAAATCATGCTGCTATGAACACTGGGATCCATTTATTTTTTTGAATTAAAGTCCCCTCTGGATATATGCCCATGATGTCCCTCATGATTCTTGAATGTCCGTTCAGTCATTCATGTTAAATACCTGCTCAGAATGACCAGGGCTTATAACCTAATTCCAATTTACACATAAACCCAAAGCATTTGTCAATACACACTGACTTTTTCATGAATACAACTATTTTCTAAATTGAGAGACTACACTTTGTTTTGTTTGTAAGTTACCAAAAGTTGTTCACAGTTTCAAATTTTACATCACCACAGGCAGCACCACTCAAGGTGTTTGAGTTGCTAAAACAATATGTGTATATTGAACTGCATTTGCAGCTGTTACATACAAGGTGATTCTATGCATGGAGTAAATATTTAAATATTACTATGCCTTCTGGTGAAACTATGCCTGGTCATTTACATACTGAAATGTGTATTGTCTTATTATACATTCCTTTTAGTTTTCCTTAGTATTTTACTTAGGGCATTTGATTTTTTTTTTACATTGAGTACATAGGTATATTGTATTTTCTGTATTTTTTTACATTGAGTATATAGGCATATTGTATTTTCTGACTATATAGGTATATTGTATTGTATTGTATTTCATTTTGGACAGTAGAGAGGCAAAACAAAATATCTGTTACAAAAAGCCAGATTCAGGTATGACTGAGGTGAAAGCTATTGGTCTAAGACCAATCATGGTCATTACTTTCCTCTTGTCAGTAACCAGTTTAGGAAGCAACAAGGGATGGAATTTGACCAAAGAGATGTGAAGGTATGTTTGCAAGGGGACATTTTAAGAAGTTCAGCTCATCCTTAAAGAGGGACATGGAAATATTCTCTACCTTCTGGCCTTTGGAAGTGGCTGGACTCAGTAATAATAAACTTTCTATCCAAATCCTAATACACATCTAGCACATTTAGCAGTTTAATACAGCTCAAATTCTAAAAGGTCAAACAGATGAAAAACAAAAAGAAAATGCCAAGGCATCTCTAAATTGTGACCAACATCATAAGCAACCATTTTTTTTAAATCCTTTGAGGAGTAGACACTTGTCTCGCTTCGTGGCACCATAACATTTAAAAGCAGCCCTTCAATAGACTACCTCCACTGGAGCAGTTGTCAGTCCAAGACCTAAATCCTCAGAGATCACAAACGCAGTTGCAACCCAAGAAGTGATAGAATCAGGTACAGTAACTTCAAATTCTTGATAAATCCTGGAAATGGAGTCAAGATAAACATAAAAACCACAAAATCAAGAACTGACATTTCAAAATAAGTCAACATAATCTAAATCATTTTTTTGGAAGAATTTTAATTTTCCAAATCATTTACATTTCTAAACTTTTTAAAGATTAAATATAAAACAGTAGATCTCAAGTTCTCAAGGAACAGGTTATAACACTGCTTATTGATCCATATTCCAATAAAATCTCTCTATAATGTTTGTATCTTCAGAACAAATACCATTTCATAAACTTTGTATAGATAACAAATATATTTTTTTCCAAATTGAACTCCCATTTGTTTCTCTCAATAAGCATTGAAGTCTCCCTCTGTATCCCAGTCAGCACTGTTATTTGGTTTTTTGACTTGTGTCTTACTTCTAGTTTCCATAAGTGGCTGACTATAAACAGAATGTGTAGACATCATGATGTACTGGCTTATGTATCACACCAGGCAGCACAGGGTTTGTCAGCTAAGCTGAATTCCTTCCAGCGTCCACATCCCTTCTTCCTGTGGCTCACGGGGATGTTTTATGAGGAGCCACAAGGCAGAGGAAGTAAGCATGGGTGCTTCCCACCTGAAAGCAATAAAAGTACTTTTAGTAACCTTTCCCCAGTGAGAACCATGAGACTTCAGGGAAGTTAAAATCACCCTTCATTAGAAAAAGGCCTATCTTTCCCTTGATAATACTCTCATTGCTACAATTTCCATGCAGCTTTATTAAATGCTATATTTAGATACAACAGACATCATTTAAAAAAAACAAAAACCTCTTGGTCTACTTAGATCTTAGTCATCCTATGTTTGTACTTAAATATTAGAAAGAGGGCAATACTCCTTAAAACTAAGATCAAACAAAATATATATGGGCAAAGAACTCTGTAAATTTTTACCCCATGTTGGTGTCTAGCCAAATCCAGGTCTCTGGAAAATGCTTTCTGACACGTGGACTGCTACCTGAAGAAGAGTCATGAAAATTGACCAAATATCCTTCCTGTTTCTCCAAAAACTGGACCGGATCTATACCATCATCTAAAAATAAACATTGACAAGTGTTAGGAAAAAGTCCAAGTGGAGAATGATCGTAAGCTCAGTCCACAGAATCACAGCATGTCTCAGCTGACGGGGCCTTTAGAGTTTGTCTCGTCCAATCCTCTCATTTTACTCACTTTACAGACCCAGAGAAGTCATGTGATTTATCCCAGCCCATGTGGCCACTTATGGCAGAGTCAGAGCCAAAAATAAAAATAAAAACTGCTCGATGCCCCTACATCCAATACCTAAAAAATGACCTACAGTTCAGTTGCTAAATAATAAGTTAAATCTCATTTTTAAAGCTGCCTCCAATTTTTCTATTCTCCTCTTTCTAGATTCTTCATGCTGATCACCTCTGGCTACACCAGCCATAAGTTGCTCCAATCATCCAGTTTATTAGCTTCTTTCTTATATATAAGAAAAAGACATATTGACATACAGACACTGGATCACCTATTTCTAGTCTTTCAACTTTTCTCTGATTCTAAAATTATTTCCAAATAAAATTTAAAAAATTATACTGTAGAAGGTACCAAAGATACAAAGATGAATGCACTGTGCTCCACCTACTGTCCATGGAGAGACAGACAAATGCATTATACTAGTGCTAACACACAGGCTAAACGTCTACCATGCAGCAAACAGCTAATTTTACGCAGAATCTGAATGATGCAAAGAGCATGGCTGGGGAAACATCCATTTTGCATTTTTTTTTGCATTCTATTTTCCTTACATCTCCAGATAAAGAGTATCCCATACAAGAGGGAATACAAGTAAGCTAAGTACAAAGGCATGTCCAGGTAAGAGTGACATAAAATGAGAAGATTAAGAATGGTGGGTCCAGATTTTAAATTATCAAATATCCCATGCTGAAGGATCTGGGCTTGCTCCTTTAAGCGATGATGACCTATTGAAGGTTTTAAAATAAATTAGATGCATGATCTAACCCACGTTCTGTAATGATAGCTCTGGCTCAGTGTGAACAGTGAGTTAAAGCTGGGGGAAATGGAGGCAGGAGTAGTCAGGAGGCTGCTGCAGTGTCCAAGGAGACGCGCTGGTAAGGGGCTGAAGCCAAGCAGAGGAGAGGAAGGACAGTATTGAGAGACAACACTGCTCTGCCACTTGGTTGGAAGACCTCTGTGTGGGCCCACGGCACAGTGTACTTCCACACACTCTTCTAATTGTGTGTTGGTTTGCCCCACTAGACCAAGCTGGAATCCCCAATGCCTTCTAATGTTAGGTATGCAATTAAAATCATCACCTACTGAATAATGAATGAAAAAACTGGATCTGAGGGATAAAATAACAGGTAACTGCAGACTTTTAAGTGTCCAACATGCTGGGCATTTTACACGCTTTTGGATTTAACCTCATAACAAGCGTGTAACACAGGTTAATATTATTAATCCTACACATCAGGGGGATACCTGAGGTTTAGAGAGCTTAATGGATTTTCTCAGGGTCATAAAACCAGAATTCAAAGCTAGAAGTATTTACATTGATGAAGGAAATTAAAGAAGACTTTAAAAAATGGAAAGATATCCCATGCTCTTGGATTTGAAGAATCAATATTGTTAAAATGGTCACACTGCCCAAGGCAATCTACAGATTTAATGAAATCCCTATCAAATTACCCAGGGCATACTTCACAGAACTAGAACAAATCATAATAAAATTTATATGGAACCATCAAAAGACCTAGAATTGCCAAAGCATTACTGAAGAGAAAGAAAGGCTGGAGGAATAACTCTCCCAGACTTCAAGCAATACTATAGAGCTACAGTCATCAAGACAGCATGGTACTGGTACAAAAACAGACATATAGACCAATGGAACAGAATAGAGAGCCCAGAAATGAACCCACAAACTTTTGGTCAACTAAGCTTTGACAAAGGAGGCAAGAATATACAGTTCTAGAGCCTTTCAAGATGATATTCATATAATTTTACCTAAAAGAAAAGAGAACAACTTCTAGAATTAACCTTTCTCATTGATACATTTCCTTCAGTCAAAACTTTGCATGACTTCTTCCTAAAAGCACATTTACTATTGTTAGCTGGGTGGTCATCTCCACTTACCAATCTAGGGAACTAGGATGTACAAATGTGACCCCGTCCAGGAGGAACTCAGTGTGTGTTGTGTCTAATTCGAAAATAACAGCACAGTTTGTAATACAAATTGGAGGCAAAGGATCTTCCAATAGGTCCAAAAATACAACCATGTCAAGAAATAACAGGCAGCACATGGAAAGCATTCATTACAAAGATCTAGACAGGAGCCAAAAACACTCTACGTCATGGCCCAGATGTACTTCCAAGTACAGTAAACTGCACATACTGTAGGATCCAAGAACAGAAAGTGAAAATCACAGCATCCATGTTCAACCAGGAAGTACTCACACCTGCATAAGTAACTTTAATACCTGAGATGAAAGACCTAAAGACTTTAAGTCACATTGCCAGGTTTGACTTACAAACACCATCAATGTCACCCTTTGCAAGGTTTGCATCTGTCAATATCCAGAGGCTACACTCCTAGAAAGAATAATTTTAATTTTCTTTTAAAATAAAAGTTTAAATGTTCTCTAAATTATCATAGTCACCCATATTCTTAACTCACTCTTGTTCACTTGTTTTTGTGCAAAATGTGAAAGTATTTCCCCCCTTTTTTTTTAACTATTGCTCAGTTTTGAGAGTTTAGGCACACATATGAGCATACATTCTCTCATACCCAGACACACATACACATATGCACACACACACACACACACACTCTCTCTCTCTCTCACACAAGCAGAAACAGCCATTTCAAAGTCAACAAAAGTGGTATTAAAAAAAGAAATTATTCATTCAATGACAATTCCATTATTTCTCTAACAGTGAATTTTTCATTTGCTTTTAAAACCAGAAGGGTGATTATCTTTCCACCTCAAATTACACTTACATAACACACTGCACTTCAGCAATATATGTAATAAAGAGTTAACATACCATAACTGAAATCATTAATTCTGAAACTGTCGGCAACAATAAAAATATATTAGTATCTTTTTAAGTGATATAGCAAACTAAACATACCTGAAAGACTGCAAAAGAATTCATAAACATCCCTAAATAGTAGTCTGTGTTATAAAGTTCGAATTCATGGGCCACCTAAGGAGAAGACAAAATACATGGAATGAATGGACTCATATAAACATGTTTTGTCTCTGCAACATTTCTTACATGTAACTTAGATAAGAGACAGCCCACATGCTTATCAAACTTGAAAATGAAACAAATGGAGGAATAATGCCATGTTTATAATTCAATCAGCCAAAATTACACTTATTTAAACTTAATTTTATTCTATTCAGTAATCCAGAGTTCCTAAGAAGTGTGAGATTGAGTTTTGCTCAGGGGGAAACTTATATGTCACTATCTGGCAAGACCAACACGTAGAGATCAGCATTAAAAATGACTCATACTTTGGGAAAAGATAAATGGGTTAAATTTGATGGTTAATAAAAATTCTGACAAACATCAGTTAACTAAATTCTTTAAAATAACACATAAAGAAAACTCACTAAAGAGGAAATGCATATTGTTAGTAAGCAGAAAAAATTCTACCTCCGATAATCAAAGTGATGCAAATTACATCAATGAGATACCTTTTCAATAATGAGATATTTGCATGTGTCACATTAGCAACGCAGTTTCATTCAGTTTTCTGTTTTTAAGTGATGTATAGTTGATTTGCAACATTGTGCTAATTTCTGTATACAGTATAGTGACTCATTTTTATATACTTATATATATTCCTTTTCATATGCTTTTTCATTACAAGTCATTACAAAGTATTGAATACAGTTCTTGTGCTATACAGTAGGACCTTGTTGTTCATCCGTTTTATACACAGTAGTTTAGTATCTACAAACCCTGAGCTCCCAAATTAACTCCCCACCTCCATTTCCCCCCATAACCAAGTTTGTTTTCTATGTCTGTAAGTCTGTCTCTGTTTTGTAAATAAGTTCATTTGTGCCTTTTATTTTTTTTTTAGATTCTACATATAAGTGATACCATATGGTATTTTTCTTTCTTTTTCTGTTTACATCACTTAGTATCTCCAGGTCCATCCATGTTGCTGCAAATGGCATTATTTTATTCTTTTTTTATAGTTGAGTAGTATTTCTCTCTCTCTCTCTCTCCATATATATATACACCATAACTTCTTTATCCAGTCATCTGTCAATGGACACTTAGGTTGTTTCCATGTCTTGGCTATTGTAAATAGTGCTGCTATGAACAGTAGGGTGCAGGTGTCTTTTCAAACCAGAGTTCTCTCTGGGTATATGCCCAGGAATGGGATTGCTGGATCTTAGGGTAAGTCTATTTTCAGTCTTTTGAGGAATCCCCATATGGTTTTCCATAATGGCTGCACCAAACTACATTCCCACCAAAAGTGTAGGACGGTTCCCTTTTCTCCACAGTGTCTCTAGCAAACAATGCTGTTTTTTAAAGAACAGTACTCACTGCTAGCTAGAGTGAGTAAAATAGGCTAAAAGAGTGAATAAAATTGGCACAAAAACAGAATTAGAATATGACTCAGCAATTCCACCCCAAAGAACTGAAAACAGGGACTCAAGGAGGTATTTGTACATCAACGTGCCCAGCAGCATTAGTCCCAAGAGCCAAAGGACAGCAACAACCTAGGTGTCCATCACTAGAACAAACAAAATGTGTCCTATTTACACAATGGAATATTATTCAGCCATAAAAAGAAAGTTCTGAAATATGCTACACTACAGATGAATCTTGAAAATATTATACTAAGTGAAATCAGGCAGTCACAAAAGGACAAATACTGTATGATTACACATAAAGGACTTCTCCACAAGAGGCACATTCACCAGCACAGACGTAGATTAGCGGTGACCAGGGTTGCTAAGGGAAGTGGAGGATTTGGGAGTCAGTGCTTCCTGGTCACTGAGTCTCTGTTTAGAGTGATGAGAAGTTCTGGAAATACACAGTCATGACGGTTGTACAACATTATGAATGGTCATTAACGCCACTGAATTGCATTTTTAAAAATGGTTAAAATGGAATATCTTACATTGTATATGTCTGCTGTGATAAACATTTTAAGATATTATACCCTTTGGTGTAACTATTTTGATATGTTTCCCTGATTTACATTAGCAGCATAACAAACTAATCAAGAAAATGCCAGAATAAAAATCATGAAGGATTCAAAGTTTACAAAACTCATCAAGTTGAAAATTAAACAGCCAAACCACTGGTTCTGCTATGCTAACAATAACCACTCCTACATCTATGGTAAGTAAACACGGTGCCAGAACAGGCACCAAGAAGAAAACAACAGAAAACAGAAAAGTTCATAATATCTCAACAAGCCAGCAAATGCAGTGAGCCCAACTGCAGACAAGGGAGCCAGCGCCAGGCGTGCCGGAGGGGACGGTTTCAGCTCTGGGACTCCAGCTCTGCCACAGAGCACCCGCGGGTGCCCGACGGCCTCTGCTGACACTCGGGAGTGAAGTGACAGGACTGTTGAGGAAGAAGCATCTCCTGCAGAATCAAGTCCTCCTTTCCTCACTGGCTCAGTAAACAGGCACTGCCAAAGCGGCGGCAGGGGAAGGCCGGGCTCTGAAAATTTGTCCTGGAACATCGAGGACACGTAAATGATTCCAAGGGACTCAAGAGGCATACAAATTTAAGAAGCAGCCAGAATGGTCTATTATAATAGGCTCCTGATTCCCTCCTGGAAAGCCAACTCTGGACAAACAAGAAAAGCAAGCAAGAAACCCAGAAGAGCAGAACGAGAAGACCCCAAGAAGAGGGAAGGGTATCTTGAAGTGGGGTATTGGAGGAAGGGGGTGGCAGGCGGCCACCAGAGGCAGCAGTCAGATGCCAGGCTGAAGGAAGATTTTTAAATTCTGCTCCTGCTTCTCTTCAGGGGTCGGCCTCAGGACAATCACTTCTTGCAATTTCACAGCCAACACCAGCCAGCAGCAGGCAGGCGGTGTGGCCAGGATAATTCCAGGTCAGCAGCTCTGCCCCTCTGGTGTGAGAAATCAAAAGAACAGGTGTCTGGATATATCCCTAGCCCTCGAGCACTCTCTCTCTCTCCTCTCCTCCACCAACGCCTCAGAGCTGGTGAGTCATCACCTCAGGAGACTGCCTCCTCCTGGGCTGTTTTTCCCTAAGAGTTTAAAAGGGAACCACTGAGTGCAGCACACAGGGAGGCGCAAGAGTAGTTCTCTCGTCCCTGAAGCTCAACCCCTCCCCTCTCTTTAAACTCACAAGAATGATACCGATTGGAGCCTGGTGTCCAGCCTTCCCCAACAGACATTATCAGAGTAGCTGCCAATTAACTAGACATCCAAAGAGTATAATTTCCATAAAAGACATTCAACTGGACAACACACAGCATGTGAAGCAAAATACTGAAGGCCACTCAAGAATTTAAAATAAACCTACTAAATATACATAAGATAGGAAAATATTAGCAACATGAAACAACAAAAGATAACTACCAAATGAAAATGACAGGTACTAAAAATATAATAGCTGACATAAAAGTAGGACATCTATCAAAGTAAGACAGACAGAGACGGTGACTGATCAGTGAGCAGAAACAGTCAGCTGAGGAACTCTCCCAAAGAAATTCAAAAAGAGATTAAAAAAACATAAAACAAAAAGGTAAGAGATACGGAGAAAGGAAGTAAAAGTACCAAACTCTGAATAACAAGAGCCCCAGAAAAAGAGAGAAGTCAAACAGAGAAGAGAAAATATAGGAGGAAAGAATGGATGCAAATTTCTAGAATTAAAAAATAAAGGGAGAGCCCAGATTGAAAGGGCAAGCCATCGTGACACAGAACTAGAGTTCTGCACAAGAGCAACATGACATGGCCAGGGCTGGGGAAGGAGGTGGAGACAGGGGAGAGACAAGAATATGAGAACACACTAAATCATTTGTCTTGCCACATGAAGCACAAATACTGATAACCTTAAGAAATCAACATAGATAAATAAATATGTGCACAGTTCATGAGTTAAGGGCATCTTTAATGGGGACAAAAATAGAATGTATAACTTCCAAATCATGGAAAGAAGAAGACTAAAAAGAAATGAAAAGAGAGTAGTCTAAATTTATAAATATGAAATAAAAAAGCAGAAATAAGTCCTAATTACAACAAGAATTACTATACTCGTAAATGGGTTAAATAAGCTTATTAAAGGATACTATCAGATTAGATTTTTAAAAAGCAAAATAAAATAATATGCTACCTACAAGGTATACTTAAAACAAAAACTTACAAAAGATTGAAAATAAAAAGATGGAAACATATGCCAGTCAAGTGTGAATCAAAAGAAAGCTGGAATAGCAATCTTAGTATCTGACAAAATTCAATGTAAATGTATAGCAAGATATGAAGACAGAGACACTGAGAGAGCACGTGTGTGTGTGTGTGTGTGTCTGTGTGTATACACATATATAGAGAAAAAGTGAAATATTATTATTTATTAAGATATTTGTAAAATGTTGTAAAATGAGAGATACTATATTCAGTTAAATCAAATGCAAAATGCCACAGACTTTTTAGAATAATGTGAATTCACTTCTCTTAAGTGAAGTCAAGAGAAAAAAAGTGACCAATTGGTTTTTAAGGAGTTTAAGAAAAATTAAGTGGATAGAACTGAGGAAATATGTCTAATTATTTTCCAGGTGAACTGCTTTTACAACAGGATGACCAAATTAGCCTAAACATATATATTTCTCTTCCTGACATGTTGTTAATCACTGTGCTTAAATCCATCAGTGGCCATAGGTTTCAACTGACAATGGTTACGTGGCTTTATCAAGGATCCACAACTAGAAATGAAATGACTAGTGAGTGGGGATCAGCTAATGTGACACTAGATGTTCACGTTTCTTGGTCTGTACATTTTCTGCAGACGAACATGATTTTACTCCTTCAATATACAGCAAATTCCTGATTCAACAGGGATTGTAGTTATTTACAACCATTCTGTACAACCAAAATAGAAAGTACCTCAAAACTAAGAGCTCTCTTCAGTGTCATTCAGAATTGCACAGGTTTATTTCCTAGTATTTTCTCAAGAGTTTTCAATTAAAATACAGTATGAAAATGAGGGAAAACTCGAGGTGGCATTTCGCATGGAGGACAGTAAACACACCTGCCCACAACAGCCTTTTGTCTCCATAACAACTGGAACGCAGATCCTTTTCATCCCAAAGCTTCACTGGTTACTGACTTATACTTGAAAAGGATCTCATGAAATTTACTTTAGATACTTGAGGTAATGCAATAAAGTTTTCTTCTCTTTTAACATGTATTTTTGTAAGAACAAAAAAAGCTAAACTCACATTTTCCATTGTGATATCATTTGAGACATTCAGCAGATTCACACTTTTGTCGACAGCTACAATCCCGACTGCTGAGCCTGGCTGTGTCACAGAGATCCGCAGAGAGACTTTCTCAGATGGTTCAGCATTAGCTTTACTCCAAAACAGCTGTATCTGAGAAAGGGAGAAAACAGGACTGATATATTGTACTTTTTTTTTAAAACACATTTCTTACATATCTTATCCATAGCAGATCAATGACAAAATCTAGCAAAGATTCTACATTTGCCTTGGCTCGGGGACCATTCTAAAGCCAAACATAAGCCATCTCTAGGGAAAGGAGTAAAAAGAAACTTTGCTCCCAGTGTTTGCAAGTCAAGGAACCTCTCACGGTGGCAAAAATCTGAATTTTCCTTCCTTTCTCTACCTTTCTCCTTCCCTTTTTCCATCTCTCACCCCGCCTGCAGCCAGTGCTGAAGAGAAGATAGTGTCTGGCTTAGCTGGGGAGGGCCAGTATCCAGGAGAGGGGACAGGGAGGATGAAAGACACTGCAGACGTCTGCACATTGGCCACCTGGACTCAGAAGTGAGTGCATGCAGGTGAGAGCACTGGGGACTCACAGAACTGCCTGGGCTGGGGTGGGGTGTCTTTCCAAGGGAGGAGATGTTCAGACCAGACCCCAGGCAGGCCCCATGCTCTGTCTCCAAGGCTGCTTCTGTCATTACACTCAGCAAAGCACAGTGCTGAGGTCCTCCGGCTTCTTCAAGTGCGTCAATCCTCTCATCACAGCTGAACTGAATGGCTATGTCATGAGGCCTCTTCCTATTAGGAACGTTCATCCTGTCCAGCTCAGTTTTGACATTCCACTGCCCCAGAGACCTTACAACCTGACCAAGATGGCTTTAAATGTTCCCTTCAGCTTACCTGAACTTTAGACAGCTTCTTCCTGTGGCTAAGTCCCTGAGTAGAAAGCCTGCAGTTGTAAATTTTTTCTCTGCCCTTTGAGGTGTAAATCTTTACCCAGCCTCCTGCCAGTTTGACAAGCAGACATGTCATTCTCAAGGACCTGGGAGCCATCCTTTCGAAGTGTGATCATCCAGAAAGAACCCTGATGGATCTCCCAGGCTTTATGAGCCCAGAGGAGCATAATGTTCAAATGCCAGCTGAGAAACACATAGTCTAATCACACTGACAGCTCGGCCCCAGTGTCCTCCAATTCTTTTCCATGAATTCACCCCAGAGCCTAAAACCCCTCCTGCCTTCAGTTTCAGTGGAGTTGAGTTCAGTCTCGCTCCTCTGCTGCAACTGTCTTGAATAAAGTCTTCCCATGCCTGTTGAACTTGTCCGATGTCATTTTTCTTTGATATGCCTCTTGAGCCACTGTACCCCTGGTTTACTTTTCTTCGCTTACACCTCAAATAAGGGCGGAGCGGACAGGGGGACCATCATCTTCAGACCTTGAACTTCTCACTCTTTACTCTGCACTTCAGGGACCCCATGGCTCCAACCTGCACTTCTGTGTGGATGACTTCTAAACTTACATCCCATGCCCCTTCCACATTTCATTCACTGATCCCAGCCACTACTGAACATCCACAAAGATTCACTAATTTTCTCGTGCTTAAACATATTTTATTTCCAAATACATAATTCCTTTGGGAGTAAAACATGGTAAACATGATCATATAAAAATTAGAGGAAGAGTTATCTTTGCAAACACTACTGAAACTAATTTCTTATCCCTCAGACCTAAGACATTCCTTGGAAGTATGTTATTTACACACTCTGCTTCCTCAAAGCAGAAGACCTTTTACACTGCAACTTTTTTTTAGAACCGGGTCTCACGTTCAGAGATCTGTGCCTCCATACTCCATATTTAAGCCTTACTCCTACTTTAAAATTCACCTTTATCAGGGGATTAATGGAGTCACTAGAAGTCAAAAATAGTGCTCTGAAACTAACAGAGTATAGCATTGTCTTTTACAAAATTATTTTCATAAGAGAAAATTTGTATTATATTTTGATAATCAAAGTTAGATGTGACAGTTCTCAATAAAAGAAGGCATGGATGGTGACTGCTACTTCTCAAAATTTTAATGAATTAAGGGGAAAAACGCTATCAAAAGAACTACATTCTGCAATCACTACCTTAAAATAATGATTATTTCGCTTCAGCGCTCCTGAGAAGGCAGCAGCTTTTAGTGAGAATGATGGCTCAGTTTAATATGAATGAGATCATTCAACTCCACGAGTTAGTCTTGCAATGGTGACTTCTCAGAGCTGGGGCCTAAAGGGGTTTCCTACACAAGCTATACACCTTAGGTTATAAAAGTCACTGCTGCATTTGGAGACCAAATTCCACATGGATCTCCACATGCAAAGTAGTCAGGCTCACTGTAAATTTGTCCTGTGTTTGTTTCCAGGCTGATGAAATGAATAAATGAAAGCCCAGCTCTGCTTCCACACCTCACTGCAGATGGACTCACTCCCTCCTTCACTTCACTCCCACACCAGTGTCAACACCACATAGACTCTAGATTGCCACTGGAGTTCCATGCAACACAACACTGACACCACCGTTTGGGAAATCCTGAAAGAGCTCCATGGATTTGCATTTAAGTCTAAAGCCAAGAATCATAACTTACAAAGAAGACTCACAGTGTCCAATAATTCCATATGTGAAGAAGGTATATATAATAATTAAATATGAAGAGGTTTATCCATAATTCTAGAAATGAATATAAATTTCTAAAAATTTAGTTTAATGGTACTTTTCTAAAGAAGGATTACATTTCTCAGATTTCACTAATAGGAAGTTTTCTTTTTAAACATCATTACCGCAAATCTTACCTTATTTTTAAAAACAAGCTGAACAGGAATTCTGAGAACATCATTTATAATTTCCCCATCATCTTCAATGTAATACACAATGATGCAGGCTTTTGGAGCCCAAGAATTTTCTGGTGTTAAGGAGAAGGCTGTTGAATTTTGCTTGCCTACAGCCACCAACTGTCCCCTGGACACCACCTGAAAAGAACAGTAGATGAGTCTCATTTTATGCTAAAGCGAGTGACAATCTCAAGGGCAGCTGACTGATCATAATTTTGTGCATATACACAAATCCTTCACTTAAACCTACTTCAAATCTTTTTTGAATACAAAAAAACCCCAAAAACCTCCCTGAGCAACACAGAGAGTATAAGCTGGTAATTACAAAAGGATAAAATAAAACAATAAAAATAACTGAGGCAGCAGCAGCTTGACAGTCAAGAATCTAAGTGGAAGGAATGCAGAGCACCATTGGGAGAGTAGTAATTTTTATTTTTTGTTTTTCTTTTTTTTTTAATTGTTTTAATTATTATTTGGGGAGGAGGTAATTAGATTTATTTATTTATTTTTAGAGAAGGTGCTGGGGATTGAACCCAGGACCTTGTGCATGGAAAGCATGCACTCTACCACTTGAGCTATACCTTCCCCTCTGTTTTTCTTCTATTCTATAATTTTCCACAATGTATGTGTGTGTCTTATCTCACAGAAATTTAAATTTTACACATAATGCAAGATTTCACTATCCATCTTAAACTGAAAATGCAAATGTAGGTGAAGAAAGCAAAAAACATAGTTTGATTTCAATACAAAAAAGAGGCTAACAAGGTGTTAGGCTGAATTTTAAAAAGCAGTCAGTTTAGTTTAGATATCAGGTAGACATTACTTGAGAATATTCTGTAATAGATTATAAATTTAGATTCTATAAGAGATTACCATATAGCTTACCTCCTTCAATTGCTTGTTGCCACTAACCACCAACTCAAAAGGTGATCCCACCTAGAAAAAAAGCACTTAATTAATACACACATGTCAATGGCAAGACAGCCCAATTACATTGTCATTATCAAGTGACTGTAAGCATTACCTTTATATTTTCATCTCTTGTTTTTAGCTGGATGTGTTTTGCTAGGAGATTTAAACATGCCGTGAACTGCGATACTATCCACACTATCCAGAAAACAGGCCTAGAACAAAAGACAGGGGAGCCATAAACTTTCATCTTTACAAACCCTTGGAGAAAATGTTACCTGCTAAACAATCATGGAAAGGCAAATTCACTTTCACTCTTCTTTCATGCAAGACACAGTCCCCAGACATTGGATCTTCATCATTTTACAGCTTATACTATAAACAAAGTGAGAGATGTAAGCCATGTCAGATGGTCTTCATCAGCATCAAGTAAAAGGCAAAAAACACAGTCCTAACTTATTTCAGAAACAAAGGCTTAGTACCAGGAAGCACACTCTGAGGAGAGAGGACAAGGTGAAAAAGGAATCCTTCCCTCTCCCCACAACACAGAGCTCATCTACAAGCAAGAAGTCACACTGGCTCACTCAGTCCTCCACTGGTGAGAGTAAAACTCAAAGCCACAGCTGTGGCAGGGCCAAGTGACCACCAGAAAAGTAGCAGAAATGGTTGGGGAGTCTCAGACCAGCATAGGAGTATAAGCGCCAAAAAATATTTTTTCCCTTTTCATTTCAGCTCCTGCCAAAATACAATTTCACATGATTGAAAATCATCTAGACTGGGAGTCTGGGGAGCTTCTCCACCCTGCCTTCAGATCTCTATTTTGCTGTGCTCTTCAAAATGAATTTACAAGGATGCCTTCGGTCTCACTCTCAGCCACTGTCATTAAATCACTTTTAACCGTTTCCCCTGTTCTTTTCAATAAAAGTATGTGTCCACTTCCTGTGCACTTTGACCTCCCAACAGACCGAGTGCCTAGCACAAGACAATTTGAATGCTGCTGTTGCAGTAACATAATGATGGAAAACGGATGGCACCTTCAATTGCAGCTCACTGCAATCGTCCAGGATTCGGAATTCAATCTTGAAGATTCCATTTTGCGGGACAGTATGATTTGTGACCTGGACAGTCCCTATTTCCTGATCTGTCCTGTCCCATCTGCTCCAGTATAGTTTCTCAGTATAGATTCTCTGTGTCGCCGTTATGACTACATGATTGCTTCTTTCTTCAGGAGTCAGTTGATGGCCATCAGAACGGGTTACCTTCACCTAAGGTCAAAAGGAAACATTTTAAAATCATTGGATCCAGTCCCCATCTGTGCTGTTCTCATGAAACCGAACTCTCAAAAATCACTGGTTGCACCCTAACTTCCAGTTTAAGTGGTCTCTCTAAGGCGGCATCCAACTCCACTGACCACTCCCTTCTTGATATTATGGCTTCTTTTGCCTTCCATGGCTCTACAATAACCTCCTTCACTTACACCCCTCTGTCTACATCTTCGCAATGACTTTCTGGTTCCCCTTTCCTCTCCCTAAATGTGAGAAATTGTCAAGCTTCATTATCATTTATCCCCAAAGATCTCAGCACTCCTGACCTGGCTCTGGAGTTGACACTCCACACCTCCAAACCGCTGCAGGAAACTTCTGCTTGTATATCCCTGACATCTCAAATTCAATACATCTAAAACTGAAAAACCATCTTGCCCTGCCTATCTTCGCTCACACCACAATTTGGCCAGACTTAACATCTCTAAATTTCCCCTCTTCCCACTTTTCACACCCAATAAGCACCAAGTCTTGTAGGTCTCTGACATCTTCCCCCACTTCCTTCACCAGGAGGCTCCTCGCTGCCTCATGCCCAGGCTGCTGCCATCCTCCCACACGCAGATCCCCCAGTCCCCCAGGGACACTGCTTTTGTCCCACCTCTCCCACATTCATTAAGGCTCTAGGCTCTTCACTGCCTAGAGCATAAAGCTAAACAAAAGGTGACACCCTGAGGATCCTCTGCAAACTCCCTGAGCTCCACCTCCTGTCTTCCCTCTGACCCCTCCTGGACAGGAAACACCAGCTCTCTGCTGCCACTGCCCTGTCCCAGTGGCTGTCACCTGAATGCACCCTGAACTCACCAACCAAAGTGCTCATGTCTGTCTCAGCTCATCTTGTTCCCCACCTCCAACTCACACATCCCAACACTGAAAACACGACTGATCTTTTCACAAATAGCCTAAACCTTCCCCTTCCAGAAAGCCTCCCTGAATGACCCCACCCCCATCCCAAAGCCAGCCCTCCCTCCCTGAACTCTCATTGTTTCCCTCTCTATTCATTTGGAAATTGTCATTTGCAACCTTGAGTTGTTTTCATTTTTGTTTTTAACTTACCTTTCCCAACTGTCTAAATTATAAGATTATTAAAATCAAGAGCTCTCTAAAACTTTTCTTCCCACTGACTAGATCACTGGTTTATTATAAAAGGATATTGAGCCGAAGGGAAGAGATGCTTAGGGCAAACACAGTATGAGGAAGGGGAACACAGCTCGCACGCCCTCTCTGAGCACATCCCTGTCCCCAAATCTCCACAGATACACCAACATGGAAACTATAAATGTTCTCTCCATCTATTCAATAAGCAGTGATCCCTCCTTTCTTTAAAACAGGAGTCAGCAAGCTATGCCAGGCAAGGAGGCCAAATCCAGTCTCTTTGTGAAGGTTTGTTGAGAAGCAGTCACCCTGACTTGGCTACCAAGCTGCAGGGGCTGCTTCACCCAACAGTGTCAGAGCTGCACGGTGGTGACCCAGACCAACGGCCCACAGAGCTAAAAATATTTACATTTGGCCCTTTGCAGGAAAAGTTGGCCAATGCCTGTTTTAAATCCCTATAGAAATGTACTCATGACGTGGATCTTTTCGTGCCCTGAGTCACAGTTGTGTGTCTATTTTCCCATCACTGTCACAGACACTGTGACTCCAGGGGAGGGACTGGGTCCCTCTTAGGTCTCAGAGCCCCGCCCAGCAGCATGCCCTGCTCAGGGTCAGCATTCACTCGGGTAATAAATGGTAATTCAGTATTCTCTCAATAAGTGAGAGATGTGCTGATCATTTTTAATGCTACACCTTTGCTAGAAGTAAAATTAGTCATTATAAAAATCAAATGGAAATTAAAAATTTTTGACTAGCATCTAACTCCTTTACAAAGCTTCATAGTTGTAATCCGAATCTAACTTTAACTGCTTATTAAATATATTTTGAGGAAAATTTTTTTGGAAACTACTTTTTGGATAAAGTAGATAAGAGTCATTTGGAAACAATTCCACATGCCTCATGTATCTAAAGAGGGAAAGTTATCTACTTTGGGCTTAAACTTTTTGAAAAGCACTGAAAATACCATTTCCCATTCTGTTTCACTAAACTGAACTTACTGCTTTAGACCATTAAGAAATATACCAACTCACAGCAGCTGTGAAGTTGAGAGATGGCTTCAAGACCGTAGCATAATAAAAAAATTCGATGATGTAATCATGTTGCTTGAAAAATACATTGGAGCTTGCATTTCTTGAGATACCTGTTTGGGAAATTACACCTTTTAGAAAGTAAAAGTAATGCTTTACAAGCAACAGCTCCTATCTACCAAATCTCCCCATCTGTGCTACTTCCCAAACTGGTTAGGATATCAAGACACAGGAGCCTCTCTGGCTTTGGCACTAAGAGGACCATCAGGTCTATTCTGACCTCTGTGGGTCCCTTCTGAGCACCACTACTGATCCCCCCCATCAATGACATGTGCCCCACACATTCAGGCCACTGACACAATCGTCCTTTCACTCTTTCAGGGATTGGTGAAAGCTATTAAAATAGCAACAGAAAGATCCAAGGAATTAGCCTTTATTTTATTACTAAAAGAGAAAATTGCCTAGAAACCACTGAGATTTCAGAAGATGTTATATAAAAAAGGAAAAGAGGATGGTTAGTCAGCTGAAAATGTACCCTTTCCATGTGGTTTTCAGGTTGGAAAAAAAAGCTTATGAATACCTATCACACATGGCTGAAGTACAGAATTCCAAAGAAAGTAAAGTCTCCCCTTCATTATGAACACATTCTGCGAGTTAGACTAATAGTCATGGCAACATCAGCATTAAACAGCATCCTTAGACAGCGACGGCCTCACAGGAACGTGCCAGCTACCATGGGGAAGATGATGGAGCAGCAGCACACAATTGTCTCTACCTGCACTTTTCCACGTCTGCAGACCTGTGAGTGATTCTGTCACCGTGGCTAAAACTTCTACTGGCCCAGGAGACGGATACACGTGTTCAAGAGGCTCATCCAAAAAATCCATGACCGTTTTCATCTCTTCTTCATTGAAAGAGAAGTTTGCAGAGCCATTTATCTGTTTGGTTAAAAAAATTTCAATTGCATTCTTCACTTTAGCAATTCACATCTAAGAAATAAAACTCAACCTAAGTCACAATGATACAATGGCTCTGTTTCCATCTTCATTATTTTAACAAATGCGTACATTCTCACTTGTCTGATGCTAGCAAGATCTTGAGCTGCTTACACTCAACTTTTGTTAATTCAGTACCAAATCTTTTTTTCTAGAAAAAGTACACTTACAGTTTTTCCTGATTACAAGTTGCAAGATATTCTTGAGTTACCTTAAATGTTTTTCTAATATTTTTTTCACACCCCAAAAGGATAAAGGTAAAAATGTAAGTGTGACATCTCCTTTCACTGGCTTCCCATACGTATACCTGGAAAGTAATAAATGGGGCTTAACATGAAAGAATTACATTAAAAACATACTCTTATTACACATTTTTTAAACGGAAAGCATAGTCAGGAATGTCCTTAATAAATAGTAACCCTTGAAATTAAGTCTCCAAAATGGGAAGATTCTCAATTGCAGTATCTCAAAACAGTTCATAACCCATGCTTGGCCCAGCCCCTAGAGAGCCCAGAGAAAATCTGATCATAACTAGAAGTGACAGTTTCTTGTCAAAAGATTTTTAAAAGATTATGAAAATCTTTTCTTCCTAAACAACTGGATTGGCCCATTAACTGCATGCCCAGGAGACTTTGAAGCTTTTGAATTTTTTTTAATTGAAGTGTAGTTGATTTGCAATGTTGTGCTAATTTCTAGTATACAGCATAATGATTCACTTATATATATTTCTTTTCATACTCTCTTTCATTATAGGTTATTACAAGGTATTGAATATATATAGTTCCCTGTGCTATACATTAGGACATTGCTGTTTATCTGTTTTATATACAGTAGTTAATATCTGCAAATCGCAAACTCCCAATTTATCCCTTCCCATCCCCTTTCCCCTCTGGTAACCACAAGTTTGTTTTCTATGTCTGTGAGTCAGAAAGTTGTAAATGTTCATTGAAACTGCATTCACCATGGCCACTGCTGCATGTTCCAACATTAACCAGCTGGATTTATGAGACTAAACACGCCAGGGCACCAAATGTGCTCATGGGTATTAAAAACTCACTTTTTGCAGAAAAACTTAAAAAAAGAGTAATTTTTTAAATCCATCGCACCAACATTAACTCCTTGAGTCAAATCTCATCTCTGCTGCTTTGCATTCTAGGTATTAGCTTTATCCTTTCTCATGATGGGACTGTCTTTTGGTGTGAAGGAGAGACAATCTTTGGCAGACCATTTTACTGTCAGAAAGCCTTTTCTCAGTGCATTTCCTGGGATCCTTCCATTTCTATTGTGAAATGCTAAGCCAAACGTGGAAGTTGTTTTTACTTTGTGCTCTATAAATCTGACAGTAAACTCCTGCTTCCTGAATCCATTAGTTGAACACAGAAATAGCCCCCCTGCATCTGGATCAACTCAACTCAAAAACCAATGGTAAAATACAGCACATTCCAAATTAAAGAGAAGAAGACAAACCATCTTCAAACATACCACCCTTCCAAGTAAAAACAGTTAAGTTAGTAGAAACCCTGGTTAGCAGCTTCAGCATCACATTCATTCATTCAAGAGTCCTCAAAACCTAACAGTGCTTATATCTTGTCAAAGATTAAACAAATGCATAACTAGAACACCAGAACACTATACTTTAACTTATATCACATGATACTGTACTTGAGAGCTTGAAAACCTATACATAATTTAAAGTATTCTCAGGCAAAAATATTTTTTATTTTGACTTGAATGTGAAGCAGATTTTGCTTTCCAAGCCCCAAGCTGATTATACTAATCAAGAAACAAGGACACTGACAGTTATGGTCCTAAATAGAATCTGGAAATTGGGGAGATAAACTAATCATTCAGAAAATAATAGCTCAACAACCTTTAAAAAAGCAAACCAAAGATATTCTGGGATAGTTTCATTAACAAAACAAGGATTTTTTTTTTTCAAAAAACAACCACATCACAATAGGTTTACAAAATAAGACCTAAAAAACTTGAACTTATCATTACAATTCATGTTTCTGCTCACCTTTTTTTTTTTTTGCCATGTCATTTGCAGGATGCAAATGTCTCAATTTATCAAATAATAAATACATTTAAATAAACCTTAAATTAACTAATTTTTTTTTAAATTCTACTGTCCACAGGAGTTACGTAAATAACTAGATGTACGCCACGTTATTTTCTTGACAACCCTCAAAACCTACTATGATGAAGGGAAAGAATCTATTATTTAATGAGCTGAGAATAGTGAGCAGATGTTCACATCAGAACTAATAAACAAATGTAGGTTTCCATTCATCTCAAATGAAGATTTCAGAATTAAAAGGACAGCAGTAACCCTCTCTGGGAAATTGCCAGTAACCCTCTGCACATTAACTAACTATGCCTTGATGGGACAGATAGACACTAGCAAGACAGTGACCTAAATTGCTTATCATCCACTCAGAGAGGTGACTGTAATAGCTAATATGAAGTAAATATTTAAAAATTGTATCTATAACTTAATAACAGCCACTCAAGTGGTAAGACGACAGAACTCATCTTTCCAAGTACATCCAAGGAACAACTGGAGTTCAAGTCCTACTCCTCACCCCCTAATTCAGTGACAAGACCAAAACTATTGCCCATACAACTTAATGTGCTTCACTCAAAGTAACAGGATTTTGACCGGTGATGAAGGCCTTTGTTGTGCTACATACAGCTCAAAACTGAACTCTCAGGCGTCACGCTGCTTATCCATTCATCCTTTCAATGAGCATTCACTGGAAGCCTACTCCATGCCTGGCACTATACTAGGTACCAACTTGCAGCAGCAACCATGACACACACACACCCTCAAAGAGGTGGACTAGCTGTGTGTGCTTAGTGCTATGACAGATACAGGATAGAAAGTGCGAAAGGCAAGTAGCCAGGCCTTGAAATTGCCTTTGCCAAGGCCCCATCAGAAAAAACACTTTGCATTCTTGGAAGCACAGGTAACATTTGGGAGGGTAGAGAAGGGGCTAGGGGAGATGTTTCAAAAGACAAGAAATAAGAAAAGAACTCTGGAAGATATACTAAAAGTTCTGAACTTCACTCTCAGGGCAGTGGTCTGAAAATGTTCATATAAAAGAGCCATAAAATTAGATTGGCCTTTTAGTCAAAGAAGAAAAGAAAGAGTGGGGTCGAGGATGAGGAGGAGGAGAAAAGAAGAAGAAAAAGAGGAAACAAGTCTGGATGCAAAGCAGAGAAAAGATTGAATAGGGTGAAAATGGAGCCAGGAAGAACTTTTAAGAAACCACAACAGCAGTCGAGGAGAGAAAGCTGACATTGGCCTGAATCAAGAAAGCGGCAGTGGAGAAAAGATGGACTTGAGACACATTAAGGAGACAAAGCTGGACCTGATGCGTGCCTGCACTGGGTGTCGGTTTGCTCTATAGGGGTTGAGGGAGTCGGGTGAGTACAGCTGACTTGGGCAGCTAAAGAGATGGTGGTGTGGACCACCAAGAGAGGGAAGTAGAGGAAACCAGGTCTGGGGTTTAAAGTCACTGTGGGACATCCAGTGGGCAATGTCCAGTGGGCAGCAAGACATGAGGATCCAATGGGCAAGCTAGAAATGTGGGCTGGTGATACGGGATCTAGGTTTCAACAAAATATATAAACAATAGCAGACTCCCTAGCCACAAAGAAGAAAACTCTGAGAAATGTTGAAAAAAAAAAGAAAAGAAAGAGAAGAGAGCCAGAGGTGGAGCTCTAAGGAACAAAAACATTTACAATATGGACAGAAAGGAGTTGCCTGCAAAGAGTCTTAAAGGAGTGGCCAAAGCGAAAGAAGGAAAATCAGGAGGAAAGTGGGAGAGGACAGCAATGTCCGATCCTGCAGAGGGGGGCAAAAGCTGTAAAAGCCCAAGAAAGCCCCCCCAAGATTAGGCAAGAAAGAGGTCTTTGTGTCCTGGGGACAGCGGTTTTATCTCAATGGCATGATGAGGGGAAAAGGCAGAACAGAGGGGGCTAAAGATGGAAGAGATGTGAAGAAGTGGAAGATGCAGCTGCAACTCTGGGAGGAGGCGAGACAGGGCAGTGGCTGAAGGAGGCATGAAGGTCAAGGGAGGGTTGCTTCCTTTAATGATAGAAATGTTGAAACACAGTGAAGCCACCCCCAAAGAGCAAAAGGTTAAAAATAACAAACGGAAGCAGCAGAGACACAGGTGAGAGGGAAAGTGGGACTAGGATTCTCCGGACAAGAGACTGAAGCCAAGACCTAAGTGGAAGGATCAGCCTGAAGGGGGGTTAGACGTGCTTTGCTTAGACAGACACAAGGCAGTGATGGCCACTGTCATCAGCATCACCTCCATCTTCCCCAGGATGCAGGATTTACAGAATAGGTCTATGCCGATTCCTAGAGGCTGATAAAAGACCTTGCTAGTAAAAAGATTTCCTGAACCTGTTGTCAAGTTGTAAATTATATCTGCAATCTGAATAAAAGCAAACCCTCCTGAAACTTACTGGTAGGCTCAGAACTCATGAAAGCTGGGGTGGAGGAGGAATGTTTAACCACAGGCCTCTGGGGAAAAGTCCTCGGCTATGCAGTGTCAGGTGTGACTCACCTAGATACACACACAATATCTTGCTGCCCTGGGACAGAATCACGTTACTTTGCCACCACTGTGGACGTTATCCCTGCACAACTGAAGCCTGAAGGAAGGAGCTTTGATAGGAAGGAAGTACTGGGAACGGACTACAGGTCGACCCCGTTGTAATGTGCTTTGCTTTATTGCACTTCACAGACACTTGAGTTTTTTAATCAGTTGAAGATTTGTGGCAACCCTGCAAGGAGGAAGTCTATCAGCATTTGCTTACTTTGCATCTTTGTGATACGTTTTGGTAATTCTCACAATATTTCAAGCTTTTTCATTATTATTATATCTGTTATGGTGATTTGTGATCAGCAAACTTTGATGTTGCTACTAGAAAAAAATTATGACTCAAACACTCAGAGCATGGTTAGCATTTTTTAGCAATAAAGTGTTTTTTAATCAAGGAAGGGACATTAGGTTTTTTTAGACATAATGCTACTACACACTGAATAGACTACAGTACAGTATACACATAATTTCTACGAGCCCTGGGAAACCAAAAAACTTCACGTGACTCACTTTACTGTGATATTTGCTTTACTGCGGTGGTCTGGAACTCAACCCATGATCTCCAAGGTAGGTTGCATTATCAGAAACTAGCAAGATCTGAGAAATTTAAATGGCAGCAAGGAAACTCACTATCTACAACAGAAAAACCAAACACTAAGACGGTCTTCCTAATAAGTCGATTTCACTAAGCTGAAGTCCCTAAACACTTAAACACTAATCTAGGTGTTGAGGGGAAGGTATTTTATAGGTGTGTTCAAGCCATACTCAGTGGACTTTAAGTCAAGGGGATGATCCTAGATGATCTGACTTGACCTGATTCAATCAGTAGAAAGGCCCTAAAAGCGGAGCTGAGACTTCCCTGAACAGGAAGAAACTCTGCTCGTAAACAGTAACATCAGTACCTGATTGTCCCAGCCCGCCTTTCCTGATGACCTGCCCTGCAGATTTGGGACTTGTTAGCCCTCACAATCAAGTCAATTTCTCACAATAAATCTCCTAATATATATCTCCTGCTGATTATACTTCTCTGCTTGAACCTTGACAGATACGCATACTAAGGAAAATGATGCAAATACAATGCGTTGAGCACTAAAGAAATGCCAGGGGGCCATCACAGTTGCCAAGTCATTCTCAGCCAACAGTATCTCAAAGTATCTCCACAAATGGGAATCAGGATGAAACTACAAGGGTTCCTGTGCTGGTGGGAGGAAGTTGTCTACGCTGTGGCTGCAGGGGATCCACACCCCCTGAAATTTAGTATATAATAAATTTACTAGAGAGCTACCAGAATTTAAGGATCACCATTTTAACTGGTTGTATTAAATCCCTGGCACACCCCAATAACTAAAACAGAAGAAAAGAAGGTATCCACTTTTAGCATTATCCATGCAGACATTGATGGTTTATATGGCTTTGCAGTCACTAAGTTTTATACGTGTTAGCCAAAGGACTCAAAATAAATCACAGACAGAATGCTTAACCTTCAGATAAGAACAAGGGCAGGATAATAATTATGTGGGGAGAAAAAGGCATTTATGTGTTTCTAAACCATAAATCCAGCCACAGTACCCAAATTCACATTGGAAGTAACCTCTTAGTTGAATTAACTTTGTATACAAATCATAGACATGTTTTTGCCTTTGTGTCACAGGGGTTTCACATGATTTTTTTTTTTTTTTTTTTTTTTGCTAAATAGAATCTAAAGCAGGCATCTTCAAATGTCCTGGTGTGTGGACTGTTTCTACCAGGAGATGTACTGCCCACCACTGGCCACTGCCACACACCCTCACCAGGAGAGGAATATTGTGATGAGACAGTGGTGAGATGGGGTCCAGTTTTTACCAGCTATTACAAATAAAGTCTGAAACTAAATAAATTTCAGAAACCAAAGCACTGATAGTGATACATAAAAAATGTAGCACTATATACAATAGCCAAGAAATGGAAGCAGCCTAAATGTCCAATGACAGATGACTGAATAAAGAAGTTGTGGTATATTTATACAATGGAATATTACTCAGTGATAAAAGAAAAGAATAAAATAATGGCAAGTGAAGCAACATGGATGGATCTGGGGATCGTCATTCCAAGTAAAGTAAGCCAGAAAGAGAAAGAAAAATACCATATGATATCATTCATATATGAAGTCTAAAAAAAGAAAGAAACAAAAGAAAGAGGACATTAATGAGCTCATCTACAAAACAGAAACAGACTTGCAAACATAGTAAACAATCATATGGTTACCGGGGAAAGGAGGTGGGAAGGGACAAATTTGGGAGTCTGAGATTTGTAAATGTTAACCACTATATATAAAAACAGATTTTAAAAAATTGCTTCTATATAGCACAGGGAACTATAGTCAATATCTTGTAATAACATTTAATGAGAAAGAATATGAAAATGAATATACCTATATATACATGCATATGTATATACGCATGACTGGGACATTATGCTGTACACCAGAAATGACACACTGTTAACTGCCTATACTTCAATTAAAAAATATAATAAACACTACAAGGCATACCCTTCCTTGGGAGGGAAAAGCAAGCACCTCTCCAAAGGGGCTGCGGAGGGCACCACGGAGCGTGGTGAGGTCTACTGGGATCCAGGGCAAGACCTTCTCTGGTCTGGAAGAAGGGGGTGGCCAGTTGAGCCGGGAAAGGTCCCCTCAGAGATGTGGGTCCACCCCTAGCCTGCAGGCTGCTCTCCTGAGGAGGCTTAGCCACCCAGGCCAACTCCAGCCCACTGACAGGTACACGAGGATGAGCTCGAGTCCTAAGTGTTGCCCCAGCCAGGTCCTTCCAAACCCCAAAGGATGGGGAGGGGCAAAAAAATATTTTTTTTTAAATGCTAAAAGAAATCAATCCTGGATTTGAGGACAACCCCACTCTATGTTTGGAGAACCACTGGTCTGAAACTCTGAGAGTGCTTTTCAGCTCAGCAAAACAAAATGCTCTGCTGTTCGAGCCAGTGGATCAAAACCACGAAAGGGACTACACATCGGGGTGGGCTGGAAGTCTCTGTGTAAGGATGCTGAAATGGATGATGAATGTGGATTATTTACTCATCAGCTACCTGTAATAAAGCAGTAACACTCCTCCCTGAAGATTCAACCTCCATTATTGACAGGGAACAATCAGCATCTAAGAAGTAAATTGCCTTAATCCATGTCAGCTGAATGACGAATAAAGCTACAACTTTCTTTTTAATCTGACACCATCTACACTGTAAATCTTTTGATGACTCTTGGAAAGACACCAGCCTTTTAGGACTGAAGCAGCTTTGGAGCAAAGAAATGAGTGCAAAGATCTACCTAGTTATTATAAATATTTGTTTCCCATCCATTGGGGAATTTTAATAAGTGAAACAAGACATTGTGCTAATGTTCTGGAGTAAATAATGAGCTCTTTGTCATTCAGTTTCATAACAGTTTCTAGTCGTAAAAAGAAATAGGATACTTACTTTGCTGTGATGGTACCATTTAAACTCTTAGCATTTAAAGAACAATATAATGGTATCTCCAAAGCAACTTCAAATTTTGGTAACACTAGAAAAGAAAAGCAAGGATATTTCAAACAATCTATTTTCCTATCATTTTCAGCTTAGCAAACTAGAGACTAGAATTGCTCTAAAGCAGTTAATAATTGCTACTGTTTGAACTTAGATTTTTTTAGGCTCCAAATACACATTAATACATAGACAGAAAGCACTTTATTCCACTCAAAATCAAAAGTCCTACAAGGCTGGTGACTAGACAGTGACAGTGGGGGCCAGCTGCTGTGGACATTTGTGTCAGTGGAAGCGTCCCACTGATAGAACCTAAACTGTACCCATAACTCTAGATGCAAAACCATCTGAGAGCTGAAAGACAAGGCTTTTTTTAAAAACACCTTTATTATAGATATAAATGCACAGTAAACCACATATTTCAGATGTACAGTTTGATACATTTTGATGGATGTATACACCAATGAAGCCACCACCACAATCAAGACAGCTAACATTTACATCACTCCCCAAGAGGTCCAAATTTCAAATTCCCAAGTTATCCCTTCTCAACCCCTTTACCCCCTGGTAACTATAAGTTTCAATTGTCACCCATTAGTGTGGACTTACTGCTTGTTAAAATACTTCCACATCACTTGGAAAAGAGCCGCTTCTGAGCGGCCCCTTCCCGAAATTTTCTCCAATTTGGTTACTAAAAGCACGTCCTGAGGTCCCCAAACTCTCCTTCTTCTGCATGGCAACAAATATGCAGTCACAGAGAATCCCTGTCCTCTGAGACTATCAAAGGTCAACCTGGTGACAATCTAACACAATGATAAATGTAGGTTGTTGTTGTTTACAACAATAATAATAACAACTTGATATTGTTGTTCTGGAACACAGCCCAGTTGCAAACTTAGTAAGGTATAATGGGAGTTCTACTTTCTTCTCAGCTGGAAAGGAAGCCACTGCAGAGATTCTGATAATCCCGTGCGGCTGGTCCAACATGCCCAATAAGGTCAGGGAGGGGGCAAACACATATGACATTTCATACCAAAATCAGGAACAAGAAGGCCCAAGATAGTCCAGATGGTAGCAATAATGGAGGAGGTTGGGTTCAGGCAGTGGCTAAAAAGGTTGACCCCCTGGAGGAATGCCCAGAGATAACCTTGAGAGCATCTGGCAGCTCAGGACCACAGCCATGATTTCTAGCCCATCGACAGCCCAAGTTCAACCAGACACTATGGGACACTTAACAAGGGCAGGCAACAGCTCCTCAGTGTCAGCACATCTTGCAGGAACACCCAGCTTAACACCAAATCATGCAGAGGTAAGAGGACAGACTGATAAGGAAGAAACTAAAGCCTCTTGATTCAAGAACTTTCTGAAGGGGTTGCTCTCAAACTTGGGTGTGCAGTAGAATGAGCAAGACCCTGAATCTGTGAAGTCAGCAGTCTTGAGGTGGACGCCTTTTCCTTATGACTTAATAAGATCCTCAGATGCTCAGGACACAGACCAAATTTAAGTCACCTCAGCAAGTACTCCCAGAAGGTGGAAGAGCCTAATTTCCCAACATGAGGACCTTTTAAACTGGAATATTTTCACTGTATCTAAAAAAACTATTCTCTTCACTGAATTTGCATGCTTTTATTAAGGCTAAATATGAACCTGATATAATTATTTAACAGGAAAATGACCAACAGAAATAACCAACTTTGGAGTATTAAACATGATTTGTGAATTTAAAGCTTTTATAAACTTGAGTTTTATTAAACTTCTCTATTCAAACTTGTTATAAATACAAGGAAAACCTATAAATAATCTGGACATGTTGAGAAATAAATGCTTAAGTATAATTAGCAGTACTTCTAGTCTGTAATCTGAAATGTAACACATAACTGAAATCTTTCTTAAATGTAACTCCTTATATTGATATAATTAGATAACTATATATATGTAATTACATTATAAAAACAACATATATTTAATCAAATCTTCAAAGCTATTTTTTTAAGGAGAAAGAGGAGGAGGAGGGACTTAGATACCAACCTTGTGCACACATTCAAATCCAAGGGATTGATACCATCTTCATTATCTTTTATAGCAACATCTAAATCAAAGGCTTCTTGATCTTGGATCGATTTTCGGACTCTAGAAGATCCAGACTCTTTCACATTATAAATAATATTAAGCTGCAATAAATAACAAATTAGTATAAATAATAAATTAGTAGCAATAAACTGCCTTCATTATACATTCTAAATATTAGGTAATGATTCTCTTTGGGACAAACCCAACTAAATTTGTAATTGTCAACGTAGAAAAAAATTAGTTTTACTAACTAAGTATCATAATCAACAAATATAATTATGAACATTTATAAATAATGATTTTTTAAATTGAGAAATTGTTCCATAACATTCCAAGTATCCTAGACCATTGTGAATGATATTGATGGTTATTGCTTTTTCAAAGAATGTAAAGCCCTTAAGGGTAAAAATGAAACTACTGCCAACTTTCTTGAAAGCATCCACTAATTCCTAACTGGAGCATCCAGCTGCCCAACTGGAGTCATTTTTCAGAAACTGGAACCTTACAAACTATCAGTAAGATAAATCAACATGTCTTCATCCAAGATCCTTGGTTGAACAGAAACTTGTTCAACTGCCAAGGATTCTTTTTGATCATAAAATGCTTTCCAAAGATGATGAAATACACGGGGGATTTCAAGTCAACTAGGTCTTTTTCGGCAACACCAATTTGAATGGTGCTGAGGGGACACTGTGGGGCAGTGTGAGGGCCAGTGTTTTTCTCAAAGAGATCCTAAGATCAGAAGCTTGGGAGTGTACTCAAAATTCCCTATGCCTGCCTTATGCCAACTTGAACAGGAATCTATTTAAATTCTTTACCTCTTCTGCTTTCTTTGATACCAAGATTCATAAGCCTTACAATTACTATGTAATACTGTATTTTATTTTACTTATACTTAAATCTGTCTCTCTCTCACACACATATACCTCAGAACTCAACACTTAGCATCCACTGCGGATTTACATACTTTAAAAACACCTCTCTCTAAGCCTTCATCTTTCAAACCTAAGAGTTCCAATTTTTGATTGTGCCTCACCTAGATCATATAATCCTTCATTCTCTTCATCATCTGGAATATCTTAGTCTGGACATTCTCCAACTTTTCCTAAGCTACAATTAAAATTGTAGGATATTCTTGGAGTATTCTTGGAGTCTCTCATCAAACTGGAGAGACAGCCTCTGTGATTTCCCTGCCCCCTTTCCTGTGACATGCAATTTTCCTTTAGAGACCAATCTCATCAGGAAATAAGCATAACTACGAGGTTTGTCCCCTGGGCCACAATTAACATCCAGCTACAACTAAGTGTTAAGAGTTTACATTTGGCCCATAGTAGAGATCAACTGCTCACTCAGAGAACTTCAAGAGATCTTGCAGTTTATTTCCAGTAGATTGCTTTCCATCACCCAAAAGAGGTGAACACTGACTGCAAACCTGAGTTTCTTTGCCCTCCTTTTTCCTAGAGCACTTACAAAAATATCAACTAAAGGAAATGTCAGTACCTATTCCCAGGTGACCAGCATTTTTGCAGTTTTCTTCTCCATTACATGAAGTGCCTAGTGGTCCCTCCCTTTGTCTTCTGCATGTAGGTACAGACATGGGACTGATGAGTGTGCTGACCAGTAGGTGCCATATTTACTGCAGTGTCCTTCAAACCTCAAATAAAAACTGTCTGGATTCAGTCATTTATCTACATTTGGCTTATAAAGAATGAATTCCAAGCAATATGGTGGTTTAAGTATACATAATTTTTCAATTGTATCTAAAAATATCCAATGTGTTTACTTTTGGATTTACTCTTTGCTTTGAAAGACAGCTCAGGAGTGACAGTTTTCACATTGTCTTTGTCAGTAAAGATCAACACAAATTATTCGCTCTTTCTGACCTTTTCATTGAATACTTTGAATACTGTTCCTTTTAACTAGGATTTTTCCTTGGTTTTTAAAAGACATTTACTGTGTGTTTTGAGTATCGTACAAAATAATCTTCACATTATTTGGAAGCTTCCAAATTATACCTGACTATGTGCCCTACTTTGCTAAGTGTTTCTGTTCCCCCAACTAGAACAGTTGTACTGGTTTTTGAAAAAGCACCTGTTCTCTATAACAGCCTTTTTTAACTTTCTCAGTAAATCTTTCAAGGTTTGTTTGGATTTTTTTCTAACGAAGCAAATGATCTTTTTTGGCACTGTTACATATTATTTTGTGTCCCAAGAATATGGTAAGTCCCTATGACTTTCATATATTAAGTATAATAACTTCCATTCAGGATTTTACCTACTGATTCCATTTTATTCCAGCCCAATTACACCATAAAGGGTCAATTTCTTCAGATTTCCTTCCTACACCAGAGCACTGAACACATCATGCTCTACTTGCTTTATTTACTATAATATAAAATTTTACATCAAAGGGGCACATTTCCTATCTTCAAGTCAATTACTTGTAATATCATGTTAACCTTTATTTTTTAGATGAACATTAAGAAATTTTAAGTAAAATGCTACTTATCAAATCACAGTAGAAACTCTACCAAGTGTCACAATTTCTGAGCTGTATTTTAACAAAAAAAGGCGAGATTTCCCAACAATTCACATGAATCATATTGGAGGATTTTAATTCTCACTTCAAAAAGCGTATAATACTCAAGAATAATTTCTTCCAAAGGATTATCAAACCATATAGTTGCCGTCTTCTCACTAGCTAGTAATCTCTCTAACTCCTTTTATTAAAGAGTGATTTATCTTGCCTAAGTCATAGAAATTAATCATTAAGAATTTTACATTATCTAAGTTAAAGATTGAGCAGTGCCCCAAACCAAAGAATTATTACAGCAAGTCATAGTTAACAAACAAAAACAAACATGATTACATACCTGACAAATAGCAAATCCAAAACCAGTTGCAGAAATATTAACTGCCATTGGCTGCACCACAGCAAGCTGAATGAAGTGGGAAAAAAGTGAGTAAGGCTAACTGTCCATATCGAGGTCCTTCCAACCAGCACAAGAGACCACCGTTACCCCTCCCTGGGAGTCTAAGAAATCGGCACTGTAAAGCTCTAAGAAGTTTACAACACACCCTCACATGTCAAAACTGATGGGTCAACCAGATAAGGGAGGGGAAGGCCGAGGAAGGACACACTCGTGCTGTGGACAGGTCTGCCCTTCTGCAGAGGCCGAAGCATGAAAGACAGAAGCCATTTCCCTCCTCACGCCTCCCTCAGCATCAAAGCCCCTGGCCTTCCTGAGAATGCAGTGGGACATCATCACTGACTAGTCCAACGTTAGTCCTTCCTTGTCCTTTGCCGTCACTCCTCCTCCTTAGTTTCTAGTCCTGAAGTTATCCATTACCTTCAACTTCCTACAAGGTTAACCAAGGGAATAAGTTAGGGTCTAGCGTAGTCCTTTATTCCATTTGAAAGAAAGAATTCTACTACTGGTTTCATTAATTCTCTTAAGAGGACATGTGGTGCAGCCAAAAAGAACATGGTCTTTGCAATCGTGGGTTCAAATCCTAGTTCTGCTGTGACTAGTAACATGATCTTGAGCAAGTTATGAAAACTCTCTTAACCTTAGTTTTATCATGTGTCCCTTGGGGATAAAAGTGCTTACTTCCTAGTGTCAGTTTAAGAAGTAAATGCAATAGTACATGCAAGGAAATCCAGCACAGGGCCTGCCAAGAACAGGAACTCAGCAGGTGTTCATTCCTTTCCCAATAAGACAAGGCCCATGTTTTCTGCTTTTCCCAATCTTTCCAAAGTTCTCAAACCCTCCTCCCCTCCCCAGCTCAGCATATTCAACCAAAGGACATTCGTTCCTCCAGGACAGGGCTGGGAACAAGCCTTTGTTGAAATCAACAGAATGGAAATAAAGCCCTATTCCAGCAGAAGGAACCATCTACACAGAAATTCAGATCACCAACCACCCCTTGTCCCCACCTCTGCCGTCTGGAGGAGAAAGTGGTTCTGTGTGTCAATCAGAAACTTTACAGGACTCGGTGAACTGGGCCCCATCACAGTCCCTTGGAGGTTTATCCTTTCTGTGTTCATTAGGGCTGCAGATTCAGACAGGGCCTTCAAGGCCACAATGGTGTCCTGCTGAGAAAAGAAAAAAGCTTGTGCATGTGAGTATCTATCAAGTTCTCCAAAGCATGAACTTCAGTTTTGTTTAGGACACCTCTACACATTCATCCATCTTCCTTGGGAGTGAACTCTCCTTGACTCATCTTTGCATCTGCTTGACCTGGAGTACAGGAAAGGCTCAGAATACATTTGCTGAATGAAACTGAACTCCTACTGCAACAGGTACCATGGATGAAAAATGGCTAATAAGACAAGGAATCAATTTATCCCAAGTAAATATCAGATATGATGTTTATATCAGTGATGAGAAAAAATTAAAATTAGCAACTTAAACATTTGATTTGTAATATATATATAGTTAGTTAACTAGTTACGTTACTTTACATATATACATACAGTATATACACAGATACATATACATATAGTTAAAGAAATTTAAAGCGATCATGACTCACCTGGGTAGATGCAAAACCTCCGAAGCTATTTGTGCGCTGAGCCACCTCATTATCAGGACTCCCTCGGCAGCCTGATGCTGCTGGAAGTGTGACAGCAGTGCATATGCTGCAACTTCAATATCCAGGGAGCTTGGCTGCCAGGATTCAGAAAGTTTGGACACTGATGACACCCAGAATTGCATGCCTCCTGCAAAAGAAAAGTAGTAACATTCTCACCAATTACAGAAAAATTACATTTTATACCATTAAACACTCCTACACTGGTCCAAGATCTCCTTTACCAGCATAAATATATATATATTTCTATATATGTGTATATTTATGCCAAGCAAATATATGTATATCCATACACACACCAACATGTACTTACATGTCCCCTTTAAAACTATTACAACATATAAATTTTCATCCTTTTCCTATTACTTATATTTGAGGACGTTTTGATGGAAATATTTTCCCAAGAGAAATTCCATATGTTTGGCTAAGACCAAACAACTATAAATTAAAAAAAAAATACTGTATTCCAGACCATCCCAAAATATTTTAGGACATACTGGAAAGAATCCTGTTCTGGGAGTCTGTCGTTAACCAGCTCTAATGTTCTGGGAAAGTCTCTTTCTTTTTTTCATTAAATGAAAGTTGGTGTTATACATTCAAAATCCAAGACCCCAGGAAAAAAATGAGGAACCCTGGACAACTCTACAAGCTTCCTAGAGATATTTCTGCTAGCCCCCCAAGGGACATCCCAGTCCATACACCCTCCTCTCTCTCAAATATTACTACTCAGAAGATGACTACACTTGGGTGGAATGTGAAATAACTACCACTTAGCCAAGCAGAGAAGCAGAAATGCCAAGGCCTACTTCAGGTTCTGTGCAATCATCTTCTCATCTCCAGCACTGCACTAGCTACTGAGGATTTAATCTAAATTACTGCTAATAACAAGGCAATACTTCTTACAGTCTCAGAAGTCTCTAAATATTTTCCACAGTTACCCTTTCTTGAAGTATAAGAGATGTGAATCAGTCGACATTACCTAAAATTATTTCTGCCCACCCATTCCCCCCTCAACACACACACACACACACACACACACACACACACACACACAAAACCCGGGATCTCTGACCACAGAGGCCGTTTGGGAAGTAACAACACCTACACTTGTCCTGTTGTAGCCCATAAGCAGTCCCCATCCCAAAACTGTTAAAAAATTACACACCCACCTCACAGCATCTTTTTTGGCATTTGTGTTTCCATTAATAAAATTAATTAGCATTTTAATTCACATTTCTGAACACTTGCTATATGGCAGTCCCTGTACATTATCTCATTTCATCCTCACAGCAACCCGAAAATAGGTGTTATTCCCATTTTACAGTTAGGGAAACTGAAGCTCATAAAGCTAAATGACAAGAGCCAGAACTTGAGCCCGAGTCTCTCTAAAACCCATGGCCTTAGTGACCGCCGAAGGCCACCAAACCAGAAATGACATCACACAACTCACAGGGTAACTGACACAGGGCAGAAATATCTAAAAGAAAGAAACACCCCAAGACCAAAATTGTCTGGAAAACTCTTGGGGAGAGTAGCAGCAGATGGCTACATCACACCCATTCTGCCGTTTCATTTTCAAAAGATGTAAACGAAATCCACTTCATACGAAATCTGCTTTGTATCTGGTTTACAAAACCTGCTCCCATCACGTACATGACCTGGAGTACAGGAAAGGCTCCCCGCGTTACCTTCTTGTTCCGCTCTCCCCGTCAGCATATTCAAAGCTTCCTTGGCTTTAGGGCTCCTCACAGATGACAGCGCATAAGTTACAAGAGCCAGCGTGTAATTGTCTGAAATTCCTCTATCAAATTCAGACTCCAAAAAGTTGACAGACTCCTGCATGTCAATATTAGGCTGGAAAGAAAAATATATATATATTCTACTATTCAAAATAACCCATTACCACATTTTTAAATAAAAAGCATTTTCAAACATTCATTCAAAAAACAGTTTCAGTGTCTGTTAAGCACCTGACTTTGTCCTAGGCAATGGGAACCACTCATGATGATCACAGACATTTAAAGATCTGCCTTGCATTTTGAAAATAACACTGCTTTTCAGGTTTTACATGCAAATAGGCACTATTCCTTAGAGGGAATAAAAAATACAAAGTATTTGCCAGTATTTCTCCAGTTGACTATCATGAACTAAGAAGGGAGCATTAAACACAGCCTGAGAAGGATACTGCTCATATTTGATCTCAGGTGTTGAAGCTCTAAATTCAGCTGAAAGTTTATCCTCTACATGTCCAGTAATGGGCTGGGAAAACAGCAGTAGCTTAATATAGAGAACAGCTGTTTTTGATCATTTGCAGTCTGCATGAAACAGTAAAGGCGTCAATCACTGGGACAGCTCCGAGGCAAAATTAAGCTCATTAGCATAACTTTCCATGCTCACTCGTTTTCACCCAGACATCCATGCCCACTTCAGACACTTTTTAGAGTGTGGGTGTACTTTTTTTTTTTTACTAAATTAGCAGACATTATAACTGTTCCATGCTATTTTAGAAATAAAACAATCCTTCACAACTGAAATTTGGAAGAATTTTCTCTCCCCTAAGAAGTTAACTTCCCAATGATAAAAGATGTACTGACTTTTCACACTAGTAACAACATCATTTACATTAGGACATATTTTTAGAATTCTCTCAGTTACTCTAAAAGAGTGGGTCAATGTTTTCATTCTTAGATTTTCGAACGTGCCCACAAATGCAAAGCGCGAGAGTACTCAAATTCAAGACTTCGAATGTGATGTAAAGCCGCAAAACTCTATTTCCGGATGCATATTTGACCCATCAAGATTTACCTTCCTTGTGATTTTCTACCTATTATTTATTAAATTACAGATTAAATACCTGATACTTTTTATAGCCCAGGAGAGAAGTCACAGTAGAAGCCGTAAGGGTTACGGGACTTTTATTGCCACCTTGAAGTTCACTGTGGATCACTCTTCCAGGTTCCCAAAATTCACCACTAGACTTTTGAGGTCCTTGGAGCCAAGTGTATGTTCTGTGTAACACGTTCTGATCAATGTCTATGTAAGGATCAGCTTCAAGGAAACATTGCAAAACAAAAGCTGACAACCTTGGTGAAAAGGGGGGGAAATTACATAAAATACACTTTATAAAGGCCTCCAAATTACACTGAGCAAGAAAACGTCAACATAACAAGACATTTTTCCCCATCAGAAGATTGAACAAAGGGCAAATCCCTGAAGAAAGAACAAAGGGAAGACAGACGACAAAGAGACAACAAAGTAAACAACTCAGCTGGGCCAGTGGGCGTGGTTTCCACTTACAATGGCCAGGAAATTCCCCATCAACTCACAAAATATCAGAGTTGGGAAAGAACACAGAAACCATCTAAGCCTGCCTCATTATTTTATAGGTTGAGAATTGGATACTCAGAAAGAGTTAAATAAATTGTCCAAGGTTATTTATCTTTGGACTATTTCTGGTATTTACCAAGGAAGATCTCATTACATACTTTGTTCAACCCTAAAGCAGTGGATGAAGTATACATAGTTCACAATCAAACTGTCGTACTTTGAAGTAGAGGAAATGGACATTTTTTTCTCCTACAGGACAGGAATCAGCACATTCCAGCCTGTGGGCCAAACACAGCCCACCGTGTGTTTATATGTGCCTCCCCCTCACCAACCCCCAACCCTACACCCAAGAATGGTTTTCAAAGAGAGAAGGAAAGGGAGAGAGAGAAAGGAAGGCAGGGAGAAGAATATGCATCAGACTCTATGTGGCCTGCAGTGCCTAACATATTCACTATCTGACATTTACAGAAAAAATGTGCCAATCTCTGCTACGAACACTCAATATTGAGGCACAAAGAACACCATGCAATAAAACCCTGAGACCTATTTCTGGATCTATATCCATTCTATTTATGGATCTATAGCCTGACTCGTGCCAAAAGAAAATGTGAAGCAGATCTGTTTCACCCTGTAAAAGACTTAGTGTGGTGAACATTACTAATATGCAACATTATGCAGTTCTCTCCCACTCTGAGTATGCAGAATTTGCTTTCTTGCCCTCTTGAAGTTAGGCACGGACATGGGACCAGCTCTGATCAGAGTAAAGTGGTAAATATTACATTGAGGCTGAAGCTTCTAATTGCCAGCACTGAATACGCCAGCCGTCGGTCCCCAGGCTGACAAGCCTGGGGCATCTGGTGAGATGGTGAGATGGTGGCTGAAACAAAGACTGCTGTGCCCCCTGCTGACAACACACAATGGAAATGCAGCTTGAGCACAAGAGAAACTTGCAGATAATAAACTACTGAGATGTAGAGGATTGTTGTTACCACCACACACCTTGTCTAACCCTACTGATACAACTAGTCTTTTTCTGAGTGAAAAATGAAACTGAAGATAGTACAAGGAAACTAATCATCCAAAATCAGCCACACAGAGATTTCATGCTGGAGCAAACTCTGGATGTTCATGACTTAATCCCATCACTGTGTTTTTCACAAAAAATAACCTTAAAGAAACTACACTGAATTAACACAAAGTTCATGTTGACTGTGTCTGATTAAAAAAAGAACTATGTTACAATCACCCTGTATTTCTAACCAATTTTTCTTGCCAGCTGCACTATTATCATAAAGTATTTTATTGCAGCTTTTCCCACCAAAAAAGAGGATTTATGACTTATCTTCTCTAAATAAAAACACCTGATTTATTATGGTTTTAAAACCAGTTTTTAAAGGGAGAATCTCTTTTAAAGCCATGGTATGGGAAAAGCAGCTTCCAAGTTGATACACAGGCACTTCCATCAATTTCATGGCCATCATGACCTAGTGAGAGCCCATTCTGTGACATGTATCTGTTCCATTAGCAAAAACACTTACCACGTGCTCCCAGAAGGGTCACCATCCCCAAAAGCACTGAAAGAGCCATCTTCCTTCTGATAGAGAAGTTCTCTCTGGTAACCTGAAGACATCAAAATAGACAATTAATGTATCAACTTGCAATGAATGGAAGCTTCTCATCATGACATCATATGGGGAAACATGGGCAGAGAATGAGAAAGAAAAAAGACATCAAATCAACTAATATTGAGTATTTTCTATATTATGTGCTGTGGGAGATTAAAAGCATTAATAAGACTTTTCAGACAGAATGCATAAAATAAGAACTGCAATATCCCCAAATTAGAATAAATTCAGAAGAATACAACATAGACAACTATTCTAGCCATTCCAAAGCAAGTAAATTAAAGGCAGAGTACTTAACTCTGTAGAGCTAACTACGATGGTTTCAAATGCTACCTATGAAAAATGCTAGCTATAGTATCATAATTAAATTTTAAGGCTAAAACAGGAAGTAAAAATACTTTCTATTCTTAGGAGAGCAATAAAGAGGAGAAAGTTGCTAAATAATCTAAGACAATGGCTCTAGGACTTTTTGGTTATGGCCAACTGAGGTAAACCCCAAAACCAACTGGTCTGCTCAAACATCAACTCAAAGTTCTCACTAAAAAAAAGGAACATGGTGGTGGTAATGAAATCTCACTACAGAACTAAATTGGGGAGGGGTTTAAGGCACCTGTATCTGCTTTAATAAAACCAGATGCTTCATATCTGCAAAGATGGTTGCAAATAAGCAGATGCTTCATATTTGCAAAGCAATGCATGCAGATCTCAAAGTCCAGTGACTGGGAAGTCACAGGCCAAAGACTGAAAGATTTACCAATCTCAACAAACCAACCTGCTAAAAATGAAATGAAAATAAAATGAAATTAAAATTTAATTTATCATTAAAAAGCAAGCATAAGCAGGAGCAAAAATATTTCCAACTCAAGGCTTTACCAATGATTCTCTGATCACCAAGAATTCTTCCTGCAAACTACAGGATTCCACCACAGGAGGTGAGTGCACACAGAATGCACCCTGCAGCCCAGCCATGGAGCACCTGGCACCAGGATTATTTGTAAAATGTTGAATTCAATCCCTAATAAACTCTAGTAACAAAAAAAAAATTTACTGTATGAATACCTCATTTTAGAGGCATCAATAACTATAATTAATTATTCATATTTGACTAACAAAACATGAGCATTAATAGTTGAAAATTACAGTGCATCTGCTCTTGCCATGTCCAAAACTTTTCTCCTTCAGCCTTTCCACCAGAAGCCGCAGATCTGAGTATCTGACTTAAGCTACTATAAGACAAAATGGACAAAAAACAAGACCCTGTTTCATGGTGGATCTTTAAGACTGGTGGTAAAAGAAATGTAAGCAGCATTTAAGTGGTGACAGAATTTTCTTAATTGAAGAATGGGGTGTTGGGTTATCATCTTTACATTTAAAACTGAAATATCATGGCACAAACTTAAATAGCCAACCTGTATCCAACATTATGTTATCAGGAACTGGTCATAGCCCTTTTCCACTATGAACTCAAGTGACTCTCACAACTCTATGAGGTGGAAGCTATTGTTATTCCCTTTCTAGAGATGAAGAGACTGAAACTCAGAATACACCCATGTGCAAGGTCATACGGCTGGTAGGGACTGAAGATAGGCACCTGCCAAGGCCCACCTGTCTCTTTCAATGATTAATATGTGAGAAGTCCTTCACTGAGTAACTTTTACACACTCTCAATAAACAATAGGTATCACTCCATAACATGGGTGTAGAAAAAGGCTTTCTAACCATCCAATTTTTAAGAAAAAAAATTGACTACATAAATTTTGTTTTAAACTTTTCCATGGCAAAACACTATAAGAAAAGCTAAAAGACAGATGACAAATTAGGAGAAAATACTTGCAACTATGTAAGACAGATAAATGGCTAATCTCCTTAATATTAATATTATATAGATTTTATGTATATGTTTATGTATATATTTAAATACAATGTCTACATATAGATTATATAAAGAATTATTTTTTAATTTAGGGGAAAAGAAAAAATAGAAAGAGAAAAAAATGGACAAAAGACAAGTACAGACATTTCACAAAAAACAAAGACAGAAAGATAGACATTAAAGTAGGAGAAAATGTTCAACTTCATAACGGGTGAAACACAAATTAAAACTACATATTGAGATACCATTTCTCACCCATCACATTATTAGCAAAGATTCAAAAGCTTGACCATACACTCTGCTGGGGAGGCTATAAGAAAACCAGTACTTATCCACTGCTAAAGGGAATTCCAAATAGTACAGCTCCTATGTAGGAAAATGTCTATAACTTTTGACCCAGTAATCCCACTTCTAAGGATCTAACCTGAAGATACACCTCCAACATGACAAAAACACGTATACATTTGCTATACTTCTAACATGACAAAAATGATGGCAACGTTATTCATAACTGCAGAAATAATTTGTAAACTACTTAAATGCCCCTAAACTGGAGACTGGTTGAATAAACTGTGGTACAAGTATACAGTGGAATACTATGCAGCTGTGAAAACAAGAATGAGGACTATCTTTCTGAAATCATGCAGAGCCATTTCCTGGATATACCATTAAATGAAAAAGGCAAAGTCTAAAATAGCACACACAGTATACTATCTTTTGTGTACAAACAAGAGAAAATAAGAAAACACATGTTAATTTCTGCTGAGAGAGGAAGAGAGGGAGAAACTAGAAACTCATGCAGAAAGTTACACAAAGGGCACAGAGAAGGGATCCGAGAGGGAGAGATACCCCTTTGCATACACATTTTAGAATACGTTTGACTTTTGGAAGCATGTTAATGTTCTACACATTCAAAAAATAAACAAGAATGGAAAAGGATTAAATGGCAGGCACTATTAACGTGATCTTAGTTCACTCTAACATGTTTTAGTTTTCATATAACCTTAAAAAACTCAATATATAATCTCTTCCTTTGTCAGAGCTGGTTAAGGATCACAGAAAAGCAGACTAATTTTCTAATGTTCACAAAGGAAATGAGCGAAAGAGTCCAAGACATTCTCCCTTAATTTCCAATTCAGGACTAAATCCACCAGGTAGCAGAGTTTAACAGTGAACTCAATCTGATACAGGCAGGAAGAGGAGGGGAAGGGAAAAAAGAGAAGGGAAGTTGTTGAGCTCCAGGGCCCTCCATCCCCAGAGGAGTTGCTTCTGTGAGAAGATGGACCAACCCCGAGGAAAGGACCAAATGTCCCCAAGGCCCTGAATCACATCAGCAACTGCAATTCCAAGTGTGAGTAATTTTAAAACCAGTCAGAGAGATAAGATCAAGGAGATGAGATCAGTGCTCACGGAAATTACCCCTCAGGTGGCTGACCTCCAAGAGTCTCAGTTAATACCAACAACAAGCACAGTTCTCCCACTGGGCAGCCAGCCCAGAGGAGGGGGAGGGCTCGCAGGCAGTCTCCAGGTATGGAGTGCATTTCTTGAGCTAGTTTAGATAAGACTGAAAATCCTAACCTCCAGCTCTGCTCTCTGGGTAACACAAGGAGGGACTCAGAACTGAGCGAGGGGGCCTATACAACTCTCCCCATGAGTCTCCTGGGAGGCTTCCTTCCTCATCGTAAGCCAGCCACGCATGTCAGTGACTTGAGAAGGTTTCTAGGAACATGACACACTAGTAAGAGTATCAAGCTGCTTCTGCTACAGTGGAAGGTAGAAGAAGGTTCCTAGAAAAGGTAAAGGACACAAAAGTATTACTACGAATAGAATGAGTATTGCTGTGGGCATCAGGGTTCGGGAAGTAAACACGAACCAAGGTGAGTAAAGGCTGAACCTGACAGAGAGAGAGTGGGAAGGCTGTCTAGGAGAGATGATTACATGAGGACAGCTAAATGGGCCACACGTCTTTTAATACATGCATGATATCACAGAGTCTTTATAAAATTGTTCTTTTAATTTCAGGACAGACACTCAGCTGTCCAGTGGTGGCAAGAACCAACCTAAAGCTGGAGAGCCTGGGGCTCAGTATGCAGTAACTGGGAACATCTAACAGAATCAGGGAACTCATGGATAGAAACTAGGAGAGTTCTAGAGCCTTTCAAGATGACATTCGTATAATTTTACCTAAAAGAAAAGAGAACAACTTCTAGAATTAACCTTTCTCATTGATACATTTCCTTCAATCAAACCTTTGCATGACTTCTTCCTAAAAGCACACTTACTATTGTTAGTTGGGTGGTCATCTCCACTTACCAATCCAGGGAACTAGGATGTACAAATGTGACCCTGCCCAGGAAGAACTCAGATTGATGGAACAGTGTGTGTGTGTTTAATTCCAAAATTACAGCATAGTTTGTAATACAAATTGGAGGCAAAGGATCTTACAATAGGTCCAAAAATACAACCACATCAAGAAATAACAGAGCACATGGAAAGCATTCATTACAAAGATCTAGACAGTAGCCAAAAACACTCCATGTCACGGCCTGGATGTACTTCCAAGTACAGTAAACTCCACACACTGTAGGATCAGAGAACAGAAAGTGACAATCACAGTATCCATGTTCAACCAGGAAGTACTCACACCTGCATAAGTAACTTTAATACCTGAGATGAAAGACCTAAAGACTTTAAGTCACATTGCCAGGTTTGACTTACAAACACCATCAATGTCACCCTTCGCAAGGTTTGCATCTGTCAATACCCAGGGCCACACTCCTAGAAAGAATAATTTTAATTTCCTTTTAAAATATGTTTAAATGTTCTCTAAATTATTAGTCACCCATACTCCTAACTCACTGCTGATCACTTGTTTTTGTGCAAAACGTGAAGATATTTCCCCCCTTTTTTTTTTACAGTTGCTCAGTTTTGAGAGTTTAGGCACACACATGAGCATACATTCACTCTTACCCAAAGACACAGACACACATCCTCTCACTCTCATAAGCAGAAAAAGCCATTTCATAAAAGTTTAATAAATAAATAAACTGTACATCAACAACTGACTTTTTAATCTTAAATGAAGGATACAGTTCACTTCAAAATAGAAGACAAACATAACTAGCTCCCTCCCTCCTGCCTAAAGTGCCCACTCCCAAGGGCACTGTCTGGACCCCACCGAGGAGGGAGCGCTGGGGGCTGCGCTCCCCACCGCCGAGCCCTCCCCCAAGAAGCCCGGCCGGTTCCCAGCTCGCCCACCTCCCCCCGGGCCCCACTCCCGCCGCACCACACGCACCACTCACACCTCTCGGGCGACTTCTGCCGCCAGCCCGGCCCGCCCGCCCGCGGCCCCCTCGCCCGCGGCCCCCTCGCCGCCCCGGGAGCCCGCGGCGCCCTCCACCCCAACCCGGCCTGTGGCGCCTTCCCGCCCGCGCCTCGCGCCGCCCGCGGGGTCCTCGCCCCACATCTTGGCGGCCGCCGCCGGCGGCGCTGCCCCCCCGCCGCACCGCACCCAGCCCGGGACCCCAGCCCGCCTGGCCCCACCCGGGCAGGGGCGAGCCGGCGCCGCGAGGCTGCCGCCGAGCCGGGCCGACCAACCCCAACGTGGAGCGAACTTTACCTCAGAGGCGCGGCCGCCAGCAGCGGGGTCGGTCCTGGGCGCGAGCGGAGCTCCTCAGCCCGATCGTCAGTCACCGACGGCGGCGGGGGCAGAGGCGACGGCGGCGGGGGCAGAGGCGGCGGCGAGCGGCGGCTGCAGCAGCGACGGTGGGGGCATCGGTAGCAGCGGGGGCTGCTGCATCGGCGGCGGCGGTGAAGGCAGCGGGAGCAGCGGCAGGGGCAGCAGCGGGTCTGTATCAACGGCGGGGGCTCCATCAGCGGCGGCGAGAGCAGCGGCGGCGGCACATCGCACTCGCCGGCGGCGGGAGGCGGCAACCGAGCCAGGCAGGGAGGGCGCGCCCCCAGTCCCCTCAGCAGCCTGCGGCTTCGGCCGGCAGAGCCCGCACTCGGGCGATGCGGCGGCGCGCTGCTCCGGGTGGGCTGGGAGCTCGGAGAGCAGCCCGAGCGCCGGGGCCCACTGCGCGGGGCTCGACAGAAGAGCGAGGCCTTGGCGGGGACCCGGGAGGGGGCTGGGCCGAGGGGCGAGACAGAGCCCGAGCCGTTGGGCGCGCAACCGCCGCCTCTCCCGCGAGGCCGCTGACCTTCCACCTGCGGGGAACGCTTTAGGGGTGGGGGAGGGGCTCTGCCACCCGCCGGGAGCGCAGCGCGCGGTCCCGCGCCTGAGGGACGTGGGAGGGGCCGGCTTGGCCTTGAGTGGCCACGTGCCAAGGCCCGATCCCCTCACCGAGCGCCTCTTGCTAGTTCTCCTGCTTACACAGGGGCCCTGCCCTCAGCTTTCCTGGTGAATGGGGTGGGGGTGGGCTGCCTTTGGACATGAATCTTTTTTTTTTTTTTGGTCTCACATTGCAGGTTCATCATAAAAAGAATTAAAAGATAAATCACATATTTTAAGAAGACAATTCTATCACACATAACAAACACAGGATTAATATCAGGAATATATAATAAAATTTGTAGATACTGACAGGCATACACAGACTAGACAAACAAGACTATACTGTAAAGCACAGGGAAATATATACAAGATTTTGCGGTTTATGTCAATGAATACATGTATGTTGATGTATAACTGAAAAATTGTGCTCTACACTGGAGACTGACACATGGTAAACTGACTATAACTCAATAAAATAAAATTTTTAAAAAACATTATAAAAAGATAAAAATTATTAAAAATGTTATCACTTATATGTGGAATCATCGTGTGTCAGCATGACAGTGGAGGAGGAGCGTGCCCAGCCCTAAGACCCCGCATCAGGCCACTGGAGCCACCACTGACTTGGCTGAGCGGTGTGTTTTATGCAACCACCGTTTAGACAGTTTTCTGTCACGCGTGTATTTCTGTATTTACAAAAAAAAAGGAGAATGAAATAAGGTAGTGTTTGGAGTAAACCTTCCTGGGTTCAGCTGTCACCCCCACCACTTACTAGCTGTGTCACTAAGTTACTCGCTCACTCTGGGTCTCACTTTCCTCATTAATGAGGCAGCACATATCGGAAGTTCCCTCTGTGATGGTCTCTATTCAGGCTTCAGTGATATGCCCTGCTTGCTACCATGCCTGGCACAGGATGATTCAATAAATGCTTGTCATTTTTATGACTATCTAAATAATTTGCACTTTCAAAGCACATAAGGAAAATCAAAGACACTGTGTGTGATTTCCCATAATAATGTCCTACAATAAGTAAGATTCTTGGTATCGCACGTGGAGCATGTAATAGGGATTCCATAAATGTTGTGAATTAAATTGGAAGCACAGTTATTTTGAGGTATAAAGTAAGTGAAGGCAATTTTAGCTTCAGAAACAAAAGCATTAAAACAAAGAATCATGTTGGAAAAAATCTGATAAATGCTATAATATTAATGGCAATGATATATTGCACAGCTTTGTCAAAAACTTCATGAAATATAAATGACATTTCCATTAAATTCAAAGTATATCATGTAGGTTTGCTGAACTGGCTGATGGTTGACAATTTCTGGAATATATCAAGGTAAATCAGAAATGTCTGAAGGGGGAAAACCAAAACATATTGGGTGCTATGAAAATGCTTAAGAGAGAACGTCCTGGCAATCTTCTTTTGTTTAACCTTGATTTCTAATTCCTAAATTTAAAAAACACTTTGGGTATCAAATAAAAATGATTCAAGACATGTTTTTAATGTGTTTTTACATGACAACAAGCTAAATAATCTCAATATTATGGTTTTATTCTCCACCCCACCCTGGGCATTAAACACTTAACCTATACTTTCAAATTTCTCACTTTATTTAGCAAGTGGAAACCAAAGAAGTCCTGCTTAAGATGCTCTAATAAAAAAAATTGATAAACCATTCTCTGGTATCTAATGCAAATCAGACCTGCTACTTAATTACTGTGCTTGCATGTAAGCTTCTATTGCTAGGTCTTGTTTAGTGTGTGTGTGTTTGTGTGTGTGTGTGTGTGTGTGTGTAAAGCCTTAATGTCGATCTGTTTCTATGTGTTGCTTTGTTTGTTTGGTCTCGGCTCCTTCTAGTCCAGTATTAAACTACAGGAACACCCCTCAGAGCCCAGGGTGGTTCGCAGCGGGTGCACCTGGAGGCAGTGCCGGGGTAGCCAAGCCCGTTTTATAGACTTGAGGAACCCAGCCTGCTTGATGGGAAGGCAATCTCTGGAGCTGGGCTGTTTGTGTTTTGCAGACTTGAAAAGCTGGAGAACGAGGTCAAGACCAGACAGGACAAAATGGATGAGATCACCGTCAAGTGTGAGGAGGCAAGCAGAAAAGCATCCCCCAGGAGCTGTGGGAGATGCTCAGCGCCCAGCAAGTGCACTGCGCTAGGCTGATAGAGGATAAGAGCCAGCTGATCAACGAGGTACTACAGGCGAGAGCCCAGCCCGGCCCCGCCCCAGGGCATCCAGCTTGCTTTCCCTGAATGGAAAAAGGTGGAGGTCTGACATCATTACCCCGCAGGTGGAACGGCTCAGGCAGTACAATTCTAACCAGAAGAAAAAGCTCTGGAGTCATTTTAGAATTATTGGCAACCTGCTAGAAAGATGTACTGTCAGAGCAAATGCTGTTCCCGATTTTATGTGTTTAGCCAAGGAATGGAACTTAGTCTGCGGTTGGTGCTTTCCCACCTTGGAACCTGGGCATTCATTGCTCAACCGGAAGACCCTAAGCTTTCCGGGAGCCTGCAGGGAGATGTGCAGCAAGTGGTCATCGAGGGGGAGGAAACCTGTGCTGCTCAGAGAGGGTCTGTCCTGAGCTGAGCCCCCTCTGCCTGACAGGATGGGTCCAGGTGGGGTGTGCTTCACAACCTCTTGCTTCTGTGTCAGTAGGTGACCGACCTTTGACATGCTCTCTTTTAGGAGTTAAAAACAAAAGATGACCAGTACATGAAGGATTTGAAAAACAGTCAGATGACATCTGCCTGCTCCTGGAGTGGATGGAAGAGCAAGTGAAGAACGTGATGAGAAGCTTTCACCAGGAGCGCTGTCACATTGAGGTGACTGATGGGGTCTGAGAGAGCTGCCCTCTGCCCCTGGGAGGAGGCTGGCTCTGTCCTAACCACCAAGGAGGGCCCCAGATGTCTTGGTCTTCTGATTTCTATGCCTGTTCTAGGGTTTCATTCATTCAGTTACTCATTCACTCACTCACTCATTCATTCACTCCTCCAACAAATACGTGTCCGGTGTCTATCATGTGCTAGGCATGGACCAGGGTTCTGGGGATACAGCCACGGACAAAAGAAAGTTTTCAATGGAGCCTGTATTCCAGCAGGAGACAGCTAGACACTAACCAGATAAATGGCTCAGTATATAATGTGACAGGTGGTGATAAATGCTTGGAAAGGAAATAAAACAGGGTAAGGTGAGAGGAGTGGAGGGGGAAGATCAGTGCTCCAGACCCATCAGACCTCCTGAGCTGTTTGTCTGACTGATTTATGACAGTCAGGGACAGAGCGGGGTGGGAAAGGGGCAGGCCAAACAGGACCCGGGAACCTATACTTTGAATTGGAATGAAATGTTAAAGATTGAGATGGAGACAGGCCTTTCCAAAATGGAAGAGCCAAGATGGTGGGGCCTCTCTCTTTGGACTGCTATAGATCCATTTCTGCATTCCCGGGCCCACCCCATCCACTGCCCCACTTCTGTGAGCTCCATGCTGCCTTTGCTTTGTGGGAACCCCAGCCAGAGCAAGGCACCAACCCGAGTTACAGCTGAATTCCACGCCAGGGCTGGCCCTGGGACTGCAGGACACCAGCCTTCCCCCAACGTACAGACTTCGTAACAGTTTCCAGGCAGCTCCTTCCTTTGGGTTGCACGAAACTTGGCGAGTATGCACTTGGATTTGACTTTGTGTCACTTGTGCTGTTGTCTGAGAGTTCTTTGATGCAGTGGGTCCTGTCTAATCCAAACAGACAGGTCGTACAAAGCATTTGAAGTGCAGTGGCCAGAGCTGCTGACCAGTAACGAGAAGTGGGAGCGAGCCTGCAGGCGCACAGCACCAAGGAGGAAACAGGGCGGCCGACAGTGGAGTGGGCAGGTGTGTCTGGGTGATCAATGGAGTGACACGGGTGGGTGGGGACCCATGACTGGATCAGGTCTGCACTGCTGGCGGGAACTCCAGTGTGGCCCAGTGGCTTGTGGGTGAGACAAGGCAGCATCCTTCTGAGGTGGCGGGAACTAAATCTGTCACGAGGACTGGCTTTGTCCCTGGGAGGGGCTCTTAGGCATCCCAGGATGATGTTCCTCTGGGGACCCCACTCCCCAGAGTGCCAGCCCTGCGGTTCTGCTCTGTGGAGGCGTGCGTGGCTGGTTACCCAGAGTGGGGCTGAGGAGCCGGGGACTCATCCTGAAACCTGTCTCTGGATGTGCCGCCTTCCTTCTCCTCAGGGTCTCCTCACGGGGAAAAGCTGCTGGGCCTTCTCCTGCCCCTGGAGAAGGGCAAGTGTTACCTGCTGAGGGGGTGCCGCCTTCTCAGTGCATCTCCCAGCATTGCCTCAGCCCCGGCAGTGGGACGGCTCTCCTGGGGCTTCGCTGGACCCACCGTGTCCTCCTTCCCTTTACCTGCTCTCCTCGCAAAGCACACGGGCCTCAGAGCCGCATAGCTGCCGCCTGTCCCGCCCCTCCCTCTGCTGGGACCCTGGGAGCTGGGGATACTGAGGGGAGCCACTCTGCCTGCTGCTCTCAGGGGCGGGGGCGGGGGTCTGGTGACCCTGGCTCCGGAGAACTGGCTGCCTTGGTGTCTGAACGGTCCTTCTGCTGTTGTCCATCAGGCCCTTCGGATTGAAAATGAAGATGACTTGTCTAAACTTCCTCACATGCCAAGCTCATCACTCACCTCCCCCCCATGTAGGGTGAAGCTCAAGGAGAAAGAGAGTGTAAAAAATTCTGGAAGTTCTGAGAAGACATCACTGCTTTTGAATACTGCTTCTGGAGGCATAGAGAAACAGCAAGTGTTTTATGTCAGGGACCGCCAACTTAGCATTTCCTGCATTATCATAATGTTTTTGTATTTGCAAAGGGCAAGATGGCTGGGGATGAGATGCTGTTCTTAGGCTGAGGCCCAGGGGGTCTTTTGCTGGGACTCCCTCAGGGCCAGGTCTCAGCCACATGAAACCTGGGCTGACCAGGCCCTGAATATTTTGATCTGTAACACTTTCCTGCAGAGCAAGGCCAATTTTTAATGCCTGTCTTTTTCATTTTTGTGTATATGTGCATGGGAGGAGGTAATTAGGCTGATTTATTCATTTATTTTTAGAGGAGGGGCTGGGGATCGCACTCAGGACCACGTGCATGCTAAGCATGCGCTCTAGCACTTGAGCTCTATCCTTCCCCTAATGCCTATCTTTTTTGTTGTAACTAATGACTATTCTGAGGATGCGATCATGTTAAAAATAGTACATAATTTTAATTTTAAAATTAAAAACTTGAATTCAAAAAATGTTTTTCAGTATTGCTAGCCCCAGGGTACGTATGCTTCCAAAAAGAGTTGGCTGAGTGGACAAAACCCAGAAGCCATAAAGAAAAAAAAAGGGACATATTTGACTGGCTTGAAAAAAAATTCTATAGGGAGAAAATCACTAGAAGCAAAGTTAAGATACCGATGACAGGAGAGAGAAATATTTTTAATTCACATCAGAGTTAAGGGCTAACTTCCTTCACATACAACGAACTCACATAAACCAGTAAGAGTAAGACCCACAACTCAATGGAACACACCAAGGATATGAACAGACACCTTTTAGAAGAGACAATACAAGTAACTTTTTAACATATGAAAATACATCAGGCTTTCTTGTAAGAGAAATGTGAATTAAAAGTGCTGAAATTCCATTTCTTCTGTCAGGTTGGCAAAAATCTCCAAGTTTGGTAACATGTAGTGATGGCTGATGTTTAGGAAGTAAGCATGCTCATAATTTGCTGGTGTAAATGTAAATTGTTGGAGCCTCCATGGAGAAGAGCTTAGCAGGATAGATGACCAAACTGTATAGTACACTTGACCCTGTGATTCCTCTTCTAGGATTCTATTCTCTGTATATCTCAGTACAGTTGAAATGATGTGTTTGTCCTAGCTTATTCACTGCAGCATCAGGTGAAATAGCAGAAGACTGGAAATGACCTAAATTTCCATCATTAAAGAATTGATTAAATAATATATGGGGCATCTGCACCATGGAATACTATACAGGTGTAAAAAAGAACAAAGAAATTCTGTATATACTTATGTGAAAAGCTCTATAAGGTTTATTGGCATGTGGAACTGTCCTATGTCTGTAGTAGAGTATCATTCATGTGACAATGGGGAGGAAAAGTGTGTGTGCTTCTGTGGACATGTATTTCTTTGGAAGGATGCCTAAGACATGGATAACACTGGTTTGCCCGTGGGAGGTAAACTGAATGAACTGGGAGGCAGGAGGAGGAGGAATACTTGTTTAAATTTTAAAATTCAAATAAAATTTAATTTGTATTATGATTTGATGATATTTATATCGTGGAAGCATTACGAGTGTCAGTAAAGTGAACACCTGTGATCCGGATTTAGAAATAGCACATTATCCCTGTTTAGATGCCCCTCCATGTGCCTCTCCCTGGTCCCATCTTCCTTCTTCCTCAGTCTTCCTCCTTGTGGTTTCTTCCCTTGTGTAAAGATCTCCTCTGCATCTTTGCTGTAAATTCTCTAATCTTCTGTAAACTTTTCTCCATTTCTTCTCTTCCTGTCTGTCTTCATGTACTCATGCAGGTGTACCTACAAACCCCTTGTACCTTTGTCCAGATCAGCCCCCAGCATCTCTGTCACCCCTGCAGGAGCAAACCAGTCTGGCCTCAGCATCGGAGCCAGTGGAGCAGCTGGTCCTCCAGAGAGAGAGTCAGGGAACCACAAGAGCAGGAGCCCCCGCCTTTTCCCAGGCTCATCCACCCCAGTGACATCCTCAAGATCCTGCAGGCCTTTGTCATGGGTCTGAGGAAGCCCAGGTGGGCTGCGGGGCTGGAGGGCTTGCCCGAGAAGTTGGGGAGCTGGTTGGGATGCGCGGCCCAGCAGATGCCAGCGAGGGGAGAGGAGGCTGCTGAGCCAGGTCTTGGGGGAGTGAGTGGAGGGGTGCCTGGAAGGAAGGCAAGAGGACTCTGTGGACGTTACAGTGAAGGACATGCATGTAGAAGCGATTTGCCTGTTTTCACTCAGGATTGATTCATTCAGTGAACATTTGTTGGGTCTGCTGTGTGTGCAGGCCTCTTGGGGATCATGCCTTGTGGTCAGAATAGTGTCAAAGCATGTACGAGGTGTCACGTGCTCTGAGGAGGGTGCAGTCACCTCCATTTGGCATGTCACAGAGGGCTTTAGGAGGGGATGGCACCAGAACCGGGCTTTCCTAAGTGGACAAAGTAGGGGAAAGGGTCTTTCAGGATGTCACAGAACAGGGAAAGGCCTTGTTCAAGAATCATGACTGGAGAGAGGTGTGGCTGGAGTGTCAGGATCTGGGGAGTGGGACCAGCTTGGCTGGAGGAGCCAGGCCAGGTCCTGAGAGCCTTCCCCAAAGTGCCCAAGGTCTTGATCTTCCCCCTTCAGTAGACCGGAGCCAGAAAACGATCTTAAGCCACGGGACTGTCATGGTAGACTTGCGTTTTAGAAAGATGTCTTTGGTGGCAGGGAGAGGGCTGATGCTGGGTGCAAGGAGAGTAGTCGGAAGGTCTGTCTGGGTGGGAGGGGCTCTCCTGGATCAAGGCTGTCCTAAGACGAGGTGGGGAGCAGATGACAAACTTTGAGAGCTGTTTTGGCTGCATTTGCAGAGGAAATGGGCAGAGTAATGAGCTGTAAAGCCAGTGAGGTAAACTGAGTGAGAGAAAGAGGGTGAGTGAAGCTGCAGGGGTGCTTGCACAGAAGTGACAGTGGTGCCAGGAATCAGGAACGTTGATGATAAGCAGGTGTTCTTTCTGAGAATCTCCCGCACAGCCTGCTGAACTCATACAGCTGAGAGGGAAGGTGACAGGTGGAAAAGCAGGACGTCTGCGAGGGGCAGGCACTGCTTGGGCACCTGGGTGAAGGCAGGTGAAGACGAGCGTACCAGTGCTCTCAACCTTCAGGGCCCTCCGGGTACCAGTGAGGTTGCTGAAGGTCGTATGCAATGACTCAAAGGACCCCAAGTACTGGAAGGCCCTGAGCACGGTGCTCCCTCCCACCAAGCAGAGCCTCTGGGCGGCTGTATTTACGGCCTTGGAGAAATGCCAGTAAGTGTGCATGTTATGCCCAGGAGGAGGAGGGAGCCGGGCAGGTCGGTGGGAGGAGGATCGTGCTTGGAGTGGCCACATTTGCCACCTCCCTGTCCCATGAACACTTAGAGAGAACAGCTGCCTTTGGCAACCCCTGCTGTGGAGGCGGGGTGGGGGGTGGGGTGTAGTGTTGGGGGCGAGCCCTCTGGCACTGCCCTCCCTGTCCTGTTCCAGCTCACCTGGCTCCTTCAGTGCGGGAGGACTGCTCTGCCGGGCGAGGCTTCTGGGGTACCCTTCCACCTCCAACCAGAATAGAAGTGCAGAGATCCTGGCTCCTACTTGGTGGAGGATGGAGGATCCAATGGGCCGCTAACCGATTTTTCTGCCCAAGCCTCTTCCTGACCCAGAGGGTGGAGCTGCTGGTAGAAAACCAGCCTCCGGAGAGAACTGGCAGGACACGGAGCTCCAGCAGCCGCTGCAGCGGTGTCTGGACTGCAGGGTGGGTGACAGAGCCCTCCAGGGAGGGCGGGCAGGATGCTAGGGGAGGCAGTGAGACCGGAGCCGACATTAGGAAGTGAGGTGTCCCCTCCCCGGCCCAGCCCGAGGCAAGGGGCTCTGAGATGCGGGCTGCGGTTGTGCCCCATAGATGTCCGCAGTTTTTGGCACCAGCTGCTTGTGGGACCGCTCTTCAAGGCGGTGACAAAGCCGGGGATGGCTTCAAGCTTAGAGCCCTTCCTCGTGGATTCTTCTCTTTGGTCCTAACACCCAGTCTGTGAGGCAGAAAGGGCAGAAAGGATTCTCCCCTTTCACAAATAGGAGAATCAAAACTCGGAGACTCAGACTTGCCAGGAGTGAAGGCTCTTCACTCTCTGCCAGCCAGGCTGTCTGGCCTGGAACGTGGGGGAGGGGGAGGCTCCAATGGGGGCCAATATACCCCTGCCCCCACTCGCGCCTGCTCCTGTGACAGCTGGGACAACTTGTCCACGGCCTGGCAGGAGGAGGAGTCTCACCTCCTGCTCCAAAGGGAAGAGCCCATTGGCCACACAGCTCCGGCAGGTGGGGCTGCAGGGAAGAAGGGACTGGGTGGGGGCCAGTCTCCTCCCCATCCTACTGTGAGGTTCCTTGTGACGGAAGCTGAGGATGTGGTTCTTGGGAACCCGGGCTGTTCAGCTTTCCCTGTCTCCCCAGGTCAGATGGCAAATAACTCATCAGGAGAGGGAGCTCTCCCCAGGCTCCCCAGGCTAGGACACTATGTCCCCCATTTCCCAGATTGGACCAGCAGGGAAGGCCAACCTGCTGCCCATCAATGGTCCAGTGGACGTGGACCGAGGTCCCATCATGCCTGTGCCTGTGGGCATCCGGCCCGAGCTCAGAAACTACCGGATCGAGGGATGTGAGGACTGCGCTGGGCCCCTGCCGTCCCTGCTCGCAGCAGGCCCTGCTGTGCTCCGCTTCCCAGCCCCCTCGCTCTCTCCCTATCAAGGATCTGTGCACATATTACATGGTTGGCATCAGACTCCAGCCATCTTTGGCAACCTCAGGCCATGCCTCATTTTCCAGATAAGGGTGATGAAGGCCAAGGAGGGGAAGTGACTGGCCCCAGCTCACACCCAGGAGCCAGCAGCAGACCCAGGCTGCTGCCCACCCAGTGCCTGCCCCTTCTGCACCATCACACTGCCGCCATCCAGGACCTATCCCAGCCCTCCGTCTGCCCCCGACACCCACCTCACCTTGAAGCCCCTTCAGGACACCCGCCCCTTGTCAGCTTTCCCTGCCTGGTCCCCACCCATGCACTGCCCACCCAGGGGCCAAGTCCTTCTCAGGTGGCCTGGCACCCACAGCTGGTGCCCTTGACTGAGGGGCTCTCCTCTTAGCCCATCTCATGCAGGTGCTGTTCTGGGGCCTGTGGGACCTCAAGCACGTGAACCTGGCCCAGGTGGACCGGCCAAGGTGGACATCGAGTGTGCAGGGAAGGGGGTGCAGTCATCCCTGATCCACAATTACAGGAAGAACCCCAACTTCAGCATCCTCGTCAAGTGGTCTGAAGTGGTAGATCTGGGCCCCGGGGTCGCTGGGCAGAGCTGGGTGCAGCCGGGCAGCTGGGCAGGGCCGGGTGCCTCTGGCCCTTCTCTGGGCTCAGGCCGTGCCAGCCCCCACCCCCAGGACCTCCCGGAGAACGAGCTCCTGCAGCTGCCCTCGGACATCAGCGTGGCGGCTGCCGGGCCTTGGCTGCAGCACCCTGGGGGGCTCCCAGCCATCAGCTCCCTGCAGTGCTTCCTCTCCCGGCCCCCAGACCACTCAGCCCCCACCTGGAACAGCACAGGGATGGCCATGCCCCAGAGGCCCACGGATGGGGCTCCAAGGATTTCTTCCTTGGGCTCATCCCCTAGTCAGAGTCAGGGAGGCCAGGAGGGAGGACCCACCCAGGGGCCAAGGAAGGCTGCCCGGGGCTGCCCCTCACTCTCAAGCCAGAAAGGTCCAGGGCCAGATGTCCTTAGAGGGCCTGAGGGCAGATGACTTCCTCTGCCAGGTCTTGAGAAGACCCAGGACCCCTCCCAGCCTCCACTGTGTCACTCACTGCAGCCCACCCTCCTCTCTGGCCACCTCGTCCTCTGCCTGTGCCAATCTTTTCTCCCTCAGCTGTCGCCTCCCTCCCTCTCCCCTCATAAAGCTCCAGAATCAGCTTTAACCTCCGGTCATTTCATCCACCCCTGACTCTCACCATTACTCCTGCTCTTCCCTGTCTGTCTGTCCATCTCTCTGTCCAGGCAGACTCCCCCAGGGCTGCCGTGTGCTGTACAATGGGGGGGCCCTCCTCTCACCCCGCAGGGGAGGTCGTGGTGAACATGGAGCCAGAGGTGCCTGTCAAGAAGCTGGAGACCATGGTGAAGCTGGACGCAGTGAGGTGCCTGGGGTCAGTCCCACGCTGGCTGCGGATGTGCACTTGCATGTGACACTTTACCAGAGCCAGGCCAGTCCACACCTGTGAGACAGTACATTGATAAAGTCACTTCTCCTTCAGCATGTGATGGGACAGGGCCTCCCCTGACTGCATGTACACACAGCCCTGTCCTAGACTGTCCTGGGATGGCATGCATCTGGGGACACATGCCTGAAAATGTGGTGCGCATGTATGAGAGGCAGGGAGAACAGTGACCATGTGAAGTCATAGCCTGCAATTACTTTTATTCCAACAAACACCATAAGCAATGGATTCCTTGTGTGAACAACAGGGTTCTTTCCAGAGGGTCCCTGGGTTCCTTCCCAGCCATTCACAAAAGACCCTCCCACACCTGGCTTGGGGACAAATTTCCGGGTGGAAGTTCCTTACTCGTCCTTTGGGACTAGGGCTGTTTAATTGCCAGAGGGAGACCTGGGGGTTCAGATGTGGAGGTGGCCTCTGCCGAGGAGGGCAGGATGGAAGCCGGCCTGGAACAGGACATCCTGGGTCCAGACAGTGTGGAAGAAAGCGGTCGGGCCTCCCCCCAGACCCCCATCACTTGCTCTGTACCCCATTCCTCACATCACGTGCTTCATGCAGCCTGGGGTGCCCCCCAGCTTCTGAAGCCTGAGCTGGGTCTGAAAGGATCTTCCCTTACCCCCATCATCCTGGTCCCCAGAGAGTCCCAGCTGAGTTAGTGCGGGTGTGGCTCTGGGGAAAGGGGAGCAGCTGAGGCCCAGGCCTGGCCCACAGGCCCGGGTGGCACGGCCAGGGCTCCAGGGCTACACCTGGAGACCCCACGCCCCCCTCAGCTCCCAGCCTCCTGACCTCCCCCTGAGGGTATCCAGGCCATCAGTGAACAGAGGACATCACTTGCCCAAGCTTCCCCATCATCCCACAGGCCCTGGGCTCCTGTGGGGCCGTGTCACCAGGATCCTCTTCAGCTGTGTCACTGAGTGTCCACTTCCCTGTTGAGGCCCTTGCCCCCCTGTAGCCGACATCACCAAGCGCTGGCCTCATACCTTGCCAGCCTCCCCTCCTGACGCGGCCTGTGCACTGCAGGGATCCCCTGGCCGTGCGCAGCCATCCCAGGGCCCAGCACCCCCATTTAGACTCGGTGGAGCCCTGCAACTGGTCACTTTTGAAAGCCCCAGTGATTCTAACATGCAGCCAGGGTTGCCAGCCACCGCCCTGGAAGGACTGAGGAAACATCTGCAAGGCAGAGCCTTCACGGCCTCAGAACTGGCTGTGTGAGGACAGGCGCTCGCAGCGCACAGGGAGCGGCCCTGCATCAGCTCCCTCTCCTCCTCCCTCCCTGGCTGTGCCGCTGCCTTCACGTCCAGCCCCGTGGCTAAGGCCTGTCCCTGTCTCCTTGCTTCCCCCCTGCAGACTTCTGATGCAGCCATCACGGTGGACGTGGTGAGTGTGGGGACCACAGTGGGTTCTGGGGAGAGAAGACCCTACACCATGCAGGGTATCAGGCCAAGGGGAGCAGCTTCAGGGACTGAGACACCCCCAGCCCCTGGCGCTCTGGCCAGCACACCCCCCCGGAGAGGCAGCTGGAGAGAGCTGCTTGGGGAGCAGGGCCCCCGGGTGCTGGTTCTGCCTCAGCTGGTGGTTCACGCTGGCAGGTCACGACCCTCTGTGGGCCGTGGCATCCATTTCCACAAATCAAGGCCCTGCCCCTTTGACATTGGTGGCCCCCCAGAGCCTCCTGGAGCCCAGGGCTTCCGGGGAGCAGATGGTCAGAATGGATGGGGGACTCCCAGATGGTCCAGGGCTCTGGGAATGGTCAGGTTGCGGGGACGTATGCAGGACTCCGGACCTGGCCAGCCCTTCAGGCTGATGAGGACGAGAAGAAGAAGAAGGAGAAGGGCATATCAGAAGAGACGGAGGAGGAGGAGCTGGATGAGAGCATGCGGGACTGGCAGTCCAAGTGCTTCGCTGCCATCGACACCATGAAGGAGCTGAGGCCTTGGGCCGGGGTTGAGGCCCGAGGAGGGACTAGGCTGGGAGAGCTGACCACATCTCCCCATCAGACTCTCCAGTCCAGCTTCTTTCCCGGCCCCTACTCTATCAACATGAGCTTGGAGCAGCCTTGAAGTTCTAGCTCAAGACTCACTTTTTCCAGAATGAAGGGCCAGTCCTCCTTCACAGGCTTGGTTTTCTCTTGTCTTCATTCATTTTCTGCACAAATATCTCTTGAGTATACATGATCAGACACCAACCTGGATGCTATGGGAGCCTAAAGATAAGATGCCGTACCTGCCCTGGGTATTTCCTGGACATGCAAAATGGACATGTAAGCAGATCCATCATGGTGCAATAACAAAGGCAATTCAGTGCCTGGGGGAGTCAGGGAAGGCTTCACAGAGGAGGTGACCTTTGAGGACGAAGAGAAACATGCACTCAGAGGCCAAAAGGGAACAACTTCTCAGTAGCACCTGCACGTCTATTTCTATCTAACACCTCACGCTACTTTACTTTACACCCCTCGGTCACCGTTGCTGTGAAACGTTCTTCCCTATCGTGTGCACGTGGGTTCTGTCTGCTGAGCCAGATGGCAGTTTCCAGAAAGAGCAATTCTCCTCGTCCTCGTTTGTCCCTTCTCCACACTGCTGACCGAGCTCAAGGCACCCCCTGACTGACTGGCTGACCAGGAGGGACGTGTGCCTGTGGTGGTGTTTCCTCAGCCGAGCTGATCCAGCCACACTCTCCCCCCAGGCCCTTTCTGGGTCCCAAGTTGGGTGTACTGCTTACCATCCACGTTCGTCAGAGCACAGGCTAAGCTGCTGTAGTAAGTTAGATTGGTGTAAGCAAGGAGAAGGTGGTGTGGTGATTCCATGGTGTCAGGGAGCAATACCCTGGCATCTTGTTACTGGCATCTGTGTGGCTAGAGATGGCTTGCCATCACATCCCAACACCAGTGCACAGGAATTGTCAAGACAAGAGGAGGCTTCTCCCTTCCCTTTAAATGCCCAACCGAGAAGCTGCAAATACCACTTTCACTCATGTTGGCTGGAATCTAGACCCATAGTCACACTTGGCTGCGAGGGAGGCTGGGAGATGTCATCTTAGCTTCGCTGCTGTGTGTCCAGAAACATGTTTGAAGGGCAGGAGAGCTGATAACTGGGGACACCTAGTAGTATCTTCTCCCCCCATCACCTCCTGGATTCAAGTTGGCCAGGCAGGAGCTCCATCCATCCAAGAGGCGGCCTTGTGTCTATTCCTGTCATTTGCACAGGCTACCACCAGGTGGCGGTGGCACCTTGGTTGAAACCTGGTGATTTAGTGTCCAGTGTGTACTGACTGAAGCACATTTTCTTTTTCTTTTTTTTTTTAATTGAAGAATAGTCAGTTTAAATGTACAATTTCTAATATACAACGTAATAGTTCAGGCATACATATGTATACACATATTCGTTTTCATATTCTTTTTCATTATAGGTTACTAGAAGACACTGATATAGTTCCCTCTGCTATACAGTATAAACTTGTTTTTTATCTATTTTATATATAGTAGTTGGTATCTGCAAATCTTGAACTCGCAGTTTATCCCTTCCCACCCCTTTCCCTCCTTGGTACCCATCAGTTTGTTTTCTATTTCAGTGAGTCTGTTTATATTTTGTAAGTTCATTTGTCTTTTTTCCAGATTTCACATATAAGTGACTTCATATGGCATTTTTCTTTCTCTTTCTGGCTTACATCACATAGAATGGCAATCTCCAGATCCAACCATGTTGCTGCAAATGGCATTATTTTATTATTATTTATGGCTGAGTAGTATTCCATTGTAAAATATACCACAACTTCTTCATCCAGTCATCTGTTGATGGACATTAAGGCTGCTTCCATGTCTTGGCTATTGTAAATAGTGCTGCTATGAACGTTGGGGTACATATATCTTTTTGAATTAGAGTTGCCTCCAGATATATGCCCAGGATTGGGACTGATGGATCATATGGTACATCTATTTTTAGTTCTTTGAGGAATCTCCATGCTGTTTTCCACAGTGGCTGCACCAAACTACATTCCCGTCAACAGTGTCGGAAGGTTCCTTTTTCTCCACACCTTCTCCAGCATTTATCATTTGTGGACTGTTTAAGGATGGCCATTCTGACTGGTGTCAGGTGATACCTCATTGTAGTTTGGATTTGCATTTCTCTCATAATTAGCGATATCGAGCATTATTTCATGTGCCTATTGGCCTTTCTATGTCTTCACTGGAGACTCGCTTGTGTAGGTCTTCTGCCCATTTTTGGATTGGGTTGTTTGTTTTCTTTTTATTAACTTGTATGAGGTGTTTATATATTCTGGAAATAAGCCCTTGTCAGTCTCATCTTTTGCAAACATTTTCTCCCAACCTGTAGGGTGTCTTTTTGTTTTGCTTATGGTTTCCTTTCCTGTGCAAAAACTTATAAATGTAGTCAGCTTCCATTTGTCTATTTTTGCTTGTATTTCTATTGCCTGGGTACATGGCCCTCGGAGAATATGAAACACATTTTCTTATTTAGTTGTATTCTTCTACATTAAAAAAGTACCTCTAAGAAGCAACATTAAAGGGCACATGTTTTTCAGTGATACACAATTTAAAGAATCATAAACTTCTAAGAACGGTTAAGCCATATTGTACATATAATAAACTTTTTTAACCCACTTAAGCAAAGCTCATGGTGGGTTTGAAACCCAGTAGGAAAGAATTTCTGCTTCTAAGCATTGAAGACTGGTCTGAGACCACAGAGTGGGGTTAACAGTCCCCTCCTTAGGAAGGGGACTGTTAACCCCTTCCCTGTTCCTCATCTCATCTTTTGGCAGCAACTTCAACAGCAAAAGGCCCCAGGAATTGACTTGGAGGAGAAGGAGGAGATGGGCAATACTGAGGGTGAGCCCTGGAGCCCTGGAGCCCTGTGGGGTGGGAAGCTCCCCTGCCTGTCACACCCCGGCTATTTCTCTTTCCCCTTCTCATGGGCCCCTAAAGCTGCAGCAGCCAATAGCAGATATCAGGCATCCTTGGCCACCAGGAAGCAGGCTGAGGCCCTTATCTACAGTGGCTTTTACTCTGATCAATTCAGCAGAGTGATGGACAGACACTTAAAGCCACAGAGCATCAGAGCTGGAAGAGACCTCAGCGCTCATTCCATTCAGCATTTCTAGACATTTTCCATGGAACACTATGAGTGGGTATTCTGGAGGGAAAAGGGAGTTCTTGGGTCAAATGGGTTAAACATGTCCTTGGGTACAGGACTTCTCAGTGCCTTTAGTATACAAATGTTATTCTCAATCTCTAAAAGGAAGACACAGGATAAATTATTTCACCAACTTATTTTCTGTGTGTGTGTGTGTGTGTGTGTGTGTGTGTGTGTGTGTGTGTGTGTGCCCGCGCGTGTGTGTATACTTTCTTTTAAAGCATTCCAAGAACTCCTACACCTGGTGTTCCACTGAATGCTGTTTGCAAAATGCTCATATAGAACAATTCTCTTAATGTTAAAGACAGGTGGACTGAGGCCAGAGAGCAGAGCAAGCTGGCACCAGAGCCAAGCTTCTTCCATGCCCCTGTCAAAGGGCACAACGTAGTCTTTGCACATTCCCGGCATCCTGGGTCCCGGCCCCGTGGGAGGCAGGCATGCCAGGCAGCATTGTCTGCATGTTCCAGATGAGCACACAGAGACCTGCAAAGTTAACCTAGCAAAGCGCCGGAGCTGGGTGTCCAACCCTGGCCTTCCTGTTCAGATCATCTCCACCTCCATATCTGTTTCTGGCCAGGCCTGAAGGGGCTGATGAAGGGCAAGGAGAAGGCGAGGGCTGCAAAGGAGGAGAAGGAGAAGAGAACCCAGAGCCTAGGCCCCAGTCAGGTGTCTTAGGCCCCCGAGAAGAAGAGACTCAAGATTGATGAGCTCAAGGTGAGGGTCTGGAAGCAGATGCCATCAGAGTGTGGGGGTCACACCTGGGGCACCAGGTGGCAGATGGGGCAAGACGGAGGTCCAGGGACTGGCCTCAGTTCCTGATGGCCAGGCCCTGCTCAGGTGTACCCCAAAGAGCTGGAGTCAGAGTTGGACAACTTCGAGGACTGGCTGCACACTTTCAACCTGCTGTGGGGCAAGATGGGAGATGATGAATGGCTCGACTGAGGAGGAAAGCATTGTGGGCCAGTTGAAGGTCAAGCAGAGGGTGTGGGTCCAGACCCTGAGCCCCAGGCCCTGAGTCCTGAGCCCCTTACCAGCTCCTCTCCCCACAGCCAGGTGGAACCATCGGCTATCCTGCTTGATAAAATATGAAAATAATTCCATGCTGATTGACAAAGAGCATCTGCCCTGAACCCAGCTCCCCACCCCTCCTCTCGTAGAGTTGCCTCCCTGGCCACTTCTTCCAGAAAACCTGACTCCCTGTGATCCAGCAACTAAAGGGTTAAGGCCCCACCGCAGCAGGGCACAGACCCTCAGTGCTCTTGGCTGTTTTGAGTGCCACCCCTGCCTGTGCCCATGGGAACCTGCACCCTGACCCACGCTTGCCTCACCCCAGGGCTCCCTCTGCACGAACAAAGTGCCCCTCCCAGAGAACGTGTCTTGGAAAGCCGGCTACAACCCCACCTATGGCATGTCACAGGGCATCCCCAGCAATGACCCCATCAACGTGCTGCTCCAAGTCTCTGTCACCCGGGTGAGAGTCCCTCACATCCCCTCCCTGCAGCCCCACAATCCTCCCGCCCAGGAGGGGCTGAAGCAGCTGCAAACTGACAGCCTCCAACTGGGAGGCACCCTAGAGGTCAGTGAGTCTGGTTCCCATAATTTATAGGGGAGGAAGCCAAGGCCCAGAGAGGGTTGGCATCTTGCCTAGGGTCACAGGAATCTCTGGTCCAGTGCTCTGCCCTTCACCATCACGGGGCCATCAGGGAGGGAGCAGGGGCACTGGGAGATGAGGAGGGTGTGGGGAGCCTGCTCAGGACCACCCCTCCATCCCAGGCCAGAGACCTGCACCTGCAGACATCAGTGGCAAAGCCGACCCCTACATCATTGCACGGCTGGGCAAGACAGATGCCCGTGAGAAGGAGAATTCCATCTCCAAGCAGCTCAAGCCTGTCTTTGGGAAGTAAGGCCTCTTGCTTCCCCACCGCCACCCCAGCCTGACCTCCTCAGCCCAGACTACCTCCCACCCTACCCTGACCCTCAGCCCTTCTCCCAACCCCTCCCACCAGGTCCTTTGACATCAAGGCCTCCTTCCCCATGGAATCCATGCTGACAGTGGCCATGAATGACTGGGATCTTGCAGGCGCTGATGACCATATCGGGGAAACCAAGATCGACCTGGAGAATGGCTTTGACAGCAAGAACTGCACTGCCCGTGGCATCGCCCAGAACTATCCACATGCACGGGGCAGGGTGGGGTGGGGCCGGCCACACCTGCTGCACCTGGACTCTATAAATGAGATTCAGACCATGTGGTTTGGGAAGGGAGACCTATTATGATTTCTGTCCCAGCCAGGCCTCCACCCCTACAGGCTCTGGGCTCAGCCTTCAGGGGCCAGGACAGCAGATTCCAAGACAGAGGGGGCAAGATGAGGAGAGAAAAGGGGGCTGAGAAGAGGGGCAACACTGTGTGCTGGGGAGAGTCCACAGGGCATCTGGCCGGCCTGTGGGCTGTGTGACCCTGATCAAGCCCCTTAACCAGTCTGATGATCAGTTTCCTCATGGAGTCTTTGACACTGTGGAGGAGTGGACACAGTAGGGGAATGGTGCAGGCCGCACCTGGGGAGACAGGATGCTCGTCCTTGGGACACTGAGCACGTGGGGTTGGAGCCCAGGGCAGGAAGCCCTAGTGTCTCAGCCGATCCTGGAACACAGGGCAGGACTCACTGACACGCAGCAACAGCCAGCCCAAGAGAACTGGCCGGGACCATTTCCCCCAGCAAGCCCGTGTGTCTCCTCCCACAGACATGGCTGCAATATCTGGCAGGACCTCATGAAGCCCAGGCAGATCCTGACCCATCTCTGCAAGGAAGGCAAAGTGGATGGCCCCCACTTCAGCCCCCCTGGGAGAGTGAAGGTGTCCGACTGCGTCTCCACGGGACCCTCTGAGATCGAGGATGACAATGGTAACAGGAGGCCGGACGCAGCCATGGGGATGTCAGAGGCCGAGGAGGGGCCCACAGTTCCCTGTGGTGGCACAGCCCCCCTGATCATCACCCTAGCATCCCCCTTCTGTCCCCCCAGCCACTGCCCTTCCACCCCACCCCACACAGCCTTGCCCACTTGTTGCCTTTTCTCTTCCTCTCAGCATCCCTGTGGGGTTGGGAGGGTCTCCCCATTCTGCAGGTGAGAAAACCGAGACCCAAAGGGTTTCAATGACTTGCCCAAGGTCACACAGCTCTTCGGAGGCAGAGCAAGGGTGTGGGCTCTGGCCATGCTCTGCTCTCTCCCCTTCTGCTCCTGACTGACCCTAATCTGTCCCCATGTAGCCCTACGTGGTGGGTCATGCCTGTTTCTAGGGATCTGGGAGTAGAACTTCCTCCTTTATGACAACCATTACCATGTCTTCATGTCTAACCATACCTGATTAAACAAATCCTGGGCACATTTTAATACAGTACCACACATACTTGATGCCGTATACACAGGTAATGATGACTTTAAAGCGATTAAATGCTTTAAGTGAACATTAGACTGTCAGGATTTATTGGCCATAATACATATGCTGCATTTGACAAACATTAAAAAAGTTGTGTTAATTTTTTTTTAATTGATCAGTATGCCTCTTTTTCTACTTCTGCCTATCCCAAAAGTATCCGTTGGGTTTCCATACTATAAATTCCCACGTGAAATCTCCAGACTGATCATTTATAGTTTTGTTCTTGAAATCCTTGGGATTTTAAAAAATGGCAGTATTTGTTTTGGAACCAGTACTTGTAAACTAAACAAATTCCTACGTTTGACATTAAAGGGTAAGTGAATACTTAACTTTAGTGCTTGCAATCAACTTCTAATAATTTATTAGGCTAGGTAGTGTCTATGGCATAATTTTATTTTAAATGTATTGACTATTCACTGAATGAAAGATAGGCTTGGTTTTTTGTTTTGTTTTGTTTTTGTTTAGACATGATGCTAATTATAATGCAATGCATTATCCTTTTTGTATTTTTGGTGCCAGTATTACTTTGTCAGATTATCAGAATGTTTTAACCTTTACTTTTTTCAATTTAAAGAAATTAGATGGTACTCGTTTTTCATTTAAATGACTGTGTGCAGTTTAATGGGCTAATAGTTTTTATGGGTATTTGGCAACTTAATGTACATGATTACATATTTAAAGTTTTAATAACAGCTGTAACAGAATGAAGAACTGTAGGTTTGGGACATTGTGGGAAAGATTATCCCAGGGTTGCTAAGGAAACCAATCTAGATTTTTATTCTTTTCTGCATAAAGTCCTCTGGAAAAGGGAAGCTGTAATCTGTCTCTAATGGCCACCTTTATGAAGCACCCACTTTCCCCCTTAGTCTCCTCCTCCTTTTGCTTCCAGAGGACCTCTAAGTGATGGATTGTGTGCTCTATGCAGTGGTCAAGGCTGGCTTCTTTTTTTTCTGTCTTCATGTATGTGAGTCTGGGGCCAGATTCTTCTCTTATTTCCTCTTCTTTGAGCACTGGCTTTGAAAGCCCAGGACAGCCACAGCATCTCCTTTTTATCTTAGCCTGGAGACTAATCAGCAGAGAAGCAAGAAGGAGAGGAACCAGTGGCAGTAAACGTGCCAGGAATTGACCAAGCAGGCAGAAGAGCGCAGAATCTCTGGAGAGGAGGCTGATGGCAGAGCTGGGAGCCGAGGCAGCTTTACCCTCTCTCCTTTGCCATCCATTCCTTAAGTAAGGCAACCAGAGGAACAGCTTTGGTGTCTCCTTTTTACCGTGCCTGCTGTGAGTTCCACTAAATAGCCAGAAAGGAAATGGGACTCAGGGAGTACCTACTCATTTAAAATAGAAAGGGCAAGAAAACATTTTTCCACCTCTGAATTAAGCAAATTGAGAAGATCTACTATGTTAAATTAAAGAACAAAAAGATCAGCTGGGGAAGGAGCCACTGTCACCATGGGGATGTTTTATACTTAAGACCTTGAGTTTCTGTTGAAGAAACAATCAGTTTTATTCTTTAGAGATTGCTTTGAAATAATCAGGATCAAGAATTCACACATGTAGCAATGTAACAATGTTAATCATTTCTTGTAGCAACCTTGTGAAGCTGTATAATTTAATGCAGAATTATATGGAAATAATTTAATGCAAAATGATATGAAAAGATATGAAGGTATAGAATGAAATAGATGTGCTTTCCCTCTCACAAGTGAAGTCAAAATTTACTTCCAAGCCACCTCCTCTCTTTACTCCTGGCTCTCCTCCCTGAATGCTACTTGAGCATCTACCACAGTATATGGTATAAGTAGGTCCTTTGTAAATTATCTTTGAATGAATGGAAGAGCCCTTATTATAGCCTTTATTTCATCTCAAAGTAACAAGCACTGATGGGACCGTTATGTCAGGTCAGGTGTCTAAGAAGTGGCACTATTGACGTTTTGAACTTGATAATTCTTTGTTGGGGGAAGTGGGGCTACCTGTGCATGGTACGATGTTTCACAGCATCCCTGGCCTCTACCCACCGGATGCTTGCCCAGTTCTGACAATTAATAATGTCTCCAGACACTATCAAGTGTCCCCTGAAGGCAACTACTCCCCTTTTTAGAAACTGCTGATGTAGGACAATTTGGCAATGATCATGTACTACCTTAGGGATATTTATAACTTCTGATGTAGCAATTCCAGATTGCCCTAAGGAAATTTTTGTAGGTATGTGCAAAGATTTGTCTATATGAATACTCACTGCTGTATTATTTATAATAGTGTAAACATATCAACCCAAACATCCAACTAGAGTGTTGGATAAATAGATTATGGTACATCATAAACTGGAATATTTAATCAGAGGAAATTGCTCACAAAACATTAAGCAAACAAAGCGTATTTTCAAAACATATTTATGAAACAATAGCATCCCAGTTTTCTTAACAGTAACAACAACAAAAGCAGGTCGTAGTTAGGTATTCAGTACGTACTGGTTATATATATAAGTGAGGAAAAGGAATGTAGTTGAGAATTTGGTCACAAGGGCAAGTGGCCTAGGTAACAGTACCAGGTTACAAAGTCAGATTAAGAACAGGAGTTTAGCTAATAATGCTGAACTAGGCCACTTGTAGGCCAAGGGTCCTTTCATTAAACACAGGGAACAGTTGGGTTCCCAGATCAAGTAGTCAGGTATGGGGCTTTAGTGGTCCAGGCTGTGAATGTTGGAGAGATGAAGGCACGGGGAACCAAGCAATTCCTCTATTATCAGTAGAAAAGAGGAATTAGCAGAGTTGGGAGGATGAAAGCAAGAGAAAAAAAAAAGATAACAGCTATGATTAATATAACAGTCCAAGGGTTTTGGAAAAATAGTGATTATATAGTTAATAATGGCAATGTTGGAGCAAAGGAGATATATTCTGCTTTTCATATGTTTATTTAAATGGTAGTAGTGATGTTTTAGGCAAAGCAGAGGATTCGCTAGGGAGAATGTGAAAGGTCAGATTGGGAGCTCTCTGATTTAGGAGTGGTAATTTAAACCAAATTCGTACATGCAGAGAGCCTAGCACCAAGCCTCTGATGAAAGCAAATGCACCCCTTCCCTCCCTACCACCACTTCCATTTCCCCCCGAAGAACCAGAAGTATTTATACATCTCTAGTCTGTATTTGTTTCCAGGAAGCATCCTCCAAGATGGTCAGTTTCTTTTTTGGACTCTGGATATTTTTATTTGGATTATCTACCATTACCTTAAAAAAGATTCAGTCCTTTGCCAAATATGTAATTCTTCTAAAGTCATCTGTGACCAGTTGTGTTAAATAGTTAAATGACATTCCCAAAGACAGTGATGATAATTGTTAATGCTTCAGACTCAGTGGAGCAGTAGTGTCCACTAGTGCGTTTAAGGAACAGAGTTCAGAATCCTCTGAACTGCTAGCTTGCCTCGCCTCACCTGCTATCCTTTCCCTCTGTCTTCCTCTGTTTCTCTTCCTCTCTCATGTCTTTGTCTTGTGCTTTCCATTTCTGCTTTTCTGACACTCCGCCCCTGTTTTCCATTTGTGTAACTGCTTCCCCTTGTCCCTCCCAACTTTTCCTCTCTTTTCCTCCCCCATCCCACCTTCCTCTGCCATTCCATCTTGGCCTCTTTTTCCTTATTTTTCTTCTCTTTTCTCTGTCTTATTCTTGTCTTCTCTGACAATACTAGCCTTAACATAAAACAGATATAATATGAAAATGTTTTTCTTCCCAGTTTTTAATTTCCAAATCAAAATTTAAAATCTCATAGATCTCTCTCAGAAAGCAACTGAATTTCTTTTTCATTTCCATGTGGTCTGTGATTAGTATCTTTCTTTTAAATTTTAAAATCAGATACATGAAATATTTGTCTTTCTTTTAAAACACACAGATTTTAATTACATTTCAAACTGTTACCCTATGTGGTCCATGGTTGTAATTTAGTTCCTGTGGGTCAATGCCTTGCAATGTGAAAAAGACCTTGCCCCGAAGTACATTCTAAGCAGGACAAGTGACAGGGAAATTGGTATTTAAACACTTGGTATACAACATCCAGGCTTTTATTAAAATGAGAACAATGATAAATATTATTTCTTTGGTATATCTCTTAGCCTCTGCCACTCCATCTTTGCCTCTAGTGTCAACCGAGAATTCTTAGCAACAGCAATGCAGAAGTTACAATGCCAGCAATTCTCAGGCTGATTGATTAGTTGAGGTTTTGCCTCTGTTAATCTAAAGTTCCTGTTGGTGAATGTCCCCTGCAGGGTTTTTTCCCCCCCTTTTGTATGCAGAAATCTTTCTCATCCTCCGGAATCCACCAGGAAGCATGTGGGATTTAATCACCTCTGTTATTACATTGCTTCTCCCTCGATGTATTAATGCTCTGAAACTTGCTCAGTCATTTGTAAAATTCAGGCACAGGACTTGCTGCTGCCCTTCTGTGACAATCCTTCAACAGGAAAGCCCACCAAACTTTACAAGCTGTGTGACTCTGTTTCCTAGAGCTGGCATTTTCTCTTGACTGAAAACCACACTGAACCTTAACCTGTCTTGCTTCATTAATTCCAGCAGAACATAGTGCCTGGTTTGTGAGTGGAAGTGTATTTTTTTAAAATTGTCATTCCAACTTTATGAAAGATAATTTTTTCTCATCCTTGATAAAGGAATCTATTCATTATGAAGGTGTTTCTAATTTATAAATTCTGTATAAATGGACAAGCTAAAGAATAGGGTATTTCAATATTCGAAACAGGAAAATTTGAATAAATAAGCATTAGACTACTTTTTTCCCTTTGTTTTCCTGCATGGCTGTCATCTTTGATAAACCGCCTTTTGCCTAAGGAGACATGTCTAATAAAATATCTATAACAATTATTATTACAATAGAAGTATTAATTTGTCCATTTTTTGTGTTCTCTTTGCAGAAATTCCATCTGTAAGTTCAGTAATCAGTGCATTTGGAACTAAAAGTAATGCTTCCTATATGGAACAGTAATTTGAGCCTGGCACTTTTACAGAATTATCTCATGTGATCTTCATCATAATCTGGTCAGAAAGAGGGAGCGGGTGTTATCCTCTTCCTTTTATAGATAAGGAAGCAAGTACTGAACATTCTTCTGAGGCCACAGAGCCATAAGCATTAGAGTTAGGATTCTCCATTCTTCCAGAGTTCAGTCATGCATTGTTAAATATTCATCTCAGTTTTCCTTAACTCTGTATTTTTTGGAAAAGATGTATGCTGTAAATACACATATACAAGCATACATTTGTATATACATCTCTTGGATATATACTCTCATGCTGTCTGCTTCATATTTGGACAATTTTCTTGATTTTGTCTTTACCTGTTAAGTCTAGTTTGACTAACACAGGAGTAAAGAGAGAAGAATATGACACGTTTTTCAAAAATAAATGTCAATCATCTGATGTTTTCAGATCTGGTGATTACAGTAACCATGCTTATTTCTAGGTCTGTAAATACGATTATGTCAAGATTTGGTGTGGTCTTTTTTCTGAGTCTAAATTGTATGGCAAATTTTGTGGTGCTGAAGTGCCTGAAATGATCACATCCCAGTTCAACAAAATGAGAACTGAATTCAAATCTGATAGTACTGTATCCAAGAAGAGCTTCAGAGCACATTTCTTCTCGGGCATCAGTATCCTCATGCTGCATATGTGTATTATGGATTTTCAAGGTGGATTGGCTTAAATTGTATGCTATCCATTGTTCATAGTTTTGGTGTAAATTAACTTGGAGGTGCACAGAATGCATGAACATTTATTCTAGTTTAACAATTTTCTACTTAAAGTTAGGATATTAACAGTAAAGTCCCTGATGAAATGCAGCTCTCAAAAACTGGGATCGTAGATAAATTCTAGTCAAATATTTCAAAGGCTAGTAAAAATAACAAAATTATTATGGTAATATTTTCATACAGTGACTGTCCTCTTTACAAGTGTATAAGGATAGTGATAGGAGACTTCCGAAAAGTGGCAGAATTTTTCAAAATAATTTATCTTTGTTTTTGGAATATGTGGTTTCATTTTAGCAATGTATTTTTTATTCATACTGCTTAGCAACATGTTTCTTATTCCTCTTATCTTGTTTTCATTCTTATTAAATAGCTATTAGAATCATACTTCACCTCCTCACCATAGAAATGAGTGCAGTAAGAGAGGTAGAAATATAGGAATTATAATTTTACTAAAAATAATGTTATCAGATATATTTAGCAGTTGACATGTCTTTGTCGGAATTTAATGTTTAGTTGAACCAACTTACAGTAAAAATTCCCTCTTAAGAAGTGAAATTTGTTTAAAGGTCCCTAAATTTTAAGAAAACAGAAACATCTTTGAAACTCCCTTTTCAATTTCAAGATTGTACCTCTAAAAATTAATATTCTGAAACTGTTAAAAATAGACAAAATTGTGATAAGCCTTAGTGTAGCGCCTTTCAGACTGGCAAGCAATTTAAAGCAACTGAATTCCAATTATGTTTTAATTATTAGGTACTTTGGATTAAGTTCATTCAAAATCCGTTTGTTCCAGTACCCATTTACTTAGAATTAACGAGATTTACAATGCCCAGAGTCTGTCTGGGGCTTTCAGTGTAATTGAAATTAATGGTTCACAAGTTCCATTGAGGTCTAAGTCATACATGAAAATACAATCAAAATACAATGAATCTTGGCTCTCTTGTTCTCATTCCTTCCTTCCCTCAGATTTATCTGCCTTTTAAAAATTCTCAGATACGGAGGGGAAGCCTATCCTTTTAGGAGCTGAGGGAGAACTGGTGGACGACGGGCTCCTCCAGGGCGCAGCAGCAGACACAGGGCGTGAGAGGTGCGCCCTGGGGTGCAGGCTGCTGGCAGAGGGGTCCGGCCAGAGAGCCGGGGGAGGCTCCTCCCGGGGCGAACCCGGTACTTGGTTCTCCCCGATCTTGGCGCGGGGGCATCTTCCTCGCCGCCACTGCCTCTACTCTGCAGCGTCGGCCTGTCCCATCCGCGCGCTTTCTTTTTTGGCACTGCCCTTTGCTCTCCCGTGGAGCCATCTGCTTACTCTCTCTCCTTTCACTTCTAGTCACCCACAGGTCACCCTCCAGTCACCCGTTTTGTCCCCTCTCCCTTCTCTCCTCACTCTTCACCTCTCCCCGGGTCGCCTTCTCAGACGACTCCGCCGAGAAATGCCGCGGGCCCCGCGGCCAGGGTCTGCTCGCAGGAGAACCCTCTGTCCACCTTTGCCCCCTCCCCGGGGGCGCAGAAGGCAAGTTTCCGCCCCGTCCTTTCCCCGGTGACAGGACTTGGCTGCGGCCACGGCCACGGAAGCGCAGGGAGGGGGTAGCCTGGCTCCCGAACCACCTCCGCTGCTCGCGAGCTCGCGCGGTCTGCGTCTCTCTCGGCAAGTGCGGAGACGCGGCGGCGGCGGCGGCGGCGGCGGCGCAGGGGGGCGGCGGCGCGGCGCGGGGGCCGGGGAGGGATTGGAGGGAGGGTCTCCATGGAAATAACCAGGCAGCAGTTATTAACACGGGAACGCGGCGGCCGCAGCCACAGCCACAGCCTCGGCGGCGAAGGTCAGCGCCGACCGAGCCGGTAACCGCGCCTTCCCCGGGGCCCGCGCGGGCGGCGGGAGGCGGGCAGCGGGCGGGGGGCGCCGCGTCCCCACCCCCGGCCCCGACTGCGCTTCCTGCGCCGAGCCGGGCAGAGCCGTGCGCCGCGGAGAGGGCTGTTTTGTGTGCGGAAACCGCTGCCCGAGTGCGCGGAAAACGAGACTTGCATCCCAGAGGCGCAGCGAACCTGGAGAGTTGGGGTTCGGGGGGTGGGCAGAGCGGTAAAAAAATTCTAAGGTATAGAAAAACAAACTAGGGGTTACCAGTGGGGAGAGAAGAGGGGGAGGGATCGGAGAGGGGCAGGCGACTAGGAGGTACAAACTATTGTATATGAAATAAATAAGCTACAAGGATGTAATGTACAGCACAGGGAATATAGCCAGTCTATAAAAATGTTGAGTCACAGTGTTGTACACTCGAAATAAACGTAGCATTGTAAATCAGCTATACCTCAATAAAAGTAAGTAAGTAAATAATAAAAAAAAATTATTCTCATTCACTTAAATTTTGTTATTCAATGTAGAATTTTAATTTTATTTCAATGAGAGGAAGACTTTCTTAGACTTCAATATTTTATAAATATGTATTTTACAAATTTTAAGTGATCCAGTGGTTAGAGATAAGGCTTCTTAGAGGCACCTAAATATTTATTTTAAAAATATTTAAATTTTATCATAATATTAATATTTAGACTCCTTTACTTTAATTATTCATTTCATTTAAAAAAGATGCATGCTACGTATACTGGTGACAAAGTATGATTAAATTAATATTTAAAATTCATTCTCTGATATATCTTTTCACGCAGAACTTTCCAAATCGTAAAGAGAGGTTATTTGTCTGTGTCTTTAAGACAGTAATATTGAAATGTAATTAAGTAAACTGAACAATGAATTTCAAGGGGAAATTAACCCTCCAAACTCTTACAGTAGCTGCCATTCTGAGAACTTATTATGGAGTCATACATTATCTCTTTAAGAATCAAAGTAAAGCTGTAATATTCTTACCGTTATATTCATTTGACAGATGAAGGCACTGAGAAGATAAGTAAACTGCTAATTCACAAAGCATTTAAACCCCAGTTTGTCTTAGTTTTAACCATAAGAGCTGATCATGCCCTTTATAAATGGTGTTAGTTACATGTTACACTCAACATATTTGTGACCTGGAAAGCAACAGATAATACTTTTCACTTCTTTATTAGATTATTATTTTATAAAGTCCAAGATAATTAAGTATAAACATTCAGTGTTTTCTTTTTGATTCATTGAAAAGTCTTGGCAGTTTTTCAGATTCGTATTTAAAACACTGTAGACCCAGATAAGTAATTAGATCTATTTCACATTTAAATTCTTGGGAGTTTCTGTTAGTGAGGAAAATGTTTGCTCAGGAAAAGGGAAGATAAAAACATATTTGTGAAAAAGAGCTGGTGTGGTACAATAAAGAGATGGCAAGGTTATTGAATGTCCTGATTATGACCATCTTACCAAATTATAAGTTACAAAAATTGCCCACTTGAGAATATAGGTTCTATTCACATTTAAAATATTATTTCAGAGCTCTAATAATGCTGTAAGTGTAATATATGATCATGTATTAAAAGCTAAATAACTCGTCATATTTATTGGGAAGTAGGCATGTACACCATGGGAATATTTCACAAACAAAATTACAGGATTTTTTTAACGCTAAAATTCACTCAGGGGAATTGATAAAACATTACTGGGTTTACTGTGACAAACTCTCTAGAAATAAATTTAGCATAGGAATCAAGAGTTATTACAATGACTATCCTATTTGCCTCAGAAATTCCATTCCTGGGGCTCTCACACAGAAGTATTTCAAAATCTGAAAGAAGGATTTTCAGTGCACTGTGATAGGGACAGAAATTGGAAACGAGCTTCAAATGCACTGTGCGGACTCTTCACGCCATAAAGATGGTTTAATGGTTTTACGGTGTCAAAAGCTGCATGTGGTAAGATAATGAAAATCCAGGATTAAAGGTGTCTGTGCACTGTGCACACAGCTAAGCACGTGGCTGGGGCAGCTCTGAAAGCTGCTATGTAAAAATACCAAGAATGTTTGTGCTAAGGTGGGAAGGTAGTGTAGTGTAGGTTTTCTCCAGTTTTCTCAGTTTTCATCTAATTTAAATATAAAAATAACTTTCGGAGAAAAACATCATATTTCTACCTGTTACCCCAAATATTTTCTAGATTTGAAAACATTATCTAGTAGACTTTGATCGCTGAGAGTGAAGAAATTTTTTAAATTTATGTTTATTAATTAGTCAATAAATAGTAATACAAGTGTTTTGAATGGAGCTAAACTTTATCTTTTTTTTATATAGTTTATAATATCTTACAGCAAATTTAGTAAATGTTTGCTAGATTGTGTATGGTAATCCAGAAATATTTTATGAGACTTAACTCTTAAGTGGCTCTGTTTGCAACCAATGTTCTAAAAATTTTAGAAGGGGTTATGAATTTATGAAAACACAATGAGAAAAATAACATTTAGCTATTTTTCCACATACTTTTTCCAAGAAATCTTATCAAGAAATTCAACTGAAAAGAAACTATTTATTATAGATGATTCCACATTACTTGTAAAGGAAAACTGTCTAAAAATAAATTCTAGATTTCTTGCAGTTAAGTGATGCATCAAGGAAGAAAAAAATACCAGGAAATATATTTAGATTTTTAATGAATACAGTGAAACAAACAATAGCATTATTTTTTAAAAATACAATTACTTAATGAAATAATCATATTGAGATTTTAGTTACTTTTGCACATAGCCTCAGATTTTAAATAAGCACTTTATAGACCTAAGAAATGGAATTGGAAGAATGACTCTCAGAACTTAATAGCAGAATAATTAATATCAATTTCTGTCACTTCTATGTTCATCAAAGTAAGAAAATATCACATATAAATTCTTACTTAATATCTTAAATTAATCATGAAAGTGCTGTAGCTTAAAATCTAGATGTTACTTGTTTATACCGCAGAAAATCCACAAGTTCCTCTACAAAAATCAGTGTCATATACTTCTGATTCTAAGGGTATATTTATAAACCAATATAATAAAATAATATCAAAGCAAATAAGGAAATTAGGACATCAAAGTAAAGCTATTTGGACACGATACAGAATTATGTGCCAAATGTATTAGGTAGTTTAGAACACAATGGCGTAGCATTTTCTAGAAGATATCTGGTCCAACAATATATTACTGTTTTTTTTTTTTTGGATGGAATGAAGTTTGGTTTTAGATTAACAATAATTACTTTATATGACAGTCAAACCAAACTTCATTTTGTATGACGCTGTATTTGAACACAAGTATACAAATCTGCACAGGTATCCATGGTATAGTTTACTAGTTGAAGTGATTAAACAAAACTAACTGTATTCTACTCAGAACAAAGTTATTTTTCTTAAAACAGATTAAACTTAGAGGAAATATTAGTAGGATTTTACGTATGTACAACCAGCAACATTTGGGGAACTTGGCGTGCGTGTAGCAGTCTAACTGCAGTGTTCATTATTTGGGAATAATGTGACAGATGACTTCAGGCAGTGGGAACTGGGTGCGCATACATGGCCCACCTTCCTGAGGCAGCCCCGCAGTGGTGGCCTCAGTGATGAATTCTGCAGCTGCCAGAGCAGAGAATTTCAGGGATAAACCTCATTTAACGGCAGTCTCCCTCACGGGTAACTTAACGGGAATGTGACCTTCTCCTGATGGACCTAGTGACTTGCATGGTTGCAGAAGTGCAGTAAAGCCCTGATCTCTTGACTCCCAGTTTATTTCTGTAACAAACACAGATGTCAGATGAAATGAGTTGTGCAGTTTTTCTACCTTGAAATTCAGGTGGTTTCAACTAACCTGCTCCTCATCTTATCCACCATTCATTATTTACAGACATTTCTTACATTGTTCCCCCCCCCCCCCACCGTACGCCGTTTCTCTCGTGGAATAGTCATGGATATTTTTAGAATAAATTCAACCTGATATTATTCTAACAAAACTTTGAATATTAGTGTGATTAATTTCAAACAGTAACACAATTAAAACTGTCCTGTGATTCTGAATCCTGTTCCAAGTTTCATGATTAATTATATTTAAATATTTGCATATTTTTGGAAAGAGCAAATTGTGTCATAACTCTCACTAGACCTTATTTATATGTGCTCTTTGGAAGGTGATTATTTTTCAACAGTTTTGTGTTGAGACCTTGTACGTGGGCTCACATGCATGGGGCGTATGTGTGTGTGTGCATGACGTATATCTGCCCATAAATGTTTCTGTTCTGGTGTATGGAACCTTTACTTCTTTTTCCTACAGACAAGGAAGCTTTCTGCAAAGAGAAAATTTTTATTTTTGAATCTTGCAAGAACTTGATACAGGTTGCCACTTCAGTTCTGTCCAGTATGGATTATTCATAGACTGATGGCCTCTGATAGCCTCAGAGATCCTCTGCAGGCTTCTGATGGGGAAATGCCACCTCCTTTCCCCCTAAAGATGGACCTTTCCTTCATCTCACACGAAGGGATGGAAATCAGGTATGTCCATTCCGAAGAAGGAGGCTAATTTCCATCTTCAAAAATAAATGTTTTTATTTCTACTCAATACAACATTTGTTTCTCTTACTAATAAAATCTACTTTTAAAAACCATGCCCACAGAATGAAAATGCTAGAAAATTTCAAATGAATCATTGATAGGATTCTCAATTATTGAATTGTTTATGCAGACATTCTGAGAAAATTTTAAAACTCTGTATCCTCCTCCTTCCTTCTCTCTTTCTTTGGATTTTCATTGTTCAAAATATTTGTAGTTTGTGTCCTAAGAGGAGAAAAGGAAAGAAAGTGAAAACAATCATGTTGGCTATAATTTTTCCCAAGTTTGATGACCTTTCATAGTAAGTCCAGAATATATTTGTGGAATTCATCTTTTATGATCTTGCTGTTTTCTCATCAACATAGATAACCTGAAATTGCCTTCACTTTAATTAGAATAGTTTGTTTTTTTTACTACTAAAGCATGTCTTTTAAATAACCGCACTGTATTCGCTACTCCCTAGACAACTTAAAATATTAAGTTAAATAAATAGCTTTCTTTGTCTGCATGGTGTAAAAAGTCTGGATAATTTCACATACTTCAGTGTTTGCTGAAATTTTCTCTTTTCATATGGAGTACTTGGCTTATGCAGGCACAGTTTTACTTGCTACTTTGCTGGGCAGGATGACTTTTCTGCTTCTAGTTACTATTTTGATTTGTCCAATTTTGAATTTTAGCTAAACTTTTGATTAGCTTATACATATAATCTAGCAGTGTATTTGATAATTCTCAGTTTTCATGTGACATTGATTATATTAAGTAATGTTAGATGTAGGAATGAAGACAGGAAACATTAATCAACTGGGAAACTGAAAAATAATACTTAGACAATAATGACGATATAAAATAGGAACCCTTCCTCCTCTCCTCATTTTCTTCTTCCTCTAGAAATTATTTTTAAAGTATTATTTTTCCAGCACAATAGAAGGATGAATAATTGGCTACAAAAAACTACTATCCAAATATTAATGGCTTCACTTTCAACTTTATTTCACTTTATTTATGATTGCCAAGAGTCAGATTATGTTCTGTCAAATCTAAAGAAAAGAATTCTCCTTAGAAACATAACCTGGTACCTTGAGATTTCTACTAGAATGAAGTTTAAATGTTAGACATATTTTAGGTTTTGGAGTTTTCATTATAAAATGACTATGAATTTAAAATTTGAGCAATACTAACTTGTGTTCATGTTTGTCCTTACCATTTTTATAGCTCCCGTGTATGGCAGTGTAAACAGATCCAAATGAGTGACTCAGTCACTTTCTTGATAGGTTTGTCACTGAGCAACCTGTTTACTAGTCCACTGCAAATGTCAACTCACTTTCTCTAAACTAGTTTACTTACAACTCTTAGATGTCCAACGAATTCTCAGATATCTGGTTGACCCAGATTACAACCAAAGTTCACTATACCAGGTATTAAGTTCATCAAGCAATCATTATATAAACATTTTCATAGAAATATGTGTACTCCAGAGTAAGAAATTCTAGCACCAGAAATTTTTAAATTGGCTCTTTTATTTAACAATGATGAAGGGTATTTCAACATCAACGCATGAGGAAGTATGTTTCCAAAGCATCTTAAGTAAAGAGCCTCTGGAAAGGTGCATTGAAATAAGACATTTAAATCATTTACTGCTTGACGGTCTGAATTAGGAAATGGAAGTAGCTGACAGCATAGTGGCAGGAAGTGCTGTTCGCCAGTCCCCCAGTCTGCAGTCCCAGCTCGTTCACAGCTCATCGTCTGTAAGCTTCACTGTTGATACACTTATGGTGATAAGACTTCCAAATTATTATACATTTCTCTAAAATTAATTTAAAATTCTCTAAAAGAATTTTCTTTATTTTTATTTATTTATTTATTTTTTTGCTTAGTCTATAGTAAGTATTAAGAATGTGATGAAAGTGTTAAGGGCAGGCGATATCAAACCAATCACAGACATATAGATGCTGATATGTTCTTTAGAGCTCTGGGACTGCCTGTGTGTGTTTGGAATATTCTGATATTGCCAGTGCATGAATATACCCCAGAAGAATGTATGTGCTCTGTCATGTGATGTCTCCAAAATGGGAAAAACACCTGTATCCTTTAAAATTACTATCAGATTCTTGGATAAAAAATGTCTTTCGTAAACCTATCTCCATAGAGAGAATCTTGGTTTGCTAAAAAGGCAAAAATAACATTTGCTCTTTGTGTGCCACCATGAGCTCACAAATTCTCACTAGAAAAATCAGTTGACAGTGTAAAGTTTGAATTCAGCGTAAGCTCTGATGTGACTGCTCTGTGTGCTTTTCCTTCTCTGTGCTATGGGTGTGATGAAGGTCTGAGTGATGTGTCATCATATGTCTGTGTCAGGAGCACAGGCCAGTTTTGACTTTAATGTACAAGCCAGTCATGGAATGACGAGTGACATAATATGGTGCCTGACGCCTCTCACTGACTGCCTGCTAAGATAGCGGCACTTCTTCCCCTGCAGTGAATTTGTTGGCTATTTCTTAAAGCTCATCTTTCCTATTCTAACTTACTGGGGTATTACTTATTAATAAACTGGTCTGCTGGAGTAGATTAAAATATTTAAATTAAATTTCTTCTTTAGGATAGTCTAATGATGACTTTTTCTGCCTTGGAATATTATAAAGTGCCCAGATTCATTAATGCTAAGCATAAATGCAAAGTTAATAAAAAAAATCAACTACAGTATTTATACCGAGTATTTTTAAAAGTGATTACACACAAAACTTGGAACCTTGTTTAGTGTCTGTCTATAAGCCATGGTTAATGTAGTGAAGGATTTTTCTCCACTTAAATGCCATTTCTTGTGTTTATTCAAACTACCTACAATTTTTCATTGATTTAAAAAATTGGCAGTAAGTGGTTAGGAGTATTTGGAAAAATATTATCTCATCTCCTCTGCCCTACTTAACACTTCTCCAGCATAGAAGTGAAATAGGTGCAGTTAAGCCAATTTTCTCTTCTTCATTTCTTAATAGTTACAAGTGGAGATTAAGACTGTTTATGTTACACAAAGGTAATAGAAGCTGACGGAGTAGCTTTGCATGAGAGGCAGAAAACCAGAAGTTTTGGTTTGCCACGTCTTCAGTGCTCCTGTCCATGGGAATGGCCATAAACAGGGTGTAGGTAGGTACGTAGATGGACAGACAGACTTATCCAGACATCCAGCCAACCACCCATGCAGGGTCTTCTATATTCCATGCACTGCCTGTCTACTCTGCTTCACTCTCTGCCACTAGATTAAGAGATTAACAAGTGACAAACCTGAAGTGATGATGTACTTTGAATGTTGTGCCTCAGATTAAATAAACTCTGCTAAAGTCTCCTTCTTCACTATATTTTTCTGCTCCAGTTTGTTTCCAGTGAGATCCTTCTGTGCTGTACTTAATCTTTTTTGCACCATCCAGTGTCTTTGATTGAATAAAATGAATATTCCTTTTTACTCATAATAATTATAACAAATCAAATGGGACCTAATTAAACTTACAAGCTTTTGCACAGCAAAGGAAACCATAAGCAAAACAAAATGACAACCTAGGGAATGGGAGAAAATATTTGCAAAAGATGAGACTGACAAGGGCTTGATTTCCAGAATATATAAACAGCTCATATGACTTAATAAGAAAAAGCAAACAACCCAACTGAAAAATGGGCAGAAGGCCTACACAAGCAATTCTCCAGTGAAGGCATATGAATGACCTAGGCACATGAAAAAAATGCTCAATATCGCTAATTATCAGAGAAATGCAAATCAAAACTACAGTGAGGTATCACCTCACACCAGTCAGAATGGCCATCATTTGAAAGTCCACAAATGATAAATGCTGGAGAGAGTGTGGAGAAAAGGGAACCCTCCTACACTGTTGGTCGGAAATGTAGTTTGGTGCAGCCATTATGGAAAACAGTATGGAGATTCCTCAAAAGACTAAACTTACACTGACTGCCTGCTAATCCCTGTGATCCCACAATCCCACTCCTGGGCATATATTCAGAGGGGACCTTAATTCAAAAAGACCCCTGTACCCTAATGTTCATAGCAGCACTACTTGCCACAGCCAAGACATGGAAACAACCTAAATGTCCTTCAACAGATGACTGGATAAAGAGGTTGTGGTATACTTATACAGTGGAGTACTACTCAGCCATAAAAAATAAAATAATGCCATTTGCCACAGCATGGATGGACCTGTAGATGTCATTCTAAGTGACATAAGCCAGAAAGAGAAAGAAAAATACCGTACGATACCACTTATATCTGGAGTCTAAAAAAAAAAAAAAGGCAAACAGACTTAATTACAAAACAGAAACAGACTCTCAGATACAGAGAAGAAACTTGTGGTTACTGGGGTGGGGGATGGGATAAATTGTGAGTTAGAGATTTGCAGATAGGTACTGACATATATAGAATAGATAAACAAGTTCATGCTGTATAGCACAGGGATTCAATATCTTGTAGTAAGTTATGGTGAAAAAGAATATGAAAATGATTATATGTATGTTCATGTATGACTGAAGCATTGTTGTGTACACCAGAAATTGACACAACATTGTAAACTGATTATACTTCAATAAAAATATATACATATACAAAAAATTAGATTACATACACTTATGATCAGACAAATTATATTAAAAGTAAAGATATTCTATACTAAAAAAAAAAAGCTCTCCATGGAAAAATCCTGACTAAGGATAAAATACATGGTAATTAGAAGGCCTCTCACCTTGCTTACTGAAAAGAAAGTACCTTTGAAATATGTCAGAGGAATGAAAAGCTCTAATCAAGAGATAGACAATATTTCTGATACAGAAAATAAAACAAAAAGGAAAAATAAAGAAATGGGCAATGAAGAATCCACAGATAAAAATATCAATTCTTATGGGAAAGGGGCTTATGATAAAAAATAAGGAGGTTGGAGATACCCTAAATTACCATTTGAATAGAGAGATATAAAATTAAGCTAAATTCCTTCAGATTTTGAATTTATTAGCAGAAAGTTTATTTACAATAAATGTATCTAATTTATAAAAAAAAAACCATTGTCTTGGCTCTTAAATATGTTGAAGCTTTGGGTTTCAGTATATTTCATCTTTAATTGTCTTAAGTAATGCAGTGGTTAGTATTTTAAAGATCACAACTGTGTTTGCATCTTCTGAAAGTGATTAACAATATTTTTATTACACTCATAAAAAACTTGGTAGTCACCTGAGTATTTTTAGTTTTAACAGTACAGGTCACATTGGAATCCTGCAAAAGATGGTTCAGTGAGCTAATATTTATAAATACTAAGGATGGTCACTGTGTTGTGAGAAAATATCAAGCATGGTGATATTTTAACTTGAAAACACGATAAGCTAAGAAGTATATCTTAAATGTATTATAGATAATTTGTATTCCTTTAAAGCCAGAAAGGTGAAATTAAAGAAAATTCTGATTTTGACATACTTAAAATATGAAATTTAAAATAATTTATTTTAATACACCTCTATTTACTTTTTCAATATTTTCCAACTAATTTTACATTCTAGGTATATTGTCCACATATAACAGGTGTTTTGTAAAGATCTTTTGCACCACAGAGTAAGTGAATAGTTCAGTGCCCTTGAGCATAAGGGGAGGCAAACACTCTTCTGTGCCATGAACGCAAGTAGACAGTTTTATAACCTTTTGGAGGGCATATAATGAAAAAATAATTAAAGTGTGTTCTTAATTGTAAATGTTACCCCCTTTTGCCCAGAGACTCTGTACGTCTCAGCAGGCAGGCTCCCGTATCCCCAGCTTGCCCAACTTCCTGGTCTGGAAGGTTGCTCTAACTTGTGTTTTTCATTTCACAATTATACACATGGTTCCGTCTCTGAATCTGTGCAGGGTTTTCTCTGACAAAACAAACCCAAGTCCATGACAACCCCCATAGCATGCATTTCCTCCCACCAAGCCCTTAAAGATGGGCTCCTGTTATAAAATAAACCTTAGTAAAATGCTACCTGCAAAAGTAGAGAGTAAACCATGCGAGGGTGTCCAGAAAAGGAAGGCTCTGGGCTGCTATTTAAGAAAAAAATCTCCTTGGACAAGCGCTCCACAGCCCCTCCTCAGATGTCCGGGCACAGACAGCAAGCCCCCTTTTCCTGCAGGCGTGGCCACACGCAGGCACTTGTCCCAAAGCCACTGTGGTGCCTTCACAGTGTGTCCGGAGGAAGAAAAATCTCTCGACCTCAGGGAAGAATGGCCACCAAGTACGCGGCGGATTGGGCAAGAGCTCCGCACACGGCCGAAAGGGCGGCTTCTAGCTCCACCTGCTGGCCACTGAGGGCAGAGCAGGATGCTCAGAACTAGAGGAGGACAATGTGCCCCCCGCCCCTGGATGTTACATTGCTCAGTATGTCAATGTCCCAGCCTCTTTCTTGATGGCACTGGTGACAGATATCACTGCTGCAGCCATGCCTGCTCTCTTGACTGGGACTGACCTCACTCTTTGGAGCCATAGCCTGGAGAACAAGAGAGTCATAAGCCTTTTGGGCCACCTGAAAAAAATCCCATCTATTCAGCCCCTAGAAAAGAGCTGTTAGTTTCCACTATTGGATTCTCCACTGGATCATCAACCTATTAAGCACAGGGAACCGCAGCTCCGCTTAGAATAAAATCCTCCGTGATACACTGCTATGCAATCTTGTTCGTAATCACAAGTAACCGAAGCAGAAGATGAACATGAAAACCCTTTGAACTTGTCCCCATCTGGGAATTGAGACCCAGAGGAAGCAGTAGGTATCTGGAGCAGAGGCATGCAGCTGTCATGCCTTGGAGCTTATCAGAGGGAATCAAACTGCTTTCCCCTCATTTAGCAATGCCTCTCAAAATATGAAGAAATAAGGAAGAACATTATGCTCATGACCCTTTGTATTCAACTATATTTTTATGCACAAGAAAGTAATCTGCACTCATACTAGCTATAAAATAGATGAAACAAAATAATGGTCATAGATTTAAAGTATGTTACATCTTCAATATCAAAAAATTACAACATGATCTATGTTTCTTTTTTTATTGAGTTATAGTCAGTTTACAATGTGTCAATTTCTGGTGTACAGCACAGTTTTTCAGTTATACATGAATATTCATATATTCATTTTCATATTCTGATCTATGTTTCTTAAATAAACTTAGGAATTATATTTTTACTTTATCCTTTCAGAACTTCAAGTGGTATTTGCTGTTTTTAGATTTTGGCATAGCCTTTTTATTGAAAAACTTTCTTCACAACATTCTTTTATTTCTGACTTTAAGTTCAGGTTAGCTGCTGTAACAGATATACATGAAGGTATCTGTCATCTGATCTTTTAATAAACTTCTGTTTGTTTCACGTAACACCTCAACATAGGCTTTCAAATAGCACATGACTCTGTTGATTTCCCTCCAGTCAGAGACTCAGGGGCCCAGTGACCTTCAATGTGCGGATTTGCCATCATCAACATGTTGCTTCAACTCTTGGTAGATCCCTTGGGTTTATTCCACTCAGTTGTAAAGGGGAAATGAACTTGTACATGGCAAATATCACTTCCACCCTTATTGAATTGCTGAGAACCACTTCGGTGTGAATTCTCTTTGCCCTCAGGGTACCAGAGGATGTGGGCGCTTAGATGCTGCAGGCGGGAGCATCACCAAGAGCTCACCTCCTGAGCAGAGCCCTTAGTCCACTGCACATGCTTGTGCAAAGAGGTGAGTCTCAGAGGCACTCGCTGTTCTGGGGCCTGCCTGTGGCCACTTGTTTGTCCTGGGACCTCGGCAGGAGTCCCGACCACTCTTGCTATATGTTCACCTTTATCTGTCCTTGTGAGGGGTCATGTGCACCTGTGTCTGCCTGAGTCCACACACACCAACAACCCATCCAGGGTTGATGATGGAGCCTGAGGACATGCCCACCCATACACGTGCTTATGCAGTTATGCATCCAAACTCTCTGGGGAAACCGAGGCCCAGAGGGAAGTAGAGACTGGCTTAGGGTGTGATATGTGGGCAGAATCCAGAAGAAAAGTGATGATTTCAGCTTCCTAGGCCAGTACTTAATCCCTCCTATCATATTTAGTTTGGAAATAAAAGACCCTATGATCTTGGTGAACCCCTACCATCACCTCCCAATTCGGACCATTTTTCTTTCTGTATTTCCATAATCACATAGGCATGCACAAACAGAAACAGACTGCAGTCAGGGGCCTTGGGAGGAACAGACACAGTGTAAGTGACAAGGGAGAGAGGAAAAGGAGGTTGGAGCAGCTCTGCCATGGAGCAGGGACATCCATTCCCCCGGCAGTGTGTCCAGCGGCCCACACCACGAAGGGAATTCTCCAAGTTCTTACAGCCCCACCTGGGCATGGGCCATTTCCACAGTGTCTCCAGGGGACAGGGCCTGGGGTCATAAAGCGCATCACTCTCAAGGCCGAGAACTGGGCTGGCACACGTCCCATCTCCCGGTACACTCAAAGAGCACAGGTGAGAGGGACCACTTCTTTCTTTACAAATCGAATCCTTGCCTTGGCTGCCCCAGGGGTTCTGCGCGCTTGGGAAGTCGGCTGACCTTGATTCTCCACCAGTGACCTACTGTGCTGTGTGAGCTTGGGGAAACGCTTTCCACACACAGAGGTCCCTCAGAGGAGACAGGAGCTTGGGGCTTTGGGAGCGAGGACGTGTGGTGGAGCAGAATGGGTCAGAGCCATGGACCAAGAGTCATGGGTCCAGGAATGAGACCAGTTGAATCCTTAGGGTCCTCATTTGGAAGTGTCGGCTTAAAGAATAATACACAACATAAGATGTTGGGGGACAGTTGGTGGAGCCAGTGAGATGGGTTGGTAAGAATTTACCAGAAAGGGAGAATTTCAAGAACAAAGGAGAGTTTAATAATATGCTGCAAAAAGCAACAGTGAACCACACAGGCAGGAGGTCCCTGAGTGTCCACCAAATGTGAACGTGCGGCATCTTTTATTGAGGAAGGGGCCGTGAACACAGGGGCTAGGGGAACAGATTTCTGATTGGCTGTAAGTGAGGTAGGGGGTTTGGTATATGAGAGGATAGTGGATTTGTAACTCCAGTAAGATGGAGACATGGGCTGGTGCAAGCAAGGTAGTGGAATTTATAATTCTGTTAAGGAGGGGGCGTGGGCTGGGACAGGTCAGCCTGAGCTGCGGCGAGACCAGTCACTTCCCTGGGCTGTTAACTGTGCCAAGGTGAACACCCACTGGGGTTTATCTCCCAAAGAGGAGCAGGCAGGTGCCTAAGGGCTGGCACCTCAGCTGGCACCAGTTTGCACTGCACAAAAGTCACGAGTGTAAGTTTTATCAGGGTCTTACTGAAGATTAAGCCCAGGAGACAGCCGCTCAGGAGCTCTGAGTAAACCGCTCCAGAGAGGTCGGGGAGGAGCCAGTGTGGATGTGAATTTTTTGGTTGGGGAAATACATGTGGTCAAGTATACATCTTGGTAAAAGATTACTGCTAGTCACAAAGAACAGATATCTCAAAATAATTATTTTATTGCTTTTCTTTTTTTAAAACATTTTTAATTGAGTTAAAGTCAGTTTACAATGTTGTGTCAGTCTCCAGTGTAGAGCACAATTTTTCAGTTATACATGAACATACATGTATTCATTGTTGCATTTTTTTTCGCTGTGAGCCACCACAAGATCTTGTATATATTTCCCTGTGCTATACAGTATAATCTTGTTTATCTATTCGATATATGCCTGTCAGTATCTACAAATTTCGAACTCCCCGTCTGTCCCTTCCCACCCACCTCCCCCTTGGCAACCACAAGTTTGTATTCTATGTCTATATCTATGTGTCTGTTTCTGTTTTGTATTTATGTTTTGTTTTGGTTTTTGGTTTGGTTTTTTTTTTTTTTTTTTTTTTTGGTTTCCACATATGAGCGATCTCAAACGGTATTTTTCTTTCTGGCTTACTTCACTTAGAATGACATTCTCCAGGGACATCCATGTTGCTGCAAATGGCGTTATGTTGTCATTTTTTATTTTACTGTTTTTCTATGTGTGGAAAGATGCAAGAATCTGGGGGTCATTGAAATTCTTCCTAACATATACATCTATCTATCTAAGGGCCTATTTACTCACACCACAGAGTGCCTCATCCTGTTTTTTTCACCCTGAATTCCTTTCAGAATTCACCATTGGCGGACAGCTACAGTGGGCTGCAACTTAACCCTTGATGAGCAATGCTCTTTGCTTTTGTTGTTGTTGGGTACAGAAGTAGCGGGTATTATTTCCATGTTTGAGGTGAGGATGTCTAAACACGACATCCCAGAGGTGGGAGACAAGGAGGGGAGAGAGTGGCTTCTGACATCCAGTCCACAGCCCAGAAGCCTGCAGGTTGTCAGCCCTGAGGCTCTGGCGAGCTCAGCCCTGAGGACATTCAACGAAGATTCAGGCCGGGGGCGTCAGTGTTAGTGCTGGCCACTAGGGGGAAGCCGCCTCCCGGGGCAGAGCTGCGCGCTGAGCGTTCCCGGAGCAGACACAGCGCTGCCGAGGTGACTCTGGCCATGCCCCCGCCTCATGAACCACAGGCGCCTCCTGTTGTGAGAGGTCATCTCTGCAGACTGAGGTGGGCAGACGCAGGGGGAGAGCGCCGCGATCTTTCTCACCGTGCTCTGAGCGCGCGTGCTTGCCAGGTGAGCCCCTGTGCAGAGCTGAAATGGCCTCTCCCAGGGGTCTGGGGGAGGGGACAAGAGCTCACAAGCAAGACGAGGAAGAAGAGAGCGAGCACTGCCCCGAACTGCAGGGCGCTGTGAGGAGGGCTTGGCAGTCACCGGGTGGGAGGGTCTGAGCGTCCTCACTGAGGTGGCATCTCCTGGGACCAGAATGGAAAATGGGAGCCAGCCCTGCACACCAGTCAGGAAGAAGGCTCCACGGGGGCGGAGACTCCCAGGCAGAAGTGAGCTGGCCAGCGGGGTAAGTCAGTGGCCGGTGTGGCTGGAGGCAGCCCAGGAGGAGAGAGCAGGAGGCGGGCTGGGTGCTGGGGATCAGGTGCTGGCCCGCACCTGTCTGCTCCTCTCTCATAATATTACCGCCAAACTTAGCGCTTACGAAGCATGGATATTTAATAGCTTCCAGTTCCCGTGGCCCCGGAGCGGCTTGGCTTGATGCCTCTGTCTCCGGGTCTCCATGCGGCGGGGGCCGGCGCCTCAACTGAGGCCCAGCAGTAGAAGGCTTTTCTTCCAAGCGCGGGCACTTGACGCCTGTCGGGCTTCAGTCTGGACCCACAGCCTTAGTTCCTCTCATCCTGTTGTCAGCGGCGCTCCTTCTGTTCTTCCCTGTGTGGGCCTCGCCAAAGGGCAGCGCTTAATATCTGTGCTCTGCCCCAGATCCAGGAATACGACAGAGAGAGAGACACAGAGATATAGACAGAGACAGAGACAGAGCGAGACAGCAGGAGGCTGACCGAGAGAACACAGAGAGAGAGAGAGAACAGCAGAGGGAGGGAGGTCCGGGGACGGAACACGAGGGAATGCGTCAGAGGGGAGGGACAATCCCTTTGTTATTAAAACTTAGATGTGACACCCCGTCATCTTGACATATTCTCTTGGTCAGGAGCCACTTACTAACTAGTGGTTACAGTAGCATGTGTATTCCAGGACTGGAGCCACTGGAAGCCACTGTGGAGTGAATACAGCGATATATTCACTGCAACTCACTCAGAGCAAGAAATTGAGGTAAGACTTTGCATTAATGGGTATTATTGAGATTAAAAGTTAGAATGTGCTCTTTGGGTGTCATAATTAGGGTCTCATCAGGCCCAACATAAATCTACATTAAATATAATTTAAAAGCCCAAGGGCAGCAGTGAAGTACAGCGACAGCAGCAAAGGAGCCGTGTTCTCAGTGTTCATATAAAAGGCAACTCCCAGGACATTTTATGTGTAAGAGAATTTTGCTTAAATAATTCATATTAAAGCTATGCTCCCCTGGTTTTTAAATTCTACAAGGTTATGTGTCTTAATAAAGTAATTAAACAACTTCTTTCATTGCTTATATGCCCATTGAATGTCAGAGCTGCACAAGCTTTTTGGAAATATTTAGCATCCCTTTCTATCTCCATTTTACAGATAAGTAAGCTGAGGCCTAGGGAGGTCACCACGTGAACAATGACACAAAGTTCTCTGACACCTGGTTTACATTCCTTGCTTATTGAGGAAAAAAGAACTTTCCTTTCTCAAAGTTCAATGGACAAATTCTGTGTCATTTTTAAAGAAGAGTGACATTAGTCAACATTTGAAAGATACAAACAAACTTATTATCTTAAAGTTAGGTTTCATGTTTTTTTTCCCAAAATGTAAAATACAGGATAATTATTGTTCTTCCTGTTAGCATCGACACGTTAGGTTATTTGAGATGCGGGAACTCTCTTGGAATGTTGACATTTTCAGTTCAGCCCTCAGTAGGTTTTTAAAAATGTCCTCAGCTTCAGTGCTTTTGCCCGTCTAGTCAATCCTGGTCACCGTAACTGGGTTGCAACACATTTGTTTTTCCCACAAGTCACTTTATGCAGGAGTATCAGGGCCAGCGGCAAGGCTTCCTACACACGTACGAGCCTCTCTCTCAGGTTCCTGCCGGGGTGGCACAAACAGCAGTGGAGGATGGTTTGGTGACACTCACTGGGTCTTTCGCCTGTTGGACGGCCGAGGTCAGCATCCACATCTCATTCACAGAAGGGAGGTAGGACTGCAGCGCGCCTGTGCATGTCTCGTTCATCTCTCCCACGCGCAGACTGGAAGGACTCCGTGGGAGTGAGCAGGAGCTGCAGAGAAAAGGCCTCAAGTTCTCACCTGAGTCCAGTTCAGCTTGTGGATAACAGACAGTTCAATCTTTGGGTTTGGCCCAGTCTCTCCCAGTAATTCTAAACTCTTCTAAAATTTACTCCAGACACTGCATTTACCACAATGAGAGGTCCTATGAGTTCCTGGGTACAGAGGTCACCCCACACTCTTTATTACCCTGTGGCTACAAAGTAAGCTCTCTCCTGGGACTGAGATACTGTAAACCTCAGTGGAAACAGTGAAATGAGTGGCTACCTTTGAAGGTGAGCTGACCTCGGGGGTAATTCCAGCCTTATTTCTCACTGTTCCCACCTGTGCCTATGTAGACAGTGTACAGATTGAAGAAGGCATCATGTCATGTGCTCATCTCATCGTGTCATGTGCACATCTCATCATGTCATGTGCTCATCTCATCGTGTCATGTGCTCATCTCATCGTGTCATGTGCACATCTCATGCTTGCCCACCTGCTGTAGTCCTCTCACCTGCCTTCACATTATCATGGCCCCCTCCTCATGCTGTTGCTCCTAGGGTTCAGGCTGCTGTCTCACTCTACCAACCAGAGCTTTTTTACCTCTAAAATTGAAGCTCAATAGTAATCATTTTTCGCAACTTGACAAAGCAGATTTTGGCAACGATTTAATGACACCCAAAGCAGAGGCTATTTTTTTTTTTTAACTTACACATTGGATTTCATAAATATTAAAAACTTTTGTGTCTCAAAAGACATTATCAACCAAATGGAAATACAACCCATAGAATGAGAGACCATACTTGCAAGCCATGTATCTGATAAGGGATTAATATCTAGAATAGATAAATAAATTTTAAACTCAATTGAAAAAGCAAGCAACCCAAATGAAAAGTAAGCAAATGATGTGGAGGGACATTTTCTTTCTTTTTTTAATTGAACTGTAGTCAGTTACAGTGTGTCAGTTTCTGGTGTACAGCATGTTTCAGTCATACATATACATACATATATTTGTTTTCATATTCTTTTTCATTACTGAAAGATATTAAATATAGTTCCCTGTGTTATACAGAAGAAATTTGTTTTTTATCTATTTTATATGTACTAGTTAATATTTATAAATCTTGAACTCCCAATTTATCCCTTCCGACCTCCTTCCCCTGGGTAATCATAAGTTTGTTTGCTATGTCTGTGAATCTGTTTCTGTTTTGCAGATAAGTTCATTAGTGTCTTCTTTCTTTCTTTTTTTTTTTAGATCCTTCTACATATAAGTGATATCATATGGTATTTTTCTTTCCTTTCTGGCTTACTTCACTTAGAATGATGATCTCCAGATCCATCCATGTTGCTGCAAATAGCATTATTTTATTCTTTTTTATGACTGAGTAGTATTCCATTGTATAAGTATACCACAACTTCTTTATCTAGTCATCTGTTGATGGACATTTAGGTTGCTTCCATGTCTTGGCTATTGTTAAATAGTGCTGCTATGAATGCTGGGGTGCATGTATATTTTCAAATTAGAGTTCCCTCCAGATATAGCCCAGGAGTGGGATTGCTGGGTCATATTGTAAGTCTATTTTTAGTCTTTTGAGGAATCTCCATACTGTTTTCTATAATGGCTGCACCAAACTATTCCCACCAACAGTGTAGGAGGGTTCCCTTTTCTCCACACCTTCTCCAGCATTTATTGTTTGTGGACTTTTGAATGATGGCCATTCTAACTGGTGTGAGGTGAACGTCATTGCAGTTTTAATTTGCATTTCTCTCATAGTTAGTGATATTGAGCATTTTTTCATGTGCCTGTTGGCCATTTGTATGTCTTCATTGGAGAACTGCTTGTTGAGGTCTTCTGCCCATTTTTCATTTGGGTTGTTTTTTGGTTTTTGTTTTTTTTTTTTGTCATTAAGTTGCATGAGCTGTTTATATATTCTATATTCCATATATAGTCCCGAAATTAAACCTTTGTCAATCACATCATTTGCAAATATTTTCTCTCATTCCATAGGCTGTCTTTTTGTTTTGCTTATTGTTTCCTTTGCTGTGCAAAAACATATAAGTTTAATTAGGTCCCATTTGTTAATTTTTTGCATTTATTTCTGAGAGACACTTTCTTAAAGAAGATATACATATGGTAAATGAGCATATGAAAAGATGTTCAACCTCACTAATCATTAGGGAAATATGTCATTACACAGTGAGGTACCATTTCACATCCATTAGAATGACCCATCAGAGAGAGAGAGGAGAGAGAAAGAAGAATAGGTATTGACAAAGAAGTGGAGCAACTGCAAACTTCATGCATGGCAGTGGAAATGTAAAGTGATGTAGTTGCTGTAGAGATCAGAATGGCAGTTTCCAAAACAAAATGACAAATAAAGTTCCACTTCTGGGTATATACCCAAAGAAATTAAATGTGGTCTTGAAAATGTATATGAACATATCTGAACACGTTCATAGCATCTTTATTCATAATAGTTAAAACATGGAAGCAATCCAAGAGTCTTTCCAGGAATGAATGGATAAGCAAAATATGGTATAGACACACATGTAATTAAATATTATTTATCTTGTAAAGGGAAGGAAATGTTGACATATGCCACAACATGGATAAACCTTTAGGATATTATCCTAAGTGAATAAGATAGTCAAAAACACAAACCTTATGTGATTCCATTATAAGAGGTACCTAGATAGTCAAATTCATAGAGACAGGAAGTAGAATGGTGTTTGCCAGGGATGGGAGAAGGGGGTAATGGGAAGTTACTGATTGATGAGTACGCAGTTTTCATTTTGAAATATGAAAAGAGTTCTGAAGATGGATAGTTGTGATGGTGGCACAACATTAATGTATTTAATACACTTAAAATGTACTTAATGACATGTACACATAAAATAACTAAAATGATAATTTGACATTATATGTACTTTACATCAATAAAAATATTTTTTTTAATTTAAAAAGTGAAAATACAGAGAAATGAGCAGAGGAAAATTTAGTCTTGCCATTTTTAGTCTTCTATTTTGACCCTGCTATTTTGTCTCAGCCATTTCACCTGATATAATTTTGATCAAAAAAAGTATTCTGAGTCTATGCCTACTAAAACTTAGAAATCAAAATTATACAAAAGAGTAAAACATTTGTTGAAAAATTATTTTTCAGAGGTAACTTAATAAGACATTTTAATTCCTGGATCAATTTTTCTTCTTAGCTAACATTTGCAAATTAAATTTAATATAGAATAAAATGTAAGTTAAAGAAATTGGACTAGAGACTCAGTAATACATTCAATACACCAAAAAGTTAATAACAGATCATACATTCTAATATGATGTGATTTTGTCCTCATTATTAACATATGTAATTCTGGCCAAAGTATTTAGTTAACACTTGAGCTTGAAGGAGTATAAAGCAAACTAACAAACTGACGTCCCTGATGCAAAACTGTTTGCTGATTCCTTCTTTACTGAGAATAACTTAATCCAGGTGCTGTGCTCCAGGAAGGAGATGACAGGCTGGTAATCTCAGAAGGAGGGACAGACCCTCCGGAGTTCCTCCCAAAGGTTCATTGAGGTTGAGAGAAACATAGCACCCTGACTGTTAGCACCTTTTCTGTTCCATCCAGTTTTTTATAAAACCTCGAATCCCCAGCCCTGAGACGGGCTCACAGCCGTTACGGTATTAGCCTGCTATGACTCCCTTTGCTGGGCACAGCAGCAAAGCTGCTCTTTTTTTTGCTCCCAAAACTCTGCCTCTGAGTCTGAATTCGCTTTTCGGGGTACAGAGGTGGATTTTTTTGGCAACAGCTCATAAAATATTGCAGCAAATTCTAGATTAATAAGGTGGCTTTTTTTTTTTGGTATTACTTTTAAAATATATTAGATAAATCTCTCCTTTACTGTTCTTTGGATTGGGGAATTTTCATTAACCATATTATAAGGCTTGATTTATTATTGATTTATTATTTGTTTAGTGTTGCCTGGAAGCCTGCATTAGCTTCTAGATCCTTGGGGGCAGGCAGTGGGGCCCCAGGCCCACTCAGGTAACTGGGGTGGTTCTGGCTGGGGTTCAACAATGTGTGTTAAGCACTGACTGCATGCAGGCACTTTTCTACATGCTGAGGTGACTCAGTGAGTGAAGCAGATACAATTCCTGGGGCTCAGGTCTAGTATGAGAGTCGGGCAGTCAGTCCAGGTACCATAAGCATCCATGTCCACAGCACATTAGCTGTGATGCCCTCCTGGCCTCCTTTAGATATGGATGTGTCCTCCCATGTTCTGACCTTGATGATGAACCACAGGACCAACTAAAACTGTGAGAGGTTTTTAAGTCCACAAGGAGGGCCCCCTATCTTCACAGAACAAAGAAGGAGAGTGTGGGATCTGTGGCTGAGCAGGGACTGACAAGCCTGGATCTCACACATGTCTTGATTGTCCTGGGAGAGTTGAGGTCTGGGAGCTTCCCCCTGAAGAAACAAATGACTTAAAGGGAGGTGTGCGTGGGCCCCAGCCCCTTGGGGGAGCAGCAGGGGAGGTGGCGGAGTCAACCCCTGAGAGACACGTTCCCTGCACAGTCTGTCTCCCTTTCCTTCCTTCTCCACATCCATCTCTTCTGACCGCCACACCGAGGCCCAGGACAGGAGGTGTGGTGAACAGCCTGCTCACAAAACTGTCTCACACTCAATCCCGATGTCCATGTGCTTGGAGGCTGGGGTAGGCTGTGCCCATGACCTCGGGGAGAAGAGTCTCAGTAGAAAGACTGGACTCACACAGGATCTCTGTCAGACTTGCTCCATGACTGGGCCTCCGCCTGCCAGGACAGCCACAGAGGGGCTGGAATTGGACGGGGGCCATAATCGGGGTTCCAGACCCAAAGAAAGGTGCTGTGGGAACACACTGTGAAGTAAAGGGCCAGGTCCCTGACTCTGCCCAATACATGACTCCCCACAGAGTCCCTCTCCTTGGGCCCCTGGCCAGAGCAGTATGTGCAGCATATCTCGCAGCCCCTGACCTGTCTCTGTTTCAAGCTAAAGCTGGCCTATGTGTAAGTCAGCTTTCCTGGATCAGACCTGACTCACCACGCTCCCCTTTTCCTAGTCAAGGCGTAACTTCTAGACCTCGCTGAGGTAGAGCCAGAGGGTAGGGGGGCTGCAGGCTGGGCTGGGGGCACGGGCTGGGTGCTCCTTTACAGGCAGTGGGATCTTTACTGTTTTGGGAAAGGCACAGGGAACGTCAGTTATGTGGTTGAACCTTACTCTCTTTCTTGCTCCAGCATTAGCTCTAAGGATGTTTCCTGCTGCACCCTTAGAGCGAAGTTTGGACCTAGAAATAGTTTTACCTCCATTCCTCCCACCACATCTAGTGCTGGAGTCAGGCTCACCTCCATCAGCTGCTCCAGAGGTGGGACAAGCCCTACCATCTGCTCAGCCTGACTGCCAGGTCCTGAGCCAGAGTCAGCTGGACAGTCTTCTCTAGTGGGAATTCCATCTCCAGCTCCAAAAAGAGAGACAGAGCCAGCTCCAGCCCCAGCGTGTCCCTGCCTCTAACATGTGACCAGAAAAACCTGGTTGAGTAAGGAGAGGCCTGACCTCAGGGCCTTCCCTCCAAGGCTGGTGGCAGAGCAGTTGACTCTGATGGCTGCGATGGATGTGGTGAGAAGCTAGGTTCTCAGTGCATGTCTGGGGCAGGGCTCCCCTATTCCATCAGCTGCCCCAAGCTTGTCTTTCCCTGATCCAGATCCCTATGAAATGTGTCCAAAGCCCAGACTCACCACTTATCAGCCATGTGGCCTGGGCAACTTCCACAAAGCCCAAGCCTTGCTGTCTGCATGAGGCCAGCAGAGACAGACAATAACAGGCTTGCTGCGCAGAGTGGCCGTGCAGATTAAATGAGCTGGAGCAGCTAGAAAGCCGTGCAGGGGGACGGGAGCTTACTGTGTGCAGCCGGGTCCATGGATCACTCGCTCATCTGCTCAGCAGCCTCAGCACTTATTAGGCACCTGAAGTGTATATATAGTTACAAACAAAGCCCACAGTTGTAGCTGCCACAGGGGAATGTACATATGAATGGGGAGTCAGACCAGAGGAGCAATCAGCATGGGTGGAAGATGCCCCCTTGGGTTGAGCAGAACTGAGTTGCCTTCAGGAGCTTGGAGTTAGTGAGTATGAACTGGGTGAAAATACCCCTCTCCTTTCCTCATCAGTCTTGAGTCCTGGGTGCTTCTGTGCTGAGTGCTCTCAGGGGACAGAGAACAAAGCCCAAGGACTCAGACAAGGCTCAGGCCACATCCTTGGCCTCCTGAGCCCCAGTTCTGACCAGTGACCCCTGACTGGAATGCAGATATGGGGTGACACTCCCCCTGTTCCCCTGGGGCTGTTCAAGAAGGTGGTTCCCTCCCAGTTCCCTGAGCTCCATCTGATCCCATGGGATCCAGCCTTGCAATGAGCACATGGCACCCACTGTGCCTGCCACCACCACCCAGTTCAGCAAAGTGGCCAACCTGCCTCGATGACCTGAGAAAGACAGTCCAGGACAGGGCCAGGGTGAGGAAGCACCGAGTCAAGGGTTTGCCATGGGGAGCCCGGTGTGTCGCCTCTCCAGAGCCTTGGTACTGTCTGCTCTCTTTTATCAGCTCCGAGATTGAAGTCTGTGATCTACGGCTCCACACAGCCCTTCCTACCAGGGCCATGTGGACCTTGACTCAAATGTCCCAGCGGTGGGTTAGTTACTCCCACGTGGCTCATTTTTTGGATGGAGCTAAAATCTCCCTTCCTGTAGATTTTTAAAATCCTCCTTTCTTACTCACTGGATCTCATCTCTGCCCTCCCCAGGCTCCCTGGACATCTGTATCACTCAGGGCAGGAGAAGACAGTGAGGGTGACTGGAGCCAGAGCAAGCAGGGCGGCAGCTTTCCACCTCACGTCTTGTTCCCGTCTCTTCCCGGGAGTGCCACGTCCTCTGGACTTCTCCTCCCTGCGTGCTGTCCTCTCTGCCTTGTGGGGCACCTCGGCTCACTGTCTGCAAGTGGCATGGGGGAAAGCTGCCAGGTACTAAGTGTCTCCCTACAGGAAGTCCAGGGTGGATGTGGGACCTGTGTGCGTCACTGCCTTCTAGGTCAGGCGGGACCTCCTAGACAGCAAAGGACAAGGACAGGGGCTTGAGCGCCGAGTCTCTAAGCCTTCCCCAGGTGATAAAACAATATTCCTACTGCTTTTGGAATCAGTTTTGTTAAATGTCAGATACTGGGCTGAGCCAAATTGGAGATCTTCAGTTGACTCCTTTATAGCAACAGAGCTATGTCCAGTTGAAAGTCAAACTCATCAAAAACAGAGCTTTTCAAAGGAAATGGAAATAGAGTCACCTGGTGACCAACATGAGCGCTCCATCCTTAGTCCCACAGAGTCTTAGAGGAGCCCAGTGAAAACCCTCAGCCAGCAGTCTGATTTTTTTTTAGGTTCTCAAATGAAAGGGTTTGTATTTTAATGCCCCCCTCATATATTTTTCTACATCTCCTTTCTTCTTTCCTTTCTGCTTAAGAAGAGTTCCTGAAAAATCTAAAAAGCTGTGTAGCAAAGACAACTCACTGAACAGAGAACTACTCATCACAGTAGCATAGAAGCTAAAGGTCTGAAAAAAAAAAATAGGAGCGGTGAGAGGAACAGGGGACTGAGCAGGATTTTTTTTTTTTTTTTTTTTTTTTGGTTTCTCACTTAAAGACTCTTGGAAAAATTCCAGTCTTCTCTGGATTAACAGGAAGAAGGACCTGCTTTGTCCACAAGTGGGTCAGGAGGCCCTAGTAATGAGATACAGTGGTGATGCTGGGCTGTTCCAGGAGGGGACTGATAGCAAAATCAGCAGGTCTCTGGCTTCCATGCTGATCCATCCTGCTGGCACTTAGCTTTCTCCAGGCCGCTGAGGGGATGGGATGGGGAGAGGTAGCTTTCCTCCCTAAACCAGCCCAGTTGGTCCTCGGGAGCCCTGCTGCTCCTCTATCTTCACCACACTTCCAAATGGAGGACACCCTTCTTGCCCCAAGGATGGGCACTGCAGGGGAATCCCATGGGCTGGATTTACAAATGTGCTGCCTGGCCTTGGGTCCAAATGGCTGGACCAGAGACAGATATGTGTGCACGGTGTCCCTGTACAGTCGCCACTGGTCAGAGCCAGGATTCCCACCTGGGTGCCTAGTCAGTAATGACACGTGCCCTGGGGGCTTATGAGATGTGTCTCAGGGACTTAGTGGATGAATTCTTAGTAGATCCTTCCTGCAAAGGACCTCAGAAGCTTCACGCAGAAGAGGAAGCAAAATGGCTGTCACCCTCTACCCTGTCAGTCAGTGGTGGCACCTCAGGGGTCTCATTCCTGAGTGGATGAAAAGAAACTGCTATGCGGGGGGGGGGGGGGGGGGTCCTGAGCTGTTCCTGGGGAGGCGAAGGTGTTGATGTGACTTTGGTGGGTGGCAGAGACTCCAGGCAGAGAATTCAACCAGGCCTTCAAGATACCTCATCTTGCTCCTTCCACGGCCCCACCCAGATGGGGGCCTGGACACAACTTGAGAGCCCAGAGGACAGGGCATTTCCGTCTGGGTGGGGCTGTGATGGCATGAAGGAAGCCGTAACATGTGGGCCTCCAAGGTGGGTGCAGTCTCTTCTCTGTGGGCCCCTGAGCAACCCATTGCTCCTGTTTGGAACTGTGTCTCCTCATCTGGGAAGCAGAAGGATACGGGTCCTCTGGTACAGGCCTCATGAGGCTATAATGAGGTAAAAGAGAAGAAAGGGAGGTGGGGGTTCTGTGCCTGCCCCACCTGCAGGGCTGAGGGCAAGAACAGTGCTGATGGGATGACAGCAATATGGCACTGAGTTCTCAGGAGAACCTGTGTGGCAAGTGGAATTCCCACACTTTCCAGATGAGGAAATAGGCTCAGGGAGGCCAGGCCACGGGGCCAAGGCCACGTACAGAATGAGTGTTGGAAGTGGGGTTAGGCTAGAATCAGAGCATGCTGGGAGACTTGGGTCAGATGTCCAGGTCTGTGGTCAGGGATACTAGGGGAAGATGGGGTGAGGGGCATACAGCCTCAGTGACGCTGTCCTCAGTTCTGGCAGGAACGACCCTCTGCCTTTGCCACCCTGATGATGACATTCCATCATGCACAGAAGAGGTTGCAGAAGAAGACAAATGTCCTGTAGGGGAGGGAACTCCCCCACTCAGCTGGAGGCCTCCGAACTTAGACAGGAGGGGACTTGCTCCTTCATCCTGCCTTCTGTTGTCGCATTGCCTGAAATCCTCTTTTAAGATGACCAGCGGGAGGATCTGGAAGAGCTTGTGCAGGATGGATTTTGGGGTGGAAAAGGGGACAATGATCAAATACCATGTGATTTGTCAAAGGCAGGCCTTGGGAGGTGATTATGGGTCTGGTATTCTTGGAGGTTATTAAGGGTCTGAGACCGCTCCATGAGGAACCCCTGGGGTGGGGCCCAGAGCTGAGGGCGAGAAGTTTTCAGGGGAGGGTCCGCAGGGGAACCTGAGACCAGAGGCTCATCCCACCCCCTCCCGATGGCACAAGATGCTGTCCCCTTAGCACAGTCCTCACTGACCTGATGGTGCTGGACACGGTGACGGAGGATTATCTAAGGAGAGTGAACTTGGGAGCTAGACAGAGAAGACCAGGATTGAGGCTTGGAAAAACCCCTGAGCTGTCAGCACTTGGCAAACTTCCTCTCAGGAGAGCCTCACAGCCGCCCCTGTGGGCTGGAACATCATGTGAGCATTAGGGATGAGTGAGAGGAGGCTCCATGTGAGACACTGACCCCAGTTCCCAGGGCTGGTGAAGCAGCAGAGCTTCCTGACTGCAAAGCTGCAGGAGGTTTTGTCTGACCTGGACTCAGCCTCTGCCCCAGGTGATATCCACGGGGCGAGAGTGCAGCGGGGGCCTCCCCATGTCCACCAACACAGAAGAGATCAGTTAGCCTCTTCCTGCCTGAAGGCTCAGACTCCTGGAGAATCAGCAAAGAGGGTTGTGCTACAAGGTCCCTGAGACTCAGCCCACATGTCACACTCTGGGGCCAAGGCTCGGCCTAGGTCCACACCCTGTTTGCTGTGCATTCTGGCCCCTTTGTGAAGCCTGGTGGTAGTGAGCCTAGGGGGCTAGGACTGACTGGAGGGCTCCTTCTTGTCTGTCTGTCTGTCTGTCTTCCAAGGAAATGAGATTAACAGCCAGAAACAGAACAAGGTGAACAGCTGTATCTCTCCCTGTGGAAGAGGGCATAAGAATGGAAATCAGAAGCACCCCTGGGCAGAAAACTCCTTGGCTTCATCCCCTGAATCTTACATTTGCTGGGAGAATTTGATAACAGAAGGGTGGGAGGCCCAACCAGCTGATGGGTAAGGGAAAGGGCATGGCATCAAGGAAAGCTTCCTGGAGGAGGGGCTCTTTATTCCATCTCTGAGAACAGGTAAGGCCTGGATGTAATTGTAGGGAAGAAGGGTTCCCAAGTGAGCAAAGACGCAGGACCAATCCCCTGCCTCACTCTTCACCCCCTTACATCATCCACTACACAGGCCCTGTCTGCATCTTCTCCCTCCCTCTGGTCCCAGAAATACAAAATCATGGCAGAGATCATATTGCTCCAGGTAGCTGCAGAAAATTACAGCCTAGAGCCCAAGGAGCAATTTGGTGTCTGGTTCTGGGACATGGAGCGGCTCAATGAGAATGAGAGGTGAGGCCAGGCAGGAGACGGGAGAAGGCAGCGGTGGACTCTTCCTGCCAGCCAGTCCAGAGAGCCTGAGCCCACATGTGCCTGGTCAGCCCCACACCTGGTTGGCCACCACTGGGACACCCAGACTCCAGCTGCTGGGCGGACACTGTGAGGGATACCTGACATGTGATGGATACCACTCCCTCCCATAACTGCATCCTGTCCTGCTGGCTGGAGCCCCGGTCACAGCTGGGCAGCAGAACACTCAAGGCCAAGAAGAACAGGCCACCATCAAAACCAGGAGGAAGTGTGTGTCCAGGAGCAGCGTGGTCTCCACTGTGGCAGGGACGTGGCAGGAGCACCTGAAGTCAGCTAGCTCCCCCTCCCTGACACCTCATTCCGAGGCTCATTTACTTATTTGGAAAGGCAATATTTATTGTCATCATAGTACAGTGAGATTTGAATATTGTTATATTAAAACTGTTTAATTCACAGACTGGGAGTTGTGGGGTGTTTTTTTCCTGTGCTAATTCAAATGATGTGCAGACCCTGACATTCTTTCTAGAATTAAAATTAACAAGTGTTACAGGACTGCTAAACAGTTCACGACATGGGTCACTGACTGGGTGTCACTTCCTTTCACTGAAAAAAACACTGTGCCAACAGTTTCCTTCATAAGCTTGTAAGAAATCTCTCTCTATATCTAATATGTGAACAAGTCTTTATGTGCAGGTGGAAAGAGCTTCAGTTCCCTATGCTTTCAAAGCCCTGGGCTGAGCCCAGCTTCTAAGGAGCCTTAGAAACACCAGTGCTAAACAGCTCAATGCGTGGACCACACGTGGGCACAACCGCTTTTTGCCAAAAGACTGCAGTCCCCCAGATTTCTTTCATTAGCTACTAACTGCGTCTATAGGTGCCCTACGTGGGACAAGTGTTTATGTGCAGCGGGAAAGACTTCCGCATCCATTCGCTGTCGGAACACTGGGAGTGCTGCAACTGCTAAGGAGTCTCAGCAGCACCGCTGTTGCGGGTCTGTTAAACAGCACTGCCTACGGCTCCCACTGACTAAGAACGCTGTGCCAACAATTACGTCATGTAGCTTGTATGTATGTATGTGTATATATATGTGTGTGAGTATATGTATAAAGAGTAAAAGATGTATCTTTATAATATATATATAAAATAAGGGAACAAGCCTTTCCACGCAGACAAAAAGGATTTCACATTTCTCACTATTAGAACTCTGGCCTTTACTCAGCTTCTAAGTAGCTTTAGAAACACTAGTGTTAAAGGTCTGTGAAACAATTCAAAAATGCGTAAGTCACACATATAACTTGCTTTCACTAAATGAACACTGTTCCAAAATCTTCTTTCATATGACTTATAATAAATATTTATATATGTAATATGAAACAAGAATTTACATGCAATCAAAAAGTCACATCCATTCCCTGTGAGAAAACTGGCCTTAACCCAGCTTGCCGTATTCTTAGGAAAGCTGTTGTTGCAGGGTCCTTACACAGTTCAGCTTGTGACTCACTCACTGAGTATAACCACCTTCCACTAAAGAACACCTTGTTAAAACTTCTTCCACACAGCTTGTAGTAAGCGTCTGCATACATCTGTTGTAGGAGCAAGTCTTTATATGCAGCCAGAAGGGGTTTCATATCCACTGGCTTTTAGAACACTGGGCATAGTGCAGCTTCAAATGAGCCTTAGCAACACTAGGACTGCAGGTCTGTTAAACAGCTTCACTACACGTATCCCTCATTGGAAATAACTTCCAACGATATGGAAAGAAGCCATTCCTTGCAGATGGAAAGTAAAGTACATGCTTTCCCAGTTAGAAAAGCAAGCTTTGGGCAGCTTCTAAGTAACCTTAGAAACACTCTTCCTACAGGCCTGTTACATGATTCACTACGTGCGTGACTCACTGTCCTAATTCCTATCGCTGAAAGAACAGTGTGCCTGAAATTTCTTTCACGTGACTTGTAAGATATATATATATATAAAGTGTTTCATTCAGACTTGAAGGCTTTCAAATAGATTTGGTTAGAACGCTGTGCTTAAAACACCTTGTATGTAGGCTTAGAGTCACCAGTGCTGCAGGTCTGTCACACAACTTAGCTACATACATGACCGCTGTGTATAACTTCCTGTCACTAGAACGACTCTGTGCCTAACATTTCTGTCATATAGTAGCAAGCCTTCACTGGTAACAAACTTCTGTATATATCTAATATAGGAGCAAGACTAAATCTGTGAATGTGAAGGCTTTGACATCTATTCATTGTTAAAGTTAAGCTTTTCAAAATCAAAATAGACTTAGAAACACTAGAGTTACAGGTCTGTTAATTCACGACATGCATCTCGCATTGGATATCATCTCCTTACTTACAGAGAAAGAACACTGTTCCTAAAACTTCTTTAATACAGCTTGTAACAAACTTATAAACAAAGCTAATATGGGAAAAATGATTTCCTTGTGGATGGAAAAAGTTACCTCATTTTCCTGTGAGAAAACGGCTTTCACATCATATACATAGCCTTAGAAACACTCAGGCTGCTGGTTTGTTAATATTTCATGTAAAGACTTGTTCCCCATTAGATTGATACAGACTTTTCTAACAAGTGATATGAAAGAAATTCTAGAAAAGTGTCCTTTTAGTAAAAGGAAGTTAAACTCAGTAAGTCATGCATCTAGTGAATTGTGCAACACATCTGAAGAGCTAGTTTTTAAGGCTACCTTGAAACAGGGAAAAGGCTAGGCTTTAAAGAGTAAAAGGTGCATCTTTCTTTTCCTTTGGTAACTATTTTTCTCTCTAGTTTTTTATAGGAATTTCTTAAAGCTACATGAAGGTAATTTTGGACACCGTATTCTTTCTGTGAAAGGAAGTTATACACAGCAAGTCATACTTACAGTGAATTGTATAACAGACTTGTGACACTGCTGTTCTTAATGCTGCTGTGAAGCTGCAAAGTGCCCAGCTTCCAAACAAGGAAAGTGTACTACCTTCCGACTGCATGTAAAGATTTGTTCCCAGTCACATTCATTTAGGCTTTTTCTTTTTATATCTATTACCATAAGTTATTATTTTTATTTTTAACACCTTTATTGTGGTATGATTCCTATATGGTAAACTACACATATGCAAATGTACAATTTGAAGAATTTTGATAGATGTATATACATCAACGAAACCACCACAATCAAGATAACTAGCATTTCCATCACTTCCCAAGAGGTGCAAATTTTGAATTCCCAATTTATTTCTTCCCACCCCCCCTTACTTCCTGGTAACCATAAGTTTGTTCTCTATGTCTATGAGTCTGTTTCTGTTCTGTAGGTAAAGTTCATTTCTGTCCTTTTTTCTTAGATTCCCCATATAAGTGATATCATATGGTATTTTTCTTTCTCTTTCTGACTTACTTCACTTAGAATGACCATCTCCAGGTCCATCCATGTTGCTGAAAATGGCATTATTTTATCCTTTTTAAATGTTGAGTAATATTCCATTGTGTATATATATATACACCACATCTTCTTTATCCAGTCAACTGTCGATGGACATTTGGCTTGTTTCCATGTCTTGGCTATTGTATGTAGTGCTGCTGTGAACACTGGGGTGCATGTGTCTTTTTGAAATCTATTTTCCTCCAGATCTATGCCCAGGAGTGGGATTGTTGGATCATATGGTAAGTCTACTTTTAGTTTTTTGAGGAATCTACTTACTGTTCTCCATACTGGCTGCACCAATTTACACTCCCACCAGCAGTGTAGGAGGATTCATTTTTCTCCACAGCCTCTCCAGCATTTATCCTCTGTGGAATTTTTAATAATGGCCATTCTGACTGGTGTAAGATGATACTTCACTGTAGTTTTGTTTTACATTTCTCTAACAATTAGTGATGATGAGCATGTGCTTTTTGGCCATATGGATGTCTTCTTTGTAGAGCTATCTATCTTCTTGGGTCTTCCTCCCATTTTTTGATTGGGTTGCTTGTTTTTTATATTAAGCTCTATGAGCTCTTTGTATATTTTGGAAAATAGTTGCTTGTCAGTCACATTATTTGCAAATATTTTCTCCCATTCTGTAGGTTGTCTTTTTGTTTTGTTGATGGCATCTTTAGCTGTGCAAAACTTTTAGGTTTAATTAGATCCTATTTGTTCATTTTGCTTTTATTTCCATGCCTCCAGGAGTTGGTTCAAAAAAATATTGCTGTGATTTTTGTCAAAGACTGTTCTGCCTATGTTTTCCTCTAGGAGTTTTATAGTATTTTATTTAGGTCTTTAATCCATTTTGAGTTTATTTTTATATATGGTGTTAGAAAGTGTTCTAATTTCAGTCTTTTACAAGTACCTGTCCAGTTTTTCCAGCACCACTTATTGAAGAGACTGTCTTATCTCCATTATATGTTCTTGCCCCCATTGTTGTAAATTAATTGATCATAAGTGCATGGGTATATTTCTTGACTTTCTATCCTGTTCCGCTCACTGATCCATGTGTCTGTTTCTGTGCCAGTACCATACCACTTTGATTACTGTACCTTTATAGTATAGTCCACATTAACAAATTAAAAAATAAAAACCATATGATCACCTCAACAGTTGCAGAAAAAGCTTTTGATAAAATTCAATACCCATTTATGATAAAAACTCTCACCAAAGCGGGTATAGAGGAAACATATCTCAACATAATAAAAGCTATTCATGACAAACCTACAGCCAGCATAGTACTCAACAGTGAAAAACCGAAAACCTTCCAACTAAAATCTTGTCCACTCTCACCACTTCTATTCAACATTGTCTTGGAATTCTTAGCCACAGCAATCAGGCAAGAAAAAGAAATAAAAGGGATCCAAATTGGAAAAGAAGAGGTAAAATTGTCACTATTTGCAGATGACATGATACTATATATAGAAAACCCTAAAAGGTCCACACAAAAACTACTAGAAATAATCGAAGAATTCAGCAAGGTAGCAGGATACAAGATTAATGTACAAAAATCAATTGCATTTCTTCACACTGATGATGAATCAACAGGAAAATGAAGTAAAGAAACAGTCCCTTTTAAAATAGCACCCAAAATAATAAGATACCTAGGAATAAATCTAACCAAGGAGGTGAAAGACTTTATACATGGAGAACTACAAAACACTGATTAAGGAAGTTAAAGAAGACTTAATAAAATGGAAATATATCCCATGCTCCTGGGTTGGAAGAATCAATTTTGTTAAAATGGTCATTCTGACCAAGGCGATCTGCAGATTTAATGCAATCCCTATCAAATTAACCAGGACATATTTCACCAAACTAGAACAAATCATAATAAAATTTGTATGGAATCACAAAAGACCCAGAATTGCCAAAGCATTACTGAAGAAAAAGAACAAAGCTGAAGGAATAACCCTCCCAGACTTCAGACAATACTATAGAGCTAAGTAATCAAAACAGTATGGTACTGATACAAAAACAGACATAATGGATCAATGGAACTGAACAGAGAGCCCAGAAATGAATCCACACATTTTTGGTCAATTAATCTTTGACAAAAGAGGCAAGAATATCCAGTGGAATAAAGACAGTCTCTTCAGCAAATGGTGTTGGGACAACTGGACAGCAGCATGTAAAGCAGTGAAGCTAGAACACTCCTTCACACCGTACACAAAACTGAAGTCAAAATGGCTTAAAGACTTAAACTTAAGACAAGACACAATAAAACTTCTAGAAGAAAATATAGGCAGAACATTATCTCACATACATGTCAGCAATGTTCTCTTTGGGTAGTTTACCCAAGCAATAGAAATAAAAGCAAGAATAAACAAATGGGACCTAATTAAACTTACAAGCTTTTGCACAGCAAAGGAAACCATAAGCAAAACAAAACAACAACATTCAGAATGGGAGAAAATATTTGCAAATTATGCAGCTGACAAAGGAGTAATTTCCAGAATATATAAACACCTTATAAAACTTAATAACAAAAAAAAACCAACCCAATCTAAAAATGGGCAGAAGACCTAAACAAGCAATTTCCCAATGAAGACATATGAATGACCACTAGGCACATGAAAAAATGCTCAATATTCCTAACTATCAGAGAAATGCAAGTCAAAACTACAATGAGGTATCACCTCACACCAATCAGAAGGGCCATCATTCAAAAGTCCACAAATGATAAATCCTGGAGAGGGTGTGGAGAAAAGGGAACCCTCCTACACTGCTAGTGGGAATGTAGTTTAGTGTAGCCACTATGGAAAACAGTATGGAGATTCCTCAAAAAACTAAAAGTAGACTTAGCATATGATCCCGCAATCTTACTCTTGGGCATATACTTGGAGGGAACTCTAATTTGAAAAGTTACATGCACCCAAATGTTCATAGCAGCACTATATATAAGAGCCAAGGCATAGAAGCAACCTAATGTCCATTCACAGGTGATTGGATAAAAAAGTTGCCGTATATTTATACAACAGAATACTACTCAGCCATAAAAAATAATAAAATGATGCCATTTGCAGCAACATGGATGGACCTAGAGATCGTCATTCTAAGTGAAGTAAGTCAGAAAGAGAAAGGAAAATACCATATGATATCACTCATATATGGAATCTAAAACAAAAGAGATAAAAAGAGGACAGTAATGAACTCATCTCCAAAACACAAACAGACTCACAGACATTGTAAACAATTTTATGGTTACCAGGGGAAAGAGGGGTGGGAAAGGATAATTTAGGAGTTTGAGATTTGCAATTGTTAGCCACTATATATATATATATAGAAACAGATAAAAAAACAAATTTCTTCTGTATAGCACAGGGAACTATATTCTATATCTTGTAATAACTTTGAATGAAAAAGAATAAGAAAATGAATATATGTATGTTTATGCATGACTAGGACATTGTGCTGTGCACCAGAAATTGACACATTGTTACTGACTATACTTCAATTAAAAAAGAAAAATAAATAAAAACAAAAAGCACTTGTAAACTTAAAAATAAATCTGATCATTCTTTTTTACTTTAGACACTAATGAGTAATAATTTCTGATTACCTCATAAAAATTTACTTGGCACATGTTTCCTGATGGTCTCAGAAAGAAATTTAGCACTTTGTAAGATTTATTTAATTTGTATATTTTGTAGGTTTTACAGTCTGATTCATTTCCATAAACCTTCAAATAAGTAACAAATTAGAACCAGATTTTTTTAATCATTTGTTTCATAGTTTATTAAATACTAAACATTTCTTCTTTAGTCATTTTCAGGTGTTTTATTCCAAAATTCATTGTAGAGTAATCCAGAATTTTAAAAACCTACATTAATTTCAGGCATCACATAATGCAACTAATATTTCCATGGTTTCCTATTTCTAATGGCTTTTGAATATACCCTTCAGTATTAGTAATATTAATGCTTTATTCTTCCAATCCTCCTCTCTCCTCTCCCCTCTAATATTGAGCCTGTACTTAATATGTCAGCCTAAATATATTCAAATATAAGTCATGTGATTGGAAATCGTTTCTGTTGTTACTATTTTTAATACATTGTTTATTTTGAAGTATAATTGACCTACAACACTATTTTAGTTCTTGGTACACAACATAGTGATTCAATACTTTCATGCATTTTTAAATGATCATCATGATAAGTATAGTTACGTTATGTCACCACACAAAGGTATGATGCAGGTGTTACTATATGTCCCACACTGTACATTTCATACTCATGACTCAACTATTCTGCAACTGGAAGTTTGTATCTCTTAATCTCCCTCACCTATTTCTCTCCTCCTCCCACGCCTCCTCACCTTTGGCAATCACCTGTTTGTTTTCTGTATCTATGACTCTGTTTCTGTTTAGTTATGTTTGTAGATTTGTTTTGTTTTGTTATATTTCACATATAAATTAAACCATACAATATTTGTCTTTGATTTACTTCACTTAGCATGATGCCCACCAGGTCCATCTATGTTGTCACAAATGACAAGATTTAATTCTTTTCTTTGTCTGAGTAATATCCTGTTGTATATATATGCCACATCTTCTTTATCTATTTATTTATCAATGGGCATTTAGGTTGCTTCCATATCTTGGCTATTGCAAATAATGCTGCAGTGAACATAGGGGTGAATATATCTTTCCAAATTCGTGTTTTTGTTTTCTTTGGATGAATACAGGAGTGGAACTACTGGATAATATGGTAGTTCTTAATTTCGTGAGGACTCTCCATCCTGTTTTCCACAGTGACTGCACCAATTTACCTTCCCACTTACAGTGAATGAGGTTTCCCTTTTCTCACATCCTTGCCAACACTTGTAATTTGTCTTTTTGACAATAACCATTCTGACAGGGGTGAGGTGACATCTCATTGTGGTTTTGATATGAATTCTCCTGATGATTAGTAATGAATCAGCTGATAATACTGATCTTAAAAGGAAAAACTCTAAAAAAAAAAAAAAGGAAAAGAAAAAACTATTTCATTGTGTGCCAGGTTCTCAGCCGATTCCCTTTTCACTTCATTTTACACTTTCTCCCTTCAGGTAAGTTGCTTTTTTTAAAAAAAAATCAGTATACTTTCTTATGTGTTATTCCTTCAGCACCATAGAGGAGTGGCAAATCTTTTGTGCTCTCAGTGAATACAAGACTACTTCTTGCCAGAGAAGATTTCTGAAGGTGGGACAAAATAATTTCAGTTTAAATTCCAAAGACCGTTAGGGATTTCAACCAGGTATCTTTATATTCAAAAAATTGTAAAACTGTTCCTGGCTTGAATTACTATTCTTCTCTGAGAAAAGTTCTGAATGTAATATAAATACTGCTAGAGCATCGCATTCCTTTTTGACGAGATTTCCTAGCCTGGGTAGAGTTGCTGGCAGAGAGCTGTTACCTGCGCAATTGCACATCTGGTTTGCCGAGATTTGTTTGTAATCAAACAGATTGACTAAAACTCAATGATACTACCTTAAATAACCAAAAAGAAAAGATCCAATTATTTAGCCATCTAACAAAAGCACCTAACTTGTTGGTTCCCAGAAGCCTTAAAATTGAAATATAACCTGCAGCATCCTTTTCAGTGACTTGTCTGGAACTCTGTAGTGAATGGTGTTTTGGAGCACAGCTCAGGGACCATGAGTCTCAAAAAATGGGGCCTGAATTCAGGTCCCAATTTTCTCCATACTTAACTTCTCTGAGTCTTACATCTTTTCCTATTAAAATAATGGGCATAACATTCTCATGAAATTGTAGAGAGCATCAAATAAGGCAGTGGGTGAGAAAACACCAGCATGAGATATGCTCTATACAAGGAGCTTCATAAGCCTGTATAAATCTACATCTAATACAAACATTGATTCATTCCTATTCTTTTGATTAAAGAGAACTCCCTGCCTTTCTCCCCTCCTTCCCCCTCATCAAAGTATCTTGCTCTTTGTGCATCCTTTTATAAACTGTTTTCAGTCATGATTACTTTTTGCAAATTCTAGCTAGTTTAAGCAGAAAATGAATGTATTCAAGGATATTAGCTAAATCACAAAATCTGGAAGGGTCAGAAAATTAGGTTTGGAAGCTTCCCCTGACCGCCCCAGAGAGGCCCTCAGCCACCCCCGGTGGCAACAGTACCTCCAGGACCCCGGGATGCTGCCAATGGGACTCTTGTCAGTGCTGCCTCCCTCAGGCTTACCCAGAGTGGAGGGCACTAAGGCTGAATAATTGCATCTAATTGGCAGTCTTTGTACCATAGTTGCAAGAGAAACTGGAAAGGTGAGGTTCTGACTCTACCTTGGAAGACAGGAGACAAAAGGAGGGGAATTCCACAAACATAAGAAAGCCATTGAAGGGTTCCATATGGCCAAAAGTCATGACCAATCCATGCTAAGCTCTGTTTTTTTTATGATTCCCCATTGAGCTGATCAAATTGGGTTTACTCATGAGTTTCCAGAAACAGAGGAATCTGAAGAAGTTTATCTAATGGCAGAAATTTTAGGGCCAATAACAAACCACAAATCACTGATTCACTTAGCTGTCCCCATCTCTATTTCTCACTCCCTGTGGGTATGTGCATGTGTGTGACAGTACCATACTGTACAAAGATAGAACTGTGTTATGCTTATAACATATAAGTTGACTGAACAGTCAATTGATTGATTGGTTAAATAGTTATTGAATTCTGGAATATCTACAAAGAATAAAAAAAATATAAATATGAACAAGACCTGTGTTCCTCATTCTTGGAATTCACATCCTAATTAGAAAATCTGTCATGTAATCTACTAATTATAGGCAACGTAAGAAGAGCTTTAACAGGGAAGATGCCAGGCACAGTGCACACAGGCGATGCTCAGAGATACAGGTTTTACCATCTGCAATTGGAAACCCAAGATTAAATGTGTTGCCCCATAATACCTGTATCACAAACACATTGGTGGGCTGTTTTGTTAAACAAGTGACTGAAGATAAGTCAATAGACTGTTGTGTGTTGCCGATAAGTTCAGACTTTGTGTGTGCTCTCAATTTACATTTATATTAAGATTCTTAAATCTTTCATTGTCTTCAAATTATCCTTTCATGCTTCATTGTTATTCAATTACTATAAAAAGAAATTTTGAATTGTAAATTGTTCTGGAAAATGGAAACTTCTCACTATGATACTAATATTTCCTTCTCTAGTCTCAAAACATTATAGTCTTTAATTTATATTTCTTATGTATACTCATTTAATAGCCAACTTTAAATTTAGTAATCACATTTCCCCCTAATCTTTGATTAGAATAATTATAGTAAACGAAAATAAGGGTGAAATTTCATGAATAAATTCGTAAAACACCCCTTTCAAGTCACTAAGCAGACTTCTAAGTAGTTTTTTTCAGTATTAGGGCTACAAAAAATTCTTTTTGTTCATCTTAAGATACACAGATCCAAAGCCCATTCATTGTCTGCTCATCTTTGTCTTGATCTCTTCTAGTACTATGAGCCCCAGCAGAAGGTAAGCACATAAAAGGTGTCTAATAAATGCTGTTGAATGACTGTCTGGCCCTCTTATCTAGACTAGGAAGGTGGAAATATGAGAAAGTCTCCTCAAAAATACAAAGCCTTTGTACAGATAAACACAAAAGAGACAGACAATTGAACTTTTATGCCTACTCCATTTTTTCCTTAGCTCTGAACTCTCTTAGCCAGTGTTTATTTTTGGTTTGCTTTAAAAACAAAAACATATACACCAGCACACACCAAAGGGGAATCTCCGTGAAGATTGACAAACCAACTTATGTTATAAGCTGATTGGTAACACATGGCTGAGTATTTTCTGTCAACTCACTACTGTATACTGAACATTGAAGATAATGTTCCCAGTTACATGATTTCTGTAAACTGCCTTCCTGAATATTATATATTTTAAAATTATGCTAATATAATGTACAAGGAAAAAAATAAAGGCAGCAAACACCTTTGATTAGCAGAGTTTTGTAGCATCTGTTACCCACTGTGATAAAACCAAGCCAAAGCACTAGACATGTTTCAAGAAGCCCCATGAACTATGGAAGACGTTGGTTGACTGAAAGAAAAATGCACAATGTTAAGAGCTGTGAGTTTAAGTTTTATCTAGGGTCTTACTGAAGACTATAGTCTGGGAGCTAGCCTCTCACACCGCTCTGAGGAACTGCTCTCAAGAAGTAGGGGAGGAGTCAGTATATACATGATTTTTGGCTAAGGAATATGTGCAGTCAAGCATGCATCTCAGCAGAAGACTGCTGCTGGCCACAATGAACAGGGTGACTAATGATTTTAGGGCTTTTCTGTGTATGGGAAGATGCAAGAATCTGGGTTCACTAAAACTCTTCCTGGGATATACATCTAACTACCTAAAGCCTGTATTTCCAAAGCACACGGTGCCTCATCCTGGTTTTCATCCTGAATTCCTTTCAGGAGGCACTGTAGGTCGGTGACTGCAGTGGCTGATGACCTGATCCTTGTGGAGCTGGAGGATGGGCAACAGTCTTTCTTATAGGTCCACACAGCTCTGGTAGGGTGGGTGACAAAACATTTTTTTTGCATGTGTGAACCCCTCTAATTCAGATTCTCTTTAGAAGTAGAAAGATTGAGGAAGTGGTTTTTCACTGGTTCTTTTATCGTTATTCATTCATCTCAGAATCCCTCAAATGTCATACACACACACACACACACACACGCAAGCAAGAAAGGAGAGTTAACAAAGACCCAAACCACTGTACTTAAAGGAGGTGGTAGTAAGACTCCGAATGTAGGCAAACCATGCTCTGCTCCACAAAGCAGAGCTTCTGCCTGTTTCTACCCTTTGTGTGAGTCCATTCCCAAAGGGGCATCACGCCAGCCACAGTACCTGCAGGTCAGCTAGCAGGGAGGGTAAAGACAGAAAGATGGGGAAAGGACAGGGAACAGAGAACCCCTAGTTTAAGGAAGTTTCCCGGAGCTTCCATTCAACATTTCACATTTCTTTGGCCTGAACCCAATAATGCGACCACATTCAGCCACAATGAAAACTCAGAACTGTCATTTTATTTTTTTATAGTGTGTTCCCAGCTGACACATTTCTCTGTCATCACTGAGAACAGAGGAGAGAGTGAAGACGGGAAGATAAGCGGCAAGCTCATCCCCAGGCTCCTTCCCGGGGTCTCATTCTCAGCAGTGTCAGTGTACTCCTTTCCTGTTCCACCCACCCCATGCTCCTTTCTCTCTACCTCTTAATTCACTCAAAAATCCTATCCTTACATATCCAAACACACTTCTCCTGCTCAGAGGAAAGAGCGGGGAGCAATTAGCAGAGGACAGGCTGACTTTCACTATTAAAGCTCCTGAGTACTCTGGATTTGAAAAGGAGGATGTGAGCCACATTCTGATCTTCTGTGTGTGTGTGTTTTCCTGTCTAAATTGAGACTACAGTCCATCTTAATCGAACGTAGAATCTCCTATTTGCTCCTAAGCATTGGAATAGGGTTTTCATTTACTAGTAAGTGGATTTTGAATTTCCTCCCCAAAAGAAGCTAAACTTTACTGATAGTTACAATATTGTCTCTTTCAAACATCTGGAACATTTAATATTCTCTGGAGAGATATCAACTTCTGTGGGCAGGAGAATAAGTAATTTAAGTACAGTTTTAGCTGGAAACATTGCCCTGGCTATCAAGATATTTGTCCTCACACCCTGCAAAGCACGAAAGGTATCTTTGAACTCTCCAGTCTGAGAGAGCGAAGCAGAGCGCCCACGCACCCTCCGCGTTCCCACTGACTCTGGGTTTCATGGATTGGGTTTCTATATGAGACACTGTTTAAACATTTTCACTACTTTTAAATATTTGACCTTATTGTTCCCAGCTCAAAGTCTATTTCTTGTGGATTTGTTTCTTGCAGACATCATTCCTTGAAGTTGTTAGGCCTTTCAGGAATAAGAAGAGACATATGTGGAAACTTCTGCTAACTTATCATCATGATATATTTTTGTAAAAGCTATTTAACTCATTTAGAAAGAACGCAATGGTGACTGCAAAATAGATCCTCAATATGCCTTAATTAGTGAGATGATATTAGCAAGTATTTTTTTCCCTGACACTCACACCCTATGTGTATAATTGAAATTATTTCTTCAGCTTCTTTTTTCAGTCATTTAAAATTTTCTAATTCTTAAGCCTTTTTATTATGTGAATATATTTGTTGCCCCCCCCCCAAACGTGAATATTTCTATCTAGGCCAATATACGCGAGGCAATGACCACTGACCGACAAGACCTGGTAGGTTTGCACATCACAGCTGCACCACAACTTTATTGTTTGTTTGTCATCAGAATCCGCTCAGCAGCCCCACTTCATCTGTTACATATTCCATGGGGACAAAAAAGAGAGCATACATGTGTAGTCTTGTTGTTATAAAAATCCAGTATTTTCTTTCCAGTAGATCAGCTAGGTAAGTCACTATCACATCGCTAAAGGAATGGTTAAGGTTTCCACTCTAAATAAAGTACTCTAAGAATTTATTTCTCTCAGCATCTGTTTCTTCATTTTCCAACTCATATTTCTTCATGGCAACAAAATATCGAATGAAAGTTTCTCCTAGAGCCTGTCTCAGGCATTGATCTTCCTCCAGGGCCATGAGGGCATCTTCCAGTTTCAAAGGGATCTCAGAAGGTTTTGGTTGATGGAGGTCTGTGCTGTCCTCTGGACCAGCGAACACACCGTCAGTGCTCTGAAGTCCGTCCAAGCCTGCAGCAACAGTGGCGGCCAGCACGAGGTAAGGATTTGCCGTGGCTGAGCCCAGTTTATTTTCTATCCTGGTGCCCTTCTCACCATGACACTTGATATTAAAAGCACAGCTGTTGTCGTTGTACCCCCACGTTGTAGGCACACTCTCCTTCTGCTCTCTACTCTCCTTGGAATAGCGCTTCCGACAGCTGACAGCGGGAGCCATCAAGCAGCTGATAGCAGCTGAGTGCTTCAAGAGTCCTGCCAACCATTTCTCCCCAGTGATCGTGAGCTGCTCAATCCCAGAACTGCTACAGAACATGTTTTTCTTCCCATCAAGATCCCAGAGACTATGAGACAAAATTCCTGAGTTGCAGAATCCAGTCTCAATGAAAAAGCTGGCAATGTAATTGTATTTCCTTGCCACCTCTTTGACACCTGTTCTGAGGGTAAATGCGTTATCAGCTGAACTGATGCCAAATTCCGGCAGAAAACAGATTTCCATCTGGCCCGGTCTGGTAGAGGAGGAAAAGCTCTCAACATTGGCTCCAGTGTGATACAAACCATCAACAAGTTCCTGAATGAAGGGCTGGTCGTGATTATTCAGCAGAGTGGAAGCAGGAAGAGATATGGTCTTGGAATTGATAATTTCAGGCACACCAAAAATGCAAAAATCATAGATGAAGGCAGAGAACAGGGAAAAGCCAAAGTCCTGCAGCTGGCTCAGCTGCCTCTTTGCAATATGCCTTGGAGAGGTCAGCAGAGGCTCGCCAGTCACGGTGAATGTGTCACATATCACCCTTGCCGTTCTCTCTGCCCATGGCAAAACTCTAAAGGTCGATAACTCTGGCATCAGGACTATGTCACTGTTAAAACATGTTGCTCTTATGTGATCTACTTCATTGTCCTTAGGACTTGGTATCAATTCAAGATAACCTCGTGGCATGTAAACACCATGGATCACTTTTTCCTAAAGAAGTTAAAGAATAGAGCAATCAGATTTTGAAATGTGAAAACAAAGAGATGGAGGAGGTTGACTGGATAAAGAAGTTGTAGTAAATTTATACAATGGAATACTATTCAGTCATAAAAAATGACAACATAATGCCATTTGCAGCAACATGGATGTCCCCAGAGAATGTCATTCTAAGTGAAGGAAGCCGGAAAGAGAAAGAAAAATACCATATGAGATCACTCAAATGTGGAATCTAAAAAAAAAAAAAAAAAAGAAGAAGACAAATGAACTTAAATACAAAACAGATACAGACTCACAGGCATAGAATACAGACTTGTAGTGACCAGGGGGAGGGAAGAGGGAAGGGACAGACTGGGAGTTTGAGATTTATAGATACTGACAGGTATATATAGAATAGATAAAGAAGTTTATACTGTATAGCTCAGGGAAATATATTCAAGATCTTGTAGTAGCTCACAGTAAAAAAGAATATGAAAATGAACATATGTATACTTATGTATGACTGAAAAATTGTGCTGTACACCAGAAATTGACATAACATTGTAAACTGATTATAACTGAATTAAAAATAAATAAATTTTAAAAAATGTTTTTAAATAGAGGAGGGGGAGCAGTAGGAGAGCCTTCCTAATGAGAAAAAGATGTTTAACATCTGTTGGTTAACACTAGCTTAATATCAGATAAATTTTAAATCATTTAAAATAAAGCCCCTGAAGGTAATTTACAAACACATCTTAATAGTCAGTCTTGAAGGCTTTATGTGCTCATAGATTTGAAAACAGCAGTCATAAATAAAAGGTATAATGATAAAGAAAATGTCTTCATAGCTAATAACAAAGGTAAAGTGTCATGGAATTACTTGAAATGTCATAACCAAAAAGACTTTTTAAAGCACTTTTATCATACAACATAGTTGCTAATACTCAAGGCTTTATTTTGGCTTATTCCATTGTAATCCCCATTGTTAACTGACTCTCCAAAGTCTACGGTCAAGAATGCTCTTTCCTTCTCAGAGAGCTGGCTGTGGTCACATGTAGGACACACAGGGCAGAGGAGCGGGGTCTTCTGACCACAGCCCTTCCCTCTTTATTCACCTTTACCGCCCACTAAAGAAACACAACCTCACAGACTCGCAGAGTCCCAGAAACCTTGCCCATGCATGTGGACCTGTATCTCCAAAATTATAGTTTCCAAAATGTTACAGCCTTCGAGTCAGCATGACCCGGGTGTCTCCCAACCTAGCTTTCAGCCCAAGCTCTTGTATTAATCGCCTGTGTGAAGTTGGGCAGGTCACTGAACTATCGGCCTCAGCTTCCACACCTGTGAAATAAAAGTGCTGGACTAGGTGGCTGCTGGGACACTTTCCAGCCATATACCTCTCGGGGCCAATGGATTTGGTTTTTTATTTAACTTTTGCTATGTACCAGACAGCAAGAAATTAATAAGGTTATACACTTGAACAGATAAATTTAAAAATTTCTAGAAATTGTGTAATAAGAACATTAATAAGCTTTCATGTGTTGAAGTTTACATTAATGGGTGGAGAAAAAGCTGACTACAAAGTTTGGTTCCCATGATGTCAGGGACATCATGAGGTTAATAAAACACTAGCATTCTGCAAGCCAAATTGGCTTGGGTACCAAGGAGGGGCTGGTGCTAGCAGAAGCAATCTACTGACCCACTCTTTTGCATTTGGCAGTGAACCACTACACTTCACTTCCCACCATCTCTATGCATTTCAAATGCCATATTACCTGCCTGATCCAAGTCTGCTTTTGCCAGTAACTAAGTTGCACAAGTAAAGCACTATTCAGTGCCTACTCAATTTTTCAACTCACTCAAGGACCTGTATATATAAACTTTGTGTCCTTTGTGTGTGTGTGTGTGTGTGTGTGTGGGTGTGGGTGTGTGTGTATGTGCAGGTAGATCTAAAGAATTTTTTCAGTAACAAATTTGTCTTTTGAAATTTTTTATAAAGCATTTTGAAGATGCCCAGTTTTTCCCAATGTAAAGCAAATGAGAAGAATTACAATTTAATATTGAAAAAGTAATATATATTTAAGAAATAATCTTAGAGGAGGCTTAATTTTTACACTTTTGTATGTAATACTTCCTGATGTTCCTTCCCAAGAAATGATGCTTTAGTAACACAATAAATCAGTTATTAAAATAAACCCATGACATAAGCTGAAAAAAATCTCAGAAAGTCTCAAAAAATATCCAAAAATACAATATTCCTTGATATTACTGTTCTTGAGAACTTAATAACATTCATTAAGTCATCCAACAACAATAAGGTATTTTCTTATCAGAATTCGAAGCTGAAAGGGGTATGCTTTTTACTCAGCAAATTCTATTTAATCTTTTTTTTTCCTTTTATATTTGCTTCTGAGTCTTCTGTAATTTTCTCATATAAAACAAACTATAATCTTCATAATTACAGTAAGAGAAAAAAGATAATTCTGTGGAGTGAAATTATTCAAGGCAGAAGGACTAAAATTACCAACGAGTCTTAATTAGTTTTGTATTCCTATTGGGTCAATGAATTGATGTTTGGGAGCTGAAAATACATGCTCAGCTCCTTGGGGAACAATAATGTGTTTGGGGAGGGACAAGGGAAGAAATAAGAGAAATGATTGACTTTCAGCTTGAATTGCCATATAGATTATGATAAAATAAGAAAGAGTATTAAGGACCATTTGCTTGCTAACAGTCATGAAATTACATCCAATCTTAACTCTACTCGCAGAACTCACTTGGAAAAAGTGTGCGGGGATGCTCTTAGACCTGGACACACCGTGGAGGTCTGTCGCCTCAAATCGCACAAACTGAAGGTGATTTTTGGCCATCTCCTGTTTGATGTGCTTCATTCTAGAGGAGAGTTGAGGTGCAGTAGGCATTTGGGTGCTGTCATTGGAGTCATCTGGAAAATAAAAAATTGTCTAAATCATTAGATCATGATGCACTGACAAACCATAGGAGGCCAGAGAACAGTGAATTACTCATTACAATCAAAAGCGTCATATTTTTGTGCCATTGGCTTAGAGTTGGAAATCTTACCCTTCTTACTCTGCCTTTACCATATTCCCAAGAACACTGTCTCTAAACAGCCTAGTCCACGCTTGGGACTAGGTGAAATTAACATTATTTGCATAAGTATGTAACAATATCACCTGTAAGTACTTACTGAAAATGCCTTTGCTTATGGAAATTAGAATATATTTGAATAACCCGACAGCTTTGGCACCATGTAAGGCTCTATATAGATGACTATCATTGAAAAGACTTCGAGCTTCTTAAACTAACTGGTGTCACCTAAATTAAAAGCTCCTGCATGATTAAAGGCAAAATTATTTGTTAGTTTTTGTTTATTGTCTGTGGGTTTGCTTTTTTGTTTTCTGTTTTGTTTGCCAGAAGGGCTTTATACCTTTAGAGTGGCATCTGAATCTAAGACATCTACATCTCTTTGTCAAATTGTAAATTTGCATAAAAGAGCAAAGAAAAGTATTTTTCAAGAATGAGAGTGTAGGAGATGAAAAATCTAGACTGAATGCCCAATTTTAAAAATTAGAAAACTAAAAATAAATGTTCATGTCTTTTAAGAGAGCCTAAAAATCAAAAACTGCAGAATTAGAAGAGATTTTGGAGATAAATTATAATTTAAACAACTCATCAGCATGAGTACCAGAGAAGTATAATGGGGTTTCCTGAACCACGTTTTCAGTCCATTGCCAAAATTGAAACTAGAATGCAGACCCTTTGATTCCCCATGGGTAGCTCATTACCACAGAATGACTGAATATATCTAGAGCATACAGAAGAACCGGGCACACAGGACACATCATCAATGTTCGCTACTGTCTGAACTTTTAGGAGAGGAAGCAGATGGTAGTGATTCAGCACAAGCACTGAAGCTCATCTCTCTCCCTCCAAATCCTGCCTTTGCCTTGGTAACTTTCTTATCTCAGCTTTCTTATGTGCCTCAGCTTTCTCACTGACGCAGTATTACCTACTTCACAGGCTTGTGATGATAATTAAACAGTTATTTAACAGTTCCTGGAAGACAGTAAGCACCATCTCAATGCTTCTTAAATGCACAAGGTGAGCACAATTACTCTAACCCTGTAACGGCACCATGATCGTGTCTGAATCTAAACACCCATTGATCTGTCACATCATTGATGTTGAGCAGCTGGAAGTTTAAAGTGATGTCTGAGTATTCTTTTCTAAGATATGATTAGGCTTTAAAAACATACAGATTTAACAGTTTAAAAAAATAGAGTAAGTAGATTTTAAGTACATGAAGCATGTGGAAAACAAATTACTGGTTCTACCTGTGCAAACATATTAGAGACGCTGTCCTGTCACTGATACACTCACTGACACATGCTGCTCTGAGGCTCCAAGGCTTTATAATCACCTTCCATTTAGACAAACAACTAAGCTGTAGCAACCACAGTGTTTCACCCTAAATTAGCAGTTGCCCTCTTCCCAACCTATTCTGAAGTATTGGGTGTTCTGCCCAAGATGAATAACTCTCCTTAAAGAAAAAAAATGTATAGGCATTTCAAAATATAGACATTTTCAGATAATCTTCTAAACACAATAAGCAATCACATGTAAGCTATAAATACATTAACAACATGAAAAATCAGAGACATCTCCTATTAAAGGAATAAAGTTGTTTTATTGGTTCACCAATAATATGATCATAGGTAATCATATTAGTTCTTTGCCTTATCTGTATCTTCTAAAGTGTCTACAATGTGTGATTTTGAAATAAGGAAAATGTTTATCCACTCAAATTATGTATATATTGGTTGCCACACACTATTTATGTATCCAGGAAACTGTAAGAAAAAGCCCTGCCCTTAGAGAGCTTTATATTATTGAGCGAGGGAACGATAGACAGTAAACATGCCATCAGATGTAAAGGTGAGATCATTTACCATAATGAAAGTGCTGGGGCAAAAAAACCAATCACCTGAAGTACCAGTTCTATGAGAGTTTATCACAAGGTGGACAGGTCCAACCACAGGTTCATTCTAAGATCACCAAGTTGCACTATGTCTGGACAGCAAGTGTATATACTAGTTTGCTCAGGCTCCCGTAATGAATGCTGCAGGCTTAGACAGAAATTTACTTTCTTACAGCTCTGGAGGGTGGAAGTCCAAGATCAAGGTGCCAGCAGGTTGGTTTCTTCAGAAGGCCTCTCTCCTGGGCTTGTGGATGGCCACCTTCTTCACACGGCCTTCCCTCCTTGTGCGTGTGTTTCGTGATCTCCTCTTCTTACAGGGACACCAGTCATGTTGGCTTAGGGCCCACCCTACAGATCTCATTCAACATTAGGTACCTCTTTTAAAACTCCATCTCTAAACACAGTCGTATTGTGAGGTACTAGGGGATTAGGACTTCAACATATCAATTTTGAGGAGACACAATTCAGGCCATCATACATCAACCAGTTTCCATTTTCTTCAGGGCCCTTATCGCCGTCGGCCGCACTATAGTTACACGTTCACCGCCCGTCTTCCCCGCTTGCGGGTCAGCTCGCCAGGAGAGGAGCGCTTACTTACTTACTTACTGACCGCTGAGTCCTCAGTACCCGTAGCAGTACGGCTATGTCATAGACATGACTCACTATTCCTTTAATAATTCAATAATTAATTAAGGCATCCTGTGTGATTTGACCTTGTCTAGTTAAAAAGTAAAAACTGGCATCACATATGTTGCTGTGTATCCTAAGTATTGATTTTCATTTAAAAGTTCAATTTGTCACCAAATATGAGGACCTTATCCAATTCTAATTTCATTTTTAAGGTACCAACTAACCTGAATCGTCTGAATTTCTTTTCTTCAAATAAATCACACTTGGTAGCTGCAAGTGGGCCTTTTGGCCAGCCCTCCCCAGATGCACGGGAACAGCAGGCAGGCAGCTGGCAGTTCAGGGCTCACTTGCTGTTCTGACACTTGGCTCCTGGGAGTTGCTCTCCATTCCCATCCCCTCAGAGCTCTAATAAATTAAATCAATGTGCTTTTATAGAGAAGGTTCTACTGCTGTGAGCGTTTAGGGGGAAAAATACAAAAACATTAAAAAAAAAAAATCCAAGCAAGCATTGAGGCTCTCTAGCCAGCAAAGGCCTTGGGGAGACATCCGTGTTCAGTAACAGCGAGGGCACATTTCAGTTACAGAGGGCGAGCTGTGGTCACTTACAAAGGCAGGTGGAAGGGGCCTCTGGGCTCTCAGAAAACTCATTTCAAAAAAGGAAAAGTGCCTGAGAGTCCACGTTCAGCACACGGAGCACGCGCCTGGGGTGGGCTGCACGCCCCTCTCCTTCACCTTCCTGGCCGCTCTGAGAGCCACCCTGTGACCGCAGGTGGGTTGCCCCACCCTTTGGCCACATCACACTAGCCCAGCAGCGCTGGAAAGCTCAGGTGTCAGAATAGCCTGGTATAAAAGCCGGGGCAGAAACAAAACCAGTAAGAAGTGGGTGTGGGGGAAGCTTTCTTTGGAAAAAAAAATACATTATTTTTTAAAATTCAGAGTAGCTATTGCAGAGAAGAAAATACCGTGTTTGAAGAAATTCCTTACATGTATTTTGGGGGTTGCTTTTTATATTTATTTTGAAATTACGTATTGGCGGTTTGTTTGGAGTTTTAAATTTTTTGATACTTCAGGCCTGTGGAAAACTCAATCTAGCCCCGGGCCACAGAGGGAGATTCTGAGTTAACCAAGTTGAGTCAATGAATAGTTGTACCCATCCTCCTAGCCGTAGTCAACTGGTACAAAGTGAGCTCATGACACAGTTCCTTCCTCAAGGTATTTTGACGTGAGACTAAAAAGTGGTAAATTCCATTTCTCTCTTATGGCTGAAACTATACAAAACAAAGGCCAAAAGCTATGGAGAAGCCAATGTGACCAGGAGATGTTTTCTCATTAGTCTTCCCAGTGTTTGGAAACTTTTTTGAATGAGTTGACACTTAGATAACAGAAAATTTTATATAAAAGTCTTGAGTTCAATCTTCTCTTGAAAAAACTAGATTTGGCAACACTGGGTAGATATTTCTTCACAGTAACCATTGGCTGGAGCTCTGAGGTGGCCTCAAATGGGGAATGCATCTTCTAATTCATGGGTTGGCAAATGTTTTCTGTAGAGGGTCAGATAGTGAACACTTGCAGCTTTGCAAGTCCACATGGTCTTCTGTTGTAATGATGCAACTCTGCCATCATAGCACAAAAGCAGCTGTCGAAGATCCACAAACTTTATTTACTAAGACTGGCCAGTAAGCTGAACTTGGCCCCTGGCAGTAGTTTATCATCCTCTGCTCTAGTTCCCACACGGCCAGCACTCACCACTTTCTTACACCAGCTCACCTCGCTCATCGGTATTATCTGCCCAGCCCCTGTGGCATCTGTATGGAGAGTCCCTGATGCCTGGAGGCTGTCAGTGCTGTGCTCTTTACATCATGGAGAAATTCACGAAGCCAAAGCATAGAGAAATGTAAAGAGATAAGAGATGGTGCGAATTCGCCCCGCAAAGATAGTCACACCGTAAAGCCTAGAACCTGTAGAGTCTGTTGAACTGCAGGGCAGAAGGGGCTTTGCAGACGTGATTAAGGTTATGGACCTTAAAGCAAGGATGTTGTCTTGGATTATTCAGGTGAGTCCTTAAGAGCAGAGAACCTTCTCCAGCTGTAGGCAGAAAGGAGGTGTGGAAGAAGGGAATTCAGAGAGATTCCAAACACAAGAAGGATTTGAGGCACTGCCGGCTCTGAGACAGAACAAGAGGCTTTGAAGAGCTAAGTTAGCAGCCAGCAAAGAAACAGAAATATCAGCTCTACAACTGAAAAAATCCCTGAAGTCTTCCAACAATCTGAATGAACTTGGAAGCAAATTGTTCCCTAGGGTCTCCAGCTAAGAATGGAGATGGCCAACACCTTGATTTTGGCCTTGCCGTACTTGAAGCAGAGAAATCAGCCAGACTTCTGACATACGGCACTGTGAGATAACGAGTTGTGTTCTTGATGCTAAATTTGTGGTACTGTGTTACGGGGGCAATGGAAAACTAATATACCTGGAGTCCCAATCACGTTCAGTCTTAGGCTCCACCTCCTCCTTAGGCCCTGTGTGTGCTACAGAATTTCACCTTGCCCAGAGACAGCTCTGGCCTTTCCCCTTGGCCCTGGGAGGTCATCGCTAAGCCCTTGGGTCGTCCTGTCTGACAAGAGAGTCCTGTGTCTTTGTTTTCCTTGCGCCGCTGGCCACACTAGGAAATCTAGCAAAGCCATTTATTATCAAGTCATGTGGCATCAACTTGACCCTAGTGGGGGCTGGAGATTGAGGTCAGCCCTGGGGCCCGCTGACTGTGGAACTCCAACAGACTCCTCACAGCGAGGCTCGGGTGAGCTTCCCTGGTTGGCAGCACTCTGCTTATATTGTCACATGTCATTGCCAGGAAAACCATGCTGTCCAGGACTTCACTGGGAAAGGACAAGAGGGAGATCCATGCTTAGAATTTTCGTGGACTCTTCATCATGAATCTCTTCCCTTGATTGACTTTAATCTGTATTTTTCCCTTGCAATAAACCAAAGCCTTAAGGATAATGGCATTCAGTGAGTTCTGTGAGTCCCTGTAGCCAATTTATCAGAGCTAAGGTTAGTCTTAGGGAACTCCCAGTCCTGAAATTGGTGTCAGAAGCGAAGGTAGCCTGGTGAACATCGTACCTCTAACTTCACACTCTACTATATTTCTACCTTTCCAAACCTTGTTTATTGAATCTTTTTATCATGAGTTCCCTTGTGGAATTAAATAACTTTCTAAACTGGTTTCTATCACTTGGATCCCAGAGACTTCTAACCAATACACTCATAGGCCAAAATAGCTGTATCACTACTGATAACTCAGAAATTTAGAACAACAGAACTTCACTCTTAGAAAAGACTTGAGAGGTCACCCACTGCAACGCCTCCATCTTCCAGCTTAGAGGATAAAGAAAACTGTAAGACATTTTATAAATGATTGGTGTATACATTACTTTAAATATTCTGACTCCCAGGCTGGCATTCCTCAACAAACATCGCATTATCACTAAGTCAAATACTAATTTGGGATTAGTGGCTAGAGCCATTTACCAGTTCATCCCAGAGACCTTACCAGGAGAGCTGGAGTTTGAGTGAAATTCACCATCAGGAGCACAGACTGATGTTGCAAGGGGCAATGGTTTTATCAGTATTGTGGGATCTTTGGAGTCCTTGTCATCTTGTGGCAAAAGAGATTCAGCAGAGCCAGGTTCCATGACTAGTTTACTAGTATCCCCCAATTTGTGGCACACCATTTGGTTTCTGATCTTTCCTGTAGAAATAAAGAAAAAATGTTAAGGTCTTCAGCCCATCTTTTGATTAGGTTGTTTATTTACTTTTTGATATTGAGTTGCATGAGGTGTTTGTCTGTTTTGCAAATTAACCATTTATTGGTCGCATTGTCTGCAAATATTTTCTCCCCATCTGTAAGATGTCTTTTCATTTTATTGATGATTTCCTTTGTTGTGCAAAAGCTTTTAAGTTTGATTAGATACCTTTTGTTTATTTTTGCTTTTATTTCTTTTGTCTTGAGAGACCGATCTAAGAAAATATTGCTATAATTTATGCACCGAAATGTTTTGCCAATGTTCTCTTAGGAGTTTTACGGTATCGTGTCTTATATTTAGGTCTTTAAACTACTTTGAGTTTATTTTTGTATGTGGTGTGAGGGAGTGTTCTAATTTCACTGATTTACATGAGGCTGTAACACCTCTTGGGTGAGGTTCCCAACACCACTTGCTGAAGAGACTGTCTTTTCTCTATTGTATATTCTTGCCCCCTTTGTCAAAGACTAATTCACTACAGGGGTCTGGGTTTATTTCTGGGCTCTCTATTTTGTTCCGTTTATCTATATTTTTTGTGCCAGTACCATGCTGTTTTGATTACTGTAGCTTTGTAATATAGTCTGAAATTTAGAAGAGTTATGCCTCCTGCTTTGTTCTTTTTCCCCTCAGTATTACTTTGGCAATTCTGGGTGTTTTGTATTTCCTTATAAATTTTAGCATTATTTGTTCTAGATCTGTGAAAAACTTCATGAGTAATTTGATAGAGATTGCATTAAATCTGTAGATTGCTTTGGGCAGTATGGCCATTTTAACAAAATGAAGTAGACTTTCTCCAGAGAAAACATATATATGGCCAACAGATACATGAATAGATGCTCAACATCACTAGTTATTAGGGAAATGCAAATCAAAACCACAAGGAAGTATTCAACCTCACACCGGTCAGAATGGCTATCATCAAAAGTCTATAAATAATAAATGCTGGTGAAGATGTGGAAAAAATTGAACCCTCCTCACTGTTGGTGGGAATGTAAATCAGTGCAGCCACTATGGAAAACAGTATGGAGGTTCCTTAAGAAACTGAAAATAGACTTACCATATAACTCAGCAATCCCACTCCTGGGCATAAATCCAGGAAAGATAAAAACTCTAATTTGAAAAGGTACATGCACCCCAGTGTTCACAGAAGCACTATTTACAAGAGCCAAGTAATGGAAACAACCCAAATGTCCATCAGTAGATGATTGCTTTAAGAAGCGGTGGCATATATGTACAATAGAATATAATTCAGCCATAAAAAATGAAACATTGCTGTTGCAGCAACAAGGATAGACCTAGAAATTATCATACTGAGTGAAGCAGGTCAGACAAAGAAAGACAAATATCATATGATATTACTTATACATGGAATCTGAAAAATAATACAAATGAATCTATGTAAGTTTGATCCACACCTTTATTGTGGCCTCCATCAGTAATGACTTTTGTACTCACTCTCAGAGCAGAAATATGCTTCTCTTCTTACTCACATATTCTTTCTACTGTGAAATCTTGTTTCCCCACTACTATTACTCTAGTATCCTATTTCCCCCTTTAAATTTTAAATATTTTGATTAATTTTATATATTTATATTCTAAGCCTATATTTACCATCTTTTATGTTACCCATGTAGGGGTATATTTTATTTCTTTTTTGTTTCTCCCATAGAAGAATAGAAAAATGTTTTATGAAAAGGAAAACCAAACAGAGACTGTCATTGACCACACATTCTTGAGGAATCAAGATACCTTTTGAGTCAGATGTGTCCATTTCTCCTATTTCAGTTGAAAAAGCATGTAGTTTTGTGACTTTCTTTCTTGTCCTTTTTAATTTACTCATCTTGCTGGCTTTAGTCTCATTACTTTCATCTCTTGTGTCCTGTAATAATGAATAAATAAATGTCAAATAACAGATCATGCATACAACTAAATTTGGATGTCAAGAAAGAATGATGATTGGATAGCTAAATTTTAAAATGACATAGGAGACTTTTAAAACAAGGTAAATTTTGTCATTTCCAAATCCACTTGAATAATTCAAAATTAAGAAGCTCAACATTTTACTGACAGGATGTATTTCCTGTATTTCCTTTTATATATGGTACAGAAAATATCACAAAATAAATTAAGATCTTGCCCAAGTAGTCAAGGTTTCTAGCTTTATTTTTTGTTACTCTGGGAGTAAGAATTTTATATTGTTTATTGTTAAATAATTTCACCAAACCCATTTTAAATTAAAGAGTCCTTTTTTAAATTTCTTTTTTAGAAAGCAACTTTAAAATATCTAATGTTTTTGACCAGAGGCAGTATCTGAGGAATTAGATTCTCTTCTCTCTTTATCTTTAACCTTATCCTAATTGAATCAAAATTTACTTCAAAAAAGAATTTGCATTCCTAAAATGCTATTCTGTGACAGTTTTTTTTTAAATATATGTAAAACAATGTTATGCTCAAGCTATTTTATAGCTTGGGAAAACCTAAAGGAAGAAAAACATTTTAAAACAAAATAACCTAACTTCATCACTCTAGTTATAATCTTTGACAGGATCCCTTGACAGACTTGTCAAGGGCTATTCCCCACGTGGAGCTGAACAGTGAGGCCTGGGCTGAGGGTGGAGAGCTCTGGTGTCTGTCTCTACTCCAGCAGTGGACAGAATCAGCACTGCAGTCCTGGGACACAACTGAAAAAAATAATAGCTTTTCAAAAAATAAAAAGCTGACACTAATTTTTTTCTGTTTATCCACTTTTAGTTTTAATTCACCAAATTAATGTTTATCAGGATCAATTAATTTTACACAAATGGCTTGATACTTTATACACCTTTTAATGTATTGACTACAGATTCTGTTGCTTTAAGTTGTGTTTAGGTGTTATTACTTCTAACAAATCAACTTTTCTGATTTTTTTAATGAGGTATAATTGACTTACAAAATTATATTCATTTTTGGTATACAACACAGCAATTCAATAATTTTATACATTACACTTCATACAAAGTTATTATAAAATATTGACTATGTTCCTTGTGCTGTAAATTACATCCTTGTATCTTATTTATTTCATGCTTTGTAGTTTGTACCTCTTTATCTTCTACTCCTATTTCACCCACCACACCCCAACATCTCTCCCCTTTGGTAGTTTGTTCTCTTTATCTGTGAGTCTGTTTGTATTGTTACGTTTGTTCATTTGTTTTATTTTTTAGATTCCATATATAAGTGAAAACATATGGTGTTTGCCTTTTTATGTCTCAATTTATTTCACTAAGGATAAAACAGCATATGTATTTATACAGTGGAATATTATTCAACCATGAAAAAGAATAAAGTTTTGCCATTTGTAACAACTTGGATGGACCTGGAGGGAGTTAGGCTAATACTGGTATTTTTAATTTTTTTTTTTTTTTTTTTTTTGCAAACTCCTAATAGTGATTTGAAAGGAGAGGATCAGGGTCAAAATCTATATTCTAAAATTTTTTGAGCTATTTTCCTTCTGAAAAGCAATTTCTGAAAGTTTCCAATCTGGAGGCAAGTCATAAATACATGTCCAGAGTGGTTGCTCGCAAACAGCTTTACCCATCTGTCAACTTAATTCAATTTCTGAGGGCTAAAAGAGTAAAAATGAATTTAACTTTCTTGTGTTTATATGTAATTATAATACATTGTTACTGTTGCTACCATGATTTTAAAAAGATATGTTTTATGGGATAAAGCCTTTGTGTGATTTTAAAGTTTCACTTCTTAGAAAATAGTGGTCTCTTACAGATAATCTTATATATGGATCATATGATATTTATTGCAAAATATAATCATTTATTTTTTCTAGTTGTTTATAATTTAATTCAAATATTTGTTTAAATTTTCCTAATGCACTTTGGATAGGATTCTGACAGTGATATACTAGCCCTGTATATATTCACCATTTCTAAAATTGCACTGCCAGAAATGTATATTATGTAATTATAATTTTGGTAAATATTTTTAATATATTCATGTCTCTGGTAATATTTAAGGAGTCTTGTTTAGAAGATGAAATACTTGGCCAGTTACATAAATATCAAAGGAGACTGAGCAGAGTGACTTTTGTATTAGTTCAAGTCATTACAGATTGAAGACAGATAAAATGAGACAAATTCAAGATTTCTTCTGGGTTCAAACTCACATTGCAACTAAATAACAATGTTAAAATTGAGTAGTCTTGTCAGGGACATTGCCTTAGCATAACCCTCAAGGTATTAGACTCTTCATTCTGCAAATAAGAAAAGTGAGACCCAGAGTAATTTGCCCAAGGCCACAGAAGTGAATGGAAAGAAGAGAGTCCAAGCAGGCCTTCTGATTCCTGAATGCCAGAGACTCAAGCCCAGAGAAAGTTTATTTTAGTAGAATCCACCTGCTTCTGTATAAACCAGACCAAAAGGGAAAGCTTATTAAGATAAAACAAGAGCAATTTATCTAATTCCTAACCTGAGAATTTCACCAATAAAAACCCTAGAACTAAGTCATAGTATGTGCCTCTGACTCCAAAATAGATGCTCAAATTTTTTTCTCAAGTGAAGAATATATTTAGTTCAGTCTTTTGCTTTTCTTTATATACTAAGGCGATCAGAGTGTAGATAGAGCTCTAATAGCCAAAACAAATTCAGTGGACCCCCAGTTTATCCCACGTCCAGTAGAGTATTTTTATGCTCCTTAATCTCTCAAGTATGTTTAGTTACAACGTGAATGATGTTTCATTAAAAAAAGAAATCTTCTAGCCAAGATTCATGTGATTTGAGGTCTAATTCCGACTTTTCCACTAAGTAGCAAGTCACTTGGGCCTTGATATTTTTATCTGTAAGCACTACTACAAATGCAAGTCCTACCCCACCAGTATATTAACATTTGAAAAGTATTTTTAAAATCAAGCAATGTTTAATATCTCACTTAATACTCACAACCATATCCAGGGAACATTTATTATTACCTACATTTTGCCAGGCCAGAAACAGGTTCACTGGGGTTAAATGATTTGTTCAAGAAAGCATAGGAATTATTTGGGGAGCTTCCCACATCATCACAGCAGACAGTTGAACTAGATGAAATGCCACTTCAATTTTATAATATAATCTGTGTGACTGATAAAAACTTGTTCACTCAACTTCCTCAATTATGTATTATTTTACAACTATATAGGTTTTAAAAATAACTCTTTCCTGAGTAAGTCACCATCAGCTTAAACTGCATCAGTCCAAATAATGAGGACTCTGGATAAGGCAAAGTCAAAGACATAAGCAAAAATAAAACATGGTCCCTTTCATAAAGAATCTTACAATCCAGTACAGGCAATAAAATATTGCTATGGAAGTTGCAGGCTTCCATGTTGTAAAGAAAGAAATATAGTTAGGTTACCCTAGTTCAGGGACAGCAAACTCAAATACTAAGCAGGTAACAAAGAGACACAGTGGGCTGGTTGGTGAACACCAGAGCTGACACCCTTCCCAGGAAGGGACCAGCATGTGACTCTAGCCAATCGCTGCCATAACAAAATGGGGCCCCAGTGATGCCAGTTTTCCACATTTCCAAGGAATGCCAGAAATCTGGATTTTTATTTGAAATGTTATGATTTTTAAATGTTGATAATCAATCTAAAATATAAAGTAGGTAATAAGAAAATAAAATGTCTCAACTCCCATATAGCCAGATCTCAAAAAGACTGGAATGCTGTTCAGAATAAGCAGCAGGGCTAGAAGGCCCCTGGGCGCAATGGTGGTAGCAGTGACCACCCACCTTTTCCCCAGGAGTGGTATCTAATAAGGTGCTGAGACGCGATGATCAAAATATTTGACTGTTAGTACAGATACTAAAAATAACAGACGCTTTTATTTTACCTACTACAGATCAGATCTCTTCTAAATGCTCTGCATCTAGTCTCAAAACAACCTGTTGAGATAGATACATTATTATCTCCATTTTAGAGATGAGTGAAGCTGAGTCAAAGAAAGACTAGCCCAAATCACACATCTAGGATTTGGCGCCAGAGCACAGGTGCTTAACGCATCCTTAATGAATGCTGTCGGTCAGAATGCCCTGGAATCATTGTTGGGGTGCTGGGAAGCCAGGGCAGTGTTCTTGAGGGTCCCTGTAGGTCCAGGTGTTAACTCTTTAGTTGATGGGTTATGGAGAAGTCTAAGGGCCCCCAAAAAACAGTAGGACAGCTAGAGAAGTTCAGAGGGTTGGGAATATTCAAGGGACTTTTGTCAGCAGCCGTTCAGCAACCAGTTTAGAAATATTTATCAAGTAGTTGGAATTACAGTTGCAGCTGACAGATCTGGTAGTGCCATCACATTGGACAAGCTGTGCTGGGTGTGTAGTAAGTACTAACTAGATGTTAGTCATCATTGTCTTCAGCAGGCACCATGCATTATTGGGTGGGAAGGGGCATCTCTGCTGGGCAGATGCCTTGTTCTAGATAAACTTATGAGCCCTTAATTCATGGGAAGTGACTTCCATTCACTCAGACTCCAATCTCTCCCTTATCTAAGCATCTCTAGAGTTTGAACATAGTAAACCAGGGGACCCTCTCACAGAGGTGAGGGTAGGTCAGCTCATCTGAGGGTTCTCAGAGGGAGTGGTGTGACCCATACACTGGTGCTTGTACTCCACAGTACTGCTGTTAAACAGACAGATTCTCTTATAAATAGAATCTTCAGATAGCCAGGGAAGCTAGGCCAAGCTTAAACAGAAGAGGAGACACCTTAACTGAAGACAGAAAGAGGTGAATAAACCAGGTTGGAAAAACCATGACTATAAGCACAGATATGTATAAATGTGCAAATCTAATTCATGCTTAATTTAGACAATCTCAAAATTCTACTGCAACAGATTGATTCTGATTTCTTTTGACATTTCCACCAGTGAAGATTTTCCCACTTCAGAAATGTTTCTACCATCATTCTATAAGCTGGCTTCAGTTCATACTCATGTATGGTCTTAAAGAATGTTTTATATTACCAATTATTTTCATAATTCTTATTTTTCTCATTACAGTATTTCTTTTTGAAAGTTGTTTACATGGCTTTATATAAGTTTGTCATTTTGCTTTTCAATTCAGCGGCTCATCAAATTAACTAAAGGGTTTAACCTAAAGGATTGTGCCAAGCATTAAATTTAGACCTAATTTGACTAATAAGTTTCTTTCCAATAAAGTACCCAGTATTCTAAATATCACTGATTCTATTCATTTACTTTTAATTTTCTCTAATAGTTACCTTTTTAATGTCTATACTTTAAAAACTTTTGTGTTAACTCCTGTATACTGGTTATAGTCTGGAGTAAAACCATTAATGTATTTACCACATGCTCTGATTTTGTCAATGAGGGAAGGCATGTAAAAAAGGGTCAGTGACTATCCAATTTAAAAGAATACATCAAAGAGAAAAGAATTTCAGTTTCCTTAAAGTGCATTCTTCAAAGAAAAAGGGAAGAAAATGTATTCAAAGTATTTGCAGAAAAGATAATTCACAGACCACATCACAGACTTACGTCTGCTAATCTAATATCCACACCTGTTAACCAATATCCCTGCTTCTAGCAACTTGGTCTAAGAAAATAATCCAACATATGTAAATTTATATGCATGTTCAGGGCCACCTTTGTTGTAACAGTGAAAAACTGAAAGCAGCATAAAGTAGGAAGAGTTAAGTAAACATTGTGATAATTCTGTTCAGTGATTCACTAGATGAAGCAACTAAACAGTTTACTAATTGTGATGAAGGAGACAATGAGTTATTTGAACAGGCTACAAAGTTTAATAAGGGATCTACTTTGACTAGGGAGTTCAGAAAATTGATCATCTTTGAATGGGATGGCTACAGCAAATCATCCAGGGGGTGAATTTGAGCTGTGACCAGAAGAGTAGATAGCTATCTCTCTAAGATAGGCTAGATAATTAATAAGAGCCTAGGCAAGATGGAAAAAAATGTGGGCAAGAGGAATGGTAGAACTAGTTTTGTATATATTCTGGTTTTTGAAGCTAAAAAAAAAAAAAAAACAAAAACAAAAAAACCAGAATGAAGGGCCGCAAATGGCAAAGTAGCCTTTCTTATGGGTGAGTTGTATTCCATTATATACGTGTATGTTTCATCTTCATTATCTATTCAACTATTGACGTGCACTTAGGATGCTTCCATGTCTTGGCAATTATAAATAACGTTGCTGTTAATAGCAAGGTGTATGTATCTTTTTGAATTAATTCTTATTTTGTGGTTGGCTTTATTCCTTTGTTAACTATGTAAGTTTAAAAAGCTAAAGCTCTAAACATTCTTAGAAACAATGAACAGTACATGCATGTAAATTAAAAAATATTTGTGCAGTGAAAAAAAAGTGCTATCAAGCCATGAAAGACATGAAAAAAAACTGAAAAGACATATTACTAAATGAAAGAAGCCAGTCTGAAAAGGCTACAAACTGTATGATTCCAACCAAATGACATTCTGGAAAAGGCACAGCTACAGAAACAATAAAAAGATCCTGGTTTCCAGGGGTTTGGGGAGAGGGAGGGAGGGAGGAATGAATAGATGGAGCACAGGGGATTTTTAGGGCAATAAAATTACTCTGTATGATACTATAGTGGTGGCTACATGTCATTATGCATTTGTCAAAGCCCATAGAATGTATAACATTAACACTGAAACCTAATGTAAACTACAGAATTTGGTTGATAATAATGTGCCCATGTTGGTTCATCGATTGTACCAAATATGTCACACTGATGACGGATGTTGAGGGTAGGGGAGTATATATGTGGGGGTAGGGAGGGCTATGTGGGAACTCTGTATTTTCTGCTCAATTCTGCTATAAATCTGAAACTGCTCTAAAGAAAAATAAAGCCTATTTAAAATTTTTTTTAAAAAGAAAAAATAACTAGCTTTGTATAGAGTGATAAGATTATGTGTGAAAGTGACCAGCTACAGAGCCCAGAGAGGTAGGTTAAGGCTGGATTACACAAGGCTTCAGAGAATACTGACTTGAATTTTTCCTGAAGGTGATGGGAAATTGTGGAAGTATTCTAAGCAGAAAAAACAAGAGCAAAGTTGTGATTTTGAGAAGTGATGGGAGTGGTCTGTAGGGTGGGTAGAAGAATGGTAACACTGAATGCAGAGTACAGCTGGAAATGACTCTGGTAACCTAAGTGGCAAAAGATTGCAAATGGAAGCTCTCACTTTGGGTTTCCTCTTAGAAAACTCAGTGTTCTGTAAAATAATTTTCAATATAATTAAAGTAGATTTCTCTCATTTACATACTTTTTAATCTCCAAACTGAAAGGCCGTGATTAGTTTAGCCCAAGTATCAAGACTCCTTAAGTGATAAGGTTATATTTAGGTGCCTCTTGTGGAATTAATAACCCTTGCAGCCATAAACCAAGGAACAACTTAGACCCCCAATATCCACCTGGGCAATCTAGGGTAGAAATTACAGTGATCTGAGCTAGGATAATGGCTGTGGAGATGGGAGGGAAGTGAGTATACTATAGGTAGAATCAGGAGATAGATTTGGCAGATTGGTGATTGATTTGATATAGGAAGCAAAGGGGACAGAAGGGTCAAAGATAACAGTCAGGTTTCTGACCAGGAAACCCAAATGAGGAGGAGAACTGAGAGAGGTACATGGAATCTGAGATAACTGTGTCATCTGGAGGTACCCAGCAAACATTAGCCATATGGGTCAGAACCTAAAAGATACAAAGAAAACAAACAAACAAAAGCCCTGACAATGGCTGGAATCATCCCAAAAAAGAGCAGAGATTGAAAAAATAAGAGGACTAAGATAAAATAGAGAATAATAATACTTAATGATTAAATGTAGAAATTGAATCCCAGAGAGAAGTCAGAGAACAAATGACAATAAGGGAAAAGCTGGGACAAGATGGTTACATTGACCTCAAAAGATAAAAACTGTATTAAAAGAAGGGAGCAACCAAGAGGCCATGCTACTGAAATGATAAATAAGGTTAGGATTAAAACTTGTCCATTGTGTTTTGCAACCAAGTAACCAGGTCACTAGACTCCTTGATAAGAGCAATTTCAGTGGAAGAATGTGAACAGCAACCAGACTGCAGTAAATTGAGGAGGAACGAGAGGTGTTTAGTTCAGGGTCCGCACACAATTAGTGAGCATGCCTGAAATGTGTCCCCTGCTACCAAGTGGTGACAGTCGGGAAATACAACTCAAAAGTATAAAGAGAGTAAGACAGAGAGTTGGGCCAATGGAAAAGTGTGTATGTTCAAGAAAAGTGTATGTTGCTTTTAGAAAGAAAAGAGTTACAAATATTTAAATGCTTAATGAAAGGAGTCAATAAAGAAGAGGATGTGAAAAGAGGAGGAAAAAGATAAAGCAAGATCTCTGAAAGGGCAAAAACAGGTGGGAACAAGAGCTGAAATGAAGGAATTAACTTTAATATATCTCCTTCTACAAGAGGAATAGGAGACGATAGAAGGTTAAAAACAGAAAATATGGAGAAAAAGGAGAATTAGGGAGAAAAAGAAGGGAATTGTTAACATTTAATGAATGCTTTTCAAATGACATAATCTCAATAAGATTAATTGCACCTAAAAAGTGACAGTGATCTTTCTTACCCATTCTCGAGATGCTCAGACAGTAAGGACAGGGAAAACTAAAGATATAAGGAGAATGGAAGTGGTGTGACATAGTCATAGCAGAGAATGAGAAAGACCCAACTTAGGAAACAAAAATGCTGACTGCTCCATGGGAACTGAGGACTTGAAAGTTTTAGTGGCACCAATCAGCAGAGATAGATTATTTTTCTCCAGCAAATCTCTGTTGCAGTTGTGAAAAATACAGGTTTGTGGTTTTGTGAGGATACAAACTCAGGAAGACAATGACAAACACAAGTTGAGGATATTGGCAAGTAAGAGACCAAAATAATAAAACATGAAATACACGATAGATATAATAAGAAGTGAGATTAGGAGACACTGACAAGCAGAGCTTAGTCAGGGCTTGGAGAGTCCTAAAAAGTGCCATTTTGGGTATCTTTGTACTTAATATATAGACTAGAATAGAATGAGAATTGAATATTTTCTAATAAATGAATGAATGAATGGCAACCAAGGCCTACCATGTTGAAATATAAGGCCAAAAAGGACATTTGACTCAGATCTTCCCTTCATAAATAATTCCAAACGAGATTTCTTTGACTATCCAAGAGGACTTGACAGTAACCCAATAGGTCAATATAATCGAAACAGCTTTCCTAAATAAATTATTACATGGATTCATTCAAAGTTTTCTTAAGAAGGGCTTAGGGAAAGAGAAGCTTCTGCTGGTGACAAATGGCTCCACAAGGACTCTGCATCCTTACCCCATTAATTTCACCTTTACTTCAGGATTTTTTTCACTCTATTTTTCCTCAAAACCACTCCTTGTCTCCTGGGTTATGATTACTCCCTTCAAAACACGGGCAGAATCTTATTCCCTGTGCTTCCTCACAGCATGTCTAAAACATGCTAGTATTTGAAGAGAATTTTCTAAACATTAAATAACAATATGAAAGAAAATAAAGAGAATACAGAGACATTAGCAAGAACCAAGTTTACAAAATATTCACTTTCTATAGTCCTGGTAGTTGACTGTGTTTGTACGTTGTGATTTGTTTTGTGTCTTACTCAAGACCCTGCCCAGAGTAGCCTCCTTTTTAGTTATCTGGCTCACCAGATAATTAAGCATGGCTGGGAGCTGATTTAAAAACTTAGAGACTTCTTTATGGTCTACTAAGTGATTCATTCCTTCCCCCAAGACGTTTTTGCAATCACTTTAGTTTTACACTAAATCTGAGAGTCCCTGAGATCATTATGCACAAGGACCCAAAGGGCCATCATATCCAAACTTACAGAAAATGAGATCGTTCTACAAAGATACTACCCACAGATCTACTTAGTCTAAAAACTAGACCTTCTTCTGTATATTTTTAAAGAACTTCAATCCTTAAACTGTATTGCATTTTAGGAGGCTTCTTCTGAATACATGGAATCTCTGGGGAATTTTGTTGTAATTTGTTTTTTTATCACAAATGTAATAATCCGCATTTCAAAATTCAAAGGTACAGCAACTCAGAAAGTAAAATGGAAAACTAAAAAAAAAGTCCTTTGTTTTTCCTTTACCTTTAGATTTTTGAAAAGTAAACATTTTCAGAAAGAGTTGTTTCTTGTTACTATGAATAATTATTGCAATAGTTCATTTCCTACTGTAAGTTCTATTTTAATAATTATTTCTAGTAAAGATTGAATTTGTCAATACTGGTTGGTACCAGATACATTTTTAAATATATCAAAAATAGAAATTGAAGAGGATGGATAAATACATTCATATTCTTTGTTGACAAGTGATACCACTCTAATGTGTATGAAATCCATTCATTTATTCAACAAGTAAGAATGCCTAATATAGACCAGTCTGGATCTGGATGCTCTAAGAGAAATAAAAATGAATTACTTATTGTTCCATGACACATAAATACAATACATGGTAAAAAGGCGTATGAGTCTGTGTTATATGAATGAAAAGTGCACTACTAGAACCATTTTCTTGCTCAGGCAGCTGAATCTTTGAAAGATATAGTAACTCACCAGACTTCATACCTGGAAAGTAGCAGAATCCAAATATGTTGTTTGAAATTCTTTTTCATTTCTTCATGCTGCTTACAAACTTTACAGGCAACAAAATATTGAAAACTAAAGATGTTGTCGTTAAGAATACTAAATACTGAATAGTTTTATACATAAAGTGGCAAGAAATTTGAGTCCTGTTTTAAAACTGCACATTTCAACCTATGCGTTCAGTAGCATCTCTGTCCTTTGAGGTGAAACTAATCTCAGGTAGAAAATACAGATGAATTTCTTGGAAGCTATACAGAATCAGAATTTTACTTGATATAGATACAGTGGGCTAAAAATGGTATGGGCTAATTAGAAGGGTGTGAGTTTCTCAGCCTCAAGCATACCTGTGGAGAGGTCAGTCAAATGTCAGGGATGACCCACGTGGTCTCCAGTTCCACCACCATAGATGCTCGACCACTTGTCAAATAAAATAACCTAGATACTATTCCACCTACTTTCCCCACATCCACCCGAGAATTATTGAGAAACTATCATGAAAAAAAGCCTCTGTGTGAGAGAAGTGCTGTAATAGAGAACAAACCTCACTCCACATAGGATATGTTTCTTTAGTTTTAACCACCGTGCCCTGTTTTTTAGGCTCAGTCTTGCCAGCTCTGCACCTTTTGTGAAACAATGTTGCCTTTAGCCTGAAATATACAGGAGAGCCTATTCTTGGGGCTCTGACCTTTAAGGATGTCAGCACTTCTGCACTTCTGCAGAGATGGCAAGTTGCAAAACAGAGAATAACCATTGTTTTGTTGGAGGTTTACAGGGACACCTGACCTGGGTCACATGGACAGCTTCAGCAACAAAGACCTCCTGCAGCAAGAAGTTTGCAAAAACCAGCCACACCCGCATCCCTGTTTTCCTGTATAGAAAGGAGCCTGTATTCTGACTGGAGTAGGGTGGTTATGCAAGACATTAGTCTGCCGTCCTCTCAGTCTGCCGGGCTTTCTGAATAAAGTCACTATTCCTTGCCCTAACACCTCATCTCCCGATTTATTGGCCTGTCGTGCGGTGAGCAGAACGAGTTTGGGCTCGGTAAAGTGTCACAATGTAAATGATGTGACTGTTCCCGAAGTGAAGAGACCTTGCTTCCATTCCCAACAAAATGGCAAAATAAGCAACAGCAACACCAAACCCAGCGCAGATCTCAACTTTGGGGGAAGTTAATGCAAAATCTGCAACAGAACATTTTCTATGAGAAAATTGTGCCTCACCAATAGTTTCAGAGAAGGGGGAAAAATGATCGTACAAAGCTCTAACACCATGTTATTTTCATAACATGAAGCTAAATAACAAAGGAAGCTGAAATAATAAAGAAAGCAAAAAGTTTGGTCAATTCCCTGGGCATGGTGCTTGTATACCATTCTTACTTAGCTTTCTCACATGTGAACTAAAAAAGAATTCTCCATATTTTTCTAGAGAAATGAAGATTTTGCACCTAAAAGTATATTTATCTGTGTAGATAGAATCAAAGTAATTTTTGAAGGCTTTGTGGATGAGCAGGAAAGCAACATGCTTCAATAGTAAGAAAAGACTTGAAGAAAAATTTAAATGTACATTTAGTATATTTTATGTATATATACATTTATGATAATGGATTATTGTAATACTGTTGAAAGAAGATCCAAGAACATTATAGAACTGTCAGTGAAGATATCAGTTAACAGGCTGCAGCAGATAAAAATGCTGAGCCTTTATCTAAAATAATACTTTAAATATGTCAGGAGAAGGCATTCCATCTTTTTAAAAATGCAATGTCCCTATAAGTAGAATACTAAATATTGTTCTTGTCACTATACCTCAGGAAAGCCTTAGTGGGCTAGAAATGGATAGATGTGTATTTATTTCTATAAATGTATACCACATGTAATTGTTACCATTATCACATAGAACAGCAAATAAAATTCTACCACGTAAAGGAAAAAACTCCTTTGTGAATGTGAAACTCTTCAAGGCTGTAAAAATGAAAACTTAGGGGAGATATTACTAGTCAGTCTACAACATAAGAAGGTATATATGATAACACCTGCTTTATGAGTGCTCACTGTGTTGGAAGCACCATTCAAGCACTTCACATGTATTAACTCATTTCATCCCTTTGCAAAATCTCTTCCATTTGGTACTATTAATGTCCAAATGAAGCACGAAGAAGTCCAGTAATTTGCCCCGTGTCACACAGCTAGTAAATAGTAGAGCCAAGACTGAAGCACAGACATTCTGGCTTCAGGGAATGTGCTCTTTATTAACCACAGCACATGAAACACAAACCTAATTTTTAGCATGGAGAGAGGCACGCAGTGAACTGGAAGGAGGTAATCTGAGGTAAATAAAAATAAATATGAAATATAAAATGAAGTAAAAACCTTGAAATCTGAAAATAAAACTTGGAATCCTAGGAGACAAAACACAGTTAAAATATAAAAATAGAATCAAGAAGTCTTTATAAAGTTGCCCAGACAGCAGCATACAGCAGGGAAAGGAGGGTAACTTGGGGCAGGAAAACCTGTGGCCTTTAGCACAACCTTGGTCAGTCACAGCCTCTCCCAAATGCTGCGCTTGCTGCCTTGATGCACATACACACACAGAGAGGCTACAGGGCAGGGCGAGCCTCTGGTCTCATCCCAGCTGGCATTCATTTCTCCTAAAATGTGGAGCCATCAGCCTTTTGTGTCTACCTGTGTGGAAGTCTCTGTACTGAGTAATAATCACCTATGAAGCAGAGGACAGATCTGACCCAACTCGCTTGGCCTATCACCCAACTCAGTACCACACTCAAGGTTCTTGAGAAATAGATTTTACTTCTGATAAATAGAGACACTGCTATTTTCCTCAATTTCACAGTCACGTACATCCATAGGGTCTATTTTTGAGGAATAAGAATGTATTTTTGGTACATTTTTCTGTTCATCACATGGCTGAATGCATGACATTGTTTTGAATAGGGAATATCAGTAAAATATTCTTCAGGGAAACACCATATCTAAGATTAAAAGCAGTTCATTTTTACGGAAGATTCTTCCAAAGAATTTGTTCAGGTTGGGGAATGGCCATCCTAGGGACTGTCCTCATATACACAATCTGCCTTTCTGAATCCATCAAGCCTTTGTTTAGCTGTCGTGTTTTTTGCAGTTAACCCCCTGCTGCTGCTGCTGTCATTACAAGAGTATCTGGTATGGGACACAGTCATTGTCCTTTCCTAGACATCAGTTAACTGGAAAAGGAATGTCACACACCATCTCCCTTGCTCCTCCCATATTCTTTCTTTTCCTGAGAACGGGACCCTATGCAGGAAAGCACAAAGGAGGTTACTCAGTGAAGAGCTGAGTCAAGTGGAAACCCAAACTTAGCTTTATTACATCTATTAAATATAATGTTTCATCTTAGTTATCAAGGAACTTTTCCCCAAAAGACAAAGTATGTCTTTTGCTGTGAAAATTGTATACTTTAAAATCAGGTTGTTGGGTTTTCTATACTCCTGAGCGAACAACCAACATTGGCTCTAGATTGGGGATTTTCTAGCCTGGCCTTAAGGATGTTCAAGAAAGCTGGGTCACCTGGAATCCTTAACTAACATTGTTGAAGGTGGAGGGGAAAGCACATTTCTACCATGGGCTCAGGAGTAGTAAAAACAAATCCAAGAAGAAGTTAAATAGTTAGAAATTGCAATTTCAAAAAGCTAATGATGTGCATACTGACTTTTTTTTTCTAATCCGTCATTTGCAGCTTCAAATTTACCTTCAGATAAATTTGTTCTCTTACTCAAACATGTCTATTGTTTGATGCCTTTGGCAACAATGGGATACTTTTTTTTTAACATTTTTTATTGATTTATAATCATTTTACAGTGTTGTATCAAATTCCAGTGTAGAGCACAATTTTTCAGTTATACCTGAACATATATATATTCCTTGTCACATTTTTTTCTCCATGAGCTACCATAAGATCTTGTATATATCTCCCTGTGCTATACAGTATAATCTTGTTAATCTATTCTATGACTTTGAAATCCCAGTCTATCCCTTCCCACCCTCCGCCCCCTTGGCAACCACAAGTTCTTGATAAGCCACAGCTACTCCTCAGTGGGTGCATACTTCATGTGCTGGAACCCCATTTCATTGTGGAAAAGACTTGTCTCAATCCAAAAGCACACTGCCTATAGTCATGCATAGCAGTGACCCCATCCTGCCTTAGGTTTTTACCTTCCTTCTCCACTAGAGGGAGCAGTGGAGATCAGGTTTGTTCTCTATTTGCCACTATTTCAAACACTGCATTGGTCTACCACCGAGCCTTACACGCAGTAGGCGTGCTTCTTGCAATTTTCTAAATTTCATCTAAAGAAAACCCACGTCCTCCCAGACTTGACCACAGCATGCCTCCCAGTCTACATTCTAGACTTTCAGGATGGTCTGTAAGACGTAGAAGTTGGGTACGTACACATTAATAAGTAACTGAGAAATGCTATATATTGACAACTGCGTGTTTTAATATATCCTAGAGCAGATGAGTGCCTATTACTATTTAAAATGAAGTGCATTTCAAATATAATTTGAAAATGGGTTCTCACCTTTAGCTTAACCTCAAAGCATTTTTGTTAACATGAAACAAAAACTGCGAAAAACAAAGATCGTGCTCTCCATAACAACCACAACAGGCATAATAATTGTTAGATCATACTTCTGCTTCAAACTTAGTGCCTAATAATGTTATATTAAATGAGTATTCAAATGGAATTTAGTTTGTATTATATTTATAAATTCCATGTGTAGTAGAGAGTTTCTTCACAAACTTCCCCAATGCAGACCTAAAACAAGTATCATCATGTTTGCTCTTATTCATACTGGCACTCAAATAGTTGACATAGAATAACAAAAAGCTTTGCTGTCAGTATTTTGGTAAATAACATTTTAATTATTAACTTCATACCTCCTTCAGAAGGTCCCCTTCATCATTCATCTCACACTTTTTAACTTAAGTTGGCTTTGGAAACCACAATATCCCCAACAAATGCGTTCAACATGTATTTATATGTATACCTGACACAAACACTGATGATGAATTCTGTGGAGCTCTTTCCAGAGGGGTCTGGCAGTAATAAAAGATAAACACCAGTTTCTGATGTGTCATGCTGAAGGCACAATGTACTAGAAATGCACTAGAAGAGTCAAATGACAAATGCTCATTTATGCCTGACTCCCTACAAACAAAGGGCATGCAAAGCTTTAAACTGTGTTGATTGATTTTTTCTCCAACACACTGAAGTTTTGTTATATGACAATTGTATTCTGGAATGAAACCTATTGTTAGCCTGAGATAATGAAACATTTATTAGACAACTATGCTATTCTAAGTCCACAGATAAAAACACAACTGGAAAAATACAGCTGTAAGTGACCCAGATTTTTACCAATGGCAAAGGCCTACTCAGTTATAATTCCCATTTTTATTTTCTTTTCTAGGATCACTTCTGTCCTCTAAATTACTTCTCATCCTTTGTTATATAACTACTATCATCATTCTTTAGCCTTTTCAGTTCTCCAAATGTTAGTCTCTGATGAACCCCTGCCCATCCCAGCTGTCCACAATGAACACAGAATTACCTACATGGTCCCAGAGACAATCCTAACTCAGGCAGAGGAAAAATGAAGTACTTTCTCAAAAGACAGTTTGCTGCCCACCACTGACACTTAAAGTCTCGTTGATGGAGGATGGTAGGAAGCTTTTCCTGAATCAAATCAAACCCTCTCTAAGGCTTTTCCATGTATGATGTACAGTTTCCACAGCTGATCACTCTTTTCCAGGCCGTCTAGACCTTAGGGAGTCCAGGCCCATCCTCCAGCTGGTCAACCATCATTACTTTGTGTTTGTTGCCATCAACTCTACTTTCTCCTTTACTTCTTTGGTCATCTTTCTACTTATCTCTGTTTCTCTTTCCTCTTTATGAATTTCAGTATTTTCTCAGTTTAGCCTCTTCATTTCTTTCTAATCAAGCTGAATATAGACTATATTGCCAACAAACTTTGATCTCTGTTCTTAATTACAAAATGATTATCTGAAAGATTTTTCTTTCTTAAAGCTTAAAAAATTAAATTGGGCCTATTTACCTCACTTGGTTGATTTTTCAAAATTTCATCCAAATCTAAATGCTGATTCTCTTTATTAAATTTGATAACTATTTATTTTATAAAATCAAGATGTAGTAAAAAATTAGAACTGAAGTTTCCAGATAATCAGTATTATTTAGCTAAAACATAACAATCTAAACACCATTTGCATCCATAGCTATACCCTCTTTCCTTAACCTTTCAAATTAATAATCCTAATTCTAATATTTGAGGTAAAATGGAAAAATTGTTGTGTCATAAAACAAGGAGTTGGTACATATCTGACAAATAAATCAGATAAACAATCAGATTTGACTAAGTTATTGGAACTTAGTTATCTTTCATTTATAAGAGTTTTCATGTCATGCAGAGCAGTCTTACCTGACCAGTAGTGGCACAACTGCACATTATTAAGTCAGAGAGATATTTTTTTAATTTAAAATCTTCTTTATTAGTAATATTAATAATTAAAGTCATTAATAATATTAACATAATAGTAGCTGCTACTCCTTCGGTCTCTTGTCACTTTCTCATTGTCACAACAGTCTTGTAAGATGGACATTTTATCTTTTTTGGTGTCAAAATCTTTTATTTATTTTTTTTTCAGTTTTATTATGTACAATTATTACAGTTCAACTGCACATACACATTATATTGCATGTACTAACATATATACAGTATACTGCACTTTTTTTTAGTTTTCATATATGTACTAATTATTGTTTCTAAGAACAGATTAGATCTCTAGCTTTTTAAATTTACATAGTTATAAAAGGCATAAAGCCAAACACAAAATAAGAATCAACAGAAGGCGGTAATCCAATCATAAAGGAGAGTCAGATGTGCTTACACATATTCAAGAAATCAAAATAATAATTAGTTCACTTGTGTCATTATTATTTTTATTATTTTTTAGATTCTTCATATAATTAATGTCATATGGCATTTTTCCTTCTCTTTCTGGCCCACTTCACTTAGAATGACAATCTTCAGCTGCAAAGGGTATTATTTTATTCTTTTTTAATGGCTGAGTAGTGTTCCATTGTATATATGTACCACATCTTTTTACCCAGTCATCTGCTGATGGACATTTGGGTTGTTACCATGTCTTGGCTATCGTAAATAGTGCTGCTGTGAACATTGGGGTACATGTGTCTCTTTGAATTTTATTTTTCTCTGAATATATGCCCAGGAGTAGGATTGCTGGATCACGTGGTAAGACTATTTTCAGTTTTTTAAGAAACCTCCATACTGTCCTCCATAGTGGCTGACCCAATCTACACTCCCACCAACAGTGTAGGAGGGTTCCCTTTTCTCCACACCCTTTCCAGCATCTATCGTTTGTAGACTTCAACGATGGTCACTCTGGCCGGTATGAAGTGGTATCTCATTGTAGTTTTGATCTGCATTTGTCTGATAATTAGTGATGCTGAGCATTTTTTCATGTGCCTATTGGCCATTTGTATGTTTTCATTAGAGAATTGCTTGTTTAGGTCTTCTGCCCATTTTTGGATTGGGTTACTTGTTTATTTGATATTAAGGTATATGAGCTGTTTGTATATTTTGGAAATTAGTCTCTTAATTTTGGAATTAGTCTCTTAATTCAGAAATTCTCTTTTCTAGTGACAACCTATTCACTGAGAACCTTTCCAATTCTGCTGCACTCACTGGAGCTGTACACCATCATCTCTAACCTCCTAATCAAATTACCTTTAGCACCTCCTCATTATAATTAGACTCTCCTCATTCTAAACCTCAAGATTAACTGTTTTAACAAGCCCCTTCCCCAGCGTCCTCTCCCACCAGCCCAGTTATATACCAACTGTGCTTATTTTCAAAATTGTTCATCCTAGTTGCACTGGTTATTGCAGACATGCAGTTTAGTTACATGTTATGTAAACTAAATGAAGAGAGATATTTAATATTTCTTCAAATCTAAGCTGAATATTTTAGAAAGTCTTGAAAATAATACATGTCCTAGTTCGGGCAGCTGTAACAAAAAAACCACAGACTGGGTAGCTTATCAAGAACATGAATTTATTTCTCAACATTTTGAAGAGTGGGAAGTTCAAAATCAAGAGCAGTTTCAATGCCTGGGGAGAGTAGCCTCCTGATTCATAGGTGGCAATCTTCTCCTGTGTCCTCACATAGCAGAAAGGGTGTGGGGGCTCTCTGGAGTCCCTTTTATAAGGGTACTAAGTCAGTTCATGAGAGATTTAGTCTACAGGAGTGCATATCTAATTCAAATTGTTGAATTCCATTTGGGTGATACAACTGTAAAATAATTAAGAGAATTTACTAAATTTGGAATTTTCTTTCAGACTATCTCACAATAGTCTTTACAAACCTGCATCACACACACACACACACAAATCTTGTATTATTCTTATATGATACACTCTGATAATGGTTTGTGCAAGAAAAACAATGCAATTCAAATCAATGGATGTATATTCAAAAAAAGGCATTGTTCCAAAGTCAATAAGTTAGCTAATAAATATGTAATCATACAAGTCAATTTAAAAGAATATGTTTAAAATATATACTCTTTCTTATGATTTCTTATTTCTGCTGACTTTCTTGATTAATCAATCAAATTTTTTACCTGATTGTTTGGGATAAAAATACCCTTTATTGTTATAAATTTTTCTTTAAAAAGTAGATGAGGCCTTTGGGGAAGAGATGTCAGATTTAATACATGCATCTACTTTTGCCCATTAAAAAAAAGGTAACTAAGGGTCATAAGTAAAAAAAGGAGAAAAGAAAATGAAAATGAGGACAATAAAAAAAAATTGAGTGGTAGAAAGCAGTTAGATAAATTGTACCAAACTTTTAATCACAGAGAATTAATCCATGTAATCAGTGAGGAAAACCAAGAAACAATGCAGTGAACCTCATAGAAATTTCCAGAAATTAGAGAAAGAAGACAAAAATGGAAAATAAGATAGAAGGGATTAAAAAGAAAAAGATGACCAATCCAGGAAGTTCAACATATGAATAATAAGAGATTCAGAAAAAGATAAGAGAGAAAATAGAGGGGAAACTTCAAAAACATTAATTACTCAGAATTGAAGGGCATGACTTTCCAGAATGAAAGGACATTGAATACCTGGCTAAGTGGATTTAAATTGATACAAGACTCACTATCATAAAATTTCAGAATGCTAGCACATACAATGGATGAGGAATCAGAATGAACTCAGACCTCTAAATAGCAACACTGGAAGCTGGGAAACAATAGAGAAAGTTTCAGAATCACGTAGGAAAATATCTAACCCACAGTTCTATACTGAGTTAAGACTAATAACCAAGTAAAGAGCGAAATGAAGACATGTTTCACATACCACTCATATACATTTCTCAGAAAACCAATGAAAGATATGTTTCTCTGAAATAGGGAACCAATACAGAGGAAAACTATGGATCCAAGTAACATGAGACCCAAATGGGGGAGAGTAAGGAGAATCCCTGGGAAATTGACAAGGTGAAATCTCAGAATGACAGCTGAATAGCAACAGTAAAGTACTATCATATATATTCAGGACAAAAGTCCAAGAAATAATTTTCAAGAAGAATAAACTAATAAAACACCTCTTGTGTATGAATAATTCAGGTTGAATTTCTAACATATACATGGGATACTGGGGGGGGGAAGCAATTATTAACTCGTTGGAAAAGATAAAATTATATTGGCAAAGAAAAGTTACATAATACTACTACGTGGCTTGACTGTAAATAGCTTTACATAATCATAACAATGTAAGTACTAAATACTGATCCTACTAAAATCACAATATTTTATCAGGATGATTAGGAAAACTGATGAAAATTGGAGGGGTAGAAAAATGAATAAATTGTTGATACTCATTCTTCAAAGAGAAATTCTTTCCATTGTTGTATTTACTTTCTTTCTTTCCCTCTTTCTTTCTTTGATAGGAGATCTTATTTAATTTATGTACACTTAGTTACTCTATCCTCTGGCTTTCATATAACTATATAGTACTTACCAAGTTGTAGTGTATTTTACCTGTTTTTACATCTCCCACATGAGCTATAAAATCCTGGAGTTTTACATATCAGAGCATTTGCATCTTAGAGGGTGGATTCCATTTTGTAATTTGAGCACCTGGAACACTGCTTATTTCATAGTAAGAGATGGATATACTTTTGCTGAATGAATGAATGAATGAATGATATATAAAAAATTGAGTTTATTATCTAGGAAAAAAGATCACACTACAATTATGAGAATTAAGTATGTATTGCCAAAGAACAAATAATCTCTTATGACATACTAAATCAAATTTTTATGATGACTTAGTGTCAAGTAATATTCTATTTCCTCCTGTCAGTCACTGTAGCCACTGAGGCTATCATGTGTGCTTTCTTTGTATTATAGAAAGGACTGAAAACCTCTGTCAGATATCTTCACCCATAAGTAACTATTTATATTCATAATTGTTTCTTAGATAAAGTCGGAGGCCTTCACGCAACTGACATACCAAACACTTCAGTGTTCTCTAGCCACATTCCTGATTTAGAATGTAATCTGTATTATCTACTCTTGCTTCAGGTTTGGTGAGAATCAATCTAGGAAGCCCATGTAAGAGAGATTCACAAAGTGAACTCAGTATCCCCACCACACTGCCTCGTAGAATGTAGACAAAATTAAAGTTAAGTCGTACCTTCTACTTAAATCTATATGACTTATGAATAATTTTTCAATAAAACAGATATAATTGTAATCCATATACAATGTATTTTAAAAAAACATAAAGATATTAGACTCTAAAATAATAGGGCTGAATCTCATTTGAAAATTTTTTTTCATTGTATACTGGCTACTATAAAGGATGCTAGGTGATAATGTAAATGGTATATATCTCCTGTCCATTGTTGTTTTTTATGTTACAGCACAAATAAATAAGTCTTTGATAGCATCATAAGTTTTAAAGTAATATGCCTTTAATTAAGCAAACATACTTTAGAGAAAGAAACAAAACTTTTTTAAAACTTCCAAAAATACTCTTGCTTTGGCTCATTAATTGAACTTCTTCAGTGAAAGCCCATGTGCCTACACAGTGCAGTGTGTATCAATCTCTTCACTTCGGAATTGTGACTTAGATAAAGCTGGAGTGTTCATACTGTTTCCTCAACTCCAGTTGTAAAAGTTTTTAATTACAACAAAAGCTTTAGGAATTTTACAGATATTTAGCACTGCTACATTACTGTAGTAAATAAAATAAAATACACTTAAATCGTTCTTAGTGTGAATCTCTAAGTGCTTTACAGATAGTAACTCACCTAATCTACCAAAAACCAGTGAGGTACTACCATTACTACCCCCATTTTACAGATGGGGTAACTGAGGCACTCTTGTGGAAGCCTCACACCTAGTAAGCGGCACAACAGGAATCTGAACTCCAACAGCCTGTCCCCAGAGTCCATACTCTCAACCAGACAAGATGGGAAGGAATTCAGGCTTTTTGAAAAAATGCAGCACCTAAGAAAACATAAATAGATGCATAAATATAAGCTCAGAGAACTTCAATAACCTTTGTCTCTTTGCATTAGTGAGGACCCATCAGGAGCCATACAGATTAAAGAAACTACTGGTACCATTTGTTGGTCTCTCAAACAGTCCAATCTGACTGGGGGATTTATTTGATCACTTGCAGCAAAAATCAAACTGTCACCCTATCTTAGGAGGGCACAGGTGCTTCTTAGTTTTTAGGAGTGATGCTTGATATCAAACATGAAGCATTTCTAAATACTGAAAACTTCAGTTGGAAGTCTACATAGGAAGAAATAGATGATTCTATATAAGAAGAAATAGATTCTTCCATTTGTAGAAAGTGAATGATAGTTGAAAGTTTGATAAAGGAGGAAGAATTTCAGAATGGCATTTATAAAAAATTTGAAACCAAGATGTATTTCATATATTTTTGTCTCTTTTTCAGAAATTGCCAATTTGATATTTTTCCTCAAATTTTCAGAGAGAAAAAAATTTGTTGAAAGGAAAAGAATGTTTAAAAAAAACTATTTAAAAGATAATTAGCATGCATATGTGAATTGGAAGAATAAACCCTGAGCTTTTGTTGTTTTTGTTGTTGTTCTTGTTGTAAATTTTATAAAATTTTGATCATATAAGTAACATAAGACTCCATAAGGGAAAAAAATAAATTCATTTAACTATTTCTCTGTAAGTGGGTGATCTAATTGTTTTTTTTTCTCTTAAAGTGGATTGTATTCTTTTTTCTAATCAAGATTTACTTGTATAAATTACAGCTCTACAATATAGTCATTCACAATTTTTAAAGGATATAGTACATTTGTAATATTATAAAATATTGACTATATTCCCTGTGTTTTACAATATATCCTTGTAGATTATTTTATACATATTAGATGTACCTCAATTCATTATCCCTATCTTGCCCCTCCTCTTTTCCTTCTCCCTACTGGTAACCACTTGTACATGGTTTGTATCTAAATCTGTGAGTCTGTTTCTGTTTTCTTATATTCATTAGTTTATTTTTTAGAGTCCACATAAGTGATACACAGTTTTTGTCTTTCTGTGTCTGACTTACTTCACTGAGCATGATACCCTCCAAGTCCATCCATGTTGTTGCAAATGGCAAAATTTCATTCTTTTTTATGGCTGAGTAATATTCCATTGCATATATATACCATGTTTTCTTTATTCGTTCATTTGCTGATGGACATTTAGGTTGGTTCCATACCTTGGCAGTTTAAATAACAGTGCTATGAACATTGGAATGCATGTATCTCTTTAAGTTAGTGTTTCTGTTTTTTTCAAATATATACTAAGGAATCAAATTACTGGATCTTATGGTAGATCTATTTCCAGTTTTTTGAGAAACCACCATATTGTTTTCTATAGTGGCTGCACCAATTTACATTTCCATCAACAGTGTACAAGGATTCCCTGTTCTCCACATCCTCACCAACAATTGTTGTTTATGATCTTTTTGATGACAGTCATCCTGACAGGTGTGAAGTAATATCTCATTGTGGTTTTAATTTGCACTTATATGATAATTAGTGATGTTAACCATCCTTTAATGTGACTATTGGTCATCTGTATGTCTTCCTTGGAAAAATATTTTTTAAGCTCTTTTACTTTTCCTCTTCTTTAATTTTTAAAAACACTTCAATATTTTAATGTCCTGACCAGCAGCAGTACAAACACTAAAAACAAGGGGGGTTTTTTGTTGCTGTTTCTTTGCCCAGAAAAACAAAACAAAAACAAACAAAACCCCCAAACAGGAAAACAAACAACAAAATCCCCCAAACCACATATTAAAAACGGCAAGCTTTTTTATAACAATAATTAAAGTAATAAAAACATACAAAACTTTGTTTTGTTTTGTTTTTTAATATATATACACAGTACAAAGCTAAAGCACCTTTGAGTTTTCCCTCAAAATTCACGTTTGTATGAAAACACCAACCACTGCAGTAACAACGCAGTGTTACACACAGAGCTCGGTACATTCTCCCTCCCACCCTCACAGTAATAAAAAGGTACCTTCAGTTTGTTGATTTGCTTTATCTTTAGGTACAGAGCTTTTCCAGGCTTCAGTACTGTTGCTTTGTGTGCTCCTAGGATCTGTTACTTTGAAGGGAATTTAGCAGAAAAGTAACTGAAACAAAGAAATAAACCCTTTACTTAAAATGCACCCCAACTTCCTTCAGCTGAAGCAGGTCTCCTCCGACCCGGGGAAGAATGAGACCGGCCCCGACTGCAGCGAGAGCAAACTGGGTTCTCGAGGCCTGGGAACACGGCAAGGAAGGGCACAGAAGCCGTGGGGTCCTATCTGACACACCCAGGGGCTACAAACGATCGAGTTCTAGTGTTGGTAACGGAGCCTTTGTTTTCAGATTAAAAACTGAGGGCCTGGGGAAAGAATACAACCGCCTTTAAAAAGAAAAAACTACGGGCATCCTACATCGGTTGCTCGCTGAATTACAAAGGTGATGCAATTGCACTAAAGTCAAGGCGAGTTCGTTCTTTTTCTGTGGAGCCTGGAATCCTTTGCTTCATGCATGGCACATTCTCATTTCTTAAGCTTCAAATCTGCCAGTGAAAAACATTAAATATTAAAGGTAATAAAACAGGTAATATCTCTATACTATAGGTTCGGCCTACTGCCCGGGAAACCGCCACCTAGGATATCCCTTAAAGTAACCCCTACCCAATGCATTGCAGGCAACGCAAGGCACTTGCGTAAGTGATCCAGCGCTGCCTGCAGTCGCTCCCTTTCTGAAACACTCTTCTGTTTCTGGCTCCTCGACTCCGCCACGCTGCGGGAGAACTGCTCCGCGCTGAGGCTGAGGCCGCGGTGCTGGGCCTCCGGCCGCCTGCCTGCACTGCGTCTGGAACACCTGCCGCTCCCGATTTTGCTCTTCTATGGATTGCTGGTAAGCTTCAAAAATGGCCTCAATCCCTTGCCCCTTGCGCCTGGGCGTGGTCCTCATTGTCCTCCTCTCCGCCATCCTTGCTGTCCTCCTCCGAGTCCTGGTCCCTCTCCTGCGGGAGGGGCCCCTCCTCCCAGCGGTGTCTCCTGCTGCCCGCTGTGCTGGGGCAGGCAGCCGGCTCCAGGCCTGCAGCTCAGGAATGTTGTCGTGGACGGACGTGTCAACCTTGTGGTTCTGCTCTGCAGACAGCACAGCTGCGGTTCCTTTATGCTTCCGCAGGGCCTCCTGGGGGGGCTGCAGGACGGACTCGTGGAACTGATGTGCAAACTCCTCGGCCACAAAGGTCTTCCATGGCTTGCTCTTCCCGTTGATGCTGTGAGACAGCAGCACGGGATGTCCTTGGGCGCAGGGGGCCCGTTTGTAATGAAGCACGCTCAGGCTCTTCCTGACCCCGGGGCTCTCACTCAGCCTGGCCTTCTCGCCGCTGGCAGGAGCCCTCTCCTGAACTCATGACAGCCTCTGGGGCCGGCGCTGCCCCAGTCCCAGGCTCCGTGGCCTTCGCGATGTCAGACAAGGAAGCAGCGACATCCACAGGCTTCTCCGTATCCAGAGAGGCTTGCTGTGTGGCTGGTTTGCTCAGGGAGAGAGCCGAACTGTCCTTCTGACGGTTCCTGAGTGGGTCTGCCACTGTTGCTGAAATTCCTCAGAAAAAGTATTTATTCAAGTCCTCAGCCCATTTTTTAAAAAAATTTTCTGACACATAAAATGCAATGCATTTTTTATATAAAAATGTTTTCATTTTACCTTTATCTTTTTTTTTAATGGAAGTATAGTCAGTTTACAATGTTGTGTAAATTTCTGGTGTACAGCACAATGTTTCAGTCATACATGAATATACATGTATTTATTTTCATATTTTTTCACCATAATCTACTATAATATATAGAATACAATTTTCTGTGCTATACAGTATAAACTTGTTTATCTATTTTATATACACCAGTCAGTATCTGAAAATCTCAAACTCTCAATTTATCCCTACCCACACCCTCCCCTCCTGGTAACCATAAGTTTGTTTTCTTTGTCTCTGAATCTGTTTCTGTTCTATATATAAGTTCAGTTGTTTTTTTTTTTTTTTTAGATTCCCCATATAAGTGATACCATATTTTTTTTTTTCTCTTTCTGGCTTACTTCACCTAGAATGACATTCTCCAGGGCCACCCGTGTTGCTGCAAAGCACATTATTTCATTCTTTTTTATGACTGCGTAGTATTCCATTGTATAAATATACCACCACTTCTTTATCCAGTCATCTGTTGATGAACATTTAGGTTGTTTCCATGTCTTGGCTATTGTAAATAGTGCTGCTCTCAACATTGGGGTGCAGTTGTCTTTTGAAATAAGGATCTCTCTGGATATATGCCCAGGAGTGGGACTGTTGGATCATATGGTAAGTCTTATTTTTAGTTTTTTGAGGAACCTCCATACTGTTTTCCACAATGGCTGCACCAAACTGCATTCCCACCAGCAGTGTAGGAGGGTTCCCTTTTCTCCACACCCTCTCCAGCATTTGTCATTCATGAACTTTTGAATGATGGTCATTCTGACTGGTGTGAGGTGATACCTCATTGTAGTTTTGATTTGCATTTCTCTGATAATTAGTGATATTGAGTATTTTTTCATGTGCCTATTGGCCATTCATATGTATTCACAGGAGAATTGCTTGTTTAGGTCTTCTGCCTATTTTTTAGATTGGGTTGTTTGTTTTTTTGTTATTAAGTCTTATAAGCTTAAATATTCTGGAAATCAAGCCCTTTGTCAGTTTCATCTTTTGAAAATATTTTCTCCCATTCTGTAGGTTGTAATTTTGTTTTGCTCATGGTTTCCTTTGCTGTGCAAAAGCTTGTAAGTTTAATTAGGTCCCATTTGTTTATTCTTGCTGTTATTTCTATTGCTTGGGTAGACTGCTCTAAGAGAACATTGCTGAGATGTACATTGTGAGATAATATTTTGCCTATGTTTTCTTCTAGGAGATTTATTGTGTCTTGTCTCATGTTTAAGTCTTTAAGCCATTTTGACTGTAGTTTTGTGTATGGTGTGACAGAGTATTCTAGTTTCATTGATGTACATGCAGCTATCCAGTTTCCCCAACACCATTTGCTGAAGAGACTGCCTTTTTTCCATTGTAGGTTCTTCCCTCCTTTGTTAAAGATTAATTGACCAAAAGTTTGTGGGTTCATTCCTGGAGTCTCTATTCTGTTCCATTGATCTATATGTCTGTTTTCATACCAGTATCATGCTGTTTTGATTAATGTAGATCTGTAGTATTTTCTGAAGACTGGGAGGGTTATTCCTTCAGCCTCATTCTTTTTTATCAGTAATGCTTTGTCAATTCTGGGTCTCTTGTGATTTCATATAAATGTCATTATGATTTATTCTAATTCTGTGAAATAAATCTTAGATAATTTGATAGGGATTGCATTAAATCTGCAGATTGCCTTGGTCAGTATGACCTTTTTAACAAAACTGGTTCTTCCAATCCAGGTGCATGGGATATCTTTCCATTTTATTAAGACTTCTTTAACTTCCTTAATCAATATTTTGTAGTTTTCCATGTATAAAGTCTTTCACCTCCTTGGTTAGATTTATTCCTAGGTATTTTATTACTTTGGGTGCTATTTTAAAAGGGTTCATTTCTTTACTTTCTTTTCCTGTTGATTCATTGTTAGTGTAAAGAAATGCAACTGAATTTTGTACATTACTCTTGTATCCTGCAACCTTGCTGAATTCTTCAATTAGTTCTAGTAGTTTTTGCGTGGACCTTTTAGGGTTTTATATATATAGTATCATGTCATCTGCATATAGTGACAGTTTTACCTCTTCTTTTCCAGTTTGGTTCCCTTTTATTTCTTTTTCTTGCCTGATTGCTGTGGCTAGGACTTCCAAGACTATGTTGAGTAGGAGTGGTGAGAGTGTACAACCTGGTCTTGTCCCAGATTTTAGGGGGGAGGTTTTCAGTTTTTCACCATTGAGTACTATGCTGGCTGTAGGTTTGTCATAAATAACTTTTATTATGTTGAGATATTTTCCTTCTATACCCACTTTGGAAAGGGTTGTTTATCATAAGTGGGTGTTGAATTTTATCAAATGCTTTTTCTGCATCTATTGAGATGATCATGTGGTTTTTGTCCTTTTCTTGTTGATGTGGGTTATTACATTGATTGATTTGTGTATGTTGAACCATCCTTGTGTTCCTGGGATGAACCCAACTTGATCATGGTGTATGATCTTTTTTATGTGCTGTTGGTTTCTGTTTGCTAATATTTGGTTGAGGATTTTTGAATCTATGTTCATCAGTGATATTGGTCTGTAATTTTCTTTTTTGGTAGTGTCTTTGTCTGGTTTTGGTATCAGGGTGATGGTGGCTTCATAAAATGAGTTTGGGAGTAATCCCTCCTTTTCAATCTTCTGGAAGAGTTTGAGAAGGACCAGTATGAGTTCTTATTTGTATGTCTGGTAGAATTCCCCAGTGAAGCCATCCGGTCCTGGACTTTTGTTTGTAGGGAGATTTTTTATTGCTAATTTGATTTCATTTCTGGTGATTGGTTTGTTCAGTGGTCAATTTCTTCTTGATTCAGTCTTGGTGGACTGTATGTTTCCAGAAACTTGTCCATTTCTTCTAGGTTACCCATTTTGTTTTCCTATAGTTGTTCATAGTGTTCTCATGTGATATTTTGTATTTCTGTGGTATCGGTTGTAATTTCTCCATTTTTCTTTCTCATTTTGTTTATTTGTGTGCTCTCTTTTCTCTTTTTGATGAGCCTGGCCAGAGGTTTGTCAATTTTGTTTACTTGTTCAAAACACCAGCTCTTGGTTTGATTGATTTTTTTCTATTGTTTTTTCAATCTCAATCTTATTTATTTCCTCCCTGATCTTTATTATTTCCTTCCTTCTGCTGACTTTTGGGGTTTTTTGCTTTTTCTAATTCTTTTAACTGCTGGGTTAGATTGGTTATTTGACTTTGTTCTTCTTTTTTGAGGAAGGTCTGTATCACTATAAACTTCCCTCTTATCACTACCTTTGCTGCATCCCATAGATTCTGTGTGGTTGTGTTTTCATTGTCGTTTTTCTCAAAGTATTTCTTAATTTCTTCTTTGATTTCATCATTGACCCATTGGTTTTTGAGTAGCATGTTGTTTAATCTCCATGCTGTCATTTTTTTCTCCTTTGTTTTTCTGTAGTTGATTTCTAAGTTTAATGCCATTGTGGTCAGAAAACATGCTTGAAATAATTTCTATCTTCTTAATATTGTTGAGGCTTCTTTTTGTGCCTGAGTACATGATCTATCCTAGAAAATGTTCCATGTGCACTCACAAAGAATGTATATTCTATTTTAGGGGTATGTAATGTTCTGAAAACTTCAACCAAGTCTTACTGTTCTGTTGAATCACTTAATTTTTCTGTTGCCTTATTAATTTTCTGTCTGGAAGATCTGTCCAGTTATGACAATGTGGTGTTCAAGTCTCCTACAATGATTGTATTCCCATCAGTGTCTCCCTTTATATCTGTTAGTATTTGCTTTATGTATTTAGGTGCTCCTATATTGGGTGCATATATGTTAATGAGTGTAATATCCTCATTTTGTATTGCTCTTTAATCATTATAAATGTCCTTCTTTATCTTTCTTTATGGCCTTTGTTTTAAAGTCTATTTTGTCTGAAATCAGTATTGCTACTCCTGCTTTCTTGTCATTTCCATTTGCACAAAATTTCTTTTTCCATCCTCTCACTCTCAATCTATGTGTGTCCTTCTCCCTAAAGTGTATGCAGCATATTGTAAGTTCTTGTTTTATTACCCAGTCTGCCCCTCTATGTCTTTTGATGGGAACATTTAGTCTATTGACCTTTATGGTAATTATTGATAGATGTGTGTTTATTGGCATTTTGTAGTTGATTTGGTATTTCCTCTTTGTTCCTTTTTTTTTTTTTTTTTTTTTTTTGGTTTGATAATTTTCCTTTGTATTATCTGGGTTTCTTTTTAGTTTTTATGACTCTTTTCTCAGCTTTTGTCTTGTGATTACCCTGTTTTGCATGTATATTAACCCATTACTATATCTATTTGTTTTAAGTAGATAGTGATATAAGCTCAAACCCTTCCTACAGAAGAAAAGAAAAAAGAAAAAGGAAAAATATCTGTAATTTTCTTGCTCCCCTCTCCCACCCTTAATGATTTTGATGTCCTCTTTTACAAATTTATGTTTATTCTGTTGTAATTCATTGTTGTTATCACCTTTCCAACTATGGTTTTCTCCTTTATGTAGCATCCTGCTTCTTTTCTATTTAGAGTAAACCTTTTAATATTTCTTTTAGTATAGGTTTAGTCTTGCTAAATTCTTTCAGTTTTTGTTTTTCTGTGAAGTTCTTTATCTCTCCTATTGTAAAGGATAGCCTTGCTGGATAAAGTATCCTAGGTTGTATCTTTTTCTCATTCAGGACTTTGAATATATCTTGCCACTCCCTTCTGCCTGTAGTATTTGTGTAGAGAAATCAGATGAAAGCCTTATTGGGTTCCCTTAAAACTAACTCTTTGTTTTTCTGTTGCTGCCTTTAGAATCATATCTTTATCTTTAACCTTAGCCATCTTGATTATAATATGTCTTGGTGTGTATCTGTTTGGGTTCTTCTTGTTTGGGACCCTCTGTGTTTCCTGTACTTGGATATTTGATTCCTTCTTTAGGTTTGGGAAGTTTTCGATCATGATTTCTTCAAATACCTCTTCAATTGTTTTTGCTCTTTCTTCTTCTTCTAGGACTCCTATTATGCAGAGATTGGCAAGCATTATATTATCCCATTGATTCTTTATATTGTTTTCATTGGGTTTTACTTGTCTTTCTCTCAGCTGTTCTGATTGGGTGCAAAGTCACTTATTCATTTCTCAGCATTATCTAGCCTACTTTTCACAGCCTTTAGCTCAGCTCTCATCTCAGCAAAGGAGTTTTCCAATTTTAACTGGCTCCTCTTTATAGTTTCAATTTCCATTTTGACATATTCTCTGTCTGTATTCACAGTCTCCTTCAGTACTTTGATCACTACTTTTTTGAAATCATGATCTAGTAGACCATCAGTGCCTATTTCATTGATCATTCTTTCAGGGAATTTCTCTTGTTCTTTTAATTGGGAGTGGTTCTTCTGCTTCTTCATTTTGTTTATATTTCTCTGGCACTATATCTTATAGAATATCAGTTATCTACTGTGGTCCTGAAGGTGTTTATTTATTTAAAGTGGATGCATAAATAAAACTAAAAATATATATAAAAGAAGAAAAAAAGATTTGAAAGCAGAGTATAATCAAGAACAGAACAATACAAAGAGAAATAAAAATCAAATTAAGACAATTTTTTAAAAAAATTTAAAAGAAGAAAAAAGATTTGAAAACATAATATAATCAGTAACAGGAGAACAAAACTAAGAGATAAAAATCAGATTGAGACAAATTTAAAATTTTTTTCATTAAAAAAATTAAATTTTAAAAGGGATTAAAAAATTAAAAAATGAAAAAGAAAAAGAAAAAAAAGAGGATGTGTTCTCACGAAGACTGTATACTCCTAATAATTTTGTTGTGAGGTCTTTTTTTAAGTGTGGGTGGTTGCCAAGTCTTCCTTCTATGCCTTTTGGCTGTTATCCCTTTGGTTGGAGGTGTGGCCAGTGTTGTGTGGCCAGAGCCTGCCCTGGCTATTAAGCAGGGTCTCCTTTTTGCTCTGAGGTTGTCACCACTCCTCCCCTCGCCCTGCTGCACAAACTCTGCTTGTCCCAGAGGTCCTCAGGTAGCACCCCCCGATCTGTGCTTCTCCCAGCACCATCTTCCAGCACTGGTAGGTGGGCAGGTCGCTCCCCTGTTCAGTGCTGCTTCGTGTGCCACATTGGGTCCCCGCTCAGTGGGCAGGACCTCAGAAATCAGCTGCACCAGCCCTCGCCCCTGCTCTGTGCCAGAATTCTGCTCCTTGTTTCTTTGTCTTAGAAGCCCAAGTTCACAGAGGCACAGGGCAGAAATGTCCCCTCTGCCTGGGGCTGTAAACAAATCTCAGTCCCATCTAGGAGGTTTCCGAGCCCCCAGGTAGGGATTCAGGTTTCCACCCCTCCCCTGCCAGGGCGCTGCACACCAGAGGATATGGTGGCTGTGGCTGAGCCCCGTCCCTCTTCTCCCAATAACGTGCCAGTAGGTGCCTCCGGTCTGCGGAGACAAAGGCTACAGCATCACTCTCCCCAGGGCACACCAGCAATGTTGCTTTGCTTTTTTTTCCCCATGTTTTATGGGGGACCTAGGTTGTTCTGCTCTGTATACCGTCCAAGCTATGGTGCACAGCACCCTGCAGTCCCCTGAGGTTGCCTCTGTACCACCGGCCCCAGTCCTCTGTCCAGCTCGGGCAGCCTGTCCCATCCCCGACCTGCCACTTCAAGTCTAGAGCTGGGGGTTGCAGGGCCCTGCCCCACTGACCTCTCCACTGAAGAAGGGGATCCCCAGCATAGGAGCACTATTCCTCCTTTACCACTCCCTCCCCATGGGACTGGTCCTACACTATTTTTCTTTTTCTTCTTTATTTTTTCTCTTTGTCCTACCAGATTTGTGGCGTATTTTGTCTTTTGAAGAAGGCGATGATCTGTCAAAGTTGAGCAGGTGCTCTGATTGGCTGGGTGGGTCCGTGGATGTCAGTCTTGGTGTGTTTGTGGGAGAGGGTGAGCTATGAGCATCCTTCTACCTTGCCATCTTAGCCCCTCTGCCTAATATATCTTTTAAATGGGGTTTCAATTATATACACTGCACGTCTTTTCAAACCTGAAAATGATTTCATCATATTGGAGAAGATTTAAGGAATATTAGGTCACTTTCTCAGGATGACCCTTTGGATAGAGTATGTTAAGAGTAAGTAAATAAATCATTCTAAAAGAAGACAGAATTGAGATTAAAATTATCTTTGAGAAAAAAGACATGCAGAGGGAAGAGTATTGTTATATAAAGTGGATTATATGAGTCAGTTTCCAGGCAAACAGTAGGTGGCAACATCTACACAGTTTTGTTTTTGAAATGATTGTGTAACATGAAGATAAAGCAGGCTAATTATTCATGAAATTGGCACTTTCCAAAACTCATGCATTAGAAGGGACATTTACGCACAAACACATTTTGTTTTAATCCTTCCTATTTTAGAATATCACGCTTCTGCACTATTAAAAGGATTTCCCTGAGATCATTAATTTAAAAATATTTTATTTGTGAGTCATATTAGATTGTTCATCAAAACGAAGGGGTAGGATTTTTTTTCTCACATGAGTTGGCCAGATGAGGTAGTTGAATTAGATAAGAGTGAGGATTAATGGAACTGTGGATAATTTTTTAATACAAACAAATAAATCCATGGTGTGACCTCCATGACTAGAGTTTGCAGCAAGTTGCTGCGGGAGGTGCATCCTGGTCAAGTGAAGGTGGAAGGTGCACCCAGTTTTTTTTCTTTTGAGCTCATGCAGTTCCCATCTGCCTCTGACAGTAACACTGAAGGCTGAAGACACGTGGCCCTGTGTGCAGTTCTCACAGACCAACTTTCAACCCTAAGAAAATCACAGAAGTCACTGTGGACTTTGAAGCCTGGGGGGGATTTTTATTTTCCAGAGCGATGAGCTTTATTACTGAATGTTTTCCTGTTTGCAAATTGGAGAGCAGGTCTACTGGTGAGCGGATGTGCTGCTTCGTAACAGCAGAGTCGGTAACAGCAAAAGGGAAGGAAATGGACCAGTCCAGCCAGAACTTGCTGCCTCTTTCTTTGAATTGCACAATCAGCATTTAGGAGGTCCACACACATGGGGATCACCTATCCTACGTACCCAGTATCTCCTGGGCCAGCAACGTCTCCATCCCGGTCACAGTGCTTTCCTGAACGTGCTCAGAGGTGCTTAAGACTCTCCTTACACTGAATTAAATCCTATCACAGTATTTCTTGGGGAACCATAACAGAATATAGAGTGAAATTTTCCACTGTATTTTCACAATTACTGAAATTTTTTCCTACCTCTCCAATGCTGGACTTGGATTAATTTTTAGAAGGAACAAATAGTAACCAAAAACAAAGCAAAAAATGAAAGGGAAAAATAAAATAGTTTAGCTTTACATTCTTTCAGCAAATATTTATTGAGTGTCAGGCACTGTTCTAAGTACATGAGGTACACAAGTAAAGGAAATATATCACATCCTTTTCTGCATGGAACTTAAGAGTCTGGTAGGAGCGGGCAGAAATTAAACAAATAAATGGTATATCATATATCAAGTGGAACCTGCAGAGAAATCATCCATGCCTTTTCCTCGCTTCTAGTGGTTTACCAGCCATCCTTGGCTTGTGGGTGTGTCTCTAATCCTCTGTCTTCACATGGCATTCTCCCTGTGTCTCTTTAGACGCTTCCCTCGATATATGTCTATGTCTGTGTCCAAATTTCTCCTTCTTATAAGGACACCAGTCATACTGGACTAAGACCCACCCTAATAATCTCACCTTAACTTAGCTACGTCTGCAAAGACCCTATTTACAAATGAGGTCACAATCTGAGGCACTGGAGGTTAGGGCTTCAACATATACGGGGGAGGGGCGAAATTCAACTAATAACCCCTATGATGAAAAAATGAAGCAGAGTAAGGGAAATAGAAAGTAACAGGCAAGGGAAAGGGAGGCACTTTGAGATAAGGTGGCCAAGGAAAATGACATTGGAACAGAGAAAGTGAAATTAAACAAAGAACTGAGGAACGGGGGCATGCAGGTAACTGAGAAAAGAGATATTTTTGCTCCTGAAAATACAAGATTTTTAAGTGCCAGAATTGTAATATGAGCAATTGTCTTTATTTTTAAATTATGTTTATGATTGTAAAGAAAGGTTTATTAACATCACAACCATAATCATTCTTTTTAACTCTGAACAAGTTGATTCATTTTCAGTTAACTCATCCTTAGCAAGAATAGGGGGCCACTAATTGTAAGCTTAAATGATTATTCTTTAAAAGAATATTCATTTTTGCAGCAAATATTCATTTTGCACACTTCTAGCTCCTGAAGGAAAAAAAGGCAATAAAAAATGTAAAACTCTTTGCCTTCATGGAGATTATATTTTAATAAGGGGGAGCTGAACTTGACTTTTCATGGTTTTTCCCCCACTGGTTTGGAAATTGAAGATACTTGCGAGTAAAAGTATGTCTTGGCAGCGACCAAGCATCATGAGATCTTATGAGGACCCATAAACTTCGTCTGGTCCAAGTATTCATCTGATGGTGGACCATTTATAGATTCTCTTTAAAATGGCACTAACTTGTTCAGCAACAGAAGTCCACAGTCCCTCCAACCTCACCATCTACAGGAACTCCTTTCACCCTTGCTCTTTCTATTCCAAAAATACAGTCTTGCTGCTTTTCCTGAAAACACCAGGCTCTACCCTTGCTGTTCTCCAGGTATCTTCCTGGCTAGCTGCTTCACCTACTTCAATCTTTATTAAAACATCACCTTCTCTCGTAAGCCTTTCCTCATCATGTCCTCTACAACCTCGGCAGTCCTTATCCCTTCCCTGCACTTTTCTCCAAAATATATATCACCATCTAATTTTTTTTTAACTCTTTGGTCTTGTTTATTGCCTGTTTCCTCACATTGGAATGTCAACTCCATGAAGACAAAGATTTTTATTTTTATTATTATTTTTATTTTTTGCTGCTATGTTCCCTGGAGTGAGAAGCATGCCTGGCACAAAATAACTGCAAAATAAGTATTTATTAAAGAATGATCATTTGAGCTTATAATTTGCAGCCCCTCCATTTGTGCTAAAGGAGAGTTGAGTGAAAGCCATCAACTCTCCCAGGTGGGCCACATCTGAACACTAGGAGCACTCTCTCCAATTATAGTCATGGGAAATTCAAAGACATTCCTTGAAATTGATGTTGCTCCTATTTCTCTTTGTTAAGGGTGAGGATGTGTCTTTAAATCTTAATAAGGAAGGGAAGATCAGTTTAAGTGTGTGATATGATGATGAACTAACTCATACACAGATAAAACTTGGAGAGCTCAGGAATTTTTACAGTTATTTGACCAAACATTCAGCTTGATCTGTAGATGGAATAAATCATGTGACGTGTGTGTGTGTGTGTGTGTGTGTGTGTGTGTGTGTGTGTGTATATATACAGTGCTTTTTAAAATGTTAAGTAGAAGTTCATTATGATTATTAAGTATATATGAGAAAAATAATTCTGCATTAGCTTGAACACATTCATATGCAGATATAATTGTGAACATTAGGTATAAATAAAGCTAGGTGACTAGAAATTTACTCTGAAAATGAAAAGGCTTCCATTGTACAAGAATGTAGCCCCCATCATGCTACTCAGAGTTATAAGCAAAGCAGTGGTTCCTGACCCTGTTTGCAAATTAGAATCACCTGGGGAGGCTGGTAAGCACTAATGACTAGTCCTCACCCCCAGGAGTTCTGCTTTAAATAGTGAAAGGTGGGGGCCCATAATTTCTTACATTTCCCAGGTGATTCTAATGTGCAGGTAGGTAAAGAGCCAATGCAATAAAGAACTAAATATTCTCTAGAAAATGACCAAAGAAACTGTTAGGTTTGTAAACAGATGGTGCCCTACTTATAATGGCTTGGTTTACAGTTTTTCCATTTTATGATGGCACAAAAGCAACTGCAGTAGAAACCATACCCAGATTTTGAAATTTGATCATTTCCAGGCTAGTGGTGTGCAATAAAATTCTCTCCTGTGATGCTTGGCAGTGACAGGGAGCCACAGCTCTCAGTCAGTCATATGATCATGAGAGTAACAATTTACAACCATTCTGCACCCAGACAAGCATTCATTTTTCATTTTCGGTAAAATATTTAATAAATTGCATGTGATAGTCAACACTTCAGTGTAAAATAGGTTGTATATTAGATGATTTTGCCCAGCTGTTGGCTAATACAAATGTTCTGACATAGGGAGGTGAGGCTAAGCTATGATATTCAGTAGGTTAGGTATATTAAAAGCATTTTCAACTTATGATATTTTCAATTTATGATGGGTTTATTGGGACATAATCTCATCATAAGTTAAGGAAGATCTATTTTGAGTCTACAGAATTATTCCAGAAGTGCACTGTCTTAATGAAACCATGCCCCCATGAGTTAAAAACCCATCATGAAACTGCCCACAAGGTTAACAGAAACTGGTGACTAACAGAAATTCTTGAGATTGTCTTACAGAACAGCAAATAATGGAACAGCTTGTTAAAGAAAACTTTCTGCTTGTAACACTACAAAACTGGCTGAAACCCAGTGGAAACAATAGGACTGATCAGAGTGTGCAGAATAGACTGGCTTACACATTGGTGACCTTTCAGTATCACAGGCCCAAATTCCCTTGCATGTTTTATACCAACACCCCCTAAAATTGCACGTGCATCCCATGAAGAAACTCAGTTGTACTTGTGCAGAGTGACAATTAATTCACCTTTTCCTGCCTACAGTCACCTTCCCTTTCACCTCTGAATATCCTATAATCTTCACCTATAACTTTCCCCAGGCCCTCATATTTGGGGAGGTGGATTTGAGATTTCTTCTCCAGTTTCTTCACTCAGCTGCCTTGTGAATAAACCATTTCTCTGCTGTAAACCTCCAGCATTTGGCTTGCTGTGTGTCAGGCAAATGAACCTGGGGTGGTAACATTAACAGGAATAGAGTCCTCTCAATAATTCAAGAAAAAGAGGCAAAGTCACAATTCTCTTCTAGGTATTTACAATATGAAGATTTATAGAAATTATACCTCCTAGAAGAGAACCTAGACAAAACATTCTCTGACATAAATCTTAGCAATGTTCTCCTAGGGCAGTCTATGCAGGCAATGGAAAGAAGTGCAAAAATAAACAAATGGGACCTAATTAAACATATAGGCTTTTGCACAGCAAAGGAAATCATAAGCAAAACAAAATGTCAACCTACAGAATGGGAGAAAATACTTGCAAATGATGTGACTGACAAAGGCTTAATTTCCAGAATATATAAACAGCTCATATAACTTAACAACAACAGAAAAAAAAAGCCCAATCCAAAAATGGGCAGAGGACTTAAACAAGCACTTCTCCAACGAAGACATCTAAAGACCATCAGTCTAAGTTAAGTAAGCCAGAAATAGGGAGAAAAATACAATGTATCACTTATATGTGGAATCTTAAAAAAAAAAAAACAGACAAATGAACTTATTCACAAAACAGAAACAGACTCACAGACACAGAAAACAAACTTATGGTTACCAGGGGGGAAGGAGGTGGGAAGGAATAAACTGGGAGTTCAAGATTTGTAGATACTAACTACTATATATAAAATAGATAAACAACAAGTTTATACTGTACAGCACAGGGAACCATATTCAATATCTCATAGTAACTTGTGAAAAACAATATGAAAATGAATATATGTGCATTCATAAATGACTGAAGTATTGTGCTGTACTCGAGAAATTTGCAGCAAGGACCTAAAGATCATCATTCTAATCATTCTAAGTGAAGTAAGCCAGAAAGAGAAAGAGAAATACCATATGATATCACTCATATGGGGAATCTAAAAAAAGAGAGAAAAAGAGGACACTAATGAACTCATCTACAAAACAGAAACAGACTTGCAGACATAGTAAACATTCTTATGGTTACTAGGGGAAGGAGGGTGGACCGGGACAAATTTGGGACTTTGATATTTGCAAATGTTAGCCACTATGTATAAAAATAGATTTAAAAAACAAATTTCTTCTGTATAGTACAAGGAACTACATTCAATATCCTGTAGTAACCTTTAATGAAAAGGAATATGAAAAGGAATATATGGATGTATATGCATAACTGGGACATTGTGCTGTACACCAGAAATTGACCCATCGTAACTAGCTGTACTTAAAAAAAAAAATCTCAGTTACACTGGAAGTAAAGTAGTTTCTATTTATTCAGGAAAAAAATATATGAAAGGTGAAGACTGTCTTGATGAAGTGCAAGCCCTCTGGCTACTAATGCTGAGATCTAGAAAAATCAGTATGCTTAGATTCAATATTCTGTGCTATAACACCCTAACTCAAGTGAATGGCAAGGGATACACTCGGTCATTTCTGAGCTTCTAAAAAACATTCATCTGTTGCATTTCTCTTTAATTTCTTTTTAGTTATCTGACTGCCTCTTACTTGAGCCCAGTGGAATTTTAAATATTTGGATAAACCATTAGAGAATAGGCTTACAATAAAGGGGAAAGTGGAAAATTAGTTAGTTGGTTTTTTTTTTTTTCATCAACTTACTTGCTTTCAGCATTTGAATCAGTTTGCTAGCTGGGACAAGATATCTGGGTGAATAGCTTTCATTAAAACATATGGAGTACATTTTAACAATGTTGTACATCCACAAATGGCGACTATTTTTATCCTAATATTACTCAGCTGAGGGAAATCATGTCCCTGGATTGCCAAATCCAGAAGAAAACAGAACAAAAAAATATATGCTATGTGGGATGCCTTCTTGCGGCTTTCTAATCTGGAACCGACTTCCCCATTAAAAAAGAAATTACTTGGAGTGCAAAGGGCACTTCAAAAAGAAGCAGACAAATATAACATTAAATTGACAATATAGCAATCAGTTTTAGATTAATTTTCCTCTTACTTAGAAGCAAAATATTGCTAGGGGAACAGCCTGTCTTCCTCTTGATTACAGGAAACATTTGCCACTTAGTGTTCAGGAGCCAACTGGATTTTTTAATCACTGGCCATAGGGGTTAACACATCTTTGATAAATCATGGTAGGTTAGCAAGGAGAATGCAATGTCAGGAGGGTGCAGGGGGCCCAGCCGTCAAGCAGGCAGCAGAGGGGGGACAATAACCATCATCTGCATGCCCTGAAGGCAAAACGTTGGCAACCCTCCAACTGCTGCCATACCGCGTCCCTCGCTCTACCTTTGCCCTAGCTCTCTAAACCCAGCCTTGGTGAGTTTGTTCATTCAGTCATGCAATTCAAAAAATACTCATTGAGACTTACCATGTGGTCGGTACTATTTTCCATGTTAAGAATGTAGTGGTGCCAAAGTAGATACACTCTCTGTCCACAACTGTTTACAGCTCAAAGGAACACAAGGGGAGGTAATTCCCTCGTGATGTGGTAATTACAGGGGATATTCAAGGTGCTCTTCTAGAAAGGGCATCAAATGCGGACTTAGATCAAAAAATGTTTTCTGGAGGAAGTGATTTTTTGACTGTGAAAAGGAGGATAAAGGCAATCTAAAAAGGGAACAGCCTTTGCAAAGGATCAGAGATAAGCAAGATCAAGGAACTTGAAGTTTCAGTTTGGCTGTGCCTCAGGTGTAAGGAAAATGGCAGCAAAAGATGAAGTGAGGTGGGCAGGCAATTCTACCTGGTCAAGATTTTCTAGGTTACACTCAAATAACAGTGAAACATCAGAATATCAGTGATTTGACACCATAACAGCTACCTCTCACATACATACAATGTAAGTTGGAGGCAAGCTGATGGCAGTGGGATGCGCAGAGCCACTTAGGGATCCAGAGTGGAGATTCACAACTAGTAACTGCAACACCAGGAACATCTGGCTTTCGTGTCCACATCAGGGAGAGACATCTGAAGGTCTTCTATATATTTCAGCCTGGAAGTGACATACATCATTTATTCCCACAGCCTATCGGCTAGCTCCAGTTACATGCTCCCTGTCCCCAACAACTGCAAGGATCTCAGAAATGTAGGGGAGTTGATGGAATGTTTAATGCCTACTCTTGGTGTAGGCATGATTATTGATGGCATTTGTAAGCCATGTTTAAGCAGTTTGTGCTTTATTCTTAAGGCAATGAAGAGCCAGAGAAGAATTTTAAGCAAGATAATTAAAGGACCAGATTTTTATTTCTTTGTGTAGCGCTGCTGTGTTTCCTGTGCCATGGGCCCTTCTTCCTCTCCCTCATTCCTAATGGATAGGGATTTAATTGAGCTGAATTCTACTTACAGAGTAGAAGTCATGAAATGATGCTGTTACAGAACGAGAGATAGTTTAAAATCAACAGGAAAATGATTGATTGCCTTCCTATCCCTCCATTAAAAACTTGTACTTCTTTGAGTTCTTCTTGTACTTCTTGAAAGCAAATGCCCCAGTAAAAAACTGAGCTCCCACTTATGATGTAGCAGCCCTGGGGAAGATGGATCTGCCAGGCACAGGCACAGACATGCCTTTGAACATGAGGAGAAACTACTGTTATTGGCGTATTCCTTCATTTCCTCTAGACACAAGCCTCAGTCAACATCCAGCACCATCAGGTCACAGTTAAAGAAGGCTTTTAGCATAGCACCCATCACACACAGCCCCCTCGGGATGGATGCTGACATATGGGAGGATAAAGAGAAAGACGAGTAGATGGACATGTGATGATGTTATTTCTTTCTTTAGCTATATTGTCAATAAAATCACTTTTTTTCATTTTTCCCAGTGACTGATATTAAAAAATATTTGTGTGATGTAGGTGTGTCAAAGCAGACCGCAGCAGGTCTTTGCCTTCTCTTGCCCAGTGGTTGACACCTAGATGATTATCAGAAACACCTCAGAAGGCTTTGTAAAATACATGGTCCTCAGCTATGTACTCAGTTTGCTAAATCAAACTTCTGGAGTTGGACCCATGAAGTTGTCATTTTTTTTTCCCCAAAAATTTGTCAGGCTTGAAACATGTTGCTTTATCTTAATGTAGGGGAGATCCATCAAGACATTATTTTCTATCTAAAGACCTAGTCGTTTAGTCATTTGCAGTCTTTCTCATTGTATAAATGTGGGTATCTCAGTTCATCACTCTTAAAAAAAAAAAAAAAAGCCTTCAAAAACCAGAACCCTTATCTTCCTAATTCTGAATTTCTGTGTCATTTTGTGCACTGGAAGGCACTCAACAGACATCTCAAAATACAGAACAGAGAGCAGTAAAATCAAACTGAATCAGTATTCTGCACAGAGGAAAGCCTGCAGGCGCCTATCACAGGGAAGAACAAGACTCCTCCCTAGGGCGCAGAACGGTTTTAATATTCCAGCTGCTCTCCTTTGGCAGACAGCGCCAGCAGCCTCACCAAGCTAAATCCGCCCCATTTTTGATAGGTAGACTTGACTCAAGAAGATTCACTCCCTAGACGTTTTTCTCAGCACTCACAGCGAAGTTATAGAAGGAGCATTTTGGTTTTCATATTGCAGGTTGGCCAGCAAGGTAAAATTGTGTGTTGTTGTGCGTCAAGATGAAAAACAGTTGTTTTCTCCTTTTTCCCTAAATATGTATATGTGTCCTTGATCCTCATTCTACACGTCACAAGTTATATTTGCCTTTCACATGTATGGTTTTTTCTTTGCATTTCATGCAGGTTTAAATATTTTCAGTGATTTTAAGTCAACACAGAAACCCTATTTGGAATTGGATTTCACTTTGCAGAAGGAAAGTAGGAAAAATTCTCTTTCATTTGAGAACCAAGCAAATAGCTATTAAAAGTGATGGTTATTAAAACCTGTGTAATAACACTGAAGCTTCCTATTATAAAATGTTATTATTTCTTTCCAATTGCAAAGATAATATATACTCAATGCTGAAAAACTTAAAAAGCATCAAATTATAAAGGAGGAAACTGAAATCAGCTTTTGTGTTTACGTTGGTACATGGGGTCAGAACTCCATTCCAATCCCCTATAGCTTCCCTCAGCATTTTGGAGACTGGCGAGCTGAGGGCTAGAAGACTTGTTGAGCTCAGTGTCCATGCATGTCCCAGCTTCCACCAAGCAGATGACCCACACAGATCTGGAAGGTGGGAAGAGGTTGTGTCTGCACTTACTTTTTTTTTAATTGTAGTATGGTTGAGTTACAATATTATATTAGCGTCAGGGGTACAACATAGTGATTCAATACTTGATAGATTACACATCATACGAAGTTATTATAATAATATTGAGTCTATTTCCTGTGCTGTACATTACATCTCTGTGACTTGTTATATAATTGGTAGTTGGCAGCTCTTAAGCCCCTTCACCTATTTCACCCATTTCCCCACAACCCTCCCCTCTTGCAACCACTAGTTTGTTCTCCGTATCTGTGAGTCTGTTTCTGTTTTATTATATTTGTTCATTTGTTCTGCTTTTTGCTGTCAAGCACAGTCCTGCTGGCATTCGTTTTTCTGCCTCAGTGATAACAGAGATAACAGAGTCTATTCCCTGGATTAGTGGCTGCACTATTTCACTGGTGTGGCTCTCAGCTGAGCTTACCTGATGCTCGAGCCAACAATTGTGGCAGCAGCTTCCAGATCATGGCAGAGGAAGCAGCCAAATTGGCAGGTCTAGGAGTCATTTCTGGAAGCTCAATCAAGAGCCTGCTTCTCCAGCCCTGCCAATGATTTTGTAAGCACACAATTCTCTTAATTTCCCTTCTAGAATGTCATTTGTCCTGCGATTGAACCCAAATTGTTTTAATGATAATCTCATAAACCAGAAGCAATTACTATTAATCTTTCATTGTCTCTCTTTGTAGTTATATCTGTACATAGCCATGTACATATAGTCTTTTAATGAATTGGTATAGAATATTCTGTTTTTCAGCCTGAATCATCCCCTAGCTGTAGACCATAACCATTTTTCCTAATCAGTATACTGACTTCTACAACATAATTGTAATAGCTAAATGTAGTTACTTTGTGTAGTTATACCACAATTCATTTAACCAATCTCATATTTTTGGACCACTATTTTTATGCCCAAGTTTTAGAGAACACTGATGAATATTTTTAGTATTCATGAAGATGATAATATCTTTGCTTTCCTTTAAAATTTTCTAGGCACTGTGGTGCTAGACAGAAGTGTATGTGCATATTAAATATTCTGTTATATCTTATCAATGGTTCCATTAGAAATTAACAGGTTTTACTCACAAGAGCAGAATGAGAACAAATTTCCTTAGCTGAAAAGATAAGGCTAAACAATTATATATACAATATGGTTCAACTATTCAAACATAAATTACATGAGGAAAACAAGTAAGAAATACCTGAAAGAGTAACAGTGATTTTATCAATGTTGCAGGCTTATAGATGATTTTAAGTCTTTTGTTTATTTCCTACGTTTCTATAATACCACTTTTATAATTTAAAATGCATGTAAAACTTATAATAAAGCAAGTAATCTAGCCTTTAATTGTGTATCCTTTAATTTAGCTAAAGGTTTGTCAATTTGGGTTATCTTAAAAAAAAAAAAAAAACAGCTCTTGGATTTATTGATCTTCCCTAGATCATCTGTAGGTCCATCCACGTTGTTGCAAATGGCATTATTTTATCCTTTTTGATGGCAGAGTAGTATTCCATTGTAGAAATATACCACAACTTCTTTATCCAGTCATCTGTCGATGGACATTTAGGTTGCTTCCATGTCTTGGCTATTGTAGATAGTGTCTCTTTAATTTTTTCCATTTTAGTTATATGTCTTGATGTAAGTCTGTCTGGGTTCATCTTATTTGGGACTCTCTCTGCTTCCTGTACCCAGATACCTGTTTCCTTCTTCAGATTTGGGAAGTTTTCAGCCATAATTTCTCTAAACACATTTTTTATCACCTTTTCTCTTTCTTCTCCTTCTGGAACCCCTATTATGAACAAGTTCCCATACTCTATATTATCCTATAGATCTTATATGTTGCTTTTTTTTTTTTTCATTTGACTGTCTGCTATTCTAATTGGGTAATTTCCATTATTCTATCTTCCAGATCACTTATTCATTCTTCCTTGTTAGTTAGCCTACTATTCATCACTTTTACATTGTTTTTCATCTTCCCTTACTTTGCCTAGTCCTGAATCCCCATCTTACTAGCAACTACCAGTTTGTTCCCTGTATTTGTAACTCTTTTTCTGTTTTGTTATGTTTGTTCATTTGATTTTTAGATTCCACATATAAGTGAAATCATACAGCATTTGTCTTTCTGTCTGACTTATTTCACTTAGCATAATACCATCTAAGTCAATCCATGTTGTTACAAATGGCAAGATTCCATTTTTTTAAATTAATATTCCATTGTATACATATATCACATCTTCTTTGTCCATTCATCTATTGATTGTCACTTACATTGCTTCTATATCCTGCCTATTGTAAATAATGCTGCAATGAATACTGGAGAGCATATATCTTTTTGAATTAGTGTTTTAGTATTCTTTTATAAATATCCAGAAGTGGAATTACTGGATCATATGGTAGTTCTATTTTTAGTTGTTTTTTTTTTTTTTTTTCCAGGAAACTCCATTATTATTTTCCATAGTGGCTCTACCAATTTACATTCCCACCAAAAGTACACAAGGGTTCTCTTTTCTCCATATCCTCACCAACACTTGTTATTCGTTTTCTTTAAATAGATAATAGCCATTCTGACAGGTGTGAAGTGATATCTCATTGTGGTTTTGATTTGCATTTCCCTGATGATTAGTGATGTTGAGCACTTTTACTGTGCCTGTTGGTTAAACATATATCTTATTCAAAAAAAATATTCAGGTCCTCTGCCAATTTTTTAATCACGTTGTTTGTTTTCTTGATATTTCTTGACATGAGTTTTATGAGTTCTTTGTATGCTTTAGATATTAACCCCTCATTGGATATATTGTTTGCAAATATCTTCTCTCATTCAGTAGTAGGTGGCCTTTTCATTTTAATAGTTTCCTTCACTGTGCAAACTAAGAAGTTTGATGTAGTCCTATTTGTTTATTTTTGCTTTTGTTGCCTTTGCTCTGAAGACAGATCAAAAAAAAAAATGTTGCTAAGACTGATGTTTTCTTCTAGGAGTTTCACAGTTTAAAGTCTTACATTTAACTCTTTAATCCATTTTGAGTAAATTTTTGTTTATGGTGTGATAAAGTAGTCCAGTTTGATTCTTTTGCATGTAGTTATCCAGTTTTTCCAAAACCATTATTGAAAAAGTTGTGTTTTCCTAACTGTACATTCTTGCCCCTTTTGTCATAGATGAATTCTTATGTAAATATGGGTTTATTTCTGTGCTCTCTGTTCTGTTCCATTGATATATGTGTCTCTTCTTGTGCCATTACCATACTGTTTTGATGATCATAGATTTGCAGTATAGTTTGAAGTCAAGGAGCATATTACACCTCCAGTTTTGGTCTTCTTTCTCAAGACTGCATTGGCTATTTGGGGTTATTTGTGGTTTCATACAAATTTTAGGATTATTTGTTTCAGTTCTGTGGAAAATGTCATGGGTACTTTGATAGGGATTGCATTAACTCTGTAGATTGTTTTGGGTAGTATGGACAGTTTAACAGTATTAATTCTTACAATCCATGAGCATGATATATTTTTTCATTTATTTGTATCATCTTCAATTTCTTTTATCGATGTCTTACAGTTTTCACAGTATAGGTTTTTCACCTCCTTGATTAAACTTATTATAAGGTATTTTATTCTTTTTTATGCAATTGTCAGTGGAACTGCTTTCTTTATTTCTTTTTCTGATAGTTCATTATTAATGTATAGAAATGCAACAGAGTTCTGTATATTAACTTTGTATCCTGCAGACTTTACTGAATTTGTTTATTAATTTTAATAATTTTTATGGAGTCTATGGTATTCCATATATAATGTCGTTATCATCTGCAAATAGTGACAGTTTTACATCTTCCTTTCCAATTTGGATGCCCTTCATTTCTTTTTCTTCTCTAATTGCTGTGGCTAGTCTTCTATTACCATGTGAATAAAAGTAGCAAAAATGGTCATCTTTGACTTGTTCCTGGTCTTAGAAGAAAAGCTTTTGACTTTCCAACTTCTACACTTCTATGTCTCCCAACACTAGTCTCTTCACTTGTTCTCTCTCCACGTCAGGGTATCCATCATAAGGTTTCTACTGCCTTGTGACTTCTGAAGCCTCATGGATCTCTTTGTTTCTGCTCTCTTTTTAAAATTTTCTTCCAAAAATTGCAAAAAAAGAGATCTACTTTGCAAGCTAGCCATCGCCCAGTATTGACCACCCTTATTGAGCCAAGGTTAGTAACAGGTGTCTTCATGGGCTAATGGCCAGGGCTTTAGCTCTCCATCTTGGATCAGGGATTAAATCCTTCAACTAAGTTAACTGACTCATAAAACCAGGAGTCATAGGATACAAAGCATGATGGTCCAATAAGCATAAAACACTTAACAGCTGTTTTTCAAAAAAATAAGGCTATGGACATGTCAGCTTTTCCCAGAGGATGACCCTGAGTGTGATGGACACACAAGGAAGCATCGCCCCCTCTCCAACATTTGCCTAACTTAATAAGTTAGTCATTATTAAAATGCACAGAGAATATGTAAATAAAGTTGGATGTTTATAGCAATCTGGCCATAGGTAAATTCAATAAATTGTTCTGTAACAATGTCCTGACTATGCACAAGTGTAGTTGTTTGTGTTTTCTAGCTATTAGGCTTTTTACACACAAACATCTTATTGGTTCTATTAGGATTAGTTTATTGTCATTTAGTTATGTTTTTTCCTGGGTTTGACATATCAGGTGTTCTATGAGGTAACATATGTGATTTTTTTTTGAAAGCTGATTCTTAGGAATTGAAGTACCCGAATTTTTTTATTTTTGTCATATTTACTAAAGTACCTGGCACAAAATGCATCAAAACCTGGAGCAGAAGCTTTATGTAAATGCTTATGATATTGTATTGTTACTATAGTTGTCAGCCTACTTATAATTTGTACAATAATGTATGTATGTAGAGATTGAGTTGTCAGTAAGAAAGTAGCCTCAAAAATAATGCATACATACATCTTATTGGTTCTGTGTGTATAGACACACATGCAGATATACAGATATTCAGAAATTAGATAGCTAAATAGATAGATGCAACCTATTGGTTCTATTTCTTTGGAAAACCCTAATACAGGTAATAAACATGGATATCAAGGTCAAGGAAGCCTCTAAAAAATTACCCTAGGTTATTACCTTAAATAAAAGTTTGCCATTATGAGCTAGCAACCGTGAAGTACTTGGGATGATTGTCTGAGGTCAGGTGCATGTAATGTTAAGGTTTGTGGTGCTTTTGAGGTAGGAAAAGTCAAGAAGATACACAGTGTGTATCAAAATCTATGAGATGACATAGAAGGATTTAGGGGAAAATGTATGGCACCTAATACCTTAAAAATAAGAATAAAGATCTCAAAACAATGACCTCAGCTTTCACCTTAAGAAACTAGAAAAATGAAAGATCAAATGAAATCCAAAGTAAACATAAAAAAGAAAATAATAAAGATCGAAGCATAAATTGATTAAACAGTATGGAAAACCAATGACGCCAAAAGCTGGTTCATTGGGAAGTTCAATAAAATTGATAAACTCTAGCAAGACTGATTGGAAAAAAAGAAAAAAAGCACAAATTAGCAATGTCTGAGAATGAGAGAGGTGACATCACCATAGATTTAATAGATAGTAAAAAATTTAATTGGGGAATGTTATGGTGGTGAACAGAATTTAAGATGGCCCCATAATTGTCATATCTTGGTGCCAAAGACTTTGTATAATCTCCTCCCCTTGAGTGTGAGCAGGACCTCTGACTTGCTTGTAACCAGTGGAATGTGGGGAAGGCAATGGGCTGTAACATGGATGTGATTACATAATACCACGGTACTTTTCTTTTTAGAATCTCTCTTCCTCCATTGCTGGCTTCAAGAAACAGGCAGCCATGAATTCTACAACCACAAGAAAATGAACTCTGCCAACAACCCCGTAAAGCTTGGAAGTGAATCTTTCTCTGGCCAAGCCTCTGATGAGAACCCAGTCCTGGTCTATACCTTGATTACAGCCTTGTAAGACCCTAAGCACAGGACCCAGAAAGGCACTCAAGACTCTGGATCTTCAGAAACTGTAAGATAATATATGTGTGTTTTAAGTGACTAAGTTTGTGGTAATTTATTACATAGCAACAGATAATTAATACAACTACAAATAAATGTATGCCCATGTATTTGTTAACTTAGATAAAATAGACAATTCCTTGAAAAATACAACTTACCAAATCTCACCCAAGAAAATAGATTACATACTATCTAAGAATATTCTAGAACATATATGTGAGTTTAGCAAGATTTCAGACTATATGATCGACTTACAAAGAATCTATTTTACATCTATATATTAACAGTCATTAATCAGGAACTGGAGTTCTTAAAAGTATCTTTTATAATACCATGAAAAAAATTACTTAATATCTGACAAAAGTCATTAAATGTCTCTTGAAACTGATATTATCTTTCTTTAGATACATTAATGGTCATAAGGCGTTATCAGATAAGTCTTCTCAGGCTCTTTAAGATTGTTTCACATGTGTCTAAATTTCTTGATCAAGTATTCATTTTACATAACTCTCAGGCACAAAGAATGTATCTTTTGATAAGTTTGAGCCATTTCCAACCATTATGGTAGTTCTTAACCACTGAACTTTGACGTTGTATGATCTTCTTTTAAATTCCAGACTGACATTTAGTTATATAATCTAAAACGTTAGATTTTACATTATAACTAATATACCATTTTGTACCTCAATTTCCCGATTTTTAAAATTTGGGTAATATTACTTAATGGCTCTGGTGTCAGATGCCTGTGTTTTTGTATCTTTTCTGCCACTTTCTTACTATACGATTTGGGACATGTTAAATACTATTTCCTGTCATCAGTATTACCTCATCTGTAAAATAAGATAATAATAATACCTACATCATAATGTATGTATGAAGAAGAAATGACATAAAATATCTAAAACAATTTATATTAGTACCAGGAATGTAATAAATGTCAGCCTTTATAAAATTCATAAAGGCTGGTACAGATTTAACACAAAGTCTCATAATGTTGGTGGCTATAACACTTTTTTCCTATTTTCTATAATTGGGCCATTTCAAAACTAAGTGAAGAATACATATTTGTCAAAATGCTTTTCTTATAGGCATTTAATCAAAAGTAGGATTTTACAATATTATAAAATTGAGTAAAGTCTTGATGGAATGAATATGTGAATATTTAGTATGACTGAAACAAGAGATACTTGAGACCATTAATTTTTCGAACTTTATTTAGCAGCAGACCCTTTTCTCAAATAAAATCTTACTTGGAAGATATATATATACACACACACACACACACACATATATATACACACACACATATACATCAAGTATATAAAACAAATAAAAAGGAAGTCCTTTCTTAGTTGAACCCTAAGCTCACAAGACTACATTTAGTGAGCATTTTTATGCACCAGGTGCAATTTAAAAATTGTAGCAACTCCTATGATGGCTCTGGGATGCCCCTTAGAGCTCTGAAGGGCAATGCACACACTTTAAAACCCACTCCTTTGAAACTGTCACTCTAGGACAAGAACCTTATGATGCATATTTTAACCAAATAGCTAGTATAGTATTGGCAACCTAGTGAGTGTTGAGTAAATATTGTTGGGATTGGCTGACACAGAAGAATCCAAGGGAATCTAGTAAATGGATGGCTGTTGTCTCATGCTCCAAACACACCACTTTCTTGGGGGTAAAATCTGTTCCTTTCTAAGTCCCGGGCACTGAGGTTTGTGATTAATCTGGGTCAGAAATCTCAGTCCAGTTTATGTCCTAGGGATATTTAGAAACACAGACTGGGCCATTACTGAATAGTATGAAACTTCAATTGTGCCTAGAGTTATCCTGAGTGTTTCTTTCTCAAGACACACAACTGTAGTCCATCTCTGAATGGCTTTAGGACTCCAGGTGACTCCAGGAACCACTTCCTGAAATTTACTAAAAATCTTTCAAACTCTCCAACGAATAATATTAAGTCTGCCGAAGAGCGCTGAAGTTTTCTTGGTCAAAGTCTACGGGTCATGATTTGGAATGTTTCCAAGCACCAGGAATTATGGTGTGAGCTGACATTTACACAGGCACTGTTCCAACTGTTTTCAGTTTTCAGTTTGGAGTTAGATATCAATTAAGGGGCTAGCAGGTGAGGGGAAAGGTAGGCAAGGGCATTTGAGATAACATAGACACGTCAGGACACAGCCTTGGCTTATGTGTTGTCTCCTTCCCAAGTGCCGTATCTCCTCCATTACTGAATTTCAAGGTCTGCTCTTAAGGACAGTGTCTTTGACTTACAGTCCTATTGCACTGCTCATGCCTAATGGGTCTAGTAACAATTAACTTGATTTTTTTAAATGAAAGCTTTATGAAGTGTCCAATACAGTGCTAAAATGCTTATCAAGCATTATTAAATGTGCAAGTACTTGATGAATATTTGACGATTAAAAACTCTATAACAAAGTGTTTTATGTAGAAGTACGGGTAAAATAAGCAAACAAAATTTTAAAAAGAATATAATGAGGTTTTTTTTTATAACATAATAGATAAGGTGAAGAAAAACACTAAAAATAGTGATTTTTTAGGATTGTTTTTAGAGACTTGAAATGAGGACAAATTGGGAGGAAGAGATATTGATTAGAAAATAATTTTCTGGCTTAAAATAATGGAATGAAAACAGAAAATTTTAGAGGGCAATGTAATTCCTATAAATCATTATAAAAATTCTGAAAATTAAAGACAGTTTCTGAAATAAAATATCATTGAAAATCCAGATTAATAAAATATAAAGTAACACCATATATCACAAAGTTTACTCAGTAGCATGAGGATCAATATGATTTATAACAATCTTTAATTCTTTGGCACCAATCCTACAAATCATCCTTGGGCCCTTACCAAATGATCTCTAAATATGACTTTTATGTCAACAAAGCACTGATAATCAGGAATAGTCATATACGTTTCCCAAATCTATAAAACCTGTCTCTGAAGAAATTGATAGATATTATAAAATTAGATCAAAAGAAAGATTAATTGGCATAAAAACATAAATTACATAAACAACTGTTTCTCTTAACATCTAATTTTCACTTCTTTCTTCCCTAACTAAAGTAAGTTGCGACTAATGACATTGCTTTATGAATAGCCTGAGCCCTGTTTTAATTAAGTGTATCATTGGCCTAGAAATTGAGATTACTGTGCTATATTTCTAGCTCTGATTACATAATCTAATTAACTAATCAATTAACTAATCAGTTCTATAGCCATAGGCAGCCTGGTCAGCAGGAATCACAGATCATCCTAATCAAAACTAAAATGTCACTTCCCATCTATAGGATGTATTCCATAAGAGTTATTAAATGAGTAGCCTCCTTTATGTAAATAATATGAATTATTGCAAATTAAAATAAAATGTCATAAAATTATTTCTACATTAATGTCATATTTCATAACTTATAATGCTTTAGTATGTAAACTGTATTATATAACTGTATGTAAAAGTGAATCAGGGAAGATAGTAAAGTAAATGTGTAGCTGTCAGAGGCTGTTAGATGGGAGGATGGGAAATGGTGGCGGAAAGAAAGGGAAGGCTAACATTTCTTATTACAATGTGGGAAGACAAGAAATATTGTCCATGGTAAATATAGTCACAGAGACTATGAGCATAATTTGAAGTCTCATAGGTGAGCTGAAGAACCAGGATTAATGGCATATGACAACAATTAAGAGAAGAGCAAAATAGAAGACAGTGTAAGCAAATTAAATTACTTTACAATATAGCAGGATGATGTTTAGAAATGATAAATTTAAAATAATAGAATAAATGTATTATTTAATTATACAGAGGTGAACCTTAAAAGAATTAAAAACAGATGATTAAAGTTTTATCTCTTCAAAATGATACATGCACCCCAATGTTCACAGCAGCACTATATACAATAGCCAAGACATGGAAACAATTTAAATGTCCATTGACAGATGACTGGATAAAGAAGCTGTGGTATATTTATACAATGGAATACTATTCAGCCATAAAAAAGAATAAAAATGTCATTTGCAGCAACATGGATGGACCTGGAGATTGTCATTTTAAGTGAAGTAAGCCAGAAAGAGAAAGAAAAATACCATATGATATCACTCATTTGTGGAATCTTAAAAAAAAAAGAAAGAAGACGACACTAATGAACTTATCTACAAAACAGAAACAGACTCACAGACATAGTAAACAAACCTATGGTTACTGAGGGGAAAGGGAGTAGGAAGGGATAAACTGGGAGTTTGAGATTTGCAAATACTAACTACTATATATAAAATAGATAAAAACAAATTTCGCCCATGTAGCACAGGGAACTATATTCAATATCTTGTAGTAACTTATAATGAAAAAGAATATGAAAACAAGTATATATGTATATGCATGACTGGGACATTGGGCTGTACACCAGAAACTGACACACTGTAACTGACTGTACTTCAATGAAAAATAAAGTTTTTATCTCTGAGGGTCAATACTAAAGACATGAAGGAGTGGAACAAAAGATAGTTGTTGTTCCCATAAGTCTTTCCATTTAAGTTTTAATATTTTATTAATTTGATTGTTTAAATGTAAATTATAAAAATGCAAGGAAAGAAACTTTCACTTCTCGAATGATGGAGTAAATTATTTGTCCCTATTCCTTCCACTATTTACAATTAAAAACCCTGAACATTATACATAAAACACGCATAAGAAAGCTCTGGAGGGAGAAGAGAAGAAGGAAGACTGACTAGGAAACTCAGGACCCAAGGACCAACACAGTGATGAGACCCCTGGGTTTCCTTTTTGCCTCATATACTCCAGATACAGAAGTGAAAGAAAAAACAACTGGGAAAGACCAGTTAACACAGACTAAAAAGCCCCAAGAGGGCCTGTTCCTTTGAGCCAGGGAGCCTGGAAAAGGGCAATGTAGCAAGACAGAAAGCTTACCAAAAACAGCTCTTCTACTCTAGCCAAACACCACAGAAAAAGCTGGGCCTTCCTCCCACTCATGCAGCAAAGGAAGCTAAATTTCCACACTCACAGAGTCAGTCGAGAACACATGGGGCGGCTGAACTTCCACCCCAGTCCAGCAGTAAAGAAGTGTCCTTCCCCTTCCCCTCTGGGTGACGCCAGAGGAGGCGGAGTAAGGAGTCAGGACTTTGCACACCATCGAAAGCTAATGAGGCCACCCTCCCCACACCCCTCACCCCACACACCACCCCATGGTGTTAGCTGAAATTACATGGAGAGCAGTAATAAGACACTGAGAATTCTGGCTCCTGAAGAAAATCCTGTGTGTGATTTTTAGACCCAATCATAGGAAGTTACGAATGCTTACCTGGCAGTCCTCGGCAGGGAAAGCTGCCCTCCCCACACCAGACTTGGGGCCCAGCCAATGCAGTGCAGACTCGGAAGAGACTCAGTCCCACCCAGTCTTGCTCCGGTGTGTATCTGCATTCTTAGCCCAGGGCCTCCATTTGAAAGTCTTCTTACTGGGGAAACTTGGGGATACTTTTCCCCACTCTGACTCAGTACTCAGTACTTTTCAACTCCTAGTCTTTATCCTTCTATCCCCTCTTCCCCTGGGTTCATAAAATGGCAGGAGCCTTTTGTTCAGGTCTCTCTCAAGATGGTAGGTACCCAGACTCCCTGTGTCTCTGTGTCCCCCTGGCCTTCAGCGGGGAGCCAGCACTTTCTGGTGCAGCCCCTGTCACATTGCCAATACGTGACTAAAGGCCTGACTGCTGCTTTCACCCGAGCTCAGCCCCCTTCAGCTCAGCTAGTACCCCTCCCAGTGAGGCAGGTATCACTGGGAATCACAGGTATCAGAACTTCACACCCACCTGGCAGTAGCAAGGGGGTGTCATCCATTCCCTGCTGGAGTGGCATCAGAGAAACCTAAAACAGGTTTAAATAAGATCTGATGTCCAAGTTTCCATCAAAAATCATTCAGGAACCAGGAGGATCTCAAACTGGGTCAAAGAGGAAGTGTCAAAGGAAATTTTAAAAAGTACTTTGAACAGAATGAAAATAAATATACAATATATCAAAAATTTGTGGTACATAGTTAAAGAGTCCAGCATAAAATGCATATATTAGAAAAAAGGAAAATCAATCATCTAATTCCCACATTAATAATCTAGAAAAAGAACAAAATAAACTGAAAGAAAGAAAAAGGAAGTAAATAAAAGAAATAAAAGTAGGTATTAATAAAATTGAAAAGAGAAAAACAATAAAGAAATTCCATTTTAAAAGGTGGTTCTTTGAAAAGCTGATTAATACTGACTAACTTCTAGCAAGACAAAAAAGAAAAAAGACACAAGTTACTAATACCAGGGGTATCACTCTAGACCCTGTAGGCATCACTAGCACCACAGATATTATTATAAGCAGCTCTACGCACGTAAATCTGAAAACTTAGATAAAATGGACCAATTCCTTAAGAAAAATACACAAACTACCATAACTCATTCAATATGAAATAGGTTATTCGAATATCCTTATAATAAGGAAAATTTAATTCATAATTTTAAAACTCTCAAAAAAGAAATCTCCAAGCCAGATGGCTTCGCTGGAGTGTTTAAAGAAAGATTAATCCTATGCACTCTCTTCCAGAAAGTAGAAGAATGAAGAACACATTCCAATTTATTTTATAGAGTTAGTATTACCCTGATACCAAAACCAGACACACACAGTACAAAAAAAGAAAACTATAAACCCACATTGTAGACAGACCACATATCTATGAAGGACCAAGATCTGAAAAATAAACAACACTCAAAACCCACCAGTAAAAAAGATATATGCAATCCAATTAGAAAACTGGCAAAAGATATGAAGAGACCTTTTACTGATGGCTATAAACTATGAAAAGATGTTCAACATGATTAGCAATCAGTGAATTGCAAATTAAAACCACAAGGAGATACCACTACACACACATCAGAATGGCAACAATAAAAAACAGTGACACTGAATGTTAGCAGGATGTGGCGAAACTGGACCACTCACTGTTAGCTGATGGGCACGGAAAATGGTACCACCATTCTGGAAAAACAGATTGGCAGTTTCTCAAAAAGCTAAACATGCAATTACTACACAACTCAGCAATTGCACTCCTGGGCATTTATCCTAAAGAAATAAAAACCTATGTTCACACAAAAAACCTATACATGACTGTTTATAGTATAGAAGCTTTATTCGTAACTGCTGAAAACTGGAAACAACCCAGACACCTGTCACTGGGTAAATGGTTAAATAAACCATGGTACGTCTGTAGCATGTAATACTTCTCTATAACAAATATGTGTGGACCTTTGATATGTGCCACAACTTGCATAAATCTCCAGGTAATAGTACTCGGGGGCGGGGGGGGAGCTAATCCAAAAGGTTACATACAGATTGCACTTGTATAACATTCTTGAAATGATGGAATTATAGAGATGGACAGCAGGTTAGTAGTTATCAGAGGTTTAAGAGAAGGTAGTGGTAGGAGGGAAGTGGATGTGGATATAAAAGACAACATGAGAGACCCTGGTGGTGATAGAAATACAGGAAGGGTTGTATCCTGACTGTATGTCAGTGTCTTGGTTGTGATGTGTACTACAGTTTTTGCAAGATGTTACCATTGTGGGAAACTGGGTAAAGGGTGTGCAAGACCTCGCTCTATATTTCTTACAATTGCATGTGAATCTACAATTACTCAAAATTAAAATTTTCACTGAAGAAATATTTTAATTTTTTAATACGAAGGAAAAGACTGCAGCTTTCAGACAGTTGACATGACAAGGAAATACTTGGGGAAAAGGTGGCAGTGACTTCAAGTCATTGACTATGATATCATAATTTTTCTCAAACTACAAAGAGGATTTACTATAAGTTGAATGTCATAAAATATATTAACTCCCTAGCATTCAATTTTTATGATCCACAGGGATTTGATACTTCCTTCTGAATTCTGCAATTCTGATACAAATTAAATTTAAGCTGATCCAACAGGGGGTTGCTAAATGTGATAAAAGCAATTATGGCCACAAAGAAATGCTGTAAAATTGATATTAGAACTATTCAACCCACAACTTCCTTCAATACCTCCTTCAAACACACACGGACGCGCGCGCACACACGCACACAAGTGCTTGTCTTCTAGGCATGTGCTCCCAGGTAATCAAAGGCTGCCTAAAGGTATTGATTTCAAATTCTCCTTAATTAATAAACACTACCTTGACTTTCTGAATAACTATAGCATAAAGTAGCTCATGAAACGAACATTCCCTGTTTTTCCATCTTTCATACATTTGGACTCTGTCCTTTTGCATTCAGATGAGTAGCTCAAAGCTAAGAAACAGTTACCTAAAGGTTGACAAGTGGGAATTAAAGATCTTTCCTTTTTTCCACGGTTACTTCTTTTCCAAGAAAATAAATACCATGGTCATTTTCTCCTGAAAATTTATATTTTTCCTCACCCCAGGTGTGGAAAATGAAAAATATAAACAGAGGCAGATTATAGGGTGAACAATAGGCTACTTCTAATTGTAATAGAAAAGAAAAAAATCTGACTCCATATTAGATCTGTTTCTTTGGCTTTAACTCTGTGCCCTGTTTTCTAGGCTTAGTCTTGCCGGCTCTGCACCTTTTGTAAAAGAATGTTGCCTTTAGCCTGAAATAGACAGGAGGGCCTATTCTCAAGCCTCTGACCTTTGAGGATATTAACACTTTGCACTTACATAAAGATAACAGGTTGCAGAATAGAAAATAACATTTGTTTTGTTAGAGGTTTTACATGGGACACCATGACCTGACCCAAGCGGACCGCTGCAAGAACAAAGGATTCCAAGAACAAAGAATTTCTACACCAAGAAGTTTGCACCAACCAACCACAGCCCCTCCACTTTTTTCGTATAAAAAGAGCCTGAATTCTGACTGAAGGAGGATGGTTCTCCAAGACATTAGTCTGCCATCCTCTCGGTCTGCCTGCTTTCTAAATAAAGTTGTTATTCCTTGCCCCAACACCTCGTCCCCCAATTTACTGGCCTGTCGTGTGGTGAGCAGAACAAGCTTGGATTCAGTAACATGATCTAACTTGACAATTTAAAGTGTCTCAAGGGGAACAAGATGGTGGAGTAAGAGGACATGGATCTCACCTCCTGCCATGACAAAGATACATGTGGAACAATTCTCATTGAAAACTAACTGGAAACTGGCAAAAAGAACTCCTGTACATCCAAAGCTGCAAAAAGATACGCGCGTAATAAGGTAGAAAGAGAAGAAAAGTGATCAGATTGGAACCTGTGCCCCTAAGAAAAGACTCAAAGGAAAAGGGAGTTTGCACAAGCAGACTAGGGAGTGAGTGTTTCAAGCCACAGACTGGGTGCCCCCATTCTAGGGTCCTAAGCTGGGGAGACAAGACCCCCGGCTGGCTGGAGGATCACTGGGACAAGCAGAATGGCTGTGGGAAGCTTGGACTCTGCTCATAAGGAGCACACCCTGGCTAGCACCCAAGACAGGATGGAGACAGGTCTGCTCTAGCAGCTGCAGGATTTCCCACAACCACCTCACCATGCACCCCAACCTAAGCTGAGCAAATGCTCTGGCCCCACTCTGTTCACACCACAGCACAGCACTGGATCAGGGGCAGCCACAACTGGGAAAAAGACTCAAGTGTGGGAAGCAGAGGGGACCCAAGGCAGAGGCTAGGTGGGGCAGCAAGCAGCCATTGTGTTACTTACTCAAGTGGGTGCCTGGAAGCAGCCAAGATTTCTAACAGGCCCCACCTGCCCTGGAGAGCAGATCTACAAGAGGGAGTAGGGAGCAGAAGCTGGGGACAGTAACTGGCTGTGAGAGACAAAGGGGGCATGCACCTAAGGCTGTCTGAGCAGAGCCTTGGGCACCTGCATAGGCAGTGCATCAAACTTCTGTCGGCGTAAGATCCTTTCTTGCTCTAGCACTCCTCTCCTCTGAAGCCAGGGTCCTGGCACAAGGAGAGGGAAAACACACACACTTAAAGGGAACAGATCCAGCTCAGATTGATCTTCAGGCTACTGCTCCTGCAACTTAGGTTCAGACACTGATCTTGATAGGGTGGTGATGGCTACTGAGCAAAGGGGAAGTCCCACCTCACACCTGGCTCCAGCTCTAGCCCCCTCCATCTCCAGCCCCACCCCCTGCCAAAGTGATGCCTGCCAGCACACCCTGAGGAAAGACATGACTTGCATCCACATCAAATCCAGCTCTCACCCAAAGACGCTGGGAATACACAGTCTGTATAGGGATACTCCCACATAGAAACACCCCTTCATCGCTGAAGTAGGTAAATGTTTCGCCAAAATTCATAAAGGCAGAAAAAGTTATATAAAATAAGAAGACAGAGGAACTGGTCTTCATTGAAAGAGGAGGAGAAAACCCTGAAAGAACAACTAAAGAAATAGAAGTAAACAATTTACCCGATAAAGAATTCAAAGCATTGATAATAAAAATGTTAACTGAGTCAGGAAAAAGAATTGATTTAAACACTGAACATTTTGAAAAATAACTTGAAAATATTAAAACGATTCAATCAGAAATAAAGAACTCAATAGCCGAAATAAAAATACACTCGAAGGAACACATAGCAGAAGAATGATACAGAAGAATGTGTACGTGATCTGGAAGATAAAAAGAATAGAAATCACCCAATCAGAGAACAGCAAAAAGCAAAACAATTTCTTATAAAATGAGAACAATTTAAGACATCTCCAAAATAACATTAAGCATTCCAACAGTCACATTATAGGGGTCCTGAAGAAGAGAGAGAGGCGATTGAAAATGTATTTGAGGAAACTGTGGCTGAAAACTTCCCAAACCTGAAGAAGGAAATAGATATCAATGTACAGGAAGCACAGAGGGTCCCAAATATTATGAATCCCAACAGACCCACACCAAGACATAACACAATTAAAATGGAAAAAGTTAAAGATAATCCTAAAGGCAATGAGAGAAAACCAAAAAGTCATATACAAGGGAATCCTGATAAGGCTATTAGCTGGTTTCTCTGCAGAAACTTTGTAGGCCAGAAGGGAGTGGCATGATATATTCAAAGTGCTGAAAAGGAGGTGAAAACCTACAACCTAGGATGCTCTACCCAGCAAGGTTAACTTTCAAAATTGAAGGAGAGACAAAGAGCTTATCATACAAGCAAAAACTAAAGGATTGCATCAATATTAAACCTATCCTAAAAGAAATGTTAAAAGGTCATCTCTAAGTAGGAAAGAAGAATCTATAGGAAAGGGAAAATCCTGCTAGGAAAGGCAAATATATAGTAAGGATTGAGGATCAACCACTAAATAAGCCAATACAAAGATTAAAGACAAAAACTGTAAAAGCAAAGAACTGCAAAAAGCAGCTATAATTGCAATAAACAGGTAAAGGATAAACATGAGATGTAAAATATGACATCAAAAACACAAAATGTCTCCCACATTATTCCCAGAGGGGAGTAAAAAAAAAAAAAGGTAGATTTTTAGAATGTCTTTAAACTTAAATGACTACAAGTTTTGAACAAGTAGATATAGTTATACGTCAACATATATGAAATGTATGGTAACCATAAATCAAAAACCTTCCATAGATACACAAAAAGAAAAGAATGTAAGCATACTACTAAAGAAAATCAACAAACCACAACGGAAGAGGAAAAAAGAAGAAGAAATGAATTGAGAAGAACTATAAAAACAACTGGAAAACAAGAGTACATACCTATGAATAGTTATTTTAAATGTCAAGGGACTAAATGTTTCAATCAAAAGACACATTGTGACTGGACAAAAAATAAGAATCTTCCGTATACTTCCTAAAAGACATTCACTTCAGAGCTTAAGACACACATAGATTAGAAGCAAGGGGATGGGAAAAGATATTTTATGCAAGTTGAAATGAAAAGAAAATGGAGGTAGTAATACTCATATCAGAGAAAATAGAATTTAAAGCAAAGGCTGTAACAACAGACAAAGACGGGCATTATGTAATGATAAAGTGCTCAATACAAGAAGAGACTGCTATACTTGTTAAATATATGCACCCAATATAGGAGCACCTAAATATATAAAGGAAATACTAACAGGCATAGAAGGAGAAACTGAGAATACAAAATAGTAGGTGACTTTTAACACCCCACTTACATCAATGGACAGATCATCCAGACAGAAAATCAATAAGGCAGCAGTGGTCTTAAAAGACACAACAGGCCAGTTGGGCTTAATAGATAATTATGGAACATTACATCCCCAAATAGAATACACATTCTTTTCAAGTGCACATAGAACATTCTCCAAGATAGATCACATGCTAGGCCATGAAACAAGTCTAATAAATTTAAGAAGTTAGAAATTATATCAAGCATTTTTTCTGACCACAATGGTATGAAACTAGAAATTAGCTACAGAAAGAAAAATGAAAAAGTACAAACACGTGGAAATCAAACAACATATAACTGAAAAAAACCAATGAGTCAATGAAGAAATCAAAGAGGAAATCAGAAAATACCTCAAAACAAATAAAAATGGAAACACACCACTCCAAAAATCTATGGGATGTGGCAAAATCAGTTCTAAAAGAGAAGTTTATAGCAATACAGGCCTTCCTCATGAAACAAGAAAAATCTCAAATAAACCAACCTAACCTAACACCTAAAAGAATGAGAAAAAGAACAAACAAAACCCAAAGTCAACAGAAGGAAGGAAATAAAGATCAAAAAGGAAATAAATAAAATAGAAATCAAAAACAACAGAAAAGCTCGATAAAACCAAGAGCTGGGTTTTTTAAAGATAAACAAATTTGATAAACGTTTAGCCAGGCTCACCAAAAGAAAAGAGAAAGGGCCCAAATAAACAAAATAAGAATTAAAGGAGGAGAAATAACAACTGATACCACAGAGATAAAAAAAAAATCATAATACTACAAAAAGTTATATGCCAACAATAAAAAAATCTACAAGAAATGGGCACATTTTTTGAAATGTGCAACCTGCCAGGCCTGAATTGGGAAGAAATAGACAGTCTGAACATACCAAAAAACTAGTAGTGAAATTAAATTCGGAATAAAAAAACTATCCAAGTTATCCAAGCCACAGCGTCTGTATCATCTGATTCCAACAAAAACGACGGACACAGAGATGCGCGGAAGCAAAGAGGAGAAAGAAAGTACCTGATGTGTGGAGATTGTCACACTTGTATCTTCCCAGTGCAATCTCCAGAACCATTGCACGATCTTGTAGCCGACGCGTGGCTTTAGGAAAAAGCACGGATGACGTATGACACCGTCTGAGGATCTTCAGGAGTCCTTGGCTTTCCCCTTGGACAGCAGCACCTCGTTCTTGGGGCCGGCCCTCCTCTTTGAACTCTTTCAGGGTCTTGAAATACAGCCTCTGTTCTTCGAACAGTTCCAAGTACTGGTCGTTCAACTGGTCTCCTCTCATTTTGTCTTCTGCTTCATCTTTTCCTTCTACGATCTGTTCCATCTGACGTAAAACTGGTCCCGAGCAGCAGAGGAGGCCATGCCTTGTGAGAAGTTCTCATGAATCTAATTCAGCAGGCTAATTACTTTTTCCAGATAAACCTTTTTGTCATCCAGGGTATTATATAAAGCGAAAAACCGCCTGGTGTCTGTGCACTGCTGAAATCTGGTGGTAGAGTTCAGTAAATCTACTGTATCAGCTCGGCTCGGCTGGGCACTTCATCAGTCTTGCGAGGCAAAATTGCTCTTTCTTGATTTCTTCGAGCCTGTAGTATACGGATCTTGTAAAGCTTCCCTTTCTCCGTATTATGCTGTCTGTCCAGGTCTTCGTCGTGAGTCGTCTCAGGGGCTAAGGCACCACGCAGCTCTCCCCCGGAGAGGGTCTCTTCACCTCCGCCTGGCGCCCGCTTGGCCTTCAGTTTCCTGCTGCAGCCGGGCCATCTCCTCTCGACAACGTCCTTTAAACCCCTGTTCCTGACTTTTCAGATTTTCACTCGTGGCTCCAAGGGCTCTCAGGTTCTGCAGGATACTCAGATGGGCTTCGATTCGGCCCTCTCGGGGACTGCGTGCTCTTCGTCCCGTTTCTCGCTATAGCTGTCCAGCTCTGTCCGCGTTTCCTTCTCTCCCTGCCGTCTGGCTTGCAGGCTGCTATGACTTGCCTGCAGCTCTTTCGTAGTTTGGTCCTCTGCAGAATCCGCTTGTGCAAGGAAATGAATGACTTTCCGATGATGGAGTTGGGAGAGGCCTCATTTTTCTGGACTTTCTTCAGCTAGTAGCTCAGACTGCTTCTCCCCGTAATCAGACACAATCTTCTTATCTCGGCGGAGCAGACACCCACGATCTGGCCTACGGAGCTGGCGGTCAGACGGCTCCCCTCGTTGGCCACGGCAGTCATCTTAGTCTTCACCGACTGAACACGCTGCTCTTCAGCATCTTGAAGCTTGTCTTCCTCATGGGCATGAGCTTCTGCAGCCGAGAGCCCTGCAGGAGCGCCGTTTTATTGTCCCCAGCCTTCTGTTCCGCTCTGGCAGCTAAATCCGTATCTCCTGCCGTATTCCAAAAGCGTAGCACAGATTCGCGAGTCTTCATGCAGCAGCAACTAGCCTCCCTGCTGGCGTCTGTATTTCCAACGGGGCTTGTAAGCGTCCAAGAGGTCAACGACTGTCTCCATGGCCTTTACTTTTCTCTTGGTGAAGCCGTCATCCTCGAGGAGACTGCAAGTCTTCTGGGACTGGGATACCGAGTAGGCGCGGATGTGGCCACCCATCTCTTCCTTTTGTTTCTATAATGCGCTTCACCACCCACTGAACAACAGGAAGTAGGTTGATAAAATCCATCCCCTGGATCTGATGCGGCTCCAGCTGATGTAAACACTTCATTCCTGGCAGGACGGAAAGGATTTTTTCTGATAGAGCTGTTTTCTGACCTATGGTAGAGTTTTCCTGAAAAAGCAAATCAACATCCACGTCAAAGTTGCAGGTGGTGATGCACGAGGTCAGAAGGTGACAAGCCTTTAATTCTTGCCCCAAAACACCCGCCTGCAACCAAGAGCTCCTGAATTTCAGTCAGCTTGACATTTTGTTCATCTTTTCTTGTTTCTACCTCCGGGAGACCCTGGCCCTCGGGACCATTGGGGAACCCCAAGGAGCGCCACGCCGTGGCAGCCAAGCCCGCGGAGCATCCGAAGGAAGCTGTCTCCACCCCAAAGCTGCTACCGGGTGGAGTACCGGGCGGCGCGGCGGGCCGGGAGCGCAGCGGCCGGGCGATTACCCCCGCGCGAGGGCAGCCCCGGGCGAGGCCCCGACCCCCGCGGGCCCTGGAGCTGCAGTGCCGCACGCTGATCAAAAATTTTAATGCTTCTTCTCAGTTACGACTTTATGGAACAATTTAATTAGACTTAGGTTAAAAGATAAGCCTTGAAATCGAAAAGATTATTGAAGATTTACCTTCCCAGATGTATGTGCTTACACTTCTAGGGACAGATGAGACCCAAAGCCATAGATACATTCCAGGATTTGTAAAACAAGAAACACTTGTTTTATCTTTCCCAGGAGACACATTCCAAAAACTCAGGATTCTTCCCCTTCTCTTTCCCAAGAAAATTTGTTTCTTGTAGGAAGCAAAGCTAACTCTCCTGTCTTTGAAACGTGAGGGGACAATCTATTTAGCTCCTATATAAACTCCATATTTGGGGGGCTCCTTTCCTGCAGCACAGCACATACCTCCATAAGGCCTGTCCGTTCACTCTCTGCATCATCCCAGAAGGAGGAAGAATTGGGGAGAAAAGCAACAAATAAGGTTATTTCTGTAAGTAATAATAATCTGTTCCTGTCCCTGCAACTACTTTCAGGATAATACAAACAAATAGAATTGTTAAAAATTTATCACGCAGCCCTATCTTAAGTGTTTTACATGAACAGAGTCGTTTATTCCACATTACAAAACTATGAGTTAGGTCCTCCTATTTTTCCTATGTTAAAATGGGTCGCTGAGGCACAGAGATAATAAGTAACTTGCCCAAGGCCTCCTGAGTAAGTAACAGAGGCAGAATTTGAACCTAAACAATCTAGCTTCAGAGGCTGTGCTCTAAATTCTATGCCACGCTACCTCTAACCGTTCCTGACTCGCACTGAGCCAGTATTCGCTGTGTCTAGAAGGTTCTTGCTCAATGATACCCAACTTCTTCTTTTCACAGTTGAAAACAATTTTACAGATTGTCCCCAGCTTATGACAGTTCCTATTAAATTTGTACAACTTTATGATGGGGCGGAAGTGACATGCATTCAGTAGAAACCATACTTCAGATTTTGAATTTTGATCTTTTTCCAGGCAAGCCACACGTAGTGTGACCGTCTCTCGTGATGCTGGGCTGTGGCTGGGAGCCCCGTCTCCAATCAGCCACACCACCACGAGTGTAAACAGTTGATACACTTATAACTATCCTGTACCTGTTTGACCACTGTTTTTCACCTTCCATACAGTATTCAATAAATTGCATGAGGTATTCAACATTTTATTATCAAATAGGCTTTGTGTTAGATGATCTTGCCTGACTATCAGGTAATGTAAGTGTTCTGAGCATGTTTAAGTTAGGCTGGGCTAAGCTATGTTTGGTAGGTTAGATGTATTAAATGCATTTTTCACTTAGTGATATTTTCACCTTACAATGGATTTATCAGGACATGACCCCATCGTAAGCTGAGTAAGATCTGTATACGTTGTCTTTCTGCCTAGTGTTTGTGGGTCCCGGAAGGACACATGTAGCTGTTTAATGCTTAATATAAAGCACTCTCTTCTCAAGAGAATTCTGCCAATTTTGTTTTGAATGGGCTATATATATGCCATAAGTATGTATTGATGGCTATGAGCTAAGCTGATAAGTTAATTTAATAGTCCCCATTTCTACCACGTTTATTAAGATAAAATTGTCTCTCGTGTTTGATTAGCTTTAAGTATTTTTCATACAAAGTTTTAAACTTTCCCTCTCAGCTCCTCCTAGAGAAACTTCTGTGTATTTAAGTCATGGCACTGGCAGGAAACAGACAGGATAGCTGAAAAGAGTTTAATAAAACATGTATCTGCAAAGGAGTAGGCAGTGTTAGGAGAAACCTACAAAGGCTGGTGCAGCTCCCTAGTACCAGGACAATGAGGAGCTAATAGCACCCCTAGGTCTGAAGGACCAGGGAGGGTTACTAGAACCCCGAGGGAGAAGCTGTGGTTGTCACAGAGGGCTGCCCCCAGGAGTTGTGACCTACAGCAGAGGGATAAAACCAAATGATACAATCCAGCAAAAAAAAGCTGGAGGAATAAATACCCAAAACCCATTCTTCTTTCATGATCATATCTCCACGGGTGCCTCCTGTTAGCCAGACCTGACCTGAACCCAGAGAGGGAGGGATCCTTTGGTGTACTTCATAAAAGTCAGCCCCCCAGGACAAAAAGGACAGTGAAGAAAGAGGGAAAGTCAATCATGAAAAAGAAACAGGAAAAATATCAAGCACATCCTGGGATCAAAGAGACTTCACATGAACTCTTCTCTGTCTGTTCTTTGCAAAGGCAATTTCTCTTTAAGTAAGCAGTTTCTCACTCATTTCTCGTTCCTCATACATGTGGTAAAGGGCAAAGATGAACACAATTAAGGGCTTCTCTGCAATCAGCAGCCACAGCAAAGTTATCATGTGACTCGAGCCATGTGCCAAGGACAAGAAGCCCTGGCCACTGTGGAGATGTTGGTGGCATCAGAGGACACTGGCTGTGCAGGTGGAAATCCCAAAGATCCAACCAGGATCACAGGAACACAGCCCAAGGCCCCTGAGATGGAGCAACCGAATGAGATTTATAGAGAAACCGGACTCTTCCAGGCAAATCTTGCTCAACCAAGGTGAACATTAAGATTAAGCCTGAAAGATAGAGAAAATTAAAGTTTATTAAGCACAACTTCTGTCAGGTTTTACATGTATTATTTTATTGGAAGACACAAACTATGAAACTTCTATTTAAAGGATGGTTATTATTTACCTATTTTTAGCATCTCTGATAAAGGAAATTTGGTAAAAACTAATGGTGATAAGTAAAAAATGTTTTAGCAAGGACAGGTCTCCCAGCTTCCACACCTCTCCTGACACACCCACCCAAAAGTCAGTTCATTATCCATACAACAGCTGAAGTGATTCTTTTGCAGTATGAGCCAGATCACATTACTTTTCTGCTTAAAATTCTCCAATGCTTCCCTGTTTTATTTACAATAAAATCCAGACCTTACCCAGTCAACAAAGCCCTACCAGAATTTCCCAAACCATGCATCATGCTCGTTTGTGGGTCAGGAAATAAGGTTCCCCAGAAACACACAAGTGAGGTCACCCCTTATTTTCTTTGAGTCCAGATGACGCGTGCCCAGAGAGAAACTTCCTGACCACCACACAGAAAGGGGCGCCACCAACACTTTCATTCTTTTTCCTTACCTTACTTAGTTTCCCTCCGAAGCTTTTTTATCAAGTGAAATAGCACGAATTTATTTGTCTGTTTGTTTCATCTGTTACCTTACTGGAAAGTAAGTCTACGAGAACTAAGACGTTACCGTGTCTACTACTGTACCCCATGCTTGGAACAATAGGGGCTCAAAAATTTGTTGATGATGAGGGGATAGATGGAGAGAGGGATGAGGTTTGAGGAAGCAATATGCTAAGAGGATCCTAGAGTTAACAGAGGACCCGGCTTCCTTCTGAAGGAATCACCTTGCCTCTCACCTCCCCCTGCTGTACAGCTCCCTACCCAACCTCAAACACACACCGATATCACATACCTCTGTTGCTGCCACCTTCAGGACGCTGCCTACTGTTAACAGCACCCTGAGAGGGGAGGCTCCAGCCAGGGGGCAGTGTGGAGAGGAGTGTGGAGCGAGTCCTTGTGTGATTGTCTGCTCTGACTTGCCTAGATGGGTGCCGGGACTGGCTACACACTTAGCACCCCACTTTAAAGGCTGTAGCACAGCTTCACTGTGCTCAGCAAGAACCCCCAGCTATCTCAGATCCTTGGCACCAACCCTCATCTCTTAAATTATCTCAGACTCTTATTTCAGCCTGCCTCACTCACAAATCCAACCTTATTCCAAATGTTTTTCCTTCAGAAATCCCAGTCAATTATACCGATTAAGTATGAGGTGACTTTTAATAACTCAACAACCAGAAAACAATTAATTTCATAGTATATACAATTTGTTTTAAGTCTTAAGAAAGAAAAAAATGTTTATTTCTTAAAGCAACCATACAGCATTGGTTATTAACAAGACATTACATCAAAACCAATTGTCTTCAAAATGAATGAGTTGGTCCACTCCATTTACAAGTGTGCTGGCCCTTGTGATCGAGGACCCTCTACCCCCAGGTTTTGCTTCCCCATCACCCCAGACTGCCGTCCTTGGGATCCTGGTCCTTAAATGAAGGAGGCAATGACCACCATTCCCCAGACTGCGCAGCTGAGGAGTAACACCGGAAGGCCGACGGAGGATTAGCCCAGAGCACGCTGACTGGAGGCCCAGCAGCTCCACAGAGTTCTGAAGAATAAGAAGGCATACTTGGAAAAGGCAAGGACTTACTTATTCATTCATTCAACAGATATTTCTCTGCCAGATATTAATGGCGTAACATATGTCAGTCATAGCTGTAAGCCCTGGGGATGCAACACAAGCAAGACACACAAGGGACCTGCCCTAATGAGCTTAAGTGGGAGGATAAGGAAGTGAATAAGGAAACAATAATAAAATTGAATCCTGTTGGAGAATGATAAGCCCATGCATAAAATAAAATGAAGTAAGGAGGCAGAGAGTGAATGAGCACGTGGGCACGGGGCGGGTGGGGCGGGAAGTGCTTTAGCAGAGGAGGTCACGGAAGGCCCCTGAGTCGTGACAGCTGAGCTGAGTGACGACAAGGAGCCAACCGGGCAAAGATCTGAGGAAGAAATGTCCTGGCAACAGGAACAGCAAGTGCAAAGGCTGTGAAGTAGGAACCAGCTTCAGTGTTTGAGAGAAAGGAAAAAGGCTAAGGTGGCCAGAACCTGGTGAGCGAGGGGAAGAGTTGAAGGAAATAAGAGCAGAGACACCGCAGGCTCCAGTTCAAATACACACACTGTCCAAATACGTGTTGTTAATGTGAAACAACACAAATGCCGAGCTAATTCTTAAAAGAGAAGATCTATGATGTAAGAGAATTAATAATCATCAAGGAAAAACTACCAATGGGTACTAACTTAAAAACTGAGAAAGAATAGAAGATTGGGGATTTGGAGATACTACTATATATAAAATAGATAAATAATGTTATACCATACAGCACAGGGAACTATATTCAATATCTTGTAGTAACTTACAGTGAAAAAGAATATGAAAACTGGTATATGTATGTATATGTTTGACTGAACTATTATGCTGTACCCCAGAAGCTGACACAACATTGTAAACTGACTATACTTCAATTAAAAAAAAAAATTGAATAAAAAATCATTAAAAAAATAGGAAGAGGGAAATTGTTCATCCTACATCAGGAAATGTCAGAATATACAATGTTATTCTTGATTTTGAGGAATATAGAAAGTAGCTGATTCCTGAAATTTTATAGATAAGTTAATAAGATAAAATGGAGCATATGTAATTTCCAAATAATTAGAAAAATGCCAAAATAAATCTCTATCTATCTAGAAAAAGAAAAGACAAAGCTCAAAGAAGCTGACAGAAATAAGAGCACATATCCATGGTCACAGTAAGTGACAGGTGGGTCAAAAGTCAACTATTATTAATAACAGGCAGGCATAATTTTTAATTAAAAAATATTAATAATGATATAATAAAATATTGATAATGAATATAAGGCATTAAACAATGAAGCAATATAGTCATTTATTAATTAGTTCAAAGCAAAGTATAACTTTCATTAAAACTTATATTACAAATAGTCTATCAACAAAATAAACAAATAAATATTAGAATTATATGGTAATGCAGAAAGCAAGTATAAAACAAAGATGGAATTTAAGACCAGTACAGAGAAGATGGATTATTTGGTAAACCGTGTTGAAATAATCAGGTAACCATTGGGAAAAAACATAAAAGTTAAATCAATATAATTAAATCATAATAATACCAAAACATAGAAGCCTTTTTTATAAGTTTCAAATGTTGAATGTCATTCCAAATGTGATACTAAGAAGTCACAGAAGAAGAAATGGATACATTTGATTATATTTTGAAATACTGAATAAGAAAACTGTAAACAAAGACAAATAACAGACTGGGGGAAATTTTGCAATTTGTAACATAAACAACTACTTCCCTTAATATATAGCTAATAAGAAAAGTTCAATAAGCCAATAGGAAAATGGACAAAGCCTAGAACAGAGACCCACAAAATAGCTCTTAGAAATAGGAAATGACAGCCCTCTTAAAAAGAGAAAAGAAGTTAAAACTGCACCAAAATACTATTTTTTTAATTAATTAATTTTTTATTGAGTTATAGTCAGTTTACAATGTTGTATCAATTTCTGGTGTACAGCACAATTTTTCAGTCGTACTTAAATATACATATATTCATTTTCATATTCTTTTTCACTGTGAGCTACTACAAGATCCTGAATATACTTCCATGTGCTCTACAGTATAAACTTGTTTAGCTATTCTATATATACCTGTCAGGATCTACAAATCTGGAACTCCCAGTCTCTCCCTTCCTACCCCCCCTCCCCACTGGCAACCACAAGTTTGTATTCTATTTCTGTTTCTGTTTTATATTTAAGTTCATTTGTCTTTTTTTTTTTTAGATTCCACATATGAGTTATATCATATGGTATTTTTCTTTCTCTTTCTGACTTGCTTCACTTAGAATAACATTCTCCAGGGACATCCATGTTGCTGCAAATGACATTATGTTGCCATTTGCAGCAACAATTTGCAGCAACATAATGCCAAAATACTATTTTTAAATCAGTCATATTGTCAAATAGCTGAACATTTGATACCTCACACTTCCAGGTGAATGTGATATCAATGTCACTAGTTGGGGAACATCTTTGTTCAACCTTTCTCTGTATTCCCCCAGAGTAGATAATGCTCTGTCAATAAATACTTCTTGAATTGACTCTCTAATGAAGAAAAGCAGCTCATCGTGGAGTTTGAAAGTGATTGATGGAATTAACATTATTTGTTGAAACTCCAGAAATCCTAAAGGCATTTTTCTTCCATCAGAATTAGTACAATAAACTACTGGGTGCCTCCCTACCCACCAGATCTAGTCTCTCTCTACTCTTATCTCTGACCACACTACCTTGAGAATTACCTTATAGATCTCAGAGATCATTGGGTCTATGCTGTGCTAACAAATATTTGATATTGTGTAAATATTATGAGCATATACATATATAATTCAATAGAAACTATTTGTGTTTTAATTCCATGCCTATAAGATAAAATCCAGTATATGGGACATGAGGTTATTTTACATTCAGGATCCAAATAAAGTTTTCAGTCTCACATCTTGTCATACCCCTTGGACCATTCTTGTCCTCCACCAGGTTCTCTCAATTCTAATCACCCCAGACTCTGCTCTCCAGACTGACTATGCATTTTTTTCATTTTTCAGTTTTATTAGGTAAAATTGACACAATTTGACTGCACATATACAATATATTGCATGCAAGCACACATATACAGTATACTGCACATATTTTTAAAATTTACATGTATGTACTGTTCATTGTCTCTAAGAACAGTTTAGGGCTTTAGCTTTTAAAACTTACATAGTTATCAAGGGAATAAAGCCATCCACAAAATAAGAATCAACAGAATGTGGTAATCCAATCATAAAGGACTGACTACGCATTTTTACGTCTCTGATCCTTTGGGATTTCCTCTGCTAGAAATGTTCTCCCTTTGAGCCCCACCCCATTAGGCTGACCACTTGTCAAAGCTCTTGTCTTCAAGGTCCAATTCAGATGTTTAATTGTTCATCCTTATACACCCTGTCAGAATTTATTACCTTTCCTTCTGTGTTTCCATAGCCCTTTACTTATACCTCTCTAGCTTCGAAATCTTCTGATTGCCTTTTTCTTTACTGTGATTTTTTTCATTTATTCAACATGTATTGACTCATTCAAAAAATATTGAGTACCTACTATATCCCAGGTGCCGATATGAAACAGTTTTTTTTTTTAAGTTCTCTAAATCTTCATGGATCTTAGATTCTAGTCATGAGTAAGTTCTGAGTTCCTTGGGCATCACTGTCACTTTCCCCAGAACCAAACAGAAGGTTCCTCCTGCACAGAGTAGGTACTCAAAAGCTACACCTGTCTGTTCCCCCTTTTTCATCTCCCCCTGTTTCTCTGCAGTAAATAAAAAGTTTTGTTGACTAAAATATGCCAACAGAGTGTAAATATTGTCTAACTATTTTGAAGAAATCCAAGTTATTAAATAGTACATACCACTGCTTTAACATATAGCAGTCAACCCACCCATGGTAGCAGTCACCCAAAGTATATTTTTATCTCCTAGAAATACTGATTTGTTTCATCATCAAATGATGATGCCAATGGAGTCTTTACTATATACCAGGTATATCTGATGACTTTCTGTATTCACCCACTTAATTGTCTCAACAACTCTACCAAGTATTGTTATCTCTTTTTTTATAGATGTGGAATCTGAGAAACACCTGTTAAATCACTTGCCCAAAATCACATAGCTGGTGAAGGATGGAACTGGTATTTGAACTCAGGCAGTCTGGCTCCTCAGCCTGTGTTCTTATCCACTGCATCTTAAGAATGTAGAAAGCAGAACTTTTTTTTCAAGATTTTATAGCCTAAAATAATTTACAGACTATTACAAATGCAAGAAGACTGTTACACAGGTGCTTGTCACTTCTGTCAAGCTCTTTCATTGGTCAGAAATAGACAAGGATTCAATTTACCCGAAAGAGATGAGAAGGGATGGAAGTGTAAGTTCACACATACATGGGAACCCTGAAAAAGCAAGAACCCTTCGCATCAGTCTCACAGGGCCAGAAACTAGAAGGCCATTCCAATTTCTAAGTTTTCCTATGGACCTGAAGTTCTCAGTTAAATTCCTTTGAAGGATCTGGTTGCATCAGCTCAAAACTACTTAGAGATATCCTTTTGCCCCAGGCCCAGTCCTGGAGGACCAGCATGCTGTGGGTGGCTGCCATTGAGCCCAATTCCCTCTCCAATCAACCAAGGGCAGGCTGGAGGGAGGGAAAGGACTGGGTCACTTCATTCAAAACACTTGAGGTAAAGCGAGACCTTGACACAGGTAGCTTCCCTAAAAAATTGCTCTGTGCCTGGTAGGCACTCACTGTCATCCTTCATGTAAGAATGAAGAATATGTGGTGATTGCCACTAATAATATAAAGATAGATGTAGAGAATTACATGTTTAATGAAATACTTAATGTATGTGGAAGCTTTGTAAACCTTCACCTGAATCATTGCAATTGCCTACTGACTATGTTCTTTCCACCCTAAACTCCATATTATTGTCTCCTTTTTTTACTAATACATCTTCTTCACTAGGACAGTACCTAGCACTTTTGTTGAGTACACACCCAACAAAATACTTGTTGAATAAATGAATGAAATTGCCATTAATTATATAACGTGTGATCCATCCCATTTCCTGTACCTAAGAATTTTGCTACATTTCTATTTTGACCTTAAGCTTTTCAGTTAATGCTAAATTTTATATTTATGTGGACTGGGGATTTTATTGGACCCAAGAAAAATTGCGTATAGCTGGAGAAAGCAAAGTTCCACAAGAATCACTTTTCTATCTAACACTAGGTAGTAAAACAGATTTGTTTGTTCATGTTTGGAAATCTTTCTAAAATAGTGTAGAATCTGCTGTCAGTGTACCTACCAATAGTAGCCTTTTCTCTTTTGGTGGAGTGGAATATCTGCTACCTATGAGGGCTGGCGTATCTCTAGCATAAATAAAGTGCTAGCTTTTTTAACGTCTATTGTGATCACTCAGAGGCTTTTTTTGTTTGTTTATGTTCAGGCTCTCAGCTGCAGATTTGGGTTGGGTCTGCCAGAAGTCTGATGACTAAATAAGCAGCATCACTATATTTAGAATTTAAATGGAAGTCTACAAAATAGAATATCTGGTTTTGCTACCTTATTTGGTTCTTATTTTTAGGATTCATTTGGGATTAAAAGAATTTGAGAGGTATATGCATATTCTTGGTACAATCTAAGGGTTTCTGTAACCTTGGAAGCTATAAATATTGTAAATATTTTAATATTTTTCATGACAAAAATCATGTGTGTGTATATATGTGTATATATATATATATAGCTTCTAATCTTTGGCAAAAATCTTCATGAAACTCCAATTGTAGAACAGATAAACAAGATTATACTGTATAGCACAGGGAAATATATACAAGATCTTATGGTAGCCCACGGAGAAAAAAAATGTGACAAATATATATGTTCATTATAACTGAAAAATTGTGCTCTACACTGGAATTTGATACAACATTGTAAAATGATTATAAATCAATAAAAAATGTTTTAAAAAAAAGATACTGTGCAAATACAGAACATTACTATCTCATTATGCTATTTCACAATGTCCTAAATACTTTTTTGTTGTACTAGGAAAAATGTAAAACTTAGAAAATACTCACCAAGCACAAAGAGGAGAGCTGGACATCTTTCATTCCTATACCAGAGAACTAGCAATTCAGATTTGTTTGAAAAACTAAAAATTAGCTTATACCTACATCTCCTATGACTTTATCCTCATTTACTGAATGTTCTGCAGAGGATTAAGTATAAATCTTGCTCAGTTTACAATGGAGTGACATCCCAATCAGTCTATTGTAAATTGAAAAATTGTAAGTTAAAAATGCATTTAACACACCTGAACTACCAAAATCATAGCTTAGCCTATAGCCTACCTCATCAAACTCAGAACACTTACATTAGCCTACAATTGGGCAAAAGCATCTAACACAAAGCCCATCTGATAATAATACAGTGCTGAATATCTCATGTAATTTATGGGCTACTGTACTGAAAGTGAAAAACAGAGTGGTCCTCTGGGTACAGAATTGCTATAAGCGTGTTGATTGTTTCCTCTGATGATCAAGAAGCTGCCTAGGAGCTGTGGCTCGCTGCCCAGCATCACAGGGGTACTATACTGCATACCACTAGCCTGGGGAAAGAGAAAAATTCAAAATTTGAAGTTTCTACTGAATGCATATTGCTTGCCCACCATTCTAAAGCTGAAAAATCTTAACATCAACCTTTGTAAATTGGAGACCATCTGTACCTTTAAGCATGAGTCAGAGGAGCAACTTTCTAGGGTATTTGAAACCAAATCTATAAAAAATTAAATTTGGTGCAGTCATATGATATATTGAACCTAGATTTTTTTTTTCCTTCACTCCTAGGGAATATCTAGGAAAATAGTAAATAAAAATCCCAAGATGGCAGTGATTCAAAATTCCTAAAAATCAGCCAGTTCAAATTAGATCAAGAAAGCAAAAGATTGTGCAGTATTACATGTTAAATTTATTCAATTAGGAAAAAAAAAGAAAACAAAAGAAAGGGTATCACCTGGGGAGAAAAAAGTGAATATCTGATTGTGAACTATTCAGATTTTTTTTTTCAGCCTAGAGGTAAAGTTTAGGGATTGGTGATTGAATATAGAAAAAACAGAAACAAAATGTTAACTCTCAACAATACCAACTCCAGGAATAACAAAAGTGTAAGCATAGTACACTATGTAGGTTAGCTGTAAATAATAGTCATAGGATAATATAAATACGGATTATTGATTGAACTAAAAAAAACTAATATTAGACTTAGAGGATGTGAGACATGGAGAAGTATGTATCTGAGTGTGTGTGAGGGGTGGTGGGGGAGAAGAAAACAAAATCACCACCTTCCTTAGTAGAAAAGCAATAGATTATGTCTAAAACTAAAAACTAAAAACCTTAAGAAGCATGTTATTTACAAACATGAAGGTAAATAAGAAAGAAACAGCTGAAAAGATTAAATTGATTGCTTAAGGGATGCAAAAATCAAAGTGAAAAAAAATACCAAGAGATGGGGACTGCCTTTTTATATCAATGTGTAATAATATTTGAAATGTATTTATTAATTAAAATAAATTTAAAATTAATTAAGGGTGGGAGGGGGTAGCTCAGTGGTAGAGCACGTGCTTAGCATGCATGAGGTCCTGGGTTCAATCCCCAGTACCTCCATTAAAATAAATAAACAAACAACCTAATTACCTCCCCTGACCAAAAAAAATTGTTTTAATTAAAAAAAATTAAATTAAAAAGCTAGGTGAAAAAAAGCAACATACAGAGAAATACACATGCATATTTTTAATGCACCTATTGAGATGATCATATGATTTTCAGTCTGTTGGTATTGTATATTATATTGATTGATTTTCAAATTTTAAACTAAACTTGAATTCCTGGGATAAACTCATTTGGTCATGATGTGTTATGTTTTAGATATCACTAAATTTAGTTTTCTAACTCTTTGTTAAGGATTTTTGCATTGCACCTATGTTCACCAGGGATATTGGAGTTCAGTTTTTTATATTTGGGTTTTTTTTCCTTTAATGTCTTCATCAGAGTAAATGATTTGAGCCAGTCTCTCCTCCTTTATTTTCTGGAAAAGCTTGTGTAGATTTAATATTATTTCATCCTTAAATCAAATAGTTGGTAGAATTCACCAGTGAAGCCATCTGGGCCTAGAATTTCCTTTGCAGAACAGTTTTCCACTATAACTTCTATGGTTTTTAATAGGTGTAGAACTATTCAGTCTTTGGTAGTTTGTGACTTCAAGAGAATTTGCCTAATTCATTTAACTTTTCAAATTTATAGGCACACAATAATTCATAATATTCCTTTATTATCCTCTTTAAAGTATATGCAGGAACTATAGTGATATATTTCATTCCTAATATTGGTAAGTAATCTTTTCTCTCTTGCTTTTTTTTCTTGTTAGTCGGACTTCAGATTTATCAATTTTATTGACCTTTGCAAAGAAGGTGCTGCATTCCATCGATTTTTTCTTTCTTTATTTTTTTTCTTCTTTCTAGTTCACTAATTCTCTCTTACTTTTCCTTCCTTATTCTTACTTTGGGCTTCATTTGCTCCTTTTTTCTAGTTTCTTAACATTGATTTGAGATATTTTTTCTTTTCTAATATGAGTGTTAAATGTTATCATTTTCCCATGAAATACTGTTTGGGCTATACTCACAAATCTTGATGCGTTGTTTTCATTTCCTTTCATTCAGTCCAAAATATTTTATAATCTCAATTGTAGTATCTTCTTTGACCTATGTTTTATTTAATGTATATTGTTTAATTTTCAAATACTTATAGATTTTCCATATCTTTCTCTTATTGATTTCTGTTTTATTTCAATCCAGTTAAATTTATTTATTTTTGGATATATTTATTATTGTATTATTTAATTTTTTATTTTGGCAGGGGAAGGGTGTTAGTTAGGTTCATTTATCTTTAAAGGAGGTAACGGGGATTGAACCCAGGACCTCGTGCATACTAAGCATACGCTCTACCACTTGAGCTTACATTCCCCCCAAGTTAAATTTAATGAGATTTGTGTTGTGGCTTAGAACATAGTCTGTCTTGGTGAATATGAACGTTACTTACACACTTGAAAAGAATATGTATTCTGCTGCTTTTGAATGAAGATTTCCATAAGAACTATATAGGCCAAGTTGGTTGACTGTTTTGTTTAAGTCTTCTATATCCTTACTAATTTTCTGTGTATTTGTTCTGTTAATTACTAAGAGAGGAGGGTTGAACTCTCCAACTAGAATTGTGGATTTACATAGTTTCCATTCAGTTCTATCAGTGTCTTGCCTCAGGATTTTTGAAACTCTGTTTTCAGGCACATGTACATTTAGGAGTTTTAGGTCTTCTTAATGAATTGACCCCTTTTCATTGTGTGATGCCCTTCTTTATCCCCGGCAATGTTCCTTATCATAACATCTACTCTATCTCATATTAATATAACCACTCAGCTTTTATTGCTTTGTGTTAGTTTGCATAGTGTATTGTTTCTGGTCTTTTACTTTAAACAACATGTGTCATTATATTTAATCTCCGAAACAAGTCTATGAACTAAGTAGTATTATCATCCCCCAATTTACATGTGAGAAAAACTGAGGTAGAGGATTTAACACTCCCCTGTACTGCCTCTTCACTCAGCCCACTTCCAGAGCTCTTAGTCTTCTTCTCCTGCTACTTCTCAAATATGTCCAGATCATATTTTCAGTGCCAATTTTTTCCATTTACATTCCAATATAAATAAAATATCCAAATAATGTATTTTTCCCATTACCACCATGGGACCCAGGAAGGCTATTAACATTTTGCTTGAGGAAAATTAAAACGTGGATTAAAATGTTTTACTTCCCTGAATTGGTTCTGAGTGCAAAAATACCAATGTGGTAAGATTCCTTACCACTTGTCTATGAATACCTAAATTGAACCCTATTTTTCTTTCTGTTGCCTTTCAACTGATTTCTATTTAAGTTAACTAATAATTTATTGTATTAACAGGTAACAGGCTTAGAGTCAAAATCTATACTAAAAGTTTTAACATTTTATTTAAGGAAGTAAGCCACAGCATCTCCAACTAATAGCACCTTCTGGATCTCAGTCATTAGTTTATGTTTTAGAAGAGAGTGAGGCTGAGCAGTGCTTCCTAGTGATGCCACACAGCCCCCTAAATCCAGTGGAACCCTTTATCCTCATCAGGTCCTTGGAGCTTGGGCTACAGTCCATCACTCACATTGCCTCTGCTCCCAAGAGACTGAAAACACAATAAGCCATCAGCTTTGGCACTAATCAAAGAACAGGGATTTAGAAACTATTCTATAGAATCTCTTTGATCAAAGCAGAGAAGAAATGGTTACTCTGTCACTAGGTCAGGCCCCCAGCACTTAGTTGCTGGCTTCTCTGAATAAATTAGTTGAGAAGGTCTACAGAGCTCACTTTGAGCATAAATTTCCAACAGAAGAGTTTTAGAGTCCCTTAATCTCTAACCAGAGAATCATACTGCTTCTCCAATTAAATGTAGGGGAAACAGCCTTCAATGTGTTTATTTAATAGTCAAAATGCCTAACTCTCCTGGGCCCCATGCTCAGACCCCGGCACTCTCCTGGCCAACACCTGCGCCCACCAGAGATCGCTGACACAGCACACTCCTAGAAGGTGCTGGCTTAGCCCGCACTACACCAGATTCCTGATGTGAGTGATTTTTTTTTTAATACGAAATTAATTTCTTTGTCCTCTTGTAGATATTCTTTTTCTTTTTAAATAAAATATATGCTGGCAATTAAGTAATCTGGATATTTTTCTATGTAAAGTTGATTTTTTTTTAATCCCAATCAGAATAACTAACACTTTAACATGCTGATCATATGCCAGGCACTAGGCTGGGAACTTTTATTTATTTCATGCCATAGTAGTGAAATATCAGGCTGATATTCTCAGAATTCTTTCTATAGAAGCTATCATTTAATTTTATAAAGTGATCACATATGATAGCTTTGGAAACAAATGTCTGTGCCTACAGTTTTCTAAACATCTTTACTTGAATTTCTACAACTATGATAATGTTACTGTATTTGCATATACCTTCATTCAGAACAAAAAGTGAATCGTAATTCTCCTTAGTATCTTAAGAAGAGCACTGAGTTGGGAGGCTGAAGATCTTGCTCCTAAGAGCCAGCTAAGTTTGGATGGAGGACTTCGTGAAATTCATTCAAAAATTCTTGATCTCAGTTTCACCACTTACGACATTAAAGAAAAACTGGCGTAGGTGCTCACTAAGGACCTCTTTAATTCTAAGAGTCTAAAAATCCTTCAGAGAAAGAATGTACTTTGGAAACAACTAACCAGGTATATGTTTTTTGAAGTGTTAATGATTGATAGGTTGTGACACTGAAATCAGTAAAACACGAATCAAATATTTACACATACCTCCCGTGCAGTGTATTTTCCATTGTGGGAAGGTATTAGGCAATGGAAAATTTCTCAAATACTTTTACTGGAAGAGACTAATTAAGCTCAGGTTTTTGTTACTACTATGTAAAGTCCCCACAAGAGCAGTAACGGTATGTCAAACCGTCTGTTTATTCATAGGCTAAAATATCACATTAAAAATTATTTAGCAAGTTGTTCTCAGACTAAGAGGCTTGTGATTTGCGAAAGAATAGAGAACTTTTCTAAAAGTACTAACAGACCAAATCTATTGTTGTTGTTAGTATTATTAACAATTATAATTCAAAATATCAGTGAAGTTGTAATTAAATATAGGCACTGTTCCTTGAAGTTGCCCTAAAATGTAAGTCAGAAGTTAAGGTCTGTATTTTTAACTCAGCCACTGACTTATGAGATAGTGAAATGTCAAGCCTTTCAGTTCTCTCAAAAGATGGAAAAAATGTCTCTCAACTAAGCACCCCAGTTCTGACTGGACAGACAGAGACCATGTTAATGGTTCTTGATGCATTAATATGGGAAGCTTTGAAAAACACCTGCAATATTTTCTAAATTAACTTTCTAAACTGTCTTAAATTAATTTTCTAAATTAATTAAATTAATGCCTAAGTGTTTACTAAGTTTATTACAAATTGATCATTATGCTTTTCTAAATTTCCAGTTTTCTATTTAGATTTTCAACCTGGTCATTCTTTCAGTATGAATTCCACATGTATATTACCCATTTTAAAAAATGTTCTTTCCTTTATTTGTCCTGAAATAAACTTTCTGAGGCTTCGGTGATTACCTAATCCTACTGGAATTTAGGGATTTGATAACCAAGTCCACATTCCTCCTGTCCACACCCTTCATTGTGCAAGAGACTTTGATCTTATCTCCTTCTGGGCCTTTTCCACACCAGAATCCTAGTCTTTCAAATCTACTTCCACATGAAAGTTTTCCATTCCCCAATTTTTATTACCCTTCTATTACTGACCTTTATTTATTTTTAGCTCTATTTTCTTCCTTGAGTGTGTTATCCAAAAGCACATTATGGTTTTCTGAGTAAAGAAAACTATAATTTCTTTCATCATTATAATATTTCCTAATAATATCCAGTATTTCATTTATCTTGTACTAAAACAACATATTGAGTAATTAAGTGGACGTCTCTGGCCTTGCATTCAAATTGACATCTCTTCCCTTGAAATCGTGTTTTCTATTGTTCACTACTGGATGCTCACCATGATGCTTGCCCAGGCTGAATATCACTTGACTTTTTCATATTCATTTCTATTATTAGGCAAAGTTATCTTAATTCCTTCCTTTCCATTATTAATTAAGTGGAAAATGTGTTTCCCGGAACACACTAGCCCAAGGGAAAAATATAATCACAATGGCAATCAGGCACCGGGATTTTTCTGGTTACGTCCCAGCATGCTCTGGGGAAAACAGCCTCCAAAAAAAATCAAGAATGTGCTCTTCTGAATATTCTATTGGCTGCTGTCTTCTTTTCAGCTCACTAACGTGATGCCTTCTGTTGCCCTTGATACCCAAAGCAGTAGCCAGGATGACAGCGTCCACTGTGCCACACCAGAGCATGCGCACTGCTGCCGCGCACTGATGTCTACACTGAAGGTCTACACCGGATACCCGGTATTCGGAAGTGGTAGCGGTAGTGGTAGCAGGGGGTGTCAAGTGTGTCCCGGGAGAGCTTCTACCTTCTCTAGCTGCTCGCGCCACTGTCCTTGCCATCGCAAACCCCAAATACCTTTGCGCTTTTGATTTTCACTTGTTCTCCATTTATACTCCCTCATCCTGGGATTTAGTCCTGAATCCAAGGAGCCTAACCTAGGGGATAACTCATCTCCCTAAACATGGGCTGACTATTCTCAAACCAAACCCATGCATGTCAACACTGAACTTTCTCATCCCCCATGACAAGTGATTTGCCATGAAGTTCTTTGTCACCACAATGTGTTCTACATACACATGATCTAATTTAGTTCTTCTGATAACACCCGGAATAGATGGTGCCACCAGTTTTACAGATGAAAAAACAAAAGCGTCAAAAAATTAAATTAATTACCCTACACCACATAGTTGACAAGAGACAGAACCCAGAATTAAACCTGGTTTCGAGACCCCCACAAACCCTGAAGTATAACATGTAGGTTTCTCCACTTTCTAGAGATTTGTGTTCCGAATATGCTGCATCCTAAGCGTCATTTCGGAGCCTGCATGCCACATCTTCACAAGGTGTGCCCAGACACAGCAGAATCCTAAAGCAAACATGATTCTGGCCCCAACTCCAGTGTAAAAGTATTAGGATGTAGTCAAGGGAGCTTAAGCCCTGCCAACATAAAGAACTCGGCATGGCTACATGCTTTGCACATACTGGTGTAGATCCTGGACCCTAAGTTTCTCTCCTCTTTGCAGTTGACTAAGAACCACGTTCCAAGGTAGAAGAGAGCCTGGCGCCATCAGGATTCTCCCTTTTTTTCTCTTCTGCAAGCTTCAAAGTCCTCTCTCTCCTAGGTCTTTAAAAGTCATAAATAAGCTTTCTCCACTTCTCCCAGGCAGAACATGAATTCTCCTTACCCCATAAACCTATCACCTTCTACAGACTTCGCTCAACCTCCACATCACCTTGCTTCAGAATATCTGTAGGTTTGTCTTGCTCAGTAGGCTATGAGGTACTTGAGAACACGAATCGTATCTCACTCAGGGTGCAGCCCTAGGGTCAAGAGGTAATAAAAACTCCTGCAAAACTCCATAACTAGTACTTGCTGTTTAAAGATATGTAACCTAGATTTTGTTTTGTGATCTCTAAACCCCATTCCGTAAGCAACTTAATTCACACTTCTCGCCGGCATGTCTCTGACAGCAGAAGGGTGTGTCCAGAACGTCAAGAGGTTTAACTCTACACCATGTCCTTGCCGTAAGTTCAAATTCTGACATCTTAATTATCAACATGTTTCAAGTGTGCTGCAGTCTGCTCCATAGTCCAGGGTGCCCAAGATGGTGACAGATGAGATCATCTGGAATGGAACGCAGATAGATACATTTCTTTCCTATTCTCTTAAATATTAATTTACTTTCAGGTGTGTCTTAGAAGAAAACATGACCAGCCGACCAAACTGTTATTTTGTAGATATTATTTCACGACTAAGAACTGTGAAGGGAGCACTTGAATGGCTTAGATGTTTGGGAAACACTGCTTCAGGGGTTCCTTTTCCTTTGGTAATGGAGATTCCACGGAAGTAGGAACACAGACTCTAAATCAGACCTGAGTCAAAATCATAGCTTCCCCACTACTAATTGTGTGATATTGGCAAAATTTTCCACCTCTTTGTGCCTCTGTTTCCCCATCTTCCAGATGAAGATGATGTTTGTACCTGAGACATACTGATACTGTTACTGTTATTTTGAATGTTTCATATTATGCATGGTAGAGTAAAACTGAGGTTCCACTAAGATGTCAGGTTCTGGTCACTTCACCCTGTTCTATCTCTTTCCCCTTGTACATTGTCACGTACACCTGGAAATGCTCATAATTCTATTTGAGAAGCAAATTGTGATAGATTCTTGTAAATATTTATGCTGTTGAACAGCTCTTCTTTACTACAATGTAAAAGTAATCCTTTGTTTTCTCATAAAGCTCTACAGTCTTGGAAGGTGTTGGGCTGCTCCCCACAGGCCTGCAAGCCCTGAACTTGCCCAGCGAGCCCCGTGCTCTCCCAGCCTCAAGACTGAAGAAAGAGCCCAGAGGCAGCAACACACACAGCAATGGTTTAATGGATGGGGGCTCTTACACACATGAAACAAGGCTCTGGAGTGACACCCCACCATACGCAGCAGACGGTTGGCAGGACATGGCAGTAGTCTTTGCTGGGGGTGGGTTGCGGGATAGTTACAGGGGGAGTTGATTGCCTGATATCAGGTTGGCTCGTGTGCCTCATCAGTTCCCGGGCGAAACCCGAGAGGATCACACCCCTCACTGCCCCTTGGGTAAGCTATCATGGTGGAGACGTTCTGATCTAAAGGTTAGAATAATCACTAGCTGGGGCCGGGAGAAAGTATGTAGGCACTTACTGATTAGGTGCTACGATTAAGAGTGAGGGTCAGTCGTGAGAGAAGGGAGCATGTAGGGAGGCAGGAACTGGTCAAGCACGTACAGAGAGCAAGAGGTGAGAGAACGGCCATCTTGGGTGGCCTGATCCTGCATGAGGGCTTACACGTTCCCCGCGAGTGCTGACTCTGTAAGAACTCCAGCCCATTTACGAGGCATGATGTTCCTAGGGAAGCCGTGTTGCTGAGGGAAAGCAGGTCACGTTTCTATGTACCCAACCAAACTAGGCTTTGATGTAGAGCCTTTAACTATGTCCACAGTACAATTTGGATAATAACACATGAGTTGAAAACCAAACCTTTATATAGTTCTTTGTAGTTTAACAACGTGTTTTGAATATATTGTCTCATTCAATACTCAAAATGATCTGAGAAAAATTAGTATATCCATTTTGCAGATGAGTAAATTTTATTTCAGAAGAAGCAAGTAACAGACCAACAAGCACCAAAATGGATAGTACCAAATATCCAACCAAAATGTGGCTTAATATTTATCTCTAGGGATAAACACTAAAATATGAATAAAATGATTGTTTGGATTTTTTTCAAAATAATCCAGTTGGGGAAAGGAGTATAGGTGAAAAGAAACTGGCCAGGAGTTGACAAATGTTGGAGTTAGATGATGGATGTTTGGGTTCCTTATCCTAACTGTCTACTTTTGTTCCTTTTTTTTTTTTTTTTTTTTGCCATAGTTTAAAAAACTTTTGCATAAGTTAAAAAAAGTGTTTCCAATTTCTCAAAATACTGGTGTGACTCCTGGCTATGTTCTTTATCTTCCCGCCGTCTGGGTGGTCTCTGCCCTGTGTCCTCATCTGTAAAATGATAGTAATATGCTCCCCTCATAGAGTAGTTGTGAGAGTTGGATGAGCTGCATTTAGTTCTTCATACAATGTTATTCTGATTCTCAGTCCTTTGCTTTTCTTCATTTGGAACAAAATATTAATAAACTCATTTATTCCTTTAATAAATAAACACCTAAAAGATGTGCAAGTCATCTTCTCAGCACTGGGGACTAAGAGGTGAACAGAATAAGCAGATCGCTTGCCTTCCTTACCTTGAATTCTAGTGGGAGAGAAAAAGAAAAACATATATATGTATATAATATGTTAAATGCTAGCGGAGAAAGTATAGCAGGGTGGGAAGGATGAAGAGTGGTTGGAATGGGCCAGCTATGTGATGTAGGTTGATTAGGAAAAAATGGCCAGAGTCAAAGTGAGGGCACACTGGCAAGGAGCACTGGCGGAGATGCAGGCAGGCAGAGTCGGGCCTGGGGAGGAGACCATGGACGCCTCGGCCTCCAGGGTCCGGCCCGCCGGGGTCCCCCCAGCTGGAGACGGGATCTGAGGACATGGGGGATCTGAGCCAACTGCCACGAGAACTGCTCCTGGCGGTGCTGAGCCACGTGCCGCCGCGCCCGCTGCTCGGGCGCTGGCGCCCCCTGGTGGACGCCCCGGCCCAGTGGCTGAAGATGCTGGCCCGGGACCACCGCGCCCTGTGGCCGGTCCCGCAGCTGCCTGCCCCGCGCGGACCACGCCAGTCTGTCTCCTCAGCCGCTTCTGCGCGCGCAGACCAGTAAGACACAACCTGCTGTGCAAACGTGGGAGAGAAAAAAGCCTCCAGAAATCAATGGTGGTGCCGGATTTGGACGAACTGGCTGTGGAGGAAAACTGGGAGGTTATGCCTAGGACTCCTTTGCAGATCTACTTCCGGTCTCCCTACAGGTGGTATCACAAGCAACAGCAAGTGTTGGACCAGGAGGAGGAGGGTTTCCGGCCGGAACTTCGGGACAGTGTCAAGATTGAGGTTTGTTTCTCTGACTGGTGAACAGACCAGCAAGACATTAACTCTATACATCAGCTAACTATCCAACTTCAAGTTGCCAACCAGGTTGTCCTGGGTCATTCCTCTTCTGTGCCTTTCCCCATCCAGCAGGGGAAAGACTGTCTTCTATCAGGTCAGCCATGTGTTCTCCAACCTCAAGACGGGCGTCTGCTTTGTGTCTCTTGAACGCTGGGTCCGTGAAAAGGAGTTCTGCTCTGAACATTATGGAATCTATCTGCCCGACTCCAGTGTGATTGTGCAGGGCCGTCTGTCCTAGTCAAAGGACTGTCCTTGCAAAACAACCTGACTGTGCCTTCCAGGAGCTGCGACCATTGGCGGGGACATCTCATTAATCAAGGGCTTGTAGCTCCCTGGCATCCTGGGATCTCCTGAGTCCACTCAAGGGTCTTATCAGGCCCTGTCTTCAGGTTCTGGAAGCTACTAGAAGAGTTCCTCCATCAGATTTAACTGCTGTTGTTTCTCTAAAGCAGTCCATGTTCTTCTGAGTGGAGACGCCCGGGGTAAGCATTGGGAAATGCTGAAATGGGAGCGGACTCCTCCCCCCCACCCCCGAGGCCTCTCTGGTTCAGCCCCAGTCCCCTCTGCCCTTGTCTCTGTTTCTGCTCAGGAGGTTTTATCGGTGCCATCCGGGAAGCCCTCTCCTCTGGTCTGAACTAGAACCTCATCCCTATGGCTGAGAAAATTCCCGCTCCCTTGGCTGGTGAACTTGACCTCCTGAGGCTTCAAGACTGGGAACAGGACTCACAGATGAAATTCAACTACCTCAAAAAATGTTTAGAGACATATGTTTCTGCCCACTCTGTAAAAAATGAAGTGGTCCCCTGAGCCCAACTGTACCCTGAATTGCATGGTTATAAAATTCTTTTGTTATTTTTAAATCTTTTTGAAATATTGTCAGCAAAATATCTGCCAACCATACATAATAAATGTATTATTTTGAAAAAGGAAAAATAACCAATGTTACAGCCAGTCCCTCTCTTCCAAGTTCATGGGCACCAACTAAGTTTCAGGAATTTTGCAAGCCAGTGGCGAAATGCAGTCATCACGAAAAATTAAAGTCTACCAATTTGAAATTAAATAAGTTTTATAAAAGCAAAAGTGATAAATATTTAAAACTCCTCTCTTCCTAATTGCTTGCCTGCTTTCGCTGTCATTCACGCCATGAGGCTGTCCACGGCTGCTGTGTCTATGTGGCAGGGGTGCTGTGTGACGGTGGCTACGGCTGCACGTCTGCCCCCAACTCCACCTTCACTGACACCATTGTAGCAGCTTGACATTGACCATGGTGGGAATACTTACGCCAGGAAATCTGATGAATGCAGCAAATCAGAGCTTGGTTTATGGTTGCTGATGGTCACCCTAAACTTCAGAAAATGCAGGTGAAACTTAAAATTGGGTTATAATATAAATATGTAAGTCACACATTTTTCTTCAGAGAGCCAGTTGTTAGGCACTTACCAGCATATCACAGGGTAAATCTCTCTAATAAAGTGGCATTTGATCAATAAAATGGTAAAGAGACTTGGAGATGAGAGTGAGCTTTGAAGATACCGCGGAGAAGCAGAAGCAGCAGCAAGTGCAGGCCAGTGTGGCTCTAACCAAGTCAGCCAGAGAGAAATACTTGAGATCAGAGAGGTAAACAAAGCCAGCCTTGGTGGCACCTCATAGATCCTTATTAGGACTGCCTTTTAATCTGGAAGAGGTGGAGAACTCCTGGAGTTTTGGGCAGAGAAGTAACCTGATTTGACCTAAACTTTAATAGGATGCTCTCCCTGCTATAGGGCTAGACTGCCAGAGGGAAGCACAGAGGAGCAGAAAGATCATGGGGGAGGCGACAGTCTAAGGGAGAGGTGACACTGGCTTTCACCTTGGTGGTGAGGAAGATGTTAAAAATGGTCAGCTTTGAGATGTATTTTGATGGGAGAGCCAAGCCAACTCTGAAAGATTGGGAATTGGGGATGAGAGGAAGGGAAGTCCAGGATGACTCAAGGTTTGGCCCTATGCAACTGAGGAACGGGTTGGTGTTCACTAAGGTGAAGAGGTCTAGGGCAGCATTTATCAAGACTACAGGAAGGGGAGGGAAGAATCTGGAGTTAGGCTGGGTTTGGACACATGAAACAGATGCCCATTTGACACCCAGATAAAAATGTTGCATAGACAGTTGGATATTTGTGTGAGGAGTTCAGGGGGAAAGCTGAGGCTAAATGTATATACAGCTGGTGCTTAAAGCCATGAGAATGATGGAGATCATGAAGGGGTGAGCCCTGCGCCACCCCAACATTAAAGGGTCCAAGAAATGGAAAGGAACCAGGAGAGAAGGCTGAGAAGGTGCGAAGGCAAGCCTATAAAACAGTTGTTGTTTGTTTCTTTGCACCCTGGTTCTTTCCTACAAAGGCTTTGAGGCAGCAAACAATGAAAGCAAATAATAAATAAGCAGATAACATGGAAATGGAGAAAAGTCTGTGTCACAAAAGAAAGGCTCAAAATATGTGAACTCTGAGAAACAGCAGTTAGTTACTACGAAAACTTCATGTTTGGCTCTGAGTTTCTCAGAACTCACAGCAAGGGGGAAATTCAATCAGTGCATTCGTTTGCTGGGGCTGCCAGGAGGAAATCCCACTCGTTGTGTGGCTTAAACAACAGAAATGTATTTTCTCACAGCTCTAGAGGCTGAAAGTCCAAGATCAAGGCGTCAGCAAGTTTGGTTTCTCCTGAGGCCTTTCCTGTTCGCCTGCAGGTGGCCACCCTCTCACTGTGTCCTCTGTGTGTGTGCACCCCTAGTGTCTCTTCCTCTTCCTAGAAGGACAGCAGTCCTGTTGTATTAGGGCCCCATACTTATGACATCATTTAGCCTTAATAACACTTTAAAGTTTCTGTCTCCAAATACATTCACACTGGAGGTTAGGGATTCAATTTGGGGAGCAGGGTGGGGTGGGGAAGCAGTTCATAAAAATCAATGACACTATTTTTATTAACAAAATTCTTTAAAAAACAATCCTGCAGTAAAAGTCTATGCTATGATTGTTATGTTAGTCCTCTTTAAGTCCATACTACTGTAGGATGTTTGGTTTGCTCTGATATTACTTTTCACGATTTCATTGATGTACGTGTGAGGCGGTGTCCAGAGGAAACGGCCCGGGCTGAGCAAGGTACTGGGGACTGAGTACGCCCGGCGTGCTCTCTTCAGAAGTGCAAACGTCCTCCCTAAGAAAGAAGTGCTGCTCTTGTTCTGTTTGATTCTGTCTTTAGGCTTTGATGCTGAGAAGAGGAGCAGGTAGTCAGGCGGGGAAAACTTCTACGTAGTCCTTACTAAAAGCCAAGTCAGATGTTGGAAGGCAGTTCCGTCAGCATCACTATTAGGGGAAAAAAAGTAAAGACCAAAAGCTGAAAAAAGCCTACAGACCAGGACCATTAATATTCAAGATACGATAGGGAGTCAAAAACCTTTTTTTTTTCCACACTCAGAAACTTTATTTTTTTTAACATTTTTTATTGATTTATAATCATTTTACAATGTGTCAAGTTCCAGTGTAGAGCATAATTTTTCAGATATACATGAACATATATATATTCATTGTCACATTTTTTTCCTCTGTGAGCTACCATAAGATCTTGTATATATTTTCCTGTGCTATACAGTACAATCTTGTTTATCTATTCTACAATTTTGAAATCCCAGTCTATCCCTTCCCACCCCCCACCCCCTTGGCAACCGCAAGTTTGTATTCTATGTCTATGAGTCTATTTCTGTTTTGTATTTATGCTTTTTTTTTTTAGATTCCACATATGAGCGATCTCATATGGTATTTTTCTTTCTCTTTCTGGCTTACTTCACTTAGAATGATATTCTCCAGGAGCACCCATGTTGCTGCAAATGGCATTATATTGTCGGTTTTTATGGCTGAGTAGTATTCCATTGTATAAATATACCACATCTTCTTTATTCAGTCTTCCACTGATGGACATTTAGGCTGTCTCTATGTCTTGGCTATTGTAAATAGTGCTGCTATGAACATTGGGGTGCAGGTGTCATCCTGAAGTAGGGTTCCTTCTGAATATATGCCCAGGAGCGGGATTCCTGGGTCATACGGTAAGTCTATTCCTAGTCTTCTGAGGAATCTCCATACTGTTTTCCACAGTGGCTGCACCAAACTGCACTCCCACCAGCAGTGAAGGAGGGTTCCCCTTTCTCCACAGAATTTGTCATTTGTGGATTTGCCATTTGTCATTTGTGGATTTTTGAATGATGCCCATTCCACAAAATTTTTTAAGATAGTTACCTATTGAAAACATGACTCCTTTATATTCTCTAGGAGATGTATAAGTACTTATTTTTATTTTAACCTGAAAAGAATAAATATATAAAGATTCTAGAGACTTGTGACTTCTCATGGTTTACCAGGGCATTTTTATCCCCACCTATTAGCTTGTTCTGATAAGCCATAAACCTTAAAAATGAAATAGGGCTGGTTTATTTTGGGGGAAGAGAGAACAGAAATATCACTGTTGTCCATGCCCACTTTGAGGTCATGCTTAGTAGGGGCACAAGAAGAAAAATGCCGAAGAATATTCCTGAGGGCTGGTGTAGCTGGTAGTCAGCTCAGGCAGAAGTAAGTACTATGAAGAGAGAATTCTGTGAGAAGGGTGGTCACCTGATGTTACCGACTCTGAATACTGAAACTTTGAATGTGGTCCAGATCCAGCCCTCTCCGTTCAGACAGCAACATAAATAATAGGTGGGCATCTTTACCCAGGAGCCTGTTGAAGATAACACCATAGTTAATTGAGGATCACTAAGCCAAAATAATGAAATGAGGATTTACATTCATTTTACTAACTACCTTATGTTCCACATAACACTAGTTTCATGAGATGCTCTGTGCAAAAAAGCTTTCCACATCAAAGAAATTGGGGAAAGACTCCAGACTTCTTATCTTATATAGCTTCACAGTTTCCATATTTATTGCTCTGAAATATACTTTAGTTAAAATTTTAAAAGGCCTCTAACTTTGTTTAAAAGGTCAAATTTATTTGACCAAGGAACATAGTTTTGTAAGATGCCTATTAATATCTTGATGAACTAAAAAAAATTTAGAATAGGGACAATTTTTTAGCACAATCAACTGTAAATACATTTTACATTATAACAAATACACTCACCTCAGTGTAATAAAATCTTCACAAAATCATACCAAAATGTAACTTTTTCCTACTTTTTTCTTTTGTTTTTTAAACATAAGCAACATCCCCACTAAACTGATTTCATGACCTGTTAAACCATTTTAACTCACAGTTTAAAAAACACCACTTTTTGGTGTTGGGAAAGTTGGACAGCCACGTGTAAATCAATGAAGTTAGAACACTCCTTCACACTATACAGAAAAATAAACTCAAAATGTCTTAAAGATTTAAACATAACGCAGAACACCATTAATCTCCTAAAAGAGAACATAGGTAAAACATTCTCTGACATAAATCTTAGCAGTGTTCTCCTAGGGCAGTCTACCCAGGCAATAGAAATAAAAGGAAAAATAAACAAATGGGATCTAATCAAACTTAAGCTTTCACACAGCAAAGGAAACCATAAACAAAACAAAATAAACAAACAAACTTACAGACTAGGAGAAGATATTTGCAAATGATGCAACTGACAAGGGCTTAATTTCCAGAATATACAAATAGCTCATACAATTCAATAAAAAAAATGAGCAGAAGAGATAAATAGACATTTCTCCAATGAAGACATACAAATAGCCAATAGGCATATGAAAAGATGCTCAACATCACCAGTTATCAGAGACATGCAAATCAAAACTACAATGTGGTATCACTTCTCACCCGTCAGAATGGCCATCATTAAGAAATCCTGGAAAGGGTGTGAAGAAAGGGAACCTTCTTACACTGTTGGTGACTATGTAATTTGGTGAAGCCACTAGGGAAAACAGTACTGAGTTTTCTTAAAAAACTAAATAGAGTTACCATATGATCCAGCAATTCCACTCCTGGGCTTATATCCCAAGAAAACTCTAATTTAAAAAGATGCATGCACCTCAATGTTCACAGTAGCACTGTTTACAACAGTGAAGACATGGAAGCAATCTAAACATCCATTGACAGATGAGTGGATAAAGAAGTTGTGGTATACTTACACAATGCAATATATATATATACACATATATATATATATATATATATATATATATATATATATATATATATATATATACACACACTCAGCTATAAAAAAGAATAAAATAATGCCATTTGCAGCAACATGGATGGACCTGGAGATTGTCATACTAAGGGCAGTAAGCCAGAAAGAGAAAGAAAAATACCGTATGATATCACATATGTGAAATCTTAAAAAATGACACAAATGAACTTATTTACAAAACAGTAACAGACCCACTGATGTAGAAAACAAACTTGTGGTTACCAGGGGGAAAGGGAAGAGTGGAGAGATAAATTGGGAGTTTGGGATTTGCAGATACCAACTACTATATATAAAATAGATACACAGCAAGGTCCTACTGTACAGCACAGGGAACTACATTCAATACCATGTAACAGCCTATAATGAAAAATAATATGAAAAGAAATACATATGTGTGTGTATAATTGAATCACTATGCTGTACACCAGAAAGTAACACAACACTGTAAGTCAACTGTACTTCAATTTAAAATTTTAAATTAAAAACTCACCAGTTTTGAGGATGATGCTCAGTGTAGGCACAGATGCATGCAATGATGCAATGATTATAAAGGATATACAAGAAACTCCATCTCTGGCCCTTTAAGTCAGCTGACCCACCCATGTGAACTGGAACTTACTGGCCCATTAAAGCAAACACTTTGCTGTTTCTTCCATTTCTTCTCAGACTTTCCCACCAAAGTATCCTTTATAATAGTACAGGAGACAGAATATGTATGCAACCCTGGATGGCTGTAGCATAGCTCAAAGCACCTATTGGCAAGGGTAACTTGACTTTGAAATCTTAAGTTTTATATTAAAAATTTGTGCAAAATTTGCATTTAACTCTATAATGTAGTAAGTAATGTAAACAGGACTGACATTTAGGGAAAGTGCTCCCGAAGGCTTTTTTCTGCAGATTTTCCTGCTGTGCCCACTAAGTGATTTTGTCACACTGTTCTAAGCAATTGATCTGCCTCACTTTTTTTTTTTGAATTGAGTTATAGTCAGTTTACATGTTATGTCAATTTCTGGTGTACAGCACAGTTTCTCAGTCATACATGAATATACATATATTAGTTGTCATATTCTTTCTCACTGTGAGTTACTACAAGATCTTGTATATATTTCCCTGTGCTATACAGTATAAACTAATTTATCTATTCTATGTATACCTGTCAGTATCTACAAATCTTGAACTCCCAGTCTCTCCCTTTCTACGTACCTTCCCTCCGGCAACCACAAGTTTGTATTCTATGTGAGTCTGTTTCTGTTTTATACTTAAGTTCATTTGTCTTTTTTTTTTTTTTTTTTTTTTAGATTCTACATACAAGTGATATCATATGGTATTTTTCTTTCTCTTTCTGGCTTACTTCACTTAGAATGACATTCTCCAGGGACAATCAAGTTGCTGAAAATGGCATTATGTTGTCATTTTTATGGCTGAGTAGTATTCCATTGTATAAATATACCACATCTTCTTTATCTAGTCATCTGTTGATGGACATTTAGGCTGTTTCCATGTCTTACGATCAGCCTGACTCTTATTCTTCCACCTAATTCCACTCCCAATTTGATCCAGGATTATTTCTGTTTCTCCATCTTTCTAATCTTCAAATTCTAATTTCATTTCTTGCCTCAGCAGCTACAGATTTAGCAATCCTTCTGTTCATCTTCCTGTATTTTTGATCTTTGTATTCCTTTACAGGTTCTGAGGGTGCACAATCTTATCAATTTTTGTGTCTAATGACAAGCCTTATTCTAGTTCCCCGTCCAAAGAAACCCTATCCCAAATTCTAGCCCTTCAGTCCACACTTGACTCAATCCACCTTGGCCCCTCTTAGTTGAGAGTTTATTCAAAAATAGAAATGGGGAATAGGGAAGTGGATAGGAAAATGTTATCAAGATTCTAAAATCCCTCAGTACTAAATGGACTGGATTTTAGTGAAGCTTGAAGTATTTGGACATTGAGTACTTAATAGAGTCACTCAAAAGTGCCACCCTCATGTATCAGCAGAATCTCCTACCTCTCTGAGCTCCCCAGGGGGATTCAAGGATCCATCCACGGAATAACTGGGCTTTCTGATCGTAGTGCAAGATTATATGTATATATCTACAACCCACTGTTTTGAGAGAAGTGTCTTATTCCACCAACCAGTAAAGGCAAAAAGGCAGCACCGTTCTTGAAAATTATGCTCAATTCCAGGCTATCCTTTAAAAGTTTTGGCATATCTACTAAGCAGGATGTGGTAAACAATGGAATCTTTCAGTTTATCAAGGGGTAAGTCCACCAATTAGCAGTGCTCCAGGAGAGGAAGCTGGACACACTGCTCTGAACTCAGTTCAGGGAATGCCACAAGGGGATGCCTCCACTAGGTCTCTTACTGGTCGATCCCCACTCCAGCCCACACTTCAGTTCAGCTTGACCAGCATCTCAGCTGCAACAGCCCTGTTCTCCTGACCCTACCATGTACCCCATACACGTGTAATTGTCTGGGAGAAATAGATTTGAACCTATTTTGTATCAATTTTTGGTTCCTCATTACTAGGAAACAGGTAAAATAACTCTTGGCCAGTGTGGTTGAGGAAACAGTCTCTGCTGTCTTCCAGACTGGAGTCCAGCTCATCTCTGTTTCATTTATTTCCATTTGCGTAAGCCGCGTGGGGTTTGCTTCAAGCAAGTCATTCTTGGAATGTCTCTTCCCTTCTCTTCTCTGAGTCTCATTCTGCCTCTAGAAAATTGTCCTTAGTTATACTTGCTCTGTGTTCGTTGTAAATAATAATATGTATCATAATTTTGTAGAAAAGCCAGGATTTAGCATTCTCTCTCGTAAGCCCCCAGATTCAGAAACAGATACGTCCCTTCGAGCCAAGATGCCTGGCGGGCAGCCCCCAGGTCATGTGTTGCCTGCGGGGTGTTTTGTGGGACCTGGACAGCTGTTTGTGATTTGACTTGGTTACCAATATTTGGAAATCAGATTTTTATCCAGATGTTTGCCTTTTCCTGGAAAATCAGAGCAACTGGCTGGCAAAGCGTGGCCCGTATTCTGACATTCCTATTTGATACATCTGGAGCTAAGTGGCAGCATCTCCTGTAGATACTGCCTCCCGTTCTCCATTTTAAACCAATAATCACCAACTTCTGTTTTCTCTCTAACACACTTCTGTTTTCACTCTAATGACCTGCCATTATTATTATATTTGCACTGCTGACTTTTTTGAATTCAGAAATATTTATTTGTACTCATGCCTATATCAAAAGTGGGAACGTGAAAGAAATACTTTCTCACAGTTTGAAAAATTAGGTAGGACTCTATTTTTTGGTGACAATAACAAATTATTACTACAAATTTAATATGCAATGTATGTTTTAAGTTGAAGGCATTCAACTTAAGACATTGTTATAAAACAAACTGCTATTAGAACTATGATCTCTACAAGGAAAAAAAAAAGTGTGATGAAATAAATAATAATTACAGAATTGAGGGGTCAGGGTTTGTTTAGGGGGTTGCAGTAATGCTGCTATGAAATGCATTTACAAAGCTGGCTGTCTTCACTCGTGTACCTCGTCATACAGCCCCCTGCACCGTAAACTCCACTTTTATCCCTATCCAACCCCAGTGGTTTTTGAGTTTGTAACTTTTGCTCTAAAGGAGTAAATCTACCACACACAAAAAAATGACACCCGATTGCCCCCTATCACCACCCACATGGACCCAAATACCTGTCATCCAACAATACCATCACAACACGGTATTTTTCTAGTTAATAGTGATTACAAATCATGGAGATGTGATATGTGTACACTTTCAGGTGCCAGAGAAAACTCAGTGACTTAATGGTGAATCAAGTAATGAGGCATTTACACAACTGGGTATTCAAACAAGTCGGTTGCTGAATTTTGTCTCCTGTCCTAGACCAGTGCAGAGCTCTGTAGGAATAAGAACTGAAATACACTTCAGACTTGATACAGAGCATCCCAGACAAGAGACAGGGGCTGACTGACATGGCAGGAACACGCTTCTAACATTTGGGCTAATGGTAGTTAAATAAATTCCCTAAGCACTGATTAAGCAAGAAGTGGGGGGAGCGGGGAGGAAGAGGAGGCAGCGTAGGCGGCATGGGCCAAAGTCAGAAAATATTTGAGCAGATCAACATGTAGTCCCACACAGGCTGTGATGCCAGCAGGTCACTCTCAGGACAGTCTTCCGAGAAATGAACTCTGATTAGGGGCTGCTGAAACACTGGCAGACCCAGGCAGAGCAGTAATCAAGGCCCAGGAAGAGGGGAAGGTCAGGGGGTCTGAAGCAAAGTGTAAGCAGGTGGAGTGCTGACCCTCCAGTCTGTCATCATCCAGACCCAGAGCAGAGTGGAGGTAAAGGACATCATTAAGTACAGTTTATTTTACTGTTAGATGTAATAAAAAATGTAAGAGATCGGGGCTTAAGGAGATGCTGGACTAAGCAACACAGTCATTAAAAGTTCCCTTCAGTGTTATAGTACTCCCTCATAATCACACGACTTTCTGCTTTGCAAGTTTTCGAAACTGGGTTCTCCTAGCCTTGCAAATCCAACAACCTCATCATAGAAGGCCTGATGTAACCGAAGTTCCTGGAGTAGTCAGACAAAACCGGACTTTTCCAGTTAACTTCTGTGGCATAACAAATTACCCCCAAATTTAACAGCTTGAAAGACCCATTTTATTTGTTTACAATGTGAGGAGTCAGTAATTTGAGAAGGTCTCCACTGGGCAGTTCTTAGAGTCCCTCATAAGTTGCAGTCCAGATATTGGCTAGCTTGTAACCAAAACCCTTCCTGGTGGCCGAGCCCTGCGGTGTGGTAAATGTCGCCTCGGTGTTTTGTTTGTGTTTGTTTCTGACATTCAGTCTTCTGTTTTGCAATGCCAAAGCTTTTAGAAGCAACATTTGTGACAGAAATGTTATTTTTTAGTTAAAATTTAATATATAAAACTTCGGTTAATCTTCCTTGAAGAAATAATTCAAAACAAAGGTTTTTTTCAGTGAATATACTAAGATCTATTGATTAGCACACTTATTTATAAGGTGAATTTTATGGTATGTGAATTGTCTCTCATTAAAAAAAAAAACTTTCCTCAACTACATGTGAAATCCAAAATCTCAGAGGCCAGATTTTATATATGTATACTTCAGCCAAAACAATTTACTGCAATAAATTGGATATAGAAGCAAAAGTGAGAATTCAGTTGTCTTTAAGCCAAACATTCAGAGATTTTTAAAACTATAAAATGATGTAAGCTTTCTCATCAAATACTATTTTGCTTTAGAAAAATAGTTCTTTTTCAAGAAAACATTATTTACGTTAATATGTAATAGGTTTATTGTTATTTTAAGGTGATTTATAAAAATTTTTTAAACTTAAAAAGAAAGTTTCTTAAGCTTGGAAATCAGGAAAGACAGGCAATAGACTTCTCTTTGTTTCATGCTGGTCTAGGACACCTGGTGATGTGTAGCCTGTTCCTAGTTAATCTCAAATTACCCCTATACAGTAAAAACTCACAATATCACTTTTTTATCAAATTCTTTTTCCTCTGTTCTCCTGTAAAAAAGATGTTTCTGATCTCTAAACTTTATAAAAAGTAAAAGGATTTTCTTATTGTCCCCCAAATGATGAAATTGCTGTGTCTTCTTTCCTCATGGCAAATAAAGCATTTAAAGTCCACACCTCAAATCAGATGCCTTATTGAAAGGAATTCGAGCTGAACACCGAAATGGAGGCTTTCTCTGAAATACGTCCTGTGGGCCTCATCCTAGGCTGTGAAACTTACTGGTTTTCAACGTGGAAGATCTGATACTGTTTTTTCATCTCTTTTTGTTTGCAGAACGGGGGCTTGGGGTGTTTGTTTTTTAGAACCGATCAGTGGCTGTTTCTTCTTTAATCTCTTCAACATAAGTTTCTTTCCTCTGACATTGTCATAGTCCTCCTCCTCCTCCTTCGCCTCCTCCTCCTCATCTTCCTCCTTCTGCTCTGCCTCTTGCATTCCTTTTCCTTTTCTTTAGTGTTCTGTATGCTTGAATTGGATTTATATTGAAAGGAAATAAAAATAAAAGAGATTAAACTAACCATGAAGCTTTGTATATCTTTCACGGTAAGAATTTATGGAATCAAATGCGTGGCTCCTCACTCAACCTCCCTAAATTAGAAGAGCTTCAGCTCAGGAGACAGCCATTTGTATTAAACTAAAAAGGCTGTTCAGAGCAAATAGGGAGGATTTTTTTAAGTTAGTAAAGTACTAAGCTCAAAGAGGTTTAAAATGTGTAGTAGGCAAATCCATAGTGACAGAAAGTAGATTGTCAGGGACTGGGGAAAGGTCACTGGGGAATGACTTCATGGGTACAGATTTGTTTTGGGGGTGATGAAAGTGTTCTGGTAATAAAGTTCAACTCTTGTTTTCCCTAATATTTCTATGGGCCCAAGACCTGTTCTTTATTCTGCAGACATCCTAAATTTCCATCATCAACTCTAAATAGGTTATGTTACACCATCCTTGTGGGGTTGTGAGAGGTAAGCAGGAAAGAACTGTTCAGAGGAACAAAGAACCAAAAATAATCCTGAGCTGAAAATTCTGCCTCACCCCCATGTATGGCTCATTCGAGACACACAGGATCACAGATCTTTCTCCTCTAAATATTCAAGAATTTAAACTTATTCTCGCAAAAGGAATTGCAAAAACCCAACACAATCTTGAGTAAACGATTAAGGTGTTTTTATTGATTTATGCACTGGACACCCTAGTACAGACAGAAGTAGAAAGAATAGCAATCATGGCTTGAAAACCAGAACACGTGCTGTGGGGTTTTGTTTAGCCGTATAACATTCAAGCTGTGTCTAATTTTCATGACCACCTTCTTCCCTGTGTCCTATGTAAATCAAGTGACGACTTAATTTTGAAATTATTTCCCTTTGTGAAGAAAATTGGGCTCTATAACCGTCTTCTCCTTGAGCTTGTTTCAGGGCACCGTGCTTCATTTTTTACGACGGAGGCGGAGAGTGAGGGGGTATCGCTTGCTTTCCGTGATTAACTTTCATCATCTCTTTATAACTGGCAACACTTTTTGAAGCCCATATAGATCAATAGTGTCCTTGGCTGGACACTGCTGTTTCCTTCCCCTCTGAGAGCCTTGAATGTGAAAATAAAAATATGTAAGAAAATTGCACGCAAAGAAGGGAGGAGAAGGAGGAGGAGGAGGAAGAGACGACGCTGGGGGCAAGGAGAGGGCTTGTAGGGAGCTGAAGCAGAGCTATGGGATTCGGGCTTGAAAGCCGGTCCGGCACATCCTTGAGTTTGGCGAGCACCCTGACAGTTCATCAGTGGAGGAAAGCACAGGCCTCAGCGTCCTAGAAGTATCAGAGAAGCCTGTTGGGTTTACATCTGAACTCAAAATTAAAACCACCTCCATCTGTGTCTTCTTTTTTCGATTTCTTCCTCTCTGGGCAGTTTCTGATTACAGGCTTCTACCTAATACCTTCCTCAGCCAGCTCTCTCCCACCCTCAGCTGATCCTCTTGGGTTGGCCACTCAAAGCCAGGCCACCTTGCTCCATCCCTTCTTCGTATGGCCACGTCATTGCCACATGAGTGGTGGTTTGGTGGCCTTTGCACTTTCTGTTTCTTCTGCACGCGCTCTTCCTCGATGTCCCCACGGCTCCCTCCCTGTCATAAGTTGGGTTCCCTGGAGGCCCACTCTGAAACAGACTTCTTACCATTAGATGTTTATAGGGGGTGTTCTTGGAATCCCCTGCGGAAAGGAGGTGAAGGAAATGAGGTAGGGGGAGCAGCCTCAGCTAGCCCCCTGGGGAGACTGAGACAGGAATCTCCTGTCCGGTAGGTCCTGTCTGGGCTTTGACATCCCCGCCTTAATGAGTCGTTGGACATGGCAGCCCTCAGGAAGGATGCAGCCTAGAGAGAAGCTCCTCGCTGCAGAGGCCTTCCCTGGATGTTCTACACTGACAGCTGTCTGGTGACAGCTCTCCAGCACCTGGAGTCCTTCCTTGAAGGGGGATCTTGGTGGCAAACATCTGCAGCTACACATCCCCCACTTCCTGCTGACTCTTCATAAAGGTTACCTTCTCAGAGACACCCTTCTGACCATCCTTTATAAAATACTCCCAATCTTTGCCCTCAAACGCAATCTTTCTTTATCCCTTACTGTGCTTTATTTCCACTTGACACATTATATATTTATTTAAGTGTATATAACGTCCCTGCCTTACACACACACACACACACACACACACAAAATGTAAGTTTCATGAGTGTCCAAACTTTGTTTAGTTCAAATTGCCAGATCCCCAGTTACCTAGAATATACAATTCTTGGCACATGGTAGGCAGCCAAAAAATATTTATTGAATAAGTAAATCAAATCTATCTGCCACTAGATCCCTTGGGTGAGGGAAATACCCACTGAGACAGCATAGTAGTTCTGTTGCTCAAGGCTGAGATCCTCAGGTAGTAATTGGAAAAGACTTAGCAACTAGAGTAAAACAAGAATCGTAATAGGAATTGGCATCGCCAAGGTGCCCTCTAACACTGACGGCACTCGAATGTGTGACTGGCCTGCCCTGAGAGCCCCTTAAACAACGTCTTCATCTGCTCGGGCAGCTACAGCAAAGCCCCCCTGACTGGGGCTTACACATCAGACATTCATATTCTTACAGCTCTGAGGGCTGGAGGCCCACAGAGACCAAGGGGCATGCAGGGTTGGTTTCTTCAGAGGCCTCTCTCCTGAGCTTGTCGGTGTTCATCTTCTTCCTGTCTTCACAGGCTCTTCTGAGATGTCTGTGTCCAAATTTCCTCTTCTTCACTTTAACTTAATTACTACTGAAAGACTTGATCTTCAAATACCATCATGTTTTGCGGTACTAAGAGCAGGGCTTCAAAATTCACACTATAAATTTTGCGGAGGACACAAGTGAGCCCATAAGACGCAACTAACTAGGTTTCAGGGTTAGCCAAGTAGGTGTTAGAATTAATTTATGTACCACAAGTTCACCCTAAAATAAATGAGCAGGAACCCACGTAGAGAATTCCAGAAGGCTTCCCAGAGGCGAAAGTCATGGCAGTCATGTAAATAAAGGGACTGGAGAGCCTTACAGCAGTGCTTTTGGTCTTTTGGCAAGTGGGCAGGCTTAGTCTAGTTTCAGATTGGCACGGCAAACCTGCTTTCTACACCAAGGCACTTAACTAAAAGATGACTTACTGCCTGAGACACTGTACTGAAGAATGACTTGGCCCCAGGGTGAATAACTTCTGGACTAGTTGTGACAGGAACACCTTGCTATTATTGATAGAAATAAAATTTAAAGAAAGATATACAGCGGGGTCCCTATACAGGAAATCCCGAGGTGGTTTCAGGATTTTAATACTGAAGTAGGGCTGAAGAGCTGAGTTAATGTATCGGAATGTGGACCCCCTGCTTTTCCCTATCTGCCTCCCCAATCAAACCTTCAGGATTTCAAGAAAATTGTGGATTTCATCTGCTTTTTTAAGTGAAAAACTTTAAAAGAGCCAGTTGGTCTTTTAAAATCGTGTTTCTTAAAGTGTGACCCTTTCCAGCAAAATCAGAATCACCAAAGTCCTCTTACCAGGCAGCGTTGCTCGGCAGACCCACTGAATGTGGTTCCCCTGGGGCTGCGCCCAGCATCTGCTTTTTCAGTGGGCTCTCCACGTGATTCTTCTATGCATTAAAACTTGAGGAACACGGTTCTTAGAAGTTGGCAAGGATCTCATATACAAAATATTTACTTTTGTGGATATATTTTTCTTAAAAACTGCTCCTCTCTAGCAGAGGGAGTGAGGTAGGAAGCCCCATGAGAAGACTGGCAGGACCCCAAGGCAGGGCCACTGTTTTCCTGCCAGCACCATCTGGTTCCCTGGCCCAGTGGCATTATCTCACTTTTTGCTTCTGTAGCACAGCCTGTTATAGGAAAATGAAACTTATCCCTAAGATTCTATTGGTTCCCTGAGCTAACTCCTGATTGGTCCATTTGTAACACCTCATTTGCATAAATCTCACTCCTGATAGGTCCATTTCTATAAAGCTCATTCTTGATTGGTCCACTTTGTTACACCTTATTCACATATGCTGTTGCAAAGTCTAGACTTGCAGCCTATAAAAGCCTGTGTAAACCTATAGACAGGGTACAGAGCTTGGAGTGTAAACAACTCTGGGCTTGCCGGTGTAATAAACCTGAGTTCTCCAACCCTCTGAGTGCTGCTTGATCTCTCATCAGGATCCAGTTTGCTGTCACAACTGAGCTGTAACACACTTTGCTGCAACAGGAGAAAAACTAATAATAATTTTGCTTTGAATATAGCTGTACACAGAGCACACCTTCACCCAAATGAGTGAATGAATACTGTTACTAAAGTCTGTCGCATGACTAAGGGCAGTCACTCCTCAGACATCCACGAGCCAGTGTCCCTAGGCAATTGTGTAAAGACTTCAAACCAAATGTTTTACGTTTGATCGAATCTTCTGCACATGTGTTGGAGTGTTTTCTCTTTCTTTGCGACAGACTACATTCAATAAAGTGTCATTTTATGGTTTTTCACTGAATTAAGGCCCAGTGGCCAGTCTAAAAACAAAAGGGACTGTAAGATAGCATTTTTCATGATTATTTTTTTATTTTAAAAGTGAAATAGAGACAATTAGCTTTAAACTAAAGAGAAGTCGTATTCCTGGCTGTGTAGACAGGCTTATAGCTGAAACTTAAATTGTGTAAATATGGCAAATAGAGCTCTTCTACCTTTAGGTGCTACCTTTCAAGCTGCCAAGCATGTCCTGATGGGTAAGCTTGCTGGCCCCTTATGGATGCAGCCAGCAAGGGGACAATGAGCCCACGTGCATTTGTACAGCTTGTGACACACAGCCCAGCAGGTGGCATGAGTTTCATACTCACTTTGGTTCATCTTGCACCCCCGTTTCATGCCCACGATACAGAGGTAGGCCCTGGTGGACACTGCTCACGGTTATGACAGCTGTGTCAAAGCAAGGGAAACTCCAGTCTGTTAAAGGAGCAGCTGGTAAACCTGTCCATCCACCCCTACAGAGAGAGAGAGACATTATCTCAATCATCTTGATCAGGAAACAAATCTGCCTTCTGACTCAGAGAAAGACATTATTTTTATCACCCTGGACTATTTCCAAGGATGGAGGAAAACTGGCTTCATCCTTCTGGAGAATAAGCAAATCTATGCCTTGCCTGGAGCAGCTATGCAAATCTCCTTGAACAAAGCTGTCAATGCTCTTTGCTCAGAAGGCCTCCAGCTTTGCCAGGATTATCTCTCAACACCACCTTTTTAATATGTTTTGCTTTGCTGACTCAACAGTTAACCTGGGTGTTAGAAGAACTCAAGCTTGTCTTCTAGCACTGACTTCAGAAGGTAAATCTTTCTATCTAATACTTTGCATAATCATGAACTGAGGCTTCAAGCATTTTTAGCAGTGCATTCTGTATCTCAAGCAGAATCGTGCATGCAGTCTCAATTTATAGAACAGATGAAAGCAAAACTACTCTGTCTGAGGAGATGAGGTGATGCTGTCATGAGCTGGGACTTCTCCGCCCCCCTTCCTTTATCTCCCTGCATTAGATTCCAGCCCAACTTTGCCCCTAAGCAACCTCAAAACTTCGTATTTCTCAAAATACAGTTGAAAACCATCACTGCACTGAAAGAGTGATTGATGCTTTATAACTAGCCCTTCTCAGCAGTTTGGTAGTTTATTGAGCAATGAGAGAAGGGATTGCACAGGTATGAATAAACAACTAACAGCTCTTCCCAGCATCAGTGGAGACAGGGGAAAACTGGTAGCTCTAGTCAGCCACTAAGTCATGGAGGAAAATAGTTGAACATACAAGAAACACATCCAAGGGTGTCCTTAAAGGACAGTGGTTATCTCCCCACCCATTTACTTACTTATTCAGTCACTTATTTTTTTCAGCGAGGATAAATATTGGTATTGAGAGCCTACTAAATACCAGACATATTGTTAGTATACAAAAGTGAATGAGACATGATCCCAAT